>NW_026555229.1:0-2400000 GCF_021234165.1 Pteronotus mesoamericanus
TGCGGTAAATGGTTGGATTTTAAGAAGAGACTTAAGCAAGAAGAGACCGCTCTGATGACTCCAGTTGTGGTCGTGGTGCTCTTTCTCTCCTGTTTGCTTCTTCTTTCACTGTGGAAACAGAGCTCTGGAAAAGAAGACTTCCACCTGGCTTCACGCCTCTGCCAATTATTGGAAGTGTGCTACAGCTGGATGTGAAGAACATCCAGCAAATCCTTAAGCAATGTGAGTATGTTTTATGTTCCCCCAGCAGCTTGCAAAAGGGTAAGTAAATTAATACCATCTACTTTTAAATAAAATATATTTAGTTGAAGTATATTTTGAAGAAACCATAGTACATTAAAATAAAACTAAAATATATGTATGGTGAAGCAAACACTTCCCATGCAATTTTACTTTTTGTTTCTCATCAACAAAGGAACTACAAGGAACTTAGTGCAAAACTATAATACAGCATGAAAGAGGACATAGAAATGATTCATAAGAGACAAGAGGAAATGAAGAATACAATTTCTGAATTGAAGAACACAGTAGAAGGAATCAAAAGCAGGCTCGATGAAACCGAGGGATTGTGAATCATGGAGCTGGAGGACATGGCGTAGAAAAAGCTCCCAGGAAGAACAAGAAAGTGAGAAAAGACTCAAAAAGAATGAAGAGGCATTGAGGGAAATGTCAGGACAACCCTGGAAATGTACTAATATCCATATAATAAGGACACCAGAAGGAGAAGAGGATGAGGAAGGGAAGAGAGAACCTGTTTGAAAAGTCACACTGGAAACACTTCCCTAATTGGAGGAGAGAAAGGTCCCCCAAAGCCAGGAGCACAGAGGGTCCCATTCAAGAGGAACCCAGTGAGGCCCACTCTGAGACTCATCATCATTAAAATGGCAAATATCAAAGACAAACAGAGAATCCTAAGGCGGCAAGGGAGAAAAAGAGGTAGTAAGAGATAGGGAGTCCCAATGAGGCTAGCAGCTGATCTCTCAACAGAAACACTGCAGAGGCCAGAAGGGATTGGCAAGAAATATTCCAAGTAATGAAAGCAAAGGCCTTTGCAACCAAGATTGCTCTATTACAGCAAGGCTCTCAGTGAAGAAAATGGAAGGTGAAATAAGTGAGCTTCCCACACAAAAGAAGGCTAAACGAATACACCTTCACCAAACCAGCACCGCAAAATAAAAGCAAATATGAAGAAAAAAGAGTCTATGAATACCAGTGCTTTTCACAGTTGCCAATACTTGATGTTACCAATATTTTAAATACGTATTAATCTGATTGTGACAACAATGTGTTATTTTAATTGTTCCTTTATTATTTGTTGAAACTAAATCTGTTTTTGTATATTTCTTGCCTATTTCATTAATTTTTATAAAGAAGCTTTAAGTGACTTTTTTTGGTATTCTTTATCCATTTTGAAGTGAAATGTTTGTAGAATCTTTTCCCCTAAAGAAGTCCCCAACCAACCATTAACCCTTTTTTAGATGTGTTACAAATAACTATTATTACTTGTCCTTTACCTTTTTTGATATGTATATTACTATACAGTCTTAAATGTTTAATATAGTCATTTGTCAATATTTTATTTTTATAGCTTCTGGGTTTGAATATTTTACTTCAGGGTGACAGCGCCAAATATTAGTTTGTGTTTTCTCAACAAAACTCCTTAGATTCTACATATTGATTTTTAACTCACCTGAATATTTGTTGTGTAATGTGTGAAATAGGGCTCTTTATTTCTTTTATTTCCAAGTAATAGTGGTCCATACAACTTATTTGTTGAATAAGCCTTATTTTGCCAATTGATTCAAAATGTCAACTTAATCTTATATTACATTCTTAGATACATATGTTTGTGCTCTAGAATGCTCATTAAGATTTTATTGATCTACTTGATTATTTCTGTGCTGGTATATGTTGGTTTAATTGCTGAGACTTTGTAATGGTTTTATATTTTTTTAATATTTTATAATTAACTTTGACATATAAAACAATAAGTAAAATCAATCTGCATATAAGAAAGAGAAAAGAAAAAAGAAAGAAAGATAGATAGATATGAGACTCCTACCTTTTGTGGCAACATGGACTGAAACTAGAGAATATTATGCTAGGTGAAAGCAGCCGCTGGTGATATCAAATACCATATGGCCTCACTTGTAAGTGGAATCTATTTCAACAAAATAAACTAACGAACACAAGAAACCACAGGCATGGAAACATGGAGCAGACTGAAGGTGACCAGAGGGGATGGGGAAAGAAGACAATGGTGCAAAGAAGGAGGGAAGGGACTAAGACAAGGAACATGTATGCATGACCCAAGGACATGGACACACCAGAGTGGGAATTGACTGTGGGGAGCGGCGGGTGGGGGTGGGATGTTGTGCGGAGGGGGGGTTAAGGGGGGCAAAACCAAGACAACTGTAATAAAATAAGTATGACTTAAAAATTATAAAAATAAAGGTAGTCAGAATTTTAAGAATCCTATTTTCCCCTGTGAGAACGCTTTATTCTCTATGCTACTATTGCTTAGAGACTGATCTGGAAAAATATAATGAAGGCAACACTGGTGATTAAAACTTGAGTAAGGACCACTCATTTTTAGGTTGAATTTACTTTCACCCTGAGGTAACCAATGACCTTGATTCAATGGGTTGAGGAAGACAGTACAGATTTATAGGTTAGGAAAGCATATATGGAAATATTTCAAAGGAATATCATTATCACTGTAATTTCTCTTAGTATTGGGGTACGCTAGTCTAAATCCAAACTAGTAATTAACTAATGAGAAAAGACAGTCCAAGAGATGTGCTTTGATTTTGCAGTGTCAAACAAATCTTTAGAGTCAGGACTATAACTCAGATCTCCCATTGACAGGTTACATTGGCCCCACTTAACCTTTTTAATTTATCTTTTGGATATAGACTTTCATGAAATTTTGAGTTAGCAGTGTCACACAGATATTACCATCACTGACCTTTCAGAAGAGCCAAACTGGGAAAAGCTATGGAAGCAACACAAAAGCTGAGAAGTCCCTTTTCTGTGCATAAAAATAGCTACAGATTTTAAAGTACTTGTGGGCATTAAATATTAATTCAATCATTTCTCACAACAATACAATGATATAAGAACTATTATTATGTTGCTTTTCAGATAAGGAAACCAAGGCACAGAAAGATTGAATAGCTTGCCTTCTCTTACATAGCAAATAGAGCAATAAAGGCGATAAAGCTGGGAATGGAAACTTGGCAGTCCTCCCCCCCCAAAAAAAAGGAACCAAATGAAATGGAGATAAACCAACCTATCAGATGTAGAGTTCAAAACACTGGTTATCAGGATACTCAAAGAACTCATTGAATACAGTAACAACATAAAGGAAGAAGTGAAGGTTACACTGTGAAATAAAGAAAGATCTACAGAGAACCAATAGTGAAAGGAAGAAGCCAGAATTCAAATCAATAGTTTGGAAACATTAGGAAGAAAGAAGCACTCAATCAGGCCACAAGGAGAAACAAGAATTCAAATAAACGAGGATAGTATAAAGACCCTCTGGGACATCTCCAAACGTGCCAACATCTGAATCACAGAGATGCCCGAAGGAGAAAAGAAAGAGCAAGCAATTGAAAGCTTACTTGAAAAACTAACGAAAGAAAACTTCCCTAATTTGGTGAAGGAAGTAGATATACAAGTCCAGGAAGCACAGAGAGTCCCAAATAAAATGGACCCAAGGAGCACCACACCAAGATACATCATGATTAAAATGCCAAAGCTTAAAGATAAATAGAAACTCTTAAAAGCAGTAAGAGAAAAAAGCAGAGAGTTACCCAAAAAGGAGTTCCCATAAGATTATCAGCTGATTTCTCAAAAGAAACTTTGTAGGCAAGAAGGGACTGGCAGGAAGTATTCAAAATGATGAAAAGCAAGGACCTACAGCCTAGATTACTTTTTCCAAGCAGAACTATCAATTAGAATCGAAGGGCAGATAAACTGCTTCCCCAGACTAGGTAGAGCTAAAGGAGTTCATCATCACCAAGCTATTATTACATGACATGTTAAAGGGACGTATTAAAGAAACAGAAGAAAATCAAAACTATGAACATTCAAAAGGCAGGGAAAACTATGAACATTCAAAAGGCAACAAATTAGCAACTATCAACAAAGGCAGCAACACTATCAAAGGCAGCTAAATTCACAACTATCAACAAAATGAATCCAAAAAAAACCAAACTAAGCTAACAACCAGAACAAGAATAGAATCAGAGGTATGGAGATCATTTGGAGAGTTATCTGCTGGGTTGGGGAATGGGGAGAGTCAGTGGAAAGGTGCAGGGAACAAGAAGCATCATTAGGAAGTACAAAGAGACAAGATATTAAGAATAGTATAGGAAATGGAGAAGCCAAAGAACTTATGTGTACCTCCCATGGTCATAAACTAAGGGGGGGTGGGGGATGATTGCTGGAGGGCCAGGGGTACTGGGTAGAGGGGGCAAAGGGGAAAATTTGGGGACAACTCGAATAGCATAATCAAGAAATACATTTAAAAAAAAAGAACCAGTTTTGTTAACTCATCAATTTTGATGCCTTTTTAGTGCTCCTGCTGTTTTTTGTTTCACCACTTCCACAAGCGGCAAAACATTTTCTTTTCGGACTTTTTTCATTCACGGGGGAGGGAGGAGTGGCTTGGGGTGAGATCAGGGAAATAGGGAGAATGAGGCATGGGGGTCATGCTGTTTTTGATCAGAAAGTGCTGAACACAGCACGGCAGTGCCTGCAGGCAGGTGCACGTTGTAAATCACCCTTCATGAAATGGGCAAACACATTGAAAGGGAAGCCATTTAAAAAATTCACTGAAGCTTAATATGGCCTCTCACAACAATGCCAGCTAGTACACTGATCAGATGGGTTCTAGAACACTCAGTGTGGAAGCCTGTACTGCAAGGGCTCACACGTTAGAAGATAATTCCAGTTTTTTAGGGATCCCCCTCATATTACTAAAATATCAGAGGTCAAATGAAGAGGTTCTTACTTGGATCTTCTACATAGTAGCTAGTAGATACCAAAAATTATTTGGAATTCTCTGACATCAGTTTCCTCGTTTGTATTTGCAAATGACCTGCTGATGGTGCAGTTTTTCAGGATTAATTTTAATATGTGTACAATTTACCCAGGCCATTGAGGGCACATAAGTGACAGCTATTAACAATCACTCTCATATTTATGTATTAATTTCAGAAATATGTTAGGCATGTCACAGAATAGAAACATAAAAACAGGATGATAATGTCATTTTGAATGGAGTACAATATTTTTATCAAATAGGACTATTTGTATCTCCTTTCCATTTGCCAGCTCTCAAAAGTCTACGGCCCGGTGTTCACTGTGTACCTTGGCAGGAAGCCCACTGTGGTGCTGCATGGCTTAATATGAGGTGGTGAAGGAAGCCCTGATTGATCGGGGTGAGGAGTTCTCTGGCAGAGGCAGTTTCCCATTGGCTGAAAAATTTCACAAAGGACAAGGTAGGTGCCTGTGTGCCCATATATGTTCAGTACTGTAATGGAGGAGAGCGGAGGGACAACAGGGATTTGAAGATCTCTTCAGCAGAGCTCGGCCCATGCGCGTGGCTGCCAAGTGTCAGTTTCCTCCCTCCCCACCTAGCGCCTCCCTGCCAGTTTCTGTTTCTCCTCCCGGTAGGAGTCATTTTCAGCACTGGAAATGCATGGAAGGAGATGCGGCACTTCACCCTCCTGGCCCTGCGGAATTTAGGGATGGGCAAGAGGAGCACTGAGAAACATGTTCAAGAGGAAGCCCGCTGCCTTGTGGAGGAGTTTAGGAAAACCAATGGTGGGTGATTCTATACACTGTAACTCTGACCCTAACGGACTGTTGTGTTCCCTAGTGACGTCCTTGGACACATTTCAGGGGCGGCCAAATCCTTAAATGGGTGATGTTGTCAGCCCCCATGTGGAAGAGGGAGGGTTGTGTGCTTAAGCTCCTTGCGTGCACAGCCACAATTGTGCAGACAGTGTGGGTAGAAAAGGTCATTTACTCCTATTCTCTCCTGAACTTTGCTTGATTGTTTTCAAATCAGAAATCACAAAGAATAACTTTGAGTCATTTATTGAACAAGTTAGGAAGTATTGTCTTTCCTATGGCAATTTATTCCAGAGCTTTTTGTCAGGTGGTACTTATCAAGTGGACAAAGTGAGATGACTCATCACACCCTTATGGAGAATGTAACAAGTGACGTGTGCTGTCATCAAATTTGCATGTATTCATTTGTCAGTTTCACAGACAATTCTGAGAGTTGCTTTCAGGTTGATGCCTACTACAGTTCTGGCCAATAATGAAGCCATCTAGGGTTTTTCAATGCTTAGGCATGTCTTCATGCAATTCTCATCAATTATGATTTCTCTGTAAAGACAGAACTATTTTAAAACATGAACATTAATTATCTTTTCTCACCCAGTATTTACTGTATTGATTTATGTATTTAGGATATATACTACATTATAATTCTTCACAATGCACAAATTCCAAGTCATAAATCTAGTTTTATTTAACTAGATTTCAAGCACTATCAATAACTACTTACCTGATCTGTATTCTCTAAGTGGAATTTGTCTCTGTTTTCAGTTTGCTGAACTTACCCCAATTGCACTGGATTTTAGTAACAAGTATATGGCAAATATTGGCCTTCCATGGCTAGGTATAATAACCTGTAAAGTGCTTGTCAAAATGACTCTGATTCTTAGCTTGGAATACAAGCTACTTGTTTTTTAAATTCTTTCCTTCAAATTAAGTGAAAGTAAAAACTGAAAATCATATTTCACCTGCAAATGACACACAGACAAAGAAATCCCCAAGACTTTTCCGATCATCCTCTTCCTATCAGGCTGCAGTAATGGTTGTTTTAAAGCTCGCAGCCCTGGAATGTTTCACAAAACCTGGCCTAAAACCTGCTAACTATGCATTTCCTTTAATTCTGTTACTTTCCTATGCTTAAAAAATTTTATAGTAAAAAACCACATACACAAAAAAGAAGCTCAAATAGGATAAAGGACTTCAATGTAAGTTGTAAAACCATAAAAATCCTAGAAGAAAACATAGGCAGTAAAATTTCAGACATTTCTCATAGCATTGTTTTTGCCTATATGACGTCCAGGGCAAGGGAAACAAAGGAAAAAATAAACAGATGGAACTACATCAAACTAAAAACGTTTTGCACAGCTAAGGAAACCATCGACAAAGTGAAAAAGGACCCCACTGTATGGGAGAATGTATATGCTTATGATACACCTGATAAGGGTTTAATTTCCCAAAACTTATAAAGAACTTATGCAACTCCAACCAGGAAGAGAAACACCCAATTTAAAAATGGACAAAGGCCCTGCTTCTCCACAGAGAATATGCGGATGGCTGATAGATATGAAAAAATGCTCAATGCCACTAATCATCAGAGAGATACAAATTATAACCAAAGTGAGAGATCGCATCACACCTGTGAGCATGTCATCATCAATAAGTCAGATACAAATTATAACCACAGTGAGATATCGCCTCACACCTGTTAGCATGTCATCATCAATAACTCAACAAACAAGTGCTCAAGAGGATGTGGAGAAAAGAGATCCCTTGTGCAATGTTGGTGAGAATGCAGACTTGTGCAGCCACTGTGGAAAACAGTACGGATTTCCTCAAAAGATTAAAAATGAAACTGTCTTTTGACCCAGCAATCCCACTTTTGGGAGTATCTCCTAAGAATTCCAAAACACTAATTCAAAAGAATATATGCACCCTTACATTCATTGCAGAATTATTTACAATAACCAGGATCTGGAAACGGCCCAAGAGACCATCAGTAGATAAGTGGATAAAGAAGCCGTGATACACAGGAGAACTCTACAAAACATTTAAGAAAGAGCCAACCCCTATCCTTCTCAGACTATTCCAAAAAATCCAGAAAGAGGGAAAACTCCCAAACTCTTTATATGAAGACAGCATCATCCTAATACCAAATCAGATAAAGACATAACAAAGAAAGAAAACTCCAGGCCAATATCACTGATGAACATAAATGCTAAAATCCTCAACAAAATAAAGGCAAAAGCATCCAGCAGCACATTAAGATCATCCACCTTGATCAAGTGGGATTCATCCCAGGAATGCAAGGATGGTACACTATTCACAAATCAATAAATGTAATACATCACATAAACAAAAGGAAAGAAAAAATCACATGATCATATCAATAGATATGGAAAAAAGCATTTCATAAGGTATAGCCCCATTTATGATAAAAACACTCAGCAAAGTGGGAGTAAAGGAGGCATGCCTCAAAATAATAAAGGCCATATACAAGAAACCTACAGCCAACATCATACTCAATGGGCAAAAACTAAAAGCTTTCCCACTAAGATGAGGAACACGGCAAGGGTGTCCAGTTTCACCACTTCTATTCAACATAGTATTGGAAGTCCTAGCCACAGCAACAAGACAAGAAAAAGAAATGAAAGGCATCCAAATTGGAAAGGAGGAAGTAAAAGTGTCAGTGTGCAGATGATATGATAGTGTACGTAGAAAACCCCATAGACTCCACCAAAAACTGCTTGACGTAATCAGTGAATTTTGCAAAACAGCGGGTTACAAGTCAATATTGACGCTTCGATATTCCCATTGAAGGCATTTTTATACATCAACAACAAAATACCAGAAACAGATATCAGGGAGAAAATCCCATTAACCATAGCAACAAGAGAAATAAAGCACCTAGGAATAAACCTTGCCAAGGAAGTAAAAGACCTGTGCTCAGAAAACTACACAACACTGAAGAAAGAAATTTAGGAGATAGAAACAAATGGAAGCATATACTGTGCCCATGTATTGGAAGAATAAACATCATCAAAATGTCCATACTACCCAAGGCAATTTGTAGATTCAATGCAATCCCTATTAAAATACCAATGACATATTTCACAGATATAGAACAAAGATTTCAAAAATTTATATGGAACCACAAAAAACCCCGAATAGCCACGGCAATCTTGAGAAAGAAGAACAGTTGGAAGAAATCCCAAAAACCCAACATCAAACTATACTACAAAGCTAATGTAATCAAAACAGTCTGGTACTGGCATAAGAACAGACATATATAGCAATGGAACAGAATAGAGAGCCCAGAAAAAAACCCATGCCTGTATGTTCAATTAATATTCAACAAAGGGGGCAGAAGCATAAAATGGAGTAAAAATAGCCTCTTTAACAAATGGTATTGGGAGATCTGGACAGATACATGAATAAAAAAAAAAGAAACTCGACCACCAACACACACCATACACAAAAATAAACTCAAGGTGGATAAAAGACTTAAATATAAGTTGCAAAATTGTAAAAGCCCTGGAGGAGAACACAGGCATGAAAGTCTCAGATATTCCACGCAGCAATATTTTCACTGATATGTCCCTTACAGCAAGAGACATAAAGGAAAGAAAAAACAAATTGGACTTCATCAAAATAAAAGCTTCTGCATAGCTAAAGAAAACATCAGCAAAATGAAAAGGGGAGCCAACCGTATGGGAAAATGTATTTGCCCATGACACCTCAGATAAGGGTTTGATCTCGAAAATATATAAAGAACTCACACGACTCCACTCCAGGAAGATCTTATTAATGTGTTGCTGGATGCTTTTACCTTTATTGAAACTGACAAACAACCCAATTAATAAATGGGCAAAGGACATGAACAGACACTTCTCCAAGGAGGACATACAGAGGGCCCAGAGGCATGTGAAAGGATGTTCAGCATCACTAGCCGTCAGAGAAATGCACATTAAAACCACAGTGAGATACTGCTGTGTGCCAGTCAGAATGGCCATCATAACCCACGCAACAAACAACAAGTGCTGGCAAGGTTGTAGAGAAAAGGGGACCTTAGTACACTGTTGGTAGGAATGCAGACTGGTGCAGCCACTGTGGAAAACCATATGGAATTTCCTCAGAACACTAAAAATGGAACTGCTTTTTCACCCGGAAATTCCACGGCTGGGATTATACCCTAAGAATCCTGAAACACCAATTCAGCAGAACCTATGTGCCCCGATGTTTATAGCAGCACAATTTACAATAGGCAAGTGCTGGAAGCAACCTATGTGCCAATCAGAAGTGAGTGGATCAAAACACTGTGATACCTTTACACAATGGAATACTATGCAGCAGAAAGAAAGAAGGAGCTGCTACCCTTTTGCGACAGCATGGATGGAACTGGAGAGCATTATCCTCAGTGAAATAACCAGGCAGTAAAAGACAAGTACCATACGATCTCACCTGTAAGTGGAACTTAATCAACACAACAAATAAGCAATCAAAATATAACCGGAGACGTTGACATAAAGAACAGACTGACAGGGACCGTAGGAGGTGGGGAGGGGATAACAGAGGGAAAAAGGGGAAGGGTAATCAAGAAACATGTATAAAGGACACACAGACAGAGCCGAACGGGGGCGGGGGGGGGTAGGATAGACAGTGGGAGATAGGGACGGGAGGGGCCTCGGGAGTGACGGCGGGGGGGGGGGGGATGGAGAAAGCTGTACTTGAACATCAATTTAAAAAAAAGCCGTGATATATTTATACAATGGAATGCTATACAGCCATAAAAAAGAATGAAATTTTACCTTTTGCAACACCATGGATGGGCCAGGAGATTACACTAAATTAAATAAGCCAGAGAAAGGCAAATGCCATATGATCTCACTTATATGGGGAATATAATGAACAACATAAACTGATGAACAAAATAGAAACAGAGGCATAGCTACACAGAACAGACTTGACAGCTGTCTGAGGAGAGCAGAGAGGGGGCGCCTGATGAAAGAAGGTGAAGGGAGTAGCCAAAGAACACATATGCATGATATATAGATATAGATAACAGTGTGGTGATGGCCAGAGGGAAGGAGTGGTTGGGGCTGGGTGGAAGTGGGCAAAGAGGGGGGATGGGGACCCCTGTAATAGTGTCAACAGTAAAATAAAGTTAAAAGACACATAACATGAGATCTCCTCTCTTCACAAATTATTAAGCACACATCACAGTATTGTTAACTATAACCACACTGTTGTACAGCAAGTCTTTAGAACTTTTCATCTTGCATAACTAACACTCTGTACACCTTGAGAGTTTGACTACTTTAGATACTTCATAAGTGGAATCATGCATTATTTGTCCTGTGATCAGCTTATTTCACTTAGCATAATGTTCTCAAGTTTCATCAGCATTGTAGTATATAAGACTTGTTATTTTAATGGCTGAATAATGATCTAGGGTATGTATTTACCATATTTTCTTTATCCATTTATGATTGCTGGACATTTAGTTTATTTCCACCTCTTGGCTATTGTGAGTCATGCTGCAATGGACACGGGGATGTAAATATCTCTTTGAGACTCCACTTCCAATTCTTTTGGACAAATACTCAGAAGGGGGTTTTCTGGGGCATAGGGTAATTTCATTTCCAATCTGTGAGAGGAAACTTCCATACTGTTTTCCATAGTACCTGTCTTTTTTTAAATATTCAATCTACTGTGAACCAGGGTTCAATTTCTCCACACACTCACTTTTGTTTCTTTTTCTTTCTTTCCTCTCTCCCTCCCCTCTTATCTCCCCCTTCCTTCTTTACTTCCGTTTTTCCTTTGTTCCTTCCTTCATTCCCAGTAATGGCCATCCTAACAGATACTAGAATGCTTTAGAATCATTTTATCTTTTTTTATTTATTTTAATTTATGTTTTATTGATTATGCTATTACAGTTGTCCAAATTTTCCCCCCATTGCCTCCCTCCATCCAGCACACCCATGTCCTCTAGCAATCCCCCTCCTCCGTTCATGTCCATGGGTCATGCCTATAAGTTCTTTGCAACTCCATTTCTTCTACTTCTTCTTAACATCCCCTTGTCGTTCAGTTGCTGCCAACTTCTTAAGTTCAACTGTTGTTAGTTATGTACCTATTGCCATTCTAACGGTCAGAGATTTGATCTTCTTCTTTTTCTTAAATAAGGGACAGTTTCTTTTATTATGTTTTTCAAATAGGTTTCCAACTTCTTGCTCTTTCTCTTTTCCTTCTGGCACCTCTATAATGTGAATGTTGGAATGTTTGAAGTTGTCCCAGAGGGTGCTTCCACTTTCCTTGATTTGTTGGATTCTTTTTCTTTTTGCTGTATTAACTGGATGTCTTTCTCTTTCTTACATCCCAAGTCATTTGGAATCCTGGCTTCATCCACTCCACTGTTGGTTCCCTGTACATGTTTTTTTATTTCAATAAAATTGTATTTTATGGAAGTTAGTATATCCTTCATTCTTCTGGGTCTTTTCATGCTGTTGGAGTACCCACGGAGTTCTTTGAGCATCCTTATAACCAGTGGTCTGAACTCTGCATCTGATAGATTGCTTCTCTCCATTTTGTTTAGTTCTTTTTCTAGAGTTTAGTTCTGTTCTTTCATTTGGGCCGTATTTCCTTGTCTCCTATTTTGGCAGCCACCCTGTGTTTGTTATAACACCCTGTGTTATAACCAGTTGTGACAAGGTGTTACAACCAGTGTAAAGGAGAAGGGTCAAAAAGTACAAATTTGAAATAAGCCAGGGGGCGGAAGACAAATACCATATGATCTCACCTATAAGTGGAACCTAACCAACAATACAAAGATGCAAGGAAAACAAGACCAGCAACACTGAAAGGAAAAGAAACCAACAGAGACAAGAGGGAAGCGGGGGTGGGGGGAAAAGGAAGGGAAGGGGAAAGTCAAGGAACATATAGCAAGGACTCATGGACAAAACGAAAGGGGAAGAGCTGAGGGAGGGAGGGGTAAAGGGAAAGTGGTGGGGGGTAGGCAGAGACAAATGTATTTAAAAAAATAAATTAATTAATTTTAAAAAAGTACAAATTTATTTAGAGCAAAGGAATGTTGATGTGAATGTGCAATTGAAAACAAAACTGGCTAGGAAAGTCAACTGAGTCTCTGCTGGACAAAATTGAGTTCATGTTTCTATAGATGAGAATTACTTTGCATTGCTACCATTTATTAATAATTTACAAAGTTCCAAAAAACCTCCCATAGAATCAAGGACAGATGATGCAGAAGGTTGAGCTATGTGCAATGCATAGTTTTATGCTGAAGCACACACTGTAGCTGAACATGCACCTATATATACAGGTTTAAGAAAAAACCTGAAAAGGTGAGGTCTACGCTCAATATTCCTCCCTAGCTTTATTGAGATATAATTCATATGTAACACTGTGTAAGTGTAACACAAACAATATGTTGATTTGATATACTCATATATTGCAATATGATTACCACCATAGTGCTGTCTAATACCTCCATCAGGTCACATCATTACCATTTCACTGGAGGATATTTAAGATCTACTCTCTTGGGAGCTTTCAGGTATATCATATTGTTTGTTATCTATAATAACAATGATGTGCGTTAAGTCCCCAGAATTCACTCATCTTGTATCTGGAAGTTTGTATTCTTTGGCCAACATTTCCCTATTTCCCCACCCACCAGCCCCTAGTAACCACCCTTCTGCTCTCTATTTCTATTGTACGTTTGTCTTTATTAGGTTCCGCATGTAGGTGATATCATACAGTATTTGTCTCTGTCTGACTTATTTCACTTAGCAGAATGTTCCCAAGATTCTTCCATGTTGTCACGAATGGCACGATTTCCTTTCTGTGGCTGAAAAAATTCCATTGTGTGTGTATGTGTGTGTATATATATATAAAAAATATTCTTTTATCAATAATCTGTTGATGGACACTAAGGTGGTTTGCATATCTTGGATATTGTGAATGATGTTGTAATTTACATGAGAGTGCTGAAATCTCTTCTTATCCTGTTTTCGTTTCTTTTGTATATATATCCAGAAGTAGGGTTGCTGGGTCATATGACAGTTCTAGTTTTAATATTTGGAGGAACCTCCATACTGTTTTGCATAGCAGCTCTGTCAATTTACATTACTACCTACAGTGTACAAGGGCTCCCTTTTCTCCACGTCCTAGCCAACCCTTGTTATCTTTTGACTTTTTTTTGCTATTTTAAATATTTTGTTTTTTAATAACTTTTATTTTTGTTCTGTTACAGTTGACCCCATATTTCCTCCTTTGCTCTCCTCTGCCTATTCCACCCCTACTCCCACAGATTATCCCCATCCTGTAGTCCATGCCCATGGGTCATTCATACATATTCCTTGACCAGTCCCTTCACCTTTCTATCCTTATGCCTTTCCTCCTTCCCCTCTGGTCGCCATCAATCTGTTCCGTGTTTCCATGCCTCTGGTTCTATTTTGCTCGTTTGCTTGTTTTGTTCATTAGGTTCCTCTTATAAGCAAGATCATATGGTATTTGTCTTTCACTGCCTGGCTTATTTCACTTAGCATAATGCCCTCCCGTTCCATCTATACTGTCATGAAGAGTAAGAGCTGCTTCTTCCTTTCTGCTGCATAGAACTCCATTGTATTAATTTTCCACACTTTTTTGATCCATTCATTTACTGATGGGCACTTAGGCTTTTCCCAGCACTTGGCAAATGTAAATAACACTGTATGAATAGAAGGTTGCATAGGTTCTTTTGAATTGGTGTTTCAGGGTTCTGAGGGTATAATCCCAGCAGTGGAATCTCTGAGTCAAAAGGCAGTTTATTTTTTGTTTTCTGAGGAAATTCCATACTGTTTTCCACAGTGGCTGCCCCAGACTGCATTCCCACCAACAGTGCGCTAAGGTTCCCTCTTCACATTCTTGCCAGCCCTTGTAGTTTGTTGATCTGTTAATGATGGCCATTCTGACTGGTGTGAGGCGGTATTTCTTTGTGGTTTTGATTTGCATCTCTCGGATGGCTAGTACTGTTGAAAATTTTTTCATATTATCTATGAGCCCTCTGCATGTCCACCTTGGTGAAGCGCCTGTTCAGATCCTTAGCCCCTTTGTTAATTGAACTGCTTGTCTTCCTGGTGCTGGGTTATATGTGTTCTTTATGTGTTTTGGATATTAACCTCTTGGCTGAAGTATCACTGGCAAAAATGTTTTCCCATATGGTTAGCTCCCTTTATTTTGATGGTGTTTTCTTTAGCCATGCAGATGCTTTTTAATTTGATGTAGTTCCATTATTTATTTTTTCCTTTATCTCCCTTGCCCTAGGAGCTATGTCGGTGAAAATATTGGTGTGTGAGATATCCGAAATTTTACTGCCTATGTTTTTCTCTAGGACTTTTATGGTGTCACACCTTATCATTAAGTCTTTGATCCATCCTGTGTTTATTCTGGTGTATGGTGTAAGTTGGTGGTTGTTTCATTTTTTGCATGTACCTGTCCGGATCTCCCAACACTTTTTACTGAAGAGACTATCTTGACACCATTGTATGCTCGTGCCCTCTTTGTCAAATATTAATTGACCATAGAGACATGGGTTTGTTTCTGGGCTCTCTGTTCAGTTCCATTGACCTATGTGTCCATTCTTGTGCCAGGACCAGATTTTTTTTTTATTACACCGACCTTGTAGTATAGTTTGATATCAGGTATTTTGATCCCTCCTAGTTTGTCTGTCTTTCTCAAGATTGCTGAGGCTATATGGAATCATTTTGGGATCCATATAAAGATTTGAAATATTTGTTCTAGATCGGTGAAATAACCCATTGGTATTTTAACAAGGATTGTGCTGAATCTATGGATTGCTTTGGGTACTATGGACATTTTAATGATGTTAATTCCTCCAATCCATGAATATGGTATATGCTCCCATTTATTTGTATTTTCCTCAATTTCTTCAGTGCTCTGTACTTCTCCAAATACATGTCTTTACCTCCTTTGTTAGGTTTATTTCTAGGTGCTTTGTTTTTCTTTTTCTTATAGCAAATGGGATTTTTTCCCTCTAATTTCTGCTTCTGATATTTTATTGTTGGTGTACAAAAATGCCCTCAATTTCTGAATGTTGACTTTGTATCTGAGTATTTTGCCAAATTCTCTTATTATGTCAAGTAGATTTTTGGTGGAGACTATAGGGCTTTCTATGTACACTTTCTTGTCATCTGCCAATAATGACAGTTTTATTTCCTCCTTTCTAATTTGGATGTTTTCTGCTTCTTTTTCTTGTCTGATCACTGTGGGTAGAACTTCTAATACTATGTTGAATCAAAGTGGTGAAAGCAGGCATCCTTGTCTTGTTTCTTCTCTTAAGGGGAAAGCTTTTAGTTCTTGCCCATCGAGTCTGATGTTGGCTTAAGTTTCACATATATGGCTTATATTATGTTGTAGTATGCTCCCTCTATTCCCAGTTTGCTGAGCGTTTTTTATCATAAATGAATGTTGTAATCTATCAAATGCTTTTTCAGCATCTATTGCTATGGTCATGTGGTATTTGTCTTTCATTTTGTTCATGTGGTATATTGCATTTATTGACTTGCGAGTATGTATCATCCTTGCATCCCCTGGATGAATGCCACTTGACCATGGTGTCTGATCATTTTAATGCTCAATCCAGATTGCCAGTATTTTGTTGAGGATTTTAGTGCCTATGCTCATCAGCACTACTGGCCTGCAGTTCTCTTTCTCTTTTGTGTCTTTACCTGGTTTTGGGATTAGGATAATACTAGACTCTTAAAAAGAGTTTTAGAGTCTTCCCTCTTCTTGGATTTTTTGGAATAGTTTGAGAAGGATAGGCGTTATCTCTCCTTCTTATGTTTGGTAAAATTCTCCTGTGAAACCATCTGGTACGGGGCTTTTGTGCGTTGGGAGTTTTTTGATGACTGCTTCAATTTCACTGACTGCTTTTTGTCTATTCTATTGAAAATGAAAAAATCGACAGGGCAGGAAGAAGGCAAATGCAACAGGAGTGGGGAATGTTAAAACTTGAGACTTGAAATACAAAAATAGGGAACATCTAGAAATAAAATCGAGGAAATGCAAGGCGCCGCCATATCAACAAGCAATGAGCAAGGGTTGATAAAGGTGCGGAAAGAATAAGGGCACCGTAAGAGTGGGAGAAAGAATGTGAGATGGCTAATGAGAAGCAAAATTTTTTTGATGAGCTGGAGGGTGGAGAAATAGTAAGAGTATGGAGTAGAAACTAGTTGTAGCAAGAGGAAGGTATTAGAACAAAAATAAGAAGAGGAAGGAAGAGGGTAAAATGCAGTAAAAGAAGAGAGAAGCAAAATATGAGATTTGAAATAAAGTAAAATATAAAATCTAGTGAAATAATAGGCAAAAAGTTGAAGGAAAGGAAATGAATGTTAAAAAGTTATGCAGGAGAGGAAATAATGCAAATCATGAGGAAGACCGTGGTGGAATTCCTCTCAGTAGAATCCAGTGTTTACCGCTGTCTGCTCTTTCTGGTTCCACCTGTGGGAATGTCAGATGGTGTCCTAGTTTGGCCCTAGGCAGCCTGTTTGAGACTACAAGCAATCCACAGCCCGTGACTATCTGCTTCAGATTTGGCTAGCCCCTGCTTTTCTGCCCTCTGGCTTTCCCTCAGCCCCGGGCCCAAGAACGGTTCATTTAGTGACCTGATAGGACTGCCAGTACCTTCTTCACCTGCCTCCAGAGGGGGCCTCTGGTGCAATTGGGAGGGTGGGAATCTTGCGTCACCCCCCAGTGGGCACTGTTCAGTCTTCAGGGAAAAATGTGGGAGTGTTTCTCAGCCTCCTCAATACACATCGTGTCCAGAATCTTTCCCAGATTCTTTCCAGTTAGGTATGGTTCCTAGTAAATTACCTGTGCGTTTCTTCTGAGGAGCAAATCTGTGTAAAAGGGGCAGCTCTTTCCTGCTTGGTGCAGACAGCAGCTCTGTCTAGGTGCTGAAGCTGGGTGGAGGCCTGAACACCCCTTGCTGTGCTTGTCTCTAATCTCTTGGCCCCGATCCCAAGGAACAGTGTAGCTTGTCGTGTCTGGTAAAGGGCCTTTTCAGGGATTTTCCTTCTTTCCGCTGTGGAAATGCACCCAGCAGGAGGCTCCTGAGCCTGGCCTCACTGATCTACACAGTAGCCCTGCAGGTGGGGCTTGGGCTTGCCCATCTGTGAGGGGACCTGCCTGGCTGCAGCCAATCTTAGGCATTCACCTCCTGGCCTTCCAGTGTTCAGCCTGCCATCCTCTCGCTGAGACTTGGGCCTGAATTCTCCCTTCTGCATGGTCTCAGGCTCACCATCCGTGCTGTGTTGGATCCTCCAGTCCCTTCAGCGTGACTCTATCCCTCTGAGATCTCTGTTTGCGGAGCTGCTGCACACGTGAACATCGGGTCCCTGCGAGCCTAGAGTCTCACCTCAGCTCCTGTTTTAGAAGAGTTTCTTGTGGCCTCCATGCTGCAGCACCAAGCCCTGTGGGGACCTATTCTCCACGCACTCCGTCTCCCCCAAAACCTCTAAGTCTCTCTTGGTCAACCCTGGCCATAGCCTGTCAGAGCTTCTGAGAGTTTTAGATAAAGTTCTCTCTGGATCTCTCCCAGGTGGCTCTGGGAAGAGCCCCGAAGTGATGCTACAACGCGGGGCAGTGGCAGGGTGCACTCGCCTCACTTGCCGCTCCCTCCAGTGGTTCTCAGCCTTGGGCGAGCCTGCTCCCTTCTCTTTCCACTCTCAGAACTGGAGGCTCCTGAGCTGCTCTGCAGCTGCCCCAACTCTGCACAACCAGAAGTGGTGGGTTGGGCTGAGGCAACACAGGTGCTCCACTAGGAGAGCCCAGGCTGTCCACTGCTGAGTGCCCTGTAGGCGGGCAGGCTCCCTCCCACTCGCGCACTTCCACCCATATATGCTCCCACTCACACGCATTCTCACTCACTCTCCATTGGATTTTTGAGCTGGCTGCCCTAGGATTTAGCTGGAAGGTCAGTCTGCATCTGGGAGCAGGTGTTCCGAGCTTCAAACTGCTCTGCAGCCATCTTGGATCCTCTCTTTTGACTTTGATGGTAACCATTCCAGCAGGTGTGAAGTGGTATCCCATTGCAGTTTGATTTGCATTTTCCTGATGGTGCTGCTGAGCACCTTTCTATGTACCTGTTGACAATTCGTATGCTTCTTTGGAAAAATGTTCATTTGGTTCTCTCCATTTTAACTGGATTTTTTTCTATTGAGTTGTATGAGTTCTGTATACAATTTGGTTGCGAATCCCTTCTCGGATATATGATTTGCAAATATTTTCTCCCATTTCATACATTGCTCTTTCATATTGTTGATACTTTTATTTTGCTGTGCATAAATGCTTTTTAGTTTGATGTGTTTCCACTTGTGTTTTAAACTTTATTTTAAAAACGTTTGTTTTTCATTGCTTGTGCTTTTGGTGTCCCATCCAGAAAGTCACTGCCAAGACCAAGGTCAAAGAGATTTTCCTTTAGGTTGTCTTCTGGAAGGTCTTGTTTTTAGGTCTTACATTTAAGTATTTAATCCATATCAAGTTAAGTTTTGTGAGTGGAGAAATGTAATGATCCTGTTTATTCTTTTGCATGTGCATATCCAGCTGTCCCACACCATTGATTGAAAGCACTGTACCTTCCAGACTGAGTATTCTTAGCTCCCTGATCAAATATTAGTTGATGGTACATGTGCAGATTTATTTCTGGGCTCTTGGTTCTCTTTCATTGGTCTAGGTTTGTTTTAATGACAATATGATACTGTTTTCATTTCTTAACTTTCTAATGTATTTTTAAAATCAGGATGTTCCTCGACTTGACCCTTCCCCTTTCTTTCCCCGCTACCCACCTCCCTCATTCCCTCTTGTTTCTGTTGGTTTCTTTTTGTTTTTTTTTAATGTTGCTGGTTATAGTTTGCTTGCTTGTTTGTTTTGTTGATTAGGTTCCACTTATAGGTGGGATCATATGGTATATATCTTTCACCCCCTGGCTAATTTCACTTAGCATAATGCTCTCCAGGTCCATACATGCTGTCATGAAGGGTAGGAGCTTCTTCTTTCTTTCTGCTGTGTAGTATTCCATTGTGTAAATGTACTATTGTTTTGTATCCCCTAATTTACTGATGAGCTTCCAGCACTTGGCTATTGTAAATTATGCTGCTATGAACATTGGGGTGTGTAGGTTCTTTTGAACTGCTTTTTCCGGATTCTTAGGGTATAATCCCAGCAGTGGGATTGCTGGGTGAAAAAGCAGTTCCATTTTTAGTTTTCTGAGGAAATGCCATACTGTTTTCCACAGTGCCTTGACCAGTCTGCATACCCACCAACAGTGTACTAGGGTTGCCTTTTCACCACAACTTCGCCAGCAACTGTTGTTTGTTGATTTGGTTATGATGGCCATTCTGACTGGTGTGAAGTAGTATCTCATTGTGGTTTTAAGTTGCATCTCTCAGATTGCACGTGACGCTGAGCATCCCTTCACAGGTCCTTGTTTTTCATCACTTTGAATATTTTATGCCTATCCCATGTGGTGTGAATTGTTTTTGCCAAGAAATCAGCTGACAGTCTTATGAGAGCTTCCTTGTAGTTTACTAATTTTCTCTTGCTACTTTTAAGATTCCCTCTTTGTCTTTAACCTTTGCCATTTTAATTATTATGTGACTTGGCGTAGGCCTCTTTGGGTTCATCTTGTCTGGGATTCCCTGCACTTTCTGGACTTGTGTGTCTTTTTTCTTCACCAGATTACTGGAGTTTTCAGTCATGATTTTACTGTTTTATTTTTAGAGAGGGGTAGGGAGGGAGAAAGAGAGAGAAAGAAACATCAATGTGTGAGAGAAACATCAAGCAGTCACCTGTCCCATGCACCCCATCCAGGGACCAGGCCCACAACTCAGGCATGTGCCCTGACCAGGAATCAGACCAGTGACCTTTTGCTTTGCGGGATGATACTCGACCAACTGAGCCATGCTGGTCAGGGTTCAGTCATTATTTCTTCAAATGGGTTCTTGATTCCTTGCTCTCTCTTTTCTCCTTCTGATATCCCAATGATGTGGATGTTCTTACGCTTCATGTTACCCCAAAGGTCTCTTATGTTACCCTTATTTCAAATTTGTTTTTTCTTTTTGCTTCTCTGATTGGGTGGTTTTTCCTTGCCTTGTCTTCCAAATCATTGGTTCAACCCTCTGCTTCATTCAACATATCCTTTATTCCTTCCAGTGAATTTTTCACATCAGACATTGTATTCTTCATTTCTAACTCTCTTTCTTATTTATGATTCCCATGCCCTTGGTCACACTGTTGTAGTTCTCCCTAAGTTCCTTAAGCATCCTTATAACCATTTTTTGAACTGTGTATCTAAGTAATTGCTTACCTCATTTCACTTAATGCTTTTTCTGGAGATTATTCTTGTTTTTTTATTTAGGTCATGTTTCTTCGCTTCCCCTTTGGCTTCCACTTTGTGTTTGTTTCTACGTATGAGGTACATCTTCTATGACCAGCAGTGGCACCATCTCTTTGATTGCCTGAGCTGGGTGGACTTTCTCTGAGTTGCATGAGTCCTTGTGTTATAATTGAGTTTTGATCGCTATTGGACCATTTGTGCATGGGGTCAAACCTCAAGGTGGCTGACTGGGAGCATCAATCCCAACCAGAGTGTACGAGCTGCTGTGCAGGTGACGACCATACAAAGTGGAATTCACTTCAGCAGGGTCTGGTGCCTGTTGAGATCTCCCTTTTGATATGCCACTTGTGAAGCTAATTGGATCCTGTTTGGATGTCTGAAGCTACCACTGGGTGTGTTGTCTCTGCAGCCTCTTGGGAAAAACTCTGGTGTAGGCCAATTACACATGCTGCCTGTCACTGGCCCTAGGCAGCCTGTTTGGAAGTATAAAGTGATCCACGGTTTGGGGCTTCCTCTGCTGGGCGCAGGTGTGTGTGGGAAGGACCAACGGTGCACCAAGGCTGCCTCTTACCAGCCCTGGGCTCGACCGTAGGTCAGCACAAACCCCAAAGTATCCCAAGATCTCCCTCTTCCTGCCAACTGCCTGTTAGGCTCAGTCATTGAAAGAGCCTTCAGCAGTACATGAAGTAGTTTCTCTGAGTCACTAGGAAGGAGTGAGTGGTTTTCGCTAGATAGATACAAGTTGAAACAGTGCCAGTGCTGGGTCTGAGACCACTCAGCAAATGTCCCAGGGTATACCAAGTCTAGCTGCTACCCACTGGGAGCTTTCACACCTTTGTGTTGGCTCAGAGTGTCAAGAAGTTGTCAGAGCGATCCCAAATCGACTAAGATTTTGGCATGTGACGGGAGGGCTTGGCACTGGTTTGGCATGCAAGGGAAAAATGGGCCCCATCCTGGAGCCATACAACACAGTCTGTCCCATATTCTGCCAGGAGCCCAATCTCAGCACAGCGGGGCCTCCAGGAGTTCGGAGGTAGTTTTCTGTGAGGGGGAGGTGCCGGTCAGACTTTGGGGAAGGTGGAGGGAGTGGCCCCTGGCCACAGCCACACAACACAGTCTGCCCAGTTCTGCCCAGACCTCCGCAGGGCAGAGTCACCAGGTGTTGGCAGGGTGGGGCTGCTGGGAGCCAGGAAAATGGATCTAGTGGATCTCTTGTGAGGGGGTGGTGCTGGTCAGGTTCATGGGAAAGTGGCACGGGGGGATGGCCCCTACTCCAAAGCCATACAACTCCGTCATTAACACCTCCTGTGTCTGCCCACACCTCTACATCCTGGCGCAGGCAGCTGACTTCTCACCTGGGCGAAAGCTCCTCAAGGTGGGCCAACCGGGAGTCCAGAATGTGGGGGTATTGCTCCAACCCAGAAAGATGGTGTCTGATGAGTGGGAGGGGGACTCAGCACAAGGACCTGGAGGCTGTTCATTCAGCTCTCTCCCCAGAGCTGCGAACTCCAATCTCTCCTCACACGACTCTGGTCCACTCCACGCTCCCTCCTCTGGAGCCCAGTATGAGTGGTTGCAAATAAGATTTAGTGCATTGGCCATTTAACAGGGTGCCTGTGTCTCTAGCAGACTCCTGACTCTCTCTGGCGAACAGATTGCCTGATGGTTTTCACAGCCAGGTGTTATGTGGGTGCCTCTACTTGGCTTGGTCATCTGGGATGGGGAGCTCAGTTTAGGGTTGAGAAGCCATGCTTCTCCAGGGATATCTGAGCTGAGATATCCCTCTAGAAAGTCAGCTGCTGCTTGTGGAAGAGAGTCAGTACTTTTCACATCTCTGCCCTTCCTACCAGTCTTGATGTGGCTTCTTCTGTAAATCCTTAGTGGTAAGGCGTGTCTTCAGCTAATCTTCATTTGGTTAGTCAGGTAGATTGCTTTAAATTTAGTTGTAATTCCTGTTTGGTCCTGATAGGAAGTGAGTATAAGATCCACCTACTCCACTGCATCTTAGATCCTCCAGGAGGGAAATATTTTTAAACATTGAAATAAAAGATTAAAGAACTCCACTGATCATTTTACCTTTTTTGTGTGCTTGATTCACTTACCTGGAGTTTGGGTTTGAAGTAAAAATTTTTCACTTTATTTTTTTACTGTTTTTTAAAAACTGTTGATCAATTACAGTTGTCCCAGGTTTTCCCCCTGTTGCTCTCCCGTGCCCCGTCCAACCCCCTGCACCCTCAGTCAGCCCCCACCCCATTGTCCATTGCCATGGGTCCTTTATACATGTTCCCTGACTAGACACTTCCCTTTCTTTCCCCCATTTTTCTCTCTCATTTCCACTCTGGTCACTGTCAGTTTGTTCCTTCTTTTCACATCTCTGGTTCTATTTTGCGCGATTGTTTGTTTTGTTCATTAGGTTGCACTTATAGGTGAGATCATATGGTATTTTTATTTTAGACAAAAAACAATCCATTTTATAGAAATTACTCACTCATGTTAGTTTTTATTATCATACAACATAAATGCTTCTTGCTTTTTTACACTTATTTCTTCAAATACATGAATTCACCTGCAATCTCCCTCTTTAGCTTCCCTCTGTTGCTTCTACGACATGATTCTTTCAACTACTCATTACATAAAACACGTTTTGAGGTCCCTATTGTTTCTCTATATCAACACTTAAATTTCTACAGATTTTGCAGACAAATGATTTTCAGCACTGTCAACTTTAATTATGAAATGATATAAGAATAGCCTCTTTAAATGTTTTTTCTTTCTCTTTTCCTCCAAATTAACAGGCGCCTTGGGCAAAATGGGTACAACTAAAGGCAGTGGATGTCAATGGAGTATTTTTCAGAAAACCACTATTTAACTAGCTAGGTCAAAATAGAATACTCAGGTTCAAGTAAAAGTGATGTATTGCTTTTATGCATGTTGAATATTTTGCCTTCATGGACTTTGTAGGGAAAAATTGCTTTAATGTTTCTAATATTAACTTTACCTGTTATTTCATAAATAAAGTGCTTCATATGTGTGTTTTAATTGTTTTAAAATTGTTTGTGATTCTTTAGCATCACCCTGTGATCCCACTTTTATCCTGGGCTGTGCTCCCTGCAATGTGATCTGCTCCATTATTTTCAACAATCGTTTTGATTATAAAGATCATGATTTTCTAAACCTTTTGCAAATGTTAAATGAGAGTGCGAGCATTATGAGCTCTCCATGGATACAGGTGAGTCCAAGACTGTTTCTTTTCAAGGAATCCTTTATGCTCTTTTGTTAAAAAATAAAAAAAAAAAAGCCCAAATCTCTGTATTTGCCAAGCTGTGAAGTAAATGCTGGACACCACAGTTCTTCCCAGAGCTCAGCATCATGAAGTGCTCATCTGGGAAATTTGGCCAAGCCCTTTAATGATGGACCGGGAAAGGCATGTGCAGAATACAGAACTGGCATTCAATCCCATTGACCCTGTCTAGTGGATTTTCTACTAAATTCCAAAGCCCAGTTTCCCATAAAGTACTTTGTTAACTCCCCCAGAACATGCTTATAGCACTAAATGGACTTCTCAGTCCATTACCCACAAGTCTTGTCACTTAACTACTCAACACTTAATGACTTCTTCAGTACATTAGCTGGCATTTAGGAAGGAAGAAAATATCTCCTTCAAGAAGGGAGAATTTTTGGGACCACATATGATGCTAGGGAACACTGACTTCAGGAGGAGTACTTGATGCTTCATTTGGGATCCTGACAAAGTAATTGTTTGGGGGAAGACAGATTGATTCGTTATATAGTGTATGAAGCATCATCAAACACCCCAATTTTTCCCTGTGCTGAGATGATAGTGTGCCTAAAAGATAATGATGTCATCTTAGAGGCGTCATTTAGCGGCTCTGGTGCACAGTTACTTCATATATCAAATGTTGAATTGTGTTTTATGGCCTTGTCAGGACCCTCTGAGTTCTAACTACTGATTTGATGTCTGAGGCTACTAGACAGAAAGAGAAACAGCAGGGATTAGTTTTGTGTGCTCTATCAGGTTTCCCAAACTCCTGACACCTTTGTTGTCATCTACAAAATGTGACTCATAGTATTTTATGCCACCCTATATTTCAAGATTGTAGGGAAGAACTGATGTAAAAAATGAGAGAATTGACATACAGATGTTTTTATGCAACAAACATAACTTATGAGTATAGGTAATGATTATCATGTCTGATCTCCTGGTCATAATTTTCACCTTCATATGCACATATCAGTATAGCATATTACTTATTAAAAATTAATTTTCACTGATATTTACAGTACAGTGACTGGCTGGGTCTTAGCATATGTTATATGTCTTCATTAAGGGTTTTTTTTAACGTCATACACTACCATTTTTCTCTTCTAGATCTGCAATAATTTCCCGGTTCTCCTTGACTATTTTCCAGGGAGTCATAACATAGTATTAAAAAATTTTGATAATATTAAAAGCTATGTTATGAAGAAAGCCAGGGAACATCAAGCATCCTTTGACATTAACAATCTTCGGGACTTTATTGATTACTTCCTGAACAAAATGGAGCAGGTAAACTAACAAGAGGTCGGTGATTTGATTGCTTGTGCACCTTGTGGTTCATTGACTACTTTTTGTATTTACCGGTGATATTTCAATGGTTAGACAAGTAATTCTGACCAGCATTTTAAGAACATGTAGTGTGCATGAATCTACACTAAGCATTATGGAAGGTACAATATTAAATCGTTAAATAAAAAGCAAATTGTTATGTAAGTGCACTGTATTAATCCTGTTTTTTAGGTACTAATAATCTACCTGAGGAGAGACAGAATGGCTCCTCAGGTGACATGGAAACAATTACAAACATATTAGAAAATACAAAATAGCATAATGTGAGGATGGACATGATCATTGCACATAAGCATAAGAGAATGGCAAGGACTGGCTTAACCAGCTGGGCTTCGTGCATGTCCAGTGGTTGGAAAGAAATCTTCCCATATTTACAGTGAAGAACTGATGAGGGACTTTCAGATGGGTGAATGGTAGATATACAGGTGCAGAGGATGTGGTGAGAAATAGATGTATGGAAGAAAGAAGCCTCAGTTGAGTGTAAAGTTAAATGAAATGGCATAGGAATGGAGTTGGAGGTTGGTATTGGTAAGCATGAATCCTGCACTATTTATTGAAAAGACCTTTACCCACATGAATTGCCTTGGCACCCTCATCAAAAATCAATTGACTGAAAATGTGAGGGTCTATCCGTTTGATTGCAATTCTATTCCAATAATCTATGTGCTGGTCTTTATTCCAGTAGCACACTGTCTGGTAGTCTTAATTGCTAGGTTTTTAAATAAGTTTTGAAGCAGCAAAGTGTGAGCCCTCCAAAACTGTTGTTTCTCAAGGGTTTTTTTTGTTGTTGTTTTGTTTCGTTTTGTTTTGGCTATTCTAGGTCCCTTGAATTTCCATATGAATTTTAGGATAAATTCATCAGGTTTTGCAAAGAAGCCAGTGGTGTTTTGTTGGGGATTGCATTAAATTTGTAGGTCAGTTGATGAAATTACCTCCCATTTTAAGAATTGATGTGAAATTTATATACCACACAATTAACCGTTTTAAAGTGTACAATTTAGTGTTATTTAGTACATTCCAAATATTGTGTGACCACTAGCTTTCTCTAATTTCAAAACTTTTCCATCACTCTGCAAAAACATGCCAATCCATTAAGTGATCTCTCTTCATTTCTCCCACCCCATCATGTGTTAACCTGTAATATGCTTTATGAGTCTGTGGATCTGCCTGCTATGAAAATACCATATTAAAAAGACACATAGCATTGGACCTTTTGTTTCTGGAACTTTTCACCTAGAATAATGTTTTGGAAGTTCATCAAGTTATGGTGTGTATCAGAACTTTGTTATTTTTATGGCTGAATGATATTCCGTTTTGTGTACATACCATAATTTCTTCATCCATCATCTACTGATGGACATTTGTGTGGTGCACACGTGTCTTCATGGACATGTTTTCATTTTTGTTGAGGACATTTCTAGGAGAGGAGCTGATGAGACATATGGCTATTTTGTGTCTGACATTTGGGGAACAGCCAAACTTTTCCGCAGTGACTGCAGCATTTACATTCCCACCCGCAGTGTATGAACAGGGTTCCTCTTTTCCCATGAAGTCGCCAGTATCTATTTTCTAATTTTTTGGTAATTATTAAGGCTATTCTAGTTAATACAAAGTTGTAACTCATGGTTTTGATTTGCATTTCCTTGATGACCAATGATGCTGAACATATTTTCATGTGCTGTTGCCCATTTGTATATCTTCTTTGGAGATATACCATTCCAGTCCGTTGCCTCTTAAATATTGGGTTGCTCGTGTTTGTTGTGGAGCCGTAAGAGTTGTTTATATATCTTGAGAATGAAACGTTTATACGTAGGTGAAAGGCAAATATTTTCTCCCATTCTGTAGCTTGTCACTTGACATTCTTCTTTTTTTTTCTTATATCACTCATTTTAACGTTAACTTAATATTAACAGCTTATATAATCATAGTACAATTTTCAAAACCAAGAAGTTAACATTGGCATATTATTGACTAAACGCAGATCTTATTAGAATTTCTTTTTTTTAATTTATTTACTTTTTAAATACATTTGTCTCTGCCTCCCCCCCACCACTTTCCCTTGCCCCCTCCCTCCTTCCCTCCCTCAGCTCTTCCCCTTTGGTTTTGTCCATGAGTCCTTGCTATATGTTCCTTGACTTTCCCCTTCCCTTCCCTTCCCTTTCCCTGCCCCCCCTTCCCTCTTGTCTCTGTTGATTTCTTTTCCTCTCAGTGTTGCTGGTCATATTTTCCTTGCATCTTTGCATTGTTGGTTAGGTTCCGCTTACAGGTGAGATCATATGGTATTTGTCTTTCGCCCCTTGGCTTATTTCGCTTAGCATGATGCTCTCCAGTTCCATCCATGCTGTCGCGAAGTTTAGTAGTTCTTTTTTTCTTTCTGCTGTGTAGTATTCCATTGTGTATATGTACCATTACTTTTTGATCCAATCATCTAGTGATGGGCATTTAGGTTGCTTCCAACACTTGGCTATTATAAATTGTGCTGCTATGAACATTGGGGTGCATAGGTTCTTTTGTATTGGTGTTTTGGTGTTCTTAGGGTATAGTCCCAGCAGGGGAATCCCTGGATCAAAAGGCAGTTCCATTTTCAGCTTTCTGAGGAAATTCCACACTGCTTTCCATAGTGGCTGCACCAGTGTGCATTCCCACCAACAGTGTACTAGGGTTCCCTTTTCTCGACATTCTTGATTATATCCTTTGATGAACAACTTTTTTTACTTTAGTGAAGTCTGATTTATATATTTTTTCTTTTGTTTCTTTGGTGTCAAATCTAAGAATCTGTTGCCAAGCCTGAATTTGTGAAGATTTACCCCATGTTTTCTTCTAAGAGTTTTATAGGTTTAGCTGTCATATTTAAAGTTTTTCATCTCTTTTGAGTTATGTTTCGCTAATGGAGTGAAGAAGGGGTCCGACTCCCTCCATTTCTCTATGGTTATGCGGTTGTTCCAGCACTATTTGTTGAAGAGACTCTTCTCATGAGTTAAATAGTCTTGGCACCCTGTTGTTAATAAATAGACCATAGGTGTGTTGGCTTATATCTAGATTTCAATTCTATTTCTTTATTGGTCTTGTTTTCTATCTTCTTGCCAGAAGTTTGTTGTTTGGATTAGGGTAGCTTTGTAGAAAGTTTTCAAAATGGGAAGTTGTGTCCTTTGCAGTTCCTTGCAAATTTGGAGGATGGGTTTTTCCCTTGCTGGAAAAAGACCTTTGGAATTTTAATGGGGTTGCTTTGAAGCGTCATATGGTTGCAGGGAGTATTCCCATGTTATCAATGTTAAATCTTTCAACACTTGTATGTGGGATGGTTTTTCATCTATTTACTCATTTGTTTAACAATGGTATTAGTTTTCAATGTACAAGCATTTCACGTCTCTGCTTTCTTTTACCATATAAGATTGTGTTTGTCTACAAATAAAATAAAACCTAAGAAGAATGGCTTTATCAAATAGGAGGTTTATTTACCTCACAGAAGAGGAGTCTTGTGATGTGTCAGTGGAGGGATTGTTCAGAAGGTCCAAACCATCAGAGTCAAATACTTTCCATCTCTCATCACCCACACTTCATCAATAGGCCACATTTTATGATTAAACCTCTTGCCCCAAGATGATGTCTACTCTACCTCCTCCTTATCACCTTTGTCTTGCACAAGAAGTAGGAGTATAAGTGACATTAATAGGCTTCTGCTTATATCTCAGTGTAATAACTAGGCTGCATGGCTCACCTACCTGCAAGAGAGACGATGAAGAGACATTCAGGCAAGTAAGGGATAAAGCAGTAGAAGATGATGCTTATGTCAACTAATTTACGGTCTCTCGCCATACCATATAGCTATGTCTTTCTAAAATTGCACCTTGCAGTGCAATATGTTGGCTTAACTTTATAACAATATGACTGATTTTGGATTAACTCTAATTCTGACAAATTAACGTGTTAGATATTTCATCAAACTATTCCTAGGAAAAGCACAACCCACAGTCGGTGTTTACTTTGGAAAATTTGACAATCACTGTATTTGATATCTTTGGAGCTGGGACAGAGACAACAAGTATCACCCTGAGATATGCTCTCCTGCTCTTGCTGAAGCACCCAGAAGTCTCAGGTATGGCCGAACTGGTGGGAGAGGTGAATTTCAGAAAAGGTGTGGGCAAGTGCATTCTGTCTTGCTTCTCTTAAGAAGTGTCTTTATTAAAATTTCTGTTTGACCTGCTTAATTTTCCAGGTTTAAAGAAGGGATAGCCATAGGACATCTTTCTATAACACAGGCAGATGACTGAGAGGAGTGAAGACACTCAGTGGCAGTGGCAGAAGCAATAAAGCAGTGCCTGGATTTCAGAGGAAGTTATTTGTGACAGGGAGAGCAAGGATGGATTTGCCTGGGACTGTGCTTTTTTAAAAATCATCCCCTGAGGATATGCTTTTTAATCGATTAGAAGAGAGAGAAAAGGAGAGGGAGAGAAACCTCAATGTGAGAGAAACATCGATCGGTTGTCTCCCTTATGCAGCCCAACTGAGGAGGGAACCCACAACCTGGGTATATGCCCTGACCAGGGATCAAACCTGAAACTTTTTGGTGTACAGGACTAATCCATCCAGCCAGGGCTGGGACTGTATATTAGTTGTTGTTGTTGTTTTCTAATGAAGAGGCTATTCACTTTGAACAGTAGGTATATTCTTGCAGAGATATCTCCTCATTCTGAATCTTCAGGGTTCTAACGGGAACTCTCCTTACTGAAGCATAAGTTAAAATCCAAGAGATTTAGTGAGGCTGTCTGAGATCACTTCCACAGCCTAGAAAACATTCTAAAAAATTAGATTCTGAAGAATAGTGTTATTCTTCAGGCTTAAGATGTTGCGTAGCCCTACCTGGTGTGGCTCTGTTGGTTGGAGCATCGTTACATAGGCAGAAAGATTGCAGGTTCAATTCCCAATCAGGGCTCATACCCAGGTTGCGGGTTTGATCCCCAGTCAGGTTGTTTGAGATGGCAACTAATCAATGTTGCTCTCTCTCTCTCTTTCCCTTCCTTTCTCTCAGAAAGTAATTTTAAAAAAAGTCCTTGGGTGATGATTAAAAATAATGTTGCACATTGAAAGAAAAAAGAAACCAACAGAGTCAAGAGGGAAGGAGGGAGGGGTGGGCAGGGAAAGGGAAGGGAAGGGAAGGATCAAATCAAGGAACATGTATAAAGGACCCATGGACAAAGCCAAAGTGGAGGTGGGTTGAGGGAGGGGGTGAGGGGAGTGGGGCAGGGGAGAGTGGCAGTGGGAAAGTGGAGACAAATGTATTTGAACAAAAAATAAAAATTAAAAAATAATAATGTTGCATAAAGGAATTTTTGTTATTTCAGAAGTCTATTTCCAGAAAGTGGTGGTTGTCAATCTAAGAATTTGGGGAGAGGGAGTTAATCATTTGATCTTTTACAAAGTACTTTATGTCAGAATTTACTTCTAAAGCATTACAGAAATGCATAGCAGATTAGAAATATACATTATTTTGTCCAGTGTCAAAATCCCACTAAAATGATATAACATATTACAAATGCGAATTAGTCTTTTAAAGCTGGATTAGAGGAGGTCAGGAAAAAGCCAACAAATCTCCAACAAATTTCTGAAACACAGAGAGCATACTAAGGGGAGATAATGAACTCGATAGGGAGAATGAAATTGTAACCTCAGTGTCGGAAGAGGAAGTTATATGATGAGGAAAGGTGATTTCTGTGTCCCTACATGCCTGCACGTTCTGGTATTTAGAAGTGCCAGGTGTCAACGAAGGTGGAGGTAGAAACAGGCTCTAAACGGTAGCTCTCCCTGCCCAGGCCCCTTTGACAACACCTTTTATCAAGTAAGTGTTTTGTCTAAATGAGGGAGCTTTACTCTCTTGAGAAATGAAACCTAAGAGGCACTACACTGAGGAACACTGGACAAGGCCAAGGAAAGAGTGAGGTGTAGGGCTGAACAGAAAGGTTAGGCAAGAATTTCTTGAATACAGAGACTCATAGCTTCTTTCTCCATCCCGCTTCCCAAAATTCAACAACCAGATACAAAGAAGATAAACTCCAGAGAGTGAACAGCTCTACAGGAAAGACCTCAGTAGCTTGCCATGTGGGTAGAAAATTCTCCTGACACATGTATCAGTGTGAATGAAATAAGAACATCCAACCCAAGACACAGGATCACAGAATTGCAGAATGCCAGGATTAAAAAGAAAATGACAAAAACTTCCAGAGAGCTACATCATGCCATACATAAGGATTAGGATTCAGAGGAGCACCAGAATTGTCAAGAGCAACTGTCAAATTGTGTATGATTCAAAAGGGTATATTCTCAGACCTGGTTATGTGACAGAAACTTTACCTCCTCTTTTCCCTTTTCATCCAAATGCATGATGTCATGTCAGGGGAAGCCATGGGCTCAAGGAATCAGGAGAGCTCAAAGGAGAAGGAAATGGCAGGCAGGCTGCCCACACCAGGCCTGGAAACTATCCACTCCAAAATGATTAGGGGAATAACACAGGTGTGAGAGGAGACACCAAGAACAGGAAAGGTGATGGATTACTCGAGATTTCCTAGTGATAAGGAAGTTATTATTAGGAGTTAGAAACATTGTCCTCCGTATTTAGAAATAATTAAAATTAAAATATAGAATATTATGAATTGAATGAAAGAATCATGGTGAAGTCCAAGAAAGTACCAAAAGTAGAACTAAATTATAGATGGTTTATGTACTCAGAACGGTGTTAAAATGTAACCGATTGGGGGAAATGGAGTCAAGTAGAACTGTGTGCGTGTCTGTGTGTATCTTGCATGAGGTGGGGTTGGAGAAGTAAATTCTCAACTTCCCTACCAGGAAATCAGATATTGTCTAAAAATAGGTAAGTGAGAAACAGAAAGAATGAACCTTTGTTTAGAAATTAAACATATCTTTCAGGAGAAACTGCTGGAATGTTCAAAGAGGTAACACTGTCAAGTTGGAGGATGAAGAGGGTACAATTACAGATCGTACACATGCACAAACAACACACATACACAAAACATTCATTATACTTTAATTTTTCAACCTACATATTATTTCGATAGAAAATTAGTATTTGATTTCCTGTTTTTCTTTCTGCAAGGACCGTAATTTCTTGACTTACATTCAGTTTATATTTTGAAACGTTTCATCATTCTTGTTTCTATTATCATATATGCTGATATATAAGTACGGGTGATGTATCTTAAGGCTAGCTTGTAGGAGAGTTACAGGTATCTACTCTGGCAATTATTTCTCTTTGTCTAGGTGTATTTCTGGGCATATAACTGATGTTTATAATGGTGTTGAGACATCTTCACAGTGTTTCATGATCCCTGAATCAGCATGTACATCTCTTTTATGCGCAGAATGCGTTTTCCTCTTTTTCCATCAGTCTTGCTTCTGTCTTACAGCTAAGGTCAAGGAAGAGATTGACCGTGTGATCGGCAGAGACCGGAGCCCCTGCATGCAGGACAAGAGCCGCATGCCCTACACGGACGCTGTGGTGCACGAGATCCAGAGATACATTGACCTCATCCCCAACAGCCTGCCCCATGCAGTGACCCGTGACATTATATTCAGAAACTACCTCATCCCCAAGGTAAGGTTTGTTTCTTTTATACTGACGTCAGTGGTCTTGAAGTTCCCATTTTCACAGTATGGGTTTCATCCTCCACCAACACAAGCTGAGAGAAGTGCAAAAATCAGACCTGTGGCCGCTTGATGGACTGTGTGGTTTCCAGTTTAGGCCATAAACCTTTATAATAGGCTTGGACATCTGGCACTGCAGGTCTTCCGAATTTGTTCTGCTTCTTTTTTATGTATTTACCTTTAGAGAGAGGGGAAGGGAGGGAGAAAGAAAGGGAGAGGAACACTGATGTGGGAGAGAAACTTCAGTTGGTTGCCTACACTCTTGGACCACAGACCAAACCCTCAACCCAGGCTGTGCCCTGACCAGAAATCGAATCAGAGAAATTTCACTTTGCGGGACAATGTCCAACCACCTAAGCCATAGTAATCAGGGCTGCTCTGCATCTTTAATATTGTTTGGCTAATTTTAGCTGCTTACACTTCTAAACCAATGTTAGTGTCAGTTTGTCAGTTTACCAAAACGATCTTCTGGGATTTTTATGAGGGTTACGTTAGATCATTTGGAGAGCCTTAACATCATGACACATCGAATCTTTCAATGAATAGATATGGTATATGCTCTTAATTGAGGGTTGGGAGCTTTTCAAATTTTTTTCAATAATTTTTCTTGTTGAATGGGCATTGGCTTGCAATCTTTTGTTTGCTTTTTCATAGCTGCCTAATATTACCACTGTTATTGTAAATTTTTACCTTCATTTTCCATATTAAAAATCTGGTACTTGGAAATATAATTGATTGTATCATTTTATGACCTTACATGCAGCAGCCTTGCTGAATTTAAAATCATTGCTGATATTTTATCTCTAGATTAATCTGCAAATTCTACACATATTATTGTGCTATCTGGGCTAATATCCTTCTTTCAGTCTTATTTTATTTCTGATTTCAGGACAGTGAGGAGGTGTAACACCTCACTATTGAGAGTGATGTTTTATGTGTATTTTGGTAGATGTTGGGGTTTTTTTAGATTTTATTTCTTTTTAGAGAGAGGGGAAGGGAGGGAGAAAGGGAGGGAGAAACAGCGATGTGTGGTGGCCTCTCGCGCACCCCTAACTGGGGACCTAGCCCACAACCCAGGCGTGTGCCCTGACTGGGAATCGAATCAGCAGCCCTTTAGTTTGTAGGCCAGCACTCAATCCACTGAGCCACACCAACCAGGGTGGTAGATATTATTGATTAGATTGGGAAGTTTGCCTTCTGCTCTCATTCTCACCATTTTTTGTCATGAATGTGTATGCAATGCTTTCATATCAATTTTCTGTATCCATTGGAATAGTTGTATATTGGCTTCACTTTTCCAACTAAATGTACCTATTCTAAGTATACATACTCAGCAGGATTTGATTTGGTACACATTGTTCAGGACTTCTGTATTTCTATTGATAAGAAATTTTTGGACTACAATTTTTCCTCTTCACAATTTTCTTGTCATATTTCTGATATGAAGGTAATGTTGGCCTCAGAAAAGTAGACGAGAAATATGCCGTAATGTGGACTTATTTTGATTGTCTTCTTCTCTTATTCTTGTGGCCACTTAGTCATGTCTTTGAAATGCATGGCTTATTATTCACCGTGTCTAAGACTATCAACAGAACTCTTTGAAATGATGCAAGGTTGATTTGTGCTTATCCTTTTATGGTCCTATCTAAAGAATATTTTTCAGAACAGGGTCTCAAAGATTTACTCTTATCTATTTCTAAAACTTTATTTTTAGCACTTACATTTAGATTATCGATCCATTCAGGTAAATTTTTACTTACGGTGTGAAGTATTGGTCATTTTTTCTTCTTCTCTTTCTGAGCATTCGATTAGTTGAACAACATTAGATGAAAACATATTGGCTTTTGTATTTTTTTGTATCTTCAAAAATTTCATATATTATTTGTTTAATAATGATATATACATACAAGGGAATAACTTCACAACTAGAGTTACAGACCTTTTATATGATAAACTTGAGGGAATTTTCCCCCAACTCTGTATGACAAAAAATTTTTAATCTCAAAACATATGCATACATATAATATATAAATTTGTGTATAGATTTCCTTCCATATTTATCTATTTATCAATGGATACCTCAATATATTAGCATACTCACCCCAGGAGCAATGACTTTTGTATACAGAAAAGTAGTAGCATTCACATTCAAGGTTTATCATTGATAAAACAATATTATCTAATGTACAACCTATATTTAAATTTCCCAGATTTTCCTGTAATATCTTTTATACTTTTTCATTCTTGGCAATTCAGTATCCAGGCAAGGAAGAAGCATGCAATTTGGTCATCTTTTCCCTTTACTCTCCTGTTATTTGTTCCCTTTGCTCTGTTTCTTTTCTTTCCGTACATGTGACTTTGTGAAGGATCTAGGCCAGTAGTCATGTACAATATTCCTCAGGCTGCTTTTGTGTGATTGCTTTCTAAAGATTAGATTCCAGTTACAGTGTTGGCAAGAGACCTACATAGGTGCTCTATGTGTCCCACTGGAATTCATGGGGGGCGGGGTTGGGGCACATAATGTCACTGGCTATGCTATGTTCCTCACCTAATAAAGTGGTATCTATCACATCTCTCCGTGGCATAGGTTCTGTTTTTTACACTTAATTAATAAAAATCTATAGTGCTTTGCAAATATCATGCCTTTCAATTATTCACCCAACAGTTTTAGCACTAATTGGTAAAACTTGGCTGAATTAATAATCCTAAACTGAGTTGTTGCAAACCAATGATTTCCCCCTAGTTCTAACATTCTTTTTGTGTTTGTAAGCTGACATTGCTCTATGAACAAATCTACTCTTTATTTTTATTTTATTTTATTTTATTTTTATTTATTTTTATTGATATATTTAATTTTTTATTATATTAATAGTAAGCATATAAGGAGGGTTTCTCCAGCCAAGATGGAGGCATAGATAGTTATGCTTCACTTCCTCAGAGAACCACAGGAAAGAAAACAACCCATTTACAAACTAAAAACAGCCAGGATTGCCAGAAAATTGAACTGTATGAAAGTCCAACAACCAAGGAGTTAAAGAAGAAACATTCATCCAGACTGGCAGGAGGGGTGGAGTGGGAAGCCAGGGCAGTGCAGCAGAACGGGATATCACACATTCACTGGTGGATAAGCCGGAACAACCGGGGAGCAAGACACACCACGCAACCAATGAACCCAGCGCAGGAAACTAAAGCCTCAAAACCTCTGGCTGTAAAAACCTCAGAATCAACATGGCGGAGGAGTTAGTGGAAGCCACACTGACCTCCTCCCAGGACCAACAAGGCATTATAACGAAATTGTGGAGAAATCTCCTGGAACAAACAAGTGAACAATTGCAAGAGAGGAGACGTATAACCTTGGACAGACAGAAGAATCAGCTTTAGCACGACCTAACTGGTAAGGCGTATGATAGGGAATGGAGGAAGCGGACAGGGCACCCACTGGCGTCAGTACCAGAAGGATATTGAAAGGGACAGTTGGCTTCCCCTGAGAAGAGTGGAGTCTAAACAATAAGTGATGATCTCCAACTTACAGCACCAGAGTCCAAAAAGTACACAGATAACAATCAGCTGCAAAAAGTGGCAGGGTTGCTCTCAGACAGAGATGGGCAGCTGGAGATGCAGGGAGCTGTTTAAAGGGCCAATGCATACATTTTTGTTTCTAGCCACTTACATTGGGCTCTGGCGAAGGCGGCAGCCGCGTGGGCTGCAGACACCTGAGGAGAGATGGGGGAAGGAGGCTGTGGGGAGAAAACTGAGAGAGTAGCCTGTGGGATCCTGGTGCAGGACTCATCCCCGAAACAGCAGCAGCCATATTGTTCAGGCAGACTACTCCCCTGAGTGGCACAAGCGTGAAGAGGACACGATAGCCCCGTCCCCAGGAGGCTCTGCCTAGGCCCGGTAGTGCTTAAACCCGAGGGCTGAGCACAGAGTAGCAGCCACAGAGAGTATATCCCTGGCTGAAGGGTGTGCAGAGTAGTCTAGAGACTCTGGAGGAGAGACTGGAGACAGAGGCTTTGGGGAGAGAAATGAGAAAGTAGCTGGCGGGATCTTGGTGCTGACTCCTTCCCCATACTGCAGCTGCCATTTGGCTCGGGCAGACACTGCCCTGAGTGGCAGCAGCAGGAGAGGACCCAATAACCCCGTCCCCAGGAGGGACTCTGCCCTGCCCGGTGGTGTCTTAAGCTGACCTGCTGAGTGCAGAGTGACTAGATTAACAGCTAAATGTGATAGCAACAGACAGTAGATTCCTGGAAGTCTTGAACAGACTCCCTACGGTGAGACAGGGTCCACATCTGACATCACCAGAGGCAGACCCAGAAAGAAAGAAACAAACCAACAGCTATCTCCTACCATAGAAGTTCACACCACAATGTCAGCCAATCAAGACAGATCAATTTAAGAAGAAGAAGCACAAAAGAAGAGTCTCACACATAATGGGAAGACAAAGAAACACCCCCCAGTCGAAGGGAAAGGAGGAATCCCCACAAAAAGAACCCAATGAAATAGAGCCAAGTAAACTATCAGATACTCAGTTCCAAACAACAGTTGTAAGGAAGCTCAATGAGCTCAGTGAGCTCAGGGAGAATTACAAAAAGTTACAGGGAAACTATGAGGAACTTACTGCAAACTAGATCAGCATGAAAAAGGACATAGAAACTATCAACAAGAGTCAAGAGGAAATGAAGAATACCATTTCTGAATTGAAGAACACAGTAGAAGGAATCAAAAGCAGGCTCGATGAAGCAGAGAAATGAATTAGCGAGCTGGAGGATAAGTTAGAAAAAAGCTCCCAGAAAGAGCAAGAAAATGAAAAAAGTCTCAAAAGAATGAAGAGGCATTGAGGGAAATGGAGGACAACCTGAAATGTAATAATACCCATATAATAGGGATACCAGAAGGAGAAGAGGGTGAGGAAGAGATAGAGAACCTGTTTGAAAAAGTCTTGATGGAAAACTTCCCCAATTTGAAGAGAGAAAAAGTCCCCCAAGTCCAGGAAGCACTGAGGGTCCCATTCAAGAGGAACCCAATGAGGCCCACTCCAAGACACATCATCATTAAAATGGCAAATATCTAAGACAAACAGAGAATCCTAAAGCAAGCAAGAGAGACAGAGGCAGTAACATATCAGGGAGCCCCGGTGTGGCTAGCAGCTGACTTCTCAACAGACACATTACAAGCCAGAAGGGAATGGCAAGATATATTCCAAGTAATGGAGAGCAAAAGCCTGCAATCAAGACTGCTCTACCCTGCAAGGCTCTCAGTTAAAATGGAAGGTGAAATAAGGAGCTTCCCAGACAAAAGAAGGCTAAAAGAATACATCTCCACCAAACCAGCATTTCAAAATATGCTAAAGGGACTGCTTTAAGAAGATGAAGAAAAAGAGTCTATAAATACCCAATTCCTTTCACAGTTGCCAATAGTTGATATTACCAATATTTTAAATATGTATTAATCTGATTGTGATAATGATGGGTTTCTTAATTGTTACTTTATTCTTTGTTGAAACTGAATCTGTTTTTGTTTATTTCTTGACAATTTCCATGATTTTTTTAAAAGCTTTAAATGGATTTTTGGTATTCTTTATCCATTTTGAATTAAATGTTTGTAGAAGTTTTTCCCTAGGGAGAAAACCCCCAGAAAGCAACTATTAACCCTTCTTTAGATGTGTTGCAAATACTTTCCTATTCTATTACTCGTCCTTTAACTTTTTTATATGTATATTACTGTATAGTCTTAAATGTTTAATATAGTCATATTGTCAATATTTTACTTTATAGCTTCTGGGTTTGAATATTTTAGTTTAAGGTAAGAAAAATATCATTTTGTATTTTCTCCTAAAACTCCTCAGATTCTACATATTAAGTTTTTAAGTCACCTGAATATTTGTTGTATAATGTGTGTAATAGGGCTCTATATTGTTTTATTTCAAGTAATAGTGGTCCGTGCACCTCATTTGTTGAAAAAGCCTTATTTTCCCTATTGATTTGAAATATCAATTTGATCGTATGTTACATTGTTAGACATTTGTTTCTAGAATGCTCATTTTATTTCATTGATCTTCTTGATTATTTCTGTGCAGCTGTCATGATTGCTGAGACTTTATACTGGATTTAAATTTTTTAGTATTTTCTAATGGGTCTTGACATTTAAAAAATAAATAAATAAATAAAATGACATTAAAAAAAAAAAAGAGAGAAAGAAAGAAGGAACTCCAACCTTTTGCAACATCATGGATGGAACTGGAGAATATTATGTTAAGTGAAATCAGCCAGTCAGTGAAAGACAAATCCCATATGATCTCAACTATAACTGGAATCTATTCAACAAAATAAACTAATGAACAAAATAAACCACAGGCAAGGGAACATGAAGCGGACAGGTGACCATAGAGGATGGGGAAGGAGGACAATGGTGGAAAGGAGAAGGAACTAAACAAAGAACATGTCTGAATGACCCATGGACATGGACAACAGAGTGGGAATTGACTGTGGGGGGGGATGGGATTGCTGGAGGAGGGCAAAGGGGGTAAAACTGAGACAACTGTAATAGAATAAACATGATTTTAAAATAAAATTTTAGAAAAACATTTAAAAACACCCTATGGGGGTTGTGGCAGTAGGAGGAACTCCCAGCCTCACAGGAGAGTCTACTGGAGGGGCCCACAGGATCCTAGAACATACACAAGCCCACCCATTCAGGAACCAGCATCCGAAAGGGCACGGTCCCCTTGTGAAAAGCGAGGGAAATGACTGAAAGCAGCAAAAGAGCCAAGCAAGCAGCATTGTTGCCTCACTGACCCCTCCCCCACAGACAGCGCCACAATGCAGTGAAGTGGCTTGCCCTACCCTGGCGAATACCTAAGGCTCCGCCCCTTACAACATAACAGGTGTGCTGAGACAAAGAAATATGGCCCAAATGAAAGAACAGATCAAAGCTCCAAAAAAAGGACTTAGCGACAAAGAGATAGCCAACTTATCAGATACACAGTTAAAACGCTGGTAATCAGGATGCTCACAGAAATGGTTGAGGGTGGCCACAGAACTGAGGAAAAAGGGAAAGCTATGCAAAGTGAAATAAAGAAAAATATACAGGAAACCAACAGTGAAGGAAAGGAAACTAGGACTCAAATCAATGATTTAGAGCAAAGAAAGAAGTAAATGTTCAACTATAACAGAATGAAGAAACAAGAATTCAAAAAAATGAGGAGAGGCTTAGGAACCTCTGGGACAAGTTGGAACATTCAAACATCTGAATCATAGGGGTGCCAGAAGGAGAAGAGGAAGAGCAAGAAATTGAACACTTATATGAAAAACTAATGAAGGAAAACTTCCCCGTTCTGGTGAAGGAAATGGTCATGCAAGTCCAGGAAGCTCAGGGAATCCTTAAGAAGTTGGACCCAAGGAAGCACACACCAAGACACATCATAATTACATTACCCAAGATTAAAGATAAGGAGAGAATCTTAAAAGCAGCAAAAGAAAAGGAGACAGTTACCTACAAAGGAGTCCCCATAAGACTCTCAGCTGATTTCGCAAAAGAATGCTTACTGCCTGTAAGAGGGGGCTGCAAAGAAGTACTCAAAGTCATGAAAAGCAAGACCTTATAACCTAGATTACTCTATCCAGCAAAACTATGGTTTAGAAAGGAAGGGTAGATAAAGGGATTCCCAGATAAGGTAAAGTTAAAGGAATTCATCATTACTAAGCCCTTCATATATGAAATGTTAACTGGACTTATTTAAGAAGAAGATCAAAACTATGAAGAGTAAAATGACAACAAACTCAAAACTATCTACAGCTGAACCTAAGGAAAAAAAAAAGACTAGTCAAACAACTAGGACAGGAACAGAATCGCAGAAATGGAGATCACATGGAGGGTTACCAGTGGGGAGGGTGTGGGCAGAGGAGGGGGGAAAAAGGTACAGGGAATAAGAAGCATAATTGGTAGGCACAAAATAGACAGGGTGTGGTTGAGAATAGTGTGGGAAATGGAGAAGCCCAAGGACTTACATGTACACACACGGACATGAACGAAGGTGAGGAGAATGCTGGAGGGAGGGGGTCCAGGGTGGATAAGGGTAAAGGGGAGAAAAAAATGGGACAACTCTAATAGCATAATCAATAAAATATACTTAAAAATAGGCATACAACGTTACATTAGTTTCAGGTATATAACAGCAACTCAACTTTTATTTTTTTTAATTTTCTTTTTTTAGTCCTTGTATCGTTTTATTTTTTTATTATTGTTGTTTCATTACAGTTATCCCACCTTTCCCCCCCATTGCTCTCCCCTCCACCACCCGCCCCACTCCCACAGTCAATCCCCATCCCATTGTCTGTGCCCAAGAGTCCTCTTCATGTTCCTTGACTTGCCCCTTCCTTTTGTGTCCCCATTATGCCCCTCCCCCATCCCCTCTGATCACTGTTAGTTTGTTCTTTATTTCTATGTCTCTGGTTCTATTTTGCGCATTAGTGTGTTTACAATTTACATTCAGTCTTAGTTTGTATTAGCATAGTGGTAAGATAATCGTATACTTTACAAAGTGTTCCCCCCGATAATTCCAATACCCACCTGGCACCATATATAGTTATTACAATATCATTGGATATAATCCCTATGCTGTACTTTGACATCCCTGTGACTATTGAACATTTATTTATCTTAGGACGTGCTCGCCATGCTAAGTTTAGGAACCATCCGTCACCATGCAAAGTAATTACACTATTATCGATTATCTTGCTCTTCACCTTTTTCATCCATCCCTCTGCCATTCGCCCCTCTGGCAACCATAAATGTGTCTTTGTTTCTATGTTTCTAAATTAAGACAAACAATTTACATGGCAATGATAACACTAATAGTTATTACTGTACTTATTATCACAGATTATTAAAATTCGTTCAGAAGTCTATTTACAAAAGTCCTATGAACAGATAACTACAGATGTTTTAGGCTCCAACAGAGACTTCCATAACCCATATATGAGATGAGTGAAGATTGAAGTATAAAATAAAGTAGGTGGTGGGGTCGTACACCAGTGTCCAAACATTGTGATAGGCAGAATGAATTCATAACATCAGACACCCTAGGACTCATTTATTCAGTCCTTCAAATGATATTGGTATTCACTTTAGCACTATCACTGCCACTGGTCTTAAACTAATCAGTGTTTATTACTTGTTCTCTCTGGCTCAAACTGCCACTGCCCTCTTTTGGACCTAAGAATCCTCATCTATAGATCATAATTTTGGACTAACTTATTTGCCACATTTCCTCCAGCTCCACGACATTTCATAACTCAGTTTATCTTCTCTTCTTTCCAGGGCACACGCATAGTAACATCTCTGACTTCTGTGCTTCATGATGACAAAGAATTCCCCAACCCAGAGAAGTTTGACCCCGGCCACTTCCTGGATGAGAGAGGCAACTTTAAGAAGAGTGACTACTTCATGGTTTTCTCAGCAGGTAATATAAATTTATTTTCTTTTGCACTTCAGAGGGCAGGATATGTTTTGGGGATCAGTTGGAACTTGCGTAGTGCTCACTCTGGGACTGGGAGAACTGCTCTTTGCCCATAGCTGGAAGCCTCACTCCCAGTGCCCACACAGTTTCCCTCCTCGTGGTACAGCCTCATTACTAGGCCAGATCACTGGCACTTTGGAGAGTTGACCCAGTTCTTCCAAATCAGAAATGAAATTGGAGCTTGGTGCTGAAAATACAAGAGAAGTGCACGCATCCCAACCCAAAAGAGCAGTGTTGTGTAGAACTTGAAACTCAGGGTGTGTTGGAGATTGATGAAGAACAGGTGTAGTTAGAGCAAGAACAGAGGCTGTGAAGAATGTGAAGAGAGATCATGAAAGATCAAGCTAGGAACAGAAAGTACAACCAAAGTATGTGTGTTTCTACAAAAAGATTGATGGAAACTTGAAAGAGAAAGTATACTCTGAGAAAACTTAATGAAATACTTGGTATAGTGCTGATAATAATTATTTGTTGAAAGAAGAGTACCTGTTAGGATAAGATGTTAGGTGAGTAAGATATATGTCCACTTCTTTCCATCTGTTTGTCCAACTATTCTGCCTTCCATCCACCCATTCAACAGTTCATCAAATAATTTCTGCACATTCTCTTTCTGGTATCCAGGAAATCAGTGTCCAAGGAGTTCTGCTCTGTGTGTGTGTTATTTGCAGGAAAACGGTTGTGTGCCGGAGAGGGCCTGGCCCGCATGGAGCTGTTTTTATTCCTGACCACCATATTACAGAAATTTACCTTGAAATCTGTGGTCGACCCAAAGGACATCGACGTTACTCCTGTTGCCAGTGGGTTTGCTTCAGTGCCACCTCCTTACCAGCTCTGCTTCATTCCTGTGTGAAGGAAGAGCAGACCTCCTGGCTGCTGCTGTGTTGTCATCCTCATCTCCCATGCCTCTGGGGGGTTTGTTCACTTCCTTCACACTTCACCCCCTTCCCAAGAATGTCTTCCCTGACCTCCCATTTCATATCTCCTCATTCCTTCCAGTGAACATCCAATCTCCATTAAAGGGAATTTCCTAAGTTTTACTGTGCACATTTATTCGCTATTCTCTATGTTCTTCTATGTCCATACTCAGCTCTTCATCTGTAACCTCCGTATGATAATTACTGATGATAATATTCAAATGAATCCATGAATGAGAAAGACATATAAATATTAAATATTAACAGAAAAGTCTCTTGGATATTTGTGTGTATGTGTGGTTATGCCTATAATCTGTAGGAGAAAGAAAAAGAGTTGGGTGGTGGTGGAGAGAGAGAGAGAGAGAGAGAGAGAGAGAAACAGATAGGAGGAACAGCAGGTAGAATACAACAACTGGAGGGATCAGGGAATAATGGAGACCAAGGTTCATAAGAACAGTATATTGGCTTTTCTTATCAGTGTCAATAAACTTTTCCCTTCGAAGGATCTACCTACTACAATTAGGAGAATTTTATTTGATATCCTTTCCTTGGTTGAAATGTTTTCTAGGAGTGAATGAATTCAGCACTTCCTGGTCATGACTCTGTGGAATTGCACAGTGGGGTAGAGGAGTACTGAGGACTGAAAACCTGGAGATTGGAGAAGTTTTAAAAAAGGGTGATCTTTTTGGTAATCTTTTTTCATCTCTTTAACAGTACTGGTCTCAACTAATATTTTGAACCATTTCAGGGAATTTTTCTTGAATGAGATAGTTTTATGTGTTAGTCAAGTGAGGTTTGAATAGATAAAACCTCAAGGAACATGCATCATCTTTACCCTATTCATAGGAATTGCTGGGGCTTGGTAGGAGGAGAAAAGTAGGTATCAAGTAGGGCTTCAGTTTCAAACGTTTTCTGATCCAAGCTTGCACCACTGCAGTCATCCTTGAACCCTTGAAAGGGCTACTATGTAGCGAAGGGATATGAGTGACTTATTGCTCAGGACCAATGGTGTGATCCTTACACTTCTAAGAGGCTGGCTGGGCTAAAAGTACAGCCCACGGCCTGAGTCATATTTTTTCACCTAAATTGTTTTCCGTGTAAAAGGAATTTGCATTTACTATGGATTAATATTTTCAAAAATCACTGGTAAACTTACTACTCGGATATAATCATGGCTAACATATTGATATAGCTTCTTTGTTTTCTTTTATTAATATTTAAACCTGATTTTCATTCTGAATTAATTTCAAACGTGGAAAGACAGAAAGCAATAAATACCATGATGAAAATCACAAGCTTGCAGTCAAACTCCTGAGTTCAAATTCTGGCTCTGACTTAAGCTGGGTGACTTTGAGCAGGTTTTCTTTTATTGTTTATGCTGTTCCAGTTGTCCCAATTTTTCCCCCTAGCCCACCTTCACCCAGCCCACACCCCCCCACTTCCATAGTCAATCCCCACACTCTTGTCCATGTGCATGGGCTCTTCCAATATATCCTTTGACTACTCCCTTCACCCTCTTTCAAACAGTCCACACTTTCTTTCTGCCCTCTTCCCACTGCAGTCTATTCCATGATTCTATGTCTCTGCTTTTATTTTGCTCATTAGTTTATTTTGTTCATTAGATTCCTCTTATAAATGAGATAATATGGTACTTGTCTTTCACCAACTGGCTTATTTCACTTAGCATACAAGTCTCCAGTTCCATGCATACTGTCACAAAAGATAGGAGTTCCTTGGGGAAAGATTAATAAAGGTGAAAAGAGAATAAGAATATTATAAGGAAAAAAAGGGTATGGGATGACTAAAGGGAAGAAAAATGATTTTGAGAGGACAGAGGGAAGAGAAATAATAAGAATAAGGAATAGAAACAAAGTGAGAGAATCAAAATGGCAGAGGGGTGAGTGGAAGTCACACTGACCTCCTCCCAGGACCAATCTGGAATTACAACTAAATTGTGGGGAAATCACCTGGAACAAACAACTGAACAATAGCAAGAGAGGAGCCTTATAACCTCGGAGACAGAAGAATCGGCTTTAGCACAATCTAACTGGTAAGGAGTGCGGTAGACACTCAAAAATGCGGGCGGGGCACAAATGGGCAGCAGCACCAGAAGGGTAGTGAAAGGGCCAGTTGGATCCCCCTAAGAAGAGTGGGGTCTAAACCAAAAGAGAGGATCTCCAACCTACAGCAGCAGAGCCCAAAAAGTACACAGAAAACAACCAGCTGTGAAAAGTTGCTCTCTGCCAGAGATAGGAAGCTGGAGATAGAAAGAGCCATTTAAAGGGCCAATGCATAAATTTTTATTGTCAGCCACTTACCTTGGACTCCAGCAAAAGCAGGGGCAGGTGGGCTGGAGGCGCCTGAGGAGAGACGGGAGAAGGAGGCTTTGGGGAGAGAACTGAGAGAGTGGCCAGCACGGTCCTGGTGCTGACTCATCCCCATGCGGCAGCAGCCATCTTACTCAGGCGGAGACCACTCCCCCTGAGCAACAGGAGTGGCACCGGACCCAATAGCCGCACCTCCAGGTGGGATTCTGCCCGTCCATGTGCTGTCAAAGCCATCTGCTGAGTGCAGAGTGGATGCCACAGATGGTAGATCCCTGGCTAAAGGGGGCACAGAGTGGTCTGGAGACACTTGAGGAGAGACTGGGGATGGAAGCTTTGGGGAGAGAATGGAGAGAATAGCTAGGGGGATCCCAGTGGTGACTCCTCCCCAATGTGGCAGCAGCCATCTTGCTCAGCCAGGGACCACCCTGAGTGGCAACAGTGTGAGAGGACCCAATGACCCTGCACCCAGGAGGGACTCCGCCCCACCCTGAGCTGTCTAAGCCAGCCTGCTGAGTACATAGTGACTAGATTAACAGCTGAAGGAGAGAGCCAGAAACAGTAGATTCCTGGAAGTCTCCGACAGACTGCCAAAGATCAGACAGGGACAACATCTGACATCATCAGAGGCAGACCCAGAAAGTAAAAACAGCAGTCTCCTACCATAGAAGTTTACACCACAAAGTCAGGAAATCAAGACAGATTAGTTTAAGAAGAAGACACACAAAAGAAGAGTCTCACACATAATGGGAAGACAAAGAAACATCCCCCAGTTGAAGGGAAAGAAAGAATCCCCACAAAGAGAACTAAATGAAATAGAGGCAAGTAAATTATCAGATACTGAGTTCCAACAATGGTACTAAGGAAGCTCAATGAGCTCAGAGAGAATTACCAAGAACTATGGGGAAACTACAAAGAACTTACTGCAAACTAGATCAGCATGAAAAAGGACATAGAAACTATCAACAAGAGTCAAGAGAAAATGAAGAATACTATTTCTGAATTGAAGAACACAATAGAAGGAATCAAAAGCAGGCCAGTGAAGCCAAGGATCGAATCAGCAAGCTGGAGGACAAGATAGAAAAAAGCTCCCAGAAAGAGCAAGAAAATGAAAAAAGTCTCAAAAAAAATGAAGAGGCATTAAGGGAAATGCAGGACAACCTGAAACTTAATAATATCCATATAATAAGGATACCAGAAGGAGAAGAAGAGGAGCAAGGGATAGAGAACCTGTTTGAAAAAGTAATGATGGACAACTTCCCTAATTGGAGGAGAGAAAAAGTCCCACAAGTCCAGGAAGCACAGTGGGTCCCACTCAAGAGAAACCCGATGAGGCCCACTCCAAGACACATCATCATTAAAATGGCAAATATCTAAGACAAACAGAGAATCCTATAGGCAGCAAGAGAGAAAGAGATCATAACATGTAAGGGAGCCCCGATATGGCTAGCAGCTGAGTTCTCAATGGAAACACTGCATGCCAGAAGGGAATGTAAAGAAATATTTCAGGTAATGAAAGCAAAGGCCTGCAACCAAGACTGATCTACCCAGCAAGGCTGTCAATTAACATGGAAGGTGAAATAAGGAGCTTCCCACACAAAAGAAGGCTAAAAGAATACACCTCCACCAAACCAGCATTTCGAAAGATACTAAAGGCACTGCTTTAAGAAGGTGAAGAAAAAGAGTCTATGAATACCCAGTTCCTTTCAGGGTTGCCAATACTTGATATTACCAATATTTCTTAATACGTTGTAATCTGTGACAACGATGTGTTATTTTAATTGTTTATTATTTGTTGAAACTAAATCTGTTTTTGTTTATTTCTTGCCTATTTCCATTTTTTTTTTAAAGCTTTAAATGACTTTTTGGTATTCTTTATCCATTTATCAGTTAAAGGTTTGTAGATTTTTTTTCCCTAAAAAAGAACTATTAACCCTTTTTTAGATGTGTGGCAAATACTTTCTCTTTCTATTACTTGTCCTTTAACTTTTTTTTATATGTATATTACTGTATAGTCTTAAATGTTTAATATAGCCATATTGTCAATATTTTACTTTATAGCTTCTGGGTTTGAATATTTTACTTCAGGGTAAGAAAAATATTATTTTGTGTTTTCTTCTAAAACTCCTTAGATTTTACAGATTCATTTTTAACTCACCTCAATATTTTTCTGTATAATGTTGAAATAGGGCTCTATATTTGTTTTATTTTAAGTAATGGTGGTCCATGCATCTTATTTGTTAAGCCTTATTTTCCCTATTGATTTGAAATATCAATTTAATCATATATTACAGTTAGATATATGTTTGTTTCTAGAATACTCATTTTATTTCATTGATCTACTTGATTATTTCTGTGCAGGTGTCATGATTGCTGAGACATTATAATGGATTTAAATTGTTTAATATTTTATAATGGATCTTGGCATTTTAAAATAAATAAATAAATAAAATCTGCATAGAAAGAAAGAAAGAAAAAAGAAAGGAAGGAAGAAAGGAAGGAAGGAACTCCAACCTTTTGCGACAACATGGATGGAACAGGAGAATATTATGCTAAGTAAAATAAGCTAGTCAGTTAAGGACAAATCCCATATGATCTCACCTAAAAGTGGAATCTATTCAACCAAATAAACTAATAAACAAAATAAACCACAGGCAAGGAAACATGGAGCAGACTGAAAGTGACCAGAGGGGATGGGGAAGGAGGACAATGGTGGAAAGAAGGAGAAGGGACTAAACAAAGAACATGCATGAATGACCCATGGACATGGACGACAGGGTGGGAATTGACTGTGGAATTGGGGGGGGGCGGTGGGATTGGTGGAGGAGGGCAAAGGGGGAAAATTGAGACAACTGTAGTAGAATAAACATGACTTTTTTTTTAAAAAAAGACTGTAAATATAGAAATGCTTGTCTCTCTGCTCAGATGTGACTCTTCAGAAAGGGCTCCCTGACCCTCCACTTAAAACAGCCCACCGCACCCCAGCACTACTACTTCTGTATCTTTCTCCATGTTTTCTCCTCTCTCCCCATAGCTTATACTTGCAGTTGCCTGTCCCTTTATTGTCTGTCTCCCCCAGACAGAAACTCCTGCAAGGGCAGAGCCTTGGTCCTTTTGCCATTGTGCTCCCGGCCCTGGATCAGTGCCTGGCACTGCGTCAGGGCTCAGCAGGTATTAGGGAAGTGAGTGAAGGCTGCCACGTGGGCCAAGTCCCTCGCTCCTCTGGCTGCGCTCTCTCCCTGCTCCTGCGGGGTCACAGGGGATCTTCTGGGGCAGCAGGACCTCCCGGGCCTGTGCCAGGGAAAGGGGCAGCGCAGCCTCCAGGGCCCTGGTCACCTCCTGCCTCTCAGCCTCAGATGCTTTTTCAGGAGCTGCCACCCGCTAGGGAAGAGGGACAGTGTGTCCAGGGAGCCAAAGTGAATACCAGAAGGCGGTGCAGTTTACCGAAGCAGACGGGTAGGTTTGTATGTAAACCCACTGTAATTTGTGAGTGAGAAACTACAGGCCATCCAGCCCACAGGGCTGCCTCCCAGGTGTGAGGGTGCAGGCAGTGACTGCCAAGTTTATCAGCGAATCTAACTGCCTGTCCTTAGGGCTGAAGCCATGGCTAGAAACGAATTACACTGACCGTATTTTACTCACTCATTTCTTACATGTGGTGTAATTATTTCACATTCCGTTTTGAAAAGAAAATTAAGGTGTGCTTCCATGAAACACAATGAACTTCAGAAACTAAGCCTGCAGACCTATGTGACATGCAGGGTGACTCCAGCCAAAAGAGCAGTAGGGATGAAGGTCAAAGGTCAAGAAGAATGGAGACCAGTCCTTTCCACTGCTGCAACCCTTAAGTCAGGAGGATAGCCACTGAGAGGGCAGGGAAGGGCAAGTTGAGAGACCTTGTGTTTACCTGGGGTGTGTTACCCCTGGGGTGAGGTCAGGGGTGGGAGGAAATTGACCGGAAGGGACATAAGCAAAGGTTATTATGGGACAATGGAAATGGTTCTATATTTTAATTGAGGTATACACAATAATCAAAACTAAAAAAAAAAATCTATAAATTTTATTGTTCATAATTATACCTGAATTTAAAAATATATTGTGGTGCCCTGACTGGCGTGGGTCAGTGGGTTGGGCGTCGCCCCACAGACTGAAAGGTCACTGGTTTGATTCCTAGTCAGGACACGTGCCTGGGTTGCAGGACATGTCCCCAGTTGGGGTGTTCGAGAGGCAACTGATCAATGTTTCTCTTGCACATCGATGTCTCTCTTCCTCTCCTCCCTCCCTTCCCCTCTCTCTAAAACTAAATAAATAAAATATTTGAATATATATAGTGATATATATTCCCTAACAGTCAACTGAATTGCAATATTGTAGCCTAATTACTCCTGAGTTATGGCAAAGTCAGTGTTGTCGAAAACTTGCCTCCAATGTGATGCACAGACCAGAAGCATCAGCATAACTTGCTAGAATTGCAGAATCTGCGACCTGATGAATCAGAATCTGCATCTTAAAGAGTCCACAGGTGATTCCTGTGCCCATTAAAATGTAAGAAACAAATTTCTAGAGGGCTTGAAAAATTCCTTTTGTAATCAGGGCTCTTTAACCTGGCCATGGGGGAAATATGGAATTACTAGATCCTAATCATTATTCCTAAAACAAAAGATTATGAGGACTTTAATTTATCCTCTCAGACCAGATGCATTTTCAGAACGGAAGAGAACATTTACTTCTTGCAACTATTCTTTAAAAGCCTGTGTCTATGCCCTAGCTGGTGTGGCTCAGTGGATTGAGCGCCAGCCTGCAAACCAAAGGGTTGCCAGTTTGATTCCCAGTCAGGGCATATGCCTGGGTTGCCGGCTAGATCCCCAGTAGGGGGTACATGAGAGGCAACCACACATTGATATTCCTCTCCCTGTCTTTCTCCCTCCCTTCCCTTCTATCTAAAAATAAATAAAACCTTAAAAAAAAAAAAAAAAAGCCTTGTGTCTAAAAATTCCTCTTGCTTTCTATTCAGCACCTCTATTCATGAAAGCCAGTCCTAAAAACCTCCCGTGACATAAGAAAATTGTGACCAGATGCCCCCCAACTGGTATTTTCCTGCTCCCAGACAGGGGTCAAGACACCACTCTCCTTTCAGGCCGTCACCCAGGCATTCTGCAGCTCTGGAGGAAGCGCATGCTCCTCTGAGCCCCTTAGACCTGGGGACGCTCGGAACAGCTCAGGCATCTGGGGAAATAGAAATGCAGGTAAAATTTAGGTAATGCTCAGCCTTATCAGCAACAGAGAATAAAAGTGGGTCAGAAAAAACCCTTTCAAAGGCCTTTGCTTTGATTTCCTGAAACTTCAGTCATATTGGTTTTATAAGCAAAGAAAGGCAGCACCCAAGGAAAGAGTCACCTCTTGACTTTGGTAAGGGGACAACTAGAGACCCAGGAGGCAAGATACACAGAAGGTGCCCCCAGAAAGATCAGGATCATGCTAACCAAAGCGCTAGGTCAACACTGATGGAAATACCACTGAGTACGCAAAACGGCCAAGGAGCACAATAGGTCCTTGGGTTTGGCTGGAGAGATCAACAGGGTGCCTTCCAAACAGCAGTACTAGTGGAGGTTAGGCAAAACTGGGAAACCAAAGCACAAGGCAATTAGGAAGAGATATCGTAGACAGAGGAACAAGGAAACAGGAGGTGGTACGTAGGAGGGAAGCAAAAACCCAAGATGCCTTTGCTTTGAAGGATAAGGTGGTGTTGTCCAATACAGTAGTTAGTGGCATATGCTGAAAGGATACTTTAGATATATGGCGCTAATAAGTGTATTATTAAAATTAACTTTATCTGCTTTTTTCTTTTTCAATGTGACTACTAGAAAGTTACATGCATGGTGTGTATCCCATTTCTATTGGACAGTGACAAAGCATTCATTTATGGATTAATTCAGCAAACGTTTGTGGACTATCTCTCTGCCTGGCGCTGAAGAGATAAAGCTGAAAAAGACTGAGGATCTTTTATTAGCACAAAAGATACAAAGATAACTTGGAGCAAGCCTCAAAATTCAGATGCCAGATTTCTCATATCTGGAGGAAAAATCTCAGAGAAGTGGGAAATCCAGAACAAGAGAAAAGGTTTCAGAAATCTCATCTGGCTTGAGATAGGAAATAGGATACATGGTCAAATGATAAAGGGCACCACACTGCCTTAAAGTCTATAAATTTATTGAGTAAAAACAAAATCGATGACAGACATATTAAATTCAGTTTGGTTCAAATTTGGCTGTCCGTTTGCAGCAGAGATGAACTGAGGTGAAGAGAAGACACAGCGATGCTGGCAAGGGGACACTGAATGAAACAATCTTCCATTTATTATAAAAGCAGGCATCACGCAGCAGTGCGAGTCAGTGAGCAAAGGCAGAGGGCGCAACTTTTAATGAGCAAAGATAAAACCAGAGTAAGCCAGAACTTCCAAGAGAGGAGAGGGCCAGGGCATGGAGGAACAGGGGCTCCTTGGAGAAGAGGGTTTCGTGCACATCTGCTGGTTCACTTGGGGAACACAGTGACCACGTCATAGCCTTCGGGTGGGGTGACCCGCTCTCGGGCGTGCTTTTCACAGTAGATCTGATCTTCCACAAAGAAATGGCCCTTCTGTTTCAGGTTTGTGCCACAGTCGGTGCATACGTAGCACTCGGGGTGGCGGTGACGGTCCCGCAGCTTCACAAACACACCACTGCAGAAGGGAGGCAAGGAAGTGGCTCCATTAGCGACAAGCACAGGAAGGCGGTGCACCAGGGCCAGGGGCCCCTCCCAAGAGGCCATCAAAAGGCAGATCAGGGCCTCCCAACAGACCTCCATGGATAAAGGGACCTCCCATCCCTGGGGTCCAGAGACATTACTCTTGAAACCTTCCAGAAGTCTCTCCCGCTTCAACAGAGTAGGCCTGCTTCTTTGAGTTTTATATGTTCACACCCGAAGGGTTCTATGACCACAGAAAACTGTCACCACCTGGCTCGGGGACACGGAGCCTACCTGGCTTCTCTGCTCCATATTCCAAGTAGGATGTTTTTTCCTATCACATCCAAAACGTGTAACATTCAGCGCTTTCCATATTTTTGTGGTTTACTCAACTTGAAGGCCCCCCAGTGTTCAGGGACAGCAGATACTCACACAATGCCAGTGCCACATTTGTCACACATGGGCAGCTTCTGAGCATTTCCAATTGATGCGGCCACTTTAGTGACTGGAGCCTTAACACTCCTAAATCCCGAGGGCTTGTTGGGATCCCCTAAAATGAAGAAAACACTTGGGTTGGTCAGGAAGGGCAGGATTGCAGGACTGTGTAAGTATCATTGAGTTTCTCAGAGTTGTTTACATGTATGTTCCAGCAAGGTCGTGGGCAGCGGAGTCCAACAGACCTCAGTCGGCTGTGTGATCCTGGACAACTTACTTAACTTCTCTGGTTCCCACATTCCTTTCCTTAAAAAAAAAAAAATCACTTTTTTCCTTCACAGTGGCACAAAAGGATTTAAAAATGCACGTAACGCCCTCCCCACTGTATCTGACATATGTTCAGTCCTCAAAACACGCATGACATTCTGATTAAATACATGCAAGCACTGCTATGGGAAGTTAACAATGCCTTAGATAGAATAAGTAAATCACTGAAAGGCTGTGTTCAGATACTGAAAGAAATCCAATTCACAAGAACAAAGTCACTACAGAAGAGATCAAGACAAGCAGCCAGCGGAGCACAGTGAGCAGCCTTCCTGAAGTCAGCTTCGTGTGTATGAAATAAGCTCCTAGCTGCTGTGTGTTGAACCAAGTATAGCCCAGCTCGTCACATCTTCAGAGCCCTATGTCATAGCAGCTACCAACAATGGTAAGCTTCTAATTTTACTACTATTGCTATGTATCTGGCTGGTTATGTTTCCACATCACGTATTTCTTTACTGTGACCTGGCCTAGTTGTCTTGTTACGTTCATCAGCTGTGTACATACATCTCTGTCTGGACTGCAAATTAATAGAGCACCAGAACCCTGTTCTATATACTTTTCAACAGTCCACAGAACCTAGCATGGGGTCTCAACAAATACCAGGAAATGAATGATGAGATGTCATGACAAATGCATGATGGTCCCTACCTTAGTCCAACAGGCTTTGGCACAAGAAGCTAGAGAAGTCTCTCCAACAGCAGTTCCGAACGGGCTCCCAGGAGCATCCCAGGTACCAGGAGAGATTTCATAGAATTCCCAGACCAGGCTCTACCCCAGGCCTGGGTGCAGGGTCCCCAGGAGATCCTGTCCTATCCCCGATTCCTTAGACGGAAGCAGCTGTTCTTAAACTCTATTGTGCATCAGAATCACCTGGAGGGCTTATTAAAACAGACTGCTGGGCTCACCCATTTCTGATGCAGCAGGCCCAGGGTAGGGCTCAAGAATGTGCATTTCCAACTCGTTCTCACGTGCCACTAGTGCTGCTGGTCCAGGAACCACACTTTGAAAACCGCTACATAAGAGCCCCAACAATGACTTTCTGTGTAGGGCACAGGGGTGAGGGCAGGGTCATTGAAACTGCAGCCATGCAGGGAAATCCTGGGGTGGACAGAGGAGGACCCTGGCTCTTCTATGCTTTTAGAAATTGAGTCCCGTATGTTGACTGGTGCTTCTAAACCAAAGACCGAGATGTATTCAAATAAGGGGAATTTAAAATAGGTTGAGCATAGTAGATTACATATTCTGTCCACGATTCTCTGTACCCTCCCTACCCTCGCCATGCTTCCCATTATGTCAGTGATTCTCGACTAGGGCTGATTTTGTACCCGAGGGAACAGTTTTTGTTGTCACAACTAGAGCGGAATGCTATTGGCATCCAGTAAGTGGAGGCTAGGGATGCTGCTTCATGTCCTAAAATGCACAGGACAGCCCCACCACAAAGACTCATCTGGGCCAAAATATCAACAGCAGGTAGGTTGAGAAACCCTGCCCTTGGTGGAGTGAACCTCCTCATCCCACAGACTTTGAGTTTGGCCACATGACTTGTTTTGGTCAATGGGATGTGAAGGAGATGTGAGCCAGGCTCAGGAATGAGAAGACCCATGGAGCCAGGCACAGCCCTGCCAAGCCACCACTGATCAACAGCCCGCCACAGCAGGAGCAAGGAGTACATTTGTGGCTGCAGCCCACTGCTGACTAATATGATGAGAGAGCTAGCTTCAGTTACGTGGGGTACTTGGCCGCCTTTTGGAAAACAACAAAAGAGAGTATTTCCAAGCAGCCTGGGATTTTAATGGCCCGGCAGGGGTGTTTATGGCACAGTGTCTCAGGTTTTCGCCAGCAGGCCTGGGAGCATCCTGCACGGGGGAGCAGATGAACACAGATGTCCACCTGGCAACACATGAGAAGAGGCAGAGATCAGGAGGCTCTGGTTTTCCACCGTTTCCAGCTGAGAGCTGTACAGGGGGGCTTGGAGAAGGCTCGATGCTGGGCCATCAGCAGGTGCATCAGGGAAACCGCCTTGGTGCTTTGGTTATGCTCAACCCAAAGTACCTTCTTGACTCCCCCAAACTTCCTCCCTTCTTGGCCACAGTTCCAACTTTATTCATTATAAACTTTTTGTATTAATTTTGATTTTTTTTAAATATTGCACTGAAGTATCATTTATGTCTTGATTAGTGAGTTTTTGGTGCCCCTTTAAATTTCTTTTAATTGATTCTAGAGAGAGGGAAAGGAAGGAAGAGAAACATCGATAAGAGGAACATGGATATTGGTTTCCTCTTCCACATGCCCTAACCAGGGACCAAACCCACGACCCTGGCATGTGCCCTGACTGGGAAGTGAACTGGTGACCTTTTGATTTGCAGAACTATACCCAACCAACTAGGCCACACAGGTCAGGTCACCCCTTAAATTTTGTACCGAAGGCAGATGGCTCCCTCACCTCACCCTGACCCTGGACCCTACAGGTCCTGCAGGGGCAGCTTCATGCTTTCCAATATCCCAAATAGGCTCCCTCAGGTTCAGGCTGTTGGGGCTGGAGCCACGTTGGCTGCCTTCCCTCTGCGAAAAGAAATGGCAGCACGTCTGAGAGCTGGACAGCTTAGAAGGTAAACTGTGCTCAGGGAACCAACTCCGTGCAGTCAGGGTCTCTGCGCTCTCCTCCACATAACTTATTCTCAATCCCCAGAAAAATTAGCAGAAAAGGGTAAGGGGCGCAAGAGGGTAGAAAGAGAGAAGGAAGGAAAGACGTGAGCGCCTCATGCAGTAGGCAGAGAATCCACATCCCTTTGTGAAATAAGAAGTAAACTCAAAATTGGGCGCAGCAGGAGCAGCTGGATAAAGGCATCCTGGCAGCGGCTTGTTCAGGCCTGCAGTGCCACCTGCTGGCTTGGTTTTTTTCTCCCCCCATACTCAGCCAACACTGCAAGCTCAAGGAAATTTCATTTTACTTCTCTCTCAACCAACTTACAGTAAAAATACCAGCTCCCTTAGGACTCTGGGCAACTAAAAAAATTTCCAGATTTTCCTTCTTCCAGTGAACCTTGCATCTCAAAGCTTTCTGGAAAAAAAGTGAAAATAAGTAAAGCACAACTTGCTTTCTATCCACTTCACTGCTCAACAACCTTCCAGGGCTCCGCATGGTCTATCGAAGCAAATTCATGGTCCTTGACAGAGCACCTGGTGGTCTTCAGTGGTCTGACTCCACATCCAAGGATTCTCCTGGAACACCAGGCATTAGCCATAATGAACCTCAATACTTAGTAAGTCCAGCTGTCTTATCTCAGAGCCTCTGTGATTTCTCTGCGGGTTTTCTCAGCCCATGATGTCTCCTTCCAAGTTTCCTCTCATTAAAAGTTACCCCCAATGGACAAATGAATGCGTAAACAAGATGTGGTATATATGTATTATATTGTTTAGCCTTAAAAAGAAAGAACATTCTGACCCATGCTACCACATGAATGAACCTTGAGGACATTATGCTAAGTGATATAAGCCAGTCATAGAGTGAAAACTACTGTATGACTCCATTCATATGAAGCACTTGAAGTAGTCATAGTCTTGGCAACAGAAAAGTCAAATGGTGGTTTCCATGGACTGGGGGAGCGGGCAGCGAGTTATTAGTGTTTAGTGGGTAGAGTCTCTTATTCTGCAAGGCGGTAGCATAACAGTATGAATGTACTTAATGCTACTAAATTGCAAGTTTCAAAGTGAGAAGTCCCACATCGAGTCTTTGGAGGGTTATCACCAAACCCTGCTGCCAACCTGTGGAGGCCTCACTGACTGTGTCACTTCCCTTAATGCTTTAACCATCCGCGAAGCAGACATTAGCAGCCTCACTGGATGTGCGCCGAAGCGAGGGCCTAGACGGGCGAGCAACTTGCTCAGGGTTTCATGGCGGGTCATGGGCAGACCCTGAATGTCAGTGTTTTTCCTACCACGCGGCACTGCTTTACAAACCAGAGGCCTTCTTGGATGACAGTAGCCCTGATGGGGTGTTTATGATGTGGCCGTCACTGCCCCGGGCTTTGACTATTTCATCTCAGATAAAAACAGGCATTTGAGCTCCCTTCCGAGTGCCTTCTACAAATGGGGGAGGTTTAGATTGGAACTTATACTGTTTCTTTCAGTAAAAATTTAATGCAAATATATATGAAGGGATTTGGGAGAAACTACAAGATCCATCATCTCCCTCTTGTTTTTTTTTTTTTTGCAAAAGTTTTTATTTTCTTTGGGACAAGAAGATACTCAGCCCAGGGGGGAAAAACTATCATTCTCAGACTCTCTTGCAACTAGGTGTGGCCATGTGATTAAATTCTGGTCAAAATGAAACTGGGTGGTTTGGGACTTCTGGGAAGGAGAAAGCTGGCACACCTGGAAGGGGTCTCCCCAATTAGCCCTTCCCCCCTTCTTCCTTCCTGGTGCCTGGAAGTGGGCATGATGGCTGGAGCACCGCTGCCAACTAGGAGCATGAGGTAACCTTGGGAACCAGAGCCACAGGCTTGGTAGATGGAGCACAAGATGGAGTCCCGACCCTGACGAGCACAGAGCTGCCACCTCAGGGCAGCTCGGTGATCCTGGACCTCAGGGCCTTTGTTCTAACATGAGGGTATTCGACTAGAAGAGCTCTGCAGCGTCTGTCTAGGTTCCCGTGTGGGCTGGAATGGACTAACTTTCCTCTCTTAATTGAAGAGTTCAGCATACACTTAAGTTGTGGTTTCTCAAATGTTTTGACAGAACTGTCATCCCCTAGGGCTGGCCCCCAAGTCATTTGTTGCATGGGTCTAAGAGTGGGACTTTGTACAGAGGAGGGCTCATGACTCCCCAACTGCACAGGTATTCCAAGCAAAGGGGGGAATCACTGGTAGAATATCCTCTTTGCATAAAAGAAGAACTTTCCCCCTAATTTCCTGTGCCTGTAAACTGCCAGCTTCTCTAAAGAACCCACCCAAATGGGAAGAAGCCTGTGCGATGGAGGTGTTTAGTAGGGAACACTCAGTTCATGAAGGACTCCCAAAAGGAGGGGTGTTACTCTTCAAGGGGACCCTGAGCTCGGACCTTCACTGGCTGCCCTGAGTACACCAGTCAACCCCCCTGGAGCCAGGCTGAAGCAGAACCCATATCAGAAGTGCCACATGTCCCTCCCAGGAGTACCCGCAATCTCTTCACAGGCAGAAACACTGGAGAGAAAAGTGAGCAGCAGAAAGCAGGACTCCTAGGCACCTGTGCCTCAGAGCAAGGGACAGAGGCAGAGTGTGCACGGCTGGGAATCACAGAGACCAGGAAGGGGTGCAAAGCCCAACTCTGCAGAGAAGCCATTCCTAGTAGGCTGCTCATGAGAATGCAAAGGCTCTCAACCACCTGGGAGGCGGGTGAGCCTGAGGGCTCCTGCTCACAGGTAGCCCTTGGGAGAATGGATAAAAGCATCCTTCCTCAACACACCTGACCATCAAAAATTTCTCACAATATACTGTCATTGTTCAATGAAGATAAGCTTTTACTAAACACCTGAAAATGAGCATCATAAATGCCCGGTATAGTGTATATGCAAAGGAAAGACTAAATCCTGAGATCTGTAGAGCCATACAAGTGGCCCTGGGTGCCTCGGACATGGGCTCCCACTGTGGACAAGCAAAAGCTGGCCTGGAGCCACTTGATGAGGTTTCAAACCTCATAATAGTTATGAAGCACCTACTATGTGTCGGTCACAGTGATGGGTGTTTGGTGCAATTTGTAACATTTGATCCTCACACCAATCTGAGGAGGAAGGATTTTGATCCCTGACTGACAGGTGAGAACAGGCCAGGAAAGGCTCAGAGACTTGCCAAAGGTCACATGGGAAGGGTGTGGCTCTCAGGAGGCCAACCACCCTAGAGCAACAACTACAAGGCCTGATAATGTGAGCCCCGCACCGGGCTTCGCTGTGCTGCTGATTCATTTTCATTCTGCCTGTCATCATCTGCGGTCTTCACCCACTCACACAGGTCAACCACCACGGAAATGTGCATGTGGGCGCAGACCAAATAAAAGTTCAAGGCACAGACCAACAGAATCTACACCGTCAAGCTCACCATGACCTCAGCCTCCTCAAGTTCATGTGACAGGATACAGCCAGGCCAGGTGTGGTGGGAGCTCATTCACATTCATTCATTCTCTCTCTACCTCTTCCGCCACCCCCCCACCTCCCTGCCCCCCTTCCTCTCCTCCTTCTCCCTCTCCTTCTTCCTCTCTCTCCCTCTCCCTCCCTCTCCCTCCCCCAGGTTTTAGCATTTTGAAGCCATGCCTTCCAAAGTACACAGTGCTCTTTCCACCCAGGCCTGCGGTCACCTTTGTTTCAACAATGATTGACCTTCACCCTAGGCCTTGAACAAGAGCCTCTGACCACAGGCAGAGCTGATTACCTTTCTCCTCAGATTCCAGGATTTCCTGCAAAACCAGGAATGAAGTGGACTGTTTGGGGGGCTCATTTAACTCCTGCTTCTCCTGAAGCATCTTGTAAACTTCAGATTCTTTGTCGATGACGAGTCCACTTGGAGACTGAGAATGCTCTAAGCTGTAAAGAATGTTTGGAAATTCATTAAGACATGTCAGAAGTGAAAAAACCTCACGAGGGCCCCCCCTTCCAAGGAAAGACACCCTTGAACCCTAGTGAATGAAGCCTCTCCTAACTCCTGCCAGGACTGCGAGGTGCCTGGAGCCAGAGCTGGCTGCTGCTCCAATGCAGTCAGAAGCTATTTTTCAAAATAGTTTCAGTCACTCAATTACTTTTTGGCCGAATCCCATGGAATGGGAAATGCTTTGCTTCTTTCTAAATTACATAAACAACATTACGCCAAAAGAAAATTTAGAAACGGGAAAATGTCCACCACGACCTAACCACTAAAACCTCAGCGGGGTCCCCTCAGTTCAGGCCATGTGTGTCCTTTTCGCAGAGCTGAAATCACAGTGTTCTTTATTCCTCAGGACATCAGAGTGCTTTTTGTCTCTATAAACTCCTCATTCTCACGGCGGGGAGCGCTGGGCTCCCCACCTACAGCACAGACAACAGGATCTGCCCTGCTCCATTTCACAGGGTTGGTGGTGAGGGTGAAAAAACGCAAGCGCTTTTGTGAACTGTAAAGTTCCGTTCCGCTGGCAGGGCCGGGGGCAGAGGCCTCAGTTAGGGCCCAGGATGAGCAAGCAGAGCCTTTTACCTCCAGCACCTTCCCTGTCTTTCTGGATTCCCCAGATAGGATGAGACAGGCAGAGCTGGGGGCTCTTGCCTCCAGGGCCTATTCTCCAGGAGAGGAGCTTTGCTGCCTGGTCTTGGGAAGGAGAGGAGGGGGAGAGAGGGAGACCCCAGTCTGTTTTACCTGCCGTCTAACCCGACTCCCAGGGTTTCTCAGTATCCCCATCTGCACAGCATATCCAAGCTACGCCATTGTGTATCAGCACAGCTGGCCAGCTTAGCAACTTGTCTTTTGTCTTATGTTCGACCAGAAGCCAGAGGAGTATTTTAAACACATGAATCAGACTGTCCTGATGTGGCTCGAAGTGTTCTCATCCAACTTAGAACCAAATATTTACAGTTTTAATAACATAATACAAGTTTAATCAAATTCATCTCCTTTGGAGTAAATATTCATTACAAAAAGTAGAAAGGCCATAAAAGATATGGCTCTGCTTTCTTCTCTCAACATAGTCCCTGCCACCCCGGCTTAGCCGGCTCTAGTCGGACCAGCTTCAGGCTGCTTCTGGAAGCCAGTAGCCTTAGCCCCTGCACTTCCTGCTCCCTCCTCACTTCATTCATGTCTCTGCTTAGATTAACTCTTCAGAGAGGGCTCCCTGATCCTCCCCTTATAACAACGCACGGCACCACAGCACTCTACCTCTTTACTCTTCTGTATCTTTCTCTGTGTTTTCTCCTCTCTCCTCAGGAGTTCTATTTGCAGTTGCCTGTCCCTTTATTGCCTGTCACCCCCTAGAAAGTACTCCCTACAAGGGCAGGGCCTTGGTCTGTTTGCATTGTGCTCCCTGCCCTGGATCAGTGCCTGGCACTGCGTCAGGGCTCAGCAGGTATTAGGGAAGTGAGTGAAGGCTGCCACGTGGGCCAAGTCCCTCGCTCCTCCTGGCTGCGCTCTCTCCCTGCTCCTGCGGGGTCACAGGGGATCTTCTGGGGCAGCAGGACCTCCCGGGCCTGTGCCAGGGAAAGGGGCAGCGCAGCCTCCAGGGCCCTGGTCACCTCCTGCCTCTCAGCCTCAGATGCTTTTTCAGGAGCTGCCACCCGCTAGGGAAGAGGGACAGTGTGTCCAGGGAGCCAAAGTGAATACCAGAAGGCGGTGCAGTTTACCGAAGCAGACGGGTAGGTTTGTATGTAAACCCACTGTAATTTGTGAGTGAGAAACTACAGGCCATCCAGCCCACAGGGCTGCCTCCCAGGTGTGAGGGTGCAGGCGGTGACTGCCAAGTTTATCAGCGAATCTAACTGCCTGTCCTTAGGGCTGAAGCCATGGCTACACATACAAATGATTTACACTGATTATGTTCTACTTACTCTTTTCCCACCCATGGTGTAGTTATTTCTCAGGCCCTTTTAAAAAGAAAACTGAGGTAGATGTTTTCCCTGAGTAATTCTCCCCAAGTTATCTCTCTGTCTCCTTCTCCTTCTCTTTCCCAGTCAGCCCCCTAGGGCACTTGGTATCCTCAGGTCCCAGCTGAAAGCAGAGCCACTGGCACCGGTGGGGCTACGGGTTTCCCCTCTGACTACATTCAGGTTCTCGCAACGGAGGACATAGCCTTCAAGGAGTGACGTATGCTTTGCTGCAGCCACCAGGGAAGGTTGACATGTACGAAGACGTCATCAAGTCATCAGCTGATCACTTAGGTTGGCAGGATTGGTCGCTGCCTTTGTCCCTCCCACCCATAGGGAGCCTCGATAGACCGCCTTAAAGAGGAGTTTTAACCAAGAGCCACGTCCTCCTCCTCTGGCCACCTACTCGGCCCCATCGTTGGAGTGTATGCCTTACTCCTTTCTCTGGGTCTTGAGTTCTGAGCTTGCCCTACAATAAGGTTTTATATTATTTTTGGTGAATCTTTTTTCTACTATACTTAGAACTATTTTAAAATCAAGATCAGACCATGGAATGTGCCTAGGGAGAATTTTGCCCTTTCTTCGGTGTATGTTGTTATGTCTGGAAGCCACCAAGAGAATGCTGAAAACGACAGAACCCAAACTATAAGGTCTTCTAGCAAACAGTCCTGTAAAGCAATACATGGTTAAAAAAAGAAAACAATTTACTATTTTTCTCAAATAATGGTAATATCCATTACTGCTTAACAATTTATAATGCACTTTCAACATTCATTACCTTATCTGAAGCATTGATATACACCTAATTCAAAAGTACTATCCTAAGACACAAAATCTAAGTCTCAGACACTAGAATCTAAGGTATTAGTAAAAGACAGACACCACCATATCTTAAAAAATAATTCTAAGACAAAAATAGACATTCGAAATGGAGCCAAAAAAGCATTGTCATTTTTAAACATAGTAACAGCAATGAAGGAAAGAATTCTACAGAGATAGGGTTTCAAAAAATACAATACGTCTGCCTGAGTCACCAGGAGGAAAGCTTGTGAGGGTGGGATGCTAGGAGTCACCACATTCTCCTAAACCCATTCCTTACAACTGCAGAAACAAAATACCTGAGTTTAATCAAGTTCAGCTCCTTTGGAGTAACCATACATTGCACTCCTTATGCTTCCTAGTTCTTGTTTCTTCCTGAGTCATACTTGGTGCTGAATGTTCACCAGTTACCTAAATGTTTAATATTTTCTCCTACTCTTTCAGGACTGACCATAGGTCCTGTCTCCCCAGGGCCATCACAGACAGGCTACTCCCAGCCTATGGAGGTGGCTGACATAGCTGGGCATTTAAGGATGCCAGTGGTCTTTAGAACGTAAGAAGAAACTCCCCTTGAGCTGATCTTCCAGAGGAGGATTTCAGAGGCTGAACCTGACGTGGCACACAGGCCTGCTCCATCCAAACAAGCAGCTGGAGTGAAGGTCAGAATGTTAAGGAGGATGGAGAATAGTACACCCATGGCTCTAGGAGCTGAATCAGCACGGCAAAGACACACAAAAAAATGGAAAGACATCCATGTTCATGGATTGGAAACATTAATGTTAAAAATGTCAATACTACCCAAAGCAATCTACAGATTCAATGTAACCCCTATCAAAATCTCAAAACCTTTTTTTCAGAAATACCAAAAAAGAAAAAAAATCCTGAAATTCAAACGAAATTTTAAAGGACCTCAAATAATGAAAACAATCTTGAAGAAAAAAAACAAAACTGGAGGTATCATACTCTCTGATGTCAAAACATATTACAAAGCTACATTAATCAAAACAGTATGGTACTTGCATAAGCCTCTTAGACCAATGGAACAGAATATACAGCCCAGAAATAAACCCTGGCATATATGGTCAAATGATAGTCAATAAGGGTGCCAAGAATACACAATGCAGAAAGGACAATCTCTTCAATAGTAGTACTGACACAACTGGATATCTGCATGCAAAAGAATGAAACTGGACCTTTATCTCACGACATATAAAAAATCAATTGAAATGGATTAAAGACTTAATGGGAGACCTGAAACCATGAAACTCTTAGAAGAAAATATAGGGGAAGAGCTTTATGACATTGGTTAAGATCAGCCCCCAGCCAGTGTAGCTCATTTGATTAGGAGTCATCTCACAAACCAAAAGGTCTCTGGTTGATACCAGGTCAGGGCACATGCCTGGGTTGCAGGTTCAGTCCTGGTCAGGGTGCCTATGGAAAGCAACCAATCAATGTTTCTCTCTCACATTGATATCTTTCTGTCTCTTTTCTCCCTCCCTTCTCCTCTCTCTAAAATCAAAAATAAAAATGAAATTTAAAAAAAAATGGTTACAGCCCTGACCAGTGTGGCTCAGTTGGTTGGGTGTTGTCCTGTAAAGTGTAAGGTCACTAGTTTGATTCCTGGTCAGGGCACATGACTGGGTTCCGGGTGGGACCCCATTTGGGATGCATGCAAAAGGTAACCAATCAATGTTTCTCTCTCTCTCTTTCTTTCCACTTTCCCATCTCTCTAAAAATAAATAAATAAAATCTTTTTAGAAAATGGTTAAGATGATATACTTTATGCTATGTATTTTTACCACAGTAAAAAAAAAATAAATCCTTAGAACAGAACAAAGGAACTGTTGACATACATGTTTAAAAATCTCAATAAATTAAGTAAATCTCCAGTGAATTATAAGTAAAAAAAAAAAAAAAAGCCAATCCCTAGAAGTTACATACTGTATGATCCCATCAATATAACATTCTTGAGATAAAATTAGAAATGCAGAACAGATTAGTGGGCTGCGAGGGTTTAGGAGGGTGTGGGGATAGGAGGGAAGTGGGTGCGGCTATCAGAGGGCAACCTGAAGAACCCTTGTGGTGATGGAAATGTTGTCTTGACTGTATTTATGTCAATATTATGAGCTATAGTCTTCAAGATGTCACTATACAAGAAACTGGGTAAAGGGTATAGAAGACCTCTCTTATTATTTCCTGTAACTGCATGTGAATCTACAATTACCTCACAATAAAAAGTTTAATTAGTTTTAAGAATCCTTCTCCCAAATGATGCAAGTTAAGTGCTAACTGGAAATGAGGTAGAGGAGACTTTAGTACCTGGTTTTTATGTCGGTGTGGGTTAAGGAGGTAGGCTGACTCAGAAAAATCCTTCTTGTCTGAGAGGCCTCAACCTGGTTACCTCATATCCACAAAAAATGCAATGCTGGGTACTCCTACATAATCATGTTTAGAAGGGGAGCCTAGCCAGAACGCTCCCTATGTGTTAGTCTTCCAAGGCCTAGATGTTGGGCCTGTAATAAGAAACCAGAGGAGTCATTATGGGCACAGGGAGAAGAAGGAGGAACACCCAGACCTCAGAGCCAGTTCTCTGTGGGCTGTGGGCAAGTTTGGCCAGAGGGGCAAACAGCTGCCTTCATGACAAAGGTTTCTTCTGATCCAGCTCCAAATGAGTCAGGCTTAACATGACCCCCCACATCATTTGAATAGAACCATGTATCCCGTTATTTCCACTGCACCTGCTTGGAACTCTGCCTCCTGAGTATATGAAGAGATTGCCTGAAAGCACAGTTTGGGACTAGTATCTTGGGACTATTGTGTTGATTATAGGAATCCAACCAATTATTCCATAAGAGGCCACCTCTACATCAGGAAGGTGACTGATTAACTGCACTTGTTGGCTGAACTTAAGCTACAATGCTGGGAAAGAAGCTTACTTTAAGTCACAGCAAAATCTTCTCCATGAGCTCTGTCTACATGCTTCTGCCTTTCTGGGGGAAGCCCCTGGGTACTCTGAAGTGATGGTCATGGAGTTCCTCAGGGGCAGTGAAATCAGCAATAACTGGCGTTTACTGAGCACCTACCAGGGGCCAGGCACTATGCCGGGTGCTTTTGACACATCTCATTTCATTCCCTCAATAACCTGGTGGGGAGGTAGTCAGTATTATCTGCACTTCATGATAAAAAGATGGCGTTTCAGAATTTTCTGGTTTGCCCAAGATCACACAGCTAGTAAGAGGCAGAGTTGGAATTCAAGCTCAGGCCCTGCTATGTATGAAGCTTGCGCTTTTAGCAAAGTATTGAGTGTCATCCCGTAGAAAATGAAACCTGGGCCCCGTATCACCAGACAATGACCCGAGAATCCCTAAACTCAGTTGAAGGTGGTCCGAGGAGAGGTGAAAGCTTAATGCTGAACACAGCAACATTCCCTGCACCCACAGGTACACAGGAGGCACTCCATAAATCACTGTTAAACCGAATGGATCCACAGGCCCTCCCACTCGGCTGGGTGTGTGCTGGGAGGGCAGATGGTAGAAAACACCCTCTTGCCTGACTCCCCAATTAAATTAGGAGAAGACAATGCTGTCTGTGTTCTTGTCTGATGGGGACATGGCCCTGGGAAGTCCTACATGACAGAGAGCCACACGCACATACACACACCAGTCCGCTTTGAAGTGCACGGGACAAAGAAACTCAGAGTGAGCCCCAGGGAATCAGTGATGACCTCAGATGCAAAGTATGAAGTGAGCCAATTCTGGAATCTCAGCGGATTTCACAGACTAAACAGTGGGGGTGAGCTAGTGCTCCAGACTTCTGCAGAGGGAGAAAGCAAGGTTACCAGGTGGCTGCTGGGTTTGCAAGAGAATCTTCCTTTGCTGAGAGTGCATCGGGCCCTCCCAGCAACAGCCCAGTAAGCAGAGACACCCGCACAGGCAGCACCGCCTGCTCAGGCGGTTTCTCAGCTGTGGGCTCCTAGGATTCCCAGTGTTTCTGGATTCATTCCCAAAGAGTTTGGGGTGGAGAAGAACCTGCGCCCCGTCTGCTGAGAAAATCTGAAAAGGGGCTTCTGATAAAGACTCAAGAGGCCACAGCAGCCAAAAAGCCCACAGCAGGAGGGGACAGGGGCTGGAGGAAAGGCTTGCACAGTGTCCAGACATTTTCAGATTTAATTGTTTCAGACTGAGAGGAGGGTGCCGGCGGGGAGCATGAGAGAAGAAAGGAGACATTAATGAAGGACTAATGGCCAAGGCCATACTAAAAATACCTCCCAGGCACACATTTCTCCCAATGCATAGCAGCTCTTTCAATTAAGGATGTGTCATTTCCTGGGTTATTAAACACAGAGCATGGAACATTCCACTTGGGGACAGTAACAGAGGGTCACATTCTCAGCCTCCCCCCAGCGCCAAAGCAGCAAAGAACAGGAATTGTGGCCCATGGTATTTCCACCACTCAGCTGCCCCCTGCGCTGCTGGAGAGAAAGCTTCCCTTCAGTGTGTGTTTGTGGAAAGGCTGGGTGGCCCAGCATGGGCTCTGTCTCAGGCACCTCAAGTGCTCCCACAGTCACCTGAAGGACACCATCATCTCAAGCAAGTACCACACTGCAGGAATCAAAATTTGAGGGAAGAAACATTGGTAGCCACTTTGCTTTGCTTACTACAACAAATACAGTTAACAGCTTGGAAAGCAAGAGTCGCCTAGCAAAGTCTCCCCTACTAGATTTGAAGAAACCTCACAGTGCTGTTCAGTGCGGGGCACAGACTCCTACATGAAGTGGGTGCCCGATGCCATCTGGTCTTTTTCAGGGAAAGGGGAACTAGATGAACGATATGGCCCAGGAGCCCTCAGAAGGTCCCTACCCCACGCCAGCTTTACCCAAATATTTAAGTCATTTGGAACCTCTCATGCCTTGCCGTCTCCTGCCCTGCATTTGAAGCAATGGATTTGTCATTTAATCACCCTACGAGCTGGGCAGATTCTCATTAAAGATGAATTGGGGAAAAACTAAACAGCAAAAAGGGCTTCGGAGCTAGCATAAGAACTGTAGATTCCACTTGATCCTCAGAGATCAGACAAGTTTGGGCCACACGGAATTTTCCAACAAATTTGACTGCCACCAGCATTTAAAAGATCGAGAAATTTCAAGAAAAGATAAAAAGAGGCATTTGGACTTCTGCTTCAATGCCATTAATCATCAGAAATGGGACTCCAAGGCCAGCATGCAGTGTCTGGCTGGAGCCAAGTAGTGGTTCCCCCTCTGCATGGGGCATGCACTGGCCAGCTGCCGCGGGCTGCTCTGCTCCCGTATGTTTGCACTCAGCTCTGCCCTCGTGTCCTTATCTCTGCCACCTCTGGGCATTTGACGTGGCAACTGGTGATGTAGTCCATCCCCCTTTCAGCCACAGAAAACCAGTCCCATTTTTACCTTCAAACCCAGTTCTCCGCCACGATCTGTGGTATTCCCAGGGTTTGGATTCATCTTCAAAGAGCATGGGATGGAGCAGACACTGGGCTCCCTCTGCTGAATAAAGACACAGAGGCACCGCCTGGCCGGATAGCTCAGCTGGTTAGAGCGCTGTCCCGATACACCAAGGCTGTGGGTTTGATCTCCGCTCATACGACAATCAACCAATGAACGCATAACTAAGTGGAACAGCAAACTGACATTTTTCTTTCTCTCAAATCAATAAATAAAAACTAAAAAAACAAAAAAGACATAGAAGTTGGCTGTGGCTAAATGGTCAGTGGGACAGGAGGGGACACGTCTCCTCAGTCCTGAGCAAGATGACTCCTTAGACCTGTCCACACTGCCCGCCTGCAGCCCTACCCCTACCCTGGGCAAACCTGCTTCTGCTTCTGCTTCTGTTCCTGGGTCAGAACCTGGTCCTGTGGACACATGTCTATATCCTCATGGACTTCTCTTCCATTATTTCTACTGGCCAATCGGGGGAAAAGCAAACCAAAAATTGCATCATGAAGTACTTTTCCCTTGATGGTAAACACAGTGGAAACCCCGAAGTGTAAACACCGAAGCACTTCTCAGGAAGCAGCGGGGCTGTCAAGGAAGGAGGATGATCACTTTGAAGATGACGACGATTAGATATATCAAGACAATAACAACACAAGTCTAAGCAAATAATTGATCACTTTGTGCCAGACACAGTACTGGGCATTTTACAGGTTACTTATTTTTACAACAACCCTACAAGATAGGTGGTACCTTCTTTTTAGAGATGAGGAAAATGAACACAGAGGGAACTGTGCTAGAGTAGGCCTTTTTCTCCCTGGGCTAGTGCTCTAACCTTTTCCCACCTGCCTGCCCGCCCACCCCGGGGCCTGGCCTGGAGGAGGATTCATGCGCCTACTTACACTCTGCCATTTGTCTCTGGCCCACTGGCCATCGTCTTTGACTCCAAGGCGCTGTTGAAGTTGGAGATGTTTTCAGAAGAGTAGAGGCCGGAGGGGTTGTTGTACTGGTTTGTGATGATCCTGGGGCCAGAGCTGGAGGCAGGCGAGGCGGTGAAGGGCATGGCACTCCGGTTGTGGGCGCTTCCTATGTGTCGGACTTCCTGCAGGCCGAGACCAGAGGAGACATCAAGGCGGGGGCGAGTGCAACATACCCCCCTTGATGGACAGTGCTGGCCGAGCACCAGGGAAAGAGGTGTTCCAATGAGCTCCAAAGGCCCTGGCTCAACACCAAACTTCAGCTGAGGGGGCTCTGACGTACCCAATAAATATGGGCAACAACCAGGGAGCGTCCCAAGCTGGGCACATACGCAGGTTCGCACATCAGCTCTGCCTTCTGGTTCTTCCCTGAGTCCCAGGGAAGCTGACCTCCTGCTGGGGAGCCCTGGGCAGGACACTGCTTGATGCCCGGGAGCTGAAACACCCTTCCAGGGCACATTCTGGAGGGACTAAGGTACCAGAAGGAGAAGAACAGGCAGTCACTTCACATCAGTGCAAAGCCAGAGATGATAGAAGATGGAGATGAAGTCCCCAGAACAGAGAGGGTTAGACAAACAAGTTAAGAGGGCGGCCATGGTGACTCCGAGTGGAGCAGCCCCTGACTAGGCAGAGTTAGCCTCAATGCGCCCACAGAAGGACACAACGGGAATTCAGAATCTGTTCTTGTGGGTGAAGGACGACACTAATCAGATGAGGGGTAGGGGATACTTGTTACAGGGCAGTGCCCAGGGGAGCTGCGATTTGAGAAAGTGCCCTCCACCCCCACGCTGGCTTGCCAGGAGTTGTGGATAATTACTACATCTACGACACCTCAGAGCTTTTTACAAACAGCCAAACTTTTTTAAACTAACATTTTACAAAAAAAAAATTACGGCTTTTCTGATGACTCAATTAGCAAGTCTGGGTCAACCCTGGCTCCCAGGCAACAGACGCTCTTGCACAGCTGACTAAACTCAACCTGTGCCAGGTTTTCTGGGTTCCCAGTTATCTTCCTGAACTCTGGTCTGTTTCTTAACACCCAGGCCTAAACAACTGCCCCCAAAGAGTTTCTGTTCTCTCTTGTTCTTCCTTTTTCTTTTTTACTCTTTTGGCTAAATCTTCAGGTCCTTCACACTTTCATAGAAAACATTATGATGAAAAGTAACACCTTAATTTACTGTGCGCTGATTTAAAGTAAATAAACATTCCAGAACAGGAAAATATTCTTTTTCATTATTCACACGAGCACCCTCTTCAGCCAGTCAAAAGCAGTGAGGTTTGTACAAAGGACATTGAGTTGACTTTGTTCATGCTTGGACCAAAGCTAAGAACACACAGATGATTTGCAAAAGGGGAAGTAAGTAGAATTAGCTAAGAAAATAACTCTAGCAGTAATCAGAGAATAGTTAAGTAAATTTTATGGCACAGCTAGTCATATGCAGGTATTGCTAGCAGTGTACTAGCAGGCCAGTGGCCTGGGATGCGGGCCCACGTCAGTGGCTGGCCCACAGCACCATGGGGCAGGGGCAGAGCTACAGCCACGAGTGCGGTTCTTTCCTCCCTCTTCTTCTCCACAGCAATTCCTAGGAGTAGTTCAGGGTGCTGAGCCTCAGGGAACAGCCCATGTTTTTCTGTCTTGGCTCAGTTTTTCCTTGTTACTTCCTGTTCAGCTTTGGGCAAGTTATATGCACCTCTCTCTCAGCCCATTTCTCATTTTTAAAATGAAGTAAATAAAGCCTCTTTCACAGGACTTGGTGGGAAATATTAGTGTGCCAAGCACAGTGCCCGGCACACAGAGACATTCAACCAGTGTCCATCCCCTTCTCCCTCCACAGAACTCCATTTTCCTTTTGAATGGAAGTCAAGAGAGAATTCAGGTCGGACATTCTGGTTTTCACTTTATGGAGAATCTTCCAAAAATATATCTGTTTTGTACATAAAAGAATATCTGTAACCCCATGTGAATACTGGTCTTTCCAGAACTCAGGCGGTTAATTCAGGGCCTGCCTTTTGGAAGGGATGATGTAATTGTTTGGGCTTCGTATTTATCAGTCGCCTAGGAAACTCAATAATGAGGAAATATAAACTAGGTGTGTAACTGCTCTGACCTAAGATAAGCTGGGGTGTTGGTTGGCATTGCATGAACTAACAGATCTTTTAATTATAGATGAACTCTGCTCCTACTCACTCTATTTAGAATGGCTGGAAGTGGAGAACAAAAAAAAATGAGAGGTCGGAAATTTTTCATATGAACAAAGAATTACTGGAATCAAAAAAATATATACTCAAGTTAGATATTAAAGTATTTGACAATTTTTTTAATCTGATGAGAACTACTTCCAAAATATTAATATAGGTAACCAGATTATATGTTTAAAATGAAAATTCAAGTATAACACATATAAAAATAAGTATTACCCTAAGTTAAAACTAGGATTTTAGGTAGACAAAATTAAAACAAAATCATTCCTTATATATTATAAAATACATTAGAATTTAACACATTAAAACCTAACATTTATAGTAAACTTAATGAAGTGGCCGGAACTCCCTGGGACACTGGAATTAACTGTGGCATGTTTTAAATTAGTTTGCACAACTGAGTTTATAGACTGAGCCCCATTTTATGAACTTAGTCTTAACATGACCTGTACAGAATAACAGGTTCATGTCCGTTTTGAAATGTCTGATGTAAAGTGATCCTTAATGTGCCTCTTAGGATTATTAAGTATGACTTTTATTATATTAATGGAAAAAATTTTGTGTGACTGGATTTCTGACATTTTAATGGAAGCTGTTTGAGAAAATGTCACTTACATACAACTCAATTTGCCCATGCTAACGTACCCAGTGAGTTCGATTTCATACGAGTTTCTGTTTTATGTGTAAAAGATGGCTAGCTATGTTATCTTTTGATTATATCTCATTTTACCATAAAAACTAGCCTCTCCAAATGCCCTGGCCAGGTAGCTCAGTTGGTCAGAGCATCGTCCATACCCCAAGGTTGCAAGTTCGATCTCTGGTTGGGGCACATACAAGAATCAACCAATGGATGCAGAAATGGGTGGAACAACAAATTGATGCTTCCTTCTCTCACCAAAAACAATTTTTAAAAATTTGGAAAAAACATTAAAGTTCAATTCTTCAATTGGAAGTAAATAGATAATAATCACAAACTAGTCTAAAAGCATGTTTTAAAAGCCATTTACTTATTAACTTATCATTAATAATTCATTAATTTGTCCAACAGACACATACTTTGTGCAAGTGGTACGTTAGGTGTGTGGTATTTTACAAAGATGTTCTAAACTTTCTTGTTTAAGTTTTTTCCCATTATTGAAAAAAAAGAGAAAACTCATTCCCTGTAAATTATTAAGAAGATGTAATGTAGGAAGAAAGAAATAAAATTGCCTATACTCTTAAGTACTGAGAGATTATTTACAAATCTGGGACCCCGGGACAGTATACTATCTCAGGAAATTCAGGGGGTGCATGGACTCCTGACGGCATTTTTCAGTATGAATTACCACTTCATTTTAGTCATGTTAAGGTCTCACCAGAAGTCTTACCATAACAAAAATAGAGATTCCCACCCTCAGGATCACGGAAATCAGACAGTGGGACACCAGGAATTGCAGCACAGTTTACTAGCAGATTTCCCCTTCGCTCCTCGAGCTTCTAGGCTTCAGGACTCAAATTTACTTTCATCCCTGGCATAATTCATTTGTATCAGAAGTCCATAATGCGCTGAGTCAGCTCCTTTATTTGACAGGGTCCTGCCACCCTATTCTGCACAGGAAGGCTTCCGCCCGCTTCCCGTATTGTCTTCCTACCCTCAGCTTCCAGCCCAGGCCATGGCGTCACAGCCTTGGGGTTTTCCAGCCCTTTCCTCCTACAGTTCCCTTACGGGAAGAGCTGAACAGGAGCCAGGACCCAGTAATCCCTGCCACAGGAAAAAATGGGAGTGTATTGAGCTTTGTCAAAAACTAAAAAGAAGCCCTGGCCGGGTAGCTCAGTTGGTTAGAGCATTGTCTCAATACACCAAGGTTGCAGGTTTGACCCTCCGTCAGCGCTCAGTTTCAACCAATACAAGATTCAACCAATGAATGCATAAATGAGTAGAACAACAAGTCGATGTTTCTCTTTCCTTTCCTCTCTCTCTCTAAAATCAATAAGTAAAGTTTTAGAAAAACATAAAAGATGCTGGGTAGTGAGAGGAGAGGCAGGGGTACACAGTACTTACTTGTGGCTCAGAGGCTAAATTCATCTTGTACGGATGACGTTTCCCTTCCTCTGTCACTAAAGGAGACCAGACTTTATTTTCAGATCTGTAAGAGATTGACAAAGCTGTTATTTCATGCATGCTAAATACTGTAAATAATATATACTAAAAACAGAATGGGAAAATGCTCCCTCTTGCCTGACTCCTGGCTTCTGAACTAGCACTCCGCCACCCACCCCCTCCTCCATTTTGCCACCAGAGTGATCTTTCGAAAGCAGCAATCTGATTATGTCACATCCAATGGCTGTCCATGCTCAGCCCTGAGCTGCTGGGACCTCCTGGGCCTCGCCCTCCCTCAAGCCACTCCGTTGCTGACCCCCCGCCACACTGGCTTCCTCTTTGGCCCTGACCATGCCTCACGCGGCCCACCTCGCTCAGGCCAGAACCACGTCTCCTCTGCCTCTCCTAGTGTTCTTTATCCAACAAGATAACCACCTCATTCCTGAAACTTAACTGGCCCCATAAAAGTGATGCTTCTTTTTCTGAGCTTGCAAAGGATTTCTTTGTACCAAGCACACAGCAACACTCTCAGGCTAGTCTCAGTTTTCATTAGCATAGGTTATTTTCTCTCTTAGGGGGAGAATACTTGTACTTACCTTTGTATTGTCAGACTGCCTAGATATACAGAAGAACCAGATATACGTAAGAAAACCTGTTCAATTTGTTGGTAAATGAATAAAAAATCAATTAATCTACGAATGAATAAGTGAATGAATGTCTTGAACGAAGGCTTGAAAGACAAGATCTGGACTGAGAGAGAAACAGAGATGAGAATGAGGGGTAGACAAGCTTTTGCGAGGCAGTCGGTTGTTAAATGACCTCCCGTGAGGACAGGGCACTGAAGTATATGAAATTTTTGACATCCTGTCCCCCAGCGTGGTCCTTCTGCCAGTCCTGCAGCACCAGGTAGAGGAAAGCCACAAACCTACTTCAAGATGACAACCTGAGCAATTGGTTTGTGAGGAAGAGCTGTGGAAGCTGAGGTTAGTGAGACACTCAAGGGCAGGTTACCATAACAGGAGATCAGAGTGACGAATGTGAACTTGATCCAACAGGAAATACGGGGCCACAAAGGTTGAACCAAATCACTCCTGAAATCACACCTTTGCAGGGTTCCTCCCAAGACCCGAGGAAAGAAGATCAGAAATTCTCCCCCAGCTATAACTCCCAGTGTGCTCTGCCAACTCATCAGTCTGCTGAGAACAGTCAGCTCCCCTTTCCTGTCGTGCACTTTAAGTTCCACTCTGCGCTTTGTCAGGTGGGCGGTTGCCTCCTCTGTCATTGTAATCACCTGGCACAGGACCCACTGCTCAGCGTGGTGTGGCAGGAGCAACATCCTGAGTAGATTCTCAACGGTTTTCAGGAAAAAGTTTTCATTTCATTATATCTGACAATAGTTAACTAATCTTACTTCCTCGAAATTTTGGCTATTTGTATGGAATCAAGTAAAAATGCAGAAAGATGCCCATAAAATAAGAAGCACTATGACAATCAGAGAGGAAATAAGCAACCTCATATTCTAATTCCACAAACCTTCTGACCTGCCAATAGTATGCATGGCACTGGGGATGTAAGGGATTCTGAGACAGGTGACGCAGCCCTTGCCCACGAGCAGCTTCCAGGTGATCAGAAATGAAAGGGTGTTTCCACGAGACTTACCTGGATACCGTGAGAGTCATGTTGTCTACACAGCCCTTGATTTTGTTCTGAGCTTCCAAGTGCGTCATATTGCTGGTGTTTTCCCCATCAATGGCTGTGATTATATCTCCAATACACAAATTAGCTATAGCAGCCTTGCTTCCGGGAGTGACCTGGAAAAAGGGAAAGAGCAGGCTAGTTACTACTCATCTCCAAGGCAACCACTAAGTAAGTTACCGCCAAGCTAAGTATTCACAGATGTGGATCAAAGTATGTAAAAAGGAAAGGGACTAAAATCGTAAGTGTCAATAGTAACAGTCCTTTACATTTATGGAATACATATGGTTTACAAGGAGTCCTTTCCTATATACCATCTCATGGGATCCTTACAACAACCTTGTGAGAAAGGAGGACAAATATCAGTCCCCATTTTAGAGACCTGGAAACTGAGGCTCAGAAAGATCTGTGACTTACCTGGAATCACTCAACTAGCATATTACTATACAGGGTGGGGGGAAAGTAGGTTTACAGTTGTGAGTATGTGAAACACACAGTTTATTCTTATATTATTATTTATTAATCATTGTATAATTTTCCATCTGAACTGCAAACCTACGTTTGGCCTACCCTGTATCGCTAGTCACCCAACTACTATATTACAGAGCTGGGACTCACACCCTGAACTCAGACCCAATGTTCTTCCCATTGAACATTATTGCTTCCTTAAAATAAATTACCCATCACACTAAAAATACACACACTTAGAGAACACTATGTACAGTAACATCTATGTCTATAAAAATCTTAATAATGTTATTTATGCACAGAAACAAATTGGAACACTGCACACAAAATTGTTCAGTTATACATTTCTGTAATGTTTTTGGTTTTTACAATGAGCTTGAATCCTTTTGTAATTAAAAAAGGCAATAAAAATATTTCATAAACTGGTAGTATGGGTTTATACTGGTTCATTTTCTCCTCTACAAGAAGCTGACTATGATTAGGGTCATCCCCTGTGGGTTCCTGGTTTACTGCGGATCACTGCTTCTGAACCAATGGTTCCAAATGTGCGGACCCCTAATGCTCGGGAGAGCCAGTCAATTACTGCAATGGGTCATCAAAATCCACCTGCCTACCAACTATAGCACATACAAATGTACAACTATTTTTCAAGTAAATAGAGATGCTATTGTGGCGAACAAAATACAAACTCATTTTGAAGTAGTACTAACCTCAGGGTAATTTTTTATTAGGTATTTTCTAAACCAAGGTATACCAAAAATATTACTGCCATGCCAGTGCCAGCCCATGACTTTGACATAAGAGACTTTCCTTAAAGGGAATTCCCACTCCCCCAGGAGCAGAGCGATGGTAACACCCAGGTTCCCAGCGCCCTCAGGGTTCTGGCCTCCCCTTGGAGAGGGCCCTTGACACCTGGGAGCCAAATGAGGAAGCTCTAGTGAGCACGTGTGCCTCTGTAAGGCTGAACCAGAGGTAGGAGGCCCTTCAACGCACCCAAGAAAGACACCAGGCTTACGCCCTAAGTCTCCTTATCTGATGCAGGCGTTCAGCAGCCACGGTTTCCAATTTTGCCAAACTGAAAGTTCTGACCCTTCGGAGGCATCTGGCGTGCTGGCATGGTCCATCTCCTCATCAGCACCTCGACCCCATAAAAGAAAGGGTGGATGACTTGATCCTTGAGATCCCTCTGGCTTAGACATGCTGTGACTTTATCAGGCAAAACTTGCCTGGAATGTAGCAGGATGTGGAAACCAGTGCAGAGACCATGACCTCCTAACCTTCCCTTCTGGCTTTCCCATCATCCATCTACCAGAGCACTAGCCTAAGGGCAGACCTTTTCTCATACAGCCACTGGGAAAAGACATTTATACAGGCAAGCGTGGGCTGGTCTCCTTGAGTCAACATGGTGAAACCAGTCTCTGAGTCACACAGGACACTCAGTGAAAACAAATTCTTCTTTTCTGCCCATCTTCCTGAGAAGTCTGATCTGATGTGACTTCATGTATATTTCTCTTTTTCTAAAGAACAAATAGACCTCTTGTTTAAAAAAATGGCCGAACGGCCCTGGCCAGATGACTCGGTTGGAGTGTCATCCTGTAGAGCAAAAGGATGCAAGTTCGATCCCCAGTCAGGGCACATACATAGGTTGTAGGTTCAATCCCCTGTCCAGGAGCATACAGGAGGCAACTGATTGACGTTTCTCTTTCACACTGATGTCTCTCTCTCTCTCTCTCTCTCTCTCTCGCTCTCGCTCTCACCCTCCCTCCCCCTCATTTTAAAATCAATAAACATTTCCTAGAGTGAGAATTAAAAAAAAAAAAAAAAAAGACCCTACATATCACTTTATTTGGGATTAGCAAAGGTTCTGGACTGGCACACTCTACTCCCAGAGAAAGCAGCCCAATCAAACTCATTATTACTATGACTAACTCCAAGGATAAAATCCAAAATCATCAACCAGGTCCTTAAAGACCACATCTCCCTCCTCACCTTCATCATGCCATTCCCCCACTAAGCTCTAGCCACCGAGGTCTTCCTTGTTTCCTTCCCACCGCAGGACCTTAGCACCTGCTATAACCTCTATCTAATTAGCTTCTTATCCTTCAGGTCTAAGCTTAAATGATCCTTCTCAGAGAAGCCTTTCTGACCTCCAGTCTAAGTTAGATCCCCACATCATCCTAATACACTATGTTCTTTATGGTGGCACTTGTCACAATACATTTGTAAATCTATTTTGTGGGTTTATTAATTTTATGTCTGGGGACCTCCAGTGCTGTGTGTGAGAGCAGGTTTCATATGCCTTTAGTGCTATGGTGTCCCCAGTAACCAGCACAGTGACTGGCACATAGTAGGCACTCAGTGTTAGTCCAATGAATGACTGAATCTAGACTATCTAGTGTTATTAAGTATGTAATCATGCTACTTAATTTTATCCTTTAAGAATGACTATTTTTAAAGGGGATCAATTAATAATTTCCCACAACATTGCTACAGTAGAATGTGACTACTCACAAAACTAAAATGATGGGGAATGGAGGGGGAAGACTGAAAAGAAGAAAATGGGAGTTTCTTTTAATTTTATATGCTCAGCTGCTAAGAGCTCTGGAATTTCCAGCATTTGATTCAAACTGTCTTGTGGGAGAGGCATTTCTGCTAAGTGCATCCCAACAGGTCCTGGACAAGCTAGAACCAGTCAAAAGGGCCCCAAGCCTGAAAAATCAAGGCCTGGCCATCCTACCTTTCAGTGTGACTTTTTTAGAAAGCCAAACCGATGGGAAGCCAAAGGAAAACTTGAAGTGCGATAAGACAACAGCATCAGATGGGATTTGGATGGAATCACGCATAAACAGATTGAATTCACATTCTTTTATGAGCCATTGCTGTTGTTGTTGTTTTTAAAGGGATTTAAACAAATTACAGATTTGCCTTCTACAAGCCCTTTCACATACAATCTCCTATTTGAGATTTTAATAATGATGACCTTACCACCAACATATAACTTTACAGATGAGGAAACTGACTCACAGAAGCTGTAACTGGTTCAAGTTCACACAGCTAAAGGCTTGAGTCTGAACTTGACACCGGATTCCCTTATCCCATTCCCCTTCGGCTTTACCACGATACCAGAGGCAGATAGATGGTCCAGGCCCAAGCGCCAGAGCCAAAGAAAAATCCAGAATTAAGGAGACACTTCTGCCATGGCATTCTACAAAAGGTACTGGAGTGTCATAGACTCTTGCCGTCGCCTAGGTGGCCCCTGCCATAGGACAATCATCTCAACTGCTCTGTACTGAGCCTGAGCCCAGCAACCTCACCCCTTAAAAACCACACGAACCAGAACACGGACGGAAAAGGGCCTCAGGAGAGACCTGTGTCTCCACCAACGGTTAGTTCCCATCTTGACCGGTAGACTCCAATCCTTACTACGCTCTAACTATTCATTGTAATAATCAGTTAATGAGTGCTTTTTATGCACCAAGCACAGTTTAAGTACTTGGCAAAGGTTAATTTACCAGTCCTCCTGTGATACTATCAGGTGGGGCTATTACTGCCTCATTACAGATGAGGAAATGGAGGACTGGGCTTAAGTGGTTTGCCTGAGGTTATTAGCTGGTAAGTAGCAGGCTGTGGGGCTCCAGAGTCCATTCACTTAACCCAGTATTCCACACTGTCCTTTCTAATTTCCTCCTGACCATCAAATTCCATCAGAACCAATTCGTAATGAAGTCAGCTTCAACTTCTAAAATGGAAATCCTACACTCTCCTCCAAAGAAACAGACCCAGCAGGTCAATGGACATCCTCAAAAACCCTTTTCCAGCTTTCTTCCCCAGAGACCATACAACTCAATCACACAATCTTGCTGCCTAAGAATGGGTTTAGGCACAAGAGTTTCCACTGATGAACAGCCTGCTATTTTCTGCAGAATTCCCTCCTGTCTTTTTCGCTCCTGTACCACCTTCCCCCACCAGGCAGACCTTTGCTCCGAGGCCAGCCTGCACACCCGCCCTACACTGCCAGTTCCTAAATGCATCTTTAAGGCCCGTGCATTGCACCAGACTCCTGAGCACACAGGTTTTGAAGAGTTTAATTTCACCTCTAAATGGTGCAGAATAGAACTATGATATGGCTCTCCTACTTTCTTCAACTTACATCTAAATAAATATTGCTGTTATACAGAACTGGATGTATACCCGCCAGCCATGAAGTAACCTTCCTCTGTCATAACGGCATGTTTCTACTTTATCCCTCCTGAGTTCCCTCCTCTCATTCATTCGTTCATCAGTCATTCCTCAAGTACATTCTGAAAGTCCGTGAGGCTTGTTAAGATGTGGCTTCTGAAGTCAAATGGGCAGGGTTCAAGTCCTGTCTCTGCCACTTATAAGCCAAATGACCTTGAGCAAGATATTTCACCTTTGTGTGTCTTTCTCTTCTCAGCTACAAAACAGGAATGATAACAGTCCTGACATCAAAAGGCTGTTGTGAGGATTGCATGAGATGCTTCAGATGATTTAGAGCAGAGCACAAGCTCTAAAAATGTGAGCTATTGTTTGTAGATTCCGGGAATCACACTGGAACACAGATGGAAAGGATGATGCCTGCCATCAAGGAGCTCACAACCTGCCAGGGCAGACAGGCCTGTACAAAAGCTGGTGAGTACTGTGCTAGAAGCAAGCAAAACGGCAGTGGGAATGTCAGGGTGGAATCAGGGAAGACTCCCTGGAGGGGGTTTTGCATAAAACTGCAAAGGCTCTACAGGAGGGTGGAAAAAGCATGCCAAGTTATAGGAACAGCATGTGGACTGGCATGGATGAAACAGGGACTGATGGGAGAGGAAGGGGATGAGGCTGGAGATGTAAAGAGATCAGGCTGTAAAAGCCCTGTTATTTTTTTTTTTTCTAAGATTGTACTTTATCTGGAAAACAATGGAGAACAACAACGCAATCTAAACATAGCTTGTGACTCAACTGCCCCTAGTTACTGCCAAGAAACAACCACTGAGCCTTAGTTCTGCTGAGATTAAGGTGACTGAATGACAATACTCTCATAACTGCAGTTCAAAGAAACAGACCCATTCAAGGCTCGTGCATTCAGCCTCCAGGCCAACCACTGGGAGCTGGCTTCCCCCAGCACACCTTCCAGAAGGCAGTTCCATTACAATTACATGTTCAGCTGAGAATTACATGGGGTTCCTTTAACTCCCTAGGCTCCAGATTGAAAGCTGGAGGCCCACAAAACGAATCCAGCCTCCAATCTTGTTTTTTTTTAAACTTAAATTATTTGCCAATATTTATAATTAGTAAATTTCATACAAAATCCTAGATTCTCAGCTTCTTGTGAAAAATCAGAAAATCTAGCAACTCTGGATCTATATTCCCATAAAACAATAATCAGCACCAGCTACAGAGCCTTTCCCCTTGAGATGAGGCACATGTTCTCCATTTAGCCACAGCCTCCACCATGCTCTATTGCCCTCAACACTGAAATCTGGTCCCAGCAGCCACTTATCATCATTCTTGAAGCTATTAATTTCATTTTCTTACTACCTCTCCCTCGAGTCAAAACTCAATTATATTGCCTCCTGACCCCTTCATACAAATGTGTTTGTAACCAACCACTAGCTTTTGTTAAAAAGTTATATAAAGCAAAATTATATGTAGAAATATTTTATGACTAGGATTATGAGGCACCCTGATTTGCATAGGACTGTAACCTAGTTTACCATTTAATTACCAAAAGCACATCCCTTTCACTTTCAACAGTGTTCCAGTCAGGATGGTTAAGTTACACTGCCAACCTTTTGATAGAAACGGAGGTTTTAACCAGATATTTGTCCAATATTTTTTACAGTTCTGATGCAGAGTCCTCTCCCCACCCCCAACAGGAGAAACTGTCTATTCAGAAGGTTCTGTGACTTTTAGCAGTGGACAGGAATACAGGCTAATTTCTTAAAATTATATTTTATTGATTACGCTATTACAGTTGTCCCAATTTTTCCCCCTTGGTCTCCCTCCACCCAGCACCCCACACTCCCTCAGGCAGTCCCCACACCATCATTCATGTCCATGGGTCATGTGTATTAAGTTCTTTGGCTACTCCTTTTCCTGTACTGTATTTTACATCCCCACGGCCATTCTGTTACTATCTATTTGTACTTCTTAATACCCTCACCTCTTCTTCTGTTGCCCACACCCTCTTCTTGGCTGTAGGTCCCTGCTTTTCATGACTTTCAATATTTCTTGCCAAATCCTTTCTAGCCTGCAAAGTTTCTTTTGCAAAATCAGCTGAGTCTTATGGGAACTCCCCTGTAGGTAACTAACTGCTTTTTTCTTGCTGCTTTTAAGATTCTCTTCATCTTTAAACCTTGGCATTTTAACTAGGATGTCTCTTGGTGTCGGCCTCTTTGCATCCATCCTGTTTGGGACTCTCTGTTTCCTGGACTTGAATGCCTATTTCCTTCACCAAATTAGGGAAGTTTTCTTTCATTCTTTTTTCAAATAGATTTCCAATTTCTTGCTCTTTCTCTCCTCCCTCTGGTACCACTATGATGTGAATGTTGGAATGCTTAAAGTTATTCTAGAGGCTGCTTACTTATCCCTCTTTTGTTGGGATTCTTCTTTCTTTTTGTTGTTCTAATAGGTTGTTTTTTGCTTCATGATGTTCCAAATCATTGATTTGATTCTCGGCTTCATCCACTCTACTGTTGTTTCCCTATTAATTGTTCTTTATTTCAATTGGTGTATGCTTTGTTTCTGACTAGGTCTTTTTTATGTTGTTGAGGTCCTCACTAAGTTCATTGAGCATCCTTATAACCAGTGTTTTGAACTCTGCGTCTGAGAGATTACATGTCTCCATTTTGTTTAGTTCTTTTTCTGGAGTTTTGTTCTGTTCTTTCATTTGGGCCGTGTTTCTTTGTCTCCTCATTTTGGCAGCCTCCTTGTGTTTGTTTCTATGTATTAAGTAGAGCTGCTATGATATCCTGACTTGGTAGTATACAGGCTAATTTCTTGAATGTTCATTTCATACAACACTCTTAACCTTGCCCCTTGGAATTGGCATCTAAATGTTAGGTCAAAAATTGACCTCACTCACCAATAACTCAGAGGGAAACTACAATATTTGCAAGGACGAGGCAATGGTTCCCAATTTTAGTCATCAGATTCCCTGGGGATTTTAAAAATATAGATCTTTATACCCCCACTGCAAATGAAGGGGGTCCATGCAGTGGGACTCAGAAAACAACATATTTTTTTAAGCTTCCCAGAAAATTCTGATGCTCACCAGGTTTGGAAACATCAAGGGGAATGTTGTCTATACTTTCCCCTGAAGTTCTCTCCCTGAATGATATTAAGTCATCAGGTAAACAAACAAACAAAAAAAATACTTAGCCTTAAACCTCAGCTCCTCCAGAAACTGTAAGGGCTTACATTCCTATTAAAGTGCATAGAAGGCCCTTGAAAGAAACATTCATTGGAATAGTATTTTTCTAAGGAGTTTTAAAAAGACACACACACAGTGTCCCTATAATGTTGGTTAACATCCTTGAAGTTCTTTACAAATGGAGTATTGTAGAAGTAATTTCATTCCAGATGTGTAACTATTGGTAACTCAACCTGGTTCCTATTTTGCCTTGGCCAGAAAACTCACAGCTAAATGAAGTGTGCAATTTCAGAAGCCACCTGATTTAAAGGTCCTGGCACACCTCTTTCTTCTTCTGTGTTCCAATTTTTTGTTAGAGCTTACGTGTGTTCTTATGTTTTAAGTACTGTAAATATGTTTGGTGGTGTAAATCACCTTAAATCCTTCTTACAAGTAGGTGACAGCATAAATGAAAAAAGTTAAAACTCAATATTATACAAGACGGGAATAAAGAAACTTGGAATTCAAGTTCAATCGCAGCACCATGGGCATTTAGGGGCAACCTCCATTGATTTAATGGCTGTGCCAAAGTATTTAGGCATAAATTTAAAAAATTCTGAACTGGGGGACAAAGCAGGACCCAGCTCTGCACTGGGCCGTTTAGACGCGGGATCTGGACTGCCTTCTGTTAGACTTCTGACTCGAAGCATTTGTGGGCCCAGGGCACAGCACAGATTCTAAAGCCACATTACAAGCACAGAAACTGTATGAGTTTATGTAGGTTGGCCTGAAAACCCCCAAAATGTTTCAAGATGTTCTTGGTTACTCCATAGCCATTTTCTCAAAGAAATGCAGCAATAACGTTAAGGTTCAGGTACTTGTAGAGGGATTGTGCCTTAATCCAGCTTCAATTCATACTCAGTGCAAAGGGAAGCTATTCATGCTAAGGGGTGACAGTTCTGAGACTTAATTGCTCTCAGTCTGAAAGACCAGCCATCATTTCTTAGGCAGGAATATAATTAAAATTGAGAAAACAGACAGAACACCTTAATTGACCAAGAAGTCCCAGAGTTTCTCAAGTCTCCAAACAAGCCCCCAAGAACCCACATGTAATAACCACCACCCATAACCTAAACCCTAACCATTCACTAAATACAGAATATTGGTCAAGTTCCTCTCTCTGCCTCAGTTTCTTCATTTATCAAGCAAAATATAACAGCATCAACTTCATTAGGGTGTTAGAAGGATTACGTGAGGTTACATGTGTAAAGAGTTTATAAGATTGGCACATAATAAGCACTCAATATACATAGAAGCTACCATTACTATTTAATAGTACCACTGTCTCCCAGTGCCTTCTCTGTGTGAGCCACAACCTTCAAAGACAGGCAGTATTATTCCTGCTTAACAAATGAGGTCACAGAGGCTTCAGGGGCTAACCCAGTCCAAAGATACAAGGCTAATAAATGGACGAGACAGGATGTGAACCCAGATCAGGCTGATACCCAGACCACACTTTCCCATATCAAGATTCCTTTAATTCTTCATTTGCTACAGTAAAAATAAGACAGAAAGCACAAAGCAATGTCTAAATAGTTCACGTAGATACAGGTTTGATTTTAAAAATGCTAAGTGAACCATGGCCAGTGTGGCTCAGTTGGCTGGAGCATCATCCCATAACCAAAAGGTTGCAGGTTCAATTCTGTCAGGGCACACACCTAGGTTGCAGGTTTGGTCCCTGTTCTGGGCACGTATGATCCCTAGTCAGGGCACATACAGGAGGCAATCCGTTGATGCTTCTCTCATGCTTCGATGTTTGCCTCTCTCCCTTCCTCTCTATCTACAAAGCAATGAAAAAAAAGTCCTCAGGTGAGGCTTTAAAAAAAAATGCTGCATGAATGGAAAAAACCATCTGGAAAGTTTAGCAGCAAACTTAGCAGTGTCCACCTCTAGGAAGTAAGATTGCGGAACGGTGTGGGGCAGGTTTTTACCGTATGCTTTCCACATTTTAATATTATTTGATCTTTTCTAACAAGCACAAGGGTTTTTAGGTAAATTTTTTATTGACATATAACATGTGTACAGAAAAGTACACAAATCGTAAATACACAGCTGGCTGGATTCTCAGAAGGAGAGCACACCCAAGGGACCAGCACCAGGTCATCAGAGCTGGCAACAGAACCTGAGGTGAACACTGAAGCCCCCTCGTGCCTCCTTTCCATCACTAACCTCCTGGCAAAGGCTACCAGGGTCCCGACTCCCAGCCTGATTAATTTTATATTGTTTATATATAAATATATTTACAGATAACATATATTGTTTAATATAAATATATTTATAGATAACATAATGATAACTCTATTAAATATATTAATATGTAAAATATATATATATATATATATATATATATATATATATATATATATATGTCTACCCCTTTGTCTGGCTTCTTTCCTTCATCGTATGTGTGCTCCTGTGTCTCATCCATATCCTTGTGCATAGTTGTAATTCGTTAACCCTCATTGCTGTGGTGTTTGAGGTCATATAACTCACCATTTACTTGTCCATTCTACTCTTGTTAGATATTTGAGCTCTTTGGAGTTTACGGCCATTGTACTGCTTTGAAAATGCTTGACATGGCTTTTAATGCCTATGTGGAAACACTTCTACTGAGTCTTTAACTACGAGAATTGTTGGGTCATTGGGTATGTTCAGATTTAGAAGCATGAGTATTCTTTTTATAATTTTTTAAAAGAAATGCTGCACTGCCTGAATTTATCTATATGCATTTTAGTCATCTTTATCTTATATATGTCAAACCTATGTCCTTATTCTGTTGTTTGTTACGCGTAGTCATGTCTATATAAATGAGGCCCTGAGTCCTTGGTCAAGAACTCAGCCTCCTACAAGACCAGCGTGTTCTTCAGGAAATCATGTTCTTGAGGAAAACATTGATGGCATTTACCAAGAAGGCAGCGTACTGTGCCCGTGAAGTACACCACAGCCCTCCATGACTGACGAGCACTCCAGTTCACACAGAAGGCGGCTAAGAACAATAGCAACCATCACACAGGGCGCCAAGTACCATACAGCAGGGGTTCCCAACCCCCAGTCCCCTCTGTTAGGGACCTGGCTGCAAGCAAAGCTCACCTGAGGCCCCCCTTCTGTTTCCTGTCATCGTCCCAGGTTGGCGACCACTGCCATACAGAAATTAACTCTTTTATCTTAGGCCATCATGGTATATTTCGTTTTGGACTTGGCTTAGCTATACTTTCCAGACCCATCACTGGCTAGGCAAGGTGGATCTGTCCACTCCCTGACCATCTGCATATGCCACAAAAACTGCCCCAAATTCCCTCCTGCCCCGCCCCCCCCCCCCCCCGCCCCCCGCCACCAGGCAGGCTTTTCTCAGGTGAGTCCTTCAGCTCCCCTGCTCTTCTGTTCTTCACCATCCACATGGGCATGGAATCCTGTAGCTGGACGGCCAGTTCTCCCAGGTGGGGCCAGGGCTGCTGGCTTTCAGAAGGAACAAGGTGGGGAGGTGCTGTTCTCTGGGACGCTCTGAGCTCCAGGAACACTCGGGCTGAGGCATGAAAGCAGCTGAAAGACCACACCAGCCACTACTCATGCACAAGAGGCTCTGGGGTTCCCCCTCTCCCATGTTAATGCCCATGGCACTTCTCTGAGTTGTCTGTTAAGATATTATTACTGCCCTGGATGAACAGTTCAGTTGGTTAGAGCATCTTCCCAATATGCCAAGGTGAGGGTTTGATCCCTGGTCAGGGCACATACAAGAATCAACCAACAAATGCATAAATAAGTGCAACAACAAATTGACGTTTCTCTTTTTCTCTCTCCACCCTTCCTCTCTGTCTCTAAAAAATTTTTTAAAAAATCACTACTTTAAAAATATATCATTACCAATGAAATATTGACAATTACAGCTTATCAGGAGGCAGAATATAGTGGCTAAAGTTGGCCTGGGAGTCAGTCTGCTGAGCTTCAAATCCCAGCTCTGCAATATACTGCGTGTCTTGTGTGCCTGTGTCAGGGGTTGTGGGGAGTACAGAAACTAATGCAGTTGTACACGTACCACAGAGATTAAGGCCGTGGCCCATAAAGCCGGACTGCTCAGGTAAATTCCAACTCTATCACTCACTATCATATGATGCAGACCAAGTACTTGAACAGTTCCATGCCTCGGTTTCCTCGTCTGTAAAATGGGTACCTTAATTGCTTCTGCCTCACAAGTTACTTGTGAGGATTACTGAAAGAATATATTAAGCACTTAGAAAAGCACCTCACATATAAAAAATCCAATATATATTTTAATTGCGGTCATTATCAAAGCCAATCAAAGGAATATTTCTCTCACAAATCTTTCAAGTGTAATAGCGTAAGTGTGATTAACATGCAGTCATCTGGACACCATATTCACAGATGAATAACAAATTCATCTGAAACATTTCTGAATTCATAATACGTTTTCTCAATAAACTCATGGTTAAAAGTATGACAACAACTGGGACACTTTTTAACACTAAAAGTGGCCCCTCACATTCAGAGTAAACAAAACCATTGGGTTTGCTTGTTTGTTTATTTTTACAGAGAACTGAACCCTAGAAAGGTAGGTGACTTGCCTAAGGTCACCCAGTGTGGTGCTCAGCTTCAGTCACTGCCCTGGACACTTTACCAGGCACCAGACTGAAGTTCTGGCAGCTTCCTCGGGCTTTTCTCTGAGGCACCAGAAGTCAAATCATCCTTTAAAAATTAATTACCTGACATAGCCACTTTTGCTCATTTTTAACCAGTCTCTACCCTTTCCAAAGCCATTAAGAAGTATCTCAGTTAATGAAAAAATTACATAAATTCAAGCAAATTACCTAACTTATGGGGACCTGAGCTTCCTCTCCATAAAAGGCGAAGACCAGCTCTCCTGTCCTCTGGGAGCAATGCAATGCAGTCCAGGGAAGGAGCACAGCTTGAAAGCCAGTCTAAACCTAGTCCCAGTACAAGAGCAATCCCTTGGTGCTTTTCCCAGTCTTCATTAGCAGGAGGGTGTGACCTCAGTAGGTAGATAATAATCTCTTTTCAGTCACCCGCCACACTGCAATACCTTAAGGTCATTCTTCTCCCTCTCTCCTCAAAGACTAATCAGCACTGTTGGTATGGGGGGATGGCGGGCGGGGGGGAAGCAGGGGGATCCCTGGTTAGGGGGTCATAACATGACTTGATGAACTTCTGGCCAGGAGGTTCGAGCATTCACTTACATGCTATTCCCTTCCATTCATCCTCTTCCCCCTCTCTCCTCAGATCAGCTGGGATCAGCTGCAGTAGCTAATACTTCTCAGATGATCGATTTCACAGAATGAGGGAGTGCAGAGCATGTGCCATTAATACCTAATGAGCCTTCGTGGACATTGCTTGCTTTTCATAATCTGACAGATGACCCCTACTTTTGACTTTGAGGGCCTGATGTAAACCTACTTGAGTGAGTCTGATAGAACACTCTTAAAAAAATTAGAAAAGACCCTCTGGCTACAGAGTATGCATTATTAAGCACCCTCTAGGATATTGAGCAATTTGCCACAAAACCACAGTGCTCTTAGCAAGGGTTTCCCCCAGGACACAAGGGGCAAATGAGCAGCTAGCTCCTCCCCTCAAGAGCATCCCTTATCTGTGGCCCCACCCCTTCCTGTCTTTAGTCAGTTGTCTGGGAGAGAAAAACAGTCAACATACACTGAGCAGCAATTTCTGACTGGGTGTGGATTCTCTGAAGGCTTCCCTTGAAAGCAGCTAGAGGAAATAAGAAATTGACATAGAGGGGTTAAAAAAAACACCTCACAGAGACAGAGAGATAGACAACTGAAGATCTGCAGCAAGAACTGACAAACCTCAGGTGACAGGGGCCAATGTGTGCTTCATCCTGGAGTCCATGGCAGAAGCCTTAATTGAGAAACTGGGAAGAGGAAGAAAGCTAATTTGTATTCGTTTAAAGTTGAAAAATCTGGATTGAAATTTTAAGTCATCACAATTAACATAGATGAAAACATTGTGGAGCAAAAGTGATTGTACACACACCCAACGTGTTCTGCATGAGTCTGCTCAGAAACAGGCAACATTAAGCTATGGTACCCAGGAGTCATATTTGGGTAGTAAGACTATAAAGAAAAGCAAGGAGGTGATTACCATTAGTCAAGATGGTTCTGTGTAGTGAGCTTCTGGGGTGCTGGCAATGTTGTATTTCTTGACCTGGGTGGTGGTGATTTTATAGGTATTTACTTTATAATCACTTGCTATGCATTTATGTTTTATGACTTTATTTCACAATAAAAAATGTTAAAAAAGAAAAAGAAACAATTTCAAAATACAGAGTTACATTCGGAAGCTTCAGCAGTGTAACAAAAGAGGAGAGTCAATGCCAGAATAATTCATGCAAGAGAAAGAAAACAGCCCTGGCTGAGGTGGCTCAGTGGGCTGCAAACCAAAAGGTTGTAGGTTTGGGCTCCCCTTCAGGGCACATGCCTGGGTTGTGGGCCAGTCCCCAGTTGAGGCCCGTGTGAGAGGCGACCTATTCGATGTTTCTCTCTCACATCCACGCTTTTCTCCCTTGTTCTCCCTCCCTTCCTCTCTCTCTAGAATCAATAAAAGAAAGAGAGAGAGAGAAAGCAAACATAGCTATTTAAATGAAAGGCACTCCTCTCCCAGCTTAATTTTATGGTTTGCTTTGGTGTGGAGACTCAAAGTCTACATATATAAAACCATACCAGCAAACTCTATAAATGTAGCACACCTACCAACCAGAAGGTGTGTACAACTCTAGGCCAGTGCTGACACCTCTTCACTATTGTTCACTGTTTACAGAGCACTTTCCCATATCATTACTCACAGCCAGTGGCTGGGGTTATCTCCACTGCAGAATTAAAGAAGGCAGCCTCAACCATAGACGGCCCCCCCAGGTTCAGCTCAAGTAAGAAGCAGAAACCAGACCAGCACCTGATCTCAGATGACCACTTTCCCATTCCCAGGAGGAGGCCTCAGTTTTTCTATGTGGAAATAATGAGATGAAGAAACAAGTAAATTACTGCCAGAATGAGAATGTCACCTTCTGAGTTACTTTCACTTTTCAATAAAGTACCTGCCAAGGTAAAGATCCGCTTCCCTCGCTAGGCCATGAACACCTTGAGAATGGAGTTGTGTCCTCTCATTTCTGAGACCCCAGGGCTCTAGAACATGCTCATTAAACATGTGCTAATTAATTAGTTAATACATGAAAGACAAAGTAATGAATATACGGTGCTGTTTTCTACCCCATACTGTCATTCCTACACAGTGCCACTCATATGACAACTTTTTAAAGCAGTTAAAATGCCAGGTGATAGCTGCCCTTTTAACAGATTGCCCATATATCTTCCACTTCTCAAAAAAAGGTTACATGTCATATATTAATTCAGAAGTGGAGAGGGCTGACAGGTTAATTATAGACACAAAGAGTGAAGACAAATGGACTATGAGGTAAGCGAGTCTAAATGTGCCTTCCCTGGACGAGCATTTATTAATAAGCCTGCAAAGATTTACTGGGCATGGCCAGGTTCAGCTCTGTGTCAGGCTTCAGGGTGGGGATCCAGATAAAGGAAGGCACAGTTTCTGTGCTTGAGGAATTTGGGAAGACAGCCTGTACCTATGAATATAATCATCAAAGAGGTCCCCTCAGGGCAGCAGGTGGGAGACGGAGGGAAGATAGGGCCTAAGAACTGAGACACCTGCCTTTTGGGGGGCAGGGTGGTCAGAGAAAACCTCCTCAGTCCAGCTAGGTCCCCTTGGAAGGAAGTGTAGCACTGTGGGGGGCCGACAAGCCAAGAGAAGGCCTCCAGTTCTCCTCCCGCGCCTCCCATTTGCTCCTTCGGCTGCTGGCAGCAAGGATTTACGTCAAAAGAACCCACAGGGATCCTTCCCTTCCCTCCCCCAAGAAAAAAGATGGTCAGATAGCTGGGTGGGCAAGTTTAGGGTCAGCTTCAGCAAGTAGGTGGGCCCAAGAATGGAATGTGAGGCCTTACGGCAAGGCGTGGACACCAGGGAGTGCTTTTTGTTTCCTTTTTTCATTTAGTCAAAAAGTATTTATTGGAGGCCTTGTGGGTTGCAGGCTCTGAACGTGACGACTCTCAGTGGGACGTCAAGCTTGCCCTTAGCCCAGACTAGATGACCAACGCCTGGGCCTCCACACACTGAGTCCGGATCTCCCTGCGGCTTCTGCTTTACTTGGCAGTGATGGGTCTGCTGGTCTCCGAACGAATCGCGGCCCTTCCACAGACATGAGGCCCTTCTAAGAATTAAATTATTCCTTTGATTCAGGTGTTCCTGGGGTTTCGAAAAGGGCTGATCGGTTGATAATCCGGAATGCCAGGAAGAAATATGGCCATGGCCACTCCCGCAGGGGGAGGAGAACGTCCAATTGGGTTTACTCAGGTTTTTTTGTTTGTTTGTTTGTTTGTTTCCAAAATTCCGCCTTTTCTCGAAAAGGCATTAGGGAGCTGAGACCTGGCCATGGATCAGGTCCAAAGAGTGAGAAACGAGTCGTTTCGGTTGTGTTTAAAGTTAATACCACTCGCCCACCCACTCCACCTCACTTTACAGATGATCCAGGTGTTTCCAAACGACTTTCCGCCACTCGGCGACTTGTGAAGAATCGAGAGGTGATATCTCCCAGAGGGTGGGATCTGCTGGGACCCTCAGCCTCTCGCCTCTTGACAAAGCGCGTCCACACGCCGGGCCGCGCTTCCGGGGGGAAGGAACGAAAACTGCCCACTCCTTTCTCGCGGACACGGTGAATGCGCGCCCGGCTGCTGCCCGGCGTGCCCGGGAGCGCCCCGTCTGGGAAGGGGCTGCGGATCCAGACGCGCGGAAAGCGGTCAGTGCACGGCGCCCCCGGCGCACCTGGATGCGCCCGGCGGTCCCAGCTCCGTCTCCGGCTCCCGAAACCGCCGTCTCTGATAGCGCCCGCGGGACCCCAGCCTCCCCAGGTTTTCTCCGGGCCACGCCGCTCCCCAGCCCAGGAGCGCCCCGCTCCCCACGCGTCCCAGGCTGCTCTTACCCGGGAAATGGCGAGAGGCTGCTCGAAGTCCTTGCCCCCAACGAGGCGGAAGCCCCATGGCCCCGGGCCCTGGAGGACTATTTGCTGGGTGGTCATGGCGCGGCGATGGCGAGGGACAACCCACGGGGACAGACGCAGCAAGACCCGACGCCGCGCTCTGGGCTTCCCAGTCAGCTATCGCAGAAAGTGCGCGCGCCGCGGGCACGGGGAGCCTGGGGCGGGCGGAGCGAAGGCGAGGGCGGGGGCGGCTCCGCCCAGGCTGCGGTACAGCCGCCCGCCCCGCCCGTCCTTCCTGCCGGGTCGAGGGTTAGGGAGTCGTTCAGAGAGAGCCTCGAGTCTGGTTGAGGGGCCCGCTTCTCCAGCTCCGCCCTGGATTCTAGTACCGCCGAAGGCGCTATAGGTGAGAGGCAAGCAGGTACCGACAGACCCGGGCTTGGCTCTTTGTAAAACGAGTTTACAAGTACTGTGCAAAGTCAGCCCCCTGAGAGCAGCTGCATCTTCACATTTACTTTTTGTGTTAAAGGTGCTTTCCGAATGATCTCATTTGATGCTTTGAAGCAGACAAGGGGTTCAAAGACTTTCCCGAGACTGCACAGCTCGCCGATCTTGGTGCTTAGGAAGCCCGTAGGGGTACATTTCTAATGCTATTGACCCATCGAACGGGATTGTAATTGGAATTCAAAACCTTCCTAAACAACTTCCTTCCAGGCTGGAGTTCGCTGTAGGTTCTGACCTTAACAGACCTTGAGTCTGGGGCGGGACAGGCGAGGAAAGGGCACTGGGTTGCGTAGAAGACCTGGGTTCCCAGCCTGCCTCTGGCTTCCACTGGCCTCCTCGCACCCTCGCCCTTGAGGGCTTTCTCCATGCCAGACCAGACCATGGCTCACGTTGTCCTCTCTGAGTAAAGCCGATATCCTTGAAATGCTTATAGGGGCACCCACAAGGAGGCCGACACCCTCTCTGACCACATCTCCAACTGCCGCCCCACCAAACTCGGGGTTCGTCTGCCTCAGGGCTTCAGCCTGGATTGCTCTTCTCTCAGACACCCCGTGTCTCTTTCTGCGTTCAGTTGTCATCATCTCTCAGCGCACTGCTTAAACCTCCTCTCTAGCAGACTCTAGTCACCTTACCTCTGCTTTAGTTTTTTCTGTTGCATTTGTCACCATGGGACATACTCAATATTTTACTTATTATTTGTCCCATCCCCATCCCTAAGCATTAGTTTCGTGGGGGTAAGGTGTTTATTGGTTTTGATCAAGGCTGTATCCCAGTGTCTAGAAAAGTATGTGGTGTATAGTATTTAATGAATGTACATTGGCCATTCTTATGATCACTTACGCTCTCTTGGGTCCAGGTTCTTCATCATTTTCTTGGCACTCATTCATCCTGGCACCAGAGCGCCAGCACAGTGCTTGGCACAGAGCACATGCTCAATGTATGTGATAGAGTGATTTATGAAGCATATATATTTGGTCATTTAGATGACCAAAATACATTTCTCAAAAATATTTGGGCTTTGTCCAAGACTCCTGGCTCACAACTCCTGAAACCCACAAAATTTCCCAAATGTTGAGAAAGGTAAAGGTGTGTTTTGTTATGCAAATAAAGTGAAAAAGAAAGCACCAGTGGATGGGGGATGGTTGTCAAGGGAACCAACCCTGTGATTAGAGGTTTAGAATTTTCAGTCCCACACTCCCCACCCCCACCACGCAGGAGGGGTAAGGGACTGGAGAGCTAACCCACGGCCAATATCCAGTAAATTAATCAGTCGTGTCTAGGTAATGAAGCTTCCATAAAAATCAACTGACTATAACTCAGAAGTTCCCACACCCTTCTTCTCTTTGGGTTCGGAGAATTTGCTTCTGAGACCTTCTGGGTTGGTGAACACATGGAGACGCAGGGATTGTGGCGCACTTGGAAGTGACCTGGAAGCTCCACACCCTTCCTCACAAACCTTACCCTATGCATCTCTTCCATCTGGCTGTTTCTGAGTCATATCCTTTTACAATAAACCAGTGATGTGGCAAGTAACAGGTTTCTATGAGTTCTGTGAGCTGTTCTAGCAAATTAATTAAACCTAAGGAGGGAGTTGTGGGAACCGCTGATTTATAGCCAGTCGGTCAGAGGTGCAGGTAACAACCTGGACTTGTGATTGGCATTCTGAGTTAGAGGGGGGTCGTTGGAATCTCCTATCTATAGCCTGTTGGTCAGAAGCACAGGTATGAGCCTGGGCTTGTGGCTAGCATCTGAAATATGTGTGTGCGGAGCAGCCTTGTAGGACCCAGGCCTTTCTTAACCTGTGGAATTTGATGCTATCTCCAGGTTAGTAGATAGTGTCAAAATTGGGTTGAATTCTCAGACACCCTGCTGGTGTCTAAGACTTGTTTGTTGGCGTGAGGAGAACCCCCACCCCACATTCCATTTGGGTCCACGAACCGAATTTAATGTGTTTGTGAAAAGCCAGGCTCTGTCTCCTTGTGATCCTGGCCACCTACCAAGGAGCCCTGTCCACAGATTTACACATGAAGGGATCATCTTACTGGTACGTTGTATCAAAGCACAAATGCCTGTTTTTAAGAATAATTTGCACCCTGGCTGATGTGGCTCAGTGGATTGAGTGCCCACCTGTGAACCAAAGGATGGCTGGTCGGATTCCCAGTCAGGGCACATGCCTGGGTTGCGGGCCAGGCCCCCAGCTGGGGGCATATGAGAGTCAACCAATCAATCTATCTCTCACATGTTGATGTTTCTCTCCCTTTCTCCCTCCTTTCTCCTCTCTCTAAAAGTAGATAAATAAAATTTTTTTTAAATAGAAAAGAATGGTTTGCTTATATTTAAAAACCAAAGTGGATTTATGTTATCTGTTCATCCTCCCTTCCCCTTGCATCCTGATATTCTTTCTTGAGTCTGAGAAAAAGGAATGGACTTACAGCCAGGAACCAGCCACCTGCTTCATCGAAGCCCCAAATCCATCCACTTTGATTAAGATTCTGCTGATTAGAAAACATGCTAGGGTTTCAAGTCCCGGCAGAATTGTGGGGGAATCGCCAATTCTGAGTCTGCCCTTCAATGTGTAGCAGTTTTGAGTATCTTGTGTCCAAGGAGGAGGGAAAAAGGTTGAAAGCCACAGCTTCTGTGCCCCCCACAAGGAGGGGAGCTGCCTCTCATTCAACTCTGTGTGTCCTGCTAGCAGGGGCCAATACACCGTAAGTGCCAGCAGTGCTTATTCTACACAACATTCTTTTCAGGCACGGGTACTAATGCACTTGTGAGGGCCGTGAGTCCTCAGTTGCCTCTTTTAGTTGTTAAATGTTCTCAGCTGTAGTCTAGATCTACATGCAAAAGCTATAAAACAGCCAACACTTTGACCCAGTCATCTCCTTTCTGGGCAGCGATTCCAAGGACATAATTTAAAAGAAAAAAAGCTATATGTACAAAGATATTTATAGCCACATTATTTATAATGACAAAAAACTGGAATCAACCAGTAACAGAAAGGTGGCTAAATATGGTATGGCCATATGAGGAATAGTACGCAGCATGGAAATAATGACCATGAAGACTATGAGGAGACAGGGAAATATGAGTTGGGGATATGTAAAAATAACTGGAACAAAATTATTTGTAAACCAAATATTATTTGTAAAAGTTGTGTTAAAAAATGAAAACTATGTCTTCTTATTGCTAAAAATTAGGAGAAAGTACAAAAACTAACTTTGTATTGGGAGCTGGAATTAGGAAGTTTTTTTAAAAATAAGTTCCTTTACTGATGACGTAATGCCAAAATGAAAATAAAATGGTCTCGCCCTGACTGGTGTGGCTCAGTGGGTTGGACATCGTCCTACGAAGTAAAAGGTCACTGGTTCAATTTTCCATCAGGGCACATGCCTGGGCTGCAGGTTTGCTCCCCACTCAGGGTGTGTGGAAGGGATAACCAATTGATATTTCTCTTTCACATCAACGTTCCTCTCCCTCTCTTTCTCCCTTCCCCTCTCTCTAAAAATAAATTTTAAAAAATTGAAAAAGAAAACTATTGAGGACCCTAAAAAGCTTTTTAAAATAAATAAATAAATAAGTAAAATGGTCTCAGATTCTTGGATTGGAGGCTATATGCCAGTCTTTCTGAGGGCAGAAAATCTCATCTCTCTTTTTGATCTCCTCTAGTAGTGCTCTGAGCTGGACACACAGCACTACTCGGAAATACCTGGACCCATGGACAGACCTGATTCCTTCTCTCCAACACAAGCAACTCTGTCTTATTTTAAACACCATTACTTATTTATCCCTACTCTCCAGTTTCCTCAGACCCTTGACTCCTGCCGAGGTCCTAAGCAAACTCTCTGAACTCTCAGTTGCCTTGCTATTATTATAATGCATTCCATGAAAGTTTGTTGACCAAAACAGCCTCCACCAAATATCTGGATTACGGGAGGGGAGTGGGTGAAGGAGGAGGGATGCAGGAGAAAGCTAGAGAAAGGAAAGCAAAGAGGACAGGAAAACAGAGTAATGGTTCAAGAAGTCAGGAGGACAGTGGGTCTTTCCAGTTCTCATTCGTTTTCCTGGGTGGACAGGGGGAGAGGGAGGGGTCTGCAGGCGGATTCCCCCAGTCTGGCTTCTGCAGCGCTGGCAACCCCACACCCAGGGTGCCTTTGCCAGGACCGCCCCACCCCCACCCCCAGCCCCGGGCCACTATGTGGATGGAGACAGACCAGGAGTGGGCCAGGCTACCCCTATGGTCTTACTGAGTCTCCAGGTCCTGGCCTCTCCCGGTTGACTGCAGAGCTCCTGTCGCCGGAGGCCGCGCCAGGACCCCTCCTGTGGGGCTGAGGGTTTTGGGCCCCGCCCCACGGGAGAGGGTAGGTGACTCCCAGACTCTACGCCTCCGCTAGGATCAGAGGCAGGCTCTGTCCCGTCGCAGGAGAGCCGGAAGCCGCCTCGCCAAGCTCGCAGCGACTCCCCTGCCCCCGAAACGGCACAGCCTCCTGGGGCGCCCTGGTCCAATAACAGCCAAGTGACTTGCTTTCTCTTTTCTGTAAAAAGAGTGAACCCTAAGCTCAGAAACTCGCAGAACAAAGACACCTTTCCCGCCCGTCCTATTCTGCCTGTCCAGTCTCGTTCAACTCCCAACCCTGCCCCCAGGGGCGGCGCGTCCCCTACTAGGACTCCGCGGCGCGCGGTGGCTGGTCAGCGCCGGCAGGACGGCGGACCCTCCAGGGGAGGTGCCCACGGCTGTGCCAGGGACTGGGCAGGGAATTGGCTCCCAATTTTTGCTTTTCTCTCACTTCCGGCCCCAGCCCGGAGGATAGCCTGAAGTGGCCACTTGGGATTGGGCGCCTCTTGCATTCCAGGAGGCGCGGAGCAGGCTCCTTGGCGCGTAGGGCCATGGGATACCTGAGCTCTAAACCTGCTTGGAGTTCCCTCCGGGCTGATACAGGTGAGAGCAGATGATCTGTGGGGTCCAAGCATGTTTCCAGTAGGTAAGAAACGGAGGGGCCAACCCCAGAGCTGAAGCTATGTTACCCACCTGCCTCCTGGCCCCCACAGGTGGCGTCAGAGTTCTCAAAGGCAGAGGGAAGCCTGGACCCCTACCATATCTCAAGCGTGCCTGAATATTGAGAAGAAATTCCAGAAACAGGATCATAGCTAAAGTGGTTCATATTAAACACTTACATTGGAGAAGTTAGGACAAAAACACACACATACACACAAAATGCAATGTAACAGTGTTGTTAAAAAGATAATTAAAAATTAATTAAAATGTAATTAATCTGCTAACTGAGCCTCTTTGTAATTTGTGTGATGAACATATTTCATTTATTATTGTATTTCTGTGGTTTTATATGTAACTTCATCCGAAGAAACTTTGAAAGTCTAAATATGAGTCTAGCTCACATGGGGCCACCCTTTGACCCCCTCCCCAAAAGAGGAAAGGAGGGGGGGAATGTTACCCAACAGACCTTAGACCAGTACGCAAACAATAAATACTGTCCTCATTACTAAACAGTGACTATGAGAGTGTGTACTAGGAACTTGAACACATTTTGTTGCATTTTATTGGAACAAGATTCCAATGAAGTGTCATAAACTCTCATTACAGGAGGAAGCTGAAGCTCTGATGCACAGCCCAGATCCCTCTTCATGGAAAGGCTTGTCCCAGCTCCTAGGAGGTAGGCAGCGTCAGCTTTCAGCCCCTTCAGGGACTATTTAGCTGCAGACAGTAGCTTTGCCCAAGGGCAGGCCCTTCCCTAAGTTGATTTAGGTGGGGGTTGAGGACTGGCCATTTTGGCTGGACATGGCACAACTCTGATTACACATTCTAGCCCTAGAACTCCCTGTGGAATACGTTGAGGCCGTCAGGCCTACATGGCAGCTCAACTTCTCCCTCTGCCCAATTTAGCTTTCTCCTCTTGTACCTCCACATGCATTGAGTCCAAGGTCCCTCCCAATGAACATCTTGCATGTTATACTCTGTCTCCAGGACCAGGGAATCCAGCCTGCAATAGCCCTGAGAAAGTAACAGGTTCCCCTAAAATCATTCAGTAACCAAGTGTCAAGGCAAAGTCTGGGCTGGAGAGGCAGAGGAAGAGCTGTAGGGTCCACAGGGCTTTGTAACAGAAGAGGAAGAGGAAGACAGGAGGTTATTCAGAGGCTCCTAGGACCCCAGAAGCCTCCTCAGGTCCACATTCATGGAGGTCCCAGGGCCAGATCTCCCTGCTCCACAGCCCAGTGTCAGCCACTCAACTAGACACTCCCTTAGTGGGTGGCTTTCCGGGCTTCCTCTTTGGAGGAGGTGGAATTTGCAAGAAGCTTCAAAAATATCAGCAAATATGAAGGAAGAAAGGCCGTAACAGGTAGCAGAAACAGAACAAGGTAGTAGCAGGGGCAGGACAAGATCTGCTGTAATAATGTCATTGGACAGTAGGCAGGCTGGAAAATTCTGTGGGGAGGGCTCTGAATAGCCATGATCTGCTGTGGTGTGCAAGGGGGACAGGCAAAGACTGCCCTCCAGCCTCATTCCACCCATTCCACCCATTCTACCCGTGCACTCTCCCTGTGACATGCTGTCCCAATCCATTTCCTCCCCGGGTTTGCCTGTGCTGCTGGCTTGGTCTGGCTATGGCTGATACGGACACTGACTATTTATAGCACTTGGGGACAGACGGAGTGGCAGGGTCAGTTTCCATGATGCCAGGTCTCCTAGAGGGCGGCTTCCTCTCTGCTAGGACCCCACCCACCCCCTCTGGATCCCTCTTCTCTCCTATTACCTCTAACACTCTGCTCCCATGTGGTCATTGCTTGGGTCGCATTGGGACTGCTGCGGGGCGAGAACAGAGCGGGAGGCCAGGTAGAAAGGACAACGCCGACTCCTGGTATCACCACCTGTGCCCCTCGACCCTTCACATTATGCCACATTCTAGGCTGAGGCGAGGTCTCAGCCATCACCTCTGGGGGCTGTGGGCCTGGGGTCTTCTCCTGCCTCCAGGCCTCGCCTCTGCCTTTAGCTCCCACCCTCTGACCACCTGAAATTGTGAATCCTAGAGCGTAGGAAGAGAGGGTACAAACTAAAGAGTGGAGGTAAAAGAGGTGAGAAAAATAAAGTGGGAAAATGACCGTGAAGACATCTGATATCCTAGCCAACTTGTTCCTATGTGGGGTTTTTTTTGAAGCAAGGTAAACAGAGAGTTCTGTCAGCACTGTCAGCTGGGAGGATTTGGCAAGTCACTCAGCTGCCTGGGCTGTTTCTTTGTACTCTTTTAGTCAACAACTATTTATTAAACACTTCCCATTTACTACTAACTATTCTATGCAGTAGTAACTCAATAGCAAACAAAATAGACAAAAATGCCCTCCCTCATGGAGCTTACATTGTAGCGTAATGAACAAACAATAAAATAAGTAAATATGGTATATTTTGTGTATGTATGATTATGTAAGCTTGCCTGTATATGTATATTTGCATGCATATGTTTTCCTGCCAAAAGTTCCTTAAAGCAATGACACTCCAGAGTAATGAATATACTTGACATCTTGATCTTGGTTTCTAAATGCCACAAAAGATACTGGGGCTGCTCAAGAAAATTCTAGGGCTGTGGCAGGATAGGTACATGATGAGCCCAGAATAGCTGGTTTATAGAAAGTAAGAAAGTGCTTTAAAAAGTGGTGGGCACGTGTGACAGAGGCACAGAAGCGTGCTTCAATGAGCTCTCACTGTCCAAATCTGGAACAATTTAAGCATTAAAATAGTGAGGAATTCTAGCCTATTGGAAAAAGCAAGGATCTAAAGGTTCACACAGTGAATGGATGGATGGATGGATGGATAAATAGATGGATGGATGGAGGAAAGAAGGGAGGGAGGGAGGGAGAGAGGGAGGAGACAGAGGCTTCCTGTTTAGAGTGGAATTCTGAATGCCAACTAGGAAATGTGGAGGGAGTACAAGAGTTTAAAAACCATCGTTTTTCAACATTATAGTAAAGATCAATTCAAACAAGGATCATCACTGGGTGCAAAATTTAGGGTGAGAGTTTGATGAGCAGGATGTTTGTGTGGTCTTAAAGTAGCTTTTTACAGATTGCCTAGTAGATGCAAAGAAAAAAAAAATAGCAACACATGGCAAAATTCAACCCCACTTTGCCAAAAGATCAAATCTAATATCACTAGTGAGGGGCAAAAGAACAATGCGTGACTCAAATATGACATCCTGAGAAGGCCACAGCATTGCTACGTGACATTTCCAGCCAAGAAAGCATAACCTGAAAATAATCACAAGGAAGTATCAGACACCCCTTATTCAGTGAAAGAGGGGGAGGAACTACGTTCTTCAAAAATAGGAATGCCACTGAAGGCAAAGTTTGTGGAAACATTTCAGATTAAAGAAGAATAAAGAGTGAGTCAATCCAAATGCAGTTGATGGTAGACCCGCCCCATTACTGGAGGGAATAAATGGATACAGATGGGAGGATAAAGTATCATATTAAGGTTAAATATACTGGTTGATAACTGGATGATGACTGTGTAAGGGGATAACCCTGTCTTTAGGAAACGCACACTGGATTATTTAGGGATACAGGGCTGCGTGTATGTAACTAAGTCTCCAACGATTCAGAACAAAGTTACATGTATGAGAGAGAGAGAGAGAAGAGAGCACACAAATGAAGCAAATGGGATAAGATGTTAACAATAAGTGAATCTGGTAAAGAATGTATGATATTTGCACTGTCCTTATTCTTGGAACTTTTTGGTGATTCTTAAACTTATTTCGAAATAAAATGTTTTTTAAAAAGGAAAGTAATGTGGCATGACAGACAGTGTTATGTTCTATGGAGAAAAAATGAAGCAGGGTTACAAACGTCAAAAGTAAATGTGGTGAAGGGAAGACTTGTTCAGAAGAGTGATTTGAGTCAAGAACCAGATGAGTGAGTGGTCCACACAGATGTCTTTGGGGAGAGCATTCCAGGCCAAGGAAATAGTAGGTCCAAAGATAGAACTGCTAGCACGTTCATTGGTGAGGAGTCCAGGGGAGCTGAGATGAGTGAGTGAGGGAGGAGTAGGCTATGAGGTCAGAGAAATAACAGAAAGCCTGACTGGGCAGAGTCTCGAAGGACAGTTGAGAATCACTAGGAGTCAGTGGGAAGGTCGTGAGGGCTTTACACAGAGGATTAACATGATCTGCCTTTTGTTTTCAACACTCTGCTTGGAGTGTTGAAACAGATGGAAGAGGAGGCAAGAGTAGGGCAAGGAGCACGAGTGGGTTGTTATCATAAGCCAGGCGAGAGATGATTATTGGCTGGGACCCAGGGTGGGAGAGAAGAGGAGTCTATGAGCAGTGCTGGGATTCCAACTATATTGTCAAGCATTTGTTGATGAATAGCAAGTGAGGTACAGGAGGCGTGTCCTGGATGACTCAAGTGTTTTGGCCTGAACAGCAGCTATAAGGATGGACTTGCCATAAACTAAAACGGGGAGCCTGTGGGAGAAGCAGCTTTAGGGATATGCTAAGGAATGTAGTTCTGGACATATTTGTGGGGATGTGGGATAAGCAGTTGTATGTAGGAGTCTGGAGTCCACAGGAGAGGCCGAGGTAAGATAGGAGCATATTTTTATATATATTTTATATGCATATAAAATATATATAAAAATATGCTCCTATCATATAAAAGAGTGGATGAAGTCACCATAGGCTGGGAAAAGAGGGGAGTGCCAAGGATTGGGCCTGCGTACACTGACTGCGAGATGTTGGCCTGGGAAATGAGGAAGAACTACCAAAGGCAACTGAGAAGCAGCCATCAATGAGCTAGAAGCACGAGAAGGTGGTGCCCTGGAAGCCAAGAGTTTCGAAGAGGAGGAGTGATTGGGTGTGTCAAATGCTGCTCAAAATCCAGGGAGTTGAGAATTGAGACCTAGCCCCAGATTGAGTGGCCTGAAAGTCATTGAAGGCTCTGAAGATAAGAGTTTTGTTAGAGTGTGTGGGCAAAATCCTGAATGGAGTGGGTTTAGGGGGGCAATAAGAGGAAAGGATTGGGGACAGCAAGTACAGACAGTTCTTTTGAAGCCTTTTGCTGTAAAGCAAATGAGAGAAAGAAGGCGGTAGCTAGAGGAGAAACAGGAGTGAGAGGTTTTCCCTTCACTGAGAAGCAGGGCCTAGGCCTTCTTTGCAGGGTCATAGAAAGATTGCTGTGTATAAGGGACTTCGTTGTGTCTAGATAAATGGGACATTACTATTACCCTTGTTCTTTTTCTGGCCTGACCCTCCTCCCTGGATTAAAGCTTAATTTCCTCCCTGTCATATTTCTTTATGCAGCTCTTCCTGAAAGCTCTGATCTCTCCTCCTGGAGTCTCACTCTCCCCTACGTCATCTGGTCTGCTTCTCCCAGAAGTTTCTAGACGTGCGCTCTTGTTCCACACCACCCGCTCTGGCACATCCCCCTCTACAGAGGCTGCGTTTCCTTGACTCCTAATGCCCTGTGTTAAGGAGCCACAGTTAATTCTTTGGGGAAAAAAAAATATTTTAGCCTGTTTGTCTACAGTTGGGCTCCGAAGCTGAAGATGGTGAAGGTACCCTTAAATCCACAATCACTTTGTTAGTAGGAAGCATTTTATCACAGAGGAAGGGATTTCAGGAAAAGGTATCAGTTGAGGAAGAAGTGATGAATTCTTAGCCACAGACAGGAAAGCACAAATTCAAGGTGAGTTCCATGAAAGACATGATAGATCTTGTCAATAGTTGTGTGACAATATGTATGTGTCAAAAGCTTTATGTACATACTAATCTTTGATTTAGAAATTCCAATTCTAGGAGTTTATTTTAATAAGAAAGGAAGCATTTAAGATTCTAAGAGTATGTAAAATGTTCTTCATCAAAGAATTGTCCATAACTGCAAAGTACAGAAACAAGAAATAGCTGCTAGGCATACCATGGCGCACTTATACTGTGAATACCATGGAATCATTACAATAATGATGCAGAGATGAATATGTATTGTCAAGAAAGATGTTTATGATAAGTGAAAAGTACAGATATGAGGTCTGTCCAGAAGGTATCTAGCCATGTAATATGAAAAATAGAGAGATTATTTAAGAAGATATAAGATACAAAAAATGTTGTACATAGGATAATGACTCCTCAGTCCCCTTCAAAGCAGACACCTTGGGATCACACACAGTTCTCCCAATTGCTATCAGATACCCTGTTGTATGTTCCTAAATCTCACTGATGGTCTCAAATCTCTTCCCTTTGACAGGAGATTTTAGTTTTGGGAGAAGCCAGAAGATGCAGGGCACCAAATCTGGGCTGTAGGGGGCGCTGAGTCACCTGGGTGATTTGCCAAAAACCTCTGTACAAAATGATGCATGAGTGGGCGCATTGTTGTGATGAAGCTGCCAATCACCAGTAGCCCATAGCTGTGTCCTTCTGAATTGCCAAATAGTTTCCACAGAGGGATGTTCAAGCTGAACACAAAATCGGATACAGATTCATTGCTCTACTCACTCATTTTGAACGCAACGGCCACATAGTACACATGCTCACTCAATGGTGTCTACCATCCCTGATAAGGGCAAGATGACTTAAGAGGAGCAGCCTAGCCAGAGACCCCCTCCCAGGTTAACTGTTAATCATTGCTTATCTGCTTCTGTAGCCCGTTTTCACATCCCTTCCCCCACCTGGGTAGCACATCAATCTCATCAATCTCCCACCTGAATGCTAATCCCTTCCCCCACCTGGGAAGCCCATCCGTTTCCTGCTGGAATGCTAGGGCTTATAAACCCCTATCTGACCCCGATTCGGGGCTCAGAATTTGGAGACTGCCTCCTCTGAGCGCGCGCGTGTGAATAAAGGCTTACTCCGTTCCCTGAATCGTGTCTTGAGTCTGGCTTTCCGTAACATCCCTACTGACTAGTAGAATGAAGTTGTCATTGTTCATGCGTGCACAATCTAGGTTACATGCACACTAACTGTTTTTGTTATATTAACAATGAAAGGCTGGACTTTTTCTGGGCAGACCTTCATATATATGTGTAAAACTCTTAAAGAGGGCGTATCTCAGTGGTAATAATTCTGTGAGTTCTGTTTTACTTCAATAACTTTGTCTTGTTTGATGTAAAAAGTAGAAAAAACACCATGACCAGTATGGCTCACTTGGTTGCACATTGTCCTGCAAAGCCAAAGGTCCCAGTTCAATTCCCAGTCAGGGCACGTGCCTAGGTTACTGGTTCAGGCCATGGAGGGGCATGTACAAGAGGCAACTGATCAATGTTTCTCTCTCTTTCTGTCTTCCTCCCTTCCCCCTCTCTAAAAAGTAAATAAATAAAATTTTTATAAAGTAGAAAAAAGGAGTAATAGTTAAAGTTAGGAGAATAGATTGCCTAGGCAGCAGATTACAGAGAGAAGCTTGAGGAACATTCATATCAAAGGGGTGAAGAGAGGACGAGAAGCTGGGAAAGAATTCAAAGAAGCAGTGAGGAGAAAGGCAGCAATATCTCAATGAAGCCAAGAAAACAGAGAGAGCCCTGGCAGGACTTGGCTGGTGACACTCCCTGCTGGTTGGCTACCCCGAAGCCATTCTACCCTCCTGTGTCTTGCCGTCCTCCCTCCCTTTGACAATTTCTGTACAAGTAGGAGTAACCATGTGATCAACTCCAGCCATGAGATGCAGGAAGGTGTCTACTAGGGGCTTTTGGAAAAGATTTTTCTTCCCTAATAAGGGGAGCATGCAAAGAGAAAAACCTCAGTCGTATGCTGCTCCCACTTCCGGCCTTCAAAAGCAGTTGTATGAGGATGTGATACTTGGAATTGCCAGGGTAGTAGCCAGCTTGTAATCAGGACAGAAAAGCCAGGGGAATCAGAAATACTACCCAGATGCCCGTCTTCTCTTCTCTTCTTTTCTTTTCCTCTTTTCTTTTCTTTTCTGTGAAATATGAGATCTATCTGTGTCACATAAGCTGTCACTTGTTGGGACACCTGCTCTCACAGTTGAAGTTACTGTTAACTGATACAGAGAATATGGAGTGCAAAGTCGTTGATGGACTTGGAGCTCTGCAGATCTACGACACTATGTATGGGAGCCAGAGAGGAGGCATTAAAGTGTCGGTGTGGTGGTGAGGAAGGAGGACAGGCAGCGGGGCTGGACCACAGCTCTGAGGGGCTTCAGAGTGGTAAACAGTAGGGTAACATGGAAGCAGCAGGAGGGCATGAAATTTTCCTCTATGCTATTGCTGCTCCCTTGGTTCTGCCAGAGGACGGAGGAGAGACGTAAATCTTTTATTGAACTTTCAATGTTCGAGCACATTGTAAGTGTTCATCAAACGGTTATCACTATCATTATTCCATGAGGTCACTCTTGGAGATATTATTGTCTTCGGGTAAAATTTAGACTTGCCAGAGGCATACTGGTCTGCAGACTTGTCCCAACTGCCTGTCCCTTGAAGGCAGTAGAGTGTGATCAAGGGAAAGGATACTGGCTTTGGAGTCAGACTGGATCCTCTTACTTGCTGTATAGCCTTGAGCTGAATTCTTCTGAGTCTCAGGTTAGTACCTGTTAAGGGAGACTTACCTCATAGGACTAGTATGAGATAACGTATGGAAAGCACTGGCATGTAGTAGGCACTGGGATAATAGGAGAGCTCCTTGGTGGGCCTCGCAGGTTGCCTTTCCACATAACGTTTTCCTCCTTCCTAACACAGCTCTACTTTGGTCCAGCCATCTCCTCCTCCCAGGTAAGGAAACTCTGGCTCAGAAAGCTTACGTAGCATTTCTGAATCCTCACAATCTAACAAGCTTCAGAGGCAAAACAAGTCTTGCAACCAGGTTTTCTGACTCGCAGCACATTATTCTTTCCAATACCTCTCATTTCTGCAGGAATTAGCACATTTATCCAGCATAACAAGGTACCTGGCATTCAGAATTTCTCAATTGTAGTCAGTTTCTCCCCAAGAGAAAGATACAGAAGTCACATGGCTTTTTTAGACTCAGAAGTGACATACCATCTCTTCTGTCTTAATCTGTTAGTCATGCAGACCAACCTGAAAGAATGCAGAAGGGGAGCACACCAGGCTGTGAATCCTGGGAGGTGACGATCGTTGAAGACTTTCTTGGAAACTCACCGTCACAAGCATCTTAACATTTTTATGAAAATAGTTTTGACTTTACAAATCTCCTGAAAGGGCTTGAGGACTCCAAGGGGTCCACAGACCACACTTTGAGATCTACTACCCTCCATAGTTTTAGATCTCACCGATTTAGATCTCTTGATTTATCCTACTACTCTGAAGGTGATTCTCAGATCCACCTTTCTTTTTCAGATTCCTCCCAGTTTGTCAGATCTCACTTGAAAAACAAGTTTTCCCAAGAGACCCTTAGCCTACTGCTGGCTGAGCGAGGGCGCTGGAAGAGTAGAGTAGTTGCCTTCCAGGACAGACTTTGCAAATAAAGTGTCATGTGGTCATTCAAAATCTCATCAAGGCTTTCTGCATTTATGAGCTCATCTTAAATATTTTCAATCTGAACTACTGCCTTGGCTAATCCATTCAATAAATTACCTGTATCAAGTAGGAACTTCTCTCTTTTCCAGCAAGTGTCCCTGAGGCAGGCTTTTCTACATGCTAAGACTTGGCAAATACACCCATGAACAACTCATCCAAATGCTCATGACTTTGAGACACTAATCTTTGGTCCTTTTCAGAAGAGTCCTAATATTTGTAGAGTGTGATCCAGCTGTGCTGCACCCCCTGTGTTACACCAGCCCACTCTCCTGGAAGGACGCCCTCCCCCACCGTGCCCTCCTCAAACCTTGGCTACCAGGGCTTCCACACATAGCCTCTGTCAGCTGCCCTGAAATGTGTACTGGGACAGGGCAATAGTGTTCCATTTTCCAAAGCCTGTCATAACAACCCTCAAAGTCCAGTTCGCACAGTGGACCGTTATCTCTCCAGCTGCCTTCTTTCCTTCCTAGAGCAGTACACCCCTCCCCTGGCATTTTCCTCTCCCCGATTCCATGAGATTCTGGTGAGCCATAATTACATGCCACCCCCTTTGGCCAAAATAATTAGTTTGAGAAAGGGTAAATAACCATGTTGGGCCTGTCAGGGTCTGGAATTCTATTCAGGGAAACCAAACCAGAAGGCCCCTTTGCCTAGCCTGGAGTCAGAGAACTGACTGGAGCTGCCTGCCACCATGCTATTGTTGCATTCAGGAGGTGAAAATATAGCCACACAAGACCAACAACACCAAGAATAAGACAAATAAGGCTCTGGCTGGGTAGCTCAGCTGGTGAGAACACTGCCCCAATATGCCAAGGTTGTAGGTTCAAACCCTGGTCAGGGCACATACAAGAATCAACCAATGGATGCATAAATAAGCAGAATGACCAATCGATGTTTCTCTCTCTGTCTCTCTCTCTCTCTCTACGTAATACATTTTTTAAAAGAATAAGACAAATACCAACAGAAAGTTTGTCTCTAGATTCACTCCAGCCTTCTTCCCATTGATATGACTCAAGAATGGTCAGAAGTGTTAGGTTTCTACCACTTTTCATTGAAAAGAGCCCTCATACAATTGATTCTTTGGCTTCAAATTATATTGTGAGAGATCTGAATCCTGAAGGGGAACATGTTGAGAGAAAATAACAAAGGGCTGGAAATTCAATGAAGATAGAAAGAGGACGGAGTAGGAGCTAGCCAAAGAAAAGGCAGACAAACCAAGAAACATTTCAGAGAAGCAGATGAGCTAGTTTTAATTGGGTGGGGGGAACAGACACTCCCATGGACTTGGCGGGAGAATAATTTTTTTTTTTAGGGCAATTGGCAGTATCTCAAGATTTGAAATGTTCCTGCTCTTTGAGCCAATAATTGTACTCAATGCAGCATTGTTTGTTGTGGTAAAAAGCTGGCAATAATTTCAAACATTTGCTTCATCAATGGGCAGTTCGTTAAGTAAATCATAGAAACATGTCCCAGTTCTATTAAGGGGGAAAAAGACTACTCAAAGCATTGTTATGGATGGTGTATTTCATATGTGCAGAGGAGCTCGGAGGACCACACATTGGATAGTTGGCACTGGTGATCTCTGTAGGGGCAACTGTAATTACAGAGAATTTTCACTTTCTAAATTTGTATAAGCCTGGAATGATGTGAGAGATTAACCTCTGTTCTATTTCTGCTCTGAAAGATAGTGTTCCCTTCTTTCACTATCGTATTCAGAGTTCTAGAATCTTTGGCCACATGGGCTCATTTATGCATTTATTCAGTCATTTATTTAATCAGTAAAGGATTGAGTGACTGAGTACCAATCATGTCAGACACTCTGATAGGTCTTGGGCATGTAATAGCAAAACAGGATTTTATATGGTTGTGAAACCAGGGATGTGTTATGGAGACACAGAGAGGAAGAGAAGGGGACTAGAATGCTGGGGTAGAGAAGCAGGGTCCCTTCACTTCCAAGGGGGTAGCATATATTAGACCCTAAAGCTGAAGTGTGCGTGAGGAGTTTGAGCTCACAGGACTGTGTGGCTGGAAAGAACAATGAGAAACAAAGCCAAGGTAAGGGGGAGAGTGAGGCAGTGTGGCTGTGGACTTGAGGTTGTCATACCGCTCCGAGTGAAAGGGAAAGCCATTAGAGGGTTTTAGACCAACTTTAAAATGAGCACTCTGGCCCAGGCCAGTGTGGCTTGGTGGATTGAGCACTGGCCTGCAAACCAAAAGGTCACTGGTTTGATTCCCAGTCAGGGCACACGCCTGGATTGTGGGCCAGGCCCCCAGTGGTGGGCAAGTGAGAGGCAACCACACATTGATGTTTCTCTCCCTTGCTCCTTTCCTTCCCCTCTCTCTAAAAAAATAATAAATAAAATCTTTTTTAAAAAAATGAACACTCTGGTTGCTAAGACTAAATTGGAGGGATCACTTGTGAAAGCAGGTAGAGAATGATTGCAATGATCCGGGTGAGCAAAAATGGCTTGGACTATGGTGGTTGAGTGGTTGGGTTCCAAATGTATTTTTAAAAGTATATTAAAATATTAAAAAAAAATTATTGAAGAGAGAGAGAGGGAGAGAGAAATTGATGTGAGAAAAATATCCATTGGCTTCCTCCTGTAAGAGCCTGAGCAGGGGACCAAACCCTCAGCCTACGTATGTGTCCTGACCAGAATCAAACCATGACTTTTTGGGTTACGGGAGAACCCTCCAATCAAATGAGCCACATCGGCCAGGACTCAAATGCATTTTGATCGTACAGCTAATGGATCTGTTGGATGAGGAGGGTGTGAAAGAAAGTAGTGTCTGTGGCTCAGGGCCCAGTATCAGGGCTGTCACACTTTTGGAAAACAATCCTTCTCCCAGGACTGTTTGAAGCCTAAGCCCACTGAGGGGGGATTCCACTGAGTCACCCAAAGGGGGGGGGGGCCGTGTAAACTGGTGCTGAGTTGAAGGAGGCGGAGAACCAGGGGAGAGAAGGTGGCGGTTTTGGGTTTTGCTGTGGGACAGACTTACGCCTGGTGTGCAGTGGACCCCAGGGGTGATCCTAGCCATTGGACGCCAGGGGAGGCTGGATGCTTAGCGCCACAGCCCTGACACACTTGGGTTGGGAGGGAAAAAAGCACAGACTGCATTTCTGCCTGTCATAGCAGGAGAAGGCTTGTAGCCAGATTTAATTTTATTTGATTTAGAAAAACCAAGTGTGCCCTGGCTGGTGTGTGGACTGAGTGCTGGCCTGCAAACCAAAAGGTTGCTGGTTCAATTCCCAGGCAGGTCACATGCCTGGGTTGCAGGCCAGGTCCCTCGTTGGGGGTGCATGAGAGGCTACTGTTTCTCTAACACAACGTTTTCTCTCTCCCGCCCTTTCCCTCCCTCCAAAAATAAATATATTTTTTAAAAACCCCAAAAACAAGAACCAAGTGTGGTGTCATTTTCTGTACCCTTGTGGCATGGAGCAAATCAAGACCCATTATATATATTTTATAATGTTGCGCTTTTGCTTTTAAAGACATATGCATTACTTTTGTAATCAGAACAAATACACACATATAGAAAGAAAGGTGAAATGGTCAACAATAATTGAGAGAGGGTCATGGAGTCAGCTTATTGAGAAGAGATGAGGTAATAAGTGGAGTCTTCAAGGAGGAGGGTGGAAGCCACGTGGCAAGTGATTAAGAATGAAAAAGGAGAGTACGAGAAATTGAAGCAGGGATAATAAGTCTGTCTCCTTTGGGAAGCTTGGCAAAGGAAGGAAACAATGAATGGTAAGAACAAACAGATGCCACGTGATTCTGAATAAAGTTTATTAAATAATATGTACAGCAAATGTAGTAATTCAACACCTCTATTTATCAAATCAATCCACTGCAATAAAGAAAAGTAAATGAACAGAGAAACCTGTGTCTGCATGGTACATGCTCCCGGTGTGTAATTTAAATGGCAAAACTTTAAATTAATTGGTTATATATGTCAGATATTTTCCTTTCAGAATATAGTCTTTCTTGTAGTAACCTATTCTAGCAATAGGATGTAATACTACTTCAGATAAATAGAACTGCCAAAAAAAAAAAAAAAAGAAACCCAAACCAAAAACCCAAAAACAAAAAAACCAAACCAAAAAAAAAAAAAAAAAAAAGAAAAAAAGAAACTGTAACTGAGATCGCAGTTACTCTCTCTCCCAGAAATAATGATTATTTACTTAAAATTTTAACACTTTACAATGGCTATACTTGTGCTAAAAATCTGCCGGTGAGTTGTTTGGAATTCCTTCATTTAAATAAAAATGCAAAAAACTTCATGACTTCCTTATTTTACCCCCCTTCAGTTCAAATTTTTAAAATTATTTTTCTATACAAAGTAGGTACATGGGCTATACAAAGTTAAATATACATATTTACAGTCCCACTTAAGCATATGATTTTTTTTCTTTTACTGATCTCAGAGAGACTGCAAAAGAGAAGTAGTTTGGGGCTTGCCTTTACCCAGAAGCATGGCTAATATATCAAAATTGTTTGCAAGGCATGCCGCCAGTTAGTTGCACTTGCTATTAATAAACCTGTATAAACATCTCAGCATAAAAATAGGTATTTTATATTACTAAATGTCTGAAGACAAAAGAGCCATTGGAAACCTTTGTTCCTTGTTTTGTCACACATAGGAAGCTGAAGTTTGATGCAAATTTTAACATGATTTTATTAAAGACGGGCAAATTAGTGAGGCATATCTGGGTTTCTGAAGATATACAAATGCGTGAGGCTGGCATCATATGCAAATGTGGCTTTACAAATTGGTTTTATTTTCTAGCTGTATTTAAAGAGGTGTTCAAAATTACCTACTTAATCAAGAAGCACCCCTCAAAAAACTATTAGATGAGATCATGATATTAATGGTTTGCATCTAAGAAAGACCAGGAAACACATCGGCCAATACAAGAATTACATTTCAAAATGGGTGAAATGCTGCTGTGCGAATGCCTGTGCACACACACTAGGACTATATTCCCTCGGAGTCCAAAAGTGTCCTGGGGTGGTGGAGTGGACCTTCCAAAGCAGTGAATCTTATCTAAGGAATCTCCACCCAGAAAGCTCCTCCTCCTAGCCTGCACCCCCACCTCACCTCTACCGTCAGTTCCACAATCTTCCTTTGGGATTAAGGCTCTGCTGTAGTTAAAAACAAGTGTCTCTGGGAACAGGTGACACATTCCTCATATCAGTCATTTACACTTTAGTGTGAATAAGTCAGTGAGCAGGATTTACAAAGAAGACAGGGAGAGAAGTGAGGGTACTGTGGGCAACTGATGGGATCCTAAGATGAGTAGTGGAGACAGAGGCTGAGGCAGGGACACTGAAGACAAACTTTGCCTACTTATATAGACTCCAGACTTTGGGACAAGTCCAATGGCAATTCTGAGCTATATGCGGAGAGCCAGGATTCCTGTACACACCCTAGCACTTGGAATTGTTATTCCCATTTGCGACCATGGATGTATTTGTGGGGAGGGTGAGAGTTTTAAGACTCTGGAAACAGTTCCAAGTACTTTCAGCCATAAAGTACCCTCAGGCAAAGGTCCTTCTGGCATCCTAGTTGTTCAACAGTGAGCTAATGGAGACAGAAATGTGACAATGCTTTCTAGGATTCCTCCAGGCAAAGTTCACCTCTTCCTCTCTCATACCCTTCTCAGCACATATCACAATCTCTCTTATATGTGTGTGTGTATCTGTCTCCCCAATCACCTCTGAGTTCCCAACAGGCAGGGAATGGGTCATTTCTATCTTTCATTCTCCAAGGGGTCTAACAGAGAGGCCCATAAACATCCTTGAATTGGGTAGAGTTGTGACTGAACATGCCAGGTGTCGCAGGGGCCCCGGCTTGGCTCTGACCTCCTGGGGGCGGCAGAATTGCTTCCCCATGCCTGGGGCTGCTGCATCTGCACCTAGGCTCTGAAGAGAAGCCTCACCAGGCTGCAGCGGGATTCATAACCCTGGGTGACTACATTTTGAATGGCCTTTGAACTCCTACAGGGAGTAAAAATGGAGACCCGGTGAGTGTCTTCTCGGCTCCAAGCACGCCTTGCTCATCGGCGGCCCCGGCATCCAGTGTGCACCCGTGTGTGTTAAATGAGTCACTTAACACCGCCATCCTCGGTTCTCTGAGAACAGGCCTATCAACCTCAAACTGTCTGGCCAAAAACAATCCAGAAGAGAAAGGTTAGCAATGGCATTGATAAATGAAACTGCTGCCCTGAAAGTGACTGTGTGTGAACACCCGTGCTATGGAAAGCAGCACACTGCCTGCGACCTCAAACGCTATCAGGGCTTCTTGACTGAAGTCACTCCGACATAGACATTTAACTATCTGATGGCCACCGGCTCCCACAGGCCAGCCTTCTGTGCTTTTCTGTCTGAACACCAGGGGGGTTGGTGGCAATGCCGCATGCAGGCTAGACACACAGAGCGCCTAACTTTTGCCTCCGCTGCTCCACAAACCCCAGCAGGTCCAGTGAGGGACTCGGTCTTCGGTAGTTTGGGGGCCTCGGCAGCCCAGACAGATCCCCAGCAGTGTTGGGGGATCGGGGGCTCCGAGTGGCGAGGAGTGGGGCTCTGTGGAGCCTTTGGAGAATGGCTGGGAAGCTGCCTGGCACTGAGGGCCGCTTCAGGCGAAGCGCAGAGACCCCTAGGGATGGAGCTGGTCAAGGGTGCAGCAGGAGGAGGCATTTCTGGCCTCACCGCCCCTGGACTGGGCTACAGGTCAGATTACCTAAGATGGGGAGAGGAGGGGAGGGCTGGAGTGGCTCCCAGAGCAGCTAAGTAGATACAGATTTGCCTCATTCCTTTCTGCTCAGCACATGGTTCAGGCCTGTCTGATACACAGTAAGCTTAGACAGGCTTCAGTTTTAAACACAACACACTTCTCTGTCCCTCTCTTTTGCTTCTTACTTTATCCACTGCATTACTTTCCCTACTGACTCAAATTTTAAATAAAGAGACCGGTCATGAATTACGCTTCATCCTCCAATAAAAATCATCTCTGTGATTTTCAGTCTTCTTATAGATACAAAGGCTTTACGTAGTTGCCTGGAAAAGTACCAAATTGCCTTGTCCTTCTTGAAGTACCTATAAAAAAACACACACATGCACAATGAGAAGACTTGCCCCTGTGAGTTCAAAGAGAGCCCCTCATAACAATCCTGCAGCCTGCAGGTTAGTGGATGGTTTTCCAAAGCCCTTTCCTTTATCTTATCCATTTCGGTTGCAAAATAATGCTGGGTAGAAAGCAAGGCAGGCATTTTTATTGCTCCCTTGTTTTTCAAATGAGCTTTTTTTTAGGGGTGACATTGCTGAAGTCCCATAGCTTAATAAGCATCATAGGCAGACTTTGAACCCAGGTCTTCTGATGCCCAGCCTGCTGCTCTTTCTCACGCTTCTCCGTTTTGGAAGAACGAGCACATTTATCCAACACAACAAGATACCGGGGATTTAGAATTTCTAAACAGTAGGATTTCTGAAAGGCCACTGGATATGACCACACATCAAAAGGAAACTCTTCTCATAAGCCTGCCTAAGCCCCAAATTGACTCCCTGTCTTTGCTACCAACTTTATTAGGGTTTCCGCTGAGCCAGGAACAGCAGTAAGCTGTTTGGGAACAAAGCCCTTCCTGGGCTGCTCCAGATCCAGAACTGCTGGATTCCTAATCCGGTTCCTGCCCTTGGGAGTCTCTCTGGAGAGCTGACGCTGTGTGTGCCTGCCTGCGTCCCTGTGTGTGTTCTGTTGTGTTATCATTAACCTCTCATTAGCAGATATCACAATTGGATCACTGCTTCCCTTTCTTGGATACAGCCTCAGAATCCTATTGAACAAATTTCAAGGTACTACCAGTGGGTTGCAGCTGTTGCTCAAAGTGAAGCTTCTCAGGAAAAAGAATTTGTCAAAGCGAAAGACATCTAAAACAGCTATTTGGACCCCTGGGTGGGCGATGGTTAAGGAGGGCGCAGAGAGCTGACCTGGGAAGTCCTGAAGAAGCCCTCAGGTAGCACCTTTCCTCATGGATGAGAAGGAGGAGCTCTGCTGGGTTACTTTATTCTTAGTCTGGATATCAGGTTACTTTTTGAAGTGTTTGAGGAATTGAAGAATTTTAAATATTTCCTTTACCAAGCTGCCGGGGATGCCCCATTAGAGAATGGTGCCCCTCACTTACTCCAAGTTCTCGTAAAAAATATAAGTGCTTCTGGAAGAGGTTAACAGCTAATATATACTAGAGCTATACTCTAATATGATAGCCACACGTGAAAAATACGCATCGTATTTCTAAGACTTAGTACGAGAAAAAGAAGGTAAACTATCTCAGTTTTAAAATACTGATTACTTGTTCAAGAGATACTATTTTGAATGCGTTGTGTTTAATAAAATATATGAAAATTAATTTCACCGGTTTCATTTTACTTTTTTCAACGTGGCTTCCAGGAAGTTTTGTTTCTTACATGGCTTGTATTGTGTTTCTATTGGACTGCACTGCACTAGATCAGCAATTTTCAACCTTTTTCATCTCATGACACACATAAACTAATTACTAAAATTCTGCGGCACACCAAAAAATATTTTTTTTGGCCGATCCGACAAAAAAAGTAGGTATAATTTTGATTCATTCACACCGGACAGCTATTGTTGTGTTGGCTGTTGTCATTTTTTTTATTTGACAATATAAGGGAAAACAGGTCAGTGTCCCTCTTTTAAATAGTCAGGTGTAGCATGTTTTAGAAATTCTTGAGGCACACCAGTTGAAAAATCGCTGCACTATACAATTGTTGACTTCTCCGAGCTGGTTTCCTTCTGAACACAACAACTTAAGGCAGCGAGGGCTGCGGGCTTCTGGGGGCCTTGGGAGGATGGGGCAGCTCTCTAAGAGGCTGGGGGGGCCAAGGCAAATCTTTCTGGCTTCCCACTGATGCAGAGACCTGCCATTCTCATTACCTCAGCCCTGACATTACTTTGCTTTAGCAAAGCCTTTTCAGAGAGATCAGGAAAGAGCTAGTTTTTGGAAAGAAGATAAAGGTAAAGCCATTTGTAAAGTGGAAAATTGAGGCAAAAGGTGAGTCAGTGGCTCCCAACATCATTCCTGAGCAGAAAGAACAGAGGCTTTGGGAGAGAGGAGCCTTGGTTCAAATACTGGCGCCACTATTTGCTACCTGGGTGACCTTGGGCTAGTTACTTGATCTCTGTGGGCTCAGTTTTTGCATCTGTGAAATGAGGATAATTCTTGGCTTATAGGATGTTTGTTGAAAGAATGTCAATAAGAAAGTTTATCAAGCAAGGATCTGCTTTATAACAGAATATCAATAATCTTTCCTTCCCCTGTTTTCAAAAGACAAATCCTTTGCTTTAATTAAGCAAGCTGCTTTGATTAAAATTATTAGAAGGCTGGAGTAAATGAGATCTTTAGAATGTCTAACATATGCTGGAGTTTCATGGTACAGACTGAGGCTCAGTCAAGTTTTTCTGTGTTGTTTCATAAATGAGAGTTACAAAAATAAAATTTCCAAATGTAGGACAGCTACATGTCCATTAGAAATACAAACATAATTAATGAATTTGACAACTGCCCTCCCGTGCACTTGATGTTGGCATATTTGGTCTTAGGTACAATATCACTGCCATCCACACAGTCTTGAGAGCAAACAAAAACTGGGTGCCCCAGCCTTCCTAATGGTGGTACAGGAACTGAGAAGGCTCTTCTTTCCATGCACAGAATATTGCTTTTTGGAGGAGCTGAGGAATAACCAGGAGTTATTCCTCCAAAACACAACTGGTACGAAAAGCATGATGAGATCACTCACCAACAAACCATCCGTCGTCACATTTTTCCATGACATCAACAATATCTCCATCTCGGAGTTCCAACTCATCATCGTTCTGTGGTATATAGCTATATAATGCTTGGTAGCTAAATCTATAAATGAGAACAATGAATATTAAGGGCTTAATAGGGTTAAATAAGGAATTTTTAAGCCATTTCAGTTAAATCGGCATTTAGGTAGTGTTTCCTACTCTTTGGCAGAGACAAAAATATTGTATTGGCTATTTCTCTAATGACTTAGCATTGGGGAAGATCCATCCAACACATGACCATAAATTAAGAAGGACAGGGACGGAAAACTTCTGACAAGCAAGTCATGATCGGTCCTTTCACTTAGTTTCATTTGGTTACCATAACCAAGGATTTTGTCTAGATGCCTGCCCTCTTTAAAGTTAATGAAGGATTTTTCTTAACATAGGATAATTTGTGTAGATTATCAAGAAAAATCAGAGGTTACTTAGGTCCAGAGATAGATGCATATTCTGGTCATTTACATTGGAGAGCCCAAGACAATTGTTATATATTATAAAATTATCCTTTTTATATGAAAACATATAAACATATTCCCGTTGCCCCACTATTTAGCAAAACTACCTTGAGTTCCTTAATACAACAACATACATTTCACTCATTTCTATCAAATATGGATGTCATTCTTCTGAAACTCTTGAAAGCTTTTTTTCTATCCCAGCGATTTGGGAGTTAAGATTTTTGTTTACTTGGCAGCTGGCCTAAGGCCACTTGGTGTGTGCTGTTCTGCTTGTTCTAACAACAGCCACTGGAGGAAGATGGGCTAGTGTAGTGAAATCTGATATCTGCTTTGGCAACAGGCAAAGCTTTGTTTCCTCTTACTCCTTTAACAAATATTTCAGAGGCATCCACTGTGCACCAGTTCACAATTCTGTTTACTCACAATTTTGTAACACAACAGTAGCAGGCAAAACTTTGCAAATGAGCCAAACATCTACCATTTTAGTAGATGTCAGTGATGTCCAGTGTGAGCTGGACAGACTAGATAAAAGTAAGTGGAGCCAGTTCCCAGAAACAAGGGGCTCATTCTCCTCTGTTAAAGCCAAAGGGACAATTTAACTTGACATATTTGTCCAAATGTATTGATATTTTGGTAGATGGATCTGTCTGCCAAAGGAAGGTCTCTAAAGAGGAATTAAGAACGGCAAACAGATTTCCAGTTGGCAAATGAACCCATTTTGATGTTTCTGTATTTGCCTGCTGCCTCCCACCCAACCTGGAGTCCTTGGACTGCCTTCCCTGCTTCACTTGCACTTGGCTGCTTTGCTGGGCTCAGCCCTGGACAGTAACTCCTGATGTCTCTCCTCTGTTCTCACTCCCAGACTACGGAGCCTGGCGGGAGAAAGTCCTGTCACCCGGCTGCTGGCATCGCCCAGTCAGCTCTAATTTTGGATGGGCCGCCTGCTGCTCAGGACCCTGTTCCATTGAGTCTGCCCATCTCCTCTGCCACTTCTGGTGCAGAGGGCTCTTCACTCTGCCCCCATTTCCTGAGAGGAAGCTTACTGTGGGCATCACTTTAACTTTCCTCCCCTTCAGGTTTAAGTCTCTATACTTTCTCCCTTCTGCCCCTGTTCCCATGTGTGAGGAAGGGTCCCTTCTGGCCATGCTGAACTCCTTTCCACAGGCTATTTCCTTAACTTCCGTCTTCTCTCACATATTTGGACTCTGTCAATCCCTTCTCCTCTGGTACAAATGTACTGAGGCCTCTGCACCTTAAAAATACCTCCTCTGTGTCTGCTGCTTGCTCCATCTCTACCCTTTCACACACCATCAAACTGGCTCCTTGATCCTAACACTGCTGTCTCCGAGATCACCAGTGATTTTTCCAGTTGCCAAACAGAACACCTGGAGCACATTTCTTACTTCCTACCCTCCTTGGCCTCTCTGAAGCAGGAGGCACCGCTGACCAAACACGCTTGCTCCATTCTGCGCAAGGGTTTGCTCCTAGACCCTTCCTGAGTCTCTTGCTGCTCCTTCTCAGTCTCCTTTGTTGCCACCTCTGGTTGCCTTAAAAATTGGTTCTCCAAGGACCTACCCACGTTTCCTTTCTCACTTTACCCTGAATCTCCTTGGGGAATCTCGTGTCCGTGGTGACAAAGTACACACTCTGTCCCAGCTAAGGCCCTCATCGCTTCTTGGCTGGATTATAATATCTTCCAACCAATATCTTTGTCCCTCATCTCTGAGATCTACCTTCTATTCCTTTACCAGAGTTGTCTCCTGAAAATAAAATATAATCAATATGCCTCTCGTTTCAAAACCCTCTAGTGGCTCCTGAGTGTCTGCAGAATAAATTCCACACTTATTTCAGTCGCATTATGGATTCTACGACCTGGTCCCAACCTACCTGAGTGTTATCTCTGTTTTCTCCATAAACTGTATCTCATGGCCCCATGGGCATTTTTGAAGTTGTCCAAATGCTCCACCTTTGCACATGTGGTTTCCTCAGCTAGAAAGACCCCTGTTCTAGCTCTCAGATCCAATCTGTCTTTCAGTGTGTATTCCAAACCCCCTTCCTCTGTGAATGGAGTTAACTCCTTTGTGCTTAAAACATAGGAGATAGCCAATATTTTTTAGTTTTGTATTGTTAAAAGTTTATTTTATTCTCATTTGAGAGAGAGGGAAAGGGGAGAGATAGAGAAACATCAACGCTAAAGAGAAACACGATCGGCTGCCTGCTGCACGCACCCCAACCGGGGGATCGAGCCTGCAACCTGGGCAGGTGCCCTGACCGGGAATCAAATGGACAACCAAACTGGCAACAGGATGATGCTCCACCAATCGAGCCACACTGTCCAGGGCAATATATATATTTTTAATGAATAAATAAATCCTATTCACTCAGCTCTAGTCAGAACCAGCCATTCCTTCCTCTACATTCCCACACGAGGAGTGAAACCAGTCAGCACAGCTCCCACTTGCCCTTGGGCAGCAGTTCACTCTCCAACCATCTTTCTCCCACTGGTCCATGACCTCCTTTATTTACCTGCCACCTGTCTCACACTGGCTGATGGAAAAGATGGAATTCTCAGAGGAGCAGGGAGTGATGCATTCATTCCCCTACAGTCAGTCCATGACCCACTTTCTAAGCCCAACCATCTACTAAGATATGAGAACTGAAGTCTGTCAAGTGTACTTACAAATCTTGGGAGGCATGACTCCTGTCTGGGGTGACTCTTCGCTGCTGGGCTTGAGGTTGCTGAGAAATGATTAAAGATGATTTATTGTCAGAAGGGGATACCTTGTGATGAAAGTCAAGGGGATGAGAAACAGTGCTGCAGTAATGAACAGATTTTTCGGCAATGTTTATGATCTCATTGCAAACTGCTTCCTGTGAGGTGGCCCCGAGATATCCAGAAACCCCCATAAAACAGTCAACATGGGGACAAAAAAAGAAAGAGAGGAAGAGATGGAACATTCCAGACGAAGCACATAAGTCCAGGGAAACAACAGAGTTGAAGATCCAGGTTAAAAATATAGATATTCCAGTAGTGGAGTGCAGGAGGGATCCAGGCGTAAGCATGGAAAAACAGGTAAGATACAGAATTTGGAATTTAGTATGAATATTAAAAAAAAAAAGGTAGCAGCATAAAAGCCTGTAATTAGTGAGTAACTGTTATAAACAGAATAATTTCAGGATAGAAATGCAAGTATGTATCCCCGATCATGCACTAACAACATCAATTTAACCCCACATGTAGGCAGAGTAGAAATATCATCTCTAAATTCCTCTGCATTTTTTGAGAGGGAAGTGGGTGGCCTACCACCTCTCTCTACTGCAATAGCCACATAATTTTTGTAAATAATGGCTCGGTGAGTTAACCAAGCATTGCTTCAGTCTAGACTCTAGAAGTCAGTAGGGGTTCTCTTTAGAAAAGCTACAGTCTTATTCAACAGGCATCTTACCACATAGCTCTTTTCAGATTCTGTGAGATCAGGTCCTGCTCTCAATGAATGATGAGAAGGCTGTGATCACCAAGCAAATTATAAGGGAGACATTTTAGCAGATGTCATATTGGAAAGAAATCAAAATAAAAGTGTGAGCAAATACACGTACCACACCATCACACTCGATGACACCGGATACTCGCGGCCTACAGCCACTGAGTTTCCATGACAACACGGTGGGTGCACAGGAGAAAATGCAATGTACAGAGTTAGAAGCGAGCATCCAGGCAATGAAATGGGAAGTTGGAAACATGGCTGCGGTGAGGTGAGAATGAACAACACAGCGTCCCCGGACTGGCAGGAAAGACTCGGAAGGGCTGTCTTAAGGGAGAGTTGTGTCCCTCAGCAATCATGTGCACTGGTCCCCTCACTCTCAGCTGGGAAGCCCTTGTGGATGGGCTGCTGGACCAAAAGCCAGTTTCGATTATCTTGTTGACTAGGGCCTCCTCTGGCTAAGCGGGCTCATAAAACTCTCAGGTATGCTGTATTTCAGTACTCATAAAAACTGAAAGGAGAGTAATGCTTTTGTAAAGCTCCTTGGTAATATTTAAAGTATCGAACAAGACTGTTCCCTGGGAAAATCTGCACACGACGCACTCCAGCTAGGTATGAGAGGAGTTCAGACAGCTCACATCACTTCCAGAAATGAGTGTCCCGATGCAGTTGCAGAAATGCAACCGTCACTCCTCACTCACCAGCTCAGGCACCACATGCTGACAGGGAGACACAGGTGCGGTCACGGCCCAGCACCCATCTTTTAAGGGGGTCTCCCCCGGCACGGGCCGGGCCTTCACTGGCAGTGCCTGGAATCATTTCCCTCAAAGAGGATTCCACTCCAGGCTCTTGGAAGTCTCCCTAAATACACATTTGAAGGGCCATCCCTGGAGAACTCCTCCGGGCAACCCACAGTCGTAGCAATCAGCCTCAGCCACAACAAGCCCTCCTAGAAGGGCACTCAGAGATCTTTTGTGTAACTCACTTCTTTCACAGGAAGGCACAGAGAGGGTGAGGGCTTCCTCTGACATCACACAGTGGATTAGGGGTACACTTGTTTCCTGGATTCCTCCACTGTCTCATTGGACCTTCCCTTTCCTCCTCAAACCATTTCCCAAATTATCAAGTGTGCCCACGGACACAGTCTTCACTGAGTCCCACAGGAACCCTGGAGATGGGCAGCACAGGGTCTGTCAATCCTGCTGTCTCTCAGAACCCAGGATGCTGATGCTCAGAACCCAGGATGCTGATGCTCAGAACCCAGGATGCTGATGCTCAGAACCCAGGATGCTGATGCTCAGAACCCAGGATGCTGATGCTCAGAAGGGTTTCGTGCATTCCCCAATGTCACACAGCTGGGCGAGGCAAAGCTGCTAGGCTGTCTTTCCACATCACCACACCATCCCTGCCTGGTCATTGCCCCTGTAAATGACCTCACCCTTCAGCACGCATGCCCTGCAGGACCCACATCCACTGCAGACACCACTTCTACAGGCTGGTCCTTTTGTGAAACCTCTTCAAGTTCTCTAAGCCCCTTCCAAACTGCTATCACTTACACCAGCCCCCTGGGCTCTGACAGGAGTGAAGGAAGAGATGGAACTAGAGGAGGCCATTTCAAGCTCCTTCTGCAATGTTTCAGGACCTGCAGGCCTTTTGCAGGTGACCAGGAGCTGACCCTGCATAGCCCGCCCCACCCCATTCACCGCCTGTCCATCCCCTGGATCAGGCTCCTGCATAAGAAAGGAAAGTAATGACATCTCCAAGCACCTACTCTGAGGGCAGGAGAATGAAACTTATTCTGGGCACCCTGAGTGGTTAATAGCTCCAGGTAGATTAAAAAAATGTTTTTAATTGTATTTTTTCCATTATCATTTAATTGCCTTAGACCTCCTCCCCTCCCCCCACAACAATTACCATTGTCCATGTCCATGAGTCCTTTTTCCTTTTTGTTCAACCCAACCCCTAACCCCTACCCACCACAACACTCTCTCTGAGTCTGTCTCTATTTTGCTTGTTAGTTCAGTTTGTTCATTCAGTTCCATGTATAAGTGAAATCATATAGTATTTGTCTTTCTCTGACTAGCTTATTTCATTTAGCATAATGTTCTCCAGGTCCATCCATCCTGTCACAAAGGGTAAAATCTTCTTTTTTATGGCCAAGTAATATTCCATTGTGTAAATAGTTGTTTTATCTACTCATCCACTGAGGGACACTTGGGCTGCTTCCATATCTTGGTGATTGAAGATAACGCTGCATCCAGGCAGATTTTGACTTGAGAGACAGTGATAGGGGAACTCAAGAATTAAAGATTTTCACCTCAGTCATAGTTGACAAGCCTAAGTGATTAATGCACGTGGAAAGCTTTTATTCCAGGAACTGGAATGCATGACCTATTTAACTCCAGGACAAGCAATTCAAACTTTGGGCCCAGGGGGTCTGCAAATGATGGAGATGGTACTAGGAAAATCGTCATGGACTGCAACTCTTATTTGATTAAATTTTTTCTAAACCCCTGACCTGCCCTTTCCTAACCCCTATTAAAGAGGCTGGCTTCAGATGGGATGTTAAGATGGTTTTTGAGGAACATAACCTGCCGTTTTCTCAGATCACCAGCACCTGAATAAAGTGTCAATACAGATTCAATCCTTGTCTCTACCTATTGGTTCTGGTAGTTACAGGCAACACACATGCTGACTTTTCTGGTTTCATTTTCTGGGGACTCTCATGGGACACTTTCAGGACTCTCCGGTAAGTCTGGGTATTTGGCAGGGAGTCTTGCTGGCTGCGTGGACTGAGGAGGCCTTGGGGTGCAGACTTAGAGACTCCCTAGTAGCTGCCAAAGTGATTTCCCTTGGGGCTCTCCTCCTCTGATTCTCAGCACTCTCCATCCCCTTCATTTTTGATCAAATCTGGGTTATGACTTAGGATAGTCTTCAGGAATTGAGGTGCTTTCTGGTTTGTGTGATATTACAGAACTGTGTCTGGAAAGACTGCAGTCTTGGGTCATGACTTAGAATGGTTGTCAGGAATTAAAGGCTTCTGGTTTCTGTGTTATTACAGAGCCCTGTCTGGTAGTATGGTATGGGGGGGGGGCCTCCATTCTGGGGCACAGCCCTCTGGGGCAAATTCTGGCAGATTGGTCAACCTATGCTTATGAAACTAAGAAAATGTTTTTGTTTTTTGTTTTAAATTTTAATACTGCTTGGTTTATGTATAATCTGGACTCAGGAGAATGCTGGCCACTGAAAGGGTCTTTAAACTACTGTGCTGTACTGTAATTAGAGTTGTTTTCTCAAAGATCAGGGAAGTGGGAAAATGGTCCACAGAAAAGGGAATTTTCCTGTGGCAGTTAGCAGAAGGTCAGAAGAGAGGGCCCAGGGAGATCAGGATGACTTCTGCGAGCATGGTCAGTGTTCCTACGGCCCCTCCAGCCCTGAAGGATCCTCCTCCTTACTTGGCTGAGGGAGCTGAAGGAGGTGAGCCGGTTTCAAAGGGAAACTTTCTAAAAGTAAGGGCTGTCCAACTATAGAAGGCATACCAGCAGCTGTTCTAGCTGAGGTTGCATTGACCCCTACTAGTTGGGATATTGCAGAGTAGTGCTTCTCAAACTCTAAGTGTGCTCGTATCCCCTGGGACCCTGTTCAAATGCAGGATACATCTGGAGTGTGTCCTGAGACTGTGCATTTCTATTTGGTGAAGTTCATGCTGCCGGCCCGCAAACCAACTTTGTGGAGCAAGGCTGCAGAGGATCTCAATTATCTGACACTGAGATTCTTTGTGGTAAGACTGATATGAGTCACACCTTATGAAATACAAGTTCTCATACAAATAAAAATACTTCCAAACTCCAGCTGGTGGCCTAATGACCTCGGGTCAAATGCAGAACAAAGAGATAATATGGACAATCTCTTAACATAATCTCCAGTTTACAGAAGCCCCCCCCCCCGCCCCCCGCCCCGTATCTTTCAATTAACTTAATCCCAAAGGGGTGACTGGAATAGATCACCTAGCAACTATGTGGCACATGACATTTGGTGAATCAGATACAGAAAAGACTGACATTTTACTATCCCTTTCTTTTAAAAAGCTCTTAAAAAATCAGCTTTCAAAGCATACATAGGTCCATTTCCTCATCTGACTCTTATACTAACCCGTTGACTTGCAGAGGGCAGAAAATAAAATTTTAAGGCTCAGGGAAGTCTGAAAACTTGCACAAGGTGGCAAAGCCACTGAGTGCAGAGGCTCTCAAGTGTCTGATCACCATATGCGACCTCCCTCCTGAGTCATGACAAGAAAGCTGGTATCACCATGAGAGCAACATCCAGCTTCTGCCTCTTCTGAGGACAGGCCGCGAAACTTCTATTCTTGATTACTTTTTCATCAGGTAAAAGGTACAGTGTGCATTAACAGATATCGTCTAATCATTAACTCAAGGGTCCCCCGTAATGGAAGGGATACTGATGGCCCAGCTTTCCTCAGTCTCAGTTCCTATACAAATCAGAGGGTAATCATCATCATATCCTTCACATCTGGTCAAATTTATCTCCAAGAGCTAGGGATGGACTGGGTTCCTCACTTAATGGTGGAATAAGGCAAGATAAACATTTATCCTATTAGTGAAACAGAAGGCAGGATAAACATTTATCCTATTAGCTAAGATTCAGTTTTCCCTCTTGAAAATGCCTTCCTTTGACTTTAATCAAACATCTGATACAACTGAAATATAAACAAGTTTTTTTGGGGATGTGTATGGCATGGGGTAAGCCCTCAGTGGAGATGAAAACCATTAACATCTACCACAGGGATTCACCCTTTTCTTGGGAGGTTTCTTATTCTCACAGTTTTTTCCCACTGCAGGTATAAGTTTTTTTTTTCTTTCTCTGGCCCTGCTTATGAACTGTGTACACTATTATATATCTCTTCTTCCAGACCTATGCCATCCAATATGGTTGCGAGTAGCCACATATATCTACTGAACCCTTTAGATGTGGCTAGGGTGAAATGTGCTGAAAGCATAAAAATTTATACTGGATATCAAAAATGTAGTACAAAATAAAGACTGTAGAATATCTTAGTAATTCTTATATTGATTATATGTTAAAATGATACTATGTTGATATATTGGGTTAAATAAAATATATTAAAATTAATTTCACCTCTTCTATTTTACGATCAGAAAATTAAAAATTACATAATGTGGTTCATATTATGTTCCTACTCAACAGTTGCTCTGATCCCCAGTCCTCACTATCTGCCCTTATTTAGCTTAAAAGTAGACACGAGGTCCCACCAGGACCTCATCCAGGGATATGAATAAAGGAGGCATTATCTCATGCTAAGTACATTTTGGACTCTTGGGGATGCAATGCTGTTTTTCACATATTTAGAAAAACAGCAATTGGCTTAACACACACACACACACACACACACACACACACACACACACACACACAGCATTCCCCTCCCTTCTCCCATCAACAGTAAACAGGTGACAGTGGCTGACCCAGAAACCGCTTTTCTTCCATATTTGCAGACATCCACGCAAGCGGCCTCTCTTGGCCTGGAGTGCTTGTTTCATTCTTCCCAAGTAAGCAAGCCTGCATGTGTCCTTGCTCTGTTGCCCTTCTATCCTCAGTTCACAGAAGTCCCTCAGAAATCTGACCCCAGCCTCCCTAGGGCTGTTAATCCCTCTGGATCCACAAAACACCTGGTGCTAGTATGGTTACCAAGCAACCTCTTCCAGCTTTGAATGTGTGCCAAAGTCTTGAGGCCCAAAATAACTGTCCACAGGCTAAAGGACAGCAGGAAGTCCTTAGAGATGTGGATAGGACAGAGGAACTCAACCTCAGCATGGTCCCAAACCCTCCTAGAAATATCTGCTCTCCTAATCTGCCCAAGACTCTCAGAGATAGCATTCTCCTGCTCCTCTCAGGCTCCACAGCTTCCCATTTCCTCAGACCCCACACCATGTTTCTGGTGACCTACATCGGTCTGCTTTGGGGAGCGGAAGAACTGGACAGGGGGTGAGAAAATCTGGCTTCCAGGCCAGGCTCTGATACTAATTTGTCTTTTGAGCAAAATGCTTAACTTCTTTGGACGTCAAGTTCTTGGTAAAGTAAGAGTATGGGACAAGATTTATATAAATGCCTTTTTGGCTCTACTGTTTCACGATTGGAGTGTGAGCACCCTATGAATTGAGAACTAGCACTGGGCAGGGATGACCTGGCTGAAGGGAGACAGCACCCCACTCATTGCCCACTGAAGACTGGGCGGAAGGCTTTTGACAGTAGCCTCCTCATGTAGAGGGGGCGGCCTGGCAGTGTGGGAGGTGAGGGGTTGCCTCAGATGGTGACAAATTGGCAGCTCCCGGAATACCACAGGCAAACTGGGCCAGAGGAATAGGAAGACAAGAACGGTTCAGACCGCTGGGTTTTGGCTCTGGAAAACCTCCACATGACCCTCCTGTCTGATTCCATTGAGTTCACTAAGTTTATTGAGAAGAAGATCCCATCTTAAGTAGTAAATCAATGACAATCAATTAGTTCCACTGTTTACTACCCAGACTTAATCTCCATGCAGATTACTCTACAGATTACACATTAGCTTTATTGCAATTTAAACCTGATTACAACACTCAAATGCTCAGCCACCTCATCGTAGTCTGGAATGTGGACTTTCGTTCCTTACCTAAAACAAGCAAAGGAGTAATGGCAAATGTGTACTCAAGTATGAAGAAACCAAAAGTTTTCCAAGATGATGGCTTTTCACTCAAGGTGGGAGAGAATAAGGAGAATCATGAATTGGCAGAGTGCAAAATCTGAATTTTCTAAATTCTGGATTTATTTGACTCTAAATAGAAGGATTCTCCCATCATCTACTCTCTTTTCTTTCTTCCCCATCTTCCTCTTTGAGGTGGAATGGGGTAAGGAGGATAAAGCAAATTACTTCTGTTTCTTTTTCCTGTTACATTAGTATCACTCAACAGATATTTACTGAGTTCTAACTGCATGCTCAGTGCTAGGTGCTTTTGTCTCCGTGATATCTTTTTATCCTCTCAATAATTCAATAAGGTGGTCAACATGTAACTCATTTTACAAAAACTAAGACCCACTATGTCTGAGTAGGGAACCTGAAGAGCCAGGATTTGAACCCCAATCTTTCTGACTCCAAGTCCTGTGTATTCCACTACACCCTCATCTCTGGTGTTGGGGGCTCTACTATCTACCATTTCCCCTAACACTTTTTAAGGGTGGACACTTCAACTTTGGGTCTTAGTTCCCTACCTTAAGCATTGAGATGTTGGTTATTTTTATAAGAACTGCAGCCAATCTCTCTCCCCATCTTGTAAGTTGTTAAATACCCTCAGTATTTACTTAAGAGATTTCCCTCCTGTGTGAGCCAAAGGAAAATGCTTCCCATTCTTAGTTGGGCACCTCAACATTTTAATATATATTTATTATTTTAGAGAGAAAGGAAGGGGGAGGGGGAGAGAGAGAGAAACATTGACATGAGAAAGAAACATCGATCGGTTGCCTCCTGCATGCACCCTGACCAGGGACCGAACCTTTAACTTAGGTATGTGCCCTGACTGGTGTGCAGGACGACGCTCCAACCACCTGAGCAATACCAGTCAGGGTGGGTGCCTCAACATTTTAAATTTCCTTTTGGTTCTTGCAAGGTGCATATTATGTTATCCATTCCAGTTATGACTTCCATGCTCAAAGCAGGCCTATGCCTTTGTTCTTCTTTTTCTGGAATGGTTAATTCCATGTGGTAAGGGACGTTCCCTCCAAGTCACCAAAGCACATCTTTCTGTCGCCAGTTGAATAGCTTTCCTTCCTGTCCTTTCCCTAAGGCTGTAGAGTAGTTTGTTCTGCATTTCTCAGACAGATGCTCTGAGGACACATAGCTTCCCTGAGTATTTTTGTTTTAAACTTCACGGCCTCTAACTTTATTGTTTGACTGGCTTCCTTCCCGTTAGGAACCAAACCGACAACACAGAAGTGTTTTCGCTTTCTTCAGGCCTCAGCTTTCTCATCTCATCATAAAAGTCGCATAGACTGGCAGCTCTTAACCTGGTAGTCCATGGAGTTCTCCAGTGGACGCAAGTGTGAGTCTCTGGAAACTTGATGCAAATTGTGTAGGCCGGCCTCGAGGCCCTGGTGACCTCAAACTCTCAAAGTTTCTGTGATCCAGAAGAAGGTACAAGTCACTGAAGTAGATAATCTTCAAAGACTCTTTTTAATTTGGAAATTCTGTGAGGCTTTCTCACGAATTGCAGGGACTCAAAACCCAAGGCTGGATGCCAGTCAACAAACAGAGCTTCTACCTTGGAAAGAGCTCCGTAAATATTTGGTGATGCCAATGAAGATTTCCACCATGATCTTCCCCTTCACACTCTTAACTGACTGGTCTAAGCTTCCTTGGCCAAAACTATGCCTTCCACCACAAATCCAAGAACTTGGTTGACGATTCTTAACTCTTGGGCATTTTGCATGTATGTTTTTGTCCAATTAGCTAAGCTGTCCCTCACACAATAAAAGGAAAAACTTTACCTTTCCAACTGAGTAGGCCTGCAGGTCTATAATAAATACCACACTTGGTATTTGTTCTTTTTTTTCCTTTCTACTGAAATTCACACAGGATTTTTAGCTAATCAAAAATACCAAAGATAGAAAGAACTTTAGTTTTCTTGCCCGAATGCTTTGTTTACGGAGTGGGAAACTGCTAGAGAAGGGAAGTGACTCACCCAGAGACACACAACAGCAGTGGCAAAGCTGGAGGTAGAACGAGGCATCCTGTCAGCACGGAGCTCTTCCCACCTGACCTCGGTTTCCCCTCGACACCCGCCCACTTGACTCAGCCCTCCTGCTGTTCAGAGTGTACACACCTAAACACATGTGCGACGGGCCCTGTGTGATATCAGTTTGAGAGGCTACAAATGCAAACCCTTTCATGAAGAAATGGCAAGGAGGACAGGACAGGTGACTAAGGGGAAGGAAAGCAGCAAAGAGGGACTTAGCACCAAAAAGGTAAGTTTGACAACCAAGTCACAAGGTCACGTGACAGAGAGGACACTGATTAGACGCACTGTTAGGAGGTGCTGATGGATATCCACTGAGGCACCAGTGAGCCCCTCCAGGGCCTGCTCCAGCCTCTTTTCCACAGCACCCCTTTCTGCCCACCTGCAGATGCTCTAGGGCTCACTCCAGCAGGAGCGCATCATTCCCTGTGCCCCTCTTTCTCTTCCCAACCTCTGGACTGTGGCTGGGCTATTTGTTTGCCTTAAATGCCATCCTCTTGCTGTTCACCTATCATAAAACTCCCCCCCTTTTTTTTTTAAAGATTGTATTTTTTTTTTTTTTTTTTTTTTAGAGAGAGAGGAAGGGAGGAGAAAGTGATGGAGAGAAACATTGATGTGTGAGAGAAATGTCCATTGGCTGCCTCTTGCATGACTCCAACTGTGGACCTGGCCTGCAACCCAGGCATGTGTCCTGACTGGGAATTGAACCTGTGACCTTTCAGTTCACAGGCCAAAGGACAATCCACTGAGCCATACCAGACAGGGAAAAACTCTCTATTCTTTAAACACAAGGTCAAATACACTTTTCTTACAAAGTCTTTCCAGATGGCCTCTTTCTCCTCCTGTTGCTTATTATTTCTCCACATCTTGAACTTTTAGAGTGAGCTGTTTGCGACTCTCCTTCTCTGTCTGCATTATAATTATTTGTGAACATGTTATTTCCCTCATGGAGAGCAGACACTCCTTGAGTTGAGGCCAGTGATTTTTTTAAATCTTTTCTTTCACTCAGCAAATATTCATTGAGCACCTTCCAAATGTCGGGTATCCTGCTCTCTCACTTTAGGGTGCTAACACTCTTAACTGTGGCACAGACGAGCAAAGGGGCGAATACCCTAGCGCTGAACAAGTGTCCCCATAGGTGAAGGGCAAAGGGCTGGGGAAGCAAAGTCAGAACACTTAATCTGGCCTTGCAGGGGCAGGAGGACGTCATTTGGAAGGGCTTCCTAGAAGAAGTAACATCTGAGTGGAGAACTGTAGGGCAGGTGGCAATGACCGAGGGGAACAGCACGGGAGGCTTTGGGAGGTGAGACTGACTGGCTTGCTGTCTGAACAGCCCAGCCACAGGGTGTCTCTGAGCCCGTGAAGGGGGGACTCTCCTGAGAGCAGCAGGAAGAAGCCCTGATACCATTCACACTCTGAACCTCTTACCACACTGCACGCAGTGCCTGGAACATCCTTGATGCTTGAATGGAAGAGTAAATGATCATAACATTTCAGAATGTCTGCTATTTTAAGGCTCTCCGGTAAAATTCCTTCTGGCCAGATACTCAGCCTAGCTTCCTAACAGTTATAATAAACGTGAACTTTTGGTTCGGCTCCCCACAGCAAGGGGAATGGTGGCCAGCAGTTTTCCTGATAACACAAACTGGCCTGGAATGCATTTATCTCCATAAGTGACTCAGCCTGAGGTCACATCATCCTGATGGGCCACCAAGGAACAGTGGTCACTTAAGTCCTCTCCATCTTTAGCTCTGTTACCCAAAGAGGGCCTCAAGAGGCAGGAAGCTTCTTTTGAAGGACCCGTTTCCCAAGTTGCCGGCTCCTGTTCCCACGCACAGGAGGGGAAAGTGAAGGGAGCTGGGAGGGAAGTGCATGGGCGGGACACAACCCTCTAGCTCTCAACAGGGAGCAGGGCCTGGGCCCATGGCCTGGGCGCCCCCATGGAGAAGGGGTTTCTGCTAGAAGAGCAGGAGAAAGGGAAGGGACCGGAAGGGGTACACTTGGGGTCTGGAGGACCACTGAGAGAGGAAAATCCATTTTCAACAAGCCTGGCTTTCCGCGTGGCCAGCCCCTCCTCTCCTGCCCTTCTTAGGAAGCGAGAACTGCATACCCCTGACCTCCGCGGGAGCTCCAGCACCACGCACGCTTCCTGTACATTCCGCGTCCTGGAATCAGGTCGTTATGACTCACTGCTGACAATAACAAGGTCTCCGTGCTCCCCAGACTGACGTAGAATGTTTACAGAATTGTTCCTGTGTCAGGGACATTTAATTTTTTTCCACTAGCCACTTCACCACATCTCCTCAATGAACTATTCTTTCTTTAACTGGACACGCCCTTTTCTTCCTCATGGAACACACATTCCAGGAGCCCCTACCGGCCAGGCAAAGCCTTCCCCAGGCATCGCTGTTTCCCTTGGCCGCCCACTTGGAGCTGGAGCCACAGTCGCCCTTGCGGAGCCTTCCCCCGTGCCAGGCACCACGCCTCCTCATTTAATCCTAACAGCCACCCTGTGAGGGAGGGACTGCTCTGCACAGGAGAAAGCTGGCTGGGGAGGTTAAGCGGCTTGCTAGCGAGAGGCTAAGCCTGACTAGTTACCACTGGCCCACACCGTCCTTCCCCGCATCCAACGATCCCCCTCTGCCAGTTGTTAGGCTGGAGCCGGAGGTCTGGCCTCGTCTGTGTTTCAGGTCTCTGTGGGCTCCAAGCACCCCTCCCTTACTGCAGTCTGATACTGCTGCGCTCGCCAGTCACGGGAACTCAGGCTCCTCAAGGGCAGGGATGGAATGACCTTGTGGCCCCCCCAGAGGCTGGTGTCTACAGGTCTTGAATAAATATTTGTTGAGTGAACAAACGAAACTTTAAAGGGCAACTGGGATTGTGAGTCTGAGATCAAAAATAGCCTGTGGTACACAGTAGACAATGCATGATTTGGAGAGACATCTTCAAGAATTCCATCTTGTTCTAAAAGACATTCTAGAATGATCTGAGTTCTAGCAGCAGCTCTAGATCACCCAGGATGGATAGCTTCCATTTGCAAAGTGCTGGCCCCGTCCCATTCCCAACCTTTGTGCTTAGCACTTCTCACACATCATTCAGTGGAATCCTCTCAACCACTCTATGAAGTAGGGGTTATCATGTCCATTTTACAAACTGGGAAGCTGAGGCTCAGAAAGGAGGAGTGACTGCCAAGTACCTAGACATTAGGAGGTAAGCAGGCATTCAAACCCCGTTCCTTTGGAGAAGCTACCCAAAGTCTTTGCCTTTTGGGGTATTAAACAGCATAGCAAAAAACCTGGCACTTCTACTCAAGGACGCCATACCTGTGAGGGCCCCATGGCTGGGCCTGCACACTCCTCCCAGGACAAAAGCACACTGGCTCCTCAGTGAACAAAGGCCCTGTGCACCCACACAGACACAAGACAGGACGAAGACCTGACGGCGCCGAGCTGGGCGGAGCGCCACAGGCCATGGCAACAAAGTGTCTCGCACAAAATCAGACCACACTGAGCCAAACCAAAGCTTGGTGTTCTCAGCTGTGTTAGTCCAAGCAAACTGAGGTGATCTCCAAAACATGAATGGGGCCGTGAGGAAGGCCTTCCTCCCCAGGGACTTCTGCAGCAGGCCAAGAGGTACCCAAAGTGGGAGTAACTTTCAAATCACCTCAAGAGGCCAGAGTGGAGACTGTCTTTAGCCTCTGACTGTTCCCCTCTGTTCCCTCCTGGGTGACATTTTTGCTCCCAAGATAAGTGGGTCTCACTGGCCTCCACGTGGCCTCCACTGATGGAACATGGGTGAGACATCTGGCCCACCCTGCCTCCTGAGACGCCACGGCACACACGTCATGCTGCAGCCTACCTGGCTCGTACCAGTCCGAGCAGCCTTCCGCTCAGCCTGCTCGCCACCTCTACGCGGCTCTGTCTGCTCAGCCTCCCTTCCCGGAAAAGGGCCACCCAGGGGCTTGCCGGGCCGGCTCTCCTCTGGGCTGTGGAGGTCTGAGAGTCTCTGTTCGGTGCTCAGGCACCTGACCACGTCTGATGGTTTCAAGCAGCTCTTCTTAGAGATCTTGGGTCCACCAGGGCACCTCTCACCTGCCTCCCTCTCTGTTTTCCTCTCATACTGTCTGCTTTCTTCTGGCCACGGCTGCTGCTTACCCTGGCTGCTAAAGGCGTTGCTGAGCTCTGAGATGACTCTATCTGAGCTCCCAAGTAGCGGCTGGGAGTAGCTGTCCTGCTGGAACCCTGAAGGTGGCATGTGGATACCACTGTCTCCGTTGACATGAAGGGAGGCCTGGGCACTGGGAGCCACGGAGTAGGCTTTTTGGGGGGCAGGGAGGGCCAGCGGGGAAACCGTCGAGCCGGGGGTGGAACGATCTGACCAACTCGAATAGGGGAGGCTGAAGGACAGGGAGGGACTGGGCCTTGCCAACGAGGCAATGTGGTCAGTGCGATAGACAGATGCCTCCGGCAGAGGAGGCAGAGGTGGGGTCAGGGCCAGAGGACGCCGGCCTGGGACCCCTACAGTCAGGGAGATCCACTCAGAGGTGACAGCTTGCATCTCAGGGGACAGAGCTCGGTGGGGGGGAGGCAGAGATGAGGGGGCTGGCATGATGAGCTTGCTGTGACTGGGAAACTTAAAAAGAGAAAGAAGACAACAAAAGAAAGAAGCAGAAGGCATAGAGTCAGCATAAAGAAGAAAGGAAGGGAATAATCACAAGGGATGTACGGAGAGGGATGAAATGGAGACGAGTGGGAGGGACACTCTGGTGTCCCAAGGAAACTGCTTAGGTTGGAGAGAGACTGGAATGTGGGTGTGTGCGCATGACTGTGTGCAGGTGGGAGAGGATGGAAGGAGCAAGTGGTGTGGGAGGGGAGAAAGGGTCCAGAACCCCCAGGGGGCAGCCACACATGGCGCCGGCCTGGTGTGCAGAACCAGACTTCAGAGGGACACACTGCAAGCTCCCCACTGCCCCACCCAACCAACTCTGCCACCGAAGCCCTGACCCGGAACCACGAGGAAAAAATGGTGGCCTGGCCTGGCCTTGGGCTTTTATTCTCTCTTCCAGATAGGAGAATGGGCAGGGTAGTCAGTTTGTTTGGTAGTCTCACTTGGCTATGGTCGGTTGAAAAATCAAGTTGAGTTGCCCACATTACAAAGTAGAATACCCTGCACCAGTCTCGTACCCTGTCCCCGTAAGATCACACAGTATGGGCCTTGCTCAGCAGGAAGCCTGCCAGCAACCACCTCCCAGGCTCCTGGGGTCAGCAGTGGGACGTTAGAAGAGGAGAAAATTATTAGAGGATGAGAGAAGAGAGGTGCCATCCAACGGTCATGCTGGGCCCCAGGCCCTGCCCCCCTTCCTCCGGCCAACCTCCCTACAGCTTCCAGTGGCAGCGTGGTCAGGCTCTTGGATGGGAAGTCTCCCCATCAGGCCTCTCCTGAGCCCAAGGTCTTCATCTTTTTTCTTGGCTTTGGGAAAGTAGGGGTGGGTTTGGAATAACTTATGTTTAAAACAAGTTTTCTCATAATTAATGTTCAGGAAGCAAACATTTTTATGATAAATGTACTTCCTTTCAGCCCAGTGTAGACAGAGATGCTGTAAGTCACATTTTCAACCTGGTTTCTGCTTGCAAAGAATACTCTGGATCTTTAAATTCTGCAGACCAGCCTTGACCAACAAGATGACCAGAAGAGCCGTACTGGGCCGTGGTATGTGTGGTACAATGGTGGTACCCCGACCACCACTTCACTGGGTACTCCCAGTGCAGAGTATTGGACAAACTGACAAAGGCTCTCATTTCTCTTTCCCTAGTCATCGTATCCCCAGAGCAATCGCCTTATGCTCTTCCTTTTCCCCTGATGTAATTATTTCTCCAACCAAGTGTGTGAAAAACGGCATTTGTATGCATAGAAACAGACCTTGGTGTGTATACTCTGCATGGCAGAGGATGGTTCTTGATCACAGTGCTGAAGAACCACCTGCGGGGGCTGTGCCCTGAGCATTGTGCGTCTGTCATGCTGACTACGAAAACCAGTGACGAGAAGCTTAGGTACCTGTGGGCTCGCGGTGGTACTACGACTTGGGGAGGAGTAAGGCAGGTCGATGTAATCCACCGGGTTTTTCACCAGTGGCCTTTTGATCACGTCCACATAGGTGATGGGAAAGATGCCTTGCCGGGATGTCCCTGGGATCCTCCCTTCGTACCAGTTCTCATCCACCTGTCGAAGCAGCGTGATCCTCTCACCCTGTAAGACACGGCAAGACACGGGTCCCTGCTTGGCCCACCATGCCTCGGCACGCCCGAGGCCCTGCTGCGCCCTGTGCTGTCCTGCTTGTTTATTACATTCTTTGGTCACAAAAACCTTCCTTGCTAGACCTGGAAAGAATGAATATCACTGGGATGGAGATGCTAACAGTAGGAAAGCTACCTAGATGCTAGGAAGCCAAGCTTGGTCTTTAAATATTTCAGTAAAGGAGAAGGTCAGATTCATTCCCCCGAGCTAGCTGGCAAATGTAGTGTTTTTGACTGGCTGAAGCAAAAGAGACGGACATGCAAATTTCTCGAAGGCAAAGGCTTTGGTGGGAAGAGTTCTCTTTTTTTCCTTCTTTTTTATAACTTTATTTTTCTTGTATCATTATAGAAAAATTAAAATGTAAGTAAACATAAAGCAGAAGTAATAATTATCCATGACATTGAATATTACCACTCGCGGGCAACTACTATTAATGTTTTGATATATGTACTTCCCAGATTGAATTCTATACATGTGAATTAGACTTGCACGTACTTTTTTCTTATAAAAATTGAGTATGCACTGTATTTTCCTTTCTATCTTGCCTTTTTATTCTCAACAACACACAGCGAGCCTCATTCTTTATCAAGAAATATAATTCTACCTTTTTAACTGTGTTGCCCAGCTTAATGGACCAGTGCGGGTATTTTCTTGCACACACACACACTGACTTCATCACTGGTCTCCTGATGTTGGGCAACTGGGCTGCTTCCAGTGTCTGTCCCTTCTATAAGGGGACTCGTCTTTATCTAAGGCATGTGCTCACTTCCCTCAATCCTCAACAAAATTAGTAACTTCACTAACTGCAGCAAGCCAGAGAACGTGACAGGCAAAGAGGGTGAATTCCTGGGAGGAACAGTGTCCCTGCGCAGCTTCCTGGTGGTCAGAATAAGCACACGGAGCCCCTTGGAGGTGACACTAAGTGAGAATGGCCCTGGTGTTTCCTGTTTGCTGAGCACTGACTAGATGCCACGTGTCACGCTGAGGGCTTCACACCTGTTGTTTCATTTAATCCTCTTACAACAGCTCCATGAGAGCCACTTAGCTTCATTTCATATATGAAGAAATGATGGCTCGGGAAAATGACTTAACTCCCAAAAGCCACACAGCTGATAAACTGACTTTGGGCTTCAAAGTTTTTCAAACTTCCCCTGGTGTCAAGAGATTTGCTTTTCTCAACGAGGCCATACCCCTGTAGCGTAAAACCTAGTCACCTCTACAGTGCTTATCACATCATTAGGTGCTCAATAAATGCTGACTGCATACAGTTTATAAAAGGTGTCTCAGATTCCAGAAATGCTGCCTTTAATCAGTGAACTCAATGTAGCTAAACTGTGACACTAGCCTAGGGTTTATTTCTAAAATACCTCACCTCAGAAAATTCTCCAATTGCCCTGCATGCCACCCTTGACTGGGGGCATCTTTAAGGCGTGACTGTAGTGCCGCACTGCCATGAGGACAGTGCCACCCAACAGAGCCCCGAAGCACAGGGCGAGAGGGCGGCTTACCTTCCTGAAGGACATTTCTACTTGCGTATCACCATTGAAGTTAAATTTAGCAATGGCCTCTCCATATTCCAAAATCTGCACTGGTGGCAACTTTTTGGGCTGAGCCTTCTCTGCAGGAGGAAGAAGCTGGGAACGGGAAAGAGGTAAAAGAGAAGAAAGGGGAGACATGAGAGGAAAGGAGGAAACAAAACACAGTTCTCGGTAAATAAATGGTGCCTGGGGCACGGCTGGGCTTTTCCCCGGAAAAAGAAGGAGCTGCGGTACCTCGATGTAGGTGCGCGGGAAGATGCCCACCCGGCCGTGGTGCTCTCCTTCGTACCAGTTCTGATCAATCTGCTTATAAATGTAAACAATGTCTCCCTTTTGCAGAGGAAGCTCCCTGTCAACAGAGGGTCATGCGTTTTAGCAGATGTTCCAATATGTGGAAGATTAAGGCACATAGTTTTGTAGCAAAAGGAGACCTCAAGTGAGGTCAAAAGGACTAAATTACATAAGAGTGGGTTCCATATTCGGAAGTGAGAACCCTATGAGGCAGGAAATTACATCGCACTGGCTTTTGTCCAGCCTTTTGTAGGATGGATGTTAACTTTCAAACAGACTGGCACTTTAAAGTGCTCAGAAGACTTATTAGAGTTTGTTGTGGTTTTTTCTCCATGTATTTTTTTTAATGCTGTCTGATGCTCAGAATGTTTATATAACACACAGCAATACGTTCAACAGTCATAACTGATGTCCATTCAATGATTAAATGTTTCCTTCTAGATACTTTCACTGCCTCCATTGCTTTGAATTACCATATTATTTCTCATATATTAATACTCACCATCATTCCATCTACTTAACTGTCCACCCACCCACTGTTTCACCATTTATCATCGTGCAGTAGAAAGGCTCTAAAATTACGTGGCTGTGGTTTCAAAAGCCAGTTATACCATTCACTAGCACTAGAACTTTGGGCAAAATATTTGCTCTCTCTGAGATACTTGATTAAAATAGGAGCTAACTCCAAGTTGTTGGTGAACTCAGCAACAAACTACAAATAAAACACCAGCATGGTGCTTGTCTTATCGTTAACACTCAGTAAATGTTAACTCTCTTCCTTTTCAACATAAAGGAATCTTGGAAAGAAAAGTAGATTTTAAAATGTTTTTCATGCCCTATGTTTCCATATCCATCTCTTTGTTTGCCTCAATAATGATGATGTTAACCTCTAATCAGGGCTCCTTTTTTAAGGAAAAAAGAAAAGGAGACAAAAAGATAGCAAACAAAATGAGAACTTAAAAGGAGAACAAGAATTGTAACTTGAAATTTTCTTGCAGAAAAAAAAAGTAATCTAGATCTTTTCCATTTGTGTCAAACCAATAGTCTGGAACGAAAGGTCTCTAACTGCAATTTGGAGGGGGTGTGCCTGCTTTCAGTGTGCCAGGAAGTCCCACGGTACGTGAAAGATGCTGGCTAAACAATGGGACCACATCTGGAAAACTTTACACAAAGTCAGCACTGTGCTGAATGAAAGAACAAGGCGGCCTTTGTGGGTCTCACATTGGTAGACAGGCTTCCAATACTAAGGAGGCCTGTGAAGGGATCGGGGGCCTTTGTCTCTGAAAGAAGAATGTCTTTGGCCAAATTTTTACCAGAGCTCTCCTTGGTAGTGTTCTGAAATCATCCCTCCCTCTACACTCAACCATGGACAGATGATGAGCAAGACCTTCAGCATAGCCACCCGTGCTGATGGTTGGCAGGCTCCAACGCTGCTACCCTAAGTGATTTGCAGCTATGCAGGCAGGTGGGCGCCTAATGTTTAAGGCAGGTAAGAACAACCCTTGTGAGAGGGAGAGGTTTGCATTCATGGTCAAAGGAGGTGCACCATGGGGTGCTTGGGGCTGCCATCCTTCCCTGCACTGTCGACCACATCCTGGTCTCCAAAAGAACTGATGATGAGGTCTGGTGGTAAGAAGTTAGCGGAGTAGAGGCACAGAGAAATTCTGTGGGAAAGAAATCAGTTTAACTGAGTGTTCCCACAGAATCCTTTTTTGAGTAACTATGGGGGAAAAAAATAGAACCCAGTGACTGAAGATATTTAAAAGACTTAGATCTATGGATCTGTCATTTGCTCTTTTTAAAAAGTCAGATGAAAGCACTAAGTCAGGAGGAGGCAGCCCTCTCTCCGGCATCGGCAATGTTGCCAAGTGGTGACAAGTCCTGCCTCCCTCAGCTTCTTCACCTGTCCTATTTGACAGGGTTGCTCTAAAGAAAAAATTGTTTCAAGGCTTTTAAAAATGAAGTCTAGGTAAATGCAATATTACCAACACAACATCATTCAATGAATATTATATGGACCTTTCTCACTTAAAAAAAAAGGGGGGGGGAGAAGGTATCTACTCAATTAAACTAAAAATTAATCTATAAATCTTTGTTATCCTCTCTGATTAAAAAAAGGGGGTATTGAGTTGCTACATCGTGCAAAATGTTGTATAGGTCCATTACCTCAGCTGCTCTGCAAAAGAGGCACTGTTATGCCCATTTTACAGATGAGAAAACTTGAGGTGGGAAAGGCTGGTCACTTGCCCATGGTCACAGAGGCAGTAAGTGGCAGAGTCGGGACTCTAAAGCCCATACTCTTTCTGGCACATGATGCCACCACATCTTGTTAGCTGACGGGCTAAAGAACTGAAGCGATTACAAATATACCCAAGGGTGCCAGCTTTGTGTCCAAGTTCTGGAAGCCATGGGCTGGTTTTGTGTTGAAGGAGATCACGGCTGAGCAGCCTCCACACAGCAGTTCCCAGCGTTGGAGGATGGGAAGCGCTCCCTCTCGTCACCAGACGAGACAACGGGATGGCTGCCGGCCATTGCAGCCAAGGAAAACTCACGGTCCATTTTAACCCATATTTACATATAAAGTGAATGGACTCCTTTTTGGAACCCTGTCTTTGGTAGCATTCCCGAAATTCCACTCCATGGGAAATATAAAGGTTTCTTGGTCATCTAAATTTAGGTAACATTGGGTTAAATAAGCTACTTGGGTTTCTTTCTTCATTGAAAGACTTCTAGAGCCAGTAATATGCCAATAGCAAAGTATGTCTTCAAGGGTGGGTGGGAGGTATAGATATGGTGGGCAGTGGTCCCAGACTCATTTGGATGAGGGAACACTCCCTTTGAGAAATAGTTTACAGAGTTAGCACTCTGAGAAACATACTTAGGGAAATCCTGGTCTCCTGTGGGTTCCGACAAGCATTCAACCTCTTGGGATATTGCAGCAAAACTGGTTCTGGTTCCTTTCATGGAAAGTGTGGGTTGGATTGAGCCACCACTTAATCAAGCAAATTGAATCCCTACAGTGGAGGGGGCAGGATGGCAAAGTGGAAACGGCCCAGGTTCTGGCACAAGGCTGCCTGGGCTTGAATCCCGACTCCATCACTGATCAGCTTAGACAAGTTCCTTCACCTTTCAGCTCCTCAGTTTCCCATTTATACAAAGGGATAATAGTAGTACCCATGTCACAGGATCCCACTGGAAACTATGCAACACTGTAAGACAGAGTAGAGCCCTTTTGAACAGTGCTCGGCACATAATCAACTCCATAAACCACTGGTTTTTATCCTTGTTACTTCTCCAACTCTTCTCTATAAGTAAACTTTTGTGTTTCAAAGAGGCAGTTAAAGTGACAAATAAATGACTGGTGGCACTTACTTTAGTGTCTGAGCTTTAAAGTCAAATTTGGCTCTGGCAGGTCTCATCTAAACGCAAGAAACAATGTCAAGTTAGAAATCACAATTCACATGCAATAGAAAGGACACATTTTCACAAGTTTCCAGAAAGCAAAGCAGAAAAATTTGATCTAACCAGTTCATTCTTGTGTAGACATTTGGGCCAATTCCACTGTATAACCCTAGCAGAACACTAGGTGGATGTTTGGTCAACTATGTCATGCATGAGACTCTCCCTAAGGAGGGCCAGATTTCGGGAAGAGATGGTTACAAAAGTCCCAAAGCTCAAGTGCTATAGTTTCTCAAAGCTGATCATGGCTATTAAACAACAAAACAAAACAAAACAGAGGACAAAACCAGAATCAGCCGGTTTTACTGTTGAAGAATTATCACTGTCCTAATCTTACATTTTCTATCAGCCTGACTTCAATTACAATATGCAAGTGGATGAAACCATGATTAATCTTCAACTCCATACATTTCCCGTGATCTGTGAGCTCATCCAAAAAGCCAGATAAAGTGGGCCCTGAGCTCATTCTTTCTCCAAGGCTTCCCTTCCTATTGGGTGGCCATCTCCTTCCAGAACTCCAGGCCTGGACATCACCCTCAGTCCCAGTCTCCCCTTTTTCATCACGTCTGTCATTAAGTCACGCCAAGCCTGCCCCTCTCCCCATCCCTCCACAGCCCTGCTCAGGTCTGGCCTCCAGTTCACAGGCACAAAGCTTCCTTTGACTTCATTGCTCTCCAAGTTAATCTACTGTCACTCAGGAGCACAAATAACATTCCTCAAATACTTCCATCACATCACTTCCTTGCTTTGAAGTTGGCTGAGGCTCTCAACTGTCCCTCAGATCAAATTTCAATTCCTGAAGTAGGTTAAGGCCTTTTGGTAGTTTCTCCCCACTCATACCTAACAGCCTTTATCTCTTATTACACTCTTCCTCTTCCCCTCAGGCAAGTCTGTGTGCTACACCTTGTCTAAACCCCCTTCTCTGTCTAGAATTTTTTCACTCCCAATTCTGGAAAAAAAAGCAAAAAGTTCACCTTTACTTCCTCATATGGACTTGCACATCTTTCTTTCCCACCATTAAAAGTAGTTTTAACTAACCTTTATTTTATTTTATTTTATTTTTTAAAGAAAAGTAAAGAAATCATGTGAGCAAGCTGTTTACAGCTGCCAATATAATTCTGACCCCATGACTTTCTGGTCTAGGGAAACAATATGGTGAAAATTAAATTGCACACTTCCTCTTCAATAGTAGAGGGCATGGCCCAAGTATAAGGGAAAAATTGAATACTCAGATGAGAAGAAAATGGTATTGAGAACCTTCATTAGGTTTAGTTTTAGATCCTAATCCTTCAGTGATATGCCCCATATGGCCAGGCTCCTCAGGCTGGGGTGTTGTAGAGATCTTCTTAAGGGCCATGAATTCTCCACAGGAACTTATTATTTTTGCATTTTCATGCTCTATCTATACACATACACATTAGAGGCCAACTGAACAATGACCTTATAACCAATGCCGCACAACTGCAGCACCTGCGTGTGTCTGTCTGTGAACTAAGAGCATAATTTAACAGCTGTTGACAAATAAAAGAATGGATGTGGGGTTAATGATAAACGACAAGTTCATAAGAGAAGGCCAAATGACCAAAACTGTAAGGAGAAACTTCATAGTGATTTCAATAAATTGGAGGTCACCCCATGACAACTATAGAGTTGTGTGAACTTTAAAAATTTATACCAAAACAGCACCATATTCACACTTGGACTGGCAAGTGAGATAAGGCAAAATGATATGCCCTATCAACTAAATTAATAAAGTTGTATAGGTGTGTAGTTTACTATTTAATTTGTAAGTTGGTTTAGATCAATACTGGGGCTTGGTGACATTTTTTTTTTTTTCGTTAAAGGGAATCTATACATTACTCAAAGTTGAGAAACACTGATTCCATTGATCTTGAGACATATTACCTGAGTCATCATTGCTTATAAAAGCATGGCTCCCTCTTTATCTTCCTATAGCTCCCTGAGACCGAATCCATCTGGCTCCCACAGCACTGTCTTACTTACCACAACTGAGATGACTGTTCCTACAACAGAGATAACTGTTTGGAGGGTGTCTCTTCCATTTGATTACCAGCTAACCAAGGGCATAATCTGAGTCTAGTTTCTACCTCCCCACAGGGTCTTGCACAGAACTAGCACTAAAGCAAGTCTACTCAGTGAAGTATGTCTACACAGCCTGGTGCCCCTGGGACTTGTTGGTGTCTATTTTCTCATGGCTGTTGGTCAACATTTGGTCAGTGATTTTCAAAGCGTGGCCCCTAAACTGGTATCACAAACATCACCTGGGAACTGGTTAGAAATGCATTCTCAGGCCCCACCCCGAATGAGAAGCTTTATGGAGGGAGCCCAGCAATCTGTATTTGACAAGCCCAGGGGATTCTGATAAGCTCAAGTTTAAAAATCACTACTCTAGATGGGAGGCGGGGTGGGTTAGGCAGTTTGCCGGCCTCTGTCCAAGGTTATTTATTCTATTCCGGTTTCATTTTCATTCACATGCATTGCCTACATGAGTAAGTACACAGGCCTAGGGTGCCTTTGTGTGCTCCTGTATTCTCCATCACTTGCAAGCAAGCAGGCCTGGGAATGAGGAGCAACCATCACGGGAGCCTTCAGAAATGGTTGCTTTTGAGGAGCTGGAACAATGAGATCTCAAGGGCTGTCCTTCCCTTGCAACTGCTTCACTCTTGCCAGCTTCTGTGTCTTCCCAATGATGTTTTCTTTCTCTCCATCACTTTGGAGCCTCCTTCCCTTCCCTAGCTTTCCTTATTCTAACCTGGCTTCTTCTTCCCAGACAGCAATTTGACCACTAGCCAGTGTTGCCTGTCACTCAAAAGATAGAAAAATGAATATTAATCTACTATTATATTGAAAGATTATAAAACTGCACACACTTGGGGTGTCACTCATTCCCATTCGTCCCAAGCCCCAGACACACACGTTCCTAAAAGGAGCTAACCTTCAGAGCAGGGCCACTGAAGGGCCACACGGCGAAACAAACTCTGATGCAAGATGCAGCCTTTGGCCAGCACCGGGATTTCAACATGCTGACCTTAGCGTAGGAGGCCAGGCCTGAACAAAATCACTTCAAAGGTTTGTGCTTCTTTGTTTGCTTTATAATATTAAGTTTTGTAATCTCAGCTGAGAAATGTTAAAATTAAGGGAACCAAAGGAATGTCTCTTGAAGAGCTCTCACCCTCCATAGCTTATCCTAACTGCAAAACTCTTCGGGTTTCAAATTTTGTCAGTGAGGGTTCAGCACTACCGAACACTTTAGTCAATTAATTCATTGTAAAATATTGAGAGGCAGTGTTGTTCTCTGACTGTTCAATATTAATGTCACTAAACTTCAAAGTCAGTGCAAATCATACATCACTAGCTCACTTTCGTAACGTAAGTTTCTCTCAACCATCTCTTCAAAGAATCTTGTCGTTGTCCATACCAGAGCTACTAATGCACATGAACTAAGGTGTAAGGATTCTAGGCAGATGCACAGGTAACACAGTATGATGATGAAATGCAGGATGTGGAGGACTGGACGCATGAAGGCAGCCGATGCTCTAGGCATGCATAGGGGTGTCGCCAGCAGACCCGGTCCCACAGCCAGGCATGCTTCAACATACAGAGCACAGGACATGATGGGACTCATGTCCATTGACCAGCCACAGAGAGCCAAAGCAAGCCTAAGGGAAGCCAGGATGACAGATGCTGTTTGGAGGACTAATTTGGCCTACAGAGAGGAGGCAAATATGGCTTTGGGTCAAGCAGCAGATCGAGGTAACCAAAACAGACCTCTGACCCAGATTTCCTTTTTGCCGTATCGTCTATATTGAGGAGGTCCCCAAAGCGCTCATTAGTGATAAACTGGTGGTGCGTTGGAATGACACCCGTGTGGCGCCGAGCTGCAATATCGGCCTCTTCTTGCTCGCGCTTAAGTCGTCTCTGGTCCGCTAAAAGTTTCTGCCATGAAATTGCATAAAATGGGCAGTGAATCATCTGGTCCAGGGTATTGAAAAACTACCAACAAAAACTACTAAGGAAAAGGTGCTGGGTCCGTAGGGAGGAAAGTTTAAGGGTTAAATGTTGGAGGGGTTTTTATGGGCACAACTACAATATTCTGCTACAACCACCCCCCGTGCCACTCTGCGTGGGAAGAGACAGCCCTGTGCACGAGAAACCTGGGGAGCACTCGGACACAGGGCAGGATGCATTCCACAGAGTTACACTGTCTGCAAGGCATCCCTGGCTCAGCCCAAAGCTTCCTACTGCCCTACACACGGGCGGCAAAAGCCAGGTGACCCAGGGGGATATCCAGGGCGTTCATAAGCATGCTGGGCTGGCGGCAGGAGGATGGAAGTGCTGTCCTTACCTTGCCTAGGCAGTGGTGAGTTCCCACAGTGTCCCCATGGTGGGACTGGGGCTGGCTGACTCCTGGGCCCACATCAGGCCTATTAAACCTGCTATGGGCTTTTATTCTGTGGGGTCTATGGGCAACTGGGTCATTGTTGTGCTTCCTGTGTCTGTTACTGTAACATGAGTGACAGTCTACGGCCATACCACGCTGAACGCACCCGATCTCGTCTGTAATACGTGCGACAGAGTGGAGCTGCCAATTTCAGAAAACATGGCACCCCTTCTCCTAGGCCAGCCAAGCTTTTCTCTGGGCACAATTTTCAGGAGGCCTTAGCACAAGGCTAGGTATGTGATTGACAGAGAACATCAGTTACTTTGCTGCTACACTTTTAAACTTAACAGGTTCTTCATTAGGTGAAATTAAGCTGAGTTTAAGGGAATGATACAGAATATAAATATAGAAGATAAACTAAAAATAAATATAGTACTTGGGGTTTGAAGAAATATGCTCTCCTAAATTAAGGAAATAGTCATCTATTTCTATTTTTAAAGGGCTTTTAAAATAATTAAACAATGTTGTATTTTTCCAAATGTTGTATCTCCTCATTGCCTACTAAATGGCCCTGTGGAATAGAATTTTAATGTGTTTTCTTATTCCATACCAAACATATGTTCTTGGGATTAACATTTTTGTAGGAAACGCATTAATTATAATGGATAATTCTGACATTCTTAATAAAACATTAGTCTTTTCCCAGCAGGCAATTAAATGCCTCAAGTGACACCCAGCCCCAAATGACGGCGGGCCCCAATTTTCCTCTTTTTCCCAGGGTCTACAAATTATAAAGTAATAACTCATCAAACTGGCTGTAGGGTTTCCAGTGCTCAGGTAAGTTGCTGTAAAGATTACAGGAGAAAAGACATAAGAAAGTGCGTTGCGGAGCACAATAGAGCCTGGTTTCCAGCTCCGCCCCTGGGATAAGTTAACGTGGCGTGAGGCCCTGGGCAAGCCGCTGCCCTGCTGCCGTCCTGTCCTGGAGGGAACAAGGGGGCTGACTAGATAACCACTAACGCCCCTTCCAGGACTGACATATTATCACTTCCTGTAATGCCATTACCGTCAATGTTAATAATAAAGCATATGCATAGAAAACTGCCAGGATTGACACTCCACTAGCTGGGAAGTGTGTTTTTTTCCATAGCAGTGGGAGTGGACTAATGCTCGAGGCCATACCATGCCTCTGGTGCCCTGGCCCAGGTTGCATAAACTCAGTGAAAACGGAGAGGAAATGCAGCAAAGCTTCCAAACCAGTGCTTGAATCTAATCTCAGTAAATCCATCCTTCCCATAGTTTAACCACATAAGCCAAAACCATGGATAAAGACACAAAGTTTTTAAGGGTCTTTAGCCAGTGTTACTGAGGAAAAAAAGAGACTCCCCTTCTGAATGTACCTGTTAATCGATCGATGGCTAAGCCAGCTAAGTAAAACATGCCTCCTGTGTGGTCGGCAGAATTCTATGACAAAGCCTTCTGTGGCGGGTACTAAGGTCCACACCAGTAGGCTGGGATGTTGTCCTCAGCCACAGCAGTCCAGGCTTGCACAGGTGGGAACATTCTTGACTTGAATGAATCTGTTCTGTAGCCTCACGAACACGAGTTTTTCACCTTGTTATTATACACAATTCTGTACATCAAATCCTTCCTCTTTCTGCTTCCCATGGACACGTGCACGCGTCTCACTGAACAGTGTCTGCAGTATGCGTGGCGGGGGAGGGTCGTGGCCTTCTGTGTCTTTTGTCTCACCATCCGGCACTAATGGTTATCATCTAGCTCTCCTCAAAGTTGGCCTTACCTTAAATCCTTAAAGACAACCCACCCAAACCCTGAAACCACTCAGTGAAACAGAACAACAGAGGGCTTCAGACTTTCTAGGGAAAGGAAGAGTGTGTAGACAAGAACACCCTCCCCCTCCTGCCACCAGGTTCAAAGCAATTCTTCCGCCTCTGGATTCATTATAGGAATATGGGCATTGCGGCTTGTTTGATCTATAGGGCCCTTTCTCCTGGAAATGCAATGTCTAGAAAGTAGGCCTCACATCAACACTTTATCACAACAGAAGGTTGTGATTTTGCCCGTTTGGCTGATATGTAGAATGCCCTCTTCTAAATCCCAAGAAGACACATTATTTTCCAGCCCAGTGCAGAACAGACATGTTGGTAGCTGCAAGGAAAGGGCTGTGTCCTGCAGTTCTTGGTGGGCATTCACCACCATTTTAGGGGGGCACCCTTCAAATTGTTTCATAGTATGTATCATGGTCATTATTTTTCAGTTTCTGCTTTCTCCTCCTGCATCCTTCCCAGCATGAAATGTGCTTTGTGGTCAGCAGTATGGGAGAAGTAAGTGGGTGGATTTCCCTAGAGAATAATAAGGCAGAGGTCAGGGGAGGGATGAAAGAGTGAAGAGCAATCCAGGGTGAGCAACCTCTTTCTGAACCTCCTGTGCAGCACTGCTGGCTGGAAGTGGCATTTAGAACCCGGCGCCTTGGGAACATCATTCCCACTTTTTGGAAGAGTGGGACAAAAAAGGAGTGAACATGCCTGGGTCACATAAAAAGTCACTTCTGACAATGCCAATCTTTGCTTCCAGTTGCTAGGCCACGTCACCTCTCTGAGAGGTATCTAGAATGTTTACTTCCTTCATATTTTCACCTGTGCAAGAGCTAGGAGAGTTTAGAGATGGCGCTTACCTCTTTATCATCATGACGTCTTCGAATGAATTCTTCTGTGGATTCCAAGTAGTCAGCGGGGACAAAATGTCTTGGTGATTCTGAATCTTCAAAACAACAAAGTAGAATTAAAACAGGCAAAGATTTAGTGGGAAACCAGACTGGGAAAAGATTTCACCTTTCATCCACTCTAAATGCCAGGTTGTTACAGCTGTTGAGACCAACAATCAATAATCACATTCTGAAGGAAAAAACAAAACAAATTCACCCCCATTTGGAATTACTTGTAAACTAGTATAATACAAAGAAAACTCATTAGAAGGCAAAAGGGGAGCAGAGAGGACCTTCTCTGAAAACTGTCCCTACTAAGAGGCGTGCAGGGTCTTACAGGGACACACGGTACACTCACACACACACACAGGGCCACCAAGAGAGGCTGCCTCTCAAAAAACCACCGAGTGGGTTGGGGTTGGTGCAAACTGCAAGGGGTTCAAAGGTTCAAATGAACAAATTTCTCAGATGAGCTAAACGGCCAATTTTTCTTTCGAAACAGAGTTTGGTGGTTAGTCTAAATGACATGGGGGCTTTGTTTTTAAAGAAGTGCAGCCACTACGAGCCATGGTTAATTGCCAAGCAAAACAAACAGAAAACAAAGGATGGACCAGGAAATGAGCACCAAGAGCACACGGGAGGAGGGGACAGAGCAAGCAAGGCGGAGAGACAGGTGAGGCGAGACCAGGCAAATACACAAAATGCCACCTCCAAGGGATGGTCCCAGTTCACTTTGTGGGTTGTTGTTTCTGTCCAGACCGTGGTCTGAGTACGGCACAGAGTTCCCATTACTAAAGGCCCTTGGGCAGTCCTCGGGGACCGTGGGTCTCTCCTGAGGGGGCTCTGAGACCCGGCTCAGCCTGGCCATGGTGTGTCGCGAAGACAGGCGTTTGGGGACCGAGGGCTTCCCCCTGGAGCGGGGCTCGTCCTGATGGGGCTGACTGGGGAGGTCTGGCTTCCGGCCCAGCGGCGGGCCGGAGAAGTCGCCTGGGGAAGGTTGTCTGGGGTGGTGCTGGAGGGGCTTTTTCAACCGAAAGGGGAGGGGGCTCATTAGGTAGATGTTCCTGAGGAGCGTGCTCCTGTCCCCTCTGGAATCTGGGCGCCAGTCAGGCAGTCTGGATGTCTGCTGCTGCTCATGCTTCCGGATGGTGGTGAAGCGGGTGTAGGAGGCCGGGCAGGTGCCCTTGCACTTGTTGAGGTGGTGTTTGGGGAAGTCTCCATGGACGCTGCCGCCGCTGCCCTCCCTGCTGTCACTGGAGATGTTCGAGCAGTGGTCGAGCTCGTCCGAGCAGGTGGAGAGGGGCTCTGAAGGTGCCAGGCCCCTGAAGCCCAAGGTGGGGTCCCCCATATTACTGCATGTCGGGGAGGCATAGACCCCACTGGGGTTCATTCCGTCCATCTCCCTGGGCCGGAGCTTAGTTGACTCCAGGAGGGACTCGGCGGAGCGGGCTGAGGTCAGGCCGCTCCGGGACAGCACAGGCGTGGGGGACTTGCTCAGCCTGCCGGACAGGTCCAGGGATGGCATGGACCGCGACCTCTGAATCAACTGCTCAAAAGCCGTGATGCGGGAGGAGACAGTGTGTTTGGGGATGTGCTCAGAGCCCTCCTGGCTGGGGCCCAGCTCCCCCCTGGCCAAGGCCAGGCTGCTCCTTTCAAAGTGGGAGGCAAGGTCGCGCACGCTGGAGGAAGAGGCAGATCCCAGGAAGAGGCCAGCTCGGTTGATCTGGTGCATGTCCCGGTAAAGCATGGAGAACTGCATCCCAGCCTTCCTTGAGAGAGGGCAGGGCCTCCTGGCGCTGGTGCCGTACTCCTGCAGGCTCATGGTGCTGCTGGACTTGCTGTCGTAATCCCGCCGGGAGCGCATGAGCAGGTTCTCGATGCTCCCCCCGACTTGGAGTGGGAGCCCTCTCTTGGAATCATTCAAAGAAACCGAAACGCAAAGGTTCTCACAGCTCTGAGCCTTTTCTGATGGCAACAGGACACTCTTCTGTTCCTGCAAAAGAGCGCTGGGAGCAGAGAGCCTGGGTTTGAACTTGGAGGGGAGGATTTCCGAAATGCAGGCTTTTGCAGCGGACAGGGGTTTCTTGTGCTTACACATAGGGCCTAATGCATTGCTAGTGTTAACCGTTCGGCTATGAACTGAAGATGAAGAAATCATGTGAGCATTCCCACCTTTACGATCCACTGGAAAGCATGCAGAATAAAATAAACAGACCCATTAGGTTAAAGCTGAAAGCTGCTAAAAAACAAAAGAGGAGAGGTAACATGCTCATTTGTAATAGGACTCTTTTTTTAAAAAAATTTCCAGTTGATGTCCAGAAGCAAAATAATCTATGCTGCAAAGCAGGTGCAAAGATGCAACGAAAAAATGGCCACCTTGCTAGAGTCAGGAAGGGCTAAAGCTCAGCTAATTTCTAAGAAAAGGGAATCAGAACAAAAAATATAAGAGAGAGAAGGAGAGATGCTTCAGGGAGAGAAAGGTTGGGGTTTACTGGAAGGAAAACTATTAACACCAGAAAGAAAAATGGCCGGTGAGAAACTAGGGGAGGGGACATAAGAGGACTCAAAGGCCTGGAAGTGGACCTGAACAAGGCAAAGGTTATCCCAGTAGCTGGAGGTTCACCCACTGCCAACACCCCGCTACCAGTGTGGCTGGGAGACACCCCGATGATGGTAGACAGGCGAGAGGACTGCAGGCTTCACTCAGTTACCTTTAGTGGAGGCCGAGCTGGAGGGTCGCTTGAGCCCACTGAGGCCCTGGAGCGGGATGTCTCCACCTTCCAAGACGCTTTTATAAATCTGTCTCTCGTTCTCCAAGCTTCCGAGATCCCCGGGAGCCCCATCTGACTCCCTCTTCACTGCATGGAAGTTGGAAGAATATATACTACGAACAATGTGATTTAAAAAGGAAAGAGGAAAGAGGAAAAAAAAAAAGAATAGGTGTTAGTATTTTTGACATTTTCCTAAAAAGGACATTTCCAGCTGAGGATAAGAAATACTTTCTGGCTAATCAAGCCCTGTCCTTTCTAAAGAACATTCTTACTTAGACGTAGAGTTCAACAGACACGGCAGGCCCAGGAGTGCCCTCAGAGGCTCAGGAATCATGTCCAAGCAGCAGCTCTGCCCTGACTGAGATGATGGATGCCTTCTTGCTTTCAGAGAATAACTGAGAGACGCTGCTAGGGGAGGGAGGGCAGGAGAGGAGACTAGGAGGCGGGGGGCGGCGGGGTGTGAGGGTGCCCGGGGCCGCACACAGGTTGGGGTAGTCAAGAACATAAGTGGAACCTCTGACATGTCACTGGCCAGTGTTGGCGTCTTCAAATCTACTACTTAGGTTATGTTTTGGGGCTACTTTTCTTTGGCTGATGGAGCATTAAAGTCAATGATAAAAGAAGGAAACCCAGCTGTCCTGGGTCTCCAGGAAAATCAGCCACCGAGTGAAAATGGAACCTGGGATTGTGTGCTTTTATTTTGCCAGCCACATTTTGCACCCACTTCTTTCAAACTTTATATTCAGAACATGATGACATGTATGGAGTCTCTACTGTTGATCTATCCTTCTTTCGCTGATATATCTCCTTCATTTATATTTATCTTGTTGAAATTCTAGGTATTTTTGCAAGTTACCACAAATCCTTTTTGGAATGAGGTGGAGCACAGAAAAAAATTAAGAGCACGTATTCACAGAACCCGTCCCTTCCCCGACCCCCAGTTTTCCATGCCCTCGTGCACTGCCACCCCGACGCACGGACACACACTCGCTCAGACAGGGGAAGGCTCCTCCCCCACAGAAGTACTTGGGCTTCTGCGAGGCTGCTTCTCAATGCCACTGAATTCAGTTTGCTGGTATCAGCCTAGATTTCTTAGCTCTAAAGATGCGAACAGCTTGGTTCAATTTCCCCATCCCCATATTTTATTATGAAGATTATTGAGTGTAGAGAAATGCTTAAGGAATTGTAACAGTGAACACCCACATGTTTCCCCACCCCATCCGACAAGGTGCACGGGGCTGCACTTGCTTTATCACACATCTCCTTCCCTTTAGCCATTAATCACAATGGAATTGTTTTTACAGTTTATGCGGCCTCAGGGCCCCACAGTCACTGATGGCAACAGCAACCGCCAGACCGCTCAGTGAGATGTCCTGTGTGGGGCGCGGTGTGCTAAGTGTCCGACAGTCATTCTCTCCCTAATCCTCACACACGACCCTACTTTCTCCATTTTCACAGGAGCCCCTCTGAGAGGCGGGGCCCTGCTTCAAGCAGGCCCGGCTCCGCGGATCGACAGGGCTGGGACCTGAGCCGCACAGAGCGGATTCTCAGCCGGATTCTCAGCCGCTGTTTCACAGAGTGTTTCCTGAGCACCATGGAGGCTCGCACACCACAGCACACGGGACCTGAGGATTCTCAAGCTCTGTGTGCGTCAGGACCGTGGAGTGCCGCCTGTCAACAATGGACGCCTGGGACAAGTAGCTGCAGGACCCAGGCGTTGGAAACAGAAAAGAGGTGGAGACTCTGGTAAAACAGACACTGTCTCCAACTCAGGGAAGCGAAGTTCGCCTGAGCCACACGGCTGCCTCTATACCTCCCACGCCTCCCATGGGCCCCCTTACCCTGTAGCCACCGCTGGTTTTAAGGGCTTTACCTGCTCTACGTCAGGGGACTACCCAGGTGGTCAGGGTTCCCTGACCCTTACTCATTCTCTCAGGCTTAGGTCAGGGGATCCAATGCTTTCCCCCTTTCCTCAGGCAAGACAGAAGATCATTACTGGGAAATCTAAGGGAGAAGAAAATTAATCCCCAAAGATGAGAACATAAAAGCATGCGGACGAAGTGAGCCTACAGAGCAGCCTCCCAGGGTGGTCTCAGAGAGGAGAAACCGCCAGGAGGGCTAGGATGGGGGCCTCTCCCTCCCCAGGCTGTGCCTACTTTTTAAGAGCCCACTTGACGATAGAGTCTACAAAGACACTTAGTAAGTATTTGTTGAATGAATAAAAGTTTGCATTTTCTGAAAGCCAAACTGGCACACGTGATCTGATTAAGGATCTGTTTTGATTTGTGGAATTATGTATTTAGAAATTCTTCCACACGTATAACAACAACTGTATCACGTTTATCGAGGGCTCCGAGCTCCTGACGTCAGTGACCATGGAGTCATCAGAGCAGCGGGGAGAGGACTGCAGGGAATCGAGGTGGCTCAGACCCAGGCCGGCCATCCTTCCTGGTGTCCGGGCCCCTGCCTGGGGGGCCCACTCCCACCCTTAGAGATAAAAAGGCTTGTCTCTCTCAGGCTTGGGGGCCAGGCCTGGGGACAAGGGCTGCTACCATGAAGCTTTGGGCTCTCCTCCTTCTGCTGCAGGGGCATTCGCAAATGTCCCTGGTGCTGATTGACAAAAGCCATCAACTCTAGTGAAAGGGCTGGAGGACCCCTAAAGGTGACTCACAATGTTGTGGCACTGTACGCCAATTTAAATACATGTAAGCTCATCTAAACTGGCTTTCACTTAGAATTTCCTAATTAAAAAGAAATCTGTCTCTTTCCTAAACCTCTCTTTCACAGTCCGCCATCTTCTCTTTGGTTGCATTTTCTGACTTTGTCCTTCAGCTTAACCCCATGTTTCTCCTTTTTGTACATCCCAACCGCAAAAAAAAAAAAAAAAAAAAAAAAATCCATGTACAGATGTCTTTTAGTCTTCCAACCAACAGTTGTGGTGACTGGGTCGCTTTTGTGAGGGAGGAGGCTCTAAAGCCCTGGTTTGGGGCGACCGGACCTCCCTCAGCATCAGAGTGACACTGACGGTGGCTTCTATCCTGCTGTCCTTTCAACTGCCTCCCCCTTGGGCAGAACACCCAGCCCAGCCTGCCTGGGTTCCTCCTGGCTTCTCGGTCATGATGCCGGCTGCTGACCTCACGTCCTCTACCTCTGCAGCTGTCAGAACTCTCCCACCCACCCCACCGGCCACCCCACTTACTGGCTTTATTCCACCCATTATCACCATTTTTTTTCCCTGCTTTCCTACCAGAACAACAAACTAGCCCTCAGGAAACCTTTCAATTGGATTTGCTATGGCCAATTGTTTTCTTTCTGATACCAAAGCCAACATGCTTTTTCCAGATGTGGGACAATTTGCAACTTGTTTCAAAACAATATCTAAAAATCTAAAAGCTGTGGTACAATGTTTTTACAATTAATGTATGCTTTTCATCGGATCTCCTAATTGGAGAGGCAGATATCATTTGTCCATTGCACCAGAGGGGAAACAGAACCAGAGTGGAGAAGGCATTCGCTGTTAGTCACAAGGTTGTTGGGTCTTTGCTGTGTTCAAATAGATCAGAGAAGATGAGAAAAGTGGCCTCAGGCTGATTGAGAAAGACACTGATTACTTGACAAAACAAGTCAGGTTCAAAAGCTCAGCTCTCGGCAGCCTGGGCTGAGGAAGAGCTAGGGACAGGGAAGAGAACTTACTCTCTGGCTAAGATGCAGCGCTGGCTGCGAGTTTCAAGAGGATTCAACAAAAACACACTCATTCGAAGAATAAAGTGAGAGAACAGAGCAATCATTTTAGGGCCAAATGTTTCTAGTTGTGCTGACTGGCGGCTCTGGAAGAGGCGGGCAGGGTTCTGGCAGCTGTGATCCCAGCCAGACTCCAACAAGGAATGTGGGTCAGCCGAGGCAAAGCCACTCATTTTAAAGACTGGGAAATAATTGGTTTCTCTCAGCCTGGCCTTCTTCATCTGCAAAACCACTCGGTGTGGTGAGGCTGTCCTAAAAGTCCACCTTCCATTCTGTTATCTGTGCAGAGCTTTCTGTTGAGCTCCAGACACAGACATTCAACTGCCTTCTAGGCAGCTCCACTTAAGACGTTCCTCAGGCGTCTTAAACCCGACACATCCCAAACCACACCCAGCTCTGTTCCTCCACCTCCGCAGCCCAAGCCAGAAAGCCCAGAAAATCCACCCCCTTCTCCCTCTTCTTGCTGCCCAAACCTAGTCAGTCACCAAGTCCCACTTACTCCCTGTCCTTGACACAGCTCACCTTAATCCCTTTCTCCTCTACCTCCTGGTCACTACCCTCAGCGGCTCACCCACACCTCTGCAGTAAGCACACCATCACCCCCCACCCCAAGTCTCCAGCCCTGTTTCCCTCTGACCCAAACCACTGCCAGCGGTATTTCTAGAAAAGATCTTACCACCTCACTCCATTACTCATTTTATTCATTCAACAAGTATTTATCGAGCACCTACTACATGTCACTCTCTTAGGCAGAGAATCAACAAGGAAGAAACCAGACAAAAGAATTCCACCTTCATGGAATTCACTGTTCAAAACCACTTGGTGTTTTCGGGAAGAAACCAAAAAGTAACTGAGGCTGTGGGGCGTGGGTGGCCCTAGGCAACCTGGAGAGGGCAGCTGTGACGTCCAGCCTTTTGAACTGCATGAAAAAAGTTTACTTTTTCTATTTATCATATAATGTTGTCATTATTCACTTTTTTTAGTTGCTGCTCCTCTAACAAGCCCACCTTTCCTCCTCCACAAATCAGAGGCACTCGCTCCCTCTGGGGTCCCATCATTGCGTGAATTGCGCTGGATTCTGATCGTTAATTACAAGTCTGTCTCCCTATTATGTTCAAAATTTTCCCTTGAGGGCAGGCAGTTTATCTGATTAATCTTTGCATGACTGGTGCCTAGCACTGTTGTTCAGTAAATATTAGTAGAATAAATGATTCCATAAAATTAAATGCCTACCTGCGTATAGATTTATGACATATTTTTAAGCCCTGGGAAGTTTCTAATGTTTCATCAAGTTCTTCAAGTAATGATTTGTGTTTTGATCTTCACTTTGATTATGGGGGAAAATGTGTTTTCTAGTGCACCATTCATTACCACTTAGGAGAACACCAGCTTCTTGAGTGCCACCTGCTGGCCACACAGAGTAAAGTGCTTTGGGTTAGGCAAAGAAGGGGTTAGTGCTACTTAACGCTGAATGCTAAGCAATGATGAAAATGAGGAGGCTGCACTGCTGATTTATAGATCTAATTAACTCTACAGAAATAAAATATAAAATTGGACATACGCTGTGATTGCAACTATAAAAATGTATTTTTTGAGATGAAGGGCTGGTAAGTGTATTAGGATTTTAGGACAAAAGGTGAATTTCTTCCTCGCTGTTCCCAGGTCCTTTTAATAACCATTTATGACCCCCCTTTCTTCGGCCCTTGAGTTAAGTTAGGTCTTGCCAATGTTTCTTTCAACAGATCGTTCCTGTCCATTGAGTGAAAGGGGCCAGTCTCAGTCCACAAGTTGCCTGCCTTGGTGCTGAGCAAGTCAGATTCTAGTTAATGAAGCCTTATAGGTGCCTTCATTTATTCAGCAAATGTTTACAGTGCACTTTCCTATGTGTCAGGCACTGCACTTAAGCTGGCTCCTCACCAGTTCCAAATACAGAAAAACTTTACTCATTTGAACAAACTGGGAGAAAACCAAGCTCGAATTACTGATAAATCCCCAAATGGTAGAATAGCAGGAGGAAAAAATATCTCCTCTATTCCTGCCAAGTATTTCACATGAGCTAGGCTAAGGCTGAAAAAAACAAAGGTCTTTGGAGACCTATTTCAATGGTATAAACAAGAGAGCTTGGTAAATTAAAACATCACATATCTTTATGTACACAAATACTCAAGAGTCTGACAGCAATTTGCTCTTTTAAGCAGTTTGCATTAGTCCCCTTCAATCCTGCTAACATGATATTATAAATAGTTGCTTAGGTTGCCTTTTTTCAGTCACTCAAAAGACAGTAAATTGCAGCATGCTCTCCATTAACTTGTTCCTCAGTTTTGAATCAGTATGGCACAGGTGAGTTTACTGCCAGCACCAGCCCCTGGCCTAGACGCTCACCGCTGCTAGTCTGATAGCAGTAGGAATGGCTCTGCCACACACCAGCTGTGGCGCCTGGGACATTACACTGCCTGTTTCCTCACCTATCAAATGAGGATTAAAAATAACGCCTGATCCTGGAATATTGAGAGGATTAAATGAGGTAAATCACATAAGATGCTAGCATAGGGCCTGGTACACAGTAAATGCTGAATAAATCGTTAAAGTCACCATTTCATTCCAGAACTAGGTGCCTAACTCTGAGAGTCTGTGGGCGCTGCTTTCTTTTCTGTATACTTTTAATCCTTATAGTCTCCTCCAATCACTTGCTACTTTGCCTTCTTATTCACTAGCATTCATTGTGTGTGTGTGTGTGTGTGTGTGTGTGTGTGTGTGTGTGTAACCCCTCCAAACTATTAAAGGTCTATTTCTTATGTTCTTATTATGATATCGAGCACAGTGCCTCAGATCCAGCAGAGCTGAGGAATTCGCCCACCTGGCCACCTGGAACAGGCGCATTTTTTATCTTGTGCATTTCAGGGAGATGAGGGTGAGGAGGTAGAGGGGGGAGACCAGGCAGCAGGGCTGACCTGATGCAATCCTGGAAACAGCAGGGGCGGAGAGGGATCTGGTCCAATCAGGCACTCGGCAGTCAGGCCTGAAAAAGTGGCAAGCTTTTCCCCTGACAAACAGGTGACCTCAGGGATCAGGGACCTGTGGTCTTGAAGAAACCCTTTATCTACAGACAGTCTAAGGTCATCTGGTGGGCTTTGCCTCTGACAGCATGTCTCTGGGACCTTAGAGGTCCTGTGACCTCTCATCCTTGGAGCTGAGGGCACAGTTCTAGCTCCTTAACCTCAGAGCCCAAAGTGGAGGGAGCAGGTGAGCAGTCCCGATGATAAGGCTGAGCTTTGACTCCTCTCTGTCCTATCGGTGGCCTGATCACCACCCTCACAGTGAGCGCGGAGACTTTATGTCTGACCTTCGCGGAGATGAAACTAAAGACAGGAAACTTCCCCCTCGCTGATGTCCTAATACATCATCTCAATTTCACCTGAGAGTCTGGGGTATTTTAATTAAAATCATTAATATATTAATTAATGATTTTAATTTAGTTGCTTAGGTTGCCTTTTTTCAGTCACTCAAATATTTATAGAAGAAATACTCACAGAATAGATCTGGTTAGAGATTTTGTCACTACCTTAAAAGGATTAAGCCTTCCCCCCCAATTTTCCAGTGAACTCCTCTAATCCCAGATAATTGACTGGCCAATGAAACTACTTTTGCAAAATGCCCAAGTGACTGTAATGTTTGCCACAAATATCCATCAACTCCGCATCGGAGTAAGTCAGGCTTCTATCTGAGCAGTTGATTTTGGCTCACTGTGGATCTGCCCAACCCAAATGGGACAGGTGATAGTTGTGCCTCCCTTCTTGTCATACTTGGAAGAATAAGCTAGAGATCCGATGGTGGTAAGATGAGGAGCTGCTCCGACCAAAACAAGCTCCCAGATCCGCGGGGTGCACCAGGTGTGACGGAGAGGCAGTCCTTGCTCCCAAGGAGTGTATAATTTATTAGCCGTTATAAAAATGCAATAACATAATTCAGGTATCCAACAAAAGTCAGTGTCCAAGAGGTACTAACATGGGAATGGACACAGATAGGCTCAGTTAGAGTGTTCGCAGACAAGCTTAAATGCCTGTTATTTACCCTGTGTGTAGATTGGGGCAAGCAGCACTGAACCATTTTCAGCGGAGATAACAGCTACATGGCCAAGTTCTGAGACAGAGAATCTGGCAGAGAATGCAGGAGGGTTTGGGGGGTAGTTTGGGGGATGATTTGGAGGAGAAGATGCAGGTTGGTATGGGGAAGGTTGCCCCAAGTGAGTGAGGTGTGCACACATCATCCAGGGAGAACCCTAAGAATCGGTACGGGGGAATAAAGCCCCGTCTCTGAGAATCTCGGCCCCATCCTTCCTCTCGGTCCCTTCCTTCCCTGAGATAGGTCCTGCCCAAGGACCTGAACCCCACTTACACATTCACACACCCCCTTCCCACAGGAATCAGCAAGTGAGGTAAACGTGAATCACATTCTAAGGGTAAAGATGACAACATAGGAAAAGCTTATGAAAATTAACATGAATCATCACAAAATTAATTTGGAAGAGAAGGAGAAAAACAGAAGAAAAAAAGTTGAAGACTAGAATCGTTACCTATCACCAAACCATACGTCATTCAAAGCCACTAGGCTCCAAATAAAACACACTTGGGTATAAAACACAAGCTTCTTCCCATTTTTGACATTTCATACATTAAGTTGTGTAAACAAAGTGGCAACTTACTATCCAGGAGGCTCTGAAGAAATATCCGGAGTGGGGCTGATTGCTGAGCTCTGTAAATGTAATAAAAAAAAAAGAAAAAAAAAAAAAGAGAGAGAGAGAGAGAGAGAGAAAGAGAGTATATGATTTATTTTGACTCAGATATTTCAAGTCAAGGGGAAGGAGAGAAGTCCCTTCCGTTTGCTAACTTAGCCAGGAACCCCTGGGAGAAGGGGAGCCCGGCTGGAAGGGACTCAGGACTGGGCAGGGCAGGTGCCTTTCCTTGGGAGGAGGATTCCTGGGAAGGGGGTGCTCTCATTGTCTCTGGTCTTTTGCCCCCCAGGGGCTGGCTGCAGCCAAGGCCCCCGGGGTGGGTCAGGAGATGACCTCCTGGTTTACTTGTCCCTCAGTCACAGGCCCCCTGGGCGGACGGGCCCACCATCTGGCCGACAGGCATTTGTGGCATGGACAGCACACCCTACGCCAGTGCCCCCCGACCTTCAGACCCCCCTGCCAACTCCCCAGACTCCTTCATGCACCCCAGATGCCACATCCAGAGAGAGTCACCCAAAACTTTAGGTACAGAATACACTGTGTTTGGATCATCTGTTTGCCCCAGCAGATTTAGAGGTGTGAAAAGGGGGAGAAATGCAGTTTTATGAAAGCTATTAATGACCACTCAGCCCCAGTGGGGAATATTTCATAAGATCACATGCCACTATGCAAAAGGAAGAAAACAATCGAGAGCTCCATGCAGAGGAAAAGCAACATAATCGTGTAGTTTAAGGTTTCTGTTGTTGTTTTGGAGAGAAAAACACAACATGTTTGCTTTTAAAAATAATGCGATGGTTGAATAAATCAGTGAAAAAAAATTAACTTTTAAAGATGCTCCTATCTTCAATAATGACTATTACAAGGAAAACAATCTATCTGGAGGAGGGGTATTTGAGGAAAGGAGAGAAAGAGAAACACCAGGGAAAAGGAAAGGAAGAAATAGAAAGAGGGAGATGATGGGAGAGAGGCCTTTATCGGGAACTCAGGCCCCTGGCCCCCTGCCCCCTGGATCCCGTCGTTTCTGAGGGCACTTCTGCCCCAGGAGCGCAGCGCCCTCTGCTCCCCATCACTCCTCAGAGGAGGCCCCCCTCCGACCTCCACATCGGTCCGTCGGTCTGGCCTTCCTTTGCCTGCCTGCTCTCTCCTGCCCGCTCTCTCTTCCTGAGCCTGACCTCTCGCATCCGCCTCCAGCCTGGGTCTTCACCCACCTCTGTGGATGATGTTCTGGTCTCCCTGTTGAAAAACGTTTGCATGACCCTGCTGAGTCCTCTGGGAACAGCCCCATGCCTTCCTGCCATGACCGCATGATTTCAGTCAGTGCTGTATCCCCGGGGGATCCCCTGGTTCCTCACCACATACTGTAGCTCCCCTCCACCCCTCACCCAGCAACCCCAAAAGTTTTTAGAAACCTCTTCGTTTTCAGACCCACTGCCCTTTCCTCAGAGTCTATTTCTGGGACCTCCCCGGAGTACGGGGTCATTCTCCCGCCTGTCTCCTCACTCCACATCTCACTGCCCCCACATCTGGGGACGGCCTTCTCTCTGACCTTCCCCTTGGCCTCCTGTTCCTGTCATCACCATCCCATAGTAGTTCTTGGTCTTTCATCCTTTCTCTCACCCTTTCATTTACCCTTAGATCTGGAGTCTTCACCTGCTCCCAGGATGTCACTTCTCTTCAGGTGACCCCGACTGACTTTTCCTAAGGCCCGGCCTCTCCCACGAGTCCCAGTCTCACACTTCCTACTGTCTACCGGATACTCCCTATGGGATACCCAGCCAACGCCTCAAAAATAAATGGCTTAAAACCAAATCCTTCATCTCATCCCTGATTTTTCTCCCCATCTTTCTTACATGACATACTGATGTCCCCATTGTTCCAGCTGCCTGGATGAAACTTGAGAGTTGCAATTTCCCCCACCCCATTCTTTGTTTTTCACACCAGTTAGTTAGCGTGTCCCCCAGCCATTTCCTCTGCTTCCCCCCCTTCCCCCCATGCTGTGCTGCTGAGGGTGGGTTCTCACCACTACCTGCCTCCCGGTCCTCTCAGCCCCCACCTGGAGGGCCTCCCTCCGATTCAGCCTTTCTAAGCGATGACACTACCCTTCCTGAAACTCTTCAGAATTAAATCACTGGTGCAGGCAACACCACTCATTTCCTTAATCGTCTTTTCTGAGCCTCTATAATCCAGGCTCAACCCTCTCTCCCAAGCCTACCCCCCACTATGATCACCCCAAATGTTCTATTACAGCTGAATTCTACTTCATTCCTTCAACATATCCTCCACAGGTTCACGTCTGTGCTCCTTACCAGGCCTCCAGCGGCCGCCCCTACGCTCACCACGTACCTGAGTTCCACCTGCCCTTTAGGATCTCAGGCTACCTCTCTCTAGCCTTCCCTGACTTCCCATAATACTTCTCTCCCTCCCGGCACTTAGAGCCCCTACCATGCACTTCGCTGTTAGCAGCCGCTGCTGTGTGCTCCTGGGGATGTTCTACTTAAGAGTGTGACTCAGCTGTCATGTTCCTGAAGGCAAAGCCCATTTTTTGCTACTGAATTAGAACCTCCATCCCCCCTTTCCTTGTAAGGGCCTCTCTTGTGTTTTCAGGGACCCCTAGGAACAGTTCTCTAAACATCAGGTTATTTTTCTTCCCTATTACGTACTAGGGATTAACGGGCAGCAGCAGGTAACTGAACCAATGGGAAGATGATTAATTTATACATGAAATACTTTTTGTGCCCATCCTGCCCAGGCAGGGTGCTAGGAACTGGAAGCCGCCGCGACCCTCGGGGGGTTGCAGTTAGATTGGTTCTCTAGCTGCCTTCCATCCTCATAAGTGACACGGAACCAAGCATTATCTGGACTACCTTCAGTCCTCCTGTCCTGCCCCAGCTCACTTTAGGACCTCCCTGCACCCACAGCTGTCAACTCCAGAACTAGCTCAGACCTTCCACCCCACCAGGGCTCTAGCTGGCTCCGCCCTGGCTGGGAGCGGCCCCCTGCTCCGGCCTGCAACATCGATGCCTTGGCTGCCTGCGCTGTGGCTCAGGTGCTGCGCCTCCTCCCAGTTCTGAAGGGAGCCCGAGTGTAATGCTGGCCCCTCTGGCTTCCTTGTCCTTCACTGACTCCGGCTCCTGAACCCCGGCTCCCCTGATCTGTTGGCAGTTCCTGGCTTCTCTTCCACACCCCCACCCCCCAGTGCTGCCGTAGCCCCTGCTTTCCTTACCCTGCCCCTGGCTTAAGCCTCTGGCACTCACAGGACTTTTGGTCCCCAAGTCACTCATGCTGGTGGTCTGACCCTCCTTCCTTGTCTTAGTCCTGAAGTTGAACATGATCCACTCACAACTTCCACTTTTCCTGCCACAGTACGGGGGCCTTCCCGGCCTCTTTAGCAGTGTCCACATTCCTTTGTGTTTCCTGTAAAGACCCCCTTTCCTTGTAAGGGCCTCTCTTGTTTTTTTCAGGGAGCCCTGGGAGCAGTTCTCAAAACATCGGGTTATTTTTCTTCCCCTTGGGAGCCCATTTACCTTGGACTCTCTTTCTGACCTATCCCTTAATAAGCCACCCTTTGACATCGTTCCATTTAAAAACATCAGTGCCGGTTGAGTTTCAAACGCTTGTTTTGTGGCCGGGCGGTCTGGCCTCTGGGGCGCATTTTTTCATTGAGAACTTTCTGACCTTTCAAATTACAAATAAGACTACTCTGACAAAGCCAAAGCCGTGCACGTGAGAGGCACTCAAAGCTCACTGCTATGCTTTTGAAAGTGATCTCCCAGGGTTGCAAAAATGACAACTGCTAGACAGTGGCTCCCTGAAAATTCAGAGAAGGCATTCCAAGGAGAAAGAGGGGAAGTTAGAGGGTCACCCCTCAAAGCAGAGGAAGAGGGGAAGCTGTTTAAAGCACCAGCCACCCACGAATACGTGGAAAACCCCCTTTAAGGAAGATGCCAAGCTAAAAAGAAATCGCAGTAAAAAATGAAGGTGGGGGAAAGGAATGTAAAGCAGGAGTCAGGAAGCCATGCAGCTTTAGCATAACCAGCGTCGCCTGACCTACAGCAAAAACCACAGCGTCGGGGAAACGAAACAGAGCTTGGAAAGGGGCAGATGGCATGAGAAAAACTCAGAAATACCTGTGACAGGTTTGCACTGGGGGCTTTGTTAAGCGTCTCCATTTTTTCTAAATCTGCCTCTAACTCTGTTTGGCAGAGGTTGAGATCTTTTTCTAGATTAGTCTGGTTCAAGAAAGAAAAGATGGGAAAGCGTATTTTAGTTTAGAGCGAAGGCAGAGAGCATGGAAGGTTAAGTTTGAAAAATGAGCTCTTTAGTGTTACATTTTAATAAGGCAGAGATGGAATGATTAAAACACAAGAGCTCACTGGAAATTACTTACAGCCGTGAGAACAGAGAATGCAGCATTAGGCACAGAAAATATAAATCCTGAAGCAATCAGAGCTTCAAAACTCTATCCTGCTTGCTAAAGAGAACTACAAATACGACAGAAACCTACCTTTAAGGAAATACCTATTTTCTCTCTTTTCAGAGTAGGGTGACTGTGACAAATTCTCTATGTCAGAAGAATAAATCATTGTTTAAAAATAAAAAAACCCTCAAACATTAGTATAAGCCTTAAGAGACTGTTAAATAGATTTATCACCAAGCCAAAAAAAAGTTACAAGTTTAAAAAAAGCGATTTAAGAAAATAAAAGGAAAACCCCACAACACACTCACACTAACCAGGCTAGAGAACACACATACAGCCCACGGAGGAGGCGCGGAATTACCTTTCTATCCTCTCTAGGAAGGATAGAGCAGTCTCCAGGAGTATAATCCCATATCTTTTTGGGAGGCTGATGGGAAGCAGAGGAGGAAATGAAGAAATGAGCATAAAGACATAAAGACAAACATGGAGACTGGCTCAAACAAAGAGGGGTACACGGGGAGAACTGTTTCAACACAGAGAAGTGAACTAAAAGCAACGGGGTGGGCGCTAACTGGGAAGCTCGTGTCTGTGTCTCTGTCTCCAGAGTAAACCATTGTTGGAGTCCAAATATTGAAAACTTAAAAGAAGATGCAAAGGAAGAAAAAAAAAAAAGCATTAACACCAATTTAAACCAAAACAGAAACTTTTAAAATTCCTTATTATTCTTTTTAAACTGAGATCAACACTGAGATTCCACATTTTTGAAGTGACCTTCTCCACTGTAAAATTCATTGTTTGTTAATAAATGGGTGAATCTGGAGATTTGGCCAATGGAGGATAAACTGAACTCAATGCATTTTCTGTGGTTTGTGGCAATGATATCCATGTACGAAGTAGGTGATAAATTTTGCGCTGTGTATCTAGACAATTTTTAAAATCTTTTACTGTTTACTGGACTTTGTTAACACTGTTAGTCGTAGAGCCATACCTTCCATCTCCTTTAGAGATCCGAGTTTATACTATGAATTTAAACAGTGGATTGTAAGGTTTCTCTTTGTTTTCTCCTTTAACTTTTCAAGATAGAATTGGCTGCATCCCTACAACAGAAATCTGACAGAATTGCTATAAATTTAGTGAGGGAGGGCTTTGAAGGGTAGGATACCTGGAAGTTACAAACTGATTCTAACTCGCCTCCTCCCTGTCCTCCCATCTTGCGCTGTCTAATTAGACTTGAAATTTCTTATACGATGACCTCGGAGGAGATGAGATCATTAATAGCTCCTGGAATTCTGTGCAAATTTCATTATAACCAACCGCAGAAGCATTCAAATTGGTTTACATTGTGACATTTCGCTTTGAGCTTACTTATAAAAATCACATCAATTTCTGCAGAGGGAATAAAAGAAGAAAAAAGGCTGACAGCCAGGCTCTTTGTAATGAATTTGCAAATGAAAAGTAATCTGATTTCAAGATGCATTCACCACTGAAAGTAACAGGTCAGTAATGTGATCTCTGTGTGTATGAAGTGCTATTAACAATCATTTTTCTGTAAGCACTTCATACACTTCATAGATTGTTTATATGGGGAAGTAGACTTTTTAAAGTCACTTTTGGTACCCCTACTCGTTTGGAAAAAAGAGACAGCACTTACAAATTAAATTGGTCTTAAATAACCTTCCCAAAAATGGTCGGTCCCTGGAGTCCTGAGTGACTTGATATTCTACAACAACCTATTAGGGCTAAAAGGTATTACAGTCAAGATCTTGCTGAAATTTCAGCTTGTTTGGGGTTGCTTTCAGTGAAGGGGCTGAAAAGGAAGAGAGTCCAGGGTGAATGTCTAATGTCAAAGTTCTGGCAGGCTTTCCTGTCTCGGGGGAAGGGGGTCCTGAATTGGTGGGCAATAAAAAGTAGAAATGATGATCTATCTACATGCATTGGTAGGAGTTTTAATTTCATTCTGCTTCTGCACGACTGAAAAACATTCGAAAACAGCTTTCATGGTTTATGCCACTTTTTGGTTATGTCTGTTACTCTTTTATGGCCCACAGTGACTGGGGTAGGAGAAAAGTGAAAAGAAAAATTCTCTCCCTACCACACCTTCTTACCAAATGCTGGAAGTATAGCATTGTTATTAAACTTGGTTCAACTAGGTACTGAGCCTGCCCTTAGAATGCCTTAGACCATAAGGAACCATTCATCTCAACACTGTTCCTCAGGAGAGACATCGATTGAGCTATTTTGGTGAGTGTTCAGAAGTATTACCTTTTATTACATTAAAGGACCAACACAGAGTGTGGGTGGGAAGTATAGGAGGCCTAATTCATGGTGATGGAAGATGGTTTGACTTCGGTTGGTGGGAACACAGTGCAACACACCAGTCTTGTATCATAGTAATGTACACTTGAAACCTATTTGACCCTATTAACCAATATCACCCCAATAAATTTAATAAAAATGTAAACGAATGTAAAAGACCTATACAAAAAGTAGTAGTCCCATTTAAGAAGGACTGTAAAGTTTATGCCAGTAACACTCATGGCTTTAGAGAAAATGACATTTTGGAAAAACATCTCTTTTAAGAGGCAGTTAGAACAATAGGGTAGGGATACAAATTACAACAAGGGCCCAATATACAAATGGACTATGTTCCCAACATTCACTTGGATTAGCTGTGTGGTGTTCAGACCACAGTTTCTAGTAGAAACAGTGTTAATTTACCAATCCCTTCACAGAGCCCATTTAATGTACTCTGGAACTGAAATACTGCCTATTGCTGACAAAAATAGAATTATTTGCAATGACAGCTTTAGTAAAATAAACCAATCACAATTAATTAGCAAAAAACTGTTTCATAATGTTTCTTAAAAGCTAATATTTAAGATAAAAATAATTTAGTTATTTGGCCAATAAGGAGATGGCTAGAAATTGTGGATTCTGAATTGGAGTTCAAAGATCAATGGCATGAATTCTCGCTTATACATAATTTAAAGCTAATAGCATTTGTTTTCCTGATGGAAGTTTAGTATTTTTATATATGCCAATCATGGTCTTTTGAGGGGGACAAGGGAGAAATTATATATCAAAATGTTTTTCTGTGAGATAATTGAGTAAGTTCTAAGAAAAAGAAGAAAAGGAAAAGGGTTGGAATACTGTTAAATATTTGCATGTGGATAATATTGCCTGAGGTTGACTCCATTGATGTCTGAATGGTAGACAGCAGAGAAAAAAGGGAGAGAAAGGAGAAGTGAGGTGTTCATCAAAGCTTTGGGAAGGGGCAGCTGGTGCACACTTTGGGGTTAGCTGCCTCCCTCTCCACTGGTCACTAGGTGGCGCTGTTCATCCAGGACCACTTAGCGCTATTAGACACAGTGTCTAAGGAGGGGACATGGTGGGAGGAACGTCTTCCTACACGCAGGCTGTTTGCAAGTCAGGTGCTCCTATCTCAGAAGATGGATGAACTTTGAAACAAAGCTCAGCATTGCTAAATCAACTTAGCGGTCCCAGAGACCAACTTAATTTGTCTTTGTCTTCATCTTACTACAAATATACACCATGGAATTTAACATTTTACTAAACTGTAAAGTTAATTCCTGTCTGCAGATAAAACTATCATACCAAACCCCAGTCATTCAAATACTAGATTCAATACTTAAAGTCTCATACAAACATCTAATAAAATGTTTTATTTTTATACATGTAAACCCTGTACCTGTAAATTCTTTTTACAGTCGTAATAATTAAGATTTAAAGTAACTGGAGTTTTAAAGTCAGTTTCCAGTCATCTCTAGTGGAAAAACAAGCTCAATTTTCTCTTCCGTTTGATACTAAGAAAATCCTCCTTTGGGCGCCAAAACTCAAGTTGGACCAAAGCCAACGTAGACACACCAGGGGGAAGCTGCAGAATATTTTCAGGCTGAACACTAAATTTGCTGGAATTCCTAACTCTCATTTCAAATTTTGGGAACTATTATCCTAACGCATAGAGATCACTCCCTCAAGGTTGCCTGAAACAGGGTTGTACTTGTGGGTCATGGTCTGCAAGGAGAGACCCCTGTGGCTGCCTCTGGCACTTCCATTGCACCTGTGCTTTTAAAAGTCCTATCTAAAATGTGACAGTCTTAGACAGTATAAAACGGTCTGCTCAGTGTGTAATGCATTTTCCTGCTGGTCTTCAGCATGCAATAAAGACATTGGTCAAGGAACTGAGCCAACGCCCGATATGCCGTCCGCAGGCAGGTGGTATTTGTTGCTAGTGGTGGGAGGTCCTAAGACAAGCAAGGGTGTTTGTTTCTCTGGGATCTCTGGCAAGGAATCCTTGCAGCGCGCACTGTCCTTTCTTGGTGAAGTAAAGCACTGGAAAGCTTACAGGTTGTGGTGAGGCTACATAATCCCACCACTGACAACTGACATGGTGCCCTCCAGTCCTTGAATTCCTTATAAATAGATCTGATTCTTTAGCAGCGACAATGCATCAACAGCATTATTTTCAAAAATGTCTATAACCACTGAAGCTATTAAACTTACCGGTTTCCCAAACTCCAATTCCGAAAAGAATTTATACCAAGGTTCATTCTTTAAATCTATCTCTTCTGGGCTTATATCCCGACTCTATAGGGGTTGGTGATAGGGAAATGGAAGAGAGAGAAGGATAACATTATGCAAAGATTACATAGGAACAGGCCAGTAGAGATGCAGTGGTTTCCAGCTATATACAGCAACTGCATTCAATAGCAGCAATCATCCATTTTTACTGACACTGGCAAAATCATGGAGCTAAAACAGGTGGGGAAGGACGTGTTTATCGAGATGGGGACACTGAGCTAGGCAGCAGTGCGCGAACCCCTCTCAGCCCTAAGGCAGAAGACGGATGGGCTGTGATGGAGAACTCCGCACCACACTGCTGCCCTGCATAAGAAACCGGAATACGGCCATAACAGTATTCCCACATTGTGGGAGAAAAGAAAGCCCTTCTTTCCCCCTCGGAAGGAACTATTAGTTATGAGCAAATAACCTGGTAAGCACGCGAAACATTTAGCCATTTATGCCAGGTAAGTAGAGCAAACAATTTTTACAGCCTAGTACAGATTTAGTTCTTATTTGCAAGGCTGCCTTAAGGTTTTCAAAATAAATGCAAATACTGACACTTTTATAAAAGCCAATTTGTTAATACTGCATCTTTAATGGCACATGAGTAGGTGAGAAACCATGTCCCATACACAGTAAAGTGAAAGATGACATAAGTAAAAACAGAGGACACAAGTGAAAAAACATTTTAAACGAGCACCTGTGGGGGATGAATACAGACAGAATATACCTTATGTTCTAACAAATAAATGTTAAAGAACTGGGAAAAATTAAAGTGAGGGAAAAGCTGAACAAGACAGATAACAGAACGAGGGGCGGGAACTTCTGGGTTATGTTACAAAAATAGGTTAGATTTCTCACTTATAGAACTCTAAGAGGTAGTTCACACAGACTGATAATTGATTCCATGGGAGTTCATACTTAATCAAATATTTATAAAGTTCTGGTACCTTTCTCTGTGGAATAACATGCGCTTCTGGAAATAATTAGTTAAAAATGAACGCCTGGAAAGCAAATCAAGTTTCCCCTTAATAAACTGGAGATATGTTCACAGACAACAGTGTTAGAGGCTCATGGCTTAGTTAAATTTGTATACGTATATGTTTCAAAAAACCTTGATAGTCACAGGAGAGATGGTGAGTTTCTGGTTATAACATAAAATGTACATTTTCCACTGAGATTAAAAACAACGTATAAGAAACTTTGCTCCCTCAAGGCTCCAACACCCGCGGCAGGAGGCTGCACGTCCTGTGGACACATCGTCGCTGCAACTGCTTCCCAAGCAGCTCTTCTTGGTCAGGTTTTTCTCAACATTCCATTAACAGGCCTTCTGCAGCTTATAGCAATGGCTATAAATTTTCTCAGTGACCTTCACCAATCCCTTCTTCTAAATTCTTAGAACCTTCACCATTACTTTTACTTTTGTTTTAAATTGAGGAAAATATAGACAAGAACTTTAGCTGAAAATCACTGATCATAAATTAGTCGAAATCAGAGGGAAATGTCCAGATTAAAACCTTCCCCAATTTAGGGACTTGGGGCTTAAATCTTGAGAGAGAAGTCCTCTCAATGGGCTCTGTAATTATGTAAAATAATGGATTCTGTATTTATCTGGTGAAATGAGGCCCAATACAGTTTAGAAAAACAGTTTAGATATTGGGGCATCCTAACCCTAATATGATGGGGTTTCATGAAACCTGTTTCATTGTTATTATTTTTAGAGACAGTTTATAAGCTGCTCTCTGAGAATAGTTTAGGCTTTAAAAAAAAAAACGTTCCAACTCTTTCAGGAAACTGCCTGAAGGCTTTGGTACTCAGTCCTGAAAGAATTAACCCATTTTATCGCCAAAGGTTGTTTGCTGAGTGTTTCACTGTCGAGGTTGATACTGCGCCCGAGAACTGAGTCAGGAGGTATGCAGACCATCTTGGGCCCAGAGCAGCTGGCCTCAGGCCTTCAAGCTACGCAGAGAGAAAGTTAAAGAGGTAACGCCACACAGTGGTAACATCTGTATTTGATTTTGCCACTTATAACTCAGCTGTTGCCCTCATTGTGGGACGGACAACCAGCAATGGTCCTTTTGGATGCAGGTCAGGATGTGGGGACTAGCAGGCAGGGCAGGTTCCACAGTACCAGTTTAAGTTCTCTGCAGCTGGGGGCTCTTTTCCCAGCTTGGCAAAACCCTTAGAAAGGGCAGATGCCTTGCCAGGAAAATGCCTGATGCTCCTCAAGGACAGTTTCGCTGCTTGAATAGGAGTCAGAGACCAGCTTCAGATTTTAGTTAAATAATAATCTGAATGTGGTACATTCATTGGCACAGCACTTTATAATGTTCGTAGTTCTTTTACCTGCATTATTGCACTTGATCCTCTCACTCATGACCTCAGGGAGGTCAGCAGGCCAGATAATACTTCTGGTTTATAGATGGAAAAAACTGAGGGTCAGAAAGGTTGAAGGACTTGCCCCAAGACAGAGGGCAGGCTCAGAATTTGAACTCAGAACTCGGGTCCTCTGAGTCCTAGTCCAGTGCTCTCCACACCACTTTCCACTTCTCATGTTCCCTATGACAAGGAGACAGAGCCACTACATTTGCAGGTGATACCAGGCTAAAACAGGGCAAAGGGACAGGCTTGAAAAGCCAGGAAGGAACTCAGTGACTGTGAACTGGGAAGAAACCAAGTTGGGTAAATCCCCTTATTTTACATTTCAGACACATGTTGTGTCATTACTACCTCAGTGTCTGTCCGTCCCACTTCTCCCCCATGGGAGGAGGGACCCCATCATCTAACCCAGGGCCTGGCATACAAAAGTTATTCTATCTGTATTTGGTGAATTGAGCTGAAGTTCTGTAAGAGAATTTGGAGGAAAGTAAAAGGAACAAAGCCTGAAAAAGGCTATTTCTGACAAAGCAGGAGCTGAGCAATGATCTCCAATTCCAAGGCCAGAGAGAAGAAAATGGATTCACACTATGAAAGGACAGGCCTAGTTGTTACGAAGAACTTCATGTGATTTTGCCAAGTGGCTGAATAGGTCGCCCAGGCTGTAACGCTCCTGTTGGGCGTTTGAAGGTAGCAAAGAGTTTTCTCTCTGGGCTGGGCTGTGTTCGCTGTAGATGAGCTCTGAGGCAGCTCTTCAGTCTACCGCTCAACCCTTCTGCAAACACGTGTGCCACTGAGATCGCAACTCACACTGCCAAACTTAAGCAGACATGAGTATCTCAGCTTGGATTGTATTTTTCCCCCAAAGTAATTGTGTGTTTTTGAAAGTAAATTTAGATTCTTCATCTGTCGCTAGATATTATACTCATCCATAGTTAACAATGTGTGTCTGTGTCCTCAAAGGCTGACAAGCCAGACACTGGATGTCAAAGGGCAAGGCTCAGACTCTGAAACTCACGTTTCAACTTTTCCGTACAAAGTTAAAAGGAAAAAAGAAAAATCAAACATAAAGGACTAATTCAACTACTGTGAAGGGTAGACTGTAAAGATAAAGATTCGACTGAAATTTCTCTCTAAAATGAAAACCGTCTCTTCGGAAGAAGAGTGCTAAATAGAGTGAAAGGCACTTCGACTGAATGGAATGGGCCCCCTTTGGTGGTTGTCCCATGCCTGGATCGCCTGATGGTGCTTTGCCATCCATGTGCGTGGTCCTGACAGCTCTCCAAAGAGAGCCCCTATTGGGTACTATGTGTTGCTTTTCTGGGTTTGTAAAAACAATATAAATGATCCCAAGGAATCGTATGGAAGATATTTGGTATCAAGGAGAAAAACAAAACTATGTTGTTTTTTTCCTAGTTCTGAATAGTGGTCAAATTATTAGGAACCAAGGAAAGGATAAGAAAACAAAGAAGAAATTAAGATGTCAGGAATATACCCCAAGTATGACTTTCTTTCCAGGAATATCTATGTGGAAGGTTATGTTTTGTGTTTATTGTCTTCTAACAGAGAGAGGAACTGCCAATGAAGGGTTGAGCCAGAGGCAAAATTCTCCACTCCTCTCTGAACCTTTTGCTTAAAATAACTGTGGCACACAGAAAATGCTGAAGAATGACAACTCTAAAGCATTTCTGCAAAATGCTTTATCCTAATTAGAATTACTTATCCCTTTGTGCTTTTAAAGATGTCACATTTTTATTCTAGTAAAAGTCGAATCAATTAGTCCTTCAAAATATTGGAGAGCAGGAGAGGGAGGGGGAAAATAATTTGCGCCTGTATTCCAGAGGCTTACTTATTCTGTACTCAGTGTAGTAACAGCATTTTAATAAAATCCCATTCCCAGTATGATAACTCCATCCCTGCTGGCACGGCTGGAGGGCTGCGATGTTACGGAGCTTTGGAGAATCCCTTTAACCATGATCAGAACCCTGAACCAGCCTTTTCAAATGAAGGGTGAAGAAAAGGAAGTGTGATTGGCAGGCAGGAAACTAATGGGTTTGTAACAATTCTTCCCCGTTTCACAGAAGAGGCCGCTTGCCCAGGGTGGCCTGCTCTACCCTGCAGGTTATTTCCCCCACTTGTAATTGCGTAGAGACGTGATCTTGTGTAGGGAACCACAGACCAGACTGAAAAGGAAATTCGTCCTCAATATTGCACTTATAAGAAAAGGAAGACCTGAAACACATATCGTAACAGCCAGGGGCTCCCCCATCCCCCGCACCGAATCACAACATATTAATTATTTGGCTTTTAATGATGTACCAGTAGTAACTTCTACAAATTGTATGCATGTTCAAATAAGAATCACTTTAAAAAAACCCCAAATTTAGTCCAGTTAGTAATAAGCCTGCTAAATTAATGGTTAGACGTTTAAAAAAAGACAGCAGCAAAATCAATCTTTACATTAGTAGGAAATTTGAAATCATTAAAGCCATGCACATAAAGCGCTAGAAAGCCACAGTAAGAAGGTTCTTCCTCAGAGGACTCTCAGGACTTAGTTTATGAACACCTGCAAAAATGAAAATGGTAAAAATACTTCATTTATTCATTGTCTTCTAAACAAAGCAAGTCTATCTCAAGGGAGAAAGAATGTAATCCAAGTGCACAATGCATCCGGATTAAAGAACATGGGCGGGATGAGACAAGAGAACTGTAATATGCACATTACCATCTTTTCGTTGGTCAGAACGGAGGACTTGCCCGGCTGATACTCGTAAATGCTTTTGGGCTCTGCACGGTATTTTCTTGTATCCACTTTCTTATCTGGGGGCTCCCAGTCGTTTCTGTAGAAAGAAAATCCTATTAGAGCTATTTTCATGGAAATTGGCATCCAACATGTTCTGACGTGGGCTGACTGTAGCCCAATCAAGGAATTTTTATATCTGATGCGTAAAATTGGACTCGGTGCAAAGCATTTAGTTGTGCTGGTTCCCTTCTCAATACAACCACTTAAATCTCTGTGTTTGCTTCACAAAAGGCTTGAGGTGTCCTGAGCTCAAAACCAGGTCCTAGAAAGCAGAGAGAAGAGAAGGGAGGGAAGCAGCAACAGCAAAGCTTTCTCTGGAAAAATCCTTCACCTTGCTCTGCTCTCCTGACATGCCTGTACCTCCCACTCCCGCTAGTGCAGGGAGAGAGAATGTACGTGCCGGAGCCAGCGGGCTGCGGTTCCAACCCCTGCGACACTACTCGCTACCTGGTGATCCAGGCTTAGCACTTTATCTCCTGCTACTTAATTTCCTCTTCAGAAAAATGGCTCCATTTGCAAGGATTAAACAAGACAGTGCATGTAAATTACCAGGTCCACAGTAACCACCCAATAAATGTTATTTGCTATTATAACCATATTCTTTCCTATTCTACACTCCACCCTCTATAATCACCAAAATCGCAGCCTTTGGCACAGATACTTAACCTGATCCAGAGGTGGGTTTCAAGGATACATGAATCCTTAGAATCAGCAAAATTTTTATGCATGTATAATATAGCATTTGCACTGTGATTATATTTAGTTTTCCCTGCAAGGCTATAAACCTCTTGAAGACAGAGACAATGATTTATATGTGCTTTTATTTCCACACAGCATCTGGTTCCATCTGCACACAGAATGCACCCAGTTTGATGGATGCACTTGAAAAGGATCTATACGTATACCCAGGCTTCCTTTCTAATTAATTATCAAACTCCACAGGCAGATGCCATTTATGCATGTGTGAGACTTTCAAAACAGCCATTTATTTGTCTGTGAGGATGGAAAAGGTATGAAGGTGCGAAAATGAGTATGTCTTCCCGGGAAAAATAATTCAGCTGGGCTAGAGGCTTTTTGTGTGTTGAGAAGTGGTAGAAGGCGCACGGGCCACCAGTCCAAAGGCATAAGAAGGTTGTCCCAGAGCACATAGGAACCCAATGAAAGCATAGTGGGTCATTCTGGGCAGGTGTTAAGAGATGACTATCGTCATCATTACCACCAGTCCAAGCTTTGTCTCAATAATGTGTGTCACAGAAACAAATTGATATTAAAAAGTGTGGCTTCCTAATAAAATTATGGTCTCTGCTACGGGCTCCATTAGTATATGCAAAGAACATAAAAACACATCTTACAGCTAAGATTTCTCTTGTGAAAAGGTAAAAAGTAATGATAGTTATAGAAATGTTACATCAGTATCTTGTTTTATCTTTGTAACATCCCTAACGAATGTAAAATGTATTCCCGTTATATAGCTAAGAACATTGAAACTCAGAAAGAATAAGTCACTGCTAATCCATGACGGAGAGTGATTCAAAATCAGGTCTGCTTGACTCCGGGCTCCAAGGCCGCCCGCCCGCCCAGCACCGGGAGATGGGACACGACCAGCAGACCGCGTGAGAGCGCCCGAAGTCACAGAGCTGACTGCGGAGGGGAGCACTCACCTTTCTGGGCTGGATTTGAGTGAGGAAGAGCGGGCCGGGAGGGGAAGAGTGGCGGACCTCTTCACTACCTTCTCACCGTCAATGTAGTTCATCTCACTTTTTGAGCGAGGCACAGAAAGGGGAGATTTGGCTGGAGAAGGAAAGTGGGTACAAGAGACTTAAAACTGATGAAAACTGAAAACAGGAGGATGTCTTCCCTTATCCAACACCCTCTGCTTCCTCCCCCACAACCAGGATATTCTAAGTCACTTACTGTCTTCAGAAAAGGAGTATCGAGGAGAGTACAGATCTGAATCATCATCTATTGAACAAAACAAAATGCAATCAGGAGAAACGTGGCCAAGGTAGGGCAACGAGGGACTTGTCCCCCACTCCCACCGTCCCGCCAGGGCATCCAGCCACACCAGGGGCTCGGCCAAGAGGGAAGGACCTAAGCCGGAAGTTCACCACAGTAAAACACACTTGAGAGGAGTCCGTTTGTAGAGCCCACCCACCCAAACAGAACCTGCAGCTGGGAAGGTACATTCATGTCACCTGGGACATGACCACCGCCTGACACTAAGGAAAGTATGGGGACAAGTAGCCAAAGGTCCTTCTCAAGAGAATTTCCACAAGCATAGCTGGAACATCGGGGCCCCGGCCTGGCGAAACTGGAAGCTGGGGCTGAGACAGATCCTGATGCTCACCCCAAGTCTCTGGTCTAGCCTGCTGAGTTCCACGGAGTCCTGAGGCCTGCTACGGGGTGCATTCTAGCAGCCCACCTTGGCTGTGACCTGCTTCATATGCTAAGGTTCCCTACACAATACCATTTACCACGCAGTATCTGCAGCTACGAAAACAGTTTGAGAAAAGCCCTCATAATATTTTGATTCCACCTCAGCCTGGTTCCTCAAGTGGCTCTCTTTCCTTGGGACACGCACACCCATGGCAGATGCGGTTATGTGGGTTGCTCTGCAAACATCGTGCTCGGGGTAAGTGCCTACGTTGTGACCCCAGAACAAATGAAACCCACAGGGGCATCTGCGCTGTGAGGTGGCCCTCCATGGCCATGGCAGACCCCCCACCGCCCCCCACCCAAGGAAGCAGAGCTCTGGGCGCCAAGAGAGGATCTGAACCTCTCATGGAAGTGGCTGCACTGCAGTACCCCTGAGGCCACAGGGGTGTTTACAGGAACTGATTTCAAAACTAAGAGTGTCCTGAAAATGCAGGATATCTAGTCACTACACCCAAGACGATCCCTCCAAAGTGTTAGGGTGAAACCGGCGGCCCTTCCCAATTCGTAGTATCTTGCTAACCCGAATTCAGAATCCATGCATGTGGAATGAAGACCCAGCACCTTCCCTGTAGCAACCTTAACAAAATACATGAACTAACCTGAAAAGACAAGTCAAAGGATCCAATGTATGTTAATGACGAAGTATTAATCAAGTCCTTGTGTCTATAGAAATCATTTTTAGTTTCAGAGCAGTAAAGGTCAGAATATTTTGTGAAATGTAAATAAAGTCACACTGCTATTATTTTGAGTAAAGTATTAATCAAAGACAGCCTCTCACCCCCTCTTACTCCCTTCTCTTTGCCACATTTTTATCTGTCCCAAGTCTCCCCAAGCTAAATAAAGAAAAGCCTTCAGGTACCAAGTTATTTTTCCTTTCCTCCCCCTCCTTCTTTTTGCTTTAAGGATAGGATTAGTCAACATTGAAGCTGACCAGGCCTTAAGGTTCTTCTAACCAACACAGCCAAGCCTTTCTCTGTTTTAAATTGTATATGTAAGCTTACTTAACTTCTGAAAATAGGGCAGAAGACATAAAATGGGATCCAGAAATATATATTTTGCAGTACTGTCTGAAGAATTTTGTCTTGTCTGTTTTAAACAGAACTTCTAATTATTATATTGATGCAATGCTACAATGTCAAAGAAAATTAGAAATTAACTTTGATTACAGGAATTTGATTGGAAAAATATTGCCCATAGAATGAAAAACTAGTTTAGTTGGAAACCAATGTACGTAGTGCTTAAAATCCAGCCTAGCATTTTAGCTCAAAACCCTGTATCTCTTTGAACCATGGAGAAATACAATTCATCTGTAGATGGTAACGTGAGGGTTAATTTCTAACTGTTACCTGTTGTTGAGGTAAGAAGCAAATGGGGAAGGAAAAGGCATTTAAATATTCAAAGAATTTGTTTTAAAGCCTGAGCTCTTTAAAATAATTTTCTCCTTAGAGTTTTCTAATGTGGACTTCCAGAAGAGTTGTTAAAAGAAAATGTGAAATGTCTTATAAGATAAAAATAAAATAGCTTAGAGAGTTAAACAATTTATGTATTTTGAAAAGCAGAAGTAGGAAAGATAGGGGGGTGGTGAAGACAACAGAGAAAATGACTAAATTTTCTTTTTTGAAAAATCCTCCCCTGAGGATATGTTTTTTATTGATTTGAGAGAGAGAGAGAGAAGGGGGGAAGGGGAGAGAGGAGAACACCGATAGGTTGCCTCCCATACACGCCCCAACTTGGAATGGAACCCACAACCGATTTTGGTGTATGGGACAACACTCCACACAACTGTGCCACCCAGACAGGGCTGACTGAATGTTCTTGAAGTTCTTTCTTATTTGATGTAGGCATAAAAGGAAACCTCACCGATCCAAGGCTAACAACACAGGGCAGGCATCTCAGAGAGAACAAGGTTTTCATTTCTCACCCAGTGTCCATAGCATCTGAGTCTGACATGTGGATTTCAGGTCATCAGACTTTGAATACAGCAAACTGAACTTGTATGGATTCATGTGAACATCCAGGGTATATATATAATTTATTCTTTTAATTTTTTGTTTGTCTTGCAAATCTCATGGACGAAAATTTTACCTGTACTTTTGAATAAAAATAATAACAGCTCCCATTATTAAGTGACTAATAGTAGCTGGCAATTTACTAATATCATCCCACTTCATCCTTGCAAAAACTGTAGGAATAAATATTTCATTTTACAGACAAGGAGGTTAAGAAAATTTGCCCGTAGCTCTCGGCAACCAACAAAACAGGAATAGAATCAAGGTCTTTCGGACTCCTCTTCCCTGTGCCACCTCTAAGCTCTGTGAGAGGGATGGGCGCTTTGTTCTATGGTTCACCCCACCCTAGCTGCCCAATTCTGGGGGGAAATGTGGCTATTCCATTATAATTTGTGTTATGCAAGAGACAAGGGTGGGGGAGTGTTGTTCTGAAACTCAAGTCATGGGCTGCAGTGTTGGCCCGGCTGCCCCCCGGCCCTGGAGGCCTTTGCTCTGTTTTCCTGCATCAGCCCCTCCCTGGTGACGCTTAAGCAAGTTTTCTGTTACCCCATCACACTTCTAGCTTTCCTCCTGCTGGTCTCCAGGGACAATGGGTAAAATCGAGTCACTCTTGCTACATCTCCCATTTGCTGTTCCTTGTTGTCCACTCCTGGCAGGCTAAGTCCACACGAGGGTAGATGGGTCTGAAGTTAAAAACATCAGTGAGCGGGGAAACTGGGTGTAAGGATACCCCCCTGTAATTCTGTAGAGTTAGCCAAATGGAGTATGTGCACGCGCGCGTGTATGTGCGTGTGAGAGAGTTAAACCATAGTCAAGACACATTTAATAAAACATTTTTCAAGTTGTCCATGAACATAGACATTGTCAGTGTCTGAAATCCTGCCTCTACTCTTTTTGCTGAGGTTTTTAAGAACAATGTCACAGTGGGCTTAGCTGAGCTGAGATCTTGTGACTCACTCATGGTGGAGCCACATGCTGATTGTGCCCCTCAAAGCAGCAAACGTCAAACCTTGGCAGCAACGCTCAGAACTTCCTGTGCCAGCGCCTTCCAGGAAGCTCTAACACTAGGCAGGATCTACTCAGGACGAACAGCTCACTTCAGGGCTCAAAGGCCCTGCTGGGCTCTGATGTTCACTCGCCAATGGTTCCACTCTGGGCTTTGGCAATGTGTCCTGGGAGGCGCGTTTGGGAACAGCGTCTCTCTTAAAACTGCCAGGAGGCACATAATTGCCTTTTCAACCACAGTGACTTTAAAAATGAAGTTCTAATAAAAGACTGCTGCTTCTTCTTCTTCTTCTTTTTTTTAGAATTAATGACAATCTTAAAGACACTGGAAAAGGTTCTGGTTGAGAATGATCGTTCTATAAAAAACATGTAATTGTACTGTTCTCTTAAAAGTATGGGATGATGGGCAAAAGGCAGTATTTGCATAATAACTTGCCTGTTATCAATTAAGTTCCGACTTTATGCATTTGTTAGGCCTTGACAGTTCAAATTATTTTTCAATATCAATGGCTTGTTTTTAACACAGTCTTTTTCCACTGCTCATATTAATTCCTTCTTCTACTTTACTCCACACACTTAGGAAGAGAAAGTATAAATGGGTCAAGAGAAGGATACATACCACAAACAAAAATATTCAAAGAAAAAGAAAGACATATGCAGAGGTGGGTGACAAAGTCTGGGTGGGACGGAAGAGGAAGAATTCACCAAAGAGGAAATGGGGCCAGGTGGTCAGGAATAGTCCGGGGAGCTGGGGGGAAGATCCCTAAAGGGGTCTGTTTTGTGGTTAAAGGCAATCAAATTTTAAGGGATGAAAAAAAGTTCAATAGAAGGTGTAGAGTAGCTATGGAAGACAAATCTGGAAAAATAATAGAATTTGAAGGAGAAGAGAATGCGGTGCAGCAGGAAAGGAATAAAAGGAGTGAAAGCTGGAAGAAGACTCACCGGCCTCGTCGCCTGTGGGGTTCCAGGCCCTTGAAGGTGGGAAGGAAGTGACTGCTAAGGCCTCAACTAGCTCGCGGGCCCGGCAGACACGTTCGCACTTGCTAGGCAGAGACCTTCTGGGCAGCTCCAGTCAGGAGAGCAAAGGTGACCGCTGTGAGCAGCTCAGCCCCTCCCCTGGGCAGTACTAGCTGGAGTTTGGGGCAAGAGGCACAGATCCTGGCCAGGCATCTTCACAATAGAGCGATTTGCTTGGACTCAAGCAAAATAAGGCTATTCTTAGAAATCCTGTAAGGCCAGTAGGGGATTCTTTTAACTCAAATATAGATGTGCCTGGGAAAATCAGCCTCCTAAATCCTTGCTTTACTGCATCCTCATCGAGAAATAAGGAAAAAGCACAATGAGACAGACCAACGGACATGATGTGTCTCCACAGTCTAGGGACGTCTTAGGCGCAGTGTCTTAAGCTATTTCACCAGGAGGTGGCCCCCATCAGCCTGACAGTGGTGGCAGAGGCCTCCGAAAGCAAGGGGAGAAGATGGTCTCTGGGACTTCATCCCTGGCTAAGAGAGCTCTTCATCCTGACATGGCCAAAGCAGTCCTCACAGGCTCTGGACCACAATGTCTGCTGATTTGGAGGGATCATTTGAAAATATCTTCCATTTTTGTGAATGGAACTTTTGAATCTGTATTCTCCACTCTAATTCTATATCCAAATTCCCTAGATTGCACTAGTGAGTGTCTTCTCATTTTTGGAGGGTGAAAAGGGTGGTATTCCCCCATCCCAGTGGTCCTCCATCCTGGGCGAGCATCAGGGGCGCTTTCCCAACCTCCCATTCCCAGGCACCCTCCCGGGAGACACTGGCTCAGCCCAGGGAGACATGACTGACTCAGAAGCAGGGCAAGCTGGAACGAGGCATCAGAGAGCCCTTGACACAGGACCAAGCCAAGAACAGAGTTCAGCAGGAGAGGAGCAGGGATCAGCAGAGCAGGAGAACAGAGTAGGTAAAAGCCCATGTTTGGGGAGCCTCAGGGGCCTAGGTTTGAATTCTTGCTCTGCCACTTCCTGTGTGACCTTGCACATATCACTTAACCTTTCTGAGCCTCACACCTTTATTGATAAATGAGGACTTGCCTCACAAGGTTGCTGGGAAAATGAAAGATATCACGACTGTGATGCACTCGGTGTGGAGCCTGGTATTTGGTAAGGGTGACACAGGGGGCAGAGTGAGGCACAGCCACCGCAGTGGCTCTGCTGCTATTATTAATAGGATTATGGGTCTGAGCTGCTGGGCGCGCTGGCCTCCATGCTACTATTCCCTAAAGCAGAAGGGAGGAGGGGAAGAGGCAATGCTGGCGTTTCTGAAGCCGTTTCTCCACAGCTTGTTCCTCTCACTCCTGCTTCAGGAGGAAACCACACGCAGGGTGCCTGGAGACTCCTCCGGGTGGCCCCTCCAGGTCTGGGTGCAGCGGAGGGTGAGGCTGGTGCTGGTCTCCATCAACATCCCTGCTCCCCACCCCCACAACTTTTTTGACTTAGTGGCATCTCAGGTACAAGGAAAGGACAGTTGCTTTTGAGAGAGAGAATGGAGTATAATTCCCAGAAAAACTGCTTTGGGTCAGAGAGAAGAAATGATGTGGAAGAAGAGGATCAAGTGAAGATTTCAAAAAAAAAGAAAGAAAAAAAACCCTCATTTGCTTAACCTCACTTGAAAGTTATTCTGGTAAATTATTTTTATTTTTGATATACTTCCTAATGACCAAGGTATACAGTAAAGAATTCATTCTACTCTCCCCAAATTTTCTAGCCCCAATTCTTCCCAACTGCCTCCTGAAACGAAAGGGTAATTAAATGTAATTATCATTCCTGCCCCACAGAGCACCCTCAAAGGTTCTAAAGTGATTGGAAGGAGCAGCTCTTTGTTGGAATGTACAGGTTTCTTTAAAAGTATATTTTAAACCTCATTGATTAAGACATGCTAATTCTATTTATCTTCTGAAAGTCTGGCCAAAAGTTTACTTTTTCACTGTAGCTGGGGAAAAAAAGGACCTTGCCAAACCAGCATAAACAAACTTTTACATGGTCCTTTACTGCTTAGGAGAATCGGCTTTGAGACACTTATACAGTCTTTTTCATACTGTAATAACGCCCAGAATTTAGACAGAGGCAGTGGCTTTAAGCTAGGTTTTGATAGGTTTATGGAAAGTAATTCTAGTTCCAAATTCTGGATTCAAACAAAACAAAAAACCAGCAGCAACAACAGTCTCTTCCTCCCAGGGGATTCACTCTGAAATGACGATTCACATTTCTCAATAAAGCTGTCTATTTTTTATTGCTCATTAAAAACTACGGGTAAAGCCTCAGTTAGGTGCTAACCTGTCTTTAACACCTTTCTTTGAAAGGTGGAGATCTTTCCCACGTTTAGAAGGGTGTGCAGCCCTGGTCGATGTGGCTCAGTTGGTTGGAGCATTGGCCTGTACACCAAAAGGTTGTGGGTTCAGTTCCCCGTCAGGGCACATACTTAGGTTGCAGGTTCAATCCCTAGTTGGGGCATGTACGGGAGGCAACCAATTAATGTTTCTCTCTCAAATCAATGAACATATGAGTGAGGACTGGAAAATAAAAGTGTGTGGGGGGGGCGCCTGCTACAGAGCCCAGGGCTACTGATTGGGAGCACAGGGCTGGCGCATGCCAAGGACAGGACTGAGGAAGACCTGCTGGAGCTCACAGACATCAAAACCACAAGCCGGAGAATCTCTTGTTATTAAAAAAAAATTAAAATAATTCTTTAAAGTGATCTAGCTCAAACGTTTCACTCACTCGTAAAAAGCCCTCATCTAATCGAATGCATCTGTGATCTATGTCGGGCTCTGTCATCTAGGCAGAAGTGTGGGCAACAGATGAAATCTACCCTATTTTAAAAAAATCTCCAGGGAGGAAGACGTCTCAGAAACTTATGTTAAAGTTTAGTTATACTGGGTATTATGAATTTTTCATGTCCAATCTATTTTTTCCCCTTTTATCCTTTAAGACTATTTCTTCCTTTTTGGTCTTTGGAGGAAAAAAAAGGTCTACTCCCTAAATTGTAGGTGAAAAATTATCTTGCCACCGCTTTTTGTTTATGCCTTTAGGCACAATAACCCCATTGCGGCTTGCCTCTGAGGTGATGTGTACCCAAAGCAGGAACGCTATCGGCCTGGGTTGCTAGGTGTGGCGGCGGATGACGTGGAAGTTCTGGGTGTGAAGCTGTGAAACCCTGTCTTCAGCCCAACAGCCTGGCTGACTGTGACATCTGCTGGCACTGCCTGCGACAGGCCTACGGCATTTTTCCAGTCCAATGGGAGCCACTGTTCTCCTCCGCAGGACTTCCCCAGGTGCCCTTCCTCTGCCTGTGGCTGTGGGGTAACGGGCCTTCAGGCAAGGTGCATGCTTGTCATAGAAGCGAACCCTATCTTACAGACTGGGTTGGGTTCCCAGGTCCCCAAAAAGCAAAAATCAAAAACTGCATTTAGCCAAAATTACCCTGAAAATACTCCCTTGTCCTCAGTTGACTGTTTCATAAGCAATGCTTTTGGCTAGAATCAGTACCCTAAGATAAAAAGACTAGGTTATCTCATACCAAGGAGACTCTTGTTGGCAAAATTAAATCCTCAGCTTTTAATTTTTAAGTCTGTTTTCGTATGGTAGACTTTTCTTTTCATTCGGAATAGGCCCCAGGCATGAAATGGTTGGAAACCAAAGACTAATACACAACAACAGGGAGACAAAAAGAGAATAAGGTATTTTAACTAAAACTATTTAACACACCCGTGTGTCATCTCATATACGTTAAGTGATTAATAAAGTTTGGTGAATGACTAAATGGATGACTCTACCATTGACGAGAAGGGCTGTGCAGGATGGTTTGCTGACCTAATTAGAGCAGAGAAGAACCGCAATAGTAGCACTGGGCTTGTCCTAGAAAACAACTGTGATTCCCTGGTGCGAAGCCATTTCATCAGCATTCTCCAGGTATGTACTAAGGACCTGCAATGTGCCAGCAAGGCTTTCTTCGGCCTCCTGGACACATGCTCTTGCACCTGCCACCACACTGGACAGAATGCGATGAAATGGCCTCGTCTGATTCCCTGCCACATATGGGCTTCTGTGAACAGAGGGCAGATCTTAGTCATGGCACTAGCCTCAGTTCCAAGGACAGTGTGTGACACACACAAGTGCTCAGTACTGCCTGAAGGAATGAAGTTCAGAGCCCTCAACATCTCATCCTAGAAGAGCAGTTAACGAAACTTCCCCTGCATCTTCCATGGACTCTCCTTTTTCTGGGTGACTCATCCAAAGATCAGGCAATCCTTGGGACTAAAATAATTCTCAGAATGTTGCCCTTAACTCCTTAACTTGCCTATTAGAACCTTCTTTGACACCAAGATTTTTTGCCCTAGAAAAGAATATCTCTTAGGCATAAGTGGGACTATCCTCCCCAGCAGGTCCAATTCCTAAGCCAGCGCTTTCAGGAAATATTTTCTAACTTGGCCAAAGCCCTTATTTTCAAGAAATATCATTTCCCACCATGGCTGAATCTCATGCCTGGATACCTCTTTGGGAATTCCCTATCACGCAGGTACACCCTGAGGGTCCATGACAGGAGGGACCCAGTGATGAGTTAGTTGCACATATAGGAACTGGGTAACTTTTCTGTTGTTGACAGATGGCACACCGACCTCCTGCCCACCAGCCATACTGACTCAGCTTCCCTGAGTCACTGCCCCGCCACCAATACTATGTGACCACCCCAAACACAAAGCCCTGGTTGGTCGGGTACAGGCAGCTTTTCCCAGAGCCCCACACGTTCACAGCATCATGACTAAGCTTCACTGCCTACCCCATTAATCATGAAGACTCCAAGGGAATAGGATTAAAATGCCATCTGGTCAAACTGTGGTTATATAGTCAGCGAGAAGCAAGACAACACCACACAACACAAGGTTAGGGGGAAGCAAATGGTTGGGAGACAGCCCATGGTCACCAGAAAAAACCCCAAGGTAAAAAAGAAAGTAACAGCACCAGTACAAAGAGAGGCATGTGGTTTTCCTTTAATTACCTTCAGATTTAGGACTAGGAGTAGATGCAGGAAACTGGTAGGTGGGAGTGTAAGGATTGTCCTCTGTAGCAGAGAAAAGCAGTGGATTTTGAAACCATCCACCATGAAGTGGAGGAACTGACAAATCCCCAACTGACTCTTTGAAAGACTGACTAGCTGTTTTAGTGTTATTAAAGCACACGGGCATTGCACTTAAAAACAGGTTAATGCATTAGAAAAGGCTTAGTTATTTTAATATAGCACATCATGCAATGAGTGAAATAAAATTTCCACCAATCAAAAATGACTATAAAAACAAAATCTAAAAGCCAAATCTCATTCCTACGATGGAACTCTAAGAATTAATTTAAGGCTAGGACAACAGATACACTCTCTAAGTTTATGGTACCTTCAGAATTTTGCTGGCTTTCAGGAAGTTCAGGGAATTTGTACGTAGGGAAATAAGGGTTTTCTTCAGGAGTGTCTAGGCAGAGTAGCAGGTTTGGGAGAGAGAATAGAGGAAGATACAAACGGAGAGAATGAACGAATAGGAATCCACACACAATTCAGGCTCCTTGCATTCTGGAACATACTAAGCTTCACTAGCGATATGAAAGAAATTAAAATAGCTTTTAAAAATCCAGTCCTTTTGCCTGAAGTACTGAGACACTTGAGACACATCTAAAGAGAAAATGTCATTTTTCTTCTTGGATAAAGAATTACATATATATATATAGGCTCTGGTAAGCAAGAGGCATTTAGCACAAAGTTTTAAGTTTTTACTTTTCATAGGCAAAAATATTAATTATGCTAAGAAATAGTATGTAAACACCATAGTAAAATGTTTGTTTTTTAAAAAAAATAAATCAAACCTTGCGCTGTGGACATGAGAGTAAAGGCAAACCAGTGGGATCCTTCACTTTTCCATGCCTCTCCTACCACTAAGGCAGAATGGTATATTTTTCACATATGTACCCGTGTCTCAGCGTCTGGCCCGCCAGAGCTGGGTCTAAAGGTGAGGCACAGGAGGCTGGAGGAACTGGACCGGCTTTAGGAGGCAAGCAGCGGGAGCAACCAGGGAGACCACCATGGCTGAGCTCATCCACCCAACCACAGCGGACTTACTCTGGGCTCAGCAACACTCAACACGAGCATCTGGATATTTAGAAAGACTGAGAAGAGGGGCACAGCCAGGTTCACTCTGAACACTGCAGGAGCTAATTAACAGTGACATTAGCTGGCATCCACAGCTAATCAGAGAGACTGGTTATTTGTGGCTTAGGCCAGCACTGACCAGAACGCTTTTTCTTTGCCTTCCTGTGTCATCTGTGCCAGGCAGCCAGACTGGATTTGCCCACAGGGGAGGAGAGGATGCTCTGCCCACGGGAGAAGCAGGACTTCCCATGATGCAACTGCGTCCCTGCCTATCAGCTGACTGGCGGCACAGGCGGATGGGAGCTGTGGGGTCATGACCTGCCCAAGCGCTGGTCTAGGGTTCTGCCACCATGCTGGGTCACCTGCTGCTACCCAGAGGGCCCCTGACTTGGAAGCGTTGCTCTTCCAGCTTGAGCAGGCTTTGGTGTGTCAGCTCTTGACTGACTGTCAGGGCTACCTGCCAAGGGCTGGCTCCCAGTGCAGGTAGATTATTTTTCATATTAATACCACCTTACAGGTGCACCAGGCACATTACTTCCCAAGGCAGGATTTACTGTCTTTTGGACCCTGTAACATCCGTTGGAGTAAGGGAAGCGGAACAAACACAGATAAGTATATGATGGGTCCAAGATCACATGAGTCCTGGAGGACTGAATCCAGGTGAGAAGTTTTAACTCCCCAGTTTAGTGCCTTCTCACCTTGCTCTGCCCACAAGGCAGTCATGGGCTGACACAGGGAGGTGCACCTAAAGCTGGAAGCAGGTGGGACTTGGGCTGCTTGCATCCCAGGCAGGCAGATGCCAGAGCGCAGGGAGGGGCTGGGCTCAGCCTGTGCATCCCACAACCCCTGGGAGGGAGGACTTCTGAGGCTGCCTCAAATCCCACGTATGCGGCAGGCGCACAAGTTCCCCCTCCCTCCTCAGCTCTGAAGGTGTCTGGCTGGGCTCAGGCAGGCTGGTGCTTAAAGAGGTCAAGTGCAAAGCCAGCCTCCTGGCACCCTAGTGAAGGGAGCTTAGGCCCTCACCACAACGGTCAACATATGAGCACAGCAGAGCTTCTCCAAAAGTAAACCAGTACCTCTGTTTAGTTTGTGGATCTGTTTAAACATGGTCTTGTACCAGTCTTTTGATCTCTCGGTGTTCTGGAAAAACAAAGGCAAAGAGTAAAATGAAATGGAAATCTTAGTATGTTTTAGAACTTCTACGATTATAAAATCAAAATGGAAAGTGACAACACCTCAAGTCTAAACTTATGTAATTCTAAACATCGTTGTGATCCCACATTTAAATCTTTTTAAAAATATGCAAAACTACCCTGGCTGGTGTGGCTCAGTGGATTGAGCATCAGCCTGTGAACCAAAAGGTTACCCGTTTGATTCCCAGTCAGGGCATACGTGTGGGTTATGGGCCAGGTCCCCAGTTGGGGGGGTGTGAGAAGCAACTGATCAAATCCCTTGCACATTGATGTTTCTCTCCCTCCCTTCCCCTCCTCTAAAAGTAAACATATAAAAATCTAAAATTTTCTTTTTAAAAAAGCTTGCTCTGTAACTAAAAAAAAAAAAAAAAAAAAAAAAGAAAAAAAGAAATGCAGAACTTTTGAGAAAAATAAACCAATAGATTCAGGCCTGAATCTGCAGAGTAACATTTGGCCAGAAGGACATAGATTTTGAAAACAGTGGATGAAGATCCACTTGAACCTGTTTTTACAGTTTCCCTTCATTTTTACATAATTTTTTAAAAAATTTCATTTTTAGAATCTCTTTCCATATACAGATGACTAAACTGAAGTAAACCCCCCTAGAGATATATGAAACAAAGGTTATTTGCTTATCAGGTTATCCTGTAGAAGTGTATCTAAGTCACCTTGCAAGGCGTCAGATTTAGAATGCCCACCTTCTAATGTAACCCATGATAGCAGCCAATGCCAAAGAGCTGTCATCCTAACCACACAGCTCTTTTTTTTTTTTGCCAAAGATAAAAATAAAATAAGGAAGGTGACAGGTGCTTAGACCAGATATTTTCACTCCCATTTTACAGATGAGGAAAAATGAGTCAAAGCTGTCCAAAGTCAAAGAGCTGGTGAGAAAATGAGCAGGAGGACCACCTAACACTGGTTGTGGGTGATGGTTGGGGATTTAGACAGACACCTCCGTCACCCACAAATTATGTGGTCCTGGGTAAGCATCGTAATCTCTCTGAGTCCCTGTTCCCTCGCCTATAAAATGGGAATAACATTCGTATCCACCTTGAAGAGTAAATGATGTTTAAATGAGATAATGCACTTGGCAAATGGCAGCTGTGATTACTATGAGTAATAATTCTCATTATTTTATTATTATTATTATATAGTTGTTATTACATAGGACTAGACAACAGTTCTTTCGAAGCTTAGTCCACTGCTATTTCCATTGGCCTTCTCCAAAGGGACACAGAAAACTGTCCATTTGCTCAATGGACATCGCAGAGTAACACATGGCAGCCAGTGTTCTGATGGGTACCTGGAGAGGAACAGGATTTACTCTAATCTAGTATCAAAAGCTGGGCTTCCCAGAATCCCTAAATGCCTGCAGGAGGCTGGTATACCTGTACAGAGAAGAGGGCCAGACAGGGCCACCGAGACCCACTCTGTTCTGGGCTGAATCCATTCTGTGGATGCCTTATAGTTTCCTTTTCACTTTGGGTGATGGTCTAGCTCCCATCCAGAGGAACTTCTTTCAGAGCCCGTGAACAGGGACCCTGAGCCTTACCCTCCCCAGGGTTCTCTAACCCTGGACTAACAATTCCCACATCTGTCCCATGGAACAATAAACAATGTGTCCATGGAGGGGAGAGACTGGGAAGCTGCCCAAAGCATTCTCCCCTTGAACTTGCACATGCCCAAGGTCTCCCAGAAGATGTGATGCAGAGAAATCTCACTGCCTTTGTTCTGCCCAACTTTCCTTCACGTTCATTCAACCATGAAATTTTTTTTCTCACGAGACTTAGTAACACCTCACACATGCTTTGGGGAAAGCTGCTGCACACTGAACCCGGGACCAAGGTGGGTTTGGGAGACTGGAGCACAGCTCTTTGAGGCTGAGCGGCCCTCAGTGGGCTTGGCCGGTGGACGGTGGTGAGGACCCTCCTTATGAGGCCTTTGCAACCCACGAGGGGGCCCACAGGTACTCGGGGGTGGGGGTCTGCTTGTCACTGGCTTAGGAGGAAGCCTAAGAAGGACTTCTTGGTCGGCGTTCGTACCCGGAGCGGGATGCCCACTTCGTCCATTGACACATCGCTTAGGTCCTGAGCGCTCTTAACCACCCGCCTGTCATCCTTGGCCTTTTTCTCAGTAGTCCTGCTAGGAGAGGTGGGTTTTTCCTGGATTGGTGCCGAGTCCTGGTCTCCCACTCTTCTTTCTGACGCAGGATCTGGAAGTGAAAAACAATCATTAGCTGAAGCTCTTCTGGTGGCTCCAAAGCAAAAACAAACAACAACAAAAAACCCCTGCCAGTTCAGGGGGGAAGTGTGTTTTCTAATTCTCAACTGGAACGAGTCTCACATAGAGCAAGGGTCAGCGAACTAGACCCGGCCTCCTGTCTTTGTAAATAAACTTTTATTGGAATACAGTCACACTCATTCATTTATACATTATTTATGGCTGCTTTCAAGCTAAAATGGCAAAGTTGAGTAGCTGTGACAGGAACCGTATGGCCTGTGAAGCCTAAAATATTTACCATCTGTCTCTTTTCAAAAAATCAGCAGAGGTATCAGCTCGGTGCTCTAGACATCCCAGAGGTTCTGACCGCCAGGGAGCAGGTCAAACCATAAAGAGGTGGCCAAACATTTCTAGAAAGTCCTTGTTTCATCTTCGGAAAGTCACTTAACTTTTCTGTGCCTCTGCTTTATTATCCAAAAATGGGGATAACACTGCCTCCGGGAAGCTCGCGGAGATACTATGAAAGGACCTTATAAGATAACTTATGCCAAAATGCTCAGAAAGCTATCAGTTGCTAAGTGACCATTAGACTATTTCACATTTGATTCAGGGTTGGAAGTTACAGAGAGCTGATCACATACCACGTGCGGTCTACAGATTATAAAATTGCTTAAGTTTAACTTGTGATTCCAAGCCACGCCCTTTATCGGAAAGCCTTTACTGAGAGCCTGTCAGTTGCTAAGCATTCCTGTGCAAAGGAAAGGGGACGGGCTTGGGGAAGGCAGGGAGAGATGGCCTCTTCTGTTTAGACATGGTAATTTTGAGGTGACAGAGAGATGTTCAAGTAGAAATGCCCTAGAAACTTCTAGAAGAAATGTGGGAGCTGACCCCAGGTGAGAGGTCCAGCAGGAGCGCGATTTTGTGGCCACCAGCACAAAAGTGATGGCTAAGGTCAAGGAGGTGGCGGAGCTCAGTGGCAGAGGTAAATGAGACAGAGTCAAGGGCTGAACTCATGGGCTGGGGATGTCACAGTGACGGGCTGAAAAGCGGGGGAGGGGGAAAAGCCTCCCCCAACGGGTGCAGGGGTCATCAGGGGGACAGGAGATGACCTGGAAAGGCAGAGTGAGGTCTGGTTTCTACTAAAACCAGAGAAGACAGAATTCCAAGCAGTGTGCGATTAAATACGTCAAACAAACAAAAAACAACCCAAAACAGAAATGAAGCAAAGGGAGAGTCACAGGATTGCTCTAAGGGAGCAATTTCAGGAGGGCAGTGGGGGCAGATACCAGATTGCCTGAAAAGAAATGAATATATAAGCAGCAAGTGAGGTAGTAAGTAGGGAGGTGGACCCAGAAGAAATACGGCAACCAGAGAGGTCACAGGATTGGGGGGCAAAAAGGTCTAAGAGCCAGGGGAGCCTAACGACCTCTCAGTGAAGCCCTTAGGTGAGCCTGCAGGGACAGAGATGCACCTGGCAATGAAGCACTGCTCAGTAAGCATCCGCTCATCGACTGAGGAGGAAGCGCTCGTCTTTGAGAAAGGAGGAGGTGCGGAGTGCTGCGGCACAAAGGAGGGACCCGAGGGTCCTACAACGCTGTGCAGAAGTCGGAGATGTCCACGTGTGGAGGGAGGAGGGTTGGGGTGTAGGGAAACACTGGCGTGGGCACTCTCATGTTTCATGACCGTCACAGTCCGCTCAGTGGGGTGACTCTGCCTAGAGTTTAAACTAACATCTGAAATGAGGATTCATCCTGTGGCCATAGAATTTCTAAACATTCTGTGGGAGACTCAGCTCAGGAAGCCCTTCAAAAAACCCGGTCCTGGGAGTCATCACCATGAATTTTAAAGACTGTTAACACCAGACTGGCTTCATGGGGTGAGTTCTCATGCTCCCTGGAAATTCCAACAAGAGCCAAGGATTTGTCAGGAAGCATGAAGCACACAGGGGGCTTTCAAGTTAGCGGAGTCCACCCTTAAAATGGCTCTGCTGAGCATTCCCCTCCCACGGGAAAGGCCCTCCTTAGTGTGATCAAGACTTTGAGCTCTGCCTCACCTGGTGTTGGGAGGTGCTCACACTCCTCTTCTTCTTTAGAAGAGGAAGATCACAGCTATGCCATTCTCAGGGTTTTGGGGTCCAGAGAATTTTTAAAAATATTTTTTAAGGCAGGTGGCTCTAACAACAATCACTTAACTATAAAACCCAAGCTGACAGCCCACGGATTTATTTCAAAGCTGCCAGAGTCCTTTTGAGCTACAAAAATTAGCCCTGAAGTATCTTACTTTAGAAGCGTGTGACCATGCGACTCATGATTGGGTAGATTTCAATACCCGGACGGCTGAACGGCAGCCCCTGAAGCGAAACAGTTTCTTTATCTAGGGAAAACCCAAAGGGACACTTCACTGGGCCACACAGGTGACCGGGCCACCCTTTTGACATCTGCGTTACAATGAGGGCTTGCTGCTCTTTCTCGCCAGGCACCAATACAGACCCCTCACATGACATCCTGGAGCATTTCCTTCTAATCTGATACTGTTTTCAAAAGCAAGGTCCCGGAAGGAGCCACTAAGTAAGTGATGGAGTGGCAGCCTGAGACAGGGCCTCTGCATTCCTGGGGGGCGGGGAAATTCGCATTCTCTTCACGCCAAGCCCTGTGACTACAGCAGCGCTGACTTCTCCCTTGGGGGGGGGAGGGGGGCGGCGTGGCCCATGCCAGCCCCTGTCCCAGCCCTTTTTGTCCTGTCTGCCCACCTGAGGGGACCATGAGCTTCATGAGGCCAAACACCCTGTGGGTCTCTTGCCCATAGTGGAATCTTGCTAAGCATGAAGCCCCAGAGACTTAAAAAAAATTGATTACAGGGTTGGGAAGCTGGTGGCTCTTTCAATTCCCATCACCACACGTGTGACGGGCAGAGCCTCACTCCCTCCCAGGCGCAGGCTGAAGGGCCAGCCCGGCCAGCCTTCTCTCCTGCAGGAGCTTTCTGAACAAAATGGAGCTTCTTTTTACACAAAAACTAACACTTAGTGAGCTATTTATGTGCTGCTCCATCAAACATGAATGGATCTGTCACAAAACCCAAAGAGGACAGCGCAGGAGGCTTCTTTCAGAGCCGAGGGAGTGGCGGGAGCCCGGAGGCACGGGAGAGAAGCCCCGCCTCTGACACAGCACTTTCCAGTGTGCAACGCACAGCTGGGAGCTTCCTGTTGCACGGTGACCCTTGCTTCCAACACCTCTTCGAGGCAGAAGCAAAGACTGTCATCCCTACTTCCAACAGGAGGAAACTGGCTCAGAGAAGTAAAGTCACTTACTCAGGGACAAACAGCTGTGAGAGAGAGGGAAGAGACAGGACCAGACTCTGGGTCTAACTTGTGTGTAGGGGCACCTTTTCAAAAAATCTATTCCACTGCTCCTTTCAAACTCCCAAAGGCAGGGAGGAGTTCACAGGGCTACCTCCCTTCCCAAGCCTCCCTGCTCTCAGCAACCTGGGCTGGAGCCACAGGTGAAGTGGGCTGGTGTGTGACCCCTTGCAGAGGGGGCAGCGAAGGGCACTTTGTGCTCAACCACAGCCTGTCCTGGTCCCACAGCCAAGCCCTGATAAAGCTGAGAGGGTGTGAGAACCCCATGTCCTTCCCACCTGGGCTTTCCAAGAATCAAAAGGACAGCAATGCAACGAAGTGACACAGAAATCACGGAGCAGCTGCTCAGAAAATGGTGGCTTTTGTTATCCACCAAACCAGGGGCTCCGAACCCCGGAGTTCAAGAGTCTCTGCACATCCACCACCGCATGTGCTCCCACACATGTGGTTTTTTCTAGGGAATGAATCTACTTACTGCCTTCACTAGTTTCCCACATGGGTCTGTGACCAACACAAGGTTACAAACCATCACAACGCCAGCTGCTCGAGGGCAGCACAGTTTCCTGGCAGGGCTCCGGAGCCTGGCTCTGTGCTCAACACAAAGTAGACATTCAAAAAAATGACAAGTGAATCAATGGAGGCGCCTACTGAAAGCAGGGACTCACACCCATCAAGCACTTTGTGAATGCCAATGCTCAGCGCTAAGCTGTTTATAAGCAGAACATCTGACAGTTAAGAAAAGGATCTGTAGTTTAGATCATCAGTAACCTGCCTACGGCCCACATGTTAGTAAGTAGCAGAATCAGAACTCAAAGCTGAGTGGCTACAGAAAGCCATGAGGAAAGCGCTAAACATTCCCACTCCTGGGTTTCCTCGCAGTGTCAGCCTCCATGGGCAACACAGCCCCGTCCTGCACACGTTATCTGGGAATGAGGCTAGGTGTCCGCTTGTATTTGTAATCATTCCCTACCATAGTTAGCTCTTGATGAAACTTGTTACCTAAGTGCGGTCAGTACAGAGGGCAGCGCCAGCATCATCTGGCTGGTTAGAAACGCAAATTCTTCCCTACACCCATTCGATCTCAGTCTCTGCACGTGTGGCCTAAGCTTTGACCGGCTCTCCAGGAGATTCTGATGCCAGCTCAAGTTCAAGGAGCCGAGCTCTCAGGCCCTCTTCTGAGCACTGCTGGTCTGGAGACCTTCGCCTGTGTCCATCATCCCACCATCTGGGCTTGGAACCCACAATGAAAAGAAGTTGCCCATTGTTTCCCAGCCCCTAATCTGTCACGTGTCAGAAGAGAGATAGAAGCAATAGAAAGGTGACTTCTCCAGCAAGGCCTGCTGTGAACACATCCATCTAAAATGTATCTCCTTGTTCTTTTTAATCAGAGTATCTTGTTTTTACCCACCAAGGCACACATCACAGTTCACAGGAGACGTTTACTAGTTTGGTCCACCTGTCTGGTGCTCCCCCACCAGCCTGCAAGCTGCAGGGGGGCAGGGACCATGCCAGTTGTTACCACCCTTGCTGTCCAGCAACAGAGTCCCCAGAACATCAGAAGAGCTCACAAGACTGTGTTGACTAAACATCAGGTGGTGACCAGAAGCCAGCTTTAACAGGAACAGGTATTAACACGTAAATAAATATTTCTTACCTACCTGAAAGGCTACTGAGTCGTTTCTGCTGTTCTGTGATTTAAAAAAAAGAAAAAAAAAAAAAAAAAAAAAACACAGTGAGATTTACAGAGACATGCTAAAAACTGAGACATCCTGGCATAACTTGTTAGGATCCCAACATCTGGGTCCTCGCTGTCCTTTGGGCTTAGATGCCAAAACATCTTGTGTCCCATGAATACAGGGGGATTAGCATAGCTCCTGTTACCTCTTATCCCCGGGCCCCTAGATCTGCACCGGGACTCAGGGAACTGTCACTGTTTTCTGGTTGTTTACATCTAATCTGAAGATAATCTGATCACTGGAGGAGACCCTCCCCAACTCCACTGGTTCCAAGGGGGCAGAATCTCACACAACCCCCGTCTTGGTACCTTTTGAGGGAAAAGAATTATAATCATAACCATGGCAGCTACCATCTCCTGAGCGCTTGTGAAATGCCAAACATTGTCTAAGAGCTTTCACACAGGTTAATGCTTTTAATCTTCACAACCACCGTAGCGCGTAGGTCAGGGTAGTTGAGACACCCTCAGTTAGGGTTACAAACTACCCAAGCTGAACACCAGAGCTGGGTCTAAAACCTGGAATCCCCTTATCTTCTACTCCAGGGCTCTTTCCAGCTCTAATCGCCAGGCCCCTGTCCCTTAACAGTGAGGTCTATGGGTTTCTCACCCTCCTAGGCGCTCGTGAGGTGGGGAGGCCAACCTCTCCTTTGGAGAGTTCTGTGTGTACGTGCTATGGCATAAGCACAAAAATGACCTCTACCTTCCATAGCTGCTAAATATAAAGCAGCCACATAGATAAAAATAGAATGCTTGCCAGCCCACGGGTGCTATCATCATTCCCCTTGGCCGCATCCCACCCTCCCTCCGGAGTTGGTACGGGCAAGAAGGAATCAGAGTAGCAGGGGAGCTCCCGGCTGGTGGAAGTAGCCCGTCCACCCCAACATGTGGACGAGGCTCACTCATGCTGGCTGGTCAACAGGGGCCCAGCAGAGTGCAAGGCTCCGCTTTGCCAGCAACGTGGAACATCTATTTCCTCAGTCTCCCCCTTAGTTTTCTCATCTGTTCAAAGTGCTCAGTGGATCCATGGATCCCAAACTCTGGTCTTCACTGGTTTGGAAGTAGGCAAGCCAAGGGCAAGGTCTTCCTTCCAGCAGGCAAAAGCAAATGTATTCAATTTAAACCATAATGTTATTCCTGCTTCTGAGGTGTGAAACGGCCTTTCTTTCTTGGAATGACATGTGATGTTGATAATAGCAATTGTTTTTCAGGAGTGTTATTTAGCAAAGTTAGAAATTAGCAATCCGGGTGTGGTCCCCAGACTGTTTCATACAACAGAAGTCTGGGAACCATTGAGCTCTTGCTTTCCAATGTGGCCCGTGGACCAACAACACCAACACGCCCCATGAGTTTATGAAAAATGCAGGATCTCAGCCCCGCCTTGGACTGCCTGAATCTGAATCTGCAAGTTCAGAAGACCCCCAAGGCTGTAGGCACTCTAAAGACCAAGAGGCTCTGCCCTGGCCAGGTAGCTCAGTTGGTCGGAGCATCATCCTGACACACCAAGGCTGTGGGTTCGATCTCTGGTCAGGGTACATACAAGAATGGGCAAATGAATGCATACGTAAGTGAAACAACAAATCAATGGGTCTCCTCTTTCTCTAAAATCAGTCAATCAATCAATGAATGCAGAAGCTGAGCCAGGGGACCCATGCATCTCTTTCAGTCCTGAAAGTTTTCTGACTCAAGTCCTCCTACCAGACCATTCATAAGCAATCTGCCCTCGGACACGTGTAACGTGAAAACTCAGGAGCGAGGAGCAAGGGCCGCGTTGTGTGTGACCTTCAGAGCCAGGCCGGACACGCGGTGCTGCTCCATGTGTTTGCAGTAAAGGGAGCTGGCTGCCGGAGACGGGGTGATCGTCACACTGTGCCCTGGGCCAGTCTGGGCAGGAACAAAGGGAACCTTTTTTAGGATGACTCAACTAGAATTCCAGAAGCGGAGTAAAGTTATCATTCCCTCAGGAGACTTTGTGACAGTTAAGAAATGGTTTTTACGGGAATTACTGTGAGGTAAAGCAGAGCCACCAGGCTGGGTCAGTTGCAAAGCCAAGCCAGAAACGCGTGACCTAAGCCCCACTGACGACCAGCGAGGCGCTTCCATTCTCCTTGGCTCTTCCTGCCCCTCCTCCTTGGGGAACATATGGTTTGCTCTTCATGGGAAGCTTCTTTTAATTCGAAAAAAACGAATGTACTTGTATTTTTTTTTTTGAAGGATGTGCGGTTCAGGCTGCACAATTCTCATTTTTAAACCCAAGGGCAGGGCTTTGACAAAGGAGAAAAGTAAGTGCCAAAGGCATTGGGCAAATAAGAAGAACCTGTTTGTTCAGGGAAGAAACAAAAAGGAACTATTGGCATTTCTGGGCCCAAAGATGTCTCACTAGGTGTCATCAGAGGGACTTGGCAGAACTAGCTGACATTATACTTGGCATTTCCCAAAAACCAAGTTGCCTTGGGAATGAATCCCATTTTTAGAGAAACTGCTTTTCCTTCTGGGAACTAACTTGCTTCTGTTTGACTGGATTTTTTAAAAAGATGAGTCATAAAGAAGTTCATAGAGAACCCAAATTTCACTTTGTGGTACATTGTGGACACTTTCTGGGCAGAGAAAGCTATTGCTGAGAGGAGAATGGGATCTTACATAATTTAGTCTGGGGGTTGGGACCCTTTTTTATTTTGAAGAACACAGATTCATGGGTGAAAAATTAATATGGGAGATGCACATAGTGAAAAAAAATAAAATTACTAAAATAACTAAGATTTGAGTGGGAAGATTTTAAGTAAGAGAAAATGTTCCATTCATCCGTTTTTTAGGTTGGAAGCAGGAAACAGAAAACTCCATTTAATATGGAGAACAATTAAAAATAGGCTTCAACCCTATCCTCATCCAAGTTAATGCAGAGAGGGAGAGGCGGGGGAGGGGGGAGGGAAGCTATGAAGTAGGCAAGCAGGAAGTCAAGAAAATGAAGATTTGGTGCCGAGCTTTGTGTTCTAAACAAAATAATTAAACCTCTATCGTTCTTTGAAATTCGGATGAAGAAGCCCTTTCTACACTCAGAAACTCAGAAAGCTTGAAAACTTTACATTTGACATTGGAAAGACCTTTGGGGAAGGGGAAGTTTATTCTTCTATTGAATTCCAAAAACAAAACATTGGGTTTTAGGATCGTCTTCTAGAATTTTAAAGCAGAAGGGTCAGCATATGCAATGATTACCTAAAAGCACTTCTGCTTCACCTGAGATGCCCCTGCAGAGAAGAGGAGGAAGCAGTCAGAGGAACCATAGAAAACCAACACAGAGTCCCTCAGCTGGGCCGCCTGGGGCCGTGGAGCCAAAGGGGCAAGCGGCCACTCCAGTCCCCAGAGGGTGCGCTGAAAGGTAGCTCAGTGTAATAGCTGCTGGCAAGGATGGAGGCTGGTGAGTCACTTAGAAAAAGTTCAACAGCCTCTGTTTTAGAGGTACAAAAACATGTTTTACATTTTAGAAAATACTCCATCCACTATGTTTTCTTTTAATAATTTTGGCACTCAAAATTTTGCTTTCTAGAAAAATCATGATGTCAAAGAACTAAATGATTTAGGACACTACTGAAAAGAGGTATTAATGTACCTAGATTTTCTAAACAAAGCTCTGTTTAGATTTCTCACCATGAGGAATTAAGGGGCACGGATTTTTTTCTTTCTGCCTTTTCTATCTTTCTGGTGCCAACATCTGAAGACATCATGAACATCCAAGGCGTGGGACATGCACTACACCAGCTTACGGGTTCCGACACCTGACATCACCCTGAGCCAGGGGGCTGTCTGCTATGAACTACTTTGTGGATTGTGGGACTAAACTGGGGCAGGTGGCCTCGGGGAAGAGTGAGATTTGTGAAAATTCCTGCGGAAAGGCAGAACTACTGACCCAGGTGTCACAGAACAGGGAGCCGAGGGAGAGGTGCGCGGCGAGGCTCCCTTACCTCTGTTGTGCTGCAAGAGCACGATAGTGGGGTTGACAATTGTCGTGGAGGGGTAGGCCGATGACGGCTTGCGAACTGGTGCAAAGGTGTGGGACTCGGCGCCAGCGCGTGATGAAGAAGCTTCATTTAGCAGAGGACTGGAGTCCTGGAAAGAAAACAAACATTGTAACTTTCAGTACTTGAAACTGAGCATTAATGCTTTTTAAAAAGAAACATAAAGCTTTACAGGGACCTTAATTATAAAAAGAAATGTAATCAATGAGACATCATTAATTACAGTTAGAAGCTTAATCTGGAATGCTTATTCTCTTTGTTGGTATTAGTAAGGGGAGAGAGGGAAGGTAACGTTACCAAAAGGCTCAGCAACATCATTCATTATTTTCACCTGGTAATAAATGTGGATCAATCCAGTTACTGAAAGAGCAAATTCAAATCAAAGTAGAAAAAACATGCAAAACTCATGCAATTCCAAATGCGACCCCAGAACGAGAGCCGGTTTAATTGGGAAAAATCAGGAAAGTTTAGTATGCTTGTTTAAAGAAACATGAGACAATGTGAGGACAGGAAGCCATAGATGTAAGAAGAGAAAGAGTTAAGTATGGGTACTCTTGGAAAGCTATTCTTATCATCCACATCGCTGAAAAACCTTACTAGCACTTGTTTCTGAGACTCGGATAGTATCCTGTCCTACTGGGATATTTTTTCACTCCAATATCGAGTGACAAAGATCTCTGAAGTAAAGAGTTGTGAAAATCCTGACTTTTAAAAACCTGTGGGTGTCTGCCAGAAATACCCATAAAATTATTACTACATACTAACATTATAATCTGCATGATGGGAATAATGCCAGTCTGTTTTAAAGACAGGGAATAAGACCTCAAAATATAGCAAGGATATGTAGACAGTTTCCTCTATCACACCTATAAATTTTGCAACGTTTCTATTTTAGAATTTATAGACCCTAACACCAGAATATCATTCTTAAAGTGTTTGAAGAACAAGCCTTTTTTACTCTCCATATAAAGTACGGCACACAAGCAATTCATATGCTCCATCAGAGATCATCGCTCTGTAAGTGCTTGCAGTGCACGCAAGAGCCTTGCCTCCCTTCCTCCTCGCCCCACCCCCACCCCCTCCCCACCCTAGCACAGTGCCTACAGACAGCAGGTGTTCAGTAAATGTCACAGGAATGGCAGGCTCCACCTACCAGCAAAGGTGTTTCTGAACAACTTTTGTTCAAAAGAACAAAAGTTCGAGAGAACACATGCCCACCAAGAGAGGAAGTGAGTGTCAGGACCTGGGACAGCTCCTGACACATAGTAGGACCAGCTCCCTAAAAAACATGGGCTTGGTCAGTCCAACACTTCTGAAAGTGCCCTAATGTTGCAGCTGTTACTTATGAGTGGCAGCTCAGGTTAGTGAATACAGCTCTTCCCCAAGACCCAGGAGGCACAATATGATCTTGTACGAAAGTGCTTCATCCCAATTTTTCATTTGTAAAGTGGGAATACAATTGCCCTGTCTTAATCTATTTCCCAAGTGATGTAATGCAGATAAATGGCCTATCAGTGAGAACACTGCCATGATGCAGCCAAGAAACACAAAACGTCAGGCACGCAGCCTTTTAAAGTATAAATACTGCCTCCGAAGCCTGGAAGACTCGTGTGAGCACTGAGCATTTTATAAAATGTACTTTGTGGCCCAAGTCTTATTTCTGGGACTTTACAAAAATGGTTACTGACTAAAAAACCTGGGCAAATTCACATGAATTTTCTGCTTCCCTCTTACTGTCAAATAGCTGCAGACAGAGCAGATGCCAACTTGTGGTTTGGCCACCATGCCCAGGGGATCTACACTTCTTGACAGTTCTCATTCAGTTGGGGAACCCAGGAAGGTTCCTTGTTCACCTCTTACTTTGTTACCTTGGGGCCAAACTAGAAGTTATCAGGCCAACTGAAGCCTCCTGGGAAGCCTATACCAGACTGATCAGTCGGGTTTGAGAAATTGAGGACACTGTCCCAACAAATCTGTCCTGGCACACCTGAAACAAATTCAGCATGAGAACCTAGATCCACGCAAATGGTAAAGTAAACGGTGCACAACAAAACTGCTCACAATGTATAGTAGCACACTGAAAGTAAGACCCGCTTCACATGCTGCTCTGGAGAAACATCCTGTGCCCAAGGGAAGAATACCTGCTTCCTCCAAAACAAGGGCAGCTTCTAAAGTCACCCATAAGTTGAGCTAGGGTGAGGTGAGTGCATCGGGGAACAATCTAGCACTTTCCTGCAACAGGGCAGAGCTGTAAAGCTCGAAGCAGGGACATCCAAGCCCTGGGCCATGTTTGGCAGGGTCCTGGCCTAACTGCTCTGTGCTGCACCTGCAGTTTTGAGAAGAGGCCCCAGCCCAGGATGTCACCATTCCCAGCTCTCGGTCTGAATCTCACTATAGTTTCTCTTAAAAGTGACCCCTAAAAAAGTTTCCCTCCTGCTTTCTGTATAACTTTTTTCAGTTTAACGAGCCATTTGAGCCCATTTTGCAGACATACCTCTTTAGGCAAAGGGATGTCAGTGAATGTTTAGCTCCATCGGCCAATTGCGTGACCCGGGATCTCAAAATGTGGCCCGTGCACCCTCAGCATCAGGATCCCAGACTCTCCCAGGATGCACATTACCAAGTGGCCTGAGTCCTTGGTCCCTCCTCAGACCCACACAATACAAACTCCAGGAGTATGAACTGGAGTTGCCAATTTAAATGAGTTTTCCTGCCGCTCAGATGATCCCATGTACACTGAGCATGGGAACATCACTCAGATAAATACTGAGAGCAGTGGCTGCGCCTCTTTCATGGTTGTACACGGAGGATCTGGACGAATGCCTAGGACCTGGTGGGGACTCAGTGATTGTTCATTAGCCAGTTCCTTATTTTGAGGCACTCTGGTCCCACTCGCTGGGGCAAGTCCTCAGCAACGTAGCTAACATTTATTGGGTGCTGCTCTCTCTGTGCCCAGGACCATAGCCGAAACCTTCACATACTCAGGTCCACGGCTCCCCACAGCCCTGAACGTAGATCCATGCACCTCACTTTACAACTCACACTGAGCTCCTTTCAGTCTCTCGATCCCCAGGGCTCCTAAGAGAACAGACTGAGGACTTTGATTAAGCCTTTCTCTGAAGCACCTAGACTTTCCCACCTACAATGGGGGTACAACCTGCCCTCTCACAGGAATGGACTTGGAGCATCAGGGCCCTTTAACTTCATGACCAGTGAGGCCCTGTTTTGCCACAAAGGCCCTGGGAGCCACTACTCAGGGGCCCCAGCAATTTTTTGCCTTTTGAGGAAACAGTCCTAACATCTGTACAAGGCTTTTATACCCATTTTCTCAATCACATGCACCTCTTTTTTTTTTTTTTAACCTAGTCCTTGACATTGCTGTGCAGAAAAGAGTTTGTTTACTCTGCTAAATCAACACAAGAGTGAATCTCTTCCACGCCTGCTCCCTGGTGGAGAAACTGCAGTTGGCTTTTCCATGCACTTCTTCGGCTTTCCTCAGCTCTCAGCTTTGCATCTGCCTGGCCTGTGGCGAGCAGAGCCAGCCCGAGGCAAGGCCACCAAGGTTGTTTTCTCTGAGGGAAAACAAAGGTCTCTCAGGAAGACGAGCATTCCGAACAGGACAGTGAGGAGAGCCCAGGGACACACACGGGAGGCATGCACTCTGGGGAGAGCAAACACGGTTCCAGTCATCCCGCAAGCAGAGCGGCAGCCAGCACTTCTCTCGGAACTTAGTACTTCAGTGAGAAAGGGGTTTTTACTGCCGGGAGCAGACATTCAGGAAAGCCGTGAGGAAGGGATCCCAGCGAGCTTACGGTACTTGAAACAGCTCCCGTGAGGTCAGGCTCCGAGGCTCGGTGCAGGCCCTCCGGAACCGGGGGGACCAGCGGAGGTGGTGGTGAGAAGGATGGAGGTGTCTGGCTAACGGGGGGGTGGGGGCCAGGAGCGCTGGCCGGCGGGCTGTGGTGGGGCCGCCTCTGCAGATGAGGGGGAATGAAATCATCTAGAGTCGGGAAGGTCAGAGGTGAGCCGGCAGGGGCGGTGGCCGGGACTGGGGGGCCCAGTGGCCCCAGAGATGCTGGAGGTCTGGCAGTGCCTTCTTGCCCTCTGTCAGTATTAACCAGGTAGAGAGGGACAACTATAACCTCAGGCTGGCCTGGGCTGGAGGAAGTGGCATCCTGTGGGAAATAAGGGGGTCGTTACGTAAAGGGGTATGGCAGCAGGGAGAAGGAATTCCATATTTAAACAGTTGAGAGTGGACATGCAATGATGTACTCTGAGAACTATTTAATCGGTGCCCTTTCTGCAGAGTGCATGAGACAGTCAGTGCTAGCCAGTTGGCCTCCTGACACCCTATGACACAGAGGGAACCCCATCCAAGTCTACTTTCCATCCATCTATTTTTGAATCCTTTTAACACTTTATGAGAGAGAAAGAGAGACAACAGGCAGGCAGGCTGTGTTTAACCCCCAAAGCTTCTTGCGGAGCCTGAAAGCTTGGGAATACAATTTCTGTGGCATCTTTGTATAAAACGTAAACACTCTATCTCTCACCGGAGTATTAGTCTACGTATTCCACGCTCTGGCATACTTACATATTTACAGGAAAGAGAGAGGGAGACAGAGAAGACTGTGCAGAGATGTTTAGAGAGAAGAATTCGGGATTCAAGCTGCAGCAGTGTTACCGAGGAAAGGGAGGGCAGGGCAGCCCGGAAAACAAACGAGCTCTCACGTGAGTTTCAAAAGAGACGGAGTAGAAGACACACAAACATTCCTAATTTCTTGCCTTGGCTGGATAACACGGCTGCAAAAGGTAAGGTTCTTTTCTCCTCCGGTTTTCGGGATCAGAGGTAACCTGGGGGCCTAGCACTGGTGGTCCCACTGCGTCTGGGAACGAAGGCCGAGTCCCCAGGGAAGGACTCCCGCCATGGTTAACGGCATCTTTGTGGGGGTCAAAGAATAGCTTGGGAGGGTGAGGAGGAGCAGAGGGTGGCTTTCCCGTGCCGGCTGTGCAGGAGACAATGCTGGGAGCCGGTGCTCGAGTGCCTTTGGCTGGGTCACGTGCAACACGAGAGAGGCTTTCTGATGCCACCGGGCCAACGTTATTGGATAAACAGGGTACATATAAGCTGCTGACCTTTTTATTCCCAACTGCCTTATGACGTGGGTTAGAGCTCACATTCCCACTATAAACTGTCCCGGTGGCTGCACATTGGCGCTGGGGATGGGATGAAGCACGGGGGAACGTGGAACCCGGAAGCGAGGGCCCAGGGCACACCGCACCTTTGGGAGCTGATCTGTCTGCCAGGGCCACAGACACAGGCTGGGGGGGTGAAGGGTTCTGCTGGCTGGGGGTGCCGGGTGGGGCGTAAGGCTTTGGTGAGCTCCGGTAGAGCGAGTCCTTGTAGGTACTGTGGAGGGCAGGCGGCTGCCATGCAAAGCGGCCCTCTTTAGGAAGAGGTGGGCGTGGGGGAGAGGGAACCTTTAGTATTATTTTCAAGACACAATGTCAAGACAGGGCAAAAAGAGAGAGAGGAGGGGAATGGAAAGAAGGATGACCATTAGAAATAGCAGCATAACACGATCGGAAGAAAAAACAATTCTAGACATGTTTTAAAGCAAATCCTCAACTTAAGACTCCTCATGGAGTCTACATTTCTTTTCTGGGTAAAGTCGATGCCTGAATCATACTCACCTGGAGAGGCAGGCCTGACCCTCCCTTGTATCCCAGGGAAGCTGAGCTCAGCTCGGGAGAAGCCACGTGCTGAGCCAATTTTGACACCAATCCTTTGTTGACCTGCACCCTTTGAGGCCTCCTCACTGAAGAAGGGTGCCCAAGGGCGACATGTCAGTGGAAGAAGCCCCAAGCCCCCAATTTTCTACACCTCTTGTCCTCAAAGATTCTTCTTCTGATGCCTTTGGCTTTAAAAGCTGAAGTTACAGAAACATTCGAGTGTCTTTCTTTCTTTTCCCTTAGGAAATGCGGAATGGGAGAGCCATCCTTATGCTCACAGGACACAGATGTCTTAATTGAGTCACTGGGTTTTAGCGCGCAATTCCATAAGCATAGCAAATTAAAGCTCGCCAAGAAGAGAATGCTGAGGACTTAGAATCCACTTGTGCTCTTTTCTCAGAGGAAACAATCTGATGGAACTAATTATTAGAAGGAAGACAGGCATGAGATTAAAAGCATGTAGCCTCCAACTTTTGTTGTACACAGAACAAAAGGACTGGGCAACAAAGCACTGGATGGGCCTACCAGATTAGATTGTACCTGGCTTATCAAACTCTAGCCCTTTCCCCATTCCCACCCAGCCCACTAGGAGACACAGAGAATTCTGGAGGGAGGTGGTCAGCCCCAGCGCTCCTGGCTTAAGCCCAAAGCTCTGGTTCCAAGTTCAGAGCTAGAAAGCTGTAGTTCACAACTCATTCCCTCTTCCTCAACATGACTCCTCCTTGGGTCTCAGTCAGAGAGAAGGTCAGGAAATGAGGTAAATCTCCAGACTGATCCTCATTTCCATGAAAGCCATCTGTCAGCTGGGAATTAGACCACAAGATAAGCAAAGTTTATTTTCCTAGTGTTGCAGCTGAATATCTGTGTCCCCCAAAATTCATTTACTGAGCCCCTAACCACAAGTAATTATTTTTAAAGCGGGGGGCCTTTGGGAGGCACTTAGGGTTAGAGAAGGTCATGAAGGTGGGGCCCCATGATGTGGATTAGTGTTCTTATAAGAAAGGAAAGTGACCAGAGCTCTCTTTCTACCATGTGGGGACACTGTGAGAAGGCAGCCATCTACAACCCAGGAAGAGAGCCCTAACCAGGAGTCAAACTGGCCAGCGCCTTGATCTTGGACATTCCAGCCTCCAGGACTGTGAGAAATAGTTGTCTGTTGTTTAAGCCACCCAACTATGATGTTTTACTACAGTATCCCGAGCTTAGACACCTGGGTTTAATTCACTGGCCCCTATCTTTAAAGACAGCCCAATTCTAGAAGAAAACCAGAACCGTCCACCAAATGGCACAGGTGAGATGTATTAGAGTTTGGTCAAAATCTGGCAAATGGGTTGTGACCAAAAACTGGGAGGGTGCAAGGCCTATTTTGAGGCTGCTTTTTACTTTTTTTTTTTTTGTGGAGTGCAGGTGGCAAGGGGGAAGGGATGTTAGCATGAGTAATTAAGTGGAAAATAAAAAAGTTTTGTAAGTCTGGATTAGAATATCAACCCAGAAACAGTAAACAACCGATCCCTTAACAAACTCAGTTTTCAAGTAACCTGGATAGAGAAGAAACTATCCGGGTACCTGGGTTAACCTGATGCCTATCCTTCCCTCAGGGTACCCATGACAGTGCCAGTGGAATGTGGCCGTAAGTACCAGCCAAAAAGACAACAAGAGCAGCCCCTCTTCAGTAGTAACCGGGAGCAACACCTTCCAGATACACTCACTTGGTTTCAGGAAACGTAGGATGGAGGTTGGGGCATTTTTATAGACTGAATGATGCTCTCTAGAAACAAAACACTTGAACTAACATGCACCAAAGGGACTGTGGGGTAAGTTGATCATGGTTGTCTAAGGAAGTAAGTGAAAGACGATTTTGAATTAGGCTCAGATTTACTTTTACTTTGCGCTCGAGTGTCTCACATGTGATTCTTTCTTGTCCAAAGATAGAAATCAATTTCAATAAGCTTTTAACTTAATTTGGCTGTGGCCATATATGGTGCCACAGCTGCATTACATCAGGCGCGAGCCTTCCCAGGGCTTTGACCCTGCAGAGGGGACGCTTCCCCAGAGTGTTGACAACGCACGCAGAGCCAAAGGTCTTCCTGTCCTGGGACTTCTTGTAGCCCTAGAGAAGGGACTGGATAGGCGCAGTCCCTTTACATGGAAGGAACTGCTTTCCGTTTCATGTAAACACTGTAGGAGCCACAGGAGTAGCATGCATCCTCCCCAAAAGGCTACTGATGAAATTTCATTTCTCTTATTAGAAGGTGAGGCAGTGAAAAAAATGGGGCTGCTTGGAAGAGTCTGATATGTTCCTAGTTTACACAGTTCTGGAAACTACCAATACCCACCTCCGCTGGGGACACCCACATGACGACAGTGTCAGAGAGGGCAGCCCTGGCTCCCTGTCTCTGTCAGAGAGCAGGGCAGCAGGTCCAGGCTGGCAGGAGGAAAGGCACCTACGGGAACATCAGGGACAGTACCCCCCATGCCCAACCCATGTGTCTCATGGACCCCAACTCAGTCCATCTGAGGAGATGCCAAGTCTGTAGGGATATGAGAGCTTTCTTTAGTTGACACCAAGCCAGGGCTTTCCCCGGCCCAGCCCATCTTGGCTTTCCCTAAGCCAGTGTGTACTTACAGCAATGGCTATATAGACATGAAGTCAATTTTGTACTTGACAAATTCAAGAGGTAATACATGGCCAAAAGGTTCTTGAAATTTGGGTGGGCAATTTTACACTGAATATACAGAATTAAATCCTATAGCACCAATTTACTAGGTTCCCTTTAAGATACCTCATTAAAAGGAAATGTCTGGATAGTGATAGCAAGAAAATACACTATTCATAGGAGATATTCAAGGATGTTACACTTATGATAAGGCTTGCCCTATTAACTCCTCAAGGGCAATGTTTAACCCAGTAATCTGAACACAACATGTGCTCAATCAACCTGCAGTTAATAAATGTGTGTAATTTTTATTTACTTCACATGCTTTTAAAATCATGTCTTTTGAAGAGCTGTTTCAAAAGCCAAAAGGAATTAGCGAGCTACCCCTGAGCTAAGTCACTGATAGTGGAAGAGGTTGTACTTTCACATGCGCCTTGAATGAATCAGCACTGCTTCCCAACCTGGACAGAGCCAGTTGTACCCACTCTTGAGACAGCTGAGAAGGAAGCCTGTCTGCCCCAGGCAGCGCACTCGTACACCGGGGAAGGTCTTAGCCAGGGAAACCCATGGCAAGTCATTCACTAGACAACTGACCTCCCAAGTCCCCCCGTCTGATGGAGACTTCAGGAGGTGCATTCACAGCTCCTGGTTCTAAGCAGGGGCCCTGGGTGCACATGGCCATACCTAAGAGAGGCAAGCCCTGGTGGGGCGGGAAAGCTTAGTGGTGTGGCTCAGCACACCAGGTGGACAATTAAGCAACCAACTCTAAGTGTGGGGAGACAAGGGTCTGCAGAGAGGAAGGAGAATGTTATCTCTGACTTGGTTTCACTCCAGGGGCCGACGCAATTTTATGTCCTCAGGAAAAGGCACCAGAGGACCACTGGAGAAGGAGTGTGGGAACCAGGAGGGAAGTGCAGAGTTCCAGGGCTCCTGGTGAGTTCTGGGAGCACCCTGAGAGAAAGCAGGCACAGGGAAGCGGACCACACAAGGAACACATTTCTGCAGCACATGTTGGGCAGCAGAGCTTCCTTTAAAAGAAAGAACTGCCCTGTTCTGTGGCTGTGTTCCCTCCACGTGAACACGCTTCATAGAATGCCTGAATGAAAACATGGTCCACTCCTTTCGTCAAAATGGCAAAGTAGCCACGGGGCGGGCGAGGGACGAAAGGTCAGGAAAACAATCCAGGGGGAAAGACTGAAGCACATTGATCCCTACTCCAAATTGTACACCTTGGTTTTTTTGTGTTTTCTTTTCTTTTTCTTTTTTGCAAGGTAGGGCTAGGCAGTTTAAGCTCCACTGTACTGCCATTCCCTCTCCAGCTGCCTGCCCCTGGGCCACGGGATAAGGGTCTGGCCACAGCTGCCCGACCCTAATCTGAAAAGACAGAGCTGCTGGGCCTCTTACAGACCCAATTGCAGCAAATTAATGGAATAAACACAGGAGTGCACTCTCCTCTTGTATGTTACACTCTAAATAGAGTTTTTAACAGACAGGCTCAGAACTTTTCCCCACTATCCAAGGCCAAATGGATTCCCTGCTCCAGAACATTCCTAAACACACCTTAAAATAATCAAACACGGGGCCTATACTTCCAATACCCTGGTACATGCCATCCCGTGTACACACTCATCCTGTGCCTCTGCCTCCCTCAACCAACCCCAGCTTCTCCTAAACTCTGGTTCCTGCAGAGCTTTTCCACAGTTGGTCAACAACACAACTCTAAGCCCAGCCCATTATCCAACTGAGCAAGCTAGAAGCATGAACTAAAGCAGAACAGCTTAAGAACAGGTGCCGCTCAGCAGTCCCCACCCCGCCCTGGGGCACTTGCCTACCTGGGGCTTGTCGGAAGGAAGGTTGGGGTGCACACTTCTGTAGCCCTTGGCAGCGAGTGAAGAGGGTTGGGCGTTTCCATTGGCATCAGCATTGGAAGAAGGCCTCCACTCATCTGAGACAGAAAAAAGAAAACAAAAACTCTCACTCCCAAGGAACACTCCCTGACTCCCCTCTAACTGAAGGGTCCCTCCTGGAAGGCAGGGTCAGGAAGAATGCAAGGGAAACCATACCTGCGGAGGGGTCCTCTGACTCCAGACCTATGTGTGGTGCAGAAAGGATGAAAACAAGAAAAAGAAGGGGGGACAGCAATGGTTACATTTGCAGGAAACAAGCATGCGCCGCACAGAAAGACGCAAATCCAGCACCCCGCTGCCTGACACAAAATGCCCTCAGTCACGATGGCCTAATTACCATAGGAACCCACTCCAAACCCTGATGTGCTCACAGGCGCTGACCTTTGAAAACACAAGGCTCACATTCACAGTGATGAAGAAACAATTGTTCCTTGACATTCTTATTTTACAGACTAAAAGGCAACAGAACTTCACTGTCCGGTGCCTACTCACTCACTCTCATTCCCCTTCTTCACGCCCGGTGCAGGCTCAGAATGACCCCTCCTCATTAGCAGACTGGGCTAATTAACAGACCCAGGAGAGGGAGAAAGAGATAAGCACTTTTTCCGTCGGTCTTGGTGCTGGGCTAGTGAGAGAACATGATTTCAGCCCAGAGGTATCTGCTGCGGTAAGAACTTTTTTCTCCCCGGCTGCTTTTCTTCTTTCCGTTAAATGAGCCACATAAACATTTAAAATCTAATCACCCCTTTCTGAGTTTTCATCACACAACAAGGCACCCTTGTTTCCCTTCAGCCGGTTATCACCCTGTCTTCTCAGCTGCTGCCTGATGCCTTTCAGACCCACTTAACACCGCGAAGCAACAGAGCACAACGGTTATTAGCTTGGCTGGGAAGGCAGGTGGACCTCAATTCAAATCCTGGCTCCACCATCTATGGGCTCTGTGTCCCTGAGCAAGTTATAAGCCTCATCTTCTCCATCCAAAGACTGGGGATAATGGGATGCCTGCTTCATAAGTGTTGTTATAAGAATTAAATGATATGACGCATAAGAAACACCTAGCCCAGTGCCTGGCAGAGCTCAGTAAATGTCTGCTCTTATCATCTTCTGTAGCATCTCTTGCCTCCACTCTCTACCCTCCATCTAGCCCAGGGGCCGGCAAGCTTCTTCTATAATGAGCCAGACAGTAAATATTTTAGGTTCCGTGGGCCATATGGTCTCAGTGGTGACTAGTCAACTCTTCCGCTGCAGCACAAGAGCAGACATAGACGATATGTATATGAATGAGTGTGGCTATGTTCCAATACACCTTTATTTAGGGACACGAATTCAAATTTCAGAGAATTCTCATGTGGCATGTAACATTGTTTTGATTTTCCCTTCGACCATTTAAAAAAATAAAAATCATCCATAGTTCATGAGCTGTGCAAAAATAGGCATGGCCGCATCTGGCCCATGGATCAAGTTTGCCAACCCCTGAGGTAGCCAATCCCTTAACTTCCTTCTCCCTGGGTGCCGGCTCTTGTCTTACCCTATATAAGGATAATGAGGGAGTAACACCACAGCTCTCACAGTCCAAGGCTCCATTTCAATGTGCATCCCTCAAGGGCTAGAGAAGGGCCTTCCAGATGTCAAGCTGAGATTTACAAATACTTATGGAACACCTTTTTAAGTGCCAGGCGTGCACTTATTTTTTTGCTCCAATTTAGTATTTCATTGAGGGCGCACACGTCTGTGATGTTGGTAATCATTTTACCTCATGGATGAGGAAACAGAAAGGCTAACCAACTTGCCCAAAGTCACCTAGCCAGGTAACGACAAAGCAGTCAGCCCAGGTCTCCAGGGTGATGTACTGGTGCCCTGTCCACCATCCGCAGCCACCATTGGCCACTAAGTAGAGCCTACATCTCAGGGAAGAGGTGGAAGCCACCAGGTGTCAGAGTTGCCACAGAAGCACAGGGAAGGCTTGTGAAAACAGACTGCTGGGCTTGATCCCCGAGGTTCTCCTGACTCAGTGATAAGAGGGTAGGTCCGAAAAGGTGCCTTTTTAACATGTTCCCAGACGATGCTAAGGCTGATGATCCATAGCCCACACTCTGAGAACCACTGATATAAGCAGTACATGAAAATATCCTTATTCCAGAAAACTAACTGTATCTATTTTTGCTTATTTTTTCCCCCTCTATGTCAGAGTTTTTACATGTTTCAGCTGTATATTCCTTTAGCAGGTAGTCTGTTACATTTCTGCCCTTCCCTTAGGGACAATGCATAGGTGTTTGTCTTCTCTTCCCAACCTTGTAAGTCAGGACATTTATAGGATTTGACTTTTATTCGCATTGCTGCAATGGACAGCTTGGGTCACCACGGGCAAGCTGTTCATCACCCTAAACTTCCCTTGCGTCATCTATAAAACATAATCCTTACTCCACAGACACCTCACAGGTTGCTGAAGATGCAGAGATCAGGTATATGACGTATCCTCAAAGTGACCATTTTCAACACTCTCTGTGGCATCCATCCAGGACCCTGGGCCCAGAGTTCCCTCACACTTAGCCAGCCCTGAAACACCAGGTGACATGTTGTGACAATCGTTCTCCCTCTTCCCCTTTCTAAGTTATTTCTAATTCACCTTTGTCAAATCCTTCTATCAAATCTATTAGATTTACAAATACACTAAAATGCCAATAGGTTCTGGGTAAAGGACTATTCAAATAAAGGATGTGAGCTTTGTACACAGATTTTGGGGCACCTTGTTTTGCTCCCTCTTTGGTTCTCAGCTGGGTTGGTTCTACTTAGGTGACATTGGCAAACGGATATGAGATGAGTCTGTCCCTCCAAAGGTCTAGGCATCATAAAGGGACTACCATGTCGGCACCAGATTGCCAAATTTGAGTCCTGACTATCTTGCTAACTGCATATTCTGCCGCAAATGACTTAGCCTCATTTGTAAAAGAGATATTATCTTCCTCTTTGGAGTCATGAGGATCCAAGGGCAATGTCTGGCATAAAGTATGTACTTAGAAAACTAGGAATCCAAAGCATAAGAAGAAAAAAATTCCCCAGACATAGAAATAAATTAGAGTTACTGACATCTGCTATTTGATAAATAGCTTCAAGAACATAATATCCTTAGGGGTCAACCCACTTTTTCTTCTAATTCCAAGTCATTAAAACTGTTCCCCTTACCCAGCCCTTATTAGTCCCCAGGATCCTTCTAAGCATTCCTCTCTTCCTTTAAAGGAGGGCTGTATTTCTAACATTTTATCACCCTTCATCTGTTACCTAGTCTTCTCAACTTTGAAGGTTGGTAGCCACCCAGGGTCACTATATGCCTGAAACAGCATGTGAAATTTTATATACATAGTCATTAATTATTAACTTTTGGTGACGAGACTGTCAAAATGCTTATCATAAACGTCACCCTCAGAGCTCTCCAGGGGGACGAGGCCTTGGAAAGTCGGATCTTGGGTAGGTTCTGCAGCCCTGAAGAGACCCAAGCCTTCCCATGAGAAATAGAATTTCTTTTGTCTTATCTTTTTCTCCGTCTCTTCTTTACATGCCACCTTTTTTGGCCTGAGGCCACAGTCTCCTGATATTTTCTTGTATCTCCTTCGTGCTTATGTCATTTTGGTCTGTTCTAAATTGTCTTGCTAATCAGTTTCTTCTTGGAATATTAGGATAACTTTCTCTGAGAGAATTGATGTGTTCTGGTAGAATGTCCAACAGGGGAGAGGTGTTAAAAGTGGCTCTAGGAGTGTTTTAAAACTCTTTTATTGGTGTATTTTTTATTCATGCTGTGCAGTAAAGAACTTAGCCTTACTCAAAAAGGTGTCTGGCCTTGCCCTCTGGCTTCTAGGAGTCAACCTCTAAAGCCCTGGAATGTCACCCTGATAGGCATGTCTCTGTGCCACACCAATAATGTGCTTTAAGGTATCAGCCACATGGGCAGTGGGTAATGCCTATGTAATGGAGTCTCAATAAAAACCCTGGACACAGTGGCTCAAGTGAGCTTCCTGGTTGGAATAGTATGAGCAATTGTAACATCTAAATGTTAGGAACTACTGTATTTTGCTGTGTATAATGAGCTCCTGCATATAATATGCACTCACGTTTTCGGCCCAAACTTTCAGGAAAAAACTTTCATTTTAATTTAATTCAATTTTTTTGTTTATATATAAAACTGATTATTGTATTCCTGGGTACTATTTTGCATACAGATATCATTATTGCTTTCTAGAGTTACACTTTTAATGCATAAACACAAATAAAAGAGTTAAAAACCTTTATGTAGATATGGAATTAATACTGCCCATGCCTAACGCTCATCCTTATTTTTCCCTCAAAAATCTGGGCAAAAATGTACACATTATACAAGGCAAAATATGGTATCTGTCCTGAATCCACAGGAGAGGATACTGGAAACTGTGATTCTCCTCCTGGCTGATTTTAATCTGTAATAAACTATAACCATGAGTATAATAGCTTTCAAAGAGCTCTTTCAGTCCTTCTAGCAGATTATCAAAATTGAGGATGGCTTGGGGAATCCCCTAAACTTGCAGCTGGCGTCAGAAGCGAAGGTATTCTCTTACAGGGCGTTTTCCCTCCATTTTCTCAGTTGGCTCCAACTCTCACACATGGGCTCAAAAAAAGGACTCTGAGTTAATGGGGGTAAGGAGTGTCTTTCACTCTCCCCATGTTAATTTTCTCATGACATCTTTTTTGCTCCTGCCATTTCTGGAGCGCAAATGTGAGACTCAAACTAAAAGAAATGAGCTGACTGCAGGCCCAAGAATCTTTACGTCCAAAGCTAACTTGGTCCTCAAGAATCAGGCAGAAGGAGTGGAGCCAACTGGCACAGGATTAACAAAATTAACAAAAGAGATGGGCAGGATTTGAGTTTATGAGTCAAAATACAAGGATTGATGGTCTTCGGGCTATACCAGCCAGAAAGCTTGGTATCACACCCACCACCAGCCCAGGCTCCCTGTCTCCTCTGGAGTAGAAACACCCGACCTGGGGACACGGGTGCAGTCACTCTGAGCCAACAGGCCAACACCCAGACCTGGCCAAGCAGTGGTATCAGGAAGCGAGGATAAGGTAACACCTCTCCTAGGGGCAGGGAGTCAGCACTAAGATTACTGTAGTTCTTTCCAGATGGTTCTATTCCAAAAACCAAGGTTCACAGTCAGAGATTAGAGGTTGGTCAGGAAGCCATGGCCAGGGACCCAGAGGCAAGCTACCACTTGAGAGCAGGAGTCTGGACACTGGGTTTAAACCGGGCAACTCCAGAAGCTCCATCAGCCACTGAAACTCAGAGAGCAGCTCCACTCTCGCCACATTCATTTGGATGCAGGTGTCTCCCAGATGCACACCTAGACTCCAGGTTTCCAAATGCCTATTAGAAACTCCCTCCCAGAAGTCCTTTCCTTGCCAAAAAACTCAACACATCAAAAAAAATAAATAAATAAAAAGGAATCCACCATTCCTTCACCTCCCTTCATTGCCATAGGTACCAGGGACTCTCCTGGTCAGCACAGAGCCTGTCCCCTGTGCTCCTAGCCGCACAGGGCCCTGCTGTTTCACTCTCCCGAGTCCACTCACCCTTGGCCTCTGCTCTTCATTCCTGCTGCCACTACGCCAGGCCCAGGCCCTCAGGGCCTCTGACTGAAAGTACTGGAAGCCTTTAGGGGACCTCCTGGTCTACAGTAACTAGAATGGTTACCATACTGCATGCCTGGCTCCGTGTGAAATGTTGGAAAGAGCTCATTGAATCCCAACAACTCTACTAAGATCATTCCCATTTTATAAAAGAGAAAATTGAAGCTCTCTAAGGTTGAGTAATTTGCCCGTATCACAAAGATAGTAGAGTGGCAGAGCGGAGCCTCGACAGAGGACTGCATGACTCAAGAACAAGACCATGTCTCCCAGGATGAGAGGGTTGGATAGAGGGGGTGTCTCTGAAATGGAAGTGTCTCTGAAATGTGGGTGTCAAAGGCCCATTTAAGGAAAGAAATCAAGACACAGGTGCTGGGCAGTGTGGGAGGCTGGAGCTTCCAGTCCATGGGCAGCTTGGAGACCTATAGGAATGGAAGAAGGTGGTAAAGGCAGGGAGCGAGGCAGAGGCAGGGCAGACAGAGCAGACAGGGAACAGGCACTGGCCCCGCTGATGCGGGAGGGAGCTGGACAGACACTGCTGTCTGTGAGACATCGGGCGGAGAAATGCTCCCAGTCCAGGCTGGGCATGGCTGCCTGACAATATTGCTGAAAACTGTTTTCACGAGGCAGGTCTGGGCCCAGGGGCGGCCAGAACCAGGACAGGACTGGAGACTGGTGCGGGCCAGGGGGTTGTCATCCAGAGGCCTTGATGGAGGGAGCGGGCAGGGATGGGGGCGGGGGACCAGGGAGCCAGGAGGACATGGCCAGAGTGAAGAGCCAACAGGGTTGTCAGTGAGCAGCCGGGTACGAGGACAAGATCCTGAAGGTCCTATCACTAGAGTCACATCCTTGGAACCTCACCCTCCGTGTTAACTCATTCCCAGCCCCTTGTGCACACAAGGGCCTTTTGCCCTCTAATCAAACCAAGCTTGTTCCTTTGGAACTAGAATGGCTTGGACACCACCTTGCCCAAGTCCCTCATTCTTCATGTGTGCCTAAAAGCTGTGACTTAACCATGGTCAGAAAGCACAGCAGTGGACCAAGGGCTCATGCCTGACCCTCCTGTGGCAACAAACTGCCTTTTTGTCCTCACCTAATGCACCCAGAATTACTCTCCCTTCTCCCCACGTCTCATCACAATTCCCAGGGACTCACTTAGTCCCTGGCACAGAGATGATGCTAAGTGAATGTCTGAATGAATAATTTGGGTTCCATGATCTCAATTTACCAGGCTGAAAGTAAGATTAACTTATTGTAAGGTGCAAATGACTGATAGCTATCCCCTAATTCTTCAGAGTATTTGCATATTAAAACATGATGTTTTCCACACAAATTAGTTGTTGGAAACTTATAAGATATAGAATGATTTGGGGACCAGAACAAGCTTTCTAAAGTGCCTCAAAAAACTGCACAGTACTGTGGCAAAAGCCCACTACGGACAGCAGGATAGAGTAGCATTTGCACTCTGGTAGTGCCACACGATGCCCACCAGGGGGAGCTCAAGGCTCCCTCTCCTCCCGTTCTCATTCACCACCTGTAAAAGGACCATGTGATTGATAGGTCATTTTATTGGGCCATTCAGCGGCAGGATGGTTTTTTCTCTTTAACTATCACATGAAATTCTCTCTTCCCCAAACATGCTCCAGCTTTGGAGCTGGATATTCCGAGTTAGGCCTGAAGAGTAGTTAGACTTGTTTTAGTAAGAAATTATTTTGCCTTAGCTGCTTGGTGCCCCCTTTCCGGGAGATGAAAATGGCAAATGGCAGTAGGGCAAGAGTCAGGTGTGAGCTCAGAAATCTAGGTCCAAGAAGTGACTTTCGAGTTTTAGTGCTGGAGGCCACCCACGTCTCCCCTAAGCCGAGGGGAAAGAAGCTCTCCACAGGGACTGGCATGACCAGAATGGGGCTTGTGCCCAAGTCCTGGCCCCATCCTTGGACATCTGCCTTGGCACCTGTTGCAGGTGACTGGGACACAAAGAAAGTCAGTTCCCAGGGCGCTGGGCACTGACCATTGCCATCCTACATAATTCCCTCTTATCATAGCACACCGTTCCCCACGGTACCAAAAAGATCTCAGGCCCCACTTCCTTCCCTCTCTGGTCCCAAGGGAGTAGTCGTCACCCCAGTTCCTTTTCTCCCTTTGTTGCCGTCCTTCAGGAAAGAAACTCCCCTCTGTAGCAGTAGTTCTCAAATAGTCCTTGGACCAGCAGCATCAGTATGACCTGGGAACCTGTCAGAAGGGCACAGCCTCGGACCCTGCCGCAGATCGACAAGTGGGAACCATAAATTCTAAAGCTCTGACCTGCAGGCCCAGCAACCTGTGTTTTCATTCCAGGTGATTCTGATGCAGCCCAAGTGTAAGAACCACTCACTGCCCTACAGAGTGAAGAGGGGCGGTCCCACCCTATACTAGCAGTGCCTGTGGAACCTCTAGGTCAGCATTTCTCAGCTCCCAGGACACTTGGGCTGTAGAAAGCCCTCTCCAGATGGGCCAATACAATCATGCCTTCCAAGATTATGGAGCATTTTGGAACCAGCTTGGAAGCCATCTCACCCAAGACCCCTCAGGCTTTAAATGTGTTCCAAAGCTGTGACTTACGCAAGGTCAGGAAGCACCACTCAAGGTAGTACACTAGGGGCCCACGCCTGACTCTGCTGTTGCAACAAATGCAGCTCGTTCCATGCCACCAGGTGTGATACAAAACACTTTCCGCATTTCATTCTCACAGCAATGCTGTGAGGCAAGTGGTCTCATCAACCCCATTCTACAGGTGAGATTACTAGGGCTGAGAGACTAAATATCTCATCCAAGGTTGCACAGCCAAGAGATGGTGAAGGACTTGAACACAGATCTATCAGGTTCCAAGGTCCCAGGTCTAAACCTCAGCAAACCACCATGCTCTAGACACCCAGGCTTCCCAAGGGAGGGGTCAGGGTGTGCGGTGGGCTTCAGGCGGACTTCTTTTGTCTCCCTTTACACCTAGTTTGCACTGGCTGAGGAGCGGCACCCTGATCGCGCCCTCTCAGCGGCCAGGTTATTCCCCCAGGCCCGAGCCTGCCGCACCTCTGCTTTCCGGGGAGCCAGGCCCGTCGGCTGCCTGCAGAGCTCGGCGTGCCCTGGCTTCCTCCCAGCCCCAGCCCTGCCTGGCCCTCAGAGACACCCAACCACTAGTGCATCTCACCACTCCCTCCTCCTGCCCCCAAGCCATCTTTGTGTTATCATCCCAGTCTGCAAAGCCACCAGCTCTGTAACAAGGTTTCTGCTCACCTGTTCAGTCAAAAGCTAAAATAAAGTGGTGGTTGCTGCTGCACCTTTGCCTGAATCAAATAGTACCTGTCAGTTCAGGGCACTGATCGCCACCCATCACAGATAGAACAAGGACCTGACTGACCCACTGGCCCCTGGGAGAATCAAGAAGCAGCAGATGAATCCATGCCCTTCCCACATGGCTCTGAATACCTGCCCCTAGTTGCAGGGGGAAGCTCACCCGGTTTGCTTTCGTGCTGTGGGGTTTCCTGAGGGCTCACGGGGCTACTGCTTGGGGTGTCCCTGTAGGAGGACGAGGCCCGGAGAGTCACGGCTCCCTTCCCGGTGCAGACTTTTGTAGGATCCATGTCTGAAAAGGAAACATCCAAAAGAGAGGACTGAACCCAAGGCTCCTAACAGATTAAGCAACAGTCAGCTAGCAACCTGTTAAAGCAGGGGAATGAGATGAACCTGGTTATGGCCACGCACAGTCGTATGGTGAATGCAAATGGCTTTGTGGGTGGTGGAGAGGAACGAACCGCATTTTCAGGTTTACCACCCATCATGAGGTTAGGGGGAAAATGGAGGTAACTGTGAGTTCTGCGTAAATGTATGAGTTACAATATCAGTTGAAAACATGACAAAATGAAAGCAGGTTTATTTCTTTTATTAAATGAAGTTAAGGTTGGTGAGCAGGCATCTGACCAATTAGTAAGGCACAGTTCAAGAAAGAACTTAGGACAGATTTCTCAAGCTTCCAGATGATCTGTCTCATAAAAGATCAAGCTGGCACCATCAGGAATTAGGCGGTTCTCTGCAAAGAATCACCGCTTCTTGCACTTCTCCAATGGAAAAAGGAAAAGAAAATCTGTATCAGCAAGTCAAGCCCCCTGAAATGACGAGACAGGAAATGCTGCCTGGGGAGAAAGAGCAAAGGCGAGAGCCTCACATTCCAAACTTAATGAAGAAAATTCACACCAAAGAGTACAACCAGAAACACCAAACCCTTCCATGAACAGTGTTTGCTGCACCCCCCGCTGAGCCGCCCCGGGTCCTGACGTCTCCTGCAGTTGGCAATGGCCTAATAACAGACCCAGGTCACCTTTCAGAATTCCACTGAGAAGGATTTCAAAATAGGCTTCAAAAGAGCTGGATGCTCATCCTCCAGGAAATCAGTCGCGGGAGGCAAGAAGCCGATGCAGACTACACAGTCCTATAAGGCACACATGCTAAATGTTTCTTTCTGAGCAGCTGAGCTGAACTGAATTCCACAGTTCTTTTATTTTTTATTTTTTTCAAATTGCTCACAGCACAGCTGGGATCTTTGACCTAAAATTGTCAAGCCTGAGGTTACAGGGTAAAGTTTAAGGTGAGCATTGGACAGGATGTGGGCTCAGACGTCCAATGCATACCCATGTCTGTGCCAGGCAGAGGGAAGCAAGGCCTCTTTTCTCCTCCTTTCCACCCCCGCAGCCCCATTTGCAGTGACTTAGAGCAATCATTCGTGGTGAGGAAAAGCACAGATCTGCCCCACTGAACACAAAGCACGAAAGCACAATGTATGGTCAAGTGGCAGCGGCCCTGCACAGCATCGGACTTGTCCAACCCTATCAAGAAGAGAAGTAACCGATGTCACAAACCTATTGGGCAACCTGATCCATAGCCCACTGTCTTTTCAAAAGGACAAGGGCAAACTGACAAATCCAGCCCATCCTTGGGTTCCCAAATACACAGCTGGATTTGCCCACCTCCTGAAAGGGGACAAAGCGCCACCCAGGCCTCACGTGTCCTGCTGCATACAGAGGGAGAGATGAGCCAGAGCTGACATCTGAACCATGCCCCTTCTTGGAAAGGAGAAGCAGGAAGTGACTGCAGGTGAAGGTCAGGTGGGGAGGCAGTGCTCTGGGAAACGGCCCAGCGAGCATCACAGACATGCATCTGTCTGGGTTTGGCAGCTGCTTCAAGTCCGGCCCAATTTGGCAGTTCCCTGGGTGGCCACATTAATTCTTAGGGAGACTGGCGTTCTAAATAAAGTACTGGGAGCTGGAAGCCTCTAGGGAGAGCCTAAGAAGCCCATGTTCCTCAGACCTGCGCCAGATGAAACGCTGAGCCTCTGGTCTGGCCCTTCTCCCAGTGAGAGGAGAGGGAGGGCTGATATCTGTCAGTTTGTCTCCAGACGACCACACACACACACACGCACGCACGCACGCACGCACGCACACGCTGAGGGAGAAGAGAAACCACTTGAGGAAGCGAGAGGAAATGGCTCCTAAACATGCAAGGATTAAGCCTCCAAATCTTTGTTAGAAGGAAAGAAGAAAGGAAAACCATGCATGATCTGCTAACAATTAAAAACAAAGAAACCAACCCAAGGAGAGGTACCTGGAGGGAGTACTAGGCCTGAAGAGCTTTTCACTGTCTTCACAGGAATTATTTTAACAGCAGAAATAGAGCGTGCACGTAAAGGGTCGGCAGTTGCTGCAAACACAAAAGGGTAAATGGTGCCTCCAGAAAGAACATTTGGGAAACACTCAGGCAGTTGAGGAACTGGGCAAGGACAATAGGAGGAAGTCGCCCACATGGAGAGAACACTAGAAAGAACAGTAGACGCAGTAATTTGAAATAACCTGCTTTCTCTCTGTAGAGTTCTGTGCCAAGACGACAGAACCCTCCCTCCAACCATCACCCACGTGCAGTTGGTCAGTGTCTCTGTGCCTCCTGCCACACCAGGAACTTGCCAAGATTTAGAGACGCAGATGGCCTGGCAAACAGAGGAAGGGGAGAGCAATCAGGATCTGAGCAGCCCCGGAAAGAACGTTGGGGTGTCTGTGCTGGGTGGGGGGAGGGCTCTGAGAAGGAGAGCTGTGGCTTACGCCCCACGTGAGTGGGCGAAGGAAAGGGACATGTTTGTGAGTTCTTTTAGCCATCACAGCCGCTTCCCCAGCACCTTAACTTCTGGGGCCCTGTGCCTACTGACCATCACAGCACCCGAGCGTGCAGCCCAGGATCCTGACGCCCAGCTGAGCTTTAGGAGGGCCGGGGTGACTGCCTGGGATGTGGCAAGGGCCGCTGTCTCTCCAAGGGCAACAAATAAAGAGAGATGCGAGCTCAGGTGCTATGTGCCAACATCACTCCAATGAGCAACATTCGGAGGTCTTTTGGCCCCAGATCCACACAATAACTGGGGGAGGGGCAGGGGAGAGGGGCTGTTTAGGAAGCAAGATGGTCACTGATGAACTGGCATTGTGCTGACAAGCTCATCCAGGACAGGATGGAGGACAGGAGGGAGGGAGGCGCCTCAGCAATAGGCGGTTCCCCCTCCAGTCCATCAGGCCACTATTTCATCAGGCACACAGCAATCACATGGCCGTCAATAACTATGTCGATAATATCAATACTGCATGTATGGAGATACAAATGTGCTTTCACAGCAATCCTATTGACGGCTCGTTACCACCATCTGGGAGATTGGCTGGGTGGGACACTTTTGTTATGTTACCATTTTCAGAAGAAGCAAGAGACTCGAGAGCTGCTCAGAGCCATCCAGCTCTCAGGGGAAGAGGCTGAGACTAGGGCTTAAGTGTGCTGGCACTGGGTTTAGTGACTGACTTAGGTCACGATGATGGCCTTCAGGCTGCATCTGCCTCCTCTCTCCAACCAAAAGTGAGAGAACAGAATCCACCTCCATCTGCCACCCTCCCCCCAGATCCCGGTATCTCTTCTTTCAGTGAATTCATAGGGATGGTGCTGATGGCCCTGCAGGTTGTAAAAGCATCAGAGTCCCAACCTCTCCCTTGCTCCTCATTGGATGATTAAACCCTTCCCTGGAGCCACCCCACAGGCACCGCCCCTCAACATCCGTAAGTACACCTTAGCTGAGATTGTCCATGACCCCAAGGACACAGCCCCGCACCACGAGAGGAGAAGGGTGGCAGGCAGGGAGACAAGGAGCACAGGGTGTCTGCCAAAGGAACCCACCCCAACCCAGCCGCCCCCCACATCCCATCCCTCCTGCTCTCTATGCCTCCACTGCCCGGCTCTTCCAACTTTACTTTTGAGACAATTTGGCCTTGTCTCAGAAGGAATACTTGGCTAAACCAGATAAAAATTACAAAAGCCAAACATGTCAAACTCTCTGAAATTACTTAAATGCCCAATGATAGGACTTTTGCCCTGCCTCCCTGATACTATAACATTTAGTGGGATGAAGGCAGAGAAAATCCCTGGAGCCCGGAATTTGAAGCAGGAATAAATGCTGCAGATCATGCAGTTTCTGTGTTTCTAGATACAGGAGTTCACACCCATAAAGACAAAGGACTCCCAGAGATGCCTATGAGTGGCAGAACTGGGACTTGAACCTGTATCTTGTCACTCCAACTCACACCACACTGCAGAAATGACATGGGCACATAGCTCTCTGGGCAGCCTTAGGACATTCAGGATGAGAGACTAAAGGGACCTCGAAGGCCATCTTATTCATCATTCATGTCACACTTAAATTTTTCATCCTAAAATTTTTAAAAACTGAAAATATGAGAGGATGTACATGAAACACATGCCACTGAAATCATTTATTTCAGCAATTTAGGCTCTTGCCTCAGGGTCAGGACCGTGAAGGTGAAATGCTGGGTAAGGGAAATTTCAGGCTGATAAACGCCACATGCACCAGGCAAGAGGCACACCGCGGCCTATGGATTTGATCTGTTATTTGAAAGCTAGGGACAGTTTTTAATAAGTCACCTCTGGCTCCTGAGATGCAAGAACACACTCACGGCTTCAGAAAGTCAGTGTGGGAAACAGGTCTTTAGTTTAGGGCCGGACAAGACCAGTGACTATTCCCACCAGGCAAGTGGTCCAGGCCCAACATCCTCTGCTCCTTCTGGAAAGGTTTTCCAGTATCAAGCCGGGCTTTCCTTTAAGAGCCTTACCTTTGTCCTGCCCATTGCTGCCTGGTGCCAACCCGTTCACCACGGCTTTAGAAGCGCCAACGTCACATTCTGAAAAAAAGAAAAAAGCACGAGGCTGACGATGGGTCTCCCACCCCAGCACGTACAGAGTCCCACACGGGTGAGGTGCCGGGGACATGCAGGCTCCCTCAGGCCTGGGGATGCCTCTCAGGCATTGTGGGAGAATTCTGAGAGCTGTGTGCGGCCTGAGGCAGGAGAGAAGGCGAAAGCTTTCTGTTTGGGGTTGGAAGTATGTGGTGGGTGATGTAAATTCTCCTGCCTTCTTGCTAGGGCTTCGTTCCGGACATTAAAAAAAAAATCTGCTTAATTCCCTCAGAATGGCATCTGCTGCCCGACAAAAGGCTTCTCTGCCCATTCACAGGCCAGCTCGTATGCGCCCCCTTGCATCCAGGCTGAGCTGTCGGACAACTGAAAGCTCGGGTTCCGGGGCACTTTCCTTCCCCCATCCCACGTCCAGCAGTCAGCAAATCCTGCTGTCCCTCCCTGGACACTGCCCCTCCTCACCAGCCCACTGTCCAGCTGAGGCCCTTGTGTCATTGCCCCAGAGATGACGTGACTGCCTGACCGCTGTCCCTGCCTCCATTCTGTCCCTCCTCTACCCCACCCCTCCGGCTGCGCAGGAGAACACTTCCTAGACCCAGATCTAACCACGGCCCCGGGTTAAAAGCCCCAGGGTGCAGGACAGATGAAAACCAAAGAGAATAATGCAGTAGGATATTCTAAAATACCTTCACTTTAAATATGCTGTATTTCACCTCTGTTGTAAAAGTAAAAATATGGCGGTTTAGCCTGGGAATTCAACCATTTATTTATACTATTTGCTGAAAAAAATGTATTCCAAGTTCCCCAAAATGTACCAATGATTGTTTGGAATACAATTTTTAAGGAAGTGGGAAGACCTGTGTCTTGGCATACCTGACTATATTTAAATTAACCAACTGACCTTCTTGATCATTAAAAGCAAACAAGCCCCAAAGGCCAGCAGCTACCTACAAGACAAAGCCTGGGACACTTACCCTGGACTGGAGGCTCTTCAACCACTGGCCCCTGCTCTCTTCCCGCTGCACTCCCCCACCCCCAGCACGCCCCTCCCCCGCCTGACACACCCACCTCCTCTCACAGATTCTTTTAGGCCAGTAGCCTGGTTCCTTCCAGGCTCTGGCTTGAGAATACAAATGCTTCCTCCCTTTTTTTTCCCCACCATGAGGAAATCCTAAGCATCCAAGAGGCAAATGTCACCTTCTCTGTGTCAGCTGAGACTTGAGTCCTGCTCAGATGCAGACTCTGAGACCCTTGCAGCTCACCCTTGCCCCACCCAGAACTGATGGAGGCAGGAAAGGGAAGACAGGTGGGTAGGCAGACCCTGCCACCCAAGAACATGTGACCAGTGCGCTTGGAGTGACCCTTAACAGTCAAGAGCCAACCAATCAGAACAGCTATGGTCTTTAAACATCTATGTGCCTGAATCTGAGAAGCCATGCTAAGTATTCCATAACTAGCATCTCATTTTGTCCTTAAGACTCAGGGCCCTGGAGCTCGGTGTTAGGAATTGCTATTTTATAAATAAAAAACCTAAGGCTCAGAGAAGATGCCAGGCTCTAAGATCACTTGGCTGGGATTTGAACTCTGGCCTGTTCCACCCACAGGTTATTTTGTTCATCCTTGACTGAGATAAACACTTTTTATTTTTTAAAAAAGATTTTATTTATTTTTAGAGAGAGGGAAAGAGAGGGAGAAAGAGAGGGAGAGAAGCATCGATGTGAGAGAGAAACATCAATTGGTTGCCTCTCGCATCCTGACCAGGGACCGAACCTGCAACCCAGGCATGTGACCTGACCAGGAATGGAAATGGACTTGAACCAGTGACCTTTCGTTTTGCAGGACGATGCCCCACCAACTGAGCCACACTGGTCAGGGAAAACACTTTCCATTTTTAAAATAAAAAATATTTTTATAGACACCTATATCAGATATACTCTATATTAAAGGGTTTATATATACATATATAAACCAGACAAATTCTATATTATATATATTCTGTGGGATATATCTGGTAGATATATATATCCTATTTCCCTAAATGCTAGCACCGAAGCCCTGTCCCAAACCCCAGTAGCTCATTTGGCTGAGACAAGGCCACCCTACCTAGTCCCTTAACAATCAGCCTCTGACACAAACCACACCCTCCCTGGCCAGCCTGGATGCTCCCGGATGCAGACACGAGAAAGGCCTGCTGCTCCTCCTACCAGCAGCCTGGCCAGGGCCGCCCAGGCTCTGTCCTGTTTACTGCTTTCAAACCACCCACTGATGAAGGCCAGTTCCCCAGGTGCCAACATCTCCCTTGCACCACTATTACTGGGATGGATGGAAGGGGGGAGGGGTGTTGGCAATAAGGTCAGAAATCCAAGTAAAAGAAACAGAAAAAGAAAAAGAAATCTGTCCTTTGACGATCCCTTCCCCACACACCTGTCCTAATTCCTCTTGGCCATCTTCCTTCTAGGACTGCAGACTTTGCTTCGGGGCTCCCTCCCCAAGGCAGGATCTGGGCAGCCTCCAAGCTGCCACCAGGTCCAGCCCCATGTCTTTCCTTTCCTGTTTCTTCTTCTTTTAATTAAACACAGCTAACTTAAAGAAAATCTGAAAGATCATTCCATCCCCTTAGATTCAAAGTCTGCAGCACAGTGATGCCCAAAAGCCTGGGTTTGCCGCAACTCCACTGCACACTAACCGGTGAGCCCAAATTATTAACCGCTCAGGGCCTCGGTTTCCCCATCTAAAGAATGAGGGAGGTAAGCCACGCCCACCTTTGTGGGTTTGCCAGGAGAATGGAAGAAGATAGTACAGGTAAAGCACCTCCTTCGGCAAAGGACAGCCAGTCCTGACTTGGGGCAAGAAGAATGCAACGTTTTCATGCTGCTCAGGCCGCCAAAGGTTAAAACAAGTGTTTTCTACAAAGTTGCTGTCTTCTCCATGATCACTTTAATATTGGAATACTATTCCATCAAGTAAATGCACAGAATGAAGCCACTGATTCCCCACCTTCATGTGGGTGATGTTTTTGTTTCCTTTGAATTAAGATAGACATTCCCAAGGGTGGGATTATCAGGTCAGCGGGTCCAGATGCTTTGGACTCTGGCTGTGCAAAGCCCCCCCACTCCACCACCCCCGGCACCACACCCGAGAAGAACCCTGGGGAGCACACCCGCAGGGACTCCCGCACCCTTGCCCTTCTGCCCGGCCCCTTCCTTCCTACTTCCTCTGCCCATATTCGTGCCAGGAGTAAGTAGCAATGCCAGTTCAGGCTAATTCCGATATTAGAAGAACAAAAAACATTAGGCTGCAGAGCAAAAGTCTGAAAAAATGACAACAAAAACCAAAAGTTAAACAAAAACGAAAAACAAGTTACAAAACAGGAGCTATTGGCAGTACCGGAGTCCACCTGGAGGGGAAAGGCGTGCAGCGTTTGCCCACACAGCAAAAGCACTGATGGCATCAGGGGGCAGCCGAGTCCCTCTCCTCGAAAGGAGGAAACCAGAACTGATAACCCATGGACAGAACACGGGCCAAGCCTTGGGCATGGCACTCAGTACGCGAGAAGCACTTCCTCACTTAATTCTCACACAAGCCCAGGGAGTTGGCGCTTTTAGGATGGCCATTTTACAGAAGAGGGTGCAGAGAAGGGTCCACCACAGGCCCAAGGTCACAAGGGCGGTACCTGAGGAAGCCAAGTTGTGGCCCTTTCCATCTAGAGCTCTTCTCGGTCCTAAGCGCACACTGCCCTGCCCAGTTTAATACCTGGTGAAAGGGCACTGTATGCAAATAAATGGAGAGACTCGTTTTTCCTCCACATAGGTCTGTGGTAACACTCTGGAAATAACGCAGGATTAGGGCACCCTTGACCCAGCTACCTCTCATCCTCCCACCCCCACAGCCTCCAGGCAGGCTCGGTAGCTAAGGCAGGCCTTCATCTCCAGATGGAAACATCTTGTCCTCAGATTCAGGGCTGGAAAGCAGACAGCTCTTGGTAGCACAATGAGCAGGAACTCGTTCCCTTCTCATCTCCCCCAGCCTGTGCGTTCTATGCCAGCTCTGCATTAAACATACTCAACGCTGGTCATTTGTTTATGTCTCACAAAAGGGTGAGCGAACTGCTCCAGCAGCCTGGGTGAAGGCAGTGTCAGATCAGCTCGCACACTGGGGCAATTATGGTCTATCTGTTTACTTTCGCTGCTGTCCCTGGGATTAGGAAATGCCACTGAGGTGTATACATGTCAAATTTTACCAAATTGTATACTTAAAATATCTGCGGTTTATTGTATCCCAATTATATCTCAATAAAGTTGTTAAAAATAGAGGGAAAGGAAGCCATTATAAAGATTAGGACATGTGCATGTAAAGTGTAGAGCATAGTTCCCGTCACGTGGCAGATAATAAATCCGTAATAATGAATATGATGATAGTGATGATGACAATTTATGACAAAGCTTTGGCACTTACCCAGGTCTCAAAAACTAAAAAATGAAACGCAGTTGGGACTCTCAGAAGGAGAAATCTGGGTAAACTACGCAGTTTTGTAGATTTGTCCAGAAGAAAAAGAGACTTAAATGACTTACCAGAGCTCATGGTGGTGACAGGACAAGTCTTCGGCAGCTGGGGGCTCTGAACTGCTCTGCAGAAAACAAACACCACACGGTGGAATTGATGAGTGGCAGCTTCAAGAAAAATCCCTGTGGTTCACATTAAGAATGAAAATAACATATACATCCTTGATAAAACAGAGCTGACCTGGGAGTCAGCTTGGCCAGGCTTCTGGTTCTTGGCCTGCTATGTACCAACATGACCTTGGGCACATCACTCAACCTTCCTGGCCTCAGTTTTGTCATCCATACTTGGTTTCAATACTACCCAAGATCTCTTCCACCCCTCAAATTCAATTAAAACCCTCAAGTTACAGGCGTGTGCATAGGTCAAGGAGAGGGTGAAAGAAAGAACCAAATTTTGGGAGGAAGGTAAAATCACAACATTATCAGAGGTTAATAATAGCAGCAGCAATGAATATAGCTTATTAGGCACAGGGAAATGCTCTCAGCTCTTTAAATATATTTATTCATTCGATTCTCACAACGACCCTGCAAGGTAAGTACTAACATTGTGTTAGTTCACACAGATGAGGAAACTGAGGTGCAGAGAGGTGAACCGTTTGCCTGCCAGTGTGGCAGAGTCGCTACTGGAACCCAGACAGGCTGACTTGAAAGCCCAGGTTTTTAGGGCTGCACGTACCACTGGCATACAAATGGATAACCCTCTGGGTTAGGGTGGTCTTTTCCTCAGGCCCCAGTAACCCCTGATCTGCTTTATGTCTCTACAGTTTCTTCTCTTGTGGAATTTTATATAAATGGTGTCAAGAGTGCATGTAATCTTCGCTACCCGGCTTCTCTTGCTTAGCCTAACACATTTTAGCATTTGGCCATAGATATGTGGGTCCTTTTCTGGACTTCATTCTGTTCCACTGAGCTGTCTTAATCCAGTAATTCACTGTCTTGATTACTATAGCTTGATAATAAGTCTTGAAAGAGGTAGTATGAGCCTTCCAACTTCGTTCTTTTTCAAAATTGTCTTGGCTCTTCTAGGACCTTTGATTTTCATATAAAGTTTGGAATCATCTTGTCAACTTCTACCAAAAACAGAAACAACCAAAAAAAAAAAGAAAAGAAAAGAAAATCCCCCTGGGATTTTGATTGTGATCATGTTGAATCCATAGATTAATCTGGAGAAATTACCATTTTAACAATACTGAATTTTCTAATTCATGAGAATAGACACTCTCTCTCTTTACTCAGCGCTTCTTTAATTTCTCTCAGCAGTGTTTTATGATACTCAAACTACAGGTTTCACATGTATTCTGAATAGCAAGGTGTAGCTGAACACCTGAAGGACAATCTGAAAGCGAGTCTTCAGGATATGGAACCTTGCTATTTAAAGTGTGGTCTGCAGACCAGCAGCACTGGCATCAGCTTGGGAGCTTATTAAAAATGCAGAAACTCAGACTCTACACCAACTGAATCAGAATCTGCATTTTAAAAAGATCCCCAGCTGGTCCCTATGCACTTTAAAGTGTGAGAAGCAATGATGTACAGGAAATCAAGTCCCGGATTCATAAATTCTGTAATAAGAAGGTCAAGGTATGGTTTGAGGGTCTGCACAAGGAAACATGCTTTAGCTTCCTTTTTAAAATGGGCATTGTTTCCTTTCTGGGTGGCTGCCGTGCTCACTGTCCTTGGAATTGACTGAGGAGAATGCTCAGGGCAACAAGGAAATCATTCTAAGTCCCATGAAGCCCAAATCAGCAATAACTTTGCCTCTGTCACTGTCAATACATCTGAGACTATCCGTGATCCTCAGCAGTCCCTCAGATCATTCTCTAAGTGGTGGAAACATTTGTTCTCTCAGTCAAGGAACACCACCTTCTGTGTTCGCTAAGCCCAGTGGTCTCCAGTCCTGGTTTTATGATACTTTAGTTTGCTTCCCAGAACCAAAAGGGCTGTTGTGGCCCTGACTGGTGTGGCCCAGTTAGTTGGGCATCATTCCACAAACTGAAAGGTTACTGGTTCAATCCCCATCAGGGCACATGCCTAGGTTACAGGTTCAGTTCCCAGTCAGGGCACTTACTAAAGGCAACTGATTGATGTTTCTCTCTCACATCAATGTTTCCTTCTCTCTTTTTCTCCCTCCCTTCCCCTCTCTCTAAAAAATAAATAAATTTAAATAAATGAGTGAATAAATAAAAAAGGGCTATTGTGATAGCATCCAAACATTTTTATTTTAAAAATAATTTTAGTAATCAATTTTATTATATTAAGGTGTTACTTATTCAACTGTTTAGACATTATCGAAAAAATGATATTGAGTCATCCATGGAGCTATCTTAACAGAAAGTAAAGGGCCTGCATAGCAATAGCAATCCTGGGCAAGAAGAACAAAGTTGGGGGAATAACTCTACCTAATATCAAACTATACTATAAAGCCACAGTAATAAAAACAGCATGGCACTGGCATAAAAACAGACACATGAATCAATGTAACAGAACAGAGAGTACAGAAAAAAACCCACACCTTTATAGTCGATTAATATTTGACAGAGGAAGCAAGAACATACAATGGGCTAAAGATAAATGGTGCTCAATAAATGGTATGGGGAAAATTGGACAGACACATGTGGAAAAAGGAAACTAGACAACCTTCTTAAACCACACACAAGAATAAATTCAAAGTGGATTAAAGGCTCAAATATTAGACCCTAAACCATAAAAATCCTAGAAGAAAACATAGGCAGTAAAATCTCAGACATTGCTTCTAGCAATATTTTATCTGATATATCTCCCCAGACAAGGGAAACAAAAGCAAGCATAAACAAATGGGACTACATCAAACTACTCAACTTTTTAGGCATTACTTAAGGAATGATATTGATTCAACCATGGATCTATCTTCACAGAAAGTTCTTTAATTCCTTCACAGTCCTTCCACCTTTATCTATTTGCATAAATAATATTTACATAGTTGTAACCATAATGTCTGGACATTTTTGTGTTCTAACTTTTTTTAATTCTTACCCGAGGATATGTTCACTGATTTTAGAAACAGAGGAAGTTGGGGGGGAGGGGGCGGGCGCGGGGGGAGAGATGAAAGAGAAACATCAATCAGTTGTCTCCCAAATATGCCCTGACTGGGGACTGAACCCACAACCTTTTGGTGCATAAGACGATGCTGTCCTGCCAGGGCCTAACTTTTAAATTAAGTATTTTATTAACATTTCCTAGATTTTTACATTCATTATATCCATTTTTTAATGGCTCTATGATATTTCACAGTAATAACATTCCTTAATCCATTTACCAATTCCTTCTGCATAGTTTAGTTTAATTCATCTTAATTTTATAAATAAGAATGTAGCACAACAGAATTCTTAGGCAGGAGAAGAGATGAATGGAAATGCCCCATGAAACAAAGGATGCCTTGTCTCACACATGATGAGTAATCATCGTCACATGTGGGTAGTCCTTTGGACACTTTATATTTCTCAATATAGATACTAGTGATTTCTAAGTGCCAGCCACTTCTTACTTACAAACTAATCTAAAGTACACATGGTCAGGGATAACACTCAAAATACTATCCACTACTTTGCCACAAACGTCCCCCAACCACAGTAGATGCCAGCTGCAGCACTCTCTGGGAGGCCCTCCCTGTGCCCGGTGTTAAGCATGCAGTGGTTGGGTTGTAAGAAGATGGATGGAGAAAGCCTGGCCAGGTAGCTCAGTTGGTTAGAGCATTGTCCCAATATGCCAAGGTTGCAGGTTCGATCTCTGCACACAGAAGAAGCAACCAATGAATACATAAATAAGTAGAACAACAACAACAGCAACAAAAAATCTGTCTCTCTCTCGTTCTCAAATCAACAATAAAACATTTTTTAAAAAGATGAAAGGAGAATGGACCCAGAGTGATAGAACACTCCTTGGATGACAGTAGTGGGTGACCGTGATAATGCAGAGGGGAGTACCAGCTCTGACATGAGGACTTTGGGGGGACTAGGTTCTGCTGCATGCTGTCACTTGGTGATTGATTGAATCTGCAGCAGGTGACACAAAGACGCAGTGGGCAGTTTTAAATAAAAACTGCAGCAAGAATGGCAGTGGCAGCTGTGCCAAGGATGGCGCTCAGAGGCCAGTCCTCGCCAGTGGTGGCGACAGCAGTGACACTCTACCCAGACTATTCCAGGGCCTGACTTTGGCTCTCATTCCAGCCAACTCAGCCTCCTTGAATTCCTGCCCCTGTTCTGAGTGCCATTCTCCAGCCTCCTATACACTCAGAACTACCCAAGATCTTGCCCATAAATCTCTTTTCAGTGTGAGTTAACCAGGGGTGGTTTCTGGTTGTTTTGCAACTGAGGAACCTTGAGCAGCAAAAATGAGGGGGAGGAGGGTGTCCCAAAGGTTTCACTGGGAAAGGAGAACCTCCATTCCTCTCACATGTATCACGGCCAGCCAGACCCAAATCCCATGTGGCTCTGCAAATGGTTTTGTCAGCGGGATGCATCCAGGAAGATGCACAAACTGAGCCCGACCGGAAGAATGCTAAGCGCTTTGAAAGTCATAATCTAGTCCCTGCTGTTTATTTGGACATAGTACAAGCTATTACAATCATATGTAGAATGTGAGAGTTTATTTTACATAAAAACCTCTGATGCTTAATATTTATTTAAAAAACTAAGTTGTAAAGAGCTTGATCTGGTTGAGAACATGATGGCACCTCTTTGGAATTTCTCCCACTTGTCTGCTCCAAAGGAGGCAGGCACCTTTGGGTAAAAGCCAAAAAGATGAACAGCGCCACCTAGTGGCAAAGCCAGCCAGCTTTTCTCCCAATGGGTTGCAGGAACCTACTACACAGTGTCACAGCTTGGGTGGGCCAGTGAGGGTCGAGCCACCATTCCACCCCTTAGGCTGTGGGACCTACCATACTTGGTCAAAGCTCTGCAGCACCAACACAGACATTCCACCAGAAGGACAAGATGTGAAGTAGCCAGACTTGTTAAGAATGCATCTAGATAATTAATTCCATGACCCTATAATTCAGAGATGACATAGAATGAATAATTACTGAAAAACAAAAGTTAATACTCCCACTTCCAGCTTATGAAATAGGATCCAATAACTAAATATGGGTCTTTTGTTGGGGAAGGAAAGACGGTCCTTATATGGGTGGTTCAGGGATATATGACTAGGGAGGAATTGAGTTTGCCTGTAAAACCGAGCTCAAGGTTCAGCAAAGGTTCTTAGAAGAGAATGAGCCTTTGGTTGACCTCTCAACACAGCATGTTCTAGCTTCGCTGACGCACCATGGTGTTTTGCCTCCATGAGCCACCTTTTACCCCCGTGGCATGCGCAAAAGACTGTAAGTTTCTGGATCGTCATTCTCAGGACCAAGCATACAGGGATTCAGTCATGAACTTTGTTCTTATCTCTATTTCACCTACAGGACCTAACTTTAGAGTCTTATCTTTAAGATAACTAGACCCTCCTTTACTCCACTGCAGCTGCTTCAAAGGAAACTAGTTCCCCACTCTGACCAAACCCTGGTTCTACTCTAGCTTTGAAGTCCAATCTGGGACTTGATATATTTGCAATTACTTCCAATGGCTTGAAAAGAATAGAGACAGTTCACGAAGTCTTATTGCTTTTTTTTAAGCCTTATTGCTTTAAACTTTGCTGATCCACCACAAAGTCACACTTCTCCAACTGTGACAGCTCGCCCTCTTCTCAATCTCTATTAATGTCATTTCTCTTCAAATGCACTTTCTACAGTATTGTAGAGGGTGTAGAGGCTCCTCAGAAAGCCAGGAAGAATAAACACTGAGTCACTAACACTTCCTTTTCAAGGGGAGGCCATTAGGATAAGCTTGACCCTGACCTTAACTTCAGTCTGGAATCCCATAGCATGGCTGGGGGCTCAGAGCACAAGCACAAGATTTCGGTGAAAAGATCGATGCTTCTGGAGAGCGAGCAATAGCAAAACACATCAGAAAGGCCATCCCCCACATCCTCCCATTTCCTCCTGGAGTCCCTCCAACATGGTTTCCGTTCTAACCAATTATCTGAGATGGCCTTCAGAAAGGTTTCCAGTGCACACACACGGCCAAGCCCAGTGAATTGTGCCCTGACCGGGGCCTCACTGACCTTTCTACTGAATGCAAGGCAGTTAACTCCTTCTTCCTCCCACAATCACTTTCTGGCCCTGATCTCCAAGTGTCACTGGGCAGCAGTTTAGCCTGCGCCATGAGTATCGTCCCTCTAGAAAAGGGCCTCTGTGGTTCTTCCAGGAGTTTAAGAGCTGGAGAGTCCTGGCTGGTCCTCATTCCCTTCCAAAGACACACTCACTCCCTCAAGGATTTAATTTGGAATATTAGAACCAGAGGATCCAGGCAGGTTACAGGTCATGTTCATGGTTTTCCACTTGTATTGGAAGGCAGTTCCATGAGACCCTCAGGCCACGGTGCAGGCGCCCGCGCCCACGCCCCACCCCCCACCTTTCACTTCAACCAGGGCAGCTGTGCTTCTACTGATTTCATTCATTCACACTTCCTGAGCTTTCCGTGGATAAATGGGTTCTGTGGCTACAGAAGAAAAAAAGTTTGTGAACCAGAAATCTAATCTCCCCCTTATTATTTAGGAGCACAAACAGATTTAAAAAAAGTTTCCCTCTGTCTTGCTATTTTATACCCCTTCCCTTTAGCCCATTCTCCTATCCTTCTTCTAACTTCCTCAGGGTGCCTTTGGCCTCTTGACAACAGAACCTGATTTCCAGGTTCTGTTGTCAAGAGCCCTCCACAGCTGACGGACCAGACAGTGTCACTTTTCCTTTTAGAACCTTTTGATATTGCCCCATAACTCACTGAACAATGCAAAGTCCTGATAATGAACTACCAGGATCAACTGAACCCATTATTCACCTCCCCCCACCTTCCCTCCCGGTCTCCGCTCCTCCAATCTGGCCTCATACACGAAGCCCACCAGACAGCAAGCACCTTCAGGCAGGGCAGCATCCCGTTTACGTCTATTCTAACATCTAATAAGGCACCCAGCACAGAGCAAGCTCCCAGTTAATACTGGTGGGGTGAATAGCTGTCCGTGGCATATGCCTGAGTGCACTGCTCTCTCCTCTTTTCCTTGCCACGCCCTCCAGCCGACACCTGATAAGTTGCCTAGCCTCATCATCTCTTCCATCTGCATGACTCATATGTTCTAGCCACCTCTGCGTTTCCTTGCACACTCACCATTCTATTCCATCACCTCATTCTCAGACCATTACAATAGCCTAATAAGGCTCAGAATCACCCCTACAGTCCGTGTACTGCCACATTCTGACTTCAGCAGTGAAAGAGTTCCCAGGACAGAATTCAATGGGGGAAAAAAATCTACAGGTCTCCTCTGAGCTGGGGGTTGGTGAGGGGAGGGGCGGTTGGCTGGGCAGTATGGGGCAAAAGGAAAAAAGGTGGTGAAGCTCCTAGGAAACAATAATGTATCTAAAATACAGATCCATTGATACCATTCGAACAGCATTTCTTTAGCACTGACTATGTACCCAGGACAGTGCTTGGCCCAGAGGACACCAGCATGAATCAGATACAGCTATTGTCTTTGAGGCTATCACAGAGTAATAGGGCACAGACATATCCCTTTTAAACATAATACGATGGGCAACCCTTCTGCTAGCAGCCTGACCTAAGTGTTGCAGGAGCACAGAAAGGAAAGGAATGAATTCTGCATGGGAGAGAGAATCAAGGAATAAATAAACACTAAAATTTAAAAACGTTCAGTGACATACCTTCTCAAACCCCCTCCAATGCCACACTTTGGGAAACACTAGTCTAAAACATGAAGTCCAAATTCCTTAAGATGAGGTTCCAAGTACTTTTCCGGTCTCATTTCCCCCATATCCTCCATAAGCCCTAAACTCCCTGTGCACCGTCTGTGCCACTCCTACTGACCCCGGACAAGTTTTCCCGTTTCTGAGTCTTCAGTCTCCTTGTTTCTTACCACTAACACCCTTTGTCTCACTTCCCCAAACTTTAAGGCAATCCCAGCAGCCAGATCCACTTGCCCCACAAAAACTAAAGGTCTTTATTTTGGATTAGTTTTGTTTTTTAAATCCCCATTAAAATTCATGATGATAAGAAACTCATTTTAATAAGGCCTATTTATAATCACAGGATTAAGAAATCCCAAGCCCAAGTCCCACTAAAACCATCACACACTCCGGCCAGGACCACACGGGTGGGCGGGGCAGAGGGGCAGATCCAGAGCTAGAGATTAACTACCAATAAAGCTGAAAGCATTTTTAACCTTTTATATCTAAATGGAGCTTTGCAATCAATATACAAAGTTGATTCTGCCAAAAAAAAAAAAATTGCCAACAACTGAAATAGCTTAAAGTCTTATAAAAGCAGTGTTATTTGAACTTCAGACAATAGAACTTAGGAGATAACCTGTGACCATATATTATTTATATAATATAATACATGCTTTGCAGCAAACGTAATAGAGGGTTAATATTCTAATATTCTTCTTTTTTTAAAATCTTCACCTAAGGGCATTTTTTATTGCTTTTAGAGAGAAAGGAAGAGAGAGAGAGGAACATTGATGTTAAAGAAAAACATTGATCAGTTGCCTCCCACACATGCCCAGTCTGGGGATCGAACCCACAACCTAGGTATGTGCCCTGACTGAGAATTGAACCTGCAACTTTTTCATTATAGGATGACACTCCTGACAACTGAGCCACACCAGCCAGGGCAGGTTAGTATCTTTATTTTATAGTGTACGCATACTAACTGCCAAGAAAAAAATTTAAAAGGCATGAAGAAATAATTCCCAGAAGAAAAATTCAAATCTATGAGAAAATGTTCACTTAACATGATTAATTTAAAACAAGATTTAAATAATGACTAATTATTTTTTCCACATCTAAAATTACTCCACAAATTTAAAAACATTAATACTCAATGTGGACAAATGCAAAGATGCTGGCATTTTCCTGTACAGGCAGTGACACTGTAGATTGTTCCTACTGTTTTCAGCACAGTGTATCAGCAGCTATGTACCTTGTGCCCTTGGTGCTTTACGGGAATCTCACCTGAAGAAAGAGCCCCAAATGACAATAAAGAAATGCAGACAGAGATGTTTGTCACAGATTTATTAAGAATAGTGAAAAACTAGTAACACTTCAGTATTTGGTGACAGCAGACCAGACCAACTTCATGGCTACGCACCTCTGTGTGGACTGCAGAATAGTCACGAAAACAAATGGTTCCATGGACCACACAACATGGGAAAAAACTTATCATAAGAGTAGATGAATAAAGCAAGGTATAGGTCTGTGTGACATTTGGGATTATAATCACACAAAAAACAAAACACAAGCATATATTTGAAAGGAAATATGCCCAAATTCTAGTAACAATGTGGTAATGTGGAATTACAGGTAACATTACTTCATTCATATTTTCCAACCTGTTTATAAGACAGTTATAATATTTTTTCAATGAAAGGTAATTTTTTATTCCTAGCTCATACCTGGCATTTGATATGCAATTGTTTAATCTTCAGAACTCTCAAGAGAAAATTCTAGGAGGCAAGCTTTAAAAAATGCCACTAACAATCTTGTCCATTAGAACATAGCAGCCCCACATGATGCAATCTTCCACAGAACTAATGGCAAATACCCTAAATGTGGAATTTCAACATGAATCGCCAGTGATTGCTTTTGTTGAATGAAGCCAAATTACTCCCATGCAGTGTCTTATGAGGACGGGGGTGGATGGGGTGGGGATAAAATGACTAGAATGTTCAGCCAGATTTCCTAAAGAAGCAATCGCACTAAAAGGTTTTGTCTTAAAATAGTCAGCAAAGGCTGCCAGGTGACAGCACACACAGCACCCCACTGCTCCCTAGGACCCTGGTTGCCAATTCCCGGCTCCTAATCCGACTTCATGGCATTCCACGGCCCTGAGCTCCTTCTCAAACTCTTTATATGTACAACTCTGGGCACACAAAGTTTCTGAAACATGCACTGTTAACCAAGATGAGTCTTAAACACAAAAACTGGCCCATTTGTGTTTCCCAAATATGGCTGTGTCTACAGAGCCAAAACAAAGCTGTCTAATTGCAGCATCCAGCACATTTAGAACCCTTCACTCAGACAATCTAGATAATTCAAATGACAGCAGATTCACAAATTCATTAGATAAAAGCAGAACATCTGAGCTCTGTTTAAACTGTAAACACAGAACCTCAAACTAATGAGGCAAGCCTTGGCTATAGACGACACCTTTCTTCTGAAGTGGCCACAACACCATGTCTACCTGTAGAAAAAGCATGAGTGAAAGCATTCTGAATTCTCAGGAGAGTCAAAATTGGGCTCTAGGCTGCAATATAAGGAAAGGAGACTGAGATGTTACTGTGTGTGACTGAAAAAAAATCTTTAAAAATCTGAAAAAGGGTCTGTTAGACGTTGAGAACGAGGAAGAAGGGTGGGTTTGATATGGCAGGAGAGGTGTCCCCTCTTACAGACAATCCACAGTTCAACTTTTCTTTTAAACCACAAAATTCCTCAGGCTACATATTTACCACACCATATATCATACAGACATCTGCAGCGCAGGCCCATAGCAGGCTCAGGAATGAGGGAACAGAAGTTCCATTCAGTGAAAGGACTTAAATACCTCAATTCATAATACTGGCTTATTCAGGAATTGTTTGTTTTCTTTGAGAAGTCTTGAAGTTTTACTGAAAGTGTACTAACCTAGTAAAAAGCCAACATGAAACACTGAAAACACCATCTTTTCTAAGAAAACCTCTCTTCTTGGTGGCATTTATTTAATAACGGGTGGAACACACACAGAGAGGCCCAGAATCAATAATCCCTGAACTCAGGCCTGCGCTGAGGCCTGTGGAGATCATTAGCCCCTGACTGTAGCGAACATGAGACCCCAACTTCCGTGAGTCACACAGTTGAGTTATATTACATTAGCCACTTTTCTCTGTTCTGTTAATTTTATCTTGCACCGATTTTAGGCATTTTTTCCCAAAATATGAGGCAAAAAAGTTGCACTCAACCATTAGAGAATACAGTGCAAATTTCTGAAATAGGTTTTCTTCAAAATAAGCTAAAACTACTAAAATATTCAACATAGCGCCAAACTCATAGCAAACATTCAATAAAAATGTATTTTAAAAAAATCTATGTTGTCTCTCAGGCCAGATTACCTGGAAATAGGTTGGCATCTATTGTACATTTATATACAGATAAACAAAAATGTTAATTATGTGCCTATATATGCATACACACACCCTTCCAACTTCCGTTGCTCTATGTGCATCCAACTATCTCAATGACCACTTTGAACATCAATGGTCTAAATGTACCACTTAAAAGACATTGTCAGAGGATCAAAAAACAAGGCCAAACTGTATGCTATCTATAAGAAACCACTTTATGAAGTCAAATATAGATGAAAAATAAATGGATAGAGAAAAATATATCATGCTAATAGTTGGTATACGTGTTCAGTGGCTTTGAAAAAACAAATAAACAAACAAAACAAAACAAGGGTCAGAAGAACTGGGCTTGAATCCAAGCTCTACCAGAGCCCAGAACTCCTTCTTAAACTCTTTATATGTATGACTCTGGGCACACAAAGTTTCATTTTTGTCAGGGCTGTTCAAATTGAGAAAATCCTTAATTTCTCAGCTTTAGAGTTTACTCATCTATAAAACAGAATACCTAAATTAATAAGGTGTTTCTAATATTAAATTTAAAAATATATATGAACTCTGGCCATGTGGCTCAGTTGGTTAGAGCATTGTCCCATATACCAAAAGATTGCGGGTTCGATCAGAGCACATACCTAGGTTGTGGGTTCGATCCCCGGATGGGCCACGTACAGGAGACATCAGATTGATGTTTCTCTCTCCCATCAATATTTCTCTCCCTCTCTCTCCTTCTTCTCTCTCTAAAATCAATAAACATATCCTCGTGTAAAGATTAAAAAAATAGGCTTCATCCTATTTAAAGATACATATGTATGAAACATTCTAAATTGTTGTATGATAAAAGGAAAGTATTCTAGCCAAGAAGGTCCTGGTTTAATCCTATTACCCTTTGTTTATTGCTTTAATATACTGATTAATATAATCACTCTGTATCTTATTGTGAGGTTGATATTACCAACACTTACTGTACAAAACGTCAGGCTTTACTAACTGAAGTAGCTTCTAAGAGCCAAGACACCCGTCTCTGGCTCTGCCTTCCTGTGCAAAGTCGGGCAATGAAGGGCACTCTCGATAAAGGCATCAGGTATGAACCTTGAGAACATTATGTTCAGGGAATAAGCTAAAGAGTAGATGATTCCACTTATATGAGGTTGCTAGAGTAGTCAAACACAGAGACAGAAAGTAGAATGGCTGCCAGGAGCTGGGGCATCAGGGAGAACGGGGCATTGTTTAATGGATATAGACTTTCTGTTTTACAAGCTAAGAAGGGTTTGGGATGTATGGTGGTGGTGGTGGTTACACACAACGTGTATGTACTCAGCACCACTGAACTTAAAGAGGAGTTAAGATGTTAAATTTTACATTATGTGTGTTTTACCACAATAAAAACAATTTTTTTTTGGTTTTTTTTTTTAAAGGGAGACTTTAGAGTTGCTATCTCTTTAAGGTCAGGTGCCAAGGAAGCGAACCATTCCCAGCGAAACCTGTTTATGGCGCACGCATTCTGTGCAAGGCCCTGTGCTCAGGCTTTGGATCAGGCAGATGAACCATCTCTTCGTTTCCTAAATGCTAACTGTGAACCAGCCATTTCACATAAAAGACTCATGGAAGAGTCTTCCAGAAGCCGGCAGGAAGGCTGGATTACAGACCCTGGTGTGGGCTTCCAAGCCTGTGCTCTTTCTCACCCACAACATGGCCTCACCCACAGAGGCACCAAACAGCCCCTGCCTGAATCCAGAGGTCCTTATGTGAAGGCTGTTCAGAGAATACACAGGCCTAAAAAAGAGACGCAGGTAACTTTAGGGGGCATTTTTATCCAGCTATGGTAAAGAAATAATCCAATTTAACAGCCAAGATAAGACATGCTGTCTGCCCTCAGAGACCTCACCTTCTAGCTGGGGACAGAAGGCCAGCTGCCTCGAACCCTTGACGAATCACTACAGGCAGCACGGCGGAGTAGCTACAGACTGCCCTCCACTGTAAGGATGTGCCAGGTGGGGGAATGCCAAGCTTCAAGGCCTACCTGCAAAAGACCAGGGGCCATGCTGACAAAAGCACCTTTTCTGAATGCTTAAAATATCCCTGTAGATCTTATGATATTAACTTCTGCATGGAGAGTGTTCATGAGTGGGGGGGGGGGGGGGGGGAGTTAAACTGAATATGTTCACACACGGCATTTCCCAGCAGCCTTTAGGAAGCAATGACACCCACCAACACCCCCTTACCCACAAAAACCTTTAAAAAATGTGTAGATGAACTCTAGAATAAATATAACTGATTTTAGTTGCTGCTAGATGCATGATCTGAGGTTGGTCAGTTAACCTTGTCAAGCCTCAGTTTCCTCATCTATAAAATGGGGATAACAACAGCCACCAATTTCAGCATTCTGGGGAGCATTTAATCAGGCCAAGCACGTCAAGTGTGCCCATCACAGCGTTAGAAAGTGCTCTCTACACTGTAGCTGCTTTCAGCATGATCAGCACCCGCAATAGCATCGGAGGGTGAGGCTCAAAGCCATCTTGTCCTCAGCTGGTTTCTGAGTGGCTGCAGATGTTCTTTTTCATCTACAGAGAGGCTGGTCTTCTCAAGCTGATTAAAAGAGCAGCCCCCAGCTCGCCTTTCAAGAGCTTACTACACCGACTTCCTCTCTCTCCTGAAGTTATGTGGCCTGTCTTTCCTCAACAGCACAATGCCCTCTGTAGCTCAACTTCCCATAGTTAACTCTCATGGTTGTTACTAGCTAGGCGTCACTCGATTTACATCTAGAACTTACTGTCTTCTGTGACTTTGGCTATTAACAAGCTGTTCACTTGACATGTCCAAGGTGGTTTGCACACAGGTAGTGCTTGATACACAGCAAAGAACAGACCCAAGACCAGTTCAACGGGTGGAAAGGATTTGTGTTGAGGATATGACAGTACGAGTATATGAACGTAAAGTAAGCACAGACCACAAAATGGCCCTGAGTGCGAGAAGAGGCACGTGCGTTTGCCTCTGCCAGGCCATAAAACACAAAGTCAAATCTTTGAAAGTTTCCTGATTCTAGATTAATCCGGCTGGGGCACGCAGGAGGAACTACAGAGGTGGGGGCACTGGGGCAGGGACAGCATGTGAGCTGCGGCCAGACCAGCAGGGAGAGCACGGTGCCCAGTGATTTTCATCAGAGCCTCCCTGGCCCTCGCCACCTGCCAAAACATTTCCCTCAACCATGCATACCCTTCTCTATCCAGGAAAGAAACTCCCAGCAAACTTATTTTGCCCATTTGTCTGTGAAAAGCTCCACAAAGACCTCGATTACAGCAACCACAGGTGACAATTTCTACATTTGTCTTGTCTTGCTTATTTGTAGTAAAAACTGCTGCTCAGAGAGAATTTGATTTTCTGAGCTTACTGCTGAAATCTCATTCTGCCACTTTTGCCCACAGCGAATCTTTTTTTTCTGCCCAATTGCCTTGGTAGCTGACAACATAAAATTATTGAAAAAGAAAAGGTGTCAAAAATCCCTTGGAACTCAAAGAAGCTTACTAACTAGAGACACTATAATAGCAACCACTAAACCAGAATAAAAGATGGCAGAGTCAGGGAGGTTTAAGATCATTTTCAAACTGATGTTAAAGAGAACAGTTCTCAACACAAAAATGACCTTGTCTTCACAATCCACAATTTATATCAATACAGCATAAGCCATTGCAAGAAAAGAACTATGATTTCAATTAAAGTTATTGTAGGGCTGGGGGTGGGGGATACGATAATGACCCTGATATCCTGATTCAGAGAACATTAAATCCCTCGCACCCGACTCTGTCCGCAAAGAGCTCTTGGTGTTCAGGCAGTGACTCCACTGCTCCGAACCTCAGTTTCCTCCTGTGCAAGCAGAGATTAAAATAGCACTAATCTGGAATAATGGGGCTGAGCATTTACCCAGGTAGCACAGCGCTTGGCACACAGTAAGAACTCAATTATGTCAGTCATGTACTGACATAATTGGTTTATTTCCCATTTGTCTGGTTTTAATTCCAAAAATGAGGAGAGCTGGAGATGGATGGAAATCCTGACTAATAAGAGGCTCTAATTAGTCACTGTTTTACTATAACAAAAGTTTACTAGGATTATGCTTGAAGGAGGTTGGGTACTGCCAGGGATGAAGGGCTTTTTTGGTCTTGGGCAGAAAAAACACAAAATTTGTGGTGACCCCACCCAGCACCCACATTTCTACAGAAATTTGCAGGCTAGAGAACCGCATTGCCCTTGGTTGTGTTCAAAACAGGTTGGAAGGAAAGTGAGAAAGAGACAGAGGGAGAAAGAGAAAAAGACAGAGACAGACAGACAGAGAGAAAGGAAAGAAAAAGAAATGCAACATGCCGTGTCTTTAAGAAGGTTTCCTGTAACCAAAGGACCCAGAGAATCACAAAATTTCAGGGATGGAAAGGACCACAATTTCCAAATGTTACAAGCCTTGAAGTCCTGACATTGAGATGAGAAAATGCAACATCCAGGTGTACGTCCTCCCTGAAACAGCAGGAACCCTCACCCTGCCAAGCCCTTCCAACAATACAAGGTGGGGAAGCCAAGCCAGCAACGGATATTACAGCTACCACACCTGGGGTCCTGCTGTGCTTTCCAGAAGCTAAGCTCCCTAAAGACAGGCATTTGTGACTGTATGAGTTTGTAAGTCACAAGGGCAAGAATAGTATTCTAAATTGCTTTTAAATTTTTTGTTGTGACATTCTCTTCTTTCTATTAAAAAAAGCAGTAGACAATTAAAATCTGAGGTCTCATAACATTTGTAGTAACTTGAAGTATCTCTAAAACTAATGTCTAAAATCTTATATACAAGTACAAAGTTGAGGAATAAATGGCTTTCTCCTTTAAAAAAAAATAAATCATTAATGAGGTCAAGTCTACCGTCAATGCCCTTTGGTGCTTCTGAACTCATTAATTCACTGAATAAAAGTTCACTAAATGTGAAGCACTGAATAGTGGGTCTGCTTACCGTTTAAATTTATGGTTACCTCTTATGTATCTGGACATGAAGTCATCAAAAATTCTAACAGGGCATAATACTGCAGGGGTGGGGGAAAGAATAAAAGTCCCATACAACAATCTCCCCAGTCCTTTAAGTATGCTGCAAAAATACTTCATAAAAATGTAACTGTAGAACTCTTGGGTGGGTTCCCAATCTTCTTAGAGGAAGCTTTGGTGTTTGTGGAGTTTGGTGAATATATTACATTTCTGGAGGACATCCAGTTTAAGAAGCATAATTATAGACTTTCTTCCTATCAGTTTAGCAATAAAGGTGCAAAAACAAATAAGTTTTTCTTCTGTAAAAAATGTAAAGTCTAAGTAAATACACTAGATTATAAGGAAAAAAACTATAATATGTGCTTAACACTCTAAAAACAGAAATGAAAAATACTTGTATCTCAGCAAGGTAACAAAACATTTCAAATTCCCATCTGCTAACATCACAGCTCTAAAAACCAACCGCCAAATTTAAATGTAGAGAATCAGGTGCAGCATGAAATCTGGGATGACTATGCAAAGTTTGTCAGCAGGCTTTGCTACATTGTCAAGTCTAACCAGTGAACAGGGACAGAAAATCCCAGTGATTCTAAATTACACATATGTGTGATTTAAAATACGTCCCCGCTTCACTGCTGGTTACACCAAAGTCCAAAGAGAAAGGAGGGAGGGGCAGGCGAGCTCAGGAATGTGCCCTAGACGCAGACCAGATGAGAACTAGCTGGGAAGGCCCTTTCTTGGAGTCAGCCGGCATTTACTCATTGAACACGGAACGCGGACAAGCAGCTGAGTCCTTCCAAAGGGGTGCCAGACGGGGAAACCCTTCCCGGGCCACTCCACTCATTAAATGCAGAGCGAAACCAGCTGCAGGGAAAGGCAGAGGGTGACCCAGCCGTGGCTCTGAAAATTCCTAGCAAAGAAAACAAATGGAGTGCCTGGGTCATGGGAGCTCATAGATCACAGCGCTAGACGGGAGATTGCAGGCAATTAATTTTAAGGAAGATACAGAAATCATACTTAAGAGTGTTTCTCTGCCCCAGGCTGGAAATAAAGTGTGGCTTCTCTATAGGATGTGTTGGGTTCACATTCCAGTCCCCTGGGCCCCTCTGTCCCCAGGGAGAGTGAGCAGATGGTGAAAGGTGGGGGGGAGGGGGTGGCAGGGAGTCCCCAAAGCCCAGCACAACCGTGTGGACGAAGAATAGACCAATGTTTCCTAATTCAAACAATATTTCAACGGGGAAAAAAAGGGTCAAATCTTTACAAGAATTATTAAAATTATATGATAGAAATATAAAATTCTTTTCTAAACAGAGGTTAAAAAGTTTCATTTAAATCTTATTTCATTTATAACTTCTGTCCCTGAAATCTACACAAATGACATGACAAAATTATATTTAAATGTAGATGTTATATGAAATCGTTTTTAAATTCAAAGAAATTTGGAGATAATCAAAGTGCTTGTTTCCCTGACGTCCTGATTGTTTCCCCTCACAGATGTATCTGTGGTCCCTGTGTATCGGAGTGTGATACATGGCGAGGCACAAACTGGGCCTTCTCGGCGTTCATTTCATCGAAAGCCAGAAATCCTGCTTCGTGTACTTATGCAGTTAAAAGATCCTAATAAAACCATCATTGGCTATTGTCCTTCCTTTTATCCTCAAATAAATGATATTTATTGAATTATATATTGGTTTTAACCCTTCACACGAGGTAACATCTCTTCATCCCTTTCCCTCCAAATTTAGTAATGTCTTCCAAATTCACTGTTTTATAAATTTACAAATGACTTAATAATGAGTGGTTTTTCAAATGTAAGTTTTCTTCTTGTGGATACTGAGAAAGTATCTTGAAGTACTACTCGCAGTGCGGGTCCCAGACAATGCTGATGGGTTGGAGAATTTAGAAAAGAGCAACACAAGCATTTTCAAATGTATTCTTACATGTGCCCCTCGACTAAATTTTAAGTGGCGCTTCAATTTTCATTATGAATTTAAGTTCTCTGTATTTAAAACTGTTTCCAGTTCAGATAACAACTAAATCTTTGACAGGGTCTGCCCCCAGATATGTTTGTTGATTGAGAAGGTCCCAGGGGGCGCTGGGATCTGCACTTCTGGAAGATACGGCTGTGGCCATACTTTGACAAACACTCGCCAGTATGACCAAGCTGGAAATGATCACAAATTTGTGGCATCCCTTTAAATATAATTTTGCACTAATAGTGTCAGAATTTTATTTAAGCAGGGAGGCAGTTTTTCCCTTTTTCTCTCTGCAAAATATTCACAGTGAATAAACAAGGTGCAAATGTAATTCCACCTGAGGGCCCGCCAGGCAGGGCTGCCGCCTGTCTGCACACAGTCTGGCACAGGCCTTCCATGTGAGAAATCTACCAGGAGTACACACGTCTCTTAGTGCAAATATTTTATATGCGGATGCTTGAGAAAGCAAGTAATTCAGTTGTATCCTAAAATAAGGACTATTTCATATTACAATCCATAGTGACTATAGCCTTAAAAAAGGAATATATTTTGATACACTTGTAGATACCATCTAAGGAGCAAATATTTATTTTTTAATTACACAGGATTTCACTTAACCCTACCATATAATTGTAAGGGGAAGGTTTTCAATTCTTATCAGACTCTTAACTTCTCATGTGTTTCCACTAAATATAGTCTCATTAATTATTTAGCAACAGAAAATACTTTCTTGTACAAAGCAATTGGAAAGGCAATGAAAACCCTTCAAATTCAAAAAAGGTTGCACTTCAAGCATTAAACTTTTTGTTTTTAAAGAATTTCTCTTACACCTCATTTTAAGAGTGCAGTCTTCAGATTTAACATGTTTCATTTTTTGAAACATGTTTTAAAGGACAAAAGAAATCTAAGCACAGAACCAAACATCTGCATATTAAAGAAAGAGATCCACCATGTTTAATGTGTGGGGCCAAACTGCCACGGGTAGCACTCATACCCTGGTGAGCTGTATCCCATACAGATAATTACAAAATATTCAGGGCTGTGCCACTCTTCTCCATGGACACGTTTTTAATTTGGGAGGTGGGGGGACACACACTCAAGTTCTGCTACACATGTATTTTGAAACATAGCCAAACCTGATTTTTTTGCCCCCTAGCAATAAATAAAGTACAACGATTATTATTATCAAGAGCTCCACAGGCACTATGCTTAGCATGTAATAAATAATATCTCATTTAACCCTAATTAGCTTATGATGTGTGTACTGTCACTACCAATTAAAAGAGGAGGCAGTGGTTCTTCTGCAGGGTCATATGACCAGTTTGTGGTGGAACTGTCATCTAAAACTTCATCTATGTGACTGTAAATTCTAGGCTCTCAACTACTCTACCCAAAGAGATCTTACCTTGCGTTTCCCTTCCTTTCACTCTCCCGCGCATTTTTAAAACACCTTTCCATTGCACTCATTTTTATGGTCATTAAGAGAATGCACTCAACAAATCACTCCCCATATTTACCCAGCCTTTATGAAGTGTCTGCGTAGTGTCACGTACGTGCTCAGTGCGAGCTCCGGAGATGAACACTGTTACGGCCTTTGAGGGACTTAGAATCCAAGTGCTGTAGGGTTCTTAAAAGCAAGATAATGGGTTTTTGTTTTTGTTTTGCTTTAATGCCACGTGACGCCTGGACAATGTCCACTGCTGGCTGCTGAGAGAGTGACAGTGAACAGAAGCTTGGACCGAGGCCTGTGAGCAGATACAAGTGAGCACCCTGCTCCATGAAAGGAGCTGAGAGCTAGTTAAGACCTCCACGCCCCTCACTAGGAGCCTCTCACAGCACAGATTCCAAATCTAGGCTTTTTGGGTTCTCTAAGTGGAGACAATGAAAGGGAACTATATTAGTTTAAAGTAAAACCACGTTTTGGGAAATTTGAAAAGAATAATTGTAAGCCTTTTTATAGTTATGCCCTCGGGGTCACCCTCCAAACCCAAGTAATTGAGTCCAGCTGTTTACTCTCTTGAGTGACTCTTGCCAGCTCAAGTGGCAAAGATATCCCAAGTTCCAGTAAACACATGGCTCTTTTTAGCACGGGTGGGAATGCTGGAGGGAGTTTTCTGGCCAGGCTTGGGCTACAGTCTTAACAGAGAGGCAGTATTCCCCAGGATCCAGCAAGGCAGTGACAGGTAATCAAGGTGAGAGAACCATAAGGAAAGGGGTCAGGGTAGGTGGTTCATGGTTATAAATATCCCCCTTTCCCTCTACCACCGACTCTTGGCCAATTCCATGCTTCCCTTTAATAGAGGTCTATTGCCTCCCTCTGCCACATCCTCACCCTTCCCTCAGAGGCAGAGTGATTGATAATACAAGCTGAATATCAGTTATCTGTCCCACCGCATGCTAGCTGTGTGACCGCGGGCAAGCTCCCTCGGTTTTCTCTTCTGTAAAAGCAGTAATCACACCATTCCTCTTAGGTGGCTACTACAAGGCTCAATTAGGATAATATAGATAAAGCACCCAGAAGCACCTGGCACAAAGCCAGGCATAGTGCAAGAGCTTAATAAATGACAGCTGTTGCTCAGGACTCAGGGCACTCTCTGTCTAGTCCACTCTTTGTCCCACGTATGTGACAGCTCCTCTATCATTTACTCTTCTGCAAACCAGGGGTAAGTCTCTAGAGGGGGTGCTGAGCACTCCACTCACTGCGACATTCCCTCTGCTCTTTGCCATGACCTACTCTTGCAGATTGGTCCATAAACATTTTGGGTTGGTTGGTTGGTTGGTTGATTGATCTAACTACAGGGGACCTTTAAAAGCTTCCCAAAATAAGAAACTCTCTTACACTTTGGAACTTTCTCAGTATCTTGCATAGCGGAAACTATTCAATAAAAATCATTGTTGGGCTTATTTTACTATGGAGACCTTAGAAATCATCTAGTTTGACACCTAACTGTACAGATGAGAAAAAGTCCAGGTGGGGAAGGACAAGACTTCCCACAAAGTCGGAATGAGCTTGTGACCAGGACAGGAATGAAACAGGACTTTTCACTCCCAGCCCAGTGCTGTTTTCCCCAAAGGACGCCGCCTTGCACCAACGCACAGCCAGCTGGCTTTACATTTCTGGAGACCAAACAGTAAAGGAGACATCATGCTAATGTCATATTTCAAGGGGAGCAAAATTCTTTATTTGCTGCAAATCTTCTTTCTGAATTTTCACACAATGTAGTAAATAGCCAACAAATATTTTGTTGATTTGACTTTGCATAAAAAGTATATGATACTAAGAGATAGACCCTCACTAGGAAAAATTCTTCTAGTCCCTAACTTTCCATATACAAAGAAATAATGGAACGTCCTAGATGAACTATACTGGTTGCTATGGGCTGCGTGTTTGTGGCTCTGCCCAAATGCATGTGCCGAACACCAAGCCCCCAAGGAGATACTATTAGAAGATGGGGACCTTTGGGAGGTGATGTGGTCAAGAGGACAGAGCCCCAGAGAGATCCCTTTACCCCTTCTGCCACGTGAGGACAGCCTCCAACATGACCAGGAAAATCAGCTCTATTTCACAGTGATTTTCTACAGTTAGTCTGGGCAGGGGGTGGGGGTGGGGCAAAAGCAGGACGGCTCGGGGTGAACAGTTGCCTAAGTCACTGAAAACTCCCTTGACTGGAGCTCTGCATATTCTGAGCATTCCTATCAGAGTTTTACTGCAGAATAATTTATGAGATGTCTGAGGCATGTTGTGGAAAAAAATATGTCTGACATTTAAGACTATTTTAAAAGATGTCGCTTGTAAGTAGAGCCGGAGGTGTGGCAGGTTAGGCCGCGCTCGTGCCTGGGGGAGGGTTGTTTTTAGCAGTGTGGGGCAGGGGCACGCCAGGCCCCCGCCCGGGGCCCTGTTGGGCACAGAAGGCATCTCTGTCCCTGTCTGGGGCCTCAGCACTCTGTTTGCCCTTCAAGGTTCCCTGCTGCCTAAAGAAACATTCGAAATATTTCCGTAAAGGACCGCTGTGTGGAAGCAACAGGAAATAAAGGTTTACTCCAGCGACTCCCTGCTAATAAAGAGGCAGGGGTCGCATCTGAGAATCAGTCTTCCAAGTGACTTGTTATTTTTACCAGATGTTTTCAAAGGCAGGTCTTGTGCACAGTATTTGAGAGGTGTTTTTGTTTTCTGGAATAAAGAGGACTTTACCCTGAGACGTATTCTGATTGAGCACTAAAAGCCAAATTCACAATGACATGGGAGACTGCATGAAACCTCTTCAGAAACTTTTAAATTTTAAAAATGACTTTTAAATTTTCTTAAGGCATAAGCGAAATCAAATATTCATATACTCTGAAACTTCTTAAAAGTGGTAAAATCTGTTCTTGGAAAATTCAACCTTTACCATCTTCTAACAAAAATGTTAAGTGACAGAGACTTCACCGGGCTGGGTGTGGCCCTCATACACCCCGTCTTTGCAGCACTGCTCGCCCACCTCCCACCAGCATCCCCATTTCCCCTGGGCAACGGCTCCTATGACAAGAGCACCCTCTCATTCTGTTCCCACTGCCAAGCCTCCCCAAGCTGTGCCTTATGTCTGGAAAATCTCCCTCCACCTCCCCCAGCCCCAATGCACGGAGCTGCCTCATTCATGCCCGTCCAATGGCTCCCACAGCCGCCAAAAAACACTTCCTAGAATGAGACTAACCCCCCAAAAGGATGGATGACAGGTTTCCATAGCCCCGCCCCGCCCCGCCCCACCCCGCCCCACCCAGACATGGAAACCGCACGTTTACCATCTCTGTCTCTTCCCCATAATGTGTAATCTGGAGATTTTTCACGTTAATTTATATATTTGCCCAATGGGCTACTCTCTCCTGGTTGCTCAGATCGTGAGCTTGTAGAGAGCAGTGTTTGCAGCCTCACTGCGTGGAGAAGAACTGAAGAAGAGAGGACCTTGCTCCTGAAGAACTGTGCAGGGACAGCACAGGGTGGGAGTCTGACAGAGCCGCTTGACTTTGGCCTCCACTTCCCAGCTACTCTCTAAGGGTGGCTTGCTTTGCCTCTTTGAGCTTCACTTTCCTCTTCCGTGAAGAGTGAAATTATAAAACCCCCCTTTAGGGTTATTATGAGGAATGAACGGGATACATGTAGAACCCTACGTACATAGAGGAGTTCAAGCCCTGCATCAACCATTGTTGCTTTTCCCAAACTCTGCCTACACCTTTTATACACAGTTCCTTTATTTAAATCTCTTAAATTACCTGATTTGCATATGCATTATGTTTCCTGCCAGGACTCCGATACTGTCAGTAAATACCATTCCCCTAAACTTGTCATCTCTGCCTCTCCCCTAATATACGGTTCTCTACCTAAGAAAAATGTAACACTGTAGTCTTCACTTCCATATCATCCCAACATTCAAGTTATTACCTAAGTCTGGTCTACCCAAGGCCCAAGCGAAGCTGGCCATTACGTCTACAAGCATCATATCTGATTCTACCCTGTGTTCGAGGTTTCTGCCTTTCTCACTGAGTTACGGGGCCATGAAATCTGAAGGCTCCAAGTGCCCTTACAGATCACCCAGGCCAGATGTGTTCCACAAGACACTGTTGCCAGAAAAGTTAGCAGGGACGTGGCAGAAAAGGTGTTGTAGCATCTAACAAGTTTGCAACATCTCTCAGTGACACTCAGTGGCATATGGGAGTAGCCGAGAAGTCTTGCCACAAACGATCCTTTTAAAATTCGCTAAGACTATTTCACTAACTTACTTGGCCACAGAACCTCTTACTCAGCCCTACCTTCTAGGCACCCATTAATGTCCTGCAGAACGGAGTTCTACAAAATGCCCTTGGAAAGGGAGAGGAGAAAGAGAAAAATTCACTTTCCTACAGTCAAATCAGTCAGTAAATCACAGAGCTGGCTTCAAACCAAGCCTCTCAGATCCCCAAACCCGTCTTCTCACTATACCAGAGGTTGTTTAAACTTCACCATGCAGCAGAATCACCAGGAGTGCTTGTTAAACCGCTGAGTCTCACTCCCGACTTTCTAATTTAATGGCTAGGTGTGCATTTCTGGCCCATTCTCAGGGGCTGCTACGCTGGGAAGTGCACCAGAGAACCACTGCACCACACCTGACCGCAACCTCAGCGGTGCAGGGGCTGGACAGTGCCCTGGCTTAGAGTGAAGACCTAGTGGGGAAGCCAAGGTACAAGCACAGGAAAACGCCTAAACAACAACAGGGTTAATAACTAACAGTTTAATACACAAGCCTGCATCAAACAGCCAGTCCAATGGTCCAGAGTCAAAGAACTACGCAAACTGGACAGTGAGACTTGAGCTGGATCTTAAAGGACAGAGAAATTTGAGTAAAAAAAGAATGGGGAAGAGCATTCCAAGTGACAACAATGGTTCCTATTATCCAAATATGTGTTTGTAGAATCCCAGCCTATTGTAGCTGGAAGGGACCTGGACTCTATTTCCTACATTTGAATATGGGTGTGACTGCTATTTCAAAAATTCACAACAAAACACTTAATGCAAAAATAAAGGAGCTCCTCTCCAAATAAGTGATTTGGAGAGCCTAGCAAAGGTCTTCCTGCTCCCTTTCCAGCTGTACCTGACTTCCTCTGCTTGCCCTCTCTGCTTGGGTGCCCAGCAACCCACCTCCAAGCCATAAATCAAGGGCCAAGCATAGCTGCCTACTGAGTCCACAAGCCAACAGGCTCATGCTTTTCCTGGGAAGTGGGGGAAACAGTCAAAGCAACCCTCCTGCAAGTACCGTTCTAATGGAGCTTTGATGAAATGAAACAGGCTCTACACATTCCTTCCACCCCACCTGCTCCCCACAAAAGAATATCTGGGAAAATAATTTTCATGAGTAGGCTATAGCAAATTCCCTCAAAGGGATAACCAGGAATGAAAACACCATTCTCAGTGATCGCTTCAGGGGCTACCCTAACTCCCCGAGGCTCCTAATTCCAATCTTGCAATGCTGTTGCTAGCTACTGCTTTTCAAAGAAACAGTAATAACCTCCCTGGGGTAGGGAAATGGAAAGCCTGCCTCTCACAAAACTCAATTGCTGGCATTCATTGAACATTTGGTTAACATAAGGTAGGATACGGCTGACAACTACTGAGACATAAGCTGCCCTCCCAGTTAAGGCAGTGAAAGCATAGTGGTAAAATCATCAGGCAAATCAGGAGCAGCAGCGTGCGGCTGAAGAGCACTGGGGTTTAAGGCGGAGGCAGTTACTTCCAGGGGACCGTGGTGTGGCAGGAGGAAGTGGCAGGAGAGGGAAGGTCAGAAGAACTGATGGTTCGTGAGCACCTGCCCTGTGCCCTACGCGGTTGGGTCCTTCATCTTCTCTCTCTTGTCATCCTCGTAAAGTCATATGAGGTAGATCAATGTCTCCATTCACAGATGGGGAACCAAGGCCCTGGAAGGGTAAGTGACTTGCCCAAAGTCAAATAGCAACACCAACATGGGGATTTTAGCTCTGGTTTGTCCGAATCCCAAAGTGCTGCTCTTTGATGATGTAAGACCTACAGGTGACATGAGACCCTGGGAACTTGCCCATCACAGTCAACTAAATCAGGTGAAGTCCCCTCTCTGGTCTTTTCCAAAGATTTAACTTACAATTTAAAACATGGTGAAATCATGTTTTAAAAAATTTGAGTTATACACAAGCTATATATTTACCTAAATGTAAAATATCATAAAGTCCTAAATTAGTTAAGTATGAGGGGAAAAATATGGACCATTTGTTAAAAATTATCACCATGGGCACTACATTTCATGCCTTTGAAGGAGTTTGGACACATGAGTATAGTGGCCTGAAATACAATCTTCCTTTTCCTCCTCCAAGATGTTACACAAAGGCAACGAGGAAGTGGGACTGGGAGGATGAACGTGGCATTTCAGTAAATTTAGGAGAGAAAACCCACAGGCTCAAAAACTGTGCTATGGCTTCTAAAAGCCACTAAGAGTGGTTCAGAAACATTCAGAGATAAGTACATCTTAGAACTGAGGAGCTTCCACATCACACAAAATGATAATGCTAGTAAATACATACAGATCTGTCTATATGCCCAGCACTGGTCCATAAGCTTTAGTGTTTTTTTTTAATCCTCACCCAAAGATATGTTTATTGATTTTAGAGAGTAAGGGAGAGAGGGAAAGAGAAAGAAAAACATTGATGTGAGAAAGAAATGCTGATCAGTTGCTTCCCATATGTGCCCCAACCGAGGATCGAACCCACAATATTTTGGTGTATGGAACAACACTCCAATCAACTGATGAGCCACCTGGACTGGCGAGGGCAAGCTTTAGTGTTTTTAATAATTGCTTCTTATCTATGAGATAAATACTGTCTTAGAAATGAGGAAACTGAGGCACAGAGAGATTAAGCAATGGCCAAGACCAGAGTGTTCAATAGTAAATGGAGAAATTAGAATTTAAACCCAGGCCCTTGAGCTCCAGAGCCCACTCTCATACCACTGAGACAGATCCCCTATCCTCTGGCAGATGTACAAGATTATCATACCATGATTTTAATGGCAAAAGATTAGAATGGCCTAAGTACCATTCACAGGCAATTGTGTGTCATGACACATCTTACTCAATGAAAATAACAAAACTATGAGAGGTCATGGAGGTAGCTCAAAATGTGAGATGGAATGATTTCTAAGATTATGGTTAAATAGAAACGCCAAGTATAAAACACTGTGAAGAGTATGATGTCATTTGTGTGAGGAAAACAAAGATATACACATATTTACAAACTCAGAGAAAATCTCTAGAATAGCACACAAGAAACTGGTGCCCAGAGTTACTTTTGAAGAGAGAACTAGGCACCTTGATATGGGAGAGATGGAAAGATTTATTTTTCCACTACAAACATTTCTCCAATTTTTGAATTCTGAACATTCTCGTGTATCAGCTACTTATTTGAAATGAATTTAAAAAAACAAAAATTATTTGAAGAAAATCAATGATTTGCTTCCCAACCTAATTTACAGTAGGGAAGGCAAATACAGTAGAAGTGATCAGAACACTCTCTCTCTAACAACTCTCTATTCATTCCATAGAGAGGAGTGAATAATTTCCTGCAATGTTTCATAAGAGATTCTGAAAGGTTTAGAACCAAAGGAGGGGGAGAAGGAGAAGGAGGAGGAGAAGATTACGCCATCTACTTTGTTAAATTCAGACCCTTGTTTCTGAAAAATGCAGTGGACAGACAGCAGGAAATAATTCCCTGGGTAGATAGCAGTGATGTGTTTCAATGTTTTAGCATGAGCATGCAGGAGAGAGCATAAGAAATCCCTTAAAAACATAAAATAACGACAGCAGGTAATGACCCAGCACAACCACTGTGGGGCTAAAATAGAAAGGGGTATGTCACCTCCATGCCACTAAAGAAACGGAATCTCTCATGTCCTACAAAACACGCAAGGCATCTTGTCTTGCCAAATTTAAACGGGGACATTATTTTTGAGTTACTATAATTAGTTCCCATTTGTCTATGAATCAGCCTTTATGAGGCAATAGCATCTAAGCCCTATCAGATGAAACCCGAGGCGACATCATCTCTGTTTATTATTTTGAAAAGAAAGAGAGGGTGCCAAGTTTCCTGCAACACCCAATTCAAACACTGAAATTTGCAGGACAGAATGTCCTGTTGTCCCTGTTTGAAGATAGGAATATATTTTCATGTAATACATCAGTCCCAGGTTCAGCTGGCAACAGGAAGGAATTGAATTCCAGAGCTCAAAAATAGGACTTAAGTACTAAAGCACCTTTCATTGCTCCTATATGGCAAAATTTACATTTTAACCTCTTATGTTGCAGCATTCTTAAAAAAGTGTCCATGTTTGCGAACAAACACAAAACATTTTCATCGAAAGATAACTGTCTGAGTGACAAGAGATTAGCAAACGCAAGTGTTGTTAAGCTATTTTCACATTTCTGATATGCTACTTTCATAATTAAGTTTCTCACAAGTGATGAAGAATTTCAACACCAAATATAAAGACAAGGAACGGGGGAGGATTCCTATTTAGCCTTGAATGAAACAGCTCTTTGAAGGTGTTCTGAAATCAGGTAATATAAATACAGTAGAATCTTGTGCTCTTCAAAGGGAGTCCAGCCAGAGCACAGGCAACACTAACTAGGTAGTTAGAATCTAGAGAAGGCTTAAATTGGCCACCTCCGGAAGTCCCAGAGACCCAACGGGAGGGTACAAGCTCAATGCTATGACTCACAGAGACCATCAGTTAGCATCAAGCCAGGGGGCTGATCGTAGCACATGTGAGGGAGGGTGTGGGTGCAGAAGAGAGAGATCCACTATTCACTTGCCTCAGATTTATTTGCCTCCAGATTCATTATATCAAAGCCTTAATATTTTTACTCACACCCATGTGGCCTTGATAAATGTGTGCAAGTACAGCTGTACCTTCTTTTACCGCAAAAACCAAGGGTTTGGGTCCCAGTTTCAATGTTCACTAGCCAGCTTCCCTTCAGCAAACCATTTTAGCACATCAGAATCTCATTTTTATCCTGAAATATAATTACAACAGAAAATAGGGGAGGGGGAGTAATACTTGCCCATCTAACCTCACAGGAATTCTGGAAGAATCAAAATGAAATAATTAATAATGGTTTTATGGCTTTTAAAAGGGAGCAAACATGCATCTAACACTGTGAGCCAGGCATGAAGTACCGTGAAATTCTTACTATTAACAACTCTCTAATACATGTTCTATTATTATCCCCGTTTCGTGGATAAGAAAACTAAGGCACAGAGAAGCTCAATAACTTTGTCAAGGTTACACAACTAGAAAGTGGGATTTGAACTAGGGCAGTCTGAGTCCAGGGTCTGTGCAACTATAGAGTATGCAGCTTATTGTCATCGTAATAATTATTATCACGAATACCCCCACATTAATCCCAATTCCACAAAGGAGGAAAATGACACTCAGACATGGTCACAAGCCAGAAGAAGATCATAACGCAAGTGCACGGCGGAGCCACGATCGGAAACTTGGTCCATGTGACTCCAGACCCTGTGCTCTTAACCACAAAGTTAATAAACTTCAGTCCACAAATATGTACTCTGTACCTACTGTGCTCTAAAACACTGCTTTTCAAAAAGGTAAAAGGTGGCGGTGTTCCCTCGGGAGCTGAAAGACTGCACCGTCACTTCCGGGCGGCATCGGCTCCACCCACGAAGCCAGGGCACAGTCTGGAGCCCCGCACACAGCAGCTGCCCAGGTTAAGTGATGCCAATAAGGATGAGGAGGACAGAAATATTTTCAATGTTAGGGTATAGTTTCAAAAGGGAGTTAGACTGCTCAATTTGAAGGGGAAAAAGCCCTACGGGGCAGAATGCCAACGCAGTGTTCAAAGCAATGTGAACAGGTGTGGTCTCTCTCAATAGGTGGCATATGTTAGGGACTCTGTTCACTCCTAGTGAACTTTCAGCTCCTCAGGAGGGGTGGCCAACTCAGCCCAGTTCTCCCTGGACTTTTCTGTAGTCTCATGTCCCGGGAAGCCCCTCGGTTGGCCACCCTAGAGGACAAGTATTAGGTTTTGTGCTCTTGACCTTCCACCCCTACTCCCTGGTTCTAGCAGAGTGCCTTGCAAATAGGTGTCCAGTGAGTCTTACTTGGTAAGATGAAATGGAAGTGAGCACTATTTTATAGTGCTCACTTCCATTGTGCAAGGGTTGCCAAGCAGCCGTCCCCACATTGCTGAAATGACTATGTGAGAATCATTTCAATTGGCACTTTTATTGTTCATATGCAAATGTACATTCCTAAAGTGGGTCCTTTCAAAATCTTTTCCTAAATCAACATCCCTCACTGAGATTTTTCTTAGTAAATCCTTGTCCATAGATAATGAAGAGATAAATTTCAATCCAGCCTGAGTCATAATGATCCTAAATCTGTAATAATGCAGTTAAGATGTTTTTCTTTATAGGAATGACAAATCTAAAATGAGGAAATGTGAGCCACTTTCAGGTGTCAGGATAGAGCTGCTCCTTGACTTATTCATCCCAAGACAGGACAGGCAACTCTAAGAGAGGGTGCACTCCCAACACTGGGTTCCTCTTGCAGAAAGGTGGAGCACCCAGCTGCCTGGACCCCCTGGCTTGGATAGTGCTCAGAGTCATCATAAGCAAGACTTTCCAACCGCCCTCTGTTCACCGTTCCCCAAACGTCCAGCTTCCAGCTCAGGCAGCCCATTCTCTCTGCCGGCCCATCCCCAGCCAGTTTCCTTCCTTTGGTTCTCTGACCCTGGGCTGGGCAGCCTTGGTCTTATGTCTCAGCTCAGGGAGAGGCCCAGATTCTGAGAATTCAACCCTGGCGGAGGTACTGGTGGAACCAGCCCAGCCCAGCCCAGCCCTGCCCTGGGTGGGAGTTCTGAAGAGACGGTCTCTTGGGGAGTCAGGGCGGGAATAAAAGTTACATGCAGTCGGCAGAGCTGAGTCTTGTCCTGAGTCACTAACTCAGTCCTGCATGGTTATGCCAGGCAGCCTAGAGAGCCTGTCACAACTTAAAATTAGAGAACACGATAATGAGAAGTGCAGTTCTCGGAAGGGCAAACAGGGAGCAGAGGTTACCCGAGCTGGGGAAAGAACTCCTGTGGTCCCAAAGGCTGGAGCTAGGAGAGCTCCAAAACTCCCTTTAAATGCCTGCAAAGCTCTGTCTGTAGGTCTGGGCCACAGGAGGAGGAAACTGTCAAAGCCAAACAGCAGACAGTAGAAGTTATCAGTCGGAAGGAAGTCCAAAAGGCTAAGGCCTGGGATGAGTTAAACATGTGAGCAATGTAAATAATCATCAGGGGTAGGTGGGTTTTTTGTTTTTTGGTTTTTTGTTTGTTTGTTTTTAAAGCTATGATCAGAGCAAAAAGAACAGCAAAGAGGTAATAGGTCTGCTTGGGGCAGCTGGTGTAATGTTACAGTGAAGGAGAAAGCAGAATGGCTCCTCGCGGTGCTGCTTCTCATTCCTCCACCTGAGAGCACGTTCTTTATACTAGAAGAGGCAGCTTGGTAAGAGGTGACTGAAGCAGAAGACAGGTATGGAGCTAGAAGGAGACCCATTGCTACTATGTCAAGTCAGGTTTTCAGGCTCAAATGAATCCATCCATAGGTAGCCAAGGTGCAAGCAAGTGTCAGGAACCCTCTAGAAAGGAATGGTGTTATAGACGAGGAAGGAAGGTTCTAGATGTATACCCCAAGAAGCTTGGCATCAATGTCCAGAAAAATTCTAGCCTGGAGTATTAAGTAGATGAATACCTAAGAAAGAAAATGTGGTGATCACCAAGAGCTGACATGGGTTCACTATGAATCAATAACACATTAACCAATTCCTTTTTAAAATTTTGATTTATCAATATTAGACCAATAGTTCAGATGATTGTAACTTCACTTGAGCCAGGCTCTAACAAAGAGTCCCATGATATTCTTGTGAATATGATGGAAGAAACTTGAGTAATTAGGTGATTTATATATAGATGATTGAACCATCAGACCACAGACACGTGGATTTAGCCTTGTCCTGGTACATTCTGGGCAACAACTCGTGTCTAGAGGTGACACAAATGAGGGATATATCTAACTTGTTTTATGAAAAAAGCTGGATTTTAGAAGTCCTTCAAATGAGGTAAAATGAATGAATCAAGTCGAACATGACTAAGGGGAAGATGGTTACAAGTGAAATCTACATATTTATGGGGGAACTGAGGAGGGGTAGTACTTTGGTTGACCACATGTTCCACATGAACCAAGAGCCTGAAGTGGTTACTGAAAAGAATAGTCAAGTCTTGGTTGTGTTAGGGTCCTTGTGATGATCCTCGGAGAACTTCCGGAGGGGACTCCGACACACCTCTGGGATGCCAGGAGAACCTTTTCTAATGCTCTCATTCAGGGTACCACACAGAAGAATTACACACACTGGGAGGAGAGCTTGGGGTTGGTTCAGGTCATAGACCATCAGGGTGATGGCTGACACCTTAGAAACACCTTCTGCTAGATACCTGCGACAGTCAAAGCTGTTTTGTCTCGAGACCGTCACTTTCAGTACTAACCAGTCAGGGAGGAGTAGATGTCAGGAGCATTTTAAAATTGGTGACATCCTCCTCACCCAGTGACCTCTGAGTGACAAGCCAAAATCCCTGAATGGAAGCGCCTTAGTGGACTGCCGTCTTAGCTCATCAGTCAGACAAGCACCTTTGGAGATATTTTTTCCAAGGAAGGGGACGTCCCTGAAGGAAATGAGTAGATGCCAAGCAAAGAATATGGCAAATCAAAATACTTCCTGGAGCAGTCCAAACACTTGGCTGATGTCCTTCTAGCTCAAAACTTGGATTTCAGGATCAGCACAAAAGCTCCAAAGTAACTTCAGAAACTCCTAAGACCAAAGACACTGGGCTCTTTCCAATCCAAAGGATTTCTGAGCTAAAAGAGGACACTGGACATCATCTACTTCTTAATTTTTTTTTTAAAAAAGGGAGGGGACTATGGAAGTGCTAAGGGGAGGCAGCTCCCTAAAGCAATGAAGCATTGGAAGACCCTGGTCTCTACAGTACTTTTTGCAAAATGGACATTTTTTGCCACGTAGTATTTGTTTAGTTAACAGAAGAAAACAAAGGTTCAAACCAGTCTCCCCGACCTCCAGTGCTCAATGAGTGAACCTTCCCATCCTGGAACTGAGGTGAGGTGCTTTGGACGGAGGGTGAGAGAGAGAGAGCACAGACAATCCACAGTGAACTGGAACCAACCTCACAAAACTGCGTCATCCATGCACGGGCAGTAAGGGAACTAGCCACACCCCACCCTCTGTCACGCTGAGGCTTTAACCCTAAACAGAACATGCTGAATATCAAATATTGTCCAAAAGCTCAGAGACAAGCTTTGGAGATAGAAAACATGCAAACAAGCATTTCTAAACATTCTATTTTGTATCCCATTCTGCAGGGATGGGTCTGGAAACCTACAGAGTGCCTTTTTTTTTTTTTTTTTTCAACTGGTACAATATGATTCAGACAAGTGTCCCACTTTCTCTCTCCTAGGGCTTCCCTTTTTCTGTGCTTTTGCTCCAAGAAGGAAACGTCCATTGTGTGCCATGGGTCTTTTAACACACGCTAAACAAGAGCACTTTGGATCAGGGGAAGCAGCGACAGCAGCCAGGAGGGGACAGACTGAGGCACTGAATGTTTGAACTACAACCTCTGAATCTGAGATTCCTCTGTTTACTTAGAAACGGTTGCTGATGCCTTACCCCAACCAAAGATAAACTCGGACAAACCCGGAAAGGGAAGGGGAAGCAGTGAGGTAAGGGCTGTTGTAAACCTGGCACCGTGCAGAGGAAGAGCTCCTCGGTTGTCAGGACACTGTTTTCCCCTCTGCAAGAAAAAACGAGATAACAGGCCCTATGAATAGTGATGGAGGCTCTAACCTGGAGCTGAACGGAGGCAGAGGCTTCCATCTTCACACACTTAGAAGTCATCCACAGACACATTTGGAAACCATTACGGTACAGAGGAAAGAGCGTGGCACTTGGAAACGGAAGAGGTGAATCTGAGGGCTGGCTCTGCCTCCGGCAGGCTGAGTGGCATCAGGGCAGGCACTCAGCCTCTCCTAGTTTCAGATCCGTGTGAACTATAAAATGAGTTGGACTAGCTGATCTTGTCATTTCTTCCAGTTCTAACATCCTGTTACACTATTGCGTTGGCCAAAAAGTTCGTTTGGTTTTTTCCGTAAGATGGTAGAGTGCTTAGTTGTTTCTAACTTCATTTGAAGCAATTTTGTTAGATTGTGTTGTGACAGCTGTCAGATCAGCATGCATTTAAAAAAAAAAAAAACCTTATAAAAATTGGTGAATTTTTGTGTATCCATTTTCATAGTGAGCATCGAAGAAGATATGCAACATTTTCAGCACATTATGCTTTATTATTTCAAGAAAGGTACAACGCAACTGAAACACACACTAAAAAGATGTGTTCAGTGTATGGACAAGGTGCTGTCACTAATCAAAGGTGTCAAAAGTGGTTTGTGAAGTTCTGTGCTAGAGATTTCTCGCTGGACAATTCTCCGTGGTCAGGTAGACCAGTTGAAGTTGATAGCGATCAAAGTGAGATATTAATTGAGGACAACCAACATTATACCACACGGGAGATAGCTGACATACTCGAAATATCCAAATCAGTAAAGTTATTGGTGAAAATGAAAAATGGGTCTGTTACAGAAAATACCATACAGGCTTTTTGGCCAACCCAGTACTAATACTGCAGCAAAGCAGTTGTGCCTCCACTCGGGAAGCATTTGCTGAACACCTTCTCTACAGAAGTTCCGGTACTCTCAAGGGCACTAGAACAGTCTTACAGTCAAGAAACCTTCTGATCCACACACACCAAGTAGCCGATTAACAAGCCTCTGGAGTACAGAGGGGAGACATGGGGACAGGGAGAAGAGTCAGCAGACCCAGCAGAAAATGGAGTGAGGGAGATCAGGAACAGCTTCTCCGAAGTGTGCTGCCCAGGCTGGCACTTGAAGTAGAGGGAATTAAGCCAAATGAAAGGGTGAAAGGAATAAATGTACAAAAGACACAGGAATGGTCCATGAGGGCATGCATGGTGGGAGCAGTCCTGAGATAAAGGGTCTTAGAAGCCATGCTAAGAAGAGCTATTAATGACCAGCATCCCCAGGCCCCCAGCTCTCCCCACTGTTCACCTCAACATCTCCCTAAACAGCCACGTTCTCAGGGCTGGTGCATGCCAGCTCCAGGTCAGCCTCCAAGGACCATCAAACCCCTGCCCCTTCGGCCTCTCCTTCCGTCCCTGGTCATACAGCAGCCACACCTGCTGTACACAGAGAGGCTTCTTCCCAGTCGCTCAGCGGGCCTTGCTTTCAGCTCTTGCCCAGCCCCTACTGCCCAACCCATGGCAGCTGTTCCAAATAGTTTCCATCTTTCTCAGAGCTGCAACCGCATCCCACCCAGCCCACTCATGCTCAGTAGATGATCCCCACCTCCTCTGTTCTTGGGCATGACTGTCTACGCACAGCTCCCGTAGCAACCCTCTGCCCACCTGTCCCAGTTCTTTCCTCAACAGCCCAGGCTGAGCTGTGGGTATCTCGGCTCACAGCACAAAATACTGTGAAAAACAGGAACCACAGTCATCAACCAATGCCAGCTGTTGCCCATGCATCTGACTGGGCTCTGAAACAAGCACACCTAAGCGGGATGAGGTATATGGATGTGCTCTGCATGCCAACAGGCATTATGTAAATATCATTAGCAATTCAATAACTGTTGGCTGAATACATGAGTAAACACATCAGTGAATATGATGTTGAAGAGGCAATGTAAAGAGATGCAAAACACCCAGTAGCTTCAGGTATTCAGCCTAGAACTCTGTCCAGAAGATCCTTTCCATGACACAATGACAAGGCCTTCTCGGGCCTGGTCTCTCTGGTCCTTGCTTTGCTCCTATACAAGCAGCCCGTTGAATGCCAACCCAAACAGCACTGAATCATTTTAGTGCCATTTATTTCTTAAATAAAATTCCTAAAACAAACACAATATATTTAACGTAAGATACACACTCAGTAGGTTGAATATATGCTGCATACATATTACACTGTGTATTTATTTTTCCAGTCTCTAAGTGCCATTACAGGCTCTCAGCCAAAGGAGTGAAGCACAGCGCATAATCAGCCAGTGGCGGACACAGCCCCAGCGCGCAGCGCCCTCAGCTGCCTCCACGTCACCATCCTGTGCTGGGCATGTTCTACAACATGTACTGTTTACTTTGCTAAAAACTTTGCCATGTGTTCTTTGTTCTGGCCAACAAGTTTGACTCATAATAGTCAAGAGATGGTATGCAAGCAGTGCCAGATCTGCCAGAAAGAAATAAAGGAAAAGTAGGGGGCATCACTTCATAGATTACATAAATGTCTAACCATGTAAGTAAGCTTGCTGTACACCTGCAACCAAGATAATATTGAATGTCAGCAGTAACTGGAAAATAAAAAAAGATAACTGTTAATAAGTCAAAACAAGAATTTTTTAAAAAAAGAAATAAGAGAAAAATGTCACCCAGAATTATAAAATTCACGTGTTAGGGTAGTCAGCTAGAGAACATGGGTCAGCTCATAACCCCAGGAACACGGTCTTCGGAAATATTCTATAGAATGCCAAAAACATAAAAATCCTGCCCAGGTCACCTCTATACTATCTATTAAACAGAGCAGTAAAGTTCTCTCCCAGTGCTGTGGGTTCAGGGTTACACTGTGAGCACAAAACTCATTATACTTAGTTCTTCTTTCGTGTTTATTACAGGTCACCACGAGGAATAAGTGACGACATTAGGAACCCTGCTCCACTAGGACTCTGCTCTTCTAATCCCACAGAAATTGCTCTGCGGTCAAGACTCCAGTTTCCCAGAATCATGCCCAGCACTGAGTGCTGCATGGGACAGAACGGAGGATTCTAGACTGCTAGAATTTGAGGGGAAACCCAAATGAAATCTCATTTTATGTAAGAAACAAACTACCCCACATTGTCCTAGGGTGAGTGGGAAGTCAGGGCCGGGCAGGAGGCCAGGGTGAAGATTCTGGCCTCCTCATCGCCTGCCCGGCCTACCAAGAGTCCTTCATGAGCTCTCATACTAAAGCCAAGCAGCTGAAAATGAAAAAGGGTCAAGATGACGTCTTCATCCTGACTAGCATGTAGTTTCCAGAAGTTTACAAAAATGATTTTAGGAGGAAAAAGGCATTATTAGAAGGAATAGAAAGTGCTGATCATAACAACTCATAAAATGGGAAAGACTTAGGTGAAATTCACATGGTTATTAAAGTGTTAGGTGGGTTTGTTGATTTTGTCTTGTTTATGTGAAATTCCTTTCCTGTAATCTACTGCACACTTTGGAAGGCGCCACATTCCAAAAAACTAACAGCTCTCTTTCCCTAAGATGTTGACTTCTGTTACCCAATTTTATATTTTTGTCTGCTTACTGTAAAAAGGGGAAAAGAGCTAGAAATGGTCAGCTCCTTCAAGTTCAGTAGTTCAGTTCTATTTGGAAGGGAAAAAACTGGAAATATTTGAAAGCAAATATAATTAGTAGAGTTGTATAAATGTTCCCAACATGGTAATTTTATGAGCAAACCACATTATAAAGAGTACATGATATGTTTCAAAACTAATATAATGGTTTGATATTTTTAAAGAATACAAAAAAATCGTATTATTGCTTTCTTTCCTTCCTCTCTTATTTAAAAAATGCACAAATCTCTTTAAGGAGGAAAACATTGGTTTCACAACTCCATTGCACCAACTATTTTTTCCCCCTCCAATCTCAAATTTAGCTTCTGTTATTTAAATAAATAGCTTTTATTTTTTAAATAAAAGGATACCAAAATGACATTTTGTTGAACCTAGAGATCACTTGATTTTTCAAAATAAGATTACAACCTGAAATTTTAGGTCAGGGGTTATAAAACGAAAAGCCCAAGAAGGTCAGACAGGGAAGGAGCGGTGTGGGGGTGGCGGCACACGGGCTCGCGTGCCCCCACCGGCAGGGCAACTGCTGGCTCCGCTCCGGCCGCTGCCGTTCACGCGAGAATATGGCCCCATAATACTAGACAGTCTAGTTGTCAAGTGTAGCTAGAAATCAAATTATGTGAAATCTCCTGACCTTTTCAATGCTGGCCACTTCAAAAACTTTTCAAAAAACTGGTGTTCTGTGGGCAGCTAGTTTGCAGCCTACCACCAAGGACAGACTGCTATAAACATGATTAACTCAGGGAGAAAAAAAAATTACAACATCTAGAAACACACATTTTGTTGAAAAACAAAGGTTGATTTCTACATACTTTATTTTTTTAAAAAACAAAACCCTATATTCCTCTATAATGACCTTTCTCTTGGCCAGGGGAGAAGGGAGAAAAAAAATGGAATCGGCTCTTCCAAAGCAAGAATGGCACAGATGCTCCCTCTTCCTTTTTTTATAAAAACAATAGCAATTCATAAAAGAGTGTTTCCACCTTTTAAGTCTACATTGGGACAATTCTGGAAGTTGCAAATTTCACTGAAGTTTGGCTGCCTTGAACATAGCTATCTTCCCTCGACTTTCTCCATCTAATAGAAATGCCATTCCAGAACAGTTCCCTGACACCCAGAGCTATCACACACAATCACTGCCATCGTGGTATGCAGATGGTTTGTGTGACTAAGTTAGGAGCCTTGATAACTGCTTGGGGAGTATCACCTCCTGAAAATGTAACATTATTATGTATGCAAATTGTGTATGTACATTTGTGCCCTACAGGAATTCTTGACCCCTCCTCCCCAAAAGCATAAGAACCAATGAACCGATATGTATCGGATTATAACAATGAAAGTTCAATCACTCAAGTTTAAGCACAAACAATGCATTTGATTTTTCCAGCATCCCTCTGCAGGAACCATTTTTTATTTAATCACAGCCATAATCAGCAGACCAGAGAAAGCCTCTGAGTGAGGAAAACACAGTGAGTCATCTAGGGGTTGTTAAGGAGACTTCAGGATGAGGGCACTGCTGTGAAGTAGGTATCAGATGGTGCCTCGTCTAAACTAGTTAGTGGAGCGATCAGAGTGATTTCACCCCGTGACAGTCAGTAATCACTGGAGATGAGGCTGATCTCCTTGTTTTAGTGACAACCCCAAGTACAATCTAATATTTACTTCCTCAAACCAGGAAGGCAAAGGAAAGACAAAAGATGTATTTCACTCTCTGTTTGTAGTCACTAGATGGAAAAGGAAAAAATATCTTGGCTTTAAACATGGCCAGTAAATGTGATATAACTTTCCTGTTTGTTGAAAAAATACAAAATCAAATGTATAAATCCTTGGAGAAGCACCAACACTGAAGAAATGTCACTGCTGCACGAAATGGGTACCCTGTCTTTGTAGGACAGAGTAACAAACCCATGTGGCAGCCCACGGAGACGCTTTGGGACAATGACCCTGAAAAAGCCGCCCCAACAGCACACACTCCAAACAGCAATGAGGTGATCACCAGCATGGGTCATAGACCCAACCTAGACTTCCCTTTCAGAAAGGTGACAACTTAGGCAGACTTTATTTCGAGCACTTTCCTATGGTAGTGAAGATTCTTAAGATGAGGAACATGAGTTTAGGGTGCTTTTAAATTTGACTGAACTCTGGGCTTAGGAACTATCAAAAACAATAGATTCCAGATCCCCTGTCCAGTTCCACAATGCAACAAGCCTTCGCGCTGATGGGTGGCAGAGAGCCGGCCAGTTGAAATGGTCATAATTTGTGGCTCAAAAAGCCATGGCAATTATAGCTCATTTCGAATCCATATTTGCCTAAAGCGGCTGGATAAAATATTGGCTACAAACAGCCTTAACTCCTTTTTGAAAGGAGAAAAGGAAGAAGGAAAGAGACTGGCCCGACTAATCCCTAACATGCAAAAATTGAAAATTCAACTTTTAAGAAGCCTAGTCCCAAGTCAGGGGTCATTTATGAACATGAAGCCTCGAACAAATAAAGGCAACGGACAGTGAATAAGCAATGATCTTGGTCAAAATACACAGCAAGGAAGAGCACTCAGAAAACCAAGTAGTGAAGGAAGCCTAATATTTCTAGATCATGTAGAAAGCCTAAAGAAGATACTATTCTGTTTTTTAAAGCTAATACATCAATGTGATACAAAAAATTATATGTCTAAAAGGGTACACAGTGAAAAGTCCCCTTCTTACACCACTGCCCTCCCCACAGGGCTACTCTTCTCCAGCGCCTCACCCTGAGATGGTCTACACGCCCGCAAGCACTGAAGCGCTGTTCTGCTTTTCAGCTAAGGAGGACACCGCCTTTTTTTTAATGGCCTGCCACTCTAAGTCTCTAGGGGCACAAGAAAGTACCATCCTTTCATTCCTAGAATCACTTACGGAAGAAATAAGCAGGGAGGAGAAATCCTTGTCAATATGATTGCCAGGAAGTTTCATTTCTTTTTTATCTTTTTTAGGTCCCACTCTGTGGGAATGGAAGACAAACGAAAACCAGGGTTGATGTCACTCGTCACGAATACCATTTCACTGAAACCTTCATTTTGCCATAACTGTTGATTGCAGATACAGGATATTATACAATCAGTGCTCACTTTTCTGAGATTAGAGGCTGAAGAAGTCCCACTGAGAATATAGTCACTGAAATACGAGGGCCTGGAACTGCATGTAAAAGCAGGTAAGGGATGCCCGTTTCCCGCGCGATCTGCAACAGCACAGTGTAGAATGCTGCGCATCACCCTGCCCTCCACAACGGCACTGGTGACCTGTTCTTCTGTCATTCCCACAAAGGGCCTGAAAAGGCCAGGCCCGGGGAAACAGTAAAAATGTTTTCAAAGGAAATCTTGAGGGCATTCAAAGAATCCTGGAGGGACAGCTAAACTGGGGGACGCACCAGGGCAGTCAGAGCTGGGTGGGGCCCACGCTCAGGGCCGGAGACAGCAGGCTGGCAGGCTCTGAGGTGGTAACTGTGGTTGGGGGACCACACTGTCCACAGGGGCTGGAGACAAGAAGACTGAAGAAACTCAGCAGGTAACCTCCAAATGGAAAACCTAAGGAGCCCAAAGAGACTATGCAGGAAGCTCAGCGGGGCAGTCTGTCTGGGAAATGGACAAAGCCAGTATGTAACATCTGTGTTTTCTGCCAGAAGCCCATAAACAGATGAAAATGGGTGGGACTCAGAACAGATTTTTCCTTATCCATCAGCGGCAGTAGAGGGGTATGGGTGGTACATGAAACACACGCATCTATTGTATTACAAAAATCGGAGTATATTTTTGTTGCTTTTTATTTTGTGGCATTTATTCTTGCTATTTCAAAGACAACCTAAATACTTCCTAAATTGAGGTACTGCAAATTATGGTGCCTGTTTGATTGTCTTCATAAAATTTTATCACCTCTAACTTTCATTGCAAAGTGACTGATTTTTCAGGCATGTTTTTTACTCTGTGAACCCCCATTTAATGAACTTTTGGATGATATAATTATAGTATGAAAAAAATATGAAATACTCACAGTGAATTAAATTTAATTGTCATCAAAATAACTTGTAAAGTCCCAGTGCATATAAAGAACAGTGTAGTTTACAAGCTATTGGCAGAGGATGCTAGATCTTTCTCTTGCCAGCCCAAGGCACAGCCATGGCCAATTGCATAAACAGTTACAATTCACTTAGCTGACGAGATTTAAAATTATGCAATTCTAAAACTAACATTCTCTCATTTTACATATTTTTGAGGTATAACTGACATACAATGTTGTCTCAGTTTCAGGTGTAAAACATAATGATTTGATATTTACATATACTGTGAAATGATCACCACAATTAGTCTAGGTAACATCTATCACCATACATAGTTACAGATTTTTCTTCTTGTGATGAGAACTTTGAAGAACTATTCTCTTAGCAACTTTCAAATATGCAATATAGTATTATTAAATATAGTTGCTATGCTGCCCATTACTTCCTCAGGATTTATTTTATGATTGGAAGACTGTACATTTGACTCATTTCTCTCATTTTGTCCAATCCCCCTCACCCCCAGCAATCACCAACCTATTCTCTGTATGTATGAGCTAAAACAAATTTTCTTGTTTTGGGGGAGTCACAGTATTTCCAATATTTTTATACAAAAAGCAGCTCCATTACCACTCTTACATCACATTATCTTACTTAAATAATTTCTATTTGCATGACAAGAAATCATACCATATTCATTAGCATGTTATCTTTATTTACTTCTTAGTAGGGATTTTACACGGAAAAATCCATGCTTTGCCTTCTCTCTTTTCTGTCCAAATCCTCTCTCTCCCTCCTTTCTCTCCCTAGGTGATCTCATCCAGTCTCGTCACTTTAAATGCCATCTACGTTTGGATGACTCTCAAAGGTACCATTTCCAGGCCCAGGCAGCTCTACGTCTCTGTGAGAATATCAAATGGGAATCTCAAATGTAATATATCCCAAACGAAACTCTTAGAGTCTACCTAAACCTCCCCCTTGGTTCCCCATCTCAGTAAATAGCAACTTCCTTCACCCCAAAACAACAACTTATTCTTGGCTCTTTTGGGGGGCTTACACACACAGCCAACCCAGCAGGCTCTCCCGTCTATATATCCTGACTTCACCACCTCACATCATTCTAAAACCAGCACACTAACCTAAGCCATGCCTGGATCACTAGAAGAGCCTCCTGGAGGTTACACTGATTCTACTCTTGCCCCCAAAGTCTATTCTCCACTCAGGGCCCAGAAGAATCATTTTAAAGCACAAATCAGATCACATCACATTATTCTAACTTCTCCAGGGGTATCCAATCACGCTCAGAGTAAAATCCGAACTCCTTATCATGGCCTACAAGATCTGGCTCCCACCTACCGCTGACCTCATTTCATATCAATCTCCGTCCCATAACTACCCCCAGCTCAAGGCCAGCCAAACTGGCTGCCTTCCTGGTCCTCTCTCATGCCAAGCTCCACCATCATCAAAGGCCTTTCTTTTAGCTTGCTGTTCCCTCGGCCTAAACCCTCCTCCCCAGGCTCCTCCACTCCATTCTGATCTCTGCACAAAATCGCTCCTGCTCTTGCTCCCTGACCCCCATCCCACAGAAGCCTTTTCAGACGACTCTTTCAAAAACAGACCCCATCCTCCAGTCCCTCACTTGGGTTTTTTTTTTCTTTTTTTCATTGCTTTTAGAGAGAGAGGAAGGGAGAGAGAGAAACATTGATTGGTTGCCTCCTGTATGCACCCAGACCAGGGACCGTACACATGTGGACTGGGAATCAGACCGCAACCAGGAATGTGTTCTGACCAGGAATCGAACCCACAATCCTTCTGTTATAGGATGTTGCTTCAACCAACTAAGCCACACTGGCCAGGACACTTTGTTTTCTTTTTTACACCACTTATTACTACTTGAAATTCTATTATCGATTTAGTTATTACTTCATTCATAAAATAATATTTAGTGAGCATCCACCATGAGCAAGGTGCTCTTCCCAGAGCTGAGGATACAGCAGTGAATAAGCAAAGACTCCTGACTGGATGGAGTTCACATTCTTGTTTGTTACCCACACTCAAATCTAAGCTCCAGGGAAACACAGACACAGTCGGTCTTGTGCCACTGAATCTCCAGTGCCCAGACAAGTGCCTTGGCACAGAGTGGGTATTTAATACATATTTGTTGAATGGACAAAGTGTCCCACCCATCTGAGGCCATCTGCTTCCCTGGCGACTCTCACCACAGAGCTCTTCCCGCCTACCAGATGAGACTCCAGTTACAGGATCCGGAACGTCCACGGTGTCTCTTTAGACACAGTAATCTGGACAACCAGCTTTTCAAGCCTGAGATGGGCCTGCCTGTCCTGACTGACTGCCCTCCCTTCCTGCTCCAGCGCTCAGCACCCTGCAAGCTCCCTGGCAGCCATGCCACTGGGATTTGTCTCACAGGGACACAAGAACACCTGGTCCACATGGTAGAAGCTGACAAGGCAGGGTCAAACAAGCCAGCTTTTCTCAAGAGTGTCTGGAATCAAGATGTACAGGTCACACTGCCGCCCTGGTTCATGGTGGTCCTGCCCCTCCATTGCTTGCACGAGACCTCCAGCAGCAACTAGCTGGCAGGCCTCAACGCATTCTGATCTCAGCTGTGGAACAGATTACTATTAAGGATGTGTTTTTGCCTCTTTCAACTGCCACAGAGGCAAAACGTTTAACTGTTGTGAGGAGTAAATACGTTTCTTTCCAAAAAGGAAGAACATTTGTTAACTGTGAAATCATCTGATCGCAAATAAAAATGATGGTAACAATGAAATGTAATTAATTCATCTTTCAAAAAAAAAATACAGCAGCTGCAATGCTAGGAAGAAAAAAAATTGCAAATCTTCTGAAGAACCACTCTGGGTCTCAGAAGATAGGTATTTAAAATTCACATTTTCATCCTATGTTCATGTTTTATTTGTTAGCTTAGAATTGCCATGCCAAATAGAATTGCCTTACATTTGCCAAGCACTTTATTCCCTATGAAGCATTTTCATATACACAATCTCTTTTAGCAGGGCAAGATTCGGTTCTGACTATGGCCCAGAGAAGTCCAACAATTCATCTAACATCCCGCAGTAAAAGTGGCAGAACCCATTAGGCACCAGAACCTAGATATGCCTAGTCCCAGCCCAGTGTCCTTCCTTTCCTTCTATAATGGAAAGGACAATGTGGTTCCCTGAAAATCACATCCTACAGTCCATTGGAAATAATTCCCTTCATTGCAGAAGGAAAAAAACACATATATTCACCAGTGGTTTAAGGTGATGGAAAGATGCATTGGTCCTGGAGCTCTGGGCAGAGAGAGGGTCTCAAAACTCTTCCAGCAGATGCCAATTCCTGCAATGACAAACAGACAGAACATTTGGTATGAATCAGGCACCTGCAGCCTCTCTCCAAGGAGGTCACCTAAGCACCAGTTCCAAGGTATCCTGTTCATTCAAAGCCCCCATCCTCCCCTTCGAGCCTACTCCCTTCCCGCTCTGACTTGCTCAGGTAGAACAAGAATCTTCAGCCCACCAGCTGATATGGTTCCCCTTTCCCCTTAGAATCACTGGATATTGAGCAGAAAGAAGTGTTAGAGATCATGTATAGGGGGGATCACAAAGTGAAAGTCCAGTGGGTCACATCTAGCCTGTAAAGGTATTACATTGAGCTATAGGATACATTTAGAAAATGTAAGCCAAAGGAAAAAATCAGAGATGTCATAAAACCCAGACTTCTAAAACCCAGACTTCTGGCCTCTCTTTAAAAAACAAATCAGGAGATCTGTCAAAATGGCCCATATTTATGTTGGAATGTGATCAGCTGGTGCTAAGTGGCAGCTGCCCTTCATAGGCAAGCTTGGCTACTCCAATATGCTACAGTTCCCACCATTCCCTATTGTCTCAACACAGAGAAGAGCTGTGATTATCACTTCCCTTGCATTACTGTTTTTCTTGTGCTACAGAACTATTCCCTCTACCTATGATTTTTTAAAAAGTAGGGGAAAAGAAGAAAAGGGCATTGTGAGTTCCAAGAGAAAAAGTGGCAGAGCACATATAGCAACTTAAGTTATTAACCTCACTCCTATAGACATTTGTAATCCCAGAACAAGTACAAAACTCCCATTTTATAGAAATGTAAGCAAGACACTGACTTGCCCACTTCCACAGTTAGAGGAAGAGCTAATTCTAGAATCCAGGTCTCTTGACTGCCAATATACACCCTTACACTATGCCCCATTGCATAGTGATCTTATATTATGAAGCAAGATATAAATACAGAGAGAGAGAGAGAGAGAGAGAAATCTATGTGTTTCTCTCAAAGCTAATACTAAATTCAAGGAAATTACAGTTGAAGTATCCAACCTATTTTTTACTAAAATGCTCATTATACTTTCATTTGTCAAAAAATATAAGAGTAAATTATACCAAGTTCCCTAAGGGTTCATTTCCTAATGTAACATTTTCAATAATTTTGCTGCTTTAAGTACAAAAAAAAATCCTCACAAATGTAATGTATTTAATACTTCAACAGTGCTCAGTTAATGTCTAAAATATACTCTTTATGTGAGAAAAATTTCCCTTTACAAGGCTATAAATAAGCTTATGTACAAGGTACTAGCACTGTAATAAGTAAACAATGTTCAACTATAAGATCTTGGTGGGAATTATTTATATCATCCCCTCAAAGAATGTATTGATTCATTCAGTCAACAGATATTTACCGAACCCTATTACACGCCAGGCAGTGTGCGAGGTGACTGAGATACAAAGATGAATGAGGCCCAGTCCTCACCCTTACGGTGGTCTGTCTGGATAAGACGCAGACACTCAGAATTTGAAAGCAACGGGTAAATGTAAAGAGCTGGGTTGGCATAGGTGTTACAAGAACACTGAGCAGGGGCTCCTGGCTCAACTGAGGTGAAGAGACGCTTCCCAGAATGCTCAGGGGCCTGAGGAAGCCCTAGAGCAGGAATAGGACTGGGACAGGCATGGGGCAAACTGAAGGGAAAGAGAATTACAGATCATGGGACAATATGGACAAAAACTAGGACTTAGAGCCGCCCCTCCAATTTAGTCTGGTCCAAATGTCACATTACCCAAGGGCCTTAAAAACCCCTGCCTTTTGCCACGTGCCCCCACATCTGCTAAGACTTCATGCACAGCCCTACACACGCACCCTTGGATGTTTATCTTGCCAAGGGCTCTTGTCAAGGGTGCCACCAGTGCAGCCCCGCTCCCTGGCAATGCCCACCTAGGACTCCCTCCGGCCAACCAGTGCTGTCTCCGAGTCTCCAGGCTAAAGAAACGAGGTCTCTGAGAAGACAGTAAACAGATTTTTTTTCCCCTGTGCTATTCACCAGATGGTCCTGTCTCCACCTGAGGGCCTGGATTTCCAGGGCCAGAATCTGCTACGCAGTCAAGCCTCAGGCAGGAAATCGTATGAGAAAATGCCCCAGTATATCTGCCCATCAAAATCCCTAGGAGGAGCTCTCCTGTTCTTCATGGATGAGAAAGAGATGAGGCAAAGCTTGGCGGGGGTGGGGTGGGGCATGAAGAAAGCATCCCTAGTCATGGCTGGTGTGGCTCAGTGGATTGAGTGCGGCCTGCTAACCAAAAGGTCACTGGTTCATTTCCCAGGCAGGGCACAGGCCTGGGTTGCAGGCCAGGTCCCCAGTTGAGGGCGTGTGGGAGGCAACCGATTGATGTTTCTCTCCCACATTGAAGTTTCTCTCCCTCTCTTCCTCTCTCCCTTCCCCTCTCTCTAAAAATAAATAAAATCTAAAATAAATAAATAAATAAAAGATTAGAAAAAGAAAGCATCCCCCAAAGACAAGCTTTTGGAAAAGGGCATAAAGAGGAGTGAAGACCAACCACATAGCCATGGTTTGGGCTCAATGTTCAAGGTCAGTATGAGGAAACAAGGAGGCAGAATGCACTCGAAGAGTGGTAAAAGCCTCCCTAGATCTCTGAGAAGCAGTTCTCATTTGAAGAACAAAAAAGAAAGAAATTCCTGAGCCCCAGACCCATTAAGTCAGAATCTCTGATTTGGAGGCCCAGGCATTATTCAGATGATTCTGATGTCCAGACTCTTGTGCCCATTTTGGAAAAGGGCATCTTCCACCCAGAGGCTTTAGGAGCTCCCATACAAGTTCCTGAAGCTAATTCAGGCTCCTTGAGGCAGGATTCAAGGATCCAGGTGTTGGGGGAGTTGTACGTTCTTAGCATATTCACCCACTCCCTATATCACATTATGACAACCATCATTTAACTCCTTTTTAAGTAAATAAAAATACATAAAATGCCAGCAGCCAGGATGGAAGCTATGTAAACGAAGGAAGCCTCCCTCTTTGCTCCAGGTCCGGTATACCATTACCCAATGCTAGGGCCTCCAGATAAACTACGACAGCTGGTCCAGTCTCAACAGAGACCTGAGCCCTTGTATACCTGTGTAGGCTCACCCTGGCAGAACAGGGAGTGTGGGAGCATCCAGTCATCAAGGTGGCCTTCGAGGAACAGCTCCCAGGCACACAGCACTCTGATCAGGTCCTTACTGCCTAAAGAGCAGGGCACGGCAGATCAATGCAATGCCTGGAAACCCGCCAAACCAACAAAGTACTTCTGCTCCCAGATTTCCACGTTGTGGTCACGTAACAACTTGAGCAATGTCAAGCCAAGAATGGCAAAGTAAATGCTCTGTTACAAAGATGACACGTCGGAGTAAGCGGGTTCCCTGAATGGACCAGCCTAGAACGATCTCTTCCCTGACATCCCCGAATGCCACCAGGTAACTTCAGCCCAGTACCTGAGAAACCCACGGCTGACCAAGGTCAGCCTTCCGGACTGCAAGGCCCAACAACAATGCCTAGTATCCTTCACTAGGCCCAGAGTCCCCTTCAACTTAAGGGTTCTTCACTTAAGTCATAATGCAAATCTGGAAGAGCATGGGAAGTCTAGGAAAAGCTCAAGATAATAATTATCCCCTTCCGCTGGTCCTCAAGTCATAGGATATCCATTTTTTTCTACCACACCATTATATCCTTGCCTAAAACAAGACCTTTCTCTGACCCAGTCCTCCAAAAGAAATCACAAGAATTGCCCCAGGCGCCCCCAAACACCTTGTAACATTAACTCCCTCACTCATCTATAGCCTCATCTCTAGCACATCCCAAAAGTAAAGAACAATACTGGATTTGTGAAAGTCACCTTAGCCACCTGCACTCCTACCGAACATCAATCCAGACCATCAGTCTCTGGACCAATGAGAGCTTCTTGGTTGTTACACATTCTCACAGCACCACCAACATAGCACGAAATACTTATTCATGCTTGCCTTTTTGTTGCTTTTGACATTTCAAGGGGTCTTTTGTTTGTCTGACTGGCTAATCACTGTTTGCCATTATACTGCCTTCAAACCCTCCAGGCTGTTTCAAGAACATACCTCAAATTTCATGTCTCCCAGCCAAAAGATGATGAAGCCAACCCATTTCCCAACTACTTAGTCTTGCCACCAGCCTCTGAAACTGAAGCAGCCATTAAATAGTCCACAGCTTCAGTGGATCTTAAGAAGGACTCTGCTCAGAAGGCCAGTCTAGAAGTGGAGAAAATCCCCAGCTGACCTTGAGGCTGATCAACTCAGGAAGGAAACAAATCAGAATAATTATCTTCCTATTTCTTTTGTGCAGGGTTTTTTCCTTAAATCATACTGCATTTGTTATTTTTTAAGATAACTTTCTAATATATGGAGAATAAACTCCTTTTGACCTTGAAGAGCACTTGCCAATTTCCCAGAACAAATCCCACTGGGGCCATGCCCAGGGCCACATCCTTAGGACCTGAACACCACTGAAGTCTCCAGGATGCTCAAAGCCAAGGTGGCTCAAGCATCTCTGCCTCTGGTCCCACTGCCCCAGCTTGTCCTCCCTCACACCCCTTGGCAGAGGAAAGTGGGTTTGGAGGAGCTTTTTAAAGTTCTCCCACCCACTCTGCAGATTCAGTAGGAGGGAGAATGAATGTTTCCAAGTTATCTGAATGACACAGAAGCTCATAAAGTAGAATAAAACTAGTTAAAAAAAGGAAAATGATTTTTAGCTCGCCTTAAAAACGCCTTAAAAAAAAAGCACGCCCACTTTAAAAGATTCACAGTGACTTCATACTTTCTTCCTCCCAAAGCTGGTGGTTCCCTCCCTCTTCCCCGCTCCACCCTGAAAACAAGACACCTGTCCAGTCTGATTTGGGGCCCTCTGAGAAATGTTGACAAAGCCCGGAGCGCCCCTGCAGATGGCCAGAGGCTCCTTCCCCTCAACGATCTTGCATTTGCTAGTCTCTCTGCCTGCAAAGCTCTAAATTAAAAAAAAATTTTTTTTTAAAAAATTCTTTTGGAAAAAAGCCAAAGATTTTACCATTTAAATATTCTAGATTTGTGACTTCCCCTTAAAAATACCAGGATCTGGAAACACTGGGCCTCAAGGACAACATCTGGGTGGAGCTGGGTGGTAGCTATTCCCCTCGATGGGCAAGGCTCTCAGACCCATCTCCCTAAACACCAAGGTCAAGTGTCCCTTGCCACTTATCATGGCGCTCGACCTGCTTTTTCCTCTAAAGAGAGATCTTTTTCCATCACAATACGGAAATAAAAGACCAAGAGGGCCTTGCATTTCCCCAAAGCAGGAGAGACACCCACATTTTCTGTGCAAGAGAAGAGCACTCCTTTGAGTTTGATTTGCAGTCTCCCACCCTTCATCATGTTCCCTGCCTGTCCTCTGAGGGTTAGACCTCCAGAATACAACTCTTTTCTTACTCTAAGTCAGCAAACACATGTTAAGACCAAACCATCGGAAAAGAAAACAGCTTAAGTGCACAGTATTCCATTCTCCCCTGAATATTTTGGTTCTTTGGTCTCACCTTTCCTGAGAACACGGGATCCCGCTTTCGGCCACCAAAAGGGAAGGTTCCGCCCCTTACACATGATCACATCCGAGTAAATAAACAGGATTTCTTTTTTCCATTGAAACGGCAGTTCTATATGCAGGGGAGGAAAAAGGCCCCCAGGGCACGCATTCCCCCACCTTTCCCATCACTCTCCCACCTTTCCCATCATACCCCTCCCTACCTCCAGCCCCACAGAACGTGCTTGGAATGCAAGTGCTCAGTGAAGCGGGAGGGCAGTATCAGAGAACCCAAGTAAATTGCCCAGTGAATGTTTTTAGTGCAGTTGTTTCCAATCAGGTTACACAGAAGAAGCACCTGGGGCTCCAGACTGATCGGGGAATGTTAATATTCTCCTCCTCAGGTGACACTCATGCAGGCTGCCCAGCACTGACTGATTCTTCCTGTGGCATTTGGAAACGACTAATTTAAAAAACTGTGACCCCTAGCTACCCTTGGCAGCCAGGCAGGGCACACCTCTCCAGTCCGATGCTGGCGCTGGACCGTCCTGCAAGGTAGCCACTAGCCACACGTGGCCACTGAGCCCTTGAAATGTGGCTTAGGGTGACTTGCGATGTGTTGTAATGGTAACGCACAATGGTTTTGAAAATTTGGTGTGGAAAAAAAAATGTGAAATTTCTCACTGATATTTTAAAATATCGATTAATATTGAAACTGTATTTTGGATACACTGGGTTAAAGAAATATGTACTTAAATTTAATGGCACTTGTTTCTTTTTACCTTTTATAGTGGCTACTAGAAAATCTTAAATCACCTATGTGGCTGACACAGTGTTTCTATTGCACAGCCACCCTGGAGGCGACACTGAGCACTCCAGCGTGGGGATTACAGCCATAATGGAAAAAATGAGCACTTGGTCAAGCCTGGTCTTCCCCGACCACCTGCACGATCCTGAGCAAGTTCTCGATCTCTCTGGTGTCCACTGTCTCCCCTGTACATGGGCTGCGCGATTACGGAGGAGGAGCAGCAATCACACATAAAGGAGTCCCTAGAAGCACTAGGCATGGCATCTTCCCGAGCTGGTATGCAACACCAGTGCACTCCCTCCTCCTTCCTTCCCCGGCATCCTGAAGACCACCAAATCTGAACCCAGGATCTCCTGGCATCCAATTTACTAACCACAACGCCCAGTTTGCATAGTGACTGCTGATGGCACAGTGGCTCTCCATCCACAGGGTACAAAGGAACCACCTGGGGAGCCCCAACCACCCACCCCCAGCCTCTGACTCTGTCCACAGGGAGTGGATCCAGGTATGCACACTACTTACAAGAACCGTGGAGCATTGCAATGCCCATGGTCTAGGAGTCCCCCTGAGAAACACTGAGGAATTGTAACCGATGCTGTCAGGGTTGCCTCTGGACTTCCCCAGCCCACAGACAGGCCCGCCTGAGACAGGGCAAGTGTGGCCCATGGAGGAGCGAGAAGTTGATCAGGGCCTTCCCCCATCAGAGGGCTGCTTTCCTGACGTCTTTTAAACTTAGGTAGGAAATGACTGTCTGCCCTAAACATTGTCCAAGCACCAGAGGCAGCTGCCATTTCCTGCCCTCATGCAAAGCCCCTCAGGGGGGTCAAAAACAATGATGCCTTGGCAATTGGGCTACAAAGACTGAGCTGATGAGCACCCCCACCAGCAGCAGGTTCTCTTCCTGCCCTTTCCTGGTGCCCAGAAGCACCAACTCTTGCTCGAACCAATTTGAATGTCAGGTCAGCCTTGTGGGCTCTTCTGCAGAAGAGTCTCTCCTGCTCTCCTTGGAGCCCAGAAAGGGGCCAGGGCTTCCATACACAGACCTGCCAGTTCCAGTGCCTGTTTATTCTGGGGTCTTCAGCCATTGGAAGAAGTCATTTCACTAAATGTGAATGCTGGACAGAGCACACAGATCAATTCAACCCCTGGAGGCCCACTGGCAGAAAAAAATACTCTCTTTATTTAAACCAAATAGTCGCTGCCTCTAATTTTCTTGGAAAGAGTGTACCAAGTGAATAAGCACTAATCTGAGAACTCTCACTTTTTAAAAAAAATTTTAATGCAGGAAATGATCTGGGGATTGTCCAGAGTGTAGCAACACAAACTACACGCTGACTCTGGCACATCAGCCCTGGACCCCCACCCCAACCCACCACAGAGCATTTCCCCCAAATCACCCACCCTCCAGAGTCTGCTTCTCACACTCCTCTGCCCCACACTCAGCCTGTCTCCCAGATAGACTACCCCAGTAACACGAACATAGCTTGGTCTCCAGGTAGCCACGCAAGCAAACAATCAAGCCCAAACATAATAAAAAGTAACTCAAAACTTTAGTGGATCTGGTTGAACACCAACAGGAAGGAATTAAATCCTTACTTCATAGGACACTATCTTTAAAGTCCTTCCTTTTCTACCACTTCATACCCCCCACTCAGCAGCTATTCTAGAAAGTCTCTACTCCTCTTTATCTCCCCACTCCTCCCACCTCCCCAATGCCCAGCTTATAAACACTTTTCCCTCACCTTTCCTTTAGCCACCATGCCATCTTCTCTCACAAGTTCTGGACCTTTTCAGATATAAATAAAGTCCCTCCTTACACAAGCACACATGCACGCGCTGACCACCCTCAACTCCTGTTCCCCCAACTCAGCCTATCCTCATTGCCCTGCCTCTATATGAAAAACACCCTGGAACTGAGTTAACCAAGAGAAAATTTTCTTTAGAAGACAGAGAAACTGGGAAAGCTGAGTAATAGACAATGGAACTTTAGTAGAAGAGAAGAAAGTCCACAGACACTCACAGTGCCATGTGGCGAGGAGTAACGAGGGCTAAGCTAGCGCCCAGGGGGGCTAAATGTCACCACTCTGAACACCCGGCCCAGCCCCAGAAAGGACGTTCTTCATATTCAAGTTGGACGTCTTGCTGGAGAGAGAACCTGGGCACAGCCATTAATAAACCATACCACCTTGGCTCCCAAAAACTTCCAGGAACATACTGGCTGGGTATAGCCATCACTACTGTAATGGGGAGACAGTAGTATATGGAGCGGGGTATTTCCCAGGCAGGTCTCTGACTATAGCAGGGATTCATCCTGGCGCCTGGAGAAATCACAATGATCTGAATGTGTAAACTGTGGGTCTAGCACCAAAAAGAACTTCTGAGATGGCTGTTCTTACACAGATGGCTTTGTTCCTTCCTTCACCACACACTGAAGCAGGGTGGGAGGCAGGGAGGAGGAAGAGGGAGAGGGCATGGTGAGGGTGACCCAGCGAGTGGAGGGCATATGGTAAACACCGGCAAACCGTGTTGCATCTGGTTGTGAAGAGCAGTAAGAGGAGAAATAAAGACAGCCACGTGGCACAACTGAAGTTCTGGCCCTGCCATGGATTAGCTGTGTGGCCTTGGTCAAGTTCCTACACCTCTCTGAACCTATTTCCATTCCTACACAATAAGAACGCTGGTCTCAGTTGATCAAGGTCCTTCCCAGCACTGACATTGTCCCTGGCTCTGTGATATGAAGGAAACTGGCGGTGGAGGTCATGGACAAACAGGTGGGGAATAAAAAGGCAGAGACAGGAGGAGAGTACAAATTATTCCAAAATCTTATTTATTATGATCTGATTGTTGCTCTATGAATATATTCACTGGCCCTTCCAAAGCTGCAGTTGTCAAGCGTGGCCAGTGGTCACAGGTCAGTTTCTGGGTCCATTAATCTTAATAACAGAACAATGTAATGTGCACAATGTGTTTTTGAAAGAGGCCATTTGCTCATGAGCTACCCTGAAGACGTATTAAGAGCAGTGCCTTCCTCACACAGTGGGGAGACGCTCCTCATCCCAATGAAGGCCAGAGTTCATCCTCCCCAGTTTGCAGATGAGCCGACAGGCTCAGGGAGTGAATGACTCCCTGAGTCACACAGCTTGGAGGGGCAGAACCAGGAGACAAGCTCAGATTGTTTGGCTCCGCACCTACCGTTAAATGCCAATTAGATAACTGAGTGGGATCCATGCAAAGCTTGGACACTGAGAAACCCCACGCAGACGTACAGAACTAATCCAAGAGGATGGGGGAGGATTCTGCAAAGGGGAGCCAAGAACAGCCTTTCCTTCCTCCACCACCTTGACTAGCAGGTTGATCACCAGCTATGGGGGTTGGTATCAGCCTACTATCCTGTTACATGTACAAACTTCCCTCTTTAAGCAATGCAGGTGATGGCGTATACTCTAGAACTGAGGTACTCTAGATCCTGGGGTCCAACTGAAGTCATATGCAAAGACCCCATGCCACTTTCTAAATGTGCATCCACGGGCGAGTCATTTAACAGCTCAATGCCTCAGTTTCCTCATCTGTACGAGAGGGATAACAACAGTACATACACCTCAAAGGTTTATGATGAGGATTAAAAGAGGCAATACATATAAGTGCTTAGCACAAGGCCTACAACATAAGTGTTAGTTATGATCACTATGATTTTTCTGGAAACGAGTCCAAAGCTTTCATCAGATTCTCAAAAGGGTCTATGACCCAATAAAAATTAATAATCCCCCCTCTATATGCTCAGAAGGGAACTAAGGTCATTCTGTGGGAAGGGCAGTACCTCCTCTAGCTTCCTTGCCTTTCCTGAAGAAAGGGGTTTGGAGCTTTATATGTCACCTACTCTTAGAGGGCACAAGGAAAAGAACTGTTGAATTGCACTGGAGGCACTCAGTTATCATTTCTGTGGCTGAGAATGCTTCCTCAGACCCTGTAAAGTTCCTATTTAAAAGTGGGAAATTAGAAAAGAGAGAACCAAACCCTAACTCCTGTTTCCACACAATTGGGAATAAACCCACTCTCTCCTGGTCTGTCAGGGAGCTTCTGGTACTGTGGCCCTTCATTCCAGGTGTCTGGCTGCCTTTCTGGAACCTCTTGACACAGAAGAAGGTGATGTGCTGGCCTGTGAAAAAGACCCAAAGCTGAGGTTCTCTCTGGAAAGAGCTGATTAAGGAGGAAAGGGATTAAAGAGAAAGAGTTTGAATGATGTAAGAGATGGGAATTAATTTAATTCCTAACTTTGTATGAACATAGATGCTAAAATCCTCAACAAAATATTAGCAAACCAAATACATCAATGCATCAAAAAGATTGTATACCATGATTAAGTGGGATTTATTCCAGGAATAGAAGTTTGGTATAACATTCTCAAATCAATAAATGTGACTCACCATATAAACAAAATGAAAGATAAAAACCATCTGACCATATCAATAGTTGTAGAAAAAGCATTTGATAAAATCCAGCACCAATTTATAATAAAAACTCTCAGCAAAGCGGGATTAGAGGGAATATACCTAAGCATAATAAAGGCCATATATGACAAACCCACTGCCAGCATCATGCCCCATGGTCAAAAGCTACAAGCATTCCCCTTAAGACTGGGAACAAAACAGGGATGTCCGCTTTTACCTCTCTTATTCAACCTAGTACTGGAAGTTCTAGCCACAGCAATCAGACAAGAAGAAATAAAAGGCATCCAAATTGGAAAGGAAGCAGTAAAACTGTCATTATTTTCAGATGACATGATACTGTACATAGAGAGCCCCAAAGAGCCCACCAAGAAACTACTAGGACTTATACATGAATTCAGCAAAGTAGCAGGATATAAAATTAATACCCACAAATCAGTTGCATTTTTATAAACCAATAATGAAATAACAAAAGAAATTAAGAATAATTTCTTAATATCATGTAGGTATACAGAAAGAATAAAATACCTAGGAATAAACCTAACCAAGGAAGTAAAAGACCTGTACTCAGGAAAATATAAGACACTGAAGAAAGAAATTGAAAATACAAATAAGTGGAAGCACATATCATGTTCACGGATAGGAAGAACTAACATCATTAAAATATCCATACTACCAAAGGAATCTGTAGATTCAATGTAATTCCTATCAAGATTCCAATGACATATTTCACAGAACTAGAATATTTAGAAATGTATATGGAACAACAAAAGGCCCTGCATAGCAACAATGATCCTGAGAAAGAACAAAGTTGGAGGAATCACACTACCTAATATTAAACTATACTATAGTAATCAAAACTGCATGGTACTGGCATGAAACAGACATAGAGATGGATGGAAGAGAAAGAGAGCCCAGAAATAAACCCGCACATTTATAGTCAACTAATATTCAACGGAGGAAGCAAGCACACACAATGGGCTAAAGATAGTTTATTCAATAAATGGTGTTGTGAAAATTGGACAGATATGTGCAGAAAAATGAAACTACACCACCTTCCTACACCACACACAAGAATAAATTCAAAATGGACCAAAGACTCAAATATTTGACCCCAAACCATAAAAATCATAGAAGAAAACATAGGCAGCAAAATCTCAGACATTTCTTATAGCAATATTTTATTGGATATATCTCTCCAGACAAGGGAAACAAAAGAAAAAAAATGAATGGGATCACATCAAACTAAAAAGTTTTTGCAAAGCAAAGGAAATTATCAACAATATAAAAGACAACCCACAGAATGAGAGAATATATTTGCCAATACATTTGATGAGGGGTTAATATCCAAAATTTATAAAGAACTTACAAAACTCAGCACCAAAAAAACAAACAACCCAATTAAAAAATGGGCAAAGGACCTGAATAAACACTTCTCCAAAGAGGACATAGAGATGGCCAATAGACATATGAAACGGTGCTCAATGTCACCAATCGTCAGAGAAATGCAAAATTAAAACCACAATGAGAGATCGTCTCACAGCTCTCAGAATGGCTATCATCAATAAGTCAACAAACAATGAGTGCTGGTGAGAAAGGGGAACACTTTTGCACCGTTGGTGGGAATGCAGATTGGTGCAGCCACTGTAGAAAGCAGTATGGTGATACCCCCCCAAAATTAAAAATGGATCTGCCTTTCGACCCAGCTATCCCATATCTGGGAATATATCCAAAGGAACCCCAAACACTAATTCGAAAGAACATAGGCACCCCTATGCTCATTGCAGCGTTATTTACAATTGACAAGAATTGGAAGCAGCCCAAGTGTCCATCAGTAGATAAGTGGGATATGGGATATTTACACAATGGAATACTACTCAGCTGTTAAAAAAAAAAAAAGAAAGAAAATTTTACCCTTTGCAACAATATAGATGGACCTGGAGAACATTATGCTAAGTGAAATAAGCCAGTCAGAGAAAGATGAATACTATATGATTTCACTCTTATGCGGAATCTAATGAACAAACTGAACTAACAAAGAAAATGGGGACAGATTTATAGATGGAGAAGAGGTTGAGAGCTAGTGGATGGGGGGATTCAGGGGTAGAGGGAATGAGCAAAAAAGAAAAAGGACTCATGGACATGGACGACAGCGAGATGACTGCTGGGAGGAGTGGGTATAAGGGGACTAAACAGTGACGGGGAAAAAAATACAATAAAGATTAAATAAAATGTATGGTAAATTAAAGTCAAACTAAATAAATCCTAACTTTACTGCTCTTTGGCCTCATGACTTTGAACATAAAACTCAGTTTCTCCATCAATAAAACAGGGGCCTCTTTAACAGTGCTTGCTTGGCAGAGGAGTTATGAGGATGAAATGAGATGTGTGTAGACTTTTAACATAGCATCTGATAGTAACTCCATTAAGTGCTCACTCAACTGATGTTAACTATTATTACCATTATAAGGATTAGGATAATGATGAGAGATGAGGCGCAGGTCGGCATAGTCATGAAGCCTTATTGTATTATTGGCTGGAGGTTTTTAGACATTGTTACATTGAAAAAAAAGTCAGGTAAGTTGTGGGGAGAAATGCCAGTACTAGAGGGAATACAGGGTCCTGGGCCTAAAACACAGAAGAGCTCTAACTGCAGAAACCCAGTCTTCAATCTTCAGCTCAGAATGTTCCACGTAGGTAGCGATGAAGGCAAATACAGATGCGTGCCTAACAGAAGGGCCAACTCAAACATCATACATCTTTACTCTTAGCTGGAATAGACTCAACTATATAAAGTATCCTAGATAATTCTCTAATAGGTAATTCTTTGATCAACAATGGGGGAATTACTATTTAATGGACACAATGTTGGGTTAGACGAAATCTTTCAAAGCAAGGGACATTTAGAAGAAAAATAAGTATAAAAATAAAAGAGAGGCCTCTTTGATGGTGCAAAGACTGGGGACGTCATTTCCCATGACAGCCCTGGCTCCCAACATCCCTAGTTTCCAATCTGTTATCTCTCCTGAATTCACCCTGTTACCTCCTTGCAGACTAGCAGTGAGGTTGCAGGCAGCCATGCCTTTTCCCAAATAATTTTCTCTAATATAAAAGTAATATATGTTCATCATAGGAAGCTGGAAAAACAAAGGAAGTCTCAAAGGAAACACAAGAATCTAACCATCAATGTTCACATATTCATTTAGTGCTGCCAGCGTCTTTAAATAGAATCACATCACACAGTTTTCCTAAGACGCCAGATCTGAAGAATGAATAAAAACCGTAAGAATCAAGAAAAGTTTAAAACTGGTTGGCAAAATGGAGAAAAGGGTGTGCGCACGTGCACCCACACATGTGCAGGTCTTGCTTCTCAGAGGCGGCTTACACTCACCATCCGGGACGGTCACTGTGGTCACCCCTGAACTAAGAAGTTTAAACTCAGAGGATCAAAGAAGAACGCCACCCACTAAAACAATGCTCTTTAAGTGTCAAAAAGTCTAGCGTTACAAATGACCATTTTTAAAAACACATTTTAAAAAAACCAAAAACCTGTGATGTGTTCCTTGGCACAAATCTGAGTCACTTCCTGGTGGGGTTCCAGGATAGAATTTCAAAGATACTGTAATTATTCCTCATGTCACTGATACCAGTCTATCAGACTAAATAAATCAAAATCAAAATGAAAAAGAAAAACAAACTGAACCTCTCTGGCAACACACTTGGTGCTTAGAAAACATGAGTTGCTACCACCATCTCTCTCTTTTTTTAAAAAAGATTTTATTTACTTATTTTTCAACAGAGGGGAAGGGAGGGAGAAAGAGAGGGAGAGAAACATCAATGTGTGGTTGCCTTTCATGCCCCTTACTGGGGACCCAGCCTTGCCCTGACTGGGAATTGAACCAGTGACTCTTTGGTTCACAGGCCGGCGCTCAATCCACTGAGCCACACCATCCAGGGCTCTACCATCATCTCTTATGGTTGCCTCTTAAAAGCATGTTTAATACCACTTATGCCAGAGTAACGGGAAGATTAATTTTTGTTGATTATTTTCAACAAATTGTACCTTCAAGGCTGCCCTCATCTGTTTAGTGGATAGAAGTCCCAGACAAGGGTGTCTGTTCAGCAGGAAAGAACTCTCCTAAAGAAGCTACCCAATATTGGAAAAGGTATCTTCTTGAGACAGTGAGCTCCTAACTGTTGGAGGCATGCAAGCAGAGTTGTACAAACCATGTGGCTTACAGCTTTAAGACTCAAAGTCTTCATTTCTTACAGTGGAAGTCACGAGGGCATTGCCCTGTTGCCTTCCCTACTCTTCATTAACAAGAAACGGTAAGATCACTGGTGTGAGCTCCAGTGAAGATTCTTTCAGAACGGAGAAGAGCCATAAACAGAGACAAAAGTCAGGAGGCAGAAGTCCTCATGAGCCTGGTAGAAAAAGAGAAGCCCAGAGGAATGGCCTCTAGATTTGGGCAAAGAATCCAGAGGTGTTCATGGGTAGCTCTGGGAAACTCCGAGACCTGGAGTAGAGTCCACATGCCCTAACTTGAGACTGAACTGCAGCAGCTTTTCTGGAAAAGACGGCACTTTTAGGACTCCATACAAACCCCGTTTGGGCCTCAGGACACAGGCATCTCTGCACTGTCCCATAAACCCTGAATATGACCAGTCAAGTACAGACAGAAGCTCTCTCCTTGAGTGCCCTGAAACCGAGAGTTCAAGGGGGTGCCTTCCAGGAATCCCAAGATAACCAAGTCCAGCTGACAATGGCCACAATTAACTAGGATGCTTTATTTTCTCTACACTCTACTTTTATGATAAAAGCAAAGTATAACAAAATAAATTGATGCTTCCACCAAAAGAAATCATCTAGGAGACACCATAATTCAATATAGAGTCTGATGGGCCTTTGTTGTCGATGGTCCACGGAGCTAGGAATACCATGTGGCCCAATTCAAACCTGTAACTTAGAATTTTGGACAGACCTTAAAAGTCCTCCTGGTAAGATCACAAAAGGCCAAAAGACGTGCATGTTACTCCATGTAAGGAACCCTCGTCCTCTAGCGTAATGTATGACATGACTTTTAGAGAAGCAAGGCAGGATTTTTCTTCCTCCAAAGACAAGGAGAGGTGGTGGTGAGTGGGGAGAAGGAGAGCTAAATCCTTACGTTACGTGGTGAGAGTCAACAGATAATGCCCAAAAGTAGCAAAACACACAAGTTATAGAAAAATGTGGAAGTAAACCCCCAAAGAATTAGTTAATATTTTTAAATTCAGTCACTGGGGAGTTGGGGTAGAGGTGAGGGGGCAGGGCTGTGGTCCAGGAGAACTATTTGATTCTTGAAACCATAAGCATACGTAACTGTGATAAACTCTACAAATTTTAAAAACAAGAAGGAAAAAAAGGGGAAATGGGCTAGGATACCTTTGGTGCATATATTTTCCAACCTAAGATATTTTTAAAAAATACTTTAGTTAAATGATAGTATTCAAATATTGTTTCTCCATCTTTTTCAACTAGAGTATTATTTTTTTAGTAACTTCTTCTGATTAAAGTAGTACTGTTCACTGCTTTTTAAAAATTAGAATATAACACCCCCTCCAAAAAGGGGGGGAAAGGAAAAATAGTTATAAAATCAGAATCCAGAGATAACCACTGGATGATTTAGAGGTAGTTCCTTTTTACATATGTGCTTATGTATATACCAAACGATAAAAACATTGTCTTTTTCTTCCACTCTTTGGACTTATCCAATAACCATAAGGCTTTTGTTTTATTTTGAGGGGGAAGGAATATATTTTATTTTGAAGAGTATTGAATAAATTAGGACTTTGTTTCTTATACCATCGTCAATATGAAGATTTCATTCTATAAGGCTAGGTCTGTCAGGTCACATTCTGACTTCACAGCACATTCACAGAGAAAAAACTAACCCTTTGGGATAGCAATTCTGTCATTTCCTCAGAATTCCTAGACATAAAATTACAGCAAGGAGGTGGAAACTTTACTGCCAACTGGTTTCACCTCAAATTGTGTTGTTTTCTGACTCTATGTGCCTTGTCTGTTTCTTCCTATGCAAGTCTCTTTGCTTCTCTTTCTCTTCCCAAGGCCCCTAACCTGGCACTGTCTTGCCTTCCCACTGCACCCCAATGTCTTGTTTTATTCCTCTCCCACACCTATTCCTTCTCCCAGCCATCTTCAAAGGGGTGCAATATGGAACCGAAGTCAGATGTTTATTGCTTTTTGCATTTGCAGATAGAACTGTCTTCAACTTGAAAATGACAATAAAAAGCATTCTATTTATGCATTTTCTAAAGCCCATGTTGCCTCCTCTTTTCTTTGAACAAAGGCCACTACAGCCCCAGGGCCTAGGGCCTAAGTAGAAAACCCTCAGAAAAGGACAAACTGTGACTCCTTCCTGAAAGAGCCAATGTTGACATGGAAGAAGCCTTGTGTGGGCAAGGGGGTAGTTTCCCAGAGCCGAGGCCAGAGCAAAGGACTAATGTCAAAGCCAACTCACTCTGCTCCTGAGGCACCCAGCCCAGCATCACCTCCTGAGGGGAGGCAATAGGTCCATAAGGCAAAACTCAAACTATCAGACATCCAGCTAAAGAACCACCTATGTCTCCATCCCTCTAAAAAGGACCTGCCTCTTTTTCCGACCATCCAAAACGTCCAAGTCTCCCCCCACAAGAGCTTCATTTAAAATCAGGTCACCCCCATCCTGCACATAAAAAGATGTCTGTTGGAACCCAGATGCTGGGCACATCTTAGAGTTTTCTGGTTTCTGGTTACTTTTTGAAGTGTAAGCACTCTCATCCCTAAGACATCTGCACGCTTCACATGGCTGCCTTCTACAGCTCGGAGTGTCTGATTAAAACTATTGCTCAGGCACAATCCTATACCTGCCACAAGAGGCCTCCCACATAGAGCATGCCAACCGGATCTGGTACTCCAGCCAGCAGTGAAGCTACCTTCAGCCTTCTTAGCCATCCCGTATTTCCCATGTTGGCCAGAGGCTCCAAGAGGGATTCGTCCCCTTAGGTGCCTGAGGTGAGTGCTCATGGTACTGTCTCTACTGCACATCCCTGAGTCCACATCAAAAAAGGAATATGATCCATTGACAGGCTTGTGTTCCAGGAACTCACACTGGTTCTTAAGTACTACTGCATTCGCCTTGGTAACTATTCACAAGCCATCTCCTTGTGAAGGTACATGAAATTGGGAAAGAAAAGAAAAAGACAAATACCAGATGATTTCACTCATATGTGGAATCTAATGAACAAGCTGAACTAACAAGAAAAAAGGGGACTCATAGGCGGAGAGCAGGGTGACAGCTGGCGGAGGGGAGGTTAGGGGGTGGAGGGACCGAGGAAAAAGGACTCAGGGACATGGACAACAGGGTGGTGATTGCTGGGGGGGGGAGGGGAATAAGGGGACTAAATGGTAATGGAAAAAAACACAATAAGGGTTAAATTTTTTAAAAAAAGAAAAGAAAGATGGGAGCACAAATGAGGTGGCTCTGCTTTCCCCATGTATTTCCTCATGAAGATCAGGCAGCAGCTCCAGTTGTGAATAATAAACCAGTGAATTCCTAAATAGCAAAATTTCTACAAATGATGCTGGCAACTGGGGGAGGTGGTGTGGAGGGGCGAGCAGAAGGGATAGACCAATTCTCATCAAAGAGCACAGGATGAGTTAAGTTTTTATACAGTGGCAAATGTTCCTTCTGGACTTGCTTCAAACCTGTGTGTGGGCTGATTCTCTGAAATAAACAAAATTCTCTTGTATAACAGAGGTTACAGGGTGACTAAGAGAGTGAGGGTTTGGACAGAAAAGAAATTGCCCACAAAATACCTTTGACTAAAAGAAATCACTGACAAGTCATCTCTGATAAATAAGATCAGTTCTTCTGCCTCCATTGGGTCTGATGCTGCACAACCTGACCAGAGACATCAAGCCATATCAAAGGGTCTATGCAACCCCAGAGGGATGGGTATATGCTCCAGTTTAAGTTCAGCAAAACCTGAACCGGTGCAGCTTTTAAGAGCATTGATTCACCCTGTTCCACCCGGTGAAGAGCTGGAATGCCAATCCTGGCTTCAACCAGCTCCCATACGCTGCTGAGGGAGGCACAATGTCCTGAACAGCAGTTGGCCAAACATGCATGACGGAGGTGCAGCTGCTGAGCTTCTGTGTTTACCAGGAAGAATGAGTGTTGATTTTGCAGATTTTTGATAATGTTTTCACAGCCAGTGTTATTCCCAACCCATTTTAAAATGCAATCTGAACAACACCCTTTTCCTCATCAGTCTCCTTGAACTTAGATAGTTCCATCAACCTCGGTCCCGGAAGGCTTTCCTCTGCTGGCCACACCTCAGTTTGGCCAAGTGTAGGAGCAGAAGGGAGCTAGGGTCTCTGCAATGGCAGAGCAAGGAGAGGAACGGTAAAATCAGACACAGGACACTTGGGCTTAGGACCCTGGCACCAAGCAAATCTCTGAGGACCTGCTCAGGTCACCTAGGAGGAACTCCCGCAATTCTAACCATCTTTGGATCTGTGGTTGTACTGAATTGATTCCATGTTCCTGCTTGAAATTTAGCTACCCCCATGCAGTAAGTCACAAAGAATTAAAAGGACTAGAATGAACTAAGGAGTTACTTTAGACTGAGAGCAAAGAATGGGCAAAACAACCAGCCATCCTGCCGGGGGGATCTGGCATACCACCACAGAGAGGACGCAGGCTAGAAAGAGCCATTTACAAAATGCTGAGAGTTTGCCCAGGCCCTTTTGAAAACTGGGTTCTTGGGTTGTTTCCCGATTTAGTTTTTTCCAGAATCTTGAACATTGACTATTATGTAGAAAAAAGAAACATTTAAAGGGACAAATATATCTTTGGGAGACACAGGAAGAATGCTGTTTGAAGTAAGGACCTATTCTCTGTTTCTCGCTCACACACAACCACACACACACACACACACTCAGCTAGGCTTCTGAGAAACCCACTGCTGTGGCTGATGCCCAGCTAACTCTGTCATAGCCAGCAGTCTCTGCCAACCACTGATGCAGTGGAAGAGCTGTTTGACCAGCTCCCTTCCTGATGCTGGTCTATTTTTGGTTAAACTTGGGCTTCAGATAGGGCTCAGACTTGCCTGCGGCTCCTTCCTTAGAAGTACTATTTGATGATGGTCATCCTCCAGGGTCTGTACTAAAAATGATGCTGTGAAGAACAAGCCAGTTTTAGACCCTCCTTGTTATGGTTTTGATATCTGTGCAGGGATCAAGCTATAGCCAGCCCAGAATCATCATGGTGAACCTACCTATCCTACTATTAATTACCCATCTATCTCTCTGTCCAGCACACCATGTAAATATACTAACTTCTGCGATGCTCACAATATAACTTCAGAGGGAAAAAAAATCAGCCCAGTGAAAGCTAATCAGACAGCATATGAAGCAAAAGGAAAAAATTAAGTCCTGGCCGGGTAGCTCAGTTGGTTGGAGTGTCGTCCTGATACACCGAAGTTATACCGTTCGATCCCTGGTCGGGGCGCATACAGGAGTCAACCAATGGGTTTACAGGTAAGTGGAACAACAAAGTAAATGTCTCTCCCTCTCTCTCCCCCTTCCTCTCCCTCTCTAACATCAATACATTTAAAAATCAAAAACCCGTCATCAGTAACAAGAAGTTGTGAGAATGAATCAAGTATAGGCTACAAAGGTCACCTGGACTTTGCACTGGGCTTTGGGGCAAGAGGAAAGGTTGTGTAGGTAGAATACGACAAAAGACAATCCAGGTAAAAGGCTTCCTTAGTGACCATAACAGAAACCCTGGTGCTTTCTTCTTCTCAGAGAAATCAATGGCCAGGCCATCTGTTGGCCAATCAGTAAAGCATCCATTAACAAACCCCCGCCTCTCTGTGTCTCTCTGGTATGTTTTATAGACTTGAAGGTGGTAAACTCTAAGGAGGACAGATGTCCAAGCAGGAGCTCCTTGGTGGTTGGAATAAAAGTACTACCAACCACATGTTGGCAGACTGAAAAGCAAGTCAAATTCTCTGTAATTTTCTCTCTAAGTGTGGTTCTCAGAACCCTGCATCAGAACCCCTGGAATCTCTCCAGACCTGAGAAATCAAAATCTTTGAGGGTGTGGCCAGGGAATCTGTGTTTTTAAAAAGCCACTCAATATGATCCCAAAAGTGTAAAAATTGTTGTTAGCCTGTTACAGCCCGTCCTCTTCCAAAATGAGGGTAATTAGAGAAAAAGCCAGGTGTCTTAATTAAGAAAGAGATTTAAGTAGAAACCACACATGGGGTAGAGAGAGGGAGTGGCTGGAGAAATTAGTGGGAAATCTCTCAGAGTAAGAAAATATGATGCTCAGCCACCCAGCCCCATAGGGAGACCCTCCCTCCATTGCAACTTTGGAAGATCGTAAGAAAGAAGGGGATTTTTTTTCAAGAACCAAAGAAGGCTTGAGTTTTGGTGGATCTGGGCCAGTCTCAAGAATGAATGAGTTCACCAATGTGGATGGGACTGTCCAACTTGAGCCCAAAGCTCCCTGCAAGTGGTACCTTCTTCCCACACACCACAGCCCTGAGATCCAGTGACTACCAGGAGCCATCCCAAGTCCTAACGGATCTAAGGAAATGGTGAAGCTGCTTCCACCACACTCTGGACATCACAGCCACTGACCCAGAGTAGCCAATGCCCATGCAGCTCTGTCTGGCTACGACATGGTCCTGAACTGGCATATACACGCCCCCAGGGGTCAATGTGTTTCACCTGTCATTCTCTAGGCCTGAGGCAGTAGCAGGGCTAAGTGGCTCCAGATCGAAGTGATGTGCGCCAGTAGTTCTCAAAGTGTGGTCACCAGCTCAGCAGCATCAGTATCACGTGGGAACTTGTTAGAAATACAAATGCTCTGGCCCCACTCTAGAGCTACTGAATCAAATTCTGCAGAAGAATCTGTGATTTAATGAGCCCTCCAGGTCATTCTGATGCAGCTAAAGTTTGAGAATCAGTGTGTCAATGTTATTAATAATATGAACCATAATGGTAAATCAAGAAAAGAGGCATCTACTTACATAGGCCTATAAAACACTTTGGATACATTATCTTAGGGATACCCTCTTCTAATCCTAAGGTCCTATAATTCATTTGAATCTCAGAGAAATTATAAGGTAGATAAAGCAGCATCCTTATCCCATTGTGTAGGGAAGAAGATTGAAGCTCAGAGAGGTGGAGTGATGGACACACACCACCTCCATCAAGAAGCCACGCATTGACAAGCCACAGGAGAGTCACTGAGGCTTTGAGTAATTAAGTCATCAGTCCACACCAATTTCTTTTCCCCATGGCCCAAAGGAATACTGTTGGTGACAGAAATTGACATTCCTTCTTTTTCCCTGGCCCATTGTTACTCACCTCAAGTGACTATTTCTAAGACCAGCCCCCAATAATTCAGGATTTGAACTGAAAAGGCAATTTTAGAAGCGCTGCAAGATAGGTCCACTTGGATTCCATGCTGACCTGGGCCATGTGCCAAAAGTTCATTTATAAGTTGGAGGGCTAGACCTCAGACAGCACTTTCCCATGGACACAACACGGAGCTGGTGGTTGGCAAGCCACCTCAAGTCCATCTGTACGAGGGAGAGGCAGAAGGGCATGGGTAGGTTTGGCTGAGAGCCAAAAGGTTCAAATCCCAGCCATTCCATCATTAACCAATATGAGATGAGGCCTAAAGCAATTAGCCTTTCTGACCCTCGGCTTTTTTCACCTGGAAATTATAACAGCTTGCAGGGCTGTTGAGAGGATTACATAAATGGCAATGTACATACAGTGCCTGCCACACAGTAGACATTCAACAACAACTATTGCAGTTTATGTTTTTAACTCCTAACGTAGCCATCATACTATATTTTTGCCCTCAAAACTATGCAATTAAAAAAGGCAAGCATTTGAAATTGCGTAAGGGTTGAATGTAGAAGGATTAACTACCTCCTAAAAGACCAAGGAAAAAGAGGAAGGGTGGCAGGCTCAGGGGTCAGGTCACCCGGTCCCCTCCCCTTTGGCCTTCCTTCAGCGCTCAGCTCAATTCTTTGGGGACCTTCCTTTTCCTCCCAGATTGGGTCAGCTCTATTTAGTGTATGCTCCAATGGACCCCAAATATTCCCTATTCTTAGCCTTACAATGATTGAATTTAACCTGTGTATGCTTAAAGACTATGTTCCCCACCATCTCATTAGGTCCAAGGAGTCAAGACCCAGGTATGTTTCTGCTCACCAGTATCTTCCCTGGTACTTTGCCCTGTGGCTGGAACACAGTAGGCACTCAAATATTTGGAGAATGAGTCATACTAGGGCAGCTGGGCAGAGATGAGTAATGGGAAGAAGAGGTTGTGTGCAGCTGGCTGTGCATGTGTGCAGATAGCTCATAAGTCGGAGGTCTATGACTCAGGGTTGCCTAGACAGGCATACGACTCTTTCTGCCCCAATAAACTCAATCTGCCTCGGCTATTATCACTCGGCCAATAAAGACTGACTATTAAACCCACAAGCATCCTCTTCCAATGGGCACACTTTCCCCCAGAGCCTCAGTCTGCTCACAGAACAAGTGCAGAATGAAGTGACAACAATGCAGGAGTCCAGACAGGCCTGGACTTTGTTGCAATTCTCCTGCTTCAGTATCAGTTAAAGAGGAGGGAAGATCAAGGCCTCACCCCAGCTTGAACTCTGAAGCAAGGCATAGAAAATGCTGCTGCTACCTGCATTTTACTGAGTGTCTCCATGTACCAGGGAACAGTCTGGGGTGACCCTCAGAACCCAGTGAGGTGGGTATGGTTCCCATTCTACAGGTGAGAAAACCAAGACTCAGGAAATTAGGGACACATTGACAATCACATAGTTAATAAGCAGAAGCACAACTGGAATCCAAGTTAGTCAGATTGCACAGTGTGTGCCTTCTTGGCCATATTCAACTACCTTTCCCATAGGGTGGGTATAAGTTTCTCCTGACTGAAGCATGCACAGGCCTTGAACCAGTACAGTGGCGAGAGGATTTGGTCCAGGTTCTTCCACCACTATGTGATCAAGGGTAAGTTATTTTACTTCCCTGGGCCCAGGAGTAATGTAAATAAAACCCAGATGCCCCTTAAGAGAGGAGACACAGTGCTGTTGAGCACATAAAATCTCCTGCCAGTCGAAGACTATCATTAAATCTCATCTGCCTGGTCCTTACCTGGACCCCCACTATGCAGCTGCTCAGCTCTCCTGCACCCGAAGTGGAGGATTGCCAGAGACTGAGCTTCCTGGCAGGGGAAAAAGGGAACGGCAGAGGCCACTGACTTTCCTACTAGACTCCCTGAAACAGGTTTGGACTGAACCAAGGATAAGCAACAAGGGATATGAGACTGTTCACGATACATTTAATTAAAGCTGAACCTCCCTTCCTGCAGCAGAAAATTGAAAAAAATACTACATGCTGTGAAAAAGCAGCTGTCCACCCCCAAGTTTCCCTGGGACTCGTGCCCACCAGCAGTCTCCTCCGCGGCACCCTCTGGGGCGGGTTCCACATATGCCCGAGACCGACTGCAGGAATAGCCTTCAGGGTCAGGGCCATCCGTCCTAGAAGCAGTCCGTCCCGAGCGTCGGCCTCTGCACTGCTGCACAGAGTGATCTGGAATTCACAGTCTCTTCCACAGAGCCTTACAAGGTCAAAAATGTCCAAGCTGTGTAATTCCCATGATGAAAAGGCCGTGGAACAGCACAGACTACACGGCCAATAGGAAGGACACTTCAGAAGCCAAAACTTACTAGCCAAACCGCAGAGTCAGCAACAGCACAGCAGCAGCCAGGGAGCCTGGGGCTGGCTAGGACTCCAGCAGCACTCCAGCCTGTGCGGCCTCCGGCCCTCGTGAAAGTTACCGCCTCCTGCCAGTCCCCCTCCAAGAGCGAGCACTGTCACCTCAGCACCAGGAGCCACAAAGAGTTGACATCCATTCTGGGGAAGGTTGCTGACCCCTGGGCCATCACTGCCTTTGAAAAACCATACTGACTTTTCTGTACATGGCAAGGCACAGGGGAAATGGCCACAGATGTTTTGTAAAGTGTTCATTAAAATAAAGCCTGAACTATGAGGAAGAGAAGGAAGGGAGGAAGAAACAGCCCTTCTTTACCACAAGCCTAGATGTGCTAAGTCCAGCAACATAAAGGCAGAAAAGTAGAGAGAAACAAGGGAAATAGAGAAGAAAAGAAGAGACGATAGAGGAAAATGGTGTTAGAAGAAGCCCAGTGTCAAGCTGCCCTCACCTGCCCCTGCCTCAGGAGCCGTGGTCTTGCTCCCCCAGCCCTAAACCTTTATCAAGGCTGTTCAAGAGACAGGTCTGTGAATCTACCGTAAACATCAAACATCAAAGACACAACAACCCTAACAAACCAACTGTATTACATCAGCACCCAATCTCTTGCAAAATAAGAAAAGCAAACCGGTAAATGTTGAGTGGACCCATCACCAAGTAAGATACCAGAGACAGAGTTTGAAAACATTTCTGGTTTCTAAAATAAGCTCCTAAATGCCTAAATATACTTAGGCAAACCCTTTCAAATTAAATCATAAAATATACATTTATAAAATAAAATTTTCAAGTTTTTTAAAAATAAAGGATGCATTGTGCTTGCGTACTGAAAGGGAATGAAAAACTGTTAGGATTTTGCAATAAATATTGGGAAGCTTAAGAGAGTGAGAATAGATCTAATCAATTAGACATAAAGCTATGGTTCTATAAATTAGTGGAAAGAGTAGCAGGCAGTCAAACTGGGACCAACAGATTTTCACTCTGTAAAAATGTATTAAGATGGACATTTCTACAAAAAAATATTTAAAGTGGTTTTTAAATATTAACTTGAGGATTCTGAACACCATTTACCCTACTGTTCAGATATAAAAATGCACAAACACAAAAGATGGTTCTAGTTCTTTCCATGCCCTGATTTTGACGTAATTAACACAGATGAATCCTGCACTGGATGATGAGACAGGGAGTGTTTACTAAAACACCTGCTGTGTGCCAGACCTCAGAGCTAAGGTCCCCCTTTTGCCTGGCCCCTTGTCTTCCCAGTTCCCAAACAGCTGTGACAGGTTAGGAATGTAGAAAGAGGACTGAAGGTCACACCATGCCTTCAGATTCAGCTGATATTTAACAGCAGGTAGAGGTGAACAGCATACATAGAGAACTCTATGTTCCACATAACTGAGGAATATGTCAGCCCTAATTTAGAGATGACTTTTTCCATCTTAAGAGGCAGACAAATGTAGACCCATTAACTCTTTCATCATCCTTTCTCTGGTAGCTACTGAGCCAAACTTCCTACTCTTCAGGCCCTCCTGACTGAAGACAGAACTTCCTCCCCTAATTTTATCTTTTTTCTGGTCACCAATAAGACTGATCCGGAATTCAGCAGGACCTCAAAGTAGCAGAAAAGTGAAAACCGGGGCTGTCTTGAAAAAAGGATGAAGTCACATCACTAACCTGAAGAAGACAAGTTTTCCACGCCCTCATAAAGCCCAGAGCCAGGTCCCAGCATGGTTATGGTTTAGAGGCGGGAACAGTGAGAAAGCTTTTACACAGTTTCGAGACCCAACCCAGAAGAGCCTCCTTCTCTCTTTTCTTCTTCCCAGTTGCTAATTATTCCCCTTGTGTCTTTCTAGTCAACACATTTCCTGAGCCCTTATTTAACACATGCGTGTTTCCTAGTTTAACACAGCCTTTATCAACATGATGCAACTGTACACAACACTTGACATTTCATGAAATCTGCCCTTCGGGGGTCTTGTAGAAAGCCTTTTGTGAAAAATAATCTCTGAAGTGAAATTTCACCAAATGTTATTTTATGTTGTTGGATCACAAGTCCCACCAATGACCCACACCCCACCAACTTCACGTCAATATTCAGAATCATGGATGCAAAGTGCTGATAATGAATGCAAGGCCAGAGTTCTTTCTGCACGACCACATATGGGACACACATGAGCCAATTTAGAAGGCTGGCACTATCAGTCAAGTAGTAATAATGAAGGACAGCCACCACGATGTGTCAAGCACCTGTTCATGGGTCAGGCATTAGGCTGGTGCTCCTATACATTACCAGTTCAATCCTTGGAACAACTGTGAGGTCAATTTTATGATCCCAATTTAACAGAGGGGGAAAGCTGAGCTCAAAGACCTTGACAGCAGTTATACAGCAAGTAAGAGGCAAAGCCAAAATCTGGCCTCAAGACAGGCCAACAACTCTCCTTTCCCTGAGGGTGAAGAGTCAGACAGGACTCACTGTCTGCAGCAACAAGCCCCTTCCCAACTCTGGGTGCCCCTCCATCCGGTGTATGGATACGGCAGTGGACATGAATGCTGGGGGTGGACAAGCTATGTGCCAGAAATACCAGGGGGAACGGTGACCATACATGCCTGTTTGTTTTTCATGATTTAAGTGAGGGAAGGGGAGAGGGAGAAATCTGCCATGGAAGTATTTTCTCCATGTGCCCAACAATGTCACTTTTATCCCAAAGCATTATCTTAAGCTTTTGTAGTTGAACATTTTGAAAGTAATCAGCACAGACAAGCAAGGTCTGACATGCCCAGGCTGGGATGCAAAGACGCAATCTGTACTGTTTTATTCAAGTTACATCCAAGATTTGTCTAAAACTTTCAGATTTCAAAGATATCTCTAGACGACTCCCAGGGATCTGGGCTATCAGAGTGTTACTAGCTTCTCCGCTTCGTCCTCAGGAACCGCTGATGGCAGTGCCGGGGGTGCATGGGTGCTGCCAGCCTGGCTCTAAGTTCCTGGCTCTGCAGCAAACCTGCAGCCAAGCTCTGCAACCCTGAGTCACTGCCGACTGAGTGAGGCATGCGTGTGGTGTTAAGAAAAATACTAACAAGAGGCAAAATACCCCCATTCGGAAAACCAAAAGCAATAAAACCACACTCACCAACTGGGGGATTTTTTTTTTTTTTTTTTGCCAATGTTTTCATATACATTTAGCACAAAGTTGTGACTGTAGCTTGTATACAACCCTGTTTCCTATGCCTCCAACTACTATTTCTGCTTGATTACCAAGAGTCATCTGTTCTACACAGCATTTCCCAGCCATCCCCTTGCCCAGGGAAGCTGAGCTCTTTTGTCCTCTATGCACCCACTATTCTCTGAACACACGTGAGTCCCGCTCCTCTGAAGCTTTACTGATTAGCCTAAAAGCAGGCTCCCTTTAGGGACCACAGTCCTTCCAGAGCAGTCTGACTGTACACTTAGATTACTTTTCACATAGTTGGCAGAAATGACACCAAAATGTTAACAGAGGCCAAGTAGGAGTGGCACATGATGACTGATTTGTTTTAGCTTTTCTTCTAATTTTTGATGTGGTTCCAAATTTTCTTTAGACAACATGTAATTCTTTCGTGCATATTTAACTGGCTATAAAAGTTTCTAAGAACTGTGACTGATCAACTTCAAAAATCACACAAAGGAGGAAGGGGTCTGATAGCATGAGACATGTCCCAATTTAAGGTAGGAAAGTGGGCAATCCTGACATCTGCAAATAAATAAGCCCTGAAAGCTACAAATTAACAGACTCCTGGTGGAGAGAGCAAGGTGTTCAAACTGTCTGGACAAAATATGGAACTGAACTCAGCCAGGTCAATGGAAAGAAGGTTGGGGACGGAAATAGAGTCTTCCAGAAATGATAGTACAACTAAGTAGATGCACCTATAGCATGTGAAATGAAGACTTGGATTATTTTGCCTAATAGTATGCCTAAACTCAGCTGCAGGCCAGATTGCAGGCTTGTCAGGAAGAACACATTTCAAATTTCAAAAATATCATATTTGGATCTTCCGGTCAAAATGCATAGGAGGCATAAGTAGGCACGCTTCGCCTCCTCACGCAACCACAAAAAGAATTACAACTAAATCTCAAAAGAAATAACACCCAGAACTGTCAGAAAATCTAACTGTACGGAAGTCAAACAACCAAGGATTTAAAGAAGCCACATTCATCCAGGCAGGTAGGAGGGGCAGAGACACAGAGACGGGTGGAGAGGTATGGAGAGGCATGGAGAGACAGCAGCAGCAGCAGAAAGGGTACCGGCGGTCCCGCATTCATGTGTGGATAAAAATTGGGCGGGATACCTTGGGAGCAAGCAATCCCAGCCCCAAGCCAGACTGCACAGGCCAGGGTTCCAGCACCACAAGATAAATCCCCATAACTTCTGGCTGTAAAAACCAACGGGGGTTGTGGGTGACAGAAAAAAATGCCAGATTTTTAGGAAACTTCACTTAAAGGAACCGCATGATCTTAAAACGTATGCAAACCCATCCACTGTGGGAGTCAACACCAGGGCAACAGATGGAAGGGTGCCAGGCACATATAGGGAGTGGGTGAAGTGACTGGAAACAGGATGAGTGCTGGGAAGACATCCAGAAGTCAGGCAGCAGCAGCAGAGGCCTTTCCAAGACCTCCCCCAATACAGAGCCACAAAGTGGTGAAGGGGGTTGCCCCACCTTGGCCATTACCTAAGGCTCTGCCCCAAACAGTTTACAAGTGGCTTTTTTACAATAGGCCATGCTACTAAGATAAGGAGTCAAAGCAGCTCTACCAAATACACAGAAACAAACACAGGGAGATTGTCAGATTGAGGAGACAAAGAAATATGGCCCAAATGAAAGAACTAGGCCATATTTCTCAAAACCCCAGAAAAACAACTAAAGGAAATGGAGATAACCAACCTTTCAGATGCTGAGTTCAAAATACTGGTGATTAGGATGCTCAAAGAACTCATTGAGTATGGCAACAACATAAAGGAAGAAATGAAGTTTACACTAAGTGAAATAAAGAAAAATGTATAGGAAACCAATAGTGAAAGGAAGGAAGCTAGGATTCAAATCAATGATTTGGAACATAAGGAAGAAATAAATATTCAACCAGAACAGAAGAAACAAGAATTCCAAAAAAAAAAAATGAGGATAGTATAAGAAGGCTCTGGGACATCTCCAAACGTGCCAACATCCGAAGCATAGGGATGCCAGAAGGAGAAAAGGAAGAGCAAGAAATTGAAAATTTATTTGAAAAAATAATGGAAGAAAACTTCCCTAATTTGGCGAAAGAAGTAGACAAGTCCAGGGAGCACCAAGAGTCCTAGACAAGATAGATGCAAAGAGGCCCTCACCAAGATACTTCATAATTAAAATTCCAAAGGTTAAAAATAAAGAGAATCTTAAAAGCAGCAAGAGAAAAGCAGCAAATTACCTACAAAGGAGTTCCCATAAGACTATCAGCTGATTTCTCAAAAGAAACTTGGCAGGCAAGAAGGGACTGGCAGCAAATATTCAAAGTGATGAAAAGCAAGGACCTACAACCTAGATTACTCTATCCAGCAAAGCTATCATTTAGAATGGAAGGGCAGATAAAGTGCTTCCCAGACAAGGTAAAGCTAAAGGAGTTCATTATCTCCAAGACATTATTACATGAAATGTTAAAGGAACTTATTTAAGAAAAAGAAGATCAAAACTATGAACATTAAAAAGGCAACAAATTCACAACTATCAACAACTGAATCTAAAAATTAAAAAAAAAAAAAAAAAAAGCAACAACCCAAATAGAAATAGAATCATAGGTATGGAGATTATCTGGAGGGTTATCAGCTGGGAGGCGGAGGCGGAGAATGGGGGAAAAGGTACAGGGACTAAAAAGCATAATTCATAGGTACAAAATAGACAGGGTGATGTAAAGAATAGTACAGGAAATGGAGAATCCAAAGAACTTACATGCACAACCCATGGACATAAACTAAAGGGGGAGGAGATTGCTGGAGGGAATGGGGGTACTGGGCGGAGGGGGACAAAGAGGGAAAAATTGGCACAGCTGTAATAACATAATAAAATATACTTTAAAAAAAGAGACTCCTGACAAAATTATACAAATACTTTGGGGGACATTTAGAAAAGAATATGTGAACATTAGGAAAAGGCAATGTGGGCACACAATGACCAAGTCATGCCAAAAACAAGCAGCAGTTGTTTCTTGTTGTGATTACCAAGTTGGTAGACCAGGTGAAATGTGAAAGGTAAAATGCATTTCATTTCAGCAAAGCAATTAGGAAAATCTTCAGTGATTCACCTGCAGATAAGTTTGTGACCTAGAGTCGGTCTGCACTAGTGTATGACTACCTAGGCAGTGAACGACTGCCCCCACAGAATGCACATCACTCTTTCCTTTGGGCCAGGACTGTACTTTGTACATGCCCCTCCCATAGCACTCATCAAACCTGACTGAGCTCCTAGTCCGTCTTCCCACTAGACCCGGGGTCAGCACACTACAGCCCACAGGCCAAATCTAGCTCCCCACCTGTTTTTGTTAACATTTTACTGGATGAGCCACGCCATTCATTTACATGGTGTCTATGGTTATATTGGTGCTACCAGGGCAAAGCTGAGATTTACAACAGAGATCGACCCACGAAGCTAAAGTACTTATTACCTGGCCCTTTAGAGAAAAAAATCTCACCCTCTCTATACCAGATGGTTATCTCTCTTTCAGGCAGAAAGGCCATCTTATTCCTCCACGCACCCTCTGCACTAGCACAGTGCCTGGCACATAACAGGTGCACATTAAAGATCTGCGCACACTGATGTCTTCAATGCCTTGATGACAAGCTAGAGAAGGGTTACTGACAGCAGGACACAATGTTCAATTCTTTGCCCCGCCCTGTCCAATGTCTTCAGTCAATGACTTGACTGAAGAGACACACAGGAGGCAGGGTCATCAAACCCCCAGATGGCACAAAACTGGGAAAAGAAGTCAGTACTATAGATGACAGAACCAAGATGCAAATGATCCAGCCAGCCTAATTCTGGGCCACACACAAAGCTGGTTGTGCAAGCACAGGCCGGGGGTAGTTCTAAACTTCCTCGAGTCCATGAGACATGCCCTGGCAACCACTCACGTGAAGCACAGCTGGGTACCGTCACCAACCACAAGGCTCATCAGAACTCACAGGCCAAAAGTAATGCAGGCTCAAGTGGCATCAAAAGTAGGACAGTGTCCAAATCCCAGAAAACCAGTAACACTCTCATGGTACCTCACAGTGGCTGGGCCACAGCGGAGGATTCAGCTCAGGACATCACACTTTTTAAAATAAATTTAAGTGGGTTACAATCACATGATGTAAAAGGCACCCAGTGGTTTCCAGTGAAAAGTTCCCCTTCTACCCTGTCTCCTCCTCAAAGGCAAACAATACCCGTTTCATTTGTACCCTTCCACGGATACTGTATGTATATACAGGCAAGTAAACATATTGTCCCCTGCCATTTTTGCACAAATGGTAGCACACTATATATGCAGTTCCATACTCTGCTTTCTTCATACAAAACATGGATCCTACAGAGTTCCACACCAGTACTCAAAAAGCAGCCTCATTCTTTTCTGTGGCTGCACAGGATTCAGTCACATGGAGATGCTAGACTGACGAACACCGAGGTGATTCCAGCCTTTTACTACGAGAACCAATGGTGTAAGGACTAAACATACATCATTTCTCACCTACGTAGATATATCTGTAGGACAAATTCCAAGAACTGGCATTACGAGGAAAGAAAGAAGATGCATCTGTAATTTTGATGGATATTATCAAATGGGGCACTGCCTTTTAAAGAGAATTGTACAGTTTCCCAAGAGAGCAGGCTGGAAATTATGCCCCAGAAGGAAGAGCTCAAGGGGCTTAGTGTAGGGGAAAAAAGAGGGCTGGGAGGAGAGCTGGGCACCATCAGCATCAAATACCCACGGCTACCACCAGTAAGTTCAGTCCGCCTTCACTCACCACGTGCCGGCACGTCCTCAGAGACTCACATACATCATCCCACTTGACTGTTAGCACACCCCTGAGGGCTGGGCATATTTACCCTCATTATGCAGGTAAGAAACCGAGGCCAGAGACCTCTTGCCAAATTCCACAGAGCTGATAAGGGGCAGAGCCGGGACTCAAACCCAACCGGGTAACTCCACCATCTGAGCTCTTCACTATTGCAGCTTCGGTCCCTCCAGCCCTGGCTGCACAGAATTGCCTGGGAGGCCTCTGCACAGGCCCCACCCTCAGGTTCTGATCTGACTTGTCAGGGCACAGCAGGCACAGGTTTATTAGCCATTTCTCCCCCCACCTCCGCTCAAGTGACTCCAATGTGCAGCCAAGACTGAGACCCATTGCTCTTGTCTATGTACAGCAGTAATTCAACTAGGAAAGGCATCAGAGTCACCTGGAGCCCTTGGAAAACAATTTTCAGGCCCCACCCACGGGTTCCTGAGTCAGCACATTTGGTGCTAGGAAATGTGCATTTCGAACAAGTCCCAGGTGATGCTGCTGACCTGTGGACCACACTTTGAAGATTGCTCTGGAAGCAAGAGCTAGTACTTCTCTTAACAATATACAGCAATTAACATTTACAAGGTACATCGCCCCAGTGAATTCTCACTTCTTTGGATGGTCCAAGGAGATAATGTCCTCTATAAAATGAAGTGAAAACAGATACTCAAGTGTCTTGGCCAAGTTCCTATAGTTTGCAGGTGGTATAAAATCTTTGTTTCTTTTTTTTCTTTCATTCTTTCTTTCTTTTAAATTTTTTTTAGGATATTTCTTTGGCTTGTGCTCAGGTTTTTCTAACATCTAGTTCAACGCCCCTTCCACTATACTAACACCAGACTCTAAGTTCCAGGAGGCAGGAACCTTGTCTATCTTGTTTTATCTTATTCTTCCTGAACTTAAAACATAGTTGGTGCTCAACACATATGCTTGAATGAATGAATCACGGTGTATAAATACAGTGAGATATGGGTCCTGAAGAAGAGAAATGGTAAGACGGGTTGAATATACCTCATACTAAAGAATTCTAATTAGAAGCATTCAAAAATAAAATGAACTGCCTCGTTGGAGAGACACGAGCAAAAGCCAAACAGTCAAGTGACAGAAATGTCACTGAGCAACTCTGCACTCCCAGGTGACCTCCATCATCTTTAAAAGCTTTTGCAAAGATAAATTTTAATTCATATGTATTTCAGTAACATCTTCCTTGATAATTGGTCAACTTGAAGTATAAATCTACCTTGATAACTGGTCAACTAGTCTGCCAACAGCTTCACTATTTAAATTTAGACTCATTACTTCACTCCTGTCTCTCAGTTTCGCTGAACACAAAATGAAGGGGTTTGTTCATCTCTGGGGATCATCTTGCGAAGAATAAACAACTAACAGATGTATCAAAGTACCTGAAATGCATGCGATGTCTGTCTGTTCTCCTTCCTGCCATTCTGCACTGCAACTAATCCTGCATCTAATTGATATTTCCATGAAAATTAAACTTAAGGAAGGACCAAGAGCAAATTCAAATTCACACTGATCAGCTTTTTGAATGCTATGCCTTTACCAGTTTAATTACTGGTCTATCATTTTTTTTTTAAATCCATGTTTCCAGCAGCCACATGTTGGGCACCCATTATGGACAGAGAATTGGGAAATACAGGGAAAAGCCACACCCAGTCCTGCCTTCTTGGGTGCAAAATTTCGTCTACCACTTGCATCGTTTAAAGACACCTGAGTAATGTCAAAGGGTTCATCAGAATTTATTAGTGTAGAATTCCATGTTTAGATATTGATTTCAACAAGGAAAACCACAACACAGAATAATAAAACCAGGAGTGAACCAAGATCCAGAGGAAAGTTCTCAATTTTTAAGATGCAGGATATGAGGTACCAAGGTTCCATCTTTATGACGGGCAAGAACATAGTGCCCACGCCTAGGACCATTTCACTGACACCAGAATGATAGGAAAGGGTCAAGCTGAGAGTGGTTCTTAGGCAACAGCTTGTCAAAGTCACCAACACTGTAGAGTCTTAGGGGCTACTGGGAGATTTCTGAGGGGAAAGGATAAGAAACTGAAACGACTCCCAGGCAACAATACAAAGCCCTCATTTACTTACATGAAGCATTAAAAACTGTGTTTTCAGATACAATACCCAAAAATGAGAGCACATGCAGTAGCTATTAAAACATTGTGAGCCTCCCTTACTAATCTCACAAAGATGACCTGAGGAGAACCAAAGTGGAGATGCCATTTGTGGAAGAGAAGATGACACCTTTGGCCTCATGTTGGACAATGCAAATGACCAAATGACCTCATCAGCACGCAGGAGGTCCAGACACAGGACAGGGAGGCCTGTCAAACACTTCAAAGCCAGAGCTGAAAAGCTGAGATGGGTGTTTGTTGCAGTGATTCAGCTCCTACACAGATTCTAACAGTCACATCCAGGTGCATGTTAACAAGGCTTTCCTTCCTTAAGGAATCTCAGACCCGCTCACGAGCACACACTGCCTAAACTACGGAGCAGCTTGCCGAAGACATCACTGCAAGGACAAAATGTCAAGAAAGCTCCCATTTTATTTTTCCAGTTCCTACACACCTATCTGTGGCTGAGGAGGTTAGGGCTGAAAGGATTAGAGGTTGAAATCACGTAGCTCACATGTCCCAAAACATGTCCAGGAATCACCTGGAGTGCCTATTAAATGCAGATGCCCAGGTCTGACCCCCAAGCATGTGGTGTATGAAAGGGGAGAAGCCACGCCACCAGGGCTCCGCACACCGTGCCATTCTAAGGTAGGTGGTCCTGAGATCTCTGTTTGAGAACCACGGACCTGGTCCAACAGCTTTTTTTTTCCCCCCATAAGCGAGAAAAATAAAGCCCGGAGAAGTGCCTTGACCAAGTCCAACTTCCTAAGCCCAGGAGGAGGAAATGTAAGCATAAATAAAAGCCTCGGAGTATAATTCAAATTATTGAAGGGCACAGTCAACCCTGAGGGCAGCAGGCAGCAAGCTAGCTTCTTAAACAGAGCCTCTCACCAATTAAAACAAAACAAAACAAAAAAAACCCTGCAAAGAAAGAACCTTCCTGGAAGGAAGGCTGAATAGCAAATACCAGTACGTAAGTTAAGCAGGGCCCCTACGTTTCCACAGGACTCTGTCCACACTCCAATCATACTGTCACATGTGCTGTCATTTCCGACGCACCTCTGACTGTGAGCACCTGCAGGACGGGGACAGAGTCCCATCCATCCCCGCCTCACGCCAGCGCACAGCAGGTTCCCGTGAAGGTTCTGTATTGTCAGATGAAAGCTATTGCCACCCTCTGCCTAGAATCCCTTCCAAGAGGCGGGTCCACCTGGCACATTTCTCTCCCAGCCTTCCAGCCCCAGCTCAGGTGTCATCTCCTCTGAGAAATAGCTGCCCCTCCCCCACCAGACGCAACCAAGTGTCCCCTCCTCCCTCTCCCAGAGGACCCTTATTGTGGCTGCACTACCCACCATTTATCAGTTGTCTCCCCAGCCCAGGCTGCCTTTCCTACCCTCTCAATCACAGCCTTCCATTTCCAAGTCCAACAAACCTTCAGGCTTTTTTGAGAGTTCTTCCTATTCACATTTTACCGCTACGTAATAAACCAGATTTCCTGTTTCTTTCTTGTGTTTATTATGCACAGGATATTTTTTCCTAGTGCCCTGAGAATTATTCCCATAGGAAACATTCAGCTCCTTTGGAACTTTTTTGACACTAAAACCCTCTTCCCTGAGAACCTTCCCTCGGGGGGCATAACAAGGCTGGCAGCCGCTGATAAGCCCCCGTGTGGGGCAGGGGAGCAGCCAGGCACGGCCCCGAGTAAGGCAGTCGGTCAGCCTGGCTCCCCCACCCACAAGCCGTGCAACCCACCACGGCCAGCTTCACCTTCCTGGGCCTCAATTTCCCCATCCATAAAATAATAATAATAAGACCTAACTTAAGAAGTTGTTGCCAGGATTGAAGGTAGTGACTGCACAATACCTAGCACAGGGGTCAAAGTGGGTAGCCCCCAAAATTTGAGCTGATATCATTATTTCAACTGCTTTCAGGCACAGCCTCTGTGAAGGTGGGGACAGCAAAATATTTTTTTTCTCATGCCTGCAGAATTCTTTCCATAGGAAACACTCAGGAAGGCCTCCTGCCATGGATAACTACAATCACGGAGGAGAAATCAGAAATGAAGGGGGCTGCTTAGAGACCTCAGGAAGGCAAAAGAAAGGAGGACTCCTCTCCTAGGGCTGAAAGGCCTCTCAAACACTCCAGTTCCCTCACTCCCAACCCGCACAACCTACCCCGGTGTTATCTAAGACAAGTCACTGAAGCTCAGTGAGTGTCATTTCCTCATCTGCACAGCAGAGATAACCTTACCAACAGCCCGACTGTGCAGGATGACGTGAGGCGGTGTTTCTTGGCGTGTGGTCTGCAAACCACCTGCTCACTGGGCCCTGGTGGTTGCCTTCCCAGCACCTAGTCCCCTTCCTTCCTTCCTAACGGAGCCCCCATTTGGTTTGGGTGCACACCCCTCCTCCAGACAGTGCCCAAAGTGGAAATGCCTTCAGTGATTCGCTCAGGGATGGATACATGACCCAGCCCCCGCCAAGAAGGCAGCATGGACGTGCCTGAGGTAGCTTCTTGGCTCCTGAAAGAGCAAGCCAGAAATCAATCTGCGTCCCTCTCCTTTGGATGCCACGTGTCTGACTTCGGAAACGCTGCAGCCATCTTATTCCCAGCCTGCAGACAAAGCTAGCGCCAAGGCGGGCCCGCCTGACAGGACTGCGCGACTGAAACCGTCAACCCTGAAACGCCCCCTGCCTCAGGCTTCAGAACTGCCCCACGGCCCAACTCCGGGTGCACAACGCACACTGCCGTCCACAGAAGGGTGGGTCTCGCGTGGTCCAGTGCAGCACTCCTGTTCCAGAGGCAAGGATGCCCCTGTTAGCCAGTCTGAGTTGGAGTTCGTCCCTTGTTGCTGAAACGATCCAGGTAGGACCTGCAGAACCTATAGAACGTGTTAAAAATACCGATTATTGGGTTCCACCAGGGAGTACTATGCATTTTTAACGAGCACCCAGGTGATTGTGATGCTCCCCACCGTTTAAGAACCACGGCTTTAATGGAAGATAAAGACAGCCAGTGTGACCAAGCCCATGTCCACACTCTCAGCTGGTCCAAAATGGACTTACCAGAGAGGCACCGTTCACCTGCCTATTTCCTGTGAACAGCTACTGCAGGAAGAACAGATGAGGGGAACAGAGAGGGAAGTGTGGGTTGTCAAACAAATGGCACCTCTTCACAAAAAGCTGCTCTGCACAGTGGTAGGAAAACATCTGCTAACGCTTGGCCAGAACCCCCTTCCCTGACAACCCAACTCTGTTCATTTCCTCAGCAGTTACAGCTGGAGACGTTACCTGGAACCTATTTCAGTGACAACCACAGCACACAGCAGAGTGGCTCACGGCCACGCATCTGGCCATCCTGGCTCTCCCAGGGGCCCTTTCAGCTTTATTAAAAGGTCATTTTCCTGGCCTGGCTATTTCTTATCCTGGACTGATCACCCTCTGTGGCACCAGGAAACTGCAAGGGAAGTGTACTTATTAGAAGATAAAAGAAGGCACTGGCTGAGCCCTAAGGTTGATTCCTGAAATCACTGTTTGAAATGTCAAAGGTGCAATGCCCTTAGGGGTCACACCCCCCTCATTACAAGGGAGACACCCAAAGCAAAGAGGGGTGGCACTTGGGGCTCCCCTTCACACAGCTCTTTCTATTGGCAGTAGTCAGAGTTAGGAGGTTTCTTCTCATGGCAATGGCACTGGATGGAGGGGCGACAGAGACAGCTTAGCATGGAAAAGATCGAATGGAGGGGCAGGCCCTCATTTACAGAGGCCTTTGCAGGGTACCAGTTGCTGAGATAAACAAGGCCCATTCACTCACCTGTCTCTGCCTCCCACAGCAAGGGGCTCATCCTGTCCGTGTTGTGCATTGCTACATCTCTAGCACAGGCGCTAGCACCTGCGGCATGCTGGCTGTACTCAGTGCGTGGAGGGAAGCACTCAGGAATGCTAGCTGATGAAATGGATGAATGGCTGGATGAATGGCTGGATGAATGACAGCTGATGGCCAAAGACCTCTAGCTGTGGAATCAGGGAAGCCTCCATAAAGGGCTAAGCATCAACCGGTAAGCTGGATCTTGAAGCATTTACCCAAGCAGAAATGAAGGGAGGACCACTTCATCCAAAGTGCTTAGTACCATGTTAGGCAGAAACCTGGTGCTTAATAAGTGCTTCCTGGATGAATTTACTACTGAACTGGTTTTCCTAAGTGTAGGAAGCTGGCTTCATTTCCCACAGCCTTTGTTTCTCCCTAGGTAAACAGAAGCCACTCCTCGATAGCAATTAAATTCATAAACCAAGGAAAAGGCAACTGCCTCCCACAGTCTCTACAAACATTTGTATCCAAAGATAGCTTAGCGGAATGAGGATACTCCATTTCTACTGGTATGGAGTGTTCCAGGCTATATTGTGACGTGACCCCCAACCTCCGCCTTTCATGAGTACCTACATACAGAAATACCAGAAGAAGACATAAGGAACTAATGAAAGGGATTATAATCTGTAGGAGAATGTGTCATTTAGCACCTAAATTAGGACACTTTTGAGAATGAAAGAGGGTATTACTGATCGTTCACTGGCACAAAGAACGCAAACTAGGACTGCCGTGGGCCAACCGGAGTGCCTGCTCAGTCCACCTCGTGGGGTCCAGGCTAGGGAGGGAGTGAGGGTGAAAAGGAAAATTCTCTATGCATATATTTGTATAGGGTTTTGATTTCTAAACCATGTGTATATATATAACTATTTGAAAATGTAGTAATTATTTTAATAGGAAGAAAAACAGCCCAAGAATTTAGCCTTCCAACTCTCTTGGACAGAAAAAAGCTCATTTAGGGGCACTACTGAATAGCCACTCTGAAGTGCATCCCTAGATATTACATGAAGTCACTGCTCAGCAGCACACCCCTTCCCCAGCGCACAAGCAAACAGCTGTGAGAGGAGAGCTACACATGGCCTAAAAAGGCTCTGACTTGCGGCGCCAGCTTGCGAGGGAACATCAGGGAGTATAAACAGTGTGACGGACAGAAAGCAGTTCAGGTTTTACACAATCATGGCAACAAAGTGAGATTGATTCATGACTGAATTAAGCTCTTTATATTGTTTCTACTTAAAAAGGAAATGTATTGACTACAGTCCTCCTCACAGATTTATCTTTCCTGACATCAAGCACATTCATAACCTATTTTAAATTCCAAGGAACAATGCTGGGGTTTAGGAAAGTGAATACCAGTGAGTTTCACCAGAACGTTTTAGAGGCTGGGGAGGAGGTCCTTTGACTTTTAATTGCTCAGGAAATATGCACATGTATTTTTTTTTCCCTTATCAGTCATAACTCAAGTTAGAAAAACTCTTATCCAGGATGCCTGAACTTTAGGATGGGTCTTTCTTTGGGACAGCCACTTTGGAGCCTCTTAAAGACCGTGTGTGGTGCCACTTTGGCCTTTAGCCTCTTTTCTAGCCATCGGCTCCTTTCACACTATGACTCCTGGGGCTCAGGCCTGAATTACCTGGACTGGAGAATGCCTCACCCCCGCCTCCAGAAGGTCAGCTTGACCATGGCCCACAGTAAACCCTTCAGGGGCTCCACATAGCTTTCAGGATTGCAGGACCATGTAATTTATCATCCACACAGGGCCACTTGAGAGTGAAAGGGGGCATTATGACTAATCACACTGGGACAACAGGCAAAGCCACCTGGGGAAACTGGAATGTGAGGTCATCCGACCATAGGAGAAATCCAGTCTTGAATTTAGTGAATCCAAGACTCTCCACCCTCTGGCCCAGCTTCCCTTTCCAGACTTTTTGCACCCTGACCACACCACATGATCCAGCAATGGACCTGCAGTTACCCAGCCTGCCTTGGGCTTCACTATCTCTGTGCATCTGCTCACACCATTTCCTCCTCCTGCCTCCACCCTGCCCCGTCCCCAGCCAGTCTGTAATGTGCCTCTCCTCCGTCTATGCAGGTCTAACTCCCACACTTCTTTCAAAACCCAAGTCCAATGGTACCATTCTCCACTGCATTCATTGAACAAACCATTTCTGACTGCTCATTAGGCTGTCAGGCACAGAGTGGAAAAGACTGAAAAAATTTCACCTCTAATGGAATTTTAATTCGTGTGTGTGCGTGCACAACTACGATAGCTGGTACCAAGGGTGGGTACTGGGTGATAAGCTGGGGAGTCTCCTCCATTTTGGTTTTGTGCAGCCACACCCCACACTCCACGAGGCTGGGAGCTCCTTGAAGACAAAGCCCAAGAGACCTGCCTTACAGCCCTGCTGAGCCCACCACACACCTTTGGATATAGCAGGCTCTCCCCAAACATTTACTGAGTAAAAAATTAATACAAAAAACTTTATTTAGAACAAAGACGGTTTCCTAACAACTACTTCTGAGTTCTCCATGAATCTGTGTGGGATGGATCCAAGGGGAAACTGAATTCCCACTGACCTTAAAGAAACACCCCAGGTCCTACAGTTGTGACTCTCATCCGACACTGATGCTGGAAGGGAACTGAAGTCACCTGATTCAACACTATGTTGCTTCTCCAGAGGTTAAGTGACTCACACATCCAAGGGCACACAGCTTGTTAGTGACGGATCCACTGGAAAGGTCAGAAGGTGACGGTGAGAATTTAATGACGGGATAAACGACCAAAGGAGTCACTGGGCAGAGGTGTCTGGAGGAGGGAGGGGACCCTGGAAGTGGGCGTGGCTGAAGAGCTTCGAGGTGGAGGTCTGGGTTGGGGTCTGGGCGACAGGAAGGAAGGAGGGATTGTTCCCCTCGGTGAGGCTGCAGGGAAGAAGGCACTTTGGTAGGGAATTTGGCAAGGACAGATGGCAGGGCTACAAAGGGAGGTCTGCTCTTGAGGCAAAGTCTTACCTGCTGCTGTACTCCACCCGAGAGAAGCACGCGGACACACCTTCTCCACGTCTGACCTGGGAGAGGGGCCTGGAGTAAGAGCAGGTGCGGGTAAAGCAAGGCTTTTCTCAGGACTTCTCACGCAGTGCCCCCCCTCCGGCGAGGGGGCTGCTCGATCTGACCTATGGCACCGCTGGCAATGCTCAGGCAAAGCCGCTCGGAAAAGGTGAAATCGAGGCCAAATCCTGGGACTTCCCCAAATTTGTTTGCCTTCCTGCCCTCAGTGGCATGGGGCAGACTAGAGCTAAACAGTAACTAGCAGCAAAGGAGCTTGGCAGCGCCATAGCTGTATCCCAGCACATCTGCAACACGTGTACCCCTTTCTCAGGCCTTTCCCATGGTGTGTAGTCATAGCAACCACTTAATAAAGGCACTTAAGTAAGAAAAAAATGGACAATTAACTGGACCTGAGTTCTTATTTTAGTCACACACAGAGAAACAGCCAAGTCAATTCGCAGGAGCCTGCACAAGACCCCACCCTCCCCATCCCCACCTCCCACCTGCCCCGGCTCATCTGCAGCCCCCAGTCACCCTGGCCGGCCACACCTCGCTGGAACGTTTCCTCCTGGCCTCTGCCTACCACCACCACCACCCTGACCCCTCAGAGCTCTGTCAATGAGAAGCCCAAACTGCAGACATTCATCAATGTCCAACATAAGTCTCTGGAGCTAAGGGAACAACTCCAGTGCCTCAGATGGGCTCTCCAGATGGCCTGCCATTAGCCCTGTGCTCCGAGGTCAAAATACAACCAGGTCCCCAGAAGGCAGCGTCTCCCGGCCTTGGCACATTGACATTTGGCGTGGGATACCTCTTTGCTGTGAGGCTGTCCGGTGCATTGTAAGATGTCTAGGAGCACTCTGGTCTCTACCCACCAGATGCCAGTAGCTTCCCCTAAATTGTGACAATCAAAGATGTCACCAGACACAGTCAGATGTCTCCAGACATTTTCAAATGTCCCCCAGGGTAAAATCGCCCATGGCCAAGAGCCACTGCCAAAGGGTGACCTTCCTAAATGTTCTATTCCATATGTCCCCAGATGCTCAGGCACCTGGAGCTCTGAGTCCTCTGAAAAGCATAGAGATCAAAGGCAGAGCTTTGGATCAGGTGGACCTTGGTTAGAGTCCTGTCTCTGTGTCTTACTAACTCTGTGACATTAGGTAGGTCACTCAGCCTCTTTGAGCCTCAATTCCTTCACCTGTAAAATGGGAACAACAAAACAGCCCCTGCTTCACAGGGAGGCCATGGTAGTTACATAAAATGGCACACAAAGATTGACTGGGACAATGAGTATTCAGTAAATGTTAGGGATTATTTCCAGGCCTGGAACATTCCTTTTAGCCAAGCCTAGAGTTTAGTCTTCTATTTTTGTGGCTTCTGATCTTCCCCCTCCTTCCTATGCCCTTTCCACCTGTTAAATGCCTTTGGTCTTAACCTTTGGTCTGAAGGAATCCTTCCTGCTGGTTCAAAGGCATCTGAGGTTAAAGTGAAGGAACACACACACACACGCACACACACACACACAGAGGACCTTTCAGATCCAACCCTGCCCAGACCAACTCTCCTGACAAAGGTTTCCATTGTTGTCTATAAACAAACTTTTCCACAGGGAGGACTTAAAAGAGCCAAAAAGTCTCCAAGTCTCCAGTCTCTTCCAGTTCTCGTCCCCATTCTGTCCCTGGCCTTGGCATATCCCTTCTCTTTTCTGGGCCTCAGTTTCCTAATCTGTGAAACGAGGGCTGATGAGCTCCGAGTGCCCCCATCCCCAATCTCTAAGACACTGCACGGCACTGGAACGCTGCCACACACACGGCAGCTGGACCCACGTTTCAACTACATGCTTAACTGGGAATGAGGGTCATAATGACAAATCATTCTCTTTTTCCCTGAGTTCCACCCAGGTCAGCAGAATATAGAATTTGCAGAATGTAGAAATGAGTATTGGATGCCACTGGAGTCAGGGACCCGAGTAAAATGAAATCCTGGCCTGAGACCTGGGACACATTAGTTCATCTCTCTAATCCTGCTGCCTTGTCCATAAAATGGGATGATAAAAGAGGCAGAAATGATGTCAAGATGAGACAAAGATCAAGAAAGCTGGTACAGAGCTGGTATGCACACTAAGTACTCAAAAAAAAAGTATGCCTTCCTTTTGTGGACTCTGTTCTAAATTCTGTAATATAACTCCCTGCCATTCTCCTCTGGAAAGCCTTTCCCAAGGTCTGGCCAAGCCTCCTCTGCCAGGAAGGCTTCCTGCAAGGACTCTGTTTCTAAAGGTCCAAAGCCATTAAGTTTCCCAAAGACTGGCTTAGGGAATAGGGGCGGGGCACTGGGGAGAAAAGGAGGGGAAGGAGTCCACCAACAACCAGCTCCCTGCCCTGGCCGACTCTTTCCTGTGAATTCAGGACGATGAGCTACCCTTCCCTGTGCGCCCCAGACTGGAGCACTGACCTCAGCCACACCCCAGGAAGACAAGCAATGGGACTAGGAGGTTTCTTCTCTCAACTCCATGCGTTAGCCTCACAGATCTCCAACCCAGACCCTTCCCCTTGCCTGAGCCCTAGGACTGGGGTGACTCCACTGTGTGAGATGAGCTTGAACCCTGAGGCACAGGGGCCTACTGATAAAAAACGGAGCTCGGGAGATAAGTTGGCCAAGGTCTCCCAGCTAGTTCAGCGGCAGGGCTGGGGTTAGAACAGGAGTTTCTGGGCTCTCGACACACCAAGCCTCTGCCCACACCCTCTTTCCCATCTGCCAGTCCCCCTCCTGTCTCAGGTGTCACCACTTTTCCAGACTAGGAAGCTTGCAGTCACCTCCACCTCTTCCCTTGCCTTATTTCCCTCCTCCTCTTACCACCAAGACCAGTAACCCTTCCCTGATAAAAACTGCACACGGGCCCACCACCGGCGGGCTCCCGTCAGCTCAGGACGGGGAGCGCAGGCTGAACTCCTCACAAGCCCATTCTCGCCACCAGGGCCAGATGCCCATTCCTCCCACGTGCATTTATCATGTTGTCCTCCTGTCCAACAACCTGCCCTGGCTCCACTGTCCCACTGGATTAAAACTCTCCTGCCCAGCGCGCCCAGCCCCCAGGAATTAGCCCACCTGGTCTCACCCTGCTCCCCTGTGAGCCGCTCCCCTCTCTCCTGGATGACCTCCTCTCAGCTCCCTCTCTAGACCTGTGCCCGTATCACTCCCGCCCTTTGGCAAGCCTCACCTTCTCCCCTCTCCCCTATGCTACGGTCCTTCCAGGCTCAGTCCAAGACCCCATCCACGAGCACCGCTCCCCCGACCTCCACGGCCCACAGGAGTCTCTGACTCCCCTCACGCCGCCCCCACTGCACAGCGGCGGGCCCAAGCCTGGAGCCGCTGGCCTCTGCTGTTGCTGTGCACCAGAGCTGCTAGAGCCCTGCCCCCCACCAAACCGCGATGGCCACGCGGCACCCTGGCCGTGTTCCTTCCATCTCCAAACTCGGCCTGGCATTCATTCCACAAATATTATCTGAGTGCCTCTAACATGCCAGAAAATTCTTGTCCTTGCTCTTGAAACCCTCCTCATCATTCAAGGCACTTACTGAAGGCCCCCTACTCTGTGAGTCTTTCCCTAACCCACCTCTCCCACCTGCAACCCCTGAAGCCTTCACCTCTCCACCTTGGGACCTCCTAGTCGTCCTCATGCCAAATGTCCCCCCGTGTCCTCCCTGAGATCCAGACCTTTTCTTTACTCATGGCTGGGCCTCCCACAATACCCTATACCAATAAATGCTCAATGAATCGCTTTCACAGTGAACTGAAACAAAATCTCTCCAATTCTCAGGCCAGTTTGGGCTTCTGGGTGGCCTCAAGCTCCGTCCATCCAAACGACCTCTTACTGTTCTTCCAAGATTGGATTTGGGCCCAGACTGTGTCAAATGACCTCTTATCATTCTTCCAAAATTAGGCTTTCCTCTTTAATTACACCTTATCTAGCCATACTCTGTGTGGGTTCTAATTACATAATTACTTCAAGCTCTGGGACTTAAAAACAAAAAAGAAAAGAAAGGTGTGTATATGATTACACAGGTAAGTAAATACATCAAATATTCCTGTTTCCATATACCATACTCCATTTTCTTGCTCATATATGATTTTGTAACCCAGAAAGTAGAGTCCACAAAGGCATTTAATGACATTAAGGTAAAAATCTCACTGGGTGGGAATAGATGAAGGAGAACTTTATGGAGAAGCCTTACCCTGAAATGGGCCTGAAAGGGGCTTAAAGCCAGGCCCCAGGCCTCTCCCTTTCCCCTCTGCAATGAAGAGAGGGGACTGTAAGACCTTGGGCATGGCAGATTTTTAAAGAACGGCAGGCCTGATGCCCTCTCACCAAAATATCCACCCTCGTCTGTATTCCAGGTACTCACTGTGCTGTCGCACGCCTAAGCACATTTGCACAGGTCTCTGTCCCCTGCTAGACTATGGCCACTCTGCAGACAGGGGCCCAGGCTCATCCATCTTGGTATTCCCAGTGCTCAGTCCCTTCCAGTACCAGAAGGGGCTTCGAGCAGGCCCTCCTCCTGCCTTATACTCCAGCCTTATTAAAATCTATGCCCTCTCCCAATGTGCTAAGCCTTCCTCTGCCACCCTGCCTTTGCATGTGCTTGTCCCTCTGCCCCGTGCCAGGAATACCCTCCTTGGTCTGGTTCCAGTTCCCCTCCTGCGTGGCCCCCACTGCGCCCTGTATGTGCCCTAACTTACTGCTTATCACACTTTGGCATAAAAACCCTTTCACATGCCTACCTCCCCCTTCAAACCATGGTCACCAAACTTTTTGATCACACCTTCCTATTAGTAAAATAGCGTTGAGCATGCTTACTTACCCGTTAATTATAAACCTGTGTTATAAATAGGAGAGCTACATTGTTCTATATTTGCGTTAAAGAATAAATAGAACTTGAACTGATAATTTTTTTTTCCTGCCCTCCATGGTGTCTTGGGAGCTCACCCCACTGCTCTAGGTTAGAAACAATGTGAGGATAGCAAGGGAGTTTTATTCTCTTTGTATTCTCAAAACAGAACCCAAAACTTAACAAATGAACTAATTCACTCCACAGATAGAGAATAGCTACCATGGGCCAGGCACATGCTAGGCTCTGGGGGTAGAAGGGCGACGGGAAGCGGCCCTGGCCACTGTCATCATGGATCCTACAGACGGGTGCAGTTTGACAGGCAATGATTTTCTAAACACATGTAACAGAGCAGCTGAGACGGATGCTGCGAAGAATGCTGTGTCCACAGCCACCAAATCATGAGCCTCACACAGGTGGGCTTAACCTGTTCCAGAGGGTCAGGGAAGGCTGCCTTCTCTGCTGCTGCAGGTGAAATCTGAAGGATGAGCAGTACTAACTAGGTGAGGGGAGGAAAGCGCACTCCAGGCTCAGGAAACTGTACTGGCAAAAGTCCCGAGGCTGGACGGACGGGCACCGGCAAAAGTCCCGAGGCTGGACGGACCGGCGTTAAGTGCTGGGACTAATAGAGGCCAATAAATGAAATGAATGAAAAGCCACTAAAGGAGGGTGCATTCCCTTCCTCCCACTTCTCCTCTCCACTTACCAAGACCTCCGAAGGGGTCACCCAGCCCTGCCACTGCCCAGTCCTCCCAGAGTCAGGCCCCCCCACCCCTTCCGAGGAGCCCAAAAGCCCCAAGAAGACACTCCTGAAAACCATGCATGTTGCCATAGGCACCACCAATCAAAGCCTCCTGGGCAGTTTAATTTTTTAAAGAGTGTGTTAAATATTTTACATCACCTAACAGCACAGCTTCTTCTTTGCCTGCAATGGAAAGGAATATGCCATACTCCCTGAATTAAGGATTTACACAAAATAAAATGCCAGTCTGAAAGACAGTCTGTAGGTGTGCACCTATTATCAACGGCATCCTCGAGATGTGCTGGTTGCCCAGGTTCCTTAAGGGAGCAACCTGGGGAATCTAGAACCACAGCCATGAAACTCCTCTCTATTGGAGCTTCTCTGAGGCCAGGAAGGGAAAATTATTTACAATGATGCTTCAGGTGAGTGTTTAAATAGCCCATGACTTGAATAATTAAAGACAAAGGCAGGACCATAGACTGTAATGCAGGCTGGCGGGCGGCGGGGCTCCTGCCGCAGCAGCTGTCTTGAAGAGGAGCTATATCTTCTATCAGTGCGCAGGCATGACTAACATTTCCCAGCTCCTGGGGGCCTCGCCCCCTCACACCTGCCAGTGCTGGCTCACTGATGTATCGTGTCCAGCATAAAGGCCCCACAAAGCAAATAATATAGTCCCCAAGGGCCTGAGGCTCTTGGGCCTGGCGGCCTGATTTCCAGCAACCACCACCAACCTGCTTAGGTCCCTGGCACGGCGGAATCCTGGCTTTCTCCAGCTACTCTGTCTTTTGTCCCTGGTAGGATTTTGCTTTCTCCAAGCCTTACTCATTTTGTCCTGCTTATAGCAGCCCAGTTCCTACTTTTTCCTTGGCTTCTCCATCCAGATCCCTGGCCTGCTCTCAAGCCCACTGCCCGGGCCACTGGGGCAGCGGCTCAGATCTCCCAGTTCCAGTTCCGGCCTCTCTTACCTCATCCCTGGCTTCCAGATCCTGCCCAATCTCTTATCACCTGCATCCTGTGTGCACGGTCTATAAAAAGAGGCCCAAGCACAGAAGAGTCTGCGGTGTATATATGTTACAGCCATCTAACACCAATATACCATACAAATGTTTCCACTTTCCCCCTGTCATTTTGCTACAAGCAACTACAACGCCTGACCATCATTCTGTGCTCACAGAAAATAGTCACCCAACACTAGGTCTGCCCCAACTAAAGACAAACATGAAGTAGAGAAGCAATCTGCCAATATATTATCTACTCACCTGTTGGTCAAAGAAGCTGCCTATATGCACAGACACCAGGTTCCACGCAAATCCCAGGCAATAGGAGAAACTGTTTGGATTTCACAAGGTATGTGCTAGTGACCCTTCATACTAGGAAACTGAGCTCAAAGGTCAGCCTGCAGGCTCATGTTAATAATCGATGCATAAGGCATTATATAAATGAGTAATGAGTTTTCGCATTGACAAGCAGGCAGGAGGGCAATTCTGGGATCTGACTAAGCGCCCATTCCTGTCACAGCTGCGCTGAGCTTGAACATCACCCATGATGGAAAGGCATATATGGGAATGAGGTTGGCCGAGCCAATCATAGGTTAAGGTACAAGTACTCAACACTCCTGATCACTGGTCTTGGTACTCAGGCTATATTTTTATGCCACACTGAGAATCCAGGTCGTCAGGAAAAGTCTCCTTGCAGGTCATTCCTGGGTCCGTGCCTGGCCTCTCTGTACTATCTGCCCTGTGCGCCACACTTGGGTGAGGCAGGATGTCCATGGGTTATGCATGTCTAGCATGGCCTCACTACCCAACCCCTGACACCTACTTTGTCTTACTCAAACCTTCCTACTTCAAAACCTGAAACAAATGTTTGACTGCCTGCTGAGAAGAGAAGAGCCTAGCTCTGCTGGTGTCAATGAAAAAATCAACTCCAAGAGGGCAGAACCCATGTCTATGTTGTTCACCAACAGTTGTTGAATGAACAAAATGAAACTGTGGCTATTGAGCACCTCTTAAACTAAAGATCCACACATAAGCAGGCATTCACCTATCAAATGCAGTGCCCTCCCACCCCTGGGGCTAAAATCTTCTCTTCATCCAGCAAAAGGGGGCACCTTAGGACACACGGCGACTTGAGATGGACCTGCTTGCAAGACTGAACAATGATGGGAATGCAAATCACCACGCAACAGAAACCTCAAGAAAGGGCCAAGGTCCAAACTGCTCGATTACCTGGGCTTCTGTCCTTTCTCTCTTCTGCATTCCTTTGGCAATTCCCTCTGCTCCACGAGGGTGATGGTAAATGTCTGTGACCCCACCCCCCAAGGTGCAGGTGCAGAGGGGAGAAGGGATGTTTGGGGACAGAATAAAGGGCTGCCAGCAGAGACAGACCAGGAAGAAGGAGAGATCAAAAGGATCCTTGTTCAGAGCACAGGGAATTCAGAGGGACTCAGGAACATGCGGGCATTTTTACCTCAGCTCACATGACCAAAGCAGCCCCTGGCTTAGAAACACTCAGTTATGTGTCCTTCTCCAGGTTAGTTCTACAAACACAGCCCTGCCTGCCAATGTTCTTTTCCCATTCCACAGTCTCCATTTGAAAATGCCTCCTAGACTCTACCAATAACTTCACATTCTCAATATAGCAACCAGCAACATGGAGTGATTACTATGTGTCAGGCACAGTTCTAAGGACTTTCCTTGTTGGATTATCTGATCCTCCCCACAATCCTGTGAGGTTAGCACTATTATTTTCTCTGTTTGACAGGTGAGGCAACTGAGGCACAGAGCAGTAACTGCCCAGGAAGCCTCAGAGCCAGGAGGTGAACCCAGGCGCCCTGCTGCCCAAACTCACTTCAGGTACAGGAGAGCCCAACTCGAAGACAAGAGATCTGTTCCCAGCTCAGGCCCATCAGCCCTACAACCTTAAACAAATGGGTTTCCTCTGCCTCGGTTGCCTCAGCTGTAAAACAAAGCTAACCACAGATGCCTGGTATAGTAGTTTCTTAGCTCTATAGTCCAGTAGGGCCCAAGAGAACTTCCTGGGGCGATGGAGTCGTTCTGTCTGTGCTATCCATATGGCAGCCACCAGTCTCATGTGGCTACTGAGCACTTGAAGTGTGGCTAGTATGACTGAGAAACTGAATTTTAAATTGTATTTCATTTTAATTAATTTATACTTAAAGAGCCACATGAGCCTAGTGGCTATCATACTAGAACACTCAGCTCTAGTCTATAAATTCCAGAATGGCAGGTGCCATTTCTCTTTGGTCATCGCTGTATTCCCAGAGCCCAGCATCGACCCCTTGGTAGTCTGCTTAGTGGTCCTAGCACATTAGTCACAGGTTTGGGAAAACCAGCATAAGTTATGAAAAAGTACTTAAACATTTTTAACTACTATAAACACAAGATTATATCTGTCATTCATTTTCTTAGTTAAGATGAATCTGATTTTAACTCATAACAGTGTGAAGCTGATTAAATACATAACTATGATCTGTCTGGGGAAATAACTGTCCAGTGTCAGGGCTGTGGTCCAGAACTGCTATGTCTGCTGACTTGAAGATCAACTCATTAGCCTCCAGGCTCCGAAAGTGAGCCAGGGAGTGGGCAGCTGAACTAGCAAATAGCAAAGCCTCATTCTTCTAGTAGAGTCTGGGGGTTCTCACAAAGCAACTCACGCTTCCATATTTCTAGGTGGAAAAACCTAACATTTACCATATACTTCCTATGTATCAAGAACTGTGGCAGACACAGGAGATACAAAGATGACTTCGATATGGTCCTCAAAAGGAGCCCACAGTCTAGAAAGAGTAAGAGGTCAAATCTGCAGAGTCTTTACCTTGTGCAGAGCACTGAACTACAATCAGGAGAAAGATCTGAGCCAAACACAATCAGTTCAGTGACACATGCTATAACAAATGTATGTACCACGCTTTGCACATAGTAGGGACTCAGCGCAGTAAACTGAATCAAATCTTGACCAACAGCTCATTTTAAGGCTGAAGAAACCAAGACTCAGACAGGTTAAAACACTTCTCAAGGCGACCCAAGGAGTTAGTGATGGGGCTGGGGATAGCACCTGGGCCTTGTCACTCACCAGCTCAACAATCTATCCAGAGACAGGCAAAAATAGGTTTATAGTTACACTGCAATATACTTTCAAGTTAATAAAGCTGTTGTAATAATCATAATCTACATGTCTTTTTTTCACATGAACAATGGTAAACCTACTTTTGCCCACCCCTGGATACTGTCTCCTGACGCTTCTTATTGGATAGCATGGGCAGAGTAGCAGGGTCTGCCTGTTATTATGTCTATCTCAGAATAAGCCATGGATTTATTTTTCCAAGATTGTGTGTTTGGGACTCTTGAGATCTGATGACTAACCATATGCATACCATCTTTGAAACACGCATTCAATCACTCAACATAGATTTCTTGGGAATATACTATATATCAGGCACCAGTTAAGGGCTTGAATAAAGAGATGAAACAAACTTCTGGTCAAATCAGAGAGTTGAATAGCCATATTTATCTCTGCTCTCTCCCAGAACCCCACTAAAAGGGAGGGTTTTTTTTAATAGAAAGGAGACAACGCAGACAAGATATGTCAACAGAACTCTGGAAGACAGAGAGCTGACCACTGTGCAGTAGGTGGTTTAGGTTTCTGCTTTATCTGTTCTGCTAAGTGCAAACAGGAGGAAACCACTCAACAAGTGGCAACTTATGCCACAGAAACAGAAGAAGGTGCAGGAATTGGCAGCACCAAGGACTGTGAGAAGCAGGAGGGGGTCTAAATAGAGGACAGCCTGCTAAAAGGTGGTGCAAAGAGCAATCAGACCACAGAGTTGCTCTGCAATCTGCTCAGTCTGGTGACTCCCCTCCCTTAGCTTGCAGAAGGTGACAGCTCACTGTTTAGGCAAATCACATTAGACACTCTAAATTCAGACACAGCTGAGGGAGGTAAGGAGAGAGGGGGACAACTTTCAGAAAATAGATGGATTGAGTGAAAGTCTACACACCAAAGTGGGTATCCAGCCTCCTTCCCCAACAAGGTTCCCAAAATGGGGGACAACCAGGCTATTACAGCCCCAGACAAACTCCAGGAAAACCCAACATCCACAGAGAAAGGCTCGGTAGGCACTGGCACCTAAGGGTCCCCAGTAGGGAAAAAAGGGGGACTCTCTGTTGGATCACACTACAATGAAATTAACAACCCCTTCCTTGTCACACAGATGCCCTATCAGCATGTTGGTGTCCACCCTTAAAATACAAATGGACAAATCAATGATCAGCATAACGAAAGGATGGCTCCGACGGGAAATACGGTAACCAAAACAAGCAGGAAACAGGACTTGGAGGAAAGATAGACAATGTGGGGAACATCGGAAAAATGCAAAAACAAAAAAACCCAAAAACCTATTAGAGGCAAACTTATTGCATCCATGAAATAAGAACAGGATGTATTTAAAAGAAAAAAGAAAAAAAAGTGAGCATTCAAAGAACAGGGAGTTCTAGAAAGTAAAACTTTTAAGTATGTTTCATGCAAAACCATGAAAGTATAAATTTAAAAAATAAGAAAAGGATAAAGCTGAAGATTTCACTCTAAAAGAAACACAAAAATAAAGTGAAAAACATCAAAAAAGAGATTTTAAAATTACAAACTTGAACCAGTAAGTCCAACATTCAACCAATATAAGTTCCAGAGACAAACACAGAAAATGGAGAAAAGGAAACTGTTAGAGAAAACATAAAAGAATTTCCAGAAACTGAAGGATGTAAATCTTCAGTTCAAAAGAATACACCAGGATGCAGCACATTTTTTAAAGCAAGAAAACTCCAAATACAGAGAAAGAGAGAAGATCCTAACTTTCAGCAAGAAAAAAGTAGGTTACCCATAAATGATGAAGAATCAGAATGGCATCCAAATTTTTGACAACAATACTGAATGCTAGAAGATGGTGCAGCAACGCTTTCAAAATTCTAAGGAAAAATGGCTTTCAGTGTAAAGTTCTAGACAAATCATACCACAAGCTGAGTGTGAGTATAGAATAAGAAGGTTTTAGGCATGCAAGTTTGAAGTGATCAGCTTCCACAGACCCTCTCAGAAACTCCTGAAGGAATAAATCAGGAAAGAGGAAACAGGATGCAACCCGGAACAAGACCAGGGAATCCCCAGGCTGAGATACCACCCCACGCCCAGAGGTCAGTAGAACGGAGGAGAGGAATGGAAGCCTCCGGGCGCAAGGTCTCTAAGGGAAAAAAACTTAATAAAATTAAAAGAAACGTACATTAAAAAACAGAGATGTTTTAAAAGGCTATCAGAGACTCTGGGAATTTGTAATACGTACATAGAAAACTACATAAATAGGGGGGAAAAAACTAGTTATTTACTCCAAGAAAAAATGTACAAGAAAGAAAATATCATTATATGACTAAGGCCATGAACATGATTTACGCAGACAAAACAATGTAAGCATTGAATATTGGTATAACCAGAAACCGTGATGGGATGACAGGGAGGAAGGGGAGTATGTGGAGCAGGGAGATGATAACAAAGGGGTAAGGGTTCCTCTAATCCATAGCAGGATATGAAGAAATATCTAAAATGAAGAGTCAGGAACCAGTATTGTAAGCAGGTAACTTACAAATATGATAGTGATCTAAGGAGAAATGACTAAGAGCAGTGGAAGTGACTGTGGTAGGCAGAACGGCCCCTCAGAGATGTCCATATCCTAATCTCTGAACCTATAAACCTGTTACATGGCAAAGGGGAATGAAGGTTGCAAAGGGAATCAAAGCTGCTAATCAACAGATTTAAAATAGGGAGATTATCTTAGATTAACCAGGTGAGCCTGAAGTAATCACAAGGGTCCTTAAAAGTGGAAAAGGGAGGAAGAAGGCAGGAAGGAGTCAGAGGAAGATGTGACTGTGTTAGAAGGGCGGAGTGATGCAATGGAGGGCTCGTCTGGCCATCGCTGTCTTTGAAGATGGAGGAAGAGGGCCATGAGCCAAGGACTGCAGGTGACATCTAGAAGCTGGAAAAAGCAAGAAAGATTCTTCCCAAAAGAGGATGCAGCCTGGCTACCCCCTGGATTTTAACCCAGTGAGACCCTTTTCAGACTTTCAACATACAGAACTGTAATATAAACATCTGTTGTTTTAAGCCACTATGGTGGTGGTCATTTGTTAACTTAGCAATTAATAGAAAATCATGTTTGGTGACTGACGCTGAGAAGTGGATCACCAGGATGAGGAGGGGAGTGGTGGTATTTGACTTCTAAAACTTCGTATGTATATATATGTCACTTTGATACAAATTAAATTTAATTTTAAAAGATGAAATGCATATTCTCTCTTGCCAGACCTCACAGTCTGATGGAGAAGCCCAACAGGAAGCCGACTGTTGCTATAAAGCAAACTCAGGAAGAGAAGTCTCTGAGATGTAAGGGGAGCCTGAAAAGAGGGGAAGGAGTCAGCCAGATAAAGGAGAAAAGGTCTTCCGGGAAGAGGACAAGTCCTGGTGTGGGGGAGAACCTGATCTTTGGGGACGTGGAAGAGATAGGAAGGACCGGGACCCCAGTGGGTCTGCCAGAGCCAGCAGAAAAGGCGGGAGCGGCCCGCAGCACCGCCCCAAGCGGCCCACGCCCCACTGCTGGCTTCTCCGGCTGGAGCCCACAACCTGCTATGCATACTTAGGAGGCACATGGACAGGTGAAGGCCCAAGAAAAACACATTTTCCTGGACCATCAATTTTACTCAACAGTAAAGTGTTTTAAATGCTTTCATACTAAAACCAGCCCATATTATAGAACATAAAACTCATGTGAATTTTTAACCTAAAACCGGGAGATTCAAGGGGACTTCTTGCTTAAGAAGCCCATTTTACACACTAAACTTCCTGCTCTCCATGAGCACCAAGACTCAATCTCTGTAATTAATCAGGAGAAAAGTTTAAAGGGCTACGTAGCACGCATCCATCAAAGCATCCAGGACTTCACACCAGTCAGTGGCTGCCTACCTTCCCTGTGTCACCACAAGCCACCCTGTGGGTCCTAACCAACACTTCAGAAAAATGAGAAGCAACTCATTCTTTTCCAAAGGAGTCTGGGTCATTTTTCTGGTGGGTGGGTTAGTTCAGCCTGGGAAAATAAAGAGAAACCATTACACTGAATTTTTCAGAGGGAACAACTAAAGGATCCACAGAGACATTTTCAAGGCCTGAAGAGCACTCCTCCCTCACTCTACACATTACGAGAATCAGCAACAAGAGCCCCAGCTCCACCATCACGATCCCTGGCCCCTTACAGCGCAGGCCTCTGTTGGAGAATACCATTGCAGACGTGCTTTCCAGGGCAGGAAGTCAAGAAATAGGGCACATCTCTTGGGAAAGGGTGTCCCTTGTGTCCACAGTACAAGGGTGGATACTTTTTCCATTGTTCATGCTGTTTTTGTTATAAAAACAATAGCCAGATGACAGTGAGCCAGGATTTTTTTTTTTTTCTATAAAGAGCCACTACTGACCACAGAAGAGGGAGGTTGGGGGATCAATGGAAGACCACACAGAAGTAAAAAGCAATTTAATTGGGTTTGGTTTGATGGTTTTATGTGTAAGACATGTATACACACATTCAAAAAGAGTGAACTCAGCTGATTTCAAATTAAGAACAGAGAACATGAAATTTTAATGACACAATAAATTTATTAAAATACACTACAAAGCTACATCATTGACAGTAAAGAAAGGATGGGGGGGGCAAGGAGAAAGGTACAACAGGAGAGAAAAAGAAGCGTTCAGAAGAGGAAGATGTGGGGAAAGGATGGAAAGACAGTGAGGCACAGGGACAGACACGCACGCCTAACCATCTGCAAAAAGAAGGAACGACTAAAATACACAAAGATACTTTCTGGTGCTGCCGAGCTAGCCAAAGTAAATTATAGTGTATGTGGCCAGCTGTTGGCTTGGGCAATAGACTTCAAAGTATTATCACCTATTATGCCTTTGAATGGTTACTGAGCTGGTTAACCACTGTGTAATTGCTCATTGAAACATTCTGAGACTTAGTTCAGGTCACAGGCCAGAAGCTCCCCCCAGATGAGCTACAGTTCAGTAAGTCAGTCATCTCCAAGTATCTCCTCTGAAAGAGAGGACATGAAACACTATCGCATACAAAGTGCAGTGAAAGGCAGAGGAGAAAATGCTGCTTGAGCTGAAAAGAAATTCCACGGAAAACTTTTTTCAGTTTCTGCATTTAAAAAAAAACCCCAAAACTGGGTCTTCAGCAGAACTGGGTCCAACATCAGCATTCTCTAGCATCACCACCAGCACACCTGACTCCCCACATGTTCAAGTTCTGTGTGTCCCAGTGGCTCCAAAGGCCTCAGCTGGCTGGGATACAGTGCCGCCTCCACACTGCAATCTCAGGGTCAAAGGAGAGATCCCAAGGAGACTCCGAGTGAGTCCCGGGCCCAGGCTGGGTTCTGAGTCCACCCACCCTCACCTTTGTGTAAGTCAAGCCTCTCCATAGTTAACTTCACTCTAAGGGCTGCAGAAATCTGCTATTTCACAGCTGATAGAGTAGCCCCTTCCAGCTCCACCCTTGTCCCCTCCAAGTTTGGTGTCTGTGTTTTCTCCTTCCCCATCCGACCGGTCCCCATCCTCCTCCCCAGCCTGTTTCTCTGACCTCCAACCTCTCCCTTCTGCAGCCCCTATGTCTTCACTTTATTCTGTCTTAGAATCATTTCTGCTGGAGGAGAAATGCAGATGAGAGCTTTAGAGATGAGATACATCTAGAACACAAAACCTAGAATCTGTACCCATCTGGGATTCTACCCCCACGCTGCATCTTGCCAGCTGCATGACCTCAGACAAATCAGCAAACCTCACAGCCTTTCATATTACTCAGGGACCGAGGGTGAACCTGGCAATCATGGAGGTCTCTTCCAAGTCTCAGGTTCTAAGTATCTAAACAGTCACCTGCATGACCACAGGTTAACCATGAGTTAAGCACACACAGAGAGAGTGAATTACAGTAACTCCCTTCCCTCGGCATTCTCTCATCCTCCCCTCCCCCGCATCTGCCCAGCCAAACACCCACTCTGAAGGTCTGTGCCTCTCACTCTGGGCAGTTCTAGCTCTGAATTATTTACATTCAGTAAAACCTCAAGAATCACGCTAATCAAGAAAAAGGTGAGTCTGAATCAAACAGAAGCCTGAGTCTTGGAATGCTCCTTTCATGTCATTCAGCAATATTGTGGATTTAACATCAGTTTAGCAAACAGACAAGACTCTAAAAATGCTACCACAAACTGTGCTTTTGATTCTAAGAACAGTAATGTCATCAGGAACCCTGGAAAACAGTCTGCTCCAAAGCCCTCCTCTTTACCAAAGTCCAGAGAGCGGAAGCCACTATTAGCCTTAGCCGAAAGCGCAAAGCAGGTTGGTGGCCAGGGTCAAAGCCAGCTGTCCTGCCTCTGGTCCAGAACTCCTCCACCAAAGCTTTTTGAGAACATCCATCTCCTTTTTCATAGAGACAGAATAAATCCTAAATTACCAATGAGTGCCCTCTACACAGACTCCATTTCCATGTCTGGGGAAAGGTCTAGAACTAAATCTGGATGACCAGATGTTTTACTAATGCTGCCTAGTAAAAGCTTGCTTTCCTGAGCTTTCCTGAGCTTGCTTTCCTGAATGGACAGAGAATGAACCCTGCCCATTCATTCTCTGCAAAGAAAACCCTGGACTCTGTTATCTATATTGAACAGTATTTTGGAGAGGGGAAAAGTGGGGAGAGCTGAACAGTTCTTTGTTCTGCCAGTAAGGAGCATCTTTCTGCTTGTCCTTTCCCATAATAATGCCTACTTCACCCCCCAATATTCCCAGTCCCTTCTGAAAAGTTCACAGCAACTCTCCAACTAGAATTTTTAAAAGCAGTTAAGAGGAGGAGTCGGGCCAAAAATGGGTGGGTGTCTGATGAAAGATGATAATACCCTCCCTTCTCTTCACCTTATGGGGTAGAAAGCATTTCTTTTCAGTTGCTAATACCCTGCAGGGAAGTCATCAGAGCTAGTTCAACTCAGGGCCCTCCAGCTGAGAAATGAGCTCTCAGCAACCCTTGCAAAACTAACCTTTCACTAACCATCAACTCTAACAGCATCCAGGGCAAAGGTGCTAACAGACCAGCCCCCTTCCCTGCGGACCCCTCTGGCCAACAGCAGGAGTCTGAGACATCCCCAGAGCCTGGCTGGCAAGGACCTATTTAAGGCAGCATCAAGAGGGTGGGGCAGAAAATTGCTGGCAGCCTTCTCCTCCTCCACCTCTCCCTCACAGCGAACACACACACACCCCCCCACCTCACTTCATAGATAGTCATCTGTCTCACCTATGCCTCTTTAGGGCTGTAGATCTGGAGTCCCCAAATGTCCAGTATGTGTTTTCTGTCATTAATGTTGTTGTTCCCATCTGGAGCCCATCCCTCTTAATCAACCCCCTTCTCTTTGATCACCACCAAGCCAAAAACACAAAATTGGATCTAGAGGAGCTCAAAAACCAAAGAGGGGAATGAATACAGACAAGCCATCTCTGGCCTTCACTAATGAGAGGAAAAAGGGCGCAAGTGGGGGTGATGTCAGATGCCTGGCATGCCGGATAGTTCCATGATGTCTGTAAATGAACCCCCCTCCTATTGACAGGGAAATCAATTTAGCTAATTTCAGCAGGTCGGCTCTGTGACAACAGGAGCATCTCAGCGCTCAATTTAAAACAAAAATCCAAAGGCTCGGCCAGAACATGCTGGGAAAACCCAGGGTCTGGATAAAAGGAGCACCTTTCAGTGGGATCCCGTCTGCTTTTATGTAGCAATGTAATAGCGTAATAAATTCTGTCTGCCTTAAGAAAGCATGCACTGGCGAATTTCAAAGCCATCTTACGACAAGGGATGCTGGGGGATGCAGAATTCGACAGCACATTCCCCCATGCAAGGAACATAATGACTTCAAGCCTCTTTCAGCCTCTATCTTGAATGGGGCTACTGCTTATCAAGGAAGCCTCGTCGGAAAGCAGCGAGGGGAGAGCCGGGGATGCCCGGGGAATTCGGAAAAAGGAGTTGCTTTCAGTCCATTTCGGTGATGAGCTGCCAGTCACTCTAGAGGATGAAGGAGCACGGCAGATGGGCAGACACGGTGTCCTCAGACGGACACACACACGCGCGCGCGCGCACGTTCAGGCGGGTCCTAGGCCAGACCGGTCGTCCTTGGCCCCTCCCGCCGCCCTCTCCTCCAGAGGGATGCTGATGAATGAAAACACCTGAGATGCCTCCATCCTGCCGCTCGCTCCCTTCCTTCTTTCCCTGGCTGCAGCAGAGAAGCCTCTCCTCGGCAGTTTCACTTTACAGACCAAACCCACCCGGGCTTTGATGTCGCCTCCACCCACCCATATTGCAGCCAGCCTGAAGCAGGAGGACGTTCTTTCCTGGCAGAGGCCATGATCGCACGTAGCCCCCACCCACCAAAAAAACCCTGGAATCTCCCAGAACCCCCGCACCCTGGGGAACTTTCCTTGAAAGACCAGAAGGAAGGAGGGTAGGCCAAGGGGGCCACGATTTCCCTGTGACTACGGGGGATGCTCTGGGGGAGGGGGTCCCCAAGTCCTTCTAACAGCTGGCCCTTTAAACGCGCCTCCTCCGAGCGTGGAACAAAGGCGCCGCCCGCGGGGGCCGGGCTGGCGCACGCCCCCGGCGCCGGCGCCGCCGATCGGATGAGCGCAGGCTGGCGGGCGGCTGGCGCGGGCTTACCTTGCGGGTCGCCGGGCGGGCGGGCAGCGCGCGTCCTGCCCCACTCGCACTACACGCTGCAGTTGGCCCCGCTCTGTTTTTCTGGGACTCGGCGCTGACTTCACCGACACTCCGCGGCGGGCCAATGGGCTGCGGAGGCCGCCCCCTCATTAGCATGCATCTGGAACCGTCCACTCCCGCTGCGCTCTGGCAGCGGGCGGTGCCAGGGGGCGGTGCCGGGCCCGGCAGTGACAGGAAGGGGCGTGTGCGCCAATGGGAGGCGAGGAAGTGCCCACCGCCCCTCCCCGCCGTATTGTCAGCCCAGAGCGCGGGCCCGCGGATCTCCGGCCCTTACTGCGCGCGAGGGACCAATAACCCTTTCTGCTGTGGCCGACTGCGGGCTAGTCTGGAGGCTGGCGCAGCGCGCCCTCTGGTCCTTCAGAGGGGTCGCCTGCGGGTAGCTGGGAAGGACCCTTGGGCATAAAAATAACAGCGGTCATGTCTTGAGTGTATATGTTACTTAACCCTTACACCCCAATTTTCTGGTCTGCAAAATGGTGTAATAGTAGGTAGGATGTAGTAAAGATTAGTATAGCTAACCTACAGAAAGCGTTTAGGTCAGTGTCTGGCTGTCGCGCTACATAAACGTCTGCTACTATCATTATTATACTCTATGCTAGTCAGTGTGCTTAACGCTTCCTGGATATTTTCTCATTTGATCCTCATAGCCTTGAAGGGCACTATTATTAAGCCCTATTTATTTTTCTAAGCAGGAAAACTGAGGTGTGGTTAAAGTGGCTTGCTCAAGGTCACACAGAAAGCCCTGCAATCACGATCTGAACCCAGGCTCTGAACGTTCATTCATGCAACACATTCAGGAGCTGCTCAGGCAAGGTCCTGCCCCTCATAAAGCTTCCTCTTTAGTGAGGGAGACAGACAAATAAATAAGCGAATAAATAAACAACATTGCCTGCAGTGTGAAAAGTAGAATGGATAAAACAGCAATGTGCAAGGGGAGAGAAGTGTACTTGATTAGGTTGAGTTCCGATACCATCCTGACCTCCTCCGGTCCCAAACAGTGCTACAGAAGGGGAATGACAGGAAAGGCTGTCGGTGCAAGGCCACAGGGCCAGCAAACTGCGGGCCTGGAACTTGCTCCCTCCACACCTACCTTCCCACATCCCTGGGGCATCCCAGTCATCCTTGGACTGGGACTGAACAGAACTGACTTTGGTCAGCTGCTCTTGGCAAAAGTCTTCAGCCAGAGTACGTTCCCAGTTAACATGCTGCGTGTGGCAAGGTAAAGACAGGCCTTGATGACTGCATAGGATGATGGGAAGCCCATCTGCTAATGCTCTTCAATGTCAGGTAACACTGACAAGCCTTTGCTGAGCACTTGCTGTCCTCTTCTGTGCAAAGAAAAATAAAATTTTAGAAAACTCCTAGCCACCTGGGAGCTTACTCTACAACTGAGGAGACAAGACACTGCTAGAAAACTACTCAATCTAGGGAACCCCAACCCAGGCCTCTCTTCACTTGCACCTCTTCCAGCTGCTTTGCAAAGAACACTGCACTAGGAATCAGGCTTCCTGGACTCTACAATTAACTTACTCCACAATCTAGGCAAGGCAGTTCCTTCTGGGCCTATAAAGTAATAAAAAGGCTTTTATTGAGCCCGTCTAGTCTGCTATGTGCTATTCTGTACTTGCGCTAAGAGATTTACCTGCATTAACTCACTGACACCCCACAACAAGCCCAGGAGGAATACTATAATTACCTTGAGGTTGTCCACACAGGAGGAAAATAACAGGTAGAGAAACTAAGTAAGCTGCCTACCCAGCAAATTCAGGGCAACACCATTTAGAGTAGGAAAAAAAAATCAAAACAATTCAAATATTCAGTTAAGTGGATTGGATGAGAAAATTACAGTATAACCATATGACATAATACTATGCAAAATGAAAGAGTATAGTGACACTTAATAACACAGAAAGATGCTCATAATATATTATTGAATGGGAAAGTAGGTTGAAAACTAGTTTTATACTGCAATCCCATTAGAACAATTTCTAATAGTTCTAATGGGATTATGAGTATTTTTTGCTCATCTATATTTTTATGGTTTTTTTTCAAAAACATGGATCAAATTGTTCAATGAAAATAAAACAAAATAATTTTACTTTTTAAAAATTTATTTAAAACAAAGTAATTTTAAAATGAAAAACCAGACTTTACCCAGGGACATTTGATCTACAGGCAAGGCCCTCACTATAAATGAGAAACTGCCTCAAGGAATCTTAAATGAGGCCAAAGTTGTCTAGTCATCCTTCAGATGCTTAACTCTGTGCTGGTTCCAGTCTCTGTGACTGTTGCATTTCTCACTGTAAAGCCTAACACTATCATTAGGGTTTGTGAATTAAATGGAAAAATACTGGAAGGACAGGAAGGAAGAGAAGAGGGAAAAACAGAGAGAAAATTCCTACTGTCCCTCAAGACTCATCTCAAATGGCTTCTCCAAGAAGTATTCAGAGTCATGGTCTAATAGCATTTTAACACTGAAAGCAACCCAAGAAATCACCAAAGGTCATTGTTCCATTTATTCCTTTCTCCAGTCACTCACTGATTTGTCTTAGTAGCAGGCCCTGAGTTAGACGTTGGAGACACTTGGCTCCCTACCTCCCAAAGGTAACCCCTGATGAAGCAGAGGCCCAGGGTGGCCCAGGTCCATGGAGGTGCAACCTGTGCTGTGAAGGGTCCCATGATCTGTTCTCACCATCTCGAAGTTCTTCGTGCCTGAACAAGGGGCCCTGCATTTTCATTTTACACTGAACCCTGTAAATTACATGGACTTGTCATGGGGAGGAGAAACACCAGTTCTTATTGGTGCATCCAATGACTGAGCTGGGGTACAGCTCTGAGCTCTCTCTGCTCTCCACCCCCAACCGCTCTCTTATACCACATGCTTCATTCCCAGCTCCCCAGAGAAATGTGAGTTCTCCTGCTTTCCAGTCCCACAAGCACTTCATTTATTCCTTTCTCATGGAATTTACCATATTTGGCAGGAACTCGTATACATATATATAGTCTTATCCCTCATCCTCTCTCCCACCAGATTGTAAATTCCATGAGGTCCTGGCATGTGTCTGCTCATCTCAAACAGTGCTTAGCAGTGTGCTCTACTCACCGTTAAAAATCTGCTTAAATGTGATATAATCTTATTAGTAAATCCTTATTTTCTCTTCCTGTGAATCAGATTATTCCCAGCAGTCCTTCTGGTGTTTGAGAGAAATAAAAATATCAGGAGAATCAATCATACAAACCAGGATCATAAACATGCAAGAGGAAGAATCCCACAAGAGGTCCTTTACTGTGAAGAATTAGAAGAGGGAACAGGAGAAAAAGCAAATTTATACTCTTGTGCTGTATAGATTACTGATGGCGCAGAACTGATGGACATCATGAAATGCCAGATCCAAGAATTTTACGTTCTTTGGAGGTCAATGCTGGGGATGGTGCTTTAGGGAAGTTTGGTGAAGTAGATAGATGTTGGGCAAAAGTCTATGGACCCTGATAAAAATGAGAGGATTTGCAGGGATCACTGTGCTTGGGAAGCAGAGCCAAGAGGACCGTAAATCAGTAATACCCAAAGTCTAGTCACAGGCGTCTGTTCATCAATCAAAAACACTTGTGTTGTAGGTTGGGTAAAAATGTGCACATAATATAATCCCAGTGCTATACAATGGCATTGTATCTGACCAAGTATGTAAGGTTTGACTTTGCGATTGTTTTATGCTATTAAGTATTCAAAATAAAGACATTTAAATAAGAACTGGGTAGACCTTTGAGAGAAATGAGACATACAGGATGTACTTCTGTCCATTTCTACTCTATTCCTAGCATGGCCTACCCTAGGTCAGGGGTTTGGGAGGGTTGGAAGAGGGGGTTTGTGGCCAAAGGCAGCTGCCGGGTCAGGAGTCATCAATTAGAATATGCTGAGTAAGACTTATGACTCTGAAGTAATTTAGTTAATGAAGTCCTTACCTGGGGGGGAAAAAAAACACTTTAGGGTTAGCAGTAAAAGCCAGGAAGAAGGAATAAACAGGAAGAGAGGAAGAAAAAGAGGGTAGTGAATGGAAAGGGGGTGGATGGCAAGACAGGAAGAGAAATCATTAAATGGCCTGAAGAAAAAAATACAACTTCAGAAATAGGGCAATGAGACTCACTAAACAAATGTAACCATAACAAGGCTAAAAAAAATCAACAACAATGGTGTTAAGGGAATAACCAACATTCTAGAAGCTGCTGGAAGCTTTGTCAGAGGTGATTGGAAGAGTTCACTGAGGCAACTCATTACACAGGGCCAAATTGAGTCACATGAGCATCCTGGGACAGTTAATAACAGTTTGTCAGCATTTACCAAGAGGAGATGCCACACAGTGTGGGCAAAGGGCAGGAGGGAAGACGGCAGGCGTGCCTATCAGGTAACAGCCCCCTCTCCATCACCTCTGCAAGTCTGTCCCACACTTGCTTGCCCTGTCTCCTATACCAGTCTCCTAAGCCTTCACTACCTTGACCTGCTTTCATGAACAGCAGTGTAGTGACCATTCCTAGTCACTGTGCCTTGCTCCCCAGAGATTGTACTTCCTGCTCTCCCAACTGGCTGAACCACATGATTCACCAGGCACACTTGGCTCTCTGTGGGAGGAGGTCTTGGAAAGTCCTATTTCCAGGCATGTTGGAGCCCTCTTAAAATTAGCAATCTAGGCAGTACTTGCGCAGCCTACCCATTTATCTGGCTCTGTCAGAAAGGAGGAGAAAAATGGAAAGAATCATGTCCTGCAGCCAAGCAAGTGAAGGCAACTGGACTTTGTAGAAGAAAAAAGTGGACAAAGATACCTAACTCCTCCCTTAGGCTGAAATAACTGAGGACTTCTTCACTTGACCTTGATTAGAAATAAAGCAAAACCGGACAGCACGCTAGAACCAGGCTCCCAGAATCTGCTGCAGCCCAGCTTCCCACCTCTAAGCAATGAGGGTCATTCATGGTGAGCCCTCCAACGGGAGAAGAGTAAAGACCCAGTGGCAGCCCATTTGTTCAACTCACTGTGATCCTCGGACATGTCTCAATGGTGTTAAAACAACGTGATTTTACTAGTCGGTGTTCAAATCGTAGGCCGCTCCACTCTCTGGTTCCGGATTGAGTGCACTATGCCTGGGCTAGGGCTTCGAACAGCCAGGTAGTTCATTAGGGTGGGAGCAGAGCTGTGGGCTTGTGGGGAGACAACTCTCAAATCATTCATTTAACCAAACTCATGTGCCTGTTCCAGGTCCTCTACTCAGTACCAGGGAACCACAGAACAAGGATGGGACCTTGTCCTCAAGATGCTCATGATCTAGTGGAAGAGACCAATAAGTACATAGGCAATGATAAGACAGGGAGATAGACACACTGTTTTTTAAAAATTGAGATGTAATTCACATATCAGAATATTCACTCTCTTAAAGTGTCTGGTCTAGTGGTTTTTGGTATATTCATTAGGTCATGCAGTCACCACTAGAAACTAATTCCAGAACATTTTCATCACTGTTAAAAGTACACCTATACCTATTAGCAGTCAGCTCCCAACTTCCTTCTCCGTCCAGTACCTGGTAATCACTAATATACTTTGTGTCTCTGTAGATTTGCCTATTCTGGCCATCTCATATCAATGGAACAATACTATACATGGCCTTTTATGTCTAGCTTCTTTCACGGGGCCTACTGTTTTCAAGGTTCATCCTTGCTGTAGTATGTATCAGTATTTTGTTCCTTTTTAGGACTGAGTAACATTCCACTGGACATATTATCACAATTTGTCTATCCCTTTATCAGTTGATTCCACTTTGGGGATATTATAAATAATGCTGCTATGAACGTTCATGTACAAGCTTGTGTTTTTTTCATCTTCACCCAAGGACATACTTATTGATTTGTAGAGAGAGGGGAAGGGAGGGAGAGAGAGGGGAGAGAAACATTGATGTGAGAAAGAAACATTGATCAGTTGCCTCTTGTATGTGCCCCAACGAGGGACAGAACCCGCTACCCAGGTATGTGCCCTGACCAGGAATCAAACCTGTGGCCTTTCAGTTTACAGGATGATACTCCAACCCACTGAGCCACACCAACCAGGGCAATCCATGTACAAGTTTTTATGTGGACATACATTTTCAGTGCTCTTGGGTATACACGTAGGAATTGAATTGCTAAGTCATATGGTATGTGAAACTCTAAGTTCAGCTTTTTGAGGAACTGTCAGACTAGCCTGAGCTGAGGCCAATACACCTTGCTGAATGAAAAGCATAGGTCATTTTATTTATTTATGTGTGTATTATTACTTTATCTATTTTTATAAATACTTTCTGAGGATAAATATACTACTAATCATTATAGACAATTTTGAAAATACAAAAACGTTTAAAGGGGGGAAAGGTTAAATCATCTATATCTCTATTGCTCAAAGCTACTGCTATTTCCATTTGGTGTGCTTTTTTCCTTTTAATCTTTTTTTTCTCTGTATACTTTTAAAAAGCAATGTCGTATGCTTAGTTTTACAATCTGCCTCTCTCTCTGATTGTTATATTGTAAGTAGTTCACCATTCACTGTTTTATAAACTAATCTTTATTTTATCTTTTCTTTTTTAAAATGTTATCTTTATTTTTCTTGCTTTTGAAGAGAGAGCTAAGATGAGAGAGAGGGAGAGAGAGATTGATTTGAGAGAAAGAGAAAGAACATACCAAGGAGAATACATGAGAGAGAAAGAAAAGAGAGCGGAAACGACCCTTGTTTCCATATTTTATCCTGCCTGGGTGCAGAAGAGATTTAAGGCACAGTTGTCTTTGTGGCCCAAGAACAGCTCTCCGGTGTCTTTTTCCGGTGGTGGAGTTGCAGTGGCTATAGTTGTTTCCGTGTGCCTGGAATGCTGAGGCTGAACCAGAGACAGCTTCTGCAGGCTGCAATGCAAGATGGCCAATTTGCAATCTTAGCAAAATCAATCTATTGGAAACTACTGAGGCACTAACAGTTCATGCACTTTGAGGCAGATCTGCCAAATGAGATAAACAGGGCTCAATCACGAGGAAAAGTCAATGATGCAAAAATGCATTTCAATCTAGCGTTATTTCCTCCTGGGATGTCCACAACATCATGTTCTATTGTTTTGATGCTTCTGTGGCAATTCTGGTCTAAGCTTCTGTAGGCCAGGCTGGGAGAACTCCCTTATCCAGGGTTTCATGTGTCCAAGGGTAGTTATTTAAAAAAAAAAGAAAGAAAGAAAGCCACAATTTGGTGGCTGTGACACAGAGGACAGAGGACAGAGGCCTGGGCAGCTACCATGTGTGAGAAGTGAGGACTTTCAGTTTTATAAGCAACAGCTAACCTCTGTGTTTCTAAACCACCCTGTATAATAGGTGATAATTATCAAGGAACATAATGGTGACCTTTCCAAAATAGAAAAATCACAAAAATATTATGTCGTTAATTCACATTTTTAACACATAAAATGCAGAGTGATATCTTTAATAAACTATCATTTTTTGTGCCACTCAGTTTTTCTCTTAATATTCTACTAGTAAAATTTGATCATTGTGAAAAAATACGAAACCATTGATAAGCAAAAAATGTTTAATCATCTCTATTAAATTTTATTTACATTTTGCCAAATTTCTCTCCATGCATAATTATTATTATTATTTTATTTTATTTTATTTTATTTTATTTTTAGAGAGAGGGGACAGGAAAGAGAAAGAGAGGGAAAGAAACACCAGCGTGAGAGAGAAACATTGATTGGTTGCCTCCTGTACACGCCCTGACTGGGAACCAAACCCATAACCCAGTCATGTGCCTGACTGGGAACTGAACCAATGACCTTTCACTTTGCAAAATGATGCCCAATCTCCTGAGCCACACTGGTCAGGGCCATGCAGAATTATTTTTTTAAAAAATAAGACCATGTAATACATGCTATTCTATAACCTATTTTTAAAAAATAATATATTAAAGCTGTTTATTCCAAAAGGGTCTTTTCCACAGTGTCATGATGTCACAGGGTCAGGCCTCTGCTGTCTGTTTGGAAGGCCACTGGGTCCTTGGGAGGCCTGACTGTAAAGATGTGGGTCAAGGAAGTGGGGAAGGAACTAGAACACTCAGTCTGAGCCGAGCTAGGGGCTGTTCTGTAGGAAGTGGGGCCCAGGTAAGGAGCTCGGTCAGATAGGCCTGGCCTGTCGGCTAACTCCAAGACAGCCATTAGGGATAAACAACAGCCCAAGGGTAGCTAGAAAACCAAGGGCACAGGCTCAGACCCAAGGCCCAGTCTGATCAAGGAGGCCCAGAGTGAGGCCATGCCAGGGTCTTGGAGAACCTGGGGATAATCTGAAGCAGCAGACTCTCTCCTCAAGAGAAAGAAATGGATCCATTTGTGCCAGACCTGGTTCTCAGCAGAGTGGAAATTCAGTAAGTATTTGTTAAATAAAGGAATGTTGGTTGTGCTTCTTCCTAATCATGCTTCTAGTCTTAGCTTAGATATTATCTCCTCTGGAGAAGAGCTAGAAAAGGGAACATCAGTCCAGACTAAGGGAATGGCCTGAGGATAGTCATAGAGTCAAGTGCCAGATGTGTGAGAAGAGACCACAGGGTTTGGGAATGTGACTGTAGTTTTAGGCATAAAGCTAGAGATGTTAAGTGGGGCCAGGGTGCAGTGGCCTTGAAAGCTAAGCTCATGATTTTGGATTTTGTCTGGAAGCCAGTGAGAAATCAACAAAGGTTTTAAACAGGGGAGTGGTATGAGGGAGGTGACCTATAAGGACACCCTTTCTGGTGGCAGTGGCAGGATGAATTAGAGATGACAAAGGCCAGAGGCAGGACAACCAGTAGAGAGGATACTCAAATTGTTTTGGCATAAGGTAATAAAGGCTGGAACTAGGGAGGTGACCATGAGGAAGGGAAGAAAGAGCCACTTCATTTACCTACTCATTTGTTCATTCAACAAATGTTTATTAAGCACTGAGAGCCAGGAACTGTGCTAGGTCTGGACACCAAACTCCTAAAGGAAGATGTGGCAAGATTTGCCTTCTATTGAGATACAAGGTCCTAAACACAGGTGATCCAAGATGATCCCCTAGATAACTGGGATCGTGCAGGTGCCATTAGGAGATTAGAGAAGTCAGGATAAAGACCTAGTTTGGGCATCCAAAAAATAATTCTGGACTTTTTTTATGTCATCAGAGCGCAGGCAGATGGAATGATCTAGGAGGCAGGTGGAGATGTAGGACTTGAGCTGGAGACTGATGTCAAGGCAGAAGGTGGAGACATGAGTACCTCTGCAAGGACAGGGGCTTCAGATCCACAGGGGTGCTATGACTTATGAAGGTCAGAGCCGGCCTGACTGAGCACCAGTCCAAGCTGAACACAGGGACCGAACAGGACAGACCTGGTACAAAGCTTCTGCCTCTTTCCTGTGACTCCTGGCATGACGGCTCCATCATACACATTGAGGTACCTTTTCAGAAGTTGCTTATTTAAAGCCTCCGATCTGACTCCTGTGTCACCTCTAGCTTGGATAGCGCTCTTCATTCTCTCAGCTAGGAAAGGGTGTACTGCAGCCAGATGGTAAACTGTGAACAGAAATAAACTCTCTTCACATGTAGCAAGTATATTTATATCCAATCCTATAATATCACTGCAGGCATAATTATAGCCAATCCTGTAATTGCTTTGCGGGTATCGGGCATCAAAAACCAACAACCAAATGTGCTGTGGAGACCAGGAAGATATGGCTATTGGGACAGAGTGCCTCAGGGCCGGCTGCTGCCTCTGTGAGGCGACCGGGTGACCCACGGCAGGACCGTTGACAGCTTATCCAGCGGCTCTACCAACAGAGGCAGGGAGGGAAATAAATAATAACTTTGTGGGATCCACAGCTCAAACTCCTGTTTCAGTTGTGCTGCATGCTTTTAGTCTTTAAAAATAATTATAAAATCAATACTTATTCACTGTGCAAGGTTTAGTAAATATAGAAAATTATCCATAATCTTACAATCCAAAACTAGAATTAATAGAGGATATTAAGCTAAGTGACCTAAGTCAGACAGAGAAAGATAAATACCATATGATTTCACTTATACATGGAATAAAAAAACAAACAAAAAAACAAATAAAACAGAAACACACTCCTAGATACAAAGAACAAACTGATGGTTGCCAGGCAGGAGGGGGTCGTGGGGGGACGGACAAAAGAAAGGTGAAACTGCCAGTTATAAAGACAGTCAAGACAGTCACAGGGTGACTGTCTGTGCCGTAGCTGCCACTTTCTGTCTCACTGTTTCACTAATAAACTTTCTTTCACTTCAAACTCAAAATAAAAAAAAAGGGCAATACAAACCGTCATGGGGATGTAAAGTACAGCATAGGGAATATAGTCGGTAATATTGCAATGACTATACTAGACTGATCAGGGTGATCACTTTGTAAGTTATATAAATGTCTAATCACTATGTTGTACACCTGAAACTAATATTGCATATTAACCTTAACTAATAAATAAATAAAGATAAGTCTTCCCCCAAAATAAGTTAATATTTTTGTACTTGTCATTGCAGTATTTTGTGTGTATGTATGTATATAGAGATATAGATGGATATATTTATGTTATACTGTAAATATCATTTTATATCTTGCTTTTCTTATTAAATATTAGGAATACTTCCTTATATCATAAGGATATATTCTAAAATATGTTAAAATTTTCTGTTATATAGGCATATGATGAAATACTATACAGCAACTAAAATGAATAAACCAGAGCTTCAATGTATCAAGAAATACTAATTCTTCTCCTGGCCAGGTGGCTCGGTTGGTTGGAGTGTTGTCCCATGCACCAAAATGTTGCAGGTTCCATTCCCAGTCAGGGCACATACCTAGGCTGTGGGTTTCATCCCCACTTGGGGCACATACGGGGGACACCAATCAATGTTTCTCTTTCTCTCTCTCTACTCCCTTCCTCTCTCTCTAAAACCAATGAAAGAAAATACCCTCAGGTGAGGATTAAAAAAAGAAATACTAATTCTTAATATAAGATTAATTAAAAAGGTAATTTACAAAGTAGGAAATACAATTTAGTTTTTGAGTAGTAAAAGATCAAAACCAATATTACATACTGTTAATGTCATCATCAGACATGTAGAAAGTATAGAAAATGGATAGAAGGAATTTTCTCTGGGGAGGGAGGAAAGAGGTTGAAATTAGAGAATGTATAAAGAGAGTTGGTTTTTTATTTTTGTTAGTTCTTTAAAAAATGATCTAAACCAAAAACGGTAGCATCTTAAGACATTTATTTGATGAATCAATACATGTTCATTATATTCTCTGTACTTTTCTGCATGTTTGAAATATACATTTTCATTTTTTGAATTAATAGACTTTAGTTTTTAGAGCAGCTTTGGCTTTCTAGAAAAGTAGAATAAAAGTACAGGAAGCTCTCACATACCTTCTCACCGCCCCCTTCACACACACACACACACACACAGTTAGTTTCCCCTCTTGTTAATATCTTGCCTTAGTGTGGTACATTTATTACAATTCAGCCAATACTGATACATTATTATTAACTGAAGTCCATCATTTACATTAGCATTTGCTCTTTGTGTTGTATGCTCTATGGGTTTAGACAACTGTATAATGACATGTCTAATCTAGGAAACAGTTTCACTGCCCTAAAAATTACCTGTGCTCCACCTATTTGTTCCTCACACCTCCCTCCCTCCACCCAAACCCCTGGCAACAGCTGATCTTTTCACTGTCTCCATAGTTTTGCCTTTTCAGAATGTCATGTAGAGTTGGAATCAGACAGCATGTAGCCTTTGCAGATAGGCTGCTGAATGAATCACCTTTGAATCAACCATCTAATGAAGAAAAAATCCACCAGGAATTTCACTGTTTTGATATAATTATTAACCACTCATACAGTGTGTCTTTTCTCATGTAAATGGAATCATAGTGTGCAAAATATTATATTACTTTTTCACTTTACAAACAATATATTATGAAAGCAATGTGATTCAAAAAACATTTTAAAGGCCTAAAAGAATGTTTTATTGTATAGAATATATCAGGGAGTTAACGAGTAGATAAACATTATTGGACATTTAGGCTTGTTTTCACCTGCGGCAGGAAGTTTTTCTGGCCTTGGGGAGCCCCTCTTAAATTAAAAAAGGCCCTTAAAGTCTCCAGAGAATTGGGAACAGTCAGCCTTCCAGATATGTGTCACCTGGACAACATGGTTGACATTAACTGTGAGTTCCCTACAGTCAAAGACACTGTTTACCTACTTTCCTCCTCTCAGTGCCCGACACAGAGCCCAGCACACAGCGCCCAGCACACAGCAGGTGTTTGGGGAACATGGATGCAACGTATCTCAAGTGCCCTAATCACGTTACCCTGGGGTCCTCTCTGAGGCAATGAGGAAATTCCCGAACCACAGAAAGGACTGAGTTCTTTAAGAGCTTGGACTGTTCACCAGGACTCCAAGAAAGAGATCAGGGAGCCCTGTTTTCTAGAGCAGAGCTAGTTGGGCTCCCTGAAGAACTGGGACGCTGGGATTGGGTGGGACCAGAGGGCAGTGGGCGTGTCTGCGGTGAAACAGTGAGAACCCGCCCACCGCTCTGGGGCTCAAGGCCACCGCGACTGGAGTTTTGTGCAGGTGGAGGAAGTGCTCAGGCTCCCCTGAGAATGTTTTCTTTTCTTGGGTCAGCTTAATAGTATTGGTTGAGAACTTGGGGTCTGGTATGGGACTTCTGGTTCAAATCCCAACTCAGCCACTCTCAGGCTATTTGACTGTAGGCAAGTGGCCAAGCCACAATGATTTCACCCCAAAGAAGAATAAAAGAACCCCACCTCAAAGAGCTGTCGTGCAGGTTAAATGAGATTATACATATATATATATATACGATTATATATATGATTATATGTGAGATTATATATGTATACACACACACACACACACACACACACACACGAAGTAGAAGGCCAAGTGGTGGTGCTTAGTAAGTACTCAGTGCATGCTGCGACAGTAAGGGCTGAGCATCTGTTCTTTAAAAAAGCAAAGTGAACGGTCAGCAAGAACATGAGATAGCCCAGCCTAGAAGGTCAGCAGGATTCTCACACCAACACTTTCCTTTTAGAGAAAGGCCCAGCACATTTCACAACACTAGGTATGGCTTCCATTCAAGTGGGTGGGGAGCTATAGGAGCAAGAAATAGAGACACCCTACCCAGGAATGCCAACGGTATTTGGGCTACTTTAATGATTTCTGCAAGCTCCCTGCCGGTCCATATGCATTCCCTTCTATTTATGTTTATTTTCACATGTAGCCATCTCTAGCTCCTATATTCTGTTTGGTTGCTAACTCCAGCCATTATAGGTGGATTTTCAAATGGACACATGGCCTTTGAAGCCACCTAGCTCTACCTCCCGCCCAATGAGGGGATGTCTCTCCATAATGGCCCCAGCGTTCTTGTCTTATCTAGAAGACATTCTGGATTCCTCTCTTTCCTTCAGTCATTTCCAAGCAAACCTGGTCTTTGAGACCTATTTTGAAGATTCCACCTTCAAAACAGATCTTAAATCTCTACTCTTCCTACTATCACCTGTGCTACTCTCCTTCATCTCTCGCCTAGACTGCTGGCCCCTAGTTGGTCTCCTCACTTCTATACTTCCATCCTACTGAGGATGTTCTTCCTCAGGAACCAGAGCACCTTATAAAAAGGTAAATCAGATCAGGACTCTCCCCCTATCTTAGGCTGAGTTCCCAGGAGCAGGCCCTGAGACAAGGATTCATGAGCAAGTGTTTTATTTAAAAAGTGTCCCCAGGATAAACCCAAAAGGGAATGGGGGGAGTTGCACAGGGAATTGGAAGTCACCAAGCAGGGAAGAAGCCTGGGAGCCTGGACTGCATCCAGATTTGGTCCTCCTAAGGATGACGGGCTTTTCCTCCCACTCTACTGGCTGAGTCCTGGGCTAAGAGAGGTGAGGAGGAGCTCTCTGTGCACGCAGGCCAAGTGCTCCAGCATCCCAAGGGTTGATCTTGGAACAACGTTGCAGGAGCTGGTCCTTACAACACAAGTACACGGAAGCTGGGGGACCGACATGCAGAAACTGCAACAGGGACCCTTGGCAGAGCACCAGCGAGGTCCACTCCAGTTTCCTCCCTTCTTTCCTACCACATTTCCTTCATAACACACATTGTGATTTATAAGTAGTTCATACAATTGTCTCTTTATTTGTCTGTTTTCCCCCTGATAATGAAGTCTCCAGGAGAGTAGTGGGTACATTTGTCTTGTTGTCTTTTGTACCCCAGTGCCAAGAATAGAGATGGTACCTTGTGGGGTCTCCATAAAAATGTGATTGAATGGATAAAAGGACAATGGGACCTCGGTTTGGACACCTGTAGCCATGAGGAGCTTCTGCAGGTCATCCTTCCGGAGAGCCTAAACTGCAAGTCTGACCAAGGCTGAGCTGTAATCAGCCCTGGTTCACACCAGCCAGTCTCCCATCTGGAACAGCTCAGGAGATGAGGATGTCTTCCATGTCACATACCTCCAATGTCCCACCTGTCTCTCCTCCAGACTAACCAATCCCAGCTCCTCCAAACGTTCCTTGTTTGACTTGAATCTTAGAGCCACTGGCATCCATAATTTCACTAGTCTGATAAAATTCTTCTTACCTACCCACACGATGAATGCATAGCGATCCCTCCCATGGCACGCTGAGTACACCCAATCTTGGAAGGTAAACTGGGTCAAGCCAGATAAGAATTTAAAGGAGCGAAGCTGAAGATGACCTGCCAGAGCTCCAGAGCAAGCAGACCCAGGTTTAATCCTAGCTCCACTCTTGTTAAATGACTGATCTTAGGCAAAATACTTAATTCCTTCATCCGTATCAGGGGGAAAATATAAGAGCACCCATATAGCAGAGCTGGTGTGAGAGTTAAATTAAATAAGACAATGGATATAAAGCACTTAGCAGAGTGCCTGGCATACCTTTAAGGACTTGGATCTTCCCCAAACTCTACCTCTGACCTGATAGCTCTCCATGCCCCCACAAGCCACTTTTTCCCAGTCAGATCTTCCTGGTAACCCAGCTCCATCCCAGGCACTAAGGATGGGGGAGAAGCAGGAAGCTCTCTTTCCTTCTCACCTACATATGCACTTCTCATTCCTTGTCTAGCCTGCTGTATTAGTATAGTGAGCATTGTGTCTCTGGTTCCTGACTTTAATGGAAGTGTTTCTAATATTTTGCCATCGATTATGATTTTTTTCTAGCTTTCGTGCTATATAGCCTTTATCCGATGTGGGGAATTCTCTTCTACATCTGGTTTGCTAAGTTTATATAATATGTCATTGGGGTTATTTGGCTTGTGTCTCTAGGTTGGAAGTGGAGCACTGGAAATCAGGGATGCAGGGTGATGAGAAGGTTGGGTTGGGAGGTATCCTGGGGCTATCAGAAGAAAGAACGGAGGCCAACTGAGGCCAAGCGAGCAGGCTGGGGGATGATCAAGCTTTCTATCCTGAGGGACCGTCATGGTACTGAGAGTGACTCCTCAGACTCTGCTCCTGTGATTCAAAAACTCCACTGGGCCCTCGAGGGTAGCCACGCAAAACTTGGCTCTAGTTACAGTTGTTCTCCTTCTTTTATTAATTTAAATAAGCAATTCTGAATTTTCAAGAAGCTTCTTGAATTGGAGCAGATAACTGAAACTTCATCCCTTTTCACGGGAAAGCTTTGGGGACGTGGATCTGATCCTGGTTTTCCATTCCACTCAGCTGCTGTGAAAGCCACTTGTTCTTGCTGTGGGCAGATCAAGCCTCTTTTTCTCCCTGATGGAAATTCAGGAAGGAAACCAAATAATTCCCAGCAGAGACAAGAGTTGACCACAGTACCATCCAAAAGGGCTTTTAAAGGTTTCAATCTTGCATGTGAGAACATTGGCAGCCGAGGGTGGTTACTCGCTCTACACCATCAGCTACACAGAAGGCTTGGGAGGAGATGTGGTCTGCAATTTTGACAGGAAATTCTTTTTTGATGGAGAAGTGGCAGTGGAAACACTGCTGAGGTGCACTTTAACACCGAAAAATTTCTGTGGGAGTGTTTGTGACAAGCATCCAAAATAAAGTACTAAACACTCATGCATAGATATTTCTCAGTAAACCACCCTGCTCACACCATGGGACAGGTGAAAGGAAGGGACATTCTGACATCAAAATCACCCAGTGTGGCATCTATTGTTTGCTATTCTAACCCTATTATATGGCATCTTTGGGGTATTTGTTTTGTTTTTACCATGATTGATGGAAAATTGGCTGACTTGCCCCTGGAAAACCAAGAGTTGGCTGTGCTTCACTTTAAAAAAAAATTTTAAATTTATTTTTAGAGAAAGAGGAAGGGAGGGAGAAAGAGAAGGAGAGAAACATTGATGTGTGAGAGAAACATCGACTGGTTGCCTCTTGCATGCCCCCAACTGGGGACCTGGCCCGCAACCCAGGCCTGTGCCCTGACTGGGAATTGAACCCGTGACCTTCAGGTAGGCAGGACGATGCCCAACCCACTGAGCAACACCAGTCAGGGCTGTGCTTCACTTCTTTTCTTAGTTTCACGCTTAAGAGCGGTGAGGAAAATAAGTGCTAAGCAACCTGTCATAAAGGAAAATTTAAACGAACTGGTAATGTGTCAGACAGCTTTGGAATAGTCTCAGGGGAGGCAAGTAAATAATATCTAGGAAGAAACATTGAAGGAACTGGCATAGCTCAGCCTCAAAAAGAGAAGAGGGCAGGATTACATAGTAACTGTTTCTAATACAGGAAACTAGGTAGTATGTGGACTCCAGAAACACCGTCCATGCTCAGCTGATGGTGGTGTAGTGGGGAAAAGCCCTGGGCTTAGCTTATGGGAACAATGCTCCAGCCCCCCCTCTGTCAACAGGTGACCTTGGCAGTCTCCCTGTCTACCTCAGTTTCCACCCCCATAAAATTAAAAAGTTGGATCACTTTAGGATTCCCAGGCAAGATTTCCTGTAAGGCTCCCAAAAAAAGAAATGTTTAGATGTTTCAAACCACTCCAAAGGTATAGTACTTTTAAATTATTACATAATAAATGCATTTATGCAGTGAGCAGAATCGTTCAAACATGGGACTTGCTAGAAAAAAGGATACTAAGAGAAGTGTTCCGCGGTAAGACTTCGGGAACCAGTCTGTGCGTTAGGACGCTCCGGAGGCGGGGCTGTGCCTGCCTGCTCCTGGAGACCTTAGCGCCCCGCACGGCCCCTCCTCACGTGCTCAGTAAGCGTCAGACACACACATGCACAGAGGACACAGCATGAACTCCCAGGTCCCCCTCACCCAGCTCCAGGCTTCATCCCTCATGGCCGATCTGTGCTCCCACCCAACTGACCCCTAAACCTCCTCTCAGGTTATTTTGAAGCAAGTCCCAGACATCATGTAAGTTCACCCACTAATATTTCAACCTGTCTCTCTAAAAGACAACTAGTTTGCATATACAATATCATCACACCAAAAACTGAACCGCACTTTCTTAAATACCAGCTGTCAATTCAGTGTTCAGATTTCTCTGATCGTGCGCTAAAAATGTTTCATTTGACCTAGAAGCACCCCGCCGCCGCCGCCACCCATACACCCCTTGGGATCTGCTTACTGCAGGGGCGTGGTCTCTTGTTCTAGAACTTGTACCCACAGTTGGGATATTGCTGGTTGCCTCTCCATAGTATCATTTAACACATACTTTGTATTGCCTTCAAAATGTTAGTTAGATCAAAAGACTTGATCGGGTTCAGTTTCTATTTTTTTCTGTCAAGAATGCTTCCTAGGTAGTCTGTTGTATTTACATCAGAAGGTATACAATGTCCTTTCATATTTCTTTTTCTTTTTACGTTAGCAACCATAGATGATCATGCCTAGATCCACTATTTCATTACAAGTTGCAAAATTGTTGATACGCTAACTTCATCTCTTCATTTATCACCCGGCATATTTCTAGAAGGAAAAGCTTCCCCTCATCAACTATGTGGTTATCCTCATACAGCTGGAAAAGGATGGCAGAGTAAATGCCAGTTCTCTCCATTTCTTTATCAGTTTTAAAATAACAGGCTGTTCCCCAGCATCCTTCAAAAAACGACAAATGGTCTTTTTTCTAAGTGCTATTACAAACTCATGGGTTTAAATATATACATGGAGTTTGAGTTCAATGAAGGTATAATCCACATTGATTATCCCCTCACGGGTCACTGGGATGGTAGGGACATTTGACCCAGCTCCAGTGTATTGGAGTTTCTTTCTCTTTTCTTTTTTTCTTTCCAATTTTATTATGATACAATTTACATATAACACTGTATTAGTTTAAGGTGTGTAACATAATAATTTAATAAATAGATATAGATATTGCAAAGTAATTACTATGATAAGTTTTAGTTAACATTCATTGCCTCACATAGTTACAAATATTTTTCTTGTGATGAGAACTTTCAAGATTTACAGTCTTAGCAACTTTCAACTATATAACAGGGTACTAGGAATTGTAGTCACCATGCTGTACTGTGAAGCCCCAGAAACTTATTCCACAGCTTCTGCCCTGGGAAATCAGGAAAAGAGCGCCTGCTTCAGCTTAAAGTTGGCCCCCAAATCACCTCAAATGGGTGTCTACACAGAACTCATTCCCGGTAACTACCTTCCCGCCCATTCCCACCCGACTCCCTGCTCCTCAGCTATGACGGTGTTGTTTTGGGAGGCACCTAGAAGGGAAAAGTAAGGCGTAAGGGAGAGTAACCTGCCACCTAATTCTAGGTGTGCTTAACTGCGTTAGTCCCCATCTTGGGTTTGGGTGCATCCCGTCACCACCCAGGAGTCCTGGGCCTGGGGTCGCCGGCTGCCCTGCCTGGCCCCCGCATATCCCTGGTACGTATGACTCTGGTGTCCAGACGGCAGAGTGAGCCAGGAAGAACCTGGTTTCCAGGTCTCAAAAAAGTAGGCTCCGGGGGAAGCGAAAGGCTTGGTTGGGAGCATGGGGCAGAGGTGAATGCAGCTTCATGCATAGCTTTAAACATTCAGACATACGGTACATGGGGCAATGTGGGCACCTTTGTAAATGCCAGGGCACTGTGGTCCTTCAGGCTCAGACATTCCAAGCCAGTGTGTGAAGTAAGCAGATGTGGGCTTCACAGCTCCGTCTCGGCCCTTGCCCCAGTTCTTCCTCTTCCTTTCCCAGTCGTCAAGGAGAACAGACTGCTGTTGGCGTTGTTGAATTTTGAGTGTGCTGAGAATTTGTCTTGGGGCTGCTGCTTTTCCTTTAAAGTTGGTGGAAAGCTGCAGTTTTGAGGGAGTGTGGTGGGAGTTTGAGACGAACCTCAGAGGGATCCTGATAGTCAAGGGTGACACTAACCACTTGGTTAAAGCTGATGAATCATGGCACAGACACCTCGCCCAAATGCTCTCACCTGAGAACTCCGAACACAGACGTACAGGCTGAGCATTTCTGCATCAGCCGCCTCAGGGGCCACGGCGGCCGGCTGCCGGTGTGTCTGGAGCCATCCTAAGTCCTTCCTTGCCTAAATCTTCGTTGTTGGCCTCTTTGTTCCTTAGGTGATGTACTCAATAGCCTTCAAAAAATTATTTTTTTTTTAGTTTGAGCTAGCCTAAGGCAGTTTCTGTTGCCTTCACACACATGTACACACACACACACACACACACACACACACACACACACTCTTAACTAAAACCACTGTAAGGAAGAGGTCTGGATAAGGAGCCAGAGCACCTAGATTCACCCCTTTCCCTCTGACACTCCCATCCCTGTTGTCACATCTTTAAGTCCCAGGCTTACTAATATCTGCCTATAAGCAGAGCTGAAGCAGTAAGATGAAATAAACATGATTAAAAAATAATAATGATAATAATAATACCTATCTCTCCTTTTAGCAATTTGTATACCAGGAACTGTGTTACGTGCTTAACATAAATTATTTGATTGAATCTAGTACTCAAAAACAACTCAATTTGTTGGGAAGATTTTGACCCTGCATAGAAAAATCCTAAACTCAAAATAGCTGAAACATAAGGAAGTGAGTTATTTTATACGTAACAGAAAGTTATTAACAAGGGCAGCTCCAGGGCTGGTTAAATTAGAGTCCTGGCGATGTCGTCAGGGACCCTGATGCTTTCCCCCTCTGCTCGGTTGGCTTGGGTCTCCTGGTGACTGCAAAATAGCTGCTTGGTTTCCAGGCATCCAATTGAACAGGACACTGTTTAGTGGAGGGATGACCTCTTCCTTGAATCTTTTTTTTAGGTACAAGAAAAGCTTTCCTAAAGGCCTCCCGCTGCTCAACTGCCCCATCTCTGTGGCCAGGACTGGGTCATACACTCATGCTTAACCCTAACCATTGAGCAGGGAGTAGAATCGCTGCCAAGAGTGACTCACCGGAGTTGAGAGGAGCAGAGGTAACACACTGAAAGAAAAAAAAAAAAAAGAGGTCTTTTCTAGCAAGGAAGGGAGAAAACTCTTAGGTTGTTAACCAACAGCATCTGCTACAAACCTTATGAGATACAAGTGGAGATATAAGAGGAGAGGTAAAGTGACTTGTCCAAGGAAAAATAACTAGTTAATGGCAGATGTGAGAACTGAACCCAGAATTGTCTGTCTCTAAAACCTGCTCTCGTAACCTGTCCTCTGGCAGCCAGTTAGTCCTCACTAGATCCTTTTGCCTTTGAGGAATTCAAGTCACTGAAGCTTTCCTGGGTGTTTCATGAGAAGAGCTGGTATGGGAGCTGCCAGCCACCAGATTCCAGAGACCAAACAACAGAGCAAATTGTATTCAGTTTCTTCCCCTGTGGGGAATCTCTTTACTCCATTTAGAGGCAATTTAGAACAATGTAAACTCAGCAAACAGCAGGCTTCATTGCCAGATCTCTGGCTTTCTAGGTGAGCAACACACGTGAATAAACACCCCTTTCTGTGTCCTTCCAATTTTCCTCTTATTTGCTTATTTTCCTCTGCAGGGAATTCCTCCTTCCCAACTTCAATCATTTGGTTCTGGTGGGAACTTTGAATGACAATGCCAAGGGGTGACATCCAAATAGTTGACAGATGGGAAAGCACAGACGCTGCCCAGTCCGAAGGGTCACAGGCAGCAGTGGCAAAGCAGGAGGAGGCGGCCCCTGGCTAGACCAGCAGACGACCAGCTTCGGGTGGTGGGCCACAGGGAAGTCCCGGTGCCCCAGGGAGGGCGAAGTGGCCCGGAGATGGGGGAGGGGCAGGGAATCAGGAGGCTTGGGCCAATAGGTATGTACCAACCAGCATGGCAACACTTCATTCCGTGAATTCTTAATTGTAAATGTTGCATGTATCAGTTCTAGAAAGTCTATTTGATCCTTTGTGTATAGATCCCAATTCTTTATTGAAATTTTTTACCTTTTCATATTTGTGCTTTTTTCCTCTATTTTCTTTAATATGTTTATAATACTTATTATAAAGTCCTTGTCTACTAACTCAATTATCAGAATCATTTGTGGTTCTGCTTCCATGGTCTGCTTTTTCTCTTAATGATTAGTCACATTTTCCTGCTCTTCGCAATGTCTCATAACTGAATAAAACAACCATAGGGGTTGTAGATGATGTTATTTTTCTCAAGTGATGATTCTCTTTTGCTTCTGTTAGCAGATGGGGTGAGGGACCGATCGCCTCCATCCGGTCAGGGATTTAGCTGCACTGGGGCTGGGTTGCAGTTTTATTAGTCCCAGTCCAGCCTTGAGTCATCTTGTTCCTTGGGGGCAGCCCACTCAAGCTGCTGACTGACAGCCTGCCAGGTCTTCTCAACCCTGAAAGCCAGTGGAAGATTCAGTTCTGTTCTTAGGAGTTTAGGCTCCTTGGTCTCTTGCCCTACACAGTTTCAAAATTCAGGAAATGTGTTGAGGGGGATCTCCACCGTATGTTTGACACAGCCCGCCTCTCTCCGACAGGATTTTGTTTCCTACGTACCACAGGTCTGCGGGAAATTTCCCTCTGCTGTTAGACACACCTAGCCCAACCTCTCCTGTTCCGCCCCAGAATCCAGCAAATGCCCCATGTGAAAAACTGACCATGTGCTTGGAGCTCCTCTAGATTCCAGTGTCACACTCCTCCAGATCACATCGACCGTCAGAGCTCTCTCTGAGTCTCTCTTTGTCTCTGCAATGACCTTATGCCCAGGCCTGACCAGTGTGGCTCAGTTGGCTGGGCGTTGTCCTGTAAGGAGAAAGGTTGCTGGTTAAACTACTGGTCAGGGCACATGCCTGGGTTGTGGGATCTGTCCTGGTCAGGAGCATACGAGAGGCAACTGATTGATATTTCTCTCCCTTTCTTTCTCCCTTTCTCTCTCTCTCTCTAAAAACAAATAAATGAAATCTTTATTAAAAATAAAAAACCTTATGTCCACACCAAACTCTACCCTAGGCCTGCCCCCAGATTTGGCAAACACCCCCAGGAAAGAAAATGATCAGAGATTATCAGCTCATTTATAAAGGGCTCTCTCTTCTCCAGAATTTTAGTTCATTAGTGCTCATTGTTGTCACAACAATCCAATGTCTTTAAAAATATGATTTTATAACTTACTCAGATTTTCTAGTTATTTCAGCAGGAACATTGGGTTGTTGCGACATACCACATCCTATCCAGAAGTTCTGTGAAATTATTTCAAGATGTAACCACAGCGTGGTCATGCAGGTATGACCCAAAATGCTACGATACAAGGCATGATACATGGCTGAATGAACCCAATCGTGCCAAAGCCCTCCTCTATATGTCACTACAGTGAGGACAGGTGACCCAAGTAGATCACCCAGAGCCCTTCTGCACTGCAGCTGGGAGTCAAGAACGCCTTTGTATTTGCAGTGGGTGGGAGGCGGGACAAAGGTCTGAGAGTAAGTCTAGAGCTTCCGCTGGCTATGTCCCATCCTCATGCAGGAAGCCAGGCTCTAGTCGGGGGCAATGAAGCCCTCACACAGAAAGAAGGGGTGTAGGAGCGTCCAGGACATGGGTGTTGGGGTCTCTGACTCCTGTCGTTCCTGCTTACTGTGGCTTCCTTACTGGGATGAGCGACAACTCGCTTTTTTTTTTTTTTTTTTTTTTGCCTGAGCTAGTTCCAGCCTCTTGAGAGGCTGGGTGAACTCGCGCTCTCTCTCTCTCACTCTCCCTCTCTCTCCCTCTCTCTCCCTCCCTCCCCCTTTCCCTCCCTCCCTCCCTCTCTCTATATATAGATATACAAATAGATATATCTATAGATCTCTCTCTCTCTATATATATATAGAGGGACATCCTGTGCATATAATACATATAATAATTTGCAATATGTATCACTGTGAGAATAACCAAAATTAGGTAAGTGTGACAAAAGGTTGACAATGTGTTTCACACTCTTGAGTGGTACCATGTCAAGAACAGGAGAAAAGCGTTGCAAAAGGAGCATACTGCAATGCTACTGATATTCTTGCAGTAAAACCAACAATGTACCCATTTCAAGAGAGTTATCATCTTAATTCTAATTTCTTCCCCTCAAGAACAATTTGAATCTCTTTGGCATCCAAAGTCTCATAGATCAATAAAGCTTCAGCTAGATTCTTATGTTCTTTCGCATGCGTCTTCAAGATATGTTTGGCTCGTTCATATGAGTCCCTCAGAAGGATTCTGATTTCTTGTTCAATAGCTGACTGCGTTTCTTCTTAAGAAAAGTGGAGGTGGTTTATGTTACTTGGAACTCAAAGAGACTCAGGTAAGACTGCTGCTTCAGTGATGGGCAGGTCTAGAAGGGCCTGGCGAAAGGTATCTCCTTCATTGCACAGAAGGTTGGTGGTACTGCTGGGACCTCAGCTTTGCATCATGAGCCCTCACCCCAAAGGGAGGTGGATGCTTCAGGATTCCAGACGCTCAACCCACTGTATGAGGAACTTGAGACCTGCCTGAGAAGTCTGTCTGCCAAAGCCGTGCTGTTTCACTTGATTCCAGCTGGGAACCTGTGTCCTCACTCTCGATGATATTCATAGGTGGGGGGAATGGGAACAGGGAAATTCCTGTGTTTGCACATTTTAACCACTCCTGGGGCTCCCGACTCGCAGATGAGCCTGAAGTTTACACCGGAGGGTAAACAAGATAGCTATTTGGACATCACACACCACTTTGCCAGTTTCCGTTCTCTTGAATTATTTACCATCTAATTGTCTGCATCGAAACAGAATCTGGAGACACAGTCAGCCACGTAGCCTTATTTGTGAGTTAGAGAAGGAAAACCAGAGTTTGGAGAAGGACAGGGAGCAGAAAAACCTCACGGCTTTCTGAAGCTCTCCAGCAAAGTGGGTTCGACGGGCGCAGCAACACACAGAGCCGCAGGCTGGAGGCTCTCCCTGGCTCTAGCAGTGCAGTCTCCCCTCTGAGGCCACGCCTGACAGGCAGGCAGAGGCCCGGGTTCCTGTCTGGACTTACCCCCAAGCCTCGGTTTCTCGTCTGCAAAAGGCAGGTTGCGAAGCGGGGTGGTTGGAAAAATAAGTCTCTCTTTTGACTTAAAAGATTGTTATCACAAATTTTATTTTCACCATTGTGCCAAGAATTTCCCATAGGAATAAAGATTAGTAGCTCTGAAAACAAGAAAAATAGTCTAAAAATAATTCAGGCAGTAAAATAGAAACTTCGGAAAACTTAGAATATAATAACAAATAAAACTCACCAGTAGTCTCACTTCTCAATAAGAGTCACTCATGATATTTTGATACATTTTCTTCCAGAGTTTTTCCAACCATATATCTATAATATTATTGGGAAATATTAATTATACTTCTTTTATGGTCTAGTTTTTTCTATTCAACATTTTGTAGTGAGCCTCTACCCCATGTCAATACTCTTTTAAAACATGATTTTTAATGGCTAATTGTTTTCAAATAGTTCGCTGTAAAGAGGTACATAATTCAAATATTATTAACTAGGATTCAATGGATTCAGTTTGAGTTCACATTAAAATCTAATCAGGATACTATGTAGGATGCTGATAACAATACCGTCACAGACCAGACAGAGAGGATGAGGAGCAGACCTGGAAGCAGTTCTTCCCTTCCAGGACAGTTTCCTGCTGCACAGTGAGTCCACACTGTGGGCCCATGAACGGAAGTGAAAGAAAGGGAGCGATGGATGGATGGATGGATGGATGGATGGATGGGTGGTCAAGGTGAGGGATGTATGTAAGCATTCAGGTGAGGGTGTGTGAGTGGGGAGTAGATCCTAGAAAACTCATGACCCTTATATGGAACTTGCTTGTAACTGCTATCATGCTATTCCATATGCTATCGCGGCCTAAAAACTATAGGCCACATGCCACCTTTATATTCACATTTCCTTCTGTTTCTCTGAGTATACTTTTTCCTTCTACATAGCTGAAATCTAAAGTATGAATATTTTTACTACCTGTTATCTTTTCATGTGTACAAATTTGGTCTTCAGATCTGATTTGTATAAGTTTAAGATAGAGGAAAGGGAACTGTGTATCAACAGAAAAAGACAATTTATCCATTTACTAGTTAGGGTCCTGTTTATATCACCAATTTAAACTCAAATCAACATGATTTGACATTTGCAGAAAAACAATCCATTTCCAACAAATAATTTTCAAGATAGGGAATGAAGGAGGAGGTAGATATGCAACGAGGAGACAGCCAATGCCTCCCTTTTCTTCATAGGCAACTAGGGGGAGGGGACAAGGGGTAAGTAAAGGCATGTCAGGGAAAGTTGGAGAAGCATCCACACCTGCTCATTATATCAAGTGTCTAGAGACTCTCTAAATAATTCAGGTGCAGTTGGCTCCCTCCTGGGGCAGGTGTTGAGGAGAGTTTCCAGACAAGCATCTCCTCTTGCAAAACTGGAGCAGACCGAGGATCTGATTACTTGAAAAGGGGTCCAGTTAGTAGCTATGACAACCTCCTTCTTCAGCCTTACTTACAATTTGCCTTGGACTAAGAAGGTACAAGAAGCTTCTGGGAAAATACTACTGCTGCTGGTGGTTAAGAGCAATGATGCCCAGCTGTCTGGGTTCTGATCCAAGTTCCACTGCTTCCAGCTGTGTGGCATTAGGCAATTTACTCAGCCTCTCTGATCCTCGCTTTGTGCACCTGGAAAATAAGGATAACAATGTCCTCAGACTGGTGTTGCATAAGGCTTTTATTTTAGTGCCTGGTACATAGTAGATCTCTCTGAAGAGTGTCCCTACCTGATTTGCTAGGAATAGATGTTTGGACTTTAAAGAAAAGAGCAATATCCAGAACTAAGAGAAAACTATTTCTTATAGCAGAATAAACAATAGCAGCTTAGAGTTATCAAAGGTTTATCATATGCTGGATGTTATGCTGAGTATTATGCTGAGTATTAAGACAAGTATTATTGACGTTCAGGGAACCTGAGACTTTCCCCAGGTCAAACTGCTAGTAGGTTGTGAAATCAAGGTCCAAACCCTGTTCTGCCTCTAATCCAAAAAAAACTCCTGTGTTCTTACCTCTAGGTGAGCAGGTCTCTGAAGTTATTTTTCTGTGCCAGCATTGTGTCCAGGTGAGCAGTCTGAGGATGGCGCCTGGGGTGCAGGCGCCAGGACTTGAGGGAGGGCTGACCTTCTTAGTTCTATGGGGCCAGACTGCCCCCTAGTGTTGGAGGAGTCTTAGGGCAAGATGGAATAAAGAGTAAGCTGCTTTTCTTCTGAGGTGTAGTGAACTCTCCTCCCTTCCAGCCTGGAGCAAATCTGTCTGGTTTGGTGCCCTCCTATTGTCTAAAGGGTTTCTCCTGTGGATAAGGGTAAAATGGACGGTAAATACTGGGAGTTAAGAACTATCTGAGGGGCAGAGCAGCAATTTTCACACAGGCTAAGCTCCGAACCATTGGGTGGTGGGGAATGTCTCTTATTTCCAGCACAAAGCACTTAATAAGTGCTCACTGAATACAGAATGAAGTTTTAAATCTCATTCTCACTAAAGGGAGTTCTGCCAGTAACAGTGGTTATAAAGTTATTCATTGACTTTTGCCGGAAGCACTAGCAGAAAAGACATTGTGACAGGTAACCCACTGTCCACTCCAGCAGATTCCAAGGGCACGTTCATGTTCACAACTAGGTGAGAACAATGACAGAAATAAGATGTGAGCAGAAACTATATACGATCATTTTAGGTTGCCACCCTCACTCCAGGGTCCCAATGGCTCCAAGGTCTCAGAGAAGGCCCCCTGCACCTCCCTAATTCTGCACAAGTAGTCCATTTCAACATGCAATCAATAGCTACCATAAGGAAACAATTTAAGTGTCCATCAATAGATGAATGGATAAAGAAAATGTGGCGCATATATATGAATGTTATTCAGCCATAAAAAGAAGGGAATTCTACTATTTGAGACAACATGGATGAGAACATTATGCTGTGTCACAAGTCAGACAGAGACAAATACAATCTCCCTTCTATGTGGAATCTCAAACACACACACACACACACACACACACACACACACACCCGCCCCAAGCTCATAGACACAGAGAACAGACTGTTGGTTGCCAGAGGCAGGTGAAGTGGCTGAAAGTGGTCAAAAAGTACAAACTTCCAGTTCTGAAATAAATAAGTCCTGGGGATACTTTTTTACTGTACAGTAAGGTGGCTGTATGTAATAATCCTGTATTACATATTTTAAAGTTCTTAAGAGTAGATCTTAAAAGTTTTCATCACAAGAAAAAAATGTATAACTATGTATGGTGACAGATGTTAACTAGACTTATTGTGCTATCATTTCACAATATATACGAATATCAAATCATTGTATTGTCCACCTGCCACTAATGTAGCATTATATGTCAAACTTCAATAAATATTTGTTGATCACTTAGTACTGCTTCCAGGTCTGCTCCTCATCCTCTCTGTCTGGTCTGTGACAGTATTGTTATCAGTATCCTTCATAGTATCCTGATTAGATTTTAATGTGAACTCAAACTGAATCCATTGAATCCCAATTAATAATATTTGAATTATGTACCTCTTTACAGTGAACTATTTGAAAACAATTAGCCATTAAAAATTGTGTTTTAAAAGAGTATTGACGTGGGTGCTTAGCTGTGCTCAGCAGGAAATATAAAGACAGATATACCAGGTGGGTCCCTATTGCTAACTGTGGTTAACTCGGATGGAGCTTCTTTCATTAGCTAGGTGTCTAATCCATTACCTGGTTCTCTCCTGATAGGTAGGTGTTAGTCCCTCACTTTTTGCCAATAAGAAAATTGAGGCTCATTTCAGTAAAATAACTCTGCTAAGTTCACACAATTTACAGTAAGCATTGAAGGTCAATATGACTCCCAAATGCATGCTCTTTCTGCTATGTCATCCTGGCTAATTCGTTAGAACAATAAGGTTCCTTTTCTAAAATGCAAGTACTTCCAAGAGCATTGCTCCTACTGAGCCATCAGTTTAAAAACAGATGGCTTTTCTTACACTTTGGTTGTTTTGCTTTCTCCAGCCTAATTTCCTGCTGATCCTTTGTCTGTACCCTCTGCTTAGGGCAGGTATGTATACAAGCCACACACTCCTCTCCAAAACTACCCTGGAATTTCACCTTTTCTCCCTCTCTTACAGAGCACTTTAGTTTAGTTTTCCCCCATCCCACCACAAAACCTGAATTACAAAACCCTTCCATGAGCTCAAGGAAACAAAAGTAACTTCCAAGAAAATCCACAAGGCCTTACGGGTTATTGTGGCAAATAGTGCCAACAGCTTACCCAATATTTATACTTTTTCCTTCCTTATGAAGGGGATCCTGGTTTTTGTTCAGGCAGGAATGTGCCCAGCTGCAAAGCTGCATTTCCTAGTCTCCCTGGCTGCTATAGTGGTCCATGTGGCCACATCAAACAGTCCCTTCCCTAACAGCCATGTTTAGGTTAATAGATCCCACTTCCAGTTCCATGAATCAATTAGGATAATTTTTTTCCTACCCAATTTTCCTCCTCCCTTACATTTGACTCCAACTTCTTGGAGCTGCAATGTGCCCAGATCCCTTATAGACAGGGGAGGCCACAAGCTAATTCTGGCCAAGCCACTGGTTGGGCCTTTCTAGGAAGTCACTTAGAAGGGGCCATTGGCACATACTTTTTTTGTCCAGGGCTCTTTCTCCTTCCTGTTGTCTAGACTGAAGTTCTGATGGTTGGGATACCACTATCACGCAGAGGAGGGCCTCAGCCTAGGATGGAAGAGAGAAACCAAGAGGAGCCTGCATGACTGACGACGTCATGGAGCCATCCCCTCAGCCTACCTGGGATACCTACCTCCAGACATTTTTACACGAGACAAAAATGAACTTCTATCATGTTCCTGCCCTGTTCAGATTTTCTCAACTTCTACATTTACTATAGTGATGGGTTCAGGACAATTAATAAGATTGGAGTTTGGGACTTTTGTTTGCTAGGGGTGGAAGGATAATAATTTTTTTTTATTCCACTCCAGTATCCAACCCACAGTGTGGACAGGTTCCTGCTGGCAGATATCTCTCTTGGTCTGTGGTTCTCAGAGTCTGGTTCCTGGGTTGATGGCAGCAGCTATAGCAACAGCTGGAAATTTATTAGAAATGCAAATTCTCAGACCCCATCCCAGACCTAATAAACCAGTGATCTGTTTTAATAAGCACTGCAGGTGATTCTGAGATTCCAAAGTTTGAAAACCACTGATTGTTACAGAGATCTACAGAGAAAGCCATACCTGATCAAGCCACACCTGAACTATACTTCTGGATTTCCTCAGTTAGGTAAACAAATACATACACTTTCTGTTAAAAGTAGTTTGGGGTTTCTGTTACCTGTACTTGAAAATATTTCCACTTTTGCTGCTTAGGAGATACTATCCCTACAGGGCACAAAATGCTACCCAGAAATACTTTGTTCCATGTACATTTGAGAAGCAGATGTGAGCAGTAATAGTGTCAACACCGCCTACCCCTGTGTCAGAAAAGAGGCTTAACAGATTTAAAGCCTCAGCCAGCAAGATGTCCGCAGGATTTGTCTAAATACTCAAAATGTTTGTGTTTGCTTGGAAATTTAAACATGAATTTCTAATTCAGAAGGGCATCCACTGCATGGCTCACAGGCAAGTATCTAGAAACCCAGAGCCTTTTGCTTTGCCTCTACCCACTGCTTACCGCCTGTAGGACTGGTCCCCTCAACCAAGCCAAGATCACCTCTCTTCTTTCAGGCAAAAGATGACATTTACCTGGGCTCCCCCCCTTCTCTTTCCCAGGCCCGAAGTAGGGTTTCTACTGCTCATGCTCTTCTCAGTAGTGGCCGCCCACATATTCCAGGTGCTTAAATGTTTATTGAAACTCAGCGCTCTGTTCCTCATTGCCCGTGTGGAGGGCAAGGTTGGTTTTCTGGTGACAGATGCAGCTGGCATGGGAACATCTGGCTCCTGAAAACCACCTTGTGAGGAACAGAAGAAAATTCTGGTTTCTGGTAAAGGGAAGAGTCAAGCACACAGTTGGGCATCTGAAAACCACAGCAAGTGACCGTCTCCCATTTCCTGAGTGCTTGCTATGTGCCCCTGCTCTGCCAAGTATTTAGATCGCCACCTACAACATAGGAGGTGTCGATATTCCTACAAGGAAACTGACGCTCACAGAAGTCAAGTAACTTGCCCAAAGTCACTGTTTAAGTGGCAGAGCAGACATTTGAACCCAGCTATATTATTGAAAGCCTTCTAAGACGAAAGGGATAAAAATCCAACTCAAACTAGTGTAAGCAGAAAAAGGAAAATTATTGAGTCAGGTCCAGGGGTGGATTTCAGGCACAGTTGGAACTAGGTGGACAAAGTCTCTCTTTCCCCTCTATATATGTTGGTTACTTCTTACCCAGTCTCTCTAGTAGAAGGATAAATATTATCATCCTTAGTCCTAGAGAGTTAGAGCTAACTCTAGAGAAAAAGAGCTTTTTCATTATAATTACTGCAGTAAAAATTCAGTTCCACCAGTATGCTGTGCAGACAAGTTTAAATCACATGCCCAGCCCTGAAGCAATCACTGTAAGCAGGGGAACAGGCTTATCAGACCCAAGACTCAAGACTACCACTAAAAATAGCAAGGCACTGGAATATCAGCATCCTTCCTCTGAATCACATAGATTGAGCAGAATTACTGCAAAATGGAGAGATGGTTCCATAAAATAAGGGAGGAGAGCAAATACCGCCTATTACAATCTAGCCCTTAGCTGCCCACTCCATAAGAATTTTGTAAATGCCCCCATGATGTAGGTACCTATACTGTTATCATTGAGACAATTTTTGCTTCAAGTAGCAGAAAACCTAAATCCGAGTAAGCCTGGATAAGTAAGAACATTGGCTATCTTACGTAATATCCCAGAGGTTGCCTTTCCCCTGGTGGGGGAGGGGGGAATTCGGGGATTGGTTGTTTCGGTGGCCTGTGTTGTCAGGAGTTAGTGGCCAGAAAAAGGAAGTAGGGCAGGACAGCAGGAGATTTTAAATTATAAAGCCCCCTCCTATAGCTAGCCAAGCCAGCAGGAAGAGAAGGCTGACGGGCAGGGGTGCTGGTGAGGCTAGCTGCCTTCTGGCCGTCTTTGGAGGATCTCTTCGCTTTTGGTGAAAATCAAGGGAATGCTGGTGACCCACAGTCTCTGCAGAAATGGACGAAGGCTGAAGTTGCCGCCTAAGGGAAATGGTTTCGTTGAATAACTTTGACGTGTGTTTTCCAAAGACCAAAACCCACCTCCATCTCTTGACCTAAGAAGAGCGGCTCCAGCAGAGATTACACCATCAGCCACCTGGCTGTAATACCTTCCTGTTTATCCACATGAGCTTCTGCCCCAAAGTGGCGAGCTCATTGCTCTCCAGCCTTGCGTTTCGTGCCCACTCTGGACTTCTGCTTGTGCCAGTCCCCTGCCTGAATGCTCTGCCCACTCCATTCTTACTCCTGTGTCCTGCTCAGGGCCCAGACCCAGGCCTGCCTTTTCAGTGGAGTGTTCCCCACAGGCCCCTGCCTTCTTGGGTCACTTTCTATTTTAGACTCCAGAGCCTTCTGTTTTCTGGTTGTGAGCTGAGTGTGGTATTTGCCATATGGTTTCAGGCGGGACTTCATTGCCTTTTCAGGCAAGCTATGCCAGAATTCCCCATTCAGAGGACGGGGCAGGCAGAGTAACGGGCCGGACCATGTAAGGGTCTGGGCGGGAGGTCAAGTTTGGAACCAGCCTGGGAACAAATTCCACACGACACTGTAATTCTTGTGCTCATAAAACATCCTCAGAGGGTAGGCAGCAGCATGTGAGTGAGTGCTTATTTTACTGGGAGGGCCCTCACATGACAGGAAATCTTTCCACTGCCAACTGTCAGGAACCAGGGACCCCAAGAACAGGCACTGGACAGAGGGAGGAAGGAAAGGGGTTAGAGCTGTCAATGGCACAGGTGACCCTGAGGCAATGGGGCCAACAAGTGGACACTGTGTGGACCTGGCACAATAGCAGCACACTCATGTCGTATACACCCCCGACATCAGGCCGTTACTGCGCCCTTAGCCCTTCAACTCGGGGCCTCATCTCCTTACTCCTAGCCCGGGTTTGTCCCCTGGGCGTCCGTCTGAGCCGCTTCCGCTGGCCCTGTGGAGGCGGAGGACCCAGCTGTCTCCCAACCAGCTCCTAGAGGAGACTCTCAATGCGTAAAGGCAGGGCGGGGAGGGTCGCAGGGGAGGGAAACGGAGGACAGGACAATAGCCAATGACACACAGGCTTTTCATAAGAACTTTATTTCTCAAAACGAGGGAAGAATCCAAAGTATTAAAATAATCCTCTAATTTTAGTTTGGAGGGAAAGGATGGAATGACATCATAATTCATATAAAAATTTCAATCATAGTTGTTGTAGATGCTTCCCCCTGACATGCATACCTCCTGTCTGCAGCTCCAGGTTCCAACGCGTCGTCAGAAACTCCTGGACCTGGAGAGGCTGCAATCATCTGGAACACTTATTTACACTTACTCCGCAAATAAATACAGAGGATTAACCTTCCCAGTGGACCTGACTCAGTCCATTTTTGTGATTGTTTTTGATGAGAATGCTAAAAAACCTGTCCCTCTTCTAAGTTCCAAAGCTTTCCTTTTCAAAGATGACTACAAGTGTGAAAGAAATGTGGAAAGACTCGTTAGGTATGGCCGCTCTCGTGCCAAGCAAATGCCAAGGGAGACTGTACCTCATTGAGGTGATAGAAAGGTGAGAAGCGGCCATGATTTTTCCATTGCCTTTTATGTGGCAAAAACATACCTTTCTGTTTTTATCACTGCAGAAAATGGGACCATGCCAAGCAAAGTCCCTATCTGAAGCAACTAAGCTAAGTCCTGTACAAAACAATTATCTTCTAACTTAAAAAGTGAAAAAGAAAAAAGGAAACAGTGAGCTGGATTGCAAGTCATTCGCAAAGACTGATGCCGCCAAACTGAGCCCAGAAGCCCAGGTGCACCTTCCCACAGGAAGACCCTTCCAGGACATGGGAGGCAAGACCTGGCTCATCCCCTGAGGTTTAGACAAATTTAACTGTGAAGATGTCTTGGAACATTCCAGCTCTTCTCTGCGTGCTTTCAGTTTGTGTTTCTTTGAGGAACGGGGAGGTTCTCGTGAAGGTATTTTAAACTTCCATGCTCTGAGAAATCTGAGACTACGTGGTCCTGCCCTCGCAGCAGCCACTTGGTAGTCAGCAGTCCCTCAAGTCCTACAGGTCCTCGGGCGTGGATTCGTGAGGTACTGATTCCCACCTCAGCTCCTGCAAACAGGCATGGATGAGGGTGTGGCTTTTCCCAGTCTCTGCTCCCCGTCTGCCCACCAGCCCTGCTGCTCTCCTTGCGTGGCGTTCCCTCCGCGGGCCTGCTCCTGCCATCTCCCCGCCAGGCCAGCCTGACTTCCACGGGCCCCGTGTGGAACTGGCCGCTGCAAATCATAAGCCCCCTTCATGAAATGATGTGCAGGGCTCTCTTCTACACTTTACTAGAAGTGCTGTCTGTGATATCTGTTTAGTGCCTGGATTGTGTATCATAATTGGACATTTGGGAATTTTTTTGAGGTGTTTATTAACAATGTTTAGTATGGAGTTTTGATCTCCCTAAATATTCTTCAAATCCTAGAAAGTAAGGGACATGTTCTCAGTATCCCCCAGAACTCTCAGCACTTGGGCACTCCTTAGACAGTTACTGAACACAGGAAAGGGTTCTGCTCATTTCCCGGCCCTCCAGCCTTAGACATGGGGACCTCGGGGGAGTTCCTGGGTCTGCCTCCGCGCTCTGCACCATACATGGTGGAGGCAGGGCTCCCCTACTACCACAACTGCACTGCGTGTGTACTGCGTATGAGGCCATGGGGATAGAGTGGTGAATCATTGATACGGGTACTGTTTTTGTGGGGCTTATGTTCTTGTGGTGATGGAGTGAAGGGTGCTGTGACAGACTGCATGGTAGGGTGGGTGACATTGGACAGGGTGGTCAGGGAGCACCTCCCTGAGGAGGTGCCCTTCCACTGAAACCTGAACCATGAGAAGAAGCCGGCTGGGGGCAGGGGCGGTGGCAGCAGAGGGTGGTGCAGGCTGAGAGAGGAGTCAGGGCAAAGGCTGAACGAGGATGAGCCTGGGGGAGTGGCTGGTGGAGAGTGTGACCACCAGATTCAAACCTGGTTTACGTGACTCTGGGCCCGTTGCCTAACTTTTTGTGCTTCATTTTTTTTTTCATTAAAAAGGAAATGAGAAAAATAATAGAATCTATTCTATAGAAGTAAGTGAGATATTGCATGTGATGCACTTAACACAAGTGCTAGGAATATAGTACATGCTCAATAAATGTTATACGTCACTGCTATTAATGTATTTGACTCAGCCAGAGTTTGGGCTTGTGCTGGGAAGCTGGGGATGGAAAGACAATGGAGTGGATGGGTCTCCTGTCCCCTCCTCCCCATCTTGACTTTCACTTGAAAGCTGGGCACTTCGGCCCTGATGCAACCAATTCTTCAAAATCATGGAATACAAAGTCCAGTGCAAGTGATGTAACAATGAAATCAAATCCCCGACATGATGGAAACAGAGAATTAAAAATAAAGTGCCTAATAACGAAAAATAACTGAGTAAAATTCCCTTTAATAACCTTTAATGATGCAGTGAGAACTATTTCTCCAGGCAGATCATCTACTCAAAAGCTCAATGGGATTAAAATGTTTCAAGAGGCTGAAATACTTCTCAAATGTGTCACAAATGCCTTACTGGAGCTTTGTGTAATGGTAATGGCCCTGAAAACCAGAGAGGGTCTGAAAAATCCCTGTACTACTGGGATGGAGGCTTTATTATTAACGACGGAAGGGGGAGAAGAGTGTCTTTCTGGAGCTTTTTATCTTGGCCTGCTTTAGAAGTAAACCTTGCACCTCTGGGCTTACCTGTTTGTTTTGGAAGCTGACACGTAACCCCCGTGTTGGCACTAGAGCCCTCTTTTGTCCTGTCCACACAGGGAATTCTTAGCTCTGATGCAGCCGGGCTGGCTCCCTCTAAAGCAATAAGCCTGCCATCGCAGTGCTCTCAGGCATGTGCACCTGTCACAACCTCTGTACGGAGCCAGGCTGCGGTGGCAGGGACCCAGGCTTTGGGCTGTGTGACTTTGTACAAGTTATTTCACTTCTTTGAACCTCACTTTCCCCATCTATGGAAACGAAAATATAAGTACCTATCTTCTTAAGGTGCGAAATGCTCAGAGCACAGGACTTCTACCAGCTATTATTTTCTCTCCTATACTCACCCTCCCACAACCCTGTCTCTACCATCTTGCCCAAGCGTGCGACCATAAAGGAGAGGCGTCTCCTCCCAGCCTCACCATGCTCCGCGGACCACATAGCTATGCACAGGGACTGCGCTCTCCCATGAGCACCGTCTTTCTTACCCAGTCCGAAGCGGTAGCCATCAGAGAAGCGAGTGCTGGCGTTCCAGAACACACAGGCGCTATCTACATGCTGGAGGAAGAACTCTGCTGTTTTCTCTGCAGCATAAAGAGAAGAAACTGAGTTAGGATGAGCCACAGAGAATACCCCTGCTTCCAGCCACTCGCCACTGACCGACTGGGGCAGGGCCCAGACCCCTGGGGAGCTTCCCCATGTGTTAAACATCCAGATCTGTGAAAGCTCTAAAGAGGAAGGCCACAAACGAGATTCCTCAGCCACTGCCGTGGAAAGATCAGTTGCCTGGGCTGGAACCCAGACCCCTCCCTGCAGCCATACCCTCGGTGCAGCAATGGTCTGTCTATACGGTTTACAGGCTCTGGAGCCAGAATGCTTAAGTTTGAACTCCAAGTCCATACCCACTAGCGCGGTGACTGGGGGCAGGTAGGTTCCTGAACCTCTCTGTGCCTCAGTAAAATGGGGACCGACAATATGACCCAGCTCACAGGGTTGTGGAGAGGGTGAAGTGAATGGACGTCCACAGCGCACTCACTGCAGTCTGGCACATGGTTAAGTCCTTGGTGACACTCACCGGACCTCAGTGCCTGACACCTAGGCATGTCTTACGATACATACATATCTGAGGAGGGAATGAATGACTGTGGAGTTGTTTCTGCCCTTAATCTCCTGGACCTTAGTTTCCTCAGCTGTAAAATGGGTTTATTCCAATGGCCTGGAAAGACTGCTGGGTGGATTAAATAATAAGGCCTGTAACGCAGAAGGGGTCACTGTTAAAGTGGAGCTAATCATCTCTTCCCTGCCTCCTCCCATGGGACCAGCGTCACAATATAATGAGGTAACAGATGTGAAAGCACTTGGCAAACTGGCAAATGCAGCCAACACCAGGCATCATCATTAGTCTGTTCAGATTGTGTTTGCCGGCAGGCCACGAGGGACTGAGAGCAGCAAGCCGCCTTGGAGATCGAGGCAGAAAAATCAGATACCATATGCTTGAAACATCTGCGTACTGACCATTCTCTGTGACGATGACATCCGTGTGGGAGCTGCCGTACTTGTGGATGTGGTCAATGGCATCCTGGACGCTGTCCACCACTTCAATGCACAATTCCAGGTCCCCATACTCAGTTCGGAGGGACTTCACTTCGGAGGGGCTGAAGGTCAGATAAGATGCGAACTTGGGGCCTGCATGAATTTTCACCTGGAACAGAGGGAGTCCAGGAACAATGGCATGAACAGAACACAAGGAAACAAGCTCATACCTCTTCCTCTAGGACCAAACAGTGGATGGGCCTGCAGACGATAAGCCTGAGGCTTCTGTGGCCTGGACAGCTAACCTAGTCGTCTTTTTAAAGGCAGCCTGTTTTTGATAATGCTGACTGACCACTGGCCAGCAATGGGCCTTTAGCAAAACTGGAGCAGGGATTTAAGCAGGAAGCCTTTGAACACTAAGAATGTGCATGGTAGCCCTGGCTTGTGTGGTTCAGTTGGCTGGAGACTTGTGTCCTAAACTAAAAGGTCGCGGGTTCAATTCCCGGTCAGGGCTCATGCCTGGGTTGCGGGTTCAGCCCCTGGTCAGGGTGTGTATGGGTGGCAACCAATTGATGTTTCTGTCTTTCTCTCTCCCCCTTCCTCTCCCTCTAGAGTCAATACATACATCCTCGGGTGAAGATTTAAAAAAAAAGAAAAGAAAAAAAATGCAAGGCATTTAATGGGTTATCCATATAAGCCCCTGATTGCTGGCATTTTATTAACACAAACACCTGACTATAAAAACCCCATTCCCTGCATATGGGACCTGAACACTGGATTCACGGAAGGGGAGATGCCACATGCGCACTTCTATTCCCTGCACCCTGGAGAAGCCCCAGGTGTGCTTCGAAGGAACAGGACTCAGGTGGCAACCACATCAAACTGTGGCTGCTTGCTAGAGCTCCAACCTTGTCAGTCAGGCCTCACCTTCAGGTTCAGCTCAGCTCTAGCCACAGGGCCTAATGCTGCTCCTGCCTGGAGGAATTAAAGGATTCTGAGGCAGGCTACTGAGGACCCACTCAGAGGTCTGATTCTGTGTAAGCCTTGCCCACAGAGACCTCCCAGGTAGTGTTTATGCTTGGATTCTCTGGGACCAAGCTCTTGTTCAGCTCAGCTCACAGCAAGCAGAGTCTGTCCCATCCTCGTTGCTCCTGAGACCCTGTGTGGTTTCCTGTCTGAGACACACCTCCTCCAGGCCAATCATGTTCCTCAGGGACTGAAACCCCAGGCCTGAGCCCAGCTCTGTGCAAGCTGCCCTGCTCGCTTATGTGCCGCACTGCCAAGGTGCTGTGTGAAGGATGCGTAACGGCTCGTGGTGATCTGAGGCATTTCAAGGCCGTCCTGAGCATGCCTGAGGATACCATGGGTTTGTCTGAATCAGGGCTGGGGGTTTTATTCCTGGCTTAAGGGGTGCTTTCCTCCTGTCTAGTCCAGTCCAGTCAAGTGTGGTGCCTGGCACACAGAGGTACCAGATCCAATAGGCCACTAGCGTAAAGTTAAGGCCCAAACACAAGTGAGCATGTGATCTGAATCCCTTTTAATTTGTGGGGTGCATTTTTCATTTTCAAAAAAATCCTTTCAGGTTCTCACTGGGTCCATGCCACATATATAAGCTGACTGGAGCCTTCCTTCCCAGCAAGAGGATGAAAGGGAAGAGACAGAGCGACCAAGGCCAGCAGTTACTTTCTCTACCGCTGGGCTAATGTATAGAATTCTGAGGGCGCTATGACATCAGATACTAAAGCTTAAAATACATTCTGACAGAAAACTTAAGGTTGTCCATGTCTGTCTGGAAAGCACCTATTTGATGCAATTAGGAATTTACTATGGGGCATATATTTATATTGCAAACTTACTGGCATTGGCTGTTTAGACCCTTAATGATGTGGTAAGAAAATAATCTAAGAGAAGAGGATATCATACAAATTGCTGAATCCCAACTATCACTGTATTAAGTATATTAATATGAATAGTAGAAGATATTTGTGGAGGGGTAGATGCAATAAACTTTTGGTTTGAGAACATTTCTGCACAATCTGTTCAAATCATATCCAAACAGGAATGTGTGTTCAGACACAAACTGTAAACCATGCTGCTTGAATAAAAGGCTGCCGTGTGGTGGGTCCCACCTCTGAACCCTTTCAGCACTTAACACATTCCACATTGTCGTGAAGCTGTTTGTGTGGGGGTTTCTTCCACCTGCTAGTCTGTCAGAAGGCAGAGGCCAGGTCTCCATGCCTTACTCATCTCTGTGTACTTAGCACGGAACTTTGTACACAGCAGATGTTCAAAAATGCCTCTTGAACTGCCTTACATGGTACGGCAGATGCTCCTCGTCTAATCCCGCAGGCTTCTCAGTCTCCACACAGAAGGCAGAAAGTGATGTATGAATCCTGTGGACTTGTCTTACCTGCTCCACTCTCAGCATATCAATGAGCTGGTCAAACAGGGGTGTTCTCAGTAGGTCTCGGTGGATTAAAAGAGTCTCCAAAGCATTACAGGCAGCTGGGTATTCACATTTAGAGTCTCTGACTAAAGGAGGACAAAGAATTGTTTCTATTAACATGATCCAGAGACACCGAGGATTTGATAAATGTTTTGCCTGTAGACCAGGGGACCCCATCCAGCTCACCTAGTCTGGAGGCTTTATCAACACTGGCCTCTGAATCCACATACATGTGGCAGATCCCTTCACTGTGCCCCATCACTGGGATCCCCTTAGCGGCTTTCTGGATGTCTCTGACCAGCTGGGAAGAGCCACGTGGAATGATCAGATCTATGATTTTGTCTAGTCGGCAAAGATCTTCCACTTCTTCTCTGGTATTCACCTGAAGAAGGAGAGAATGAAAAGATAGAGGATATCTTCTAATCCCATGAGATCTAGAAGTAGCGACATCCCCTTGACAGACAAATGTCTGCACCTCCTGCTAACTAAATCAGGCACTAGGAAACTTACTGTGAAACGAGATTAAGTCCCTGATCACAGAACTGATGTTGTCCAGCAAATGCTTACCAAACAATGCACATTAGGTGCTGTGCTCTGCGTGACAAAACACGCAGGATCCGGTCTCTGCCCTCCAACAGCTCAGAGTCGAGTAGGGAAGATGGGGCTGGACACAACTAGCTCTACACTGGGTGAGTACTTTTTAAAATGCCAGCAGAGGGATTACAAAGTGCTATCTCTGGAAGGTGGAGGAGGTACCGATTGTGCCAGGCGACAAGGATCACAAGAGAAAGTGGCTGCTCTGGTGGTGCTCCAGCCACAGCCTCGATGACATGTTGTGTCCTACTAGGGAGTCATGGTTCCTCCCGACTTCACTGACGACCTCAGCGCTGGGATGCTGGTGGGGCTGACTCAGGCTTGTGTTAGGACACTGAGATTATGGGCACCTTTCTGTCTTCTTGATTTTTAATTTTCCCCTACGTGGTCATGTTACTTATAATAGAAATACAAATATACACATACAAAAATATTCATAGCAACTTTAGTCTGCATAGTTCAAAACTGGAAGCAACCCAAATGTTTGTCAACAGAAGAAAGGATAAACTGCAGTATATGCATATAAATAAAATACTACATGGCAGTGAAAGAGAAAACTACTGGTAGGTGCGACAATGTGGATGAATCTCATGGACATAATAATGAATGAAAGCTATACAACATAAAAGAGTGCATTTGGTATGATTCCACGGATATGAAGTTCAAGAACAGGCAAACGTGAAAGAAGTAAAATGGTGGCCACCTGGGGGGTATGATGGGGTGCACTGAGCGGGGAGGGCACATGGGAGCCTCCGGGTGTCGGAAATGTTCTTTATCTTGATATGGCTGGTGGTTATATACATGTGTCTGTACAGATGGACAAAATCACATTAGATCCCTGTGCTTACTGTATGTATGTTGTACATCAACAGGAAGAAGGGGAGGGCGGAAGTGTGTTGGACTAAGCTAGGATGTGGTAGAGCGGGGGTTTGAATCACTAAAATCTGTGCTCTTTCCACCCACTATTCTGCCATAAGAAAAACCCAGATTCCTGTCAGTGAGCATGAAACACGTAGGTTTGCAGACCTTCTCCAGCAGCGGAAAGGAGCCTGGAATGCGGCTCTAGTGGGCTTCGATGGACAGGAGGAGGCTCTGGAGCCAGCCTACTAGGTCCCAGCCCAAACTCCACTGCAGGCTGCGTGACTTGGGGTGAGGTACTTAACTGTGAGCCTATTTTTTTCCATCTATAAAGTAAATAGGTGGAAACTGATGATATTTTCTCACAGAGTTGTTGAGAGGGTTAAGTGAGATAAGGAAGAAAAGTGCCTTGCCAGTAGTACATGCTCAATAGATTGTAGCTTTTACTATCTGGTTCAGAAATTCCATTTGACAGTTGAGGAGTCTAAGACACTGGTTAAAATAATGGCTATAATAATTATAATGATGACCCAGCATGACCAAATACTTACAGGCTCCATGATGGTTTATTACAAACTTTCTTAAAATATATCTCACCTGACTTGGCCTGAATCACTCTGCCAGTGAGCAGAGCCCAGGCCTCATATGCTCCGTCTGGTATTCCTGCTGCCCTGTGACCCACAGAATGAAGGGCTAACAGGCATTCTTAGCAGTTCATAGTGCCAGGGCACAGCTGTATGAGAGTGGCCTTCCTAAGCACTGAAGACCCCGCTGGGCCAAGGAAGGCCCCGGCATCGTCCAGTGTCAGCAGACACACAGGACCTGCTGCCACTTCAGTCAAGCCTGCCCATAGATGTGGCCTGGACTTACATGGCCTAAGCTTTGCCTCAAATACTCCAAGGCCTGACCTGACCCTTCTGGGTCCGACTTGGGTCCTTCTCAGGGACCTACCAGCTGTACTGCCTCCTTGACCCCATGGATGGAGAGGGCCTCCTGGGTCAGCAGGTGAAGAATCCGGTTGCTGTGTGCTGCCTCCTTCCCTCCTTTGAGTAACAAGCCATTACCACTTGCAATAGCCAAGGCTGCCACCTAGAGGTGGAAGGGGAGCACAGTGAACCAAAGGGAAAAACGGCAATAGCAACAGTAACGTCAGCACTCACTGAGCATTTTTCTGTGCCAAGCATTATGTCAATCACTTTATAGGGCCTATTCTGTTTAATCTTCACAACATTCCAGTGAATTAAATACCTGTCTTATCTCCTGCTTTACAGATAAGGAAATTGAAACCCAGAGAGGCTGGTGACTCCGCAAGGTCATGTAGCTTCCAAGGGACAGGGCTGGGGGCCCTGACTGGATCCAAACCACCCAGACCTTAGGAAGTAAACTGTAAGTCTTCCATAGCCCATTAGCAAAGTAACCTGAGTTAGGTGGTCAGGGTCAGGCAGCCCCCTCCCTGCCATGGCCCTGGTGAAGGACAGCAACTCAGCTGCTTGCTCCACCTGACTTGAGTAGAGGTTGGCTGGCATTTCTGGCCACATCTTGTTCTGAGGGCTCTAAACACTTGGTGCTGGGATTACAGAGAAGCCTAGAGTAGAGCCCTGCCAGCCCCAGGCAGCTCTGGCAGAGGCTGCTGGGAGAGGAGCAGGCTGTCTAGGAGGAGGACCACTCATCCTCCCAGAGCACAGGACTAACTTCACTGCCCTCACCATCCAAGGCCTGAAGCTGGACTTCCTGAATGCTCCTGGGGTAAATGAAAAGCTTCCTGTTTTTGTGAAATAGTGATGAAAGACACTTGCTTTACTAAAAAAAAAACCTTACCTGAATATGATAATCTCCAGATTAGTGGCCCTTAATCTTTTTGTTGTTATTGTTTTGTTGTTGCTGCTCATAAACCCTTTATAAAATTATGTAAACTCTCTCTAGATAAATGCACAAACACAATGAATTCTGCATACAACTTTCAGGATTTAAGGTTTCTGTGATGCTACCCAAGGTTAAAACCCCAGGTGAGGAACCTGAGCTGTAGCTGGCTAAACAGAAAACCTTTGACTTTGTGAAGGGCCAGCTAGTACAGGTAAGGTAGCAGAGAAACGCCATGGACACAGCCTGCACCGAGACTCGGGACCACGCCTGCCTGCAGAGGGGGGTTCTGTAGTGCCCCTGGGGCACGTCTGAGAGACACGTCAGAAGGCCCGAGGGTGTGGGAGCCCCGCGGAGAACAGGTCGGTTTTGGGTCATGTCAGGGAGTGCCCTCCCCAGAGCACTCCGGACTTCCATAGCTGCTTAGGCCCTAGAGTAAAGAGTGCATGGTTTTTTCCCCTGGATAGACTATCTCTTTCAGACTTCATGGCTAGTACAAAGAAAGAGCTGGTGGCACCATTCTGGATAGTCCAGGGGGCAATGGTCCCAGACTATGGAGAAAGTTTAGGGCAACAAGAGCATGGCTGCTTGTCAAACCCTTTCATACATGGCTTGTCAACATCAGCCTGTGATATGTCAGGTCCCTTAATGAGGGTTATATTCTAGTTTCCATTACTACTAGACATCCTTTCTCTAAGAGATGTACCTACAGGAAGCCATCCATGACGCTGATCATAAAGGGGCCTTTTCCCCATGGGGGAAACAAGCTACAAGGTGGACGGGCCTGCAGGAGGCCAGCAGGGACTCTGGTCAGAGAACAAAGTGCGCAGCGAGCTGACACTGGCAAGTGTGCTCCCATGCCGTGGTGCGGGAGGTTCGGCTGGGCTCAAGGCCCAGATCCACACTTGTGGGTTTCACAGTAATATTAACCTCTATAAACGTCAGTTTCTTCAACTGTAAAATGGACATATAAACACCTACTTTAGAACTACTGGAAGAAGCAGTAATATAAGGTACCTTAAGAATCAGAGACTAAAGCCTCAAAAATTATCTTTGGCTCGGGGGGAGATAAAAACTTTCTCACTTAAAAAAAATAAAAGGATCTTTGGGAGATTTATTTTGGCATTAGTCACATACCTGGGGTAGACAGTCAGGGCGAGACTCGAAGATGACCAGCAGAACTCCGATTGGGACAGTCACTTGTTCCAGTTCCAAGTTTTTGGCAATTCGGGTCCGACGTAAAACCCGCCCCACGCTGTCCTGTGAGGAGGCGGCAATCTGCCGCAGACCGATGGCCAGGCTGTTCAGCTTAGACGTGGAGAGGCTCAAACGCTTCAGCAGAGGACCTGCAAGCCTCCCTGAAGGGGTATGGGAATACATGACAAAGCTGTGCGTGTGGGCGGGCTGCAACTGTGTTAGGGAACATGTGGTGCTGTGTTAGGAACAGACATGGAATTTAAGGGGTTCCTGGAAGATGGGGACGTGCCCTTTATACAGCTTTTCTAGTTTGGCAGTATATATTATCATAGACAGGCATGTAAACCATACCCTTTGTGCAAGCAAGTTCAGTTCCAGAAACTTATATTTGCATCAGTAAAGTTGCATGTAATGAGGATACTAATCACACCATTTTTATAATAGTGGGAAACTGGATTCTACCTCTAAATTCAGACAATGAGTTACAATGCAGCTATTAAGGTGTTCAGAATATAGTTTGTGAAAAAGGAAAACTACAGAATAGCATGTACAATAGGATCCTATTTATCACACATTCAATGTACACATGTCTGGAAGGCATTAAGAGCAGTGATGATCACCGTCTATATTTCTGCATTATTTTAATCTTTTATAAATTTAAATAGAATTCTAAGTTCATATATAAAATTTTCTTTAACTTTAAATACAATAGTATGGATGGAGTGATTTTCTATACTTACACATACTCAGATATATGCATGTATACATATATATCTCAGGAAAACTACATGAAATCACACATCACAAATCAGTATTATTGTGGTTAATGTTGAGATGAGATTACAAAAATTTCTCCTTTCTTTTTTATAGCCACGCTCACCTAGATACTAAAAAGATCCCTACTTTGGAGGGGAGGAACCAACCTTGTATTAAGAGAATATATTAAACCATCATTCTACCAAACAGTACCACTATCATTTCACTATATCAATATTAATTTTCTGCACATTTTCCCATGTGCTAAAAAGCAATTTTTAATTATAATGCACATTAAATGTTACACTCTAGTTTTTCACTTTACAATATATGTATACTTTCCAGGTTGTAAAAATTTTTAATTACTAGTAAATATTTCATTGAGTCAATACAGATTAATGCACTTAACCACACTCACATTATTGGATTCTTAGGCTGTTTCCAGCTTTCAGTGTGATAAATAATCCTGCTTCTAAAAATTTTTACAGGTAGACCAGTTTTCTCCTTGTGAAATATTTTTTTAGGATAAATTTCCTGAAAGTGGCTTACTGAGTCAAAGGGGATTACCATGTTCATGTAGACCCAGGACTTTGTTCTTAAGCCTCTGTGTGTCCTCATGAATTTCCAGACAGAGATAACTGGGAGCAGAAGTCAGAGTTCTGCCAACCACTAGCAGTGTCACCTTGAAAAATAGCTTTAACCTCTGTGGGTCTTAATTCTTTCACTTTAAATTATAAAGAACTGGATAAGATCTCATCGAAGATTTCTTCCATTAGTGAGAGTTTATTTTAGGACTTTCCAATATGGCAAAACTTCAAAAACCAGAAGTAAACTCTAAAGGAAGTGCCAAAGCAATGGCTCAAACATGTTTTAAGGAATGAGAATAACATTGATGAGCCTTGCAAGGTTTCTTTGAAGGGAACAGTATTAATGTGGATGCTTAAGGCACATTTATTCAAGAGAAAAGAAAATTAACCCCCCCCAAATCAACTCCCATTATTTTAGGGTGCCAAAGGCGGGGAATTAGGAAAAGGCAGAGGAAGAGTGAGGGCTTGCCTGACTCTACACTCTCAGTTGTCTGCAAAGTGGGTTTGGCCCGCTTGCTCACCCTGCCATAGGTACCTCAAGGGCATTTCTGGTTGGCACCTGTTGCTGACTCTGGGCTGACTACACACTGGTTAATTCACTAGGAGATAAGCTGTCTTTCATCACAGGCTGCGTAAACTATCTTACAACTATTTTACAGGCACAGTCCACCTAGGTTTGAATCCTAGATCTGTCATGGCCGCATGGTTTCAGATATGCGACAACTTCTCTATGCTTCACTTTTCTCCTCTGTAAAATCAGGATAATAAATAGCAGTTACCTCACAAGGGCTACATTGTAAAGATAAAATGAGATTGTGTCTGTTAAGCTCTTGGCACAATGCCTAGCAACACAGAAAAGCCTCAAGAAATGTTAGCTGCTATTAGCTGCTGTTAGCTGAATGTCTAAAATAGTGAGGTCCTCAATCTTCTTTTTTGTCTGGAAACTGCAATAGTCATGTGGGGAATAAAAGAAACCCTTAGAGGGGTTGTACTAGAATATGCGGGAAAGAGAGTGGAAGTAGTGTGTATTGTTTGAAAGTGCCCAGTGAACACTAACCACCAACCCTCAATTAATAGGATGCATAACATATCATTTCTTCTGTAACAATCTTGACTTTAGGTAGACTATGACATAAGAATTAAACAAAACCCTCCTTAATATTGACTTCAGATTGCCTGGTATTTACCTTCTGCCTCCTCCAAGTCTTTTTTGTTGGCTAACAGGATCTCATCGCGCTGGTCTGTCAACAGATCAGCCAGATGATGGATAATCTCAGCTCTCTAGGAAAAAAAGTAAAACATTAAGTAAGGAAACATATCAATCCAAAAAGAATGCACACCTCCTCTTTTAAATCTGCTTTCCTAAGTACGCCAGGCCTTGCTCCTGAATCCAAGGTGACCAGTGACTGAAATCTTTTTACTTCTTCTCACTCATTTCCCATCACAGCTCCTCTTTTTCTCTTTCCTCTCACTATTACCTCCCCCTATATCTTCTAACTTCTCTTCCTCTTTACCACTCCTGATTATTGTGATTAGCAACCTTGGCCCCAGGAAGGGGAGTGGGCATGATGAATTACACAATTTATCCATGACACAGGGCCAGCACTTTGAATCAGCATGGTACACACATCGCCACATTTAATATCACTAGCTGTGTACAGTTCATTTCCCAGGTAAGTTTTTGCATCTAGCTTTTATTTTTTGACAATTATTTCTTGTGTGAATTCAGCCAGAGGGGGGAAAAATACAGTCCTGGATGCTTGAAGAAACCCCATCTTTCCCCACCCAGATTAGGAAATGTGGGAAGTCAGTGTGGTGCTTACTGAAGGAATAGAAGTGGTTTAATAGAGAGAGAGGCTAAGCTAGGCTCCTCTTTGCTTTTCTCCCTCTGCTTGTAATTATTTTCCTTTCTCTCTTTTCTGTTCTCAGGTCAAAGTACTCCTCAGAAGAAACCTATATACATCGCTCTCAAACGCATCCTTAGCACAGTGCTCGGGAAGCCGGCCCCAGTTTCCACCTGACCTCCCCGTGTTTCCAGCCTCATCGTGTCTGCTCCTTCGACTGATTTCACTGTGGACAGGGCAGCGCCACGATTATGGAGCAGGCTCCTGAGCTTCCATCCGATAGATCAGTTAGATGATTTGGACAGACTGGATGAGTCATTTCCCTGCTTTTAAAGGCCCAGGATGTGGCAGGATTAGGGAACCTCCCTGGTCTCTTCATTTTCGTGTTTTTGATCAAAACATCAGAGTAATGAAAAACTCTTAGGCCTCAGCCGACAAAAGACAAAAGGGAAAGAAAAATTCATAAAAAGATAAAACACAGAGCAAATCCGAATCAGACTGGGAACTCAGGTAACTCTGGGGGACACGAGGAGTAAAGCGGGAGACAGCAGGCCTGACTGAACCCTCAACCTCACAGCAGGGCTCACTCTGAAAAGGAACAATCAGCTAGGGTCACTACCTGCTCTGGTTCCAAAGTGGACAGCGTCCTTCCTCCTGATCGAGCCATTTCTCCCTGCTGCTCCACAGTGGGACCTGCAAGCACATGTGCAAGTATCAGATCATGGTCTGCTTGGTTCCCTGGCACTATCCCAGCACGTACACAGGCTCATCACATGCATGGGTCGTGCACTTGGTGTCTTGCTATGCTTGCTGCACATACAGAAATCACTCTGCCCAATAAAATAGCAAAAGGAAATGCCAGGTTAACTCAAGTATAAACACCAGAAACTTGTCTGTGTTTCTGGGGTAGACAATGTATCTTATGTCTTCTAAAGTTCTTTTCAGTTTCACTCTGGCTTATATTTTCTAATGTGTTTATCTTTCTGAATGTAGATTATAATACAAGTCCATCTTTGTGAACACCTGAGAGCACATACCCTACCTTATGCATCTCTCGTAAGTATGTGGCATCCACCATGGACCTAGCATAATATTTCTTGATTAAAATGGTTGCTTTTTTTTTTTTTTTAAAGATTTTATTTATTTATTCTTTAAGAGAGAGGGAAAGGAAAAAGAAAGAGTGAGGGAGAAACATCGAAGTGTGAGAGATACATTAATCGGTTGCCTCTCACATGTGCCCCAACCGGAGACTTGCATGCAAGCCAGGCATGTGCCCTGACAGGGAACTGAACCAGAGACCTTTAGCTTTGTGGGACGATGCCCAACCAACTGAGCCACACTGGTCTGAGCAGCTTGTATTAACTTAATGATTTTAGAGAGAATTAGGAGACAGAGTTAGGCAGCTAAGATAAATTTTACAAAAGCAAAGTAAACTCCAGTTTTGCAAATAGTGATCAAAACACCACCATGTTTCAAAATATCAACACATCAGCTTCGGGACCTGTGCTCCCAGACTGAGCGCTCAGTCTTCAGCACCCTCTAGGCAACGGCATCACCAGCTATCATCCACAGACCTCAGGACTCCACGAACTACCTACCAGCAGGCTTTACTTCAGAAAAGAAGGTGCCGACTTTCTTCCCCTCTACGATGTCTGTGATGACGTGCCCAGACACTTTTGGGTGAGTTCCATTGGCAATAACCACCGAAGTGCCACCTTGCAAAGCCCAGAGGGCTGCTTTCACCTAGTAGAAGAGGTAAGATCCAAAGATGAGATTCAGACCTTTGCAGGGTCTGGTAACCCACACTTTAAATTTGTAAAATGAGATAAAATACAAGGTGCTACTGAGCAACTTAAGTACACAAAGGAATGTTTCAGAAGCTCTGTAAACACACCAAGCCTGTGCACTCTTCCCAGCCCAAGCGTGGCATGTGCTGCCTAAAGACAAAGCAACCTACGCTTCATGCTCAGCGCGTTCCCTCTCCAAGACCATACTGGGACTTGCAACTGTCACACTTGCCGTCCTGTGCCTCACCTTAGTGTCCAGCCTCGTGTTTGACCAGAGTCTGAAGCTGAGCACTTTTAGCTTTGTAAAGGGGACTTTTGCCCTCATCTCTGCCATTGCTACATGATGCTGTATCTTAAAGATGTAACGTCTTAGAACAATGGGAGAGAAGAATTTTTCAAGATTTCATCAAGAAATATTTGAGCTGATAACACTAGGGGATTTATCAATTATGAAAACTACACAGACCTTACCCTTAAGGAGTTTACAATACACACTCTTTATATAATGTTAATGAAAAGAATACATACCCAGACATGACTAAATACTGGCACACAATGTGCATTAAGCCTGTATCCAGATACGTGAATATGAGCATATAAGAGTGTATGTGCCTAGTATGTGAACCATTAGCCTGCAAACAATAACAAAAGTAAAAACGAGGAAGCATTGTTTTGCTTTTGGAGCTGTTACAGGAAGCAAAAGCCCCAGTCCTCACCTTGGCTTCCATGCCACCCATGCCCACTCTCGACTTGGTTCCAAATGTCACAGACTGCTGGTCTCCAGGATAGAATATATCGATGAGCTTTGCGTCATCTGACCCTGGCGGGCTGTCAAAGAGGCCTAAAAAGTAAACAAGGGCCAGTAGCACTGCTTTAGTGGAAGTAAGTGTCCCCAAGAGAGGCCTCCCAGGCACTGCCAACCACTGTTGCTTAACCGGACGGACTCTGCTGTTCCACCAGTGCTGCCCAGAAGAGAGAACGCGGGACCGGTGGCGTCTACCCACACTGAGAAACAGCTCTGGGAGGACTTACCTTACATACTTCTATAACCAGGCTTAATAAGCAAACGTCTGCCAGCATCAGAGCATGGTCACATCCTTGGCACAAAATTCATGAGCCACACCCACAGTCTACCCGGAAACTGCCCTCATCTCTGCCACTGCTACTTATGTTGCTGAACCTAACGGTGGAACTGACAAAGATGAGTGACTTTTACGGAACCAGCGCAGCAGCTACATACTGTTTAATGTGACTATTTTTCCCAGCAGGGTGAAATGTGAAACCAGTTCTCATTAACTCTCACAGCACCCTAATTATATACACCCCATGTTACGGGCGAGCTGTTGTGAAGGGCAGGCTAAGCTAGCAGAAGAGCACATGCTCTTGCATTCAGTCTGGATTTATCACCATCAAGCCTGTGCCCGTTTTATAAATGAGCAGAGTGACAAGAATTACATGAAATTACATGCATACAATCCAAGATTAAAAATCCTCACAATTTCTCTCTGAGCAAATTGGAGCCTTGGAAGTTTCAAAAGACAGGCCTGAGGAAATGGAGTCATGTCTAGGCCTCGGGGGGACACAGACAGGGAGGAACAGTACCTGATTGGGGACTGGCTGAAGGATATTTGGGGCAGTGATGCTTCTGGCTTTAACTCACTGCTTTTCTTGTGCTAAAATACACCCCTCTGCTCCACTATTCCAAATCTTTAACACAGCCCTGCTACACACGTCCTTTCTAGAAAAGAAGGGGTCAGAGGAGGGAGGAAATCGGTGTCTGTACAGAACAAGTCCGTGTGCAGCAGTAACAGGAAAAGTCATCTCTCACAACCTCTGTCCACTGCAACCCAGCACATCGCAGCTCCTGGGATGTAGGGCCAGTTCTTCCCAGAAGATACTGTGCATTGTGGTCACGGGCTCGGATTCTGAGGCTGTTTTGGTTTCATATAATAAATAGGATAGGCAAGGTTGGACACTTCTAAGCCAAACCATCTCCAGAGACATCTAGAGGTTCCTAGCATTCTGATATTCCGCCTACTCTTTTTCCATTATAGCAGCCTCTCAGACCCACCAAGAGGATATTTACAATTCTGATGTTGTTCTAAAAATCAACATTCAGTGGATAAGCAATTAGAATTAAGAGCACAAACTTGTATGACCAATTTTGGTGAATGGGGCTACCTTAAAGCCATTCACTAGAGTCTAGTTCAAACTGGGTTTTATACGTTGATCTCTCAAATTCACATACTTCCAAGGGAAGAGTGCAGAGTTTTTAACTGAAAAGAGTAAGACTGGAAACTGGCCTCTACCAAGAACTAGCTATGTGACTTTGGATATATCATTTAACAGATATGAACCTAATTTTTAATTTCTTCATCTGAATAATTGGACTACCCTACCTATTTTACAGGGTTGTTACAAGGATTGCATAAACTGACATTCATAAAGTATGCAGTGCAGCATTTGAGCACAGCAGAATTTTAATGTAAAAAAATCTGTTGATTAAGCAAAATGCCTTCCTCTCCAGGTGGCTTACTCTTACCCCAAATTAGCTGTTCCTATCCTGAGATTTCATATTTACAGTGGATAAACATGGTACTGAGACTGGTTACAGGTAAAGACACTGACACGTAAGTATGATATTTCTGACCCCCTACATAGGCAGGAGGCAGATCGATCCACCTCTGTCTGCCCCTACAGCTCCTGCCCTGACCTTACACGGCTGGAGTGCAAACTGGAGAACAAGCCCGGCCAGGTTAATGTGTCTGAGGCATGTGCTGGGAACCAACCAGGTTTTCCTCACCTCCTGGTAAGGTAATGGGGGACTTTGGGGATCCTACAGTTTGGGCCTATTTTTTACATAGCTTTCATATTCCTTATGGGTCCAAAGGTCCATGGGAACAGCTTAGGAAAGTAGGAAGTGAATGGAGAGTCAAACTGGAGCCAAGAGGGGCCCCTCCATAAAAGGGGAGAAAGGACTAGAGTAACACATAAGACATGGTGGCCACACAGCCTGGATTTTCTGCAATGGCTCCAATTTAAAATACTCTGTCTTATGAATTACATTAAAAACTGAAAGTGACTGACACAATGAAGTATCACTTTGTACCCACTAGGACAGCTATAATCAAAAAGGCAGATAACAAGAGGTAAGTGGTGGCAAGGATGAGGAAAAACAAGAGCCCTCATATGTTGTGAGTGCGAATGTAAAATGGTGCATTTTACACATTTGGGAAATGGTTTACATGGTTAAGTGGTATACATGGTTTGGAAAACAGCCTGGCATTTCTTCCAAAGGCTAACCACAGAGTTATACCACATCATCCACCAATTCTACTCCGAGGTAAAATTAAAAACACGTTCATACTAAAACTTGTATATTAAGTTCAAAGCAGCATTAGTGTCTGATTTCATTTACCTAAAATGTCCAGAACAGGCAAATCAACAGAGACAGCGCAGACTGAAGGTTGCACTGGGCAGGAGGGTTTGTGGGGAAGTGAGGAGTGACTGCTAATGGGTATGGGGATTCTTGCTGTGGTGATAAAAGTGTTCCAAAACTGTGATGAGGGTTGAAAAACTGTATGAAGACACTAAAGAACATTGAATTGTAAACTTTAAATAGGTGAATGGTATGGTACGGTATGTGAATTATATCTCCAAAAAGCTGTTAAAAAAATGAATCTAAAGTCCCTGGAGATGGGAACCTTTCAGCATTTAAACTGTATCTCCCAGACTCCCCCACCTTCTTCTGAGTCATAAAAACCTTTTGTCAGACTGCATAGCTCAGAAAATAATGGTCCGTAGTTTAAAAAAAGATCAGAAGGACTCAAAGAGGGAAACTTAAGTGTTTCACATGTAGAATTTAAAACAAAGGCTGGATAAAAGGAAAAGGCATTGCTTTGTACCTTCTACATCTGAAAGAATAATCAAGAGGTCAGTTTTCATTTCCACGGCCAGTCGGGCAGCCAGGCTGTCATTATCTTTAACACTAATAACCTGGAACGCAGATAAAAAGTCGTAAGTGAATGAGCTATACAGTTCAAAAAGAAGTGCACAGGAGCACTCAGCTAAGCTCTGGCAGGCACAATTAATGACCAAGTGCACGGATGACAGCTTCTGCAGGCCCTTTCTGTCTGCAAGACACCATGCCTACTGGCAACCCCCTTTCCAAGCACGCACCCTTCCAGCCACTAACATGTACAAGCCATGCTCACAGCACGGTCTTAAATCACTCCCATGCCTCGCCCTGCTGAGTGAAACCCTCAGACTCCAGAAGTGCTTATGTACCACGGCTCACGACGCCACCTCCTCTCCCAGTCTTTCCCTCGTGTTAGTGCCCAATGTCCGGTGTTAGTGCGTGCAACACAGCGTAGCATTAGTGTCTCCAGCATGCTTGACCCTTAGGAATACTTCACCCACATTTACCCCCTGGAGATCACTATTAGGCTCAGCTGGGGGGACAACAGCGTCATTTGTGTTGACGATGGGGACGATGTTCATTCGGAGGAGCTCATGAAGTGTCCCATTGAGGTTTCGGCGCTTCTGTTCATCATGGAAATCCAAATTGGTCACCAAAATCTAAAAGGTTTAAATAGATCAAGAACAGAGGAGAGAGAAAAATGATGAACTTCCTAGGAAGAATAGCATTTAAAGATGCTGAGACTGGAGGAGTTAAACTGTAGGCTTCTGAGGCCCAATAGAGATCGCGCTGGAACACACATCTTTGGATGCTTACCCAATTTTTCTAGAGATGGGGAAAAAGTCAGAATCACTTGGAAGATTTAATGATGTTCAGGACTTCTTGCAAAAATGCTTTAATTCTCACAGAGCTACCAAATCTCATCCATTTACAAAATTAAGAAAACTGACATATCTACTTTTGAGGAATATTGGGCAAAGTAATGACTTACATTAGTTTCTAATATATCTTTGTATCTTAGCATCTGATTCAGGGTCTGGCTATAGAACATCTGGTCAGCGAATGAATAAACGCTTCCCAGCCGGGAAGTGTCTGAGTTAAAAGGCAACAAGGTTGTGTTCCCACTGTTCTTGCTCTGCAGCCGACCACTACTGCAGTTGACAAAGACCAAGACCGTGTCTGAACATGTGGGATTAACCTGAGAGGTTTATGGGGGTGATTCTTTAGTCAGAAACTGGAAGGATGAGCATAACTTAGTTCAGAGGGAGAGGGAGAGCGGGGGTGGGGCTGGCAGTCAGCTCTGCTTCCCTGCTTGAATCCAGGTGCTCAGCTCTGTGTAGCAGGAGAGAAGGGTGAATGCGGAAGACAGCAAGGAACTAAAAGGTAACAAACCCTGAAGCTCTGAATACGTGTTTCACCAAAAACCCTCTGAGGTTTAAGGAAGAGGGTTCTCGTGTGTAAGGCAGACTGATGTAGGAACGGCTGAAGAAGGGGGTCAAGAAGGAAGTACTGAAATAGTGGAAAAGGCTATGCCCTAAACTAGGGCCTGGCTGTGGTAACTAAGGTAACAGCAACCTGAATGTCACGAAATGCAGGTGATGAAGACAAAATGGTAACAACTCCAAGGGAAATAATTCAGTCACTCATTTGCTGAAAAAATACGTCAAGTACATCTGAAATGCCAGGTCCTGTGCCAGCTGCTGGGATGGAGAATAAAAATGTTGATAATTTGGGGAAAGTGGAATGGGGCATGTTTTTGTAAGGATAGATCACAAACTCCTTTTCAGAAAAGTTCATTCCTGTAGGAAACAGGATGGGGACAAAGGAGACCATATAGATTCTAGTCCTGGTGGTAAAAGGTCAAACAATAAAAGTTAACATGTGTGTGTAGGAGAGACAAGCAGGAGGTATAAAGGTCTCGTGAAAATACCTGCGGCTCCTGCAATTTAACCAATAAGAGGTAGGAGACAACAGCCCCGAGAGAGGAGAGTATGTGCCTGCAGAAGGACAGTGTCGTAACATGCAAATCAGTTTCAGTTCTATGAAGAAAAAATACACTGCTGTATTTGTGTAAGTCTTTGCCCTGACCAAAAACTTACCAAGGAAAGCCATGGCAATGCTTTTCAAAACAGAATTAGTAAAGAAAACAATAAACTACAGGATGAAGTACAAAGGGCAAAGATTTCCAGCAGACAGCTCATTGGGGGAGGGGCCCACGGACGGGTGCTTGCTGGGAGTGGAGGGGCAGAGCTCTTCCTGTCACATCAGTATTACTGGAAACAACGGCCAATGTGCACTGACTTTTGATGGGACTTTCCTTAAAACAAACCAACCAACCAAACAACCTCTCAAAAAAAGCAGAAACAGCGAACCTGGGAAAAAGCAAAACAATACAAAAACAGTTCCTGGACCTGAGTTTCCTCAACTTGCTCCAGGCACTTTGAAAAAATCAAAGACCAAAACTGTCATTGGATTGTGACAGAGGAGAGACAGGGAGGAGACAGAAATTGAGATTTCCATTGTATTTATGCTAACAGACAAAAAAACAAACCAACCACTAAGGTGACAGAGAGTGGGGTCTCCAGCCACAGGAAACAGGTGGACAAGTTCACACCTTTCTGTTCCAGCTCACTTTTTCAAGGACACTCTGGAATAATACCAGAACGTCACTGAATAACAACTGTGAAAATGATGGGGAAACAAAACAATAGGAAATGCAAGAGCATAACCTGAAAGGACGCTAATGCAACATCACCTGTGTAAAGTAACATCTGCGCAAATGGGTCAGAGGCAGCAAAGGAGTTTAAAAATAATAACCTGGGGAGTTAGGTTTTTTCCATTGTTTTGTGAACTGACTGTTCAGTTGTTTTGTGGTATTTAGGCCTATTCAGTGTGTAGTTGCTGGCTGATGAAAAATACAATTGAAAAAAATTCCGAAAATTTAGGTAAAAAAGAAATAATGTAGTAAGGAGGTTCTAGAACACTGAGAGGTAACCACTAAAAATTTCTAAGTTTCATGTGGACTGGAACCATGGTTGATTTGTTCATCACTGTATCCCCAATGCTTAGCAGATTTCTTGGTACACTATAGGTGCTCAAAAAATATTTGCTGAATGAATGAAAAAACCAACCAACCACCAGCATTCCTTTCGACATTCAACAGATCCTTTTGATATCTATTACATAGGGCAACCAGGTGCCAAGTGAAGCATGCCACCTGAGGTCGAAGTTGCCAATGAAATAAAGACATCTAACTTTTCTGTCTTCAGTAGTATTAGCAGTCGTAGTAACCCTAAGAGGTATCAGCACAAGAACCAGAGCTAACACTGAGAGTGTACTGTGTACCAGACACTGTATTAAATGCTTTTAATATACTTTCTAATTAAGCTCATGAAAAACCCTCTGAAGTAGGCACTTCAATGTTTCAGATGAAGATACTGAGGCACAAAAAGGTTAGACTTAAAAAACTTTCTCCAGATCTCCCAACTAGCCAGTGGTCAAGCCGAGGCTGTCTCCTGGCAATCCAGCTCCAGAGCCCAACTCACAGTCTCCTTGCTCCATGGCAATTGCCCTCCCGGGCCCCACAGCCCTGAGCAAAGGCCAGCCTCTCACCTGGGCAGCACAGATGCTGTACTGGGTAAACATGGCTTCATACAGGGCCATCAGCCCACTCTGCCCCGCGGCTGCACAGGCTCGGGCTTCTAAGACAGGAATTGCCTGTAACACACCAATAGACAAGGTGTGGGTGGAAGGGAAGGAGGGAGGCCTGAGGACCCCTGGTACAGGGGCTGGGCAAGCAGTACTCACCATCTCTTTCAGCTGGTTCTGCCCTGAGTGCAGGGCCTGCCGTACGCTCTGAGATAGAAGGATCTCATGGCGCAAGCGTTGCTTGCCAAAAGCTACGGCTCCACTGGTTACCAGCATCATCTCTCGGCCTTGATTCTGTAGCACTGACACCTGACATTGAGGAAGAACAAGGAGTCAGAAGTCACTTGTAATATCTCTTTCCTTGCTTCCCAAGAGACTCAGGTGGGATAGATAACTGAGTGGATCCCAAATGCTGGTTTAGGGACCAGCAGTGGACTGGCTCGGGGAAGAAGCACCCAGGTTGCTTGGTAAAGATACAGGTTCCTATTGCTAATGCAAATCTGGTAAGCAGGAAGCAGATAGGAATCAGAATATTTTAATAGGGGATACTGGTGTGTAGCCAGGCTTGGTATCTATAGGGCTTGATGGTACCTGTTGCAGTTTAGTATTTGCAAAAGGCCTAGTTGTTACAGGAAAAAAAAGCCCGGAAGTCAGGAACTAGGAATTGCAACATAAACTCAGGAGATGCCTTCTCAAATTCTAAGGCATGAACTGGGGAGATGCGGCTATTTCTGGGGTGTATCTGACCCCCCCCCGGGTCACCTTTCGCTAGTCCAGGGACAGATGCTCACCTTGCTCTGTTCTGTACGCCCAGAACCCAGACATTTGTTCCCAACCTTGGGCAGATTCACGTGAATTAATTAAAGGTTCAAGATGCAAATAGAGTCAATATTTCTAACCTGTCCTTTCTTCCTGATGCTTGAACCCTATAACTGGTTCAGGAACTCACAAACAGCTGCAATCAACCATGATTTTAAAAAATAATCTTATTTTTAAATCGTCACCCAAGAACATTTTTTCATTGTTTTTAGAGAGAGAGGAAGGGAGGAAGATGGAGAGAAACATCGATGTGAGAGACAAACATTAGTTGATTGCCTTTTGTACACACCCCAACTGGGGACCAAACCCACAACCTAGGCAGGTGCCCTGACTGGGAATCGAACCTGCGACCTTTCGGTCTGTGGGACAACAACCCAACCAACTAAGCCACACTGGCCAGGGCTTAAGAAATATATTTTTATCATAGAAAATCTCACACTTAACCAAAGTGGTAAGAATAATATTACGGATTCCCATGTACTCATACCCATCTTCAACCACTATCTCGTGGCCATTTTCTCACTTCCCAATATTCCTTATAAAACTCCAAGGCCCCAGACATGTGATTTTATCTGTAAATATTTCATCAATAATTGCTAAAAGACAGGGAATGTATGCACCCATAAAACAAATGTCATCTAAAACAGGGGTGTCATGCACTCCCCCCCCCCCCCGCACTGGTCTGTGGTCTTTTAGGAACCAGGCTGCACAGCAGGAGGTGACCGGTGGGCTAGGGAGTGAAGCTTTGCTCACATCGCCCCCTCAGCTCCATCTCCTGTCCTCCCAGGCCCCCACCCTGCCCCGGGTTCATGGAGAAACTGTCTTCCACAAAACTGGTCCCTGGTGCCAAAAAGATTAGGGGCTGCTGATCTAAAACATTTAAATAATTCCTTAATATCAAATATCAAGGCAGTGTTTACATGTCTCTGATTTTTTCATCTTGCTCAAACTGAGATGCAAATTAAGCCCATACATTGCAATTAACTGAAATGTCTCTTGCATCCTTTCTTAATCCATAGGTTTCTCCTCCAGCATTTTTTCCCCTTATTTTTTGTTAAAGAAACTAGGTTGTTTGTCCTCCAGGGTTTCCCAGCCTCAATGTTCCTGCTTGTGTCCCTGTGGTGGAGTTTACTGCTGTATTCTACAGCCCTGTAAACTGCTATTAGGTATGGAGGCTTGATTTGTTTTGTCAAGAATTTATAGGTCATAGTGTCCATCAAGGGGATACATAGTGCCTGGCTATCTTTCTTTTTGTGGTGTTAGCAGCTGTTTATGACTATCACAAAGACCTGTTAATTATTAGGGCTGCAAAATGCTGATATTTGAAATCATTCATTCTTTCTTCATTCATAGGCTAACCACTTCCATAAAGGGACATTTTCCTTCATTAACTACTTGATGACCCCAAGGTGTAGTTTGTCTGTGAAAGGCAGGACAGATGTGTGTCTCTTTCCTCTTATTCACCAGTTTCAATATAATGAGTAGATTTTCTAGTATATTCCAAAGATGACCAGCGAGCTATTATTTTAAGGTGTCATTACAAATTCATGGATTTAAACATATTTCATGTGTTTAAATTCATTGCAGAAATTACCTTCCATCTTTGGCCAGTGGAAGCCACTTTAAGTAGGCTCCAGCATCTATCTAACATGATCAGATGCCTCGGACAAGGCATATTAGCAATGCCTTGATCTAAAAAGCCCTTTCATGAGGCCTGTGGGTATCTCTAGAAGGGAAGTTGGTGATCTAAGATCATTACCAGGTTCTCCCCACTGTTTTCATCAATTTTCTCCTTTGCTCAAAATCTTCATATTGCTTTGGAGACTGAGCGTCAATTGCTCTGCTTTGCCAAAGCCCTGCCTGATGGCATGGTCCGCCTTACTTCCCACTCTCCCTGAGAGGATCACTGCCACTGCTTACAAGCTCACCTCCTCCCTGGCCCACCAGCATGCCGCACTCATTCCTGTTTTTGTCCCCCATATGGAATCCACTTGTAGAGCCTCTTCATTCCCAGAAACACTGGTCTGCACAACTGCTGCGGCATCGCTCACACTGTGCACCCAACAACATGGACCATGTCCCCTCTCTTGGTGCAATTGTAAAGGCCCAGGCTGAGCCCCAGCTCTCCTAGGAAGCCCCAGGAATAACCATACTGTCATTTGACTTTTCTGTCCCTGGACCCATCAGTCAATGCCATTTGCGCCCACTCATTTGAACACTTACTGCTTTAAACCACCACCTAATTGTTTTGGGAGTCCCAGTCCTAGCTCCCCAATAGCAGAGAGGACCTTCGGAGTCTGCTAAGTCCTTCAAAATGTAGCCCTTACGCAAATAGTTGTTAAACTGAATTGATTTGATGGGCTCAATCTGGGAGGCAGATTTGATAGTAATTGCTTAGTACAGAAATATAAGAAGAAAATGCCGCCAAGTTTCAGGTTAGCAGTTTCCAACTCCTCAGTAAAGTTGTTCTAAAAACTGAAAACATGGCTATAAAGGACAGAGTTGAGTTAGAGCTAGAATGAAAAAGCTCTAGTGTTATCTCCAGGATGCCTAGGTTTTGACTCTTCGTCAAAGGCTGGCAAACTATGGCCTACAGGTCACATCTGACCTGCATCTGTTTTTTATAATCAAATTTTTAACGGAAAAGAGCCATGCTCATTCATTTACTTATCATCTAAGGTGGCTTTTGTGCAATGGCAGAACTGAGTAGTTGAGACACAGACCATGGCCTACAAAGCCTAAAATACTTACTATCTGCCCTTCACAGAAAAAGTTTGTTGATCCTTGCTCTTGGCAAAGATAATGGTAGGGGGATCTGTGACATGTTTCAAGTCCAAAACTGCTACTGTCAACCCCCAAGGTCAGTTTCCTTACTGATAATCTGCAGTCAGCGTGGCTTGACTGCATGGCCAGTGGGGCGTTAAATCCCCACTGGAAACTCTGGCTTTGAGCCCTTCCAAAGCCAAGATTCCTTACACAGATCTCTCTTGATTCAATCTGGAAAAAAATGTGGCTCCTGTCTCCACATAAAGACTCCAGGGGGCTTATGCATAGCAGCTTGCCTGTCTCTCAGACCCCCACTGTATGCTTGCACCGTCTCTCATGCTGCTTGTATCCTTTGCCTTCAAATATTTATTTTTTTAATCCTCATCCATGGATATATTTTTTTCATTGCTTTTAGAGAGAGGAAAGGACAGAAGAAGGGAGAGAAACATCAATACAAGAGAGAAGCATCAATTGGTTGCCTCTCCTACGTGCCCAGACCAGATGTCGTATGGGCCCAGACCAGGGGTGAAACCCACAACCTCTCAGTTATAGGATGATACTCCAACAAACTAAGCCATACTGTCCAGGGCATATCTTTTGCTTTTAAATGAAAGCCTTACATGGGTTTTCTCTGTAGAGTCTGGTGATTCCTTTTTAAATATCTGGACTTGGAAAATCTTTGCAATGATAGCTCACATTTAGTTCAAAATTATTGGACTAATTAAAAAGAAAAAGCCAAACGAAACAGGGAAAAGAAAAGTTCAATATTTACATACACTCACCTGAGTTCTCAACCCTAACTATATATTATAATCATTTGGAAAACCTGAAATACGTTGCTTGAGCCTCATCCCAGACATGCATATTATATGACTGTGTGAAACCCAGGCACCTCCAGGTCCTCAGACAATTTTAATGTGCAGCCAGGATTAGAAAACACCGACATCTACAGCTCCTTATTACTAAGAAGCCTGAGGGATGAAATGCATGAAGTCAGGTCCACTTCTTGACATCCCCTTTGCTTGCCCTAAGATGCTGTCTCTCGCTGGCACCTTCAGCAGGAAAGGGAGTTTCCAAACTAGGTTCAACCTATTACACTCAAATCAAGATTACTAGTAAAAGTTGATAAATCTGAAATGACTTAAAACCCCTATTTTATTTTAATTCAGTAGACTTTTCCATCTTGGCAATTACCTGCTCAACAATAGATGCCAGACGTCCCAGTGCCAGGCCACATTCATCACCTCGGGTCACCACAGCACTTCCGAGTTTTACCACGATTCTCTTGGCGTGTTTCAGCTCACTGCGGTGAGCAAAAGACTTGCCATGTGTACGGCTGAGGGGTACAGTGATAAAGGGGATGTTGCTCCAAGAACGAACATTTCTGATGGCTGAAGGCTGGACACGATCTGCAGCCCCCAGAGTCAAATGCAAAAAAAAGAAAAGAAAAAGACAATATATCGTCTCATTAAAAAGATATGTGCACAATATTAACCAGTTTAGCCGCTAAAAAAATAGCTTTATCTCTCTTAACTCAGTAAAACCAGCATATCAAAAGCCATACCTAGCATGTTCTTATTCTAGTATTGTGTGGAGTTTGCACCCACTGCACAGATCGCAGCACACTTACACACGGCTGGTGAAGAGCTTAGCAACCATTTTTTCTGAAGATGTGTTGGCAAAACATATCGAAAGCCTTAAAAATGTTCTCATCTTTTCATCTGGCAATTCCATGTTTAGAAATTTATTCTAAGAAACTAATCAGAGACCAAGACAAAGAGATTCATCTGAAGGCTGTTCACCAGTGTTATTTATAATACGACTATACGAGATTAAATGTCCAAAAAAAAGGGCAGATGGATTCATGAACATTTTTAGAATTTTTAATAACATAGGAAAATATTCATGGTATGTTTCATGGACATGTTTAAATGCATAGAAAAAAGATGCAAAAAATAAATTGAAATATTAATATTTTATCTCCTAATAGATTATGGGTGATTTTTCTTTTTTATTCCTATATTTTCTGAATATATGCAATATAAATGCATTTCTTTCATAATAAAAAAAATACAGGATATGTGCTTTTAAAGCTACACCACTATAAAAATAGAGTGAATCTGATTAGCAAAGACAATTAAGTGCAAAGTAATTAGTGTGAGTAATAAAAAATTATAACTAATCTACCTACAAATTTTCTCTTTGACATGGCAGCATGAATCCAGATACCTGTAATAGTGATAAAAGCAACTGGATAGCCCTGGCTGGTGTGGCTCTGTGGATTAAGTGCCGGCCTGTGAACCAAAGGGTTGCTGGTTCAATTCCCAGTCAGGGCACATGCCTGAGTTGCAGGCCAGGTCCTGGGGGGGTGGGGGGGGGGGGGTGGGGGGGTGGGGGGTGGGGGGTGGGGGGTGGGGGGGTGGGGGGTGGGGGGGTGTGATGGGGAGGCAACCACGCATTGATGTTTCTCTCCCTTTCTCCCTCCCTTCCCCTCCCTCTAAAAACAAATAACTAAATCTTTCGACATCTGCCCCTAAGCAATCTTTCCCTGATTCCTTTTTTTAATTTTTATTTTTGCAAAGCTGTATAAGGCTTCTAAGGAAGCAAAACAAAACAACAAACAAAACTAGATTAAAAAGCTGAAAATAGACTTACATAAGCCAAAAGCACTAAGAGCTAAATGTCAGGCACTGAACCCCTTCACCACTTCTCAAGGGTCCAACTCTTCCCACTAACTGCTTACCAATTACCCATTCGCTCTGTCACAGTCCGAGATTTCCCATTCTAGCAGGGTACAGAGCCACCAGTCACAAGATTACATTTCCCAGACTTTCTTGCTCAGCTAGACATGGCCATGTGCCTAAGTTCTAGTTAATGTAATACATGAGAAAACGTATGTGGGACTTACAGGAATTTCCTTAAAAGCAAAAGTGCTTCCAGAGATCTCAACCCATGGTTGCCTGGTTTCAAGCTGCCATCAGCCACACCTATTTGTGCCAATTCATGGCCATTATTTATTCCCACATAAACCAAGCTTCAGAAGCTCAGAGCCCCACTCACCCCCAACTACTCTCTAGATGTAGAACCACTTTGCCTCTTAGAATCTCTTCTTCTTACCCATTATTATGTTACTTATTGATGCCTTTTGCCTGAAATTACATTAAATGTAAACAAAAAAAAAGTTTAAAAAAAAAGAGGAAAAGTGTTTCCTTTCTCCCTTCATCCATCCTGCTGCTTGGAACACGGGTATAAAGGCTGGAGCTCAAACGTCCACTCCAGACTCTAGGACAGCACAGTAAGAACCGGAAAGCCAAAGAAAAGAGCAAGGAAGCTGGATGATTTCACACAATGCTCTGGAAGCCCTTGACTGCCTTCCTTCTTTTAGGACCCCAGGCCTCTCCCAGGAGAAAGAGAAAGAGCTTTCCAGCCTGTTTGAGCCATTATTGTTTTGGGTTTTCTGATACACGCACCTGACCTGATTGTAACTGACAGAGAAGGAGAATGAGGGTGCAGGCAGAGGGGCAGGCGAGGCCTGAACAGGGGAAGAGACGCTGCCTGTGGACGGGAGTTGTTGACAGATGGTCTCACTCACTGCAAATGGACCTTCGCTTGGTGGGATTCTTTGAATGTAGGAAGCGAGACAACATGGGCAACACAGGTTCTCAGCAGGACTAAATTTTAGGTATCCCCGCTCCCTCCCCAAGAGTTCACTATGAATCACATGAGAAACATTAATGAATTAAAAGTAATCATTCCAAGCGACCTTTTGGACCATTTTTCTATAACTGCACTATTACAAAATAAATTCCTCCACTTGAATCAACCACTATTACCTCCATGTACATTTACAGATAGATTTCTCAGCATTTCTCTAGACCTATTGCCTGTCTCCTTACTACAGACCACTAACTCCTCTAACTACAACCCAGCTTCTATCCTTTTCTCTACGCTGCAACAATGGTGGGTAAAGCAGGCAGGATCTCATTCTTGTGGACTGGAAGATCACTGTGTGTTCTCCTCCCTCTCTGCCTACTTCACTCATCCATCTCAGAAAGAACATTTTCAGGGAATTAGTCCTTTCTTCCCTCTCTTAACGAAAGATTTTTAAAAGTGACCGTGCTTCAAGTCTGTTGGAGATAACAGGCTTGCAGTCCAATTGCTGGCAAAAGCTGCTCAGTAAGTGCATCATGTAGGACAGACCTGGCACTTGGCACCCTTGCTAGCCCCACAGGTGTAGTGCTTCTTCCTGCTGGTGGAGTCCCAGAGACTAAAGGACCGGTCTGTTGCTGGGGCAAAGTTCCATGGAGAGCTCCCTTTCTTCATTAGCTTCATCAATATAGCTGCCCTGGCTCAGCCTCTGAGGTTATTATCCTAAGCAATATATATACCTAAGTCTAAGCTTAAAAGTTATATACATAGCAGCTCTGGCCTTGCTGACCTGACAGAGAGGTGGCAGGGGGAGAGACTTACTCCCCCAAGGCGTGGACTTGGCATCATCGGAGGCCGCAGAGCTGAGAGCTACACCCTCCCTTTGACAGCTCTCAGGACTAGGTCTGCCGGCCCTTCTTCATGACAGCCCACTATAGGCTTGCCCTGTCGTGGAAGTGTGCTGATACCCTAGGGCACCTCCGGGACAAAGGTAGAACCACGCATGTCAGTCCAGGTGATCACATGACAAAAACCAATCAGAATCTATCAGGCCAGGTTAGCATGAATGAGAACCTGATGTACAGTCCTTATTAGCAGACGGTGGCTCGGCTCAGAGCCAGGCCATCAGGGTCACTCTGGCTGCTGGCAACTGGGTCACAGTAGATCAGGGGTGACAAGGTTCAAGAGGAGGCCACAACAGGGTTTCAAGCACATGAAAGTGCAGTCATGTCCAGTAGGCTAGAGCACCAAGGAGGGTTCTATGGGATCCAGGGCTTTTTGGGTTTCCTGTTCAACAATGCTCTCACCCTCCCAGACTGACCCTACCTCTCTTGGGGGCATTTTTAATGGGTGTGGTGTATTATACTTTTTAGAGTCCATATTGAAGACTGAGAAGGCCTTGATTCCTTTGGAAAAATCCAAGGCTTTGGAATGGGTAATCTCTTCCCACTTTCTAAGGAACATATAGGCTCTAGGTCCCAAAGAACAGCCATCTCCTCCTAGTATGTCTGAGGTGTATGTGTGTGCACACATGTTGGGGCAGGGCTGGGGTAAGGCTGTCCATATTCCTCAAAAGTGCCGTGGATCATACTCCAAGGAAGGAGATGCCCTTTACCTTTTCAGCATCAAAGTCCACAGGCCTGAACAAGAAGGAACTCCAACATAATTTCTTTTTCCCTTCCCGGCTTTCTACTTCCCTCCACGTTTGTATCTATATGCTCTCTCACTTTGCCTTTTACATTTCTTTTCTTTTTTTCTGCTTACTGTGGTCAGTGAACACAGGGCCTTAGGCTCCAGAAAAATCTGGATACAGAAACAGAAAAATAAATCTAGGGACAAGATAAGAAAGTACCTCCTTCTATCAATGAGGCTACTGAGAATCAAGAATAAAAACACTGAAGTGAATACTTACTGTATACTAAGAGCTGTATTAACTATTCCTACACCTTTGCAGGGCAGAGGATATACTATAAAAGGTCAAGTGTGGACTCTGGAGCCAGATTGCCTGGGTTAGAATCTCAACCTTCCGCTCACTTGCTGTAACCTTACCTATCTCATAAAGTTGTGAGTGGAAAAAAAGAGCACTAACAGGGACTGGCACAAAGGAAACACCCAAATATTAGCTGTATTATAAAAAAGTGTTAGCTATCATTGTCATCATCACCATCGCTGTTGTTATCTTACTAAATTCTCATAAGTTAATTCTCATGATTTAGGTATTATGAGTTAGTTATTAGCCTCATTTTATAAATAAGGAAACTGAGGCCCAGAGAATTTGAGTAACTTACTAACAGTACCAGATGCAAAAACAGCCAGGATACTTGAAGCTTCTCCAACCTCTTGAATCTGTGCTGGCCCTATGACTCGCTTCGACTGCAAGCCTGGGGTAGAGAAGCCATGGGGCGGATGCCATGGGGCGGACGAGACCACAGGGAATGGAGATGATCTATGGTCCCAGCAGAGGCCTCCCACCCTCAACAATCAGCCCCGAGCCAATGTGAAAACTGACACAGACACAGAACCACTCTGCAGCTGAGCCCGGCCCAACACGCCAATCCATAAAAGTGTGACCTAAATCCGCAGCTCTTGTCATTATTTACTTACCAAGGAAGTAGCAGACTTAGTTTTCAAACCCAGGGAGCCCGATTCCAGACCCTGCACTCTTCTTTACATGAATGAGTGAACCCTTACACTGTTCTTTACATGAATGGGAAATAGAGATTTTTTCTGATGATAATAAGCTTGATTAGTGGATAATCAAGTCATCTAGCCTTGCAGTAAGGTTTGGAGATAGGATGGTGATAAGATGTAGGTGTTATCAAGGAGGCAGATGACTCAAAATCTAATAAATAGCCTCCCAAGAAACAGTGCTGAACAACTAGACATCCATAGGCAAAAAAAATGAACCTTGACTTAACCCTCATACCTTACGCAAAGATTAACTCAAAATGATCATGCGCTTAAATGTAGAACCGTAAAACCTTAAAAGAAAGAAAGAGAGAAAGAGAAAAAAAGAAAGAAAGAAGGAAAGAAAGAAAGAAAGAAAATCTTCAGGATCTAGGGCTAAACAAAGAATTCTTAGAATTGACTCCAAAAGTACAATCCATAAAAGGGAAATCTGATAAACTGGATTTTATCAAAATGAAAAAAAACAACAACAAAAAACCTTCGTCTGTGAAAGACCCTGTTAAGAGAATGAAATGACAAGCTATAAACTGGGAGAAAACACTTTCAAATTATATATCGGTCAAGGACTAGTATCTAATAATAAAGAACTCTCAAAACTTAAGAGTAAAAAACCAAGCAATCCAATTAAAACTGAGCAAATGACATTTCACTGAAGAGAATGTACAAATGGCAAATAAGCACATGAAAAGGTATTTAACATCAATGGATATTAGGGAAAAAGCAAAATTAAAACCACAGTGAGATGTCACCACATACCTATCAGAATGCATAAAATAAAAAAGAGTGACAACATCACATTTTTGGTGAGGATGCAGAGAAGCAGATCACTCATACGTTGCTGGTGTAAATATAAAAAGGTACAGCCATTCCACAAACGCAATTTGACAGTTTCTTGTAAAACTAACCAACATATGACCCAGCAATCAAACTCTTGGGCATTTATTTCAAAGAAATGAAAACTATATTCAGGCAAAATCCTGTACACAGCAACCCTATACATAATAGTCAAACAATGGAAACCAGATGCCCTTCCATAGGTGAATGGTTACACTAACTGTAGTACGCCCATACCATTAAATACCACTCGGTAAGAAAAAGTGACTAATTTACACAAGCAAGTTGGGTGAGTCTCCAGGGAATTATGCTTAATTAAAAAAAAGCCCTCCCCACTGGTCACATACTGTATGATTCCATTTATATAACATTTCTGAAAGGACAAAATTATAAAAATGGAGAACAGAGTAGAGGTTGCTGAGGTTAGAGACAGAGAGAGGGGGGGATGGCCAGAAAGGAGAAACTTGAAGGATCCTGTTGGGATGGAAATGTTATCTTGACTGTATCAATGTCAACATCCCGGTTGAGATATTGAGAGAACTGGGTACAGGGTATAAGGAATGCCTCTGTATTAAGTCTTATAACTGCAAGTGAATCTATAATTATCTCAAAATTAAAAATACTTAATTACAAAAAAGTAATGAACAAAAATAGCCTATAAAATTTTGGGGGAATGAATATAGGTAACACCTTATTTACATTGTTTAATTTTGAGTTACTTATTTATTTGACATACAAAAAGTGTCAAAATTAATATATACAACCTGATGAATTTGAAAGTAAGTATATACTGTACCTGTCACCAGATTCTATGCCATAAAACTATGTATTTTGTCCAAAAGTTTCACTTCATTGATAAAAACAAACCCTTAGAACATTTCACCAGTAGGCTGCTTCCTTGCTTACTGTCTTTGTCCAATTCTGCCATTTTCTGTTTTTTCCCTCCTTTAAAACCCTGTTTGAAACACTCCAACCAAACTTCCCACACACCTCTAAGATTTCAATGGTACATACGCGATCTGGAGAGAGCTGTGGATCGGGCCCAAGGCAGGAGACGCTGGCGGAAGAGCTGGAACCCAGAGCGGTAGACTGGACTCAGCATGTTGTGATGTAGTCACTGATTAAAGTACCTGTAGGATTTTTTAAAAACTGAATAATGAAAAATACCAGACAATTCATTTTATTTTCCTCTCCTTTCCCACTTTCAGAGTAAAAATTTGATACCCCTGCTCCAAACTCCTCTGTATTAGGGAAAAACATACTTCCTTTGTATAGTGTAGGAAAGAGAGGGGGGAAAAAAAAAGGCTCCTTCCCGTGCTCCAACTCAATCCTTCCTTCCCTAGACAGCCTTAGCTGTCTTATTTTTAAGATTTTATTTATTTATTATTTTTAGCCAGACAGGGAGGGAGAAAGAGAGGGAGAGAAACATCAAAGTGTGTTTGCCTCTTGTGGGCCCCCTGCTGGGGACCTGGGCCGCAATTCAGGCACATGCCCCGACTGGGAATCAAACCAGCAACCCTTTGGTTCGCAGGCTGGCACTCAATCCACTGAGCCACTCTAGCCGGGGCATAGAGAGCCTTAGTTTTTATGTAAGCAAGTGGCAATTAAGGCTTCTGAATCTTCTAAGTGACAAAAATCTTTCAAGTACAGTGTTTATGTATTGATACTAAATCCTCACTACAATTCCTACACCATTGGGGGAATCAGTCTCCAAAAGATCAAAAGCAGATCCAACATGCAACAAGAGTGATCTCCACCTTTCTGCTGTTCCTCCCACTCCCAAACACAACTCTGAAAACTGCATATCTGAAATGTCAGCTTGATCCTTGCTGACACATAAAAGTGAGGAAAAGCCAGAGGCTGCTGCCATGTCTTTCTCCCTGCCATCCGCAGGAATCTAAAGCACACTCTTACAACCCTGGGAAGGCGTGGCAATGTCTGCAAATGTCTGACATTTTAAATGACTGGGCACACCCCAAGGAAGATGAGTAATATGGCTAGAAACTCAGAGTTAAGAACATGTGGGCATTTTACCACCATAGATCAAACTTGAGGCTTTAGACAAAAATAATGTATTTCACAAAAAGGTAGGGGGCTCCTTCCTGTACATATACACAGAATATGCCATTTACTATTGTAGCTGGGACATTGCTGCTTTCACAAGATAAGAAAAATACTGCACCCTCTTTGCTTACTGGGGCCTCCTTTTAACTTATGCTGTATGGATAGGTGCAGATATTCCAGCCCTCTTAAATGTGCCTCAAAGACTAGCATTTAGCTCGATAGTGAGGAGAAACAAGGAGTGCCGTGTACTGTTCTTCAATTTATACTGCACAAAGGCACAGACAGAAAGGGGAGAAAAGAGACTGGCAGGATACATCTGTTGTAAAAGATATGGCATCTAATAGGCAACAGAAAGTGCTAAGTGCTGTCTTTGTTGACTTCTGTGTTAGTGACAGTCTGGAAGATCACAAGAGAAAATTATTTTCATAATATTGAAGGATGACTCGGGCCCATGGTCTGCTTGCTTCTTGTGTAAATTCCTTCATTAATTGTTGCTAAACAGTTATTTCCATATTAATTCTCCAAAATATTCAGAAGAGCCAAAATGGTAAAATAATCAAGCAATGACACTAAAATTCCAGTTCCATCTCCTTCATGAACCTTTCCCAGCAACTCTAGCATTCAAAGTTGGGTATAATCCTACAGGTTACCTTTTAACTGCTTCATGCTTTTCCCAACTAGATTATAAACTTCCTCTTGACAGCACAGTAAACAGTATGGGAACATGGGCTTTGAAGTAGGGATAGATTTGGGTTCAAGCTTTGTACTTGCTCGCTGTGTGCCTTTTGGAGGATTACTTAATCTTTCTAAGCCTCGGTTTCTTCATTTGTAAATCAGGGACAATAACAGTAAAGACCTCATAGGATTATTGTGAGAATTACATGAGATAACGCATGGAGTGTCTGTGTACAACAGATGGTCAATAAACGTCAGTTTTCCTCCTTCTGTCCTTTGGGCACTAATGGTATCCTAAAACCATTTCTTTATTTCCTTCAGGACCTGCCACAGTCACAAATAATTCAATAAATATTCTCTGATGGAGAGAGAATATTTACACAAATTATACTTATTGACTGTTTACCCCTCTCTTATCTAAATGTAACTGAAAGCTCTGAATGTTTAGGTTGCTAAGTTATTAGGACGAAAACTGACCTAGAAACCCAGCCTCCCAGACTCTCCCCTACAACCACACTGCCTCTGGCTGACCCCTTCCTCACTGCAAGGAATGGTTCATCCTGCCAGAGTTTATTATGCTCTCAAAAAGTGTTTATTATGCCCTTAAAAAGCAGATAGCTGATTCCAGGGAGCAAAGGTTATGATATGTGTGTCGCTGTGTGTCTAGACTCAACGTCATCAGTTGAAAAGGGTTTCCATGTTTTGACCCAGAACACTTCTCAAGTACCTCTTTATAGGTTCTAAACAGGAAGCCCTTATCTTACTGAGTTGCACGAAGACTTGAACTTTAGTCCTAACAAACTTCGCCCAGAAATACAGAATCGGTATATGGTTCACTTATAGACAAAGACCCGACAATAAATCTCACCGCCTTAGAGAGCTGGGGATAATGGGGGCGGCAGGTGCTCCCTGACGTGCCAGGAACTACTGCTCACGGACCGCATGCCAGACTGCAAAATGCGGTCGTGAGCGGATTCGTCGGCGGCGCGGGGGCCTGGTTTTAAGGAGGGGATCGCGAAAGCCAGACGGGCTGCGGAGGACTGCACACACAGGCCCAAGAGTCAGCGTGTGGCCAGTTACAAACCAGGGTAAAATACCAACACTGAGACAGGTGCCCTGGACCGAGAAGGGGTCCGCCGAGTCTCCAAATGCCCATCTGGATCAGTTCCTCCATTTGGGTGGCTAGGAAGGTCAGGTGCCCTAGGTCCCCGCAGACCCTAGCTTCCACCATATGGACCATAAGGACTGCGCAGGGGCCGTGCTGGGCATCCTGAGCGGCACAGCCCGCCGCCATTCCTCAGCGAGCTCCCACGCCCACTCGTGGGCCTGGGCCACCCGGCTACTGCTTCTGCGATGCTCCCGCAACCACCGCGGTCGCCCACGGCCCGGCGCGCATACCTTTCCCCGCCTCGGCCCAGACGCCGCATCAACCCTCACAGAGAGAGGCACAGGTGCCTCGCCATCCCCGCGCCTGTCGCTTACCTGACTCACCGCTCTCGCGCCGGTCCTGACCGCCCAGCCCGCAGTCCACGCGGGGCCAATTCTGGAGCCGGCTTACTCTTTTTTTCTTCCGTACACGTCCTGCAAGATGACGTTACGTCAGCAGCGTAGGAGTAAAGCCAGGCCGCCCGGCCTGCGCTGTTGACGTGGGGCTAAGGGGCTAACCCGGAGCTGCGCCGCGGTAACGGCGGAGGCGCCGTCTGAGAATCCGGTCCTCGCTCCACGTGGCGGGCCCCGCCCACTGAAGCCCCGTCTTACGCCGGAAGGCGGGACTTGAGTTCTACTGAGGAACATCCACGACCCAGGAGAACTGGCCAAAGAACGTGTCCAAGAGCCGCCCGGCTACTGGGCCTTCCAGGAGGGCTGAAAAGATGCCTGGGTCCCGCAGTTGCAGGTAGAATCCATTACGTGTGCTTTTCAGTGTGTGTTTCATGCCTCGAAAATAAGTTGAATCAATGTACACATACTTAAAGCCCACAGTCCCGGCAAACTTTTGCTCCTTAAATGGGAAAATTTTGGCACTACGATAAAATGATTTGCTCCCTAATCGTCTGGAGGTTTTCACAAGGGTCCCAGCCCACTTTTCAGTCAGCAGGGTCATTGGTGAGAATGTTGTACTTAAAATAGTTGTATTTAATCCCAGACAATTTCAAAGGTGAATGAGGATCCATCCTTAAAATTAAAGCTCAGACTCTCTCCCTCTCTCCTGCTTGCTGTATATTGTTCAAAGAGCATGTTCCTGCACAAGCACAGACATAGTGTTGGGTGGGCGGAAGGGGAGGGGAGAATAGGCGCAGCACCTGAGTGGAGTTCAGTGACAAAAAAAAAGGCCTCTTGCCTCTTCTGTAGTCCCTAAGAACATTGCTGAGCCTATTTATTCAGTCTCTTATTCATTAAACATTGGCTGCTTTCCTTGTCAGGCATTCCCTAGGTGTGGAAGAAGACACTGTCCCCTCACCAATCAGTTCACAGCTTTATGGGAGAGACAAGTAGGTGAGCAAATTATTTACAACACAATGTGATTCATTCTACAGGAGGAGGCTCAGGGATTCAGGCAAGGCTTTCAAGAGAGAACAAACATTCGAATTGTGCTTTGAGGGACGAGAAATAAGCAGTTAACCTAGAGGAGGGAGCAGGATCATAGGAGGAAGAGAGAAGAGACTGCATGTGAGACAAGACAGGTGTTTACCACCTTGCAAAAAGGTTTTTAAAAAATTTTCCTTTTTTTTATTTATTGATTTTAGAGAGAGGGAGAAAGAAAAGGGGGGAGGGAAGGAGAGAGAGAGAACATCAACTTGTTCCACTCGTTCTGTATGTGTCCCAACCAGAGATGGAACCCTCAACCTCTGGCTTGCAAGGGTGATGCTCCACCCAACCGAGCTACCCGGCTAGGGCCCAAAAAGATTTCTGAGTCATGCTAAAGGTTTTGAATTTTCAAAGATAGAGGAGCATGACTTAAAGCACTTGAAATGGCATGATGGGATTTATATACTAATAAGGGTTAGAAGCTGAGAGGTTGGATGTTAGGTTATTGCAAAGGCCCAAATAAGAAATGATGGCTGGCAAAAAAAAAAACAAAAACCAAACACACACAAAAACAAAAGCTCCAGCAGGGGGCGTAAGGAGCTTAAAGGAGGAAGAGCTGACTGCACTACTCCCTGAAAGCTGGAGGATGAGAAGAGAGTAGGGGTACCTGCAAATCTGGGTGTGCTGCCTTACACTGAGTTAGGAAACAGATGAGAGGAGTTGGTTTTTTGGTGAAGGATGAAAGCAGCCAACACATGTTAAGTTTTGAACCCTCTGGGCTTGAAGTAGGGTGGGGGGGTACAAAAGAAATAAAATGGCCCCCCAGTTGCTTCATCCAGTACCTCAGCTTTTAAAATTCTTATCATTAATTTAGAACAAATTAGGCAATTAATTTGGGTATTGCTAAAGCCATTAGAGAGAGAAGCCTCTCCGCTTGGGAAGTCCTGTCCTGTTCTTAATGTGTTCTTAACCCACATGTTACATTCTGGCGATTGCTTGTCTGCCTTCCCTGCTAGAATTTGAGCTTCCAAGAGCATGAAAGTATATATTTGGCACATAACAGACACTCAATATATGTTTGATAAATGAATGAATTTAATTTTTTGTTTCCCTCACCTGAGGAGATATATTACAAAAAGATTACTAATACAAATGTCCAAGATTTTACTACCCATGTTTTCTTCTAGTTTTATGATTTTGAGTCTTACATTTAAGCCTTTAATACATTTTGAGTTTCTTCTTGTGTATGGTGTAAGAAAGTATTTTAGTTTCATTTTTTGCACGTATCTTTCTAATTTTCCTAACATCATTTATTGAATAGGCTGTCTTTACCCCATTGTATGTTCTTTTCTCCTTTGCCAAACATTGACCATATAGGCGTGGATTTATTTCTGGGCTCTCTGTTCTCTTCCATTGACTGTTGTTGAGGATGTGGAAAGAAGGGAACCCTTGTGCTTTGTTGATGAGAATGCAGATTGATGAAAGCACCATGGAAAATAGTATGGAGGTTCCTCAAAAAAATTTAAAATGTAACTGTCTTATGACCCAACAATTCGACTCTGGATATATTATCTGAAGGAACATGAAACACTAATTTGAAAGAACATATGCATTCCTATGTTCATTGCAGTGTTATTTACTATAGCCAAGCTATGGAAGTAACCCAAGTGCCCATCAATAGACAAGTAGATGAACAAGTGGTGATACATATAAATATATATAATGGAATATAACTCAGTCATAAACAGAATGAAATCTTACCATTTGTGACAGCATGGATGGACCTGGAAGGTATTATGCTAAGTAAAGTCAGTCAGTCAGAGAAAGACAAATGCCATATGATTTCACTTATATGTGGAGTCTAAAGAACAATATAAATGAACAAACAAAATAGAAACAGACTCATAGATACAGAGAACGGACTGGTAGTTGCCAGAAGGGAGGGGGTTTGGGAGACTGGATGAAGAAGGTGAAAGGATTGAGAAGTACAGTTTGGTACTTACAAAATAGTCATGGGGATTTAAAGTATAACATTGTATTATCAATAATGTAATAACTATGTGTGGTGCCAAGTAGGTACTGGAAATGTCAGGGAACACTTTGTAAAGTGTATGATTGTCTAACCACTGCTGTACATATGAAACTAATACAAATGATATTGAGTATAAACTGTAATTGAAAGAAATTTTTTTTAAAGGCAGGCCCAGAATGTTAAACAAATACATCAGTAGAAAAAGGAAGTTACTTATAAATAAGGAACATTCTTACATAACAATAAACCAGGAGGTTCTTTATGGAGAGCAAATATTTTCTTCAAAATACAGTTGTATTTTCTGATAAAATTCAGAAATTTATTATTTTTTTTAAAAGCCCCAATTTTGATGTTAGCTTTCCAGACTTTTTGTTTGCCTAGGTGCATATGTATAAATATATTTTATTTTACAAAAATAGGACCACATAGTATATGCATTATTTTGTAGTCTGTTTTATTCACTAAAAAAAGATCATGAATGTTTTCTGATAGCAATAAAATCAATTTCAGTGGTTGTACAAATTCCAATCTATGGATATAATTTAAATTTACCCCTATTGTTGGACATTTTTTCCTCCTGGATAATGTCTAATAAATGAATTTGTTGGGTCAAAGTTTATCAACATTTTAAAGGCCTTGATACATATTAAATAGCTGCTTGCCTTTCTTTCATAGTCTCATTAAAAGTATTTCAGAGTACCGGTTTCTCCACACCTGCAGTGAGGTGAGATTTCAATTTTCATTCTATCCAAATTGCTGTACATACCCCTGTACAGTAAAATTTCCTCCTTAAATACATGATTACAATAGAGACCTAACTCACCTGTATAGATAAAGAGAGGGAACTAAGATGGCTACATTGTATAGATTCTTTAAAAAATGTTTTGAAGTTCTGTTACAAAGGGAGCGGTGGAGGTGATGACCCCATGTGTTAATCAGTCTTCTACATAATTGAAAACTAGGCTTAAAGATCATCAAATTAGCAGAGGGATAGAGGGGAAAGAAGACTTGAGGTATTTCTGCCTTGGGAGAGCAGATGTGCAGATTTTGGATGTAAGATCTCATATACTACAGTTTAAATAGGTGTGGTAACTTACCTTATCCCTAGCTCAGTATCTTCTATATACATTTTTCCTCCCTGTCTCTTGTTTTCGCATATAGGGTCTCTGACTCTCCCATGTATGAGGGGCTTCCATCCATATGCATACATTAAATTGAGTTATTCTCTCCTGACAGTCCATCCCATGTCTACTTGATTAGACCAGCCAAAAGAACCTTGAGTTTAGAGGAAACTTTTTTCCTCCCCCAGCTGGTGCTGAGCAGAACAGACTTGCTGGCCGGAACCCTTCACTTACCTACATGGCTGCTGCAGATGAGATCTTGGAGCACCCAACACAGACTGGCATGAGGCAAGTGTTCTTACCATATCAGCACATCCCCAGATCTCTGTAGGATCATGGGGTTTCTTTCTAGGGTGATGAAAAAATTCTAAAATTGGTCGTGATATTTGCATAATACACTAAAAACCACTAAAAGGGTGAATTTTATGGTATGTAAATTACAGTTGCTATCTATTTTTTTTGTAGATGCATAGAATGGTTTCAAAGCACTTGGGCATGGAAATAAACATCTGAATAAAGGAGCTGAAGGACCAGATTCTGAAAAGAACTCTAGGCTGTTGGGAGTGGATTAGATGCAGATTAGAAGTCCTACCCTACAACCTAAGGTGACTTGTCACATAAGTTTATTTCCCTTTAAGAAGCCCAAACTGGAGAACTATAGCTCTAATAGCTTTGTCGTATGTTTTAGTTGTCTCCTTGGAGGCAGGGTTGCTGAATTAAATAACACCTACATGTAATGGCCTCTGGTGGGAACCATGCCATCAGCTTCACAGCTGCCCTTGCGCAGAATATCCCATGTATGGAAGCACTTCCTCTTAGGTTATATTAACTGTACAAGAACTTCACCACCTTGTTCCAGGAAAATAATTTACTTTCAAGGTACTTTGGAATGGTGCTTATAATTAGCATTTTTGGAAGTGGGACTTATTAACTAATGTATGCTTTATTGAAAGGCAATTTTAGAGTCAGACCATTAACATGCTGTGGAAAAAAAATAGACCATCTCCCAATTTCTCTACCTGGCTTTCAAGTTTCCATATAATGAGTGCCCACCTTATATACCCCATCTTAGTGCCTATTTTTGCCAATCATTGCCTCCCAATGCTCTGATCCACATGAGCCATCACTCAGGTTGTTCTTGGCTCCTGGGGTCACCTCTTCATCTCCCAGGCCTACCCATCTCCCACCTTCAGCCCCAGTCCTACCACCTCCTTAAAGCTTGTCCCTCACTAGGTTAGCTCACATTGATCATTTCTCAGAGCAAATGTCTCTCCTGTGTCACATGTCAGTTTTCCCCCACTACATTGTCAGCTCACTGAGGGGCTGTATCTTACAATTCTGTTTCAGAGTAGGTGCTAAATACTATTTTCACTATCACATCCTATTATTTGTACTCTATTTCTTATAAAAGGAATTTAAAAGTTTAAGGCCAATAAATAAAATATTTTCCATCAAATTTCACCTTAATTATAAAGATAAAATAATTATGCTCTAGTCCCAAACATTTTAATGCATCCCGCTAAGTTTTCCATCTTTCTCTCTACTCAGAAATGATAATAGGAAATTAACTTAAGTAGTTTTCTCTGCAAGCCAGAGTCTCTGAGTTGGTCATACAGAGATTTTATTCAGGTGCCAGCATCCAGGAAGAAGGAAGACTCTTGTCTCAAAGCGCATCTTAACATTTCAATGCAGGCAGGAGCTTTTATAAAGAGGGAGAGGGACAAGGAGAAAAAAGAAATTGGGGGAAGAGGCTGTTGACACGCTGTCATTGTCCTTGGTGGTCCTGATATGAATTTTTAATGTCAACATCCTGGAACTGGTTAGTGCCAGCCAAATTGCTGCAGTTGGGCAATCTGTGTCACCCAAAGTTGTCATCCAGGAAATTTCTTGTACAGGTAGAAACTGGAACTGCTGGCATATGCAATATGCTTACAAAGAAACTGTCAGTATGTGAGTTCTTTTATCAGCTTCTTAGTGTATCTTATTGTAATTCTATTTCATGGTAAGTCAGAGTAGTACAAAGTTTTTATTCCTTGTTACAATTTCCCACTGCCAATTGTTCCTCCATATCTTTGGAGCTATTGATGTCCTCTGAATCTCCTGGGGGAATGAAAAACCTGAGCCTGTTATAAAGCAAAATCTCATGAGTTAAAAGCAGATATATTTTTTTGGAGGTGTCTGTTGAGAAGATTGAATTTTTCTGGCATGGGAAAAACAAGTCATAAGGAGGATTAAAACAATAAACACAGCATTATAAAGAAAAGAATGGTTAAACTTAAATTCCCCCTAATATGGACCTGAGGCCCTGTGGTATCCAGGAAAATAGCTAACGACTGGAGGAAGCCTTGCTATTTTATTTGTTCTGTTATACCTGTGACCAAGACTGTTGTAGAGTTTTTGGTCAATTTGATGTCAGTACAGAATACATGGCTTCAGTGTCTATTACAAAGTTAATGAACTTGTTCCCCACTGTCAGTTGTACTGGGGGCTCCTGTGGGGAAATAATGATGGGTTAGTAGGTGTCCAGAGGAGCCTCTGGGCCTCCTCATTTATTATTTGAGTAATCACTTTATTTCACCATCTGCCTATGTGTCTACTTACAAATTCATTTCCGTTTTCCTATGCCCATTGCTAGGTACCCCGAGGCTTTCTGCCTTGGTGGCCTTCTGTACCTGGCCTATTATAGTTGCTCTAATTTTGTGTAACTGCCTACTGTATTTCCCAAGGATCTTGGTTCTGAATCCTTTCAGGGAAAAGGAGTGCAGGATGTTTTCTGTAACTGCTTCCTGCTGAAAGGGGGCATTGTTTTCCTTCAGAGCCAAGAGATCCTTGCATTCTCTCAGAGGGGTGATGAGGCCTGGGCACAGAAGAAGGTGTTGATGGTGCCTAGAGGGGGTATTCCCTGAGTAGGGATAGGGCTTGTAATCTGGTGGAGACAAATTGTGTTACAATTCTCAATATTATTAGGGCAAAAGCTAGAAAAATTCAGGATTCAGATCTGTTCATAAGTGAAAAATAAAACCTTGAAGACAATGAACTGAAGTTTAATGTCTATAACTACAAATTATAGCGTCTATTAAAACACAATTTCTCCTCCTAAAATCACCCTTTTTTTAATCTAACAATTTAATATATTATTAAATTAATGCTTCAAATTAGTGGGGAAAATAAGGCTTATTCAACAAATAAGATGCATGGACCACTATTGAAATAAAACAAATATAGAGCCCTATTTCACACATTATACAAAAAATATTCAGGTGAGTTAAAAATCAATATGTAAAATCTAAGGAGTTTGAGGAGAAAATACAAAATAATATTTTTCTTACCCTGAAGTAAAATATTCAAACGCAGAAGCTATAAAGTAAAATATTGACAATATGACTATATTAAACATTTGACTATATAATAATAATATATATTATATATATATTATATATATATATAAATTAAATCACAGGTAACAGAATAGGAAAGTATTTGCAACACATCTGAAAAAGGGTTAGTAGTTTGTGGTGTTTTTTTTTAGGGAAAAAATTCTACAAAAATTTAATTAAAAAAATGGATAAAGAATAACCAAAAAGTCATTTAAAGCTTTTTAAAAATAATAGAAATAGACAAGAAATATACAAACACAGGTTTAGTTTCAACAAATAGTAAAGTAACAATTAAAATAACATCATTGTCACAATCAGATTAATAAGTATTAAAAATATTGGTAATATCAAGTATTGGTGATTGTGAAAGGAACTGGGTATTCATAGCCCTTTTTCTTCATCTTGTTAAAGCAGTCCCTTTAGCATATCTTGCAATGCTGGTTTGATGGGGGTGTATTCTTTCAGCCTTCTTTTGTCTGGGAAACTCCTTATTTTGCCTTCCATTTTAATTGAGAGCCTAGCTGGGCAGAGCAGTCTTGATTGCAGGCCTTTGCTTTTCATGACTTGGAATAATTCTTGCCACTCCCTTCTGGCTGGTAGTGTTTCTGTTGAGAAGTCAGCTGCTAGCTGTACCAGGGCTCCCTTATATGTTACTACCTGTTTCCCCCTTGCTGCCTTTAGGATCCTCTGTTTGTCTTTGATATTTGCCATTTTAATGATGATGTGTCTTGGAGTGGGCCTCATTGGGTTCCTCTTGAATGGGACCCTCTGTGCTTCCTGAACTTGTGCAACCTTTTCTCTCCTCCTATTAGGGAAGTTTTCCATCATTACTTTTTCAAATAGGTTCTCTATCCTTTCCTCCTCCTCTTCTCCTTCTGATATTCCTGTTATATGGATATTATTACGTTTCAGGTTGTCCTGCATTTCTCTAATCACCTCTTCATTCTTTTTGAGTCTCTCTTCATTTTCTTGCTCTTTCTGGGAGCTTTTTCCTACCTTGTCATCCAGCTTGCTGATTCGTTCCTCTGCTTCATCTAGCCTGCTTTTCATTCCTTCTGCTGTGTTCTTCAGTTCAGAAATTGTATTCTTTATTTCATCTTGTCTCTTATTGATAGTTTCTATGTCCTTTTTCATGCTGATATAGTTTTCAGTAAGTTCCTCATAGTTTCCCTGTAGATTTTTGTAATTCTCTCTGAGCTCACTGGGCTCATTGAGCTTCCTTAGAACCATTGTTTGGAACTCAATATCTGATAGTTTACTTGCCTCTATTTCATTTACTTCTCTTTCTGGGGATTCCTCCTTTCCCTTTGAGTGGGGGGTATTTCTTTGTCTTCCCATTATTTGTGAGACTCTTCTCTTTTGCTTCTTCTTCTTAAGTTGATCTGTCTTGATTTCCTGACTTTGTGGTGTGAACTTCTATGGTAGGAGGCCACTGTTTTTTCTTTCTGGATCTGTGTCTGATGATGTCAGATGTTGACCCTATCTGGCCTTAGGCAATCTGTTCAAGACTTCCAGGAATCCACTGTCTGTGGCTGTCTGCTTCAGCTGTTAATCTAGTCACTCTGCACTCAGCAGTCAGGCTTAGACACCACAGGGCAGGGCGGAGTCTCTCCTGGGGATGGGGCTATTTTGTGTCCTCTCATGCTGTTGGTGCCCGGGAGAGTAGTCTGCCTGAGCAAGATGGCTGCTGCTATATGGGGGATGAGTCAGCACTGGGATCCCACTGGCTACTCTCTCCGTTCTCTCCCCAAAGTCTCCTTCCCCAGTCTCTTCTTAGGCGTCTCTAACCCACTCTGCCCCTACTTTTGCTGAAGACCAGGGTAAGTGGCTGTAAGTAAAAATGTACATGTTGGCCCTTTAAATGGCTGTTTGCATCTCCAGCCGCCTGTCTCTGGCAGAGAGCAACCCTGACACTTTTCACAGCTGGCTATTATCTGTGGACTTTTTGGGCTCTGGTGCTGCAGGCTGGAGATCCCTGGTTATGGTTTAGACCTTGCTTATCTCAGGGGAATCCAACTGGCTGTTTCAATATTCTTCTGGTGCTGCTGCCTGTGGGCACCCCACCCGCCTTCTCGAGTCTCTTCCGTACTCCTTACCAGTTAGGTTGTGTTAAAGCTAATTCTTCTCTCTGTCCGAGGTTATAAGGCTCCTCTCTCGCTATTGTTCAGTTGTTTCTTCCAGGTGATTTCTCCACAATTTAGTTGTAATTCCAGATTGGTCCTGGGAGGAAGCCAGTGTGACTTCCACTCACTCCTCTGCCATCTTGATTCTCCAAATCACCCTTATTTTTATCAAAGAGCCAAATGAAGACCAATTCATTTACTGTATTAAGTCCAGTTTCAATTCAGCCTGATTATTTGTATAAACACAAAAGGAATAGCAGGTGATTATATAGACTTTCTTAAATGTGCTTTGCTGGAATCTTATAAGGAATTTCCAGATTGAGCTTTAATTAGCCCCAAAGGGCAGTGAAGTGAAGCCACCCAATTGCCTTCAGGCTTTGCCTGCAGTAACTATAACTTTGGGTGAGTTCTTCAAGTTCTTGAGGTTCTTCCTTGCTGCTTCCCAGAAAAGCAACCTTCGCTCCTTACCTGGAAAGACTGTCATGAACATCATGAATAGTCAAGTTACCAGGCCATTCTCCAAGGGGCTTTAATTGGCTTCAAAGTCAATCTTCATTCCTTAAAGCTTTGCTGACATCCAAAGTCTAGGCATGTCTCTGTCATACATGATATTCCAGTCAAAGTTTCAGTTAATAAAACCACAAATGGAAACTTGCTTTATGTGTCCTGTTATGAAAAGATCAATTCCTATTGAACTATGCAAACAAATATTTTCCTTTGGAAATAATACTACTCACTCATTAAAAGTTGCCAGATTTCAGAGGGATCAGGCAGGGAGAAAAATATTAATGCCTCATTATTGCTTATGAAAGTATGATTTACAAAGTTGCTTTAAGGGAAAAAAAACAAGTGTCCTTATGTCTGAAAAACAAAAGGATTAAAAATTAGCAATGTTTTCAACAAAATGTTACAAAAACTACAATCATCTTCAGTTCATTGTCTCATAATCAGTTTTTGTTTATGCTGATTATTTGCCAGTAATTCCACAGAGTTCTAGTAATCTTCATCCTGTTAAAAAATATAATCTGAAAATTTTCATTAATATGTAATTTATAATAAGAGTTCTTTCCATGGATCTTTCTGAACATGTAACGTATTTGTAAATGCATCAGGGTAACACAATGATTGTCTCTAAATGACAAAAAAGAAAAAGAAAACTTCAACTGACATGGTTATAAGTCTGATTATAATGAAATTGACAAAGAAATTTGCTTTCCTGTAACAATGTTTTAAGATAACAATTAGAATTACAAATTAAAGTATATCAGAACTTTGTAGACTTGTTACTGAATCCAACCAGTGGTGGTGGTGGTGGGATGGTAGTGGTCCTGCCACTTGCCACCTACCAGACAAGTCTCCAAATACGAAGTTTGGTGGAAAAGAAAGGAATCTTTTATTTAATGGCAAGTTTCTGCCTAAAATATCAGGGTAACAAAAGTAAGGGGAAAGAATGTCAGAGTGTGACATAAAAAATAGTCTCATCACAACTACTATGTAGGTTTGAAAACATAAACATGAGAAAATAACACGAGAACAAAAATCTGTTCACAGTGTTGACTTTTGTCACCAAAGTGTCTGGAAATAATGGCAAGCTTCTGCCTCAAATTCCATTTCGTCTAAGACCCCCCAAAGAAAAATCACCCTGTCACCCTCTAGCAGCTCAATTCAATGTGGCACCAGGAACCTCTTTTCCCACCCAAAAATATCATAAATGTAGGTGGCTTAGCTGGTCTCCAGTCACTGTCCAGCTTCAGGCATCTTTCAGAGTCGGTGCCCCAGGCCACCGCTCACAGGCCTACACTGGCCACTGTTGGCACACTTGCTGGCGACTGTTGACGTGCCCCCTGCCCAGGGGAAGAGAAAGAACTAACTGATTTTTTGCTTTCTAGCACGCTCCGTTTCAAAAGTCCTCTCCCAGAATCCCATGCATGCAGAATGCTTGTGAGAATGTCCAGTCTTCCAACCAATGAAGGCCAGTGTTGGCCATGTTTGCCTTTGCCCCTCTTCCTTTTGCTGTGTTTTAGCAAGGGGGCAAAGTCTCCAGTCACACATGCTCAGCTCAAACCTCTCCCCAATTTCTGGGGAGGGTGTGTCCCCCGTTACAGACTCTTGGAGATTGTTATATAATCTCTAGAACATCCACTTTAATAATAAAAATGTGTATACAAGTAGGACATAGTTATTACTTCTTTACTTGACCAGAGCTTCCCATGTACTTTAAGCATATTAAATAGGCTTAATTAGTTCAAAATTTCTTCTTCATAAGGAGAAAGAACCAAACCTTGAGACATTCCAGGGACCCATTGGAATGACCGAAAGCTAATTCTAGGTCAAAGAAAAGTCTCTTAAAATTGAACCACTGGGAAGGTTGTCAAACATAATTGACCAAAAGATCATATATCATTATGAAACAATATTAAATTATTTATTTACCCAAAATGACAATAAAGATATCAAACATAAATACAGGCTAGCAAAACTTTAGTTCTCACAATAAAGAATATGGGTATGGGTTTCAAAGTAATCAAGTACCCAATAACACAATATAACATATAACTACTTTAAAAAATAGAAAATCTTTGCTTCCTCAGCACGTATAGGAAAAACTTTTTCCCTTTTAACAGGCTGAAACAGAACTGAAAAATTCTGTAATAGCTTATTTTTGGTATTTAGATTCATTTACCTAATTAAATTCATTATTCAGCTAAACTATATAATTTCCTCTCAAGATTCTCTCTGCAAACCTTCTTCAACTTTCACAAGATTTTGCACAATGTATACAATCTTTCTGCAATTTACAGTCTCTTTTAGTTCACTACTTCTTAACCCATTCAGAAATAACCAACTTTAGAACAAATGATTTTTTTCTTCAATAAGTGTTTTCATACTTTATACTTTCTATTACCAAACCATACAATTTCTTTCCAACTAAATTAGAATTTTTAATTCTTAGAAACTTTGATTTTTAGTGACAACTAAAAGTAATTAGCATTCTACAAAATGATACTTTTATGAATACATTTCATAACTTTTAGAAACAGCCCCCCCATTGGCAAACACACGCACATTTTCAACAGGTATACTTCAAATAAAGTATAAGATATATTCATTAACAGATCCAAACTCATTTTCTAGCTTCTTGGCAATAAGCCAAAGTAGACCAACTTGGATCAATTAATATTTCAGTATCCTGTTATTTCAAAATATCTAGATATTTAATAATCTTCACTATATAACACAGGAAAATTCTAAAGTTCCAAGTCACCAAAGACTTTGGAAAATTATGTTTAAGTATATTTATAATTATTACTGAAAAACCTTATCAAAACTTTTCATTTTAATCTATTTATTAGTTCTTAAAAACTTTATTAGATTTTAAAGTTAATTATTACCCAGGCCATTTTCTTGACAAATTCTGTAACAGAGATAACATGAACTTATCCTGCAAACCCAGGCAAAAAACCCAAATATTTTATGTTAATAACTTTAAAATATATCAATTAAATTAAAACCAGCCTTAATATCAAATATTTTTCGTTATGATCCTGAAAAAAATATTTGAGATAGTTTTTATTTTTTACCATACACATAAGTAGTATTATTAGTAATTGTATAGAAGATAAGATTTTCTTTTTTTAAATATGTTCTCGACAACTTTAAGAAGCCTGAAGGAGAAGTGAGGGAGATATCAGGCTTGGCTTATTTTAGCCGCTTGAGTTTTTTAAAAGTTCTATTATTTTTTTTCACACTGAGGTAGCACTGTTGCCCTCACTTCCTCAGCCTGCTCAAGATTTGGCATTAATTACCCTATTGTTTCCAGAACAACAGCAACTCCTGGACCTCCAGGAGGAGGATTTAGAGTGTTTAAAAAACTTATCTCCTCATTTTTTCTTCTTTCTGAGTTTTACAGTCTGGGAGGGGAGTGAGATCTTTTCCCCTCTTTGAACCATCAATTTAAATTTTTCCTGAGTAGAATCGTTATGGTGTCACAATATGAAAGTTTGCACATAAGAAATATTACTCTATTTACCAGAACTTTGGCAAACAATTCTAGTCATTGACACAGCATAAGCTGACCAGTCAGCTAAACTGTGACCTAATGGATTCTCTGATGGGATCAAGACTGAGCTGCCCATTTCAAAACAGAAACAAAAACTTCTAAAGCAAAGACAAATCTCAAACAAATGAGTACTCTCATTTGGCCTAAATGGCACAAAGGTCTAAATGGCACAAAGCCCAAATGGTAGTGACAGAGGATTCCCTGTGTGCACAAAACAGCAGAAAGCAAGCTAAGTCCTTACAAGATAAGAAAGCAAAGAACAACTGTAACCAAAGTTTCATTTCAGACAGACAAGAGTTCTCAGCTCCCAAACAGAAGAGATGAGAGCTCTCAAACAGAATAAATATTCAAAACCCAGAAATCCATAAACCTAAATACCAGAAGTGTGTTCCAAATCCCTCACTGGCAGAACTGAGGTTTTAATGAGTTGTGCATACCACCATACAGCACCTATTGGTTTCTACAGAATCCCAGATAGTTGGGCACTCTGTATCACCTGAAGTCAATGGCAAAGGCCATGTCTTGTACAACCAGGAACTGGAACTGCTGGTACTTGCAATATGCTTATAAACTGTCAGTATGTGAGTTCTTTTTATCAGTTTGTTAGTACATCTTATTCTAATTCTATCTCATGGTGAGAATGGTATAAATTTTTTATTTCCTGTTGCATTCCCAGGATCAAACTGGACTTACAACTAAATTATAGAAAAATAATCCTGAATAATGAACTGAAGACTAGCTGGAGAGAAGCCTTATAACCAAGGGACTTAACAGAAGAAGCCACATTGAAACTGAGACCTGGGAATAACAGAAGTGTCAAAACAGTTGAGAGCACCTTCATGACCCTTGAATTAGAAAACCTGTCAGCTACTTTTCTTGGAAGCAGTATGGCCAAGGAGAGGAAGAATGTCTCAGATTTCAGCTTTGAGGAGTTCAGGTGGCCAGAAGTGGACTAGCACTTCTGAATTTCCTGGAAGTGAGGCCCTATGGCTTCCTTGGGAAGCTCTGCATCAACCCTCAAACCCTCACCTTCATTAATAGCCAGACCCGCATCCCACCATCTCTGGGCTTCTGGAGTCTGGGGCCACTCAGGTATGCAGCTCAAATCCTGCCTCACTGTGAGGAGGGATGGGAATACTAGCAAGAAGTAGTTGTCCCCTCTGCAGGGAGAAAGGACCTCTTGGTCCCTGGTGATTCTGGGAAAAAGGCTTGCTCTTTTGCAGTTACTCTCAACCCAAGACTACTAATGTTGCCTAAATAAAGGTTGGAACCTGAGGCAGGGGAGGTGTGCTTTGTTGCTAAGGGGCGCATGCATGACACAGCTGCCATCTGTGACACAGTTGCCAATTGTGACACAGCTGCCAAATGTTGGCTCTTGCTCAGCATGTGGTGCCAGCATCCCACTTGCCTGGGTCACTTTTTGTGCCTTGGACCTCTGCCTGTCATGTCCAAGCTGTGCCTCTGGGCCCCATGGCTCCTCTTCACACGGTAGCTATTGTGGCTGCTGACCCAGGCACCTCAGATTCTGGAGTTAGCCCTCGACCTTGGACCTCCATTTCCCTGTGGGCTCCAAGCCCTGGCCTGGAGCAGTGAAACCTTGCACTTGAGCCTTCACATATCTCTGAAAATGCTGAACCTTTATCATTCCAACAGGAAGCCTCAACTGTGCCTAGAGAGTTTCCTGAGAAAACGGAACCTTCTCCAGCCCATCAGAAGGCCCCAACTCATCAACCAGAAACCTCTAATGCAGGAGAATCATCTTCAATCTAGGAGAAGACCTAGCTCAAGTCTGCTGTGTCCCCTGAGTTGTTAAAATCTTTGTTAGTTTATCAAGAAGTTTTAGACCAGCATCCAACTCCCCACTACCTTGAAAATGTGGAATCTTTAATCCAGCCAAAGAGCTCAACTCTGCCTCAATTGCCTCTGGAGAAACGTAGAGTCTTCTCCAGTCCAGCAGAAGGGTTCATTTCAACTTCCGATATCCTCCATAAAAGGTGTAGCTCAGCATTCAATATATCATGAGATGACAGTCCAAACTCTACATAGGGGTGAAGCTCAGCATTCAGTTTTGCCTAATCAAATATTATTAAATGTGGATCTTGGGGTTTTGAAAACAGCAGAGCACCCTAAAGGGATTAAGCCATCTGCAATTGAAAAGAGATCTCAGCTCATACTGCAAAATTGACAAAAGTGGGAAAAGCTCTAATCAAGCAGAGTGTCCTCCCAAAGAACATTAAGGAGTTTAAAAAAAAAATCTCCATCTCAGCAAAAGACTCCAGCTCAGCCTATATCAGAAGCTGATGCTATAGCCATACCGGAGACTACAGATCCAACAAAACACCTTGAAGCAATATTTCCACATGCAGAGTCTTTTCATATTGAACCACAACCTTGTCTAGTGTCACGGTTCAAACTTTGGAAATGACGCTCGCTGTAACACCATAACCTGTGGTGGAGGAGGAATATCCAACAGCGCTGTAGCAGAGTACAGCTCCATCAAAAACCCCAAGGTGCACTTCTGCTTCCAGAAGCATTTCAAGCTCAACAGCCTACCTTTTTGAAGTCACAGTTCAGCCTTTGGACCTGGAGTTCACTGTAACACAAGAACGACTTGTGGAGGCTAAACATCCTATAACCTGTGCAAGAGACCACAGCTTCTCCAAAATACTGTGAGGTAACACTTCTGCATGCACAGACTGGACAGACTAAGCAGTAAACCTTGTCTGATCACAGTTCAACCATAGGACCTGGTACTCACCATAAAACCAGTACCTGCTGTGATGGTTAAACATCCTACAGCCCTGAGGCACACTACAGCTCCTCCAAAGCACCCTAACGTAACACTTCCACATTCACACACTGTTCAGACTCATCAGCCAACCTTGTGTGAAATCACGATTCAACTTATGGACTTGGACTTGTAGAGGCTTAACATCCTACAGTCCTGCAGCAGACCACAACTGCTTCTCCAAAGTCCTGAGGTGACACTTTTAAATTTAGAAGCTGTTCGGGAACAGTAGCTAACATTCTGTGAATTCATAGTTCAACATTTGGACCTGAAGCTCAGCATTACGCCAGAACCTACTATGGAGGCTGAACATACACCTTGAAGCAGACTACAGCTCCTCCAAAGCACCCTGAGATGCCACTTCCATATCCACAGACTGTTTGGGCCCAGCAGCCAAGCTTTTGTGAAATCATGGTTCAACTTTAGGACTTGGAACTCACAATAATCTCAGAACCTACAGTGGAGGCTGAACATCCTACAGGCCTGCTGCAGACTACAACTTCTTCAAAGCACTGTGTGGTGATATTACATCCAGATTCTGTTTAACTCAGAAGCTTACCTTGTCTGAAATCACAGTTCAACCTTTGGACCTGGAGCTCCCCACAAATCGGAACCTATTGTGGAGGGTGAACATCCTACAGTGCTGCAGCTGACTACAGATCTTTCAAAAAATCATGAGATGACACTTCCACATTGACAGACTGTCAGGCTCAGCAGAGTACCTTGCCTAAAGTCAGTTCAACTTTTGGACCTGAAGTTCACCATATATCAGAACGTACTGTGGAGGCTGAATATCCTATAGCTCTGGGACACACTAAAGCACTCTGAAGTGACACTTCCACATCCACAGACTGTTCAGGCTCAGTAGCCAACATGGTGTGAACTCGCAGTTCAACTTGGGGACTTGGAGCTCACCATAAACCTGGAACCTACTCTGAAGGCTGAACATACTACAAACCTGCAACAGACTACAGTTCCTTCAAAGCCTCAGAGGCCAACACTCTTGAAGTCACAGTTCAACCTTTGGACCTGGAGTTCACCATGACACCAGAACATACTGTGGATGCCGAATATCCTACAGCACTGAAGCAGAATACAATGATCAAAAAAACCTTGAGGTGACACTTTCACATTTAGAGCCTGTTTAGGCTCAATAGCTAACATGTGAATTCATAGTTCAGCCTTTGGACCTGGAGCACACCATATCACTAGAACCTACTTTGGAGGTGGCATATCCAATAGCCCTGCATCAGAGTACAGCTTCTGAAAGCACTTTCTAGTGCCACTGTTACAATGCACTGCCTGTTCATGCTTAGCAGCCAATCTTGTCTAAAGTCACAGTTCAGTCTTTGCCCTTGGAGTTCACCAAAACACCAGAATCTCCTCTGGAGGCTGAACAGCCTGTAACTCTGCAGTAGACGATAGTTTCTTCAAAACTGTGAGATGACAGTTCCTGTAAGGTCACTGTTCAGACTAAGCAGCACACCTTGCAGTTCAACCTTAGGACCTGGTGCTTACCATAAAAACCAATACTTGCTGTGGTGGCTGAACAGCCTGCAGTCCTGCAATACACTACAGCTACTCCAAAACACCCTCAGGTGACACTTCCACATCCACGGACTGTACAGGCTCAGGAGCCAAGCCTGTCTGAAGTCACAGTTCGACTTTCGTACCTGGAGTTCACCATAACCCCAGAATCTACTGTGGAAGCTGGACCCTTGATCAGACTTCAAAACACTGTGAAGTGACATGTACACATTGACAGACTGTTAAGGCTAAGCAGTAAACCTTGTCTGAAGTCACAGTTCAACCTTAAGACCTGGCGCTCACCACAACACCAGAACCTACTTTGGAGGCTGAACATCCTATAGCCCTGCATCAGAGTACAGCTTTTTCAAAGCACTCTTCGGTGACACTTCTACATCCAGTCTGTTCAGGGTCAGCAGCCAACCTTGTGCAAAATCACAGTTCAACTTTTGGACTTCAAGCTCACCATAAATGCAGATACTACTGTGGAGGCTGAACATCATACAACTCTGCATCAGACTACAGCTCTTCCAAAGCATCCTGAGGTGACACTTTTATATTTAGAGCCCATTCAGGCTGAGTAGCTAATGTGTGAATTTATAGTTCAACTTGGACGTGGAGCTTACTGTGACACCAGAAGCTACTGTGGAGGCAGAACATCCTATAGCCCTGCAACAGCTTCAAGAGCCCTGAGGTGGCACTTTCACATTTAGAGCTGTTCAGGCTCAGTAGCCAAACTTGTGTGAAGTCATAGTTCAACCTTTGGACCTGAAGCTCACCATGACACCAGAACCTACTGTGGAGGCTGAACATCCTATAGCCGTGCAATTGAGTACAACTCCTTCAAAGCACTCTGCAGTCACACTTCCACATCAAGAACCTGTTCTGACTCAGCAGCCAACATATCTGAAGTCACAATTTAACCTGAGGGCCTGGAGTTCATCCTAACACCAGTATCTGTTGTGAAGGTTGAACATCCTACAGCCCTGCAGCAGAATGTGGCTCCTCCAAAGAACCCTGAGGTGACTCTTTCACATTTAGAGCCTGTTCAGGCTCAGTAGCCAACCATTTGTGATTTCACAGTTCATCCTTTGGACCTGGAGCCCAACATAATACCAAAACCAACTGTGGTAGCTGAACATTCTACAGCCTTGCAGCAGAGTACACCTTCTTCAACAAATCCTGAGGTGGTACTTTCACATTTAGAGCCTGTTCAGGCTTAGCGGCCACTCTTGTCTGAAATCACAGTTCAGACATTTGGACCTGGAGGTCACCATAACACCAAAATCTATTGTGGAAGGTGAAATATCCTATAGCCCTGCAGCAGACTACAGGTCCTCCAAAGCGCCCTGATGTTAAAGTTCCTCATCCAGAGCCTGTTTATGTTCAGCGGTCAACCTTGTCTGAATTCACAATTAGACCTTTGGACCTGAAATTTACCAGAACTCAGCAACCACAGTCATCTGAGCAGGTCCTCCAACATGTGAAGAGAATGTCACCATGGACATATGTGAACTATGTACTTGTAATAATGAGACACTGTCATGTTTTGGTCTCGACCCAAAGCAGAAACTCCACAGAGTGTTTGGTGTCTATACCAGAGCCCAATGCCTACAATGGCACCATCACCATCTTAAGTGCAAGGAAACTCTATTTGTTACATTGATAAAGATACATGGAAATCATACTGTTGGGCTGAGAAACTAATCCTCAGTGAAAATAATTTGAGAGAAAGGATTCTCTTGAAGGCTTGATATCTCTCAAGTATTTAATTATCAACTGTAATCCTCTGACAACTCTTGAAGATTCCTATCTTTTTAAGTTGCTAGCATTAAAATATTTAGACATAGGAACAACACAAGTATCACAACAGTTGAGAGACTCCTCATGAGACCAATGAATTGGAAAAAAAGATTCTACCTACCATTTGGCTTGCTGTCTATGCCAATTTAAAAATATGAGGCTGTTGGCAAGATAGTCAAACTGCATTGTGACACTGAATGTCTGACACACATTGTGATGAACAACTATGTTTAGGAAATACAAAAGGCTCTTGAATGAAAAAATTTCAAGGCTGGAAGAACAGCAGCACTGAGCTGACTACTGAGCTAGTGAGGGCACTCTCAGGCAAAAAAAAAAAAAAGGCAACAGCTTGTCAGCGTTCATGAACCTCCTGATGAACCTTCTTGGTGAGCAACATGAAGTGAAGGTTTCCAAGCCACAGCAGTATACAGATCAATGGAAGAATGAGAAGGCAGAAGCACAGGGTGAACAAGAAGAGCAGAAGTCATGTGAGCTCACCAAAGTGCCGCAATCTCATCAGGGGAGGACCTGTGATTGTAGCAGCAATGATTTTTATTGTAATTGTTTGCCTCATTGTAATAGAACAGCATCAAAGAAGGTAAAGAAGGAAGCTCAAGGGGCTTTTTCTCAACTCTCCAGCACGAGATGCTCACTGAAATGCTCACCAAAATGCAAGATGGAGGAGGGCATTTTCTGGAAAAGGCTTATGGATGTGTATGGACTTCTCAACACCACACCCAAGAAAAATGTGGCCCAGAAGCTACCTGACAAAGATTCATCTGATGAGGATGAGCTTTTTGTCAAAATGGAGAAGGGTGAAACCACCTCAATAGCCAGGATTGCTGCTGAAGAGACAGGTGAAGAAAGTGAAATGTGACACCACCAGCCAGTGAATCCCATCCTCAGTCTACCTGCAAATTGTATTTGGAAATGTTCACTCAGCATTGCTGATAATATACATATTTTCCTATTAAAATGTACAAATTCATAACCAACTTAGGAAATACAAGGAGGAACCCCCCAAAAATCTGGAATTTATAAAAAATTGTGTATTTATTCTTACGTTTAAACTTCAGTCACCTTCAAAGTACTCTCCACCTTATGCAATACACCTATCAAAATGTTTTTTTCCACTGCTCAAAAACAGTCTTTGAACTCACTGATTTTGATGCCTTTCAGTGCATCTGCAGTTTTTTGTTTTACCGCTTCCACGTGAGCAAAACATTTCCCTTTGAGTCCTTTTTTCATCAGGGGAAACAAAAAAAATTTGCTCAGGGTGAGACTGGATGAATAGAGAGAGGACACAGGTCTTTTGTCAAAAAACTGCTCAATACTCAGCATGGTGCGGGTAGTTGTGCTGGTAAATCACTCATCAATAAATGGGCAACTGCACTGCAAGAGTTTTCAAAAAAAATCACTGAAGCCAAACGCACACCACAGCAACACCGGCTGGTACACTGATACAGAGGGGTTCCCAGAACATTCACCTAGTGGGGGAAGCCTGTACTACAAGGGCCCCCCCGGAAGATAATTCTGGGTTTTGTGGGGTCTCGCCTCATAATAATAAATGCTATTATCTATAAAAGGTTTTTTTCCTTTTTCTTTAAGAACCTCTCTTATATATAAAAAAATAATCATGAGGCAATCTGTTAACTAACTTCTGTGCTGCTAGAATTAGTATAACTGAGCTCTCAATCAGTTTTTATTTCTCTACCACAGCAGAGGAAAGAAAGAAAAATGAGTGGTAAGATTATTTGTTAGTAAGAAAGAGGGCTGGGATTCCACATTCATTTTGACTCTTCGTGGAGAGAATTGCTGTCTTCACTCAGGCATGGGAAGATTGTGGCCCAAGGGAGGAGTCAGATAAAATATATAGCCAGTAGTTTTCTGTTCTGAACCATAAAAACATGTTCCTTTTGCAGTTGCCTAACTGTGCCTGTGAGCAGGTGGGTGAAGATCTTGCAAACCTTTAGTCAGGCTTAACACACCCTGAAGGACTGGAGGAAGAGCTCTTTGTGTTCTTTCCGGTTTGAGGAGTACAGAGCTTAAGGTGTATCTGGTGTTCTGTAGGTTATATATTCAATTTTTTTGAACAAATCACTTGCAATCAACATTACTGAAGCATGTTCTAAGTTCTAAGCAGAGAGCTAGGATGAATAAATTATCTTTATTGCTTTTCCCTCATGTACAAAGATTCTTTCAGTATGATCCTCTATCATCCTAAATACTTTCTGGTCATTAGCCAACATAAGTAGGCTGCCGTAGGACTTCCCATAGGGAAAATTAAAATTTGATTCTTCTCCTTTTGTTACTTAGTCTCTAGGCTGAGAACTCCAAGTAGTAAGAGACACAGGATAAGGATGGGAGATACTGAGCCTTTTTGAGAGTGCACTCCTTTGCTGAATGCCACTTTGAAGGGAAAGAAGAAATCGAATGGCAGTTTCCAGTCGATTCTGGGTTGGCCCCGTGGCGGCTCTGGCTTCTGGGTAATGTCCACAAAGGTCACAATAGTTGTCAAAGACATTTCTTTTACTTGGGAATCCTGCAGGAAGAAAGTCCATGACAAGTCAGCACTTGGTACCAATTCAAATAGCCCTCCACTTAACAACTTACTACTTTCCCTGAAGAAAGACTTCCCAAATTGCTGTAAGCAAGATACACCTTTTTCTCATATTGGTCCTATGTAGTTTCCTATGAGACACAGAAAATGAACAACTTAGCAGCAGTCCTTGACACCAGAACTGGGAAGAGTTACCTTCTACCTAAAGATTGACTCTAGCTTTCCCCAACTGGGGAGCTGCCTGTTATGAGAGAGGCCACATAGCAAAACTGCTATGTATGATGTGCTTAGCAGCTCTACCATATCAGGTCCCAGAAAGTTCGAGGCTCTGAAACAGTACACATGTACCAGTAGAAGTCGGAGTGGCAATTCTGTTCCTTATTCAGTTGCAGAAAGAAACGGGATATTTCATTGAAGAAGCAAAGAACTCAAATTGAGATTAAAAAAGAAAAACATCAGATTCACAGAATCTCAGGTTTAGAAAGGATTCTCCCAAACACCAATTCAAGTCAAATAAAACAGATGCTCCCTGGAGATGGGGCCTTGTCAAGCTGCCTCAAGGATGTGATCTAACAGAGATAGCTTTTGGTAGATATGGTTGCAGCCTGATGACTGGAACCACTAGATATGTGGGAGAAGCTTCTCATATTAAAGAAAAATCTGTACCAAATAGCACAATAAATAAACTCAGTGGAAATAGAGACAATGATGAAAGTGAAAAATTGTTAATATCTTATAAGATATATGAGAAAAGGATATTATGAAATGAAACAAAGAAAAACGAAGAACTCTTAGATATTAAAAATGTGATGCCAAAGTAAAAAAAAATTCAATAAGAAGGTTAAAAGGCAAAGTTGAGGAACTCTTCTAGAAAGAACAAAAAGCTAAATAGATAGATAATATGAGAGAAAAGAAAATTAGATAATCAATTTAGTGACCATATAACAGATTAATAGAAGTTCCAAAAAGAGAGAACAGAGAAAATAGTGGGGAGGAAATTATTAAACATATAATACTAATAGGAATTTCTCACAATTGAGTTTTCAAAGTAAAAACCCCCACGAATTGTTTGATATGATGATTGAAGAAAAAACCTACTTGAGGAATATATTACAGGCTTCAGACTACTAGGAGCAAACAGGAGATCTTAAAATGGTGCTTGAATAGTAGTATTAGAAACTAGAAGACAATGGAAGGGTGCCTTCAAAATTGTAAGTGAAAATCATTTTCAACCTAGAATTGTATACCTAGCCAAATGATCAATTATGAATCATAATGATGATGATGGTGGTTGAATGAAGTTGTCTTTAGACATGTGAAGTAAAGAAAAAATGTAGTTTACATGCACCTTTTTTCAAAAAGGTTATTAGAATTTGAGGTCCACCAAAACAAGAGAGTAAATCAAGAAAAAGGAAAAAACAGTGCTCAGTAAATAGTGAATCTAACACGAGTAAGAAGCAAGAGGAATTTCCAGGATGACAGTAAAGAAAAATCCACTAATAATTGCTGGGGAGTAAACAGTTCATATTATATCAGGTTATGGAGGTCTTTATAAAGAAAATATGTAGGAAAGGTAGAACTGATAACACTATATGGCAAGGTTAAGTGTGAAAAACTGGACTGAGAAATTTTACAGAGTTGTTGGACAGTGTGAGAAGTCTTAGCCATCAGCTAAAAGAAAACTAAAGAAATGAAATCAAAGTAATTACTAATTTCAGGAGGAATGGAAAGTTTCACAAAAATTTAACCCCTTGGCTCAACATGAGTATTTATATAATCATAATATCAAAACAATATTTACTTAATAAAACATTTTGATGTAACTACTTTGGGACAGTAATGGGAAGGGTAAGAGAAACTAAAAGATCTCAACTCACCTGCCAAAATGGGAAGTCAATAGATTATCTATAAACTCTCGATTCAAGAGATAACTGAATAAAATATTGCTTAGAAATCAAGATAAATACCAGGTAATTTTTGGAGATTAGGACAGTGAGGAGGATTATAGGACTTTATTTTTTGTAAGAGATCCTCTTTTCTGGCATTTTTTGCCTTTAAAAATATATGTAATTTTGATAAATTATAGTTATTAATTTGAGAAATTATACCATTATCTAGCATTAGCCTAATCTTCAAGGGAACTCAAAATATAGGCTTCACAGTCCCAACAACTTGCGTTGTCCCAACCTAAGGCAAGGGAGTTGGGCTTTCATATTCCTTTGCCCTAAGTCACAGGTTAAGGGCCATCTAGGAAATGTATTTCCAGGCACTCCACATGGGTTCCAGTAGTTGGAGGACATCCTTTCAAAACAAGCAAAACAAAAAAGGGAAGAAAACATTAGGGGAAAAAAGTGGGAGAGGGAACCTGGGGATGCGACATGTAAGGGTTACTGCAGAAAGGAAAATTATACTTGGTAGTCAACAGGGTATCATATATGCTAAAAAAGAACTGAATGAAATGCCCCAACTAAAAACGTATTCATCATCTCTGACTCATTCTCCCTCAACCTCCATATCCAAGCAATCACATTCTATCTGTGACGCCCCTGAATCTTCTGAACTCTGTCTACTTTCTGCAGCCCCTGCAGACTGCACTGGGGCCCAGGTCATCATCATCTCCGGTGAATTTCGGTTACGGTGTTCTAAACTTCACCTCAGTGTTGCCCCTCACCATCCATAAGAGCAAGGACAATGTTTACCTTGTCTACCATGCAATACCTAGCACCAAGCATGGTACTTGGCACAGAGTAAGCACTCAGTGAAGATTCTATTTTTGATGAATGAGCAGAAGTATTTCAGGAGACAGGGAATATAAAGTAACAGATAATAAGTCATAGGGTAGAAAGTATGCCATAGCTATTTAAGACTCAGCAATTACAGATTACTTTGACTCCTTAACCTTACCTTCACACTGTAATTAGGATTCCTAAAGGCTGTGCTTCATTCATTCATGTATTTACTTATTTATTAACATTTCAAATGAAATGCTTATTCTTCATATATTAAAAATACTAAGGAGAATCAAGATGGCAAAGGAGTGAGTGGAAGTCACACTGACCTCCTCCCAGGACCAACCTGGAATTATAACTAAATTGGGGAGAAATCACTTGGAACAAACAACTGAATAATAGTGAGAGAGGAGCCTTGTAACCTCGGACACAGAAGAATCAGCTTTAGCACAATCTAACTGGGAAGGAGTGCAGTACAGACCTGAGAAGGCAGGCGGGGCGCCAACGGGCGGCAGCACCAGGAGGATATTGAAATGGCCAGTTGGATGCCCCTGAGAAGAGCGGGGTCTAAACCAAAAGTGGGGATCTCTAGCCCACAGCACCAGAGCCCAAAAAGTACACAGAAAACAACCAGCTGCAAAAAGCAGCAGGGTTGCTCTCTGCCAGAGACAGGTGGCTGGAGACGAAAAGAGTCTTCTAAAGGGCCAACGCAAATTTTTATTTGCAGCCACATACCCTGGTCTCCAGCAAAGGCGGGGACAGAGTGGGCTAGAGACACCTGAGGAGAGACTGGGGAAGGAGGCTTTGGGGAGAGAACTGAGAGAGTAGCTGGTGGGATCTCGGTGCTGCCTCATCCCCCATGCGGCAGCAGCCATCTTGCTCAGGAAGAAGCCACACCCCCTGAGTGGCACCAGCATCAAAGGACCTAATAGCCCCACCCCCAGGTGGGATTCCACCCTGCCCTGTGCTGTCTCAGGCGCCTGCTGAGTGCAGAGTGGAAGCCACAGACAGTAGATCCCTGGATAAAGGGGACACAGAGAGGTCTGGCAACATTTGAGGAGAGAACAGAGAGAGTAGCTGGCGGAATCCCTGTGGAGACTCCTCCCCCATTGGGCAGGAGCATGAAAGGACCCAATAACGCCACCCCCAGGAGGGACTCCGCCACACCCTGAGCTGTCTAAGGTGCCCTGCTGAGTGGAGAGTGAATAGATTAACAGCTGAAGGAGATAGCCACAAACAGTACATTACTGGAAGTCTCAAACAGACTGCCTAAGGTCAGACAGGGTCAACATCTGACATCATCAGAGGCAGATTCAGAGAGTAACAACAGTGGTCTCCAACCATAGAAGTTCACACCACAAAGTCAGGAAATCAAGACAGATCAACTTAAGAAGAAGAAGCAAAAGAGAAGAGTCTCACAAATAATGGGAAGACAAAGAAATACGCTCCACTCAAAGGGAAAGGAGGGATCCCCAGAAAGAGAAGTAAATGAAATAGAGGCGAGTAAGCTATCAGATACTGAGTTCCAAACAATGGTTCTAAGGAAGCTCAATGAGCTCAGAGAGAATTACAAAAAAAATACAGGGAAACTACGGGCACTTACTGCAGACTATATCAGCATGAAAAAGGACATAGAAACTATCAATGAGACAAGAGGAAATGAAGAATACAATTTCTGAATTGAAGAACACAGTAGAAGGAATGAAAAGCAGGCTAGATGAAGCAGAGGACCGAATCAGTGAGCTGGAGGAAAAGCGCCCAGAAAGAGCAAGAAAATGGAAAGACAATGAAAGAGCAAGGAAAAAGGATCGAAAAGAATGAAGAGGCATTTAGGGAAATGCAGGACAACCTGAAACGTAATAATATCCATATAATAGGGATACCAGAAGAAGAGGATGAGGAAGGAATAGAGAACTTGTTTGAAAAAGTAATGATGGAAAAACTTCCCCAATTTGAGGAGAGCAAAAGTCACACAAGTCCAAGAAGCACAGAGGGCCCCTTTCAAGAGGAAGCTAATGAGGCCCATCCCAAGATGCATCATCTTTAAAATGGCAAATATCAAAGACAAACAGAATACTAAAGCAAGCAAGGGAGAAAGAGGTTGTAGCATATAAGGGAGCCCCAATACGGCTAGGAGTTGACTTCTCAACAGAAACACTGCAAGCCAGAAGGGAATGGCAAGAAATATTCCAAGTCATGAAAAGCAAAGGTCTGCAACCAAGACAGCTCTACCCAGCAAGGCTTTCAATTAAAATGGAAGATGAAATAAGGAGTTTCCCAGACAAAAGAAGGCTGAAAGAATACACCTTCACCAAACCAGCACTGCACAATTTGCTAAAGGGACTGCTTTAAGATGAAGAAAAAGTTTCTATGAATACCCAGTTCCTTTCAGAGTTGCCAATACTTGATATTATCAATATTTTTAATACTCATTAATCTGATTGTGACAATGATGTTATTTTAATTGTTACTTTACTATTTGTTGACACTAAACCTGTTTTAGTATATTTCTTGCCTATTTCTATTATTTTTTTTAAAAAAGCTTTTAATGACTTTTTGGTTTTCTTTATCCATTTATTGATTAAAGGTTTGTAGAACTTTTTTCCCTAAAAAACAAAACCAGAAAAAACCTATTAACCATGTTTTAGATGTGTTGCAAATACTTTTCTATGCTATTCCTTGTCCTTTAACTTTTTTATATGTATATTACTGTATAGTTAAATGTTTAATATAGTCATATTGTCAATATTTATAACTTCTGCATTTCAATATTTTACTTCAGGTCATTGAAAAGTATTAGTTCTATTTTCTTCTAAAACTCCTTAGATTCTACATACTGATTTTTAACTCACCTGAATATTTCTTGTATAATGTGTGAAATAGGGCTCTATATTTGTTTTATTTCAATAGTGGTCCATTCACCTTATTTGTTGAATAAGCCTTATTTTACCCATTGATTTGAAATATCAACTTAATCATACATATATTAACCAGATATATATGTATATCTCTAGAATGTTCATTATATTTCATTGATCTACTTGATTATTTCTGTGCTGGTGTCATGTTGGTTTAATTGCTGAGACTTCATAATGGTTTTAAATTTTTTAAATATTTTATAATGAACTTTGACATTTAAAAAAATAAATAAAATCATTCTACATTTAAGAAAGAAGGAGAGAGAGTGGAACTCCTGCCTTTTCCAACAACATGGATGGAAGTGGAGAATATTAAGCTAAGTGAAATAAGCCAGTTGATGAAAGACAATTACCCTATTATCTCACCTATAAGTGGTCTCTATTCAACAAAATAAACTAATGAACAAAATAAACCACAGGCACGGAAACATGGAGCAGACTGAAAGTGACTAGAGGGGAAGGGAAAAGAGGACAATGGTGGAAAGAAGGGGAAGGGACTAGGCAAAGAATATGTATGAATGACCCATGGACATGGACAACAGAGTGGGAATTGACTGTGGGAGTGAGGGATGGGGTGGGACGGGGGAGGGGGTAAATGGGGAAAAATTGAGACAACTGTAATAGAATAAACATAATTTATAAATAAAAAAGAAATTAAAGCTTTTTGTCCATAAAAAAATTAAAGAAAAGAAAAAAAAGAAAAATACTGCCTCCACCCTGGCCACGTGGCTTAGCTGTTTGGAGTGTCATCTGGTACACCAAAAGGTTGTGGGTTCAGTCCCAACTCAGGGCACATACTGAAGTTGCAGGTTTGATCCCTGGTTGGGGCACATATAGGAGTCAACCGATCAATGTTTCACATCGATGTTTCTCTCTCCCCCCCTCCACATCCTCCTCTCTAAAATCAGCAATTAAAAAAAATATATCTTTGGGTGAGGATTAAGGAAAAAAAACCCTCTACAACTATGTGGAGGTTTGGAATAAATGCATTCTAGTAGGTACTCCAATTAAATTAAATGCACTTGCTCGGTTATTGGAAAATACTGAACATTACTGACCCATTTTAGAATCTGTGTTTTTAGTACCACATAAAGAATTAGGTTTCTGAGTTAAATTCAGTATATTATATTTGAATTCAAAAGTCTAAGTTCTTTCTATTTGCATTTTAAAGTTTATGTATAGGCAAAAATCAGAAATTTCAGTGTTTAGCATGTGTAGTAAAAACACTGAAAAAAAAAAAAGACCAAATATAAAAACAACCCCCTTCAAAGTCCAGTCATCTAATTTCTTTTATCAAGACAACAAAAGACACATGGCCAAGCCAGGTCATTTCTTTTACTAGGGATCCAGCTGTTATACATGTTTGATTTATTTCTACCTTAAACTACACCATTTTATGATGTTTACTTCAGAAATCGCCATCAACAATTCTGTTTAACATTCTGTGAAATTTTAGGGGACTTTTTGTTGTTGTTGTTTCAATTCAGTTTACATGCAGCAAAATCCATTGTCCCAAAATAAGATTTACTTTAAAACAACATGAAAAGTTTGGATTAGGTTTTGTCTGTCCTTGGTAACAAGAAGTACATCCTATATATTACTATATTACATTTTTATAATCTCAATTTCTTTTTTATTCTCACCCAGGGACATTTTTTAAACACTACTTTTAGCGGGAGAGGGGGAGAGAGAAACATTGATGTAAGAGACAAGCATTGATTGGCTGTGTCTCATATACACCTGCTGAGGAACAGAATCCATAATCTAGGCACATGCGCTGACTGGAAATCAAACCCACAACCCTTCGGTTACAGGACAAAGCTCCGAGTCACAAGGGCCAGGGCTGTGATCTCAAATCTTAAGTCACTGTATGTTAATCTGCATGTCAAATCATTACAAATGAAAACTATCACAGAAAAAGCTGTAGATACGATCTCTTTGTTATATTTTGTAGCTACATATTTCAGACTACGAACTAGGACAAATTCCTCTTTGGTTCGGGTGTGTAACTCATTATTGAGCTGTAAGAGTTTTTTATTTTACGTACAAGAACTTTGCCAGATATGTGTATTGCAAATATTTCCCCTTAGTTCGTGGCTTTTTTTTTTCATTTTTTTTCTTAAGTATCTTTTTGTTTCATTTTAACTTTTTTCATTGAAATATAATTTATATACAATAAAATGTATATATCTCATATGTTCAGTGTAATGAGTTTTGACAGGTATATATGCTATGAAACCAACACCCAAAACAAGATCTGCAATGTGTCCATCTTCTCAGGGAGTTCCTTCATGCCTCTTTCTAGTCTGTTCTGTCCCTCTCACAGGCAACAACTTTCTGACTTTTGTCACTAAAGATCAGTTTTTTGCCTACTCTTAGTATTTCATAAAAATGGAATCTTACAGTGTACTTTTAAATGTCTTTGGCTTTTTTCACTGAAGATAAATGTTCTTGCAATTTATCCATGTTGTTTTGCATACCAGTAATTCATTGTTTTATTACTAAGTTGTATTCTATCGTATGAATATAAAACAATTTGCTCATTCTCTGGATGAATTATTTGAGATGCTTCCAGTTTTGTGCTCTCATTAATAAGGTTGCTATGAGCATTCTGGTACAAGTTTTGTTTTGGACATGTGTTTTCATTTCTTTTGGTTAAAAATATGGAGGAATAAAATTGCTGGGTCATAGGGAAGATGAATTTGTAAAGACCAAGAGGTTGTACCATTTTTTATTCCTACTAGCGATGTATAAGAATTTCAGTTGTTCTACATTCTTGCACCATTCCATGTTATCAATTTTTATTTTAGTTATTCTCATGAATATTCTATTGAATATTCTAGTGAGTAGTATCCTATGGTTTTAATTTTGTATATCCCAAAGACTAGTGATATTGAGCACCTGTCATGTTTATTGGCCATTTGTGTATCTCCTTTTAGAAAGTATCTACTCTAATCTTTTGCACATTTTTAGGATTTTTCTATCATTTTACTATTTATTTGTAGATTTTTATATTCTGGACATGAATTTTGTTGCCAGATAATGTGTTAAGAAATATTTTTTCCCAAATTATAGCCTGCCTTTTCATTTTCATAATGGTATCTTTTGATGAGCAGAGATTTAATGATTTTTGTTTTCTGTCCAAGAAATATTTGCCTACTTCAAATTTGCATAGATACTCTTCTGTGTTTTTTTAGAAGTTTTGTAACTCTGGACTTAAGGTCTATATATAGGTCTACAATCCATAAGCACCTTTTGTGTATGGAACTAATTCATTTTCCCCACTATGTTTACCCAGGTACCAGTTTTATCCAATTGTTCCAGAACCAACTGTTTAAAAAAAAATGTCCCTTTTCCACTGAATTGATTTGTGGATCTATATTTAGACTCTTCATTCTGTATCATTGGTCTAATTGTCTAGCCTGTGTCAATACCACACTGCCTGAGATTTAGAGTAAATCTTGAAATCAGTAGAGTAAGTCCTCCAACTTTGTTGTTTTTTTCAAAATTGTTCTGGGTTTTTAAGTCTTTTATATTTTCATGTAAATTTTAGAATCTGCTTGTCAATTTCCACAAAAATGCCTGCTAGGAGTTTTTTGGGGGTTTGCACTGAATCCACAGATCCATTTGGGGATACCTTAATTTTGACTCTTCTACTTCATGAACATGGTGTATCTCTCCACCATTTATTTAGGTCTTCTATAATTTCTCTCAGTATTGTTTTGTAGTGAAGAAATCGACTCCTTTTGCTAAATTTGTTCCTAAGTATTTCATGTTTTTTAATGATAGTGTAAATGAAACTGAGTAAGTTCATTTTTAAAATAACATCTAGCTATTTTTAGATGTTTTCCTAGTGACTTTTCCCCTTAGTGACTTTTTTTCTCTAGTGACTTTAAGAAAGTTTATTACAAAAGTGGTAAATTATATTTTAAAGAGTTAAAGAATATAGATAAGTGAAAATAAGAAAAACACTCTCTTTCCATTACTAAGAATACCACCATTAATATCTATGTCTTTATACACAAAAACATCCGTATATGATTGTTCACCAAATGATATCATATAGGCTGTTTTATAATTTGCTTTTTAAAAAAATTAACCTCTTCCTTTCATGTTAGTACTGTTTCTATCTAAAATACAGTCCATACTCAAGTTTTCCAGACTATTTCAAAATGTGCTTTACAACTGTTTATTGAAATCAGATAATCAGTGCAAAAACATGAATTGCATCTGTCATATTCTTTTAATCTAACATAATCAGATATCGTGATTTCTACTATGATGGCTAGAACTTATTTAACTATAAAGCATGTTGTAAAGGCCCATGTAAAGATAATTTTTCCTCAAATAAATACATTATTTTAAAGAAGAAGTTAGCTTTTAACTGGTATTGACCCTGTGATGTTAGGAGAACTAGTGATTTAAATACAATGAAATTAAGGAGAATAATAATCTCTGAAAAATAATTAATTATTTATATACAACACAGTCATGCTGCTTAACAATGGGGATGCAGTCTGAGAAATGTGTCATCAGGCGATTTTGTTGTTGTGCAAACACCAGAGTGTACTTACACAAACCTAGATGGTTCAGCCTACTACTGTAATTGTATGTTCTATGTTATATGACTGGCAAAGCACTAGGTTTGTTTACACCAGCATTACCACAAACATGAGAATAATTTGTTGTGTTATTGACTTTATGAGGGCTACATCACTACATGACAGGAATTTTTCTTTTTTTAGTTCCTTGGTTTGTAAGGAATTTTTCAGCTCCATAATAATCTAATGGGACCACCATGATATATGTGGTTGTTGTTGTTGACCAAAATGTTGTTCTGTGGCACAGGACAGTATTCTTCCAGATAATGTACATGTTATTTCTCCATATTTTCTTAGGGACAAACATATATTTGAGGAAGAAGCCAATAAAAAAGTTTTAATTCCCTTACTTATTTTAAAGATATCAATAAAAGTTACCAAGATTTTCAAATGAGTCAGAGAATAAATGTTTAAAAAAAATGAATGTGGTTAAATATCATGAATCAGGGAGAGATCTCAAATGGTCATACATTTTAACATATGAAACAGTACGCATAACCGTCAAAATTCCCTTAAAACAACAAACAGGTAGGAAGATAAACAACCCTGTAAACTAGGTAAGGTTCTGTATACACTACAGGAACCACAGAAAGGGTAAAGTACTTCTGTAGTCTAATAATTCATTAAGAGATAGAGGCAAATAGTGGTTGATTGATCCTTGAAGAAGAAAGACACTTTAGTGACAGAAATTTTTCTGTCACAACGATGAAGCCCAATGGTGGCGCTACTATTGTCTTTCTCAAAAGAGAGGTTAATTGGTATCCTCCAAGACATCAACAGAAGAGAGAAACGGAATCCTTTCTTACCAGCCCAGCCATTTCCTAGCCCTTTCTTTTGTAGCAATTATTTCTAAAACCTAACACTGAATTATTCTTATTTTTTTAGTGTTCTTCATTCTTCCTAATGCACTGTCTATTTAATAATGAGATTATGGCAAAGGTTCTTAGCCTGGCTTCAACATATCAATAAATCTCTTGAAACTACATAAAGAATGCTGTTGGTGCATTCTTCTAGTGAATACCGTTTAACAGGTTCTCAACGGGGGTCCATAAGATTAAGAACCACTAAGACGGACAGGTAGCTAGACTGGTAGTTTTTCTAGTATATGCTATTTAAGGTACAAAAACATTGTCAACTTTGCCCTGGCCAGAGTGGCTCAGTTGGTTGGAGCATCAACCCATAACTGAAGGATTGTGGGTTTCATTCCCAGTCAGGGCACATACCTCAGTTGCAGGTTCAATCCCCATTCTGGGCACTTATGATCCCTGCTTAGGGTGTGTACAGGAGGCAACTGATTGATGCTTCTCTTTCATGTTTATGTCTCTCTCCCTTCTCTCCCTTCCGCTCTAAAAGCAATGAAAAAATGTCCTCGGGTGAGGATAAAAAAAATTACTGCCAACTTTAATTTATAATGAATAATAGGCACTTAAAAAATAATTCGCTTTGAAATGTAGGAGATGTATTTTCTAAAAGTATTTTTCAAATTGCAAATTGTGACCCATTAGTGTCAATCATTTAAAAAATATTTACTACATATTAAAATTATTTATTTTAATGGAACATAACTAAGAATTGATGACTCCAAACAAGCAACAGCAGTAACTAACAACAATCAACAGGCTCAGAGACTCTGATAAGTACGTGACTGTCACATTGCATATACAGTTATAAAAAGTGTTTTTTGTGGTTGAATCAACCAGTATAGTAATAGTGTTATGATAATTTAAAAGAAATTTACCTATACTATAGTCTGGGTTCAGGGTATTAAAAAGCAAAAAAACTGAGGAAAAAGGATATAGATGTATTCTCATAACAACATGCTAATTTCAGTAACCAGGCAGGCAGGATCAACTTGAAAGTTAATTGTGTCAGCTCACTCTAAACAAATATTGGCAGGTAGTATATACTGGCTCTCAGAAGTCAAAGATTCTATGGTCATCAAATGGTTGATGAGACAATGAAGGCTTGGCAAGAATTTGTGGCCCTTTATGAGCCATGACTTACCTTTATGGACTGACACCGGTACAGGAATCGTGCTCCTGACACATGAGCTTGTGGGTTGGACTGGAAGCCTATATTTGCCCACAATACCTGGATCTCCAGGGAAACTGGTATGACACAACAAGAAGTGCAATGTGTAGCCTGCAGAAGAGTAAAGAAGCATCTGCTTGAATTGCTGATAGTGGCCTATAACCAGTCGTCATGCAATATGTAGCCATTGTTTCTTAAACATTGTACAATAACAGAGAAGGCAATGTGGCTTAGAGAACACAAAAGTTCACCATAAGCCAAATTATTGTCCTTGATCTTAGGAAAATTAATATTCTAAAATGGAAATTGCTAATACAGAGATTATAAAATGTGAGCCCATTTACAGAGGTTATAAGAAGTGCTCAGTGAGTGGTGCATAGTCAGTATTGCGGAATGCTAGAAGAACGAACAGCCATTTCTGGTTGAAGATGGAACTGAGATGAGTAATATGTGACTGGAAAAATGATGATTAAAGGAAAATTCAGGTAGAGAGAAAGCATATAAAAAGGTACACAACTAGAAAAGCACATGATGTCATGGAGGGACATTCACTGATTAATGTGAATAATAGTTACTGAGTGCCTCCTATGTGCTTGGCACGTACCAGGCAATGGCCTTGAGCAGACACTTGACTGGAACAAAGGTCCTGAACATAGGAACAGCACAAGATTAAGGAGGAAGACATTTCAGTATTAGAGTGTGAAGTCCAACTATGTGGTCTGATCCTAGGAGGATTAATTTCATAATGCAGGAAGGCCTGATGGAAGTGAGGACTTGATTCAGAAGGTTACTATAACTTAGCAGATACAAAATATCCTCAGATATGCTTTGTGCTTTTCTAGCTTCACACTTTTTTACAGTAAGGCTCAGATACAGGCAATAACATGTATAAACTAGGAATAGGAAAAAACGGGCCATGTTTATGTTTATTAAGGAAACTGTCAAACTGTTTCCCAAGTGGCTCACCATTCTGCAGTCCCAACAATGTCTGAGGGTTCCAATATCTCCACATCCTTGCCAACACCTGTTTTCTGTCTTTTTAATTATAGCCATCCTAGTGGGTGTGAAGTGGTATCTCATCATGGTTTTGCAATTCTTTATGGCTAATAATGTTGAACGTCTTTTATTGAGTTTGTTCTAAATACTTTTAAACATTTTTCTTTTCCTTTACATTAGGAACATTTTTCCATGTTGTCAAATTTCTTTGAAAATGTGATTTAAAAATGTAAACTTGAGAATAATAAAGAGTAGTTCCACTATAATCTCAATCCAGCTCCTTCCTATATTCAGCCATGTAGCACCCAAAATCTACACTCCCTCAGTGGATTTTAAGAAATTATTTTGAAGTTTAAGAAAACTCAATTTAACTTCAGTTGCCTAAAGGCTGGATCAAGAGCCTGTGTTTACTTATCCCCCAAATCTCCTTAAACAGAAAGATGTCATTATAGTGCTGAGAAAGGGTAAAATGGTACTTTAAAAATAATCTCAAAGGGGAAATGTTTTTCAAAGTCTGAACTAAGATTCCAAGGTTAAAAAAAAAAAGGTTGATAAATTTCACAACATAAAAATCAGCTTCTGCATGGCAAAAAAACACCATAAATAAAGTCAAAAGACAAATGACAAACTAGGAAAAAATATCTGCAATTCAGACCACTAGAAAGAGCAGATTTCTCAAATACATAAAGATTTCCTATAAGTGATAAGACCAGTAATTCAATCAAAATGGACAAAGGATATAAATAGATTAAAGTGAAGAAAATATAAATTGTTCAACCATATGTCAAGTTACTCAACCTTATTAATAGAGAAAAATAAAACTACACTAGGATGCACTACACTCATTTTCACTTATCATATGAGCAAAGATTAAAAAATTTGAAAACACAGTACTGATGAAGGTATGGGGTAACAAGCAGTCTCATAGATGGATGGTAGGACTGCAAATTAGTACAGGCTGTATAGAGAATTAATTGGCACTACTTAGTAAAATTTTAAATGTACATACCCTTTGACCTAGAAATTCTACTTCTAGGATTTATCATAAAAGTTTATTCTCCCATGTATGAAATGGTACCTGAATGAGGTTATAAAATGCCACATTGTATATAACAGGAAAAGAATGAAAATGACCTGAGTGTCCACAAATAAAATGGGTTAAATTTATGGTCCACCCATATAATGGAATATTATGCAATTATACTATGCAAAGAATGGGGGAGCTTATTATGTAAAAAGTGAAAAAAGCAAGGTGTAGAACAGTGTTTATATTATATTATTTGGATAAAAAAAGAATATAAGAGTATCTACTTACATAGCATGCATTATCTATGGAAGGAAAAAACTAGTAACTCTAATTGCCACTGTGGAAGGGAAGAGCTGCCTGGGAGAGATATTTTTATTTTGTACTTTTTGCATTTCAAGCTAAGTGTATGTATTTCTTATACAGAAAAATAGATCATTTAATTTATTAAATAAAAAGAAATAAAATTAAAGGCATAGCTGACTAAAGTGAGGTAGAGGGTAGGCAAAAGAGGAAGAAGACATAACAGCACAGCAGACTCCTTACTTTAGAGGGGAGTCAAGAGACACACCTGCTGTGCATTGATCTAACAGATTAACAGAAACAGCTGGATGAGGTTATTCCTGGGGCAGGGGATGTTGAGGTTTTTACTTTTCATTTAATACCATTCTACATGGTTTGAATTTTTGACCTCACAATGTCTTTTCATTAAATGTAAATGTAAAAACATAGATTTTTTTTTTTTAAACAACCAAAAGAACACAATTTCAACCTCCAAGAAAGAATCTGGACTGACCAAATATTTATAATTATAAGAGAATATTTGAAATACATATGAAATATACTTAATTTAGTTTTCTCTTACTATGAGTAAGGTTGATTTTGAACCACAGAGCAATCTCTAGATTTTCTACCTTCAAATTTTTCTCCTCATAAGGAAAATAAGTTAGATATAAACCTAACCTGAAATAAAGACATCAAATGGGTATGATTTCTTACATTCTTATGACAACCACATAATCTTCCTTCTACAATAACCATATTATCTATGGAAATAGGGCTGGTTTTCATTTCAAAATTCACAACAAAACAGGGAAGTGTCAGTCAGACAGTATTTTTCTCCTTACTGAAACACTGCAGTTCCTGCTGAGGATCCTGGTCCAGTCTTCCTTCTGGGTTGGGTCAGCATTACCAAAGATGGCAACATGCTCTGGTCTGGGCCTTCCATGAAGAGTCTGATACATCTCTTGCTGCAAGTGGCTGCAGCCCACCTTTTGCAGCCTGAAATTAAATAACATGGAGCCTGGAGTCCAACGCTAATACAATAGTATAACCATGTTAGTATATTAATCCACACATTAGAAATAGTAATATAAAATAAATTGTAGTAAAATAATCCTCAGGAAGTTTAGAGGACTGTCAGAAAACTCTTTTAAGATTTTATATATTTTTAGGCAGGGGGAAGGGAGGGAGAAAGACAGGGAGAGAAACATCAATGTGTGGTTGCCACTCACATGCCCCGTGCTAGGGATCTGGCCTCCAACCCAGACCTGTGCCCTGACTGGGAATTGAACCAGCGACCCCTTGGTTCGCAGGCCAGCGCTCAATCCACTTAGCCACATCAGCCAGGGCAGAAAACCCTTAGCAATGCTAATATTATTTAGATTATAAGACAATTTCCAATTAACAATCTCTGAACTCTCATTCAAAATATGAAAGTTGCCATATCAACATAATCCCTAGATAGAGAAAAAAATTGTGGGAAATGATGTGGAAGGAATGAATTACCTCAGCTTGCACCCAGACATTGCATTCACTCCAAACTGTACTTCACGTCTCCTAACAGAGCACGTTCCATCACCCTTGCTCTGTAAAAGGGTCATCTGAGGTGAAAAGTGATAGTTAAGGAGATCATAACAGAAATAAGAGATAGAATGGAACATTTATGTTCTTATTGTTTCCTTAACACTTATTTTATTAATATCATGGTATCATTCAAGTCACAATTTGTTTCCTTTTTCTAGTAATTAAAAAACAGGTGTTTTTCCAAAAATGGTTAACCACATGCTAGCATATAAATACCTCATTAAAGCAAAAATCAGTCAATCTTCACTTTTGGCCAGTCTAACATAAGTTTGAAAGCCTTTGGTCGCATCAACATTTGAAAACATAGTCTATGAATAGCCTGTTAAGGAAATCCTGGATACCTAAAAAATGGGGCAACCACAGACTTGGAAAATCCAAGAGATCAGCAGCTCAGCTTTTCCCATTAGGCCGCAACAGGCCACTCAGCTCTGAAAAGGATACGGAGTGACTTACGTCATCAGTTAGAGCCAAGAGTGGTTTCCCGACAATATAGCCAGGATTCCCACTTCTAGGACCAGGAAGAGAAGCAGCTGTGCTCTGAAAAGCCTGCAGAAAGAGTCAAAGAAGGTCACTTACGGAGAAAAGCATGCTGTCACACCTTCCACTGCTTGGTTTCACTCTCTCCCTTAAAACAATGTGGTAAGTTAGCTGCGGTGGACAATCTGGCTTCTTTTAACAGTGTAAGATTTTGCAAAAATTTCTAATCTAGTGACTGCCCCCCTGTGAAGTAAATCCTAAATGATCTAAATATTGAAATTCACTATATGCTACTTCTACCAAGGGTTACAAATAAGGATCTTATCAACCCTGTTTCTCAAAAATTACTATCAATTTAGGGCTATGTTCAGCCTGGTTGAAATGAGAGGAATTTAAATGTAATTTATAAATATATTTTAATTGACTATAGATGTTCCAGAGATGAACTCTGAGAGGCAGGAGAGTTGACTGATCACTTGAAGGCAGAGTTGAGAAGAAACTAGACTCGACAAGATTCAAAAAGAAGGAAGTAGAAGAAAGCCAAAGACTAAAGTGATCAAGGTTGGAAGCTTAGATTAACTGGGGAATGAATAAAACACTGAATGCCATCACACTGTATTTTTTAACCAACATTCACAAATGTACATATACAAAAATTCATGTTAATTGTAAGCACATAAGCTCAAATAATATAGAAATATAAAGAGTAAAAGTGAAAAAAAGTATGCTAAATGTCCAGGAATATGAGAAAAGCTAGTTAAAGAACTTCTGTGGGATGATGGCTGAGTTTATGATTCAAAGTGATTAATTAAAAAAAGAATTTGGGTTTGAGATTGAAGTCCTGCTATGTTGGGGGCCAGACAGAGAATCAGAGAAAATGTTAATAGATAAACTGTTGAATGCCTATCACTACTCAATTACGGAATTTTAAACATTGAGGCCTCTTGCACAGTGAACACCCAAGCGTGCTTTATAGTTCCCGTGGCTCGGAGTTTGTGCTAAAGCAACGTCTCTTCTTTTCCTCTGCATTGAAAGGACTATTTACCTTTTTAAATGAATTCAGAAAGTCAGCATATTATTTAGTAAAAAAATGTTGGGCTTGAACTGACAGACTCAACTAGGCCTTCATACGCTCATTCTACTTCACGTGTGTTACAGACAGAGGAACTATTTCTAACCCAGTATCTCTTCCCCCTTCATCCCCACAGAAGAAGGGCCCTAACCCTGAAGCGAATGATGAAGTGTTGCTGTAAGGAAGTGCCTGGCTCAACAGTCAGGTTGGTTTGTCCGAAACTGACAGAGACTTTCTGGATTCCAAAAGTTCCATTGGTCTCTATCTCATAAATGACCTGAAATACAAAAGTACAATCAATTAATAAAAATTACTTAGTGGGTCAATTATATTTAATTTAAATTTTCTGTCTTCGAGGGTTTTATTATAAATGAATGACAGTACAGCATAGTGACTGCAGTTAACAATATTGTATATTTGAAAGTTGATAAAAGAGTAGATCTTGAAAGTTCTCATTGCAAGAAAAATTTGTGACTGTGTAGTGATGGTTGTTAACTAAACTTGTTGTGGTAATCATTTTGCTATATACACGTGTGGTCAAAAGTAGGTTTACAGTCCTGGCTAGGTGGCTAAGTTGGTTGGAGTGTCGTCCCATATACCAAAAGGTTGTGGGTTTGATTCCCAGTCAGGGTGCATACCTAGGCTGAGGATTCAATCCCTGGACAGAGCGCGTGTAGGAGGCAACCAATGGGTGTTTCTCTCCAACATCAATGTTTCTCTCTGTCTCTCCCCGCCTCACCCCCTGCTTCTTCTCTCTCTAAGGTCAATGAACACATCCTTGGGTGAGGATTTAAACAAAAATAGGTTTACAATTGTATGTAAAACAATTTATTCTTATATTATTTATTATTGAAACTGTAAACCTACTTTTGCTCACTCTGTAAATATGTCAAATCATATTGTACCTCTTAAACTAATATGATATTATATATCAATTATATCTCAATTAAAAATATAGCTGAATGAGGGAAAATAAACAAGTAGTCTTAAAAATGCCAAACACAAATACTATGAAAAGATAAAGTTGACCTCATCTTATACCTACACATTAAAAAGAGAATGAATAGGGCTATTTGAAAAGTTTCATGGAAGAAGTGAGTTTATAGTAAGAATTGAAAGAGAAGAAAAAATAAGTTTTGATTGTGGGCAGGGGCAGGCAAGAAGCAGCACAGGCAGGTGAGCATGGAATGAAAACTTTGCTTACTTGGCTCTCCCCCTATCTGAAAATGAGTAAAGACAGTAGCTGGAGATAGAAGTTATAAGCCATTGAAGTCATCCTTAGATTTCTGAAAATTATGCTTTAAGATAATTCTTACTTCTGTAGGTTAAATAGGAGAGAGAGAATAGAAGAAAAGTTGATTAGTCTGTTTCAGATTTTCAGATGATACTGACTTCGTCAACAGAGGAAAATGTGGTAAGAACCGACACAGACCCCATATGAATAAAGAAAAAGGAGTCAGAAATACTCCTACTGTTCTCAATATGCAATACTGGAGGACAGTATAGCATTGCAAACAACTGAAACATGGTAAGGAAGAAGGCTCAACTCTTCATGTGCTGACTTTCGCCTAATGCACAAAAACTCATGTGGGGTTGGTGTGGTACTTAATAGAAGATGGTGCACCTCTGGTAATAGTAATCAAGGTACTTCAATCCAGAATCTGAAGTCAGCATCCCTACCTGGGAAACCACATTCTGACAAGTGTTTCCAGCCAACAGCGGAGAATCAGCCTGTGAGACAAGTGTTACAGGAACCTGGAACTAGCAAGGGAAAGAAGCAAATCAACTAAAATTGAAAGTAGCATTGTCTGTTCTAGCTATATATCATGCTGAATATTTTCATTTTGACCATCAACTTTCTCCTTCCAATGCTAGCCTGTAACTTAGTCATCTTAAGTCAGCATGTCTCAAAACATATTTCTCAGAATGTTAATTCTATTAGATATAAAATTAAGCTTCCATGGTCAAATAAGTTTTAGAAATACTGTATTCGATCCCTATCTCTTAGAGATTAGCAAGGCCCTCACGCATATTAAATACCCTAAGATGTCTACTCTAAATGTAGTGTTTAACTTTTTTTAACTAAATATTTCCCAAACTTACCTAACACCTTTTGAATGCACATGATGCTTACTAATCATATATAACACAAATGGGAAACATTGTTTCAGATTCACATTTAACTTTCTGATACATCACAAATACATTTCTTTCACCACTACAATCTAGATTGAAACTGCCTCAGATGCAAAGGGACCAAATATTCTCTTTACTTTTTCCTGATAAACAGCATCGTACCTTCATATTTTGCAGATCAGTCATACCTCTTGGAACCTAAATAAGAGAAAAGCAAGAAAATGATATGCATATACCTTCGAGAAAATCTCCAGAAGCTTGTGGTTTCACATTTGGAGGGGTGGGAAAAATCAACATGTTAGAATCATTTGCTTCCTTTCTTCTATTTGACTCTTCTTTACACCACAATGTCATGAGCAAAGCTGAGGGGAGGTTGGATGGACTGCAATGCCCACCTACTCTAAGCAAAGCTCTACTGAATAGCAAAAGCAAGTTTTGGTGAAATAGTGAGGTGTCACCCCTCACCCCTCCCTAAGCCAATCCCATTAGCCAGGAGGTTGAAAATCTCTTATCATGACTATACAGCCCTAATTTTTTTCACCTTTCTTGAGATAACAGGGTTTCCAAGCTCTCTGCTTTTTATGTAGCTCTTGGGCATTCTGACTTCCAGTTTAGTGCTTTTCCCACAACCCAGCAGTGGGAAGCGTGCTGACTTCAGACCCACAGTAGTGCCAGAGGGGAGAGAAGGGACACCCACCTTCAAGACTGTGAAGCTATAGTAAGAGGCAGCATTGAGGGCTGGATCCAATGTGCAGGTGTTAGCCAGGTTCTTGAAGAAACGGGCACAGGTTGTACTTTTACTTTTCAAGAAGCCTTAGAGCACAAAGAATTAAGGAGGTAGTAAATGAGAAAGCCTATTTTAACTCAAACCAAAAGGCTGGCACTTCTGCTCCAGACTCACCTGCAGGATTGCCCTCGGTACAGAGTCCCCCGGCCCCAAGTCCTGCAGGCTGCTTCAGTAAGCTTACTAGAGACCACTTGGAGAAGTAAGTCAAAATGGGGTCGCCAGCCTGAACAAAGTATAGCAGAAATACGTTCACAGTGAGACTGGAATGAGTCCACCAGAAAATTTACAAAAAAGGAGAAAAGAAAATTAACTCAACAGCTTGTTAATGTGGACAACACTGCCCTCCAAAAGAACTGACAACGGTTTACCTAACTGCAGCCAGACACCTCAAAGATACCCAGTCAGTCAATGGTCGGTTATGAGGGAAAAGTCAAACCAAACAATCCCATCTTCTTCCCCAGGCTCACCCTGTAAAAAGGTTGTGGCGACTCGGTTTGGAATGTAGAAGTGAATGATTTGCCTCCAAACTCTGTAGCCAGTGCCTGGAAGTTGGATGCATTGACTTTTTGGAGTTCCTGGAAATAGTTTAATTTTGCTAAAATGTTTGGAAAAAGAAAAGGAGTTTAAATAAAAGAAAAACATTTATTTTTAAATATGTCGCATGCCAAGTAAGTAAGATTTTTATTGAGGCATAACATATACACAGTAAGGTTAAGTATACAAATGTACTAATTTTAAGCATAAACTCAAAAGAATTTTTCCAAATTTATATACTTTTATTGCTACTACTCAGATTAAGTTATGGAACATTTTCCTAGAAAGTTTCCAATCAATGTTCCATCCTCAGAGATAACAATAATTCTTTTTTCTATCACATTCTAATTCATTTGTAATCTATTAAATGAATTATTGCTTTAGCATTAAGATCTGAGATAAGAATATGGCCAATACTATGGAAAACAGTATGGCAGTTCCTCAAAAAATTAAGAATACAGTTACCGCACAAGCCAGCAACCCCTCTTCTGGGTATCTATCCAAAAAATTTGAAAATATTTATTTGAAAAAGATATATGTACCCCCATCTTCATCAAAGCATTATTCACAGTGGCCAAGACACAGAAACAACCACAGTGTCCTTCGATAGGTGATTAGATAAAGATGTGGTACATATATACAGTGGAATACTACTCAGCCATAAGAAAAGATGAAATACAGTCATTTGTGACAACATGGATGGATCCTGAGAATTTTGTGCTAAGCAAAGTAAGTCAGATGGAGAAAGTCAAGAACCATATGATTTCACTCATGCGTGAGATATAAAACTGAAAGGAAAAAATGAACAAACAAACAAGATAAAAAACAAAAACTCACAGACACCAACAACAGTACGGTGGTTACCAGAGGGAAAAGGAGGTGGGGGGATAACAAAGGGTACAGGGGGCCAAGTATATGGTGACAAGAGATCTGCCTTTGAGTGGTGAACACACAATGTAATATACAGATGATTATATGTAGAATTGTACACTTGAAACCTATATAATTTTATTAACCAGTGTCACCCCAGTTAAATAAATAATTTTTAAAATGGTGTAAATATATCACCTAGCTGTCTTATCTACATAATTAAAAATCGCGAAAACAGGGGGGAAAAAAAGAATATGACCTATGAATTCTAGTTCCAACTCTGATGAGAGGAATGTGCATGATGAGCAAGTTGTGATGAAAACAGAAGGCTCAACAACGTTAACATTTGCCTCACACTAGATGAGGCTCTAGTACAACAAAATGGTACTGTTTCTATAGGAACATGGCAAAGTCGGAAACAATATTTGATTTGTCCTCAAATCTTCCTGTTCCCTCTAAACTTCAACTGACCAGTCCTAATAAGAACGTTTCCATCTCTCAAGTATATTGATTTGTCATATTTTATTCTTTTCACCTTATAATTTCTACATTCAAAACTTCAGACACTCTGAAGGGGTACTTTCTCTAACAATTCTATAATCTATATCATAGCAATGCACAAATCTATCCAAGCTGCTGCAGCCACCTCCTTATGGCACTTCAGAACCAGGAGGGAGATGTAGGAAAAGGCCCCTGGCACTGTCCCCTGCCCAGAGGGTGGCCAGTAATGGGTAATACTCTGCTTTACCATCCAAGTCTTGTTAACTTGAAAAAGAAACATAGCAGAAACACGCCCCATGCCAAATCCTTTAATTTTTCATATAAGTGTGGTCATTTGGACAGATTTAAAAAGGTATCAAGATCTTCATGACTGAAAGCTAATGAGAATTCCGTGTAACAAAAGTCTGACCTTTATCCTCTGCAATCAATCTTAGTTATTACGTTTCAGCTTTCTGATACAGCATGAAAAGAATACAAGTCTCAATTTTGGGGACTTCCAGACTATTCATTCTCTCTTTATCTCCTAGACCCTTGCTACTCAAAGTGTGGTGCACAGACTAGCTGCCCCAGCATCACCTGAAAGTTTGCCAGAAATTCAGAATCTTAAGCCACTCCCCCAGAAATAGTGAGTTAGAATCTGCATGTTAACAAGCTCTCCAGGTGATGTGCATGATTTTAGTTTTAAAACCATTGCCCTGGAACATGTAATGCTGATGCTGATGGTTTGCAGACCACCGCCTTTGACCTCTGATCTGAATCTTCAAACTTGAAAGCTTCTAGGAGCTGTTTAACATTTCCCTCGGAACTCACACCCTGAAAACCACATGGAAGAAATACCTCACATAAAATGCAGTTATTTCTACCCTTATAAACGAAAGAAAAGTTAAAGTTAAGCTAAGAAAGAAGATAAGCTGAGATTAAATATCTACCTGGCTATTTTTTCATGGCTTAAAAAAGTAACAGCATGGATGGAACTGGAGAGCATCATGCTAAGCGAAATAAGCCAGGGGGCGAAAGACAAATACCATATGATCTCACCTAGAAGCGGAACCTAACCAACAATACAAAGATGCAAGGAAAATAAGACCAGCAACACTGAAAGGAAAAGAAATCAACAGAGACAAGAGGGAAGGAGGGAGTGGGGGCGGGGACAAGGAAGGGAAGGGGCAAGTCAAGGAACATATAGCAAGGACTCACGGACAAAACCAAAGGGGAAGAGCTGAGGGAGGGAAGGAGGGAGGGGGCAAGGGAAAGTGGTGGGGGGTTGGCAGAGACAAATGTACTTGAAAAAATAAATTAAAATTAAAAAAAATAAGTAAGAGATAACATTTTGTCTTTCACAATAGTACAGGGATATTGGTGGTAAGCAGGGACAATGTAGATAAGGATAATAAGTAGAGTTTTTGTCTAAAACTCTAAAATTTTTGCCTAAAAATTACTACCATCATACATGGTATGCATTACATCAAACAGGGCTTAAAGGTATTTAGATTTAAATTGATACAATTCCAGATGTAGAAGAAAGTCTAGAAACCATGAGGCCCAATCCCAAAAGGAAATTTGGATCCTAAGATGAAGATGAGTTGCACAAGGCCACAAAGACACCTGGCAGAGGCAGGACTGAATCTCGCATCTCCTGATTCCTGGTTTCCTTTCTCCCATTCCATCATTCTGTACGGACTTTGAGTAAGAACAGTCATTACTAATGATCATTATCAGCAAATATTAAGCCTTTTGAGCAAACAGAGATCTGATCCATCCTTTCTAGGTGCAGATAATTTACCTTGGGAGACACAATGTTTATATAAACTGAACAATTCAAAATACCCTATAGTTTCCAAGGTAGTAACTCTCAGGTACTCTTGGGGAAAGAAAGTTCAAAACTGCTGGTCCAGAAGCAGTGGCAGGATGCTATAGGAGGCAGGAGGGGAGATTAAAAGCAAGGAGAACCAATGGACACTATTGCAATAGCTCTGGAGCACAATCATAAGGCTGGAACTAGAAGTCAGTGGGAGATCTGGAAAGGACGGGGCAGCCGCAGACTTACAGTTCCCCCAGCCCTGGCAGGGTAGCTCGTTTGGTTAGAGTGTCATCCGGATACACCAAGGTTGCAGATTCTTTTTTTATTTTAAAGATTTTATTTATTTACTTTTAGAGAGAGGGAACAGAACGGAGAAAGACAGGAAGAGAAACATCAGTATGCAAGAGATCAGTTGCCTCTTGCACGCCCCCAACTGGAGGCCTGGCCTCCAACCCAGACACGTGCCCTGACTGGGAATCGAACCAGCAACCCTTTGGTTCACAGGTCAGCACTCAATCCACTGAGCCACACCAGCCAGGGCCAAGGTTACAGATTCAATTCCCAGTCGAGACACATACAGGAAACAACCAATGAATGCATAAATAAGAAGAACAACAAATCAATCTCTCTCTCTCTCTGAAATAAATAAATTAAAAAAAAAATTAGTTCCCCAAAATAAAAAAACTGTTTTCTAAAACAAATCTAGTTTTGCTACTTTTTTTTTTTTTTTAACAGAAATCAGGATCAGTTAACTTTCAGGGTATAAAGAAGACTTAACTCTGTTTTGTTTCTTAGACATTAAAAAAGAGACATATAGCTTCGTATCTTTAGAAATGTTATAGCTATCGGCAGCAAATTTATAAGCCTATTTAAAAACCTCAATAATAGCAACCATCTCTCACTGCTATTGCACTCTAAAGTCACAGAGCACTTTCACATCCAGGGCTAGTGTTATTATTTCTCATTTTGTAGTTGAAGAAATGAGACCAGAAATGCTAAGGGATCTGCCCAAGTCTGTGCAGCTGAGAAGTAAATGGCAAAGCTGAGAACCGACCCTCATACTCTTTTCCCTACACTGTTGCTGCATAAAATAAAAACAAGGTTGGTATATATTCATTTTTCAAAGACATTCATCCAAGTATTATTTCGTGCTCCCTATGTATCACTTACTGCAGATTCAATGAGTGCGGGGATACTGGTGGTAAGCTAGGACAATGTAGATAAGGAACATAGGCTAAGGATAATAAGTAGTTTTTGTCTAAAACTATTGCCTAAAAATTTCTACCATCATACATGGTAGAAATCTCCTTCATGGAGATTGTATCAAATAGGGGAATAGAATCTATCTGCAATTATCTAGGCTAACAGGGATGATTAAAATTAAAGTTCTGGCCCTGACCGGTGTGGCTCAGTTGGTTGAGTGTTGTTCCACAAAGAGAAAGGTCACCAGTTCAATTCTGGGTCAGGGCACAGCCCTATGTTATGGGTTCAGTCCCCAGTCGGGGTGCATATGAGAGGAAACTGATCAATCAATATTTCTCTCCCTCTTTTTCTCCCTCCCCTCTCATCTAAAAATAAATAAAAATATTTTTTAAAAAAGTAAAGTTCTGTATGGGTTTTCTGACCCATAGCCCATACGGGATAAGAAATTGCAAATATTCACTAATAAGGGGGAGGGGCAGGTGGAGTGGTAGGATGACAGAAATTCAAAGGACCAAAAAAAAAAAAAAAAAATTAAAATAAGCCCTAGCGGGTGCGAGTCAGTGGATTGAGTGCCACCTGCAAACCAAAGGATCACTGGTTCAATTCCCAGTCAGGGCACATGCCTAGGTTGCAGGTCAGGTCTCCAGCAGGGGGTGTGCAAGATGCAACCACACATTGATGTTTCTCTTCCTCTCTCCCTCCCTTCCTGTCTCTAAAAATAAATAATCTTAAAAAACAAAATAAAATAAAATAAACGACAGAGACAAAGCAAGCTTTCAATACATTTTAGGCAATATGAATACCCAACATGTTTCTACTCACAGTTGTTCACATGGACACAAAACTGCCTAATTCCATTCGAATCCGTGAAAATCCTTGAAGGAAATGGGGAATTACTCCTGAAGATAAGAGAGTTGTCCACACACACCCAACTTGAAGACCTATGAGGCGACAGGATAGAGAATAGACACATTTATAAGTGCAGGGTTAGGTCCAAAGGAGGTTGCCCCATGCATGTCGGTCAGATGCCAAAGAGAAAACTCCTTGGGCAGCCGCAGGACAACACGAAGGTGCTACTTTATTGGATAGCCCTGTTCTAAAGGATCTGAAGAGAAACGTCATTCTTGGGAAAAACCAAGATAATTCCACTTACAGGAGTGGAAATGGGGGAGGAAAGCAGAAAGAGGAACTCTCCCCACTTGCAAATATTACCTGTTCTAGGGCCCCAATTTCCCTTAGGATTCAACTTGCGCAGCACAGCTCACCTCACGCTGCCTGGAAGGCAGAAGGAGAAAACTGTTCTGGGATGGATTAGATAGCAGTCTCTGTCGCAGCAGCAGTTAATATCGCAGGTACCAGGCGTCAAGTCACAGATACAGATTGGTAAGACTATGAAAGTGCAACATAGAGCAGAGAGAGAGGGATGAGGATCTCTAAATTCTTCCAAGTGCGAACTCCCCTCTCCTGACAGCTCCCAAATCCTCACGTTGCAGCAATTCACTTTGTTCACAGACTTTTACATCTAAGTCTGCAGTTTCCATCCCCGTGTCTCCTTCCCTCACCTGGGAAAAGGTCCATGGTCCTATTTTCAGGCTCTGAAGGGGTCACGACAGTAGGGCCGACCATAGAGGTCCCAGGCACGGCCCTAGGAGTTCCAGTTCCCTCCGAAGAGGTCTGAAGGGTCCCGCCCTGAGTCCCTGGCCCCAAGTCCGAAGAGGTGGACATTGCCCCTGACGGAGAGGGAGAGGGCTGAGGACGGACGCTCTCGGGTATCATCAGGAAGAGCACCTGCAGGAGCACGAGCGACAAGGCGCACATGAGGCAGTCGAAACCCCCCAGGCTTTAAAGTGGGGTTTTGACGGTCGCCAGACGCGTCGCTAGAGACTGTAGGGGGATGGGGGAGGAGTCGCAGAGAGTCTACGTAATCCGTTTGCATCGGCTCATTGGTTCATGTCAAGGGCTGAGAAGCCTTCAGCCAATAGAGAGCGGCGTTGTTACACACTTTCAGCAACGTTTAGTCTGCGCCCTCCTTCTTAGACCAGGCGGGGCACTGCCTCCGTCGCTTGGCAACAGCCAAACTGACGAAGAAGCCCTTGCTCCTTCTCTCCGCTAGGTGACAGTACAAGTTCAGCGGTAGGCCGCGCAGACATCTCTCGGCCTAGAGGACTGAGTCCTTTTGAGGGAGGGAAACCTGAGTCTGGAACTAGAATTGCATTATCTTTTCCCTACGGATTCTAAGCAAAGATAACCTCGAGGAAAGAAAATACGTCAAAGATTACATACCTTAAAAAAAAAAAAAAAGAGTCTCATCTAAATAGTGTACGAGGTGGGGCGGGGGGCGTATTAGAAAGATTCAGCTCCTTAAATTTTAACATTGAGAAATTACAAAAATAGTTTAACCTCAATAAATGTATGAAATCACTAGAGAAGGGGGCTGAGAAATAGAGTAGGGGACAATGTGAGAGGATAGAGAATGAGGATAGAAAAGAGAGATATTTTCTAGGAGATGAAGAGAAAATAAGATTCAAGAATGGAAATAGCTGAGGGATGGTGAAAAAAAGGTACTTTTTTGCTATTATAAAGCACCACTTTTTGTAGCCCTCTTTGGGAAATTTTGGGTTTTCCCATGAGTGGCGTGTCTCTTCTGATTTCCTAGAGCAACACTGTCCAATAGAACTTCCTGCAATGTTGGAAATGTTCTATATCTGCACTTTCAATATAGTGGCTACAGGCCATATGTTGCTTCTGTGCACTTGAAATGTGGTTAAACTAACAGAGGAGCTGAACTTAAAAAATTTAATTCGAAGTTAAATAACTACTTGTGACTAGCAGCCACCATATTGGATAGTACAACTCTAGATGATCAAAATTTGCTCTAGTTAGACCCACTGTCTTTCTCAGTCTAACGGTTCTTGCGTTTGGATTATTTCCATTGCTTGGTTTGGGGACACAGATTAAGCTCTGGTAAGAGTTATCTTAAATCTAGTACACTTACAGCCGTCGCTGAGAAGAAGGCCTAAGAACGACATGTCCCTGCCAGCGGGAGAGGCAGGGCACCTGTGGCGCTGTTTTTCTGAGTACAGGGGGCCTGGAGGCTGGCTGAGAACGAGGGTCGGCGGAGGCTGCCGCTGCTTTGGTGGCCGCCAAGCTGGGGGCCCCGGGCGGTTGAGGAAGCCGCTGTGGGGCTCCTGCGACGACTGCTGCTGCTGTTGTCGTCCTGCGGGCCGGGGCTCGGCGTGGTTGGCTTGGTGGGAGCCAGGCTGCCTGAGACCGTTATTTGGGCCGTCAACGCGGACGGCGCAGCGCAGGTGGACATGCGCGGCATCCACTTCCGCAAGGACTCTTTGGGAGGCCGAGCCTCTCCCTAGGGCATGAAACGGCCAATCCTCCCTACCAGTCCCGAAGACCAGATCCTGTATCAAACAGAGCGGTACAATGAGGAGACCTTTGGCAATGAAGTGCCCAACAAGGGTGTTGAAATTTGTCAAGGTCTGCTTTGCACAGTCCCAGAAGGTATTTGATCTGTGATTGAATGTTGTGGTGAAGGACTTGGATAGCTTTGATAGCGTTGGGCACAGCACAGCTCGTGATGAAATCATCCCAATGACCATTGGAAAAGCAAAGCTGAGCGTCTAGGGAGAGGTGTCCACCTTCACAGAGAAACTCGACATTGAATTTGTCAAGGGGTACTATGACAGTCCCAGAGCCTGTGCATTCTACGTCATGGTTGGGTCAGTGGATGATGGACCAAAGCTGCAGCCTAATCCAGGATTGGAGAAGAAAGAAGGGGAAGAAGAAGAAGACAATGAAGGATCTAAGCTCAAAAGACAGACCAATAAGAATCAGATGCAGTCAGGCCCCTGCACGCCCAACCCCTATGCCTCTGTCATCAGCAGCAGCCTCAGGTTTCCCATCCCGGTGGCCTTCGAAGTCTTCATTCCAACCCACTTCTGCCTCTGCCGGTGGTGAAAACAAATTGCCACCCTGAATAGGGTGAAGGGGTGTGGGAAAGTAGCTTTGAAAGTGTTGGTTGGTTTCTACATTTTTCATGGTGAACAACACAAACAAACTAAACACACACACACACACACACACACACCCCTTAAAAGAGATTAAAAAGAGGCAGAGTAAAGAGAGAGCAGCCCTCCTTCACCACCTTGTCCCAAACCTGCTTCAGTCATAGTCCTCTCTTTGTGGCTGGCCCTCAGCCATTTCTTTCCTCTCTAGGGGATCTCGGGTAAACTGGGTCTGATCTGTTCAAGGATCCTCATCTGTATAGCTAGTGGAAAGGACTCTGAACTTGGAACAGACCCCTTTTTTTAAGATTTGAAATTAACAGAAGGGAAAGGGTCATCTTATTACCTGAGAAGACCAGTGCTGGGAATTGGGTATGTTCTGAAGTTACGTTCAGACACATTTCCAGATGTCCTGGGATTGAGAGTACGTGTGGTTTCTGTGTGTGTAAAGATGTATAACTTGTATGATAAAGAAGAAAACAGAAGCAGAGGGCTTTAAAAAAAGGAAAAGTAGATACGTTCTAACTTGGAAGCCTTTCTGATTTTATTCCATTGGTGGTTCCACCTTACTGTTTGACCTGTCTTCCTGATATGGGCCAGTTAGAGGACTGTCTGGTATCCAAGACAATTAGTCTATGACAGGTCCTCAAATTGCCTCTGAATTACTACCACAAATAATTTTGATTTCAGCGCCTTTTGGGAACTTGATTCCTTGTCCCTTTTTTAAAATTTCTTCATCTGGCTCATTTGAATTCTCTCTCAACCATCTCACTAAATTATTTCCAAGAAAGGAAGAAGACATGAGGACTTAGGATTCCCTCTGCTTGAATGTCTTATCATCTACCACTTCATCTTGATGGTACCTCCCTCCCGGAATCTCTGAGCCAGCAGCCAGGGAGACCTGACCCAGCACATCTTTGACTGGCCCCTTTGTAGGGTCTTGCTGCCAGGGGACAGAGATGCTTTCCAGCCTGCAGCAGCAGAACACTTGACCTCAAGCATGTCTTCTGAGTTTTGGATTAGAAAAGACTTAAGTTAACATAATTTAGGAGCAACCTCAGCGACTTGAGCCCTACTAAGTGACTGACCACTGTTTAGAGGGCCTAGTATATGATGTTCATTTATTTCTGTGTCCTTTTATGTCACGGTTCAGCCAGTTTGGAGTTATGCCTAGAGCTGTCCCAAGGAAGTGGACTGATTGTCACTATCTGGTTGAGGAACACTGCTTACTGATCTTAATAGTATGCCCTGCTGTCCTTTCATTTTCCCATCCAAGTAGCAGTCAGGTTCTTGGTGTGACAGGGCTGAAAGATTTCCAGTCAGCCATAGTCTTGGCAGCTCTGAACCAACCTTAGCATGAAATTATCTATCTTGAATTCCCTGGAAAACTTTCTGCAGGAAATGAAGCTTCCCTGTTTCCCTCTGCTGGTCACTGTCATCTTTTTCCGAGCTACAGGGAGTTTCATGGATGGAAGGCAGTAGGATTGGCTTCTGCTTGGGCTGGAGCAGCAAAGAATCTCAGATCAGGGCAATTTTTTAAAAAGGATGTTTAATTTTGATTTTGTCTTTTTGGATATGTCTTTAAAGAGCTTCACCTATTTGAACCACTTATTATGTGACAAAGCGAGTAGCCCTTGGGCTCACATCTTGGATTTTGGCTTTTAATAAGATACTTTAGGCCAGAATTTCATTCTTTGACAGTTGTAGCCCTTTATTTTAGGTATGACTTTGGCCTTAGTACCAGGGCATTGAGTCAGGCAGTTGGTTAGTTGAGGTCTAAGGCTGCAATTGGGAATTTGGAGTGCTGTGCAAAGCTCCCTGCTTTAAAGAATGACTCCCTGTAGCCTTGGCCTTGGGACTCCCTGCCTGGGGGAGTGGACATCCTGACTATTAATTGAGCTTCTGACAGTGGCTTTGGCTCCTATTCCATCACAACTCCCCAGAGTTGTAGGCTACTGCCAGTACAGTTGACAACAGGAGGAAGGAAAACTTGCTGCCTCCATTCTGCCTTGTTAGTTTGTCTGGGTCTCACTGTGGAAGGAGGGGTCTCCACCTCCTCACCTCAACACACCCTTCAGTGACTCAGAGTCTCAGAAGGAAACCCTGGTCTCTGGGACCATTTCCTAGTGATACTGTAAGCCAAGCAGTTCTGCTTCTGCCTCTGTTTTCAAGCTCACCCTTTTCCCCTGAACTCGGGGATAGGGATGGGCACTTTTCTTTTTGGTTGTGTCTGAAAGGAACGAACAGCTTCCTGTGGCTGATAAAAACAAAGGGGAAATGAGGTAACAGGAGGAAATGGTGGAGGCTGGGCTAGAGTCCCCTGGACCAAGGGCTGGTCACAGCTAGCTCATGATGCTGACCTTGAAAGCTTTTTTTTTTTCCTCCTCCAAGATGATATAGGTACATGAAGTTTAGATTGAAGGGATGGGATGGGACACTCTTAATTTTTATTTTTTTTATTTTTTTAAATTTTATTTTAATTTATTTTTTCAAATACATTTGTCTCTGCCTACCCCCCACCACTTTCCCTTGCCCCCTCCCTCCTTCCCTCCCTCAGCTCTTCCCCTTTGGTTTTGTCCATGAGTCCTTGCTATATGTTCCTTGACTTGCCCCTTCCCTTCCTTGTCCCCGCCCCCCCTCCCTCCTTCCCTCTTGTCTCTGTTGTTTTCTTTTCCTTTCAGTGTTGCTGGTCTTATTTTCCTTGCATCTTTGTATTGTTGATTAGGTTCCACTTATAGGTGAGATCATATGGTATTTGTCTTTCGCCCCCTGGCTTATTTCACTTAGCATAATGCTCTCCAGTTCCATCAATGCTGTCGCAAAGTTTAGTAGTTCTTTTTTTCTTTCTGCTGCGTAGTATTCCATTGTGTATAGGTACCATATCTTTTTGATCCAATCATCTACTGATGGGCATTTAGGTTGCTTCCAACACTTGGCTATTGTAAATTGTGCAGCTATGAACATTGGAGTGCATAGGTTCTTTTGTATTGGAGTTTTGGTGTTCTCAGGGTATAGTCCCAGCAGGGGAATCGCCGGATCAAAAGGCAGTTCCATTTTGAGCTTTTTGAAGAAATTCCACACTGCTTTCCACAGTGGCTGCACCAGTCTGCATTCCCACCAACAGTGGACTAGGGTTCCCTTTTCTCCACAGCCTCGCCAGCACCTGTTGGGACACTCTTAATTTTTATATTGTGGGGGTCCAAAATTACTCTGTAGTAATTTTGCTCTTTTTTTTTCATTTTTGCTTTTTGTAGTGTTTGTTCCCATGCCAGTATTTTGAGCCAGGACCCAGACCTGCGCTATAGGGGGTCGGATTAGGGTTGGGGGGATGATGAGTGATGCCAGTTAGGGGTGGGGAAGGAGAGGCCTAGGCTCTTCTGCAGGATCCACACTCTGTCCTAAGCTTTTTAGGTCCCCCTGAGCCCAGCTAGCTAAAGCCAAGGTGGAACTCCTTTTGCCAGGAGTGTGGCTTCCGTTGTTCTGGGTGGACCACACAAAGATGTCTGCTGAAGATGGCCTGAGAGTCTGCCGTGGAGCCCTGATTTGGGTCAGGGGCTAGCTGCCTCTAATGGGACCTTTGTGGGCTTCACTCCTGCTGAAACATTGTGCCAGGAAGCAATCTGTGGGACCCATGTTCCCAAAAGTAGAGCCATTTTTTGGAAAAATTTCCTCTATTAAGGAGAAGCTGCTCAGGGGATACCTTGAGTTCTGGTGACTTGAAAGGCCTTCATTTTCAAGCATAAGTGGTGTTAGACTCCCAGGAAGACCACAGGGCCTGCAGGGCCGCACGTTGGTTTGAGAGTGTGATTTTATTCTCTTGTTCCCATTGTTTACCTAAGAGATACTGGCCTGAAATCAGAGATCACATAACAAGTCATTTAGGTTTTTAAAAGATGGTGTCAAGTTTGAGTTAAGTTTCCCTTCCTCTCTCTCTGCCTGGGAACTGTATAGTCCAGCTTCAGAATTGTGATTTGACTTCTTTATCTTTTTTGGAGAAGTGTCCATTCTAAGGAATTTCTCTTCCTTCTTATCCTGTCTATGTCCTGTCCTGGGAGGGCCTAGCCATGGCTTTTAGAATCTCAGCTGAAAGTCAGAAAACAGCAGCACTATATTCCCTCTTGTAGCACTTATATATCTTTCCCTAGTAAATGACTCACCTGGAGAGGCCCAGGGAAGGAATCAGCAGGCTCTCTACCCTCCCTAGGGGTTGGGGAAGGACCCACCCAGGTCAGCACAGCACCTTTTCCTCTCCTGCTCTGAGCCAGGGTGGGCATTCCTTCTAGAGTCAGGTCTGGCAGGGGTCTTTCAGTCACTGCCATGGGGCTGCTTCCCCATCCCTTCTACCCTACCCCTTGCTGGATAGCTCAGACCTAATTCAAGTGTCTTCCTGCCCTGAGGAGCTTTAATGGCATCAAGTAATAATAGGTAACATTGTCCGCCGTGGCTCTCCAAAAGGACTGAGGAGAGCAGGTGAGCTTTCCAAAGTGAGAGACTTACAGACGCTTCTGTTTAAAAACAGAGCAGGGAAATATGCTTTGGGTCTTCTGCCATGGTTCCAGGGGAAGAAACCTGGGCTAAGCCTTAGTGATATGATAGTGCAGAAGCAGAACCAGTAACATCTAGGACCTGTTGAGGAATCTTAGGAGAAATCTGCTTCTCTTCTATGTAAAGATACAATTAGGGATCAAAGAGCTCTAAGAAAACTGCAAAGAAGCCTTAATGTTCAAGCTTCAGAGAGTTCCGAGTAATTTTTCCCTTTCAGTCTGAGCCAGGGCACTTTCTGCATTGAGACCTCTCCTGGAGCAAGAGGGCTAGGTGTCCTCACTTTGTTACAAGACTAGGTTGTCACTAACAGGTCAGCTGCCCAGTGAGGGTGGGTTTCTTTTCTGTACATGGGTGGTTTCCTGCCAATCTGGTTTGTCCTTCCCCAGCTGCCTTTTGGCTACCCTACTTTAGGTTGCCAAATCTTTTTGATAAGAGCAGATAATGTGGGGAGTGCCTGGGTTGGCAGGAAAAGAGCAGGATAGATATTTTGGGATAGGCTCCCCCCGGGAGTATAAAAACAAGGAGCCAGGATTGTGCTGGCAGCCAGGGAGAACAGTAGTGCCTGTTGGAGTTGGCAGAGAGGGCCTTGGTGCCTCTTGCATCCAGTCAGTCTTGTGAGACGAGGGGCATGTAGCACCAGGCCAAGCAGAACTCCATTTACACTATTTTGAGGTTGAGTGCTTTACCTCAGTACGAGGAAAAAACAATAACAAACTGAAGTGCGCTTTCTGTCTTTTCAAAGGACAATTGTTGGGAAAGGAGGGCTTAGTTGCCAGGAGGGAGGGTAGAATTGGCAGGGAGAGACAGTCCAGTAAAATCAGGAAAGAGACATTCTTGTCCTCTTCCCTGATGTGTCATGGTCCAGGAAACAAAAAGAAATTTGACCTTGCGATAATTTCTTTGCGTTTTTCTTTCACCAAATTCTCCCACACTAGGACCAGCTAGCTGCCTGTTTTCAGCGCAGCCTCTTCAACCATTAACCTGGCTTGTCTAGAAGCCAACCCTGCCCCTTCAGATTGGTCCTGGCTGCTATGTTCTATACCAAGTACTGGAAAATAGTGTCAAGTTCTTACTAGCCCTTTGTAGTTCCTACTCTAGATTCCCATCCTCTCCCTGCAAAAGTGAAACCAACTCTCTCTGTAGCCAGTATATGCAATTATAGCGGCACGGTGAGACGTGATAGAGGGGCTTCGACCCTGGCTGGCCTGGAAGAGCAATATGGGTGGATAGAGCTGTCTCCCCTTCTGTGCTGTCTCTACCTGTCCCTACCACTCCTGTGCCTCATCCCACTCCCACCAAAAAGAAAAAAAAAATCAGGATGCCTTTCACTGTCCACTGTTTTGTGTTTCAATAAACAATTTGTAGTAAAAAAAAAAAAAATCTAGTATTCTTACCTAAAATCTAGCCGATACCTCCTTTTCCAAGTGAATCACTTTAGGCAGATAAATTTTAGGACACCTGACCTTGTTCGCATTCTCCGACAAGATATTGATGCTCTAATGTTTTGAAGTCAGTAGCTAAATGTGTCTCTGTGTTATAAATGTTCTCAAACATATTTTCATATGATTGTGTAATGCTAAGGAGATATCTATATTTGCATTTGGGCACAAAATATTTATCTACCTTGTTAGTAGTTTCTGCAGGAAAAGGCCAAGTTCAGATTATTCAAATTATATGTATCTACTAGAATGTGAGCTCCACAAAATAGGGGGTTTTGTCTGTTTTGTTCACTGATGTATCAGATGCCTAGAACAGTGCCTGGGGCATGTTATATGTGCATTAAATATTTTGTAAAAGACTGTTTTGTTGAACTCTTCAGATTTAACTCTTATGGGTATTTATATAATAATTTATATTATTCCAGTAGTGCATTTTTTCTTTATATAAACTTTCTATTGTACACCCAATCAGAGACTATTTCAGATTTCAAAGTTTGGAATTTACTCTTTAATTTTCAATCAATAGTAAATCAGTGATAAATTATTCCTGAATTTATTAGCATTGGCAAAAGAATCTGTTGATTGAAGTAATTTCAGGGTTGAGTGTAGGGCAATTACATTTCAGGATCTGAGTTGCTCTTTCTTATTTTTAAATTTTAGCCATTTACAAGTTTTTTTTAGAATAGTTACTTTTTTCTCTTTTTGGTATAGTTGAACAAAAATATTATTTGTACTGTTGCCATTATATGCTTGTAGGAATCTTTGTAATACAGAACTTGCCATTCATTTGAGATATAATACTGAAATCTGAAAGATAGTTTTCAGGAAGGAGAGTTAAATTTATTCACATGTGTCATGCAGATGCCAGTTTCAACATGGGGACCAAGTCTTCTATTGAAATAGCTTAGTATGACATCACCTTAGAAGCAGAGGTTTCCAAATTAGATCATATAATACTAGCAGCTGTCTGTGTTTGGTATTGAAAAGTTCAATGTGTACTTGGAAATTTAGCCAAGAGATTGAATCAATATGGCTATAAGAGAACAAGTTCTATCCTCTCCTGATTCCTCTCTTCTTTTCAAAATCTCTAAAAATTACAGGAAACTTAGATGGATACACACACTCATGTACACCCATGCACATACCTTGATATTGAAAGCATGAAGGGGTGCTCTTGATGGACCAGATATTATGAGAATCCTTGAAACATAGAAGGCAGATGGGATTGGATTGAAGGTGGACAAATAAAAGTTGCATAACAGAGGCTTAATACAGAAGTGGGAATGGCTCTTGGGAATGTTCTAAGCATACAGTAAAACACTATTGGTGTCAGTAGGGCCCTTGGACAATTGTGTGAGTTACTGAATGAAGTACCACTGTAGGAAGAGTTAGGTAGGGCAACCTCTCAATCTTATTCCCACTTGTGCATGCAGTGAATAGCAGAAGAACTTCTCCTAAAGGGGGCAGGGGTGGTCCACATAGGCACTTTTGCTGAGAAGACAGGGCGGTGCCCTGGATGTCTTTTGACATCTGGGAGGAAGAGAGAAGCCCCACATCTTGTAGACTGGTAGTAGCTCACCTTATCAAGCTGCACATCCAACATTCCCTCCTCCACAAATCCTGAAGGCAGAATTCAAAGAGAAAATCTACAAAAAAAAAAAGGTTAAAAAGACACTACTTTCAAAGGATCAACAATGAGACTCACTCCTGACTTTTAAAGAAAAATAAGAGAAACCATACAAAGTGGAATAATGTCTTAAAGGAACTAACCTAGAATTCTATCTATATCCAGCAAAATATCCTTCAAAAATGAAAATAAGAAAAAAATGTATTTAGAAAACAAAAATGAAGAAAAATCAGCATGAACAGACCCACACTAAGAATTGTTAAAAGAAGTTATTCAAACTAAAGGAAAAATGATCCCAGATGGAATCACAGAAATACAGGAATAAATTAAGAGCAATGGAAAGAATAAATACAAGGTCAAAATGTAAAATTCAATTGTATTCCTATATTAAGTTAGAAATTAGAAATTAAAATTCTTAGGTGATAAAATTTATAACATAAAAAAGTAAATACCTAGGAATAAGTCTAAAATAGTGCAAGATGTCTACATGTCAAACTATATACTATTTTTGAGGAATTAAAGAAAACTGAACAAGATGGGCAGCTACACCAAATTCATGGCTAGGAAAACTTATTAATAAAAGCATATCAGTTCTTCCCAAGTTGATATATAGATTCAGTGCACTCCCAGTAAAACTTCCAGCATTTTTTGTAAAAACTGACAAGCTGATTCAAAATGCTAAGAATAGCCAAGAGAATCTTGAAAAACTAGGTTAGAAGGACTATATCTGCTATATGTCATATTTATTTATTTATTTACTTTTAGAGTGAGGGGAAGGCAGAGAGAAAAAGAGGGTGAGAAACATTGACATGAGAGAGAAACATCGATTGGTTGCTTCTCGCATGTATCCCGATTGGGGTCCAGACCCATAACCCAGGCATGTGCCCTGACCACGAATCGAACCAATACCTTTTCCTTTATGTGACGATGCCCAACCAACAGAGCCACACCAGTCAGGGCATTACCTCTTACTCTTAAGATAAAAATAATTATTAGGATACAAAGGTATGGCTCTGGCTTCAAGATACAGAAATACACAAATAGAAAAGAAAAGAGTCCAGAAACAGACTTACATGCATGTAGTGACTTGATATATGATAAAAGTGATACTGCAGTGCAGTGAGAAAAGTATGATCTTGTCTATATATTGTGCTGGGCCAATTGGATATTCATGACATTCATATGGACAACAGTATATCTTGACTCTTAGCTACACACACCCAAACATCAATTTCATATAGATTGTAGATTTGTATAATACAATAAAGCTACTGAAAGATAGCATGAGAGAATATCCTCAGGATCTTGGGTAAGCAAACATTTCTTAAATTGGATAGAAAGAGCATTGATCATAACAAAAAGATTAATAAATTATATCACCTTAAAGTTCAGAACTTCTCTTAATAAAAAGACATCATTAAGAGACTAAAAAGTCACACTTACCAGTTATTTTTCTTTTTAAAAATAAGCTATGAATGTATGTTGAATCATTTCTTTCAAATGGTACTACTTAAATTAAATTTTTAATTTTGTTACATGATTTACATGAAGTTGTAGGAAATAATACAGAGATCCTGTATACCAGTTTAAAGGTAACACTTTGCAAAACTATGGTACATACAACCAGAATATTGACATTGATACAATCCACCCATCTTCTGATTTTTCCAGTTTTATTCTTATATGTGCATGCACACATATGTGAGTGTATTTAGTTCTATGCAATTTTATTGCATGCATGTTTCATGTATCCATCACCACAATAAAGAGACAGAGCAATTCCATTACCACAAAGATCTTTCCTATTGTCCTTTCATAACCATTTTCACCTCCCTCCTACTCCCTCTCTCCAGGATGCATAATTAATTTTTGTAATAACCATGTAGGATAACTATGTGATTTAAACAGTGGCTCACAAACATTTATCCAAGTAAATCAAATAAATGCTATCTACATGTTTAACAGAAAAATGAAAGTTTAGTAGCTCAGAAAGAATTAATTCCGTTGCTTATTAAGAGATTAATAAACAAAGAGTACATTATAGAGGGGAAAATATGTTTTCACTTGGAGACTTGTTTAAAAATTTTTCTTTAGCCATTAAGTTTTTTTTTTTTTAGCTATTAGGATTAATATCAAACATTGTATTAACAACACACCATCTACCATTCTTAAATAGAAACTCATTTATGATATTGTCTTTTCCCTTGATGTAAGAGGGTGTATATACTTCTTTTCTTTTCTTTTTTTCTTTACTTCATTTCATCCTTTGGAAATTGTCTATGGTCCCGTGTTTTTTCCAATCTGACTATGGGTAAATTTCACTCTATGGTAGAGGCTGCTGGTTGCTAACCACATTCACATTCTCTTTTCTCTCTCCAATAAACAGAACTCCATTTTTTTTTTACTGAGCACAATGTAAACAAAAGATGACATTTTTCCACCCTCCTTTGCAGCAAGTTGGGGCTACACATGGAGCTTTGACCAATGAGGTACATGTTAAGTATTGGTGCGGCTTTGGGGAAATCTTTTTAGAAATGAGAGCTGTTCCCCTTCTTCCTTCTTTTTACATTCTGATGATTAAATTTTGAGTGAGATGGAGCTTGAGTAGTCATATTTGAACATGAAAAGACACACTAAGCAAAGGTAAACAGTAAAATGGAAGAAACCTGGATCCCTGACAACCATGGGAATTTTGTGCCTACACAAGACTTCCTACCTTTAGACTTCTTTCATATCCAAGAGAAATAACTTTACAAAAGACACCAGCTATCAAATCATAAACTATTTTAGTGGTTTACCCATACTTACATAATAATTAGAACTGTCAAAGACTGATTCATATGATTACTTTAAAAATATTTACATATTTATGCCCTGGCTGGTGTGGCTTTGTGGATTGAGTGCCAGCCTTCAAACCAAAGGGTCTCCAGTTCAATTCCCAGTCAGGGCACATGCCTGGGTTTCAGCCCAAGTTCCCAGTAGCGGGTGTATGGGAAGTAACCACACATTGATGTTTCTCTCCCTTTCTTTCTCCCTCCCTTCCCCTCTCTCTATAAATAAATAAATAAGTAAAATCTAAAATAAATAAATAAATGAATTTACATATTTAAGCTAGAATTTCTACTAGAAAGTAAACTAAAATTTAAACTAGAATCTCTGTGTTGGCATCTATTGTCTTTTTTGAAATAGGGTTTGTGAACTTCATGGTTATTGGCATAAACCTGTACATTTTGGGTATTATATTATGAGACTGCACCTTATTTAAAGATACTGCTCTGGCAGTGGAAGGGGGAGTCCTGCCCCAGGCCTTCGGGGTGGGCAATAGAAGTGCATTTGTCACTTGGCCTCCATTGCCGCCAGGGGCAGTGGCACTACTTGTTGCTGCTGGTGGTCTATTATGCTCTCTTGGCAAATATTTCACTATTCAAAAATATGTTCCAGTCATGGTATTTGAGAGGAAAGGTACGAGGAGCTAATATTTTTCTCACCTAATTATTTCTCCAATTCAAACCCTCCTCATACTCTGAAGCCGTGTCCATTTCTGATATCAGCAGTGCCCCAGCCCTCAATTATTGGTTGGACACAGTCATCTTTTCCGTCATGGACACGGCAAGAGATGTGATCGAGCGTTTCTCTGGACCTTGAATGGTGTGAATCACAGTAGCAGACTTGTGGGGTTGTGAGTTGCCCAGTGTGATTGTTACCAAATTTATCATGTGTGGGTTTCTGGATTATGGGTCCCTCCAGCAGGACTAGGGCAGGGGTCCCTTGCGTGGATTTGAAAGTGGTGGCACCTCTCTGGAGCATAAACTTTCAAACTTTGCCTGCCTGGTCATACTCACTGAAAGCTCCGGTTTAGAATTTCTAATCCAGGGAATTTCCAAGAACACGAAGTTCTTCCAACAATGGTTCCACGGTAAATTATGCCCTCAATCAGGTTCAGAAGTTGATAGGCTGCCAGTTTTGTCCCATATAGTGCTTAGTCCAAGGAGTCCAGTCAAATCATGGGGTTCATTTGGGCAAAACACGAAGCTTTAACATCTGGAGATGTGATCATACTTGGTACTCACAATATTTCCTAACCTTTAGATCTGAGTCATGGTTTTGGTACATTGAAATTTTTTATTTATTTGAGGGGAAAATAAGACTCATTTATCACAAGCTTAGACAACCTCCAAAACATTAGGCCTTCATTTGTATTTATTCTCTAGAAATTTCTTCCCCATATCTGAAAATGGTGATGAGAATTCAATCCAGAGATGACCTCAATGTCTCTGCTTCCTGTTTTTAAGTTGTCTAGGAATCTCCTCCTGATAATTTGTATGCAATTCATACTTCATAAGCATAAAGGTTTATTTTAATTAATATCCATTTCTTAGTGAAAAGATTCTCTTACTAGTCTATCAGCCATAATAAGAACTTGAAATATGTTGTGGGGAAGAACACAATCTCCCTATCCCTCTCTCACTATTTATTGGTCAGATTAATATATATAATCATATTAATATTTATAATTCATTTAAGTGCAGGCATTTTTTAAAACTTAGATATGCTACTTTCTCATGGCTATTTACAACTTATTGTGGAGTAAAGAAATCTAAGATATTAGCAGGCAGGTGGTAGAGGTATTTTAATTTTGACTGAGGCTCTCTTAGAACCCTAAAAATAACACCAAAATAATATTATTTATCTATTTGATTACTCATAGCAGTCTGATGCAAAAACCCAAACAATCTAGAATTTTATATTTGCAGTGGCAGAGCTTCTGCAGGCCCAGGTAGTTCCTCTCAGAGGGCCCATGCATGGACTTACTTGGATCACTCCCTCTCAGCTCCAGCAGTGGGGCAGGAGCTTGAAAGGCACCAGGGACATATAAGTAGAACTGAATTGCCTGGCATCAGGGCAAGAGCTGGGGTAGGGTAACTTTCTGCCAGACAAAAGTGCTGGCAGAGGCCATTGTTCCTTTTCTGAGACCCTCCTCCATGGATCCAGCAGACAGGCGCCATGTCTGAGTCTCCATCAATTTGGATTATACTGTTTGTCCCCTTGCTGGTGATTCCTTGACACCCTGCACCACCCAATTTGTGGGCCCAATCCAAGCTGTTTCTAGTGGCTTTTCCATACCAATTGCCTGTCTTAGCGCATGCTTCAGACATTACTAAAATCTCTCAAACAAGCAGAGTCTGGCCAAAGTGTGCCCTATACCTCTCACTAAGTAACCCCAGGCTTGGCACTAGCAACAGCTAGCCTTGGTTTGCAACTTGGCTTCTCCTGGGCACCTCCAAACCCAGCACAAATAGTAGCCATCTGCAGATTAGTAGCTCAGGTTGGGTGGCCTCTGGCAGAACACAGGTGGTGGCTGACCTTGGCTGCCCCTCCTAGAAGGTCCCAGAGCCAGCACACCTATTAGACAGCCTCAGACCACACTGAAGCACCACCCAACCACCTCCACAAATAAAAACTCAAGGAGCAGACTCAGTGGGAACCAGAGCCCCACTGAAGTAAGTCCTGCTCTGTAGAGTAGACCACATGCTTTTGCAACCTGCTCCCCTTGTTTGTCTGGTTGGCTACTACAGTCTCAGGTCCCTAGGCCAGTGAGAGACTGCATGGGCCAGGGAATTCTGGGCACCTCTCCTCCAGTGCTCTAGGGCCTGCCTGGAACTCAGCGGGCACTAGGAAGAGGCCCAGGCTGTCGGGCCCTGAATGCCATAGGGCTGGGTGGCAAGCCCCATACTCTTCCTCCACATAGTAAGCTGCAGCAGCTGCCACCCGCCCACCATCCACTTGTGCTCTTCCAGCATGGGCCTTCAGCAGCAGAACTGCTGCTGCCACTCCACCCACTCCAGCATGGGCAGGGCCTCAGACCCACCGCACGGACATGTGGGATCCTCCAAGGTGGTTAATGGTCACAGCCAGTCCTTGCAGCTAATCAGCCTTGGGGATAAATCCCTCCCATTAATGTGCCAACATCAGTCAAGGCTCAACTACAACAGGAGGATGTACACAGCCCACACGGGGGAGGCGGTTGCACCTGGAACACCCAGCTCAGGTGATCAGGGAGGCTGTGCCACTGGCCCCTACAGAACACCTACTACATAAGGCCACTTTACCAAATCCTGGAGACATAGCAGCTCTACCTAATACATAGAAGCAAACAGGGAGGCTGCCAAAGGAGGAGACAAAAGAAATATGTACCAAATGAAAGAACAGAACAAAACTCCAAAATAAAAACTAAACAAAATGGAAACAAGGAATCTACTAGATGCTGAGTTCAAAATACTGGTTATAGGATGCTCAATGAATTTAGTGAGAACTGTCACAACATAAAAAGGATATGTAAATCATAAAAAAGAACCAGTCAGAAATGAAGGATACACTAACTGAAATGAAGAATAATTTATAGAGAATCAACAGCAGAGTAGATGAAGCTGAAAATCAAATCAGCAATTTAGAATCTAAAGAAGATAAAAGCACTTAATCAGAACAGCACAAAGAAAAAAATACAAAAAACAAACAAGGATACTGTAAGGATCCTCTGGGACAACTTCAAGCATACCAACATTCACATCATGGGGGTGTCGGAAGAAGAGAGAAAGCAAGAAATTGAAAAATCTATTTGAAAAAATAATGACAGAAAACTCTCTTAACCTGATGAAGGAAAAGACACACAAGTCCAGGAAGCAAAGAGTGTCCCAAATAAGATGAACCAAAAAGGCTTACACCAAGACACATCATAATTAAAATGCAAAATGTTAAAGACAAAGAGAAAATCTTAAAATCAGCAAGAGAAAAGCAGTTAGTTACCTACAAGGGAGCTTCCATAAGACTGTCAGTTGATTTCTAAACAGAAATTTTACAAGCCAGAAGAGATTGGCAAGAAATATTCAAAGTGATGAAAAGCAAGGATCTTCACAACCAAGATTACTCTACCCCGCAAAGCTATCATTTAGAATCAAACGACAGATGAAGAGCTTCCCAGACAAGAATAGCTAAAGGAGTTGATCACCACCAAACCAGTATTACATGAATTGTTAAAGGGTCTTCTTTAAGAAGTAGAAGAAAAGATAAAAAATGTAAGCAAAAAAATGGCAATACATACATATCTATCAATAATTGTATCTAAAAAACAAAATAAATGAGCAGGCAGAACAGAAACAGATTTTTAGATACAGAGAACACTTGACAGTTGCCAGATGGGAGAGAGATGGGGGCATGAGGGGAAAAGATGAAGAGATTAAGAAGTACAAATTGGTTTTTACAGAATAGTCGCAGGGATATAAAGTACAGCATAGGGAATATAGTCAATAATATTCTAATAACTATGTATGGTATCAGATCAGTATGAGATTTATCCAGATGATCACTTAGTAAGTTATGTAATGTTGAATTACTGGGGTGTACTCCTAAAACTAATATAATATTGTATGTGAAATGTAATTGAAAATAAAAAACAAATTAAATAAAAAACTTTTTTAATCCTAATATAAGTTTATTGTTTTAGATATTGCAAATTGAAAGAATCTTTGGCAAATTTAGACATATAAAAATAAAGGGTCTCTAACCACTGAATATACTTCATTTTACTTGAATTTTCAGTTCTTCTCCAATAATCATTATATTTCTCTCAAAACATATCAGGTAATCTAACATTTTAAATGGTATTCTTACCAATTATATTCAGAGAAACACAAATATAGACAATTAAAATTACCTACATGAAAAATGACATCATTTTATAAAGACTTTTAAAAAGTAGTTTTCTTTAGTTTTACTGGGAAGAAAGTCTATGTCAAAACTTTCTTTACTGAAGTGGTCATTCCTAAGCTGCAGTACCTGTTATGCTTCTTACCAAAGTTCAGAAGGCCAATAACTGTTTGTCAGGATGGTATGATAATGGAATGTTGCAGCTTTCCTGTTGTCAATCAGAAAGCTAATTATAATAAAGTAGACTTGCTTTAAGGAAAAAGGCAAAGCCTTTTCCTTCCTTACATTTATAAATCTTCCTGCTCCCACCCATTGCAAAGAGTTGAAACAATACAGTCAGCAATAAGAATTACACCTTTATTATTTTTAATTTTGTTTTTAAAGATTTTACTTATTTATTTTTAGACAGAGAGGAAGCAGGGGAGGAAGAAAGGGAGAGAAACATCAATGTGTGGTTGCCTCTCGCACGCCCCTTACTGGGAACCTGGCCCACAACCCAGGCACGTGCCCTGACTGGGAATCAAACCAGTGACCCTTTGGTTCACAGGCTAGCACTCAATCCACTGAGCCACACCAGCCAGGGCAGAATGACACCTTTATATTCACTCTTATAAAATGCCTTATTTTGTTTCCTTAATGATTTTGTCTCCACCTTCCTCTACCTTGTGGGTAAGAACTGACAAATACTTGTTTCTCTAGTGGTGGTACATTTAAAAGCAAACAATCTCCCCTCCCCAAAAGTTTTTTGAAAACTTTATGCCAGCCCTGACTGGTGTAGCTCAATGGGTTGGGTATCGCCCTGCAAACAGAAAGGTCGCTGATCGGATTCCTGGTCAGGGCACACACATGGGTTGCTGAACAGGTCCCTCGGTTGGGGGTATGCAAGAGGCAATTGATTGGTGTTTCTCTCCCTTTTTCTCCCTCCCTTCTCCTCTCTCTGCAAAATAAATAAACTTTATTTATTATAAAATAAAGAAAACTTTAGGCCAGCCCAATGAGGGATTACATTGGTTGGGACCTTAAGACCGTAACACTGTGATAGCCAGTATGACGGCCATAAAGGCAATTTTGCCTTTGTTTTATAAATTTCTCTGTGTTAGTGATACTCTGATTCCTTATTTGCAACAAGTCAGAAACTCTGAAATCCCCATTTAAGAACAATAATTACAACTTCATTGTTTCCTTGGATTCAGTGAATGCACATAGAAGCTGTTCTGCCCAGTATTTCTTACTGTCATCTAATGGAGCCTCCATCGTTAGGCTTATTTTTTACATTAAAGGGGAAATGAAAAGAGAATGAATTGTGATGTTGGGCATAATTTCTAGATCATCATAAATGTTGAGGTACATAAGGATAAAAGAGGAAGTGGTTAAAAGAGTAAAGCACACTGTCAACCATGAAAGGAATAACCAGTGAGGAATGAGCAAAGAAAGCAAAATGGAATCAGCACATCTAAGCTGACTTAAAACGGAGCCTGTATAGTCAAGCTGACAAAACTGGTTCAGACCAAATGGGTTGAAGCATGAGGAAGCGATTTTATTTTACTTTAGCCCGAGGACTTAAACTTTTGAACTTTTCAGTTGTGCATCAATGCCTAGAGATATATATGTAAATCCTATAGCTAACCTTCTGAAGAACTTAGGAAAGACTGTTCACAGGCCCAGGCTTTCTGACACCCATTTTTCAGGCCACTGGACATCTGGAAGATTACTATCTCGGGCCAGTCCAAAGGCTTAAGAATGCAGGACTGAGTTTCTCTAGAATGAACTTCTTACTGCAAGGACTCTTAGCTTTTCTTCCCTCTTCAGAGCACCCTGAGTATTGTCTAGTTGTATTATCAGTTTGTAAACCTTAAGACTCCTGAATAAATCTTTGCCATTTATCTCTAGTCAAGGCCTCCTGACTCTTTGAGCTCAGTTGACACTAGAGAGGAAAATGACTATGACTATTTATTGGAAACTGATGTGTAATTAATTGAATGTAGATCTTTTGGGTGGGGGATCAGTGGTAAGAAAAGAATTGTATGTAAATACCTAGTATTTACTTATACTCTGTCTCACTTAATAAAAAAAATTGCGGTGGTAGGAATTTTATGTAAATGTCTTTCTAAATGAAAAAAAAAACCCACAGTGAAACAAAATAGTGATATTTCTTTCCTTAGGGTGATTAAACTTAGCATTGCTTCTCATCTGTCTAAAACAGTGAAGGTATACTAACACCCCACACCTGTAATTATAAAAACCTTTGTAATTATAGAGCATTTTTACAATAGTTTTGTTAGGTCAGTAGGACCTTGTCCTATCATAAGGAGGAAGAAACAGCTTGAGCTGCTAAGTGACTTGCTCAAAGTGGCATCGTTCCTAATTATTAGAGCCAGAACTTAGAACTTAAGTCTCCTCTCACTTAAGTAGCGTTCTTTGTACTGCTGGACCAAGGTCTTTTCTAGTCACAGTTTCTTTGGTTTTAGTGAATATATGAACGTATCACAATACTCTTATACTCAAACAGTGCTGTGCGAGATTTTAAATGAAGTAATTTGGAAACAATGGAAGGCAGTTGTACTGGGCACTCTGTTTGGCCCACAGACCCACTGTTTATCTCCTCTACCTTGCTCTGTGTCCTGGGAAGTCATCCAGAATGAATGGTGTTAATGAGCTTCTGGTTAGGTTCAGCAGGAGCCTGGAGAGTGCACGAAGAGTAAGGTCAGGCATTTAGTTCTCAGTTCCTTTCCTGATGGCAGTGGCTGTACAGCTTAACTGAAATGTAACAGACTCTGTGGTCCTCACCATGTAACATCAGTGCTCACCACTTCTTATAAACAGTGGTGGCTCCTTCCTGCCATTCCCTGCCTGAGGCCTTTTTCTGGACATGAAAGCAGGCCCACCCCATGCACAGGGCAGGACCAAAATGCTGGACAGTTGATATCCCCAGGGAGCAGCCCTTAACCAGTGATGCACTGGAATTGGTGGGTAAACAACCCCACGTCCTTTCCCCTCAGTTGGGACAACTCTGAGCTGCATTCTTTACCATCTCCCAGAGGTCCCTATTAAGACTGAGCCCAACTGCACTCAGTGGTGATCTGCTGATCAGTGCATCCTGCCCTGGCCTCCTTCCTCTTGCTGCCTCATTTTCCCACACTCTTCCAGTGCCGTCTGGGATTGCTCTGTAAGTAAACTCCTCGTGCTGAAATCTTAGCGTCAAGGTCTGCTTCCGACGGCCCCCAATCCATTACAGAAGACATGCTTCTTGTCAAGCAGCAGTCTCCTGTGGTCACGGCTCACTGTGGGGGCCAGGAGCCACTTCCTTCCTCTCTTTGCCTCTGCAGGCCAGGCGTAGTCCTGGATACCCATTGTTGCTGGTCCCAGAGTGATTCATCATCCCATCTACGCACAACTGCAAGACAGGATGGGCAATGTAGTTTACATGCCAGGTGGCTACACAATGAACATTCTTTTAGTTAGGAAGAAAATGAGAACAAGAGTGAACATCTAGCAGTCTCTGCCACAGAGGCACACTTCACATTCTAGAATTTCTTGGAGACATGGTGTGAGATATACAAATGATTGAAAACAACATTAACCCGGTCAGCAATGATTGCAAGGCAGTTACCACCGTCATATCAATAAAAACATGAAGGTTATCTACGGGTTGCTCTTCAGAACGGCCGCTGTTTGGGAACGGCTTGTTCTGCCCTGGCTATACTCTTCTTGGAGGCAGAGTTCTTGCAGTTTCTCTGCAGCACTGATGTGATGATATGCTAACCTCATGCCTCTTAGTTACAGCAAAACTGCTCCACACCCAGTGTCTGTTGTGCTTTGTTTTATATCTCAGGCATTGCTGTAATAATATTTATACTCCCTTGTAGCAAAATAATTTCCTTTTTACAAGTCAATAGAAGTTTGGAGGGACTGCTGGGAGGGATTTGATTTCAGTGAGTGTAGTGTTTGAGAATCCCCATGTTAGGTATTTTAGATGGTAAAAAATGAGTAATAAATAGCCCATTCCTTCCAGAGCTCCTAGTCTAGTAGTGATGGATGGTGGGGGTGAGGATTGAAGGGAAATTTGGGGTGGGAAGGAAAAACACCAGGGTAATTGGCCAGATACTTTGTTAAGATGTTAATTATTATGAGTCCCCAATCCTACCATAGTTTACTGTTGAAATTATAGAAGGTGCCCTGAAGCAATAGGGGAATAGGGAAGAAATAAAGGAGGATAACTTTGAGGGCCAGGAGAGAGTGTAGAAATTCTGAACCACTCAGAAAGGGCTAGAATTGGTGGGCCATGGGTAGCGGGGACTGCTTTCTTGTTCTTTGGTCCTGCCCTGGTTGGTAATGTCTCAGAAAGAATGGCTGTACGGTGCGCCTCCACTCCTTCCATCACTCATAGCTCATCCCGACTTAGCATTGGAACAGAACGCCTGTCACTTTTCAAGGTTGGGCAATGAGAGTATCAAAAGGGATCAAGGTGGGTGAGAGCTTAGAACCTTCCCCCATTTTCTCACCCTTGTACATCTCCCAGATTCTAGCGTTAACCAGTGAAATAAGGGATCTCTTGTAATGACTTTTGATGGACATTCTTGGTAGCTCAGAGGAGTTGAGATGGAGTTAAGCTGATATAAAGAAAACAAAGATAACAAAACTTAGACATCTAAATGTGGTGGTTTAAGAATAAATCTGCTCTGTGTATAAATAACCGAGACAAAATGCAGAATATGACTCCATGGGAGGCTAAGTGATATAACATAGCTAATAATATATCATCACCTATTTGCTGTTTGAGAACAGTGTAGTTTCTTTTTTACAAAGCTTCTCTCTTTTTTTTTTTAAATCTAGGCAGAGGAAGCAACTAGAGGGTAGTTAAACAAAGAAAGGGGAAAGAGAATCATTTTTCTCATTGATCTTCCTATTTCATAACACAAAGCACGGTTACAAATAATTGTACATGTGGTAAATATTTATTTTAGTCAAGTACTAATGAAATATTTTCTGATAATTCCTTTTACTTTCCCCTAGTCAGATGGCACGCTTGAGTGCATCCTGTCAAATCCATGCTGCTCATCCTCTGGGTTGTGGAGGCAGAGCAAACAATGTGTCGAATGCAAGGCATGATGGCACACAGTGCGGATCCCTCTGCTCCCCCAGCTCTCCCTCCCACAGACACCCTTCTCTACCGGCAGCTTACTCTTTGTCATTCCAGAGGCTTCAGAGCAGAGACCTCTATGCAATTTCTATTTTTCCTGGAAGAAATTATGGCGAACAGGCGTGTGGGTAGGCTTAGAGACATTTTCTATATATAGTGTGTATAACCTTGATTCTAAAACACTTGGTAGAAACAGGTTTTTAATGGTTTGAGATTCAGAATGTGTCTTGCAGTCATTGTCTAAAGAAACCTGTTTCCCAGCAGAACTGTAAGTTATGCTGTGTTTGTCATTGTGCACGAGCATGCTTAGTGTTGCATGGCAGATAATCTTATTATCTGATTGCCAACTCAGATGAGTTATTTGTAAGGGTTCTTAATGCAACTGAATTTTAATTTAATTCTAGACTCCTAGCTGTCTTTTAAAACATTTTAAATATTATAGTTCAGCAAACTAAACTTTTTTTAATGAAGATTGCCTGTTATACAAAATTAATTTGAAAACAATAGGTATTATCACATACTTTTAGTCAGGTCAGAAAAATCTCAGAGGTGGGAGAGATTTGTTTGACCAATTCACGCTCTGAGAAAGAATTTTACTTGGGAGTGGTCTATCTATGAAAAGGTTCTAGCTAACTTTCCTCCCTAAAATTGTTTAAAAATTCTTATTTATTGATTTGAGAGAGAGAGACAAAGAAAGAGATCAGTTTGTTGTTCTACTTATTTACGTTTTCATTAGTTGATTCCTGTATGTGCCCTGAATGGGGATGGAACCCACAACCTTGGCATATTGAGATGATGCTCTACCCAGTCAGGACACCGCCTAAAATTTTTATGAAAATGTTTAATATTTAGTGGAAATAATAGAAAAATGTATGAAGAAAAATCAATAAATACCTTTGCTCCCCTTCATCTATTCCCACCCTCCATTCCTCGCAGAGAGGAGGGTCCTTCCATGTGTTTTTCATGCCCATGCATGAGGTGCGTTAGTAGGTTTTTGTTGAAAAATGGCCATGATTGATTTATGCTAAGCCCAAGACAACCTATAGCAGATTTGTCAGTGCTGTCCTCACATGCCCTGAGATCTCTTCAGTATTTCTGTGCAGCCCAGCTCCTGGTGTCATTGTCCACCTGATTGCCTGTCCCTGTGTCTCTTTATGAGCAGGCCCTCAGGTTGTTGAAACATGCTTTGCTTGTGTCAAGGGGGCCTAGAGGCACCTAGGCATTTATGCCCCACCTTTTAGCCCTGGACCAGTGACTGATGCGTGCAAATTATAAACTCTAGCTCTCTTACCCTCCTTGTCAATATAATTTAGTCAATCATTCCAGGGAACTTCCTGACTTTGTTTTCTTTTTGACACTAAAAACAATGCTACAATATACAACTTTGTACAGACAGTCCCCAACTTATGATGGTGCAAAAGCAATACACATTTAGTAGGAACTGTACTTCGAATTTTGCTTTTTTTTGTATTGTTTTTTAAGTATATTTTATTGATTATGTTATTATAGTTGTCCCATTTTTCCTCCCCTTTATTCCCCTCTACCCTGCAACCCCATCCCACCAGCATTCGCCCCTCTTAGTTCATGTCCATGGGTCATACATATAAGTTCTTTGGTTTCTCCATTTCATATGTTATTCTTAACCTCCCCCTGTCTATTTTTTACCTACCAATTATGCTTCTTACTCCCTATACCTTTTTCCATATTCTCCCCTGTCTCCCTTCCTGCTGATAACCCTCTAAATGATGTCCATTTCTGTGATTCTGTTCCTGTTCTAGTTGTTTGCTTAGTGGTTTTGGTTTTGGTTTTAGGTTCAGTTGTTGATAGTTGTGAGTTTGTTGTCATTTTACTGTTCATAGTTTTGATCTTCTTCTTTTTCTTAGATAAGTCCCTTTAACATTTCATATAATAAGGGCTTGGTGATGACGAACTCCTTTAAGTTGACCTTCTCTGGGAAGCACTTTATCTGCCCTTCCATTCTAAATGATAGCTTTTCTGGATAGAGTAATCTTGGAGGTAGGTCCTTGCCTTTCATGACTTTGAATACTTCTTTCTGGCCCCTTCTTACCTGTATGTTTGTTTGGAGAAATCAGCTGATAGTCTTATGGGAACTCCTTTATAGGTAACTGTCTCCTTTTCTCTTGCTGCTTTTAAGGTTCTCTACTTATCTTTAATCTTGAGTAATGTAATTATGATGTGCCTTGGTGTGAGCTTCCTTGGTTCCAAATTCTTGGGATTCTCTGAGCTTCATGGACTTCCTGGAAGTCTATTTCCTTTGCCAGTTGGGGAAGTTCTCTTTCATTGTTTTTTCAAATAAGTTTTCAATTTCTTGCTTCCTCTTCTCCTTATGGCACCCCTATGATTCAAATGTTGAAATGTTTAAAGTTTTCCCAGAGGTTTCTAAGCCTCTCCTCACTTTTTTGAATTTTTGTTTCTTCATTCTGTTCTGGCTGAATATTTATTTCTTCCTTCTGCTCAGAATTGTTGATGTGAGTCTCAGTTTCCTTCCCTTCATTGCTGGTTCCCTGTGCATTTTTCTTCTTTTCACTTCTCATAGTCTTCACTTTTTCTTCTATTTTGCAACCATTCTCAACCATTTCTGTGAGCACCCTGATTACCAGTATTTTGAACTCTGCATATGATAGGTTGGCTATCTCTTCATCACTTCATTGCATTTTTTCTGGAGTTTTAATCTGTTCTTTCATTTGGGCCATATTTCTTTGTCTCTGCATACCTGTTATGTTTTAAGGGGCAGAGCCTTAGGTATTCACCAGGGTGGGAAACCCATGTTGCTGCATTTTGGCGCTGTCTGTAGGGGAGGGGTTCGAGAGGGAACAGTGTTGCTTTCTGGGTTCTCACCAGCTTTCTGTCACTTACTCCATTACCCAAAAGCAAATTGGGCCTTTCTGGTGCTGATTCCTGGGTGGGTGGGTTTGTTTATGGTCTAGGATATTGTGGGTCTCTCCAACGAACTTTCCTGTTAGGTTGTGAGGCAACACCCACAGATTTTTACAGCCAGAGGTTTCGAGGCTTTCTTTTCCCTTTGCTGGAACCTTGGGTTGCTTGCTCTGTCTCACTCCCCAGTTGTGCCTCCTGATTTATCGGCATGCAAGTGTTGCATTCTCTCTGGCCCGCTGTTTGTCTCTGCCACTCCTACTAGTCTGGATGAATGTTTCTTTGTTAACTCCTTGGTTGTTGGATTTGCATAAAGTTTGACTTTCTAGCAGTTCTGGTTGTTTTTTGTTTTTAAATTTGTTGTTGTCCTTCTTTAAGTTCTTGAGGGGGCAAAGTGTATCTACCTATACCTCCATCTTGGCCATGTACTTTGAGTTTTGAATTATGATTTCTTCTTGGACTAGCAACATGCAATAGGATACTCTCTCCATGATGTTAGGCAGCAGCAATGAGACGATTTTGCCCAACTGTAGGCTAATATAAGTGTTCTGAGCACATTTAAGGTAGGCTAGGCGAAGCTATTGGTAGGTTAGGTGTATTAAGTATATTTTCAACTTACAATACTTTCCACTTATGATGGGTTTATCAGGGCATAAGCCCATTACAAACTGAGGAGCATATGTACATGTGAGATATCATTATGTATTTATTTAAAGTGGAGTTTCTGGGTAAAAGGCATCCTCTACTTGAGTCTACTGAGATTAAAATAAGCTGCTACTTGCTACAACATGAGATGGAGTGGTGAAACTTCTAGGTGGGGTCTCAGTGAGGGAACTAAGCAAAAGAATTTTGGTTCTTTCTTTCAACAAATATTTACGGATCTCTTATTATGTGCAGATTCTGTGAAGGGTCTATGTATTCAGTGGAGAACAAAACAGAAATTGTTCCTGCCCTCTTAGACCTTGTCAAGTAAGGGTAGGGGGAAAGACATTAAACTATAATCTTATAAGTAAATCTTTGCAAACTGAATAAGTGCTACAAAGAACAAGCAGAGGGTGATCTATAAGAATATAATTGGGAGGGGGAGCTAATTTAGAGTAGCAGATCAGGAACAACCTCTCTAGGGAAGTGACAGTTATTAGAAAATAAAAAAAATTTAAAAGTTTCCAATATTTAGATTATTTACATAATCCCACAATTCATTCTAAAATGTATTATTTTAGTTTGTATTTATTGGAATTAAATAGACTCAAAATTGAGTTTTGCTCCAACCAGGAATGACTGCATCTTTTTGCTGCATTCCTCAGAAACTCCCTTCTCTATCTTATCCTCTCCAACACCTCCTCCTTTCATGATTATCTTATTTAAAAAATTGTCATAATATTTGCAAGGTGGCATTTTCTGACCTTCCAGCTCCACCTTTTCCTGGCTTACTTCAGGCTAAGATGCTAGAAGGAAGTCTTTAAAGAGGTGGAGAAAAATGACAAAGACCCTGTAGTAGAACACCAGGAAATCTATAAGTGTGAGAGGTGGCCATATTAGCAGGAGAAATATTTGTCTTATAAATGTATCATGCTGAGTTATCTAGAGGATCTGAGTCCTATCACACTACCACTCTGTAAAAAGAACACCTGATGGAACTCATTAACTAAGAACTGGGACCTCCAGGATAGAGTGAAAAGGAAGAGAGTGAAAATTAAGCAGACCAGAGAGACCAGAAGAATCCAGATGCCTGGAAGAGTCTTTGAAACATCGTAGGTGTTCAATAAATATTTGCATAAATGAATGTATGAATGATGCTTATCCGGGGTAGATTGTACATAGACTGATCAGCAGCCTCATGAGAAAAAGCAGAGCACTGTTTTGCATCATGTGAACATGACAGTTTAACGATTAGCGTGTGTTCTAGTAATGTCCTATGCCTGCCTGGATTTTTAAATTCTAAGGGCTCAGGTAAGAACACATCCTATCCTTTCTTAAGATGGGAGAAGCATCAGAGATGAACGAAGTAAAAGAGTAGGCAAGCCTGAAGCTCAGGCAGAGGTGAGTGTTGAGGCTATTCATCCAGGCCTTAGTTCACTTTGCTTGACCAGACCAGGAGTTACTGTCCGGACATCTAGGTACCATCATCCTCCTGCAACTAAACTGGATGCACTGGTTAGTCAGCTGGGAACCAAGAAGTTCTGTGTGTTGAGAGTCATGAAAGACAAATTTTGTCAGGGCAACACATAACCCTGTTGGTGATAGAGAAGGTATTCCGACGTAGTTTCCCCTCAAACCAAGTCTTATTATAAGTAGGCTGGGCATAACTATGATGACCTCTTAGCTATAGTGAATGGCTAGCTAGAAGGGTAAGATGTGAAAAAGACCTGATTGACATTTAATTTTTCTTATGGAAATTTGAGAGAGGCTAGAATAGCTAATTAATGCCAGCTATTTATTAAGCACTTACGCAAAACACTGGGCTAGGTGCTCTCAGATATGCGAGGATGTGGGTTGGGAGGAGGGAAAAAGGATTTGTAGTCAGATTCAAGAAAATGAAGGCAGACTCTGGATTATACATATGAAACTTTGCGAATGAATAAAAGCTAGCAATGCATGGAATTAAGTAAGTGCCAACTTACTTTGCACTTATGAGAGAAGAATCACACTCTCAGAACTTGGAGGAGGAAGGGTTAGCTAGAAGACCAAAGGTTTAAGGTGTGAACTAGACCTTGTAGGATGAGCTGGGAGAACCACCTAGGCTAAGTAATGATCTCAAAAGTCTGAAAATCGCTATTATTTTTTCCTGCTCTCCTATTTCTTCAGGTTCTGCGGGCCCCAGTGGATGAAGGGCATAATGTAAAGGACAGCAGTGTGCCTGACTTAAGCATTGCCTCCAGGGTTTGTCACCCCTGTTGATGTTTACAGAGGCGAAGGCATTAACAGTAACATGAGAGCTTTCTGACAAAGACTGGCCTGGTATTGTGGTCTATTATTATTCTCAAAAACTGGCTGTGTGCCGTCATGCCTTTAAGGTCTTGAACATAAGATTCTGGAGGCCACATGTTCTTTACAAGTTTCCCTTGCTTTCTAGGACCAGCAGTGTCTGGGATTAGAAGATGGAAATTTATGCTCTTGGGAATCTTGATTGCTTAGCAAGTATAATCCCCATTGTGAGTTGGTTAAGTGTGGTAAATTTTTCTTAAATCCAGTTTTCCTCAACTCCAATTTTTCTCAACTCCGATTTTTCTCCTTCTCAGAGCTACTTTAAGTTCTCTGGCAATGTTCCCATGTAAGGATGGCCCTTTGGAGAACCGTAGGCATTTTCTTTCCTTTTATTATTTTTTTCAAGTCAGGAACCAGCCATCAGTAACTCCTTCCTGCCCAACCCTGGCCCCAGAGTTCCCGACTTCTCCCTAGAGACGGTTATTTGGAAACTTTTTGAGCCAGTGGAGAGTCAACTTAAAGGCTTTTTTTTTTCTTTTTCTTTTAGACCAATGGGAATATTATGTGTCATGGATGGAAAGATTTGAATACTACCATTATCAAACTGAGTCTATATAACCAGGCTATTTCCATGTCTTGGCACACAGCCCAAGTTAACTCAGCTTTGCTGAATGTAGCTACAATGAATTCTGTTTGAACAAGAAAGCATGTGTAACAAATGTTTTTGCAAAACCATGTCCATTTAGCAGTGACTTTAATACAGATATGTATCAGCAAGGGGTTTTAATACAACAACCTTGTTTAAACATCTATACAATGCTTAACTTTTTTTAAAAAAAATAAACTTTTTATTTTAGAATAGATTATGATTTACAGGAAAGTTATAAAGTAGTACAGAAAGTTTCTATGTACTCCATACCCAGTTTTCCTTATTATTAGCAACTTAAATTAGAGTGGTACATTTGTTCTAATCAATATTGTCACATTATTATGAACTAAAGTCCATACTTCATTCCAGTTTCCCTATTTTTTACCCAATGCCCCCTTTCTGTTCCAGAATATCATCCAGGATTCCACATTACATTTAATCCTCATGTCCTCTTGGCTATGACATTTTCTCAGACTTTTCTTGGTTTTGATGACGTTGACTGGTCAGGTATTTATAAAATAACACTCAGTTGGCTTTTGTCTGATGCCTTTCTCATGATTATACCAGGGTTACGTGTCTTTTGGAGGAGGACCGCAGAGGTGAAGTGCCATTTTCATTACATCATACATGACTTATCACCACTGATGCTGATCTTGGTCACCCGGCTGAGCTAGTATTTGTCGGGTTTCTCCACTGTAAAATCACTGTCACTTACTCCCTTCCCATACACCAGTCTTTGGAAGGACAGCACCATGTGCAGCCCACACTCACCTTCGAAGGGCAGACTACTGACATAGCGTAAGTGCAATTCTTCGGAACAGCAGATTTACTTATTCTCTTTCATTTATTTATTTATTCAATAATTTATATCAGCATAGATTCACAGATATTTATTTTATATTTTGGGTTATAACTGAATATTATTTGTTGTTCAAAGTGTTCCAGTTTTGGCTATTGGAATCTTGTATGGTTGGCTCCTGTGTCAATTTAATACACATCGTCACTGTGATGTTTTTTGCTTACTTCCCTATTTTCTAGCCTTACAAGATGTTCCAGGCTCACCCTGTGTATTTCCTGCCCCAGTCCTAGAATCAGCCATTTATCCAGAGAACACAAAGATCTTGAGATAGGTATACTCATTGCTACCTGGGTATCATTGTTTCTAATGCTTAGAGCAAGGAAAAAAAAAAAAATATTCTAAACCTTGTATACACCTAACTGTGAATATTGCTATGTCTCACTACACTAGAGTTCATACTGATGCCTCCAGCTCTAATCTATAACCACATGGATTATTCTAGCCCCCTCCCCTTATTTCTCTGAAACCCTTCACTCCAAAAGTGAGAACCCTGACTCCTGTTGTCATCCATTTACTTAATGGTTCCATTCCAATGTACATGTATAGTGCTCTCAGAATTATGGACCTGTAGCCCCATGGGAAACAATTTTATCAAGTAGAGTAATGTGGTTTTGTACAATTCCTTTTGCCTTTAGTCTTACATACTTCGCCTTAGGTCAGCACTTTTCCCTACCAGCTTCAGTGTGGTTTCATACATTTGTAACACATTGTCTTGTCACAATCTGCATTTCATTCTGGGATTCCTTAACCTCCTGAATGATTTTTTAAAAACTTGTGTACATTAAAGTTCATTCTTTGTCCTCTAGAGCTCTGTAGATTTTACAAATGCATGGTTATGAATCCACAACTAACAGTATCATACTGAAGAGTGTTCCCACCCTAAAAAAATCCTCTGTTCTTCACCTATTTAACCCTTCCCCTACCTCAATGGATCTTTGGCAACCACTGATCTGTATACTCTATTTAAATTTAGCTTTTAAATTTTTTAAATTAAAAATTATTTTAAAAAGTTTTAGAGCTTTTATACATTGGGCTTTTATAGATGGTGAGTAGTTTCTTTGGAAATGAATGTCTTTGACCATAAAGGAGTTAGAGCTGTTATTAGTTATCATACCTGCAACTCATGGATTTTGGGCATGCCTCTTGAAATAGCAATAAAATTTTATCATTTTTAAGGGAGTGGCATTTTATTCATTATCTCTGCAGACCTTGAGACATTTAGAGGAAACAGGGCACGTGCGGTGAGGTAGCAAAATGAAGAAGGTAGAGAGGATGTTGCAACAGAAAATGTGAGAGGTTTCAGCTCATTCAGGGAAAGGGAGGGGTTGTAGTTGTAGCTCAAATAACAGTGGTTATGTGTCAGTTGTGAAATACTTCATGTGAGCTAAGATAACACATACACAACACAGACTTCACTAAGTACTGGGATCCAGTTAGATGTTTACCTGTAGTTTAGGACATTCATTTCAATTCTGCAACTTCTTTTTAAGTGCCTCCCCTGCTCAAAGTTGCTATGCTGTATATGCTCTAGGCCTACCTTCTTCTGGTGCTACTGTTTGGTCACATAGTTGCCCAGTGGAAGAGGGGGCCATTCTGCAAATTTGAAGGGCTTCCCCTGCCTCAGAGTTCAGGGCATTTTTCTCTGACTACCAAGGCCACTGGCTTATCCTGGAAAGATAAAGCCATGGGTGACCCCAGGTCATTCTTGACCCCTCATTCCCCTCTCCTAATATGTTTCCAGTTCCACAGTTGTTGCTGAATACATATATCACTTTAAATTTGGGTTAGGGGTAGAGAGATCCTTTGTGCTATAGGAGGGAAGGGACTTCTGCTCTCATTTTCCTCGGGTGGTCTGGGTTACTTCTGAATAATAAGTGGAAGATATTAGAGGGGGAAAAAATAAGAGACACAAGAAGAGAAGACAATGTATTGCGTGATCTGCACACAGATCTAGCATACATATATGTGAGGAAGAAAGTACTGACTTGGTATCTTGGTTTATGGGGGGTGTGGTTTAAGAAGATGGGGGTTGGATTTATTGCTGGTGAGAAAAAAAATCTATGAATTCCTAAGGTTGTTCAGTGCCAGCTCTGTGCTAAGGGGTCTGTTGGAAGTGTGGGCCCTGAGAAAGATGACACCTACTAAGATGGACTCTTGGTGGCTAATTGGGCTCAAATTTCAAAAAATAAATACAGAGCCTAGCAGCCATTTCTACACAGGGATCTCTCATGCAAACTGCACTGCAAGGAGAAGCCTGCACTGAACTGCCTACCTGCACTGTGTTTTTGGCATCTGAGCCAAACCTTATAAAGGAGATTCTGGAATCCTATTCAAGTAATAGGACTGAGATTTCTTCCATCCAATCAGAGCTGTGCAGCTATATCCCCATCAGCTTCTTCATAGACCAATCAGAGCAGATCCATTTGGATCAATCAGGACAGTGCCCTTTGGACTAACCAAACTGTGAGGATTTAAGAGTCCTCATTTGCATGACGACAGGCCAATAAGGGACCAAGGACTGGGACTTCTGTATAAGTCAGCTGCCCTCTGGCTTTGGGAGCGCACTTTCTGTTTCCACTGAAAACTGAAGAGTGTGTTTCCCCAACTGGAGCTGAAACACCAAAGACATCTCTCAGAAGCAGAGCAGACCAGTGCTGGGCAGAGCAGACTGGCACAGAATGAAGCACACCAGAACAGAGGAGAGCAGCACCGAGCAGACTAGCACAGGACAAATCAGGTGGGCGCAGAGCAGAGCTATCTAGCTGGGGAGGGGCCTGGCCACTGGGCCGCCCAACCCCAGGGCCGCCATATAGCCATGCTGTTTTCAAAGCCATGCTGTGTCTCAGTTGAGCTTGTTTGCACTCAATAGTTTCCTACTTCACCACACCCCAAATTGGGGATTCCTGCTGGCATTAAATTGGCACCAGTGACCATGCTGACAGAAGTTCTCACATATTCATTCTCCCCTATCATCTACAATGACTCTCTGAAGTAGATCTAAACAAATCTATATCGCACAGATAAAGAAACATTCAGAGAGGCTCACTAACTTGTCTAAGATTTCACAGAGTAAAGATTTGCACCTAGATGTACTTAACTCTAGAGCCTGGCAGCACATTAAAATCATCTGGGTCCTTTAAAAAAAACACCCTTGCCTGAGTCCTACCCCAGACCAAATGAAATTCCAATCCCTAAGGGTGGAGATGGGAAGTAGCATATTTTAAGTGTCTCAAGTGGTTATAATGTGCAGCCACAGTTGAGAACTGTGCTTCTGCTCTGAGTGATAGCATCTTTCCTACTTTTCTCCTAAAAGAAGAAAAGGGGTATTTTCTGAACCGATGTGCCTTTTAAATACTCTCAGGCACTTTAAGACCCATCCCATCATTATTTCCTACCTCTTATGTGGGTTCTTATCATCTCTAAATAACCGTAAGCTAGCAGATGCAATAGGGCCAGACGTTACTATTGATGGTAGAGGAGTACAAATTCAATTGAGTTAATTTAATCCATGTTTCTCTTTTGATAAGATGTGCATGTAGTATGGATAGATGATCAAAGCACAATGTCAAATAGTGTCAAGAAAATTTGCTACGAATTTTAAAATGTGCTGACAATTTTTTTTATTGAATATTCATACAACAACATCAAATAGTACTGACTTGGTATCTTGGTTTATGGGGGGGGTGTGGTTTAAGGAGATGGGGGTTGGATTTATTGCCGGTGAGAAAAAAAATCTATGAATTCCTAAGGTTAGATTTGTCAATTGCCATACAACATATAACATTTTACTTCTTGATTCTTGAAGTACTGTGATTTAAAAGTGTATGGCATCCTTATCAATTATAAAAACCCACATTTTACAGTCTTCTTTTAGCCTTGAAAGCAACCATGAACATGAACAAGGACTTTTAAAAAATATCAAAAAGTGAAATGTTTTGAACTTTGTGTCAAAGATTAAAAAGAATGTTTTTGTTCAAATATATTCAAATATAGTAAGAGCTGAATGGATAACTAAATGTATTCTTGGAATTGACAAAACATGTCATTTTGTATAATAGTTTCCCTGGGCATTTATTTTTAAGATACATAAAACCAGAGCACCTCTTTTCATTAGTTTTATCAATAGATTTCTGTTTTAATGGAGAATTAGAAACAATGTAGAGACCATAATGCCTATAATACTAGGTACCCAACTCCCACCTCCAGTGAGGAAGAAATTACCATCACTATTCTGTCCAATTTACATAATCCCTGCTTGGGCACTGTCGGGTGAATGCCCCAAGTCGTTAAACCACACCGTGGAGGTTTCACATTGGATTGAAAACCACACTGTGGATATGGTCCTTCTGTTGTTGAACTCAAGGGTTTTGCCATTTGGGGTGTTCCCTTTAAGAATGAGACATGGTTGTTATTAGGTATTTTTATTTACTTGCAGCAAATAAAGGACATGGGGGTTCATGTCCAAAACTTTGTTTCCTCAAAGGGAGGCTTAGTTTTTATATATATATTTTCTGTCTATCTCAGCCATTACATATACATGTATATATACATATATATGCATCACACATATGTATATATGTATATATACATATATACTTTATATGTGTTTATATTACATATATATGTGTGTGTGTATATATATAATATGTAATGCTGAAACAGATTCTGTCTTAGCATTCTATGTGTGTGTGGGTATTCTGTCTTTTTAAGACTTTTTAAGACTTTTAATAAAGTCCAGCCATTACTGTTAATACAATAAGAATAGTTTTTGTGACATCAATGTAATCTGGCAGCCAAGGACAGTTGACTGGAATACTCATTGGTGAACGATGATGACTTCACTCTATTAGTTGGTGAGGGTGGTAGATGCTGTTGAATGAACATGTGTACTGTGTGACCAACACATTCAAAATGACTGAGCAAGTAGAGCAATGAATCTGCATCAGATTTTGTGGTAAGCTTGAACATTCCTCCTCAGAAACCATTCAGATGATTCAGAAGGCTTTCGGGGACGATGCAATGAGTACGGTGCAAATAAGTGTGGCACAAATGCTTCAAAGATGGTTGAGAACCCGTTGAAAGTGATCTACATTCTGGAAGGCCTGCAACAAGCAGAACACCTGAGAATGTTGAATGTGTAGGGGCTGCAATCAATAAAAATCAAAAACTGACAGTGAGAGAACTAGAAGCTGGTCTGGGGATTCCAAAAACTACTGAGTCCGAGATTTTGACACAGGATCTTGGTATGAAATGTGTCAAGGTGAAATTCGTTTTGTGGCTTCTGCTACGAGAAGGAATGATGCTACCTGAGTAGAAGGAACATCGTGCTGCAGTTGCTAATGACTTGATTCAAACTGTTACCATTGAACAAGATTTCTTCCAGAGTGTTTTGAGCAGTGGAAGAGATGCTGGGAGAACTGTGTGAAGTCCCAAGGTGCCTAGTTTGAAGGGGATTGAGGCATCACTGTCCTATATACAATATTTCTTGTATCCTGTATCTTCTTCAATAGAGGTCTCTATTTTTCCTCATTTACATGGCTGGATACTTTATGGACAGACCTCCTATGTGGGCAAAAGTAGGTTTACAGTATGCAAATCAGAGAGTTTATTATTTTTTTAAACCCTCACCCAATTCCCATTGCTTCTTTAAAGAGAGAGGAAGAGAGAGAAACATGATGAGAAGAGAGAATCATCAATTGGTTGCCTCACATACATGCCTAGACTGGGGATCGCAGGCACCCCATTTGGGATTGTACATACCTGGACAAGAGATCAAACCTGAAACCTAGGCATGTGCCCTGATGGGGAATCAAACCTGCAACCTTTCAGCTATGGGACAATTCTCCAACCAAATGAGCAACACTGGCCAGGGCCAGAGTTACCTCTTGTATTATTGTTTATTAATTATTGTGTTATTTTCCATACGAACAACTGTAAACCCACTTTGCCAACACAGACACACATACATACTAAATTACATATTGATTCTTTTTTGCAATTGGCTACATTTATGCGGTTGGATGTGGGTTCCTGTCAACCTTATTCTGTCTACACTTTTGTCTGCAACATACTGGGTACTTCACATTTTAACTTTTAGTAGGAATAGCATTTAGTACGAACCGCCCAGATCTTCAGACTCTCACCTTAGTTAACACTTCCTGATTTTTACTTTGAATGTTATGCTCCATAAATAAACTTAAGAACATCTTGCTCTGACTAGTGTAGCTCAGTGAGTTGAGTGTTGTCCTGAAGGCTGAAAGATCGCTGGTTCAATTCCTGGTCGGGGCACTCGGCTGGGTGCTGGCCAGTCCCTGGTTGGAGGCATGTGGGAGGCAACCAATCCACGTTTCTCTCACATGTCAATGTTTTTCTCCCTCTCTTCCCCTCTCTCAAAAAATAAATAAATAATTTTTTAAAGAGGAGAAATTTAAGAACATCTTATCATAGACAGATTCACAGTGCATATACTTTTCTGGCTTACATTGGTGTAACAGCTTTTTAGCTTTAACCAGTGTGTTGTTCAATTAATTTTATTTTCTTGTAAATAATCTCCTTAAATGAAACACTGAGCCTATTTTGTAATGATCATCTTGCTGATTATAGAAATTTTTAAAACCAAACCTCGTCATCCCTCACACCCAAGCCAATTTAGCAAATGGCTATTCAGTAAATATGTATTCAACCATGTTCCTTAAAACCATGGGACAATTGCCTCATATAATTATTGCATACCATCAGATAATCTTCCACTTTTCAATGTAAGATTCTTTTAAATTATTTATTGAAGAAAATTTCAAGCATACAAAATAAATAGTAAATCAAATCCCCACATACCCATTACCCACTTTCAACAAGGATCACCTCATCCTTAATTTTGTTTTATCTATACCTCATCTACCCCTTCTCTTTCTTTCAGCCAATCCCAGATTTCTTCTATACATATTTCAGCAAATATCACAAAAACATAAGGATTTTTGGATCATGACAGACCCAATACTAATATGTTTTAAACATTAATAGCTCTTAATATTATAAAAATATCCCATCAATGTTCAATTTTTTTCAATTGTCTTCGAGTTTATTTTAAATTGGTATGAATCAGAATTCAAGGTCCAGATATTACATTTAGTTCTTATATCTTTTCAATCTTGTTTAGTTGCAGGTACCTCATCTTTTTCTTCCTTGTAATTTTTTTGTTAAAAAAATTTTGATTTGTTTTTATAGTTGTTTCCTTCAGACTAAATTTTACTGATTAAATTCCTGTAGTGTCTTTTAATATGATTTTCTGTGCCTTGTATACTGTAAACTGGTGGTTATATCTAGAGGCTTCAATTTTTTGTCAAGACTGCTTGAGGGGGTATGGTGTGTGCTTCCATCAGAAGGCCTGCAATGAACATTTGCACTTCCTTTTGCGACATAAGCAGTCACTGATTATTGCTTAGAGTTATTACTTGGTTAGGTACTTGCACAATGGTGATACTCTAATGCTACCAATTTTATTTTTTCATTATACTTTAAGGAAATTTTCCCACATCAACTATTTGGTTGTCTTGTGGTACAGTTTGTGCAGCAAAGGCATGCTGAATATTGCTCTTCCCCCCTTTTATTTTTTTTTTTTGTTTCCAGAACAACGAATTGGTTCTAAAGGCGAACAATGATTTATTTATAGCATCTTTACTATAGATTTAGCATCTTTATAGCATATCTGATGTGTTTCACTCTGTTTCAGTTATTATTTCTTATTGCTGCTCAAATTTTTACCACTTGGCTAGTTGGCTCCTGAGTCCTTTTGACACAACCCTAGCACTGTAGGCAGTGTTCTTGCTTTCTGGTATCACAAAATATTCCAGTCTCATCTTTCATACTTCCTGTCTCAGACTTGGAATCAGTCATTTTCCCAAAGGCTGTTGGTCTGTTTTAATGGAAAGTAGTATTTAGAGATCACAATCTTGTGCTGAGGTAGAAGATAAATAAAAACCTACAGGGAATGAGAAAATGAGCTGTGTAGATATTTGGGAGCAAAATATTCCAGGCAGAAGGAACAGCAACTGCAAAGACTCTGAGGTTGGAACAGAGGACCCAAGGAGAGGAAAGTAGCAGGAAATAAAGTCAGTAAGGTGGAGGGGACCAGGCCTTTCCGGTTGGAAAGGCTTTAATTTTGCTTGGAATGAAATGGAAGCCATTGGAGGGTTCTGGGCAGAGAAATGACACAATCTATTGTTTTGTTTTGTTTTGTTTTGTTTTGTTTTGTTTTGTTTTGTTTTAATTGAATGACTATAGGTTTGGGGTTGAGAATGGACTCCACAGGGTTAAGAGCAGAATCTGGAAGAAGGCTATCACAATAAACCAGGTGAGAGATGATGTGGCTTGGGAGGAGTGGAGAAAATGGGAAGAGGTCAGGTTCTGGAATATTTTGAAGATGGAAACCAAGGAATGTGCTAAAAAAGTAGACTTGGGTTGTGAGGAAAGAGAATTCAAATGTGACTCTCTGGTTTATGGTCTGAGACATAAATGAAATTGTAACACATCATGGTAATATGACTGGCATCTCTTCTGAGGATTAGTGCTATGTTTGTGGAGACTTGGGAAAGGATTGAAGAGAGGTGAGGCAGAGCTTCACAGAGGACCAGATAATCTGAATCATGAAGGACATGCAGGAGGGCCAGGAGAACAAGAGGGTAAAAAGCATTCTGGGCAGAAGCAACAACTTGTATAAATTCAGAGTCATGAAAGCACTATGGGGTGGAAATTAGAATTTGATTTTAGGGTACAGCCACCTATGGCAGGAAATGAATCTAGAGAGCTAGAGAGAGAGACATTATGTATGCGGTGATAGGAAATTGAATTTTATGAGTGATAAGGTGACTGGAATTTTTAAGCCTGAGAATGACATTATCAGGTATACATGGTAGGAAGATCATCTGGGTCCTGGCCAGAGATAGCTCAGTTGGTTAGAACATCGTCCCGATATGAGCAGGTTGTGGGTTTGACCTCCAGTGAACAAACTGATGTCTCTTTCTCCCTGTCTCGACCCCCCTATCCTCTCCCTTTCAAATCAATAAAAAATTAATAAATAAAAGGAAGGATCTGGGCAGCCGAGTAAGAGAGAATGAGGGTATAGAAAAAAGTAAAACTTTAATCATTCTAAGAATAATCAAAGGCCATTTTATCATTAAAAGATGAATATCTTCACCCCTTTTTAACAAGCCCCTTTATCTCTGTGAGTGTAGCTTTTATTTTCTACTTCCTATTACAAATAACAATAATATAAAGAGTGATGATAATTTTTTGTTCAGAAATTTATGTGTTAAGATAAAGTCTCAGGCTTTTAAAAAGATACACAAAACCCTCATCTCTTTTGTAATTATTCTTGAATAAATGAGAAGTAACATTTACTTAACTATCATGTTATCATGATGCCAAGGAAGATATGGACACCAGATAATAAGGTTAAATTGTAGTACAAAGCATATTACCATAAAAGCATTAAATGTCAAACAAAGGTTCACATAATATCAGTTGAGGACTAAAACTATGCTTCTATTACTGTATATTTAACTCTGATGAACTTTAAATTGTTATGAAGTCCTAGTTATTATGATGAAATTTTACCTCTTCTGGTTGAAACAGAAGTTTGGTACTTTACTTGATAGCTCCTCTCTCTGTGATGAAATTGAAAACGATTGGGTCAATTGTTGAAGTAACCTTTAGTCGAGGATGTGATGTCCAAGTCGATAGAACGTGATAGGAATCTTTGAACTTTAATCTTGTTTGAAATAGAGAACTATTGCCACCGTGCCCAGCGTGGGGCTCTCCCTGACATGTTCAGGTGCCGGTCTGTCTGTTCCTTTCACCTGCCTCCTCACTCACTCTGGATCTTCCCCTTGATCATCGTTTTCTCTTTCTAGCTTTGATGGTCTGTGTTCCATTCTGTTGTTAATAGGATGTTCTGTGGACGTGCTCTTTTTAAAATTTTTCTCCAAAACAATGATGCAAGACAGTTATATACCCATTATAAAAATTGTTGGTTTTCCCACATATCCCATTCTATTAGTTAAAACCATTTTATGACAGTAGGAGGAATATCAAACCAATGTTCTTTATTAGAGATGGAGTCTAAACTGGCTCTCGAGGAGTCATACATTGTTTTTTTTTTCATTTACTATAAGTAGTTGTTGTTATAAATGCAAAATTCTGTAACTATGAGCTATTTAGTAAGATAAAGAGTTTTGTTGTACAGACCCAAATTAAGGCACCAAACATTTATTGAGCACATACCATGGGGCAGTCACTGTGCAAAGTCACAACAGAGATGCCTAAATTAAAAAGTCAGCCTTGCCTTTATCAAAAAATAAAAGTTGCCCTGGCTGGTGTGGCTCAGTGGATTGAGCACCAGCCTGTGAACCAAAAGGTTGCCTGTTCGGTTCTGGGTCAGGGCACATGTCTGTATTGTGGGCTGGGTCCCCATTTGGGGGGGTGCAAGAGGCAACCAACCAATGTTTCTCTCACAGATCAAAGTTTCCTTCCCTTCCCCTATTTCTAAAAATAAATAAATAAAACCTTTAAAAAAATAAAAATGATTGAAATTGCAGGCATGCACCAAAGAATGATGTTTTGGTCCATAACGGATTGCATACACAAAAGTGGTCCCATAAGATTATAATGGAGCTAAAAAATTCTTATCACCTAGTGAATGTCGTAACCATGGAAACATCAGAGCACAATGCATTACTCAAGTGTTTGTGGTGATGCTGGTATAAACAAAGCTACTGCACTGCTAATTGTATAAAAGCATACTTGATAATTATAATAACTATGCTACTGGTTTATGTATTTACTATACTATACTTTTTATTATGTTAGAGTGTACTACTTACATAAAAAAAGTTTGCTGTAAAACAGTATGCAGTGTTATGCGGCAGCGACCTCATACATCTTATGTTTAGCGTGTTTCTTGGTTGCATCATTTTGGCTTTTGCTTGATTTAATCTGTTGTTTGGAACAGTAACATGCTGTTCAGGCTTGTACCCAGAAACAATAGTCTTGACCATATAACCTAGGTGTGTAGTGGGCTATCCCATCTACGTGTGTGTAAATTCACTCTTATCATTTTGGCACAAGGAGGAAATTGCCAAACACTGCATTTCTCAGAACATACCACGTGTCATTAAGTGGCACATAACTATATAGTTAAGAATATATTTTCTATATAGAGTCAAATACAATCTTTGATGGTCAAAAATTTACTGGTTTATGTGAACAAAATGTCTTACAGTATATTCGACTTTAGACAAAAATTCTCATTCTGGAGAAGCAATGCAGAAAAAGAACGTAACTGGGAATCAGGAACCAGATCTGTATTCCTGCTTTGCTGCCATTCATTTATTCAACCACTCATCGAATATTTCTCGTGAGCCTGCACCGTGGGAGAAACTGCATTAGGTGCCGGCCAGCATGGTAGCAAATAAGAGAGACCAGCTACCTGCTCTTTATCTTTTTGAATATGTGTGGCTTAATTGTTCCACATCCCTAACCTGGGTTAGACTAAATGTCTGAGGTTGCTTTCAAACCTAAAATGCTAAGGTTTCTGGTAGCCTCTTCAAGGGAGAAGCTCCCCAGGCAGCCTTGGGACTTTAGGACTCACTTGCCTCTGAGAGGGATTAGCTCTTGTGCTGATTTCAAAAATAACTTCATATACAGTTTTGAAAATCTTTTTGTCAGCATCTTATCAGCATTTGGGTCATCTTGGCAAAGCCTGGGTGTAGCAATTCCTGCTCAGAAGACTTCAGAGGCAGGAGGTCATAGTTTGGAAGGAAAAAAAAAATGTGTACAACTTGGGTCAGTGCGGCTCGTGAGCTGTTCCCTGCAAGCGGCCTCCTCGCTGTTCCATCTAGCCTTCCCTCCAATTACAGGACTTCTGACTCGGCATCCCGGTCGGTCGCTTGGGTGATCCGCTGCTCCTCCGGTCTAATAAGTCTCGAAACGGGATTGTTCATCAGGGATCAGAAGTGATCAGTCTCGGGGTGCAGGAAGAACTACCCCTGCATCCCAATTTTCCCAGTGGGTATCAAGGTAACAAGTTTCTTGTTATCTGGCTTCAAAATTGCATAAGTAAACAGCATTTTTGCTTGCAGCCAAGTTACATTTCGCAAGGGGGGAAATGGATTTCTGTAACAATGAGAGAGGAAGAGAGCGCGCGCGAGACGTTTGAACACGAATACAAAAAGTTACAACCCTGGGAAGCCTTCTTGTAGCTTTACGGAAATGAGCGGCAGGGCTTTTCCACCGAAGACCAATCTGTCGTTTCCAGTCAATGAAAGAGACTGAGTTTAAGGTTCCTTCCTAAACGGGCCGGCTAATTTAGCCCCGCCCACGAGTCGGAGGGTCTGTTATATCTCTGTTCCTTGAGTACCTCTCTCACAGAGACCGACCACAGCAAGCAGAGGCTGAAAAAAAAAAAAAAAGAGCAAAGAGGAAGAAAACAAAAGCTGCCAATTATGGAAGATGTAAAGGGTAAGAGCAAAATTGATTTGATCCGAATCCTTAAGGACAAAAAAGAAAAGAAAAAAGAAAAAAAGAGGAAAAAATAAAAACCAGACCAAAAGCAAGTACTTGAAAAAGCAAGAGGCAAAAAGCCCTAAATGAACTTTCCCACCCTCTCCTTCTGAGAGGAGGCAGAGAAAGAACTTTGGGAAACTTTTTAAGAAGCAAAGCCCCTTGGTTGTTGTCTACGGTGGCTCTTGTGGCAGCTGAAGGGGCTCATGAATATTCATTATTCATTTATATTCAGATTTTTTTTTAAGAAGTAAACGACTTCTTCCGTCCCCTTGCAGTTTAAGAGGCAGCTGCTTCATTTATAGTCCAGAGTCATCTTGCTTCGGTAGGTCGGTGTACCTCAGCGTATTTGCTGGACGATGCTGGGCTCGGTGTGCAGATTTGTTTTGTTCTTGAATTTCCTGAGTGCTTTCCTGTTGTGAAGTTAGCAAAAGCTTCTCTGCAGGGAGTTGGAGAAGTTAATGTGGCAAGAGGCTGTCACAACAGGACCCGAGAGAATGTCTTGCAAAAGACTGAAAGTTTCTTGGAAGCAGCCTGGAAGTGTGTACTTGTATGGAGGGCGAGGGAGGCCGGGGAGAGAAGGGATGGAGGGCTGGAGAAGAACAGTTTTATCTTAAAAAAGCAAGGCATATTTGACTGACTATATTTAGATTTTATCTAAAAACTACAAGAGCAGCCTGCTTTGCACAAATGGTGTGCAGTCTCTGTCTTTTACCTCTTTTGGGCATTTTCTGCCGGGACGGAAAGCTAGCTGCTTGCCAGTCTGTGGGAGCCAAGAGGAATCTCTGCAGCAGCGTGGGTGCGTGGGGTTGCAAACCTTCTTCATCCTCTCTAATTTCTAATATCCTCACACATTTTATCACATGGAATGTGGAGGAGTGGGATGAACAACTGACAGATATCTTAATAATCATAATAATGATAGCCGTTAACGTTTACTACGTCTTTACTCTGTGCCGGGAGCTGTTCTAAGCATGCTACAGGTGGTATTAATTACTCATGTTAATTTATGGAATGAGTGCTATGTCACCATCCCCATTTTATAGATGACGGAGTTGAGGCAGTGGGAGAGTAGCTAGCTTACCTTGGGATCACACAGCAAGTGGTGAATTTGGATGCAGGTGATGGGACAGTGTCTGTCCGCCGGCCTTTCTGTTCCCCACACTGTTGCTCTAGCCCCAAGGCTCTCGCTACTACCCTGCCACTGTCGATTCCAGGTTTGCAAAACCTTGAATCTATTGGTGTAGTGATACTGGTGAAACTGCAAGTCTGGGAAGGAATTTGTACTTTTCTATCAAGTTAGCATACTTCTTTCTCATTTGGTACCCACGGCCCTTCTCTACGGTGGACCCTGGGTATTGTCATTATTGTCTTTTACAAAAGGGAGAGACTGAGGCCAGGAGGGGCTCGAGGACAAGAATCACACAGCTAAACTAGAAATCCCCTGTGTCTGGTTTCCCCTCTAAGCAGCAAGCCTAGTCATCAGGGTACTTTTGTCCCTCCCCCCAGCCACTTTCAGTTCCCCAAAAGACCTTGCTTCTTTCCTCCCTCCCAGACTGTTGCAAGAAGCTTATCTTTTTCTTGAAGGCCTATCTCGCTCTCTCCTTCCCCTTTAGTCTGGAGCCATATTATCTGGCTTTGAATCTCAGCTCCATCATTTACTGTGTGCCTCAGTTTCCTCATCTATAAAATGAAGAGGATATAATATCTACCTCAGAGGGTTGCTGTAAGGACTAAATGAGGGATTCATGAAAGGTTCTCAGAACAGGGCCTTCTGCATATAGTATGTACTCAATAAATGTTAGCTGTTGCAATCACTCCTTCAAGCCTTACCCTGGTTGTTAGTTTCCCTGGTAAGCCTTCTCTAACCCTCTGAGCCCTGGATTCGGCTCTGGCTTGGATGTTTCTACAGTACCCCGCCACTGAATGCCTGAGGCTTGTCCTATTTGTCTACCTCCCTGCCCTCTGCATTGCCTCCCCCATCCCACAACTGTAATTTCTTTAGTCACCTTCGGATCTTCAGTGTTTAGAGCATGTTCAGCATATAATGGGCACTCAATAAATATTTAGTAAACTAAGCATCATTTTAGTTGATCTTCATCCTAGAGTCAGGAGGCTTGTTTAAGAGGGGACCTTGGAGTGTGCTGTAGAGCTCCCGCTGGTACATACAGCTTCTGTGCAATCTGTAAAGTCATCCCTCTAAATAAATGTGTTGAAAAACAAAATGCATCCCTACTAGGTGAGTGATATTCAAAGCTGAGGTGACCCCATGCCAGGGCGCCCAGTTTGGACAGTCTTTCAGATACCTCACAGAACAACCTCACTCTCTCTGAATAAAGTATCTGGTTCCAGAAATAATGTCTCCCCAGACCCATTTAGACTATAGCATAGTCTAAAACAATGGACTCTAGTAATAGAAGAAAACAAACACTACAGAGGTTGGCCCTGGGTAAAATCATGAAGTACATTAAATTTGCTTCTAGCGCCCTCCCTTTCCTCTTCTTGGCATACGTTCAAACCAATTTGACAAATATTATTGTGTCTACCATTTGTAAGTTGCTATGCCAGATGTGTGTGATATAAACAGTTTGCTCACAGTCTAGTAGGAAAGACAGACTTATATACAATCAACTCTAATTGAAGCCAGACTTGGTGAAGTGCTAGTAATAGTAGCTGACATTGATTCAGTATTTATATGTGCCAGGTACTGTAATTTTTTAATGCATTGTCTCATGTAATCTTCAGAATATACCTGTGGTGTAGGTTTCTGCATCTGACAGCTGTGAAGGGAAGTTACATGGCCAAGGTCACACAGCTAGTAATAGGCAGAGGGGGAATTTAGACCTATGTAGTTCGGCTGCAAAGCCTGGGTTCCTACTGCAAAAGTTCTCCTACCTCCTAATGTCTGTAATACAAATCCAAAGAAAATGCCCTGAAAGAGAATACGGAGGATTCATTTCTGGGAGAGCTTCCTGAAGGGTAGAACACTTTAGTTGGATGTAGAAAGATGAGTAGAGTCTGGTGCCCACAACAAGCCCCTTCTGAGTCTGAGCAAAATCACAGCTCAGATTTGAAAGTAAACAGCTCTTTTACCTTTTGCAAGTTCTGAGCAGGGAATCTCTTTACATGTGCATTCTGGAGATTTAGAGGCAGAAGTCCAAAGTTTAGCCCTGACTAGAAATTTGGGATTACCAGGCCTTGACTAGTGTGGCTCAGTGGTTGGACGCTGTCCTGAGAACTGAAAGAGCACTGTTTCTGTTCCCAATCAGGGCACAGGCCTGGGTTGTGGGCCAGGTCCCTGACTGAGGGTTGGGGGCATGCAAGAGGCAACTGATTGATGTTTCTCTCACACATCGATGTTTTTCTCCCTCCCTTTTTTCCTCCCCTCTCCTCTTTCTAAAAATAAATAAAATCTTTAAAAAACTTTTTGGCATTACCAATCATGTAATCAAATAAGCCTTTACAAAGTAATCAGCTGCATATTAAATGATTCCCTTAATCACAATTATCTTGCGTGGTCATTAGGCACACGTGGTAAATAGTTTTTATAGATGCCAATGATTAGTTTTTTACATGCTTTTACTTGGCTAAACTCCATTTTACGAGTACTTTCTCCCTTGCGTTGCCTTTTGGGTTTCTTCTGCTCTCTCTTTAGCCAGCGATTGTGCCCAAGGGCATTAGCATGTAATCCTACTTTCCAGCTGGGTGGTGCTGGGTTCAGCCCTAAAGAGTGGTGAGACCTTGGATCAGTCCGAGAGGACGTGTTCCATTGTGGGCTGTGTTCCCTGGAGCAGTTTGCAGCAAGGTCAAAATAGAGGGCGGCCCCTGTGGTGAAGAGCCATCAAACCTCTTGATGGTTTAATGGAAATGCATGAGACCAGAAGCACTAGCTTTGTCTTGGTGAACATGTGTACATGTCCCGAGGCAGTGTTTCTCAAACTTTGACGGGCTTCTGTGAAATTGGAGGTCTTGTTAAAATGCAGATTCTGATCCAGTAGCTCTGGAGGGGACCTGAGATTCTGCATTTCTAACAAACTGTCAAGTGACGGTAATGCTACTCAGCCATAGGCCACATTTTTTTTTATTATTGTACAAATACATTTGTCTCCATTTTCCCGCCACCACTTTCCCCCGCCCCACCCTCAATCCTTCCCCACTTTGGCTTTGTCCATGGGTCCTTTATACATGTTCCTTGATTTGACCCTTCCTCTTCTTTTCCCCATTACCTCCTCCCTCCCTCCTTCCCTTTTGTTACTATTGTTGTTGTTGTTTTTTCTTTCAATGTTGCTGGTTATATTTTGCTTGCTTGTTTGTTTTGTTGATTAGGTTCCACTAATAGGTGAGATCATATGGTATTTGTCTTTCGCCCCCTGGCTTATTTCGCTTAGCATAATGCTCTCCAGTTCCATCCATGCGGTCTCAAAGGGTAGTAGCTCTTTCTTTCTTTCTGCTGCATAGTATTCCATTGTGTAAATGTACCAGTTTTTTGATCCACTCATTTACTGATGGGCACTTAGGTTGCTTCCAGCACTTGGCTATTGTAAATTGCGCTGCTATGAACATTGGGGTGCATAGGTTCTTTTGAACTGGTGATTAGGGATTCTTAGGGTATAATCCCAGCAGAGGAACGGCTGGGTCAAAAGACAGTTCCGTTTTCAGCTTTTTGAGGAAATTCCAAACTGTTTTCCACAGTGGCTGCACCAGTCTGCATTCCCACCAACAGTGTACTAGGGTTCACTTTTCTCTACAACCTCGCCAGCACTTGTTGTTTGTTGATTTGGTTATGATAGCCATTCTGACTGGTGCGAAGTAGTATCTCATTGCGATGTTAATTTGCATATCTTTGATGGCTAGTGATGAGGAGCATCCTTTCATATGTCTCTGGGCCCTATGTATGTCCTCCTTGGAGAAGTGTCTGTTTAGGTCCTTTGCCCATTTTTTAATTGAATTGTTTGTCGTCCTGGGATGGAGTTGTGTGAGTTCTTTACATATTTTGGAGATCTAAACCCTGTCCAAGGTATCATTGGCAAATATAGTTTCCCATACGGTTGGTTCCCTTTTCATTTTGCTGTTTCCTTTAGCCATGCAGAAGCTCCTTATCTTGATGAAGTCCCATTTATTTATTTTTTCCTTTATGTCCCTTGCTCTAGGGGACATATCAGTGAATATTGCTGTGTGGAATATCTGAGAGTTTCCTGCCTATGTTCTCCTCTAGGACTTTTATGGTATTGTGACTTATATTTAAGTCTTTTATCCATCTTGAGTTTTTTTTGCGTGTGTATGGTATAAGTTGGTGGTCAAATTTCAATTTTTTGCATGTAGCTGTCCAGCTCTCCCAAAACCATTTGTTGAAGAAGCTATTTTTACTCTATTTTATGCTTCTGTCCCCTTTGTCAAATATTGATTGACTATAGAGACATGGGTCTGTTTCTTGGCTCTCTATTCTGTTCCATTGATCTATGTGTCTGTTCTTAAGCCACATAGGCCACACTTTGACTAACTACATTATGGGGTTCTTGCATGCCTTAATCTCAGGGCTTATTTTAGTACCAAATGACCAATCCCTCCTCTAGCCATCACTTTGAGTCCCTGATGAGCTATGTCATTGCAGGATAATAGGAAGCATAATTCACTCATTCATTCAGTTAATTTATGTCCAGAACAGGAAGTTGAGGCCCCCAATTTGCCATACAAGAAACAAGTCAGAATCTTTATTGCACAAAACTATTATGCATCAAGAGTCCCTGCATTGGATTTTCTAAGTATTTCCCACCTTTTCTCCATATCTCCAAGTTTTCTTAACCTACTTTTATTCCCTGCCTCCAATGCTGCAAAGGTCTGGAGCAGAACATTCTGCTTCCAGAACCCTTTGCTGGGTGATTGGAATCTCAGGGAACTGGGGGTAGCAGGGACTCAGGGCTCTGAGACTGGGAACAGCATGCCTGGGGCATCATCTCCACGCTGCCGAAGTAAAGGAGGGGGGGGCATCCCAGGTGCAGAGGGAAGCGAGGACAGACAGAATTTCTATAGGTTTGCAAAACTGAAGGAATTATCAGGAAAAATAAATTGTTGGAGAAAAGAAGATGGGATAAGCTGTCTGACATGCTTTTATCCGGCAGTTTTTGTGCTAGAATACCAAAATGACTTCAGAGACCCAGGAACAGTGACAACACATTCTCTACAAAAAGAGTTGTTTCCTTTCAATTTATAGGAATAATGTAGACAATTTCTTCTTGTCTGTGAGGGTGTAAGTAATATGGCACATGCCCATTAAAGACAATGTGAAAATATAGATTTGGGAAGAGAAGAAAAATAATCACTCATGACAAAACTTTGGTGTATTTTCTTGCAAGTCCTTTTATTCAGTATATGCCTACGTAGTTTCAGCATTTACTTGACTAAGACCTTGGAAAATTATGAGACAGCGTTGTGATGCTTAGGCTGCATATATCTACAATTTTAAAGCCTGGCTTTTAAACTTGTGCATATATACAATACAGTGTCGCCATGAAGCATAGTCTTTGTAGCATAATTTTTATAGTCACATCATTTATGTAAATATTCTACTGTTATTGAATATTTAGATTGTTGCCATTTCCAGTAAACATCTTTGTGCTTGATGCTGTGCAATATTTGAGTTGCATGCTCAGGATAGAGTCCTAGAGGTAGAATTACTGGACTAAAACATGTAAATGTTCTTTGAAGTTCTTGATTACTATTGCTAAGTTGCTATCCTTAACAGTGGATCCTTCATGCTCCCATAGGAGTTTCTGTTTTGCTGCATTTTTGATAGTTTTGGTGTTGTTGTTTTTAAAATAATATTATATACTTTTATGTTGTTTTAATTTTTAAATTAATTACTCTAAATGTGTAAATTAATTACTTTAAAATCTTTAATTACTAGTAAATTTGATATTTTTCACATAAATACTTCTTCTCTTGTATTGTGTCTGTTTACATCCCTTGCCTGTTTATTACTTATTTGGATTTTATTTTTTAAATTAATTTATATGAGCTTTTCATAAAATAAATATATTCAAGTTTTTCTGCCATATTTGAAATTATTTTCCTGAATCTTAGTGTTTTATAGAGAGACTTATAGCTAGGAATAGATCCAATACATGTTTTATCTGTGGTGTTGTAGTTTTCAAAGTAGTCTGATATTGCATTTTTAATATCTCTTTTACCCAGGATAATAATTTTTTTAAGTTCCAAGTAATTGCTATTTTTATTTAAACAATTAATTTTAATTAATTTTTAATTTTATTTCATAATAAAGAATATAACTTTATAGTTTCTGAAGCTTCTATGTACCTAAGTATATAGTGACTTTTTATAAACCTATTAACACTTGTGAATAAGATATATTCTGTTTTAAAGATATAAAATTGGGTATTTATAAATCTATCCAGTCATTTAAATTATATGGTAATCCTTCCCCAACTGTGATTTTCTCCTATGCAAAGTTATAGTGTATATGCATTTACTTTTGTATAGTTTTTTTCCAGAATGTACTTTTGTATACTTTTATTGATACCTAAGAGAATTTCAGTTCCAGGGGAAAAAAATGAGATGTGAGTCATTTTTATAGGGGATTATTAGAAAAGGGAAGGATGGGTAATGGAGAGTTGAGAATATAAAAGGAATGTAAAGTGATACAGAAAGGAGCCTTAGGAGTTAAAGTCTTGGGAAAGATAAAAGAAGGTCAGATAAAGTTCTAAGGTAGCATCTTAGGCAGCTGAGCCTTGAATAGTTACATAACTTTAGGAAGTAAGGAATGCGTGTGTGTGAAAATTACCAATTCTTTCCCTCCCAAGCAACCATGGTAGACTCCAGGAGGCCAGAGTCAGGAGGTAGGTCTGTTGGCAGGACTTAGGAGGTGGGGGTTAGAATTTCTGAACCATGAAATCAGGACAGTATTGCTCAGTGGATACAGAATCAGACACGTGCACAAAAAGACATCTGAAGTGATGTGTCATCAGCAAAAATAATTTTTTAGATATTGCACTAAGAAGGTAGGGTAGGGAGGACCCCATAAGTTCCCAGTGAACAAGGGTTGGTAAATAAAAATTAATAGTGTGGTACTCATATTTTCTAATTTAAGCTGAATAAACTGTTAATGTCATATTTTGATTAATGCCTTTTTTATTTTTTTATTTTGGTAAACTTGGAAATAATCATAAAGACTTTTTCATATATTTTCTTTCTCTTTCTTCTTTTTAAATTTTTTAAAATTTGATTTTAGAGAGATAGAGGTGGGGGGGGGGGAGAGAGAGAGGGAGAGAAACAATGACTTGTTGTTCCACTTATTTATGCATTCATTGGTTGCTTCTTGTGTGTGCCCTGATCGGGATGGAACCTGCAACATTGGTATATAAGCATGATGTTCTAGCCAACTGAGCGACCTGGCCAGTCTTTCTTTTACCTCTTTTTTTGGTTGACATAGTAGCTAGTAGGCTGCAAAGGTTATAGCTCCGAATCCCTAAAATATGTGAATGTTACCTTTATATGGGAGAAAAAAGGGTTTTGGATTTGATTAAATTAAGGATCTTGAATTGAGATTATCCCGGATTATGCAGGTAGGCCCTAAATGTAGTCACAAATGTTCCTATAAGTGGGAGGAAGAGGGAGACTCTTTCAAAAATTGAGTTTGTTGGGTTGACATTGGTTAACAAAACCATACAGGTTTCAAGTGTACAACTCAACAAAACATCATCTGCGCGCCGACCAAAGTAAAGTCTCTTACCATCCCCATTTACCCCTCCTTTACCTGTAAATGTGAGTGTTTACTTCTGGACTCTCAGTTCTCTTCCACAACCCATATGTCTATCCTTGTGTCAGTTCTATACTCTCTGATTACTATAACTCTGTAGTGTTTTGAAATCAAGAAATATGAATCTTTCAATTATGTTTTCTTTTTCCAAGATTTTTTTGACTATTAAGGGTCCCTTGAATTTCCATGTGAATTTTAGGATCAACTTGTCAATTTCTACCAAAATGAAAATCCTCTGTAAAATATTGGCTATTAAAATCCAATTTGAGTTTCTGTTTTCATGGAGGAATTCAGTTTACATTTATTTTATTGGCCATTCTTGTTTTATTCTCTCTGGTGTTTAATGTTTTCTCATATAATGCTCTTTGCTATATAGACTCTGGACTTTTGTTTCTTTGTATATATATTTCTACAAAGCTGTGGATAACAGACATTTATTTTTATTCTTATCTATAGATATAATATCTTAAATATTAAAAGAAAAACGTTCCTGAGCTTATGTGTATCTTAATATCAAAGTAATGAACAATGGTAGCTTTTGAGACTGTTATGAAAGGTAAGAATTTAAGAGCTTTTGTTTCCTGTGTTTTCCTTTCTTATTTTACTTAAGCTAGTGTTATAAATTCCAATACTGAAAATTCTAATGGTCATTTATTTCATGGGGTTTTAACTTTTTATTTAGATATCAATCATCAAATTCACCACTCCATGAATTTAATTGACTTCAAAATAGTTATTTTCTCACTGTGCCTTTCCCCATTCTTAAGGTCTTAATTTTGGTTTCTTTCATAATGATCTGATAGAAATACCAAAGTAATTTTTAGAAAGGGTATCCATGTGGTAAGAGAGTGTCAACTCGTCTAAATATAGAAATCTTATCTCCCTGAAGTAATTGGAGATAATCCACCATTGCTTTGACAAGTTTGATTCTATAACGTTTGAGGACAGCTTTTTTTCAACCTGAATGGTGTCTTTCTTCCCCCTTCCCTTTCTTTTTCTTTCCTCCTCTTCTTTCTTTCTTCCTTCCTTCCTCCATCCTTCCTTTCTCCTTCCTTCCTTCCTCTCTCCTTCCTTCCTTCCTTCCTTCCGTCCTTCTTTCCTTCCTCTTTCCTTCCTTCCTCCCTCCCTCCCTTCCTCCCCCCCTCTCTCCCACCCTTCTTCTTCCCTCCCTCCCACCTGTACTTCCTTCCTTTTCTTCATTTATTTTTCTTTGTATTCTGAGAATGTTTTCCTAAGACTGTACTCTACATACTAATTCAATTTTCCTTAATTATCTCCAATATAAACTTTCATTCAGTGACAATGTTTTTAGTTTCCATGAATTTTTTTGTCTTAGTTTACTCTGTTCTCACAGCAACATACTCTTGTATCTAACTAAAAAAGTAAACAAAGACAAATTTTGCATTCTTTCCTGCATCATATCTATTTTGGAGGACATCTTTCCCTCTTTCATTCTTTCTACTTTGTTGCAAAATTTATCAAATCTAAAGTCTTATCCTTGAAAGAAAAGAGTTTGTTTTTTTTTATGTGTGTAAATGAATATGTGTATTTTCACCTTATTCTAAAAGGATTTAAAGTCATTGCTATCCAATGTTAGAGGGTTGGAATGCAGGGTCTTGCCCTTGGCTCCTTCAGATCTGTTTGCATCCTAGAAGAATACAATCTCCAAATGCTTGATTTGCCTTCTATGTGAGAAGACAATCTTCTAGCCAGAAAAAGCTCATTCAGATACAAGAAAGACAAAAGTCCTATCATCATATAACCATGTTTCAGAGGATAGAAAGGCTAGTCAAAATTCTGTCAATATTGTTGTCCAGGGATAGAAATGTGTTCAGGAAGTACCCTTCTCTGGTTCCACTTTGTTGCTTTTGCCCCTTCCTTACTGAGAGCAAACCTCTGTTGAACTGGGAAGTGAGTTCCTGTTTCATTTAGTACCTTGCCCAAGTAATGCCTTTTGTTGGAGATCACTTGTAAAGTTTCTTTATACTCATGGTGGACACATGGCTACCAGGTTAGAGGCAATAACCAATACCCAAACAAAACAAAGACAGACAAAACAACAAACCCAAGATTTCCCAAAGAATTCCCATTCCACTATGTTGCTTTCTCCCGCAGTGCACTTTAGTTATTCTCAAGTTAATAGGTGTTGGAAGGGCCAAATAAGTCCTCTACTTACTTAGCCCTGGTCATGCTGTTTTGTCTCAGAAGAGGTGATCCTGGCCATTAGTGCCGTTTCTTAATTATAATGGGGGGGAAAACAATTTCTTTTAGGACACAGATGTATATTTTCACGGGAATATGGGAGAGTGTTACAAAGTATTTTTATTTATGTTATTATAATCAGTGGTCATAAGATTTGGCTTTGTGTGTCTGGTGTTAGTTTAGGGAATAAATGAAAAAGTTGGTGAGCAATGAGGGGAGACAAGTATCGGGCTCCTGCAATAGTCCAGTATGTGAGAGATGATGGGGACCTGCGCCTAAGGCATTAAATGGGGATAGATGGTAGGAGCTGGATTTAGACACTATTTCTGAGGTAGAGTCTGAGTTAGAGGGCTAGGTGGTTTGTTGGGAAGGAAAGAGAAGAAGATGTCAAGATGTCCTCAACTTTAGATTTGAATTGTTAGGTCAATAAATGTTTATGTGTAAGACTGGGAATGGTGGAGTGGAGTTTATTTGAGCAGGGAGGAGGGAGATTAGTTCACCCTAGCACGTGCTAAATATGAATGTTTATACATCAAGGAAGAGATATTATGTCGTTTGCTAGAAATTTGGGTCTAGAGCTTGGAGAGGTCTGGCAGAAATTGAGAGATAATGGAAGTTGGAGCTGGAGCAAGGAGTCAGTGGTTAAAAGTATGGGTATGTTAAGTCATCCTGGAAAGCATAAAGAATGAAAACAACGAGGATGAAAAATGGGAACTAAGGAAACACCAATATTAATAAAGGGTGGGAAGAGAAAGAATTTAAGAAAAAAGATTCAGAAGGAATGCCTAAAAAGGTAGTTTCTCAAGAAAGCCAAGGAGAGAGTCTGAATCTTGTAGTCAAGGGAGAGGGTGTTTTGAGAAATGTATCAAGAAGTGCGAGAGTTGCAGACAAGAAAGAAAATGAGAATAGGTATTTATTTTCTGCTCTTCTAGCATACCCCTTCCTGCTGTCTATCCCTTCCCCACAGGGTAATTAATGTGTTTGGGAACTAAAATGTATTTTATAATGTTTCCTGCCCACAGTCTGTACTCTTCCCTATCCCCAAATGAAAAAAAAAAAACAAAAAAAAAAACCTCTAATGGAACCTTTTACAGAAGAAGAAATATGGTGATTGTGTTTGAAAATTTGGTGCTTATAAATGTCCTTGGTAAAAACAGATTTAGTAGAATACTTAGTCATATTAAGAGGTTAAAGAGCAGAAGTTAAGAAAGCAGGAACAATGAGCTGGTGGAGGGCAGGACAGAGTCAACTTGTGGGATGGGTTGGATTGAGGGAAGGATGTTAAGGCTGGAGTGAATTTGCATTTGTTTGATGGGAAAGAGCCAGCAGAAGGGAGGTGGACTCATTCATTCAACAAATATTTGTTGAACAAAGGGTATGTGTCAAGCACTTATCCAGGCACTGAGGATACAGCAGGAAACAAAACAAAAATCTTTAACCTCATGGGGCTTATGTTCTGGGTGGAGGGGTGAGGAGAGACAGAAAATAAGCCAAAAAAAAGAAAAAGTAAAATATGTGGTATATTATGTGGTGATAAGTACGAAGGAGAAAATTAAAGCAGGCAAAGGGGGAATAAGAAATGCTGGGAGATTACAGCTTTGGATAGGATGGTAAGAAAGTAGGTGATTTTGAAGAAAGACCTTAAGGGAAGAAGTGGCTATCTCTAGGAAGAACATTCCAGGCAAGCAATAACAAAGTCCCGAAGAGAAATTAAGTATTTAAGGAATAGCAAAGAAGCCAGTGTGGCTAGGTAGGAGAGAGCAAGGAGGCTAAGAGCTGAGAGGTAGGTTTGGCCTAAACAGACCTTCTGGTGCCTTGCAGATCATTATTTAGCCTTTGCTTTTACTTAAAGTAGGAAACTACCATGGGTTTTGAGCACAGGAGTGATTGATCCAATTCATGTTTTAATAGGGTCACTGTGGCTGCTGTATAAAGAGTAAACTGAAAGGGGGCAAGGGCAGAAGGGAAGAGGCCAGTTGGGAGAGAACTTTAATAGTAAAGGTGAGAGATGATTGTATCCAGTTCTAGGTGGTAGCAGTAGAAGTGGTGAGAAGTGATTGGATTTTGGATCTATTCTGAAGACAGAGCCAATAGTATTTTCTGATGAAATCTGGCTGGGAAATAAAGGGAAAAGGAAACTGACCCCAGGGTTTTGGCCCCGTGGTAAACTAAAAAGGTGGAGCACCCTTGAGCTGAGATGGAAAATGCTGTAGGAGGAACCGGTTTGCTGGGAAGATCAGGATCTCAATTTGGATGTTTTAAGTTTCGTAAGAAATGTCTATTTAATAAGAAATGCCTATGTGACATGGAGATTTTGAATTCAGCAGATGAATATTCAAGTCTGGAGTTCAAGGGAGAAGACTGGACTGGGGATACAAATCTGGGTCGTCAGGTGGTGGTTAAACTCAGTGAGATTGGATTTCAATGTGATAAGGAGGGATGAGATCACCAAGGGAATGAGTGTGGACAGAAAAGACGTTTCAAAGACTGAGTCTTGGGATGCTCAAACTCTACAGGCTGGAGACAAGAGGAGAAACCATCGAAGAAGATGGAGAGAGAGAGAGAGAGAGAGAGAGAGAGATGGGGGATAAACTAGGAGACTAGGAGAGTATGGTGTTCTCAGAGCCACCTAAAGAGTATTTCATAAAGAGGAAGTGGTCATCTGAGGCTAATGCTCAGATCATGGGTCCAGTCAGGTGAAACTGATCATCCCATTAGCACAGTGGAAATCAATGGTGGTCTTGATAGGAGCACTTTTGGTGGAGTGCTGAGAGCAAAATTCTCACTGCAGTTAATCCTACTGCTCCTTCTTCCCTCTCTTTCCCCTCTCCCCACCCCCACCCGCCCCACTCCTTGAACTAAGGAGAAATAAGTGCCATCTGAAGAACATGATTGAGTGTGAGGGAGACATGGTTCGTCAAAGGAAATTCAGAGTTGTGGTGCCAGAAAAAGGGGAAATGGGCTCTTGGCAGACAATACAGCATATGTTCACTTCGGCTAGAAATAGCCTATTTCTCTCCTGTGTATCCTTTTTACAGTCTCTACCATCAGCTATCTGTAAAGTGTTTTAGGCATGGAAACTTTTATAGGAAGGTATGCGACCTGCTGCTGAAAGACCATCCAGATTGCAAACATTTTCTGTGAAAGAAAAGCCAGAACCCCCAGGGCCAGGAAGTATGGTTTTTACAAATGTGTCTTTCTCAGTGAGTCGCTCCAGGATTCAGACTGTGAAGACAGTCCAGACTCCAGGCTCCTACCTACTGCTGCATTCCCCAGACTTGCCTTATGGTTTCAGAGGGTCTATCTTTTTGCAAAACCCAATGATTTGGACAACTTTGCACTTTAAAGGAGAACTTGGGAAGCTAGGAGTAGGAAATCACAATTTAAATGTGGTCTAGGTGTCTCTGCATTTGGCATTTCAAAAGGACTCAGTGAATGTTAGTGCTGGAAGAAACTTGAGTCTTCTCAAATCTCTTCATTAACATAAAATTAATTACATGCACTATGTTAAAATTACACAAATAATACAAGTTTATTATAAAAATTTGTATTTTTATATAGAGTATGTAAGAGGGAGTATATAGAGAGCAAATAAGAAAAATAAAAAGTCTTTGTAAGTTCACGACTCTCAATTTTTTATGTAACTTCCCAACCCTTTATCTCACCCTCCTCCCTCTCCTACTTTTTATTGTTTTTTATTAGTATTTATTTTCTAAAAACTTTGGGCCATGTCATGCACATCAATGGCAATATTCTATTTTACTTTATCATTTGTCATAACAATCGAATGGCTTTTAACATATATTTTTTAATTGCTGCAGATAGTAGTTTATCACTTGAACATATACCATATATTTATTTCTTTTTGTGGAACATTTAGGAAATTTCCAAATATTTTACTATTATAAATAACTGCTTGTGGATCGATCTGGGTGCATGTCTTTGAAGATTTCTTTAGGATAAATTCCTAAAAATAGAATTTCTAAATTGCTCTGCAAATTATAGTAGTTTATGAGTGACAAAAACACTGAATTCTTGAGTTGGGAAGGAATGTGCCCAACATGCCCAGCTGGTTGGTGGCTGCCTTTTAAAAGGCCCCTTTTCTTGATACCATGCTTCCCGTTACGCTTAAGCCTCCTGTTATTGATGTCCTGTTGGACTCCTTGGACCTTGGTGACATACTATTATTTTCCTGCAGACTCAATGGCTGCCACTCATGCTAGGCTAGTTCCCTAATTCATCTGTGGGCATAATCTGAACAATTAGAGGTACTTTTTTTTTCCATGAGAGAACATGGTGTTCCTCATATACCTTTCCCCATTAGGATTATAATTGTTTCCAGCATTAGCCAAGTGCCACCACTCATTGGATAGTCCCTCATACACTCGAAGCATTCCTGAAGTTTCTCTTCTTTTTAATCTTACTTGTTATATATTTTCTCTCCAAAATCCTACTTCACAGTAGTACTTCTCTATAGGAAGACCATCTTTCAGTGGACTCCAGTGATTGGGTCCCCACCAAACCCTTTTGTGGTTCACTTTGACTCACCTCAACCCATCCAACCAGGTTGGCAGTATAGGGAGGGGCATTAAGAAACTTTCCTCTATCCTTCTAGTTTCTTCCAGCTGGTCTTAATAACTAAATCAACATGAGATGCATTAACAAGAGAAAAATAACCAAGTTTAATTACATACGAATATATGGGAATCCCACAAACATAAAAGAGTCAGTGACCCGGCATACATGAGACGTGCAGAGGCAGAAAGTTAAAATGAGCTTTATATGGCATGCTGAGCTAAGGATGAGATAAGGCATGCCAGGGCTTCAGAAGGGTGAAAGGTCGTTCTCAGGATGATAAGAACCGATGTTCAGTAATTACATGTTTGCCTTGTCCTATAGGTAGGTCACAAAATGTTATCTCTGGTAATAACTCATGATCGGAAAGGCCCCTAATTTAAATTCTTTAAGGGAGAGGTAAAAGTTTCCTGTGAGTCCTGAGGATCTCAGTTGCCTTTAGCTCAAAATAATTCACATGCCAAAATGGTACGTCTTGAGAAGCCTGTTCTGAACTCCTTCAGCAGGAGCTCAGAAGGCCTTCCCATTAGAGCAGGTTGTACTAATAGCTCTAACATGACTGAGAAACTTTTAAAAGGTAATGGCAATTTGGCCAATTCTTTACCTCTCTAATACCTTCTCTAATTTTACAAATACATTTCTTAGGCTGAACCATTTGAAATTGACAGTTTTGTAAGTCAAAAACAATCAAGTATTGGCAATATCTTATGATTCATCCCAAAATATGTAAAATGATCCTAGATGTCAAAAATATGCTATACAAAATATCCCAGTTTATCTTCAAGATAAATTTTGGAAGCCCTTCTGTGATTCCTAAGCACTGGCCAGGGCTGTATTTCTCACATAAGAGAAGGCAAAGCTTTTTATTTAAAAATGTCTAATGTTGTTGAAAAAAATATTCCCAAATTGTTGGTGAGAGTGCAAGGAGTAACCTTTCTCAGAGGAAAATTTGGCTATAATTATTTTAAACCTTAAAAATGTCTGCACTCTGAACCAGCACATCTACTATGGGAAATTAACCTAAATAAAGCAGCCTGGATTTGTGTATAAGTGTATCACTGGATATTTATTAGATCACTGTTTGTAATAGGGAGCAATTGGAAATAACCTAAAGTAATATATATCCATATATGAAACAATAATCAAATAATGTGAAAGAATTTCTAAGGACAAGAGAAATAAGCATTGTTAAGAGAAAAACAAGCTATAAAGTTGAACAACCAAGACTTATTTTGCCAAAAAAAATTTACTGTAATAAATGTAGACATCAAATATGCACAGGAGGAAGATGTGCAAGATATACAGTAAAATACTAAAAAGATTATTAATAGATGATTAGAAGAGAGAGCATTTTATTTTTCCTCTTTTATGCTTTGATGTATTTTCCAAAATTTTAATATTAAGAATATAATAATTTTGCAATTGTAAAAATTAATTTTATTTAGAAATCTCTAACATGGAAACATTTTAATGTTAAATGGAAATTAATTGACTGGAAAAAAATTATTCCTGTGTTTCAAAGGAATATGTGAAACAGCAAATTGCCTGTTAGCCTTATTTTTAATTTTCAAATAAAATTTGCATGTTAATTTTCCACAAATCTACAAATATAAGACTGCTTCCTTTTGAGAGCCAGTACTGTAACAGGATATCTAAAAATGAGATATGAATAGCTCACACACTAAATTCCAAAAAAATAGGAAATATACCTGAATTTGATATAGCAAAAGCAGGTGAAAATAAGAATGAAACTAGAATGAGGAAATTATCTTGGATTAAAAAAAGAACATGTGTTCACAATAATGAAAACTATTAAACTCTTAGAATGTCAGCTTAGTACGATTGGCAACAATTCTCCTTACTCTGCCTTGTAAATGAAGTTTTCCAGCAGTAATGACAGCTCCACTGAGAGAAAGGGAATCAAATAGTCTCAAAGCAGAACAGACTTTGATAATTATGGTGGAATTTTTCTTTTTAAAAATAAATCAATATTATCTTTTACCAAAGTGATACATGAATATACAGTGTAGGGCAAAAGTAAGTGTACAGTTATGAGTACATGAAACAGACTATTCTTGTATTATTATTTATTAATTATTGTATTTTCCATACAAACAACTGTAAACCTACTTTTGCCCCACCTTGTATTTAAAAGACGAGTTTCATTAGTCATAATAAAGAACTGTCTTTGCCTATCCCATCTCTTTCTGCCTTATGTCTACCCTTAAGTCCTGTTCTCCAGAGTAGCTACTTTTAATCTTTTTAGGATTTCTTCGGGTATTTGTGCTTATACTGCTAAGTTAGATGTTACTTGTTGCTTTCATACTGTGGCAGCTGAGTACTTTTAAAACATTCCCCCAGGGGTTGCCTTCCCCACACCATCCCTATATAGTGATAACACAATTTTTAGTTAAATTAGTATCCAGTGTTTACCTTAACATGTCCAGGTAAGTATTATTCATGCCTTAGATTTCCTTTCCTGTATGACTTTTTATTTTTACTGGCATTATTAAATAAGGCCTCATTTCTTCATCTGCTTAGTTTTCCATGTCTCTAGTAGTAATTATCTTTTGCAAATCATTCAATATAATTTCTTACAGGGTCAATAATCTTTTTTTTTTTAATCCTTCTTCTTTTCTTGTCTCTTCTTTTTAAAAACCTCCTCTCTAAATACGTTGTCCTGTTCTGGCTGCTTTCCTGGTCTGCTGCATAGTTGTCTTGCTGGGCTTTCCTTGACTTTCTTCTGTGTTGATTCTCAGTTTACACATCTCTTCCTTTTTCTAGGTTCACTACCTCATTTGTGGGGAACACATCCTCCAGTAACTTCCTAAGAAAAGGTGAACTAAAGTAAAAATGCAGAGGCCTTTGTGTATTTTAGATTTTTAAAGTCCAGTGTTATTCTTAGTCCCAAATTTTTTTTTGTCACTTGTTTCTCCTACCATACCATTTCCAGGAAGCACTTAGGATTTTTTTTCTTTATCCCTTACATACTAAAAATTTATGGTGATGTGCTTTGGTGTGTGTTTATTTTCATCTGTTGTGATGAATATTCTGTTCCTTGCATCTGGCAACAGATCTTTCAGTTTGGGGAAATTTTCTCATATGGTTTCTTTGATAATTTCCTTCCCCTGGTTTTCTCTGTTCTCTGTTTCTGGAAGGCATATTAGTCAGGTGTTGTCCCTCTTGTATTAAAATTTTAATTTACTTTGTTTTCTCTCTGTATGTTCTGACAGTTGGCTCTACTTTCTAGGATATTTCTTCAACTTTACCTTTCAACTTATATGTTAAAATTTATTTCAGATATTATAGTTTAAATTCCTAAACACTTGTTTTTATTTTCTAATGGTTTCTTTAAACAAAATTGTAGACTCCCTTGGTGTCAGATGCAATATTTTCTCATCTTTCTAAGAACAGTAATTGAAGTTTTCTTTACTGTTTTCTCTGCTTCAGTGTTGTTTTCATCTCTGTCTTTCATGTTAAAGACTTTTTCACATACTATGATCTTCACACAATTCTGTCAGGTCAATATTGTTATTTTCCTCATTTTATGGTTAATGGGTTTTAGAGAGTATATCTTTATTTAATTTAATTTTATTTTTACCACAAAAGCCTGAAAAAGTTATCATGAACCAGCCAAATCCACAGTCCAGCTTCTTGACCAAGTTAGATTCTCTCCATAAAGCCTCTTCTTACCCTCTTATATTTTACCTCCCCTAACCCCCAGAGACAGTTGTCTTACTATCTTAAACAGCTCTGTTAAAAAAATCTGATCTTTTTAATGTTTAATTGAATTATTTTTCCTTCCCCGCATCTTCTCTCTGCCCTACTAGTTCTATTAGCACTACTAGTTCTACCCTCTGGGCCATAGAGATGGGCCAAATCTAAACCCCCATAAGATAGTTCCTTGGATGTTTGAAAGGACATTGTTACTACTCTTCCACGTCTGCCATCCTCCAACCTGAAGAGGCCTAAGCGGTCCTCCTGTATTTCACTCTTTGATCAAGCTGTACTGATTTAACATGTTGGAATGCTTAGAATGAGATCCTCACTGTCAAGGTCTCACTGAGTGTGGTGTCTATAACTTAATACAGAGACCAGGTGTGCTTTGAAGACAATGTTGAAGAGGATGCCATCATTTTATTAATGTGTCTTGTGATTAGTTTACTTTTAACCTGGGAAGTTTCATGTGCTCTAACATCTTTCCTAATTGGTGGCAGTTTTGATAAGTTTCTCACAAATTTTAATTTCTAGGAATGTGGGCTTCTTACTTCTGTTTACTTCCTTTTTAATTAGGGTTATGAGTATGTTGTCTTTGTTAGTTACTGCTTTAACTTTTAATCTCTTTTTCAAGACCAATTGCAGTGATCTTCGTGACCCCAAATGGAAGTGTTAAGATGATACTGAAAAATGGAAAGATCTTGTTCATGAAATGTGCATAAATAAAAACATATATGCATATTTGAAAAGAGAAATACAATGTAAACAGGAGTTTTCCAGGTACCACACTGAGTACTTTGTACACATTACTTCACTTGAGCTGTGAACTGCTGTTACTCCCATTGTGGAGGTGAGGCAATAAGGCTAATGCCACCTAACTAGGAGGCCAAAGGTGTGAAAAAGATCCAGAAATGCCAGGCTCAAGGCTATAGAAGTGAAACTCATACATTACATTTGTGCTAATTAAGCTGATACTGTTGAATGTAATTTTCTTATACAGTTGACCCTTGAACAACACCGGGGTTAGAGGTACTCACCCTCTCTCCACCCCTACAAAGTCATGGTAACTTGTCCCTTGATATCTGTGTGGGATTTTTTTCAGGACTGCCCCATCCCCTCCCCACCATGGAAAAGAAAATCTGAGCCTGCTCAATTCCCTTATATAAAATGGCACAGAACAATGGCACACAACAATGGCACACATCTAATCTATTGAAGTGTGCTACATCTTTCTCTTTTCTTTAACAGAGCATACCAGACATAAATACTTTCACTTGCTAAGTGAAGGTGATGACATTGACATTCTGGATACCAATTTTTATGGTCCTTTAAGAGTAAAGTTTAGATCTTATTCATATTTACACATCCAGCACCAAGCACATTCCAGGCAATCTGTGATTCAAATCATGCAAGCATGAATATGTGAATGAGTATATAATGAATGAATGAATGAATGAAATTGTAAGACAGCAATGACTATTAAAATTTTTAAGTCTATTCAAGTTATTAGACCTATTTACCCCTATACTAAATCCTCAATAAACTGCTTTGTTTTATGAGTTCATATATCTGCTCTTTGTAATTGTTTCCCTTCCTCACTGTCAGTGTTCTAAATAGAACATCTGTGGACACGAAATGTGCCTGAAGCTCTTTGCAGATGGGAGAGAGTAAAAGGGAGTTGCCCTGGGTAGATCATCGTGGCCAAAGGAGAGGAATAAACTGATATTTGATCCAGGCCATGGCTGTATTCAAGGGCTTTCATCTAGGGTGTGGGTTTCAGCTGCAGGGGCATCTGGGGAATATATTCTTGCTCTCTGGCCAAGTCATTGGACAGGGAGGCTTATCTGAATGAGCACCAGGAAGATATGGGAAACAGACCAGATCCTCCATGAAAGGAATGGACTGAAACCAGTAGAGGGAGTCAGCCCCCTACCAATTTGGTCAACAGCTGCTGTCAGGCTGTAGTGCTAGGCTGGAAATGAAGTGAGGACCAGGACCTGGGTAGCCAGGCAGACTGTTACACACCCTGGGATGGATTTAGCTAAGAAGGTTTGCTCAGATTTTCCCAAAATATGGGTTAAATTCCTTCCAGGACACTTGCTCCCAGGCATGGGAGCAATCGTAGGGTTTCTGATGCTCTCTTTCTGGGTGAAGAAGTTTCCAATACACCCAAGAAATTAGGTAGAGTTGATACTCAGGAGACAAATCTGTTATGTCTTCACCAGGGCAGGGCAAAACTGGACAGGGGCAAAAAGAGAAGAACAAGTTGCTGATGGAAACTGTGTGAGTGGGAGCTTCCTTCCTTCTCTTCTTTAGACCTTCCACCCTCCAGTCTGTTAGTATCCCTATCGAAACACACTGCTCTGAGCTGAAGACAACACTGCAGAGATAGTGCTATAAAGGCACTGATTTGCAGGGATCCATAAAGGACTTATGTTGTGCCAAGCCCCGTGCTAAGCGCTAGGTTTTCACTACTTCATTTACCCCTAAAACAACCCTGTTGCCCAATCAGCATATAAGGCATTTTCATCATCCCCAAAAGTTCCCTCATGATTCAAATAAATGTATCTATTTATTTACTTTTTGGTTGATTTATTGAATGAAAAGCTGAAAATCACTTTACGGGTGGTACATTTTCTTTCCGCATTACATTGGAAGTGAAATTTTGACAGACTAGGTGGGTGAATATGTCCAGAATGGGGAAAGATTCAGAGATCATGTCAAATAAGGAACATGTGCCAAAGGACAGAGTGACATGAATGTGACTGGTATTGATACGATAATTGCAAGAATAAAAATTAGCTAAAGTGTTTTAAAGACTATCAAATATTGAAGGAATAGGCCATTTGGAAAGTCCAGCCATGAGCAGGAAGGATATGAAGGAGGAAGAGAGAGAATATTCTGTTCCCTTAGTGACTCTGTCTTGCATTAGTTCATCTCACTTCTTCCTGTTTTGTTTTGTTTTGTTTTGTCCAGTCTTGCCATTATTTTATCTATTTCTGAATTGATTCTCTAAAAGCTCTAAGGCTGCATTTTAAACTCCTGGTCCTCTGTATCACGAATCCTAGTGGTTTCAGGATTCTTGGATGGTAGTGGGGATGGTGCGGTGTCTAGGGTAAAAAGGCACAGGGCTGGAAGTGGAAGCCTTGGTTGAATTGTGTGCCAGGTCACAAACAGGTTGGGCAAGTTCCCTTGCTCTTTAGTCTCAGTTTTTACTTACTTGCAAAATGGGATTGTGTATGTGTGTTCATGTGTGTATATGTATCCTCCATTGTCCTAAGGAGTTTCTCTGAGTATCAAAAATGAGAGTGGACATAAAGGTGTTTGCAAACTATTATTGAGGCTATCAAAATGTAAAGTTTTATGAGCAGCACTATTACTGTTGTAACACAGCTGTTCACCAGCCCCCATTTAATTTGGAAGCTCCCTAATTCAGAAAGATTTGTGTAGTGGGGTCACGACGGTGTTGGAGCCCCAAATGGTGACTTTATCCAGGATTTCTGAAAGGTCATCCACCCCAGAGTCACATGGAGAACAGAAAGTAAATCTTGTTTGTTAATTGGTTTCAAGTAATGTCAGCTTCAAATGGAGGACTCTAAGGGTCCTTGGCTGGCATATCAGGGGGCATTTCAAAGGCAAAAGGCTTAAACTTGACGAGACCTCAGAGCAGATGTGTGCTCTTCTCTTTGCTACTCCCTTTCTAAAAAAAGAAAACAGATTCTACTGTTAGGGTGCATGTGAACCTATGTGTATCAGCTTGTTTTAATTCACTTTCCAAAAGCTTTCCTTTGTTTGTTTTATTTTAAAGATATAATAATCAAACACCCCAATTTTTATATTATCTTTTATTTTAAGACTTCCACAGTATTCCTAGAAATTTTGCCCAAGTAGTGTTATAACCTCTCTATTTCATAGGTATGCATAGAAAAACCAATATCCATTTATATTCTTACTGGCATTTTGATAGCAGGAAAAATATCTGAGCTTATTTTTAGAATAAGTCACATAGCAGAAAGAATAACAAATATTTGTGGTTGCCTTGGGAACTCAGCTTCTAGATACTACTGATTATGGAAAGGAGGAACAAATCTGGAGATAAAACAATCTGGTGACTAACAGGACAGCAGGAGGCCCTGCAAAACAGGGTAGAAAGAGGAAGAAAATCTATGTAAAAATATAAGTTCCTAGTCCAATGTTTTCTTTTTGTCTGTTTTTGTTTACTATATCCTGCCTTCCTAAGGGAAGAATATGGTGGGATGCTTTATATAACCAAGTGATTTTCTTGTTCAGCTTTTTTTCATTGTTGCAGTCAACATCAGGATGGTCGTTTGACCATTTGCCAAATTAGCTATAAGATAGAATGTATCAAAGGGAAGAGACACTGAAGTCAGGAAATCCAGCTTTTTGTATCCCTGGATCTTTCTTGGAATAGCCCATCCTTAGAATACACAGACTTTATGGGAGCAAGAAAAATGTCTTTGTGGCTTGCGGCCAGCATCTCCAGCAGGCTCTCACCAGCAGCTCCTGGCTCTGGTCCACCTCAGAGATGTGGGGACTCCTATGAGCTCTGATAGCTTATGTGGAGATTGGGGCTAACTGCAGAATTTAGAGGCCTGGAAAAAGACTCTGGCTTTGTTCTCAGACACACTAAGACCTTGGTGGACCTGGAACGTGGACGTTATGAAGGTCAATACTGGTATGGCCTTCTGAGATGCATGCTGCATCTGATTTGCTGGTTAATCAGAAAACATTTGGTGTACACCCAGAACACCCGGGGCCTGTTGGAAAGCACCCGTAGGCCTCAGTGCTCCTTCCTTTGGGGCTGGCAGACAATGAAGAAGGAGGGGAGAGAGTTCCTTGTTGGAGGAGGAAGTAAAGCTGGAGGCTGGGATTGGTGGTAGAATACAAGCATTAGGGTCTGTAAGGCTCCAAGGCTCTCAAGACTTCATTCCATCAGGACAAGATCATAACGGGGTGTGTTGCAGGGAGTTTGTATCTAAGGGAGTGTGTATATGTGAGGCACAGACGACAAGGACTGGGTTCAGTTACCTGAGGTGTTAAGGATTGACAGACCCATGTGGAAAAGGCAGGAAACACAGGTAATAGACTCTACTGCTGCATATCAGAGTGGAGCGGGAGGCCCTTTCGTGAGGGCGTAGTGCCTAATAACATGATTGGGCAGCTACTGTGGACGTCTATCTGATCACCCTTCCATTGTAAAAACTCAGCTCTTCTCTGACTCTACTCTGTCGGCATCTCCTGATGCAGTGGCTGAACAATTTCCCTCTGTTATCACAGCCTGCATTTGAGAGGGTCTCTTGACTTCTCCAAAAAAGGAGGTAGAGCAGAATGTTCAAGCATTTGGTTGAACCAACCCTCCAATCCTACTTCTGCCTCTTGCTAGCTGTATACACCAAGCCTGGTAACTGAACTCCTCTGAGTGTCAGTTTTCCTACCCCTACAATGAGATTAATATTCACTACTTGGTTTTTAGCTTTGTTATGAGCATTAAATGAGATGACACAAGTCCAGCCCAGGCTTTGGTTCAAGCAGCAGTTGCTGGAATAATTGTGGCTACGATCATAATGTCGCAGGACATGGAGGTCAGCCACAAAACTCAAACTGTCAACTTATGAGGCAAATTTTCTCAGAAGATGGCTACGTAAACTAGCCACACCTGGTTGAAGGAAGTGGCTAGGAGGCAGATTGAGGGTTAGAGGTGATAGAAAAGAGTTAAATGAGTGTCAGTTCCTTTTAATAATTAAGAGCATAGAGTCCCCAGAGTCAGACAGGTTTGTGTTCAGATCCAGCTCTGCACTTTCAATGTGACCATGAACATATCAGTCAACTTCTGACCTCCGGTTCCTTGAAGTGCAAATAAGTTAATGATATCTACAGTGTTGTGTGGATTTCAGGAAAAATGCATGTAAAGTGCTCAGCACAGTGCCTAGTACCCAGCTGGCAAGCAAACAACAGATGATGATGATGAGGGTAATTGTGAGGATGACAGGAGTTTTCCTGATCTAGTCCTGCAATGCTGCTCTTTTCATCTGATGAGGCAGAGAGGAGACAGGGTGAGTTGTTGGTAAGCCTGGGTGCTGGTGAAGTAAATGTGCTCTTCAGGGCCTCATTCCTGAGCCTCTCTTCTACCTCCTTACTCTATGTCCTTCTGCCTTGTTACCTAGTGCCCGGGTGCTGCCTGAAGCCCTTTGCTCCCCAACCATCTCAAGGAGTGGTTTGCCCCTTCCCTTCCTATATGGTCTTCAAGCTCCTCTTCTTTCTGTTTAGCTGTGTCACAGCCAGGTTTTGGGAATATTGTCCATTTCAACAATTCACTCTAAGGTATGAAGGACCGCACAATTTTATTTCCCTTTTAAGGCCATCAGAGGTATTTCTTGTTTAATTCTCCCAAATCAGAAATTAGTAGAGTGAGAAGTAAAGGAGGAGAGAGAGTACTCTGAGCCCACGGACTTCCATAATTGCCCTGAAACAAACCTGCAAGGCACGCCTGGAGGAAGGGGCGGGATTAGCAGGGGAGGAAGAAGGTGTTTCCCCTGCCTCCCTATGGCATCCCCTTCTTTGCCTGAGAAAGTGAACCCTGATTCTAGAATATGAGGCTAATGTTGCTCCCCAAGGAAGAGGGCAACTCAGGACCAGAACCTACCAAGCAAAGCTTCGTCCTAGATTCTGGTTCCCCGATCCCCACCGTCAGCACTAAACGCTGGCAAATGCTATGGTGACAGTAATCTTCTCATCCACCCTAGACTTTCCTGTAATGAGAAAAAGAGGAATCCCGGAAATTTAGGCAATTTACAGTTTTTCAACACCATTTACAAATACATTTAAAAGGCTTCTGGTTACTTGGGTATTGCACATTTGCATACTTGATTTTATATATTGGTTACAAATGAAGTTATGGCCTTGCGAACTATAATCATCAGTATCATGAACATCGTAACCATTGACCTGAGTTCATGCAGCAGTTTCTCTTACATTATTCAATTTACTTTAATCCTCTTAACAACCCTGTCAAGGAGGTATTCCTGTTAATCCTCATTTTACAGTTGAGGAAACAAAAGCTGAGAATGTGACTTACTCAAGATCTCACAACTAGTAACTTCTAGCTTTTATTTTGCTTTGGTTTTTTATTTAGGTGCATCATCCAATATGAAGCATAATACATTGTTAATTTCCAGGAAAAGAACTGAGAGAGCAAAAAGGAGATCAAATCAGTGATTCATTAATACAACTTTTAGAGAAATTTGATTATAGTATTTCAAGCTTTATTTTGGCCATCTTCATTTTTTTCAAATCAAAGTTTAACCTATTGAAATTGATATGCTGCTTCTAATGTACAGAAACACAAAGCTCTATGTGTTACAAAAGGCTTAGAAGGGTGGACCTCTAATTAATCAAGGGCAGTTAAGTCTATTTCTTATTCAAAGACATAGATGTTTTAGGAGAGGGAGGCAATGTTAAAGATATTGTTTAACTGTATAAATATACAGAAGCATATGGTTGGCAGCTCCATGCAGGGTTTTGGGTAATAATATAAAGGAAGGAGAGTGAAAAAGACGTTGTTCTATAAGATAGAACCCTACCCCAGTGAAGTGGAGGCTTTGGGTGAAATATTTCTATATTTATTTATTTATTTATTTATGTTTTTTCAATTACATTTGTCTCTGCCTTCCCCCTATAATATTTCTATTGCAAATTACAAAGCAAGGACAGAGGCAAAATAGACCATCAATGAAATATTTCAACTAAAGGAAGGTTTTACACTCTGAATATACAAACTATGAGTGTTTTGAAGATATCCTACCACCTTTGTCTCGGGAAAGCTACTTAACCTATCCCATGTGCATATTTCTTATCTGTAAAACAGGGGCTAAAACAGTACTTATAGGACCTTTAAAAGTATTAAATGAAAAAAATATTATGTGCAGTGCCTTGTATAAAGGTCACAATAAATGTTGTCAACACTTTCCTCCATTATCCCACACTCCAGCTCCTTTCAATTATGAAATTATGGAACACTGTACTTTATTGAGAGAGATATTGCAAATAGAATTTTCCAAAGTTAGAACATGTGAAAAAATTTTGATTTTCCTTGCAGATACTTTTTGCAAGTTAGACAAAAATATTAGTATCCTTCTTCCTTGATTTAACTCTGATTCAAAAGAAAGTTGTGGTTAAGCCTGAAGGAGAAAAACATAAGGCAGCCAGACACATGGCTCAGTCTTTAGGTAGGCAGGTTAAAAAAAAAATCAGAACAGTGATAGGTGAGATCTCATAGTCAGATTTGCTAAAAATATGGCTCAAAAAAGATAAGAGCCTAAAAATGAAATTACCAACTAAATGCGAATTCTGATTATCTAATCATAAGTAATCTTAACGGGTAAAAAATGAAAGGTATTTAAAACATTCATTTGACCAGAGGGACTTTGAAAAGAAGCTCAGAAATTATGGGTGAATTTAATTTTCTTTTAAATATTTATTTATTTTCTAAAAATTTCTATGGTGACCATGACTTTTATAAAATAAAAAGTTTTTCCCCAAGGATTTGTACAATGGAGAAAAAATTGAGAAGAATGTTTAGACACTTGGAGATGAGACATTCAGGAAAAAATGCTAAAGATAACAAAAAAGATGTTATTTTAGTTATGGTTCAGTGCTAGAACATGAACAGGCAGAGGGATGCACAATGAATCGGAACCTCTGGGAACTTATATTTTGCTTCAATCTAGAAAAATGTAGCTCATTCAATTCAAAGAAAAACATGCATCATTGAGAAGAATTCGTTGAAAGAGGTGGGAAGTTATTGAGAACCCCTAACTTTTCTAAATGATTTTAAAGAATTTTACAAAGATGATGTTCTTTAAATTCTCAATCAGTCACTTAAATGCTAAAATATGGCAAGGATGGATTCAGGAAACTTCACATGAAGTTAATTGGCAAAATCTTGAAATAAATATGGAAAATGTGTTAGCATCACTTGAAACTGTCATGGATTTGCTAAATCAAGGTATATCAAGTTACCCCAATTTGTAAGACATGTAAGAGGGTGCTAGAGTTAATAAATCTTGCCAGTCTCTCAAATTCATAGGCATTTTATTTTAGTAAGAGGTTCACAAAAATTTTTAGTTGCAGAAAATTTGAAACAGAAACAAAAAGAATAGTATGATAAACCTCTGTATACCCACTACCCATCTTCAACAATTAGCAAATTCCTGAGATTTTTGTTTCCTCTATTATTCTCCCATCTACCAAGTTTTTTTGTTGTTGGCACTGGAACATTTTAAAGCAAATCACGTATGTTTTATGGTTTTACTTGTTAGTACCTCAGTATGAGAAGATGTATAGCAAAATCTTTTATGGTTTGCTTAAAGATAAGTTGGAGAAATATGGACTGGATAAGAATCAAATAAGAGAATTGTTATTAGCATGAATCATGACTAAATCATGTTGACAAATGGTTTGAACTCCTCCTTGAAAATAGGTTATCACGAAAATACACCACAGGGTTCTGTCCTTTTCCCAGTCTTGTAAGGCACATTTTACCAATGATTTGGATGAAGGCATAGAAAGCATATTTAGCAAATTTGCCAACAACACATAGCTTTTAGTGAGTGTGCAATGTATTAGATAAAAGAATCAAATATTTTCCTTGCAGATACTTTTTGCAAGTTAGACAAAAATATTAGTATCCTTCTTCCTTGATTTAACTCTGATTCAAAAGAAAGTTGTGGTTAAGCCTGAAGGAGAAAAACATAAGGCAGCCAGACACATGGCTCAGTCTTTAGGTAGGCAGGTTAAAAAAAAAAATCAGAACAGTGATAGGTGAGATCTCATAGTCAGATTTGCTAAAAATATGACACCATCAGGTTGACATTTAAATGATACACGCAGTGTGAGAATTCTAACTTGGAGATAGTGCAGGTGGAAAAGATCTCTAGGTTTTACTGGACCACAATTCTCAATATGAGTACCTAAAATAACTAGACATGTAAGGCGGTGTCAATTAAAGTTTCCAAATCAAGGATGTAATCACTTTGCTATACCTGTTGTGTTATCCTCAGTTTAGAGTTGTATGTTTTGAGAGGGACATTAACAAGCTGGAGGGAATGTAGTGGAGGGTAATTAGGGTGCATGAGATCTGGAAAACATGATATGTAAAGAATGGTAATGGAACTGGGGTTATTTAGCCTCAAGAAAAGGAAACTTGAGGATGGGATTTATATGGTGATTATCTTTGAGGATTTGAAAAACAATTTTTTTATTGAAGAAGTAAACACTCTGTGTTGCTTCATAGCTTAGAGCTGGGATCAATGAGTGGAAGTTAAAATGAAACAAAATTTTGGGTCAAGATAAGAGCTTCCAAGTAATTACAGATGTTTGGCAATGGCCCTGACTCCATGGACATGTTTTCTGTCCCCATAAGAAAAGTTTACTGCAGAAGTTAAATACCTAAGAATTCTGTAGAAGTGGATTGGACACTCGGAAGACATTGGAAAGCTTGGCTGTACATTAGAATCACCTTGAAGGGCTTTAAAAATGACCAGTGCCTGGGCCTTGTCCCCAGAGATTCTAGTGCAATTGCTCTGGGCAGGGCTGGAAAAAATCCCAGCTGATTATCCTGTGCAGTCAGGGCTGGGAACGTTGGCGTGTATGAATTCTAAGAATCCTTTCAATGTGAGATTTTTTTTCATCTAAAAAAAGATATATCACTTTCATGGGGTATTTTGAAAGTTAGAATGGTAGAAAGCCTGAAGATGACAGTGAAGTCATGCAGAAAACTGAGCTTAGGGAAGAAAACACAATTGTTTAAGTGACACTAAAATTGCCAGAGGTTACTAGTGTTGGTGATAGTGAGAACAGAACCCGGTATAGACCAGTGGGGTCAGACTGAACCCTGATTCAGCAACCTCAGTACTTGGGTCCTGGATAGGGAAGAATTCAGAGCCAAGACTCAAACTATAAGAGAACGTTTATTTAGAAAGTTACAGAGGTAGGAGAAGTGAATGGTAGAAGAAGTGGGTCAGGAAACAAGTTACGGAGGCATAAGAAGGGTCCTTAGAGCTTAGGGGAGAGGAAGGTAAAGGTAACATATCTTAGGGGGAAGAAGAGCAGGAAGGAAAAGACCTGATGTGTTCCCAGAGGGAGAGTGCCCTGGGTCCTTTGTCTGAAGGGTTTTGAAGGGGAAGTCCCAGGGGAGGATTTCAACAGACTATTCACAAGTTTTTCCAGGTGTGCCCTTTCAGGGTTGTGATCACCACTAATTGGTCAGTGCCAGGGCACGGGATCATTAGTCAATGCAGCTGGTCTTGGCATCACCCACCCAGTTTTGCTGCTTTTCTGGCCTGGAGTTGAAATACAACTGAACTCTAGATGTTATCTCTAGGGAAGAAAGGTCGTGGGGCAAGGGGTTGTTCTCCCTGTTTTGCCTACTGCTAGGATCCCAGGACTTTCTGCCCTGGTGACCTTCTATCCCTGGCCCATTGTCCTTGCTCTGTCTAACTGCCTTCATAGTGCAAGTTGGAGGAGAGGGCGCCTGTAGGGTTGCAAAGGTAGTAATGAGGTTGAATGGGATGAGCATGACGGGGAGAAAGGGTGACTGAAGAAGATGGGGGTCTGAAGAAAATGCCAAAAGCTGGGTGGTCCTGGGCAAACTGGGACAGTTGGTCACCGTAAGAGTGCCCCACAGGCTCCTAAATGAGGGGAGCACAGGAAGCCTTTTGTTATCCCAGTCACTCCCCTTGCAGAGTGAAGATATCTTGTGTGTACATCTGAATGCATCACACTGGCATAGTGAGCAACTGCAAAGTTCAATATTCGTGTTCACTAGCTGTTTATTCCAGGGATGATGTCTTGCATGCTTGCCTGCCATCTTTCCAGGGCACTAGTGTTGGGCTCAGTAGCATCCTTTGGGGTGACTTGGAATTCTTTAACCTACCCCTCCCTCCCAATCCCTGCTGACACTGTAACAGCAGGGAAATTGTTACCCACCCCACCATTCTTCTGACATTGTTTTTGTAAACGTTGACTCTGACTAATATATACCTTGTAGATAAACAGCATGTTTGTATAGGAATCCCAGGAACTAACTTCAAAAGATACAGACTCTTCCTTCAGGCATCCCTGCTCCAGGAGATTTGCTGACCTTTGAAAATAAAGCCAGAATGACGTAAACCCAGGAGGACTAAACCAGGATGACACACACCGGACCATCACTATCCTTATTGGAGTGGATTGTGCTGGTCTGCATGTAGAGAACTTTTCAACCCCCTCCTTTGATCTCTTTGTTATAAAAACTTCTGCCTGTGCTGAGGTAGAGATGGGCTTTGAGAGATAAGTCCCCCATCTTCCCAGGGAAATGAGCTTTGAGACACGAGTCCCCCCTCCTCTCAGGAAGATGAGCTTTAAGACAAGTCCCTCATCTTCCAGGTGACTGGCATCTGATTAAACTTTCTTTTACATCAGTATCTGCCTCTTGAGTGCTGGCTTTCAAAGCAGCAGGAAGCTGGACCTGCATTCTGTTACAAAAATCTCCAAAGTGATTTTGAAGCTTGTTTCTTTGAAGATCTTCTTGGCAATTCCTTGGCTGCTATTTCAGTCCTCCTCCACCATTGTGTTAAACAATCCTGAAGGTGACTTCACAATGTTGGCTGGTTTTAGGGTGGTAAACAAGGGTGGCTGAGGGAATCGCCCATTAGGAACTGATAAGAGGTGTGCTTCCCCCACACATCTTCATGATCTCTTTCTTATAAAAAAAGAAAATTGCTCTGGCTGGCATGACTCAGTGGATTGAGTGCCAGCCTGTGAACCAAAGGGTCACCAGTTCGATTCCCAGTCAGGGCACATGCCTGGGTTGTGGGCCAGGTCCCCAGTAGGGGGTACATGAGAGGCAACCATACAATGATGCTTCTCTTCCTCTCTTTTTCCCTCCCTGTCTGTCTCTCTAAAAATAAATAATAAAATCTAAAAAAAAAGAGAGAAAATCATAGGTGGGATATGTTGAGTTGTTCACAAAAAGAGCACAAAGTGCCTCTGAAATGATGGGGAAAAGGCTCACAATTGTGCTTTAAATGTAAAGAATAAACTGGGTGGCCTTCACCCACTGTATCCCTAAAAGGCCTCACAACTGCTCTTCTATTTTTTTAAAAAAATTACTAGTCATTAACTAGGGGGTAGCTACAGAGAATTGTGAGTTAAAGCAGTGGTTTTCAAAGTGTAGTCTGTGGACCAGCAGCAGCAGCATTACCTTGCAACCTGTTAGAATGCAAATTCTCTGGCTTCGCCCAAGACAGACTAAATCAGAAACTCTGTGGTTGGTACCCAGCTGTTTTTGTATTAACAAGCCTTCTGGGTGATTCTGAGCAGATTTATGGTTGAGAACTGGGTTACAGAAACTACGTCTTAGGAAGGTTCTCTGAACAGGAAACTACAAGCCAAAGAAACTCCAGTCTTATCACTAAGCCTGGGTAGGGAGTAGGGTTGACAATTGCTTAGTAAAATAGGTCAAGTTACAGGAGAGAAAATTTGTAATAGAGAAGAGTAAAGTCAAAGAGTATCAGAGTGAGGAAGCAGTGGCCCATCTAATTAACTCATGTCACTACAAAATTAGAAAGGCACTATTCAAATGATTATGATTGCTAATACATACCTACATAAAGAGAAATTGTATGATATGAATTGAATTTCTTAATATGCTGCATTTTGTTTCACCTTGGAGATGTGGCTTGTTGTGAAAACATTATGTCTAGTAGGTTCTGGCCAGTCCTTAATTGAAGCTCTATGTCGACAGGAAAATAGAAACTTGCTGAATTTTAAGATGATGATTTGGCTGTTACTATTTTATTTTCTTGGAATAACAGGTGCCAAAAATGAGGAAAAGAATGTTATGATCTTAATCATAACAAGTCGACCATAACAACAGCGACAACAGTCGTAACTCCAGTTACCTTCTATTGAGTGCCTGCTGAAAGCCAACACTGCAGTGTGCTTGGCTGTTGTAGATAAGCAGACATAGTCCTTGCCCTCTGAACCAGTGGTTCTCAACCTTGGCTGCACATAAGGTGCACCAGGAAACCATTCAAAAATAGCAATGCTGAGGCTCCACCTCAGTGATTCTTATTTAATTGGTCTGGGGTGGGACTCTGGAGCTGGTGTTTTCACAAGGTTCTCCAGTGAATCTGGTGTGCAGCCAGAAGTGAGAAGGACTGGTGTGGTGGAACACTTAAGCATGTAAATAATTACAATGGCCTTAAGTGATATGAAGAATGACTCGAGGGTATTATGAGGAGTGCCAGCTAGCACAGGGTTCATGGAAGGGTTCTCTGAGGCATCCTTGAGGAAGTGACCTTCTAGCTGACACCTGAAAGCTGAGTAGAAAATAGCTAAGCAAAGGAAGTGGGGGAAGAACATTCTAGGCAGAGTAAAAAATTGCTCTAGGGCTCCGTGGCAGGGGAGGAATGGTGAAGTGAGGACTGAAAGGAGGCCCTCCTCTAAAAAGATGATTTGGCTGCTACAATTTTATTTTCTTGGGGTTATGGTAAAGAATCACAGATATCAAAAATGTGGAAAAATGTTGTGAAATGTGAAGAGTGAGGAAGTGGCAGATAAGAGGCTAGAAACCAGGGAAGGGGCAGAACATGTAGGGCCTATGGTTTACATGAAGGATTTTGGTCTTTATTCTCAAGTAATAGGGAGCTATGAAGTGTTTTAAGTAACTAGTGGGTGATGTGATCATATAGACACTTTGAAAAGATTGCTCTGGCTGCAGTGTGGAAAGCAAATTGTCAGAGGGAAGGGTGGATGCAGGGAGATGAATTAGGGGCGTGCTGTGGGAGGTGGTCGTCGTTGGTCTAAGAAGGGGGCAGTGTGATGGGGGAGGATGGGTGGACATCAGAATCTTTGGGAGGTGGAATCTCAGGACTTGACACAAGGTCTCAGTAACATTTGCTGAATGTGTTGCCTGGATGCGAAGGGCCAGGGTGATGAAGGAATGGAGGATGATGCTGTTTTTCTTGGTGTCACAACTAGATGATTAGAAAAGATGTTCACTGAGCCATAGCTCATGGATGTTGAGATTTTGAGATATGAAAAGCTATAGGATGAACAGATTTGGGGGGAAGGGAGTAAGCAAGAATTCTGTTTGAGCAGAATAGGTTTGAGGTGCCTGTGAGTCATCCAAGCTAAAAGATATAAGAGGCAGCTGAAAGGTCAAGAACACATAAATGCATACTAAAAATAAGTTGGAGTATTTCCCGCAAACGGACTGTAGTCACCGAGGCCATGGGACTGGTTGGGCACTTTTTTCATACAGAGCTCACTATGTCCTCACATCAATTTCCCAAAGTAACTGATGGAATTTTGGCCTAGGAAATGAAGATTTAGAAAGGTAAAGTAACTTGCCCAAGTCACACAGCTAGTAAGAGTCAGGGTTGAGATTCCATCCTATTGGGTCATTATATAGTCATAAATAAGGAGACACACTGTTTTTACCTAAGTGTACAGCCTCTCTTTGATCAGAGTGATTCATTCTCTGAAACAATGCAGAGTTAACTATTCTTGCTTAGAAAGGACTAACTGTGTATTTCCTTCTATTATAAACATATCATTTCAGTCTATTATTTTTGGTAATTCAGTGAGAAAATATTCCATGGAGTTTATGACTAAGCTCTGGGATCCAGGTTTGGGATTTTCTGCCCAAACATCTGTCCTCTTGTCTCCTACAATACATGCAAACTAAAGTTGAGGTTGCCTGGCAGTTCACTAAAAATAGAAGCATGGAATTGAGAAGTTAAAACACATTTGTAATAAATAAATCCCCCCCCTCCATTTTCTTGATGGAAACCAGTGTGTGCTAAAAATTCAAATCAATCTTATCCATTCATTTATTCAACTAACATAGAGTAGTGACATAGGCCTTTGATGGTTTCTGGAGATCTAAAAGGTACACTCTGTTCTCAAGGTGTTCTCCTCAATGAGACTGACATGAGTGAAAGGCCATGTATAGTATTGTGGGAGGGGTGCTGAAACAGATGCGAAGGAGAGTATTTAATTCATCATTAGAGAAGGGACAAGAGACTTTTAGGAAGACTTCTTGGAAGTGGTGACACGTAAACTGATGATCCTCAGCCTCAATTTCCTTGTAAGTTGGAGTTAGCGAGATAAAGAAGAGAGGAAAGAAGTTGTATTTTAAGCAGAAGAAAGAAAAAGAACATTGTACAAGGCACAAGAATATGAAAAGAAGGGCCAATTTAGAGACTAATACCTTGAACTACACCTGGATTGTTTGGGGACATAGCCTTAAAATTGTTGTTAAAGAGTTTGACTTTTCTTTTGAGACACATGTGTAGCACTGAAGAAGTTGACACTGATGGGTTGCATAATTAGGTCTGCATTGTTAGCTTCAAAATTGAGGATGGATTGGAAGGAGAAGAACTAGATGTGGGCAGGTCTCTGAAGAAGTTGTTGTAGGAATCCAGCCAAGAAATAAAGAGTGAATACATAGATTTGAGAGATACTTAGTGGGTATAATCAACAAAACTGGGAGTTTGATTGGAGGAAGAAGGAGACTAGGGAAACTGGGGCCATGGCAATGACCGTTACTGAGAAGATTATGCAGAAAAATTAGAGTGAGAAAGAACATTAAGTTTTAGACATGGTGAGCTTAGCTGTAGAACATCAAAACAGAGATGTCCAGTGGTATCCAGAGAATTATAGATTGGGAGTCAGGAGAAAGTTCTGGGCTGGAGGTACACATCAAGGAGTCATTGCTATAGAGATTAAGGAGTCATCCCCCTATAAATTAGGGAGTCATCACCACTCAGTTGGGTGAACGTGTTTAAAGTGAGATAAACCAAGGTTCCTAAATGGAGCTCTGTGCTACATCCTTATTTACAGGGTATAAGGAGAAAGAGGAGCTAGCAAAGTAGAAGTCAGAGAAGTAGGAGGACTACTAGAAGAGCCCTGTGTCATAAGAGCCAAGAAAGGAGAGTGTTTGTAGTAAGAAGTTAACAGTGTCAAGCCCTGGCTGGGTTGCTCAGTTGGTTGGAGTGTCCTCCTGTACACCAAAAACATTGTGGGCTTTTTTCCTAGTCAGGGCACATACCTAGGTTGTGGGTTCAACTGGTCAGGGGTGTGTACAGGAGGCAACTGATCAATATTTTTCTCTCACATTGATGTTTCTCTCTCTCTCCCCCTACCTTCCTTTCTCTGTAAAATCAATAAACATAGCCCCAGGTGAGGATTAAAAGAAAGGTAACAGTGTCAAATTCTACTTGAATTGTAAATACTGGAAATCGTTCCTTGGATATTGGTGCAAGTAGCTTTCATGCAGGGGTGTCGAGCTTATGGCCTGGGATGGCTATGAATTTGGCCCAACACAAAATTGTAAATTTACTTAAAACTGTTTTTTCGCTCATCAGTTTTCATTAGTGTCTGAGTATTCAATGTGTGGCCCAAGACAAGTCTTCTTTCAGTGGGGCCCAGAATTGCCAAAAGGTTGAACATCCCTGCTAGAAGAAAGGTGGGGCAGAATCTAAGAGTGGTGGATCAAAGAGTGGGTGAGTTGTGGGGAGGTGGAGTTTAGGAATGCCCAGAGTACAAGGAGGAAAAAACCCCCAAGAATTGGTATGGCCTAGGTCAGCTCACTGGGGATGCTGAGGGAGAGACCTGAAGGTAAGAAAAGTGGAATGAAAATACCAAAGGTCTGAGAAGATAGGAAGTCGCCTTTCCGCACCCAGTCCTGAGAGAATAGGTGGAAGATGGGTCCAACAGTGTCTTTGTAATTCAAGTTAACTATGGAGCCCCCAAGGATGGGTCTACCAGTGGTTATTCCCAGAGGTCAGTTGTAGGCAATGAAGAGTTTCCCAGAAGGTGGAGTAAAATTTTCCTCTTCAAATCATATGCTCCCAGAGTCTTTGGGTTTGCAGATATTTCTAGGAAGAATTTAAAATATTTTAGCCATCATTTCTAAGTACCATATTGTATGCTTCCTTTTGTTAGGTATGCTGAGTTTTTGCTGATGTGAATACACTTTTTCCTCCATTCAAAACATTGTAAGTCCAAAGAAGAAAAAGCATATAGAATCATTCTTTTTAAATTTTTTTTAAGTTTTACATTTTATTTATTTATTTACTTTTAGAGAGAGGGGAAGGGAGAGGAAAATTAAGAGGGAGAGAAACATAGATCACTTGCCTCTTTGCATGCTCCCGAACAGGGTCCTGGCTCATAATTCTGTCCAGGAATGAACCACTGACCTTTCGGTTTGTGGGATGATGCCCAACCCACTGAGCATACCAGTCAGGGCAGAATCACTCTTATCTACTTTGACCCCTCCAGGTCTGCTTCCTTTTCTTGCTTCATCCCTCCTACCTTGGTGAGTCTGAGCAAATTCAAGAAAGCAGACCACCAGGCTGTGAGCAGGAAGTGCACAAATTGTGGTGTACTTGTGGCTCTCTTGATGTCTGCATTGCACTTCTAAGTAAAGGCAATCTATTTTTACCTTGTGAAAGAAAGAGAATGAGAATCCTGTGAAACCACACAGGCAAGAGATGGGCATAGAAGGCACAATTCCCATTTATTATTTAACAATGATCAGTTTTTGTTTTGTTTTTTGTTGTTTTGTTTTGTTTTGTTTGTTTGTTTTTTTGCCAAGCTATCATGACAAGATAGCTTGGCAAACATCAAGTAACAGTGGGAGCAGTTGGTTTGATTATCGGTATTTTAGAGGCACATCTTTCGTCACTATGAAGAAAGACCTTTCGGGGAAATGATATATTTGAGTCATGGGCCAGGCACCTTCTCTCCCTAGACTTTGCTGGGGACACACCACACTGACCAATTCTTTTAGTTGTTGCCTTTTCACTCCATGCAGATGACCCTAAATCACCATATCCACACATTCTTTCTTCATTCAGTGTACAAAATTTGAGAAGGACACCACTTTTTTAGTTGTATTCTGGATTTGAGGAAATACTCAGGTCAAAAGATTGAACATACTTTTTAAAGCGTGGGCAATTTTGGTAGGAGCTGCTCTCATCTGTCATGTGGTGGTCTCACTAGTTTTGCTCAAGGAGGACACTTCTTTCTCCAAAGTCCCTGGACTTTTCTCTAACCCCTCCTGCCTTCCACCTTACTAAATGAGTACAGAAAATATGCTTTAAAAAATCTGGGGGCTCTTAGATTTCCCATCCCAAATATCAGTTGTATCTGTCACACCCTTGACAGAAACTAGATATTAATCAATTTAAGATTGAGTTTTCACACAAGTTTCTGAAATGCCATTACTCAGTGTTGTTGGCTGAAGAGAGCCAGCTGCTTAGATACCATATGATCTGTGACAGAATTACCATGGACATTTAGAAACTTGACCATATCTTATCCAGAGAGCATTCCCTCTTGAACTGATATATAACAGCAGAGGTGCCTAAGAGGTAGTGTCAAATTTCCCTCAGGTAGTCAAAAGACAAAGCTTTGAATCTGCCCAAAGTCCTACAAAGTGAGACCTGACAATTCTGCCTCAAAGTATACAAAAGAGATAATATTTATCCGGAAAGAATGAATGAATGGGGACCAAGAGATGGATGCTTGGAATAACCAGGCTGGTGAGTGGTTAGTAGGGTCGTAGAGTGGGCAGATAGCAAAGTCAACATTAAACCATCAATGCACAACTTCCCATTTCCTCAATGTCCATCTTCCAGGCTCCTACCATCTTTGCCATTTACTTCAAATTGGAAACATTTTTCAACTCAAAGCTTGTGGGTTATCAGGAATTTCTATTAAGAATTTTAAATTTCTTAGATAATTAAGGAAAGAAGGAAGATAGGGAAGGTCCAGAGGAAGAAGAGAGAAGGGAGGGGAAAGAAAAAGGGAAGGAGTAATAAAGGCCAAGTGGTAAAATATTTTAAGAATTGTTCAGTGCAGAAGGGAATTAACATGCAGGCCTAGGACTGCTATCCTTGGGGGACCTACTTGCATGGTGGCCCATGGCTAGTGTCAAGGAGTTTGGATTTCAGGAAGGTTCTCACCATTCTGAGATGGGGTTGGCTTGCTGTGCTTGGACTATTTGTGCAGGACACCTCGTTTGTGCTGGGCACCTGCTTTGTTTTGGGGGATTTGGAACATTGGTGAAAGCTAGATGGAAAATGCCTATTGTACTGGCCCTCAGTGAAAGGCTTGGGAACTGGGTCTCTGGTATGCTTCCCTGATAGACAACATTTCACAGTTGGGGGAATTAAGTTCCTATGGACTCTGCTGGGGGAAGGGCCTTGAGACACTTGCATCTGGTTTTCCCTAGACTTTGCCCCATGCTTTCTCTGCTGATTTTGCTTCATATCCTTTTACTATAATGAATCTTAGCTGCAAGTATGAGTATATGCTGAGTCCTCCTAGTGAATCTATATCCTTCTAGAGTTGTCTATGCCTTTGCCCAGTGAGAACATACTACAGCACACATTATTCCATATCTTACTTTTAACATATAAAATATTTGAAGACAGTTTGCATGGATCTCAATCTTTTCCATTCTTGCATAGTATTATGTATAGCTGTACTAGAATTTATAGAGCCAGACCTCGATTAATGGACCTTTAGTCATTTTTAGTCTTGCTTTTACAAATAATGCTTCATTGAACATCCCTATATGTGCAACTTTTTATACATTCATAAGTGTCATCAGCATGTTAAATTTCTAGAAGTAGAAATCTTGGGTCAGAGGATATATGTACTTGATTCTTTGATGGTGTTGCAAAATTCTCCCCCACCAAAAAGGTAATATGAATTTTTACTCCCACCCACATGTAAGAAGTGCCTGTTTCCCCACATCCTTGTTGATATATATAATTTCTATATTGAATTTTCAGTTAAATTTATGCCTTTCAGGTGTATAGTTCTATGAATTTTAATAAATATATATTCATCTAACCAAGAGTATTCTATCATCTCAAAAAGTTCCCTTATGGCCCTTTGTAGTTGACTTTCTGTCTCTGAGCTTTTGCCCACTGATTTAATTTTTTGTCCTTAGCTTTGCCTCTTCCAGAATATCATATAAATGAAATCACAGAGTACATAGCCTTTTGAGTCTGACTTCTTTCACTTAGCATAATGCTTTTGAGGCTCACCCATGTTGTGCATTTATCAGTAGTTTATGCCCTTTCCATTGCTGAGTAGGATTCCATTGTATGGTTTTATTACAGTTTTGGTGCATTCACTAGTTGATGAGCATTTGGATTCTTTTGAATTTTTGTTGATAAATAATGCCATTAGAATTACAGGTACAGTTTTTGTGTAGATAGGTTTTTGTCTTAATTCTTCTTGGGTAAATACTGAAGAATGGGATTGCCTGGTCATAGGGTAAGTACATGTTTAAGTTCATAAGAAACTGCCAAACTCTTTGAAAAGTGTCTGTGCCATTTGACATTCTTAACAGCAATGTACAAAAGTTCCAGTTGCTCTACATACTTGTCAACATTTGGTATTGTCAATATTTTTATTTTGGCCATTACAATAAGTATGTAATATTATTATATATTTATCAGACTTTTAAAGTTTGCTATTCTTATAAGTGATAAAAGTATATCATTATTTTTTCATTTATATTTACTTAATTAAGGTTAATTAGAATACATTTAACATATTGAGAATATATACTTCTTTTTTTAATTGTCTTCATATGTTTTGCCCGTTTTTATATTAGGTGGGTTGATCATTTTCTTAGTAAGTTTTAATGACTTTATATATTAAGGAAACCAAGTATTTTATAGTTGTTGAAAATATTTTCCCCAGTTTGTAAGTTATTTTGTTTATGCCATATTTTGCTGCAGGAATATTTTTATGTTGCTTCTGACTTTTGTACCTCATGGATACAAAAATGAGCATATATCAATAAGGTATAGAATACAGTGGAGAGGGGATGGGGAAAGAGGACAATGGTGGAAAGAAGGGGAAGGGACTAGACAAAGAACATGCATGAATGACCCATGGACATGGACAACTGAGTGGGAAATGACTGTGGGAACGGGGGGTGGGAGTAGAAGGAGTGGAGGGGGGCAAAGGGGGAAAAAATTGAGAAAACTGTAATAGAATAAATATGATTTAAAAATAAAAAAAATTAAAGGTACCTGAATTGCTTGGTAACAAGCCACTGGAGGAAAAAATAAAGAACACAGTGGACTGTAAGGCTAGGTGGCCTGCGTGGGTCAGTTCACCCCATCCCCACCATGACCCACACACTAGTGATATATGGCCAGTATAGGTTTTCTCAGTCTTTCTCATTGACTACAAATAACCAAGGCTTGTTGAGAAATGCAGCTGCTTTGAGAAAGTGTAGAGTCCCCAGGGCATAATTCTTCAATTTCAGATGTGGGAGAGGATTTATTTAGTGGAAGCAATGTGCTTACAGCAGAGACCATCAATACACGAGATTGTAACGCTTGTTGGCTGGGACACAGGGAATTCCTGTCTGCAGTCTCAGTGATATCACTTTGACGGAAACAACCCTCCTCTTTGCCAGCCCTACGTTTGAATATGGGATTCCACAATGCCCACAAAGACCTATTGTGCTCCATGCAATCTATGGGCGAAAGAAATTAGGAGAGGCCGAGGGGTTTGTATGAGGAGGTAGATGGTATCGTGGGAGGAAGTGAGGAGGAGAGCGAGGGAAGGGAACTTTTTTGCTTCCTTATTTCTCACTTACAGAACCCACGCTGGCATTTGATTTTTGCAGTCATTAACATTTTTAGAGTCAGGCACGCCAAGTGCAAAGTCAGTTACTTGCTGCTAATCTGAGAAGAACGCAACCCACAACATGAAGAACTGTGGGGTGGGGAGCATGGGGTTGGCAGAATCAGATTGGCAGGAAGAGCTTGTTTCCCCATCCCCAAACCCCGCTTCTGTTTCCACTGCCTGTGTGTCACTAAATGGGCTCTTCCCACCCAAAGCTGAGCCTCTGAGGCACTCACCCAGGATCACCCACTCTAGTTTAAGATAAATGTACTCCTTTTCTTACCAAGTAGCTGTGAACTGAAAATAACCAGCTAATTAACATTTAAAGGAGTAGAAATAAAAGATCATAAATAATGCAAATAACTTCCTCTGAAGTCTGTGGTTCAAAAAAATCAGTGAAATAGGATATGTGTTATTTACTCAATCACCTGTCTCTCTACCTCTCTTTTCATTCCCTTAAATACACATCTTTCTTATACTCTTATTCTCTGACTGTCTTGCCTGTGTCCATCTTCTTTGCCCTCCATCTATTTTGACTTTTGCCCTTTAACTAATTTGTCATCACTGAGGCCTTGAAGTTCATTTTTAGCATTTGTATATTTATGACATTATACTGACTTCCTTGATTTAAAAACAGGCTGGAAAAAACACAACCAAATTAAACTGCTTTATCTTCAAACTTGATTCTGGATTTATTAACTGGAAAAAAATGGGGTTGAGGAGTGTATGGAATAGACTGAGATCTTCCCATTTCCACTTGAGTGAGTTCTTTTGCTTTGGGTCAACTGAGAAGGAATGAACCTGAGTAATTTCTACATGTCTCTAATGTAGGGCCATGATTGAAGCAGTGGAATGGAGAGAGGAGGATCAAATCCTTGCACTGCCATTTGCAAGAGTTATGACTTTGAACAAGTCCTTAATGTCCCTGAGAATCACAATTTCTTCCTTTGCCACCTAGCTCTCAGCTTCTGACTATCAGGGACAAACCACTCTTTTATTTTAAAAGGTGCCACATTGTCTGGTATCATTAGTGACAACAGTCCAGACAGCCCCTCCAGCCAAATCATCAAAGCTAGTCACTTTTCATTTCTGAATGGTGAGATTGACTCCCACAGATAGCATTAGTGCTATGTCCCAGGCACTGTACTAAGCCTCAGTCATAGGGAATAGGTAGGGTAGGGCAGTGGAGAAAAGCCTCACCTCTGGACCCAGGATGCCTGTGTTTAATTCTTGACTGCAATATTTACATCAGTGTAACTTTGGGCACCTTAACCTTTCTGTGACTCAGTTTCCTCATCTGTAAAGTGATAATAATGATGATAATATTAGTACCTGTAATTATGACCTTATTTAGAAGTAGGGTCTTTGCAAATGTAATTAAGGATCTTAACATGAGATGATTTTGGATTTAAGGTGGCCATAAATCCAATGACTGCTGTCCTAAGAAGTCAAAGGAGAGGGAAAAAGGCCATGTGCAAACAGAAGCAGAGACTGAAGCGAGGTGGCCACAAGCCAAGGAACTCTAGGAGCCAGCAGAATGTAGAAGAGGCAAGAAAGGAATCTTCTCCAGAGCCTTTGGCCTTGTTAACACCTGGACTTTTAGCCTCCAAATTGTGAGAGAATGAATTTCTGTTATGTCACCAAGTTTGTGGTAATTTGTTGTGGCAGTCCTAGGAAACCGATAATAGATGATAATAGTAAATAACCTCAGAGGAGTATAATGAGGATTAAATTTGTTGCTATATTTAAAGTGCTAAGAGAAGAATTTGGAATACAGTGAAGGTTCTAAGTGTAGGCTGTTATGTATTGCTAGCTCATTGAATGTGACCTAGGAACCCTATGAAGTAGGTACTATTAGGACTTCCATTTTGCACATGAGGAAATGGAGGCTTAGAGAGACTGAGCAAAGGTGAGCTTGTATGGACTCTGCTTTCACTTGAGCCACCCCTCAGAAGTCTGTGGAGTTTGGCTTTCTGATGATGGATACTGGTGACTGTTGTCTTGGTAACCCCTTACGATGATGCTGTATCAGCCAGCACTCTTTGATCCTGAGCTGCCAATTTCAGAAGGTATAGAGAAGATCTCCATGTGATGGTGTTTACTTCTCCTTGCTGCATCTTTCCAGCCCTGGTCTTGGCACAAGCTCCACTCTAACAGAGCCAGACTTTCTTCAGATTTGGCGGTGTGATCGTCCCATGACCTGAACTCATAGGGATAGCTTCAGTACCTCCCCACAAGAGGCAGGGATGTGCTGTCTAAAAGGCTACACCCTCCCTTCTCCAAGGACTTCAAAGGCCCCAAGGCTGGTGCTGAGTGTGGATTATACCAATGACTAGAAATAAGTTATATAACTTTAGGTAAGGGAAAACTCTCACTGGAACCCACAAGGTCCTATAAGCAAGGCAACTGGTTACCCCCATCTCTTACTATTCTCCCCTCATCACTCTTCTGGCCACATTGGCCTCCAGGTCAGGGCCTTTGCACATGCAGTTCTGGTTGCCTTATATGCTCTTGCCCTAGAGGTATGCATGTATTCTTTTTATACTTAATATCACCATCTCAGAGAGGCCTTTCCTAATCACGCTATCTTTGCTCTTCACTTTTCCTTTCCTTCCTTAGCAGTTATAATTACATAACATATGACAAATTTTACTTATTTTTCTTGTTTGTTGTCTTTCCCCCTAAACTAGAATATAGCACCATGAAGATGGGATCATTTATTTGTTTTGTTCACTGCTGTAGCTCAGAGCCTAGGGCAGGTCTAGCGCAGAGCCTAGGGCAGGTCTAGCAACGAATACTTGTTGAATGACTAAAGAGCGAATACTTGTTGAATGACTAAAGAGCGAATGAAACACAGCCCCTCCCCAACAAGACCTATAGTACTCCTAAGCTGAAAAGGGTCAATCTATTAAATATCTAGAGGGAGCAATGAAGAGAAGACTACTGGAACAGCTGAGCTCTGAAGCATATGGAGAGGAATACAACCTTCTATTGAGGTTGATTTTGAAGGAGACAAGGAAAAGACTTAGTGAAGAAAGAGGGACATTGGATTCCAAGTGAACGAAATCTCAGAAATTTTTCAGGAAAAGTCAGAACCCAGAATTTATTTATTCATTCAACTTGGGATACAGCAAAGAACAAGCCAGAAAAAGAAAAAGTCCCTTCACTCAGAGAACTTACATTCTAATAGTTATAATATTAAGCACTATGATCTTTCGAACAAACATCTGTTTATTGGAATGGTGAGATGGGAAAGGCTTACATTTCCAAAGGGCTGAGAGGTCCAGGTAGACCAGTGTGGCTTGCATCTGGCAGTAGGAAGATACCTTAAATTCTTGACCAGGAAGAACTCCAGCAGTGCCAATTATGGAAGTTTCTGCAGCCACATGAAGTATGGATTCTGATAAGGAAGTGAATTAGAAAGGGTGGGGGATACCAGAAAGGGCTGTTGTAGAAGAGGTGGGGGTGACTGGAACAGGGGTCGATAGCACCATAGAAGAGGATAGGTCTAAGGCAGCTGGAATGAAGCAACTGAGAAAGTACCTTAAAGCCCAAAGGTGAGAATAATTTAAATATGTCACCAAGTAGAACTCCTTGATGGAGAGGAAGGGAGATGGCAGAGATGGTGTGGAGACTTTTACTCTGGGAACTGGGGGAATAGCAAGGTGAGTTTAGGGCCAGTTCCCTGAGCTTCAGTGATGGTTCCATCACTAGGCTGTGTAAACAAAGGAAAGGCCATAGCACCACATTGCTTATTCATCAGTGCTTGTCTATGTTTGCTGTTTTGTTTTCTACATGACAAGTCAAGGTTAGTCTGGATGTGACCCATCAGAAACTGGAAACAATTTGCATCTAGTGAGTCATACTAGATCTGCAGAGTGAAACTGTAGTTTTTGCATGAAATCTACCACATCTGGCCGACACTTCAAATCCTCTTATTAATGGAGTAAAATTTTAAGATATTATATCTTTAGTATCATGAATTTAAGGTGCTGAGATTTCTCTGTACAGCAGAATTTTGACTGAGGACAAAATTAAATAATTCCAATCTTCACTCTAATAGGATACTATAATTTAATAGGATGTCATAATGACTGTTCCTGTAAGAATCAAAAACCTTTTTTTTTTTTTTTTTTTTTTTTGCCTCTGACACAGCTGTTTGTCTTGAAATCGGTCTGTGTCTACTCACAGCCTGGGTCTCCTTCAGTTTTGTTTCTCTGTTAAATGAAGAGTTGAAACTTCTACCTACTCTCTTACCTGAAACAAAAAATCCTTCTCATTTGTCACATGAAAAAAAAAACTGGAAGGGAAGTGATAGTCTTGAATTCTCCAGTATAATGAGACAATTCAAAGGAAAAGACAACACTTTGCCATGAGATATTTTTGGTAAAAATGCTTCTTGAAATTGTTTCCCATTGTGTGATAGAAACCACATTGCTGTGATCCACAAGGCAAAGGAAAGGCTTTTCAGGGAGAAGACAGTCATTGTGAATTTTCTGTAATAGAACCAGACTATAGCAGGCATGGCATTTGAAAGAGCTCCGGTGAATCCAAGAAGAGGAGGCAGTCACTTGAGTGGTTTCTTTTTCATGATAACTCCACCTGGACCCCCATGTCTAGCACTACTTCCTAAAAAAAGTCTGGCTTCCTGCATGTGATAAGGCCTTTGGAAACTATCTGCTATAGACCATAGAAAACATAATATATTAATTATTCCTCTCTGCATAATCTAGTCAGTTACCAGAAAAACAAACCTGGTCATTTTTTTGTTACTAAAACTTTTGAAAATTGTGTATGAAAAATTCCTAAACTCTCTCTCTGATCTAAGGTGTTTTTTAAATAATTTCTTTAATAAAGTGAATATAATGAAAAGCTTGAATATGTTCTAATAATTTGGATATCACTGCAAAGGCTGGGCAAATGTGGAAAACTATACTTTCAACTGTTCAGGGATAATAATGAATTAGTAAATATTCTTATTAGGAAAAGGAAGACACCCAGCTGTTTCCCACCTCAGAATGTTTGCTGTTGCTGTTCCCTCTTCCTGAATGTTCTTACTCCTTCCGATAGCTGGTGTTTAGTCATCATCCAGGTCTCAGCTCAAATGTCACCTTCTCACAGAGGTGTTCTTGACCCTCAGTTGAATCCCCCTCCTCAACTTTTCTGCAAGTCACTGTATAACATTTCTTGGTTTTAACTACTTCTTAGCATTTATCATGACCTGAAGTCACTAATTTATGGACTACTTTCCTGGTTTAATCTATCTCCCCAACTTGATTGTGAACTCCAAAGAGGACAGACTTGCTGGTCTTTTTCATTGGATGCTAAGATTAGTGCCTGGATAGATGCAGAAGGAAAATGAGACAGCAAAATTTTCATACTTATTAAAAAAAAAGAACTAAATAGGTAAACCTTTTTGAACAGCCGGAGGGATAGTAAAGCATTCAAAATTCCACTATAATAGAAACACTGCTAGAATGTACTGCCATGGGATATTAGATTCATAACTGTTCATCTAAAGTGTGTGCTTGTTATAAGCTGTTTGTCAATATCACAACTTTGGGAACCCTGAGGTAGGTAGAGCTTATGGGGCTCTTTTCCAGATCCAGAGCCTTGGCATCAAACAGGACATTTCTGCCATACCAGTTGTATCAGGATGTTTTGGCTTCAAGATATTAAAATCCTGACTTCAGCTGAGTCTAAGCGTAAGTGTTATGGAAAGATTGGCTCAGGGTTGGTTGTTTGAGCAGCTCAGAATGCCATCAAGGACTCATTCTCTTCATCTCTGCTCTGCCATCATTCAATATCATCCCATCTGGGTATGACAATGTCTGAGGAAGAAGAGAGAATGCTTCCTTTTCTTTCCTAGACTTGTCCCAGCAGACTTCCTCCAGAATCTCATGGGCTATTTTGGGGTACATACCTATTGTTGAAACAATCACTGGTGAGGGAGTGAGATTATGTAGATCAGTCTTGTCCCTGAATTGGGGGTTATCCCTTTCCCATGAGGTGTGTGGGTTGCTTGGAGGAGTAGCAGGCCTCTGAACAAAACTTGAGGTTCTTTGGGGAGTGGAAAAGGCAGGAAATGCTGTATATTCAATCTATTGTTCTTTTGTTTGGAAGGAGTAGATAATGGTGTTGCTAAAACTTTCCCCGCTAAGTTTAATACTGTTTTATCTGATGGGTTAGTACTTGTTCAAGATTCTAGAGGTTGACCTTGTGCCCTGTTAGTGGGATTGCAAATTGGTGTGTCCACCATGGAAAACAGTATGGAGGTTCCTCAAAACATTAAAAAAGAACTACCTTACTGAGCCAGCAATTCCACTTCCGGTTACTTATCCAAAGAAATCAAAACATTAATTTAGAAAGATATGTGGATCCCTATGTTTATTGCAGCATTAATTACAATAGCCAAGTATGGAAGCAACCTAAGTGCTATAGATGACTAAATAAAGAAGAGGTGGTACCTATATACAATGGAATATTACTTGGCCATAAAAAATTGAATCTTATCATTTGTGACAACATGGATGGGTGTTGAGGGTATTATGCTCAGTGAAATAAGTCAGAGACAAATACTATGTGATTTCACTTATTTGTGAAACCTAAAGAACCAAAGAAATGAACAAACAAAACTGCAACAGAAGTACAGATACAAAGAACAAACTGATGGTTGCCAGACGGGAGGAGGAGTGGGGACTGGGTGAAAAAGTGAAGGGATCAGGAAGTACAAATTGCTGGTTAAAAAACAATCACAGGGATGTGAAGTACAGCATAGTGAATATAGTTAATGATATTGTAATGACTATGTATGGTGCCAGGTAGGTACTTCAAATATTGGGGTGATCACTTTATAAATTATATAGATGTCTGACTACTGTGCTGCACACCTGAAACTAATACAAAATAATATTGAATGTCAATTGCAATTGAAAAAAATGATTCTAGAAATTGATGCAGATTGGAGACCCCTACAGTTACTATCATTTATATTAAGTTCAAGCTTCTGCTCAAGAGCTTGAGGAGAAGCACTCATTTCAGTGTACAGATGCTGCTGCTGACCGAGGGGGAGGAGCAGGAGGAGGCTAGTCTCCTTTTTTTAGCTGTGTTAATCCCATGCCCTGTCCTTAGAGAAGTGCAATCTATTCTGGAGAACCCATCTTATTTCCATGTGTCTTTATTACTTTATCTTAGCCTGCTTTCCCAAAGCCTAAAAACAGTTTGCGGGTAGTTTGGGAACTTGAAGGGCAAGAGAGTGAATTGTCAGAGTGGAGGGAATGGGGCAACAATTCCCCGTTCCTCTATACTATATACTATTTATTCTGATCGAAGTAACTTTTGCCTTTTATATAACTCTCCTGCAGCTTTTTCATGTCCCACAGCAAGGTGAGACTAAGAACAGAATATACAAGACAATGAGGATGATGAAACAGTCAAAACCTCATAGCCTCTATACTGTTATTAATTAATATATAAATGTGGTTGAAATGCAATGTGTCATGCCAGGAAATGTCATGTAGTTTTGGGACTTTGGTGTTTGATGATGTATTCTGAATGCTTTTTCACATCTTAAATATTTTGTGGTAGATCTGAAAAATGAGGAGAGCTATCCTTGTTTTTTTTTGTAATTTGTTACTTGTACCTTGATAGTCATCCATGACTTATTAAACGAACTGCCAACTTGGGATTCATCCCTCTTCTCATTCCATATCTGATTACCGACCTAATTCTGCCCATTTTCCTTATGACAGCCACTAACTCAGTCTTGGCACTTGCCTCCTCACATTGCAGACAAATCCTTTTGTTTTTGAATTATTACCCAATTACTCTGCAAGCGCCTCATGGGTAAAAATTTTTATCTATCTTTGATATCTCCAGATAGAAATTAGACCATATAGAAAAGGGGAGGAAAATCGATGTTTGTTCATTTCTTGTTGACGTTTTATGTTCTGCTTTTGGTTTTAGATTCTGGATTGAAGGGATTTTGTTCCAGAAATATAGTGATCATCCTTGGCTTCTCCTGTGTCTTGGCTGTGATTGCTCTGATCACTGTGGGGCTGACCCAGAACAAACCATTGCCAGAAAATGTTAAGGTAACTCAAATCTGTGTATGTGTGTGGGTTTATGAGGAGACTTGGGCAGAGTGAAAAGGAAGGTTATGGTAAATCAGAGTACGGGAGGAGCTGCGGTTCTGCAAGGCCAGGAGTAAGTCACTATCTATCACATTAGGGAAGTAAAATGGAAACGGACGCTCATTCTGAAAGGGGGAATGGCCTTGAATCAATCAACAATGGGAAGATAACTGTCGTTAGGATTGTGCAGCAAATTAATTAAATAAATAACAGAAACAAAGGCTTTATTCACCACTGCCATATCTGTGTTATACTGTGCCGATAGTCTACTCGCTGGTGCCATCTCTACTTCTTACTCATTGTTTCACTGTGTATATGTCACAACACTGTACTCTTTGTTCTTCTTACTCCGTCATTATCGCTATCACCAAAATAGTCGGAAAGCTCTATATGAAGCACATTGGAAGTCAAAGATTGTGGGGAAGACTTGTTTCTCATCTCCAAAATACCAAAGAACACAGCAAAATCAATTTTTAAAAAACACAGAGAAATGAGTGTCAGAGGTAGGAATTTGAAATGAATTCATGAATGGACAGATTTCTTGTGAAATTTCCACATTTGAAGAGCTAGTTAATGTCATTAAAAATAATTAGGGTCATTAACTCTGCTGCGATTTATTTCTCCTTCCTTTCAAATTCATCAAGGTAAAATTTCAAAGACATGAGTATCTCACAAGTACCTTATAATATAGTCAATATTTTATTTAATCCATTAATTAGAAAGCATGTGGTAAATTTAAATTTATGTTGTAAATATATCATTTTAATCTTTCATTGAAATTATGGTAAATTAATCTATGAGGATATATCCAGAATATACTGATATGCTAATCAGCACATTTGTACATGTGGGCGGTGACATAGTCAGGAGTTAACTTGACTGCAGAGGCCCTGGAATACATGTGCAGAAGTATATTTTCTTGTAGTTGAAGATATTAGACTGTGAACCTGGAAATAAGGATGCATATTCCGGGCCGCTGAAACTTTTACCACCCACCCAAATCACTTGCTGTAGAGCAGAAGCCTGGATGCTACATTGGCATCTGTTTGCCATACAAATTCAACTCAATTGGGACTGTGCACAGCAGCTCCTTTGTCAGCATGGAAGGCTGACACCATCTCATTGGCAATCGCCTCTTGCCTTTTAATGTTGAGTGATGTCGGCTTTCTTGGCAAAACTTCACTCACAGTTGAAGGCTCATGACATCTCAACTCTGTTATTTGTTTACCAGTTCAAAAAGTACATGATTGCTTTCCTGATTTGACCTTTTTACATGTTTATTATTGCATCATTGGCGAGGGGGCAGGGAGGGGGGACTGCCTAGGAGGCAAAATCCATGACAGACTTGAGCTCTGTGTTCCTAATGAATACTTGTCTTGAATGATGTTCTCTCATTCTCAGTGGTCATCTTAAAGTCTGTCGTGATTAATATCGTAGTGTTGGCCTGGCAAAATGGAACAGGATCTCTGGCATTTTTAAATAAAAGGTATGATTATTGAAGAGCAGAAGCTGGCATCTGAAGTGAATCTTTATAGAAATATCACTGGTTTATTTTACTCAAAGATCACCTTATATATGCAAACTAGCCATTTGTTGAGGTTGTACACTGATTTTAATAAGATTCCTGGCATATATTGAGGGCAGAAATATTTTAGGAACTTGTCTTTGGTGATGGCTTTAAGCTATGTATACTGTCTAATTTGTTAGTCATTAACCACATGCAGCTCATTCAATCCAAGTTAAAGTGAAATGAAATAAAAAAAATTGTTGTTCACTTTCACTAGCCACATTTCAAGTGCTCAATAGCCTCATGTGGCTGGTGGCTACTGAACTGGACAGTGCAGACACAGAGATTTCCATTGCTGCACAAAGTTGTATTGGATATTGCTGCTTTAGAACTTACTCTATGATAATATTTTTGAAATCATTCAAAACTAAGTTTGATCAGGAAGTTACATGCTAAAACATGTTTAAAATGTAAAATTAGGACCAATACATGAGACTTTTTTTTTCTTGCATGATTTGGAAATTAATACCAAATATCAGGAGCTACTAAATTGTTTTGAGTAGTTTGTTGGAATAAATGTATTTCCTTCCAAAAAGTATGATTTAAAGATAACATATTTAGATATTTGTACCTGGTAAATTTGTTTTAAAACACATCATCTCTTTATGACCATACCTAATTCAGCATCTCTTTATTCATTCATTCATACATTTATATATCAATAATTATTATTTAAGTATTTATGTCAGGCACTGGGCTACACAATTGGGAAGCCAACATAGCTATGACTGAGTTTATCATCTAGGGAAGGAAACACATTTAATAGATGACAAACTATTAATCACAATTGTGATGAGTGCCACAAAATGAAAGTTTGATGGGCCAGGAAGTTTTCCCTAGGAAAAAAATGGCATTAACAATACTATCTGAAGGGCGATTAAAAGGTAGCTGGGAAAGAGCTGGGTAAAGAGTATTCTAGGCAGAAGGAAAGCAAGTGCAAGAATCTCACAGCAGGAAATAGTTGGAAACCTATCACAAATTGGTTGGCGAGCAAGAGCAAGTCGTACATTGGATAAAGATGGTGAGAGAGGTGGTGTGGGCAGGGCCTTGCAAGTCAGCCTGAGGATTTTAGTGTTAATCCTAAACCAATGGGAAGTCAATGACATGATTTGTGTTTTGAAAAGATCACTCTGGCTGCAATGAATTAGCAGCAGGAGGGATAAGAAAAGATAGAGGACAGTAGGTTAGAGGCTATTTCAGTAGTTTTGAAGGAGGGGAAAGTTTTGAGTTTGATTTTTGAAGAACTGTTTTTGAGGTATTGAATATGAAAGGGGAAATGGCAAAGAAGCAGTTGGATATTCAGATCTGGACGTCAGAGGAGAGACCTGTACTACTCAATAGAAATATCACAAGTCATATTTTAATTTTTCTAGTAGCCACAATTTTAAAAAGTAGAGGAGATTAGCTCAGTTTGTTCATTAGATTCCACATATGAGTGAAATCACGTGGTATTGTCTTTCTCTGACTGGCTTATTTCGTTTAGCATAATATTCTCGAGGTCCATCCATACTGTTGCAAAGGGTAAAATTTTCTTCTTCTTTTAATGGCCGAGTAGTGTTCTGTTGTGTAAATGTCCCATAGTTTATCACATGCTTTCTAACTAATGAATTAAATAAAATATCCACTCCTCCACTGATGGACAATTGGGCTGCCTCCATATCTTGGCGATTGGAAATAACACTACAATGAACATAGGGTGCTTATGTTCTTTCGAATTCGTGTTGTGGTTTCCTTTGGATATATTCCCAGAAGCAGGATAGCTGGGTTGAAAAGCAGATCCATTTTCACAACTAACAAGAGAAATGGGGACAGACTCAGAGATGGAGAGAGGATGACAGCCGGTGGTGGGGGAAGGTTAGGGATACGGAGGGACTGAGCAAAAGGAAAAAGGACTCATGCACATGGACAATAGTGTGGTGACTGCTGGGGGGAGGAGAGTGTATAGGGACTAAATGGCAATGGAAAAAATATACAATGAAGATAAAAGTACAACTTTTAAAAAAGTAGAAGAGGTAAAATTAATTTTAGTAATATATTTTATGTAAGTGAATATATCCAAAATACAGGGGTGGGCAAAAGCAGGTAAGAACTCTGTGCCAAAGTGTGCTTGAGTGTGGCAAATAGATTACAAAAATGTGTAAATAATGAAGGCCAGCAATTTGAGCACTTACGATGTTGTACCTAAGTATACTGTGCCACTGTGACATTCTTTGGAGTTGATAAAGCTACTGTAATAATCATAACCTGCATGTCTTTTTCAATACAAGCAACTGTAAACATATTCTGCCCCACCCCTGTATTATTATTTCAACATTTCATCACAATAAATAATCATTAATGAGATATTTTACATTATTTTTTTCAAACTATCTTAAATTCCAGTGTGATTTTCCACTTACAGCACATCTCAATTCAGACTAGTCACATTTCAAGGGCTCAATCGCCACATGTGGCTTAGTGGCTAGTGGCTACCTTATTTAGTCTAGAGGTCTAGACTAAAGATATATCTCAGACATCATTGATGTATTGTAGCCTTAAGAACTGTTAAGATCATAGGAATGGAGTAAAAAGTGAAAAAAGAAGAGGGCAAGGACCGAGTCCTGAGGGATTCTATCATTTAGAGGGTAAGAGTAAAGGAATTTCTCCTAAACCACAGTGATAACACAGCTTTGCATGGTGATTTGCAGTTTATGAATTATTTCCATGCTCAATTCAATTTCTTCTTCCAAGCAATGTTGTAAAGAATGAAAGATTATCCTCATTTTATACATAACGAAACAAGGATCTTAGAAGTTTTCTGATCCAGAGAGTAAAGTTCTTTCCATTTGTCTTAGTTTTGCTAAACAACACATCTTAGTAATAGGAATTGAATGCAGAATGTTTATATTTGAAAGTAATCTCCAGCAAACAGGGAAGAAGAGAAAGCTACCCAAAAAAGGGTGTTATGAGTGTAACACCACATTGGACGCTTGAGGCTTGATCCCACCAGGACCCTCAGAAGAGCTGCAGAGAAAGCACTTCAGAATCATTTGCCTTGGGGATTTATCCCCTGGTCCTCCTCCTCTGTTGGTTAAGGGTTGCCCCATTGGGTAACTCTCTGGCATTGCTGGGTTGGCACATGTATCAGTGGGGCTCTATGGGTACCACAGAGGACCTACTAGGCAGCATGAGAGAAGATGCTGAGCAGAAATAAAGAGTTGAGAGGTATAGCTGGGGCTGGAGTAAAAAGCTGGCCACAAAGATGTGAAGTGGCCACAACAGGTATCTGAAGCATCATTGCATCTATTGCTTTTGGTAGGGGAGAGAGCATTTGTACAAATAGTTTCAATACAATAGACACATTAACACAGAGATAAATGTACAGTGCTGTAGAAGCCCAGAGGAAGGAGCACCCATATGCCTGGTCATGTGAAGATATCACAGAAGAGGTGACTTTGGACCCAAGGAATAAGGAACACTAAGGCATTTGCCAGAGGTGAGGTTGGGCCCTCTTTCAGACAAAGGACATACCATGTGTTGAAGAGCGGCAGCTTAAAATAGCAAGCAATTCCTATGGAATCACCAGAAGTCCAGTATGGTTGGATTACGGACTATGGGGGCAGGAAGGAATTGTGGGAGAGAAGACTTTAATCTAAGCTTAGTATACCAGGCTCAGGGGTGGACATCTCATCCATTAAACTGCAGTAGTGCTCAAGGTTGGCACTATATATAGAAGCACCTGGGGAGCTTTAAAAATGTACTTGTATCTATTTCTCTTAGCAATATTCTTCACAATGAAAAAAAGACAGCCTACTGAATTGGAGAAGATATTCACCAATGGCACATTCGATAAGGGGGTAATACCCAAAATTTATAAGGAATTCATACAACTCAACACCAAAAAAACCCTCAAACAATCCAGTTAAAAAATAAGCAAAGAATCTGAATAAACATTTCTTCAAAGGGGACACAAAGATGGCCAATAAACATATAAGATGCTCAACCACACTAATCATCAGAGAAATGCACATTAAAATCACAATGAAACATCACCTCACACCTGTTAGAATGACTATCATCAATAAATCAACAAACAAGTGACAGAGAAGATGTGGACAAAAGAGAGCCCTCGTGCACTGTTGGTGGGAATGCAGATTGGTGCAGCTGCTGTGGAAAACAGTATGGAGGTTTCTCAAAAAATTAAAAATGGAACTGCCATATGACCCAGCAATTCCAATTCTGTGCATATATCTGAGGAAGCCCAAAACACTATTTGAAAAAACATAGGGGTGAACATATGCACCCCTATGTTCATTGTAGCATTATTTATAATAGCCAAGATGTGGAGGCAACCCAATGTCCATCAACAGATGAGTACATAGAGAGGTGGTGGTACATTTACACAATGGAATACTACTTGGCCATAAAAAGAAGGAAATCTTACCTTTTGTGACAGCGTGGATGGACCTAGAAGGTTTTAGGCTAGGTGAAATAAGTCAGTCAGAGAAAGACAAATACTACATGTGAAATCTGAAGAACAAAATAAATGAACAAACAAAATTGAAACAGGTTCATAAACATAGAGAACAGCCTGATGGTTGCGAGAGGGGAGTGGAGTTGGGGGACTAGGTGAAAAAGGTGAAGGAATTAAGAAGTACAAATTGGTAGTTTACAAAATAGTCACGGGGATGTAAAGCACAGCATAGGGAATATAGTCAATAATATTGTATGGTGTTAGGTGGGTACTAGAAATATCAGGGGAACACTATGTAAAGTATATAATTGTCTAACCACTATGCTGAACACCTTGAATTAATACAAAATAACACTGAATGTTAACTGTAATTGAAACATTAAAACATAAATAAATAAAATTTAAAAATACTTGTGTCTGGGCCTTACCGTGTCAATTAAATTAGAATCTGAAGCCAGACATTGGTGTGTTGTAAAAGCTTCCCAGGTGATTCTAATGAGTACTCATGATTGCAAACCACTGCTTTGAAGGTTTCAAACAGGGAGGTGATGCTCAGATTTGTGTTCCCAAGATTCTTCTTGACTAGAGAGCATATTAGAGGAGAGACCAATTAGGATGCTCCTGCCATGATCTAGACAAAGTAGATGAGGTTAGAATTAAGGTATTGTCTGTGGGATGAGGGTACAATGTGACAGACCCTTAAGCTGACCAGATCTTAGTGATCATATTCCTTAGAGGACCCTTTAAGATCAAAGTGGAGCACCTTGAGACAGTAATGTTGAAAACAACCCCTGCTTGCTTCTGTTTAAATAGCGTGGTGGCCATAACCTCTCCTGGTACAACCTCATACATGTGAAATCTTCACCTGTCTCTCTAACCCGTTCCTCTGATTCTTCATTCCTGTCCATTCCTGTGCAGATATAGTTATTCTGCCTGCCCAATTTGTGACACAGCATGGGCCATAGACTCAACACTGCCTGGGTTTGAACCTCAGCTCTGCTTTTTATAGTTATAGGACTTAACCTCTTGGAGCCTCAGTTTCTCCAACTATAAGATGGAACTGATAATTGATATCTCATAGATTACTGTAAGAATTAAGTGGGATAGAGTAAATGCAAATGTGAGGCACGAAGCAGGTCATCTGTTCCACTGTGGCCACTAAGTGATTAATGTGTTATCATCTTTGCAGCCTGTCTGCCTGGTGACAGATTGCCACCTCTCTTTATCCCTGTTTCTTCTCATCTGACTTGCCCTTGTCTAACCCAGCTCAGTCCTCGACCAGCCCTCCAGTCGTAATGAATCTAGTCTTGTCAACTTCTTGCTTAACCCAGTTTGGATTCAGCCTTGCTGCGGAGGTGGGGGCCTCATGCCTGGGCCACATCTGACAAAACACAAGAACTCCTTAATGTAGTGATGTGTTTACATGCCAAACTACATAGGTGGTAAGCACAATGAGGACAGGGACTGGGTTTCAGTTGTCTTTGCATCTATTTTATTATTTACTTCATTCATTCATTCAACCAATAGTCATTGACTATCTACTTTATTTTAGGCCCAGTGAATAAGACTGGCAAAACCTTACCCTCATGGAGCTTATAGCCTAGAGGAAGAGATAATCATTAATCAGATAATCACAAAATAAATGTTAAATTGCAACCATCACAGCATCTGACTTGGGTGGTTGCCTCATAAAAGTTTGCTGACTCTGTGAAGAGAATGAACAGGTAAACCTGCTCCCTCTTTGGATGGCAAGAGCATGTGAAGGACCAACCTGATAGCAGGGTTTGTCAGTGTGGGAGGCAGCCTCCTTCCTCAGGATCCCCTAAAGTCCCTAGTTCCCCAGAGCCTCCTCACGTTCAGCTTCCTGGTTGCAGGGCCTGGGAATCAGTGCTTTTTACAGGTATCCTGGGGCATCCATCCTCAGGCCATTCAAGTCTGGGAACCACTGTCCTGTTGTTAGTAATGACCACTTAAAAAAAGAAACAACATACGCCTTAATGAAGAATCATTAGCTGTACCAAAGTGTCCTCTGAGAAAGTGCTTTTGTTCTGGGTAACCTGGGTGGGGAGGTAGCTGGGAGGTCTGCTCGGTTCACCACTTCCTTAAGTGCCCACTTGCCATTGAACCCTGGCAGTTAATGAGTTGCCAGACATTTCCCTTCGCACGAACATTCCATACTCGGGCATGCACAGAGACCCACAGGGTTCTCTCAAAGGCACCAGACTGACCCAGCACCAAGCCACAGGCCTTCGTTAGAAGCTGCTCACTTCTATGGAATGCTGACTCAGGGACCAGATGGCTTTGATTTCAATCCCAGATCTGCTACTTTCTAGCTATGAGACTTTGGGCAAGTAAATTTCTCTCTCTATAGCTCAGTTTCCTTGTGTGTAAAATGGAGATAGTACTTACTCTGAGGATGGTTGTGGGGAGCAGTACCAGTAACTCACTTATCAGAGTGCCCAGCACATCAGAAGCCTTCAGTGGAGAGCAGCTGTCAACACTGCTTTGAGGGAGGTGAATTTTAGGCAAGGCCCTCACCTGTTAGTGTGTTATGGTCACATAAGCCAGCATTCCCAGAATGTCCAGCTGCTGTTCAAGGGTGGTGGCCTGTCCCCATGCATCTAATTTTTTTTCCACAATGAATTAAAGTAGTGTTCTTAATAAGCATTTGCAATTTTATCTTTTTATGGAAAATTTGGAAGGATCTGCCCTAATTTTCAACCTCAAATACTCCTGGAAAATATCTATATTATTTTTACTCCACTGGCTATTAATCTCTCATTTAAAAAAACAATACCTGGAGATGGGTAGTGGTAATGATTTAACAACAATACAAATGTACTTAATACCACAGAAGTGTACACTTAAAATGGTTAAAATGGTAAATTTTATATTCTGTGTATTTTACTACAATTAAAAAAATAAAATAAAAACAAACAACAAAACCAGTTTGTATAGAAGGTCTAGTAACTCCAATTAAAGAAAAAAGAAAGGAAGAAAATGGTTCCTAATCGTTTATAGGCCCTGCCAGCATTGCTGTATCTAATGGAGACTTGATTTGTTTATAGATTACTAGAGTCACACTCAAAATGATAAGCTTTGTTTATTCAAAAAGACTCACAGAGATGGACTGATGAGGTTGCTGAAGTAACTGTTAAGGCTACAGGAACTTTTAAGAAAGATTCTGAAGACTGATTATGTCCAAAGGGACCAATAGAAGTTAGTTACCGCACTGTTGTCTGTTACCTGGCATGGTTTTTTGGGGAAGTGGTGGTGGTGGTGGAACTCAACCCTAATGGCACTACTTTTTATTAGACTGTGAATATTAACTTCTTTTAGGACTGAAGAAGTTTAGGAGCTATATAGTTCTAACCCCCCCTCAATCATTCATTTGATTCAACAATTGCCTGCTGAATTCCTTCCTCATGCCCAACATATAGTAGAACACCCCATGGTGGATGTTGCCCATAGCAAGGTAAGCAAAACAGACCCACCTTAATGTAGCTTACAGTCTGATAGGAAAGACAGACATTGATCAAACAGCCACATAAATATGCAGTTACACATTGTGGTTAAGTTCGGTCTTTAGAGAAAAACCACAGGCACTCTGAGACATTGATTAGAAGGGTACAATCTAATCTGAGAAAGTCAGAGAAGGCTGGGATTTCAGGTTAAGGGCTTTCTGGGCAAAGGCTCCGGAACAGAAGTCACATCACCCATGTAGAACTGTGAGCAGGCCAGTATGAGCGTAGATGTTTTCTTAATGAGTAGAGGCAGAGGAGAGGGTTAAATATCCCACTTCTGCAAAGTCAGGAATAGAAGTAGGTCATCTGATGCTCCAGTTTTCTTTTTTTCTACATCTAGGGAGATGTACCCAGAAGCGTGGGCCTATGACACTTGCACAGGCAGAATTATTTCCATACTAATAATGAGGAGAATGCCCCACCTCCATATGGCCTCCAGTCTCTGTGAGCTCAGGGTCTGTTGCCACTCACCTCTCCAGGCCTTCACCAAGACCTCTCATTGGCGTCTCCTTGAACCAAGCAAGGACATTTTGACACTTTCCCCCCCAGGCCACTGCTTCTGTTCACTCAACATACCTCATAAAGATCGGTTATTATGGCTAAAATTACGTGCCTGATCAATAACTAACTTAGGACAAAGTTATGTGCATAGTAAGATACAATTCTATAAAAATCACCATGCATTTTTTAAAAATCTGGAAGGAATAAATAAAAATAACAATGATGTCTAGTTGGTGGGATCTTAAATGTCTTTTTCCTTTTTGCTTCATTTTCTAGATGCTATTTGGTAAACTTCTATACTCTTAAAATTGAAATAATAATATTAAGAAAATGTCAGATCTCTTTTTCACTACTCAAACCTTACATTTTTCTTTAATGTGAAGGACATACTCATAGAAGCTTTTAGAAATGTTTTAAATATGAGCTAAAGAGAAACATTGGGTAAGGGCGATAGCACGGCAAGGCACAGCATTCCTCAGAGCATTTCTGTAGGGGAGAGATTATGTTTAAAACAGAATTCTGTTGTCACTACTCTGGGAATGCTGGCTTAAATAAGGTTAAGCAGGTTTCTCCACTGTCAGACTTCCCTGAAGTATTCACTGCCTCTCAGGATCATGGGCCCAGGAAGGGGAGAGAGCATGCAGCGTTCTCCAAACTTCTGGGAAGGTTTATTTGCCCATATCCTTGCAATATGCATTGGGCAATACTGATGTGGTGAAGGAGAACAGCAAGTGGTGGCTACTTGGGTTCTAGATGGATCTGTTAAAGCATTAATTATATGCACCCATTAGACAAGCCCTTGAATAGTTCTGGACACAGTTTATCATCTATAAAATAAGATTAGATGGAACGAACATCTAGCTCTTAAATGGACCAGGTATGAAAATGAGTATATATGCTGGCAGCTTTGTAATAATGAGAGGTGAACTCCTAAAATGCTCAAACTGAGAGTCTTCAATCAAACTTTATCTGTCCTACAAGCAGCAAGCAATATCAGTTTTATTCTGCAAACCATTTTAGGAAACAAAAACATTTGGCACAGTGCAACAGGTTAGCATTCCAGTCTTCTGTAGACACAAGGTGAAATGCCCTTAATTCCTGTGTTGAAAAGTATGCTCGCCCTGGCTACATGGCTCAGTTCATTGGGGAGTGTCATCCTGTACTCCAAAAGGTTGCAGGTTCAATTCCCGGTCAGGACACATGGCTGGGTTGGGCATGTCCCCTAATCCCCAGTTAGGGCACATATGGGAAGCAACTGATAGATGTTTCTCTCAATCTCTCTCTCTTTCTCTTTCCCCTTCTCTCAAATATAGGGGAAATATAGAGGATTTAAAAAGGTGGGGTATACTTTACCCTCTTTTCAAACACTTGCCAAATAAAGTAGTAAAGGCTTTCATTTCTCAACTACCTTACTGTGTAAGACCTTGCAGAAACAGTCTATAGAAACAATGCTGGTTCCTTTGTTCCAATGGAAGAATGACTTTCATGTCAACAAAGACATAATGTCCTGATTCCAGATAAAGCCTGCTTGCTCTTTCTGCCTCACTAACTTTTATCATGTGCTGCTGTAGTTGGGACATTTTCTGGCAGGAAGAATTCAGGGCCCTGCTAGGAAACAACAGCATTTTGTCCTGTTTCTCACGGACCCAAAGGCCTCAGACAGCTCAGTCAGACCCCTCTCAGGCCACAACAGTCACCACCTAAGCTAATTCTTGGTTTCCTCTCACTGCAAGCCTGCTGCAGAGGAATCTGTCTGGCTTGCTTTCCTTGCTGAGCCCAAAGCAAGTACTACACAAGTGCTTTCTTTATAAGGGCATAATGCTAATTACCACAGGGAATTCTCTGCTATGTGTAACAAGGCACAGAACACTGTGGAGGTTATGGAGGTCAAGGGTCCTCACACTGCGCAATGATGATACTCCGGAGTCTGTGGTTAAATAAAGTGAAACTTGACATCTCAATAGATTCCACTTCTAGCTGTTCCCAGTAGTCCAGGGTGGTCTCCTGAATTCTCATTCTTGTCTTTCTTTTCCTTGGAAGTTCTTAAGTTCTTAGCATGTGATAAGACAATATGAGAAGATATACATGAAAACCTGCTGAATTAAGTATTATGGGTTTTTGTTTGTTTGTTTTACCTGGATACCTCAGATATTTCTGGCTAAGTGGAAAGCACAAGGAAGTACAAGCTTGTACAGAACAAAAATGCCCAACCTTAATATTTAAAGAGCTTCTTATGAAAGCCCTTTTTATTTTTATTTTTTTAATTTAATTTTATTTTTTCAAATACATTTGTCTCTGCCTCCCCCCCACCACTTTCCCTTGCCCCCTCTGTCCTTCCGTCCCTCAGCTCTTCCCCTTTGGTTTTGTCCATGAGTCCTTGCTATACGTTCCTTGACTTTCCCCTTCCCTTCCCTTTCCCTGCCCCCCCTCCCTCCTTCCCTCTTGTCTCTGTTGATTTCTTTTCCTGAAAGCCCTTTTTAAAAATATTTATAACCTTGAAAGATTGAGAATGACATCAAGCATGTGGCAGTTGAATGATAAAGGGAAGTGAGATACTACAAGGTAGTTTTTAACTGTCACAATTCCATTCTTAGCATGACTATTACTTAGGACTCCATAGAATTAATGTTACCATAAAGGAACTGGACCTGGATTGGGTCTGCCTTGGGCCAGTCTGTAGCGTGTGGGTTCTTCATGCAGGAAAGATTTCACAACACAAGTCCAGGTGATTCTGAGAATATGTTTATTAAAGCTGGGCCTAGGATAGAAGAAGCAACAGGACCGAGCCCTAGAAAGGGCTGCTTTGGCTCTTTAGAAATGTTACAGGAAAGAAATGAGCCTAGTCGGGCTGCTTTGCCCCCATGAAAGTCAGAGAAAATGGGGCCTTGGAGACAGGTTGAGGGGGTTAGCTCGGGGCAAGCTGCCATTGCCCATTGTTCCCCTTGTTGCAAGTCTCATGGGGACCCTTTGAGTTTAGGACATGCACGCCTCTTGGGAGAAGAAGAAGGGGAAGGGAAAGGCACAGATATGCTCCTGGGAGGGAGAGCGCTGACTTAGGCATCATCAACGGCAGACCACACTTGGAGGTCCACAGTTCAAATGAGCCACAAAATATGAGAACAGTAGTTAGCTCACACTTTGGAAGTGCTTCTTCTGTTTCTCTTCCTTTTGCTCTCCCATTTACTTTTCTCCATTTTTGTCTCCAGTATAAGGATGATAAATGAAAAGTACATGTGCCCCGCACAAGCCCATGGCAGACATTGTTATTCAATCATGGCATTTTGTTCCTAATTAAACCCAGGGCCGTAATCAAAGATGAATATTAATTGATCAAAATGGGCATTCCTTAGTCTACTCCTGGGTAAATACCCCAGAGAAATGAGAGCTCATGTCCACAAAATGGAATGTACAAAAATGTTCCTGGCAGCTATATTCTTAATAGTCCCAAACTGGAAACAACTCAAATGTCCATCAATATTAAAGTGGATAAAAATATGCATATAGTATATGAAAATAATGAAATACTCTACAGAAATGAAAAGGGATGAATTACTGATACACACAGTTTGAATGCACCTTAGAGACATAATGTACAATGAAAGAAGTTAGCCATAAAGGAGGCACACTATGTCAGTCCATTTACTGCAGTTCAAAAAAACAGGTAAAAACTCATCCATGGTGATAGAAGTCAAGACTTTGGTTACTCATGGGGGAAACCGACTAAGAGGGACACCAGGAAACCTTCTGGGGGCTAGAAAATATTCTGTATCTTGATCTTGGTGGTGGTTTATATGGATGTCCACATAGGCAAAAATTCACTGGGATGCACAGCTGAGATTTGCATATTTTGCTATAGTTCTCTTTCACTAAAAGTTCTTAAAAGGGGGCAACAGGTCACTTCTGGTCAAGGACGGTGGCATAGGCACACATGGCTTGCCTCCTCAGACAACCACATCAAAATTACAACTAAAATATAGAATAACCATCACTTGGAACTGTCATATATTGAGTTGAATGGAAGTCTGACAAACTACGGACTTAAAGAAACCACATCTACCCAAACTGGTAGGAGGGGCAAAGACACTGAACCAGCTGGTCTCTTACCAATGTGTGGTGGATAAAAATTTGGAAGGGACATCTCAGGAGTGAGGAGTCCCAGTCCCTCACCAGGCCCTCCCAGTCCAGGTTCTAGTGCCAGGTATATAAGGCCCCCCAACTTCTGGCTGCAAAAACCAGCAGAGATTGAGTTGGTGGAAGAAACTTCTGGAGTCCCAAGTTCTTCTTAAAGAACCCACACATGGACTCACCTACTCAGACTCACTCCAGCACTGGTATAGCAGCTTGAAAGGCACCAGTGGCATACTGGGAGAAACTGAGGTACATGCAATCAAGGTGAGCAGAGGCCATTATCCCTTTTCTAAATCCTCTCCCAACAGAGTCAGCAAGCTGGTGCCATATCTGAGACTCCATCAATCTGGCTAACACTGTTTGACCCATCTTGGAGATCCCTAGGGACTCTGCCCCACCAAACTTAGGGGCCCATGTAAGCTGTCTTTGGTTCATGTTCACAACTTCCTAAATCCTATCAAACTAGCAATAGCTGGCCTCAGTGAGCCCAAGGCAAAGTGACAGCAGCAGCCAGACTAGATTCATAGCTTGGCTTCTTCATCTGGGAATCTCCCAGCCTAGCACAAGTAGCAGCCATGTCAGATTGCTTTATAGCTCAGGCAGGGTAGCCTAGGGCAGAACACAGGTGGGGGCTGACCTTGGCCTGTACCACCTTGGAAACTTCAGGGCCAGCACATCCAGTGGATAGCTACAGACAATGTTGGAGCACCACCACCCTGCCCCTGCACAGCTGATCTTCCATGGAGCGTGGAGGTTGGTGGTCAGAGGTCAGAGCTGATCCTTGCAGCTGACTGGCCTAGGTAAATCCCTCCCATTGCTGCCAACAGCATGCAAAGCTCAACTACAAGAGGAGGGTGTGTACTCAGCCCACACAAAGGGCATACCTTGAGTACCCAGCTTGGATGATAGGGGAGGCTGTGCCACTGGACCCTACAGGACACCTACTTCATTAGGCCACACTACTAAGGTACAGAGTCAAAGCAGCTCTACTTAATACATAGAGACAAACACAGGGAGCTACCAAAATGAGGAGACAAAGACACATGGCCCAAATGAAGGAACAAATCAACTCCAGAAAAAAAGCTAAACAAAATGGACATAAGCAATCTCTCAGATGCAGAGTTCAAAACACTGGTTATAAAGATGCTCAAGAAACTTAGTGAGGACCTCAAAAGCATAAAAAGATCCAGTCAGAAATGAAGGATACACTAAGTGAAATAAAGAACAATTTACAGGGAAACAACAATAGAGTGAATGAAGCCAAGAATCAAATCAATGATTCAGAACATAAGGAAGCATAAAACAACCAATAAGAACAACAAGAAGAAAAATGAATACCAAAAAAATGAGGAAAGTAGAAGCAGCCTCTGAGACAACTTTAAGAGGCCCAACATTCATATCATAGGGGTGCCAGAAGGAGAAGAGAAAGAGCAAGAAATTGGAAATCTATTTGAAAAAATAATGAAAGAAAACTTCCCTAATTTGGTGAAGGAAATAGACATGTAAGTCCAGGAAGCACAGAGTCCCAAACAAGATGGATGCAAAGAGGCATAATTAAAATGACAAAGGGTAAAGATAAAGAATCTTAAAAGGAATAAGAGAAAAGAAGTTAGTTACATACAGGGTGTTCCAATAAGACTATCAGCTGACCTTTCAAAATAAACTTTGCAAGCTAGAAGGGATTGGCAAGAAGTATTCAAAGTCATGACAAACAGGGACCTACAGCCAAGATTGTTCTACCCAGCAAAGCTATCATTTAGAATTGAAGGGCAGATAAAGAGCTTCCCACACAAGAAAAAAGTAAAGGAGTTCATCATCACCAAACCATTATTATATAAAATGTTAAAGAGACTTTAACATCAAAACTGTAAACAATAAAATGGCAAAAAATACATATCTATCAGCAATTGAATCTAAAAAACAAAGCAAACAAGAAGAACAGAGACAGAATCATGGATACAGAGAGCATTTTGATGGTTGCCAGATGGGAAGAGGGTATAGGGGAATGGGTGAAGAGGTGAGGGGATTAAGAAGTACAAACAAATAGTTACAGAATAGCTATGGGGATGTAAAGTACAGTATAGGAAATGGAGTAGCCAAAGAATTATGCGCAGGATCCATGGACAGGAACATGGTGTGGGGACTGCCTGAGGGAGTGTGGGGTGCTGAGTGCGAGAGGCAAAAGGGGAAAATCAGGACAACTGTAATAGCATAATCAATATAATTTTTAAAACATAAAAAGTCTAATAAAAAAAAGTGGGCACCCATATGAAAACTATTGTCTAGTCCTTGGTCCTATATTTCTCTGTATAAGGAGCATAAGTTCTTGAGTCTGATTCAAGTTCAAGTTCTGGCACCCATTAGCTGTGTCTCTTGAGTAAATTACATAACCTTTTTGTACTTTAGTTTCCTACCTATGCAGAGGGGATAAAAATACTTCCTAATTTGCAGTACTGTTCTGAGGGTTAAGTTGGGTAATTCTTATAAAATGCTTCATAAAACACCTGCTTGGTACATTTAATATACTCATGAAATATGAGCTGGGGACTTTGTTTTTCTCCTGTGCGCTGATCACCTAGTTCTTACTTATGCTGTCTTCCCCCAACCCAACATTCTTTCTTCCTTTCATCACCCCCTACTCTTAAGAGCCCCGACCATGAAGTTAAAGTACATATCTCTTAAAATTTATTGAGTACAATTTATAGTTGTATTTGTAATAAAAAAGCAAGCAAGTATAGTATTTTCCATGTGTCTCTTCCAAAGCCCAAACCACATACCAGACCAATTAAATTACATACGCGCATGGTGGAAGACAGGCATCAGTAACCTTTGAAGCTCTCCAGGTAATTCTAATGATTTTTTTTGTGGACATAAGTTTAGGAACTACTAAAATAATGGCTTTCTATTCCCTCCATATTGTCTCAACTACTTGAGCACGTGGTTCAGAATCTTGGCTGCACAGCAGAACCACCCAAGAAGCTTCTAAACAAACTGATGCTCAGGCCCCTCCGCTCCCCGCCCCACCCTGTAAGGCCTGGATATTTCTAATGTGTAGCCAGCATTGAGAACCACTGTGCAAGAGTGGTTGGAGTTCTGGAGTTCTTGTAGAGGTTGTAATCAGGGCAACTCCAGGCAGTCTCCCCCGCCCCTGCCCTCCATGTTCCTCTTGAATTAAAATACTTTCTTCTCACATTTTTGAAAATTCCTGTGTTTTCTTTTTTTCTGCTGCAAGCTGAATACGGAGAAGAACAACATAATGCTGATAAGTTCTTGGTTTGTTTTGCCCTCAGTATGGGATTGTGCTGGATGCAGGTTCTTCTCACACCACGTTGTACATCTATAAGTGGCCAGCAGAAAAGGAGAATGACACAGGGGTGGTGAATCAGATAGACGAGTGCAAGGTAAAAGGTAAGATGAAGGAAAGGGGAAGGGGGGACAGTGGGACATGAGACATATGTGGCAACTGGAGCACACAAAGGAAAGCAAGTCAAGCGAAGAACACTGTGGAGCCGCTATTGTTATTTTGTAATCATTATAAAAATAATTTGAAATCATTAAATGGTTGAGCCCTTGAAGCATAAACTTAAAAAATAACTGAGTAATAGCACCTCCCATCAACAGGACACTTCTGTGTGCTGTGCACCAACCTAAGTACTAAAAATGTTATTTCATCTTCACGATCTCCCTTTGAGGTATGTATTTTTATTCTAATTTTTAAAAATGGGGGCACTGAGGTTGAGAGATGTTATGCCACCTGTTTAAGCTTGCTTGAACTAGTAGGTGATGGAACTGTGATTCAAATGGAGATTTCCCCAACTTCAAAACCATCTCTTAGCCAGTGGTTCTCAAATTTGAACCCCCTAGAGGGTTTGTTAAAGCACAGGTGCTGGGCCCCACCCATTCTTGAAGGCCAGACTTTTAAAAATGCAAACAATTAGTTGATAACTTAGAATTGATTTTCTTATTACGGTTAAGTAACCAGGCTGTTTAAAAACCTATGAATGGTAAGGATAATGTATCTGGATAATTATCTTTAAACCAAATTATCACTATAAAGCCCTTGATAGTGTGGATATTTTTAAAGTGAACTGAAATTGTTAAGTGTTAACTTCAAAAAGCTTAAGGAGTCTTGGCTCTAATCCTTTCCATAGCAACAATTAGCTTTGCTCTAATACTGGAAAAACAGCCTTACTAGGGAGATAGGGTATCAGAGTGGAAAAACCACTGAGGAGACATGGAAGAAACTGCTTCAGAAATTTTAGGGGTCTAGCTATGATCACATAGTTAGTTAGTAGCAGTTCCTATCTTTTCAGTAAAAGCCAAAGTACCTGGTGCTTATTTTAAGTTTTGTTTTAAATGTTACCTCCATCCGTTTAGATCTTCTAGGAATTATTGTGGTTAATTATAGTTTTGTGGAAGAATCATAAAAAAGTAGCTATATAGAGTAGTTATCTGTGAGAGTCCCATTAAAATCTGAACCTTAGAAAGGTTATGCAATTGTATATGAAAAGTGTGCCATCCAGTGGCAACATTGCAAAACAGTGAACAGACCCAGCCTGAGGTCTGAAAATAAGTCCCTACTAAGGCTCGGTTGGTTCAGTGAGTTACCCTCAAAGTAGAGCAGACTAATGTATAATCACATCAATAAATTATCTTCTTGAATTTTATCAGAAAACACCAGTCTTTTGCTCTAATACTGTCAAAGTGTTCTATATTTTGAAATAATATTGTCATCTGCATCTACATCTTCTTCTAGGTCCTGGAATCTCAAGTTATGCTCAGCAAACGAATAACTTAGGCATTTATCTGACTGCATGCATGGAAAGAGCCAGGGAAGTGATTCCAACATCCCAGCACTTCGAGACACCTGTTTACCTGGGAGCTACAGCAGGCATGCGGTTGCTCAGGTATAGCAACACATAGGAGAGTGCCACAATTCCCTAATACCTACAATCCTCCATAAGTGGGTAAAACTCCCCAACTCAGTATGTGTAACTTTGGGAGTTTAAGTATGTTTTAAAAAAAATCCCTCTTGCCCTTCTTTCCCAGGAAATTCAAGGGAGCAAGGGCACAAAGAGAGAAAGATTGAGCCTGTATGAGGTCTGCCCAGGAAGTATCCAGACATGTAATACAAAAAGTAGATACTTTTATTGAAGAAGATACAAGATACAAGAAACATTGTACATAGGACAATGACACCTCAGTCCCCTTCAAAGTAGGCACCTTGGAACCTTACACAGTTCTCCCAGTGTCTCTTCCACTCTTCAAAACACTCTGTAAAATCCTTTGCTGGAATTGCCATCAGCTGCCCCATCATATTTTCCTGAATCTCATTGATGGTCCAAAATCTCTTTCCTTTCAAAGGTGTTTTAGTTTTGGGAAAAGCCAGAAGTGCCAGGGCATTAAATCTGAGCTGTAGAGGGACTGAGTCACCTGAGTGATTTGATGTTTCACCAAAAAACTCTGCCCAAGATGTGATGCATGAGCGGCTGTGTTGTCATGATATAGCTGCCAATCACTAATTGCATTGTCCCCAAAAGCCTTCTGAACCATCTGAATAGTTTCTGTGGAGGAATGTTCAAGCTTAAAACAAAATTTGATGCAGAATCATTACTCTACCTATTCAGTTATTTTGAATGCAATGGCCACATAGTATACGTGGTCACTCAATGGCATCTACCATCCCACTGACCAGTACAGTGAAGTTGTCATTGTTCAGGCATGCTCATTCCAGTCCACTCTCCTTGGCTGCCAGGTTACATCAATGTCATGCAAACTGTTCTCATTATATTAACAATGGCTGGCCTTTTTCTGGACAGACCTCGTATACTTTGGGATTTGGGGCTACATATTTAGCCATTCGATCTCTGAAAGTGAGATGACCCAAGGAGAGTCACAGATGTCCCAAGACACGAATATTCACAACTAACACATTTTTCATCACCGCTTAATATTTTGTGCATCACTCATTCATTCACTTGGTCATTCATTCATTCATGCAGCAGGTATTGACAGATTACTCTGTCTGAGGATATGGAGTAGGCATTCAATTGGCCAAAAAGTTTGTTTGTTTGTTTTTTCTATAAGATGGCTCTAGTAACACTTAGATGTCTTTAACTTCATTCAAAACATCTTTGTTAAATTGTATTGTGACAGCTGTCTTATCAGCATGCATTGAAAAAAAACTTACCAAAATTGGTGAATTTTTGTGTATGCATTTAAATATTGAAGACAGAAGAAAATATGCAACATATTCAGCATATTATGCTTTATTATTTCAAGAAAGGCAAAAACACAACTGAAATACAAAAAAAAAGATTTGTATAGTATATGGAGAAGGTGCTGTGACTGATCAAATGTATCAAAGGTGTTTTGTGAAGTTTTGTGCTGGAGATTTCTTGCTGGATGATGCTCCACAGTTGGGTAGACCAGCTGACATTGATAGCAATCAAATCAAAATATTAAATGAGAACAATCAATGTTATACTATGTGGGAGATAGCTGACATACTCAAGATATCCAAATCAATAGTTATTGGTGAAAATGAAAAATGTGTCTCTTATTTTACAGAAAAAAATAAACAAACCTTTTGGCCAACCCAATAATTTCAGCCCTCAAGGAGATCAGAGTTTCAAGACAGGGTGATCAATGTTTTAACAGAAGGCTGCTCAGAGCTGCTACAGGAGCACACTTTGCCCTGCCCAGAATGGGAGGAGGTCAGGAGGATTCTCCAGAGGAGGGTACATGTGAGCTGAATCATGAAGGATGAGTTGGAAGGTGGGGCAAGGGCATCACAGGCAGAGCAGACATTGTGTATTCCATAACCTATGTGTTTGTGGCAACTACTATGTGTGAGCCACTGGTATCAGTGCTGGGGATACAGTGAAGAGGACAATGTCCCTGCCTTCCTGGAGCTTGTGTTTTAATAGATGTCAAGGCAGGAACGTGAGAGAGACCAGGGCATGTTCAGAGGACTATAGATAGAACATAGGGTGCAGATAGTAAAATAATAATGGTAGTAGTAATTATATTAGCAGCTTGTATTTGTTGAGCCCTTACTATGTTCTTATCACCATGCTTTAATCATACTAACTCTATGAAGTAAGAGGCATTATTAACTACCATTAACCAGGTAAGGAAACGGTGGCTTATAAATGTTAAATAACTTACCCAGGGTCACACCTGGTAAGTGGTAAAGTCAGGATTCTGAGAAGGCAGGTTCTAGGTCACACAGTGCCTTGCAGAGCATGCTAGGGAGTTTGGAGTTTATCTGGAAGATAATGAGAAGACATTAAGTGATGTTATACAGCGGGTGCCACTGGCAGAGAAAGTGGGCTGGAGGGAAGGAAGACTAGGGATAAGGGGGACAGGTGGTAGGGTATGGAATTCATACAGATGAGAGGTTACAGGAGTCTAATGCCAGTTGGAAGGTAGGATCCTTTAACTCTGAGGCTCTCTGTGTTGAAAAGTCTACATCTTGGAAGCAATTGCATCCCATCTTCATTATGACAATTCTGGAAGATTTTTCCTTTAGGTCTCAAGGTCTTATACCTGAGAACTGAGGCACAATATGAGGAAGATTTTTTCCAAGTCTAGCAGCAGTGGGCCTTGGGCATCTGTCCCAGGACATTTGCTACCTGGCGTCTATGACAGACCTAATTAAAAACCTCAAGCAGAGCCTGGACATGTAACCAGCTAGTAGTCACTAGCAATGGCTAATGACATATTAGCTGTAGGTGTAGTGATCAAAAAATACCCAGCTATGACCACCACAATAATTAAAATTACTTTGGTAAGTTTTTGGAGCCAGGAAACAACAAAAATGTTATTTTAGGAAGATATACCTATTTAAAGAATGGAAGGATTTGGATTTGGAGAGAGGGGGATAAAAGATAGTTCTGCCTCACCCAAAAGGAGACAGCCATGGGTCGATATCTCCATCTTTCTGTTTATTCCAGTGAGTTATGATTCACTTCTGGGGAGAACTGACTGGAAGCTGTGGCTGAAATCGATAGCCACATATATTAAAACAAAACTGGTAACCTCAGATCTTCTTTTCTATAGACTTGAAGACAAAAAGTTGGCGGACAATGTCCTGAATGTGGTGACGAATGTCCTCAACAGGTATCCCTTTGACTTTAAGGGTGCCAGAATCATCACTGGCACAGAGGAAGGTGCCTATGGCTGGATCACTATCAACTATTTGCTGGGAAAATTCACTAAGGTGATTGATTATCTTACATCCCTCATGGAGTGGCTCCCTAGAGGCCAATGCCATTGCTATCTCAGGCAGTACTTGGTTTGCTAGCCAGAGTGTATGACAGATAAATGAACAAATTAACTTACCCCCACATTTGCAAGGGTCATCAGAGGTGTAATTCTCTTACAAGAACTTCTATTATTGGAGAATAAGGAAACCATATCTTCACTTTAGAGAGACATAAACAAATCTATCATTAAAAATAAAAATAGCTAATGTTTGCCTAGTGCTATGTGTCTTGTGCTGTACTAAGCACTTTCCATGTTCTGTATGATTTAGTCCTCAGAACAACCGTATGTGGTGTTGTCTCATTTTGGAGCCTCAACTTGATCTTAGAGAGGGTTAATTATTCTGCTCAAGGTTTATGACTAATGAGGCTTTGAACTTGAGTCTTTCCAGCCCTAAATCCCATGTTCATAAACACTGTACTGCTTCTGTATTGCTGCAGTCTGAGCTTTGTCTGTGAGGTCTCTCTTTTCTTGCTGTTGATATGGTGTGGATTCGGGAACCTCTAGTGAGCTTTGTGTCACCCTCATGCTCCTGCTCCTTCACATTAGGAAGTTCCTGAGTCCAAGAAATAGTTTAACATACAGGGTGTCCAGAGACTTCTACCACTGATAACTCTACTCTCTTTCAGAAACTGAGATGGTTCAATCTGAGGCAAAATGAAAATGAGAGTCAGGAGACTTATGGAGCTTTAGACCTTGGGGGAGCCTCTACGCAAATCACTTTTGTGCCCCAAAACCAGACAATTGAGTCTCCACAAAATGCTCTGTACTTTCGTCTATATGGTAAGGACTACAGTGTATACACACACAGCTTCTTGTGCTACGGGAAGGATCAAGCGCTCTTGAAGAAAATAGCCAAGAACATTCAGGCAAGTATAACTGAATCCAGACCTACCCTCTGCACATCTGGGCTGCCAGCCCCCGCATCCTGTTGTTTTCTCTTTCTACTTCAGTAATTAATCTGAAGTTGGTTACTATACTTCCCAAACTTTTTCAGGCAGGGTATCTAAGTATATCTGGAAGACCCTTATGAATTGTTCCCTCCAGACATCACCTCCTATATTTGTTTACTGCACTATCTCCAAGGACACAACTCAGATCCTTTCTTGGGAAATAATTTCTCACCTCTATGGGGTTGATAATGAAAATTACATGTGAGCGTGTTGTTACAGAGAAGGGTGGGTGCAATTTATAACCACTTTACCGCTTCTTAATCTCCATTTCCTACAAACTGCAGAAAACAGGTTGTTAGAAACAACCTGGAGAAGAAAAGAAAATACACTAAGTTTCTAGACCAGCACTTCAAATCTTGTCCCCAGATGCTTTCTGCATATTGAAAGCAAGAAAAGTTAAACATACTTGCAATTATATGAGTACCAGGCACACCCTCATAAATAAACACAGAGCAAGGATGTCATATCCAGCTGTTCCCTGTCTCCACTAAAAGGACAACCAGTTCTCTGCTCTTTTTCAAGGCTCACTCTCTGGTTCTCAGAAGCACAACCTGTAACGTGACTTCAACTGGAGTAGGGACTGCTGAGAGAGCCCTACTGAGTACCAAGGTTCCAATAAGCCTCTTAAGCCACAACAGTCCTCTTCCTTCTCTTGAACATACTGGGTTGTGGGTTAAAAACCATTTTGATGCTCCTGGTTTAAATAATCTAAAGCACTTCCAGCTCTTGGAGCTTCTTATTTTTAGCTTGGAGGTGAGGATGGGGGCATAGGTCAACTCTTTCAGAACTACTCCAGGCTCAGAATTTTGAGCCTTTCTAGTTTTTCTTGTGAATCTGCTTCTGACTAGGTGATTAGAACTAAGCACTAGGAACATTCCAAACCAAAGGCATTTCTGGGCCCAGCTTGAAATATATTAGCTTTCAATGACTAGAGAGAGTTTATTTACATCTGATACCACTTCTGGTGCCTGTTATACAAATCTGACTATTCCCAAGGCTGAAAAAGGCAGGACAGAGGTGTACTGATGCCAATGCTGAGTGCTGGGAGGTTGTGCAATTCCTACACATTAATGAAGTCAGACTGGTGATTTTGTACCCAAAGCATTTGCACATGACCCTTTCAAGTAATTTTTCCATGCAGGCTACAAATGGAACCATCCAGGACCCATGTTTTAACCCTGGATACATGAGGGTAATGAACAAAAGTGACATTTACAAGAGTCCTTGCACCAGGGATTTTCAGGAGACTCTTAAATTTCCTCAATTACAAATCCACGGCACTGGAGACTTTGAAAAATGCCAGCAAAGCATCATTAAACTCTTCGACACAAGTATGTGCTCTTATTCCCACTGTGCCTTCAATAACGTTTTCTTGCCACAACTTCAAGGACAATTTGGGGTAAGTTTGTGAAATGATAAGGAATATTGGTTAGGATGATTTTGGCTGCAAGTTATAAAATATGTGCCTAACAAAGAGTTTATCAAATAGGATTTATTTTTCTTTCACATGATGATAAGCCTTGAGGTAGATAATTTAGGGTTAGTTCTTTGGCTTAATGACATAAGGACTCGATCAGTTTTTTCAATATCTTCCTGTGGTGTGAAGGTGGCAGCTATTGCTTTCAGCATTATGTCTTGACATGCAAAGCCAAAGGCAAGAAGGAAGTTTCTCTTGCATACATCTTCAATGTTGCAGAAGTGCCAAGAAATATTTTTACAGATGCCATTGGCTGGAATTTAGTGAAATGCACACCTCTAAACCAGTCTAAGATAAAGGGAAATGTATTACTATGGTTGATTTAGACTAATCATTGTTCGTCCTCTGGAACTGGGGAGTCTTCCCTGAGAACATTGCTTTCTCCTAGATGGGTAAAATCAGGAATCTGTAAGCCAGAAGAAGGGGGCTGGCGGTTTGGTAGGCACCCATTAGGATCTGCCAAAGGTACCTTCTCAGGTATCAGAAAAGGCAAAGCAGCAGTTAGATGTGTTAGCTAAAGTTTCACTCTGTCATGACATTTAGAAAGTAGAAACTCAGAAAACCCCAAGGAAACACTAAAGATAGATTCATTTTTCTTAGATTTTGAAGAGTTGGGGGACATTTGAATCCCAAGTCCAAATTCCTTTTCTTAATTACTTCAAAATAAGATAAAAAAAATTTGAACAGAGGTAGAAGAGGTGCCTCTTGATCTACTCATTATTCAAATTTCACATTCTGGTCCTAGAGACCAAGTATTGGTGTAATCATAGTATAACATCATATTGCAAAATTAGCTGCCATCAATCAAGTGCCAATTATTGACTAAGCACAATATATGCATAATCTCACTTAAGATAGCATTTAAAGAAGCAAGGGCTTTTATCTGCCTTCGCACTTTTTCTCCCTTTTTCAGAAAACAGATGAGCGTGTGAGGAGGAAGGTTTCACTCTCCTCCAGGACCCTGGCAGGAAAATTTCTCCCCTGGTCTCTGGGCCCAGCCTAATGGCACAGAAAGAGCTCCTTGGAAAGAGCATTGGCCCCATAGCAATCATACCTGGTTTTAATCCTGGCTTTGCCACTTGTGAACTCTGTGAGCTCTTCATCCTTTGGTCTCTGGGAAAATAACAATGAGCAAGGTGATCTGCGCTTACCATGCCCAGACCACAATTTCCCCTCCCCTCAAGGTTTCTGAGGGAACATGACAGGACAATGACTGGAAGAATAAAACTTGGTTTTCAGTTGGCTCCAAACCCAAATTCAGAACAAACTAGAACCTCACCTGGATGCCCTATAGCTGAGCTGGCACTGGCTCTCCATGTTGGGCTTTTTTTTTTTTTTTTTAAGGCAAGGTCCTTGCCTTGGATCCAACTACTAAAAGAGAGAGGATGGTGCCACGAAAGGGAAGGAGATGGCCAGGGATGCTGGAGACAGGCAAGGGCCCTTTCCTTTCCAGTCAATTCTAGGAAGTACATCTGAAGGAAAAGGAGTATACTCTTGTGTGTTGACTTTTTAACTTTTCAGAAAGCTTTGTGCCCTGGGAAACAAGCCCCCGATTCTTGCCTTCAAGCGTAAATACGTCCTACTCAGGAAGTGGGGTGGGATGGTAGTGGTGGTGATGGCGGCAGCGGCAGAATGTCCTGCCTTTGAATGTGATGCCTCCAACCAAGGTAGGGAGGGGTGGAGCTGGAAAAGGGTGGAAGAGCCTTGAACGTTCCCTGGAGGCTTTTTTGTTTGGTCTCTTAGTCTCTTATTGAAACTGTCTTCCTCGCAGCCTTCTAAATCTCAATTTGGCAATCTCTGTAGATTGCTTTCCTCTGCATAGCATCCTTCTTCTCTCAATATAACCCTTAGGTTCAGTACTGTACCTATTCTTGTTTTGGCAGTTTTTTCTTGTTTTGGATTTTTTTTTTTTTTTGGTGCCCTCTGTGATTTCTCCCTAAATCCTAAATATTTTTAAAATCTGTTTTCTCCTTTATAAAATGAAGACAGAGATACCTATCTCATCGCTTTTGTGAGTGATAAGCCAGACAAACAGATTGGTGACTGATGAATGTCTTACAACTAACTCTCTGGAGATGGAGGGGCTGATTTGAAGAATTTGCCAATTTTCCTGCTGTAAATATTCCCACCATGGCCTATTTTAAGCTATCAACCTGACATCAGCTGGCTCACAAAACTCCTGAAATATCAACTATTAGCTCTCATGAGTGGGTAAGAGCCAGCTCCAGCATATCCCTGCAAATAGTGAAAAGCTAATGTTCCATAGCACCAGGTGGGGTTAGTTCTTTCTCCTAACAAACCTCATTCTAGGCCTTCACTCCTGCAGAAAGTTATCATTGTGAAGTCCAGCACCTTGAGGCGTAAACTATTAGCAACATGAAAATTTAGTTGTATTTTAATTATTTCCAAAACCAGTTAGCCTGGGTATTCTCAAGCCACAGAGAATTTTCAGGGTGGTAATTTTTGCCACAATTGCATTTAGCACTGATGATCTAATTCTAAAATTGTAAATTGAGTCAAATTTGTAGGCAAATAAGAAATACAAAGAGGAAGAAGGAACATCTGTAGAGAATTATTTATGTGGTAATTTAGGAATTTTAAAAAAGATTACATTGTATAATTTATATAAAGAAAGGGTATAACAAATTCAATAGGGAACTGGAATATGTACACATATGTGTGTGTGTATTTAGCTCTGAGTTTCATAGTAGCCAAGGGGAAAAATAAGACATAATCAGATATGTAATTTTTATTATACCCAGCATACCCAGTCCTAGGCCAAAGCAGAATTATTCTAAAATTAAATCTCAAGGATATTTTACAAAGGATTTTGCTAGACAATGTCTTTGACCATACTTTTAAATAGCAATTTAAAATTTTTATAGCAATTTTAACCCAGAGGCATAATACTAAAAAGCCAACTTAGTGACAGCAAGTTTGTGATAGACAGAGGTAATATAGATTTTTGATGATCATCTTGATAGGAGAAAGATTTGAGTAGTTAAAAGAGGGGAGAGATATATTCCTCATATAATCTTCCACAAATTTTCATTATGTAAGCTAGCAAATGAAAGATCAGGACCTTTTTGAGGCAATGTTCTCTGACGATGTCCTAGACTGTTTCTATTCTGAGTTGCTGTTTAAATATGGACCCACAGGTTATAGAAACCAATGAAGTAAAAGTTTACTTAGTTGATTCTTACTGTGAAAATTAGGGAGCTGATCACAGAGTTTGATCTAAATGGGAGGGCATACCACCTGTACCTAAAGGCAAAGTCAGGAATTCCTAGAGCCAAATTAGCATTTCTCTACCCTACAGAATTGTCCTTAGGTTCATTCTGGGAAAAAAAAAAAACATCTGCTGTATTGAATCTCCAAAGTCCTACCCCAAGAGTAGGATCAGGATTATTTTTTTCTTAAAAACATTTAAAGAGTCACCTCCCACAGCCACAGGAAGAAACTTGAACCATTTGATTTTGATCAGTGTATCTTCCTGGGGTATTAAAAGAAGAAGATGGTTTTAGTCATTCAATTTAATTCTAGGGGTTAAAATTGGAACCATTATGAGTAAGAGTAAGGGTTTTTTTGCATTATATAATATATATAAATCAAGGAAAAAAATTTTCCTAAACTCTACCACTCCATTCCATTAACACTTTTTCTAGGTTCAATTCCAATGCATGTTGGTATAAGCAATATTCTACTCTAAAAGAGACTTTTCTAACGGATTTAAGAAGCCATCTTAGATAGTAAACCAATCAAGTGGATTTCTGAAGAACATGTACAGACAGGATAACTACCATTCAGGCCCTGACACAAGGAAGACTTTTTAAAAAGATAGACAGGAAGATAGAATGAAAAAAGTGAATATAATATGAATAAACTGGTCCTGGAGTAGGGGAGGAGAAATAGATGGCCTTATTCTGGAGCACAACTGTTTAAGAGAGAAAGTCAAATAGATACATTCCCAGTTCAGATAGCAGTTTTTGTGCTCGAATCTCATTCTAAGACTTGGTTTCTGCTGTGCTACAGGGAAATATGTATGCGTGCGTGCGTGTGTGCATGCATGTGTGTGTGTATAAAAGTAACAGGATTATCTTAGAAATTTTTTTAAAAATATAAAGGACAGGGTACAATATAAAATACAGGGAGACAGTGCTTCCATATCTTGTCTATTGTAAATAATACTGCATATGTTCTTTTGGATTAATATTTTGGATTTCTTTGTATAAGTAGCCAGAAGTGAAATCACTGGTTCATAAGGCAGTTCCATTTTTAATTTTCTGGGGAAACTCCATACTGCTTTCCAATTTGCCTTCCCACTAACGTGCATTAGGGTTCCCTCTTCTCCACATCCTCACCAACACTTGTTGATGTATTTATGACAGCCATTCTAACAGGTGTGAGGTGATATCTCATGGTGGTTTTAATTTGCATCTGCCTGATGATTAGTGATGTTGAGCATATTTTCATATGTCTATTGGCTAGCTGTCCTCTTAGGAGAAGTGTCTGTTCATATCCTTTGCACATTTTTTAATTGTATTGTTGTTTCTTTGATGTTCGGTTGTATGAATCCTTTATAAATTTTGGATATTAGCCCCTTGTTGGATGTATCATTGGCAAATACCTTCTTCCATTTAGTGAGTTATCTTTTCATTTTGTTGATGGTTTCCTTTTCTGTACAAAAATATTTATTTTGATGTAGTTCCATTTGTTTATTTTTTCTTTTGTTTCCCTTGCCTGAGGAGATATATTTTAAAAAACTATTGTTGAAAGAAATGCCTGAGATTTTATTGCCTATGTTTTATTCTAGGATTTTTACAGCAAGGATTCTTATGTCTGGTTTAAGAAGGTGGTCTAGTTTCATTTTTTTGCATGTATCTGTCTAATTTTCCCAACACCATTTATTGAGTAGACTGTCTTTACCTCATTTTATGTTCTTGCTTCCTTTGTCAAATATTAATTGACCATATAGGTGTGGGTTTATTTCTGGGCTCTCTGTTCTATTCTATTGATCTATGTGTCTGTTTTTATGCCAGCACCATGCTTTTTGATTACTGTAGCCCTGTAGTATAGTTGGATATATTGGGTGGCATGATACCTCCAAGTTTGTTCTTTCTCAAGATTGCTGTGGCTGTTCAGGGTCTTTTGTAGTTCCACATACATTTTTTGGTTATTTGTTATAGTTCTGTGAAAAGTGCCATTGGTATTTTGATAGGAATTGTGTTGAATCTATAGATTGCTTTGGGTAGTGTCTCTTACATTCTAGACAGTGCTCTAGGAACTAGAGGGAAAGCAGTTTTCTGCAACTTAAACATTTATAGAGCTCTTCCATGTGCCAAGTGCCATGCTAAGGCAGATATGGTCCTGCCATTCTAGAGGCAGGTAGATAAAAGACTAGAAACACAAATGAACAAAAGCAAATCAGACTGAGGTAATTTGGGAAGAAAGAGATGTAGTCCTCTAAAAGGGAATAACAGAAGGTACTAGTTGAGGTAGAAGACTAGAAAATCTTTCTGAGGAGGAGATGTGGAAGTCAAGGGAATTCCAACAGAGGGAATAGCAAATATCCAACCCCACAGAAGAAAAGCTTGGCAGAGATTGAAGGCCAAGGTGGCTAGGGTGTGGTGGGAAGGTGGGAAAGTGTATGAGATGGTATTTGCAAGGTGGGAAGGGTTAGAACATACCTGTCCTTGAGAGACCTGGTAGAGTGTGGACTTTAATCTAGGTATAATTAGGAGTCACTGAAGGCTCTAAATAGAGGAGTGACATTATAAAGTTTGTTTCTATTTTTTAACCTTTTAAAATATATTCTGTTGATCATGCTATTACAGTTGTCCCAATTTTTCCCCCTTTGCCTCGCTCTGTCCAGTACCCCTCATTCCCTCTGGCAATCTCTCCCCTCTTAGTTCATGTCCATGGATCATGCATTTCAGTTCTTTGGCTTCTCCATTTTCTATACTTTTATTTAAATCCCCCTGTCTATTCTGTACCTACCAACTTGTCCTTGTTAATCCCTGCACTTTTCTCCCCATTCTTCCCCTTCCTCCTCCCAACTGATAACCCTCCAAATGATCTCCATAGCTACAATTCTGTTTCTGTTCTGCTTGTTTGCTTAGTTTGTTCTTTTTTTAGATTCAATTGTTTATAGTTGAGAATTTATTGCCATTTTAATATTCATAGTTTTGGCCTTCTTTTTCTTAAATAAGGTCTTTTAATATTTCATGTAATAATGGCTTGGTGCTGATGATCTTCTTTAACTTCATCTTGTCTGGGAAGCACTTTATCTGCCCTGCAATTCTAAATGATAGCTTTGCTGGATAGAGTAATCTAGGTAAGTCCTTGCTTTTCATTACTTTGAATACTTCTTGCCAGTCCCATCTAGCTGAGAAATCAGCTGACAGTTTTATGGGAAGTCCTTTGTAAGTAGCTCTCTGATTTTCTCTTGCTGATTTTAAGTTCTCTTTATCTTTAACCTTTGGCATTTTAATTATTGTGTGTCTTGGTGTGGTCCTCTTTATGTCCATCTTGTTTGGGACTCTCTGTGCTTCCTGGACTTCTATGTCAATTTCCTTCACCAAGTTAGCAAAGTTTTCTTTCACTATTTTTTCAAACAAGTTTTCAATTTCTTGCTTTTTCTTGTCTCCTTCCAGTACCCCAATGATTCAAATGTTGGTATGTTTGAAGTTGTCCCAGAGGCTCCTTGGCCTATCCCTGTTATTTTGGATTCTTTTTCCTTCTTGCTGTTCTGATTGAATGTTTTTTTCTTCCTTATATTCCAAATCATTGATTTGAGTCTTGGCTTTGTACGCACCACTTGGTTCCCTGTAAATTTTTTTTTATTTCACTTAGTGTAACCTTTTTCTGCCTGTGCCTTTTTTATGCTATTGAAGTATCCAATGAGTTCCTTGAGCATCCTTATAACCAGTGTTTTGAACTCTTCATCTGAGAGACTGCTTATCTCCATTTTGCTTAGTTCTTTGTCTGGACTTTTGTTCTGTTCTTTCATTTGGGCCATATTTCTTTGTCTCCTCATTTTGGCAGCTTCCTGTTTGTTTCTATGTATTAGGTAGAGCTGCTTTGACTCCTTGTTTTAGTAGCACAGTCTGTATGGATGAATGTGACTTCTTCATTCCTTGGTTGTCAGACTTCCATACAGCTCAATTTTCTGACAATTCTGGACCTCAAATTTGTTTTTTAAAAGATTTCTGCAATGGCCATGTGCAGGAAGGATTAGAATAGCACTTAAAAGCTAACATGGAGATCAAATAAGAGGCCACTGCAGTATCCATGCAAGATATGATGGTGTGTTGGGTTAAGATGGTAGAAAGAGGACCATGCCAAGATCTCACTCTGCAACCAGCATATGGTGTTTAAAGTGTTGGGATTCATAAGTTCCAGGAATGTGGAAGCTGTCTTTCCAAGCCCCTAGGGAGCTCGACTTCCCCAAAGGAATGAGCAAACAAATTCAGAGGCTAAGTGTAAAGAAGAATTTATAACAGCATTGCTTATAATCAAAAATACAGGAATCTAGGGAATGCCCACTAGCACTAGTAGGGAGTTGTTGAAAAATTATGATACATTCACACCATGGATTCTTATGCAAACATTAGTGTCTCCACATGACCTGGAGGGTTTTCCATAAAAAACTGTTGAGTAAGAAAAACGAGATGCAGAATGTTTAAAATTTCATATAAAAAGCAAATCCTTATATATGTATGTTTGTGTATGATTATACGAGCAATGAGAGAAAAATGGAAGGCTTTATATTAAGATGTTAATGTGGGCTTTTGTTGGAACTAGAAGTGGAGGAGAAAATCAGACCAAAAAAAAACAAACCAAAAAACAAAAAAGAAAAAGAAACCCTATTAAGAAGGACCAATACAAATACATACACATTCATGTTTTAAAATAAGATATTATATATATAAAAGAATATTTAAAAAAAATAATGCAGCTGGTAAGAAGCTGGCATTAGGCTTACTTTGGCTGGACTTAAAGCATAAAACCTATTTGTAGCAGGAACTTGTCAGACAGAGACTGAGCCCCAAGTAGGACCCTTGCTAATTCCTGTTCTTTGCCCTCCTGTATCTTTGTCTGTGAAAATTACATAGGAATGCACTTGGATTGTTTGAAAATCACATTCCCTTTCACCAGTCACTTCTAGATTAGTAATTTTACAGAAGGCAAAATATAATCCTTAGTCCAAATACTTCTAGCACAGGGAAACCTCTTTATTCCCTTCCAATAATCACAGTAGATTCTGTGGCTTAGCCCAGTGCCTGACATACAGAGCTAAGCAAGTTTGTCAAATAAGCAAATGACATGCTCTTATGACCTCCAAAATGTTTTCCCCTAAAAACTGGGCAAGAAAGAGAAAAAGCACTAGAGTTTGGCTTTCAGTTGCCTCATCTAGCAAACTCTACTCAATTAATTTTTCCTCTCCAAAAACATATGATAAAGGTACAAAAGAAAGTTATAGGGTGGTATAAAGTATGATAAAAATTAGATATATTATTAGAATGGAAGTAAAATGTATTTTTCCTATATCATATTTAATACTATTTGTCTCTAAGTGATAACATTTAGGTTATGTTAATCAAATGTCTCTTTTTTTACTCATTGTCCTTTTAACTTTTTCTGTAGTTCTCATTTACGTTATAATAATGATTTTAAAAAACTTTTCAGTCGTGCCTAGCTCATGATAGATCTGCAATAAATATTTGTTAAATGTTGACTAAAGAAAGCAGTACAAAAACACGTCATAATTGCTATTCAGAGATAACTTTTAATACCACTGTATAGCATTTTCCAGTTTTTGTTAAAAAAAAGTATATGAAATACATAATTTTTTGAAGATGGGATTTTAGTGACCTCCTCTTTTTTTTTTGTCTTCTCTTTTACCCATCTCTCTCCCTGACTCTCCCATTAAAATTATTGAGAAAAATTAGCTACCAACTGGCTCAGAAATACATGTCAGAAGCAAAGTGACCCCTCTTTTTTTTTTAATTTTATTTTAATTTATTTTTTCAAATACATTTGTCTCTGCCTTCCCACCACCACTTTCCCTTGCCCCCTCTGTCCTTCCCTCCCTCAGCTCTTCCCCTTTGGTTTTGTCCATGAGTCCTTGCTATACGTTCCTTGACTTTCCCCTTCCCTTCCTTTTCCCTGCCCCCCCTCCCTCCTTCCCTCTTGTCTCTGTTGATTTCTTTTCCTTTCAGTGTTGCTGGTCTTATTTTCCTTGCATCTTTGTATTGTTGGTTAGGTTCCACTCATAGGTGAGATCATATGGTATTTGTCTTTCGCCCCCTGGCTTATTTCGCTTAGTATAATGCTCTCCAGTTCCATCCATGCTGTCGCAAAGTTTAGTAGTTCTTTTTTTCTTTCTTCTGCGTAGTATTCCATTGTGTATAAGTGACCCCTCTTGCTAGGGTCTGAATTATCAACAATCCTGAGAATTTACTCAACAGAGATTTCCAGGCACCTTCACTAGGGGTACAGCATTCTGAACAATCAATGTCCTTCTGTTCTGGACACTGCAAAACTCCATTTTTCTCTTCCAGGCATTTTCAGCGTATTATTATGTGATGAAGTTTTTAAACCTTACATCAACAGAACACCTCTCTCAGGGAAACATTATTGACAAAATAACAAATTTCTGCTCTCAGCCTTGGAAAGAGGTGAGTGACTAGAGACAGCAGCTATTACCATTGTTCTGTACCCTTAACAACATGGAGGTTGTGACTCTGCCCTTCAAGTTGTGCTAATTTGACCAAGATACAGTAAAAATGTTAGGGAAACCCAAATGGGGCGATCAAAAATGAGTTCATCGACATTTCTTAATAACTTTCATTCTATGGCTTAAACAAAAAAGGTCTCATTTTTCTCATCTAATGTGAAGTTTGGCAATAGGCAGCTGCTGGCATGGGGTCAGCAGCAGCTTGACTCTATCTCAGCCATTACTTCTTCTATTTTGTTGTTATGCCTAATTTTTCATGGACACAAGATCTAGTTTCAGGGATCATAGCCATATTCAAAGTCAGGAGAAGGGTAGAACCAGATACACCTATTCTGTTTTACAGGAAAGCAAAAACAATCTCAGAAGCTCCTTAGCAGTTTCTCTTGTGTCTCATTGGCCAGGACTGGATAGAAGAACAGAGTACACTGGATTTTAAGACTGACTTAGGGCTTAGAGCCTCAGATCTATCATGAGCCGCTTCCTGGATCTGGGCACATTGTCACCCACTCCCTTCCCCAAACACTGAAATCAGAGTTTTATTAGCAAGAAAAATGGGCGATTCATAGAACCTTCCACAGACACCTTTGTATTAAGACCCTTTCTCCACTGCCCAGGTCCAAGATATCTCCTGCTTACTCATAAATTTGAAACACAATGTTTTTCTTGTCTGAGGCACTGAGTCACTCAACATTCAGCACTATTTGATGAAAATTTCCAGGAAGAGAGCTATGGGGTCTGCTCTCACTTAAAAAACACAAATCATTTAGGCCCCTCAATCCTAGGGGTAGTGCAAAACAGCAGCTGTTTTAAGTTGACACAGTTGTAAAAGTGAATGGTGCTTTCATTCTGAAAAAATGCAATTAATTAAAAATGGATGCTGTTCTCATCAGCAATGACAAAGAGGGAAGGAAGGTTGTGCAAGAGCCTGGAGGTTTGGAATTTTCCCTAAGTATTTTGAGTTAAAACAGGAAGGAAGGGTATTTAGGGCTTTTCTTTTCTTCTTTTTAATTTTTTATTTATTGATTGATTTTGAGAGAGGGAAAGAAAATTTGTTGTCCCACTCATTTACGCATTCACTAGTTGCTTCTTGTATGTGCCCTGACTGGGGATAGAACCCGCAACTTTCGTATATCAGAGCCAATGCTCCAACCAACAGAGCTACCCTACCAGGGCTCAGGCCTTTTTGAAAGGGCTGCTCAAATATGGCCCAGCACCTTACAGTTTACAAAACACTTAGGGGAGGCATTTTGCTATTGGTGGTGATCTGTGGAGGAAGATGAACATCTTGGAGTTGAGGAAATTTGACATCAGGCCTATGTATGAGGAGTTAGATTGAGACCGCACTTTGAAAAAAATTACTTCCTTGTTCAGAGTGAAAGTTCTGTCAGGTTTTTACTCCTTATTGTCATCTACTTCCTATTTCATCAGATTACATTAAGTTGGGAATCTTACAGTATCCAGACCTGTTGGTCTGCCAGCTAAGTCACATGAGGAATTGCTCAGGGGCTGAGGCCCTGGAAGTAAGCTCAGAAAGGCCTGCATTTGGGAGAAATTATTAAACATTTGGTGGGGGAGGGATGTGGGAATATGGGGTGGATGGGGGGTGGAGTTGTAGGTGAGACCCAGACCCTCACACAGATCCTAGAATGTTGAGATGGGTGTTATCATCCAGTGTTAATTTTTTCTAACTGCATTGTTCATCTGTCTGGAAAAAGCATTGTTCATTTTTTGGTTTGTTTTGTTTTTCTGTCAAATATTCTGTTATAGGGTAACTCATTTCTTCTTTTCTTGCTATCCTCAACATGAGGAAGGACTGCTCTCCCAGTGTGACTTTGGTTTGGGAATGTCCCTTCTAGGCACCTCTGGCAGACAGAGAACTAACAATTGTTAAGCACATATTATGTGCTAAAAAGTGGGCTGGATGTTTTACACATACTATAGTAGTGCTGCCTGTCCCTGCTTTGGCAGGGGAAATAAAATGCAAAGGAGGGCACGAAAGGAGGAATCATCACCTCATTTGGAGAGCATATAGTATCGAATCTGCAAGCATTAATGTGATCAATTCTGGGCTGTAAGAGGTGAAAGAAATAAGAAATACAAATTGTCTTAATGTAAAGTACAGTACAGGTAATATATATAGTCAATAATATAATAATTATATACAGTGTCAGTGAGTACTAGATTTATTGGGGCGATCACTTTGTAAGTTATGTAAATGTCTAATCACTATGTTGTACACCTGAAACTAATATAATATTTTATGTCAACTGGAATTGAAAAGAACCATGATAAGTCTGGATTGATGAACCAGGTAGATGCCTTTGGCTTCTATATTGTTGGATAGTATCATAAGTAATCCTCAGCAGGTTAGACTGCATAGCTAATGTGCAGTTTCCCAGAAGGAGGAGGGGCATAGGAGTATTGAAGAATTCAGGGAAATTAGGCCAAAATGGCATTGCTACAAGGGATAGCAAGCCTTCAGGAACCAATAGGGTTGGAGCAGTGGATTCTTGAAATTCTGTATCCCACAGGGCTTTTTGACTGGACTGCCAAGACTACATCAAATGGGAGAAGAGGACTTTTGACAAAGGAAAACCAGAGTGTAGAAAGAAAGGGGTAGGGACCTAGACAGGCAAAGTCAATTGATGTCACTCCAAGGTCTCAGGAGAATGTCATATACAGAGTTGATCAAAGAGCAATTTCAAGGACTGTGATAAAAAGTTTCCAAGCTGGGTCATTTGAAGAATTTCATCAGAGCAGGACAATTCAGGCTAGGTGTGGAATTAACTGTCCAGAAATTGAGGGCTGGCAAGAGACAAGTGAGAAAGATTACAGCTAGCAGTTAGAGTTTAGAGATGGGGTGTTCCCTTTGAGGGAGAAAAATCTGGGCAAAAGGAGGTAAGCAGGCGACCAGGAAGCCCTACATATAAAACATCTGGCATAATTCCTAGTATATGCTTAACAAATGCTAACTCTCTCTTCCTAGGATGTACAGGAGGAAATGCCTATCTCAAGGGCTGAGGAATAGGGCAGTAGAAGGAACTCTGAGCTGAGCTAGAGATGCCCTGGCCTGTTAACCTTGAGGGGAGAAGAGGAGTAGAACAAGCTGTGGGCATCCAGGCATATATTCACAACAGCTAGGCAAAGTAAAGGCAAGTAAAGACAAAGGTTGGCAGGTAGCCATTAATATCTTCATTCAGGAGTCGAGTAAATACATGAAGGACTCAAGAAGAAGACCCCTTTGCATGACTTACATACAAAAATAAATAAATAAATGTTAGGTAAGGCCAGAGAACAGAAGGCGAGATTTTGGTACCTTTAACAGTCCTGAGCAAAATGCTTCCTAAACTGTGTTCCAGAGCTGTTTCTCAAAGTTTACCATGTATGTAATCACACTCTGTGTTGGCTGTTCTGGGTGAGGACTAATAAGCTCCTAGGGGATGCTGATGCTGCTAGTCTAGGGATTAAACTGAGTGGCTCTTTATGACACTATTTCCTTAAGAAACTTATAGAGGCTCTGAACCAAAGACTCTGGTCAAGACAATATAGAAAACTGATTACACAAAGATTAATGGATTTCTTTCATGCAAGATTTTTCACAACTTTAACATGCTAATCTGTGAAATTCAAGTTTCACAAGGGATGAATGTTTCTGACCATCTCATAGAACCTTAGAGGAAAAGTTTCCCTAAACAGACTCTAAGCTATAAACCACTGCACCCACTGGAGGAACACAGCGCCATTCCCAAAGCCTGCCAGAGAGGCCAGCTTTCAGGTCTATGTGAGCTGGGGCTTCCCCCTCTCTTGATAAACTGAAAAAGAGGTCTTAAAAAGGTGCCTGTTATACAAGTATGATATTTCCCTCACTTCCTTTCCAGCTGAAGATGCAGTTTGGTGACGTGAAGGAGAAGTACCTGAGTGAATACTGCTTTTCTGGAACTTACATTATCTCTCTCCTTCAGAAGGGCTATCATTTCACACCTGATTCCTGGAAGAATATTCATTTCATGGGCCAGGTATTTATTGGGCTTGAGGGAGGTTGGGTTTTTGTGGCTGAAGCAGCTTTGGGATTGAAAGAGGTAGGAGTTAACCTGATGTAAATTTTGGCCTAATGTCCTGTTCTACTTCACCTCTAACCCATGCTGGCATTTTGTGTCAAACTCTCCTGGGTTTGTTGACCATCCAGTTGTGGATATCCTACCTAAGAAGAGCTACCTGCATTCTCAGACTCTCCTTTCTGCTTACATAACAGTGACAAATTCCTTATAAAACAAAAAAATGAGTGTTATAGTAATGTATTTTAGTAGTCACAGTGATTCTGTGTGCTGACCTCAGCATTCATCCCAAAGACCCCTTCCATGAATCAGGAAAGGGTGATCCTGGTTTCTCACAAGCGGGTGAAGGCTTTGTGGTTGTAGCTTTAAGGTTGACTAATCTGAACATTAAGTGTGAAGAAAGGGATGAGTGGCTGTGAGGGTCTTTGCTTAGAAGCCAAGTTTAGCATGAGCCTTGAAGAAGAAACCCCACTGCTGTGCTTTACCATAGCGCCACCTGCAGGTTTCCAGGCATAGAGAAACATTTACATCTGCTGTGGGGCTCATGGGCAGGCAACTCATACTTGAAAAAATATCAAGAGCAGTATTTCTCTACATTTTATGCCCATACACAATAATGACAAAAAATTTACCCATTTATTAAATTTGGAGATTTTGAGAATAAAGAAAACCATTGAGGCAGAGAACTTGTAGCAGCCTTGAGGATAATTCAAATGCAAATCTTTCCTTGTTTTAATATCCCAGTCTTCCTTCCATCACATCACAGTTTATTTTATCTCTCTGAAGGACATGTCTATGTCAGATATACAAGGGATATCTTGTATCAACTCACTTGTAAGTTATATATATAATTTAATTATAAGTGATAAATTATATCACTTGTAAATTATGTATATATAAAGATATATACTTATATATGTATATATAAAGATTTTTATGTATTTACTTTTAGAGAAAGGGGAAAGGAGGGAGAAAAAAAGGGATAGAAACATCAATGTGTGCTTGCCTCTTGTGCCCCCAACCAGGGATCTGACCTACAACCCAGGCATGTGCCCTAACTGGGAATCAAACTGGTGACCCTTTTGTTTGCAGGCCGGCACTCAGTCCACTGAGCCACACCAGGGCATGACTTTTGTTATTTGAACTCCAATGAATAATTCAGTAGTTCTAAACCCTGTGTGATAACTCTAGTTCTGGAGCTTTCCTGACACACAGTCAGATAAGGTTCCTGTCTCCCATAAAGGGAAATGGGCTTTTTAGAGATTAATTCCCAGTATTAGTAAGGGGTTAGGAGAGAGGAACATTGCCACATGGTATTGGCTAGAATGTAAATTGGCACAACCTTTGGGAAGATTGTACTGGCAATATGTGCTAAGAGCTCTAAAATGTACACCTTATTTTATCCAATTACTCCATTTCTAAGACATATAAATAATGGAAAAAGTAACAATGAACATATAAGGCAATTCATGCCAGTGATATTATTAAAATCCCTTAAGAGACCTGGGATGATGCTTACAAGGTATTGTTAAGTCAATAATTCTACATACAATTTAATTCCTTTTTTTGGTAAGAAAAAAACTTCACAGAGAGGACTGGAAGGATATGTCACAAAATGATAATAGCAGCAACTTCTGAGTGGTGAAGCATAGGTGGTTTTTATTTTCTTTTTTTTTAGGATTATCTGTGCTTTCTAAATTTTCTACCATGACCATGTATAACCATGTAATAAAAACATTTCCAAAATTATTTATTATTCATAGACTATATAGTCCAATAAGTTGTGAGGCAACTGGAAAATATCCTAGGAAAAAGGCAGGGTCAGAGCATATTTTAATCATTTAATAAGAATCCTTTCTCATGCATATGCAGTCTTCCAATTGCCATAAAGACTAATTTGCTGGGATTCTCCAATCTTCACTAGTTAAATCATAAAGAAGTCCTGGTTTTATATGGATGAGATTCCCGTCCTTGACATAGATGTAAAGACCAGGGACAATCATTATCCCTAATCCTTTGTCTGATTTCTGTCACCTCCCACCTCCCTTCCACACCCCTGACCCCCGACATTCACACACACAACAAAAGATGAGTGCAAATCTCCAAAGGTCTATTTAAGCTCTCTTTAAGTTCTGCGGGAGAATTGGGCAGTCTGTCACAAAGATCTTCTCTGAATTTTGAGAATATGGTAGTGAGGCTCCAAAATCTCCTTCATCACTTGCTCCTGCTCCATGTTCCCCACAGCTAAATTCCCAGTTTAGAATGTGGAAGTAATCCCTGTAGAGAACTGCATGCGGTGCTCTCTGTCTTCTGGCTGCTTAGTATTATGAATGGGGGTGCATGAAAGCTCACCAGAAACAACAGATTTTCCTCACTGTTTGCAGATCCAGAACACTGATGTGGGATGGACTTTGGGCTACATGCTGAACCTGACCAACATGATCCCAGCTGAGCAGCCGATGTCCGCACCTCTCCCCCATTCCACCTATATCTTCCTCATGGTCTTCTTCTCTCTGATCCTGACTGCAGTGGTCATCATAGGCTTGATTATCTTTCACAAGCCTTCACTTTGCTGGAAAGACATGGTATAGCAGGAGCAGCTGAAATCTGCTGGCTGGAGTGAGGAAAAAAAAAAACTTGTCCAGGGAGCATTTTCCTCCACAGTGGTTGTACAAGGTCATCATCCTTCCTTGCTCACCAAGGCCAGTCTTTACCAGTATGAAGCTTCCTTGGTTTTGCTGAAGCCTTTCCTCAGAAGTCCTTCTGCCTCAAGGACTTCCTGGTGGATATTGTTTCTTTTGTGACTCTCCCAACTCCAGCTCCTCCTTTCTTTTTTGTACTTTATGCTCATGTAGGTCTTAAAAACCTGCCATCTTCCATGATCTTTGCTTTATAAAAAGAACAATATTGGTTTTGTCCAGAAGAAGAGAGTCCTGACTCCTATGCTGAGAAGTTGTGCTGAGCTAAAAGAATCTCAGCTGTGTTCCTACAGACCCTTTCTCTCATTTCCCAGTTATTAAGAAAGCCATACAGTGCCTTTGGAGAGGGCAGGCACACATTCCATTCCCAGCCTGCCCTTTGCATGGGAGAATTTTCTAGACTAGACAAATATGTCTAGGACCAAAGAGACTTGCAAGGGAATTTATGTGCTTGTGCCAGTTAATACTATACTTAATCTAATCCAAAACAGGGATGTGGATGAGTCACATGTTCCTAGGTGATGCCAAAATGGTACAGAGTTGAACACCCAGACCAGATATTTCTAAAAAGCTGATGTACATATAGGCATTCAGATATCAGGGTATATACTATGGGGTATACACACCAGAAAGAAAAATACAGTTACAATGCAGGATTAGAAGTGCATTCTCGACTGCATTTATTGAACTTTTTGTTTTTATTGTAGTAAAATACATATAACTTAAAATTCACCATTTTAACATGTACAGTTCAGGGGCACTGCACTCACAATGTTGTGCAACCATCACCACTACCTAATTCCAGAATATTTTCATCACCAAGAAATTGGCTACAGACAAGACCCTTCCTGGGTAAGCTCACACCACCAACTTTTCAGTTAATAGGCAAATACACTAACTGCACCACAAAGGTGTTATTAATTTTAAAACCATGCCATGTCTTATGGTCCCAGGGTTTACTTTAGGGGGAAAGTTGCCTTAGTGCAGTGTGCCATACCTTTTTGCTGCCATGGTATTTATACATCAAAATATGCCAGGAATCAGATCTGAATGTGTTGATGCTACTTGTGTCACACAAGCATGGATTCTATTTATTTATTCTATGGAATATTTTGTGGGAGAAGTAGCAGCAATGGGCCTTGTCGTGGAAATATGAAGAGACCCTGTACCCTCTTCATTTAAGGACTGCTGTAAGAGTTACCTTATGAGCAGGACAGAGTGGCGATGTGTTTCTCTGATCTTGCCCTAGGCTCTCCATCTCTGGATCTGGGGAGTGACTGTTGAGCTCATGTGAGGTAGGGTGGAGGGGAGAAAGGAAAAGCTCTCCCACAAACTAGAAGCCAAATATCCCTACATTTCTTGAATAACCAAGTCATTTAAAAAAAAAAACAATATCCAGGTGAATATAAGTGTAATAAAGCTGTGGACAGGCACATTTTCTTTTCTGATACCCACAACTGAACTTGTTGCACCTTGATCAGGAATGAGAAGCCAAATTAGGACGTGCTTAACCTCTAATAGTAGTAAGCTATATTGTTATAGCTAGTATTTATTGGGCATTTGTTGTGTACTATGCTCTGTGACCAAGTGCATTACCTTCATTTTCTCATTTAATCCTCACAATAATTTGAAGGTAGGTACTATCATTCCACTTCATAGAAACAGCAGGTTAGGCTGAGAAAGGTCAAGTTACTTGCTCAAATGGCTAAGCTAAAGCTTGGCATGCACTTAACCATTTTCTCTCCCAAATATACTACTAGACAGTCTCCTTATAATTTCAAAGCATACATTTAAATATGCATGAATACAGGGCTTATGGGCATGGTGGAAAGGGAAATAGACAGATGACCTGTTTCCTGATGGACTTGGAATTTAATATTGCTTTAAGTTCACAAAGGCTGTCATGGCAGCACTGATATTCTGTTCATGTACTTCGCATGGTAACATATGTGACATATGATGTTTATAAATGATTCCCATACCCCTGGCTTCTTAATTATACTGCTTGCTCACTGAACAGCAGTTCAGAATCAGATAAATAGTAGTTGATGATAATGATGAAAATAAACTGTCATATAAATAGAGCTAATAGCAACAGCTCCTTTCTTCCCTATGTCTGCATATACAAAGCACTATCGGGTACATTATCTATTCTGGTCCTAAAACCCCCCAACCAGGGTATAATTTCCATTTTACAAACAAGGGTCACATAAACTAGTACATGGCAGAGCTGGTACTGAAACTCAAGTCTCTTCCACAAGTTTATGGCTTTTTCTTTTCTAAATACTGCCCCTCAGCAAGTTGAGATTAGGATTCACAAGTTTTCTTTTGTAAACACTGACATCTTTTCCTATTCCGTTTCTGTCTTATTGCTTGGACTCGTCCCTCTCTGCCTCCCACAAAAATCTTAAAGGTATTTGGGAGCCAAATTCCACTTACAAATCTCAAATCATGGAGATGATCAGCAGATACAAACTAATCTGTTGTAGGGAAAGAGGATTTTGAGGCAGATCTAGGAATCTGCTTTTGGCCATTCTGGATGAAGAAGGTCAAATAAAATAATTATCATCAAATAATTTTAATATTGGATTGCCCACTGGTTATAAATGATTATCATTCCTTCTTGGACTTTCACCCCAACTTGGTTCTGGTGACCCCATTCCTTTAGAAAGTGGGAAACTTTTTATTTCTATGAAATCATAGGGGTTAAAATCAGAAGTCGTTATTTCTGAAGACAAAAACAAAAAATTGAAGTTAATTAGGGTGTGCATGTGTGTGTGTGAGACAGAGAAATATAAAAGTTTTATCTTAGTAAGAAATATAAAATGTGATAGAAATAATGTTTTTTAAAAGTATACTTCATTTTAATATTGTATCAATCAAGACCTCTGTAATAAAAATATTGTACAATCAAACTGGGTCACTGTGGAGAGTTTAATAAAGTGACTATATCCAAAATACTAACCTTTTAACATGTAGTTAATATAAATTTTAATGTTTATTTTTTCATATTAAGCTTTTGAAACCTGTTGTGTGTATATTATATTTATTGCACATCTTAAGCAGGACTACTAGATTTCAAGTTGTATGTGACCAGTGGCTACTATATTGGACAGCACAGTAGTCTAAAAAGTACATTCAAAGCCAAAAGGATACAGGCCATAATTTTTTGTCTTTCTCTTGAGGAAGGACTTTTTAAAAAACAGGTATAGCTGCTATAACCTTCTTGACATTATTTATTATACACAAAGTTTAACATTACTCTTTTAAAATTTATTTATTTATTTATTTTTAGAGAGAGGGGAAAGGAAGAAGAATGAGAGGGAAACATCAATGAGTGGTTGCCTCTTGCACACCCCCTACTTGGGGACCTGGCCCGCAACCCAGGCATGTGCCCTGACTGGGACTTGAACCTACAACGCTTTGGTTTACAGGCCAGCACTCAACCCACTGAGCCATACCAGCCAGGGCTAACATTATTCTTTAACAAGTTTTAAGATTCCAGCTCTGTATTTCACTTTATTTCTCAGGTTTTGTTGCCCTTTTTGGTGAAGGCAGAGATGCCTGTTATTCAGGCCAACATGCCTGACCTTTTGAAAATTCAATCTGGATTCAAAAATAATACAAGTAATTTTGATGTTTATATTTTATACTCAAAATGTATATTTGAATATTAAAATAAAGTCTCTTAATAGCTCACAAAGCTTACCTTAAAATCATAAAATCATTATTAAATTTTTTTTTCTTAGTTTAAAAGGTGAGCCAAATTTCATCCACATTGGTCTGGGCCCTCTCTGATTCTGGTTCTAATCATTGTTTATCTTGTTAGAACATGACAGTTGCTCCTAGTCAGCTGGGCTGATTAATGATATACTGCAGTTTGTTAGTTTTGTTTTGCTTTTTTTTTAAATTAATGATAACAACCTCAAAGTTTCAGTGGCTTACAATACTAAACATTGGTTTTCTTCTTCATGGGTCTGCAATTCAGCTGGGTAGCTTTGCTTTAGGCAGTAAGTTCAGGCCTGTTGCATGTTATCTCATATTATCCTTGTCTGGTGGTTTCCTGAGCCATGTTCTCATGCTGAATGGCAGGGGCACAAGAGAGTGAGAGGAAACATAGAATACCTTTTAAGACAATGGCCAGGATGGTCCATCACTTCCATGCACATTCTATTGACCAAAATAAATCATATGACCAAGCCCAACATTAGCAAATTGGAAAAACACTATGAAGAGTGGCAAAGTCATATGGCAAAGGACATGGATGATTAATTCCAACACAGAGAAGGAGTGAAGCATTGGGCCCAGGTTTCAATCTGCCATAGAGTCTCATTAACTAAAATGTAAAGTGTGTTTTCTGTAAATTACAATCTACTTATCTTTCCATGGAATATTCTTTTAAAAACATGTCATCACTTCCAAGATGTCATCACTTCCAAGATGTCATCAATTTGCAACTTCTTTCCACAGCCTTAATGACGGTGCTCTGGAAGCTCCCAAATTAGCCTCCCATTCTAAAACGGTCGATTTTCTAAGAGACCATGCATCTATTTATTGTCCCTATTTTATATGTTTAGGACCATGTATAGTTAACTGCCCAAGTTTTTATTTGTACATGAGTCTAATAAACTGAACAAAACTGGTTTTATCACAGGTATGATAGATTTTTTAATAATGAGGAAAGAAATGTCTCCACAAGTCTTCTCTTTAGAAAAGTGGCATTTAAGACTGTCCATGTGACAAAATCATTGCTATACCATTTGCATTTCCCTATTTTAAATAAATTTCTAATTTTAAATTGATGATACAATTTTGGCATCACAAGCACCTGAATTGACTTTTTGTTTTTATGTTCCTTTTGTGTGTATGTTGAATAGCAAAGCTCACCAGCAAATGAACAATTAGTCATTGATAAGTAAGATCCAGTCACCTAAGAAACAATCTCACTCCTTATAATGTGAAAGGGAGGAAAGTCTTGGGAGTTAGGCAGGGAACAGAGTGTGTTTAAGATGACCTAAATTGAACTCTACTTTCCTCCTAAACCTGTCCCTCTTCCTGCATTTTATCATGATTAATAGCATCATTGCCTCAAGTAACCAAGATCAGAATCAACTTCATCAGTAGGACCTGCCCATTTTGCCTTTGCAATATTTTTCATTTTGATTCCCCTTTCTAATCTTATTGTTACCACCCCAGTAAAAACCTGACACCAGGAATGATGGTCTTATCACCAGTCTATAACTGCCAGATTAATCTCTATGGAAAGCATGCCTAATCACATTGTTCCCCAACTGAAACTGTTGGTGGCTTTCTGTTGCCTACAAAGTAAGGTTAAACTCCCCAACAGATATTTGACTCTTTTGATCCATGCCTGATTCTTCACCTGTCACTGTTCAGGTTATTTGCTCAACATGGAATACATTTGTTCCCACTCTACCTTCAAAGCTCAGTTTAGATGCTCCTTCAGTGAGGTGTTCTCCAAACCTCCAAGTCTGAATAAACTTCTTTTTCCTTTTGCTACCATAGCCCTTTATCTGGATCTCCCGTAGGACACTTAAGACCATCCTATTCAGAGTCTGAGTTATGCTCTTTAGGGGCAAGATACGTGACCTATTTCACTTTGAAAAGTTGGGCTTGGGTATTTTAGGGGGAACCAGGTAAAAGTCCTAGTTATCCTCCCTGTCCACTGCCAGGGGGCTGCTCCATATCACTATTTCTGCTTTAGTATCCTTATTTATATTATCTCTTGATACATCCATCTTCTTCCTCCAGCTTCTAAGGACAAGCTCAACTCCTGATTACTAAACGAAGCCTTCTTTGATTACCCACACTGAATTTTCTTTCTTGGACCATACATTTAGTTTCTGGTAGAGCTAACCACTCAGCTCTTGACTGTACATATTAAAGTAGAATTTTAAGGATTAGAATGCACCTTAATATGTCACACTTATAAAAATTTAATGTGTATGTGACTCACTCAGGGATCTTGTTGAAATAAAAACTATTTAACGTTAATTAATAAAAAAAAATGGTTCAGTAGGTCTGGCATGAGGCCAAGATCTACATTTCTAACTGCCAGATAATGCCAGTACTGCTGTCCAAAGTACTGCTTTGAATATCAAAGATCTCAGCTACTTTACCATTCCAAATAAGTGGTCATATACTTCCTGACTGCCGTACTTGTTTTGGCAACCCATTCCACAGAGGGCCAGCTCAAGTGCCACTTAACAAAGCTTACTCTTTCTCTTACACAACAATCCTAAAGTGTTTCTTCTTTTGTCAGTCTTCTGTACCTCCTGAGATTTGTCTGCCCTGTCCTCTACCTTTGGAGAACTACTGCCTCATACTCAGCAGACACAGGGTAGGCCCCAAAAGGATTTCTCCCTGCTTTTCTGCCCTGCCCCTAGCCTTCAGTGTGCTACTCTCTGTGTTCTTGGTAGAGGCCTTATAGGAAAGAGCTGGTAGGTGATCCACAATGCAAGCCTATATGCAACCTTTAAAAATTCTTTAAAACCTCAGCTGCTTTCTTGTTTCTGTCTATGATGAATTTGTCCTCCTACTGCCACTCTATTGGGTAAAAGAGCTAGTGTTCTTCAGGAATTCAGTACTGGCAGGTTTTAAAACACTATGATTTTGTAGTTTAACCAACCAGGTGGAAGGTCAAGTTGCTGCTATATGTATATAAGTATTGTAAAATAAATAAATGAATCATAGAAAATTATTTTTTACAAAGTTTGCAACCAGAAATGCAACCATTAGCATATAAAACTAAAAACACAGCCTCAATAAATCAAACAGATTTCCAGTTTTTAAAGCAACAATTATATGCATTCCACATTGTTAATTTCCTTATATTCACAAGTACTCATACAAAAAATTGAAAGATGTAGATGGCTGATTTTGTAATAACACAAGTTACCTTTTGACATGACTTAATTTTTTATTGTGAAATGATTTTTAACCAGTAATTGCAAAAAAATGAGCAGATATAAATAAAAAGTGGGCAATTTTTCAAGTGAACTATTCAGCAGCAACTGCAGTCTTTTCTTGATAGTAAATTATAATTTTCTCTTTCTCTTCAGCTCTGCTACCTACAGGCATACCATAATTGTAACCAGTAGTTTAAAAATATGACCGTTGTGCTGTTCCGTATCTCTTCAATTTTTACCTCTATAGTAGTCAACTGAACCATCTCCTTGAAATACACATGTAGGTGAAAGTCCCTGTGAAGAATATGCTGTGAATCTGCTCTCTCTCCTTTAGTTAAATCCATTTGAAGGATGTACTCTTCGACTATCTTCTGGACAGACAAGTCTAATAATATAACAGAAACAAGTTATTTTTAACGTTTTTATTATTAGAATCTTCAAATATAAACAAATGTAGAATAACAGAATACACGTCCATGTGCCCATTACAGAACTTCAACAATTATCTACTTTGCCAATTTTGCAGAAACAAGTGTTAATTATAATCACAGATAGAAAAGGATTTAAACTCTATGGAGGGCATTGTGCAAAAGAAAAAGTAAATGTGCTCTTTTCCCAACTATCAAATGGTGAAGGTGTGCAGAATTATTGCATGATGCAACATGGTAAAAGTAAATAAGCAAAGTCCGTAATTGTACAGAAGGATGCACCTTGCATGAAAGGAAATAGGATATATTTCATAGGACTCTCTTCATCCTGCCAGGAGAATTAGTTACCTTTACAAAAATATGAGGTGAAAAGCACATGGCTAAATTGAACTAGAGTAGAAAGTATACTGGGAAAAAGTGGGAGAAAGACAAGGCAAGTAAGTCTGAGATACTGGTGTGACTGAATGAACCAAGTAGTGTGGCTAGACAAGGAAAAAAGTTAATCTAGGTAGGTAGAGGCTTCTGCTGACGAAATGGTAGTCAAGGGACAGGGTCTTATGAGGTCAGGGATTAAGTATTGTAAAATAAGGAAGAGGGAGAGATGAAGGAACAGTAAGATGATAAGAGAATGCTTAGAATTTAGGATATTAATATGATACATCCTTAGATATATAGTCCTGCAGACGGTCAGTCATGGCAGTAGGGGAATTTGGGGTGCTAGACCTGTGAGGCATATGACTGCTTTAGAACCACCATGATCTTGTAGGAACTGAAATAAAGATTAAGTTGGGTGCTAGATTCCTCAATGAATGTGAGGGAATGACCAGGAAGATAATAAATGACAGTGAAGAGAAGAGCTAAGAGGTATAATCAGAGAAGAGTTTTTGTTATGTTTTACAAGGGTGGGATGGCATGGTCCACCAATGGCAACGTGGAGACGGACAGTATTGATGTCACCGGTGGCGTGAAAGCATCACTTTCACTGTGGTGAGCCGCTGGGCACACAGTGTACTTAAGGGAGAGCCAGGTTCCAAATATCACAAGGAGGAATGTCCTGTGAGAAGATGAAGGTATAAAGGAGTTTTATTTACATCACATATGGGGGAGTCCAGAGGAAAAAAGTCTCTGGGAGAAGGTTGATAATGAGACGATGAACAGATGGAGTGTGGGGATGAGGCTCTGTGAAATTTTCTGGGTGGTTACCAAGCATGATCGAAACTAGAGGCAGGGTGGGATTTAATTATCTCTCGATCTTAAATGACGCTCACATAACACTGTTCCAGTGCCAAGCTATCAGAGACCTTGGGACTTTATTTGGTTATTGAGGTTAAATGTCAGTGTTAGTTTTGGTAATTATACTATTGAAAAATAAAATGCAATCCTAAAAAACTCAGGCAATTAATGAATATCAGAATAAAAAGATAAATGATGTTTATATTCTTCTGTCATTAATAGGTACTTTCAGAAAATAAAATTAAAGCTTAAAACCTCATGAGGGATTCATACAAGGTGACCAAATTTCAAAGGAAAACTAAAGGGCACTCCTTGAGGCATGAAAGAATTTGGAACAGCCCTGACTGTGACTGGCTCAGTTGGCTAGTGTCGTCCTGCAAAGCAAAGGGTCACCTGTTTGATTCCAGGTCAGGGCACATGCCTGGGTTGCGGCTGGTCCCCAGTTAGGGTATGTGTGAGAGGCAACTGATCGACGTTTCTCCCACATACCTGCACGTACTCATGTTTCTCTCCCTCTCTTTCTCCTTCCCTTCTCCTCTTTCTAAAAATAAAATCTTAGGGGGGAAAAAAGCGTTTGGAACATAAGGCAGTATTTTAATTTCTAGTAGTATGATTATGGAATAGTGTTTGAAAATATGAACAGTTCTGAATATTTATTAGAAAGCCAGGCCCATACTAGGCAGCAGAAAGAAAAAAAGAACTACTAAACTTCATGACAGCATGGATGGAACTGGAGAGCATCATGCTAAGCGAAATAAGCCAGGGGGCGAAAGACAAATACCATATGATCTCACCTATAAGTGGAACCTAACCAACAATACAAAGATGCAAGGAAAATAAGACCAGCAACACTGAAAGGAAAAGAAATCAACAAAGACAAGAGAGAAGGAGGGAGGGGAGGTGGGGAAAAAGAAGGGAAGGGGCAAGTCAGGGAACATATAGCAAGGACTCATGGACAAAACCAAAGGGGAAGAGCTGAGGGAGGGAAGGAGGAAGGGGGCAAGGGAAAGTGGTAGGGGGTAGGCAGAGACAAATGTATTTGAAAAAATAAATTAAAAAAAAAAAAAAAGAAAGCAAGCCAGGTCCAAGTTTAAATTTACCCAATGTTTCGTAAGAATCAGGATTCAGGGACTTTTCCCCCCACCCCCATGCACGGCTTCAGCTGCCCTTCCAGTGGCACACTCTCCGGTTTTGTGACAGAAAAGCTCTGAAAAATGGGCAAATAGGTAGAGTAGGAGGAGGGCATAGCAATACAGGGTTGAGGATCCCCACTGCTTGGGATATGAATATATCTCAGAGTATCTCTTGTCAGAGTATTACTCTGTCACAACATATATAATACCCACTAGGTGTGGTTACTCTGTCACAACATATATAATACCCACTGGGACTCATATATAATATTAAACAGATTTTTACTTCGAAGAGAGACTGGATCTAAAGTGTAACCAACAGGAATTGCTCCTGTTTCTCAAAAAAAGGAAAATGTCTCAAGGAAAAACAATAAGACAGAGAGCTTCACAAGAGTCTTCAAATGGGATCAAATAAACTGAGGATATAGCTGAAATACATTTCTAAAAAACCTCTGGAATATGAATTTTTATTTCAAAACATAAAAGCAGGCCATCTGACTCCACATTCAGATGACTGTAATAATTCAAATTTGAAGCATTCAATCTAAGTTTGTTAAACAGCAGAGTTTAGCAAGTTATTTCTCATATCTTTTACAATAATCATCCCTACCCCTAAAGCTCCCTCCCTGCCCTGGGGGGAAAAAAAACAAAACCAAAAACCCCAAACTTCATGCCAAAACATTCTATAATGTAAAGGGCAATTGTATATTTTCAAAAATTATTTTCTAAATCAATCCCAATCAGAGTATCTCTTGTCTGTGACCATATATATTTTGTCTCTTAAAGGAAAAAGAAAAAAAAAAAACAACTTTGGGGAGAGACTTTTAAAAAATTGCTGCTTTAGAATTATTGCGATTAATGTGTTTAATAGTTTTATAGTTTACAAAGCACTTTCACATTTCACTGTCACAATTCACCAGAAACCCAGATGGGAGGTAGAATAGGGAATACTGAGATCATCCAGGTTGTTCAGATGACGAAACAACTCACCAAGTTGAGGGACCCTAGGGATACTTGTGTACTCATGTTCTAAGGCTGACATCATGGAAGGTAGCCATGCTTTTTGACCAACAGTCCTTCACAGGACTGTCTGGTTGGACTTAATGTAACATTTTATTTATAAATTAAGGTCCTTCCTCCCACTTACTCTTCATAGACAAAGCTGCAAATTCAAATGCCAGTCAGGTTAACATGCCTAAATAAAACATGCCCCAAATAAAGAAAGGATAAAATGATAAAAGGCAACTGGCACTAAGCCTCAGTGCTGGAGAAGCTAGAAGAGGACAAAGGATAGAGGACCAGAGTTTTCATAGGAGACAGCCACAAATCACAAGTGACTACTGCCTTGTATGACCGCCATGTACAGATCGTTTTTCTAAATCTTATTTTTCAAGCAATGTAGATTTTATGTGAAATCTCCTGAACTTTAAGTGACAGCAACTTAAAAAAAAAAAAAAAGAACCAAATCAAAACATTTTGGCAAGAGTTTGGCCCACTAGACTGAAATATCTGCTGGACTGATACCACTTCCCTCTACTTCCCCCTAAAATACAAAATGCTCTTTGAAATATTTAGGGTTGATTTCAGATTCTATACTGCCTCCATCTAGCTTACTCATTATTTAGGGTTCTATAGTTCATAACACTTAAGTGTAATTATAATAACATCTCAGTAAATATTTGCTAAATATCTATTTTTAAAACACCCCTGTATGAGAATAACTGCAGAAGTTAGGGTCCTTAAGGGACACCACCACATATTTGCACATGCACATATGTTCTATTCAGCCCAGAGCATTGTTATTTAAGGGAAATATTTCTGGACTTTTTCATTCCTTCTCTGCTATCATTGTCCCTAAATTCCTATACGAGAAGAGCCCTATAAAATGAACATGGGAAATGCAGCAAGAATTTCATTGAAAATGACAATCTGGCTAAATGATTTCCAGCTTGGATACATTTAGTGGTCTGTAATTATTTCAGATTATAAGGTTAGTAGAACTTCTGAGTTCTGTTTCTACTAATGCCATAATGTACCCACATGATCTGTAACATTACTATTTTTGCAGCACTTTCTTCACTTCCACATCTCCCCTTTCCCAAATGTACAGGGCTGTTAGAAGTTTTAAACACAGTGTAAGTTTCTCAAGGATTGAAATGCAAAGCACAGCGCCTGACACACCCACACAAAAGCTAACAAACACCTGTCATATGTTTGAATGAATGAAAGCATCGGTAACACTGCCGGGCTGGCTTTTCACACTAGCAAGTTGCCTAACTTCATCCCCGCCAGAGTTTCTCAGGACAAGTTTCAAACCACAAAACATTTTATCTAACTCAGGGTAGGTCACTGGGAAGAGAAAAATACACAAATGTGAGCAGTTCCGTTTACAAAACGAAGGTGACATGACACGAGTAAGCCGATCTGGCATTCCCTATTTTAAGACTTTGAAAGTATTTAATTGTTTACACGAATAGCAAGCTCCGGAAAAGGGAAGAAAAAAAAAAGCGCTAGCACATTTAGGGCGCTCCTGGGGAGGCCACAGGCACCGCACTCTAAATCAAAAGACCCCTCTCTTCCCGGCAAGTCAGAGACAGCGGGAGACAGGGGGCAGGTCGCGTAGCTGCCCCGAGCGTCGCCACCCGCGCCGCCAGGCCCTCCGCGCCCCGGCCCGCCACGCTCGCGCGCCTGAGGCTACCGACCGCACCTCGACAGCGCGAGCGACCGCTCTCACACAGCGGGCTCAGAAGCATCCTCCCTCGAGAATGCCTGCTCCTCCGTCGCCGCGGACTCGCCACCGGCCGGAGAGCTCACAGCCAGGACTCACCCGTTGAGGATACTACTCTTCACCAGGACGCGAAAGATGCGAAGCTTCCACGACCTAGGCCACACCCCTCTCCGGCCTTCGCCAGAACGGGCTTCCGAACAGTTGTAGCCGCTGGGGCACACACTAAGGTAGCGGGTGAACGACGCCGAGGCTCTCCCACCAGGCGCGTTGCACTGAGACAAGGATGACAGTGACAGACTCTGGCGCTTCGACTCAAGTTACAAATCCAGGTACCGTGTGAACAGACAGAGCGCACAGATTTTCTAAGACCGACGGTCGGAGCCGGGTTGGCTGAGGGTCTACATCGCGCATGCTCCTTGACCGCATTGACGTCAGGCGGAGAGCAGCGAGCGCGAGGCAGGCGGCAGGCGTGGGATGAACAGGTCAGCTGCGGTGCGGGGCGGTTGGTGAATGGTGCGGGCTGCCGCCGCCGTCTTGACAAAGCAAAAGTGCACTGTTCGTCCAGGTGAATGTCGTACTGCCCGTTAAAGCCCACCGCCCCGTCCGAACCCTTCTGTCAGACTCTCCAGTATTTTGTCTGGTTGGAGTTCTGTCCTGTTGGGAAAAAAACAGTGGGGGCCCAGGTAACCAAGGCCAGACCCGCACGGACCTCTGGGACTTGTAGTCTCCAGACTCTGGCCTCTCGATTGCAGGGGTTGATTTGCAACTCCTAGACCACTTAATTTTATTTTAATAATTTTATTTTATTTTTTCTTTATTTTTATTGTTGACACTAATACAGATATCCCCATCCCCCCACCCCCCTTTGCCCACCTGCACACATTCCGCCGTCCCTCTGGCCGTGGCCACACTGTTGTTTTTGTCTATGAGTTATGCGTATGTGTTCTTTGTCTAAACCCTTCACTTTCTCCCATCCATTCCCCTAATCCCCTCTGACAGCTGTCAGTCTCTTCTGTTTCTATTTTGTTCGTAAGTTTATTTTGTTCATTAAATTCCACCTGTAAGTGAGATCATGTCTGAACTATTTTATTTACTGAGTGCCTACTGTGTGTTGAACACCTTGCTAGGATTGGTGAAGGGTAGGTGAGTGCTCACCCCAGCTGCCCTCTTCGCTTTAGGGTAAGCAGAAAGATGGCCTTGCAAGATGAGATGTAATGAACAAAAATTACGAATTCAGAGAGCTGTTAGAGGTCACAGAAGAGCCAAAATCAGGATGGGCCGGGGCGGGACTTCCTGGAAGACGTGAGATTTGAATCAGGTTTGGAAACGCGTAATGCTGTATGTTAGGGGATAGTTGGAAAAAAAAAATCAAAGGATGGAGTTGGCAAAGGTGTGTAAAGGGGAGTTTGACTTGGCTGCAATCGAAGGTTTAGGTTGGAGAGTGATGAATAGGCTTGCTTAGGTAGGGCAGTGGACATGCGGGTCTTTTGGCCTCTCTTTCAGAAAGGGCCTCCATTTGGAGTTTCTCGCCAATGGAGACTAAGCACAGGCCCAGAGATGCACCTTCAGGTTTTAAAAAAAAGACAGCATCACAGGACTTATGTGGGTCCAGTTTCTAGACCTCATGGCTGGTGGTGTTCTATGAATTAATAGTTTTACAAATCCTGTAATGGTGAATTGCAAAATTACATTGCATTGTGTCTATTTGAGGTAAACTTTGAAAAGGTGCTATGGTTTTTGTAACCTGTTTTGGCATTTATTTATTTTTATGTAACAGAAGTCTCAAGGGAAGTGGACCCAAATCTTTCTTGATCTATAGGAGCAAGTTATGACAATTTGGGGGCTTAGTACTGACAACAGTGGATAGTTTAGTTTTAATGCCTTTAGTTTTTCATTTAGTTTAAACTGACATATATAAATTCACACATCAGGAAATCCTTTGTCAGGCCACTTGTTTCTAGTTTTTTATTTTAGAAAATAAGATCACAGTTAATGAAAAGGTATTAATTTTTAAATTTGTCAGGTAATGGAACACCTGGAAGTAATGATGCTTTTTGTAAAACACTGAAATAATGCTGTGTCACATTTAGCTAATTGTAGAATTTTTTTTTGTTAAATTTCATATTTTCCATACCCTAGTACCAGTAAATGGTCTGGTGCCACATATTTAATAAATTTTGATTTTGACAAAGTGCTATTCATTGCCATAATTTTATCATAACTTTGTGTGAGACTTTCATTTTTTGGCATAGCAGCCCAATTCAAATCGAAGAAGTGTGGAAAGAGAATGATTTGAGATTTTCTTACCTTTTAGAAAAAGCGTTAACTGCAAGAATTGTAAATTAGCAATATCCTTGAAAATAAGATTGGGTTTAACTGTTAGAGTGAGTTTTCTAACACAAAGTTGAATTGATGTAAGAAGGTAATAGTGCAAGTCATAATTTTCCTTACTTCCACATGAGATTTTCAATAGAGCAAATGCAATTTTCATCTACATCTTCAGTTTTATCTGATATTTTGTTTATAATCATTTATCTTTCATCATTTATGGGATGATAAATGAACCAGGCTAGAAACATCTCCAGGTATGTAAAAAAAATTTGTTAATAATTTCTTCTACTATAAGGTTTTTATTTGAAAATTTATTATAATTTAACTATTGGATTACCACTGCTAATGTTTTTTGTAGCTTAGCAGATAAAATTTACAAGTGTAGACATCAGTAAGTTTCTTTTAGAAGTTCTTGCAAAATGGAAAGTAAATTCAAAATTCTTTTTTTTCTAGCATCCTATTCCTGTTGTGTCTCATCTTTGTATGTTGGCAGGATAGGAAGAATCTTAAAGTGTTGATTCTTTAAAGAGTCATTAAATCAACCTCTTAAATGCCTTTTTTTTTTTTTTACAGACTAAACAAAAAATTTAGCTACCTTAGACATGGTTCTCTTCTGTTCAGTATTTTTAATCACCTTCTGGATCTCTTACCTGAACATCTCATAAGCATTCATAATGCATCATTGGAAAACTGAACTCATTAATCTTACCCCAACTACCTTAATAGTTATTTAAGCCAAAAACCTCGCCGTCCTTGATTCTTCCCTTAACTTTATTCTACATGCCTAATTGCTCACCAAATCCTGTGCATTCTGCCTCTTTTTATATTTTGTAATTCAAAAAATTACAAAATTAATGTATTAAAAATAGATTAATAGCATTATAAGTGGGTTATAAAATATTGCATGATTATCTGTTTTAAATTTATTTTTAATTTAACTATTGTTGGTATGCAATATTATGTTAGTTATATTAGTGTTAGGTGTACCGTATAGTGATTTGACATTTTTATATCTTACAATGTGATTATCTAATTATAGTAATAAATGAATCTTTCTCTACCGTCGATTTACATTTCCATTTTTTGATTCAGATCTCTAGCATCTCTCATCAGGACTGTTAAAATAGCCATTTAACCAGTCTCCCTGCTCACAGGAATATGTTTTAATTAGATCTTGAGTAGGTTCCTACATATTTTCATTGAAGTTTTTCCTTGGTATTTTTTTCTGTTATAATATAGGCAATATTATAACAGGGAATATATGTCTAATATATATATATTTATTCTAATAGAATAAAGAATATATAGACATATGTTCTTTTATTCTGCCACTTACCAACTTTCTAATTATGTCTAAGCTTTTGTCTTTGAGTGTGTTGGGTTTTCTATGTACAAAAACATGTTTTCTACAGACAAGGACAATTTTGTCTTCTCCTTTCCAATAGTTATGCCTCTTCTTTTACATGTCTTATTGCATTAACCATCTATTAAGTACTAAAGTACTAAAGGTGATCAACTACTATATACTAAAGGTGAGAGCATATTTATTTAATTTTCAATTAAATTAAAAATTTAAATAACATACTTTTATCTCAAATATCATAATAGTTGTTTTCTTTTAGTAATATGCTATATCGTTCTTAAGACTATTTCTTATTTATTTAGAAAGTGGAAATGAAAGAACCATCATGAAAAAGATCTCAAAGAAAAAAGGAGATATTAAAAAAAAAGTAAGATATTAATAGAGCTTATAAGGGTTTTGATTATACTAAATAGCCCAAATGTCAATGTAGCATAATCCTGAAAAGTGTGATGTATTTGGATACAGTTTATATGTTAAAAAATAATAAGAAATATTAGGGATAAATTGTTTGGTCTGTCAATTATGTAATAAGGAGTGTTAGAGGTGAGTTGTTTATGCATTTACTTATTTATTTATTCCCTTCCTTAAATATTAATTTATCTGTTCTCAGCCAGTTAACAATCCATTTCCTGCTTTGGTCAAAATAAAATATTTTTCTTTTTTTAGTGGGTGAAACATATATAGGACTGATGTCTACATGTCTTTTAAAGTAACTCCAATTAAGATTCATATTTTACCCCTGTCTTATAGATAGGGAGAGGGAGTTATATATCCTGGGAAAGCTGGGTGAGATTATTTGAAATTAAAGGGAGACCTCTATCAATCATTTGCCAAGGTATATGTTGCATCATACCTTCAAGTGTTACTGTTTCTTGGTCAAGAGGAGAATTAGGTATTTTAATTGTGTTGAGGAAGATACTGAAAGTTTAATGAGAAAAGAACATCTTAGTTCATGTTGACCTTATACAGTAGTTCTTTAGGATGGTCTAGGAACCACTAGTAGATTTTGAAGTTCTTTCAGAAAGTCTATAGACAAAGCTCTTATTGTGATGATGTCTTTACTAGGATTGTGTCAATACCCTGCTTTGGCTTGTGATGCAAATCCATGCCTTTACTGTGGTAGGAAACCTAGTGTGCGTCTGCCTGTTCTTTCCACTCCAGCTGCATGTTAGTTTGGTTAGCATGTACAGTTGTTTTTTGAGGAGAGTTTTACTATTCTATTTCTTAAACTTAATGTGATAAACAAACTCATCCATATCATTCTAAAAAAAAGTTTAACATTGCTAGTATGGTTTAATTTTAGAATACTGAAGTTTAAAAAACTATAGAATACCATATAGATAATGGTAGGACATTCCATTACAAATACTAGTAGGCAACTAGAAATACGGTATTCAAGAGAGCAGTCAAAGACAGATTAGGAAGCCATGGGAATGCACTCTCTAAAGCTTTGGAATGAACCCACATTTAAGCTGTGTGAAGTGTAACCATTGAAGGATACAGGGAGTAAGTGGCCAGAGACGGGGAAGGGTAGAGGTCAAAGATATAGAAAGTTTACAGAAAATAAAGGTGCCCAACATTATCAGATACTAGAGAGTAATCAGGTAAAAGCTAACACTGATACAGTGTTGAGTTTCAAAGTATTTTCATATGTCTGACCTCATTTGAACCTCCTAAAAGATGTATAAAGTAAGAAATATAATCACTAAGATCTAACCATAGGATTTCATCATTAAAAGGTCCTCTTTGATATTACAGAAAGCAATTTCTTAATTAAAAGTCAACCATATATAAAGAGCTCATATCAACTGATAAAGAGATGAAATTTAAGAAAACAGGCAAAGGCTGTGAATTGACATTTTATTATATTTTTAAAGATTTTATTTATTTTTAGACAGAGGGGAAGGGAGGGAGAAAGAGAAGAGAAACATCAATGAGTGGTTGCCTCTTGCACGCCCCCTACTGGGGACCTGGGCCACCACCCAGGCATGTGCCCTGAGTGGGAATCGAACAAGCGACCCTTTAGTTCGCAGGCTGGCACTCAATTCACTGAGCCACACTAGCCAGGGCTGAGTTGGCATTTTAAAGAAGATGACTTTCAAAGGATTGATGAACAGTTGAAAAGATGTTCAATTCCAAAACAAAAAGATGCAAGATAACCTTCATTCTTTTTTTTGCAGATGCCAGAAGAGACAAATAACATTGCAGTAAAAGAAAATGTAGACAAGCATCTCCAGAAAGGTCCTCAATAAGTATACCACAACTCTGATGCCGTTGGTCTTTATTTTTAAAAGATATAAATGACTGATCCTATCCTTGGTGTTTCAACTGGGAACACAAGTTTATTAAGAGAAGAGTTCAAACAGAAACTGAACTTCCTAGATAATACAAGATGAGCATATGAAATAATTAGTAAAGTCTATATATGTAATAAAATTTTGTTAAGATTTTGTTTTCTCTCTCTCTGCAAACATGAAGAATCCACTAGTATTTGAGACTGTGTTAGTCCATAAAGATACATAGATACAGAATCTGCTTTAGAAAGCTCTAGATTTCAAGAAAAATACATAAATAATGGTTGAACCCTGGTTCATTCATCATTATTAAGCACATACTATATGCCACCTGCTATTCTAAGTTCTGGGAATAGAGTATAAACAAACCAAATAATAATTTTTAAATTATTACAAGAAATACTGCAGTTAAGAATGAAGATTCTCATGACCTATAGTGATTTAGCTTTTACTTACCCTTTATTTCCACCATCTTCTACACAACCTTTAAGTGCTCAGAAGCAGGGAGAAGAAAGAAAAATTGAAGGCAGAATGACCAAAAAGTCCTCTACTTTCTACTGTACTGAGGACTGCCCAACCCCTGTCTTTCTCAGTCCATCTGGTGGATCATCTGGCAGATGAGCAGAAAATAGCACATGGTTTGGAGTGCACACAACAACTGGAGTCTTCTTTATTCCTTATAAGACTGTTTCATTCTAAGATCTGGCAGAAGTAGGGCTGAGAAAGTTTTACAAAACTGATCCAAGTAGTTAAAATGAGTACCTGGAGACTTATCTCTTCCTTTTGAATTCCTTTCCAGTTTTGTCAAGTTGAGGTAACCTGACTTTGATATTTGCATATTCTATAGAACAGTGAGTACAGGGAGTAAGTGGCCAGAGAGGGGGAAGGGTAGAGGTCAAGGATATAGAAAGTTTACAGAAAATAAAGGTGGCCAACATTACCAGATACTGCGAGTAATCAGGTAAAAGCTAACACTGATACAGTGTTGAGTTTTAAAGTATTTTCATGTCTGACCTCATATTTATATAGAATATGACTGTTCTAATGGATTTTTTTTTTCCCAAAAGGAAAAAGGTAAAGATTTGCTTTTCTGAGGATTTTTTGAGGTTTTTTTGTTTTTGTTTGTTTGTTTGTTTTCCCTGACTACAAAGAAGGATTATAGCCAATAGCTGAGGATACACAGGGGAGGGGAACCAAAGTTCAGCCTGACCATGCATGAAGGTATTTATTCCACGTAGAAGAGGAGGAAGGGACATCTGTTTGTCTGAGGTTCTAAACTCTCGTGAGGCAATGACCCAGTCTTCATAATTGCCATGATCTTTAAAAATACATGCAGTCTAGGTATTTAATAAGTACTTTTGCTGCGATTGCTGTTTAATTATTTTAAACTGTGTCATGAACTCTATTATGTTGGCTTCTTGATAGGTTTAGACACAGAAGAAAATCAAAACATAACAGAAACATTGAGAAGCAAAGTAAGAGAGAAGCTAAAAAATGCTAAGGTAATGCTTATTTTTTTTCTTCCCTGTTTTTAAATTTATTATTTAGGTACAATAAGTGTCCAATGAACTTTTCTTTGTTAAAAGGAGCCAAAATTCAGTTTTAATATAGCTCCTGAAATCCAAAAACTTTGAGTTCCTTTCCATGCTTTTTTTACCAAACCCAAATCCAGGAAAAGTTAAGTGGTTTGGTCATGGTAACTATATATGATACCTCAGGAGGAAAACATGTATACTTTTAAAAGAAAAACATTGAGGAATCTTGGTTTTAATCCATTTGGAAAAAAGTCTTCGGAGTACAATTTTGTTTATATCTGTGAAGATTAAAGTTTTCTATACCATTTATGTTGTTTCAGATTAATCAAAGTGAAAAATCTTCAACTCATCTGTTCCTTGATAATAAGATAAATCAGTGGTCTAAGGTGAATAACATTTCTTAACCTTTAAAAACAGCTTTATTGGGGTATACTTTTATAACAAAAATTTACCCATTTTAAGTGTATGATTGAGTGATTTTCAGTAAATTTATAGAATTATATGGTCAACACTATAATCCAATTTTAGACATCTGGATACAAGTAGGGTATAAAATAAGCTTTTGTATTTTATGTACTTTTAAATTTTTTGACTCCTAATGACTGAGTTTTTTTTTGTTTTTTCTTATAGAATTAACTTCTCTCTCAAACCTTCCTAAAAACAGTTTGTTTTAATATGTATGTGAGAAAGAAATGATAAGCTTTACATTTAAAAGATTCAGACTTTACAGCATTGAAAAAGGCGAGCTTCTTTATCAGCATGTTTATAACTGTGAACATGTCACCTTTAATACTTTTAACCACCTCTCCACAAAAGATTGTAAAAGTGTGGACTGGTGCTGTGTGTGAGCACAGACATACATGAGAGCCCCTGAAATCAGGGAGAGGAAAGAAAAAAAAAGTATTTGCCCTGAGTCCACATTTTGATCAAACTGTAAGGCAATGCTCCTCATGCTCTGACTGGAGTGAGGAGGTAATTTGAGAAGACAGAAGATTTGGACTTGATTCTGTTTTTTATTGCATTTATCAGAACCTTCAAAACAAAAACTCATAAACCAGTCTCAAAGTTAAATATAACTTGATTTTCTCTCTCCTGCTGCTCCTTGCTCATGAATTAATAGTTACTATTTACCTCATTGCAGAAAAGTACTTCTTTCATTTATAAGCAGAAACAGTATTCATTTCAGCACTGAGCACTGGTTTATCATTGTTTAACCCACAGACGGAAGTCACATTGGATACAGGCCTTTCATTTTTCACTCTGAGTAGTGAAGAAGGTTCAGCTTTGGGCCACTCTTCAGAACAGGTTGGATTTGTTCCCCTTCCTCTCATACCCTCATTCTCAGGAAGAATAACTCTTATTAAAAGCAAAGAATGAAATACTTGGATGGGAGATGAAATTTTTAGTATTGAGCACCCTTCTTCTCTTTGAATTGAGTTGTTCATAATAATTCCTAAAATTTATTGAGTGCTTACTGGATGCCCAGTGATATACTGAACTTTTAATGTGGATTGTATCATTCAATCCTTGTGGAAACCCTGTGAGGCAGGCATTTTCATCTCTGTTATTTAAGTGAGGAAACTAAGGTGTGAGGGTTAAGCGTTGATAGAGCTGGGATGTGTAGGCTGTCAGCCCCAAAGCCTGTGTTTTTCTTTGGTTGTTCCTGTCCTCTCCAAGTGCCCTGCATTATTCTTACTAATCTCTAGTACTCTCTGTAGAGTCCCCATCTCCATCCCTCCTAATCCAACCGCAGAACCTTCCAATTTCTGTCACTTCTTCCCAGTTCCTCTCCAACTCCTTAGCCCTTTCTGTTAATCCCTGGTTGTCCTTTCTTCAAGTCTCACTGTTCTTTCCCCATCAGCTTCTGATTTGTCAGTCTCTTTCCTTGGTTGCCACATTTGCTCATCCTCCTCTGTATTTTTCCCTAATTTCTCTCTACCTTCAACACTCTCCACAGTTTCCTTGAGCCCCCTCCCCCATAACTCCTATTCCCCAGAATTCCTTCTATCTACTAACACCTCTTAGTCATTTCCAAACCCCTCAGGTCCTCTTTTGGAGTCCCTCTTGGACCCCTTTTTACCTTTATACCTCTTCCCAGTGCCTTCCATTCTCCATTCTTTGTATTGTGCCCAGTCCTTCCATTCTTCCTACGTTATTATTGTTTTATCCACAAAACATCTTTATCTTTTAAAGATTTAACCAAAATGTATACATTATAAAAACTTAGTGAAGAAAACCATCAGAAAGAAAATAAAAATCACATGAAATCCCCCTACCCTTAGATAAACCACTATTTCATTTGTAATACTTTTCTCTGTACTGATGCCAGTACCTGCACACACACAGACTTTTATATAAATAGAATCATAGTAGTAAATGGTAATTACACTTTTCCAGTTGCTCAGCCAAACCTTGTGTTATCCTTGGATCCTCTTACTCACATATCTCGTATCCAATTCATCACAAATCCTGTTGGTTCTACCTCAAGTATTCCAGAATCTGATCTACTTTTTACCACCTCCACTGGTACAACCCTAGTCTAACCACCAGAACCTCTCATCTGGGTCATTGCCATAGTCTCCCTCTGTTTTCACTATTGCTTGAACTGTTTTCTGTACCACACAGTAGTCAAAGTGATCCTGTTAAAATCTAAGACAGGCCATTGTTTTGCCTCTACCTTCTAATGGTTTTCTATATCATTCAAAACAAAAGCCGAAGTCCTTACAGGGCCCTCCAAGGCCCACATAATCTGGCCCATTTGGTACCTTTCTGACTTAATTTCTTACTGCTTGCCCCTTCTCCCACCCAACTTCAGCCATGTTTGCCTTTTACCTGTTTTTCACAGCATGCTCTTGCATCAGAGAGTTGTAACTTTTATCTCTCTAGAAAATTGCCCCTTATCCTCATGCTCTCTCCCTCACTGCCTTGGGTCTGTGTTGAAATCACACATAATTAAAGGTACTGTTCCTGACAATCCTATTAAAAATAGTACCCCCAGACCACCAATACAAGCATTTTGTATTCCCTTACTTACTTTTTTTTCATAACTTACCACCAGCTAGCTGATATATCTATGTCTATTTGTTTATTTTCATCTTAGAACATATAAGACACTCTGAATATTTGAATGAATATTGAATAAACAAGTATCAATCATATACATGTTCTTCCAGGTCATCCAGTCTCTTATACTTCCATAGTAAGGGTTAAGGAATGAACTTTTCTGGGGAAAAAAGAGAAGGTCCACCCAGCAGAGTACACCAGGGCCAGGCACTGTGGTTATGGCTAATTTACCTTCTCATAGGGCAGGCATCAGAAAAATTGGTCAGTGAGAGAAATAGGCTACTTGGGCATGAGAAAGTTCCAGTTTAGATGGAGGGTTTTAGAGTTGTCTGGAAAAGTCATCTGCCCAGCACCTGGTATCTTTGGGGCCCTGCTGTCCTCATCACAGGAAGGAGAAAGCTACTTTTTTGGTGGGAGGCGGAGTTTGACTTTGATCCCTTCCTACTGGGAGAACGGGGAGTGCTTGTCCCAAATGTATTGTCTGGGCAGCGCAGAGTAAGGTCTTGGGTTACTTTCAGATGGTTCTACTTATCATACCACATTTAACAAGGCATTTTTCTGTGAGATGGGGGGTGATTACCTCCTATTGCCCACACCATATTCAGGTGTATCCATCTAGACGTGCATACAGGGTTAGGTGGATGTCTTCTGATCTCATTCTCCCTGTTACAGAACAAGCTAAGGGCATAGGCACTGCTCTGCTGTTAGCTGCACAGTAAAGACCAAGAAGGTGATCTGGGATGGCAGCAGGCTATAGATTAATGGAGGAATAGTTGATCAAATGGGGCTTGTATTGGCAAAATGAGTAGGGTGGGGTTCATAAAAGAGATCTATATGGTCACTTTAAAAAAACGACTGGGATCTAAGATAAGAGCATGACATACTTAGCCATCAGGGCAGACCTTAGCTCTGAAGGCAAGTTGAAAGCCCAAGGGTGCTGTATGGGAAGCTTAATAATGGGAGCTCCAGGTGGAACAAAGAGAGCGCCTTCCACCTGTGATTGGAATCTTCAAAGAGACCGCCTATGTTGGGATTCCCGAAATTTTGCTTCTGGATTTCAGTGCCATACCTTGTTTGAATTCTGAAAAGGATACCGTAAAGATTTCTGGATATAAAATATTTTCTTGATTTCATGACAGGGTAAGAGACAGGGTATGTGATGTGATGACTTGATAGGAACTTAGGTGATACTGATCAGCTGATCAAGGCTATGTAAGGTCCTCTCTTCAGAGACATTGTGTGATTGATTTGTTTTATTTAATTATCTACCCCTACATACATGGTTTTAAAATTGAGAGGTTTTTACTTGCATGACTCACACACCCTATCTCCTCTTTTTCAATTTGTGTGGATTTCAAATTAGAAAATAAAGTCATTCAAAATGAATTGTTGGTTTTTGGTGTGAAGAAACTCAAAATTTCTGATCATGTAAAATACGCATTTTTATATTTAGTGATATATCTTTCAATACCTATATTCAGATTGTAATTTATATATATAGCATGTTTTAAAATTTCACTATAATTACTTGCCATTGACTTCTATGTTGAATCTTTACTTTTCTTTCTTTTTTTCTTAAATACGATCCAGAGAACATCAGGGATACTCCACAATCACTTTAGGTACTACTGCTTTCTGAATAGTGAAAAAAAATGGGGTTTGAGGCCAACTGGCCTAATGTCTCTGGCCTTTGCCCTACACTGTGAATTCTCAGTGATTGATATATCATAGTCCAATATTTCAGAATATTTTCCGTAGGAGAAGAGGGGCTTGAATTATAATCCTAATTGCAAGGAAGTGCTAGAGAAAAATCATACTGTAGCCCTGGCTGGTGCTGCTCAGTGGATTGAGTGCCGGCCTGTGAACCAGAGGGTTGCCGGTTTCATTCCCGGCCAGGGCACATGCCTGGGTTGCGAGCGAGGTCCCCAGTAGGGGGCATGTGAGCGGCAACCACAAATTGATGTCTTTCTCCCTCTCTTTTTCCTTCCCTTCCCCTCTGTCTAAAAATAAATACAATCTAAAAAAAAAAGATAAAAAAGGGAAAGTCATGCTGTAAAATATTAAGCCTTAAATGACTTCTTCTATGTGTAGTGAAATTTCATTTTAACAGTTTCGGCTTGACCTTGAACTGGGAGGCATGGATGAGAAAGACAACCGTACATACATTTTTTTTTTTTTTTTTGGTATTTAACAGAGATCTGTAACTGATAGTTATTCCAAACATTTTTCACTTGGTGACAATTTACAAGGTTTTGCTGAAAGCCAAGATGAAGATTGTATGGAAGAAGTAGCTCTTCCAGATTTACTTGAAGTAAAAGCTGCTGAATATGAGGATGATCAAGAACAAATAAAAAAACAGCAAGCAAATATTTTTGTGCCAAGTAGTTCTCCAGGTAAAGTTCTTTTACAATAAAATATTTAAGTCATTAATGAATCATTTTAAAGGATAATAGCTTCTTTATATACTGGATAGATAAAAAGTACTGATCTAAAATTATAGAATATTTTTTATATTTGTTTTTCATGGGAATTGGTTAAAAGAACTCATATATTGTGTATGTGTATTTAGACTCACTGCTAGACTTTAGTAGTAGGTACATGAGAGTTCCCTTTTGCTTCTTGTTTGGTCAATACCAGTTTAATATTTTGGACATTAAAGTAATATATAGGTTTTGATATTAAGTGGTCAACCAGCGTAAACTGCCAAAAGATATGAAGCCACGCATTTTAGAAGATGAAGGATTCTATATGCAGAGAAGGCCAGAAGTATATAAAAAAACCTGCAACAAAATGGAAAATCGCCTGCTTAAACTAGAAGAGGTAAGTGCACCTGTTCACAAGTTAAACCACTCACAGATAGTATGTGGTATTTGTTTTTGATGAAATGTTTAATTACTATGTTTCTTAAATATTTTTGATAGGGAATGTGTTGGTTTGAAGAAAGTGCTGAAATAATGTCATTACCTTCACCTATTAGACATTCTTGGAAATTCAGACTAAGCATAAGCAAGGAGCCTTTAAATCCAGCACTAAAGACCATATACAGGAAGGTAACCAACAGCTTATTTATAATTATGTTTAGAATTCTTGTAATATCAATTATGACTTATGTTTTATGGTATTAATTTACCCTTTATGGATATTAATAAACCTAGTAATATAATGGCAAAACTATGATGAAATGTTTAATATCCATTAAAATTATGTTTTTGAGAAATATTTACTGATAGGATAAAATGTGAAATGAAAAAAGAGCCAAAGGAAAAATTGTATATGATCCTCATTTTATAAAAATAGATAATGAATTTATCAATGAATGGACAAGTATATCCACACACGTATATTAGATTAAAAAACTAGAAAATATATCAAAGTTAATAATTACCTCTAGATAGCAGAACATAGAATTATTTTTATTTTGCTCAAGATATAGCACAGATATTCTAATATGATTATCAGAGACCATTGCTGTTAGGGAGCAAGGTCTCTGAAACAGTGGAAACTTGTTGAATGAGAGAGTGTACATGAATGAACAAAAGGATGGTAAGTAAATGCAAAACACAATTTTTGGAGAAAGATTAACCACCATCCATATTAACCTTTGTAAACCTCCAGATTCTTTTAAGATTTTATTGATTTATTTTTAGAGAGATGGGAAGGGAGGGAGAAACAAAGGGAGAGAAACATTGATGTGTGAAAGATACATCAATTGGTTGCCTCTTGCACACCTCCAACTGGGGACCTGGCTGACAGCCCAGGCATGTGCCCTGAGTGGGAATCAAACTGATGACCTTTCAGTTCACAGGCCAGCGCTCAGTCCACTGAACCACACCAGCCAGGGCTGGATTCTGAAGTTGGAATCTACTGGGCTGAACAAGTAACTTTCCTCCAGTGCATAATCCAAGCACAATTTCAGTATTCAGTGGACTTTCAGAGCTGAGAGTAAATGTATATGTCACTTTACCAAGCATCTAAACTGAGTATTAAAATTCATTCTGTAGCATCCTTAACAGATGATGTGCTGGCAGTTGTATCAGACAAATGTTTTGGTCTGCTTTTCTCCCTTCTATATTCTCTACATTTTTTACTATGTCCAGCCAGCCTTGGAAGCAATGCTCATTTGGGGTTTCTCACCATAATAAATAAATATAAGGGCAACTGAAGGAGAGATTATAGCTGCCTGAATATCAAAGTCTTCTCTTTGCTGTTTCCTCTGCCACATACTTTAATGCCCTGTTGTACCTCTCCTCCTCCCACATCTTATTTGCTTGTTCTTTGCTGACTAGTTCTGCCTACTTGACTATGCCCTTTACTCCTTGTTCTGGCACTCCTCTTATATGTTTACCAAGATTTTACACATATCATCAGCTTGGATGTGTTTGTGCTTGTATGTGACCTTTGAATCATTGTTGCCTAGATATTTGTGCTTTTGTTCGAACACATTTACCTAGTTCTAGAAGTTCGCTTCTAGAGCTTCTAGAGCTCCTGTCAGGGAGCTTACCACCTCTCAAGAGAATTCATTCAGTATTAGCCAGTTCTAATTGTTTATTGTTTTCTGTGTTGAATTAAAATCTGCCTCCTGGATCACTACTACTCATTTGACCTTGTTTGTTTGGTCATAAGGAACTTATAAAGTGCTTCACTTATACAACAGCACTTCAGATATTTGAGGCCTATGGTCACTTCCAAACTTTAGCTTTTGTTCTCCAGTCTAAACTCACTTCCTTTGACTGTTGCTAGGTATCCACCATCTATCTCAATTACTTTTCTCTACTTTCTGAACACCACAATCAGTAGGTACCAAGAGGAAAGGACCAGGGCTAGGGGCGTGTGTCACTCCAGTAGAACCCAAAGAAAGTAAGCAACACAGTTATTCAACTAATGCTAAATCTGCTTTATAAGACTGGCATCTCTAGCTTACCAACTTTAATTTCCATAAGTTAATTTATAATCTGGTTATCTAAAATGGAAACTTTATTTTCCTGGTGGTTTTGCCTGGTGAATGACCAATTTACTACCAATTAACTAAATCTTATAGATAGAATTTAGAGCAGGTTTTCCCCTCTAAGTTGGCCCTTACCTAGAGAATAGAGACAAGACAAGGATAAAACAAAACAAAGCAATCCTTATGGCCATTCTCTTACCCACCTTCAACCCAGTGAGATTTAAAGGGGAGTATATTCCTAGTTCAGGAGAGAGTAGGGAAGAGAGATGTAGACATCATACCAGCAACTGCAGACCTTGAGAAGTACTGGATCTGCCACACCAGGTCAGAGGTGGGACAGTAATTGTTTCATTGTAGCAGAAAGTATAATAGCAATGGCACAGACTGGAAAGCTTGTCCTATTAACCAGAATGATCCAGAGTGAGGGCTCATACTTGTCTTCTTAGGTGGATGCGGCCTTGACTCCTATTGGGAATGGCTGGACATTCCTGAATTAGGCTATACATGCCAAGTAACGTACTAGCCTCCTCAAACTACATCACTAAAAACCAATCACATGCATATTCAAACTTATGTGCTTAAAGTCAAAGTAGAGTACTAAAACATAGTTGAATCATTTTGCATATAATCTAAGGCTTACAGACTTCAGCTGATTTAGAGATGATCTGATGTACAAGTGAAGATAGCCTCATGTGTAAAAACAGTCTCCTTATACAGTAGCATTTGCTTTGAAGGTCCAGGCCCCTCCAGGGAATTTTCCAGGAGATTACCAACATATTCACTTCAGAACAATGTTTTAATAAGAGTTTACCATTTAGCTGTGGCCCACAGATGATATTTTATTGTCATATGGTTGAACTATTGACTCAGCAGTTCAGAACACCATTTGTCACAGTGTTCCTACAGGAAATTATTTGGGAGCTTACAACTTGAAAGTCCAACCTCTACCAGCATACTAGAATAAACAATAATTTATAGCAATATTATTAAAATTCTGTATAAACATATGAAATTAAGGATCCTTCAAGGAAGAAGGATCAAATTATTGGTTTTTGCTTTTCTATGTCTCTTAATCTTCTTACAATTAACACGTTACTTTTATAAGGAGAAGTTAATTGTAATTTTAAAAGAGACAGAATGAAATTAACTTTGTATGCATATTTTTCTTTTAAAGGCAGTGAAATCTGATCTAGAAAGCTCCATTAGAACCAAAATGGAAGGTCAAAAGAAAATGTACCAATTAGATCTCAATATTGTGGGTTTGCAATTTAGCCATCATCCTCTCTTCAATCAAGAACAAGTATTATGTGCTAGGCTGCTCCAACTTTATGAGTGTTTTCAGGACAGGCAGCAACAGAATTTATCTCAGCTGCTTTTGGAGAAGGTAAGAATGCTTTTTATTATATAATTGGGCTGAACATTTAATATTGAAAGAATAAACAAACCTCTTAGTACAGAACATTTTCCCCTAACAACTTTGATTATTTAACCAATTAAAGCAATGATTGATATCTGTTTTTCTGAAAAGAATCTGTAGGAATTGACTGGCCAGGAGAGCAGCCTCAAAGATATCATGCAGGATATGTAGCATTTACAAATGGTTTACTAACCAGTGGTGTTCTTGGTCCTATGACTCAAGGAAAGTATTTGAAATGATTACTATTTAAGAGAGTCATAGGTGCATCAACAATGAAATATCAGAATCAGAAATCAGGGGGAAAAAATGCCCATTTGCTATAGCAATAAGAAAAATAAAATACCTAGGAATAAACTTAACCAAGCAGGAGAAAACTTTACGCAGAAAACTATACAACACTGAAGAAAGAAATTAAGGGAGACACAAATAAATGGAAGCATATACTGTGTTCATGAATTGGGAGAATTAACATCATCAAAATGTCCATACTACCCAAAGCAATTTATAAATTCAGTGCAATCCCTATTAAAATACCAATGACGTATTTCACAGACATAGAACAAATATTCAAAAAATTTATTTTTTTTTTGATGTTTTGAATAGATTTTTGAGTTTTATTGAAATCTTACATGAACAAGAAATTGGAAATACAATCACATCAAAGAACAAATTGTCACGGCTTTGACGTTTAAGCCAAACAAATTTTGTAGGGCAGATTTCAAAAAGGTGTGAAGTTATAACAATTTAAAAACACAGTTGACCTACTTCTAAGAATGCAAAACATACAATCATAGGTTATTTTCAGTACAAGAAAACTTAAATTTGCTTTAATTTCTTAAAACTACTAAGACAAAGCACTAGCTCGTATTTTTATTTACAGCATACTCCATACTCCTATGTAATCTATCTCAAATCCAAAAATGAAACTCCAAAACCAAAGGTTCTGCAAAATCATGATTTAACAGTGTGCTCAGCTTGTTTTGAAGCTAAAATGAAGCCTGAAACGATAAAAGCATTGTAATCCCCAGAATAAGGGAACTCTGCAAGCCCAATAATGTCCAAGAGCATTTATGAAAAGAGGAAAAAATAAAAAGACTTGAGTATATATACACAATAGTGATTTCTTCAGCCCAATACAAATGGCAGCAAACTGCTACTGAAAGATGAAACAGTTAAGCCAATTTTTTTTTGAAGAATGTAGTAGATCTAGAGCCAATCGTGTCTTGCCAATATCATTTTCAAGCCCTCACTTGTCTATTTCCACTGTTGCCCATAAGTATCCTGATAAAACTCCTGGTTGTCATTATTGTAACCATACTTACCGGAATAGTCACCACCTTGCTGAAGCGGCTGCTGAGCGATGGGTTGGGAACCCCAGTTCTGTTGGTTGTTGGTCTGACGGCGCTTGGAATCAGGTTGGTTGTACCCATCTGCCTTTCTCTTGCCTCCTACATTGCCCCCACGATTGCCCCGAGCTCCACGGGAACCACGGCCTCTCTGCTGTTGAGCAGGACCCCCTCTGCCACCCCTAGAGCCTCTTGGTGGTCCCAAAGGTGCCCCCCTCTGTGAATAGCCAGCTCTACCTCTTGGAGGTGGTGCTCCCCACCCCCTTGGTGGTGGTGGAGCACCTCGCTCTCCCCTTCCTCCTCCTCTTCCTCTTACTGCATAGCCATCATCATAGCCGTAGTAGGGATCTTCATAGCCTCCACGATAGTCGTGACAATCATAACCATAGTAATCATCATAATAATCTTCATAGCCATAGTAATCTGGAGGTTAGCCATATCCACCTCTCCCCCCACCATGACCTCGACCTCTAATTGGAGGTGGCATGCGAGGAGGAGGGTGGTAGTAATAATCTTCATACGCAGTGCTTCTGGAAGCCTGTCTAGCAGCTTGGCGTTCTTTCCTTTTCTTGTCTGGTGGCTTGGCTAAGACTATTTCAATTTCTTCCCCTTCTATTTCTTTGCCATTCATTTCATCCATGGTCTTAACAGCTGCTCCTCTGTCTTCAAAATGAACAAATGCATAATCTTTCAACTTCTTCACCCTTTCAAGCTTTCCAAATTCAGAAAATGACTTTTCCAGTATTTCTTCTGTCACTGTAGTAGCCAAGTTTCTTACAAATAAAACTTTCACCTTAGCCATGACTTCTGGATCTGGTTCTTCCACAGGGTCAGCCCATTCAACTGTAACTACATTTCCCCATACTTTTACTTTTCCACTCATCAACCGGCGTCTGGCTTGTGCTGCTGACTTGTGATCCTCGTATTCAAGGAAGCAGAACCTCTTTTTGTCATTGGGTTGATGATAGAGAATAACATCCACCAAACCCTCTGTGACTTTACTGAATTCTTCCAGAATGTTTTCTTTAGTCTTATTCTTTGGAATTGATCCAACAAAAAGCCTGTTGTTTGCCACAGAAATGCACACTCCGAGGTGTTTACCAGGACGAATTTCATAGCTGTCACACAGTTTAACAGCCTCCTGTGCAGCTTCCTTTCCACAGAAGGTGATAAATGCATACCCTCTGTTCTGACCAGACAGTGGATCCATCATAAGACGCAGATCCCAAATGGGACCCGCCTTTTCAAAAAGGGGCACCAACTCATCCTCATATAAATCTCTTGGTATTTTACCCACGAAGACTTCTGTTCCAATTCCAGGCTGTGTGCCGGAGTACACACTGTCTGGTGGAGGACCACCATACTTCCTCTGTCCTGTAGTTACATCCAGAGTATAACCAGTCCTCTCAAGCAATGCCTTGATCTTTGCTTCATCAGGTCCCTTTGTAGACTCTTGCACCTTGCTCCCCTGCTTCTCCCTTTGCCTGTAGGTCTTCATAACTCCACATAAAAATGCACTTTTGTTCTGAACATGTGATAAGTCACTTTCCTTGAACTGTTGTAGTACAGACAGAGCTCCTTCTTCATTAAATTCCCTGAGAGCATCAATTGCTCTTTCATCAAGATCGACATAAGCTACCAATCCTGTCTGAAATATTTCATCAAGTCTTTCTGCCACCTTCTGTGGGAGGCCTGCCTCTATCAGTGTCTTGTAGTGTTCTGTGTGAGTTACACTGGAAGTATCCATTGGTTCTTCCTCTTCTTTTAACTGTACCGCATTACCATTCACCTCATTAGCCATTTTATTATGCAGGGAAGAGCAGGGGCCGGCGACCAGCCAAATATTCAAAAAATTTATATGGAAATATAAACAACCCCAAATAGCCGCAGCAATTTTGAGAAAGAACAAAGTAGGAGGGATCACAATACCTGACATCAAACTATATTACAAGGCCACTGTGATCAAAAGAGTCTAGTACTGGCATAAGAACAGACCCATAGATCAATGGAACAGAATAGAGAGCCCAGAAATAAACCCATGTCTCTATGGTCAATTAATATTTGACAAAGGGGAAAGAAGCATAAAATGGAGTGAAAACAACCTCTTCAACAAATGGTGTTAGGAGAGCTGGATAGCTACATGCAAAATTTGAAATTCAACCACCAACTTACACCATACACAAAAATAAACTCAAGATGGATAAAAGACTTAAATATAAGTCACTATACCATAAAGGTTCTAGAGGAGAACATGGGCAGAAAACTCTCAGATATCCCACATAGTAATATTTTCACAGATATGTCCCCTAAAACAAGGGACATAAAGGAAAGAATAAACAAATGGGACTTAATCAAAATAAAAAGCCTCTGTATGGCTAAAGAAAACATCAGCAAAATGAAAAGGGAACCAACCATATGGGAAAATATATTTGCCAATGATATCCCTCAGCCAAGGGTTTGATCTCCAAAATATGTAAAGAACTCACACGACTCCACTCCAGGAAGACAAACAATCCAGTTAAAAAATGGGCAAAGGACCTGAACAGACACTTCTCCAAGGAGGACATACATAGGACCCAGAGGCATATGAAAGGATGCTCCTCATCACCAGCCATCAGAGAAATACAAGTTAAAACCACAATGAGACACCACTTCACACTGGTCAGAATGACCATCATAACCAAATCAACAAACAAGTGCTGGCAAGGTTGTGGAGAAAAGAGAACCCTACTACACTGTTGGTGGGAATGCAGACCGGTGCAGCCACTGTAGAAAACAGTTTGGAATGTCAAGGAACATGTATAAAGGACTCATGGACAAAGCCAAAGTGGGGAAGGATTGAGGGTGGGAGGTCGGGGAGGGTGAGACAGGGGAAAGTGGTGGTGGGAAGGTGGAGACAAAAGTATTTGAATAAAAATAAAAAATAAAAAGGTTTTTATAACAACAACAACAAAAAAAGCTAAAAATAGAACTGCCTTTTGACCCAGTGATTCCACTGCTGGGATTATATCCTAAGAATCCCAAAACACCAATTCAGAAGAACCTACGCACCCCAATCTTCATAGCAGCACAATTTATAATAGCCAAGTGCTAGAAGCAACCTAAGTGCCCATCAGTAGACGAGTGGATCAAAAAACTATAGTACATTTACACAGTGGACTGTTACGCAGCAGAAAGAAAGAGCTACTACCCTTTGCAACAGTATGGGTGGAACTGGAGAGCATTATGCTAAGCAAAATAAGACAGGGGGTGAAAGGCAAATACTATATGATCTCACCTATAAGTGGGACCTAATCAGCAAAACGGACAAGCAAGGAAAATATAACCAGCAACATTGAAAGAAAAAAGAAACCAACAGTGGCAGGAGGGAGGAGGGAGGGTGGTAACAGGGAAAAGAAGGGACATGTATAAAGGACCTATGGACAAAGCCAAAGTGTAGAAGGATTGAGGGAGAGAGTTGGAAGTGGGTGGGGCAGGGGAAAGTGGTGGGGGGAAAATGGAGACAAGTGTATTTGAACAAAAAAAAAAAAAAATTGTAGCTCAGGATGATAGAGTAATTTGCCCTAGGTCATGGAGTTCATCATACCTAGTCCAAGGGATAATTTGGGCCATAATAAGAGGATTACTTAATGTATAGTTTTTATTTAAAAACTAAGCAATGTGATTCAATAAATTTTATTTCACATAAAGAGTCATATGGCTGTTTTCAGTCTTGTAGTAAAGCATTTTTGATAAAAATATTAGAGATCTTGAATCTCATATCAAATGTCTTGGTTCAGTAATGTTTAAGCCAAATATCATCTAATGACATCATAAGGGATACATAAAGTCTGAAGAGAAATCAAAGGAATACCCTCTGGTTACTTTTTCAATTTGTGCCTCTCATTTAAACTCTGCTGAGTTTCTGATACATGAGCATTTTATTAACTAGAGTTTTCTCTGAAAAGATGTTTTGATATATCTCACTCAGCTAATGAATACATTTAAAAAATAGAAACTTAGTGAGGTCTTTAATTAAACATTCAAGCCTGATGGAGTCACCAAGACATTATGATAAGCTGGAAATGAAGTATATCTTCTTTTTAAAATACAAGTGCAAAATTCATAGGCTAAGTCCATTCAATTGATTTTTTATGTAGCAATTGTGTGGGAGCACTTAATTAAAGACCATACAATTATAATGTTGGAATATTTCCTGAAACAAATATTAAATATGTTAACTTTTAGTATAATACGGTCATTATTTTTGTGAATGGAGGAATCAACTCTGAAATTTAGATGTAAGCCATTGAAAAAAGTGATTTGATTTATGGATTTCTACTTCATAGATAATTTTCCAAAAATACTGTGTAATCTTTAAAGCCTAATATAGCAATATAAATTTTATTTCATTAGAGTTCTATCTATTACTATTTATAAGACTATGTTTTTCGTGTAGCATAGCTCTCTGTATAAAATAACACTTGGATATCATGATTGTAACATGTTTCAGTATTATTATTATTATTTAGTTTCAGGAGCCAAAAGTAGTTGCTGAGTTGATTTTTACTTTTCTTCTTAAGAGAATTTATTCTCTTATATGCCTATAAACATTGTCTCTAACCTCCAAGTAAAATATAAAAAGTGTTGCAGAATATGTCCTTAGGTCTCTCACCAAAATAATGATTTATAATTTATGTATTATATGTTCTTATGTATTAAGTATATATGTATGTATGTATAATTTATGTTTGAAATGTATGGCTCTGTTTGTTACCATTGTGATCAAACCAAGTGCAGAGTAATGGAAGACTCACTGTTATCCAAGGAATTCTTAAACTGGAATATATCCCTTTATATATGTATTAATCCCACTTAAAAAACAAGGAGAAATGTTGCAGACCATATGAGAGAGTAGAAAGGATACTTAGTTATGCAGACATCTGTTCTTTTCCCTTCTAGTTTTTTATTTTTAATTAAGTGATACAGGAATACATCCTCATTGGAAAAGATCCAATATAGGTGTTTCAGACGGTGAAAGCGCACTTCATTCTTCACCTCATGGTTTGGAGTACAACTTTTAAGTTCTCTTTTCCATGTATTTCTGTATATGCATATGCCATAACAGTTTTTAACATATATTGGATCTCCCCATATGTATAATTTGGCAACTTGGTTTAAAAAAAATAATTCCGTATTTTTTCATTCATTAGATGTAGACCTGTAAGTAATGTAACTGTATTTTATTATGTTTAATCACTCCTCATTCATGACATTTAGGTCATTTCCTTTTCTAATGATTACAAATAATAAAGCAATGAACATCCTTGCACTTATATATTTGACCACTCATGTGAAAACTTCCATAGGCAAGATTCCTAGAGGACAGATTTCTTGGTCAAGAATAAGGTCCTGACCAGCATGGCTCAGCTGGTTGGGTGTTGTTCTGCAAGGCAAAAGAAAGGTCATTGGTTCAACTCCTGGTCAGGAAACATGCCTGGGTTGCGGGTTTGGGCCCTGGTTGGGGAGCATGCACCAAGCAGCCATCGATGTTTCTCACATCCATGTTTCTCTCCCTGCCTCCCTCCATTCCCCTCTAAAATCAATAAACATGTCCTTGGGTAAAGATAACAAATTAATAAATAAATTTTAAATGTTTGCCAAAATATATAAAAAATAAAGTTAAAAAGCAAGTGACAGAATGGGACAAAATATATAAAACATATTCAAAAGTTATACATTTTTTATGGATATATATTATAACTTTTAGTAGAGTGATTAGTTAAAAGTAAATAAAAGCAATGTACCAAAAAAGTTTTTTTCTTTGTTGTAGCTTAAAGCACTGACACATGCTACCAGATTAGCAAATGATAATTTGGAAATAAGCCAACTGACTGGAAAATCTTTACAAGATTATCATTGGCAGATAAGGTAGGTTTTGGGCCATTCATGTATTCATCAAGCATTTTTTAAGTAACTTCTTTAGACAGAGCACTGCACTTACTATGGAAAATATAAAATAAGAAAAGAAAAGATCCCTACTCTTTAGGCATATACAGAAATGATTCCAACCTTTCCTTAAGACCCATTTTTTTGTGTGTGTAAAAATATTTCACAGACATGTAACATAAAAGTAGTTGTAGTTTTAAGATCTACTGATTTTAAAAAAACATTGATTTTAAACTATAAGTTTCCTAATACCTTTTTTTTAATTAATTTATTTTTCCAAATACATTTGTCTCTGTCTTCCCCCCACCACTTTCCCCTACCCCCTTCTCCCCCTCCCTCCCTCAATCCTTCCTCACTTTGGTTTTGTCCCTGAGTCCTTGCTATATGTTCCCTGACTTGCCCCTTCCCTTCCTTTTCCCCCGCCCACCCCTCCCTCCTTCCCTCTTGTCTCTGTTGGTTTCTTTTTCTTTCAGTGTTGCTGGTCTTATTTTCCTTGCATCTTTGTTTTGTTGGTTAGGTTCCACTTATAGGTGAGATCATATGGTATTTGTCTTTCGCCCCCTGGCTTATTTCACTTAGCATAATGCTCTCTAGTTCCATCCATGCTGTCGCAAAGTGTAGTAATTCTTTTTTTCCTTTCTGCTGCATAGTATTCCATTGTGTAAATGTACCATAATTTTTTGATCCTCGGCATCACTAGCCATCAGAGAAATGCAGATCAAAACCACAATGAGATACCACTCACACCGGTCAGAATGGCCATAATAAACAGATCAACAAACAACAGGTGCTGGCGAGGCTGTGGAGTTTACTAATACTTTTCAGTTGACGTGGATTATATTCATCTCAAGTGTTCGTCTATGTTTGAGAATTACTCTACATATACATATGTAGATATTAATTCAGCCTAAAGACAATACTCAAAGAGCACATAAGATTAAGGACCCTTATAAAAAAAAATATGGTCTACAAGTCGAGAACCATTGGATTACGGACTAGTTAGGAAGAGAAGTTAGGAAAGCATGAAATAACTGGAAAAAATGATTCCAAGACAAAATATAATTATGTGTCAAAGAATCTCCAATAGCTTACTGGGAGGTACTTATTGAGTGGAAATTTCCACTATTCACAAAGATAAAACAGTTGTCTATATATGAGAGGGATTTGATAATTAAAGAATTCTCTTGAGCCCTGGCTGGTGTGGCTCAGTGGATTGAGTGCCAGCCTGTGAACCAAAAGATTTCTGGTTTGATTCTGAGTCAGGGCACATGCCTGGATTACAGGCCAGGTCCCCAGTTGAGGGCATGCAAGAGGCAACTGATTGATGTAGCTCTGGAGCATTGATGTTACTTTCCCTCTCTTTTTCCCTCCCTTTCCTTCTCTCCAAAAATAAATAAATAAAAATCTTAAAAAAAAATTTCCTTGACTCCCTGACCATTGACCTGACACAGTTCTACAACTTTAACCATTAGAGGCAACAGTTGATTTAAATGCTTGGTTTCCTAGAATAACCTAGTTAAATGCAAACAGTATTACTTGAGAAGGTTGACATACACCTTACACAGGGCCTGGCATGTAATGAGTGCTTAGTAAATATTAGTTAAATGAATGAATATGAATAGATTATTTACAAAACAATAAACTAGTATTATATAAGACAAAAAAACTGAAAGCAAAGAACAGACATTGGCTTAATGAACACAACAAGTAAACTGTAATATAGAAAAAAAGAAAAGTAGGCTTTAGATGGGGTGCAAGATGATGGATAGGAGTCTACTACTGTGCGTGCGTGTGTATGGGAGAGTCATTGAAGAGATCATTGCTCTTATTAAAGCAGAAAAAAGCAATGAATAGATTTACTGTGAGAGAAATTTTCAGAGTGGTGTTGAAATGCTGCAGTGTGCAAAGGGGAAGTTTGTGAACATCTGAAAAACAATGTTTCTATTAGAAAAGCTGTGCACATGAAATACAATTAAATAAAGTGCAACTTACGTATTCAGTCTTTAATGACTGTATATTAGAGGCCTAGTACCCACAATCACCAGGTACCCAGGAAAGACATCTGCGAGTCATTTGTGACCTCTCTATTTGCCCCTCCTCTGTTCCCTCACATCCAACCATAACCATTCCCATTGGTTCTGATTTATTTCAGGTGTTTATCTCATAGACTAACTACTCAAATAGTCTCCTAAAATACCTCTCTTTAAACCATGTTCCACATTGAAATTGGAGTGATTTTTCTAAATAATAAAACTACATTAGTGGCTTTCTGTTATTTTTAAGGTAAAATTCAACAGCTTTAGTATGACTGGCGTAATCTGATTCCTGGTGACTTCTCCACCCTTATTTTAGGAGTTCTCTGCCTTGGAACTTTACAGTCCAGTGCCCTAAACGGACTATGCACTCTATCTACATATCTTTTTTTAATGCCTCTTGTTTCTAGAAGGTTCTTTCATCATTTTCTGCCTAACAGTCAACATTCACATTTTATTCAATTTCATGTTACTTTCTCAGGGAGGCTCTTACTTTGCCCATTAGATTACACTAAATTCTCTTTTTATTCTCACATAACACTTATGTATTTCCCCTTTCATAATACTCATATTTGTAATTACTTGCTCCTTTTCTGTGCTGGGATATTAGTTACCAGCACCTAATGTATTTCCTGCCACATAATATTTATGTTATGTGTTTATTGATTTGAATTGAATGTCACATATTCTATGAAGTCTTTCCTTCCTGTTGTCTACTGCCCTCTTACTTATGCCCATATTCTAGATTGTGTGAACTTTTATCATAACACTGAAAAATTTTTATTGCATTGATTAATTTACACATATATAAGCTTCTTTGATCCAGAGAGCATGTCTTTTTATCTTTGGATAGTATCCTCCCTTAACCAGTGCAGTGCCTGGCATGTAGTAAACATACAATATTTACTGAATGAATTAATGAATAACAGTAGGCTTCTATTTCTATCAGTATGGTAGACTAGATTCCCTGAAGGCCCTTCTAATGAAAACAACTAAATATGTCTGATAAAAATATGTCTTTATAAACATATTTTTGAAGTGGCAAAAAGGTAAGGAATCTACAAAGTCCAAAAACAAGGTAAAAGGAAAAGTCCTAAAAATCCGGGGTAAAACTAGCTTTTACATTGAGTATATTTATTAAACACTAGTAACCTTGACTGCCATTCATATGGCTTTATGGAGTGCCAAAGGCAGAAGATAAAGCCAAGTTCATCTTAACTGGAAAGTATAATAGGAGATCCTGTAGAAACAGGTATTAAATTTCATGAAAGGGAGACTGTAAAAGGGGGGACAAAGAAAATGGGCTTTTTTAAAGCAATATGTTACTCCAATGTCCAAATAATATGCCTGATCAAGAAAAGAATCTCTAAATTTGAAGCTGTGGTTCTAATTGTTAATGTGAAACAAGTATAATAAATATATACAGAATGTGCAGAAAATCTGGAAATACATGGATTTTAGCAGAGAACTTTTGCATAGTGAAAAAATCGTTAAGCCATAAATAAAGAGGTCACTAAATGGAATTTCAGTCTCTAAATAACCAAGATGTTGGTAAAATGAAAAAAAAAAAAATCGAGGTAGGGAAGGGAGTTAAGAAGAATTAGTATAATATACTCTTTCAGGCTATTTTAATGACCTAAATAGTTCTAATCTACAATACATTGTTTATCTACTATTATTGTTGCAGTAATACAAAACAGCTGTATGAATTAGAAAGGAAAAAGGACTCCTCCCTACTACACAGTATATTACAGACTTGGAAACAGATAAAATCCCTTCGACAACAGCAAGGGTTTACAAGCACCCCGGTAAAGTTACAGTTTCAGAGGTGAGTGTTTTCTATTTGTTCTTATAACTTTCCTGAGGAACAGCACATGAATAACTCTGGGAACTCACAGCAACTGGAAGAAACCTAAGAAGCAAGGTAACTATTTGATGTAGCCAACAAAAGACTTCTATCTTGCATGTGTAAACAATTCTTACAACTTAAGACAACTCAGTTAAAAAGGGGCCAAAAGATTTGAACAGTCACTTCACTAAAGAAGGTATATGGGTGGCAAATGAACACATGAAAAGGTGCTCAACATCATTTCACATCAATAGGGAAATGTGAATTGAAACCATAATGGAATATACTACACACCTATTAGAATGGTTTAAATCCAAAACAAAACAAAAAAAGAAAAGAGAAAGACAATACCAAATGCTGACAAAGAGAGCAGTAGGAACTCTTACTTATTGCTGGTGGGAATACAAAATTGTACAGAGGCTTTGAAAACAGTTTGGTGCTTTATTATAAAGTTAAACATAGACTCAGCAATCATACTCCTAGGTAAAACATGTAAGTCATAAAAACATGTCTAGTGGAAAAGATAGTTAAAATTAAAAACTATACTTGCTACTCACTACACTTCATCTTAGCTAAAAGGCTGAGAAGTGATATACTTGTTACTCACTGAAGCTGTTTGTGAACTCAGTGAAATAACTGGTTCCCTCCCTACAACCTATTGTTCCTGGGTCTTTTTCTCCCCCCAAACTATAAAGGATCAGTGTAATTTCAGGTAATTAAGAAAGATGTTTACTTTGTTGATTTTTTTTCCCTGCTGCAATGGTTTTTAATGAAAGTGCTTCTGACAGTTTCTAAAGTTCCACCATGGAGCTTTGTTTATCAAAATCTCCTAAATTCATGTAAACTTGCTGACTTATATCTGATCCTTTAAACCAATCTGATCCACTCTTGCATTGTGAATCCCTGAGCAGAAAAGGAGAGCCACAGATGCCATCAGCTTCTTCACAGCTGTGCCTCTGAACCAATACTGCCTGCTCACCACCTACTCTTATTGTCACTACTCTAAACTCTAGCCCCACCAGAGGCCCTTTTAAATTGTTCGACATTCAGCTTTCCTGACATTTAACATTCAGCTTTCCCAGGACTTTGGTTTGGGTTTGCCTCTCCAGATTACTTTTAGTAGGAGACTTTTGTAGTAAATCCCACAGTGTCCGTGACCAGGTTGGCCCCAGCAGGGCTAGCCCCAACTATCCTAAATTGGGACATCTAGTTCGGGCAGTTAAAATATCATTCTGATTAACCAGAAAAGTGGTGTTTTTGAAGATGTTCCTAGGAACTTTAAATCCCGGCCAGATTTACCGCTAATGACCTCACAACAATCACAGTCCTTGGAAGCCTATTTGAATAAGCTTGTAGCCAGGCCTACAGGAAAGACAATACTAATGACAGGAAGGCCTGGGACCTAGACACTGAACTCAGGTTATCTTTTCCATATATATATACGACATAATGAATTTGGTAAGTCTTTGATATATCCCTAAATAAGACAGTTGAATTGGCAGCTGGATGAATGGTTTTGTGCAGGAAAGAAAAATGTGGAAGTCTGGCATAGGAATAGTTAATTGGAGCCCTATGTGTGCATGAAACTGCCTAGAGAGAAGGTAGAGAATGAAATGAGAATAGGACTGAGGACTGAATCTTGAGAAACGACTTTGAATGGCTTCGTAGAAGAAAAGAAACCAGAGGAGAGACAGAGGAGGGCCAGTTAGAGTGTTTCACCACAGAAGCAAAGAAAAGGAAGTTTTTTAAGTAGGAGGGAGTGATTAATAGTGTTTAATGCTTTAGAAATATCAATTAAGCCCAGTATTAAAAATGTTCATTGGATTTATTCACATGGAGATTATTGATCTCAGAGCAAGTTTTATGAGGTGATACTGGTAGAATAAGATAGCAAGAGGTTGAGGATATAGCCCTTCTCATCTAGGCAATAAACTCTCCTTGTCAAATGTTAGTAACACTGCATTAACCTTAAAGAAATTGGCTGGGCATGGGGCTATAGACATTGTTTTTTGGCTACTGAACCCAAACCTTAGCACTAGTGAATAGCACAGAGAAACTAGATTCCTGTATGTTTCTTCATCTATGTTGTCTGTTAGGTGCCTGCCTACCTGGAGCAGACCCAAATAACTGCCAAAGGGACTTCTTTAAAAAGATAAAGTTCAAGTTATACAAGCAGGAAAATCCACAACATTTAGTTTAATAGCATTCTCAGAACTACTGAACAGAAAGGAAGAAGCTTGGACCCAAGATCACTGTCTCAATAATCTCCCCCAAAAGGGATTCTGGATTCTGAGTATTAAATCACCTATTCTCTAACTTACTATACACCATAATCATTGGGGCAGCTTTAAAAACCACTATTGTGATTTATTTCAGAAGTCAAAAAGCATACATTTTTAAAAGTTTTAATGAGATAAGTTCACTTACCATACAATTCACCCATTTATTTTGTAACTTTATTTTTATTGTTTACACTATTAAACTTGTCCCCTTTTTCCCCCTTTGCTCACCTCCACCCAGCCCTCTCCCCCTCTTCCCTCAGGCCATCACCACACTGTTTGTATCTGTGGGTCATGAATATATGTTCTTTGGCTAAACCTTTAACCTTTCATTCGGTACCTCCTCCCCGCTCCCCTCTGAGAGTTGTCTGTCCATGTATCCAAGCCTCTGTCTCTATTTTGTTTGTTAGTTCATTTTGTTCATTAGATTTCACATGAAGGTGAGATCATATGGTGTTTGTCTTTCACTATCTGGTTTATTTCACTTAGCATAATTATCTCCAGGACCTTCCATGCTGTTGCAAAAGGTAAGATTTCTTTCTTTCTTATGACCAAGTATTCCATTGTGTAAATGTACCACAGCTTTTTTATCCACTCATCTACTGAGGGGCACTTGGGATATTTCCAGATCTTGGCTACTGAAATAATGCTGCTGTGAACATAAGGCTGCCTATATTCTTTTAAATTGGTGTTTCGGGATTCTTAGGATAAACTAGTTCTATCCAGAAGGTATCCAACCATATAATATGAAAAATAGAGGCATTTATTGAAGAAGATACAAGATACAAGAATCATTGTACATAGGACAATGATGCCTCAGTCACCCGCAAAGTAGGCCCCTTGGGACCTCACACAGTTCTCCCAGTTGCCATCAGCTTGCCCTGTTGTATTTTCCTGAATCTCATCAATGGTCTGAAATCTCTTCCCTTTTAAAGGTGATTTTAGTTTGGGGAAAGGCCAGAAGTCACAGGGCACCAAATCTGGGCTATAGGGGGGCTGAGCCACCTAGGTGATTTGATGTTTTGCCAAAAATCTCTATACGAGACATGATGCATGAGAGGGTGTGTTGTCATGACAAAGCTGCCAATCACCAGTTGCCCATAACTGGCCTTTTAAATCATCTGAATAGTTTCTGCAGAGGAATGTTCAAGCTTAATGCAAAATTTGATGCAGATTCATTGCTCTACTCACTCAGTAATTTTGAATGCATCAGCCATACAGTACACATGCTCATTCAACAGGCATCTATTGCCCCCACTGACTAGTATGGTGAAGTCATCATTGTTCATACATGTGCATTCCAGTCCATTCTCCTCGGCTGCCAGGTTTACACCAATGTCACACAAACCATTCTTGTTATATTAATAATGGCTGGACTTTTTCCAGACAAACCTCATATTCCCAGAAGTGGGATTGCTGGGTCAAAAGGTAATCCCATTTTTAAATTTTTCAGGAAATTTTATACTGTTTTTCACAGTGGCTACACCAGTCTGCATTCCCACCAACAGTGCAGATGGGTTCCCTTTTCTCCACATCCTCACCAGCACTCATTTGTTGACTTATTGATGGTAGCCATTGTGACAGATGTGAAGTGATATCTCACTGTGATTTTAATTTGCATCTCTGCTGATTCATGACATTGAGCATTTTTTCATATGTCTGCCGGCCATCTGTACATCCTCTTTGGAGAAGGGTCTATTCAGGTCCTTTGCCTATTTTTTAATTGAATTGTTTGTCTCTCTGATGTTGAGTTGTGTATGTTCTTTATGTATTTTGGAAATTAAACCCTTATCAGATATATCATTGGCAAATACACTGTCCCATACAGTGGGGTCCCTTTTCATTTTGTTGATGGTTTATTTAGCTGTGCAAAATTTTTTTAATTTGATATAGTCCCACTTGTTTATTTTTCCTTTGTTTCTCTTGCCAAGGAGATATATCCACAAAAATATTGCTATGCAAGATGTCTGAAATTTTACTGCCTGTGTTTTCTTCTAGGATTTTTATGGTTTTGCAACTTTCATTTAAGTCTTTTATCCATTTTGAATTTATTCTTGTGTATGGTATAAGTTGGTGGTATAGTTTCATTTTTTTTCCATGTCCCCAATCCAATTTACCCAATACCATTTATTGAAGAGAGTGTCTTTATTCCATTGTGTGCTCTTGCCTCCTTTGTCAAATATTAATTGACCATAAAGGCATGGGTTTATTTCTGTGTTCTCTGTTTTTTTCCATTGATCTATATGCCTGTTCTTATGTCAGGCATAAGATTTTATTGGACTTACAGTTTTGATTTTAGTAGACTTATAGTATAGTTTGATATCAGGTATTGTGATCCTTCCAACTTTGTTCTTTTTTTCTCAAGATCACTAGGCAATTTGAGGTCTTGCGCCCATTTAAAGTGTACAGTTCAATGGCTTTTAGTATATTCACAGTGTTGTGCAACCACAATTACTACTCTCCCATACTTTCATTGTTTCTGCTTTAAATAATTCTATTTATTATTAATTAGGATAAAAATAAGTAAGTGTGATGAACAAAACCAAGGAGAACTGTCAGAAATATCTGAGACTGAGGAGAAGACTGAAGGAAAAACATATAAGAAAACTGAAGAAAAATCATATAATAATGGGGAAATACAGGAGGTATTTATATTGAATAATACTGAACTCAGCTAGTTATAATATTTAATTTTTAGGTTGAATAGGGAACCTTGGTATTTGTAGCAGTTACCCAACAAAATGACAAATATAAGAAATAAAAGTTTAATTTTAAAAATAATTGTTCTAAGCAACAAACTTATATTGTAAATTATATTTTTATTTTTTGGGTTTCCCAGAATCTCTTATATTTAGCCTCAGAACTTGAAGAAACAGATATTGAAAGAATAAAGCCAATAACTTGGGTGCCAAAACTTTCTTTTGCTGCAGAATTAACAAACTTATCCAAGTGTTCACTGTAAGCATTTTTATAGGATTATTTCTTTCTTATATATTGCCTATTAATTGTTCTGTTTTTAATAATAGTGTTAAATTTCTTGAGTGAGTACCATATGCCAGGCACTCTGCTACTCTTTTTTATACATTTGCATATTTAATTGCTACTACAGCTGTATGGTGTTACCTTCATCTTAAAGATGGGGGAACTTGTTTATGGAAGGTTAAATTGCCCAGGGTCACATCTCTAATCCATCACTGAAGTGGGAGATAAACCAGTTTGATTTGGTGATTGTTTTTTGTTCGCTATGGTAGTAATTTTTGTTCACGTATGGATAGGTGGGATATAAAGCTACTGTAAAAAATAAGATTATATGGTAGGTCTTGCTTGCTTCCATAAAAATGTATTCTGTATCAGCAGGCCCCTCAGGGCAGTTTTCTACATTGACATAAACTTCTTTCCTTCACACTTGTGACTTCTTCTTAGAGCTATGTTTCTCTCTACTCCTGGAACATTTCATGCAAAAACAGGTATCACAAAATCCCCACTTCTCCCATCTGTAGGCATATGGATCTCTTCTCCCTTAAAGAGGTTATGGCAACTTAGAACACTGAACTTCATCCAATTTTTCAACATTTCTGTCCCTTGGGACACTTTGTGCCAATTCATCTTTGAGTATTGTGAATATGCATTATTTAGCGCAGTGTTGGAACATAGGTTGTGCCCAACAAATATTCATATACATTAAATGAATGGATAGTTGCATTTTTAAATGAACATAAAGAGTTGCAGACACAAAAGCACAATTATCATAACTGCTTTTCTGACCAGAGAAGTGCAACAGTGAAGCAATGCTTTATTTTTCTGCACCTACTTCTCAAAAGGGTCTGATATAATTTATTATATAAGACACACATACAAAAGGACCATTTAAACGAGGACAAGAGAACAGGAGCAATAAAGCAGAAGTTGGAAATAAAGAGGAGAAGGAGAAAGGGGAAGGTATTTGTGCTGGAAAACCTAGGCTAAAACTTAGTGGAAGTCACAGCAAAAGGAAATATGATGCTTTATATCTTTTCAAAGCTATTGCTTTCTGCAGCATTGCTTTCATTATCCATTTAATCCAGTTGAATAAGAATTGACTCTCTAGAATAATATACTGATGTCAAGGATAGAGATGAAAGTAGTGTAAGAATAAAGAAGAATTAGAGTTTATAGATGAAGAAAAAAACAGGATTACCTGAAGATAAATATAATCCTGAATTAACAAATTTTCATCATCAGTTTATGAGCTTATTATTAAAACTACTTTCAGAGGATAACATGAAAGGCAATTTTTTCAAAGATATTTCTGTAAAGGTTACTGGGAATATGGTTAGAAGAGGCCAAAAAGGGAGAATAATTGATCTTTTTTCCCGGGACCCTCTGAGATGGTTACTGAGAAGATGGGTTTATTTGGGGTCACGGACATCCTTGGCCAATAGCATGATTAGGGTAAGAAAAGAAGATAATTTTTATGTTTCAACTTCTGCTTATCTTCCAACCGTTCTCCCTTCTGAAAAAGTGGATCAAGTCTTAAACATCATTAAGTCTAACAACTTAATCAGCTACTAGCTAAAGTGATATTCAGTGAATGTTGGTTGAGTGAATGAATAAATGAATGAATGGAAGACTCTCTTTAGGAATTTCATATCACTCAAGGGATTGATTTATTCCTCAACTAGTGTTTTTATAAGAAGCCCCAGAAAACTAACCACTCTTGCTTGCATCTCAAATTTTTGGGTTCCGAGAAAGAATGTTCTGGAGAAAAAGGGTGTACAACCTAAAGCCTAAAGGGATTTACAAAGGTCTTTAATAAGGCACAGCAAGCCTATTGACTTAGAACCACCTTCTAGAGGTTATTGAAAACATTCATGCATGTTTGTGTATGTGTGTGTGTGTGTGCATACGCATGCGCTCTTTTAAGAGTTAGAAAATATTTTTGAATTCTTGATTCAAGCTTTCTGAACTCCCCCATTACTAAGTCCCTCATTTTCCTCTTCTCATAAGACATCTTATGATGAGTAAGTGCTATAATATCTTTAAGTTATAGTTTAGTAAAATAGCAGAATGATTTGTAGAGCATTGATTTTAGTTCTTTTTCTATTTTTGAGTAAATATTTTTCTTAAAAACCATTTTACTGGGTTGGCCAGTGTGGCTCAATTGGTTGTAGTGTCGTCCTGTAAGTGAAGGGTTGCAGGTTTGATTCCCAGTCAGGGCATATACCCAGGTTGTGGGTTCAATTCCCAGTCCAGGCGCATACAGGAGGCAACCAGTCGGTGTTTCTCTCTCACATTGATGTTACTCTCTCACATTGATGTTCCTCTCTCTCCCTTCCTCTCTCTCTAAAGGGTCTTTAAAGGTTTATTTAATTTTTAGGCATGAAGAAAGGAGGAGAGCCAAAATTCAGAAGCTTAAATATTTTATTAAAATATTATACAATGATAAACAGGTTTCTTGCACTTCAACATCTCCTCTACAGTTTGATTTTAAAGTCATGTTTCAGCAAATTTTCAATATCCAATTAATATATTGGCCTGAAACAATTTGCTTGGAGGTATGTCATTGTCATTTACTTTGTATTTTATTTTATGCTGTACATCACTTTAAATTTCTTGTTACTATTGTTATATGTGATGTTACTTCTTTTATATTAAGAGATAACTGATCTATGTGGTAAACAAGATATTTACAAGTAATATATTTGTAATTTATTAGTTTTTATGCTATAAGTACACAATTATTTGATTAATGGTTGTTCTAAATACTTTTCTTCTTTCCTCCTAAAATCCCTACTAATCCTTGATGGGCAGTAATTACTATTTATTTACTAGTGAAATGGAAGAGGGTTATTTAAGCGATAATGAGTGGTATAACTATTGTAAGTATTGAAGAATGTCTCCAAATTGCCCCATCCCTGACTCAATTTCGGTCTCTTGCTTTAATTGTTCCTCAACTGTTTTTGGATTTGGGATCTTTTAAAGAATCTAATGAAAGAACATTCACACAACAGAACCCTGATCTCTGCCCAAAGACCCCACCATAAGAACCCCTGCACTACTAAAGAAAGAAGAAAACAGGACGATGGAGACAATTAGAGGCCATAAAGGAGTCTAGACAAGAAGTCTAGATGACTAATATAAGGGGTTAATCTTGCATCTAGACCTGAAAGAAAAGTTTTGAAGGAATATAGATTTGTGTATGTGAGAGTGGGGTGAAGTTTAAGGAGTGAAAAGAGGATTATAATTTCAAATCTAAATCAAAGTTATATTTACAATGCCTAAATAATTTTGTGCTATCCCTGATCAGAGACTGTATTCATTTTATTCATCAGTACTATTAAGTGCCTGTCATCTTAAAAAGTACCTTTGTTGAAATTCTTATTTTAAAAATATACTGATAATACTTTCTTGATGTTGTATCTAAAATAAATTATGATATGATATAATAATCCAACCACTTGAGGTTTAAAATATGCCCCCCTAATATAGATAAATGCACATTTTGAATCTTTCATTATCCCATTACTTAGCACATAAGCCTGGCAAACTAAGAGGCAGGAAAAGAAACTAATCTAGCTAGGGATAAGTTAATAAATTACACCATTAGCAGATGCAGAAATTAAAAAAATAAATGTTTATGTCCTCGCCTGAGAGATTCTAACATATATTTCTAATTTACTTCTTACCATTCCTCTTTACTGATTCTTCACTTCAGCCAAACTGAACTGCTTGTTCCCCATATATCCTTGCAATTTCCTACTTCTGAACTTTTGAATGTTCTTGTTCCTCCATTATAATGTCCATGTTCATTCTTGACACTTCATCTCTGCCAGTCAGTGGTGTTGATAGCTGCCATCATGGGACAAAGCTGTCTCCCAGGAGACTGCACCAGGTAGAATTCTCTACCTTTACATTTACATCTATCCAAGGTCTGACCTCCAGGCTTGCAGTCTAAGAAACTGGTTTGGACAGTTCCCTGAGAATACAGCTACATACCCGAAACAAATTTACAAGGCTAATATGTCAAATCAGAATGCCAGCTTATCATTTGAATACATGTATCAGTTCATCATCTCTCTTTCGTTAGCCAGTAAACTGATTTACAATAAGAAATTTCTTTCATAAAGCTGAGTATTTTAAGTCCATTAGCTATAACTTCTACAAACCTTTCAGCATTAGGGATACCTTTGTCAAAGAGGCCAGTGTGTTGGCTTAAATTAACTTTTACAGGGCCAGTATTTAGATGACCAGAAAAAATATTTGCCTCTTTGACTTCCTTTTTTTTCTCCACTTTCTTGGTTAATCAACCATCCTTTTGATTGGCACATTTTTTTTCATATCTTTCAAGGGGCATTCTACCCCTTCCAACCCCCTGGATTTCCTTCTTCTTAGATTATGTATCACTGTTTTTCCCAAACACCAGCAACATAGTATAGGTCAGATTAAGGTTTTGCTATTGAAAAAAACTTCAGGTTTGTCTTTATGGCAGTGAGGGGATTGTAGTGTAAAAGCACAGCATACAGAATCAAAAGACCTCAGTTTGGTACCCAATGGACATGTATGGACTCTTCCCTTTCTCCTTCTGGGACTCTTCTGCCTTCCTGCATCCCTATAGTTTGTTTAATCTGTCATTAAATTCCATGAGCTAATGAATCTCCCTTTTTTCTAAGTATTTCAACCTGGGTTTCTATTATTTATAATAAAAACTAGTAGTTTCATGAAGACAGTCCATTTCCTCATAAAATAAGAAGAATAATACCTGTTTCCTGTAATCATTACCAGGTTTAAATGTGATAAGGAACTTTAAAAGTGCCACACAAAAGTAAATTATTTAGCTATTGTGCTATATGTACCTATATTCTCAGAACTGTAGTTACAGTACGTTTATTCAGTTTATTTTCTTTAAAACCAGTGAAAGGCTTTCTACTTTTAGGGACATACAATTATCTACTTTTCTCATAATCATGTGGATGAAATGCTATAGAACAATAGTCATTTTTATATTCTAGTATTTTTTTTTAAAATACAAATTTTTGAGGATCCTTGTTTTAGTTTTTAAATTTTTTTTTACTTCCAATGAGCTATTAATAATTTTCTTATATCTAGGTTTATGAAATAAGTAAAAGGACAAGCTTACTGGCAAAACTATATATACCTTTACCTAACAACACAGAGTTGAAAAGCAAAACTGTCTTGGAATATGTAGAGTTTAGCTCTGATGAGCTGGTCATACCTGAATGTGGAGAAGTAGGAAGCAGTAAGTTTATTAAAAATGCTTCTTCCCCCGCTATTTTCTTCATGAGTTCCGTATCCTAAATGACCCTGGGTCATCTGTATGAGTAAAGAATTCTGTATTTGCAGTATTGGGTTAAAAATGCATTAAGTTCTTTCAGATGTTAAACTAAATTTTTAAGAACTTTGCCTTGAATCAGATCTCTGGGGAATCTGAAATTTGGAATGAACACCTGTGCCTTTCCTAGATCTTCTGAGATAAGAGCTCCGCTCCTGAGTGAATGGACTGCTCTGCCTCTCCTTTAGTGAAGCCTAAAATTGCTCCCAGACATGTTAGTCCATCTTTAAATTGAATAGGGAAATGAAGAAGAAAAGGGAGGGGAGACAGAGAGAGAAAGGAAGAGAGAAGGAGAGAGGAAAGATGGGTTGTTTCTGTTCACTCGTTTGTCGATTGGCTTTTTTCCTTGTGCAATTAAACTTGTTAGTGTGTCTGTGAGAATAATGACATTGGTCTCCTACTCCCCTAGAATTCTTCTCTTTCACCTTTCTAGGAGTTTGCAACTGCTTGTGTCCATTTGGTGAAAAGGGAGGAAGTATGAACTTGTGTCAATAAAAGGGAAAACTCTAGCAGCAGTAGGAGCCATTTAGTTTATTTGATGTTGATTTATTTTTTACATTTATGTTTATAAATATATGAAATATTTATAATATTTTATTTATAATTACTTAGACAATAATTGTCTTTATATGTAATAGAGAAGAAAATAAGTAGGGGAAAGAGCCTGGAAAAGGCAGAGAATGAGGAAGGGTATAGTCTGCTTAGAGTCCAGATGAAGAAGAAAAAAAGGGTTGTGGAGACCCAGAAGAAAAGACTCAGAGTGAAAAATTTAGGGAGCATTAAGAACTTGGCAAAAGTTTCAAAGAGTATTGTTAAACTCTCTGGAGGTTGAGAAAAAATGGGGGAAGGAGAACATTTAGGAATGTAGGGAAAGGGTACCAAGAGTACCTTATCTGCCGCTTTTTCTACTACCAGTTGTCCTTTCTTGCTGGAAGCCACTCCCCAAAAGAATGGTTAAAAAGCTTGTAGCTATAACAAGAGGAAAATAGAGCTCTCCATCTCTGTATAATCAGATCAATATTTTCCTCTTCTTGTGGCCTGTTTGAAGCAATGTGCCTTGAGGCACCTTAGATGGATGATGAAGGAGAGCTCCAAGATTAGAGCCTGGGGTCAGCTCAGAGGTCCCTTTGTGTTCCTGGGGTTCCACAAGTAAAAGTCAAGGGGGAAATCTACAATGTATTCAAATTGCATGGTTTAAAAAATTTTTATCTGTTTTAAATGCCTTTTATAAACAGATGTGCCTTTTCTTCTTGAGGGAAATGGAACTGAAGAACTTTGTCTTTTCACATCAGGAAAACTAAGCTATTCTCTGTCTTGGGCCTTAGATGAAAATGGTACTCCTCTGACACCTATATCACAGTCATTAAGATCTGCTTACTGCAGGTAGTAAACTTTTATGCTTGAAAAATAATTCCAGTCCTCAGCAAAACATCACACAAAACCTGTGTCTATAAAAGGCAAAACCAGCAGCAGTAGGAGCAGTTTGGTTTATTTGGATGTTGATTTATTTTTAATATACTTATAAATCTATAAAATATTTAATATTTTCTTTATAAATATTCTACTAAGACAATAAGCATCTTTATATGTAACAGACTATATCTCTTCAATGCTTAGTATTATAGCCACATGGAGGATAAGAAAGGCAGTTACATAGTTCTTAACTTCTACTGAAGACCAAGACTCCCAATGATTTTATTTCTGGAATTTTTATATCTCCCAGTCATTCTGGTTTATGAAATTATAATTTATGTATTATCAATTTGTTGGAAAGAAATCCAAGAGATTTTGTGCTATGTCCCAAGACTTCCTGGAAGAATTGGAATTAATTTCTAGATTACACTGACAGATAGGATTACTAGAAATAAGTAAGGTAAAACTCTATAAAAATAATGATAATGCTGGCTTATACACTATGCTGCTGTCAAACTAAAGGTTGGTGTTTTGTACACAGTTTGTCTTTACTCCCTGGTAACTAAAATTTTTTTGCTTAAATCGTACAGGTAGAAAGCCAGGGGTTGAGGGAGGGAGGAATGGGGAGTTACTGCTGAGTGGTACAGAATTTCTGTTTGAAATAATGAAAAATTCTAGAAGTAGGTAGTGATAGTAATTGTACAACACTGTGAGTATACTTAACGCCACTCTCAGTTTTGTTGATTGGCATTTGGTTGTGGAAGAGGGATCACAGATGAGAGAAAGATTTTGCCATAGCCCACAATGAGCGCTTATAGAGGCAGCAGGTGGAATCACTACAGCAGGGGCAGGAGGTATTCTGAGGCTTTTGTTCTTTTTCCTATGGTAGAAATTATGGAATTATGTTGGAATCCAATTACAACATTTGTTAAAGACTATGATGGAGTAAGTTGCACTCCCTGACCTATTCATTAACATGTATGCTTTGCCTCAGGCTTTGTTTTCTAAGGGACCTAGGCTAAGACTGTTCCCATGAGAAGGTAATCTTTTTACATGATGATGTCAAGAGTATGAGGCCCTAGAGATCTCTTATGAGAAAGACATGAAAACCGTTCAAATATGAGGGCAGAAATGGGAATTGAAGAAAGAATACTGCAACTTCACCTGTTTATAATTTTGCTGACATTCTATCATACCAGGCATTGGCTTTTCCAGGCAGGCATTCCCAGTCAGGGCAGGTTTGATCCCTTGGTGGGGGTCTTACCAGAAACAACCAATCGATGTTTCTCTCTCACATCTATTTCTCTCTTCTCCTTCACCTTCCCTTCCCTCACTATAAATAAATAAATAAATAAATAAATAAATAAATAAATAAATAATATTTTTTAAGATGCTATGATACAAATTAGAATATTCTGAGAAGAACCAGAAGAGATGTCACATCCAAGCCTTCTATTTTATCCTTAAATGTAGGGATGGATAGCTTTATCTTTAAATACCTGAAATGGGTAGGTTTTCCCTGTATAACAAATGTATAACCTGCATATTGGGGGCAAATTCACAAAGTATTTTTCCTTATGTTAGTGTGTTAAGGAACATAGATGCAAGAGGCGTTCCTGGAATTCCATGGCTCATTAATACACAGAAGCTTTTTGAATGGGCAAATGAAGTCAGAATTGACCCCAATAATCCAGAATACTCTGATTTAATGGAATTTATTATGGTAAGTTATAGCAAATATCAATTCTGGAAATATATTCTGTTTCTTAAGCTCTGCCTCATTTACACCTCCATAGTTTTCTGCACATTTTTCTAGGCACCAGGAGGCATGTAAATATGAATCTGAGGCCTGACCATTGGTACTTTGCCACTGCTTAGCAGCCCACAGCACATCCTAGTGGCTAACCTTTGGGCTAGCATCTATTGTACATATACAGAGTGCCAGGCATATTATTAGATGCCAGGGATATAAAGAAGACTTATAGGCACATTTCTTCCCTCAGAAACTCCATTATCTATTGATGTCTCCTACTCTTCCTTATAGCCAACTGAACTGCTCATAGAACTATGAATAAATGTGCCCCAAATGTGCTCTCTTTACATCCTTTTTCATGTCATTCCTTCTTCTTAGAAGACCACCTACAGAGGCTGTTTTACTCACCCTGCAAATCTGATAAACATTTATTTCGTAATATCAGTTAAATATGTACTCATCTTTCCTTACCCTCCTGTTAACTTTTTTTCTTTTTTATACACATTTATGGTTCTAATTTCATTATGCCTTATGTTGTAGTTATTCATTAATGTGTTTTATCCCTCCTTGTGGAACTACAATTAATAAGCTTTTGTCTCTTTTATGGCAGCTAGCACTTTTTCTTGCATATACCATGTACTCCTATTTACATTCACTGAATAAAGCAGTGCTTAAATAGATTATTGCAGTTAAGTGTCCTGAGATCAAAGCCTCCCGACTGATGTACTGAATTGGTTACACGTGTACAGATATAGTCTCTCTCAACTCATAGGTTAACCAGATATAGACAGTCTCATCTTTCAACCCAGTGTGCAATACAAATATTTTTTAATGTATGATTATTTTAAAAGTTTGTTTTTAACATTTTTATTTTTAAATTACAGTTGATGTACAATATTAAATTACTTTCAGGAGTATAACCCTATGATTAGACATTTATATAACTTATGAAGTGATCACCCCAATAAATCTAGTACTCATTTGACACCCTATATAGTTATTACAATATTATTTTTAATATATTTTATTGATTATACTATTACAATTGTTCCAATTTTTCCCCCACTCCCTCCAGCAGTCCCCACCCTTAGTTCATGTCCATGGGTCATGCATATAAGTTCTTTGGCTTCACATTTCCTATACTATTCTTAACATCTCCCTATTTTGTACCTACCAATTTATGCTTCTTAAAACCCTACACCTTTTTCTCCCTTCTACCCTTTCTCCCTCCCAACTGATAACCCTCCAACTGATCTCCTTATCTATGATTATATTCCTGTTCTGCTTGTTTGCTTAGTTTGTTTTTTAGATTCAGTTGTTGATAGTTGTGAATTTACTGCCATTTTAATGTTCATGGTTTTGATTTTCTTCTTTTTCTTAAGTAAGTCCCTTTAACATTTCATATAATAGTAGCTTGGTGATGATGAAATCGTTTAGCGTTATCTTGTCTGGGAAGCACTTTATCTGTCCTTCAATTCTAAATGATAGCTTTGCTGGATAGAGTAATCTATGTTGTAGGTCCCTGCTTTTCATCACTTTGAATACTTCTTGCCCATCCCTTCTATTTTGCCAAGTTTCTTTTGAGAAATCAACTGACAGTCTTATGGAAACTCCTTTGCAGGTAACCCTCTGCTTTCCTCTTGCTGCTTTTAAGAATCTTTAATCTTTGGCATTTTAATAATAATGTGTCTTGGTGTGGTCCTCTTTGGGTTCAGTTTGTTTGGGACTCTCTGTGCTTCCTGAACTTATATGTCTATTTCTTTCACCAAATTAGGGAAGTTTTCTTGCATTATTGTTTCAAATAAGTTTTCAATTTGCTCTTCCTCTTCCCCTTCTGGCATCCCTATGATCCAAATGTTGGTATATTTGGAGATGTCCCAGAGGCTTCTTATTGTATCCTCATTTTTTTTTTTAGTTCTTTTTTTTTCCCTTGCCATTCTGACTGAATGCTTCTTTCTTCCTTATGTTCCAAATTATTGATTTGAATCTCAGCTTCATCCTCTCCACTATTGGTTCCCTGTAGATTTTTCTTTTTGTCACTTAATGTGAGTTTCATTTCTGCCTGGATCTTTTTTATGCTGTTGCTATACTCATTGAGTTCTTTGAGCATCTTAATAACCAATGTTTTGAACTCTGCATCTGAAAGGTTGCTTATCTCCATTTCATTTAACTCTTTTACTGGAGTTTTGTTCTGTTCTTTCAGCTGGGCCATATTTCTTTGTCTCCTCAATTTGGCAGCCTCCCTGTGTTTGTTTCTGTGTATTAGGTAGAGCTGCTTTGACTTCCTGTCTTAGTAGCATGGCCTGCTGTATAAGAGCAGACCCGTCTGGATGGATGTGGCCTCTTTACATCCTTGGTTGTCAGACTTCCATACAGCTAGATTTTCTAATGGTTCTGGGTGATATTTGTTTTGTAGTCTAGTTGTAATTTTTTCTGTAGTTCTGTGAGGAGGCAAAGCATCCTCTTACCTACAGCTCTGTCTTCTCAATGGACATTTAGATTGCTTCCATTTTTTTATTATAAAAGTAGTTGCAACAATGAATATTATCATATATATCTTTTGGGGCATATGTGTGAAGATTTTAGGTCAGAGGTCTCCAAAGTGGAACATATGTGATCCAGGTAGTATATCATTTTGGTCTGCTCTTTTAAGCATTGTTCTTCTGTCTTTGTCCTCCTTCTACCATCCCTTCTGATCCTCTGCTTTCTCCTCCAAGTCACAATATTATTAACTATATTCCCTATGCTGTACTTTATATCCCATGACTATTTTTTAACTATCAGTTTGTACTTCTACATTCCTTAACCTTTTCATCCATCCCCCAACCTCCCTCCTCTCTAGCAACCACAAAAATTTTCTCTGTATCTATGAGTCTGTTTCTGTTCTGCTTGTTCATTTATTGTGTTTTTTAGATTCCATATATAAGTGAAATCATCTGGCATTTGTCTTTCTGTCTGACTTATTTTACTCAGCACAATACCCTCTATGTCCATCCATGTTGCAGATGGCAAGACTTCATTCTATTTTATGGCTGAATCATATTCCATTGTATATATGTACCACTTCTTTATCCATTTATTTATTGATGGACACTTAGGTTACTTCCATTTCTTGGTTGTTGTAAGTAATGTGGCAGTAAACTTATGGATGTGTGTATCTTTTTGATATAGTTTTGGTTTCTTTGGATAAATACCCTAAAGTAGGATTGCTGGATCCTTCTTTGTCTGTTGGTATTGCCTTTGTTTTAAAGTCTATTTTGTCTGGCATAAGTATTGCTTCCCAAGATTTTTTTTTCCATTTTAATGAAAATTTTTTGTTATTGTTCAAATACATTTATCTCCATTTTCCAGCCACCACTTTCCCATGCCCCAACCACCCCCACCTCTTTTTTTCATTCCTTTACTTTCAGTCTGTGTGTGTCTTTCAATCTGAAGTGAGTCTCTTGTAGGCAGCATATGTAAGGGCCTTGTTTTGTTTTATATTCAGCCACTGTATGTCTTTTGATTGGAGTATTTAATCCACTTGCATTTAAAGTAATTGTTGATAGGTAGGTACTGATTGCTATTTTATTATTCATGTTTTTTATTAGAAATACAAATATTTTCATTTTCTATATAAGTCATGACTAGGGAAAGGTTCAGAAGCCAGGTACATTGGAGTCTATCATTTTTTTCTGATTCTATCTCAATTACAAATGTAATAGTTCTATTTCATGTTTATCTGCAAATTCTTACATATCACAGTTGAAGGAACAAAACATTGTTTGCTTTTTAAAAATTTTTTAAAAATTGAATTTATTGTGGTAACATTTGTTTAACTTTATATAAGTTTCAGATATACAGTTTTATAATACATCATCTGTATATTGCATTATGTGCTCACCACCCAAAGTCTAGTCTCCTTCTGTCACCATGTATTTGAACCCCTTTACCCATCCCTTCATCCTCCATTCATTCCCCTTCCCCTCTGGTAACCACCATACCATCATTTGTGTTTATGAGGGGTTTTTTTGTTTTGTTTTTTTGCTTTTTCATTTATTGCTTTCTGTTTTATATCCCACATATGAGTGAAATCGTATGGTTCTTGTCATTTTTCACCTGACTTATTTCACTTAGCATGATACTCTCAAGATTCAAACATGTTGTCACAAATGACAATATTTCATCATTTTTAATGGCTGAGTAGTATTCACTGTATATATGTACCACTTCTTCATCCAATCATCTATTGAAAGACACTTAGGTTGTTTCCATGCCTTGCCTATTGTGGATGATGCTGCCATGAACGTAGGGGTACATATATCTTTATGAATAAGCGTTTTCAGTTTTGGGGGGTAGATATGTAGAAGAGGAGGAATTGCTGGGTCATATAGTAGTTGTATTCTTAATTTTTTGTAGAACGTCCATACTGTTTCCCTTAGAAACTGCACCAATTTACATTCCCTCTAGCAGTGCATGAGGGTTTCCTTTTCTCTACATCCTCTCTAACACTTGTTATTTCTTGTCTTACTGTTAATAACCATTCTAATGGGTGTGAGGTGGTATCTCATTGTGGTTTTGATTTCCCTTGTGGCTAGTGAAGTTGAGCATTTTTTCATATATCTGTTGGGCATCTGTATGTCTTCTTGGGAAAAGTGCCTGTTCAGGCCCTCTGCCCATTTTTTTATTCTACTTGTTTTTGTTGTTGTTGAGTTGTATGAATTCTTTATATATTTTGGATATTACCCTATTATCAGAGGTATTATTGGCAAATATCTTCTTCCATTCAGTTGGTTGCTTTTTTGTTTTGTTGATGGTTTCTTTTGCTGCGCAGAAACTTTTTAGTTTGATGAGTTTTATTCTTTTTTTTCTTTTTTTTTTTGTGTGTGTGCTTTTAATTCCCTTACCTCTGAGGCAAAGTTCACAAAACCCCTCTGATACCATGGTTTATAAGTTTAGTACCTATGTTTTCTTCTATGCATTTATTGTTTCAGGTCCTATATTCAAGTCTTTAATCCATTTTGAGTTAATCTTTGTGTATGGTGTCAGATAGTAGTCTAGTTTCATTATTTTGCATATGGCTTTCCAATTTTCCTAACAAAATTTATTAAAGAGGCTTTCCTTTCTCCATTTTTTAATTTTTTAATTTATTTATAGTTGATATAAAATATTAGTTTCAAATGTACAATATAGTGACTCAACATTTTTATACCTTAAAATGTGTTTTGAAATAATTTTTGAATTTTAAAAAATTAATATATTAAGTTAAAACTTTACATTATTTATGTTTTATGTAATATTATTTATGCAGTGCATGAAACATAAAGGGAAGGATATTCCAAAGTATTTTCGTCTTCAACAGTTGCAAGATGAATTTAACTTCGTTTCTGAAGAGGAAATGAAAAAGAGTAAACGTTTCCAGCTATTGCAACTTAGAAATTCAGGTCAATTAGATGTTTTTCCTTTGCAGCAAATACCCCTTTATGACAGAGAGATTCCAGATTCAGTCTTCCAGGTACTTGCTTTCTATTCCAGTGTGACTTATATGATATTAATATTTTGCTGCTTTAAATCTGCCTTAATTTCTTTTCTTAACTGATAACCAGTAGACAGACCTCCAGACCTCCCCCCTTTCTTAACGCATTAAAAATGTACAGATCCCCCAATTCCAGAAAGTCCTTGCTTGCCTTTATAACTTAGTTGTTGTCCAAACAATCTATTCCCTACCCTAAATTCTAAATGTATATAAATACTATATTTTTGCTATTGTAAAATATATCACTAATTTAAAAGAAGCTTTTGGAGATAAGGGAGATAAACAGTATCACATTGAATTTACACATTGATTTTGAAGCACACCTCAATTTCAGAGATTTTTAAAATGTGCGGGGGATGGGCGGAGAAAAATTGGTCTGATGCTGTGTGGAAATGGTGTGCTGGAGCCTGCCATCACCAGCCATGAGAGCCTAATATGAACCTCTCTTTCCAATTCCTCCTTCAATGACTTCATGCTCATTGCTTTAAATTTGTTGCTAGGGGAATTTTTACACTATATATCAACAAATGCTACAAACTGGAGCTTCCTCTCCCACTTCCAGAGAACTGGTTGTTGAACATTCACTGCTACATCACTAGTCTTAAAATAGTGGATTGTAAGAGCTAATTCCTATAGAAATAACCAATTGTAGTAATTATAGTACTTGAGCTTGTGAAGAGATGGTTCAAGAAGGAAAGAATTAGAGTTTCTTCTCTGAAGAAAATGCCTGTGCCTTAGAATTACCACTGTAGGGTGATCTCAGCCAACTTAGATAAAGATACCAAATTCTCACAAAAGATATTATGGTTTATATACCTTATGATTCAGAAAAAGTGAATGCCTTATGCAAAAAAAGGTTATAATAGGTTATTTAACTTTGGAGAAATATTATCAACTGATAAGAAAAAACTGATAAACCGATATTTGTTTTCACTTTATTCTGGACTGAAGGGAAATTGCAGTAAGTCACTTAATATTTAAAATAGTAAAAGTCATTTTAAAATACAGTGTACATTTGTGCTTGTTGTTTCTATTACCACACAGTCATCCTTTAGCTTTAACTCATATACCCCTATTCAGAGGAGACATAAAAAAACTATACAGGACTCATTACATTTTAAAACTCAATTTGTAGTAGGAGACATTGATGATCTGAACCAAATGACTTGTATGACAAATAGTTTTGGTGTGGCTCAGAGGTGACAGGGGGAATGCAAATTAATATTTCCGTAACAATGACATGGCACCAGGACACCAGGAATATATTTTAAAAACATGTGCAAGAACTTAATTATAAAACATTTTAAACAATGTAAAGAATTTAAATAAATGTTCACTAATAGGAAGACTCAACATTGTAAGATGTCAGTTCTCCCCAAATTAACCTGTAAATGTAGAAAGGCAATTCCAAACTAGTGAAATAGAACAGAGGGCTTCAAACAGACTTTTTATACATATGTTAGAACTATGTATTTGAAAAAGATATCATCATAAATCAGCTGGAAAAGAAAGGACTATTCTTGAAGTGATTCTAGCATAACTGGTTATCCATGCAGAAAGAAATAAAATTAGATTCAGACCTCAGAAGAGCAATAAATATCATGTGTAATGAAATTTACATGTGAAAAGCAAAACTTTAAAGGGTTATCTTAATCTGGGGTAGAAAAGTATTCTTAAATGATACAAAGTGTATAAATTATAGAGTGATATCAGAGGAGTGATGACATGAAAGATCCCCTTGGTCTCTTCCCTTGAACTTTTAACAATTTGAACAGCTATAATTCAAAAAAAGGACTCCCTGCTCAACGCACAAACACATCTGAGAGATCTGCATATTGAAACATCTAAAGGTGGGAAAGTGGGAGTAAACCAGGGAGGTGAGAAGGGAGAAGACCTCAAAGGAGCCACAGACACAGCCCTGCAGCCCAGAGCTTACTGTGGGGCTTGGCCCAGAGAGGGGAGAAATGAAGTTGTGGTTTGCTCCTATCAGCCAGGAGGAGCAAAAAGACTCAGTGGGCATTCCTACAGGAGTGGTCAGTATGAGCTGCAACTGAGCCCAGTGACCTGGGCATGGACAAAGCACAGAAGTGTGGCCACAGTTGCCTAGCAGTTGGCCTTCCAGAAAAAGCCACAGAGCCTGTCCACCTCTCATAACCCTCCTAGAGCTTGCCTCCCCTAGCCCTTCATGTCAGATTACAGAGGACATTATCTGCAAACCTGAGAACTTATGCCACAGAGACACTTTTTTCCTGAGCAAATGGCTCGCTCTGCAACTAATCCCATGGTTGATGGAAGCACAGGGGAGATTCTGTAGAGGTTTGCTCATTTCCAATGCAAGGAGGGCAAAGCAACAAAAGAGGCAGCCAGGTTTCCCTACCAAAGGAGGGCAGAGATCAAACACATTCCAAAGAAAAAGGACTACTCTGTGTATGAAACTTTCTTTTTCATAAGCTTAATGGTAACAACATACACACACACACACACACACACACACACATACACAAAATGGAGACACATAACTTAAAAAGAGGAAACAGGAAAAAGTATGGAATACCACCAAACAAAAACAGGAGACAGAAACACAAAAGAAAACAACAGATGAAGGCACAGGACTACCAGAAAACAAAAGATAAAATGTCTATAGGAAATATTCATACATCAATAATTACCTTAAATGCAAATGGACTGAACTCACCAATAAAAAGGGACAGAGTAGCATTGGATCAAAAATCAAAATTCAACCATATGGTTCCTTCAGGAGACACATCTAGCTGCAAAGAAAAAGATAGACTCAAAGTGAAAGGGTGGAAAATGATTCTCCAAGCAAATAGTATCCACAGAAATCACAGAAATGCAAAGGATCATACTAGAATACTATGAAAGACTATATGCCACAAAATTCAATAACCTAGAAAAAATGGATAAGTTCCTAGGAATGTGTAACCTTCCTGAACCAAATCATGAAGAACTGAAAAATCTAAATAGATCAACAGTAAGGACATTGAAACAACCATCAAAAGCCTCCCAAAAAAATAAAAGTCCAGGACCAGATGGATTCATTAGTGAATTGTGCCAAACATTCAAACAAGATTTGATACCTATCCATCTCAAGCTCTTCCAAAAAAAACTGAAGAAGAGGCAATACTTACTAACACATTTTATGAGGCCAACATAACTCTGATACCAAAACCTGGAAAGGATAACATGCATACAAAAAAATCTGAAGACCAATATCACTGATGAATACAGATGCAAAAATTCTAAACAAAATACTGACAAGTTGAATACAATGATACATTAAAAAATAATGAATCACTATCAAGTGGGGTTCATTCCAGAGGCACAAGGATAGTTCAACATATGCAAATAGATCAATGTAAGACACTACATTAATAAAATCAAGGATAAAAATCCTATGATCATATTAATAGATGCAGAAAAAGCATTCAATAAGGCACAAAATCCATTTATGATTAAAATAGGTATAAAAAGAAAGTACCTCAACATAATAAGGGCCATATATGACAAACCCTTAGCAAATTATCATACTCAATGGTGAAAACTGAAAGCTTTTCCTTTAAAATCAGGAACAAGAAAAGGATGTCCACTCTCACTGCTCTTATTCAACATCATACTGGAAGTCCTATCCAGAACAGTCGGGCAAGAGAAAGAAAGAAAGAGTATCCAAAATGGGAATCAAGAAGCAAACGTGTCATTCTTTGGAGATGGCATGATTCTTTATATAGAAAAACCCAAAAACTCCACCAAAAATCTATTAGAAACAATAAACAAATCTAGTAAAGTTGCAGGATACAAAAATTAATGTACAAAAATCCACTGCATTTCTATATACTAACAATAAAATTTCAGAAAAAGAAATGAAAAAATAATTCCTTTTGGAATTGCAACAAAAAGAATAAAATACCTTGAGGAGGGTGGGAGGTAGGAGTTGGTGGGGCAGGAGAAAGTGGTGGCAGGAAAATGGAAACAAATGTATTTGAACAATTAAAAAAAAGAATAAAATACCTAGGAATAAACAGAGAATGTGAAAGACCTATATAATGAAAACTACAAAGCTATTAAAAGATACTGAAAAAGACACATGAAATGGAAAAATATTCAATTTGTGTTTATGGATTGAAAGAACCAACATAGTTAAAATGCCCGCATTACCCAAAGCAATATACAGCTTTAATGCAATCTCCATTAAAATCCCAATGACATTTTTAAAAGAAATAGAATGAAAAATCATCATATTTGTATGGAATCACAAAAGACCCCAAGTAACCAAAGCAACCCTCAGGGGAAAAAAATGCTGGAGGTAAAACACTACCTGACATTAAATTACACTATGCAGCAGAAAGAAAGAAGGAGCTTCTACCCTTCTCAACAGCATGGATGGATCTGGAGAGCATTATGCTAAGTGAAATAAGCCAGGAAGTGACAGACAAATACCATATGATCTCACCTATAAGTGGAACCAAAGCAACAAAACAAACAAGCAAAGACATAACCAGAGACATTGAAATAAAGAACAAACTGACATTAACCAGAAGGGAGGCGGCAGGCGGGTAGTGGGGGTGGGGGAAGAATGGGAAGTGTGTCAAGGAACAATTACAAAGGATGCCTGAACAATGCCAAAAGCGGGGAGGATTGAGGGTGGGAGGTGGGGGTGGGTGGGGCAGTGGAAAGTAGTGGCAGGAAAATGGAGACAATTGTAGTTGAACAACAAGATAAATAAATAAATTATACTACACAGCAACAATAACCAAAACAGCATGATATTGGCAGAAAAAAACACACAATAGAGACCAATGGAACAGAATTGAAAGCCCAGAAATAAAACCACATATATATGGGCAAACAATTTGACAAAGGAGCCAAAAACATAACAATGGAGAAAAGGAAACCTCTTCAATAAATAGTGCTGGGAAAATTGGAAAACCACATGCAAAATAATGATAGTAGACTACAGTTTGTCCCCATGTGAAAATTAATTCAAAATGAATTCAAGACCTAAATACATGATATGAAACAGTAAATTATATAGAAGAAAACATAGGTACTAAATGTAGGGACCTTGATCTTAGAGATTTTATGAATTTGACACCAAAGGCAAGGAAAGTGAAGGCAAAAATATATGAATGGGACTACATCAAACTAAAAAGCTTCTGCACAGCAAAAGAAACTGCCAACAAAACAAAAAGGCAACCAACTGAATGGGAGAAGATATTTGCAAACAACAGCTCTGACAAGGGGTTAAATCCAAAATATAAAAATAATTGACTACACTCAACACCAAAAAACTCCCAGACAATAGAATTTAAAAATGAGCAGAGGACCGGAACAGACACCTCTCTCAAGAAGCCATACAAATGGCCAGCAGATATATGAAAAGATGTTCAGCTTCACTAGTAATTAGGGAAATGCAAATCAAAACTACTATGAAACACACAGTACAATATACAGATGGTGTATTGTAGAATTGTGTACCTGAAACCCATATAATTTTATTAACCAATGTCACCCCAATAAATTCAATTAAAAACTACAATGAAATACCACTTCATACCTGTTAGAATGGCTATTATCAACAAGAGAAATAATAACAAGTGTTACAAAGGTCGTGGAGAAAAATGAACCCTTATTCACTGCTGGTGGGGATGTAAACTGAAATAGCCACTATGGAAAACAGTATGGAGGTTCTTCAAAAAATTAAGAATGTAGTTATTATATGATTCAGCAAACCTTCTTCTGGGTATCTACCTGAAAATTTTGAAAACATTTATTCCCAAAGATATGAGGTCTGTCCAGAAGGTATCCAGCCATTTAATATGAAAAATAGAGACATTTATTCAAGAAGATACAAGAAACATTGTACATAAAACAATGACACCTCAGTCCTACTCAAAGCAAGCACCTTGGGACTTCACACAGTTCTAATTGCCATCAGCTGTCCTGTTGTAGTTTCCTGAATCTCATCAAAGGTCTGAAATCTCTTCCCTTTCAAAGGAGATTTTAGTTTTGGGAAAAGCCAGAAGTCGCAGGGTGCCAAATCTGGGCTATGGGAGGCTGAGCCACCTGGGTGATTTGATGTTTTGCCAAATATCTCTGCACAAAACCTGATGCATGAGCAGGCACATTGTCGTGATGAAGCCACCAATCACCAGTTGCCCGTAACTGTGACCTTTTGAATAATCTGAATAGTTCCCATAGAGGAATGTTCCAGCTTAATGCAAAATTTGATGCAGATTCATTGCTCTACTCACTCAGTCATTTTGAATATGACGACCACACAGCACACATGCTCACTCAACAGTGTCTATTGCCCCCACTGACTAGTACAGTGAAGTCGTCATTGTTCACACACGTGCATTTCAGCACCCTCTCCTTGGCTTCCAGCTTATATCAATGTCGTACAAACCATTCTCATCATATTAACAATGGCTGGGCTTTTTCCGGACATACTTCGTATATGCACTCCTATGTTCATTGCAGCATTATTCACAGTGGTCAAACATGGAAACAACTAAAGTATCCTTTGATAGATGACTGATTGATGAAGATGTGGTACATGTATACAATGGAATACTACTCAGCCATAAGAAAAGCTGAAATACTACCATTTGTTACAACATGGATGGATCTTGAGAATATTATAATATGTGAAATAAGGCAGAAAAAACCAAGAACCATATGATTTCACTCATCTATGGGACATAAAATCAAAATTCAGACACAGACAACAGTATTGTAGTTACCAGAGGGAAGGGGGGTAAAAGGTAGTAAAGGTAAAGGTGACAGAAGATGATTTGACATTGGGTGGTGGACACACAATGCAATATACAGATCATGTATCATAGAAATGAACACTGGAAACCTATCTAATCTTATTAACTAATGTCACCTCAGTAAATTTAATTAAAAGTGTACATTATGAAGAAAAAAATAAATAATTTGATAATATTAAAATTAAAACCCACAGATTAGGAAAAGATATTTTCAACACACATAACAAAAAATTAATATCCATAATATTTAAGTACTATAAGTTAATATCAATACTTAAAAAATAAAGCAATATGAAATGTTAATATAATATTAAGTAAAACTCATTACTTGCCAACAAAATTAATTTCAAGATTTCTTGTGGATAATTAGAAGAACAAAATAAATTGACTCTGATAATAGTGTTTGTTATAACATGACTTAGTTTTAAAGTATCTACTTCATCATTTTTGCGTAGTTTTAATGATACCTATAATATAAAATGATCTCCATTTGCATTAGGGATGTATCTCACAAATGTAGATTAACAGATGCAAATTTATTTTAACTTATGTAGATGAAGCATCCTGACAAATACACTCATACCAACAGCGAGATGTAAAATTAAAGGTACTTATAATCAACGCATATTGGCTACTTACTATGCGCTGTTCATTTTACAGATAAATTGTTTCAGTTAAGTCTCACAACAATCCTGTGGCATGGGTGGTAGTATTACTACTACTACTACTACTACTACTACTACTACTACTACTACTACTACTACCACCACCACCACCACCAAAGAGGAAACATCTGCAGCGATTATTCAGCTTTCTCTCAAAGCACACAGTTACTGAACCCAGGATTTTGGCCTCCAAAGTCCACTCTTGACATTATACTATTACCCATTTGTTTTGTTGTTAGTGACTGCCAGATAAATGCATACATGAAGAATATTTCTCAATTATCTTCACTTTTTCTCATGATTTTCTCAATCACAAATATTTCTCAATCATTATTCTGTTTTAAAAGATGGAAGGACCTCATCCTAGAAGCAAACAAAATGTAACCATAAGCTGTTTTTAGCTAATTTTCAGTGGGAGAATTTGAAAGAAATGTTTTTTTTTCTGTCAGTTCCAAAATATTGCCAATATCTCCTACACATAAAGTGAAATAAATAGTTAACATTTTATTGCAGCATGTCATATGTAACTCTGTTACATTCAAGAGATGAAACTAACTTATCTCTCTGTTTAGGAATGTGAAAGTCAGATAGAGAAGGATATGTCCTTTTCAGATGTGAATTCTATTACTGCACAAAGGATTAATTCTGTCAATTTTCTGAAAAAGGTAACAACAAAATAATATTACCATTATGTTTGCATTTACTTTTGTGAAAACTGATCTCCTGGATATTATGGTACTATAGTCTTCCCAGAGAGTAAGACAGGAAAATGTACTTACTCATCACTTCTTTCTCTTCACTGAGGGGTTTTCTCTTCTGTTGATCTGTTTTCAGAATTAGCTGCTTACCATCTGTAAATGTACATTGTTGGTCTACATTGTTGATAAGACAGCAAATTCATCATTAGTGCCCATCCCAATGTGTCCTGTTTAAACACAAACATTAATGACTTTCGCACTCTCTTTGGCCCTAGAAGTTCACTTTGAGAAATATGCCAGCATTTTGCCAGAATCCTTACTTTTATTAATAATGTAGTAGACCACAGCAATTCAGGGGATGAAGGGATGTTTGAAGTTGGAATAGGATTGACTTAAAGGAAATACAGAAATGTGATCACATTTCTCTGAGTTTGTTTATCAAGATTCATGTCCATTACAAGTGGCTGTTAGAGGAATGCATTCACAGCCTTTGGTGAAGACTGGCTCTGTCCTAATGTACTGTGAGTTAGGTGTAAAAAGACATAAGAACAGAATTTAAGATGACGTGAAAGGGACATGGGAGGACAAAAAAGTAGGAATAAAAACCCTTGCTTTGGAGCGACATTAATGTGAGACTTCAGAATGGTTTTAACCTTGGCCAGTGTGGCTCAGTTGGTTGGGGCATGTCCTGTAAACCAGAACTTCACAGGTTCAGTTTCTTATCAGGGCACATACCTAGGTTGCAGTTCCAGATGTGTGCATGCCAGAGGCCACTGATTGATGTTTCTCTCCCTCTCTCTCTTCTTCCCTTTCCCCTCTCTAAAAAATCAATAAGCATGTTCTCAGATAAGAATAAAAAAAGATTTTAGTAATGGAAGCAAACAGAACCATATTTTCACTTATCTAATCCCGCTCTCCATTCATTGCTTGCCAAAATTAGAGGTGAAAAACAGTGGCACCAATAGCATTGTAAATATTTGATATTAAAATATAAACTGTGCATTTTCTAAATTCTAAATTTTTTTGTAGATTAGGAAGTTGATAATGAAAAGAATTGTCAAAGTTAGTAAATTTAACTTATCAGATATTGTGGCCGATTATGAAGAAATTGTATCTGCAAGGTATGTACTAAAATTATTATGAAGTATGAAATATAAAGCTTTAAGCTACTACCTTTAAAATTCTCTAATAAGTTCTCTATATATTAAGTTACATGTCAAAAGATGCAGTTACAAAAAATGAAGTGAAATATAGTGACTTAAAATAAATTTATCATTTTAATATTGCATTTTTGACATATCAATATGATAGTATTTTCAATTGTATGTATAGTATTTTAATTCTTAGCACTCTTCTTATTGGTAGTTTTTAGGTCGAGAAAGAAAAGAAAAATTTTGGTATCAAACTAGTTTTGCCCTAAGATTTTCCTGTCCTGAGACTGCTAGCTGGAAAGCTATTGCCAGTGGCCCCACACACTAATCTTGTAATTTAACCCTTTCAAAACTGGGAATCCTCCACCCTGGGAGGGCACGGTGATCCACCAGAAGCAGCTGGGGAAGCGGTGGCTGGCGTAACTCAATTCTCATACTGTTCCATCTGTGAAACTTAGGGGTAGGAACAGGAGTAGGGGTGCTCCTGGAAAGCTGCACTGGGGCCAATTACAGGTGTGTGGTATCAGCAAGGTTTGAATTGGTTTAGGCTGCTGAAATCTATTGTGTTTTATTTTCAGTCTTTGGGAAAAATGGGTGTGACCGTAGAGCTATAATTTATGTTACCAGGGTTGGCAGCATGTGTAACTAACTCCTATTTCAAATTCATGTAGAGAAGTCGAGTTTCTAATCATTTTTAAGAGAATGAGTCTCAGAAAATATGTAATAGTCTAAAGAATATTATGTTCCAATGAATTACCTTTTCATACCCTTGTCTCTGGTTGGGCCATGTACCAAAAGGGCACAGAGCAATCGCATTCCCTCTTAACAGGAAAGGGAGCAGAGCATCCCTTCTATGCTCAGAAAATGATTCCCTCCTGCTGTTTAGAACACCTGTCTCCCCTCCACAATGGAGAGAATGCGGCGCAAAATAATGGCCTCATTTACAATAATTAATGTGAAAAATTGATATCTTTTAAAACTAAGTTATCTTGTATATATGTGACTGATCACTTTTACTCTTCAGTCAGTTGACACATGCAGTTTGTAAGCTTGTTGAACGACGAAGAAAGTTAAAGCCTCAGAGGAAAGAAAGGAAAAAAGTGGCAGCACAGACCATCTGTGATGGAGATATTAAGATTCTTGTCAGAATCCTGAGGGCTTATAATATTCCTTGCAGGAAAATAACAGTTAACAGGTAAGGCAATATGCATCAATTTTTAGAGTTAACAAAGATCTGTCTTAAATGTCAATTTCCATGCTGTCCAATTTCTATATTTTCACAATTTATTAATGTTCCATATATAGAAACTGAATTAAAGTTGAAATCTTCATTTGGATAGTCTTACTATCATTTACCAAATCCAAATCCAAATGATAAGTTTATCATTTGGATAAACTTACTGTAATTGCCATGTATTAACAGTTTTCAGAAGTTTGAGATGCCCAAAGTAACTTTAACATGTATATTTTTTGGCACTATATCAAATCCCTAGTCCCTATTATGAAAACTTCTGACACCACTGTTGCCACCTGCACTATTCTCTGCCACTGGCCCCTCTCAGTATTGGAACTAAAACACTGGAGAGAGTAGGTTCTGTTTTAAACTTTTCATTTTAGATGACTTCTGCAGAAGTCAGATCTTACCCATCTCTTCTGCAGGCACTCAGGGGTTTTATTGTGTTTCTTGTGCAGAGGATATGTGGAGCCAGAATGGGTATCATGGTTGAGTGATAGCACATGAAGGCACCATGAATATTAAATACTCATGCATATTTAGTGTCTCCTGAATATCAAGTGTCTCTGGTAACATAAGTTCAGTCTTGTATATGGTTCACAAATGTCTATTTAGTGCCCAGGTACCTCAGGAATATTAATTATATACCTCTCTGTTTAACACATATGTGCTCTGCTCATTTATCTTATGTTTACCATATCCTTTGAATTCTGCATATGAAAAACAAGTATTTTGCTTACTACTAATCCATAGTTAAAACCTTTTAAATGTTTTTCTTATGTTTATATCCAACCTTATTTATTTAATAGAATTGATATTCTCAAAACAAATGCACATTTCAAAGGCTGCTTGTGAAATGACATCATAAAATCACCATTTTCTGTAATCGTCAATTTGTAAAAATAAAAAAAGAATGTTGTGAAATGGGAAGGACATCATCTCAAAGGATCATTTGCCTTAGTTTTCTCCTTCTTCTCAGGAAAACTTTATCATAGACTGAATCCAATCCATATTTCAGCATTTAGGAGCCACTCTTCCAGAGCAGCGATTATCGAATGTTTAGCTCTAACCACCTGCAATATAAAAATCCAAAGCAAACTTTGTAAAATCCAGAGTAACTGGATTATATACATCCATAAGCAGAGGCAAAAATCTGCCACGCCAAACAAAACTAATAAACTAATACAAATGCATATTTCTGTTGTTTTTCCTGAAGAGCCTTGGATGTGCCTACTTATTTGATATCATCCACATCTCGCCTCAGACGTAAAGAAACAGTCAAATCAGTAGCCTCAGATGAGATCTTAACTGAGGTAAATATTTAACACTTTTATAAAGTGCAGTTTTGATTATGTTTACCCTGAGTTGCAACTGGCTCCTAATTTGTCTCTCCATCTTTAATCTGTTGGGCTTCCAGTTTTCTTTTCATAACACAATGAAGGTGCTGTTTATAAAATGTAACTCTTAACCATTTCATTCCCTGCTTCCCTGTTCTCAGGGTCTGTGAAATAAAGTACAAGCATCTTAGAATGCCTATAAAAATCTGTAATGATCTGGCCCTTACGTACCAGTCAGCCACATTATGTCTCTTTCTACCCAACAGCAGTATTACGTAGGTATACTAGTGCTTGTTCTAGAAAGCCTATGATGTACCCTTTCCTTTGTCTGCAGTAGCCTCCACACAGCTCCATTTACTGACCACATTACTGGCTAATGTTTCTAAACTCAAGCTTGGGCAATGTTTTCTCTATGAAGCTCTCCTTATGAACTTCACCCCCAGAAAATTAATCATTCCCTCTCCTGAGTAACTGTTGTTCCTGGAACTTCTATTAAATTTCTCGCATTTCAGTGCAATTATTTGTTTACTTGTTTATTTTCCCCTAATAGACTATAAAACTCATAAGGGAAAGTTTCATTATTGAATAGGGCCAATAAAGTGGTTACTAAATGAATGAACAAGTAATGGTTGTTTGAAAAACTAGAAAGAGTAAGCCATCCAGTTGTCAATCAGTAACCAAGTAATTTCCTAGCCCTCTATCTTTTATCAACTATGTAAAATATTACAAAAATCTAGTCAGTGTTTATTGTGTGTTTCAGGATACTGTACACCCTTTTGTGGAAGTTTCCTTTCAGCACACTTCATACCAAACCAGTACTGCATGTGGATCTCATCCATGCTGGAATGAGGAAATTCAAGTAGATTTTATGTAAGTTGGAGTCCTTTTCTCCTCAGCTTCTTAAAAAAAACAAAATTATTTTGAGTTATCTTGTAATTAATTTCTGCCCTCTTAATATATTTTAAATGTACAGTATATTATTGACAGTAGGTACCAAGTTGTACAGCAGATCTCTAGAGCTTATTCATCTTGCTTGCTTGAAACTTTATGCTTCTTAATTAGTAACTTCCCATTCCTCAACCCATCCCACCCTCAGCCACTCTTTGATTCTATTATTTTAATTATTTTAGATGCCTTATATAAGTGGAATCATGAAGTATTGGTCTTTCTGTGACTGGTTCATTTCACTTAGCATGGATGTCCTCAAGATTCATCAATGTCCCATACTGCAGAATTTCCTTCTTTTTCATGGTGAATTGTGTCTCACTGTATGTATATACCTCATTTTCCTTATCCATCACCTATCAACAGACATTAGCATGTCTCCATATCTTGACTATTGTGAATAGTGCTACAGTGAACGTAGGATTTGCTAACACCTTTTTGAAACCCTGGTTCAATTCTTTTGGGTACTCAGAAGTGGGATTGCTGGATCGCATGATAGTTTTATTTTTAATTTCCTGAGAAACTTCCATAGTTTCCATATCAGCTGCACCATTTTACATTTCCACCAACAATGTGCGCAAAGGTTTCAATTTTCCACATCTTTACCAGCACTTACCTTTTGCTTTTTGGATAATAGCCATCCTAATAGGTGTGAGGTGATATCTCATTGTACTTTTTATTTCCATTTCCCTGATGATTAGTGAGCATTTTATTATTAGTTAGTAATTACTGAGTGTTTTTTCCTATGTCTGTTAGCATTTTTATGTCTTCTCTAGAAAATAGCTATTCAGATTTTGGCACATTTTAAAATCAGATTATTTGCTTTTTTACTGTTGGGTTGTATGAGCTCCTTATATATTTTGGAAATTAATCCCTTACAATATATATGGTTTACAAACATTTTCTTCCATGCTGTAAGTTGCCTTTTCACACTTTTGATTGTTTTCTTTTCTGTGCAGAAGGTTTAAAGTTTAATGTAGCTTCACTTGTTTACTTTTGCTTTTGTGGCCCATGCTTTGGTGTTATATCCATGAAATCATTGCCACAAACAATGTCATGAAGGTTTTCCATTTTGTTTCCTTCTAGGGTTTTTACAATAATAGGTCTTACATTTTAAGTCTTTCATTCATTTTGAGTTGATTTTTGTGAATGGTGTAAGATAAGGATCCAGTTTGATTCTTTCGCATGTAAGTAGTTTTACTGACATCATTTGTTGAAGACGCTATCCTTTCCTCATTATGTATTTCTGGCAACCTTGTCAAAGATAAGTTGACCTGATGTAGATGCAGGGATTTCTATCTGCGCTGTCTATTCTATATTGCTGGTCTTTATGTCTGGCTTGATGCCAATATGATACTGTTTTGATTACTATAGCTTTGTGAAATAGTTGGAAATCAGAAACTGATGTCTTCAGCTTTGATCTTCTTTCTCAAGATTCATATTTGATGCTATATCAATATAAATAGGCTGTATAAGTAGGTTTTTGTTATTAGAACTAAAGTACACTGATAAAGACAAATTTGAGATACAAAGCTTAAAATTTTTCTCTAAACTTGATTAGCAATTTTCAGTTGTCTTTCCTTATATATCTTTAGCTTTCACTGGGATAAAGGGTATATAAGGGACTATCAACCCTATCCATTATCAAAGTCCTCTCTTTTTTCCTGATGCCCTTTACCTCTTCTCTTCCAAATATTTTCTGTAGATCATGTGGTTCCTGACTAGTTTCATGGATCTATGATGACATCACTCTGACTTTAACTCCCGAATTTCTCCTGGTTCTTTTGAATGCCAGCCTACTGGTCTTCTGGAATTTGGGCTTCTACCATTGCTTTTCCCTCCAGCATTTGTGTTCTTGACTTTGGCTCTTTGTGAGTGGGTCCTGATTCTCAGGAGGAAACAATCTGTCTGTTCCTTTCAATTTCCAGCCACTCTATTTCCTAGAAGATTATACAAATGAGGTCCTGAGAGGCTCTAACTAGAAAACACTATAGTCATTCAGTCACTTTCCAAACAAACAAACAACTTTGAAGGCTCAAATGCAAGCTGTAGGAACACAGACTCACCAACCACCAGAGCTTTCCCCAGGCCTTCCTTGCTAAAGAGCTTTGACAGAATCCCCCTATCTATCCCACTGAAGGAAATTGTTTGTACTATATGAATAATCACATCCCAGCCACCACTCCATAAAGTGAAAACCTCTGTACCCTAACCAGGATTTGCAAGAAGAGAAGGATCTTGTTGATGCCATTATTTCAGCTTGGGGAAAAGAAATAGACCGGTATTCCTTGGAATTTTACCAGCTTAGATGCTATGGACACTTTTGCTATTAGCAGAAATCAAGTCTATTCTTCCAGATTCAACACAGGCTCAATGATATTTTCAGAGTGTTTGGCCAGAGTTTTTAAACAGATATCCTTGTTATTTGGTTGCCTATCTGGAACTTGTATTTCTTGTTTTGCCTTCTTCTCTGATACCTACCTACTTGACCATTTTTTTTTTTTTACTCTTTGTATATGAATAGGAGTATTGATTGAAAGGGAAATCAATTATATTATATTGTATAATATTAAATTAAGTAATTAGTATATAAAAGTGTATGTGGTTAAAAAGTTTGTGGTTAAAAGGGTATAAAATGTGGTTATATGTGTGGAAATATTTGGTATTTTATTAAAGACATTAGAGTTGGAAAAAATATATTATAGTAAATTAATGGACTTAGGATAACATAAACTAGTCAATAAGATAAATAATTTATAAGTGACTTAAAGAGAAAGAGTCTGTAGAGTATTTGCACTCTTGAAATTATAGCAATGAAATCAGCCAAGAACATGTTTCGACTACAACCAGGTGGATCAAAGGGTTCAGTTAACATAAAACTGTTCAGCTACAAGAGGCAGCTTTCCTTTGCCTCAGATACAAGAGGTCTATTCCCTTTTCCACATGACATTTTAATGAAAAAAAAATGTACAAATGGGGTAGATAGTAATAATAAATAAATAGTAATTAACTTTGTAAGCTCTATTTTGGAAAAGAAATTGTGAAATTTAAAGAAAGTTTGAGTAGAATACAAAATGCAAGATAATATAAGACTTGAGTGCTTTGAAAGATATACTAACTTGACATACTCAAAAATGTCTTGAGGATTGCAGTAATCATCTCTCCTGCTAGCATAATGTAGTAAATACACATTGCCTCCCTCTCCTGTCTTAGACATTGCAGCATGAAAGGGAATTCTTGATGGAGTGAGGTAGGGAAGTCAGCATATCACTTAAAAGTATAAGGAAACTTCCACTTTAAAATTATTCTCTAAGTTCAACATTTTTTCAGCTGTTACTATGTCTGTAGGCCTCAGAAAATTATACTAGCTACTGGAGATTCTTTGAATAGTAGCTGCTTTCTTAAGCAACAAGCTTCAACAAATAATGTCAGTGGCAGTTGGTATAGTGAAAAGAGCCTGGCCTTTAGAGGCAGTCAAAATTAGGTTAAGATTAGGGCTCTATCACTTGCTGGTGGCATTAGCTTGAGTAAGTTATTTACCTTCTCTGAGCTGTTAGGAATTAGATTGAGGTCCAATGCATAAACTGGAGCTGAGAGTGAAAGTTCTCTGCTTGTGATATACTACACTACTCTTTTAGTTACCTCCAAAAATGTATCTAATCAAGTAAGCCACCAGCACACTGCTTGCAAAATTAAATGAACTCGACTTTGCAGCTTCTGGTTGGAGAATATAAGCATGGGAAAGGGAATAAGCTCTTAGCTGAAAGCAAAAGAGCAGTTTAACTATATATGTGTGAACTAGCTAGCATAAACTAGCAGAATTTAAGATAGTTGGAACATCTTAATGCACTGTACTACAGATAATTTGTTTGCAGTGGTTGCCGGTAGTAGAAAGTCTTTCTGTTCGATATTTAAACATTTTTATTCTTTGTGCAAGTAATTTTAAGAAATAAGATAAATTACAAAGCACATAGTGGCTTTCATAAAAGATAGCAGTTTTCTTCAAAGTACATAGTTTTTTCTTAGCTTACACATTATAACAGAAAAGAAGACAGGTGATTTTTATAGTCTTTTACAAATAATACTCTTATAAAATAAATTAAGCATTTAAATATATTTTTTATTTACAGCTCACCAGGACATGATTATAGCTTCTCAAGTTTATCTAAAATAAGAGATAATATATATATCAACATTTTTGATGAAATGGTTATTGAAAAACATGAGGTAAAGTACAATAATTATAATATTGAAATAATTTTAAGTTCAGATTGAATGAAGTCTAGTAACATATTTTTAAATTTGCTTTTAGGTGAAATATCTATTTCTAACATTTTCTAAAAAGGATTTGGGGCAGCTTAAATAAATTTCTACATGTAACAAGTCAGTTCAAAAATAACAGAGATCATAAACCGTATATAATAGGAAGAGAGGTAAATATACCAAGAATTAGGAGAAGTAGTTTTCTGCAATTGAACATTACATTAAAATGTGAGCTGCTTGGTAGCCAAGAAAGAAAGATAAGCAAAAATGAATTATATATTTCTACTGTCTGATCAAAGAAAATACACCTCTTCTACAGAAAAGACCAAATGACATTGAAGGAGCAATTAATTCTACATGGAGGGATTGGGGATCAGCCTCCGAGAAGCTGAACTAGGCCTTGAAGTATGGTTCAGGAATGAGCAGTCTATAAAAACTTAAGAGAAACATAAAGGCAATGTTTTCCAATCCAGAAGCTACAGGCGTAGTCATAAAACATTTTCTATCAACTCTCAATAAAGTCTGAGGGTAAAATATTAAACAATAATTTGGTAATGGCTATTCTTCAAAGAGTTAAACTGAATATAGTTTTTTGGACTATCTAAAGAGTAGAGCTTAGAAAATACAAAAGAATGCCTTACAAACCTTGGTCTTATAAGTGAATTATCTCAATGATCTATTTGACCAAACAAGAAAAAGCTAAAGGAGTTCGTTACAAGTATTACAAGAAATGTTAAAAAAAATCTTTTTGAAGAAAAAGAAAGGGGGAGGCAGGTGGAGGGACAGAAGAAAGGAATAGAGTTAAAAGAATAAAAATGGCAATAAATATATACCTATCAATAATCACTTCAAATGTAAATGGCTTAAATGTTCCAATCAAAATACATAGGGCAGCAGAATGGGTAAGAAAAAAAACTCTGTATATGCTACCTATGACAGACCCACATCAGAATAAAAGGTACACATAGACTAAAAGTAAAAAGATGGAAAAAGACATTTTACACAAATTTTTTAAAAGCTGGGATAGTAATATTTATATAAGACAAAATAGACTTTAAAACAAAGGCTATAGTAAAATACAAAGAAGGACACTACATAATGATAAAGGGAGCAATCCAACAAGAAGATATAACCCTAATAATCATTTCTGCACCCAACACAGGAGCACCTAAATAAGTAAAGCCAATCTTGATGGACATAAAAAGAGAGATGACAGCAATACAGTCTTAATAGGAGATTTTAACACCCCATTGACACCAATGAATAGATCTTCCACACAGAAAATCAACAAGAAAACAGCAGCTTTAAATGACACACTAGATAAGATCGATTTAATTGATATCTTCATAGCCTTTTTTCCCAAAGCCGCAGAATATACTTTCTTTGCAAGTGCACAAAGAATATTTTCTAGGCTAGACCACATGTTAGGACACAAAATAAGTTTCAGTAAATTTAAGAATATTGAAATCTTCTCAAGCATCTTTTCTGACCACAGTGGTATGAAACTAGAAATAAGTCACTAAAAAAAACTGTGAAACACACAAAGACATGGAGGCTAAATAACATGTTACCAGACAATGAATGGGTTAACAACAAAATCAATGAAGAAATCAAAAGATACCTTGAAACAAATGAAAATGACCCAAAACACAAAACACCAACAGCCCCAAATCTGTGGGACACAGTGAAAGCAGTCCTAGGAGGGAAATCCATAGCATTAAGGTCCTATCTCAAGAAACAAGAAAAATCTCAAATAAACAATTTAACTTTACACTTAAAGGAACTAAAAAAAGAACAAAGCCCAAAATGAGTAGAAGAAAGGAAATAATAAAGAAAATGAAATTTTTTGGTCCATAATTACCTTATAACCCAGTCCATGAGAGGAGGGCAAGAATATAATCCAGGCCTTTCCTTTTTCTAAATATTATGCCAATATTGTCACACATAAGTTAGATACCTAAAGCATATAGATTTTATTCAGTAACAACAGAAAGCCAATGCTCAAGAGAAAAGTGCTGATGTAAAGGAAAGTGGTTTATTCAGATGCCAGCCATCTGGACTGATGGCTGGGGGACTGATGTCTTAAAGCCCATTTCAACATCTCAGTGCTGGCACAGATTTTTATAAGGAGGCAAAGGGGAAGCAGAACAAGGAAATCACAGGAGGGGGTTGAAAAGTTCTCTACGTGAAGGCAAGCACAGCCCATTCTGATAAGGCAGGCAATGGTCCAATATGTGGTGTCTTGGTTTAGTCATCCTGGCTTTATATCACCCTGGCTTTACACCATCCTGGCTTCATGAGCTGTGATGACTGAAGGTTGAAGCCTGTGCCTTTTGAAGTTACTTCCTAGGATTCTTATACAAACATGCTGTTTATCTAAAAGCTACATATTAGTTTGAGTCAGCATTTACAGAAATTATGTCAAAAGAATGGTGGTGTGTGTTACAATTCTCCACTGCTACAGTTCCCTACTGTTACATAAGGATGCTCAGTGAACTTAGGGAAAACCTCAATAGTATAAAAAAAGGGCCAGTAAGAAATGAAGGATACACTAACTGAAATAAAGAATTGTTTACAGGGAATCAACAATAGAGTAGATGAAGCTAAGAATCAAATCAGCAATGTGGAATATAAGAAAGCAAAAAGCACCCAATCAGAACAGCAAAAAACAAAACAAAACAAAAATAAACCAAAAAATGAGGATAGTGTAAGGAGCCTTTGGGACAACTTCAAGTGTAGCAACATTTGCATCATGGAGGTACCAGAAGGAGAAGAGGAAGAGCAAGAAATTGAAAACTTATTTGAAAAAATAGTGACAGAAAATGTCCCTAACTTGATGAAGGAAATAGACATATAAGTCTGGGAAGTGCAGAGAGTCCCAAACAAAATGAACCCAAAGAGGCCCACACCAAGACACATCCTAATTAAAACCCCAAGGTTAAAGATAAAAAGAGAATCTTAAAAGCAACCAGAGAAATGCAGTTAGTTACCCATAGGGAGCTCCCATAAGACTGTCAGCTGATTTCTGACATTTTGGGGAGCTGCATATACATAATACAATCTAACAAAGTTGTTGTTTCGAATGAAGTTAAAGACAACTAAGCTCTACTGAAGTCATCTTACAGAAAAAACAAATGAACTTTTTGGTCAACCCCCTGTATCCAAGTGTCCAGCCTTAAGGGTTGTGGCCTTTTGCCTAAAGGTTCTCATGAAAATCTGCATCATGAGGGCAGTTCCGCCACAGATGGTGGATGGGAAAGGAAGAGCACCACGCTGGTCAACATGGTTTCCCAGTGCCCCAGCTAAAGCCTTTTCCTACATTCTTTAGTGTATCCTTTAGTGTATTTTCAAAGTTTGCTGCACTGAGCATATCTACTATAGTAAAAGTATTACATTAAAAATGTAAATAACCATACATATGTCATAAACTCCACAGCTGGTCATTATTTTGCTTTAAATAGTCAAATATGTTTTAAAGAAATTAAAAAGTGAGAAAAATATCTTTTATATTTACCTTTTGATTTCTTTTTAAAAGAGAATGATCTTTTATACTTACCTATAAGTTTGTGAAATTATTCATCACATGATATAAAGTAAATAATAGAAAAATTATTTAACAGGATCGCTGTTTCAGGAACTACAGTGGTCATTCAAATATAAGAAAGAACTGGCTTGGATCCATTGTCTTCCCTTTCTCTGCTCTTCTTCAACAATCTGAGGTAATAGAAAATAATTCTTTGCTGATTATTCAAAGTTTTTACCTCTGAACAATAGAAACATTTACTGATGTCTCTGAATTAGATTTTGTGATTGGCAGGTTGTTAGGTCCATTAAAGTGATCTTTTATTTGAGAGCCATTGGGGTGTTGGAATATTTGAAGGTTTTAGCTGTCTCTGGAACAGAAGACACCCATAAATCTATTTCTTAAAACTTTAAAGTGCATATTGATAAAGACTGACACAGCTAGCCTTACATCTTTTAGCAACATTTATATGTGCATATAGCTTTTTATAGGACCAGATTCACAAATGTTCTTGTTAACAATGTTGCTTTGTAAGCATGAGTTTCAGGAGCTTCAGCTCTTCAGCATTGTTTATCATTAATGGTGAGACTCATGATTAATACTTGTATCTGTTATACTCCCAGAGGGCTCTGGTGTTGGGTTATGTAACAAGAACATGCCTACGTGACTAACAAAATATAAAAACTCCAGCCTAGATTTTGAGCTCTGCTACTTACAGAATTATGTCAGACATAGAATATTTAGAAATGAATTTTCTACCTCAGTGGAGTTCACTGCCTATAGAGGGAATCTCACATTTCAGTACAACCTGATAGTGCTTTGATAGGGGCACGAGATGGGTACAATGATACTATAGGGAATACCTTACTCTTCCTGGTTTGGAGGGGGAAGAAAGAGGTTGTTCAGAGGGGTTGGGTGGGTAAGAGGGGAACGAGGAGGCGAATGAAAGATTACGGAAGTATTTACAGAGGAGATAACTTTGGAATCAAGTCCTAGAGATGAGTTTGTTAAGCAAACAAGGGTATTTGACTCAGAAGGATGTATGTGTGTGTTAGTGAATAATTCATTTTGTTGTATGCTATAGAAACCCTAACAGTGGCTAAGGTAGGGGGTCTATTTATTTCACCTAAAAAGAAGTCTAGTTGCCAGTGCATCAGCTCAAGAATATCTCCAAGAATCCAAGCTACTTTTGTGTTTCCATTCCAGTGTCGTTTTTATGTGGCTTTCATCTTCATAATTGCAAATTGTTCACTGCACCTCCAGCCTCATATTCATGTTGCAGACAGGAGTCAGGGTGAAATACGACGTGGCAGTGCCTGTATCAGAAAAACAGGCACTTCACCAGAAAATTCCGGCCAACTTCTCATATTTTATTGATGTGACTTAACCACTACATAGCTGTCATGTTGCCACCTAAAACTGTTGGTGAGAAAGGAGAAGAGAATGGATATAAGGGAGGAGAGTAGAAATGTCTGCATAACATGCAATCACAGGATGTCATGAGGGAGCTTGTTGCAAATATAAGTGCTGCAAATAAAGAGCAACAGAGGTTTAAGTTGTTGAAAGGAACAGGGGTTCCTGCATTTGTAAATCCCTGCAGACATTTCTCAGTCTCAGCAAGACTCTAGTATAGAGAAATAGATCAGAATGTGAGCTTCAAAGGTAGACAAACCTGGATCATAATACTGGCTCCACTACTAATCAATTGTGTTGTGATCTTGTCCAAGTGACTTAAAATTCTCTGAGCCTCAGTTTTCTTATCTACAAAAATGGAGAGAAGAACAGTATCTACCTCACTGAATGATGTGATCTATATCAAGTGCTTGGCATGGTGCCTTGCACATACTTAGTGCTCAATAACTACTAGCTATGATTATTAATTATGATTGTAAATTATCTTCTCCCTATCTATACACACAAGCACACACATACACACCCAGGATCCTTCCTCCTGTGGACTTATGGGTTGTCCTTCCTGCTACTGCAGTTTTTTCTCTTTATAGACCCAATGAAAAATTGTAACATTGTCTTTTAGCATGTTCTCTGAGCCCAAATTAGACTTTTTTAGAGTTTTTATCACTGTCGTACAGTAACTTCCTCATTTTATCCCTTCCTCACTCCTGCCCTCTTCGCACAGTACATACTGGACAGAGACCCAGGGTGTCAAGGGCACCTGTGAACAGGTCACCGTGGAGAACCTGAGCATCCTGTGCAAGTACACGTTAGTAGAACCAGCATGTGCCCATGCAAGCCTGTTTCCTCTAGTGGAGAAGACTGAGCTGGGCTACACTGTATTTGGCTGATGTTTGTCTTCATTGTGCAGAATTGATTGTGTTGATATATTCTTTCAGATTAATGGAACATTCCAAGTAAATATCCCACCCATTTTGCTTGGGTATACTTGGAGTAAGACTTACATGTCTCCTAAAGAAGATTATAATGGGCAGAATTTAAAAGAATGTACCTTTTTAAATATTTTTGCTACCATTGAACCTCAAATATCATATGTCACCTGTAATCCAGAGCTAGACAAGGTATGTTTTACATTGAATTATTTTTATACATACTACTAAAGAACTACCAAAGTATTTTAGAAACTAATAACAATAATTTAGAAGCTGGCAAAAAAAATTAGTTTTTGATATTTTCCTGTGGGGACAATGTGGAACAATGTTGAAATATTTCAAATTTGATTTTAGTTTTCAGATCAAATAGATGTTTTGGACAGAGCACATGTTTTTAAAAAAAATTGTAAAGCAGTGTTTCCCAACCGAAGAATCATAACTACTGTTTTTAATGATGAGGGGAAACAAATCTTAGTAACAAGATATATCAAAGCATTAAATCCACCTCAACAACTCCTGGATATATTTCTTCATGATTCCAATGCAACACTTGTAAGTTATATTTATTTTAGTAGTTTTATTGAGATATAATTCACATTCCATTTAGTTAACCCATTTAAAGTTTACAATTCAATGATTTTTAGTATCCACAAAATTGTGCAACCATCTCCATTTTTATCACTCCAAATTTACGTTTTGTAACTTGTTTATTTTTTAATATTAATTTCTAGTATAAGTTTCTTAATAAAATTGTTTTGCCTTCACAGTTTCCTGAAAGAAAAACCGTCTGTGTTGCAATGTGTCCTCCCGACCCCCAAATGGAAGATCTTTTTGATCCCCTTTATTTCTGCTCATGTGGACTAGAGAGTCACTGTTGCTATACCAGTTCACATGACCATACTGATGTCACAGCTTTTCTATCAAACTTTGAAAAACAATGCAAAGATTTCTTTGACTTCCAGGCAAAATAAAAAGTTACATGCCTACAGGGGCTGTGTCCTTCTAAGGATTGCTTCTCACAGGAGCGCTTCACATCGTATGTGGGAATGCAGAAAATTACGTTGTATTTTTCCATGTAAACTGCTAACAGAACACTTCCTGCCCCACCCTTATGTGACTTTATACCTATCTATTTGCAAGCTGACAAAAGAGACATATACTTAAATTTTAATTTCATATAAAAATGAAGATTTATCCAGTATAGACTCAAAAGAGAATGTAGCTTCTTCCACTTTGAGAAAGGAAACTATGAAATCAGAAGTAAATATGTCTCCCCTTTAAGAAAAAAGTAAGTTTTGATTAAAGGGCATCTGTGAAAAATCACTCATGCTTTTTGTTTATTCAGGTTTGATTGAGTTGATTGGATCTCCCCAGAATGTTTATTTGTCCATTTTTAAGCTTCCTTAGCTGGACTTTTTAAGCTAACATCAAAATTCCTAATTTAGGTTATCTTTTGCTATATTCTTCTTTTCCATCCTGAGTTTCTTCCTGCCTATGTTTCCTGACACCCAGCGTCGAAGGAGATAATAGTGCTCTTAGATTTATTTCAAAGACAGTATTTGTGGTTTTTAAAATATAAATCCTAGCTCCTTTGCATGTCAAGGACTGTGAACCATGATAGTGTAAGAGGTTATAATAGCTCATAAATGGTGGCTATTGTAAATTAATGAAAATATTGGTGAACTTTCTGTGTTAATTTATTATTTATTTGTATCCCTTTCTCCTTTCCTACTTTAGCCTGAGTTTTTGTCTCCAGTCCTAGAGAAGGAACAATTAATGGTATAATTTCTGTTGTTTGAGAAAGTAGGTTATACAGCTGTCTTCCTACTGCAGCAACTCACAACAGCTTATATTGATGAAAATAATTCCAATTTTGAACCTAAAAGTAAATCAAACTTATGTTATTCTTCAACATATCTTTTTAATTTTAAGAGTTATATTTTAAATATATATGCAATGTATCATGTTTAAATTTTTCATAATTTAGTACAGTGAAATGTAATGGTTAACAGGTATGCTCTGGAATCAGATTACTTGGGCTTATTTGTAGAGACCCCATATATTTTGTTAGCTGTCTGATGCTCGGCAAGCTAAGCTTGCTGCCTCTTCTGTAAAACAAAAATCATCATAGCATGTACTGCATAGGATACACTAAAGGTAATAATAAGGCATTTAAAGCATTGTGATGAGCATATAGTGTGCATTCAATAAATATTGCTTAATATTATTCTAGGACCTTATTGCTCATTTTGTATCTTTGATTCCTGTTATGCCTGATACACTGGATGAAAATGATGGTTTTGATATATGGATGACATCAGAGGTAACAAATTGCATTTTATAATTAAAACTTATAATATTTCTTACTTGCTTTTCTTCTAAAGAAACCTGTTTTTTATTTATTGATTTGAGAGGGAGAGAGAAACATTTATGTGTTGTTCCACTTATTTGTGCATTCATTGTTGCTTCTTGTAAGTGCCCTGACTGGAGAATGAACACACAACCTTAGTGTGTCAGGACAGCCCCCTAACCAGCTGCCCTACATGGCCAGGGCCTCAGAGAAACCTGTTTTTAAAATATGTAGTATTTTGCCTTGTGAAATTTGAAAGCATTTGATAATTTAACAAATCATTTTCAGTTCTATCAACAGTCCATAGAAACAATTTTGAATGACAAAAATCTTATTCAATGTTATAAGTGGTAGCTCATGAATATTTTGATTCAATAGAAATTTCAGGAGTAAAATATTATGACAGTCTCCAGAGAGAAATATGGCTTGTCACTATGGAGCGGGTCAGACCCTGAAGTTCAGGGCAAATGCCACCTCTTCCCAGGTTTCCCAATCTCCCCACATCTGAGTGAAGAGCTTGTATAGCACATGAATTAAAGGTCTCTTTTGATTGGTTGCCAACTAAAATACAGGTGCCATGCAATATTTGAGACATATTTGTACTAAAATATTATTTATCTGAAATTCAAATTTAATGGGGCATTCTATTTGTTCCCCAAATCTGGCAACCCTAATTAGAGCACTTCTTCCACTCTACCTTACATAATATTTAGTTGCTTATTGACCCGACACCCATGCTCTATATATACATCCCAAGATTAATCTCCTTGAATTAATAGGAAGATTTGATTCTTATTTATTTTTCTATTTATTACTTATACACTGCTTTAAATTTTGCAAGCATTCCATAAATATTTCTAATTGGAAAATATTAGTATGATGGGAGCCTAAGAGTAAGACACTTTCCATCTGGAACTGGTGATCCCAGAACTTATTTAGAATGTTTCAGAGGCTAGTGAGCTGAATTGGATTTAGGAAGCACAAGGTTAATTCATAGGTAGGTGTTTCCCTGTCTTCTGCTTAGAACTGTTCTGTGAGAACAAGGGAGACACAAGCATGTGGTACTAGAGATTCAGGGATTCAAATCTGGTAGAACTCAAAGAGGTGTCTTTAACTCTAGACTCTTCTGAAGCTCTTTAAACTAATTCGTTTGTGTGCAACAGTACTATAATCCTGCAGAACATTGAAAGGCAGCCTTTAACATAACTACAATATAACCACTGAGGCAAATGCATCCCCCCAACTCCAAACACTACCCATAACTTAGATGTTACTACAGGCATGAGATTCTTCTTGACATATGTCTTCCCACTGACTTGATCTCTTTGGTCACGGATATCCATGTGTATGACTAATTAGATTGTAACAAGACATGAGTTATTTTCTCCTACCTAACATAGAGTCTTTGGAGTCACACCTTCACTCAAATCTTACTTCAACCACTTCATAGTTCCGTGTGACCTAAGGTAAGTTATTTAGCTTTTTTGGACCCTAATTTCCTAATATGTGTCATACAAGGTTTTTGAAAGGCTAAAATAGGCAAAGCATCTGGAACTCAATGTATTAATTACCTACTTTCATCCATTTCCTCCTCTTCTATATATATTTAATTTATAATTTTAAAATTAAAATTATAATTTTAATTATAAAATGCAATTTGTTACCTCTGAATAGTAAATAGTACTATTACTAGTACTATTACTAGTACAAATATTTGATTGGCAAATGGTCACTTCTAAGACCCCTGAGCTCCCTGCTCCCAGTCTCCCTGGCCACCACAGGCCTTTCTCTAGGACTATAGTGAACTAGAAAGCACATATTCTATCTAAATGGTGCAGCTGCAACACAGCAACAATTGCCATAAAAACATTTGGGCCCATATATGTTTTGATTTTTCAAGAGAAGCTAGAAATCCAGAGTTTTACATGAGACCTCCCAATTTTTAAAAACATTCTGGGACTCTGTAGACGAGGTCATAGAACACCAGTCTGCCACCTCTGCTGTGTTTTATCTCCTGCTACAACTGTTTTACTAGGCACCCTTTACGGGGTCGGCAAAAGTAGGTTTACAGTTGTGAGTAAGCAAAATGGAATTTATTCTTGTATTATTATTTATTATTGTATTATTTATTTGTATTACAACTGTAAACCTACTTTTGCCCACCCCTGAATTTGGTTACACCTAGCCCAGCTGTTCAGCTCTTTGAGTTTTAGTCTTCTTTCCTGATTGAGTACCAACTAAGATCTCTTTTTTTCTTTCTCTGAGATGAAAGCACTATATTGGTACAGGACAGAGTGTAGTACCGTTGGCCAAAGGATCCCTTCTGCCAAAAACACTATGTTATTTCCTATCAGATGAGGTTCCTTAAAATACCAATCCATACACTCCTGTTTGCCCAGGGCAGTTTACTATTTGTCTAAACAAAAATGTCCCACTTTGGATGATAAATTACTTGGTCACTTACACAGTGCCCACATTAACTGTCCCATAGTAAAGGGAACCCCTGTGTTCCAAGTTAAGGTTCTTTTCTCCTAATGCCCTAGTGTTTTATCAGGCAAATGGTCTGAGAGCTTTCAGCTTTGCAGACATCCTAGCATTGATTGCATTACTCAATTTTCTTTCCCTCACCTTTTTTTGGTTGTTGTTCTTGTTGCTTTTGTTTTGCCTTAGCGCTGCATTGGTTTGGCTATTGGAAATAAGGAGGAGCATGCCATACTTCTCTGTAATTTCTTTTTGTATTTCGGAAAGAAAGCTTTGGTCCTCCTGGGAACCTCAACGTTAGAAGTAAGTGCTGGAGTTAATATATAAGTAGTGTAAAAAAAAATAAGCAACTATCAGCTGCAAGTTTAAAAGACTTCAACCCCAAGTTACCATCTTTTCATAAGCTAATTAAGGAATTCTGTGGGCTAGCAATTATTTAGTTAAGAGGATAATGTTGGTTCATCTAAAGTTCTACAATGTAAAGAATGACTTCCTTTTGTTTTTCTTCTCTGTAAAATAGTACTAGTAATAGGGGGTTACAAGAAATATTAAATTAGACAGTAAATATTTGACACTGAGTAGAGCGCTTGGTCCATGGTAAATGCTCAGGAATGGTGGTGGTGGCGGTGGTGGTGATGTAGCATCACCATCTTTTTATGTTTCTAATATGGTATTTTAAGATCCTTAAGAAATATTTTCCCCATTATCCATTGCTCGGTTTTTACTTGCACAAGAAATGGGCCAGAAATTCATGTTTACCTGAGATTTTTACAACTTAATTATATATTCATATATCCAGACAGCTGTCTTCTTCCAAATTTTTTCAATTTCCACCTAAATATCTTGATCCGTGTTGTAATTTCCAGTCTAGTTTTATTATTTTTTCATGATCGCTTATTTCTCTATATTCCATTGACATACATAGCTTATTATTTCTCTGTCACAATCACGTCAGAGGAAAGCCTATGGTTAATTTCCCCATATGATCTCCTGCTGTAGTTTTAAGTGCCACTAGATGGCAGAAAACAGTCAATAATATTTCCACAAACATTTGCTTTTAGGCCTGTAAGTCAACATCATGGGTAGCACCCCTCAGCTGTATGTTCAACCTCAGCTTTGTGGTTGTGGTGAGGCCTCCTCTTTACTGTAAAGGAGATAAACACAATGATAAAGAACAAGAGATTTGGAGTTAGGGAAACCAGGCTATATAGTACAGTGTTAAGAGTATGGGTTTGGGGGTTGGTCGGTGAGGCTTTTAAAAACCAGCAATGCCATTTACAGACTGTGTGATCTCATTATTTTAAAAAAAAAAAAAATGTTTTAATTGTATTCATTCCGTTACCATTTATTCCCCTTATTCCCCAACTCCCACAGTCATGGACCACACTGTCCATGTCCATGAGTCCCTTTTCTTTTTTGTTTGATCCCTCTACCCCCTAACCTCCACCCCCACCACCCCCATATCTGTCAGCCTGCTCTCTACCTTTACTTCTCTGAGCTTCAGCTATCTCCTCCAAAGACAGGAATAAGGCCTTTTACTGTTACCCTGGACAAGCTCCTTCACCTCTAATTTTTATCTGAAAAGTTAACATAATAATCATCCCTACCTCATGGAATTTGGAGTGAATCAAAGCAGGAAAATCAGTGTGAATGCTGAGTAGAGTACTTGATATATATAAATACTCAATAAATGGGAAACAGTCATTATTATTGTACCTGAAATGTTTATTCTTTGCTGAGAAAGATTTGCACTTCAAAAACATAATGGCTTTTATTCCTCAAATTGTTTCCTTGTCTTGTTCTCAAAATTAATTTAATGGCTTTTTAACTTCACCTGGCTTTTTCAGAGCCCGAGGCCAGTCTCTGTTCCCACACTTTATATGGTGCTCACCCCATCTTCTGAGTATATTCTACTCAAAGCAGAGCTAGTCCATATAGTATCACAGTGTGAATTAGACAACATTGCCCCTAACTCAGAACACTTCTAGCTGTTGGGAAATTGCCATAATGTACTGATTTTGTTAGAACAATGTATCTTTCTGCCATGAGGGAACACCTGTAGAACCATACATGGCAGCACTGGTTCAAAAGTTCTCTTATTTGAATCCTCATGCTAGCCTGGGCCTAAAGATTTCTGGAGCTCCAGCTTTTCTCCTTTCCAAAAAAATGTTAAAGGCCCCAGAAAAGGCTTTTAGAAATCAAAGATAACACATGCTTACATTGTAATTTGCCTGTTAAAAAATGTGTTAAGTCAAGTACCCACATCAAATGACTTAACTTCTTTTCCTCATCCAGGGGCACGTGGCTTATGTTTTAACTTATGAAACTGATGAATATTTGCTTTGGAATCCATTAACTGGACAATGTCATAAGCAATTTGACCCATTTTGTCCTTTACAAAGTGTAGACTGTTTGTTTGATGATGGAAACGTAAGTAGATAGGGTAAAAAAAATCTTTGAGCTATCTCCTTGAGTCAAATCAGTGATCCTTCACCCTGGCTCTACCTTAGAAACATGTGAGGAATTTCGAAGAAAATATAAAAGGTCCATTAGAATCCCTGGATTGTGGGGCCAGGGACATCTTTTATCCCTCAAGGCTACGCCCGAGGTGATTCTGTAGTGCCTCCAAGCTTGAGAACCAACAAGCAGTCTAATGATCATGGAAGCATGGAATGCCTTTACCTCCTACCTCAGAACAGCCCCTGGCTTCTGTCACTTCTCTGGGTGGTAGGACTGTAAAATTTTGCTTCATCCTACCAGCTGTGGGCTTTGGTCTCCCACAGGCCTGTACTGATTTTATGTTAATGTTTTAATAGGTCTGGTTTAATATTCAACAAAATAATACACCAATGGCTGTACATTTTGACTATTCAAAGGAAAGTTTCTGGAAACAGTTGCTTCCAAAAAATTTTCAAGGGACACAAGCACAAAGCACACAGGTAAATCATATTTTTCATCTGTGTCAGTAAAAAAGTTACCCTTGTTTCTAATCTTTACTAGTTTTGACAGTTCTTGTGATGTTTATATATGATTGCTTATTAAATTATTTAGCAATATTAATAAAACCTAGTTTTCTCTGTCATCCAGCCCAAGTTTGGGCCAGTCTTGAAAGACAATGGGGAAGAAAAGCAACAGACTCACTGCCTGGGGCCAGGAGGCCGACCAAAGCACAGACCTGAGATTAGGCACCAACTCAATTACCAAATGGCCCAGCCACTGGACCTGTGACGTACTCAGTATTGCTTTGCACTTGGTATCCCAAATTCCATTTCAACAGCTGTTTCTGGATGGAGGGCCATGGTATGGCAGGCTGCAGGCAACGGCAAAATCCAAAAACTAAAAGCTATGCACCCAGAGGGAAAGAGGGAGGAGATGAGATAAAGAGAAAAGAGCAACAGAAAAATAGGCAAGAGATAATTCATAGAAGCAAGAAACTCTAATTCTCAACCTCACTCATAATCAGGGAAATAGAATTTAAAACAATTAAACATTATTTTGCATGCATAAGATTAGCAAAAATATTTTTAAGTGTGATCATATCAAGTGTTGGCAAAGAGGCAGAGAAATGGTGGGAGTATAAATTCCTATAAATGCTTTGGAAAGCAATATGATGGTATCTGTAAAGCTGAAGATGCTCAAACTTTGATTTCTCCAATCCAACTTCTAAGTATACGAGTATACCCTGTAAGAACTTGTGCAGGGAGACAAGTATGACAATGTTCATTACAGAATTGCTCAAAATAGAAAAAAAATCAGAAACAGTTCATCAACCAGAAAATCGATACATGAATTGTGAAGTATTCATACTAAGAAATCTTGTGTACAGCAGTAAAAAAAAAAAAGTATGAATTAATTTACAGTAGTTCTCAACTTGACCATGGATTCATTACATCTCTGAGGGCAGAATCCACACAGCACTATTTTATAAAGCTCCCCTGGTGATTCCAGTGTTCAGCCAAGGTTGAGAACCACTGACCTAGAGCCATGTATATCAACATGAATGAATAAAAAAGTGTAATGTTGAGCAAAATAAAGAAGTTGTTAAAGGATACAACAAAACAAAACCATTTACATAAAGTTTGAAAACTGTATGTTCTTTATGTATATATAGACATGTAGTGATAGTATAAAAGCATTTATAGGAAAGATAAATACCAAATTTAGGTTAAAGTTTACCTTTGGGGAAATAAAGGAATGAGATCAGAGAGAGGTATACAGAATACTTCAAGTCTACCTGTACTATTTTACTTCTTTTTAAATATCTAAATCAAATATCAAAGAATGCAAAGATTAGCTATGGCTAGGTAGGAGTTATGTTGGGTGGATGTATATTACATTATTCTCTATGCTTGTCTATTTAAGGCAGTTTACAATATCCCAAAGAATGCATGGTGAATGCACGGTTTGGGCAGAAAGATCAGACAGTACCAAAGCGTATAAAGTGAAGAGTTTCTCTCCTCTTCCACCTCTTTTCCCGCTAAGAAATAACCATTCTGTGCATCCTTTTAAACATTCTCCATGCAGCTGCAAGCATATATTTATATGCTTTATATATGTGTGTGTGTGTATATATATATATAAAATATATGTATTATATATATATATATATTTCCTGTTTGTAAAGTTGTTTTAAAGAAGGGAAATGTGCTTATCTCTCTTGAGCAAACCACATTTACAGCACCCACAAGCCATATCTTGCTTTTGTCATCCCAGAGTTGTGAAGCATTGCTGTCTTCTAGGAAGAGAATGGCATATTTAGAGAGGAGGTTTTTTGTTTAATATTAATCATTCTATTATTCATTCAGATAATGTTTACTGAGTGCCTGCTATGAGCTAGTGAGCACTCTATGTTAGGTAAAGGTACCACTAACAAAAACACATGTCTCAGTATTCTTGGGACTTGTGTTCTAGAGGAAGAAACAGCAGGAAACAAGCATTTGCAGTACAGAGTGATAAGTGCTATCAGAGAATAAATGAATGTGCTTTGTGGGGGACACAGCAAGAGGCGCTGACGGGAAGGAGAGCTGCAGGGGCTTCCTGGAAAAAAAGTTATGACCAGCACAGTGAGCAAGGGTGAGCAAGAGCCGGCCTAAAACAAAATCAGAAAAGAGAATGGTCCCAGCAGAGAGCAGGAACAGTGGGCATAAAGACTGGCAGTAGCAAGGAGATGTCTGTCAAGGAGCTGAAAGTCAATTTTGCTGCTGCCAGGGAGTGAGCAAAGATGAGCTCAGGGATGAGCAGAATCCTGGTAGGCATTTGGGCGTTTATCCTCAGGGCAATTAGCAACTAACATTACCAAAGCAAGGGCTGTCATGATCAAAATTGTGTTTTTAAAAGCCACTCTGGCTAAGGGTAGAATCTAAACCTTTTGCTAAGTTGAATCAAAAAATAAAAGACTCATAGTTGCCTTTGATTTGTATCTCTACTGATTTTTTTCCAGTAGGTTAATGGATGGCCCTTGATCTTCTGCCTTGCCACACACATACCACAATAACCACTCTCTGTAACGAACAGTGTTTTTGTTATTACAATTGAGAACAAAATTTGAGTGTGCATAATGAGAATGTGGGTATTCAGAGATGAGTTAACAGGGAAATCCTCTTGAAGTTTTTTATTTTTATTTTTTAATAGTTTATTTTTTATTGTATTTTTCCATTACCATTTATCCCCCTAATACCCTCTTCCACCTTCTCCTGCCTCTCTCCCCCCCCTGCAATCACCACACTGTTGTCTGTGTCCATGAGTTCTTTCTGTTTTTTGCTTAATCCCTCCACATACCCCCAAAAGCTGCCAGCCTGCCCTCTGTGAGTCTTGTCTCTATTTTGCTTTGTAGTTCAGTTCATTAGATTCTACATGAGTGAAATCATATGGTATTTGTCTTTCTCTGACTGGCTTATTTCACTTAGCATAATGTTCTCCAGATCCATCCACACTATTGCAAACTTTTCTTCTTTTTTATTGCAAAGTAGTATTCCATTGTGCCATAGCTGTTTTATCCACTCATCTACTGAGGGATACTTGGGCTGCTTCCAAATCTTGGTTACTGTAAATAATGCTGCAATAAACATAGAGGTGCATATATTCTTTCAAATTAGTGTTTTAGTTTTCTTCAGATAAGTTCCCAGAAGTGGAATCACTGGGTTGAAAGGCAGTTTTGTTTTTAATTTTTTGAGGTAACTCCACACTGCTTTACACAGTGGCAGTGCTAATCTGCATTCCTGCCAACAGTGCAGAAGGGTTCCCCTTTCTCCACATCCTCGCCAACTCTTGTTTGTTGATTTATTGATGATAGCCATTCTGACAGGCGTGAGGTAATGTCTTATTGTGGTTTAACTTGCAATTCTCTGATGATTAGTGATAATGAACATCTTTTCATATGTCTACTGGCCATCTGTATGTCCTCTTTGGAGAAGTGTCTATTTAGGTCCTTTGCCCATTTTTCAATTGGATTGTTTGGGTTTTTGGGTGTTGAGTTTTATAATTCTTTATAAAGTTTGGCTATTAACATGGTATATGCTTCCATTTATGTGTCTTCTTCAATTTCTTCCTTCAGTGTCTTATAATTTTCCAAGTACAGGTCTTTTACATTCTTGGTTAAATATATTCCTAGGTATTTTATTCGTTTTGAAGCAATTGTGAATGGAACTGTTTTCTTAATTTCCCATTCCTGTAGCTCATTATTGGCATATAAAAATGCAACTGTTTTTTCTGGGTATTAATTTTGAATCCTGCTACTTTACTGAATTCATTTATCAATTCTGGTAGTTTCTTGGGTGGAATTTTTAGGAATTTATGTATGGTATTATATCATCTGCAAATAATGACAGTTTTACTTCTTACTTTTCAATTTGATGCCTTTTATTTCTTCCTGTCTGATTGCTGTGGCTAGGACTTCCAGTGCTATTTTGAATCAGAGAGGTGAAAGCAGACATCCCTGTCTTGTTCCCAATCTTAAGGGGAATGCTTTTAGTTTTTGCCCACTGAGTATGTTGTTGGCTGTGGGTATGTCATATATGGACTTTATTATGTTTAGGTATGCTCCCTCTATTCCCACTTTGCTGAGAGTTTCTATCATAAATGGGTGCTGAAGTTTATCAAATACTTCTTCTGCATCTATTGGCATGATCATGTGGTTTTTATCCTTCATTTTGTTTATGTGAAGTATCATGTTTATTGATCTGGAGATATTGTACCAACCTTGCATCCCTGGAATAAATCCCACTTGATCATGGTATATGATCCTTTGAAGTATTACTTTTGGTTTGATAATATTTTGTTAAGGATTTTAGCATCTATGTTCATCAGGGACATTGGACTATAATTTTCTTCCTTTGTAGTATTTATATCTGGTTTTGGAATAAGGATAATGCTGGCCTCATAAGATGAGCATAGGAGTCTTCCCTGCTCTTGAATTTTTTTGAAATAGTTTGAGAAGGAGTGGTGTTGGCTTTTTTCAGAATGTTTGGTAAAATTCACCTGTGAAGCCATCTGGCAGAGGGCTTTCGTTTCTTGGGAGTTATTTTTATTACTGGTTCAATTTTACTATTTGCAATCTGTCTATTTAGATTCTCTGATTCTTCCTTTTTTAGTTTTGGGAATTTGTACATTTCTAGAAATGTATCCATTTTGTGCAGCTTGTCCAATTTGTTGGGAAGTACTTGTTTGTAATATTTTCTTACAGTCCTTTGTATTCCTTTGGTGTCAGTTGTTACTTCTCCTCTTTACTTTCCGATTTTATTTATTTGGGTCTTTTCTCTTTTTTCCTTGATGAGTCTGGTTAAAAGTTTGTTGATCTTATTTATCTCTTCAAAGAACCACCTCTTGGATTCATTGATCTTTTGTATTTTTTTTACACTATTTCATTTATTTCTGCTCTGATCATTATTACTTCCTTCCTTCTACTCACTTTAGGCTTTGTTTGTTGTTCTTTTTCAAGCTTATTTAAGTGTAAGGTTAGATAGTTTATTTGAGATTTTTCTTGTTTTTTTGAGATAGGTCTCTGATGCTATTAATTTCCCTCTTAGGACTGTTGCCCCAATGCCCACAGATTTTAGGTCATTGTGTTAACACTTTCATTTGTTTTCTTTTGATTTCTTCTTTGATCTCATTGTTGACCCATTCATTGTTTAATCACATGTTATTCAGCTTCCATGTTGTTGTGGATTTTTTAGTTCTCTTCTTATGATTGATTCCTAGTTTTGTGGCATCATAGTCAGAGAAGATATTTGATATGATTTCAATTTTCTTAATTTATTGAGATTTGTTTTGTGTCCTTACATGTGGTCTATCCTAGAAAATGTTCCACGTGCACTTGAAAAGAATGTATATTCTGCTGCTTTGGGATGAAATGCGCTCCATTTGATCTAGTGTGTCATTAATGCTGCTGTCTCCTTGTTGATGTCCTGTCTGCAAGATCTATCCATTGAAGTAATGGGATGTTAAAATCCCCTACTATGACTGTATTTATGGCAGTTTCTCCCTTTATGTGCATCAAGATTTGGTGTACACATTCAGGGGCTCCCATGTTGGGCGCATAAATGTTTGCTAGGGTTATATATTCATGTTGGATTTTTCTCTTTATCATTATGTAGTGTCCTTCTTTGTCTCTTACTATAATGTTGGCTTTAAAGTCTATTTTGTTGACTATATGTATTGCTACCCCAACTTTTTTTCCTTTCCATTTTCATGAAATATCCTTTTCCATCCCTTTTTGTAGTCTCTGTGTGTCTTTCATTTTGAGATGGGTCTCTTGAAGACAGAATGTAAATGGATCTTGTTTTCCTATCCATTCAGCTACCCTATGTCTTTTGATTGGGACATTGAAGCCATTTCCATTTAAAGTGATTATTGATAGATATGCATTTATTGTCATTTTATTTTTTAACTATTTTCCCCAGTTTTTTTCTTTCTCTTCTCTGTCTTCTTCAAACAAGTCCTTTAACATTTTTAGTAATAGTGGTTTGGTGGTAACAAACTCCTTTGGTTTTGGTTTTGGTTTTTGGTTTTTGGCTGGGGTGGGGGTCTGGGAAGCTCTTTATTTCTCCTTCAATTTTTAAATGATATCCATTCTGGGTAAAGTAGTTTTAGTTGTAGGTACTTACTTTTCCTCATTTTGAGTATTTCATGCCAAGCCCTTCTGGCCTGAGGTGTTTTTGTTCAGAAATCAAATAACAGTCGTATGGGAGCTCTCTTGTAATTAACTACCTGCTTTTCTCTTGGGGCTTTTAAGATTCTCTCCTTGTCTTTAAGCTTTTCCATTTTAATTATGATGTATCTTGCTGTGGGCTTCTTTAGGTCCATCTTGTTTGGGACTCCGTGTACTTCCTGGACTTGTGTGTCTTTTTCCTTTACCAGGTTAGGGAAGTTTTCTATCATTATTTCTTCAAATAGGTTTACAATCCCTTTCTCTCTCTCTTCTCCTTCTGGTATCCGTGTCACATGGATGTTGTTATGCCACATGATGTCCCAAAGTTCCCTTAGACTATCCTTATTTAAAAAAATTTTTTTTTTATGTTGTTCTGATTAGGTGGGATTTTTTTTTTCTATTATACCTTGTCTTCCAAATTGTTGATTTGATCCTCAGCTTCATCTAACCTGCTGTTTTTTCCTTCCAGTATATTATTTATTTCAGATATTGCATTGTTTCTAACTGGAACTTTTTTATGGTTTCTATGGCTTTTTTCTTTCTATTGAGAATCCTTTTAATCATTACTTTGAGCTTCATATCTAATAAATTGCTTGCTTCCATTTCATTTAGGTATTCTTCTGGAGAATTCTCTTGTTATTTCATTTGGGACTTGTTTCTTTGTATTCCCATTTTGGCTGCCTCTTCGTGTTTGTTTCTATGTGTTAGGGAGACCTGCAAAATGTCTGGTTCAGACCTATGTCAGATGTTGCCTGTGACTTGCCCTGGGCAATCTGTTTGGATCTATTATCTTGTGGTTGCTTCTGCTGGGCCTGGGTGCATGCTGAAACATCAAGCTTTGCCCCTAGGCTGGCGTTTACTAACACTAGGCCTGGGGCTGTCTGTTAGGTTTAATCACTGAAAGAGTCTCTGGCTGTATTCCTTGGCAGGATTTAAGCTCTACAGGGTGGGGCAAGATGGATTCTTGTGGGTGGGGCTGTCACTCCCCTCAAGGCTGATGCCACATGGAGCAGAGCACTCTGCCCTAGAAAGATGGCTTCGGCAATCTGGGGAGTGACTGAGCACCTGGATCCTCGTGGCTGACCCTTTAGTTCTTTCCCCAGAGCCAGCAACACCACACTCCCCTCACATGACTCTAGTCTGCTCTGTCTGCCCTCCACCATAGCCCAGGGTAAGTGGCTGCAAATGAAATTTTGTGTATCTCTAGCCATCTCTGCCTGGCAGACAAAAACCTCACTGCTTTTCACAGCTGAATGTTATGTAGGCACCTTTCCCAGTTCCTGTGCTTTAGGCTTGGGAGCCCAGCTCATGTTTTAGACCCCACACTTCTCAGGGGGAACCCCCAGTCACTGAAATATCCCTCTGGAACTTCAGCTGCCACCTGTGGGAGCCCATCCAGCCCTCTTGTGCCTCCACACTTTCTACCAGTCTTGATGTGGTGGTGTGGTTTCTTTTGTAAGTCCTTGGTTATAAGGTTTCTCATTGGCCACCTCTCCCCAGCTAGTTTGGAGATGAGGACATAATAACTGCATAGTTTGGCCCTTCTATTCAGCAGCTCCAGGGGCGAATAATTCCAGACACCATCACTGTTTGTGCCCTCAGGATGGCAAGGTCTTGCTTTTTCAAGTCTCTTTTGAATCATTTCTTTTCACGATAGAACAGCTACAAGAAGTGAAGAATCAGCTGTTTGAAACCCAAGATGCAGGTCTCCCCTCTGCTGCTGAGGGCAGCCCAAGGACAAAATGGGAACAGAGGGGCACACGCAGCTACACCTCCAGGAAGAGACACATGAAACACCACTGTGGAAGGAATGGTCAAGCAGCAGGGGAAACACGGATTTTTATGGAATCATGGAAGAACACTGTCAGAGCCAAAGGCGTCTTCATAGCTCCTCACCTCACCTGCCTAACTCATAGGATAAGGCAACCGAGGCCCAGACGATGGGGGTGTACTGACTGCAATCACGCAGCTAATTTGTACCAGAGTCAGAATGGGGGGGGGGGGTTGTCTTAAGATTCATAATGACCAGCTTCCATTTTTGAATTTTACATTGGATTTATACTAATTTCCTCAAAATGAAGCTTACGTTATTTGCTGGGGAAAAAACAAACATAAAACCCAACCGTGAATGCCCTTCTCTGAGAAAGCGTTAGACAGCAACTGCTATGTTGCCTTTTTCTGAAATGTAGAAACTGATACTCGGGGAGCCCATATCACACAGCTAATACGGAGTGGAGTCACAGAAGCGAATTCTAAGCCCTTGGCTTTTGTTTCAGGCCTCTCTTCCAAGCCACCATTTTTCACTATTCTTGATATGTCACACCATGTCGTCATCATACTTTGTGGTTCAATAAATGCTTATTAAATGAAAAAAAGAAAGAAAGAAAAGCTAGTCTTCAGTTGGTTATTTAGGATAATTTTTCTATAATTTAGTTGTAATTTCAGTTTAGTACTGGGAGAAGGTTAGTGTAGTTTCGACCTACTCCACTACCATCTTGAATTGCCTCTTGAAGTTTTAAAGACTATGAATTCCCTGAAAGAAATGGGCCTTTGCCAGAAGAAGAAAGTGAGTGATACTCCATAAATTTATCAAGTCAGTGTAACCTAGGCCTGTTTCTCAGGCCTAAAGGGGGTCTAAATAATCCATGAGTTGCCTGGATTGGGCAGTTGGGAAAGAGGGAGGCAGGGGTGGGGGAAGCAACATGTTTTGGAGGTACAGACAGTGGTTGGTGACAGCAACCAGGGAATTCAGTGTTCCTGTCTTGTCAGGAATAGTTGGTGGCTCCTGCAAGAAGGTGCTGGATTTCATACTACCTCTCTCCAGTATCTCCCACTTCCTGCTCTGTTCTGTTGTGGGAAACTCCCAGTCCTGACCCTATTTCCTAATATAGTGGTTCTCCAGCCATAACAGGCATCAGAATGACCTGGCGGGCTTGTTGAAACAGGAATTGTTGGGCCTTACCCTCAGAGTTTCTGATTCAGTGGGTCTGAGGTGGTGGTAAAGAATCTGAATGTCTAATAAGTTTCCAGGCTGCACTTTGGGAACTACTGGTTTAGATTATCATCTGACAGACTGAGCCTTCTCAAACCCCTCCAAAATTTTCTGTGACCTAGAGGCCTAACAAATGTTGCCTCCTTTTTAAATCACAACCCTCATTCCATTCATGAGGGAGAAACATCTGTTCCTGTCTCTCCATCTGATTTCTCAGCTCAGAAATACCCAAAGTAAAAACTATAAATTCAGCCCCTCACTCCTGTCTATGTCAGCCCTGCGAGGAGGGCTGGGTTTGGGGCGGCAGTGAACTTGAGAAATCTTCCCCTCCTCCCAGTGAACCCTGCTGGTGGGAGGAATGTGGTAGAACATTGCTCTCTGTTGGTGGGGTGCTAGAGCAAAGGCTTGGGGACAGGGCAGATTGAAATGGACTCTGTGTCTGTGTATGTGTATGTACATGAAAATGCAAAAACCTGGCTCCTGCCAGCTGAAAGAAACAAGTGCTCAAAAGAATAAAAATGATAAACTATGTTAGAAAAAGAAGAAGAAGAATATCTGATGTTTATTGAGCAATATGTGCCAGGTTTTATGTGTATTGCTTTATTTAAAAATTTTCACAAAATCCCAGAGAAGTAGGTACTATTATTATCCCTGTTTAAGATATGGTAACTGAGACTTGGAGAGCTTAACTTCAACCAAGTCACAGTTAATAAGTGGAAGAGACCTGTGCAGCTGCCAAAGATTATCTGGTAAAATCAAAAAGCATGTCAAATGCTTGTTTGAATACATGAATTGGTGGCAGCAGATTTGTCTTACCTATGAAAAATATCTTTTGGAAATTCATTCCCTCTCCTGTGTTCTGGGAAAGTAGTTTTAAAATAAAAAAAAAACACTGTTATTTATGTTTTACCTTTGTGCCTCTGTGATTCAGTGATTTTTACCACATGAGACAGAATTGGGTTCCCTTCATTATAGTTATTACTCCAGGGCTGACTGTGATGTAAAAGTGGTATCCCTAGAATTTTTTCTAATGTTCAGTTGTCTGTATTTCAGCCTGAAGAAATAATTTATTGTGATACTAATAAAAGCATGGTAGATGATCTAAAGAACAGGTATGATCTATAAAATTACAATATCATTACCATGTTTTCTCCCTAATCTCTCATTCAGCCACATTTTAGCCCTCATTACTGGTTCAGAGTCCAAGTGCTCAACACTATAAAAGGCCAAAACTCGAAAAGTCAGAGTTTGAAGTAAGGAAAGTTTTGTTAATTGAGAAGGTGCCAGCCGAGAAGATGGGAGCCATAGCAGTTTCTGCAAACCCATCTTAAGAAAGCACAGCATTATGTCAAGGGGAGGGGAAATGAGAGGGGCAAGATGTGATTGACAACTGCAGATATCTAGGTATCAGCAAGGGTCGAGGAAGGACCCCAGCTGATATGAGTCCAGTCTTAAGGTTCCTGCAAATCTTTGATACACAATCATTATTTTTGTATATTTTTCCCAACCTCCTCTGGAGAGGCACCTTCCAGCAAGGGGCCGTTTTTGTAAAAAACCCAAGCCTCAAGAAGAATTCCCCAAATGATTAGAATGTCTCTGTGCGAGAACATAGCGGGCTTGAACAAAATGGAATCAGCGAGCTGAGCATTTCAATTTATTACACTCTAAACCAGTGTCTCAAAATACCTGTTAGATTCAGCAACAGAAGCATGAAATGGAAATTATACTAGTTACTTCCATTTCATCATCTGTTTCTTGGTACATGCATCAAAAAGTGACGCCTCTGCCATCCTGGATGCTCCTTGAAATGACAGACCAAGTTGAAAATGGTTGCCTCTGGAAAACATTGTAGGCTACTGTTGGGAAGTTCTCAACAGACACTTGTTGAGCCAATAGTAAGAATGCAGTAGCTCACAGTTCTTGAAAGTACATGAAGGTAAATGGCCCACAACTTGGTAAAAAAAAAAACAAAAAACATCCAAGTTAGGTGGCAGAAACATCAGTACTGTTCCTCCTAGGCTCTCGCCCTTCCTGCTCCACGTTCCACCCCCGCCCCCGCCAAACACACCCTGAGGAGTTGTTCAGTCAAGCCCGAATGGTCACAGTCTTTGCAGCAGGCCTTACTCCTACTCCAGGTGTGTCAGAAACTTCTAGATCTAACTGCTCCAGCGATTAAGGGCGGCATGCAAGCCACTGCCAACTAATCAAAACAGAGCACGACAAAAATCATTGACACTCCCTTCTTTCACTAGCACATCACCCGACCTCTTATTCCCCTCCTTCATCAAAAGGGAAGAAATGCAGTTGGGAAATGGTTCCCAACTTCTGGTTTTCATTCACATTGCTCCCTGAACTATTTAAATACACAGGTGTCAGATTAGGCTTGTTGAATCAGTATCTGGAGGTGAAACATTTTGACAAAGTCCTCCAAGAGATTCTGGTGCCTAGCTACTACAGAGGTTCTCTGCTAACTCTAAGCTACTTAGTTACACTATATACTCAGCCAAGAGAGACTCCCAGCAGCTTCTTCTGTAGCACACACTGATTCTGCACAGAGGACAGACTTCCCAGGAGGGCTCCTTCAACCAGCCCACACTGTTCCCCACCTTTCTCCCTCCCTGGAGCAGTTCATCAACAGACACTGTTTTAGGGGCTGGGTATACAGGCAAAAATCCTTGCTCTTATGGGGTGTCCATAATTGTAGGGGGAAACTGATCATCATACTTATCAGTCCAGTGCCTCATTTCCTCCCATCTCTGCTTACTGAGTTAATAGATCTGGCAAACCCATCCCTATCCCATACCCAATATCTGAGTTTTTGTAGAGGCAGTCTCTTAGAAATCCAATGTCTTACACCAAAGGAGGATCTTGGAGAGTAGGAGAGTGTCAACCCAGTAATCAGGCAGTAGGAGTCAAATCACACCTGGTAGGTAGCAACCTACATACAGGTAACTGGACTACCCCAGGAAGCTTCTTGCTTTCCCAAGCCAAGCAAGAGCCTACCTCTTCCAGACTTGAGTTATGTGAATGATGGCAGATTTCCTTAGCTATAGAGGTCTGGTTCCCTCCTCAGTTAAATGTTTCATTCTCATGCTTGAATAAAAGTGGCACAACTCTTTTCACATTTACTAAGTGAGTTGTAATTTGTCATAAATGTCATCTTATGATAGGATTGAAAGAACTCTGAAATGTAAAATCATGGAATGGCGACCTAAGCAGCCAACACGTTGGAATCGACAATGTACTTTAATTTTGCGACAAATTCTTCCTAAGTTAGAACTTGGCACTGGAAGCTTTGTTTCCTCTGAAGAAGAGAGTGAATTTGAAAGACTACTACAATTTTATTGGGTTTGTATATGATTTGATGCATTAAAGACATTTGTTTTATCTATGTTGGTAATTGCCATATAATAGTAATCTTAAATATCCATGAAATGCCTTTTATCTTGATCCTAGATGATAGATACATTTCTTTATAGACCAAGAAATCTAAAATGTAGTGAGCAGCTATTACCATGATCACATTGCATGGCATTTTCTTGGAATTAGTCTTATGTTTTATGATGTATAAACCACAAACTTTGGAAAGAAATGCCCAAAAGGAAACCACCTGCAACTGAGGAACTAAAAAATGGTCTCTAGATGGTAGTAATAGAATGGATTTCTTGTCCTTGGTTCTGGGCAAGAGGACTCCAGGCAAGCTTTAACATCTCCTTTATGCAAATTACTCTCAAATTTATAAATCGGTCCTCAGCTTCTCACCTGACTTCTCCTCTTATATATTTGCCAACACATTTGACAACATCTTGGATGATAAAAAGGCATCTCAAATTCATCAAGTCCTTAACCAAACATGGCCAGCATTTGGTATATTGTTAGGATCCTCCTTTTCTTTCCCTATCCTACCCCCAGTTCTAGAAATCCTCTTACCTCCTCTTTTCTGTGAACTGGTCCATTGGGTTTTTGAAAGGCCCCGGCTCCCAAAAGTGAGCTTCCTTCTCTCTACCATTTTGTAGATTGGAAGAAGTCTCCTCTGAGAGAAGAAACAAGGGAATCTGCTGGGAGTTGTACCTAGGTTGCCAGGGAGGGATCTGCAGTCACTATTCATACATGAATAAGGAGGCAGTTGTTTTGCTTTATTTTTAATAGAATTAGGATTAAACTGATAGGCAAAACATAGTTCAATATATGTCAAGGTTTAAAACTTGGAATTTCTTTTTAAAATTATCTGACTACTTAATTACACACAATCCTAAACCTGCACTAAATCCTGTAACTAGCATTCAAATCCTGGCTCAACCACTAACTAGCTTTGACCAAGTTACCTAAATTCTCTATAGTTTCTACCCCATAGTGCAATATAAATAGGGATAAAAATACTTACGTGTTTTGTGGTTGTGGTTGTGAGGGTAAAGTAAGGTAATATTTACCCTAGTACCCAGCAAGTAACTGTTAGCAAGTAACCATTTGTATTCTTTGTGCCAGGCATCAGGCTAGGCACTGGGGTTATGACAGTGAACAGAACAGATACAATCTTTTGCATTCACAGAAACTATGGACTAGTTAGACCAGAAAACATGCAATTGCAACATATTTTGCTACATAAGCTAAGAAAGGACAGTATAATGTGTAACCACATGAGAAGAGCATGTGAACAGATTTAAGGATTAGGGAAAGCCTCCTGAAGTGAACAGTCTAAGGCCTGAAGGAGGTTTATGATTTGTCTTAGGTAATTTTACATAGGTCTGTGTTCCATAAACCTTTATTCTTGTCTCACAGTTATCACTTAATAAATATAAACTAAATCAATGTTAAATAAATTCTTCCAAAATGCTCACTTAAATCCCTCATTTGTAAGACCAAGTAATTTCCTTGTTGGTAGTTTGCTCTTCTAGAAAGTATGCAAGTATGTGGAATGCTAAGTGTTCAGGCTTTGGCATCAGACAACCTGGCTCTGCTTCTTTGTAAAGTATATTTGCTTGAGAATTAAATATGTATATAAAGCATTTAGCACTGTTCTAGAACATAGTAAGCAACCACAAAATAACTATTATTATTTTTATGACTATAATTTCTTTAGGATTTATTACCTTTTTGCATATAATTACTTACATGATTGTAATGTACAGTTACATGTTGTTATGTCTTTTGATCCAGATTGCAGGATTTCCAATCCAGATGCCTTACACCGATATACAGTCAGTCATTGATGCCGTGTATCACACTGGAATTCACTCCTCTGAATTTCCCCAGACAGAATTTGCTCTTGCTGTATACATTCACCCATACCCAAACAACATATTATCTGTATGGGTTTACTTGGCTTCCTTAACTCGACAACAGTGAAAAGGAAGAAGGGAAAGAGAAAAGTTGTACCATGAGCCCCCAGACCAGAAGCAACTAGAAATGTTCCAGTACTTTGGGGTTTTGCTACTTATCCTCAAGTCCAGCCAAGTGTGAACCGACTTTTTCATTGACTTACAGAATTGGGCATCATGGAAGCTCACTCCCTGAGTCTTTGAAGATGAGTCTAGATGATCTCCTCACCAGGCACGTCTTCAAGGAGGACTTTTTGGGAAGTCGGGTGGCCTGGGGTTTTATTCTGTGGAAGAAGCAATTCTGGCCTCTCCCTCTAAAGCCAGTGTTAAGTGTTACTCAAATTGTAGGCCTGTGGGCCTCACATCACCTTCATCAAAATCACCTGGAGAGACCTATTGAAAATGCAGATCCCCACACCCTGCTCAAGGCTTACTGAATCAGAACCTCTGGAAGTGGAGCTCTAGAACCTACAGTTTTAAACAAGCTCCCCAGGTAATTCTCATGACCCGTTAAGAGTCAGAACCCTGCCTTACCGTGTTATAATTACTAAAGTAAAGCTGTTATGTTTGATGCTGGTCTGATGCAATCCCAGGTAGAAGTTATTCAAATAGAAACCCTCAGAGCATTGCCTCTCATAAGATAAAAGATGATTTCACTGATGAAGAATAATAGGAAAACCTGATAAGTGGGGTTGAGGACTGAGGTCTCAGCTTCTGGGAGCTTCTCAAAATCTTTTACTTGGGATGCTACTGATGTGAAGTCCTTTCAGCTCCAAGTATTTGTGAGGGACTCCCAGAAAACTAATGAGCTTTCCTGATCCTGTGAAAAAAGGAGAAAATGGTTGTATCAAATCTCAAGACTCCTTTTTTTCTTAGTGAACAGCTCCCCATTCTGCTTCTGGCACTTTCCTGCTGCTTTCCTTGCCCAGTGGTGGCCCCAGGGAAGCCCATTGAGATCCTAGAGGCCACTCAAGAAAGAGCAGACAGAGATCTAAGTAGGAAGCATTATACTTTCTTGTAGTTTTTTCTTGTTCTAAGGAAAGTATTTATACAGTTTACTTACATGTTATATAACAACTTATTTGTTTAAAAACATTCAAAGGCTATAGATTTCCAAAGTTTGATGAGAGTAGTTTTACATGAGGTAAGGATAAGAGGAAGTAATTTCACCTCTTGCATTGTAGGAGCACTGGGGCTTCTTGGGTCACTCCCATAAGCATAGAGCAGGGACTGCGAATTCAACCTCAGGGACCCCTCTGTATCCTCTCCACAATTCATCTGCATAGACTGGTGCCAGAGAAGACCTTATTTATTTGTAATGGTGTTAGTCTTAGACGAAACTTGAGATTACTGGAAAAGTAAAAAACAAAAAAGTAGGGATGTACATGAAGGATTTTTTTTCTCCAAAGTTAAAACCTAACTGTGCATAAGAAAACTCATCAGAATTTTTGTTTTTATTTGAACATTTGTGTTTAAATGGTATGCGAAGTTTTGTTATTAGCAAATCTCTCACATTGATTGGAGTAGCACAAACTGATATCTATGGAAGATGAGGTTGCCAAAGAAATGCTACAGTCATGCTGTTCATTTCCGTGGCACTTAGTATGTTTACGTAGCTATTTTGTTAGTTGTTCATGGTTTTAGATTTGATAAGCCACCTAAGAATAAGGCAGAAAGTGTTCATAGACAAGCATGGAGGACTTTTCTGTGTTAAATGTATTTCTTTACATGTGTACTATATGTGTTTCTCAAATGAAATACTTTCCTGAAAATTATGTAATTGTATGAAATGAACCGCTTTTCATTTGTTTGAAAAATACATTATTTTAAGTGTAACATATACCTTTAAAGTTCTTTAAATCATTCCACAAATAATTACAGAGCATCCTATATGTGCCAGACACTTCAGAATGTGCTGGAGTACAGCAGCGAAAAGCCAAAGGTTCTACCTCTGTGAATCTTATGTTCTTAAACTGGAAAGAGAACATAAGCAGGTAAACAATAAATAAGTGATATCCTTTCAGGATGTGATGAGTATTATGAAGGAAACAAATAGGGTGGGATGTGGAAGAAGGACTTTGGTGGTGATAGACAGTATAAGCAGAGAAGTCAGGAAAGACCTTTCTTAAAGAGGCAATGCTTGAGTTGAGATTTAAAAGATGCTTTATCGCACTGACCGCTGTGGCTCCGTTGTTTGGGTGTTGTTCCACAAAGCTAAAGGTCACCACTTCGCTTCCAGGTCAGGGCACATGCCTCAGTTGTGGGTTTGGCCTGGTCAGGGTGCATAGGAGAGGCGATGGATCAGTGTTACTCTCATGCATTGATATTTCTCACCCTCTCTTTCTCTCTTCCCCCCTCTCTAAAAATAAATAAATAAAATCTTTTTTAAAAAGATGATTTATCACAGATTTGCATTCAGTTGCATGTAACATAAACCTAATCACACTAGCTTAACCAAATAAGGATTGCTTTTTTTATGTAACAATGAAAACACCTAAAAATAGATGTAACCAAAAATATGTTAAAATTCTAAATTAGGGAAAAGAAAGAATGAAATGTGTGTGCGTGAAAGGTAATGTAAAGCATCTACATCTTCATTTTCCAGGACAATATGTAAATATACCTAAAAGTAACAAATCAAAATCATAAGCATGTTGTTTTAAAAGATGATAGCAAATACTGTGAAAAAATAGCTAAAGGAGTTCAAAGTGGTTGCCTCTATGGAATGGAACTTGGAAGTGGGGAGGGAGTGGAACAAGGAACTGTTGCTTTTGTTTATATGCCTTTTAGAAATATTTGACTTCTTAATGGTGTATATGAATTACCTTGATGTACTTTAAATTTGAAACCTTTAAAACTGGATAATAATCAGTGCTTTATAGGGAGTGTTGGGCCTCTTTCCCTACAGAACAGTTGTAACATGTGTGTGGCAAGAGCAAAGAACCTAAAATTTTAAAGTCAGGAGCAATCTCAGTCATCATCCAGTTCACTTTCTAGATAATGAACCTAAGTCTCAGAGGAGGGAAATGACCTTCTAAGGCCATTCCACTTGGAAGCAACAGAGCAAGAACCAAGAACGAGAGCCCAGGGCTTCTGGTTTATAGTCTTTTGCCTCCATTATAGCCATTGAAAGGAATTCTGAACGTTCTGTTATGGAATATTAACCAAATATTAACCACAATATACAGTATGACAAAAGCTAGGTACATGACAGAGAGTGTAAGGTGCTACCATTTGTGCACAGAATAGGGCAAGAACATTATGCACATGCGTGGTGATAAATACCTGTATATCCCTTGAAGAGAACAAAAGAAAAATAGTAATAATGTTGCTTCTGAGAAGAACCAGATCAGAGGGAAGGGCGCTCGCTAGTCACATATAGTCTTTCACTGTTTGAATGTTTTACCTTTTGCATGCATTTTTTTTTTTAATTTAAAATAAGTAGCTTTTCACTGCCAACAGTGAAGCGAGTTAGAAAAACTCTCCAGAGAATCTGGTCCCACTCGCATCTCCTGCCAAACCTGTCTCGTGCCTTATGCTGCCGGCACAATGCACTCTTTGCAGTTCCCTCACTCTGCTTATTATGTAGTTCTGCCTTTTTAACTTCCATCCTTTTGCAGCTTTCCTGATCACTGCTTCTGAGCATTGGAATGTCTTTCCTATCTCCTCTTCGCTCCAGGCATACACTGACCTATATACTCATTCCCAACATGCCTTCCCCTTAGGGTCTTTACATTTGCTGTTCCCTCTTCCTGGAACACTCAGCCATCGGGTATCTGCAGGCTCCTCACCTCCCTCAGGCCTTTGCCCACCTCACCTCATAAAACAATGTCCACCCAGTTTCACTTTGTATCGTTTTTCTGTTTGGTTTTTTTTCAGACTACTTGTTACCATGTGACTTTGTTCTTGTTCCTTTATTGTATTTCTCACTCCCCATTAGAATATAACTTCAGGAGAGCAGACTTTATTTAGGAATTAAGTAAATACCTAATTGTGTACACCTTGCCTTTAAAGAATTAATGAAGAAATTATAATAAACCTAAATTTTGCATTTAAGGACTTATAATCTAAGATACACTTATACATATTCACACATATATTAATCTATGAAATGAAGGAATATTAAAGTCCTTTCATTGTATGAAGCAGACCCCAAAAGTAAAAAAATCTCTGAACAAATATCTCCCAATGAATAACATCTTAAAAGTAGAAACCATGAAAAACAATCCATTTACTACACTGATGATTATCATCTGTGTCCCATTTTCCTGAAAGGATTTTTAAATAAGCCCTGCAAGTTTGTTACTGGGAAGCCAAATTATTGTCATAAAGTTGCTTAGTGAACATGAATTGGAATCTGAGGAGGTAGGTACTATTTAAATGCCATTATAAATGGCATGGAGCTCTTAGCCCATCCATCTCCTCTCTAGGGAACCCTCTGCCCAATTCTGCTTCTCAGTTTCCCTTGTCTTGCCATTGGTTCCTGTAGCCCTGCTCTTCTGTACATAAACATTGTCTCACATACATACCTGCAAGCTTTTCTTCAAGTGTATGAAGATGTCATTGTCAAATTCATGAAACATACATTCATCACCTTATAGCAGCTCTTTATCATGCAACTTTTAGGACAAAGGCTTCTAACCGAACAGGGTAGTGTTCTGTGATTTATTTTTTAATATTAAAAGAGATTGATTACATTCTTAGAAAAGTGAGGATCATTGTCCTGGGCTAACTATCCACTTCTGCTGTGATATTCCATCAAACATGTTAAAATACAGTTGATTAGACTGTATTTGATTAGACTGTAATTGATTAGACTGTCTGCTCATCACATTTCAGATCCCACATTATCTTAATTGATGTTGGAGTGTTTCCACACTTGTAGTTTCCTGATTTAGGACCTCAGATGGTTAATTACATCCACTATGGAATTGACAAACTAGATTACTAAAGGTAATCTTAACTCCTTTCAAAGGTGTTGGACATCTCTAAAGCAAAGGAAATAAGGAAGGGGAAGAGATTAGTTAGGGTTCTAGAAGGAGTAAGTTTTAAGATGGAATTTAAAAGAGAGCAGAATTTCACAAGAGAAAGCACTTTAGTGGTTGTTGAAACGGCCAAAGCACATATGCAGGAACTGATAATCCCACTAAGCAGCCCATAGGATGTAAGGGACTGTTGTAATGTGAGATGAGACATTCTGAATCCAAGATGTGAAGGGTTTTAAACGCCAAGCTGAGGCATGGGACCTGAACTCTGCGGGCACCGGGGCGCCATCGAAGGTTCTCAGCAGGTGAGCAGCATGACCGGACTGGCCACCAGAATAATGGTCAACGTTATAACTTTCCCAGTGCTCTCTTCCAACTTCTGCCCACACCTCAGGCAGGCTTTGCGCTGGGCGTAGTTAGGGCTCGGACTACGCGAACCGCGGGGTCCCGGCAAGCAAGCAAGGGATGCTACCCCGGCCCGACGCTGCCCTGGCCAGACGTGGGCAGGGAAGCCCTCGCCCGGTGCTGCACCTGGGCCCGGCCCGGCTGCCGATTGGACGCTGGAGATGACCTCGCTGTATCGCGAGACGAGATTGGCAGCGGCGGGGCCGCATGTGCCCCCGCGCTGGCTTTGTACGCGGAGCCGCCTGCCGGTCCTTTAACAATGGGCGGCGCGAGCGCCCAGGCGCTGGGCCCGAGCTGAGGCCGGCGCTTCGCGGCCGACTGTCTGCAGCATGAGCGGGGCCGGCATACCCCGCATGGTCGCGGGGCTGGGGCTGTGAGGGCCACGGTTCCGGGTAAGAGAGGCCGCCGTGGGACCTGCAGGCCTGGGCTGGGCGCCGGACACCAGACACACCCGGCCCGGCCTTTTGTTCGCCTTTCTGGGGCCGCGCGACACAGTGCGCTCCTCAGGACGAGGAGGAGGCGGCCTGGTGCGAGCCCGGACACTGGGAGGCTCCCAGGAAAAAGCGAGCCGACCGTCTGCTGCCGTGACTCGGCCCCGGGTGGGCTTTCGTCTCCGGCTTTCTCTGCGGGCGGTTTCCACCTCAGGAGGGCTGTGACTGGTGTCAGGTCTCTCCGCTCCTCAGGGCAGGCGGGAGAATTCGAACCTTGATCTCAGGGATCCCAAAGCCGGTCCCCTCTCCGGCCTTCCTGAGTATGCACCCGGGTCCGCGCGGTGGGAACTCGGGCCGGTTAGTCCCATTTTTCCCGGCACACAGTCCCGCAGTTTTCAGAATAAGCTCGTTCCTCCTGACTGGGTAGCTCGGGCCCTCAGTGTGGCGCCAGGGAATTGGTTTTGATCCTGCTGGTTTTAGGAAAAGTCACGTGAAGCCGAACAGCCCCTTCGGGTGGCCTGAGGTCACAGCCTCAGGGAGGGGGGCGCGGACGGTCGTCTGGAAGGAGCTGGCAGTGACCGTGTCTGGGGTGTGTCTTGCAGGCTGAAGTTGCCGCGTCTGGCCAAGCGCGCCGCCGGGTCCCATGGAGCTGGAGGGGCAGTGGTGGCGGGGACAGCTGGCTGCCGATATTCATCAGGCCCTTCGGTACAAGGTAACCTTGATGCCCGGACCTTTCCACTTGGTGCTTGGTGTCTTTGGCCAGTAGTATGAATCTCTGCCCTCTCGACAGTCAGGTTCTTTAACCACTAGTTTCGAGACCAGAAAAGGCGAGTTTTTGCTTATTTGCTCAAGTTTAATAGAGTTCTTAGCTTCTTGGCTGGAATGTCGGGAGAATCTGCAACTTAAATGGGGTGGAGGGAGGGGAGTTCGGGCGTGGTAGTTGGGAGAGGGAAGGTGCGAAGAGATTCTAAAGTTTCCAGGTGGAACAGGGATTTGATTTTTTGTTTAAAAAGCCAGTGGACATTGTATCGAGCAGAGCAGCCCCTCCTTGTTCTATACTTGCTGCTGCGTGCAGCTGTGTGTAATGTCACATTTGTACATAAATTCCCCAGTCTTTCCACTCGCTTGCTGTGAGATTTTGGACAAGTTACTTAATTTTGTTTCCCGATTTTTCTCATCCGTGGGATCATTGTGAAGATTAAATGAGTTGATACTGTACGTGCGCTTAGAACAGTGATTGGTATATATTGTAGTAAGCACTAAAAAAGTGGTAACTTGTTATTCTCTACCCCCCAAACCCCAAGATTTGGGCCTGTTCAAAAAGCCTTAAGGTACAAGGAATTAGCTGCTGCTTCCAGCTAATGTCAAGGGCAGAAAGTAGACCTGGTATTCCTAATAGATGTTAGGGGAGAAGAATGCACATTTCTGGCACAATGCATAGGGTTTTGTTGCCTTTATGTAACAATTTTACTTTCTATGTCACATCTTAGCTTAATGAGTCAGCTCTTCCTCTTGGATAATAAGAGGAGAGACCAGATGCAAAATTATCTCTTAACTTGACTCAGTTTCACCATGGATAGAGAGGGCCATTTATTAGGTATAGAAAATTAGAAAGAAGCAAAACAGCTGACACTTTAATAAAAAGGATTCTGACTATTGGATTGAGAGATCCAGGGATGATAATGAGTTTATATATTGATTTTTTAAAATCAGGTTAAGTAGAATTAGAAAACCTAATTTTGACTTAAATTGTTACAATTATACCCTTTTTAAGGTTTGAAATTTCTAAACGCTACTTATTAATTCTGATACTCAGTCTCTTAGACACACTAAATAGACCTCAGCACCATAAGAGGTCATTTGTACCGCAGTAAAGTCTCAGCTATGGGACAGTTCTCTGGAGTGTTAAGAGAGCCGCAGGTTTTCCACCACTTTGAGAATTGTCCCAGATACTTTTTTTTTTTTTTTTTTTGCAAATTTGTCTTTCAGTTCTAAATGTTCTTTTCTAAGTGTCAGCACTTTATCTCTCTGGTATGTGGTGAAATTAATTACACACTTTTTTAAATGGCATCAAACTTAAAAGATTTTTCTTGTTGATTTCCATGTTTTTCCTCCCCATGGTTTTTGTTTCTTATACTTTATGTGTAATTTTAATCCTGAGTGATTACCTGCATTAATTTTGTCAGTTGACATTGGAAGTGGATTTTTTTTCCCCTCAGTAGATTTGTTGAATGCTTTTGTGTATTAGGCTCTGGGGAAGATCCAAGGAATAAGACATAATTCTGTTAATAAAGTTGCTTAGAACTATCAAAAGACAAGATAGTGCAGCATCTAAAGGCATGCCATTGAAAGTTATCTTGGGTCACTTGTTGCATGCTACCATGGGTTGTCTTTGTGTTGAAGCATTTTGTAAGCCACATGTCATGATTTTATACAGTGGCCACACTTTATAAAGAATTTATGTTAGGCAGTAAAAGTTGAACATGTGGAACTGGAGAGACCATTGTTTGTAATACACTGAAGTCAAGGAAAGTTAAAATGATCTTATTTAAAAAAATACATGTTAATTCCAGGCTACTAATTGATTTAGTTGCGTAATCATATGCTTATTTATTTATTCCCAGTATTTGAGTACCTGCAATGTACAAGGTGCTATGCCAGGTGCTAGCGTGGTAACAGTGAATGAAACAGACACAATCCCTGCCTTTATGGAGTCTCACATAATTCAGAGTATTGTCTTCCTTTGGGCAGTTACCATTTGGGTACTATGGAAGGTGTTCTGTGTTTACACCCAAGGTTTGTAGAGGAGTAATTGGTGTAACTAGCATATGTCTATTAGGGAAGAATAAAAATTTCAACAAATGGAAATCTTCAACCCCATATGCCAACTATACTGTTTTTGTAAAATATAATTAATTGCCTTCCCCCCATGTACCCACCGCCTAGAAAAACCCTACAAAGCTGTCCTCTTATACCATGTCATCTTTTTCTTTTCATTGTTTTGCTTTGCATACTAGTGTCTTAGGATGCTTGGGGTAGTATTTTTAGGATCCTTTATGACAGATGGAAGCAATGCTAGCTTTGTAAGAAAAATTAAGAAAATATCTCACAGAATTGTACTTTTGAGTATTCCTTCTAGGCCTTTATTTCCATCCTGGCTGAACAGTTAACCCATTCTGGGAAGGGGACGGTACTTGGGATGTTGAACTGATGAGACCTGGAGACTGGAGGTGGAGATGACAGGTCTGTCTGTGCCATGGCCTTAATGGGATCCTGAGGGGCAGACGAGAACAAGAGTGTTCAGTTGTAGGGGATCAGTAATAGAAAAACTGGTAAGCTGAGAAAAGTATAGGTCATTTTCTCCTGGTTTGCATAATTGCACAACCTGGAAAAAAGAGAAGTAAATATGACAGCCATCTGGTAAGCACTTATATTTTTCCATTTAAAATCATAAAAAGAAACTGTATTGGCACAATCTTTAAAATTTCCAATCGATGGCCCTTGGGGTTCTTGCCTTTGCTTTGTCTTCATTTAATAAAGTTACTGTAGTTAAAAATAAAGTCCACCAGTGTTTTACAGCTGTTTCCCAGTGAGTCTTTAAGGCCTTGTTCAGGCCTCTTTTGCATAGAGTCTACTCTGGCCTTGTTTTTTCCTAACAACCCCCCCTGAGGTGCGTTAGATCTCCCTTCTCAGGGTTCTGTAATACCTTGTGATTCCTATATTATATTCTATTAATCTCTATATTTTGGTTCACCTCCTAGAGAGAGGCTTGAGATTGTTCTCCAGCTCTTAGCACAGAGTCTGCTACGTGGATAATGCTCAATAAATGTCATATGAGGAGAGCAAAGAAAGGTGAAGTTTGAAATGGTAGCACATTTACACCATTGTAAAGATCTACAGAAATGGTAAAGGAGAAAAGAGAAACACTAGAGACTGCATAAGAAATTGGCATGTTCCTTTTATTTGGAGAATTAAATTTTTTATCTTCAAGGAGCTAAGCCAGCCTAAACCAATGTTTTTTTTTTTTCCCCTCAGTAGTATTTGTTTTTGCTTTTCTCACTTACATGAAAATTAAAAACATAAAATGTGATTAGTATTTTTTTAAATTTTAAACAATACATGCATATGGTTAAAAAAAATTGGATAGTATAGGAAGGATTAAGGTGAGCTTTCCCCAATCTCACTGTTTCCTGATTCTATAAGGTTACCACCATTATTGTATTTTTTTCTTGAAAAGATACCCAATAAATTAATGTATCTGCAAACACATTATTATTGTTGTTGCTATAAGAGGTCAGATATTCTATACCTTCCTTCCAACCTCACTCTATTTATCAAATTTTTCCATATCAACACATACAGATCTACTGCCCTTTAGTTTAATGTTTGCATTGAATCAATGTCCCATGGTTTATTTAATCGGTTCCCTGTTGATGGATATCAAGCTTTTTCCTAATTACAGTTTAAAAAAATTTTTTTTATTTATTGACTTTAGAGGGAGAAGAAAGAGACATCTATTTGTTGTTTTACTTATGTATGCATTCCAACTGGTTGGTTCTTGTTTGTGCCCTTACTGGAGATCAAACCCACAGCCTTGGTGTGTCAGGACAATGTTCTAACCAATTTAGCTAGCTGGCCAGGGCACACTTTATTATGAGATAATTGTAGATTAACATGCAGTTGTAGGAAATAGTACAGAGAGATCCTCTGTACCCTTTACCCAGTTCCTCCAGTGGTAACATCTTATAAAACTGTAGTAGAATTATCACAACCAGGATATTGACATTTATATAGTCAAGATACATAATGTTTCCTATCACTGCAATAATCTCTTTCTTGTGTTATAGACACACCTTTTTCCCCTGCCACCCTCATTCACTTGTCTCCCCTTAACCCCTGGTGACCACTAATCTGTTCTTCATTTCTATAATTTTTTCATGTCAAGAATGTTAGTTATATAAATAGAATTATAAAATATGTGCCCTTTTGAAATTGGCTGTATTCACTCAGCATAATTCTCTGGATATCCATACAGATTCTTGGACATAAAGCTTTTTATTTCACCATCATGCTATTAAAAATAGTGCTGCAAAGGACCTCTTTATATATAGGGTAAATTCCTAAGCCTAGTGTTGCTAGGTTAAACGGTATCTGCAATCTGCATTTTTAAAAATTTATATTACCTACTTGTCCTCCAAAAGGTTATATTATAAACCTGACCAATAATATCTGGGAGTTTTCTATTTCTGTTCTTTATATCATAAACAAAAGTTAATAAAGTATAATATGGTAAGTGGAAAACTATGATTTTTTTAATTTTGAATGAAATGAGGTATATTTTATGCTGTTGGCTCTATTTTATTTTTTCTATGAACTGTCTGTATTTGTTGCTTTTTTATTATGAATTCTCTAAATAGTAAAGAAATTAACTCTTTTCCTATATGTCAGAAATATTTTTTTAAATTCATCCATTCTTCCCTAATTTGAAATGTCATTGTTATCAAATATGTTCTTCTATCCAGGAAAAAGGAATGCCTTTCCATGTATGCAGTCTTCCACACTCCTTCAGAATTTTAGTATTATGTTCATACAGTGCTAGCATATATAGGTTATTTCTAGGTACTTGAATTTTCATAGTTACTGTATATGGAATATTCTATTTCCTAACCAGCTCTTGATATACAGAAAAGCTATTGATTTTTTAATATTAATTTTGTAAACAGCCATCATACTGAATTCTTTTCTACAAATTTTTTTCCTGTTGATTTTCTTGTTTCTGGATATAAATTCTCTATCATCTGAAAAATAATAACTTTGTTTCTGAGAATGACTTTGATTCTTCCTTTCCAATAATTAAACGTTTCTTTCCTTTTTCTGTTTGGATTGGTTAGTATTCACAGAATAATGGTAAATAGTATTGCCATAGTCAGTACTAGAATGCTAATCCTTTTATTGTTTCACATCTAAGTGAGATGCTGGCTTTTGTATTTGAGATCTTTTTATCTCCCTTCCTTCATCAAACAAATATGCATCCGTTATTTCTCAGGGTCACCTATGTCCAGGTGCTGTTTTGGCATCTATCAACTGTGATAGAGGTCTTCCCTCCTCTTGAGTTTTTTGGAGTAGTTTGGTAGGGATGATTGTTAGTTCGTTGAACAACTGGTAAAATTTGCCTGTGAAACCATCTGGTCCAGGCTTTTGTTTGCTTGGAGTTGGGTTTGTTTTTTGTTTTGTTTTTTTTAATTACTGCTTCAATTTCATTAGTTGTCATCAATCTACTCAGGTTTTCTGATTCTTCCTGATTAAGTTTTGGAAGATTGTATGTTTCTAGAAATTTATTTAATATTTATTTAGCCCAGGTTGTCCAATTTCTTGGCATATATAATTGCTCATAGTATTTTCTTACAATTCTTTCTATGTCTTTTGTATTAGTTGTTACTTCTTCTCTTCATTCATGATTTTATTTATTTGGGTCCTCTCTTTTTTCCTTGATGAGTCTGATTAAAGGTTTGTCAGTTTTGTTTATCTTTTTGAAGAACCAGCTCCTGGATTCATTGATCTTTGGGAATTTTTATTTTCATCTCTTTGTCATTTATTTCTGCTCTGATCTTGATCATTCCTTTCTTATACTCCCTTTGGGTTTTGTTTGTTGTTTTCTAGTCCTTTTAGGTGTAGCGTTGACTGAGACTTTCTTATCTTCTTTAAATAGGCCTATTGCTATGAACTTCTCTCTTAGGGCTACTTTCGCTGTATCCCATAAGTTTTGGGTTGTCATGAGTTCATTTTAATTTGTTTTCAGGAATTTTTAAATTTCTTCCTTGATCTTATTGCTAACCCATTCATTATTTAATCTTAATACATGCCATTTAGCCTCCAAGTATTTGAATGTTTTTGAGGATTTTTTTAATTGAGGTTGATTTCTAGTTTCATGCAATAGCGACCCAAGAAAATGCTTAATGTGATTTCAATTTTTTTGAATTTGTAAAAATTTTGTGTTCTACCATGTGGTCTGTCTTTAAGAATGATCAATATATGTTTGTAAAGAATGTGTTTTCTGATGCTTTGGGGTAAAATGTTCTGTCCATATCAATTAAATCCATTTGATCTAGTGTATCATTTAAGGTTGCTGTTTCCTTGATATTTTTTCTGGAAGTTCTATCCATTGGTGATTGGGGTGTCAAAATCTCCTACAATGACTGTATTACTGTTGATCTCTCCTTAAATTCCTCCAAGATTTTCTTTCTCTATATAGGTGCTCCTATATTGGGTGCATATATGTTTACAAGGGTTATATCTTTTTGTTGGATTGATCCCTTCAGTATTATATAGTGACCTTCATTGTCTCTTGTTATAGCCTTGCTTTGAAGTCTGTTTTGTCAGATGCATGTATTTTTACCCCAGATTTTTTCCATTCCTATTTGCATGGAATAATTTTTCCATCCCTTCACTTTAAGCCTGTATAAATCTTTTGTCTGTGGTGGGATCTCTTGTAGACAGCATATATATGGGTCTCGTTTTCTTATCCTTTCAGCTACCCTATGTCATTTGTTTGGAGCATTTAATCCATTTACATTTAAGGTTATGACTACATTTTTCCCCTTTGTATCTATGTTCCTCTCTCTATTTATTTCTTCTTCCTCAAGCAGTCCCTGTAACATCTCCTGCAATGCTGGTTTGATGGTAATGAACTGCCTTAGCCATTTTTGGGGGATAGGAGTGGGGATCTGGGAAGCTCTTTATTTTGCCTTCAATTTTAAATTACAGCTTTGTTGGATAGAGTAGTCTTGGTTGCAGGTCCTTTTGTTTTATTACTTTGAATATTTCCATTCCCTTCTGGTCTAAAGTTACTCTGTTGAGAAATCAGTAGATAACCTTATTGGAACTCCCTTGTAAGTGATTAACTGTTTCTCTCTTGTTGCCTTTAATATATTCTCTTTGTCTTTAAACTTGCCATTTTAATTATGAGGTGGCTTGGCATGGGTCTCTTTGGGTTTGATTGGGACTCTGTGCTTCCTGAACTTGGGTGATTTTTTTCCCTTTACCAGGTGAGGGAAGTTGTCTATCATTATTTCTTCAAACAGGTTTTCTATCTCTTGTTCACTTTCTTCTTCTGGTATCCTTTCATGCGGATGTTGTCACATTTCAGGTTGTCCCAAAGTTCCTGTAGAGCATCCTTGTTCTTTTTAAGGCTTTTTTCTTTTTGTTGCTCTGATTGGACGTTTTGTCCTATCTTGTCTTCCAAATTGCTGATTTGATCCTCTGCTTCATCTCACCTGCATTTAATTCCTTCTAGTGTATTCTTCATTTTAGATATTGCATTCTTCATTTCCAGCTGATTCTTATTCATAATTTCAGTGTCTTTTTTCATGATGATGTAGTTCACACGAAGTTCCTTATAGATTTCACTAAGTTCCTTGAGCATCCTTATAACAATTACTTTGGCTCTGTGTCTGATAAATTGCTTGCATCAATTTCATTTAGCTCTTTTTCTAGGGATTCCTCCTTTTCTTTCTTTTAGAGGTTGTTCCTTTGTACTCCCATTTTAGCTGTCCCTGTTTGTTTGTTTCTATGTATTAGATAAATCTGCGTTGCCTCCCTCTCTTCATGGGGTGACCTTATGTGGTACGAGTACAGAGAGACTTTGTAATGCTGTCTCCTGGATCTCCTGAGCTGGATGCTCTAGGAGTGTCACTTGTGTGGGTTATGTGGGTTCTCCTGTTGTATTTGGGTTGATTGTTTTTGGCTCATTTGTTGGTGGGATCTCCCCTTTGACTAGCTGACTGAGAGGCTCAATCCCCACCACGTTTTGTATGCTCTTGTACAGGTGCTGACATAACAACAACAACAACAAAAGCAAAAATATCCCCCCAACAACAGCAGCAAAATCAATGACATAAGAGCAAAGAATAATAAAAGTGGAATGAGAAATAGCGTAGTAAAAGAAAAAAAAAGCATACAAGAATACCAAAGGAAAAGAAAGAAAAGTGATTATGCGGAAAGAAGGAAGAGAAACAATAAGAATAAGGAACAGGGACTATGCCAAGATGGTGACATAAGTATACCTCTTTGCACAGCCACATCAAAATTGCAACTAAACTACAAAACAACCAGTATTCAGAACCAGCAGAAATCGAGATGAATGGAAGTCCTACAAGTACAGAATTAAAAAAGTAACATTGGGACTTGTAAGAGGGGTGGAAAGGCAAAAGGGGCTATCCTACACCCATGTATGGTAGATGAAATCCAGGAGGGATATCTCAGGAGTGAGGTGTTCCAGTCCCACAACAAGGCCCCCAGCCCAGGGTTCCAGTGTGAGAAGGATAAGACCCCATGGCTTCTGGCTGTAAAAACCAGTGGGGCTTGAGGCTGTGGTAGACAGAAATGTCCAAAGACCCAGGCGATTCCTCTTAAAGGGCCCATGTGTGGATTTACTTGGATTCGTTCCTTCTGAGATCCAGTGTAAGGTCAGTAGCCTGACAGGGACCAGAGGCATTTGGGGAGGAACTGAATGGTCTGGCATCAGGGCATGATCTGGAGGTGGGGGCAGCTTTCTCCCAGACAGAAGTGCTGGCAAAGGCCATTATTCCTTTAATGAGCCCTACCCCCACAGAGCCAGCAAGTGGACACTGTATCTGAGACACCGTTACATGGCTCATCCTGTTTTCCCCACCTTGGTGATACTCTGAGGCTCCAACCCACCCAACTTTTGGGCCAAGCTAATTCCAGTGGCTTTTCCATACAAATGGCTTGTCTTAGTTCATGCTCTAAATTTTCCTAAATTCTCTCAAAAAGCTTCATCTGACTTCAGCAAGCCCTGTATCTCTTGTTAAGCAGCCCCAGGCCTGGCTCTAGCAAATGGCTTTGGTTCACAGCTTGGCCTTGTTTGGGCATCTCCAAGCCCAGCACAATTAGCAGCGATCTGCAGATCGCTTTGTAGCTTGTGCTGGGTGCCCTGGACAAAACACAGGCAGTGGCTGACCTTGGCCTACACCTCCCAGGAGGCCCGAAATACTGCACACTTAGTGGACAGCTGCAGGCCATGTTGGAGCACCATCACCCAACTATCTCTACAAGTGACACTTTCAAGGGGCAGACTCAGGAGGTACCAGAGCCCTGCTGAAGTAAGTCCTGCTCTGTGGAGAGGGCCCCTGCACAACCGATCCTCTGTGGTGGTCAGTAGTCACATCCAGTGCTTCCAGCCTGGGTAATCCCTGCCACTGACCTGCCAACAGCAATTAAAGCTCAACTACAAGAGCAAGGTGTACACAGTCCACGCAGTGGGTACACCTTCAGTATCCAGCTTGGGTGATAGGGGAGGCTGTGCCACTGGACTTTACAGGACAGCTACGACAGTTGGCCACTCTACCAAGCCAGGGAGACATAGCAGTTCTACCTAATACATAGAAACAAATACAAAGAGGCTGCCAATATGAGGAAAAAAAGAAACATGGTTCAAATGAGAGAACAGAACAAAACTCCAGAAAAAGAAATAACAAAATGGAGACAAACAATCTACTAGATGCAGAGTCAAAACACTTTATAAGGATGCTCAATGAACCTATGGGAAGAATAAATGAACTCCGAGAGAACGTCAACAGCATAAAATGAGACATTGAAACCATAAAGAAGAACCAGTCAGAAACTAACTGAAATGAAGAATAATTTACAGGAAATGAGCAGTAGAGTAGATGAAGCCAAGAAATCAGCAATTTAGAATAGAAGAAAGTAAAAAACACTCAATCAGAACAGCAAGAAGAAAAAAAGAATCCCAAAGAAAAAGAAAATGAGGATAGTGTAAGATGCATCTGGGACAACTTCAAGCATACCAACATTCGCATAATGGGGGTGCTGGAAGGAGAAGAGAAAGAGCAAGAATTGGAAGCCTATTTGAAAAAATAATGACAGAAAACTTCCCTAACTTGGTGAAGGTAATACAAGTAGATACAAAAGGCCAGGAAGCACAGAGAGTCCTGAACAAGGCTCACACCAAGACACATGATAATTAAAATGCAAAAGATTAAAGACAAAGAGAAAGTTTAAAAGCAGCAAGAGAAAAACAGTTAGTTACTTACAAGGGAGCTCCCATAAGACTGTCAGCTGATTTCTTCACAGAAACTTTGCAGGCCAGAGGCTTGGCAAGAAATACTCAAAGTGAACAAAAGCAAGGCCCTACAACCAAAATTACTCTACCCAGCAAAGCTATCATTTAGAATCAGAGGGCAGATAAAGAGCTTCCCAGACAAAAAAAAGATAAAGGAGTGCATCATCACCAAACAGTATTATATGAAATGTTAGCCTCCTTTAAGAAGAAGATCAAAAATACGAAAAACAAAATGGCAGTAAATGTATATCTACCAATAACTGAATCTGAAAAACAAAATAAATATACAAGCAAAACTGAAACTGAATCATCAATACAGAGAATGTTTTGATTGTTGCCAGATGGGAGGCAGGTTGGGGGGGAATGAGAGAAAAGGGTGAAATGATTATGAAGTACAAATTGGTTGTTACAGAATAGTCATAGGATGTAAAGTACAGCATAGGGAATATAGTAGCCAAAGAATATATATGCGTGACTCATTGACACGGACAATGGTGTGAGGATCATCTGAGGGACTTCAGTGGGGGGAGGGGGTATCTAGGAGTAGGGGTCAAGGGGGAAGAATTGGGGCAACTGTAATAGCATAAACAATATAACATGTTTTAAAAAGAGTAAGGAATAGAAAAAAATGGCAAAAAATTTAAAAATAAGGAAAGAAGAAGGAAAAATGGAGTGAGAAGTAAAATAGATATGAAGGAAAAATAGAGGAAAAAAGAAAAATAAAAGAAACACAAAAAAAGGCTAAGAGAAAAAAATAATGAAAAAGAACAAAGTGGAATTCATCAGCAGAGTTTAATTCCTGCCTGCCGGGGTCTCCCTTTGGGTATGGTGCTGATGTTGTCTGAAGCCGGTGTAAGCCAGTGTCAGATGCAGTGCATGTCTAGCCCTTGGCAGCCTGTTCAAACCTACAAGAGATCCAGTGTTTGTGGCTGTCTCCTCTGGGCTTGGCTGTGCACAGGATGGGCCGTGCTGCTGCAAGACTGGCTTTTCATCAGCACAGGGCTCAGGAGTGGATCAACAGATGTCCCAAGGCACTGCAGGATCTGCCTCCACCTGCCTCTGACTGGTGGCCTGCTATCAATCAGTCTTAGTCTAGTTGCTTTTTCTAAGAGGGCTTCTGATAAAGTCAGGAGCATGAGACCCCTGGATATCCCAGGGAAGGTGCCTTTCAAACTTCAGGATAGATGGTGGGTATGTTCCCCCAACCCCTAGGCACATGTTTGATTCTGTCCCAGATTATTTCCCTGAACTCAGTAGGGTGGAACCCCTCGTAGGAAAGCAGGTGGGGCCTCCAGAGCCCAGAGTTGGGTCTGCCAGAAATGAGGAGGGTGTTTCTATGGCTCTCCCATTACGGGGAAGTGGCAGTCTGGGAAACTGTATGGGATGACCTCACCCTAAAGCCATTCTCTAAAACCTCCTGAGTCTGCAAGTGTGCCATTGCCTCAGCAAGGGTTTAGATGCAGTGTGTGTGGAGGGGCGGGAGAGATGCAGGGTGGAGCAAGCAGGATTCCAGAGGGTGGGAAAACGGTATCCCACAGGGTCTGGTAATTGTTTTTCCCCTGGGCCGGGCTTGCTCTTCTCAAGAAAAATGGCTGCTGAGGTATGGAGGTCTGTCCCAGCATAGGAATCCCAGCAGCTGCTCCCCTACGTCTCTGCCCAATGCTTCCTACTCCATATTTTCCTCAGGCAATTCCAGTCCACCCCATTTTCCCTTTGCCATAGCCCAAGGTGAGTGGCTGCAAAAGAAAAATCTGTGCTTTGGTCCCTTAAAAGAGTGGCTTTGTCTCCAGTGGGTTCCATCTCTCCCCAGCAGATGAAACCCCATGGCTTTTCATCACTAGATGCTACATGGGCAGCTGACTCTGGCACAGGCACTCTGTGCTTGGGAGCCCAGCCTGGGGTCCAAGCTCCACTCCTCAGGGGGAAGCTTCCACAGCTGTGATGTACTCTCAGCCTGCCACCAATGGGAATGGACCATCTCCTTTTGTGTACCCACCCTTCCTGCCAGTCTTGAGAAGGTTCCTGCCCACCCTTGGTTAGAAGTTTCTTCTTCAGTTAGTCTTTGGTTGTTTATTTTGGGTGGTTGTTCCCTTCTTTATTTTCATTTCCAATGTGGTTCTGGGAAGAGGTGCAAGAATGATCCTCCTACTCTGGCTATCTTGCAAGCCAACCTACCCCCACACCACCCCACAAGAGTTCTTTATATAATCTGGATATTAACCCCTTATCAGATATATGATTTGCAAGTATCCTCCCTCATTCTGTGGGTTTTTTATTTTTTTAATACTGTCCATTGATGCACAAAAGATTTTCATTTTTTAAAAAGATTCTATTGATTTATATTTTTAGAGAGAGGGGAAGGGAGAGAGAAAAAGAGGAAAAGAAATATCAGTTGGTTGCTTATATGCATCCCTATCAGGGACCAAACCCTCAACCCAGGAATGTGCCCTGACAGGGAATTGAACTCGCTTCCTTTTGCTTTGTAGGATGATGTCCAACCAATTGAACCACACTGGTCAGGGCAAAATATTTTAATTTTGAAGTGCAATTTACCTTTTTTCCCCCCTGTGCTTTCAAGGTTCTATCCATTTTGCTTCTGTTATGATGCCTATTGGTTTTAGTATTGCTGTTATCTTATAGAATAAACTTAGAACCTTTCCATCTTTCTCTGTCCTCTAGAAATACTTTAATAGTATAGAAATTTTCTAAATCTTAAAAAACAAGTTTGTTTAATTCTGAGATTGAACAGTTATGATGAGGTGTTAATCATAACTGGGAAAAACTTTACGTCTATGATAGGATGATGGCAAAGGAGGTATCATAAAAAATGTTGAAAAGGAAATACATTAGAAGATACTCGTGAATGAATGCTAGTCTCAATCTTCCACATCCTTGCAAGTATAGTATAGTATGTGACCTACTAGGAGTATATCCACTTATCTATTACCTTCTAACTAAAAGCTTTGAGCTTCTTGGAGGGAGTATGTATGTGTGGTATGGTTGGGTTTTGGGCAAGGATGTTTTTCTGAAAACACCTGGTAGAGAAAACTGGATTCCCATATTAAAAATTTTATTTGAATACATCTATTTCATAATCCAAGAAACACTAATAATTGGTCATATCAGAGGTAGTTAGGGATAAGAAGAAAAGTTTAAGTCTAAAATTACATTCATTATTCTTTCGCTGAACTTTTTCATTTTTGTTTCACTGAAGAAAAGTGTACTTATGGCACTTGTAACGCTAATATATTGGGGGAAAAGTCTTCTTTGCATTGTGGGAATACTTTTCCTATAGGCTATTTTAACTAAATGTTGTTACTCTTGATTTAGGAGCTGAAGTTGCCCTCCTACAAAGGCCAGTCCCCTCAACTAAGTCTCAGAAGGTATTTTGCTGACTTGATTGCCATTGTGAGCAATCGCTTTACACTCTGCCCTTCTGCCCGACATCTTGCTGTCTATTTGCTGGACCTGTTTATGGATCGGTATGACATCTCTATCCAGCAGTTGCATTTAGTTGCACTTTCCTGTCTGCTTCTAGCAAGTAAGTATGAATCTGATCTACGTGATTGGAAATTTCTGTTTATAATAAAATAAATTTTTGTAGAATGTGGTAAAATATCACCAAATTCCATTTATTTCAGTTTATGATTATCAGAAAGTGTATGCTGAAAATTCGCCTTGGCACTATAATTCTTGACAAGACATTAAAATGTGCCTCTGAACTCCTATTGCCTTTTGTTTTTTGTTGTTGTTGTTGTTGTTTTTTAAGAGAGAGAAACATCGATATGGGAAACTGATTGCTTGCCTTCTCATATGCACCCTTACTGGGCATTGAACTCACAACCTAAGTATGTGCCCTCATTGGGTTTCAAACCAACAACCCCTTGGTTTTTGGGACAATATTCCAACCAGCTACACCACACCATCCAGGGACAGAAGTCTTTTAAAATATACGTTCCTTAGCCTTATGTCTTAAAGATTCTGAAACAAATATCTAGACCACACTAGGTCTACTGACTCAGAATCTACATCATGGGGCCTAGGGTATTTTTTTAATTTTTTCATTTTTTCAAAATTCCAGAGGTGATTCTGATGTACCTTTGCGATTGAGAACCATTGCCTCAAAGCAGTGGTTTTCATCCAGGAGCAGTTGTGCCCCACAGGGGATTCTTGGCAATATGTGGAGATGGTTTCGTTTATCATTACAACCTCGGAGGATGCTACTAACATCCAGTGAGTAAAGGTGGAACAGTCCCCCATAACAAACATCTGGCCCAAAATTCAGTAGAGCTGAGATTGAGAAACTCTGTCTAAAAAGTACCATACTTGCCTTGACCAGTGTGGCTTGGATGGTTGAGTGTTGTCCCACAAAGCAAAAGGTCTGTGGTTCAATTCCTGGTTGGTACATGCCTGTCTAGGTTGTGGGTCCAGTCATTGTTCAGGGTGCATACTAGAGACAACTGATAGATGTTTCTCTTTCACATCAGTACTTGTCTCTCTCTCTCTCCCTCCCTTCCTCTCTCTATAAATAAGTAAATAAAACCATATTCTTTGTTAGAATACCTTCTAATAACTATATACTGAGTTAGCTTAAAGAACTGAAGGTTCACATGCAGCTGCTACACATGTGAAAACCTTTGCATATGCCATAGTCATGTGGTAGGCTGAAAGGTAGGATCAGATATAACCATACTTGTCACCCAGTGCAGACTGTACTGTTGACCTTTTGGTACCTCTCTTTTAACATCTTCCTGTAACTCATTTCATCATTAGTATCCCAACTGAAGATAAAGGATGAGTAAGGGAATTGAAATGGAGTTTTTCTTCTTATAGTAATGTGAAAAGATTGTATTTGATATTGAAGTTGAATCCGTTATGTAGTTTTTATATTATTTGTCTTTACAATAGAAATGTAAGCCCTACCTCACAGTAGTATTTAGAAATATCTGCTGCCTTCACCTCTAACCAGTGAAGCTGCTTTCCAATGTAGCTGCTTTCTAAAGAACATTCCCCATACACCCTGCCACCAGAGTTCTTTCTAAAACACCTTTGTGCTTTTACTGCAAATAAACTTAAATGCAAGACTGTGTGGTATCATTTCTGGTACTAAATTTTTCTCAGGTTTTCTTTTCCTACCCTTATTCTTCCTTTGATATGATAATCTCAACTGCATATTTTGTCTCCTTGAAGGTCTTTTTTTTTTAAGTTATTACAAATCCTTTGTGGACCAGGCTGAATATAAATAAACACAGCCCTGGTGAAGACTTCCCACTGCCTGTTGATTAAGGCAGAAACTCCTTAATGTAATATTTTGAACCTTTCATGTGGATCCAGCTATCTTTCGAGTCTCATATTCTAACCCTATTCCCATGTACTTTGAGCCAAATTCTTTCCAGAATACTATTTCTTGAAAAATCTACATTTCTTCTTTAAGATATTGTCCTTAAATATCCTGATACATCACCTGCTACTCCTCACCCAGAAAGCCAGTGAAGTAATGCTTGTATATTTATAATTAGCCTTTAATTAAGGTTTCATCTTCCTAAGCAGTCATGTGTACAATTCACTATGTGTTTTTTCACTGTTTGTGAAGCACTTTGTGGTTTAATAGTTTGCATAAAATTGGAAAAACTCATTTGACACATCAGATGTGTGAGAATCCTCAAACAAAATGGTTTCTTGTTATCCTACAGATGTTCATTTAGTGGTAGACCAGTTTTCAGTAGAAAGATAGTGGAAATCAAATATTCAAGTTAGGTTATTTTTAAAATTTTGGGATGATTGATAAAAAGTAATTTTTGCTTGCTATGGCCATCACTACTAACCTTTACCACTCCAAAGCCCCACCTTGTCTATACCTGCAATTCTTAAAATGCAGCGTGGGCCAAGTGGGAGATTCCTCTTGGTGGACTGTGAAATTATGAATGATGCATAGTCAGTTCATAGACCAACTTACATTTATGACTAAAGTTTACTTACTGGTAACTTACTAATGAATTACTACACTAGATATTCATAAACAATTGATAACTTCGTAAGTGAATTAGGGATTACTAAACTAAATATTCATACTTGTTACTACCAAAGTTTACTGAGAACACTACTTAAATAATCTAGTAAGAATTCTGGCCACCATGCAATGCTTGGGATTGGTCCCAAGTTCCTGTAATTTTCACAATTTTGGGAAAGGTTACTTTATTTGCCTACTTTCTCAGGTTGGATGGAATAGAGTTTCCAGATTGTTCCTGTGTTTTATCTAAAAACTAAACTAATTATCTATTACTTTTAGTTTAGGGTCATGATCAGTTTATTCTATTAAAGATTATTTGATTTAATCTATGTTGTAGTATGTAGTTACTTTTTGTTTGTTTTTAAAGAGCTTGGCTTTAGGATTTGTATTTACTGGGGTTCAAATATGAATTGTTTATCACCTATTACTGAAGGGGTCGGATACCTCCTCCCTTTGTCCTACTACCACCTCCTAACCCCTCTTTCCCTGAGGACGAAGAATTACTTCTACATTATTCTTCTCCACCGAAGAATGGGGAAGTGTGAGATAGGTATCCACCTGAGTCTCAGACCCTCCCAAGTAAGCAGTGCTCAAAAGAATTAAGTTGTGAGTTCCGTACAGTGCAAGGAATCAGAGAAGATGGCTCTCAGTAGCCACCTACAATCTCTCCTCCCTCCAGTCCGTAACTGTACTACAACAGAAGTGCTTAGGATACTTACAAACCAGTAGCCTGTTTTCAGGACTTGGTGTCTGTTTTATATTTGTGGAGTTCATCCTAGTGTTTTTTATATTTTTACACTCTATCTTCTTACGTTTGGATACCAATGGCAGCTTTCCAGTTAGTTATCATAAACTTTATTCAAATAATGCTTCTCTGCTCACAGAATGATTGAATTCTGTATGTCCCCCTCCCCAGCTGCTCCCTCCTTTGGGGTGGGCAGCCTGTTGCATAAAAGTGAAGAAGAGTTTACAGCGGAGAGCTGGATTCTAGTCATATAAAGAAATTGGGAAGTTGTCAGTAGTTTGGTTAAAGATGGAGCACAGCTTGTAAATTCTAGGTACTAATGTGTATCCAGCTGCTTGAGTGTAGAGGTAGGAAGAAAGGGCCTATAGGTTATCTGATTGGAGGGTGGTGTATAGTGTTGTAGAGTGGAAATTATAGTAATGAATTGCCTAGGTTTGAATTTCTTGTTAGCAATATGAATTTCAACAACCTTTGAGTCTCAGGTTATTTCTCTATGAAATGAAATTAAAGTTGTCTTGAGAATCAAATGGGATAATATGTTTAAAAGCAGGTAGGAAATTGAAACATAAAAGCACTGCTGTGATTACTCTTCCACAAACTGTTTCATGATCTTTGGTCCTAAGGTTCTGGCTCATTCCAGAAAAGGCTGGTTTATCCTGAGAAATTCTCAAATCCCCACCCTTTGACATGTATACCCTGGCTTTCCTTGGCTTCTGTGATCAGCATTGAACTTGCGAAGAGCATGGAAGCAGGCTTGGAGATGAGGCTTGTGATAATTTGCTCAAGATCTTAGGTAGCTAAAAATGATCTTGGAGTCAAGATGAAGCCAAAAGTGAGATTATATAGGCTTTTAGTAGTAAAAATTTGTGACAAGTGCTTGTTTTCCCTTGCTCATCAGTACTGGGTTGACAGAGCTTTTTACTTTACTATCTGATAGGTGAAAAATTGTATCTCACAGTTGATTTGACTTATATCTTAATTTTTAATGAGAATAGAACTTTCTTTTTTCCTGTGAATTGTCTCTTCCTATTCCTTACCCATTGTTCTGTAGTCTTACAAATTGCTGAGAGTTCTTGGTTATATTACAAATGACTTTTTTTCCCTACTTTATAGTAAAAGAACAGAATGTAGGTTGGAAGAGCTCATAATGACATCTGATCCTTGCCCTAGTCCCACATACCTGCCACTCACTGCTGGCTTTGAAAATATGCTGCTTTCCAGGGCTGATTTGAGCATTTCCTATAAAGGAAAGACAACCCGATGTTTTGTTTCTGTGTCCTCTAATTCTTTATTTTCTGGGAAGCAGAAGTGAATTTCCTGTGCCCTTATTTCCTGTTTGGGGTCTTTATCAATATGAATCACATGGCTTCTGGTATTTCCTTTCATTTGAAGAAACTGAGCTTTGTTATCTATATTTGGTGTTGTGGGTAAGTAGATTTAAAATACTCATGCACATAGCATTTAGCACAACAAAAACTGTGGCTATGAATGCAGATACTCTTTAATGCTGTCACACACTTTGAAATCCTTTAATATCCATGTATCTGAGTATTTATATCCCTATATATAATGAAGAAGTTCCAACAGACTTAAACCTGAATTAAAATCCCAAGTATGGCCCTGGCCTGTATGGCTCAGTTGGTTGGAGTGTCGTCCCATAACCTAAAGGTTGCATGTTCAATTCCCATTGAGAGCACATAACCTAGGTTATGAGTTCATACCTCATCCCAGCGCAAGCCTGTGCAATCCTGGTCTGGTCGCATATGGGAGGCAACCAATCGATGCCTTTCTCTTGCAACGATTTTTCTCTTTTTCCCTTACTCTCTAAAAGTATTGAAAAAAATGTCCTCAGGTAAGGGTTAAAAAAGCCCAAGTATGTTAATTTATATAAAGTGCAGTTTATTATTAGTTTTGTAAATCAAGATACAAAGGCTTTCACACTGGTAATAGCTGAGTACTTTTATAAGTATAGAAACTCCATAGATGCTTAATAATATAGAAGTCTCTCTATTCTGGTAGTTGTGGTCCCCATGTAACCCAGTGCAATACTTTGATGTAGGAGTACAGATATGGGAATTCAAATATATGTCTTCCTTTTGGCTTCCATTTTTAGTTTAGCTCAATTTATTTGACCTTAAATGAATTGACCAACCTCACTATCTTGGTTTCTTGAGCTGTGAAATTGGTCATACAGAATTTTGTTTTCAGTATTGAAAGTTTCAAGGAGATAATTTAAAACATTTTTGATCCTTTAATTAAACTGAATTGTGATATATTAATTTCTCCAAAAGGAACTTCAAGAATGATACAAACTCATTATTTTTACAGTATTTCTTTGAGGTGTACTGCCAATATTGTTGCGGCTACACAAATGGCAGGGCACTTTGAAAGCCTTGATTCATCCAAAGGGACTGAACTCAATTCATAGGTCATTCTCCTTCTGAAGAATTCCAGTCTCTTATATTGAGAACAGTGGGTTCCTCCTATATCTTTATGCAGTGATGATGCTAGATTACTATGTCATAGAGACCACTTTTAGTGCTTTGAGCTGTACAAAATACATACTATTGGGAAAACCTGTGAGATTCACCTTGCTGTGGTTTGAATTGGGAAGAGCTATCTAAATTTATGAAAAGTCTGAATTACGTTGTTTTTTTGTTTGTTTGTTTTTTAATTAACTCATACCTGCAGCAATATTCAGCTAAGAGCAGTTTAAGTGTAAAGAAGTTTGAAATTTCTGGAGCAGAGATTATTTGCTTCCTTGGGCTTTCTTCTTGAAGTTGTGATCTTAGAATCTTCTGCCATAGGAGACAAAACCTTTTCCCCCAGTTCCCTAAGCAAAGATCAAGGTAGATAGCAGCACTTTTCCCCCTTAGCCCTAAGGCAGGCCAACTTGAACAAACCCCACTGGCTCCAGTGCACTGAGCATCTGGGCTGAGTGACCCTGGCCACTACCATTTTTGGAGCAGCTTCAGTGGTGTGCTATAAACCCGTCTTTTCTGGAAGAGAAACTTCACAGGGAAACTCATCTGATTGCTACTATTTTGGCAGTCATTCTGACTCTTCAAAACATGTTTTTAAATAGGTAAAATCTACTGGAATAGTTAAAATAGTAGAACAAAAAATTTTTATATAGTAATATGTAACATTCTAACAACTATCATTTTGAACAAGTGTAAAAGCTATTGTGAGAAATCCATAGTAATTGTAATATAATATGACTTTTAAACCTTATTATAAAATAGAACATAATACTAGAAAGGTAGAAGGCTTTAGTAATAATCTCCCACCTTCTGTAGGCCCCCAGAGAATAAAGACCCAAAGAGACTTGAAGACAGTTCTTTGATTCTATTGGTGCATCTGGAAAATCATAATAGTACTTGGTAGTTTGAATTTTCTTCAGCCCTGAGTTCTAGAAATACCTAAAATGAATAATATATATTAAAATGCTTGCTTGGAATTTAAAGTATAATATGGTACATATTCTATTAAAAAATTATTCTGGGGCTGGAGAGGAAATTATAAAATATATTCCTTACCTTGTACATATAGATGAGTATTTGCTGAAAAAAAGTGAATGCCTTCAAATAATGAAGTTCTGCCATCAGATTTTTACTCCTGTTCTGCTTCGAATAAGGGGATATAAAAGTTCATATAAAGTAGTCCCCCCTCCTTTTTTTTCCCTAACAGACTTAGCTAGGTTTCTGTTTTGAATTTGGTGAATTCAGAAGAAGAGGGACAGCGTTTTTTCATGTGTGGAATGAAAATGCTAGTGTTATATATTCATCCAGGTTTTTTTCCTTCAGTGCATCTCTCTCCAGAATTGAGATTGTGCTGAAAGTATGCTGAGATGACAACACTTGACACCTACTTTTGGTTTTAGATAACTCTGTGACATTGTCCTTTAAACTTTCTTCTATTCAAAAATAAAATAATTCTCTTCCACCAACCACTACCTACCCCCTGCCAAAGAAGTTGACTCAGTTGAAAAGATTCAGTTGGTGAGATTTGACAACATAATTTTTCATTGGCACTTTTTCGTTACACAGTAGGACTTAGATGAAAATGTTTACATGTTCCAGCTACTTTCGGGGAGGGTGAAGGGTGAGGGGCAGAGGCACTGGGAGAAAAAACATGGAAATATGACAACCACAGGGTTCTGGCACAATTGTACCTGCCCAAGGTAGGGGAAAGAATATCTTTGCATCTAAATCTTTGCAGTAAAAGGCAGCAAATTGCATTTAACTGATTAGACCTATAATATCATTTGCCTAATGTCTCTATTTTCCCCCCCTTTTTTATAAGGTAAATTCGAAGAAAAAGAAGATAGTGTGCCTAAGCTAGAGCAGCTCAACAGCCTGGGTTGTATGACTAATATGAATCTAGTATTAACAAAACAAAATTTGCTACATATGGAACTATTATTATTAGAAACCTTTCAATGGAACCTCTGCCTTCCAACAGCCGCTCATTTCATCGAATATTATCTCTCTGAAGCAGTACATGAAACAGATCTTCATGATGGCTGGCCAATGATTTGCTTGGAAAAAACTAAACTCTACATGGCCAAGTATGCAGATTACTTCCTGGAAGTATCTTTGCAAGGTGGGTCACTGTGGATGCCAGTAAGTGACTTGTGAGCTTGTGACTTGTATATTCTGTTGCTTAAGTTCATTTTTGATGTCTCCACAGATTATGCCTTTCTAAATTATGCACCTTCTTTAGTAGCTGCTGCATGTGTGGCTTCTTCAAGGATTATACTTCGTCTTTCTCCAACGTGGCCTACAAGACTGCATCGTCTTACTGCTTACTCGTGGGATTTCTTAGTGCAGTGCATTGAACGGCTGTTGGTGTAAGCCTTGTTCTGTGTTTGTAATTTGTTGTTAATGTTTTCCTTCATGTATAAGGGGCCCTAAAAGCACCTTTTCAAAAGCACAGAGCTTTTATGGTATTTGTTCTGACAGCTTTTACTGCCATGAACAAGCTGCTGTAAGAGCAATGCTCAGTGGAAAGGGAGCCCCTTTGGCTGTTGTCCAGGTAGAGGTAGTCATTGCTGGTATGATTCTGAGTATATGAAAAGGAGAGGAGCTGCTCTTGTGTGAGCCCATGACTATGCGATCAGTCCAGGCAAATCTTGCATTGTTCTTCATTTCCACATCTTTAAATTATTGGGCCCCAGGCCCAAAGTGCTTATTTAAGTGCTTATTGTGGACATAATCTCCCAAGCTAGACATAACCTTTAACGGTACTAGCAGCCAGTTCCCTAGGTTTGTACCAAGGGAAGGGGCTTTTAGAAGGATAAGAGTGAGATCTCACTGTTGTTGAAATTATGGTTACAGTGACTGCTATCTAGGTATAGCATGCAGTCTTTGGAGTTGGCCATGGGGGAGTTGGGGGTGGTGCTTGACTTGTTTACAAATTCTTCTCAAGTAACATTAAGTTTCCTTTCAGTGCTCATGATAATGATGTGAAAGAAGCAAACAAGCAAAGAGGACAAGCAGTACCTCAGCCAGCTCAACTAAGTGTGTTCCAGACAACCTCCCAGCCCTCGCGGCCAGTTCACTTTCAGCAACCTCAGTATCTCCATCAGACTCATCAGACTTCACTACAGTATCGCCATCCTGTAGCAGAACAACCAAGCTGTCAGCAGATCGTATCTACCACACACTCCTCATCTTACACACTACAGACATGTCCTGCTGGCTTCCAAACTAGTGTTCAGGGCCTGGGGCACGTGCAGACCGGTGTTGGCATGTCATTGGCAATACCAGTAGAAGTTAAGCCCTGTCTGAATGTTTCTTATAACCGGAGTTACCAGATAAATGAACATTACCCTTGTATTACTCCATGTTTTGAAAGGTGATTTTATGTGAAGGTAACACCTAATCCAGACTGTTTTGTGACTTGAAGCTCTGGGACAAGCTTTTTGTAAACTCCTCTAAAGGAATTCAGATTGCATCAGAACTCTTCAAATAGCAGCACCAGGAAAACTGAGTATCACTTTGAATGCACCATGAATACTTGGAAGAACTAAACAAACACTGCAAACACTTTAACAGTATGTATGTCAAATTCTGTTAAATACCTAACGTGACAAAAATTTCAGACCCTAGCTGATGGTCCAAATATTTCAAAAATATTCACTACAACAGAAAATTTGGGCAGACTCCATCCATTTCGTCATTTTGAGATTTGACCTGTGGTTAGGCTCTGGGCTTAATGTTGGCTTGTATGTCGGAGATTAATGTTTGTCTGTGGACTTGCCAAACGGTCTCTTTATGAAGGAAACGTACAGTATTAATTTTTGAAGAGTTCCTTTTTTTTTATTTTGCAGTTTTGCATTATATTCTAATCCACAAATGAATTTTTGACTAAGTTTAAAGTTATGAGTCACTATGCTCTACCAATTTGTGCAGTAAACAAAAAAAAAAAAAGAATTTCGATGATTCTATATAACCTCCTGTCACAGAGTGTATAGGTACCTGGATTTATGTACTAAAATTAAGGGTGGAGTAGATCTCTTAAAATCATGGCCATAAATTTTTGTTGTTTTTTCCCTAAGTGATCAACCTCAAATCTTTAGAATTAAAACACACTTAACTCAGGGAATTTGTACTACTTGGAAACACGTAACTGTAATGCAACATGTTTTGGGAATGTTATAGTATGAACTACCTTTATAACATAGAATAAATACTTCTGCTAGGATGTATTTTCAAATGAGAACATAACTGTAGCTTAGAATGACTGAAATGGTGGTTTCTATCATTCATAATACATGTATGGGTTTTGCATTTCTCAGTGCAATCATTGATTTATACGCAGATTTTATTTTACTCTAAAGTTTTTTCAAGGGAAGGCATAACTGTAAAATGTCAGTGCTAGAATTAAGTCCTGTAGGTTTATTTTTAAGTGGAATGTGGCCAGGGTAGTTCTCAGGTTGTGCTAGAATAGCACTTTGTTACATGGAAGACAGGTTTTATAGGCAACCTTTGTATCCAGCTAGTCAGTATAAGCAGACAGAGATGTTGATTACTAAACTTCAGTAGCCATTTTCAATAGATTAGCCCCAGAAACTGCCCGGGGACTTTTCACTGTACTGGTAATGAGTGAAAACGGCAATAACAAATCATTACAGCAAGGGCAATTTGGGGGTAAAGAGTTTGGAGGGAGTCAACTTAAAAAGTAAAAAAAAAAAAAAAAAAAAAAAAATCATGTAATAACAAACTATATACATTGTGCTCTTATCTGTGGGAGAACAGAGATTTGGTGGAGGGAAGCTTTCTGATTTAAAAATTAGTAAAGTGTGTCTTTGTTTGTATTTTTTTTTTAAGATAGCACTTGAATAGAAGGGAAATTGCATGGCAGGTGTGCGACTGCCACAGTATGCATTGAAGACAAACTTATTATAGAAGATGTTATGGGTATGCAGCGGGAGTCTCAGTAATTAAGCCAAATGGCTTCTGTTAGGAAGGGAAGGGACTCGAAAACTGATCCAGATGGCTCCAGTGGGTAAGTGTGGGTGGGTGGCTTCTGCCAGAGTGAATTCTTAGAGAATGTCCTTTCCTTAAAACAAAGGTAACTTTTATAATTAGAGTATATAGGGCATGTTATGGATTTATTAGTCTGGTAGATAAAAATTTAAAAACCACTCAGGTAAGAACACTCACATGGCAGTTTTCACGCCTGAAAATTGTTTTCTGAAAGTGTCATCATTTTTCCTCTTTATAGAAGGCTGCTAATTGGATTTTGGTAGTTCTTACCTCAAGAGAACTTGAATTATTTGGAGGAAAGTGGGTTCAAAAGAATATATCTTTTATATTCACATTCAGAACCCAGCAACCTGGAGTCCAATTTTCAGTATTTTAACTACCTCAATAATATTATGAATGTAAGATAGTGGGATAGACATCCCAACTTGAAACAACAACTGGTGCCTATGGTAATTTAATGTATTGTCAAATGCTTTTATTGATTGGTTTAAATGTCATTCTTGTTATAGAATATGCCTTTTAAAAAAGCTTATAATAACACTTTCCCAGTTTATATTTAAAAAAAGCTAAAGAACACTGGATTAATTTGGGGGGGGGACAGAATAAAATAATTGGTTACTATTGCTGCATACCCAGGATGGGGTGGGATGGGGTGTTTGGAGAACCAGAACTATTTTTTAAACATTAGGTGTCTGTATAAATACAACTCACAACTGCTAGCTTTGAGGGATGTGGGTGGGGGGAGTTAATGCGGGTTTCATTTTGTTTAATTTATTGATTAGTCTTTAAAGTAGGTCTTTTTTTTTTTTTTCCTGAGATTACCGGACCATCATTAAATATGTACTGTGAAGAGATTAATGATATGTATAAAGGGCTTTACCAAAGTCCACTAAGTACACACTACTCAAATACAGACTGCAAACCAAAATGTATCTGTTATGACATTAATTGCAAATGGCGAGTATGGTGCTAAAGTCTACACCAATGGAATTAGATGAGTGCTATGCACTTAATTTTAAAATAAAACTAGTTTTCAGTAAAATGGTTTTGGTGTTTTGTTTTAAATATAAATTTGATGTATACTTGTAGCTTCATTGAACCATGTTATCACTTACATCAGACTTGCAATCACCATTACATTTTATTTACTAAGAGCCCTCCAGATGTAGGCATATAACTGTAGTGGTGTGGGATATTTGTCCATTCCTTATGTATTCCATATGAAGCATCAAAGCCCACAAAAGTATATTGGACACTTGGGCCTTTTGAGCCTAAAATCAGTTATGAGTATGTTAGCAGTGTGTAATTTATTATACAATGTAAGCTTCAGAAAATTAGAAGTCTGACTCAAATAAAAGTGGGGATTCAGAATATAGTCACAGGTGTGAGAGGGAACAGGGTCAATAGTGAGTGATAATGTTCTGTTCACCTAAATATAAATATAATTTGCTACTTAATTTAAAACTTAGATATAATTTGTTTTGAAGAGTAAAATTTTTAACAGGTTTGTGTGTGTGGGTTAGGAATTCACACTCCTAAAAAGCATCTTTAAATTAGTCCTGTGTATTGTCAGTTGCTCTGGCACAGTGGCAGGATTTAGCAACAGCCCTTAAGAGAGTCCATTAGTATATAATGCTCTTTTAGGCTGAATTTAAGAAAAAAGAGCAACTAGCATTCCAAATCAGGACAGGTAGCTTTACTTTGAGTTGATTCTGAACCCATGTGACAAGTTTTTAATCAACCACCATCCTTCTCAAGCACATGATGAAAGACTTAACCTTCCTGGCCACAAACAACTTATATTTAGCTCGATATGACTAATACACTTGAAGCTATTGTAATGGTATAGTCTGGAACTCAGTTTAATATTATCTTGGTTTCAGGGTCACTCAATATCCATTTTAAAATCCCTAGAGAGAGAAAAAAGAAGGAACAGGAATAGTCATTTGAAAGAAAGCATCAAGACCAGGCTCTGGGCTTCCTATGGGAAAGACACCTGCTACTATCCTACCTCCTTGCCACAGTTGTGTTGTGCGTTTTGGGTTTTTTTAAAGACTTCTTTTAGAGCAGTTTTTTTTAGGTTCATAGCAAAATTAAGGAAGATAGAGATTTCCCATGCACCCCTGGGCCCAGCACATGTACAGCCTCCTCCATTTTCAACATCCCCCCAACAGGGCAGTATATTTTGTTAGAACTGATGAATCTACATTGACTCATAATTACCCAACATATATAGCTTACATTATGGTTCAGTCTTGGTGGTATATGCATTATTTGGGTATTCATCATGGTTTCATATCAAGTATATTCACTGCTAAAAATCCTCTATATTCCATCAATTTATCCCTTTCCATGCTGTCCTCCTATATCACTCCCCCTACCCCGCAACCTTGGCAACCACTGATTTTTTGCTGTTTCCATTTTGCCTTTTCCAGAATGTCATACAGTTGGGATCAGATAATATACACGCTTTTCAGATTGGCTTTTTTCACTTTGTAATATGCAGTTAAACTTCCTTTATGCCTTTTCATGGCTTGATAGCTCTTTAGTGCTGAGTAATATATTCCACTGTCTGGATGGATCACAATTTATCCAGTCACCTACTGAAGGACATCTTAGCTGCTTCCAAGTTTCAGCAATTATGAATAAAGCTGCTATAAACATATGTGTGAAGGTTTTACTGTGCACGTAAGTTTTAGCACCTTTGGGTATATACCAAGGAGTGAGACTGCTGGATTACAAGCTGAGTATGTTTAGCTTCATAAGAAATTGCCAAACTATCTTACAAAGTGGCAGTATTTTGCATTCTTACCTACAATGAGAGTTCCTGTTGTTCCACATCCTCACCAGCATTTGGTGGTGTCAGTGTTCCAGATTTTGGCCATGCTAATATATATGTAGTAGTATCTCATTTTAATTTGCATTTCCGTGATGACAAATGATGTGGAACAACTTTTCACATGCTTATTTGCTATCTGTGTATCTTCTTCGGTGAGTTGTGTATTAAGGTCTTTAGCCCATTTTTTAAATCAGGCTGTTTGTTTCCTTATTTTTAAGAGTTCTTTGTATACTTTATATAACAATCCTTTATTAAATGTGTTTTTTTTACAAATATTTTCTCCCACTCTGGCTTGTCTTTTATTTTTCTTGACATTACCTTTTGCAGAGAAGTTTTTAATTTTAATGAAGTCCAGCTTATCAGTCATTACTTATAGAAGAGGATTACAGACACTAAAAGTCTGGCTAAATAGAGAATTGAGGGTATTATACAATCAGGGCATTACAAAGGTAACTATTAGAATAAAAATAAACCTTCCTAATTATCAAAAGAAATACACACTGAAAACCAAGCAAGCAATCTGTATAGTAGTAGAATATTGTTAAAAGGTATAAATACAGAAGGTATAGCAAAATAATGGGATGAACTAAGACCAGACATAAAATAAAAAATGTAAATGGCTAAACTCAAGATATTCAGAGAAAACGAGCCATCCCTGGCTTGGTAGCTCACTTGGTTAGAGCATCGTCCTGATATACCAAGGTTGCAGGCACATACTAGAGTCAACCAATGAATGCATAAAAAAATAAGTGGAACCCAAATCAATCTCCCTCTCCTTCTTCTCTCTCTAAAGTCAATAAATAAAAACATTTTAAAAAGAAAAAAAATTTCAGACTAAATCACAAAGCAAAACTCAGGTCTATGCTACATAAAAGCCCTACAACAAAGATAAAATTATTCAGAAGGGCTGAAGATACAAGGGTGAGTAAAATGACTCAAACAAAAAGCAACTTCTTAATAACAGATAAGGCTGAACACAGGCCCAAATGTATTAAACCAGATTGGGTGGAGGGGAACTCTATAATGTTAAAGGTTACAATTCATGATAAAGATGAATAGTTATGAATATCTGTGGATCAAATCAACTTTGCAACAATATTAAGTAAAAACTAGAGGCTATAAGGAGAAATAAAAGAAAAACATAGTAGTAAGAAACTACTAGTAATTCATCTCTCTTAGTCCATGACAGATCAGTAATTAAAAAATTAAGATAAAGAAAACCTTAGCATATTATGGCTATCTGACATATATTGAGAAATTCTGAGAAGGGAAATGATACAGATATGGCCAAGATAACGAAGGACGCGACACAGATCCTGTCACCCATCTAGATGCATGAGACCAGAACACGCCGACTAGTCTGTGCCAGCTGCCAGCTAACCTTGCAGCTCACCCAACGAAAACAAAATTTACGTTTTCCAAACTGCAAAAGTATTCCCATTTTTGCCTTCGCCAAATGAAATTAATCCATTACTGGTTTTCTTTGTTCACAAATAATAGTGTACTAACAATTAACTAACTACATCTAAGTTCTTTTATAATAGTAAACTCTAATGTGAACTTTCACAAACCTTGACTATGTATTAACCCATAAAGAGCAATCAATCCCTCAAAAGTATAATTAACATAATCAACATACTGTCATGTAAATGTAGTGAATAAAATATGTAGAATAGGACTCAAAAAAAAATCCCAAACAATCCTTTGATGAGTAAGAAATCCAAACCAAAATTTCAGAGTATCTATAAAATCACTACAATGAACATTCTACACATCAGGAGCTCCAGGATAAAACTAAAATAGTGCTCAAAAGAAAATAAACATGCAACTGAAAAAAATCTGGGAAAGAACAAGTAAACCAAACAAAAACAGAAAGGAAGAAATAAAAGCAGAAATTAATTATAAAAGGGAAAACAAAAGAACGAATACATGCATACATAAAGCTAGACAAAAGAAAAATAGAGTTTAAAAACTGGAAAGGAAGATATTAAAATTACCACTATCTGCATGTATGATTGTAAAACCTGGAAACTCCAAGATAATCAACTAAAAAGCTATTACAGACAGTAAGTGAATTCAGTAAAGTGGCAGGGTACCTAATTAAAATTGCTTTCATATATACACACAACCACCAGTTAGATTTAATGAAAAGATATACTCAATTATAATGACTACCAAAAGAAGATAAAATGTCTAGCAATAAATGTAAGGAATGTGCAAGATCTGTATGAAGAAAATTTTAAAATACTTGTGAGTTACATAAAAGAATACTGGAACAAGGCACACCATATTCTTGGATAGGAAACATCGACATCCATAATGATATCGTTTCTCATTAAATTAATATATAATTTACAATCTCTTGAGTTAATTTTTAAAAATGAACGAAATGAGCAAGAATAACAAGGAAATGCTGGCATCTGAAAAATTAAAAATACTACAAACCAGCAATAAATAAAACACTACGGTACTGGCAAATGAGTTGACAGATAATTCAATGAAACAGAATAGAAATTCTAAAAATAAACATGTGGAATTTAAGAAGTGATCAAAATGGCATCTAAAATCAGTGGAAGAAAATATGCACTATTCAATAAATTGAGTTAGGAAGCTACCTAAAAAAATAAAATTGCTCCCCATCTCAAAAAAATTAATTTTGATGAAAGAGAAATCATGGAAAAATTATTCCATAACTTTGTAACAATTATAACCTAGAAAAGGGAATAACTTTTCTAAGTATGTATAAGAAATCTAGAAGTCATAAAATTAACTATATAAATTAATTTTTTGTGTGTGGCAAAAATCACCATAATCAAAGTTAAAAGACAAATAACAAAATGGGTAAAGTATTTGCAACTAATTTCCAGGAGAGGGCTAATTTTCCTAACATATAAAGAAGAAATGATATAAATAGGCTGTTCCCAGGGGGAAAAAAATACAAAATGTCTTGAAAGACAACATGCTTAACCTCATGTTTAAGTTTGGTAAGAGTGTTGGAGTGGAAAGGCTTCATCCTACATTACTTATGGGCCTCTCCTATGAATCAAGTTCTATGAAGGGCAATTTGGCAATACATATCAAAATTACAGAAGCAAAAAAATATATATTTTTAATCCTCCCCTGAGGATATGTTTTTTACTGATTTGAGAGCGGAGAGGAACACTGATGTGAGAGGGAAACATCAATCAGTTGCCTCCTACACATACCCCAACTGGGGACTGAATCCACAACCTAGGTATGTGACCTTACCAGGTATCAAACCTGCAGCCTTCTGTTGTACCAGATGATGCTCCAACCAACTGAGCCATCTGGACAGAGCACCTATGCATTTCTTTATCAGAGCAGGGGAATTTGGTTGTAAGGCCTAACAACATAGCTCAGAGACCAAAGATCTGGATTGCTCTCCCAGGAGTATTTTCTCAGGACATTTTCTCTTGCATGAAAGCAATTAAGATAAAATGTAAGAGTAAGAACCAAACATTTGCATAAAGATTCATGTGATTTCTGCAGTACCTTTTTCTCTAAAGGTCATCTACTGGGGATTAAGGAGAGTAGAAGTTATGACTAGAAGACAAGAGGTGTTGTAAGAGAAGTGACTGTAAGTCTGAATGTTTTCAAGTACATTTCTTACAAAAGGACATGATCTTATGTTAATGTATGCATTTAGAATTCACAGAGATTCCTCATAGTTTTAATCTCATTTAAGAAATTTTATAATATATAAGAGGAAAGTATTAACTTCATGTTTTAGACTAAAACTGAAGCCCAAAGATTTTGATTGTTCAAAGTCATACAGGGAGGTAGTGGCAGAGATGAGAGTAAAGCCCAAGTGTGTCACCTGTGGTGCATCTATGAATTCTGACAATCCTTCATATTGGCTGCAATCTGAAAGGAGAAAAGCAAGGAGAAAATTGTTTGTTTTTTATTTTTCACTTTTTTCCTAGTTGTAGAATCTTAATGTTGAAACATTAAACGTCATCTACTTTGATCTTCTTATCCAGAATTAGTAGGTCATGAAATCAAAATAGGGGGTCACAGTCAGAAAACTGAATAAAAAGAATTGATAGAACGTATGAGTGCATTGTCCTAGCAGGTATAAGTATTGTTTTATTAAACTTATTTGTAACTCTAGGTCACAGTCATAAAAGCTTTAAAAAACTACTTAATACCAAGTTCTCAAAGAACAGGGTACATAAAGATCATGGACCTCAGGATCAAAAGATTTGATTCAGCAAATATGGAATAGATTAAGAACCTGCATTTTTAAAAGGAACTACAAGTAATTTTGATACAGACAGTCTTGAGGCTGTTCTTTGAAAAACCATGCTATGTACATTGCAGAAACAAAGCACTTTTACTGTACATGCGTATCTTCTCCAGAAGGTTCCAAAGGCAGCAGGTGACACCCCTTTGCCACAGAAAGCCACCTAAGCACAGAAAGGCAGGGCCAGGCAGCATGTGCCCGCAGCCTGCAGCCTTGTTTCTGTACTGGCCTGCAGGTTATTCCTGTACCTGCCTCCATTCCTAGATATTAGGTTACTGCGTTAGCAACATGTTCAGGAAGGGTGACACCACAGCTAAAATCTGGATCTCTTACATAGTTAAGTAGCTTCAGAAGTTGAGCTGGTGTCAGTATGTGTCCTCAAGTGCCTTTGACCTTGATTATTCTTAACACAATTGCTAATACTTTGTATTAAATACTACTAAATGAGGCTTCAGGCATTGTGCTTGGCATTAGAGGGAATACAAAATCGACTGCCCCAGAAGTCTTCATAGAGAGACACCACAACTCACCATCCCAACACACCAACGTCAATAAAGTGACTCAGCAAATGATTTGTCTTTGCTTCTGGCAAAGGTGCCTCATGGACTTCAGACACCAGGGAGGTACCTTATTATAATCTGAGATGATGGGACCATATCCTCCAATATCACACCTTTCTTCCTTTTTTCACACGCCTGAGGGAAGAAGTACGATTCACATCTTTAAGGACTTATAACCTTTACTGGTTCTACTATCAAGGCATCCCAAAATAATTATGTCATCCTAGAAACCATGATCTCCAAGAAGTATTAAGAAATATATACTGAAGGGTTTGTTTGGCTATGTGCTGCAGTATTAGCAATTAGTATATTTAGGAAGACTCATGTTTTTACAGATATCCCTCCCAGTGAGGTGCTAAGTGAAATGATAGAGGCTTTGAATTATAGAGGTTCAAAGCCCTCTGTTGTTCGCAAATCACTTTAAGGTAGCCCACTGGGTATATATATTTCACTGGTTCAAAAACAACTAATTTATTAGTTGTTCATTAGTTGGCCAAAAAGTCCGTTTAGTTCTTCCATAAATTAAAAGACACATTTTTCATTTTTACTAATAACTATATTGACTTAGATATTTTGAATATATCGACTACCTCCCATGTGGTATTAAATTGATTGTTCTCAATGTCTCAATTTGATACTATCAACTTTAACTAGTCTACCTGACCATGGAGCACTGTCCAGCGAGAGAAATCTCCAGCATGAAACTTTGCAAATCACTTTTGACACATTCAGTCAGTCACAGCACCTTCTCCATACACTGCACAAATCTTTTTTTTTTTTTTTGCGTTTCAGTTGTGTTTTTCTCTTCTTGAAATAATAAAGCATAATATGCCAAAAATGTTGCCTATTTTCTTCCAACTTCAATATTAAAATGGCTACACAAAAATTCACCAATTTGGATACTTTTTTTTTAATGCACGCTGATATGACAGCTGTCACATTAGAATCTAACAAAATTGCTTTGAATGAAGTTAAAGACAACTAAGTGCTACTACAGCCATCTTACAGAAAAAAACAAATGAACTTCTTGGCCAACCCAGTAATTTTACTATTTCAAAGGAGGTTTGTCAAAGGATTTAACATAGTAATTGCTGTGCGACTGTGGATGATTCTTATTTTTTCCCTTTGTCTGTGTTCCAACTTTTTGTACAGTAAATAAAAAATATATTTTTAAAAATCTTGTTAAAGTAAAAAGCTTCTCAGATCAAGGAGACTGACTTTTTATCACACCTTCAAGAGGTTCTAAATGAAGCCCCTTGGTATTTATGCAGGCTTCTTTTTAATAGACTCCTATTCTGATACTCAAAGACGCTTTATTACCAAACAGCAAACAAATACAGGACCAGCAGGCTTTCAAGAAAGGCATGTATAGCTTCAAAAACTGTAATACATCAACTTCACAATAAATCAACTCATTTTATAACTTACAGAAACTCTAGGTGACCCAAAACACTTTCATTAAAACCCAGTCATCTCTGGCTAATATAACAATAACACTTCAGAGAAAGTCTTCAAGAAGATGGTAAGTTTTTTTCCATTTTGGAGAGAACAGGTTTTCAGCATAAAAGAGGTTTGGAGGAGAGGAGTCTAACAGATATGTGTTCCCACTATTTCCAAAGCAAAATAGTTTTTGTCTACTGTCAGATCATGATAAAATCATAGTATATAAATCATGTAAGTAAAACCTGTTTTGTTTGTTCCATAGCAGTATAAAATCATCTTATTTTCATCCAAATAGAAAGGCTTACCCCTCTAAATCCAAATACTGCAATAAGGTCCCTATTACCACCCTAATATGCCTAAGATTTGGGATGCCCTCTATTTTGAGCATTTGAAGAGTGGTGTGCTCAGTGGAAGCCATTCCTGTATGGTTGTCTCCATGACTTTGGAATGGTTTCTCATGTATCTGGGTAAGTCTTCTGATTATAGGTAATAAGTCAAAAAATTGTAGTAGACCTCTCAGAATAAGATTAGGTCTCTCATGAAATCCTTTGGAGATGCTCAAACAAGGCTCCATCCATTCAAAGCTATCACATTTCTAAAAGCCTTGGTGGCCCTGGCTGGTGCGTGTCAGTGGATTGAGCACTGGCCTGTGAACCTAAAGGTTACCAGTTTGAGTCCCAGTCAGGGCCCATGCCTGGGTTGTGGGCCAGGTTCCCGGCTGCAGGAGTGTAAGGGGCAACCAACTGCTGTTTCTCTCACACATTGATGTTTCTCTCTTTTTTCTCCCTCCCTTCCCCTCTCTCTGAAAATAAATAAATAAAAATAAATAAAGTCTAGGTACTGTGGAGACAAGTACTGGGGCGGAGTTGAGGGGGAGATTCAAGGAAAAATATTCTTAAAATAATCATACCTACTTATTTTAAATTTTTACCGACTAGCAGGGTAGAAAAAGTGCATGCTGACATTTTGTTCACCAAGGCACTGTCATCACCAAAAGTAGATACCCTCAGAACCTGATACAGAGTATCGAAGGGCATTACAAAAGAGATCTGAAATGGCAATATTCTAAAGATTGGGGGATGATATATTTGTAGTTACTAACAAAAGTTTCCACTGATGTACTGAGACTCTTTGGACTTTAAAATCTGGTTTCTCTGATTGTAGCTTAACAAAATTATTCCTGCATAAGGCACCTCCCAAGCAGGCAGTTGTGACTGAGTTTAGTGTCTAGCTTAATTCCAGAGCCTATTACATGGCTCAAAGCTTATCTGGACAGGGCAGTGGACAAGAAGTGTATGGCACAGACTGTGCTAACTACCATAACATCGATTCTCTCATTTAGCCTCAATTAAGAACCCAAACTTTCAGTTGGGTAATTGGTCACATAGCTGAGTGACTTTCTCAGCCTCCTTCAGTCGGTATAGATATGTGAACTAAGTTTCAGCCAATAAAATATACATGGAAGCAAAAGTCTGAGACTTCCAGAAAGTCTCCTTTAGAAGGGAGGAGAAGGAATAAGCCCAAGGTCACACAGCCTGGTAAATAGTGGAGCTGAGATTCAAACTGATAACTGTGATTCCTCTGTACACTAAGGGCCTGGTGAAATCTGGTGAACCATCTAGAGCAGAGTTTGGCAAGCTTAGATCTGCAAGCTAAGAATACTTTTTGCTTTTTTAAATGTTTGAAAACAAATCTAAAGAAAAATATTTTGTGACAATTACAGGGCCCATAAATCAAGTTTCATTGGAATACATCCACACTGATTCATTTACATATTATCTATGGTTGCTCTGACAATGACAGTGTTGCAGAGTTGTGACAAAGTTCCTATGGCCTACAAAGAAAAAAACATCTGGCTCTTAACATAATGTTACTGATCCTCGACCTAGAGAAAGGGAAGGGATTTGGTGCAAGAAAGAGGTGTGGTTGGGTAGAGAGGGACAGTGTAACTCTGGTGGCCATTCTGGAAGTCCAAGTGGGCCAGGGAATGTTTGTCTAGGAAATATCAGTTACTTATAAATATTTGTTCATTTCACAAAAGCATGGCCAATAAACACATAAAAAGATCCTCAGCATCAACAGCCATCAAAGAAATGTAAATTAAAGCCACAATGAGATACCACTACACACTTAACTAGAATGGCTATGTAGTGATGGTGAGAATGAGGAGCAGTAGAAACTCTCAATGCATTGCTGGCGGAAATGTAAAATAGTAATGCCACTCTGAGAAAACACTTTGGCGGTTTATTTTTCTTTCTTTTTAAATTTATTTATTGATTTTTTTTTTTTTAGAGAGAGAGGAGAGAGAGAACATGGATTTGTTTCACTTATTTATGCATTCATTGGTTCATTCTTGTATGTGCCCTGAAAGGAGATCACCTTGGTATGTTGGGATGATGCTCTAACCAATGTAAGCCAAGGCATTCCACTCCTAAGTATTTACCCAAGAGAAGTGAAAACATATGTCCAAACAAAGGCCAGCCAAAAAACTGGAAACAACCCAAATGTCCATCAATAGGTGAATACATAGACAAACAATGGCGTATTCATACAATGGAACTAAGCAGTAAAGCAAACTACTGATACATGGACAATACGGGTGAATTTCAAAAACATGATGCTAAATGAAAGAAGACTCAAAAGAGAACATACTGTATAATTCTTTGTTTGAAACTGCAGGAAAGACAAGTTTATTCAATGATGTTAGATGCTGGTCTCCTGGATATTACTCTCAATGGTTGCTCCGGCCATGGACTTGAGTGTGGAAAGGACTGAGTGCAAGGGGCACAAAGAAACCTTTTGTAGTGAAGGAAATGTTCTATATCTTGATTGTGATGATGGTTACCCTAGGTGTGTATATATTCGTCTAAATTTATTGAATGTATGCATGTTATTGTATGCAAATTACACCTTAATAAATTTGATTCTTTTAAAAAGGGGCCCACTTCTTCAGGGCCCAACAATGGGGAGGGCACTGACGCTGAGGATGGCTGTGAATTCATGCAGCCAGGAGAAATCCCCAGAGGCAGAAAAACAGATAAAAATGTGGTCTGCTCAACAGGTTTTTCTGAACCTAAAAGAGGCCTCAGACAAATTCCTCTTTATAGGCTCCTTGCCATGGGGCTGTCTCTTTGAGCCATGGAAGCCCCAAATTCTATCCTGTACCAAGGCTTACAAAGCTGCTAGAAATAAGGCCTTCAATACTTGAACCTCAGAAATTTCCTTACACTGAATAAAAAGTACTCACATCCTCTTATTCAATTCCTCTTAACGTACCAATCAGAAAACTGCCCGCTTGGAGTCTTCATCTAGCTTAGCTATCATTCCTTTTAAGTTTCTGTTGGATACAAAATGACAGAGACCACACACACACACACACACAAAGACATATATTTACCATCACTAAAAATGAAGTCATTTGGTTTCACAATAAGTCCCTATGGAAAACTTGACTCACTAAGGTAACTGGACCTACTCAATTTGAAATCGTGTCTTTGCTGGTAATTAAGTTTGGTTTAATCTCAGCTAAATCAAAGTGGTCATCCTTCCTCATTAAAAAACAAAAAACAAAAAGCAAAAAACACTAGCTGCTTGGAAGTAAAAAAAAGTAACATTCCAGCCAATCTGAGACTTAGAGGCAAAAGTCAGTAAAATTGGCACCTTTATTCTCCTTTTGGTAGATTTGAACAGTGGGAAGGTTGTGCCCTGGTCCCTGAAGGTATGCAGAAACAATGGCAGAAAGATCTTATCTGGGGATGGCCAGATAGAACAGAAAGTGTGCTTCAGGAATAACAGAAAAGCTTCTGTGAGGCTTCCACCACTGGAAGCCTGGGGCAACACCCAGGAGATAAGGGTTGTGCAGGCAGCCAAGGAGGGATTTAAGTTAACAGAACATTGTCTATTTTCAATCCTTTCCAGAGTAAAGAGAAAAGGCCACTTAATTTTGCCTCTCAATTGGGTTAGAACTTTAAAAAAAATTTTTAAATACCAGTTTCAAATATAACCAAGATAAATCTCTGAGAGAAATTACAATAAAATATGATGACTCTATTCCTAAAATAATGAGACAAATAGGAAAACATCTTCAAAGAAAGGTACTTGGGATAATAGGAAACAATAGAGAAATTTATGTCTGATCTGGAGTCTTTGAGCCAGTTGTGCAAATACAGGATAAAGGCCGGGACTCTGATCAGTGGGAGGAAAGAAGAAAAGGGGCTTATGAAAGGCCTCTCAGGAGACTTGCCCAACTGCAGAAGAGAACAGGATTTATAAAGCTATACATTGAATATTCAGTCTAGAATTCTAGTGAGTGAGGGTTTGAGGTCCTGGGACAAGTTTTCAAACGAAGCCAACAAAGAATGAAGAATTAATTCATAAACAAAAGAGCTCATGAAGACCCCTGGCAATAAGAAAGTGCCAATGCAGGAACCTCAAAGTACTGTCAAAGATTATTTCAAAGGAGAAAATGTAAAGCTTGTAAGAAGCCAAATAAATTTGCAGAATGTTGCACATTATGAAAGAAGCAGTAGAGTAGGAAATAAGAGCACAGGCTTCGATTTACAAAGTGAATCCTATCTGAGTTCTAACCCAAACTCTGTTATTTATCAGCAGTCTAGCTTTGGGCAATTTATATTAATCTATTTGAGCCTTGATCTCCTCTTCCACACACAAAGTATTTAAAGGAATTAAATGTATTGAGGATGCCCTGGTCTAGTGGCTCAGTTGGTTGGTGCATTGTCCCTGTACACCAAAAGTTGTGGATTCAATTCCTGGTCAGGGCACATACCTAGGTTGCAGGTTTGATCCCCAGTCAGGCTGCATGCGGGAGGCAACCAATTCATGTTTCTCACATCAATGTTTCTCTCTTTTCCCTTCCTCTCAAAGATCAATAAAAATATCCTCTGGCGAGGATTTTCTAAAAATTTATTGATGGAGAAAAAACACTTAGCATTGTGCCTGACACGTGTTAAATGCTCAATAAATAGTATCTATTATATTAAGAACTAGCATCTCACAGGCCGGGAAGGGAGCAGTACTAGTGCCATCTCAGAGGCTATTTTTTTGAAGAATGATGAAACATCATATTAATAAATGGTATTTGGATTTATTAGTGCCTTCATCACTTGCCTGTCTTTTGATCATTCATTTTTCCTTCATTCAACAAAGATTTTTCTAGTGCCTTTTATGTATCAGGCAATGTGTCAGCCACTGGTTACATGTATATTACACATTTGATTTAGGTTGTACTGTAGAAGGTCCATATTTCTGAGAACCATAGCTATAGAAAGTAAATAGGTTTTATTAACTAACCCTAAATCTCAATATCTTCTCATTGACACTGTTTTTTAAATAGTGTATAAATCTTTTTTGAAGCTGGAGATTGTCAATAATTTTTAGTGACAGTCTCCTCCTATATTATTTTTACACCTGATTTATCAGGAACTCCACTATTCATTCTTTCCATCCTCACTCCCATTTTCTCTGTTTTTCTGTGTTACCCAGTAGAAGATTCATTTATTTCAATTCCCAAACAGCTGAGTTTTCTTCTATTAGTAGGCAATTTTCCATGTCCCTTTAACCTTCTTTATTTGAAGAAATTCTAATATATTTTTTAAAAATGCTGTCTGTCAAGAGTGATTTTTTTTTAATCCTCACCTGAAGCCATGCCTATTTATTTTAGAGAGAGGGGATGGGAGAGAGGGAGAGAAACACTGATGTGAGAAACAGCAGTCTCCTCTTGTATGCACCCCAACCACTGATCAGTTGCCTCTCCTAAGCACCCTAACAAGGGACCCCTTATACACACCCCCACTGGACACTAAACCCATAACCCAGGCCATGTGCCCTGCCCATGTGCCCTGATCCTGAATTAAACCCATGACCTTTTGGTTGACTGGGTGATGTTACAACCAAGTGAGCCACAGCTGCGGGTGCAACAAGAGTAACTTCTTAATGAACCTAGTAAATCATGAGCTTTAAAAATGTGTGGTCCATTTGTAGAACATCAGCGTTATTTATTTTTAAATTAGCTTGTCCATAATCTCTCTCTGCTTTTGGTGTCCACTGCTCTGACCCAAGGATTGTTAGAAGACAATAGAGGCATTATAGTGGATCCTGTTTTTACCTACTCTAGCATCCATCTTCCCCTTCCTCCTAATAGAAGCTTGAATTCTTATGCACTCCTCCCCACCAAACATTTAAAGCTTACCTTCAACTAAAAAATGAGACTTAGAGGTCTGTAAGTAATTCATTCTTTGCCAATGCTTGGTTCAAAAATGGGCAGACCATCGTGTTGTTTGAGGATAAGATATTTTTTGTTGATTCTCCAAAATCTGTTTCTGATAATACCTCATGTTGTTGGCTTTTCCAGTCACAGCAGGACACTTAACTGATTGTCTCCAGAGAACAGTCTACAATTCTGGAATAATTCCTACATCCCCATACTGGTTCTAACTGAAAGTAGAAACCTCAACATACATACTATAAATATTGCTGCAACTTCTTTAGTTACACTATTTTACGCTTGTCCACTCTAAAACTTGAACACTTTTCTGTTCATTCACACACTTTCAAAAACATCTTTAAAATGTAGTTCATTTGCATCATTCATAACTCAGACACATTAATATTTGTACATTTGGAAGGATGGTATGGTTAATCACCTCAAGAGTGCTCACAAATATAATAAAAATATCAAAAAACATTTTTTCAACTTTTGCTAATACAAAAATCTCTCTATATAAAACAGTTTTCCTAGACTTCAGCCAGTTTAAAAAATAAAACCAGTTTGATTCCTTATTAAATCATTATGCCAGTATTTCAATTTTTACTCTACCTCTTCAAGGAAAAAAATATACTCCACACTTAATCACAATCAACACAGTTAACAAAAAAGATGTTGGGAAAGAAAAAACATGGTTTTATTACAGTACACTTCTGAATGCAAAAAATATTAGCAAATAATTTTTGTCCTGTTGATACTATTACATTTTATGTCAAATTCAAGTCAAATACAAATTTTAAAAAGTATTTATAATTAAGAAATTTAATTATACAGCAAATATTTACTGAGCATTTACTACATGCTAGGCACTGTTTTGAGTATTGGGATTCAGAGGCAAATAAGACAGAAAGATGTTTGTTTTATCTTGAATCATTTACATTAAAAATACATAAACCTGCGATAAAATATTATAAAGACACAGATGTCATAGAGTCAAGGTTGAAAAGCCCAGAGATCACCTATTGTATGTCATCAGTTACAAGGTGCACATTATTTTATATGTATTTTGACACCTCTGAAATCAGCCACATCTTACAATATGGGCAGACCAAGCAGCAATAGAGATGGAGTTGTCAAGGTTTGAGTATGTGCATCAAAATTTATGAAACAAGTGTCAGGGGCTGGGAAGAAAATCCGAGAGACAATGGTCAAGAATACTTTTAAGGATTCTTCATAAATTAAGATTCAATAAAACACAGGGTCCAGTAGAAGTAACGCCACTGAGTGTGGTTGGGAGGGTATGTGAATGTCTCACATAAAATGGACAGCAATTTGAACATTTCACCTAAAATGTCATATGGCGTGCTTGAGTATGATCTTGTTATGTTACAGAATTACATGCCTATGATTTTGCAATAAAAGATTTGGTATAGATTACTGGCTCACAAATAAGGGGCGTTATTTGTGCCGGGCCCTGTATAAGAATTTATAGTGTTCATTTCTTATAGGGGAGGAAAATGAAATTCAGAGAGGTTGAATGACTTGTTCTAATTCACAAAGCAGGGTAGGAAGGACTAGAGTCCAGGTCAGAGTACACTCTCAGGCTTTTTCTACCAAAGTCTTCAGTTATATGGAAGAAAAGACTCTAGACTATGGCTCTAGTTTTGGAACTTTATCCCTCTTTGCCTCAGTTTCTCCATCTATAAAACAGCAAGTTTAATAGACCTAACTGATAATGTTACTGTAAATATTCAGTGAGATGATGTGTGTATAAGCCTAACACAGATACTGGCCTATGGTAAGGGCTCCATAAAAATTAACTGAGCTACAAGTTCACATTTGGTAGGAAATAATTTAAAGTGATCAATTATCCCACAAATACTGCTCATAATATGAAGCCCACATCTAGTTATTTGACTAAAATACTGGAAAACTAAACAGACCGGTCAAATGTTTGAACTGATTAGTATAACAAAAATTTCCACCTTAACAAGTTTGTCCAGGTCCATATGGTATTGCGCCAAGACCTTACCTGCAAGAAAACATACAAAACGAATAAAGGCTATTTATGACCACTGATTTTTAAGCATGCTTATGTATACAAATGCATTTATAAACACAATCTCAAGTAGCACATCACCAAGAAAAAATATGTAAAGTGTGTAAATAGATTTTTTTGTTTCCTTTAAAATATTATTACAATCTGTATACATTAGTACTAGTACAACAACCACAGGTTTTGGAGGTTAAAATGTACCACAGGGAGACATGATTTGGCTAGAAAGTAAGAACTTGTTAGTGTGATATCTTTATACATCTTAACACACTTCATCCACTACCAACTCAGAGCTTTACACATAGTATATAATTGTATATAAGTAAATCCCAGGTGCTTTCTAATGTCATTTTGTTTTCTATTCACGAAATGAACAGAGAACGTGCTGGGAAGAAGTAAATGTCTAGATTTCTTATTTCCTTTTTTTAGCCTTTATAGGTGAGCTCTTCTAATTTTGAGAGTTTAAGTGAAAATCTAAATTATAGCACACTGTATTATAGAGCCAACCTGCTTTAAACATTAGTTTCTATATTTTTGTTTCTATAAACAAGTAATGTGTATTATACATTATCATGTTTAAAAAGTAATTTTAACTACCAGGAAATGTTAATGAATCAACTCACATTTTTTTTCATTTCACCCGATGGCAAAACTTACAGGGTACCCTGCAGTGAGGAAAACTAACTCAAATTAATATATCTATATCTATTAGTTGTTGCATTTTTCAGAAGCTTCTGGCAATTAAAGCCTCATCATTAGGTACAATTCTCTTGTCTTCAAGTTTCATCATGACGACTACACAGTAGCGAAGTTCAACTTCCTGGATATTTTAAGTATTAGCCTATTTTCTCAAAATGTTTTTTAAAAAATGCTTTTGGTAAAATCTCACCATTATCCAAATTTAAACCTTAAAGCCCACCACATGATTCAACTGTGAGTTTTCCCTATTAATTCTGAAACTTAAAACTAACATTATCCGTTTGCTTGGGATTATGAAGAAAGAAGAAAAACCAACCACAAACTTTACTATACAAATCGTAACTATTTTCCAGGGTCAAAATCTACTGTTGAGCATAGTTTGGTCGGCTGGGAAGAGCCCTGTGACCAAATCTCAGGCTCCACTGCGAGGACCATCTCAGGCAAAATGACCAGGGACCCAACTGGGCGGCGGCTGGAGCTGCACTTAGTGGGGCGTCCCCGGATCCTCCGCCGCCCGGCAATGCTCAGCGCGCCCCACCTATCTCCGTCCTAGATGCCCACCCCTTCCTCCTAGACCAGTCACCGTAAGCTTGACCATCTCCAGGGCTGAAAGGAGTGACGGGCACAAAAACCTGGCACACCAAGAAGGTCCGGGTAGGAAGCGAACCCCGCCCTGCCAAGAAGAGCGACTGGTCTAGAAAAACTTGGCGGCAGGTTAACAAGCAGCAGGGGGCGCGTCTTAAGACCATTTAGGGCATCTTGACACCCAGCAATCCATCTTTTGTCCTTTAGAGAGCCCTACTTAAAACCCCAAACTCTGAGGGCTTTCCGGGCAATTCTTGACTCCGTCTTCATTGCTGTTCCTCAGTGATGGCTTTCATGATAATTGCATCCGGGTACCGAGGAACGGTGACCGGATTCTCCCGGAAGTTACGCGACGCGGAGGGATCCGCGTTCCGCTGAGGGCGGCTGAAGTGAAGGCACTCCCGGAAGTAGGGCCGGTAGGGAAGCTGGCAGTGGCTGAGAAAGGTTGGCATTTTATTACAGCCTACTCGTTCTATTTCCTTTTTACCTGTCAGGCAATGTGCTTAATTGCAGCATTGCCATGCCATTTAGTCCTTTCTTCACAACAATCCCCGGAGTGAGAAATACCATTTCCATTTTCTATACGGAGAAACTAAGGCTAAGGGAGAGCCAGTGATTTGTCCAAGATTATAGACCTTGTATTTGGAGCTGGCCCAACTCCATCACTTTGGCTGCAGAACCTGTGCTTTCACCCTCTTCCGTTGCTTCCAGTTGGAAAAGTCCAAAACCCCGGTGCTTAGCATCCTGGTAAGCCACTTCTGCAAGGGCTATTCCATCTTCAGCTCAGTGTCCCGTTGCCCAGGGAGTGGGGCCAGGCACAGCCATTGTGCTCTTTACGCTGGACACACGACTAAACCGTGAATCTGAGTCATCTTCCCTAATACGATGACCTGAAATTTCATTTGGTCTCCTGCCTCTTGACTCTGCACGTGCAGAGTTGTTGGTTGTTTTTTTTTTCTTGCTGCTACCAAGGAAACTGAAACTGGCTCTGGGAAGCAGTTTTAACTGTTAGACACTTGTAAATTCAGGACTGTTCAGACAACTCGAGGCTTGTCACCATGTTAAAATACACTCTTTGGCCTTTACTAAGAACTGACTATTAAACTGGACTCTATACCAAATCAATTATGTTTCTTCCGATTTCCATATCTTCAGAATATGATTGAGAACCAATCCTTTGCTCTTAAGTCTACGTTAACCAGCTCTCAACGTGGGAATAGCTACGAAGGTCATAGTTTAGTAAAAACAAATTATGCATAATAAAAAGTACTAACAAACATCAAAATCAACAGTGATAAAATTTAAAGTGGTCATTTAATCTATTTATTTTCTTTCTATTTTCCATACCCGCTATAATATATTTTTAATATAGAAAAATAAATTGACCATGATAAAACATTCTTAATTGCCTGTCATTGCAATGAAGACAAAGGCGTGTCGTCACATTTTGACGAAGGACAGTCCTTGACACAAATCACACAGAGTAATCCTGTTTGGAAAAGCATTGGGCTTTTTGCCAGTGTTATCAAAATACAATTTGTGGTCAACAATCCTCACAGGAAAAATGAATCAAATGAGTAAAAGTTGTCTTTCATACAGTTCTGTATAAAAATAAATGACAATGAAAAATTTTTCTCAAAAAAAGAGGAGAAGGAGATTTGGGGCACTTGAAATTCAAGAGAAAAAATATAGAGAGCTATTTTTATTCTAACTTCTTCTTTGGGGTACAGATTTAAGCAATTTCAAGTTGAAAAATAGTCTTCATTCTCTATTCTATCACTATTCTATATGGTGCTGCTTATATTTATGATATTTGACAATTTAAAAAGTTACAACATATTGATTAATCAGAAAAGATATCTTCCTATATCTTTCTTACAACCCTGGAAGTTGAAAGATATTTTTGCTTAATATACAATTATAGACTATAAGTATATTTTTTCAGTCTTTTATGGGCAATGTACTATTGTGCCCTTAAGAAATCATCACTCAGTCTAATCGTTGCTTTTTTAAATAAAATGTGTCTTTTTTTTCTGACTGCATTTCAATTTTTCCCCCTCCTTTTTCTTCTCCTCTTCCTTTCTCCTCCTCCTCCTCCCCTCCTCTCTTGCTCATCTTCCTCCTTTTTATTCTTCAATTTCCCTGTATGTATGCTTCAGTTTTGCCATGTTGTCTCCAGTATAGATGTCTTTCTATATATCTTATTGTGGATTTACTGGACTTCCTGAATCTGAACAGTGGTGTCTTTTCATCAATTATAGCCATTTTTAGAGGTTGTTTCTTCTATTGACACTCCAGTATTTTCCTACATTCTTTTCTCCTGGGACTCTGACTGAAGTTCTGGAATTACCATTCTTCCTTGTATCTTAGTTCTTTTCATTGTTTATATCTCTTTGACTCTTAATGCTGCATTTAGTAAATATCATCAGATCTTTCATTTTATCACTTTCATGAGTTTCTAATATGTAGTTGAATACAATCCTTGAGATTTAATGTTCAATTAATATATCTTTATTTACTAGAAATTCTGCCTTGTAGTTTCTTAATTTATCTAATCAGTTTTGATAAACTCTTGGATTTTTTTTTTCCTGAGGGAATTTGTCAATTTTTAGCACACACAAACAAATTCATAACAGAAAGAACAAATTCGTAATCAGTCCCATTGGGCTAAGGGGACAAACAACTGGAATTTGAGGGACAAAATTCCATAGCAGAGAGATTAAAGGGAAAATGATTAGAAAAACCAGCATGTCATCTCCCCACAAGATATTCGTCAATTGCAAAGCTTTACATGCATAGGGTGAAATTCCAATAAACCCAGTATAAAAGTGGATCTTCGAGGCTAAAGAGATGAACAGAGATTCAGCAGCTGTAGGGTAACAGGGAGAAAGAGGATGGAAGTTAAGATTAGTAAAGGTGGTGAACCTATCTTAAGACCATAAACTTTTAGAAGAGAATGCAGGAAAACTGTATCTTAGAAGTAAAGACAAACAGATACATCAACTTTAACAAAGCCTAAAACCAAGCCTAGACACTATTAAGATGGTCTATGTGTACCATATCTGTTTGCCCCAAGAAAACTTAATGGGCTCAGGAAAGAATTGTGTCATTCAAAATTTTACATTAAAAAAAAAAAAACCCAGAAATTTATCTCTCATAGTTCTACGGGCTAGAAGTCCAAGATCAAGCTGTCATGGGTTTGACCTCATTCTGAGGCCTTTTTCCTTGGTGTGCAGATGGGCATCTTCTCACCAAGTCCTCAAGTGGTCTTTTCTCTGTGCATGTGCATCCCTGGTGTTAACATTTAACATTAAAAAATGATTTTACAGTGAGAGAGAAACTTGAGAGAGATAAAAAGAGAGAAAATAAATTTGTTGTTCTATTATTTATATATTCATTGGTTGATTCTTGTATGTACCCTGACCAGAGACTGAACCTGCAAACTTGATGTATCAGGTCAATGCTCTAACCAACAAAATTTCACATTTTTTAACACCCAGTGTCTGGCACTAAGTAAAAATTTTGAGGGATGCTATAGAAATGCCCAAATAACAAAATAAAACTTAATTAAAAAGAAATGGGAGAAATATCCTTACAGGTGATTCATATAATGGAGTTATGAGAAAATTTAAAATAAAAGTGATTATATAATGAAAATGGAGAAGAATACAGATAATTTCAGCTAACACTTGAAACCTATTTAAAAGATAAATGGTTTTTTATCAAATCTGTGTATTGCTTTGAGTAATATGGGCATTTTAGGTATGTTGATTCTTCCAATCCATGAACACAAATGGAATATGTTTCCATTTTATTGTGTCTTTTTCAATTTCTTTTAATAATGCTTTGTAGATTTCAGTATATATAGGTCCTTCACATCCTTTGTTAAGTATATTTCCAGGTATTTTATTCTTTTTGATGCAATTGCTGTTGTTGTTTATTCTTTTGTTGTTTGTTGTTTATTCTTTTGTTGAAATTGCAACAAAAAGAATTGTTTTTTCCATTTCTTTTCCTGAATTTCATTTTTAGCATATAGGAATACAGTGCATTTTCCGTACATTGATTTTGCATCCTGCAACTTCAACGTATCTTTTGCCTGATTCCTCTGGGTGGGACTTCCAGTACTATGTTGAGTAAGACTGGTGAGAATGAACATCCTTTATTTGTTTCTGATCTTAGAGGAAAAGTGGTCAGTTTTTCACCATTAAGTATGATATTAGATGAGGGCTTGTCATATGTGGCATTATGTTGAGATATGTCCCTTTGGTACTCTTTATTGAGTGTTTTAATCATAAATAGAGGTTGCATCTTATCAAATGCTTTTACTACATTGAGTGATATGATCATATGATTTTTATCCTATATTTTGTTAACATGATGTCTTACACTGACTGATTTGCATATGTTGAACCATCCTTGTGCCCCTGGAATGAAACCTGCTTCATTGTGATGTAGTATATTTTAAATGTATTATTGTATTCAATTTGCTAGTATTTTGTTTAGGATTTTTGCATCTGTATTCATCAAAAATATTGGTCTGTAGTTTTTTTTTTGACATTATCCTTTCCAGGTTTTGGTATCAGAGTTATGTTGGCCTCATAAAGTGTGTTAGTAAATATTGCCTCTTTTTCAATTTTTTGGAAGAGTTTGAGAAGAACAGATATCAAATCTTTGAATGTTTGATAGAATTTCACTAGTGAAACTTTGTATGGAACCACAAAAGACCCCCAAATAGCCAAAGCAATCCTGAGGAAAAAACAACAAAGCCAGAGATATCACATCCCTGACTTCAAATTATATTACAAAGTGATAAAAATAAAAAGAGTGTTGTATTGGGAGAAAAACAGATACATATATCAATGTAACAGAATTGAAAGCCCAGAAATAAACCCACATGTAAATGGGCATTTAATTTTTGACAAACCAAAAACATACAATGGAAAAAAGAAAGCCTCTTCAATAAATGGTTCTGGGAAAATTGGAAAGCCACATGCAAGAGAATGAAACTAAACTAGTGTTTGTCCCCATATAGAAAAATTAACTCAAAGTATATCAAAGACCTAAATATACACCTGAACAATAAATTACATAGAAGAATTACACAGAATAGAACATAGGTACTAAACTTATGGACCTTGATCTTAGAGATTTTATGAATTTGACCCCAAAGGCAAGAGAAATAAAGGTAAAAATAAATAAATGGGACTATATCAAACTAAAAAGCTTCTGCACAGCAAAAGAAACTGCTAATGAAACAAAAAGGCAACTAACCAAATGGGAGAAGATATTCGCAAACAACAGCTCTGACAAAGGTTTATATCCAAAATATATAATGAACTCATACAACTCAACACACATACATGCACACACCCCTTCAGTCCAATTAAAGAATGGGCAAAGGACCTGATTAGACACTTCTCCCAGGAAGACATACAAATGGCCAGCAGATATATGAAAAAATGCTCAACTTCACTAGCTATTAGGGAAATGCAAATCAAAACTACCATGAGTAACCACCACCTAACACCACCTAACCACCTTACACCTGTTAGAATGGCTATTACCAACAAGACAAGTAATAACAAGTGTTGGAGAGGTTGGAAAGAAAAAGGAACCCTCATTCACCGCTGATGGAAATGTAAACTGGTACAGCCACTGTGGAAAACAGTATGGAAGCTGCTAAAAACACTAAGAATAGAGTACCATACATCCTAGCAACCCTTCTTCTGGGTATCTACCTGAAAAAATTGAAAACATTTATTTACAAAGATATATACACTTCTATGTTCATTTTAGCATTATTTACAGTGGCCAAGACATGGAAACAACTAAGGTATCATTTCATAGATGGTTGGATAAAAACGATGTGGTGCATATATAAAATGGAATACTACTCAGACATAAGAAAGGATGAAATACTTCCATTCGTAATAACATGGATGGATTTTGAAAACATCATGCTAAGTGAGGTAAGTCAGACAGGAAAATTTAAAGACTATATGATTTCAGTCATATGTAGGATATTAAACTGAAAGTAATAAATGAACAAATAAGAAAAGCAAACAGAAACTCATAGATGCAGACAACAGTATGATGGTTACCGGCGGGTAGGGAGTGGTGGAGTGGGGAAGAGTAAAGGGGGTCAAATATATGGTGATAGAAGAAGATTTGACTTTGAGTGGTGGGCACAGAATGCAATATACAATGAGGTATCATAGAATTGTACACTTGAAACCTATAAAGTCTTATTAACCAATACCACCCCAATAAATTTAATTTAAAATAAATGAAAATAAAAGATCAAATAGTGATCTAGGAATGAAAAATTATAACTTTGAGAAATATCAATAAGTTGATGGGTTTAATAAGTGATTAAACACATCAAAACAGAGTAAGTTAACTAGAGGACAGGCAGGTAGAAAGCATCAAGATTAAAACAGAGAGAAAAGGATGAAACAACCATCACAAGGATAAGAACATATAGAACATAGTGAAGTGTTCTGATTTGTATGTAAACCTCAGAAGGAGAGGAAAGAATAAAATTACTAGCAATATTTGAGGACATATTGGCTAATATTTTTCCAAACTGACACAAATTATCAAATTTCAAAGGAGCAATGTTATGAGTAATGAATTGCTTTTCAATGGAATCAAGGAACTCAGAAGGCAATAGATGAACACCTTTAAATTGTTGAAGGAAGCTATTCATAAAGCTAGAATTCTATAACCAACAAAAAGAAAAAAAAGGTCCTTCAAAAGTAAAGCAAAATAAAAAATTAAAGCAAGGTAAGGACATTTTTAGACCCTCTCCCCTCCCCTGCAAAAAACCCTGAAAGAATGTATTTACAGCAGACTTTCTGTAGAAGAAATAATAAAAGAAGTTGTTCAGAGAGTAAATGCAATTGCAGATGGAAGTACAGAAATGCATAAAGGAATAAATATTTATGTAGTTCTTTCCCACATTGAATATGGTTGGCTTCTGTCACCAGTAGAATATTGTGTAAATGAGGGAATATGTGTGTAAATGAGGGAATATGACTTCTGAAACTGTCATGAAAGACAATATGGTTCCCATTTTGAATGCTCCTGGATTACTTGCTTTTGTGGAAGCCAGCCACTATGCCAGTAGGGCACTCAACCAGCCCTATGACATTGTATTGAACTCACCTCCTAATATTCAGCTCTATTTACCCTCTAGAAATGTGAGGAAGACACCCTGGTGGTAGTTCTTTAACCCTTGTCAAGTCTTCAAGTGACTGCAGTATTAGCAAGCATGTTGACTGCTATCTCCTGTGAGACTCTATGGCAGAAACACATAGCTAAACTACTTAGATCCCTTACTCTCACAGCTGTGTGAGAGAATTATGTTCATTGATTTCATCTGCTACTCTTTGAGATAATTTTTATGCATCTATCAATGGCTAATACATGAAATATTTCCAAAACTGAAGTATTTTTCTTTAAAAAAAAACATAAGCAGGATAAGTACAAGAAAATTAAGATAAACTCATAAGAACAAAACTGCTAAAGTCAAGGACAAAGGGAAAAAATTTAAAGCAAAATTATCTTCTTACAAAGGTTTTTAAAAAAAGACATTACTTTCAATTGAACAAAAATTTGATAAATAGCTCTTACTTCTCAGCAGAAAAAATGGAAACCAGAGGTGATATAAAGAAAACTTCAACATGGTTCAAGAAAATAACTGCCAACCTAGAATTTTATACTAAACAAAAATATCCTTCAGTAATGAAGATGAAACAAATATATTTACATTCAAACAAAAATTGAAAAAATTCACCCTGGCTGTTGTGGCTCAGTGGATTGAGTGCCAACCTGTGAACCAAGGGGTTGCCAGGGTGATTCCCAGTCTAGGGCACATGCCTGGGTTGTGGGCCAGGTCCGCAGTAGGGGGCATGTGAGAGGCAATCACACAGTGATGTTTCTCTCCCTCTCTAAAAATAAATAAAATCTTTTAAAAAATAAAAAATAGGTAAAAATGTGTTAAAAAATTGAAAAAATTCATCATGAACAAATCCATATTAAAGGACATAATAAAGGGTATTTCCTTTAGGCAGAAGAAAAAGGATCCCAGATGAAATCTTGGAGTTGCAGAACATTATGAAAGCAAATAAATCTGAATCAATTATGTATGTATAAAATAGTAATGATAATATCTTTTGGGGTTTAAAATATAAAGAAAATTAAAGTACAGGAACAACAATAGCATGTAAGTCAGGAATGATGGGATTGAACTGAGTAAGTGTTTTCATTGTCAAGGAGAAACATAAAATATTAATATAGATATTAGGCATTAATAAGTTTAAGGTGAATAAGATAAACTATAGGTAAAACACTCAAAGAAGAGTAAGAAATAAATAAACACCAAGGTGGTAAAAGACAGAAAGGAATAGCACAGCACCAAATCAATTCAAAAGAAGAAAAGGAAGGGAGAAATAGTAGCACAGAAAAGGTAGGACAAACAAAAAAAAGTAAGATTGTAAATTTAAGTTCACAAGGGGCTGAGAATATGTATTCACAACAATTTGTAAGAATTAGGGAGGAAAATGTGGGAAGAATTTCTCATCTTATATGAAGACTTATATAAAGTTACAGTGGTTAAGACTTTTATTGCTGCAAGTGTATAGAAATAGAACAATAGACCAGAAGAAGCAGTCTGGAAATATATCACATTATGTGCACACTTATGAAAAAGATGGTTCTGTAGAACAGTAATTAAAGGACTGTCATTACAATAATGAATGTTTGGAAAATTGAACATCTCTATATCAAACAAATGAAGCAACTCTTACTTCTAAATTTGAAAAGTAAGCAATAGCACTTCTGGAAAGTAATATATGAAAAGATCTTCCTTGGTGTGGAAACGTAATTCTTTTTAAAAAGATTTTGTATATTTATTTTTAGAGAGAGGTGAAGGGAAGGAGAAAAAAAGGGAGAGAAACATCGATGTGAGAGAGAAATATTCATCAGTTGCACATGCCCCGTTGGTGGAAACCAAACCCAACCTAGGAATGTTGGTTGGAATTTGCGGGATGACACACAACCAACAGAGCCATACTGGTCAGGGCTGTTGTGGGAACATAATTCTTAAACAACATAGAAAGACACTAACTCTAGAGGAAATTATGAATAAATGAACTACATTAAAATTTTAAAGTTCTGTTCATCAAAAGATACCATTAAAGGAAATCCTACCACTTGTTATAGCATGGATAGAGCTGGCAGATATTATGCTAAGTGAAATAAGTCAGTCACAAAAGGACAAATTCTGCATGGTTCCTTTTATATGGGGCACCTAAAATAGTCAAACATATAGATGTAAATAATAGAATAGTGGTTACCAGGGGATGCAGGGAGATCTAGGGAGTTCTTGTTCAATGGATATAAATTTACAGTTATACAAGATGAATAAGTGTCAGATATGCTGTACAACATAGTGCCTATAGTTATCAATATGGTATTTTGCACTTAAAATTTTGTTAAGAAGTTAAATCTCATATTAAGTGTTCTTCCACAAAACAAGACAAACCACAAAGGCAAACAAGAAAATCTTTGGTAGCGATAGATACGTTTATTACTTTAATGGGGTGGTAATAAATCACATGAGTGTGTACATGTGCACACTCACTAATTGTATACATTAATTATGTGCAGTTTTTGTGTACCAATTATGCCTCAATAAATCTGGGAAAAGGAGATTGAAATGAGAAGCCACAAAGAGGAAGACTATATTTACAATAAGTTTAATCTCTGGAGAACTCATATTCACAATACCATATCCAAAGAACTCCTGTAAATCAACCAAATGACAACCAAATAGAAAAATGGGCAAAAGACTTAGACACATCACAAAAGAGAATCCAACTAACTACTAAGTACATAGAAATAGCTCAACATCATTATTAAATAATACAATACAAATCTAACCATGGTGTCAAATATTGGTGTTCATGTAGAACCACTAGTACTCTCTCATATGTTACTGGTCAGAATGCAAACTAGTATAATCACTTTAGAGATGATGTGATAATATATAGTAAAATTAAATATACACAATCATATGACCTAGCAGGTTCACTGTTAGGTATATAGCCAACATAAATGTGCATATGTGCAATAAATTACATATATAAGAACACTCATAGAAGTATTATTTGTGATTATCCCAGGTTGGGAGCCATCTAAATGCCCATCAACAATAGAAAGGATAAATAAATCATAGTATATTAATAAAAGGTAACAGTTCACAGCAATTAAAAAATAATTATCTATTGCTACACAAGAAAATGGATGATTTAATGTTGAATGGATACACACACAAAAGCACGATCGTACTCTATGATTTTTGCTTACATAATATAAGAAGAAAGAAAGGCTGAACTAATTTATGGTGAGTAAAAGTCATAAAAGTGATTACCTCTGGGGAGAGGATAGTGTGTAGTGATTGGGAGGAGACATGAGAGTAGTTTCTGAGGTGCCAGCAACTTTTTGACCTCTGTTATGATTACACAGGTGTATTCACTTTGAGAAAATTCATTGCACCATACATTTGAGATTTGTTCACTCCTCTATATATTTTCTTGTATTATTATTTAATAATTTCATTTTTATTTTCTTATTTTCTGGAACCCCTATTAATTGGATATTAGATTTTAATTTTTTACATTTTTTATTTTTTTAATTCTGATTTTTCTATTTTGGGGTGACATTTTTACAATTTTATTTTCAAAACTGTTAATTGAATAATTTAGAGCATGTTTTTTGATTTTCAAGAGCTCTTTCTTGCCTCAAGAGATTCCCTTTACATAGTATTTCTGTTCTTCTTTCATAGATACAATATCTTTTATCTATCTGGGTATATTATAGTTGCTTACTAGTTTGCTTTCTTCTGCTTGCTCTATAAACTTCCTTCAAAGCTACTTTTTCTGTTATGTTGCCCTCTCACTAGCGGACATTTTTTCATTGCTTATAGGGAGAGAGGAAGGGTGAAAGGAAGGGAGAGATAGAAACAATGATGCAAGAGACAAGAATCAATTGGTTGTCTCCTGTATGGGGGGATCATATGCTATGCGCAGGGACCAGCTTCCTAACTACAGCCTAGGTGTGTGCCTAACAAGGAATCAACTGGCAACTTTTCAGTTATGGGCTGATGTCCAACCAACTGAGCTACACTGGCAAGGGCTGCTTTTGTTCACAACAAAAAAATTTATATATTTTTAGAGATTTTTCTTAAATTTCTTGTTATTCTTGGCTCCCTAAAATTATATTTAAAAATGAGGCAATTAATTAAACATTGATTGGGTTGGTTATTTTATTGTGGAGTCTTAAAGTTTTATTACAAGACCCCTAAATGTCAATCTCTATGAGTATTTTTCTTGAATTCTTCTACTTCACTATAGAAAGAAAAGGCACTGGTGTAATTTTAGTCTACATATGGGCTTTATTTTTCATCTCAATCTGTTGGCTCTCAGCCCTTTGTCCTGTGGGCCAGTTCCTTTTGCATATTCCTGGTTTCCTGGTTTTGGGGAACATTGGCTATCTTGGTAATAGGATTAAAGTGAAGACACAAGGTCTATGGACATATTCCTTACTCTCAGTTGATTTATTCAGTAAATGCAAAATTGATCCTCAGGATAATGTCTTCCTTTTCTGCTGTGGGGAAATCCTCTCCTGTTAGGAAATCAATGAAATAAAATATGGTTTGGTTATGGGATCTCCTTCAGCTTCCTTCTCTTCCCTGTATGCCAACCTAAAAAAATTTTTACTATGGAAAATATAAAAATGTAATTCATACACAAAAAAATAGACAGAATTTTATAATGGTTTCTTCAGTCCCCATCTTCCAGGATCAACAATTATCAACTCAGGCCAATCTTTCTCTACCCTCACCTACAACTCTACCTCATCATTTTGAAATGAATCTGGGACATATTATCAATTTCACCTGTAATTCTTTTGGTATATATCTTTAAATAATAACAGTTAAAACATAACAATATATACATTACACTTAAATATTAACAAAATGATTCTTAATATCATTCAATATTCCCAGTCTTCAATTTTCAAACTGTCTCATGCAAGCCATAAATGTGTTTTTGTCTGTGTGCTTGAATCAGGAGCCAAGTAACTGATTTCCAAAAACAGTGATTAACTGATATATATATTTAGAGTCTCTTATCATTGATAGGGTTCCCTTCCATCTTTTTTTTTGTTTGGTTGAGAGAACAAGCTACTTGCCTTGCGCAGTTTCCTAAAGCTCATTAAATTGCTCTGTTGAGTCATTAAATCATTTAGATATAAAAAATTCTCCCATTGAACTGGTGACTCCTTGAGGGATAATGCTTTATTTATTATAGCATAGTTTCTGGCACATAACAGATGTTCAAGAAAGTGTCTGCTGAATAGATATTAAAGAAAAAAACATTACAAAGGATATTGGGGAAGATAATACCTGAAGCTTATGTTGAATTGATAGATTGCAGAGAGTAAATCAGCTATAATATTCTTGCCCAAGCAGTGTGATCACTTTAAGCTAGATCACCCAGGCTCTTTGTATCTGTAAATACAAATCCAGTTCCGGTTGCACTTGATTATATTGTTGGAGGTAGGGAGTCTGGACTTTAGTTGAGAGATCCGCAAAAGGGAGAGAGCCATGTTAAAGAGACTCTTGCCCTTCAAATTAATATCATGTAATTCTTTAATTATGATTGTAAAAGTTACTATTTATATAATGCTTATGTAGTGATATACCAAGCTATCTATTACTAAAAGCATGCTTACATTTTTTTAAAAAATGCATATATGTTTGTTGTAACCTTATTGTGATATGGTGTTTTCTGTAATTCAGAGGTGTGAATCCCTAGCGTGAAGTGTAACATATATATATAAAAACATATATATGCATATATATATATTTTAGGAGAAAATTTCACGGTCTTGAAATGATTTGCTTTTTGATACAATGTCCATGAATTATATATTGAAAAGCAGATGAAGGTTTGTAATTAGGATGGAACATTTGTGATTATCACTACCATCATTACCTCTACCATCTGCGCTATGGGTGCGGTGGAGTTGAATACTCTTACCAGTCTATGAACTCTGTTAGTTATGCATTGCATAACTCTGTGAAGCTCAGAGGTTAAGTACCCTCAGCTAGTAAATTGTACACTCAGATCTTCGAAGGAATCAGCTATTTAAAGCATTAATTTAGATCCCCTTATCCCCATTAACTATCTTTCTCAAATACAAAATATTCCAGAAACCTTTCTTAAGCTATGATTTAACTTTTGCTCCTTTGTATTCTTTCTCTCTTTTAATCAACTTCTTTCCTTATTTTCTGTTTTACTCCATTTATCTGTGCTATCTTCAATGTTTAAAATCTAAAAAGGGGGAAGAGAGTGGATGGGGATTTTGTTATGCAGAGGAAGAAAAGGAAGAAGAGATAAGGTTGAGGCTGATTAACTTTACTTAAAAACATGTACACACACTCCAATTCTTCCATAACACAAATGCAGGTTTGCAAGGTTTTGTTTTGTATGTAAGTACAAATGATATATATAAATAATACATGTAAGTAAATGAATATATAAGTAAGAATGAAGTTATAACATGAATACTGAGAGGAGAGGGGTGCAATTTTTTAATCTGAAAAACAAAAATTACATTAACACTCAAAACAAACAACTCTGCAAGTTCCCAACAATCATCTTTTTTTGATATTAAAAAAAAAATTCTTATCCTCTTTTCCTCTGTGATGTGTGTGCATGCCTTGCATGGGCATGAAGACCAGAGCAAGGGGGGATGTTATTTAATGCAAAATAAAATCCATTACATCATTCCATAATGGTATCCTTTTTAGTATTTACTGAAGGTTCCTCCTGGTGTGCTTTATAAAGACATTCCAGCACAGGATATAAGAACACTTCTACTGTTGATTACCTCTCATTTGCTTTTTTTCTGTAGGAATCACATAGGCTAACATACACAGTGAGTGACAAGAAGAACTCCCCGAAGACAAAGTGAGGCTATTTCAGTGGACTTTTTATTAAAACATGGAGAAAGTCTTGCGTATGGCTACAGGTCAATATTTTCAAAAGCATACTCTAAGACAATGAAAAATGTTTATGATAAACATTTTTTTCAATTATAAACTCCACGTATACTTACTAAAAAAAATGGGACATAAAAAGACAAAAAATTCTATTGTAGTTTCATTTTTAATATTTTGGTATACTCCTCCTCCCCAGTTGGGTTTTTGTTGTTTGTTTTCACAATTTCTGCCGTATCTTTTCTTTTTTAAGGTAAAATAATTTGTGTAAAAATTTTGTTCAATTAATAAGTTGGATTTCAGAAATGCTCCAACGGAGAAACTAGGAGCCATACTGGTCTTTAGGGGAAACCCAGTAATACTATTAATTGACTTCTTTGTCCAACCCTGTTGTGGGCCAAATGAGGGCCGACGAATTCCTTCGATGGGGATGACAGCCTCCCTTGTTGTAATAGTAGTTTTCAGATCAGTTATTAAATATGTACATGTGTGGAGTCCACTACTTCTTCCACAGCTGCTTGTGGCATCTTCCTTCATTGACAAGGGCTGCAAAAACGTACGTCTCAAAAGCAAAGGGTGGGGAGACGCCATTTGCAAAGCCGGAAATGATTAAAATATCAGGATTGAGACCATTCCCAGTCAGCAAGGGCTTGCCAATAGCACAGTTCCTGCTTCTGGTGTCTACTCTGAAGAGCAAGAGCACAGAGAGGCTGCCTGTCTACTATTCCACTGGAAGTAGGATTTCTGCAGCTACTGGTGAGCAAAGGGGGAGAGTGAGTCCCTGCAGGGGCGGGTACCAAGCAACCGCGCCAACTTGAGAGGTCAGCGGCCAGCCCAACTCAATGGCCTAGTCTCGCCAGAGACAGGCGCGGGCCCTGCCGGCCTCCGTCCTCTTCCGCTTGCTCCAGGTGCACCGCGGATCCATCCGCCGTAGCGAGCGCTCACGGTAGCGCGGCGATCGGCTTTTCGGAAATACCCGGATGGAAATGTAATGGCCGCCGTCAGGGACTCACAGGCAATGGGGACCACGACAGGTATTCCCTGTGAGCGGGGCCGCCCAGACTTGTTAGGATGGCTGGACTTCTAGAGGGACAGCTAGGGGGCAAAGGGCGAGTTTGTGGGGTGTCAGGTTCCCCTCCGAACCGGCTCAGGGATCCGCCTCTTGAGATAGGAAGCTCCTGTTAAATAGTCCCGGCCATTCAGTGCTTTCGCCTAACTTGCTGCAAAGTTTTTCTAGGTAAGTCGGCCTTTTCAGTCGCTTCTCTTGCAGGTTGCTAGAGCTAACCCTAGCCATGCTTGTTTTACGTCGGGGGTTTTGCAGCTCTTCTCTGTCTCCAGCCTAGGAGCTAGAGCGGGAGCGCGATATGGTATGCCTCCGCGCGCCTGAGGGGCAGTGGAACCCCGGAGGAAGGGGCGGATCGGGCGCGGTGTTTGGGACGGAGTGGGGCGCGCGGCGCTCGAAGCACCCACTCGGCTCGTCCCGGGGCTGGTGGAGACAGCATGGGCACCCCTCGGACCGCGCCCCTCGAGCTGTAGGTTCGCAGTGCCACCGCACCCCAACTCGACGGCGTCCCCATTGTGGGTCCAGTCTATGGTCTTTGGAGGTCTCTTCTTGCAGATATGCTCAGTTCTCTGGTGCGCGTTCCCTCCTCGGAGTTGGCCAAAGTCGCTCTTCCCTGCAAACCTCAACCACACCCCGTGGCAGATGGATTTCTTTGTAACTGGCTTTCTCACTTGTAGGGTCCATTTTGAGTCTCTTCTTAACATGGTGTCCTCATTGTCAAGTAGTGTCTTCCTAGATGGCTATGGTAACTGAGAATAATATATAGGGCGAATGTATATGGGGTAAAATGTGTAACTCTTAAGTAGACCAACAAGAACAGATATGGTAGCTTGGAGGTTCAAAATGCTAAAGTTAAAGGTTCAGTTCTTTTTAGGTTTACATTTGAAGACGTTTAGGGTTTGTGAGGTATTTTAGCGAAAACATGCGTTGCGTATGTTTGGTTATCAAAAGTTTAAGAATCCCTAAATAAAGCCAGTGTTTAAGGAATTCTTGAGGATGTTGAAGTTTTTATGAGTGGCACAATGATGAAACATGAAGACATCAAGCTGTACATTAGGGTAGGAATTTCATGAACTTGAATAGCTGTGTGTTAGGCGTACTTTAAATTGTTGAATTGGTTTTTATGCAGCAGTAGATCTGGTTTGAGTGTACTATGAAGTTAATGCCCTCGGGTTGAATAGATAGAAACCATTAAAATCGATTGAGTGAAATACCTTAACATTTTTCAGAGTTTAATTGCTAATCAATAGAAGTGGGTTCCTCTGAAACTCTTAGAGGCGTTGCATTGTGTTAACATTTGTAGGATATTAGTATTTCATAGGGAGGGTAAGATAGTGGGCCATGCTAATTTTTGTTAAGCTTGCCATAACTGATAGTCCCTCATCTAGAAAATTGTTAACAAAAGGGAAGGAAGGTTTAAAATACAGGTATTTAACAACATGTTTTGCACATTCAAATTTTTTCTTATTTGTTGCCATCAGAGTAAATAGAAATACCAATTCAAAGCACTTTATATCTGGTTTTATGGAAGAATTAAAGGACGGCAACCACATTGAATACCTACAGTGCACATTGATATGAGCTTTTAAAGTGCTTGAGGTTTTTATCATTATTACACTTCAAATCCTAGCCTCTCCTCTCTGGTAGTAGTATATTGAGATCCCAAAAGTTTTCGTCTCTTGAAACATACCAGATGGGATATAGTTTAGCATAAATGTACAGTTTGACTTTAAAATATATTTTCCACATGCCCTTTAATGTACTTTTATTGCTTATTTTTCTGTTTGGAATTGTTGTTATTGAAGCATTGTATACTTTATTAAGTGAAGCATCATTTAATTTGACTTTTTTTTCTTTAAATGATGAAAGACTTGAATCTTGCTCAGTTTCCATTAGGTACTCTACTAAAAGTTTTTTTGGCAGAGCACTATACACAGAAGAAAAATTATAAAGTTGAAATTTTTATTAATTATCTGATCAAAGATGTGAAGGCTATGAGTATTTCACTTCTGTATGGGGTATTGGCTTCAAGTGGTGAGCAGCTTTCATGGGATGTTAGATACCAGAAATGGGTATTAAGAGGGAGCATTGTGGTAGGACAGCTGGATTGGAATTAGATCCAGATTCTGGTTCTAACTTTGTGAATTAGAGCAAGACTCATTTTCCCTATCTTGTGATAAATGAAGATACTAGATTAATTCTAAGCTACCTTCTAAACTTTAAGTTTTTTGACGTTTGTAAATTCGTGACTTTGTCACTGGGTATCAATGATGGCTTATTTGCCTAAGTGCAGGGAAGTTTTTATTCTAAACTTATACACATAAATTGAATATGAAGCATAACTGAATCGAGAGTATTAAAATATTTTACTAATAGTTTTTGCAGTCAGAGTTTTAAAATCTTGGTCTTCATTTCCAGATATCATCTCTTTTGATCACTGTTCCTGATTGTGGCTTCATGCAAGCTTTAACTTGTGTGCCTTTTGTTCCTTGAAGAAAGAGGTATGGTAAAGATTGAAGTACTATTTTATATAGAAAAGTAGTAAGTTAATATGTTTTAATCTTGGACAAAAAAAATAGTTGTGTATATGAGTTTTCATAAATTATAATTTTATTTTTGGCTTAAAATACACATGGTTTTTCATTAAAATATAAGCAGAAAAGTAGTTTTTGGTTTTAGTGTTTATTAACATTTCATTAGAGATCTAAAGATGATTTTAACTATATTATCCTTATAAATATAAAGATGGCATTAAGGGCTTTGGGGAATAAATGATGGAGATAAATATGGTAGGAACATGTTTTGAAGCTATATGAATGGCCAGAAGAATGTTTGTGTTTTTCTGTAGTAGGGCAAAGTAATGCACCTGAAGGAAAATTGTTTAGTATGATTAATGGCATTGGCATTATGAGTCAGAAAAGGGACTTGGGAATCACTATAGATTTAGAACTGGTTTTCTGGAGACATTCATCTGAATATCTTGGTGTGGACAGAAAGAACGGGGAAAAATCAGCCAACAAATACATGGTATTCTAAGGAAAGTTTTGCAAACTCAATGTTTTTAAACACGAGTTTCTTGCTGTTTGTACCTATGATACCACAGTGTCATAATTTCCCTCACCAAATGCAATAAATATCCGCAGAAGTATAACCCTAAATTATACACAGAAGTATATTCCTACATTAGGATTAAGAATATGTATGTAACTACTAAAAGTAGCTGAAATAGACAACACCAACTTAAATTATTACTTTAATTCCATGAACTTTACTAGTAGGTGGGTTTTTTTCACAGCCATTTCCACAAAGGCATGCACTTTTAATTTTATTAGCAGTTGATGTCTAACTACTATGCATAGAGAGCAACAAGCTGAATTGAGATACCAGGTTTTCATTTATGTTCATTTACCTGCTTAATTTCTTCCTACATAACGTTTATTTGACCTCTTACCATGAGATTCATATTGGTACTGTGTTAATCTGGAATAGAGAAAGTAAATGCCGAGTGCTAAGAATTTCTTTACTGTGTTTGATCTAAACTACTCATAAAAAGTAATGTGTTGAAGAATGAAAACTTCAAATACAGTGAACTAAACAAGAGGCTGCTGTATGATGACTGACTAAAATGATTTGGATTATTCTATCTTTAAAAACTGAGCAAAGTTTGACTAAAAATTTAAAATTGTAATAGGTATGACTGTATGAAACAGGTGTCTCAATATTAGAATAAAGGTGCATGGCTTGAAGCTTAAGAAATTCGGTGGTCTTCACATGGGTCTCATTTCAAGAAGTGGTAGTAGTAACAGCAGCTGAAAACAAATACTGGCTTTCAGAAAGCCAAATTATTTATTTATTTATTTATTTGTCCTCACCTGGGGACATATTCGTTTATTTTAGAGAGAGGGGAAAGGAGGGAGGGAGAGAAGAAAACATCCATGTAAGAGAAATACTGGTTTGTTACCTCTTGTATGCGCCCCAGCCGGGGACTGAATCTGCAACTTAGGCATGTGCCCTGACCAGGACTCAAACCTATTACCTTACAGTTCACAGGACAGTGCTCCAACCAACTGATCCACACCAACCAGAGTAAAAAGTCAAATAATTTTAAAATGTAGTAAAATCATCACCAGTTAAAATTGGGTTGTTGGAGGTTGTGTCTGGTAGAAGATCTATCTATAATTTTTATTACCTCAGTATATCTTCATTTTGGGGAACCATTCCTTTCTATTGTAAGTAGTTGGTGGGCTTTCAGTCTTACAGTTTTATAACCCAAGCCTAGTCATCCCTCTTGCAACAGTGATTTCCTGTTACTCTAACACAATATAACATCAATTCCTTTGAAATTGATGTATGAATGCAAGAAGCTCCTTTCTCTCTCAAGTTAATTTGGGAGGGTGCGAGTGACATTCTTTCTCATATGTATGAGAACCTCATCTGTAGTAGGAAAAAGTGAAGCCATATAGAAATGGAAGATGGATGGAGATAGAGTGCCGTTTTCAGTCAGGGTATGGTATGAGATTTCAGCCTCTATCTTTTAATTTTGCCAGCTACCCTGATGTCCTTCCCAGTCCTTTGGGCCAAAATTCTGTATATAAAGTAGTTTGAATTGGATTATAGCAGAATGAATTTAAGACCTATAACTTCAAGTTGATCATTCACATCCATCAACAATTTGCCCTTTTCCTCCCCACCTTATAAAAGATGGCATTTGTTCATTCATCATTCATGCATGCCTGTATTCCTTTCTTCATTACACCTTTCATTTATTGTCTATTGTGTACAAGTGTGTGCAGCTGCCTAGTCAGTCAAGGATTATACATACTAGGCTGAGTGGATTTTGGATTTTCTCTAATATAAGCACATTTTTGTATACTTAAGTTACACAGATCAACAAGCATGTGTTGAGAATAATCAGTGCTGTGCTTAGCATTTTAGTAATATGTAAGAATAAGAGTTTTTGACCTTCAAAGTGCTTATAGTTTAGTAAAGGTACCCAGATTAGTGTACATGAAATGCAACATAAATATCTAAAACAGATAAGTGAATGCATACTTGTATAGTATGGATTTTAAGTCTGAATTCTGATAGGAAAGAAATTAGTTAGGGCTGGTCCAGTCTAGGAAGATTTCTTAAAGAAGGTATAACTTCAAATGAATTTTGACTTAACGAGGCAGTTTTTGATAGGCACAGAGAATAAATAAAGGATAGAGTTGAAAATGATTAAGTCCAGTGGTCAATTCTCAGTCCTCATCTTTCTTGACAGAGTTGATCAATCCCTGACCTTGGGAACACTTTCCTCACTTCGCTTTCGGGATACCGATTTCCTGATTTACCTTCAGTCTCACTGGCCATTCCTTTCAGTTTTGCTAGCTGGTTCTCCTCTTTTTCCTCTAAACATTATAATACAGGCTCACGCCTTAGAACTTCTCTGTTTATTAGCCCCTTGGATGATATCATTTAGTTCTCTATACTAAATGCATATACACAACAATGTACGCACACGAGTGACTACCAGAATTTTATCTGACGCCTGGACCTCTGTATTTTATATTCAGCTACACATTCATTTCCACTTGATTGTCAACTAGATATCCCAAATCCTATGTGGCTGAACTCAACTTTTGATATACTTGTCAAACCTGCTATTCCCACACAGGCTTTTCTAGCTTAATAGTAAATAGCAACTTATTTATTCCTGTTGTTGAGGTCAGAATTTTTAGAATTATCTTTGACATGTTTCCTTCTCTCATATGCCAAATTTAGTCTGTCAGAAAATCCCATGGGCTCTGTCTTCAAAATATGTAGAGTCTGACCATGCCTCATTGTCTCCACTAACACTCCATCATCTCTTACCTGTGTAATTGCAGTGTAATAATCTCCAAACTAGTATCCTTCCTTCCACTCTTACCTTCCTCCCAAAAACTCTGTTCTTAACAAAGCCAAAGTGATCTCTTTAAAAATACAGTTTAGCTCATGTTACTTCTCTACCCAAAATGCTCCAGTACATTCCCATCTTGTTTATAATAAAACCAAAATCCTTACCGTGTCCTCCAAGCCTTGTTTCAGCCCCCATGTTACTTTGACATCATGTATCCCTTTCCCTATGCTGCTCTCTGTTCCAGGCATACTGAACTTCTTGCTACCCTCTGAACATGTTAGGCATGCTCTTCACTCAGGCTGTTAGCACTTACTTCTTTTCTTGGAATGATGTCTGCTTCAGTTCCGTAAGATCTTGGCTCAAATAAGATCTTTTCAAGTGAGGTGTCCCTGGCTTAGTATCTAAAATGGCAACTTTCTGGTTCTGCCTATTTCCCGCTGCTTTTTATTTTTCCACAGCATGGGTCATTTTTGAATATATTATATAATTTACTTACTTTGTTTAGTATTTAAGTAACCACTAAAGTGTTAGCTTCATGAGGGGAGGGATTTTTTTTATCTGTTCTGTTCACTGCTGTGTTCCCAGTGCTTAGAACAAAGATTGGCACGGATTTGCTGCTATCTGCAAGCCCACTGCTACGCTAGGTGCTGGTGACATAGCAAAGAATGTGACAGATGTGGTCCTTATACTTTTGCAGCTTTTATTTCAGTGGTAGAGAGAGATAGAAAATAAATTGGCAAATGAAATGCTGCCAGAGAAAAGTATTATGAAAAAGAAATACAAGGGATAAAATAGAGAACAATTTTTTTCTGCGTGAGGTAGGGGCTGGTTTATAGGTTAGAGAACCTTCCTGAGGTGGAAACGTTTGAGCTGAGACCTAAAAAATGAGAAGGATATAGCCTTATGAAGAATATTTTGAGCAGGGAACAAAGGCCTGAGATAGGGAGTATTTGAGGAGCTGAGAGTGTATTTTTGGTTGCTTTCTGGAGTATATTCACAGGTGGGGAAAGTGGTCTGAGATACAGTTGAAGAGAAAGGTCCAGGATTAGTTGTCGCTGGTCTTTGCAGGCCTTGACAAAGAGATTAAATTTAATTTGAAGTGCCTTGGGAAGCCATTAAGGATTTTTAAGCTGAGGAAATTGATCTACTTATATTAAGATCACTCTTACTCCTGTGTGGAGACTGGAGTCAGAGGAGGGTGGTGGGCAAAAGGAAGGCATGGAATGCCATTTAGTGAGACTATTCAGTCCAAGTTAGAGATGACAGTGGGCTAAAATGATTACAGTGGAGATGGAGAGAAGAATTCAAGATGTATTTTGGAGATAAAATTGACAGGACTTGCTTACGGATTAATGTGGAAAATAAGGAAAACGGAAGTCGAGAATGATTGGTAACTGGATGGGTTGTGGTGCCATATATAAGACAGGGGGGCCTGGAGAGTAGAATTTGTTTTCATAAAGAGAGAGTATTTATAGAGCTGGAGAAAAATTGAACAGAAAGCTGAGAGGAAATGCATTGCATGTTCTCCTAACCAAGGAGCAATGAATCTCTTGAAGCCCCTCACCCCCATCCCACGCATGTGTTCCGAATCTTAATTCTGCCTCCTTTCCTAAATCACTGTCACAGCGAAGTGACAAACAGGGAAAAAGGAATGAGAGATGGTTATCTTTCTCCTCATTCTGAATCCAGTGGTCTTGATTTCACCTTGGACAGATTATTTTTTATTTTTCTACTAATGTCTACGTAATAAAAATGTGTTTTCTAACTTTGTGTATTTTAAATCAAACTTCATTGCAGTAAGAAAAGTTTATATGATCTGTGGCATTTGCTATAAAATGATTTAATCTGAAATCACAGAAAGTCAAATAATTGAGTTGAAAATAAAAGAATAAGTGAATTAAGAATGTGTTAGGTACCTGTGTGTCCAGTCTTCTTGGTTTTTGTAGGGGGTAAATGAGAACTATGACACAGAATTTACCTTCAGGAAGCTTATGAATTATCTTGTGAGGTAACGCTTTAAAAAAATGAAATGATATAACTATAAAACAGTTTGTAATAAAGTGGCGATTAGTGGCTATCCTTTAAATGAATATTCAGAGAAGGGAGAGATTAGGGTGTTTTTACAGAAGATTTCATGTCCTTATAGGAGGTAGAGTTAGAAAGGAAGTTTGACCAGTATTGAAGTAAGAGAAAGAGAAGGGATGACAAACCTGGCGAGAGGACAAGGTAAGAACAAAGGTAAACAGGTGTGTGTGTTTGGGGGGGGGCACAGGAAACATCTTATATGTTGAGCACTTCACACACACACACACACACACACACACACACACACACACGGCAAAGTTTCAGAGAGTAATAAGAAATCAGATTCACCTGAACCAGGAACGGTTTTTGTATTTTAATTTTTAATTTTCTTTCATAATTCATACTCATTCATAACTGAACTTTTTCTTAATTGTATACCATTGCTCACCTATCTGAAATGTTATGTGTCTCACTTGTACACTAGCATTTTCAGCTTTTGTAAATCTGTACTTAGTTGTATTTGCATAATTAGCTCTTCTTTTCTTTTTTGCTGTAAGTTGCTCATTAGGCCACAGCAATTGGAAGGGAGCTGGCTTTCATTGTATACATAAATTCTACAAAATTTATTTTACTTGTTTAAAATATGATAGGCATTATTCTCTCAGGTTAACTTTGAAAAAACTTAAAACAGCTACCAAAAAAACAAGCCAACCCCAAAACCCAAATCTTTGTCGCATGTCATAAAAAGATAAGTTTTCTTGAGGGCACTAAAATAGCTTCTGCCTTGAAAATAAAGAGTTTTAGGGGGTTTTTGTGTGTTCTAGGTTTCTTTTAGGCAGAACCTCATATTTTTCAGTAAGCTTTTCTTGCTGCATGCTGCTTTTGTTCTGTATCCATTTATATATTCGTTTGACCGTTTTCCATTCAATTATCTCTGCAGAAAAAATTTGATGACTCAAGGAATGCAGAGGTTATAAAAATAATGATTAATTAGTTTTCCTATCTGTATTATGACTAGTTAAGTTACAGAGCTACATGCTGAGTCACAAATGGGGTAAGCTAAAATTAGAGTTTTTTAGTTCTTTGTTTAATGTTTAAGCAACTGGAATGTAGTGAATAGCACATAGATTCCTTTTTATACTGTTTTGCTAAAACTAAAGACTATAGAACATCTTTGCTTTTTAATCTGTTGTAGAAAGCAGACAAAACTCTAGGAGTGGTACTTTTTAATTTACTTATTCAAGTCTTCCTTATCCTTGCCCTTTTACTTTAGGAATTATCTTTTTAAAATATCTTGGTACCTACTGTGCAATTCCTAACCCATGCTAACACTGCCAGTTCTCCGGATCCTTGCTTTTTATTTGGATGTCACTTAATCCTTTATTTTTTTTCCTTTTTCTCTACCATATCTTCCTTGCTTTTTAGTACCATTCTAATATTTCTAAAATAGTACTTTTATAACTTCTCGCTGCTCGAGAACTAACATTTGTTCCTGGTTACCTTTTATTTCAATTTCAGATCTGTTCTCTATACTCTGTTCTCACTTAAATCTTCATTATACATTCTCTCTTTGATCTAGATTCTGCAGTGGCATAAGAAAAAAATGCTTTTCTCCCAGTGTTTCTTTAGTCTTTTTTTTTCTGGTCTACGTAAGCTTTTGCTCCTTTCTTACATGTTTAAATCTCGCTGTTTAAAGGATCATCTACTTTTAAACAGTCAAAATTGATCTTAACCTAATGTTTTAAAGTAAGAGCCTTTGGGTACAAGTAATAAAACCAGCTTTAGCTACTTTAAGATAGTATAACCTGAAAAGGGGGAACTATTTTAAGCATACAGGATTTTTTAGAATTTAGAGGCAGGAATATACAGTCAGGTCTCAGTAAAGACTTGTGGTAGTGACATTACAGTCTTGGTTTCAGTCAGGGTACCTCGAAGAGCTGATGACTCTCACTGTTCTTGTTTTAGTTTGTTTATTTTTTTGCTATGCCATGGTGTCATTCCTTTAAAAAAAATTCCCATTTTCAATAGTATGGAGGATATCTTTCTATAGATTTGTGTTTGTTTGTATAAACATATACACATAAGGCCTTTCCTCCTGATATAAAAATGAGGCTCCTTCCTCCTAATTTAAAAAATGTGTTACTTGTCTTGATAGGCAACTTCCTGTTTTAAAAAAATCAAAAAATTCACAAGTTTTTATAAAGTCAATACATACACCTCTTTATAATGTTTTCATGTGGTTGTGTAATTTAATCATTTTCCTATTTATGGACGTTTAAGTCATACTGTTATGTATCTATATGTGGTGCTTTTATTTGTAGGATAGAATGTAAAAAGTGGTTATGGGAGGATCTTAGAAAATGTGAAGGAAATTGATTATTTTCAAGGAAAATATAAATTGCCAAAAGTGACCCTAGTAAATCCAAAGAGCTGGGAAACCACTTGCAAAATTGAAAGGCCTAAAATCCACAAAAGTACCAGGCCCATATGGTTTTGTTAGTATAGTATATGCAGTTTTTCAAAATTATATTTTATTGATGATGGCATTACAGTTGTCCCAAGTTTTCCCCTTTGTCCCCCTCCATCCAGCACTTCCCACACCCTCAGGCGATCCCTACACCATAGTTCATGTCCATGGGCCATGCATATCAGTTCTTTGGCTACTCCATTTCCTATATTGTATTTTACATCCCCATGGTTATTCTGTAACTACCTATTTGCGCTTCTCTGTCTCCTTACCCCTTCACCCATTCTTCCCTGCCCCACTCCCGTTTGGCAGCTATTAATGCTCTGGATATCCATGATTGTCTGTTTTTGTTTGCTTAGTTTTTTGATTCAATGGTTGATCGATATGTATTTATTGACACTTTATTGTTTAGTTTTGAATTTTTTTTCCCCTTAAATAAAACCCTTTAACATTTTATGTAATAATGGTTTGATGATGATGATGAACTCCTTTAGTTTTTTCTTGTCTGGTAAGCTCTTTATCTGTCCTTCCATTCTATATGATAGCTTTGCCGGGTAGAGCAATTTTGGCTGTAGATCCCTGCATTTCATGACTTTGAATATTTCTAGCCAATCCCTTCCAGCCGGCAATGTTTTTGTTTTTTGTTTGTTTTTTTGAGAAATCAGCTGACAGTCTTATGGGAATTCCACTGTTAGTAACTAACTTCTTTTCTCTTGCTAATTTTAAGATTCTCTCATTATCTTTAACCTTTGGCATTTTAATTATGATGTGTCTTGGAGTGAGCCTGTTTGCATCCATCTTGCTTGGGACTCTGCTTCCTGGACTTGCATATCTGTTTCCTTCACCAAATTAGGGAAGTTTTCTTTCATTATTTTTTTTTTAAAGGTTTTCAATTTCTTGCTCTTTCTCTTCTTCTGGCACCCCTATGATGCGAATGTTGCATTGCTTTAAGTTGTCCCAGACGTTGCTTACACTACCCTTATTTTGGGGGGGTTCTTTTTTCTTCTTCTGATTGTTTTTTGCTTCCTTATGTTCCAAATCATTGATTGGATTCTTGGCTTCATCCACTCTACTGTTGTTTCCCTGAATAGTTCTTTATTTCAATTAGTGTAACCTACATTTCTGATTGGATCTTTTTTATATTGTTGAGGTCCCCACTGAGTTCCTTGACCATCCTTATAACCAGTGTTTTGAACTCTGAATGTGATAGGTTTCTTATCTCCATTTTGTTTAGATCTTTTTTCAGGAGTTTTAATCTGTTCTTTCATTTGGGCCACGTTTTTTTGTCTGCTCATTTTGGTGGCCTCCCTGTTTTTGTTTCTATGTATTAGGTAGAGCTTCTGTGACTCCTTGTCTTGATAGCATGGCCTAATGTAGTAGGTGTCTTGTACGGCCCAGTGGCACAGCCTTCCCTATCACCCAAGCTGGGTACTCGAGGTGTGCCCTTCTTGTGGGCTGAGTACATCTTCTTGTAGTTGAGTCTTGATTGCTGTTGGCAGGTCAGTGAGAGGGATTTACACTGGCCAGTTAGCTGTAAGCACTGGCTCTGACCACTGACTACCAGCCTCCACTCTCCGCGGAAGTTCAGCTGTGCAGCAACAGGGTTATGGTGCTCCGATGTGGTCTGTACCTGTCTACTGGGTACACAGGCTCTGGGGTTTCCCGGGGGTGCTGGCCAATGTTAACCCCTACCTTTGTTCTGCCTGGGGCCACCCTTCATGAGCTATAAAGCAATCTGAGATGGTTGCTACTTACGCTGGGCTTGGAGATTCCCAGGTGAAGCCAAACTGAATCGAGGCTGGCTGCTGCTAGGGCCAGGCCTTAGGTCACTTATCAAGAGGTATGGGAACTGGGGAATTACTGAGGCCAGCTGTCGTGTGTTTGGTAGGGTTTAGGAAGTTGTGAAGCATGAGCCAAGACCAGCCATTCATGTGTAAAAGTCACAGTTAACAGTTTGGGTGGGCGCATAAGTTGGGTAGGATAGAATCCCTGGGGATCTCCACCGCAGGGCAAACAGTGTATGCCAGGTTGTTGGAATCTCAGACATGACCCCTTCCTGCTGGCTCTGTGGCTCTGTGGCTCTGTGTGGGGAGGGTTCAGAAAGGGTATGATGGCCTCTTGCCCACCTTTCTGTCTGGGCGGAAAGCTGTCCCCCAGGTCCCATTTTGATGCCAGACACTTTCCTCCCTACATGCCACTGATGCCTTTCAAGCTGTTACCCAGGTGCTGGAGCTCAGAGAGAGTGAGTCTAAATAAGTCTGTGTGTGGATTCTTTAAGGGGAACTGCTCGGGATTCCATAAGTTTCTTCCACCAACTCAATCCTTGTTGACTTCTGCAGCCAGAAGTTATGGGAACTTACTTCCTGGCGCTGGAACCCTGGGCTGGGGGTGCTTGTGTGGGGTTGGGACTCCTTGCTCCTGAGATATCCCTCCTGAATTTATATTCGCCACACGTAGGTGTGGGACCATTTGGTTCCACGTTTCCACCCCTCTTAACAGCCTTGATGGACGTGATTTCTTTATTCCTTAGTTTTAGACTTACATTGAAATCAGTTTGTGAAGGTTCTGAGTGATGGTTGTTCTACAGTTTTGTTGTGATTTTGATGTGGTTGTGTGAGAAGGGGAGCCATGTTTACATATGCTGTCATCTTGCTGGAACTGGAGTCAGTGTAGTCTGTGATGTTTTAAAGAGTGGACAGTTCTCACATTTAGTGAGCTGTTGCAGAGCAGATGAAATAGCAAAACCAGTAAGGCACTGGAAAAAGAAAACTCTAAATACAATTTTGTCAGATCTAAACTAGAACTTTATTAAACAATGATATACTTAATGCAAAAATAGTTCAACATTATACTTGCTATTCGTTTGTACAGTATATAGGAAAAATAAATTGATGTTATAATTTTTACTTTTTCTTTTAACAATGTACCAAGATCATGAAGCATATTATTGACTATCATTTATTTTCTGTATAAAATACATAAAACTTTTTATTTGTGTAATAACGCTGCATACATAGCTGCTATTCTGGTGGTGCCAGTTCCCTTTTATGTAACATCATAGCTCACAAATTAATTTTTTAAGTAAATAAAAAAATCACTTATAGCATGTTTATAAAGCATGAGTGACATCTGATAGCATAATTCTTTATTCTCTGAGTGTTATATTTGATACTTTGTTATAAGCTTTTCTACAGTAGTGTGATTGGATACTTGTGTTTTCATATGAGGAATACAGCATTGAATAATATATATTTTATTTTGATCGCTTTTTTATTTTGATTGCTACACTAAAGGTAGAAAAGCAATCAAAATTTTCACCAATTTTGTTTTGGCTCAAGTTTACTACTTTAAGTTTGTTCTCTTAAGAAATGTCTTTAAGAAATGTTCTCTTTCTCTAGTGTTTTCTAGTTTAACTGTATTAAGAAAATATTTACATTTATTTTCTGTTTTGTAGGTTGTTGACAGATATTCTCATCTTTTTTAGCTTTTTTTCCTGGTTAAAATTTGATTTTACTGAAGTATTTACTTAAAACTATTTTTCAGAAGGAGTACATATATAATATATTCCCTGAATCTTTGCACATCTAAACTAATACTTTTCTATCACATGTGAGAGTTTACCTTGGTATAGTGTTAATTCTTTTCTCTCAGAACTCTATAAATGTTATTTCATTGTCTCTAGTATGTAGAATTATCTGTAAAATGTCTGAGTAATATTTCTGCCTGATTAAAGTTGGCATTGCTGATGAAAATTTGAAATCTTTTTACGTAACTGTTGCTTTCCACCTTATTTTTTAAAAATATTTTTATATTTGAAACTAAAACATTTTACTAGGATAAGTTGTAGATAATTAATTTTATATTCTCCCCCCACTAATCTTGCCAGCTATTTGGGGAACCTTTGGTTTTGAAAATTCAAGTCTTAAAAAAATCACAGAAAACTCAATGTAATCTTTCTTTATTTTCAAAATCATATTTCTCCCTCATCTACTCTGTTCTCTCTTGGCAATATATTGTTTTTTCTTTTTTTAAAAATGAGATTGCCAATTATTACTTGATTTTTTTCCTACAGTAACTTTCATTGTAGTTACTGTTTTTCACTGGTAAGTGGGAGAATAAAAGATAGGTTTTGTTAATTGTTCAGGTTATTTGCCCTTTTTTGAGCAACTACATCCAGTGATGTTTCTGCCTACTTACTTTTTTTGATGACATTGGTAGTTGAGATGAATTCTTAGAGGAAACTCTTTCTTTTCTTTTTGTTAGATGAAGGATGGAGAAACGTTAATTGTAATAATTTTTTAACAGCTTAGAAATAGTTTTTTAGACGTAGTTTTTTACTTCTGTGGAGAAAAGACAGAAGTCTTAAGCAGAAGGAGATAGCCAGGGACTTAGGAAGATATGTCTTTGTTCAGAAATAATTTTCTCTTCTCTCTTGATAGCTGGTGCTAGCAACCCCCAACTCTGGTTGGCCTCTGGACCCAGATCAAAGCTCTGGATTCATCGTCTCCTCCGCATACCTCAGCTGGAGACTTCTGTTACTCCAGGGACTCCACACAATCTTCCTCTCAAGCCCTTGCTTTCTCTACCCAAGGTATGCTGAGGGGAGGGAGTAGGCAGAATTTTGTTGCTCATTTCCTAAGGGCATAATATTAATAGATACTCAATAAATATTGGTTGAATAAATGTCCCCTAGTAGGCCTCCTGTTTAAAAGTGGTGCTTGAAAGTTGGTCAGCATTTGTTTTCACTCTTCTTTCTCTGGCTCATTTCCTACCAACACCTTGTAGTACATGTATGGAATGTTTTCTAGTTTCTAGCTATTTTGTAGGATTTCATGATTTTTTTGGTTTGTGCTTCAGTGAGCAATTGTGAAAGGAAGGAAATCAAATTGCTTAAGTTTCCATGTTGGTGCAAGAAACTCTCCAGGTCATTTTAAAGGGCCAATCATACTCTGTACAACTTACATTACTTCAAAGCTTGATGAGGTGTTGGTCAAGTCTTATGAGGAAATAATACATATTTAGAAGGCAGTAGTTTAAATGGAAGATTTAAAATTAGTAATCCTTATTAGTGGAGTAGATTAGACTGTAGTGAAAAGAGCATCGGCTCATAGGTTGGAAGATTAAAATTATGATAAATTTCTCTTTTCTGGAATTTTTCTGAAGTGTTGCGAATATGGCAATACATTTTGTTGCCATATGTGGCAACCTTAACATAATTTCCTACCAGGTTATCATCTTTGATTGCTTCCATATATACTACAAGTAGAACATAATTGAAGACAAAATAGATATTCCAAATTTAAGATTTGGGGGCAAATAACAAACCCAGAACTACCTAAAATACACAAATTCCCCTAATACTGTGTTATATATGCTGTATATTAACTATAGAAAAATTTGACATTCAACATAAATTAGCAATTATCAAGCCTAAGTAAAAGTTAAGTGGATTTCTTAATAAGTTAGTCCTTTTTTTTCAGGTTTGTTTTGCCTATGAGGAAAAGGTATGCAATTTATTGATCTATCTATCTGTCTATCTATTTTATTATCCTCATGCGAGGACATTTTTTCATTGCTTTTAGAGAGAAAGGGAGGGAGAGAGAAACACTGATGCAATAGAGAGGCATTGATCAATTGTCTCCTGTGTGCTCCCAGACCAGGGGTTGAACTTGCAACCTGGGTTATATGCACTGACTGGAAATCAAACCTGCAACCTTTCGGTTACAGATCCAGCTCCAACCGAGCCAAACCAGCCAGGGCAAGGGCATGCACTTTAATAGGTAAACTTTGTGGCATTTGATTTGGCTACCGTGTTATTCTACTTATTTTCTCTGCTTTGTGTATTGAAAGGGTGAGGTTCCTGAATGGTGAATTCTAAATAAACAATGTTTTAAAGTATATGTTCTGCCTTCACCTTTTAGATTGTAAGCCATAAATAGGGTAAGGACCAAGTTTTTTAATCTTTCCATGACACCCATCAAAATGCCTCATATTCATAGTAGGTATTTACTAGTGTTAGTTGAGTTATTTAAATGAATAAATAGTGTTAAATGATTGAGTTATATGATTGAGTCATATTTTTATACTGGTTGTTAGACTTTGAGATATGTGTTTTTTTAACAAGAAAATTTTTAAGTTGTGTAGCTATTTTGAAATGGAATTAATGATATTTAGAAATATTATTAAAATTTGTTCTTTTTTAGCATTACACATGCATTTTTGGATACATGAAATATTACTGTAAAAACTATTTGCCTTTTGTAATGAAACTCGTGATGCACAGTCCTCTTAATTCTATGTAATAATAGAAAAGCTTGGGTATGGATAATCCAGAACAACCAGCAAATGGAGAGGAACCATTTATAGGTGTTCTTAAAAGTTTCATATGTTTGACCCACGCCCTCAGATTCTGGTATAGTGAAAACTCCATATACATAATTATGATACTTGTCACTTGAAAATGTAATCATCTTTAGGGAATCTTCTCAGTTGGTATGAATAACCACCAGATGTCATTGATTTTTTTCCAGCCACTTATTATTTTTCTTATTTTTGAAGAAAAAGCTTTTTACATTTCACATTAATTAATATAGTAAAAAACTTAGAATAAAAAATTTAATATTAGGTGTAGTATATTAAAAAATTCAGTAAACTGGTATCTTCCCAATACATTTATTATCAGGTTAGCATATGTATGTGTATATATATACACACACACATATGTGTGTGTGTGTGTGTGTGTTTTTAGACCCAACCCAAAAGTATTAAGCTTGAGTAATATTAAAAGGGCCTTTTAATATAAAAATAATGTGATTCCTAATTATATTCCTTGAATAAAGGATTTCTAAAACAGTGAAGTTCCTAGTTATTTAGAGTAACTGAAATTTAAAGCTGAGACCTTTGGGTGGACATTATAGATGAAGCTTTATGTGATTTTTTTACTTTATTTTCATTAGTTTACCTAATTTTATCTATTATTCATAACATATTTAAGGCCACTAAAGTAAGAAAATGGAATTCTTCTAATACATAGTTTGATATTTTACTACTGAACCTTTAGTACTCAGGTTCTAATCTCAGCAATATAGTGTCATAATTTATTACATTACTATTTTTTATTCCTCTGAAATTTGAATCATATTTCCTTATCCACGGTAGTTACATACAGTAATAATGGTAGCTGCAATATATTTAGCACTTTACCAGATACTTTTACATATATTTTCTTATTTAATCTTCACAACAATTTTATGAAAAGAGGTAAGGGAAGTACTTTTTTTTTTCCATTTTATAGATGAAACTAAGACACTTAGTTTGGCACTTGTCTAGAGTAACATAAACCAGTAAGTGTTTAAATTAATGGAGGCAAATAGTAATGGGTACATTCTAATCTGCCAAGGGCTTTTCTTGATGCCATCTGTCTGAGTTCGAGGAACAAAAAGCCAAATAGCCAAAATGGGGGGGAACCAGAAAGGTAGTAGGTAGGTAGTAGGAGTACTACCTCAAAGGAATGTGCTATTTCTTTTTAATTTCTTCTGTTTGTTCTTTTTTTTACATGTTAGTAATGATAACTTGAGAGTAGATAATGTCATTTTGCTGTTGTTAGGTGAATGAAACTTTTAAGTGTAAGTTGTCCCTGATGCACCAGAGAAGTAGGGAAATATGGAGAGAAGTTCGTTGAAATTTTCACAAGGTAATAGCTATAGGGTCAATTTAATAAACAAGTGAGAAAGTTAATGGTAAAAGCGTGTAATTGGAATGTAAGATTTTAGGGCTTTCTTTTTAAGATTTAAAAATTCTGTTTAAAAACTATAGTATCAACTTAATATAAAAATCTTAGAGATTAAGAGTGCCTTTCCAATTGTGGTTTTCTTTAGATAAGAAAACTGAGGTGCAGAGAAGTTGAAGCTTGCCCAGTGCCAGAGAGCAAAACTGGAAGTAAAGCTTGTATTCCCTGACTTCCATGTTAGAGTTATTTCTACTTCAGACTTTTGCTTCTTGGTAAGCTGTTTTTAAAATAATTAACAGGCCTTTTATTACATCTCTTACTTATATATTTGAGCAACATTCCTACTTTCTGTCAAAATGAACTTAAAAATATGAAATTTACTGATACTTTTGTGATGAAAATTTCAATTCTTTGTTTGGTTTTAGGTGAGTTAATGTGGGAAAAATCCTGGTATTTTGAAGATGTCTCGGCACAGTATTGTTTCCTGTTTAAATTACAAGTAATTTCAAGAGTTTTCAGAAAAAAAGAAATTGGGATTTTCTTTTGTTAAATCATGCCATCTGAACAGAAACAGTTATATTTTGATGAAAAACAAGCTGCTTTAAGAAAAGATTATGATATGAAAAGTGACGTAGTTGATACTATCAGATCAGTAATTGAACCAAAAATTTCAGAAAGTAGTTTTCATTATAAACTGAAAAGTGTGAAAATTGATTTGCCGAAGATAAATATTCCAAATGAAGTCCTGTTGAAACATGAAGTTGACAAATACAGAAAATTATTTCAGCATAAACCACAGACTGCAAGGAAATCTGTCTGTATAAAGACTGTAAGCTGTGTAGGGGAGCGTATGTTGTTCCAGAAGCCTGAGAAAGTTGAAGAAGAGAGTATAAAAATGTCTGCAAAAATACTCAGTTTCAGCTGTTTAAAATGCCGAGATAGCACTCGATATAGCCCAAATGATTTGCAGAAACACTTTCAAATGTGGCACCATGGCGAATTACCTTCATATCCTTGTGAAATGTGCAGCTTTTCAGCAAATGACTTCCAAGCATTTAAACAACACAGACGAACCCATAGAAGCACTTTAGTAAAATGTGACATTTGTAACAATGAGAGTGTATATACTTTATTAGACTTGACAAAACATTTTGTCTCTACACATTGTGTAAATGGTAGTTTTCAATGTGAAAAGTGCAAATTCTCCACCCTGGATGTTGGCACATTTGTTCAGCACATTCATAGACACAATGAAATCCATTATAAAAGTGATAAATACCATCATATATATTTTACCAGAGGAGAGATTCAGAAGCACCTTCATGTTCATTCTGTTAAATTTCCCTTCAGTTGTCAATATTGTAGCTATGGTGCCACAAGGAGAGAGCACCTTGTAAGACATGTTCTAACTTTACACAAAGAACATTTATATGCAAAAGAAAAACTGGAAAAAGACAAATACGAAAAAAAGATGGCAAAGACTTCAGTAGGACTTAAGCTTATACTGAAAAGATACAAAGTAGGTGCGTCAAGGAAAACATTCTGGAAACGTAAGAAAATCAACAGTGGAAGTGACCAGGTTATAGGAAAAAACACTGAAGTACTTAAAAAAGTGAACAAAACACAGGCTAAATCTGAAGACCAGAGCCATCTTATTCAGGAACATTTAAATGAAGAAAAGGATGAACGACTACACTGTGAGAGCAATGATAAACCTGCTGAGTCAGAGTCGGAGAAGCCAACTCTTCTGTCCACTGGACAGTATAATAGAGCTGAAGAGCTACCAAATTCTACTCCGGGTTTCATGAAGACTGCTGTACAAGGACCTACAGTGTTAATGGTGAAAAACAATAGAATAACAGTTCCAGCTAACTATAGTGCTAAATTTATGGGCTTCAAGATGGTGGATGGAAAACAACATATTGTAATAAAATTGTTGCCTACCAATAAGCAGAATTTATATTCACCAGGCTCACAGTCAGATGCTGCAAAGGACAGTACTGCTAATTTGAAGCTGCAGACTTTGGACACCACTGGATTTTTAACAAGAGGAACAACTGACTTAAGTGACACAGTTTACATGAAAGCAACTACATTTTCATGTTCGTCTCCTATTCTTGCAGGGAAAGTAACTTCAGAAAAAGAAATAGCTTTGCTATCTCAAACGAGTAATACACTTCAAGCCATGGATGATGGAAAAAATGTATCTTCTTTTCCAACATCATCAGAATCAGTTACATCGGTGAATTTCCCCACAAAAGTTGAAGCAAGAGATAATGTTGACTTCTTTGGAAGTCATATTACTCATAGTTACCCTGAGGTGTCAGGTACTGCCATTAAAAGTCCAGATAAAATCAACTCTGCTACCAAAACAAATGCATACGGCAGTGGAGATATGCATAACTATTGCATTAATTATGTCAACTCTGAATCACCTGTTGAACCTTCCAGCCAAGGATCATTACCTTTTCATAATTACTCAAAAGTGAATAATTCTAATAAACGTCGTAGGTCTTCAGGAACAGCAACGTGTGAAAGCCCTCAAAGAGAGTCTTCATCAAGCAAGACAGTTGTTCAACAACCAATAAGTGAATCAGTCTTATCACTCGTGCGAAAGGAGAGCTCAAACCCAGATAGCATGTTAGCATCTATTAGCCTTTTAAATACTAAAGATGAAACTTTAAAAACTCAAGGTGACATAGAAGAACAGTGTGTTTTAGAAAAAGAACAAAACATTGATGGACAGAACCTATACATTAATGAAAGTCAAAATTTAGAGAGCATGACTGAAAAATCTAAATGGGATGACATTTCCAGTGTTGAGTCACCTTTGATGCCTAGGATTACATCTGTGTTCTCTCTCCAAAGCAAACAGGCGTCAGAATTTTTGCCACCTGAACTAAACCAGTTACTTCAAGATGTATTAAAAACAAAACCCGATGTACAAGACGACTCTAGTAACACTCCAGATAAAGGGTTGTCACATCACTGTGACCAGTCCTTTCAGAAACATGAGGGAGAAGGCAAAATTATCGAATCTTCAAAAGACTTTAAAGTACAAGGCATCTTCCCAATTCCATCTGGTAGTGTGGGTATTAGTGTGCCTACAAATGATCTGAATTTAAAATATAGTGGAAAAGAAACACAAATGCTGTCAGTTTCACAAGATGTGAAAGATTCAGAGAAGGCACCTAGAATTTCAGGTATTGGCACATTACTTAAGACTCAATCAGATGCAATAATAACACAGCAGCTTGTCAAAGACAAACTGCGAGCCACTACACAAAATTTAGGTTCTTTATATATGCAGAGTCCACTTGTAAATTCAGAACCAAAAAAAGCTATATTCGTTCAAACTCCAAAAGGCTTTTTTGTACCATTGCACGTTGCTAACAAGCCTGGATTACATGTTGTTTCAGGAAAACCACAGGTTAATAATCAAGGTGTACCTGCTTCTCTTCTTTTAAACAAGAAACCTGGGATGATTTTAACATTTAATAATGGGAAATTTGAAGGTGTTAACACTGTCAAGAGTGAGAGTACTCAAGCTTGTGCAACTACAACAAAAGAGCCTTGCAGAACACCTTTTTTGAAGGTGGAACCAAACAATAATTGTCTGACACCTGCACTTTGTTCCAGCATTGGCAGTTGTTTGAGCATGAAAAGTAGCTCAGAAAATACTTTGCCATTAAAAGGCCCTTACATTATTAAAACGCCATCAAGTTCTTCAGTGAAAGCTGTTCCTACTTTTAATATAATACCTGAGCATCGGGGTACTAAGTCAAATATGTTGGATTCAGTAAAACAGCAGAATGAGATTTTTCCAAAACCACCTCTTTTTACCCTCTTGCCTGATGGCAAACAAACTGTTTTTTTAAAGTGTGTGATGCCAAATAAAACTGAGCTGCTTAAGCCTAAATTAGTCCAAAATAGTACTTATTATCAAAATATACAGCCAAAGAAACCTGAAGGACCACCACAAAAAATATTGCTGAAAATTTTTAACCCAGTTTTAAACGTGACTGCTGCTAATAATCTGTCAGTAAGCAACTCTGCGTCCTCATTGCAAAAAGACAATATATCATCTAATCAGACTGCAGGAGGAGAGCAAAAAGAGCCAGAATCTTCTAGAGATGCCTTACCCTTCCTAGTAGATGATATGATGCCAGCAAATGAAATTGTGATAACTTCTACAGCAACATGCCCAGAATCTTCTGAGGAACGTGTACATATCACTGATGGTTCAGAGGCCAGAGTATTGAGGTGTAAAACAAATTGTACAATTGAGAGAAGCTTTAATAGAAAAAAGACTCCCAAAAGAAATATTTCAAGAATAAAAACTCATGTAAGAAGTAAAGATTCTGAAACTGCCAGTGTATCTAGAAGCAGAAACTGTAAACGAAAGTGTAGAGATAGTTACCTAGAACCTCCAAGAAAAAAAGCAACATTACATAGAAAGTGTAAAGAAAAGGTTAAACCTGAAGGTGTCCATGAATCTTTTGGAATTTTCAAACCTAGGCTTTCAAAAGATTCAGTCAGAACTTTGCGACTTTTTCCTTTTAGTTCCAAACAGCTTGTGACATGTCCCAGGAGAAATCAACCAGTTGTAGTGTTGAATCATCCAGATGCAGATGCACCGGAAGTAGTAAATGTAATGAAAACTATTTCCAAATTTAATGGACGTGTACTTAAGGTTTCGTTGTCAAAAAGAACTATCAATGCTTTACTGAAACCAGTTTGTTGTAACCCTTCTAAAACAACTTACGGTGATTTTTCCAAGAGGCACAAAACATTTAAACCTGTTAGTTCTGTGAAAGAAAGATTTGTGCTAAAATTAACACTCAAAAAGACAAGCAAAAACAATTATCAGATCGTGAAAACTACCTCTGAAAATGTTCTGAAGGCTACATTTAACTGTTGGTTTTGTGGTAGAGTATTTGACAATCAGGATGCTTGGGCTGGTCATGGGCAGAGACATTTAATGGAAGCTACTCGTGATTGGAATATGTTAGAATAATTTACTGTAATTACCAAGGAAAAGAAAGGTGAAATTATCTTAAAACAGTGGATTTAATGACCTTAATGCAGACATTTTCTACTTCGATACAGTACCTGAAATTAAACATTTAAAAATTGGCTATATTCTATAGAAGAGAAAAAGTTTTGTGTGTAATGTTGGAAAATGCTGTTATTGCACACAAAAATTTTGAAAGAATCACAGCACAGCTGTACCTTGATTTGATTTTTTTAAAAATGTGTTCTTGGGAAGTCAGGGCTAAAGAAAATTTTGATAAAGTTTTCCCAATTTGGTTCTTCAGTGACTTACAGGCTGACAGCCCCATCCATTCCTTCTCTTCTTTCACCAGCCTTATCAATCTGATAAGTATAATTCCTCTGAAGATGGAGAACTCTTTCATCATGGAACTGAACGAGTTTCATATCATTTGTGAGGATATACTTAAGAGAGTTGGGTAAAGAACTTACTCTACATTTGTTAAATATAGTTCTTGTGAAGGGTATAGGTTCCTTTGAGGGCACATTTCATTCACTACAGTTACAACTCATTATGCTCAAGAAGAGTTTTTGACAAATTTTCTTTTCTTATAAGCTGTGTCCCATGTTAGAGATTGTAACACCTTTCAAAGGTGCTTTTCTAAATGGCTAGGTCAAACATTGCGGTAGATAGGCATCCTTGAAAGAATTAAACTCTTGGTCTAGGATGAAGTCCAGTTAAAGAACTTGGACCACTGCTGAATTTGGTTCTATTTTCCAGTGATTCCCTTGCATAGAACTATGCTTATTTGATTTAGATTGTCCCCCATAAACCAAATGGCCAATTTTTCTTCGTTGTTATTCCTTTAAAGAGTAGAATATAGAAGCATTTATAAGGGAATGGCTTTTCTTGAAAACTAAAAATTCTACAGAAATGATATTTTGAAGCAAGATTAGCAGAGCAAATCATATTTTTGTCTGTGTTTAATTACTATTAGTGTGTGAACATCTCCACATTGGGACAAACCATTTTTGTTAGCAAGTTTCTAGTATGATATAACCCAAAGCAGGTTATTTACTAATTGTTGGCAGTTGAGAAAGTAAGCACTATTAGTGGACTCAGTGTTGGCACATAAACTTCAGGACAGATTCCTAAGGGATGAGCCCAACAGAGAAAGAGTTTTAAAGTGGATATTTTCATGACAATGGAAGAATCATCAGCCTAAACTTTTCACCTTGTAAGTTTGGATCTAGATTTTTTTTTTTTTTAATCATTGGATAATGGAATCCTTGTCTTGGAAAATTACATGCTATATAACTTTTTGTTACATTGTTACTACAAGTATTATGACATTGTCATTGACTGAGTGAAAACTTCAGGGCTTCTTTTCTGTATATAACAAAGAATTTAAACCTGTACATATTTTTGTACCTTTCATTATGTAAATTTTGCACAGAAAGTTTTTGACATAAAGTTTATTTTTTTCAATTTAGTTCTGTGCATGCACTAATAAAACTGGTTGTTTAATTTAAAAGGAATATATAAGACTTTACCCATATTATTTTCTTGGTTTTTATTTCAGATGTAGAAATTTTTTTTTTTGGGTAAATTCATTTTTCAGGGATTGAACACTATTGTTAGCAAGTGCCTAAAAGATGTGAAACAGTTTACATATATCAACTGTAACAGTAGGTCCTAAATGGACCCATTCCCCAAATAGTTTTATTTTAAAGAAAGCCATACATAGATGCTTTGAGCTAATCTTGCTATGCACATTATACATGTACTGTTTTTGTGCAGTTTGTCTACTTTCTTAGTGAAGTATTTTTTGTATAAAACCTGTTAAAATTGTGTTTCTTAAATTGAGCCTAAGAATGGAGGTGATTGGAAATAATACAGTATATATTAATAATGTATATGGTGTTTAAAGAATGGTAAGCATTGTTAATTTCTGTAATGAACGTTTTCAATTAAATTTAACTTTGTGTTTACACAATTTTTCTGCTGTGCTAAAATCAAATGGGAATTCTATTGGGAAATACTTAAATTTTAAAGGTTTTTTTTATTCTAGTTAACTATGCAAAATAAAGTGTGGAATTGTTTTTCCCCCCAAATTACAGGTGAAATTTTGAAATTTTGTTTGAGATGGGTAACAAATACCCCATTTTTACTATGATTGTGCTGATAAGGAAACCGCTAGATAGACTTACGCCCTTCAGTACCCTAATAGCAATAAAATTGAAGTGCTCTGTTATGGATAGACCTATTGTGATGCATTGCCTTCTGTAAATAGAGAAGAGAAAGAGTTATCCTGCCAGTGTTCATTAAAATACATTTCAAATACCATGTGATCTCACAATCTAAGGAACAAAAAAACTGACAAGAGAAACAGATGCATGATTACATGGAATAGACTGACAGCTGTCAGAGGGGAGAGGGTTTTGGTGGGCTGGATGAAAGAAGGTTGAAGGGATTAAGAAAAAAAAAAAAGATAAAGCACTTAGACACAACACTGGTGATAGCCAGAGGGAAAGCGGGGTGGAGGTAGGTGGAGATGGACAAAGTGGCGATAAATGAGGATGGAAACAGGCTGTGTTTTGGGTAATGGGCACACAATGCAGTGTGAAGATGGTGTTGAGTTGTACACTTGAAGTGTATGGTTTTGTGAGCCACTGTCACCCCAATAAATTCAATTGAGAATACATTTCAAAACAGTCATACCAGTATGTTGAGATACATACTTTTTTCCTTGAAGTTTTAAAAACTACTAAAAAATACCCCATGCCACAAATACTCTAGTTAGTAGATTTTTCTGACTTAGTTAAGTTATTCTGAAAGAGACAAACGTGTTCAGAGCTGCTTAATTGCCAGAGGAGAAAACAAAACCTTCTATCTTCTTTTGTCTGTTGAAACTGAGCTAAAAATGGCTTTACAAAATACAATATTCAGTAGTTTGAAGTATAATTATAACTGGAAGACAGTTGTATTTTGGCAATCTAACTTCTGAGTCAGGAATTTGTTTTATTTTTTCCTTATTTGCCCATCTCCATTGAAAGGGCTTCAGTATTTGACATTAACTTAAAAATTAGTTTAATTTTTTAAGAGTTTATCTTACTAAGCATTTGCTAACTGGTTTGAATAGTTTTTTGATGGAAAATTTTGGTTTTGTTAAGGGGTCAGTGAAGTTCTTCAGTAAAGGGTCAGATAATAATTTAGGCTTGCAGGTCATTTAGTCTCTCTCATACTTCTTGTCATAATGCAGAAGCAGACATAGACAACACATTTGTGAATGAGTGCCTGTGTTTTAATAACTTTAAATAGGCAGTGGGCCAAATTTAACTTACCAAATAGTTTACCAACCTTTGCTGTCTCGAAATTTTGCTGTTAAGGTGGGATTTTTTAAAATTAAAAACGGACATTTGATACAGCTTTTTGTGATGCACACTACCTGTATAAAAGTTACAAAGTGTAAAAACTAAAATGTATGTAAAGTTACCAATGTAGATGTGTTTTTAAAATATAAATAATGAAAATGATGACTGGGTAGATAAAGGTCATTTGTGTGCTAAGGTTAATGCAGCTTATGGAAGAATATTAATTTCATACAGCTAATTTCGGATTTTTTTTTTCACATGTGGGTTCTGTCCTGTTTGTATTAGGACATTGGTTCTGTTTTTGTTAGGATCCTTGTTTTCAGCAAAATCCTTGACTCTGGCCCTGGCCTGATATACTAAGGTTGCATGTTCCATCCCCAGTTAGGGTGCATACAGGAGTCAAACCAATGAATGCATGAGTAGGTGAAACAACCAGTTGTGTTTGCCTATCTGTCCCTCCCTCCCTCCTTCCCTTCCTCTCTTAAGAAATCAATACATAAAATTTTAAAAAAATTTTTGACTATTGAGAATCTTATTCCACTTGGTGGAGGGGTTTTCAGGGTATTAATTGTCAGTAGTTAGGAGTGTGACATTAGCAGAAAAATTTCCCTATAATTGAGAATTGAAATAGCACCAGCGTGGTTGATTTGGTGTTCATTGATCGAAGTATGCTTCCCTTAATAACTGGACAATTGAGAAGTAGTCAATACTTCTTGGAAGTATTCTTGGAAAAGATTCTTGACAAATTTTTCTTTGAATTATTTTTGACTAGTTGTTCTGGGTCTCATGTGGGACTTACGTTAATAAATGCTCCAAGTTTAAGAGTTTTCTTTAAACATGAATACCACTACGACTGTAAACTTTTGAGTCAATATTGTAGCAAGAGTGTTAATATAATGAACGTTAATTTTAAAAATTATTTTGGTCAATACTAAGAATGTACTTACAAAACATACTTATTCCTAGTAAAGACAGTTATGTTAAAAGAAGCATTTAGAGTCCTTTAACCAAAATTGAAGTTACATGCAGGTTGTAACTCAGATTGCTTCTTTCAGTTAAGGAATGAAACACAGATACCTGCTATCATCAATTATTTCATACTAATATAAAAGAATAGGAAAACAAAATGTAAAACTTGGAGAGAGACCAAATTACTATTTGTTAATAACTTGTTTTTGATATTTTGAAAATTCAAAGGAGTACACTGAAAATTAGCTTTCCTGAATGCTTAACGGGAGTCATCTGGAAAATAATAAAAGGAGACCCACTTATAATAAAAGTATGAAGCTGTCAAAAGAAAAAAAAAAACCCAAAACCTACCAGTGATACAGAAGTGTTTCTGGGTGTAAGTTTGAATATACCTATTTGGTAAATTAACTTTCCACACCTGTGTCCTGCAGAGGGCTTATATTGAGCAGGTGGTGGCAGCTGGTAGAGGAATCAGCAACCATGCAGATAGATTGGTAGAGATTATGAAGTCGAAAGCACAGACAGGAAAAAAAAAATGAAAAACATTCTTTCTTACACCACATACACAAAAATTAACTCAGATTATAAACCAAAATATAAGCAAAAACCTGTAGTTTATAGAAAATAAGTAAATACTTGTGACCTTTTTAAAGGCAAAACCTTGTTAAATATGACACCAAATTCATAAATGAAAAAATTAAAAACAATTATTAGAAATTGTAGAGCCAGTCTAATTTGGATTGATAATTATTTCAGTAATAATACTTTGCTCTATATAGCTTCATTCCCTCCCCCTGCTGTTATTGTTTCAAATACCTTTATAAATTGCATGCTCATCCACAGATTTATGATTATTGCTTCGTGTATTTGTCTTTTACATCAGGAGGGGGGAAGATACAAATAAAAACACATTTACTCTGTCTTTTATGTTTTCCTATGCTGGCGTGTGTGTTTACCTTTTTTAGTTGTGTATTCTTTGTATGGGTCTGAGTTACTATCTGGTGTCCTTTCATTCTGAAGGACTCAGTGTAGCAGCGTGTGTGTGTGTGTGTGTGTGTGTGTGTGTGTGTGTTCAGATCTAGCAACAGGAATTATCTGGGAATATCTTAATTTTTCCTCTTAAAAGTGTAGTTTTGCTGAATATATGTTGGTGGGTTTTTCTTTCTTCCATTCATCACTTTGTCATCTCTGCATTCTGAGGTCCTTGGTTTCTCATACGATATTAATCACTTCTCTCTGGCTGCTTTTGGGATTCTTTGTTTTCTAACAGTTTGATTATGATATGTGTACTTCCCTCAGAGTTTATCATAGTTGGAGTTTCTGGGGCCTCATGGATTGGTAGATTAATGTTTTTCATCAAATTTGGAGAGTTTTGATTATTTCTTCAAATATTCTTTCTGATGCTTTTTTTTTCTTCTCTCCATCTGAGACTCACATGTATATGCTGTTAAGTTTGATGATGTCCCACAGGTCTCTGAGGCTCTCTAGTTTTTCCCTTCTGTTCCTTGAACTGGACAGTGTCAATTGACCTCTTTAAGTTTATGGGTTCTTCTGATGATCAAATCTGTTGCTGAGCTACTCTAGTGAATTTTTAATTTCAGTTACTATACTTTTTAACTCTATGTAGATAGTTTTAGAATTAAAACTTTTTCATAACTTTATAGTTTATGTTTGGTTGAGACATCATTCTCTTTCCTCTTGGTCTTTAAACTTGGTTTGTTTCCTTTTGTTCTTTGACTATATTTAAAATAGATAATTTAAAGTCTGTTAGAATTTCCGGTGCTTGGACTTTCTCAGCATTTCTGTTGATTGCTATGTATGGGCAGTACTTTTTCTTTGCATGCCTTGTAATTTGTTGTTGAAAATAGGGTATTTAAAATATCCTTTGTGGCAATTCTAAAAATCAGATTCTCTACCTCTCTCCTTCCCTGCCCCAAAGTTTGTTGTTGCTGCTTATTATAGTTGTTTGTTTGTTAGTAACCTTTCCAAATTAATTTTTAAAGTCTCTGTTCTTTGTCGTGTGTGGCCACCAAAGTCTGTTATTTTAGCTTAATGGTCTGTCAGTAATTAGAGATTTCCTTAAATACCCCAAATGGAAAAATCTCCCACTGTGTGCCAGTGGACTCTGTGCTTTTGTGGTGGATCTTCAACACTCATCCAGGCACTTCACACCTCTGCCTTTGCCTTCACCTCATACTTTGGCACAGCCTCCATGTCAGAGGAGATGACAGCTTAGGGCTTTCTCAGGTCTTTCCTCAGCACACACATGACCTGGGCATGCATGCAGCTTTCTAGATTCCCAGGAATATGTTGGAGCTTTACAAAGCCCTTTGGGCACCTCATTTCCCAGCCTTTCCTACCTAACTTTTTGGTTAGTCTATTTACCTCAAATGTTACCTATCACTTAAGGCTACAGCAACTAAGTCCTTTGCTTGTTTGTGTTTTCAGAATTTCCCCTAGGTAGCAGCTTTAGTTCTGGGCCAGCTTCAAGTTAGGCAAAAGCCAGTCTTCTAGGAATTACCAAACTGGTCAAAACAAATAATTACAATTCTTTGTGAGCGAGTTCTGTGCTGTTCCCTCTGTTACCGGGAATGGGGGCTTTTATTTTCAGGGTTATGGCTAACATCAAACAAAAAGGTGAAAGACAACTTTTCCTTTAAAATTAGGAACAAGGAAGGATGTCCACTTTCACTGCTGCTATTAAATACTGTATTAGTGGTTCTAGTCAGGATAATTAGGCAGATAAAAGAAACAAAAGGCATTCAGATAGGAAAGGAAGAATTAAAAATACCTTTTTAGATGACATGACCATGTATGTAGAAAACCCTAAGAAATCCACTAAAAACTCAACTAATAAATGATATCAGCAAGAGTACAGAATACAAGATCAACAGAAAAATCAATTCTACTTATATACATTAGCAATGAACAATCCTAAAATGAAATTAAGAAAAATTCCATTTACAAGAGATCTAAAGGAATAAATTACTTAGGAATAAATTTGACAAAAGAAATGGAAGACTGTTATACAAAAACTACAAATTATTTTTAAAAGAAGTTAAGGAAGACCTGAATATGTGTAGAGACTTCCAATGTTCATGGATCAAAGGCTTAATTTTGTCAAGACAGCAGTACTCCCCAAATTGATCCATAGATTTGATGCAATTCATATCATTTCTAGCTACTTTTTTTTTTTGCAGAAATTGACAAGATGATTCTAAAATTCTTGTGGAAATGCAAGGGATCCATAATAGACAAAGTAATTTTGAAAAGAAGAATAAAGTTGGAAAACTCATAACTCCATTTTGAAACCACAATTCTGTAATCAAGATAGTGTAGTTCTGAAATAAGAATAAATATGTAGGTCAGTGGAATAGAATTTGGAGTCCAGAAATCGATACATTTATGATCAATTGATTTTTATAAAAGTTTTTTTAAAATTTTTATTTCTACAGAGGGAAAAGGAGGGAGAAAGAGAAGGAGAAAAACATCAATGTGTGGTTGCATTCCACGCACCCCCTACTGGGGACCTTGCCTGCAACCCAGGCATGTGCCCTGACTGGGAATTGAACTGGCAACCCTTTAGTTTGCAGGCCTGCGCTCAGCCCACTGAGCCACACCAGTCATCGTTATGATCAATTGATTTTTGACCAGAATGCCAAGACAATTCAATGTGGAAAGTATAGTCTTCCAACAGATGCTGGGACAACTGGATATCCACATGTCAAAGACTATATGTGGACGCCTACTTCACAGCATACATAAAAATTAAAATGGATCAAAGATCTTAGGAGAGGGAGCTGTAAAAATGTTACAAACATGGGCATAAATCTTTGTGATCTTGAATTAGAGAACAGCTTCTTAAGTAAGACACCAGGAGCACAAACAAAAAAAGGTAGATACGTTGGAATTTACTAAAATGAAAAACTTGTGTTTTAAAGAACTCAGAAAAGTGAAAAGATAGCCCACAGAATGGGAGAAAATATTTTCAAATCATATACCTGTTAAGGGAATTGTACTCAATATATAAAAATGATTATAGTTCAAAAATTAAAAAGTAAAAAATGGTCAAAGGATTTGAGTATATATTCTCCAAAGAATATACACAAATAGCTCATAACCACATGAAAATATAGTTAATATCTTTAATCATTAGAAAATGCAAATGAAAACCACAATGAGAATACTACCTTATATCCTTTAGGATGGGTATAATCAAAAAGAGGTACAATGACAAGTGCTGGTGAGTATGTGAAGTTGGAACATTGCAGGTAAGAATGTAAAATGTAGCCACTTTAAGAAGCAGTTGGACATTCCTCAAATCGTTAAACATTGTTACTATATGACAGCAATTCTACTTCTATATATATTCTCTGAAGAAATGAAAAACATATCCACTCAAAAACTTGTACACAAGTCTTTATAGCAGCATTATCTACAGTAGCCTTTTAAAAAGTGGAAACAACTCTATCAACTGCTGATAAATGGGTAAATGGAATATGTTATATCTACATAATAATATTCAGTGATAAAAAGAAATGGAGTACTGATACATGCTATAGCATGTGTGAACCTTGAACATACGCTAAATGAAAGAAGCCAGTTGCAAAGGACCACATGTTATGTAATTCCATTCATATGAAATATTAAGAGTATGTAAATCTATAGATACAAAATAGATTAGTGGTTGGCTGCAGTGGACGTTATTGGAGAATGGAGTGTCTGGTTATGGGTATGGGATTTTTTTTTTGAGGTGAGAATGTTCTAAACAGATTGTGGTAATGGTTGCACAGCTCCAAATATAGTAAAACCCACTGAATTACATAGTTGTAAGTGGGTAAGTTTTATAGTATGTGAATTATATCTCAATAACACCATTAAAATTATCAACTGGTAAAAATTGGTTAACTATTAGAAAGGGAAAACTGGATGCTAAGGAGTACAGAAATGGTGAATGCAGGAATTAGCTACTATTTATAAGATTGAGAGAATAAACAAGAAAGAAACTTAAGTACTTAGAATAGGGCTCCCTACCCTCCTGTCTGAGATTAAGACCTTACTGAAGAGGTTGTAGCTGCCACAGGTTTGTTCAGCTTGCTGATAGTGAAGAAATTCACCAGAGGGTGCAGAGCTGTGCTGGTCTGTCGGAGTAATCAATCCAGTGGCTGTGAAACTCAGTGTGGGGTGCTGGTCAGCTAGAGCTGGTCTGCTGTGACAGCCTGCTGAGTGTTAAAGAAACTTGCTGGAAGCTGTGAGCAGCCTTCCGCTGGTCCACAGGAAGTCGTCCCACTGGGTGGCAGAGAAACTAGAGAGCGTGGCCCAGCTGAAGCCTACTGGGTGGCTGAAAGAAATTCACTGGCGAGCATTGGTGGGCTCAAGCCAATTAGCAGAAACTGGTGGCCTGGAGGATAGCACAAATGCTCAGTGGAGAATCTCACAGGCCAGAACTGGTCTGAAAAAAGTGACCTACTAGGTAGCTGAGAAACTCACTGGGTAGTGATTGTCTCTGGGCATCACTAAGCCACTGAAAGGATAAAAAAACACACTGGGACCAGGAAGGGATTTATATATATATATATATGAAACAACACCCTTATTGGCTGCCCATATTCTGCCTCAGTGGTTATGTTTCTTAACCTCCACAACTCTGTGAGTTAAGCCCCCTTGACTACTGGAACTCAGATTTTGTCAATTGTTATGATAATTGAGCCCCCTGGCTTCTGATAATTAAGCACTGCTGTCATTGTGCTGGTATTTATGAAAATTAGCCCCAGGTACTATTATCCCTGGCCAGTGGAGCAGGAGCACCAATGACTTTCTTAGTAATGCTCATTCTGCTCTTATCAGTGCACTTCTGACGGCCTTGGGGAACACCCTTGTCCTCTTGAACATAGTTCTCTGGTGGGTCTTCTGCCTTTACATAATACATCCACCCTTCCCTGAGTTTTCAATTCCTTTCCTCCACTATCTGCCATTGTAATTCAGGCATTTCAGCCTCAAATCAGTGAAGGTCACCACTTTCTCTGGTTTTCCAAGAGCCACCCAATGAGTTTGCATATTCCCTAGGGCTTTTGCTAGGGTGTTTAGTCCTGTATCCTGAGAATTTCCCTTATGTTAATAAATTCTTCCTTATCCAGTCTTATATTCTGGCTCCTTTGCTTAAGCATTCTCAAAATCTAGTCCCATGGTACTCGTCACTTCCTGTCAGCTCATGGTGCCTAATTCTTCCATCTCCTTCAGAATTTATTTTCTTGCCTCAGCAGGCCAGCATATTTCATAGGTGGTTTTCGTGGCTTGGCAGCCAGGATGGAGGTGAAGACATATCCTGAGGGGAATTTCTGTTGCCTTGTAGGGGAGAGGACTCTGCGGTATCTTTCCACATGGGCAGAGTGCTAGTTCTTATTGAGACTGGGTATCCCTGCAGACTCAGGGTTCAGAGGAGTAGGAGAAGCTAAATAATTCATGCCACTCACCACCAGTGAGGGATTTGCCACCATTCATCACCAGGTGTACTCATCCCGTCTGTCAGGGTCCCAGGTTTTCTGAACTAGGACTCTGACCTTGGCAAAACAGATCTGTCTTGGTTTAGCATTAAATATTCTTTGAAGATCAGCAGCTCTATTAAATCCTGAGTTTGGTCTTCAGCTTTCTTCTTTTCTCCCACTGCAGGAGATTAGCAATTGAGTTGCCACTTTGTACCAGGGATGATTCAAACGCCCCTAGTATGGGGTCCTCATTGCCATGCAAGTGGTGAGTAATCTGGTCCAAAGACCCCAGATTTATTACCTCCTCTCTTGGACAACTCCTGGTACTAACTTTGTCAGTTGGGTTTTCTGGGGAGAAGATGCTGAACGGAGTTTGGAGTGTTAAGAGTTTTATTGGGCAGTAATTCCTTGGAAAGGTGAAAGGGGAGGAAGTAAGACTGAGCGAGAAGAGCTTTCAGACCATAATGCAGATCTGATACTGGTGAAAGAAAAATGGTGAGTGGAAGCAAGTTTGGTATAGAGAACCTTAGACTGCCATGCGTCACTGATAGTCAGCCAACCCAATGGGTGCTCGAGGTTAAAGACTGTCTCTTAGAGGGAGTTCCATTCTGAGCAGAAATGGCCGGACGGAGGGCTGCCTAGGAAGAGGAAAGTCTTGGCTCAAAACCCAAGGCAGATTCTCGACCTGAGAACCAAAGGCTATTGGTGAATTACACTCCTCAGAGCTGAATGCCAAGTTTTTCTTGATGGGAGATCCAAACAGTGCATCTCCATGACTGCCTCACTGTGGGGCAGTATCAAAGAGTGCAACATTCGTGAAACCATGGTCCCAAAAAGGGAGGAGGAGAAGGACAGGAAAAAGAGTATTTGAAGGATTATTGAAATTTTATTTTTTAAATTTTATGAGAACTATAAATCCAAAGATCAAAGAAGCAACATGAAGCTCAAAATAGGCACGTCTTTTCATCTAGTTAGTCACGCTTGAAACTGTAGTTAGTATGAACTTACATTTCTTCTCTATTCCCAATATGCAGTCAGTTAACTTTCTTGTGTTCATCCTTAGACATTTCCCTTATACCCGTTTATAGGACCCTGGTCACTACCATACTGTAAGCCCATATCTTCTCATGAGAGATCTGTGATGATAATCTTCAAATTATGTCCTTCTAGATCTACAAGTGGAGTATTTGAAACTTCATCTGTGGTGTTAGCATTTATTGGGACCTACTATGTCCTAGGTATTTGTATCTATTATTCTCATAAAAACCCTACAAGGCAAATGAGAAAACAAGTTCATTGAATATTTTGTTTAAGATTATACAGCTGGTAAGGGATAGATCAAGCATGCTCAGAGTCCAGGCCTAACGGGCCCACTTACAGGTAAGAAAAAGATAACAGGTAAGAAAAAAAGTTCTACACTTTTCTAGGGGAAAAAGAGAATGCAGCATTGCACTTGAGATAACAGGTAAGTGATTTTGAGTACGGACTTCTATTCACTTTACATTTTTTTAAACAAGGGTTACTCTAATTGTCATTATTTCAAGTACGATAATCATCCTGGATAACAGTTCTGTTTGATATTTTTATAAAATGATAACTCTGATTTTAAAAGATACTTGAGTGGCCATTTAGATACCTTCAAGGATTTGAGATTATTTTTACATTTCATATACCTGACATGCATATGGCAAGCTCCATAAATGTTGGCTGGGTGAATGAAAAAATAGTAATCACTTTGAAATTTTACAATATTTAATGTACTCATTGAACAACTCTATGAAGTAGGCTGCATTATCATTCTCCATTTTACATATGAGAAAGCCAAGACAATTTGTACAAGTTTATACAATGTTATTGGTGGAACTTGGATTAGAAGCAGAGATAGAGGCAATTCATTCCAAGCCCTTGCATAAAATCACAGGAGTATCCTACTTCTCAGCTAATGGAGGTGTTACTTTTAAGGTCATTCAGGTCTTTAGTAGAATAGTATGTCCATCTTGATGCTTTGAAATTGAAGACAATGTAGGACAAGCATCCTTAGCCTTGGCTCTTTGAATCTGTGGTTCATGGAGAGGCCCTAGTGGCCCATGCATCTCTTGAAATTTGATGAGATTTTGTGTGTATGTATAAATACATTTTTCACTTGGGGCAAGGACCCATAGCTCTCATCATATTCTCAAAGAATTTTGTGAAAACTAAAAGATTAATGACGATGAATGTAAAGAAATATTTGGGACTTTCCTGAGACAATTAAAATTATTAAATGTTCAAAAATAGTTAACTTTTTAAAAAATTGATTTTACAGAGAGTGGAAGGGAATAAACAATTCGTTTATTGTTCCACCCATTCATGCATTCATTGACCCCTGCATGTGCCCTGACTAGGGATTGAACCTGCAACCTTGGCACTCCAGGGCAACACTTTAACCAACTGAGCTACCTGGCCAGGGCTGTTGAAAAATATTTACAGGTAGGCTTATTGGAAAAGTCCAAAGACTACTTTTTGCCTCTGCAAAGGAGATTTTGGTTAGGAGAGTAGGAACTAATGTTTATTAGGTTCAACTAAATGCATTTAACATATACTAGCTTATCTTAACTCTTGTATCATTACCAGAATACAAATGTAGAAACTGAAGCTTAGAGTGTTAAGAAACACGCCTGATACCATCCTGATAAATGGAAGACCTAGGTGCAGGGGTGTCCAACCTTTTGGTGTCTTTGGGCCACAATGGGAGAAGAAGAGCTGTTTTGGGCCACACACTAAATACATAAATACTAATGAAAACTGATGAGCAAAAAAAAAGGTTTAAAGTAAATTTACAATTTTGTGTTGGGCTGTATTTATAGCCATCCTGGGCTGCATGCAGCCCACGGGCTGCAGGTTGGACTCCCCTGACAGGGTATCCAGATCTAGCTCTGAAGCCAGTGCTGTCTCACCTTGTGGTTGGATACAGCTGCTGATTGTTAAGGGCATTCAGTGCAACTAACCTTGCTGGGAAGCAGGTCTTTTAGTGGTTTCTATGAAGTCCTGCCTAGAGGCTGTTATATGACACCTTAAGACGATTTTGAAGGCAGGAATTCAACGTTTCTTTTAGATGATGTCTCTTGCAGTGCTGGCTTTGCTTCACATCTCTGCATTCTGTTCTCTGGGGCTCTCTTTTAGGCAAGTCTGTCACAGCTACAGTAAGAGTGGTTTAACTTCCAGAAAGCACAGTCTCTGAACCATTGTCCTGGCTAGTTCATAATAGCCCATCAGGCTTCTGATGGCTATAGGCCTAGTCTTCTCATCTCCATTGTCCATTTGAACAAACTTGAACAGCCTTCCTACTGCTGAAGCTGCAATCTAGTTTGCAATATCCTTGAAACAGAAAACAGGAACCGGAGTAATTAGTTTCCTTCAGTTGCTATGTAGTGTACTTCGCGACTGGAAGTGTGATTCTACTACCTAGTCTGCCTGAAACTCATCCTATGCAAAACCATGTATTTGCCAAGCATTGAACATCACGGACAGGGCCTTTGAGATCTCTTGAAGGCTTTTCTAGTGTCATAGAGAAGCCTATACCACCTGCAGAGGTGAGTTTTACAGAAGTGTATAGAGCAGCCTTCCAGTGGACTTCTTGTATGAGGTGGGGGTAAGGGGAAGACTACTGTCTTGGATTAGGTGCTTGTGCCAGTTTTGTGGAGTGGATCCCTCAGCAGAGATTGATTTAATCTCCCAGAACTTCTCACAACCTCTGCTCCAAGAAATCCACACCAGCAGTGCTGAATGTCAACTGATTGTGGATTAATACACCCTCATGACTGTGCTCTTCCACCTAGCTGGATGGAACAGGCCACTTGGAGGAGGAGAGATTAGGGATGGGGCAGAAGAGTTTGTTATGGAGCCAGGATCTTTGTGGTACCAAAAGGAATTAGTGAGGATTTACTTAACTAGAAAATTATTCCATGTAACACCGAGGAAAACTGATGAACTAGAAAGGACGTAACTTCACACTACAAATGGATACTTTGCTTTAGAAAAGATAAATTCAGTTTCCCTTAAAAGGTGAATTATCTCTTTTAGTACATTCTAAATGATTCCATTTTTTTCATAGAAGGAAAAGAGAGAGAGCTTTCCAAACAAAATTTCTAAAACCTGTTTATATCTGATTCCATTGTCAAAAATGTGTATGGAGTATATTAGTTTCCTGGTGCTTCCATAATGAAGTACTAAAAGTGGGGTGAATAAAGAACAGAAATGTATTGTCTTCTAGTTCTGTAAGCTAGAAACCTGAAGTCAAGATGTCAGTAGGGCCTTGTTCCCTCTGAAACCTCTAGGGCAACCCTTCATTGCCTCTTACTAGCTTCTGGTGGTTTACTGGCAATCTTCAGCACTCCTGGGCTTGTAAGTACATCACTCTAATCCTCTGTCTTCATGTGACATCTTCCCTGAGTATCTCTTTACTTTGTCTTCCCTCTGTGTATGTCTGATTCTGTGTCCAAATTCCCCCTTTTTATAAAGATACCAATCATATTGGATTAGGGCCCACCCTAATAACCTCGTCTTTTTAAAGATTTTATTTATTTACTTTCAGAGAAAGGGGAAAGGAGGGAGAATGAGGAGAGACATCAATGGGTGGGAGATACATGGATTCATTGCCTCTTGCATGCCTCCAGCTGGGGACCTGGCCCGCAACCCAGTCAGGTGCCCTAACTGGGAATCAAACCAGTGACCTATCAGTTCACGGGCTGGCACTCAGTCCACTGAGGCATACCTACCAGGGCCTAATAACCTCATCTTAATTTGACTACATCTGTGAAGACCACATAAGTACACTTCTGAGGTACTAGGGGTCCGGACATCAACATATCTTTCTTTGGGGAACACGACAACTTATAAATAGTAATCATGATAGCATATGACATTTAAAAATACACTTATCTTTACAGGTGAGTCTGTGAGTTACTCTGAAATCGTTACCTTCCAGCCTTTCAAAATCCTTTCAGAGATTGCTGTCTTATTCAGTGATCAAGTACATTCCTCATTTAATTATTAGACTTACCTTAATTATTTGATTATCATTTTAATGCTGTCTAAAGTACAAGTAGAATAAAAATACAAAGTATAAATACATTTCTGGGGTGAGCTAAGATTTCAGTTAGGGCTGCTCAAAATGGTATCTTTTGTGTTCATCAGTCTGCATTCCTGCCCTTATTCTGTTTCTCTAGGAATTTGACCTAGTTTTATGCTCATCTTACTTTGAACCTTATATCAAGTTTAGTGTCCAATTAATAGATGTGCAGATCAAAGAGGGTATAATTATTTTAGTAAGCAAAACTAACATAACCATGGACAAAAACTCCTAGAAAGGCCATATTTATATACATTTCTCATAGTTGGAATCATTACACCTTCCTCCATTATCTGTACTTATAACTATTGTAAATTATCTATATTTTAATTTCTACAAATAAAAATCGTAACCAAGAGATAATTGTTAAACATTGACAGTAGCTATCTTAGTTACATTAGTGTACCAGTGAGCAGTGTAGTGGCTTAAATTTCCAGCTGCTTTGTTTTATCCAAGATTATTTTCTTATTTTGAAAAGAGTATAATTTTCTTACATAACTGAAAATACTTTACACCTGTTCCTTTTAAATAAGAATGTTTATTTGGAGAATATTAATAGCATTATAACTTCACCTCACCAGATATTAACAGTTCATCAGGTCAGGCAATAGAACAAGTCCATGTGAGCTTCTTATAAGGAAACAGGTGACCATCTGAATAGCTGCCTCTGTCTTCTATTTTATTACTGGATGATCAATAATCCAAAATACGAATCTTCGGGACTTTTTCTTATAAGTAGAAATAGAGCAAATGTCTGAAGCAATGATGTTGACTTCCTTTTTTAGAAAATTTATGAAACTTTAACTGCATATTTCAGTCTTGTGGAATCCTTTGTGTTATTTTGACTGTCGATAAGAACCAGGGGGCTGTGTTGATGGTTCTTGATAATTTCAGCAACACTTCCAAAGTACTAGAGCAAGAAAACATAGATTAATTACACATTGGCATTTATATTAACTTTGAGCTTCACTCCCCCCCATCTTTTCCCATTTTCTCCAGTTAGTCAGTTATTAGGTCCCAGCTGACATTGTACCCCAAAATGTCTAATTTAACAAAGACTATAACCTTCAAGGTGGCAGACCTTGGCCTTTCCTGTATTCAGTAAGACTAAATACACAATTGACAGCTTCAATTAGTGTAAGTACTTAGAGAAACTACTTCATTGAATTACGACACAATCTTTTAATATTATCTTTTTATGTATTGTCAAGTGTAAAACTGTCATACAGTGAATTTCTCTACATTATTTACTATTAGGTTGCACAGTCTTAGATACAAGGACTGATACAATAAATTAACCTTAGAATTTAGCATGAGGAAACAGTATTTCCTAGAAAAATTCATGTTTTCCTTCTTGTTTTCTTTTTTGAATAAATAAGCAAAGCTTTGTAAACATTCATATTTTCATTTTTGCTTTAGCACCCAGTAAGTTTAGAGGTAAATTAGTGCCTAATTGAAAATGGAACTTCATGCTAGGCTTTTACCATACATATTTATTTTTCCATGTTAATAACTGTTCTCTAGATTTTAAGGTTATCTTATTTTTTTCTTAAAATGGTCAATGTTTTAAATGAAAGGTAAAATAAATACAACGCAGACCATGAAATCAAATTCATTGATTATACAAAAATGCTACAAGCGCACAATCATCAAATAAATGCATTTAGAGGCACTTTTTAAAAAGTGATAATTATTTTGCAACAGTGCCATAAATTTAGCAATTATCATCACTTGATTTTATTTTTTCTTAATTTTTAGATAAAGACAAACATCTGGAATATAAAATTTTAAAAAGCTATATTAATTCCTTGGATAGCTTCCAAATATCTATATATTGAATAAAATAAAGTATTCACAATATTCGTCAACTTTTTCAAAGGAAATAGCAGTTGCCTTTTAGATAATTGGCTATCTGAATATTAGGTCAGTGTGGAGAGGTGAGAGATGGGGACCTTTGAGTATCTGCAGTTTTTCTTTCTTTCTTTCTCTTTAATCATTCAGCCGTCTTGCAATTGCTAATGATATGCATAAAGACTTTCATTCAATTTGTTTGACATAGTATGTTTTTAAACTGATTCACTTGGAAGTTAAATTTATGGACTAAAGAACCAGAAATGAAACAGCACAACCTCCTTGAAGTGGATTCCAAGGGAAAAAGTGTGTTCTGAACCCAAGAAACATAAGAGAGGGTTGCTATACTTAAACATCTCATTCTTTCCTGGTCCCTGAATATTTTTTAGTATTGCTTGGAGATTTAATGGTTGAAGAAGGAGGTTGGGTTGAAATTCTTGTAGTAGGTAGTGTTATTGACCTATTTTTTACGTTTAATTACATTAAGAATTGAGACTAATTTACTTGCATTTCCCCTCTGTGCTCCTTTTATTTTCTTGTCTAAACTAATTCAGTGTATTTGAGATATTCATACATGGACAAAGAACTTGTTTGATAACTGAAAATCTCATAATCAATTAAAAAATACAAACAGATATCAGAGCTATAGAACTACTCAATACTACATCTACACAATGCCAAAACAGTTACATAAAGAGTTAAACAATTAATCAACTGGTTGCTTTTTTTACCCATATATACCCAAACACAAATACAGACAGGCTTTTCTAAATATCCTTAGGGTTGACATCATGTGACTAAAGTTTGCATTTTTCATTCAGATGTTCAGTAAATAGGAGATATAATCTTTCTATTACAGGTAATTTAAGTAAGAGTTTAATGGATTCTGTCAATACTTCCAGATGCCACTATAGTAATATACTATTTATTTTGGTATCCATAGGCTGGATATGTGGGAAGAGAGATAAAGCTCTGATCTATCCATTCTGAGGTAGGGATGAAGATTCTTTAGACCAAGAGGAATCCCTGTTTACCAGAATTTCAGGACCTCCAAAGAGAACAGCTCCCTCACACATCCTTTAAGCCTCTTACAGAAGTATGGGACCCATGGGGAGGCTTTAGAATGAAACCACCCATTGAAAGTCCTGCTAGGATCACCACCATCTCCTACCACTGATTACTACTATTATGAGCATTTATTTGAAAAGATTTGCCAGATAAAGGTTGTAATGAAAATGAAGGTTTTGTGAGCAGGAAAAAGCAGACAGTCGTTAAAATTTCACTGATGTTAAATGATAATGCAATCTATATTTTTAAACCCAAGTTTAATCTGGATCAGTGTTTGTGGTTTCAGATTCAAGAGTTTTGCATTTTTTAACTATCTGAGACTTAATTAAAAGCAAAATAAAACCCTAAACTATAAAAACTCATAGAAGAAAATATTGGAGACAATCTTCATGAGATTGTATTTGGCAATGATTTCTTGGATATGACACCAAAAACACAGGCAACCAAAACAAAAATAGACAAATAGGACTACATCAAACTTAAAAACTTCTGTCACTCAAAGGTCACAATCAACAGAGTGAAAGGTAACCTATGAAATGGGGGAAAATAGTTGTAAATTGTATATCTGATAAGGGGTTAATGATCCAGAATAATGAAGAACTCCCACAACTCAACAACAAAAGATCAAATAACCTGATTTTAAAATTGGAAAAGGGCTTGAATAGGCACTTCTTCAAAGGTGATATACAAAGGACCAATGAACATGAAAAGATGCTCAACATGACTATCATCAGAGAAATGTAAATCAAAACCATGATGAAATCACCCATTAGGATAGTTACTATTAAGAAAAAAAAAACAAGTCTTGGCAGGGATGTGGAAAAGTTGGATCCCTTGTGCACTCTTGGTAGGATTATAAAATGATGCAATCACTATGGTAAACAACATGGATGTTCCTTTCAAAATTAAAAATAGAACTACCATATGACTTAGCAATCCCACTTCTGGATATTTATCTAGAAGAATTGAAAGCAGGGTCTTGAAGAGATATCTGCACACCCATGTTCATAGCAGCACTATTTAAAATAGCCAAGAGGTAGAAGCAACCCAAAAGTTCATCAGCAGATGAGTGGATAAACAGAATGTGGTACATAATACAATGGAATACTAGGCAACCTCAAAAAGGAAAGCAATCTTGTCATGCTACAACATGGATGAAACTTGAGGATATTATGCTACATGAAATAAGGCAGTCACAAAAGAACAAACACTGTATTATGTGATCCTGCTCATAGGAGGTATCTAAAGTAGTCAGGTTCATAGAAATAAAAAGTAAAAGGGTGGTTTCCAGAGACTGTGGAGAGTGGGGAAGTGGATTTGTTCAACAGAGCTTCAGATATGCAAAATAAAAGTTCTGGAGATCTGTTTCACCACATTGTAAGTATATGTAATACTACTAGACTGTACACTGAGTTAATATGGTAAATTTTATTATATGTGTTTTTACCACATTTTTTCAAAAGAAAAATAAAGAGTACACTAATTGACATAAGACCTTATCAGTTCATTTTACAAATGTTATCCTCCTCTCTGTAATCACTCAATCAACAAATCCATTCATTTAATAATAAGTACTTATCAAGCATCCATTGAAGCCAGCCAGTGTGCAATGGTTCTAGAAATAGAGAGGTGAGCAAGGGATAGTCTAGTCCCTGGCCTTATCTAGTGGAGAAGACAAATATTTCAGAAATTATGACACTTCCTAACAATTGCTGAGTTTGGAATGGATATAGTTCCTTCTGAAAGAATATTGAAAGTAAATATAAATATTTTGAACTTTTAAAATACTATTTTCTCTTCTTAGGTTCTTTCCACTTTTCTTCTCATCCATTTCAACTTTCATTCTACCTATAATTCAACCCATCATTCAAGACCAGAACAAGTATCACTCCCTTTCTGACCATTCATGTGTTATTCCAGTCAATATTTCAGGGCTCACTTATAGGAACAAACTGGCTAAATGTAGCTATGGTAAGCATTGAATTTGGTCCAGATTAAAGAGGAATTGAAGTTCATGTTTGGTTAGTATTTAAGACCTACTGTAATGCTGAAAGCCCAAAAACTTATTCTGGCCCAAAGGTATAGCCTAATGTTTCAACTCAGGTTACTGAATCTCTTCTAATCTCTCCCTGGTCATCCACCGTGTATTTGAGTTGAGATCCTAGTTCTTAGGAGCTCTGGACACTGACCTCAATGTTTACAATATTAATTCTACTTGACATTTTAATGTTGATTTTTATGTTCACCTGGACTAGAATACTGAGTCAGACTGACCCCACTAAGTAGCAAGGTAAAAGGCCTCAAGTGTGACCCTTACATTATACCAGCCTTTCCTCCTTTTTGTTCTCTCATAGGATATACTCCCCAAACACAGTACTTCATCTGTTTATAATGTGTGCATGTGGACCAATTACTCTTATATCCTTTCTCCTCTTCTCTAGTTTCTAATACAGCATGATGCCATTGTGTTCAATACATAGTTATAGAGTTGGATTAAAAGAGATATTACTGACCTCTTCACCATTTTTCTTTCTGCCCAAAGCATACTGTTTTGTGGCTTCAATAAATCGCACAGGGACATTATAAACCCTCTTATTAAAAAATACAACTAATGTATATGGTTGTTTGGAATCATGGCCAGAGCTTTTCCGAATAAGAAATGATCCATCCTGTTTATTAAACAAAAAGCATAATTATGGTTAGTATTACTTATATCTCTACAGGTTGAAATTAGTTTATGAAAAATACCTATGTTTAAAATATAGTTATTTAGCTATATGATTTTATTATTGATAAGTTTGTTTTATTATTTTCCAAGAAAATGCTTAAGTAAATTACATACTAATACAAAATATAAACTTATCTTCTATATTTACCTATGTTTACATATGCTTACAGAAAATCCTGAGTAAAATCAATGCACTTTTTTTTAAATCCTCACCTAAGGACATTTTTTCATTGCTTTTAGAGAGAGAAGATGGGAGAGAGGAAAAGGAGACAGAGAAACATCAATGCAAGAGAGAACCATTGATCGGTTGCCTCCTGTACATGCCCTGACCAAGAACTGAACCCGGAACCTGAGCCACACCAGCCAGCACTCAATGCACTTCTTGATGCGCTAAATAAGATATTATGTTTATAGGCTTTAGAATGTCTGAAGAGATACATTAAGATCAAACCTAGAGGGTACTCTTAAACAAAGAACCATGTCCACAAGTTGCCTGTGAATAAAAAAAAAAAAAACACACAAAAACGATCAAACACATTTTATTCCAAAGTACTTGTAAGAAGAAAGTAGAAATTTGGAATAAAAATATTTCAGCTGACAAAAATTCTCTCCCCAATAACTTATATTGAAGCAGATAAAAACTGTAACACAACATTCAAAATTTGGTTAAATATTTTATAAAATATTCTAGAATCATAGATTCAAAAATTATGAACTAAAAATGGACAAAAAGCAGGAAGAAAAATGCAACAACAGTTGATCAGACTCTTCAAAGAAAATAAAGACAATCTTATCTCAAATGAAGATTTAATTAATCTCTGAAGGCAGGCATGGAAACCACCAAGATAGAGAAGGTTGGGGAAGATTTAAAAAAAGAAGTATAACAAGAGTCAGGTTGGTTGGAATGAAAGAAAGACAAAAAAGGTCCAAGATGTGTGTAATTTTAGTTCTTGAAGAAAAAAAGCAAAACAAAACAATGAAACATAATGACCCTTTAAGATTCTAATTTAAGAAAATGTATAGGAAATAAGAGAAAACTTTATTTGTTGAAAGGCTTCCGTCTATCTGAAAAAATTGACCTGGAATTCAACTCAGAGACATATTCTGATAAAACTATTAAATTTTAAAAACAAAAAGTCTGCAGCGTTTTAGACCAAAATATTAAATTACATATAATGGCAAGAAAATAACATTAGCATCAGGCAGAACAAGCCAATCTAGTGGAGCAACACTTAAAAAAACTCAAGCCAAGGATTTTATAACCAGCCAAATTTTTGTCCAGGTATCAGGCTATGAAAAAACGTTTTGAATGTACAAGAATTCATGGAATAACGTAAACACAGTTCTCCCTGAGAATCTAGTAAAAGGTAAGCTTCATTGAACAAAAAGAGATAACCTTGGAAGCCAGCAAAGGGAATAATGGAAAGCATTTAATATATTTAATTGTAGCATTAGGATTAAAATGAGGGTGGCAAAAATAGTATGTATTTATCACATATTCTGACAGAGTAGGGTGCAAGTGAAAAATGTGGGAGGGGAAAAGGAAAGAAAGGGAAAAATGGTACTTTAATCTTGGATTGTCAAAACTGTCCCTAGTGTTCCTACATGACTGGGCTTGGATACTTCTAAAATCTCCTTCCAGGTACTCTGTGCCATCTTGACCTCAACTTTTATCCCATGCATTGACCCAAAATAGGCTGTTACTTTGCACTCCTGAATGGATCTCATGTAGCAAAAAGTTTTCCTGAGATCGCTCCCTGGAGCCTTCTTCTCTCCCACTATTTGGAGAGCAGGGAAACCTATGAATCCTTGTTGAGACGAAAGGACAAATAGAGATGAGATGGACGAACAAAGGAGAAAATGCTTGAAAGAGAGGAGGGGATGGCAATTCCTCGAGAAAGTAAAGAAAAAAGATCCCAGCATCCATAATTGTTGCAGTTATTTAATTAGCATATTATTAATATTAGGATGACAACTGTGCCTATTATAGGCTGAGGACAGGATATGAGATTTAAAAATGGCCAAACCTTGTTTGATCTGTATAATGCCTCTTCAGCAGACTTCCGATCACAGGCACCAGCGTACCATGGCTTACAGTGAACCTCAGCTTCCTGTGAAATAGAGGGAATTGTTAAGCATGAGATGATCCTTCAGTGATACTGTACCTCTGGTGCATGAAAAACAGTCCCATTTTGCATTACCAAGACAGGCCTAACTACATGTGGACCAGTAATTTGTAATGAGCTTATGCCTTCTTTGATCAATTACAGGGTTATATAATTGACTTTTTTCCCATTTGGCCTTAGCTACTAACCTTAGTAATTGAACATAAGAAATAAATCCTGCTACAGATTCCTGAACCATTTATTCCTTTCTCCTAAATAATTTATAATCTCCCTTTCCATTGTGACCTCATTGTTTTTGCTTTGTGGGGTGCTTTTTAATTTCCAAAGTGTTTTTTATAAATGTTATATGATTCTTGTAACTACTTTGAAGGCAAGAAGGATAAATGCTGTCATCCCTGTTTTACTTTGGAGAAAACCTAGAGAGACTTGTCCAAGGGCACAGAGAGTCCCTTCTCTTTTTAGATCCTATGCTGTTTTGTGTGTTTTAATATCATATGCCTCCACAGATCTATTCTCAGAAAATTACATAGTTTTAAGAGAAGTTATGTGAGGGGAAGAACAACAAAAAGCAACACATTTCTTTTATGATTTTGAAGAACCACAACTTGTTATTTAGGGAATCTAGAATACAGATTGGAACAAATGGAGAAAGGTCTTAATAACTGAAAAAAAATTGTATTCTGTGCCCATCAGCAAATGACAGCTCACAAGCCAACTTAAAATAGAGTCTGTTCTCAGGCTTCACTCCAAACTGTCTCTTATAAGAAGACCTGCCCTTTCCTGCAGCTTATGGTAACAAATAAGAGTTCTTCTCATACCTGTTCCGACATATTGGAATTAGACGAAAAGCTGGGTAATGGAACATCCACAGTTGGGCTGCCCCCTTCTGGAAACCCTGAAAGGGATTTGAAAAATCAAGGCATCTTTATTATTTCTTGAGCAGTTCCTATGCCTATATCACAACAGTATGGGAGGTGCTGCAGGGGACACACACACTGAAAAGTCTCACACACACCAAAAAAAAAACCTTAAGAGCAATGGTTCTCAAAGCATGGTCTGAGGATGCCTGGAATTCCCAAGATCCTTTTGGGGGATTTTTCCAAGTACATATCTCTGCGAAGCCCAGTTTTCGTCATATACTTCAACCAGAAGAATGAATTGCAACAGATTGACTGTAGAATCAGATAGGAGAATTCAATTATCTCTGTTATTCCAGGCATTATAGAGGTTTTAAAAATGTAAAACAATGCCACTCTTCCGACTAATTGTTTTTGTTAGATATAATTATTTTTCATGAAAACGTTATGGTAACATGTGAGTTTAATATCTTAATGGATTAATAAATATGTTTTAAATGTATGTTTTAATGAATGCATTTAACATCAATAGAAATATATAAACCAAATTATTTTAGGTCTGATTTTAAGAGTGTTAAGTGGTCCCAAGACCAAAATGTTTGAGAATTGCTGCCTTAAGGTATAAACTCAGTCTAAGTGTAAAGACACATGAAATAGAGAAAATACTGAGCTGCTTTCATTTGTTCATTCATTCATGAATTCATTTATTCATGCATTCATGATTATGTGCCTTCCATAAATCAAGGCATTGGGAATATAAAAGTCAACAGAACAACAAAATGCTCTGGCATCCTGGAGCTTAAATTTTAATGAAGTGAGACAGGCAATAAAGACATAAATACATATATAATATTACAAAGTCACAAGTGCTCTGGAGAAAAATAAGCAGGGAAGGGGGCTGGAGACAGCCTCAGACAAGGAGTACGTTTAAATATGCTGATCAGGGAAAGCCGGTCTCGCTGAGGAGGCATTTAAGTAAGATCTGCAAATGGAGAGAGAGGAGGCAGCCATGTGATATCCGAGGAAAGAATGCTCCAGGTAGAAGGAGCAGTGACCGCCAGGCCTGGCATATTTGAGGACTTGCGAGGGGCCACTGTGCCTGCAGTGCAGTGAGGAAAGGACAGAGCAATAAGGGATCAAGTCCCACAGGAAGTAATGAAGGGACCAGATTTGTAGGACCTGGTGAACCTCTTGGCATGACTTGAGCTTAAACAAGCATAGTATGTGAAGCCTTTGGAGGATTTGAACAGAATAATAATAATGTGATCTGCCTGCTTTTAACAAGGTCAGTCTAGCTGCAGGGTTCAAAATAGAGAAAGGCAGTAAGAACAGAGAGAAGAGGCCAGTTCAGTGTTCTGCAAGCCCTGGCAGGAGATGATGTGGCTAGAAAACAGGTGGCATCGAAGGAAGCAGTGAGAGTTGTTGGATTCCAGACACATTTTGAAGAAATAGCTGGAATGTGGTGGAAGAAAGCGAGCAAGAAATCAAGGGTGACGCTCGGGTTTTGACTAGAGCAATCACAATTACCGTTTATTAAAAGGCAAAATCTGCAGGAGAAATCAGGTTTTAGATACACTAAATGCTTCATATGAAAGTGTCCTAGGAGCTCACAGGAGACAGCAGGATGTTCAAAGAAACAGGGAGGAACAGTGAGAGCTTGGCAGGCCCGGCCAGGTTGGGTCTGAAGGAAGGGTGTGCCCTAGGGGTGTTGGGGAGAAGCAGGGGACAGCAGGTGGTCAGACTCTCCCAAGACACACAGTACAAGATGGTTGGTGGTTTCTGCAGTTGGGGCAGTTAGTGGAGTGGCAGGCCAACCTTTTCTGAGCTCTTAATACATGCCAGTCCTGTTCTGTTTTCCACATCTTCCCTCATTCTGTCCTCACATCAGCCCTTTGCAGGAGGAGCTGTTCGACCCCATTTTACAGACGAGGCCTTCCCCGGCTGCCCCACCTGAAAGAGCAGTCTCTGTGCCCCCTCCTCTGCCGCTTTGCTTTTCTTTGCAGCACTTGAGCATTTACTTGATATTATATAATTCATCTGGTTTATTTTTTCTGCCTGTCTCCTCCAGTAAAATAGAAGCTCCATAAGGGCAAGGACTCTGTTTTGTCACTGCTGTTATTCTCTGTGTCTAGAAGAGCACCTGGCACCTGGCAGATGGTCAACATATATTTATTAATGGAAGTAATGACTTTAGGTTGAAAATAAAAGGTATAGTAAAACTTTATATAGTGAGACACAAAATTTCTATAGCTAAACCATTTTCATGTTGTGTTCAGAGCTTTTTAAAAATTTGTATTTAGTATGTTTATTTAAGAAAAATGAAAAATCTAATTAAAACCTAAAAAATGGATTTTTGTTCAGTATCAATAAACAAAAGTTTTTGGTACATAACAATTATTCTCTGTATTTAAAATTATTGAGTCTTGGTTATTTTGGAACATTTTCCAAATTACCCATGTAAGGTAGGGTTTGTTTTGTTTTATTGTTTCATTTTTTTCCCTACATTAAATAGAAAGCAAACCAAGGTTTGGGCAGTTATGTTTTGCAAGCATAACTTATCTGATTCATATATTTTTAGGGTGATGTGATCTTTGCCTTGGGAAAATTATCCAGATATTTTCCAAATCTTCTCAGGGTACCTTTTGTAGATCTATTTTATGCTCATTAAAAGGTATTTCAGATTTAATTTAAGGAACTATCATTTATTGAGGACCTTCTGTGTACCAAGCATTGTACCAGATACTTTCCATAGGTTATTTTACTTCTCTTTAAAACAGCTGTTTTGGTTTTGTAAAAAATCAAATAATATCAAATAAATAAAATATGACCAATATGACCAGTAAAATATTCAATGAATACAAAAAATGAAAACAAAAATTATCTAAAATCTCTCTACTTTTCAAAACAACTCTATGAAGAATACTCTTGGCCCCATTTTACAGAAGAAGCTAGGAGGATACCAAGGTCCTCCAGCTGCAAGTGACGTGTTGTGTGGGATCCCAGGTGACTCAGACAGGAAGATCCAGCCTTAGCCACTGCTGCATGATAATACTCTTCATGACTCCATTGTACTTACTTGGCAGAGGTACAGGTTTTTGGTGGACTTGTCTGGAAAAAAAAAAACCAAAAACACTTCAGGTTAATGAAAGGGCAAAGCACAAGATGAGTAAGTTTGAGTTTCTGTTTTCATTCAAGACTCTGTGAACATGCACATCACAAAGGAATCAACAGGAGTGGCCAGTGAACCAGATCTAAAGATAGGAGAGGCACCAGACCTTCAAGATAAGTAAAATTGTTCCCTTTACTTTTGAGAAAGGAGGAGCCTTGACTGAGGTGTTATATTTTAGTGAAGTCCAATAGTTAACCTGAATATTAGGTCTGAGATTCTAAGCAGTTCTTTTAAAATTGTTACCTACTTGAAAACTTAACACGCTTTCAAATTTAATTTTGCAAAGCAATAGAATATCAGATCTTTACCAAGCATCCCAAGCCAATGTCACTGTGTGGTGCAACAAGGCAGGCGTTAATGTCTACAGCAACAAAAGGAAACTTGTTTTCAACGGGAAGGATTCTTACTTCTGGGCCAGAGGAAACGCTGGTGACTGCACAGCCTCTTGCCTGTGACTAGACCCTCGGTGGCGTTCAGCAGGTATAGGTTTTTCTGTATGAAGAGAATTTTCATATTAGAGTTAGAGTGAAATGTCTGTCGCCATGCCAAAACCTAGCAATATCAACTGAGAAGCACTGGACTTAGTTGGATGTCTTCCTATGAACATATTTTCACCAGGATGTCATCTGTTTGTGCACCTGTCGGCCTGGTGATATGTGTGTGCTGTTAGGACCGGCACTCCCACCCCCAGTGTCAACGGGCATACTCTGTCGCCTCGGCTTTCATCTCTTGGCAAGGTGTGTGAACCCGTGGGATCTGGACCTTTGTGTGTGTGAGTGCAGGTGGGAGCCAGAACCTGAGCAGGTTTTAGCCACCCACCTCCTGCTTTCTATGTGGCCTCCCCACAAGTGTTACCACACCTTGGGGATGACTTCCTCAGTCATAAGAGGTGACTCTAAGAAATTTCTTACAGATAAGTGGTAAGATATGACATTTTGTGAATTCTCTACTCTTTTTGAAAAATTAATTGAGCAAACTCAAGGCTATCCCTAGAACAGTGGTAATCTCTTTTACATTTCACTGTGTTTTCCTACGGGGGAGGGAAGAGGAGGAGTTATAAGTAGTGCACAGGGAAATGGGCACAACCTGAAATGTAAGAAATTTACTTTGAAGTCCATCATGAACTTTACTGCTGGACCAGTAATAGGTGTGATTATAAATTATTTGATGCTTTATCCACCCTTAAATTTGGTTTAGGGTGTGTTAAAATCTGGATAGGTCCATGGTATATCTCTTGCATAGAAAAAAGGTTGAGAGTTGTTAATCTCCTGTTACAAGAACCCACCGGGAATAAAAGCAGTAAGACCTTGAAGATTCAGATAAATGGTAAAATAGACTTCAGGGGTTTTTGTGGTACACTGAAATTCAGAAGCCTTGAACCTCTGCAGACTGTGCTTCAAGCTTGTGGCAAGTTACTGTGAGCTGCCATGGGAGAGGTTTTATTCCCAACCTAACAGCTTGGTAGTTTCAGAAGGGGGAACTACAAGCACGTTAGGTTCCCCATAGCTGATTAGCTTTGACCACACCTGCTTGGCCCTGTCATCCTGGAGGCTTCCTTCCAGGCGAGAAGAGGCCACTCCCCATTTTGAGTTTGGATGGCATGCCAAGCTCCTGCACTGGGAGCCTTTGAGAATGAGGACACTTCAGCCACACAAAACATGCCATGAGCCCCTGTGGCTGGTTTTCAGAGGCTCCTGAAGCCATGAAATTTGCACAGCATTGTACTAACTTCCCGCAGAGGCCCACCCTGCGGGTCCACTATCACTCCAAGCTCCCTGCTCAACAACCATGGAGGACAGCCAGGAATGGGAGGCCATCAAGGCAAAAGCACCAAAGGAAAGGCAGAAGAAAGCAAGACAGCAATAAGGGAGTGATGCTCAGAAATAGCCCTGGGGGAAAAAGATGTGGGAACCGATATAAAAACTTTCTAAAGAAATTAACGATTGGGGCAAGTAAAGCAGACAGGTGAGTTGTAATGGATATTCAGAAAATGTCCACCATCCATTAACTCTGCCCGTATTAACTCAGGAAATGGTAAGAGGAACAATTCCTAAGCTTTTAACATTAAGTATCTTGAAGTGTGGAATCAGACGGGTACAGAAATTTAACTTAAACGTAGTATTTTAGGTGTTGAGATTATGGATGCTTCTTTCTGTTTGCTCCCTGCACCCAGGATTTTTCAAATGCAAATATTTAAAAAATTGGAATTTTCTAATAAAAAGTATATGTAAAATTTTAGGATTATGATAAAACAAAGGAAGGAAAGAATTTGAAGATATACTAAGACAGATATTTGAACTCTGAAAACATTATTTTGAAAATTAAGCAAAAGAACTGGTTAAAATAAACACATTTTTAAAAGTCTCATTCCTGAACTAAACAATTAGTTTAAAATGCATGAATGGTTCTGAATTAGTCTTCACACCAGTGGGAGGCCACGGCACTGTTTCTGGCAAGGAATACCTGTCTGCAAACAGACAGGTTTGAGGGGTGTAGACTGTAACCCCCTCCAAAGATGCTGTCCAGGCAAGCTCGGGTCCTGACCAGCTTTGCTGCTCACTGCTCATTGCAATGGGGAGGCCATTTTGTTTAGAAAATTGAGTTTCAGGTTTATGATTAGCTTATAAATAATGAAAGAGTTTAGAAAGACATTTATACACAAATCTTTAATTAACATAACTTTTAGAGGACATCTCCTTTAAAATAATAGAGATTTACCTTCACAAACACTTGAGGCATTCTGTTGAGAGGCAAGTGACATCTATTAAAAAAAGCAAGGATATTTAATACAGTTCAATGTGGAAATAAAAGTCAAAGCAATATTATTAAATTAAATATTGGGGGAGAACATTTCTCTGATGCATAGTTATTCTTCCAATCGCAAGAACAACAATTAAAAACACGCAGTCTCCAGTATGACCTTTGCATTAACTGACAACTGACTGGATGTGTCTCATGGAAGGAGCAATGTCGCCTTGGTGTTGAGACCTCCCTGCTCTGCCAGTAGGGCTGATGGATCCTGTGACCCCCAGCCGCTGCCGGGCAGTAGCGCTTGCACAGTGGGAATCTGGCATATGGCTTTCATCTCAGGGTCCCCACCGTCTCAAGGTTTGCTGGGTGCTTATACATGTCGGGCTACAGAGTAGATACCAGGTCAAGGTGGGCTTCCTTGGATAGTGGGCTGGTCCAGGTTCCCTTTGTCCTGGCCAGAATCTGAATTTAGTCAGGCCTATGTGCACCTGATATGCAGTGCCAGGTCCCCAGCCAGAGAGTTGGGAAGTAGACACACGGGATGCCCGAGGGGAAGACAGATGTCACGGGAGGCAGAGAGCCTGGCTGCTGATCTGCCGCTGGCTCTCAGGGAAGCTGCCAGAGCCTTGAGGGTGACTTCCCAGGCAGCATTTTCTCAGGCTAACTGAGGACTCCAAGTTCTCCTTGGACAGTCCAGGCAACAACTTCTGTTGCTAAGATTGCTGTGTTCACCTGCTCTGGAAGCACTGTCAACTGTAAATATGTGGATAAGAATCAACACTGTAAGAAATGCGAAGTGTTTAACTGCAAAATTAACTTACTGTCTTCAGTGGTGTAGCTGGCTTTTTCCTGGGGGATAAAAAAGATTGGCTTTGTTAAAACACAAAAAGATAAAGTAGAGCCATCTGCTTATCATTCTGTTATCAAATTTAAAATAGAGCAATGAAAGGGATATTTGAGTATGTAGAAAGTCTATCCTGGCAGGACAGAGGGGGAGGAAGTGGGGTTTAGTTTTGACCCCCCCCGCCCACCTCCGATAGAGCCCACCGGCAGATGGCAAAGAGGTTCACTGGGGATAAACAGAGCGCCAGTTGCCAGGGAGTCGGTGTAACTCAGCTCTTGTTCCAGTTCTGTTGTTAATTACTCTGCAACCTCAGGCCTCTTTCTCCTGGCTGTGAGGCCAGTTGGAGTTTTAGTTTTCTCATCTGTAAAATGAGGACCGGTGTTTTCAATGTGTATACAAAGCCCTCCCTCCTCCAACAGCACCCCGGGCTGCTGCCTGGGGATGGTGACAGGAGACACGAGGGTGTCGTTCAGGGAAGGTCGCAGCCAGTCCCTCCGCATGCCGACTTCGCTTGCTTCTAGGTGGCTATTCTCTACTATAGCCTAGGATTTCATCCTGAGCAGAGAAAGCCAAGACCAACGCAAGTCTGAAAGTCACTGTGATTTGTGATCTTGAAGGTGCTTGCCTAAGCTAACATTCTGGCTTGTTTTACTTCCAGTAGAGATTGGAATCTAATATTTCTAAGGTTTAATGCTTCTCTTTTGTGTTTATTTTAAATGCTATCTGTCTCTCTTGCTTCGTTTTTGGCTGAGCGCCGGGAGCATGGGGGAAGAATACCAGTGATTCCCAAGTGCCTCTATGATGCCTGGCACTGAGCTAGGTTCTTCACATATTATATATACTTCATGGGAACATTTTTCAATGGATATTATTACTACATTTTAGAGATTAGGACACAAGGCTCAGAGAGATTCAACAACTTGTCTAAAGTGGGAAATGTACACAGTTTTGGTTAATAAACACCCCTGAAATTAAGAATTGCTTTACACAGAGGCAGAATGCAGGCCAGCTGAGACATTTAAATGGGCTTTTACAACAACCTACTGAGCCAGCATAAAGCCGTGTGGTCACTAACATTAGCGCATTACAGTCCTCACCTGGCAGTTTACAAAGCCCACTGAGGTTCAGTAAGAAATGATTCTCTCACCCACTTTTTGAAAGGAACCTGGGCAGTGTTGTTTTGATGGAACTCCCCAGGTTATGTTGTGTGAACCACATGTTTGTTTAGAGATGATTAGGAACTTGAAAGACTCCACATAGACTCCAAGGGTATTCGAGTGCTGGAACTTCTGTCTCGTAGAACATTGTAGGTCAAAGAACTCAAGATTTAACTAAAAGTTTATGGGAGGACAGACTATTCATTTCTTATTTCAGCAGAAGCACCCCTAGTATGACCTGTAGGATGCTGGGGGTGGAGGAGAACAACAGGGCAGTAGGGTTGCAGGAACACATCTATTGTAATGTGAGGTGCACCTGCATCTGAGCTTGGGCAGGTGCGCTCTTCTGTGTGGGAACAGCGGAAAAGCACCCTCCCCCTGATTCTCAGGCAGGACTGTTTTTGGTTCCCGGCAAGCCCCGCTCACAGCAGTGGTGGGGAACATCCAGTCTCACAGACCTGCTTCTCTGCAACAGGTACTCACCCGGCCCTGGGCAGTGGCGACGGCACAGCAGGTAAAGAAGATGCCTTGTAGTCCCAGGCCCCGCTGCTTCGACCTGTACAAATGTATACACAGGTCAGTCTCCGAATCCTAAATCTGGGGCTAATGGTCACAGTGAGGCTGGCCTTTTAGACAGGCTCAGAAATACATGCACACTTTTTTTTTTTTTTATACTTTCAGTTAAGCATATATAGGTAGCTACATTGAAGCTATTGGGGAACTTGTAGGTGAAGGTGATGAAACATTTTTAAAAATGTCCATTTATTGGCCCAGAACTAGGATGTGAGTTCGGGACTTCATCATAGACACAGAGAACAGACTGATGGTTGCCAGAGGGGAAGGGGCTTGGAGGACTGGGTGGAAAAGGTGAAGGGACTGAGAAGTACAGATTGGTAGTTACAGAATAGTCACAGGGATGTAAAGTACAGCATAAGGAATACATTCAATAATAGTAACATTTCTAAGTGACCTTTTCCTTTCCCCATGGGACCAGCCAAGAGCCCCTGATTCCATGGGCTCAGTGAGAGCCACACAGGGATTTCTCTGGGAGAAAGCCAAGAGCTCACACTGGCATGTATGTGCACACCAGAGGTGCCTAGAGACGGAAGCACACCCCCCCACTCTTGATACACACCCATTGACATTGCTCATTCATAATCACACAAACACTGGCACCTACACCTAACTTCACATTCGTGGATACTCATTCATCTCTGAGTTCCAAGGGCCTTTGCCCATTGGACATATAGACAAATTGCGACGAGTGGCAAGCTACTGCCCTGATCTCATTTCTGAGATCACAGAAGGGATCCAGAGGGCTCTGTTCAATGCACCCAATTCCTCCTCGCCCTCTATGAAGATAGAAGCCAGGCAATCACTGTCAGGGAAGAAGATGAGAGACAGAAATAGAGCTTCGCCACTGAGATAGAGAGCAAGCCTGGAAGGGGAGAGGCCGGAAGCTAGGCCAGCTCCCCTCAGGATATTCTGGCTGCCTTCTCTCGGGCCTGCGCTTGCCTGCATGGACACTACTGCCTACTGGGACAAATCCTGGTTATTGAATCAAATTGAACTGAATAAATAGTTTATTAAGAACTTACATTTGTAAGTCCACAATTCCTAATGGACCTAAAGAGGATACTCTGTAAATGCTGGTTGGACCTGCCCTCAGTATATATTATTTTAATGTGTGAGATAAAGCACAGCTACGTAATCATTGAGGTAATTATCAACTACCAAGAATTACTGAGGACATGGCATGAGGAAAGCACCGTGTTCAGGGCTCAGGGAGAGGGGAAGAGGTGGAGACAGGCCTCTGCCCCCTCAGAATGTGTAACAGGGGAAACCATGTACCTCATGCCCCCTCACCTGACTGGACCAGTGATTCCAAATGCAGAAAACAAAAGGAGGCCTCAAAAAGCATTAAAAATAGAGATCTTAAAGCTCATTCTCATGCACGTTACCAGAAAGGCCTTCAGGCTTCCCCTCGGCATCCATCTGCTCTTTGTTCTGTTTCTTATTTTCAATGACGGTTTACATTCAGTATTATTCTGTATTAGTTTCGGGTGTACAGCACAGTGGCCGGACAGTCACGCACCCTCCAGAGTGGCCCTGGCAATACTTCAGGCATCCACCTGGCTCCACACATAGCCATTATGATGTTACTGACGATATTCCCCAAGCTGCAATCTACATGTCTGTGGCCCTTCTGCCGCTACCATCGTGTACCTCCCAATCCTTTCCGCATGCAACTCTGACATTTCTATAAGCACCCAGCAGCCCAGAGTGGCCAGTATTGATGCCGTGAGCCGCCTTCCCCAGCACCCTGTAACGGAATGCCCCCTGTCCCGGGAAACTCCTACCTACATGTCACCTGACCTAGATGTGATTTTGAAAAACAAACTACAGTTGGAGTTTGTGACATTTCACATGACAATAAACTGGAATGTCATCTGAATACGTGGTATGAGTCCCACTGTGTTTCATTAACTACTGAACCAGATTGATACTGTTCTTCAAATTCTTCATACCTGAGATCCTAAAAGTACACTTGACTACTCATAGACTTTAAGGAAGATTTCAGGGAAGAGGAACAATAAACTTTGTCTGAAAAATAAGGAAGTGTGAAGAAGGTCTAAGTTAGAATTTCCTCCCATGGGGTTTTCCCTCCTCTTAAATACCAAAGGCTCGTTTGGCCTGAGTTCATTATCATTGTCACATCTACTGCCTGGCTGTTCTGCTAAGCTTCCCTTTCCTTCATATCTCCAAACAGTCTGCCAACGTCTTCCTTCCCCTTCCCTCCTTATAAATAACTTCTGCGATCAGATCAGAGGGCATGCTCATTCTTCTCTGCTAGTGGGGGAGGACAGGACCAGTGGAAAACCTGTGGTCTTGCATCAGGAAGACAGGGTTCTAGTTATTTCTCTGCCAGAAAACAGGCTGGATGACCTCTTACAAGCCACTGTGTCTCAATTTTCCTCTCTTTGAAACGGGACACTACCACCTACCCTACCTACCTCAGAGTTACTGTGGTAAGATAATAGAGCAACTTTAAAAATGTAAAAAAATTAGCTAAATATAAAGTAATATTCTTGGAAAGGGATTAAAAGTACTTGAGGTTTAAAAACATTATGCTAAGTAAAAGGAGCCAGATGGAAAAGACTATGTATTATATAACTTCATCTATATGAAATGTCCAGAAAAGGCAAATCTATAGCAACAGAAAGCAGACTGGCGGTTGTCTCGGGCTGGAGGTGGGAACAGCATCGACCACAAATGGGTATAACAGATCTTTCGGAGTTGAGGCGGGCATGGAAAATTTCTAAAACTGGACTGCAGTGATGGTTACAAAACCCTGTAAATGTAGTAATTGACAAAAATCATTGAATTTGTACATGAAAAAGGAATAAAAATTAAAACTCATGAAGGAACTCAGTAAATATGATTATTACTGTTTTTGTTTTATCATCTTGTTATCAGCCACCCCAGTATCTGAGCGCTGTACCAGGTACTTTAAATGCACAATCTCTAAGCCTCACAGAACAGCAACTGGAGCAGAGTGAGTCTCAGAGAAGTTAAGTGGCAGGGCTGGGGTTGGAAACCAAGGCCATTTGAGTTTAAAGCCCAGGCAGGCCCTTTCTTCCCCAGCCAGTACCTCGTAGTGTTACTGTGGGGCGTGGTATGGCATGAGGCTTCACTTGCTGCTTCTCCCTCATTTGGGGAAAGGCAGGTGAAACAGAGGTCTGCTTTTGCAGCTACACATGGGAGGATGGAGTATGACTCTTCCACTTCACGGGCCAGTGACCCTTTCTGCTGCTCCGGGTCTAGGTGGGACGACCTGGTACCCTCCTCACAGCCAGATCCTTGCCTTCTAACCAAGTGAAGTTCTTGGTCAGAATACTCCAAGGGAGAACTTAGGAACGTGATAGAGGGAGACATGTCCAACGGTATAATGATAAAAGTGAAAAATTAGCTTCGTTTTGATCAAAAAAATTGGTTAATGCTTGATATAACAGTGTAGGCTTTGTACAAGCTGGTGCTTACCAAAGCTTCTCAACTAATAAAACAATTTACCCTTAGTTTTTCCTTCTACCGTATATATTTTATACATCATTCTCTTTTTAGTTTTACATACAAATGTTGGTAAGTTTCCTTAATTCTTAATGATTCCATGTTTGCATTCCAAGCCCTTGGGATTTAACTGTCTTTCAGCTGTTATAGAAACCTATTATCATTAGGGGCTTGCACATCATCTGAAGTAGCCTTTCCTCTCAGGGACCATATGGACACATAAAATAAAGAGATTGAATTTAATAACTTCAGAACAGTTTGGGCTATATGTAATAGCCAACTTGCTTATTAGCAGAGAATTGGAAATTCCAAAACTCCTCCTCTATTTTAGAAAATAAGAATATAGAATACTTTTACAATGCTATTTACTTAGAAGAAATTCTGAAGTACAAGCCCTCTCTACCGTCTTCTGACAAAAGTTACAAATCAGCCAGAGGTTGATACTCATTGAGAGATAAATCACAATGGACTTGAGTCTTTCAGTTGGTTTAAAGCAGTGGTTCTTTGCCCTGCATGGACACTTGACAATGTCTGACAACATCTTTGTTTGCCACCACTGGAAAAGGGTGCTGCTGGCATCTAGTGGGTGGAGGCCAGGGGTGCTGCTAAACATTCTGCAATGCATGGGACAGCCCCCAGAACATAGAATTTCCCCACCCCAAATGCCAACAGTGCTGAGGCTGAGAAACCCTGATTTAGAGTAAAGCTTTACATGAAAAGGAAGACACACAATTGTTTTCTGAGAGGTGTACAGGATGCTCTGCCAGACCGTTCATGAATTTAGGCAGGTTAAACTAGGGATTCTGAATAATAACAGTAAGTGAAAACGAGCTATCATTTTAAGAACGTGATTCATGTGTATTTACTCATTTAATTCTCACAATAACCCTAGGCATTTTCTCCTCCATTTTTCAGAGGTTCACTCTAGGAAACAGAGAGATTACTTAGCTCATTAGAAATCTGGAACCTTGCAAGTGTCAGAGCCAGAACCTGAGCTCTCTGGCTTTGTAGCCCATGCTCAGTCCTGACACAGGGCCTCTCGGTCTGGAACACAAAGGTGGGGGAGAGCCTGCCACTGCCCCAGTTCTCTATATAATCCCCCACGAGCACCTCAATAACCATTAAAGAGCCAAAAGCAACATTAACCAGAGGCAAGCGACCTGGTGTGTCGCCAACCTGAAACCTTAGCCCTTTCATGACGTCTATGAGGACACTATCTGAAGCTTTTAATGTGTAATACAGGGTTATTCAAGGACACAGGCAAGCAGTCTAATCATTCAAATTATCCTACTTCCTTTCCCCTCTTGTACTTTCTCCTGTCTATATCCAACAACCTTATAATCAGGACATTATTTTCTTGTTCAGGTTTGGTTTGTTTCTCTGATGTCTCTAGTATTAAAATGTAGCTATACTTGATTAATAGAAAACAAAGGAATAATAAATCCAATGGGCTAAGGCCCTCATGATGGTGCCATGTGGTTAACTACAGCCAGCGTTGGGGGCTCAGCTGCTCTCTCCACCGACTGGCACATCCACCGTTTCCGCACCTACTCAGAGCCAGTCCTGTCCAGGCCCTGGAAACAGCTGCAAACCAGGCACAACACCGAGGGCTTTACCAGAGAGAAGGAGGACTCAGGAGGGATCAGGGGATAAAGGCGGAGTGTGGGGGCCCAAAGGAGTGCACACCAAAGGGATTTAGCCCAAAATAGGGTCAAGAAAGCCCTCCTGAGCAAGTGACATTTAAGGATGTCTTCCAGGAAGTTGCAATTTAGTCAGGGAGATTAGAGTCAGACACACACTAATCACAGAGCAGGTACGGGATTAAGTGTAAGTGGGATGAGATGGCAAAGGAAAGATCTCTCAGGGCTACAGAAGCCATGGTATGCTTCCTGGAGGAGGAGGCCTCAGGCTGGTCCTTGAAGGATGGGGAGGACTTGATGTCATAAAAGTGAGAACACAAAGACTAAAGAGTAGAACCCATGAAATATAGAATGATTGGGGTATTGGGTGTGTTTTAGGAAGAAAAGCTCTTATTTTCTTCCTACAGCACTTAGGAATCTGCAAACACCAAAGATTATTAAACTGTTCTTCTAAAGGAAAATTTAGGCTTCCGTTGATTTATTTCAAAGAAAGATTTTCTGTTCCAGTGATAACAGCCTTCTCCTGAGTCAGAAGTCGCCATGTCAGCTGGGCCCAAAGCAATCATGATGTATTGATATTAGTTGATATGCTGACATTTGCTCCCAGAAGTTAAATGAGCTCGGTAAGATGGTTCTGACTGCTACTCCTCAAATATAAAGAGTCCATGGATTCCAACGGAGAGGCTAAATAAGACAAGAACTTGTGAAGAGGGTGAACAATTGCATAAGATATGAATCTAGGAAAAGTTAAAAATATACTCTTCTTTCGTATTTTCTCAAGGACCATGGCCCTGGAAGCAGAGAGCTCTGTCTCCCCATCTTTTGTGTTCAGCCCTCAGCTCTGGGAGAGAGAGAGTGACTGAGAGGTGGGTGGAGGGGCAGGGAGAGCAGGGAGGGCTGGAGGAGGCTCCGGAACCTCTCTGTGCTGCCATAGGGCGGGGGTGTGGGTACCACTCGGCTTCGTGGGCCACAGCTTTGGGATTGCCAAACCCTACAGGCACCCCTGGGAATTCATGGTTTGAGTAGCTCTGACATGGTAAAAACTAACTTTGTAATGGGATAAAACGGGCAACATATAGAAGCATTAAGAAGCTTAGTCTAGTAACTGAGAAGAGAGCCTAGAGGCAAAGTTGTGGCTAGTGACACTTACAGACAGAAGGTGTGAGATGATGATGCAAAAAAAGCCTGGGCTAGGGTAGTGGCGACTAAAATAGTAGAGAAAATTCAGGAAAAAGAAATAGCAGCCTTTGGAAGGAACGCCGGCACTCTGAGACAGGGGGCCTGCAGGCTGACGTGCGAAGTGGAACAGGGGCTCCCAAGGCGTAGGGAGGGGACAGAGGCAGCGGGAGACAGTGGGGATGTCCAGGTGTCCAGAAGGGAAAGCCTTTCAGGCTGGACACCAGAGCGTTATCATCGCAGACAAGAGAAGTAAAGCCAGAAGAATGGATGAACCCTAAAGAAGTGAAAAGGAATACTCTTTACTGAGGACCTACTGCATGCCAGCCACTGCACTGAGTTTCACACTCACAGTTTCAGAGTTCCCCTGTTGAAGTGCACTCTCCCCATTTACAGATGAGAAACCTGGTGTTTGCAGAGGTGATGTACAGGCCCAAAGTGGTATAGGTGGTAACAGGGATTCGAACCCAGGTCTGTCTGGCTCAAAACCCAAGCTCTTAACTACCATGATATTCTGAAAGAAGGCTGAGGGCTGAATGCAGCAGACATCCTCAGCCTGGAGAGGAGGAGGAGGAGCCAGCAAACCACCCAGTGAGGTAGGATGAAAACTAGGGCTTGTCTAATAGAAGTCCTGGGTCATGGGGCAGGGTTCCCTTCAACATCGGTCCCACCAGACAGTGCATGAGGATGAGGCCTTCTGTTACCATTTATTAAGAAATTTGAAAATACAAGTGATTATTTTTTTAATATGTGATCTCAGTTGTTTATCTTGTTTGGAATAGATTAAAAACCAACCCCCCGAATGTAATCATTCCACAATTTTAAAAAACATGAAATCACAAGTATACTTTACCTGAAGCTGTCACTGGAGGAGGGGCTGGCTTGGAGATGTTATTTGGTTTGGTTGACCTGTTCACCATGGGAGCTTAAACACACAAATACATACACAATGATTATAGATGCAGCCTGCTGAAGGAGATTCACACTTACGGGAACATGCATTGTGGATATGACAGATCAGACCAGAGGATGAGCAAAGAATGGGAAACATACTTATTAAACACATAAGCCATTAAAAAAAGCCTTCTTAGGAGAAATACCTTTTGAATAACTATAGTAATGATTAAAGGAATAATCAAATTATTTTATGATATGGATTTTGTTACAGTGAATACTGGCTTGGAATTTCCTTTGCCAAACTGGAGGTCTAGGAGATGAAAGAGGTGTTTGTTTGTTTGTTTGTTTGTTTGAGAAATGTATTGAACCTAATAGTGGAGGGGCCATATTAAGAGCCCCACCCTCCCTGCCACAGGCAACACATACCAATTTTTTTTTTTTTTGTATTTTGCAGGCTTTGTTTGGGAGGGGATGTTTAATGTGTATTTATTTTCATGGTGATGGTTGACTCAGGAATTCAGATGAGTCTTGAAGCCATTGGTGATATTCAGGGAATGCGGGAGAGGGTTGCGATATAATGGAACAATAAAAACTGAGTACTGCTACTTTAGAGTGGAGTTATTAGATGAGTAATGTTACTTGAAGAGGTATCACTTACACAGGATTGCATTCTTTACAGTGACTATATCCGGAGTAAATAGGGACTGCTCTGCTGAGGGTATGTGGTACTGGCTTTTTAAAATAATTTATTTATAAATGCATTTGTTATCCTGTGAAGGACTTACAAACAAAATGTTTCTGAAACAGCACTAAACTTAAAGAATCAAGACCCAGAGCATATTTTCCTCTTTCATTTTTTTTTCAGTCCTCTGCAGAAATTGTTCCTGGTGCAATATTTGTAAGACCAACATGGCGGTTTTGCGACTTTGCGAGTATGAGGTTTTATGATAAACCCATTCTAGGTGAGGACAGCTAAAGTAAGCACCTGGGTGCTTTCATAATTTAACATGGGAAAACAACCATGAAAGAGGACAAAGGAAGGAGGTAAAGACTATGAAACACAGAGATGGCTCACTCACTGCTGCCTCTGCTCAATCTGTCAAGTAAACAAATGCTTGGGCACTATCATTTCTGAGACCCTTAGTGCTTGCCACCAAATAATCTTGTATGCCCTCATCAACTGGTAGAGATTTCCAGGTGCCTGAGACTACAAACACTTGCCTTTTTCAGATGGGAGAGAACTGCTTTCTGTGGGATGAATGTAGTTTTCATCTTCATCTCCTACAGGGACCACATAATCAGCCTAAAAGAAAAGCCAAAATGAATGAGAAAAATGCTGTACATTCATTGGTTATTATATGGGAAGGTGTGATTTATAAAAAAATAACCTTTACTGAGATATAACTCATATACTATTGAATTTCCCCATATAAAGGGCATAATTTAGTGTTTTGAGTATAGTTACAAAGTGTGAAACCACCACTGTAATCTAATTTTAAAACACCTCATCACCCAAAAAAGGAACACTGTACCCATTAGTCATTCTCCATCTACCCTTTTCCATGACCTGTCAACCAATAATCTACTTTCTGTCTTTAATATTTGCTCATTCTAGACATTACATGTAAACAGAATCATACAGTATGTAGTCCTTTATGACTCCTTTCATTTAGCATAATAATTTCAAGTTTCAACCCTGTTGTAGTAAATATCACTACTTCACTTTCTTTTATGGCCAAATAATATTCCATCGTATGACTATACCATCTTTTATTTATCCATTCATCAGTTGATGGACATTTGGGTTGTTTCTACTCTTTGACTATTATGAATAATGTTGCTATGAATATGCATGTGCAAGTTTTTGTGCAGACGTACATTGCTATTGGGAATACGCCCAGTGGTAGAGTTGCTGGGTTATGTTGTAGCTCTATGTTTAGCAGTCTGAGGAGCTGCCAAACTGTTTCCCACCAGCAATGCAAGCAGGGTCCAGTTTCTCCATGTGCTCACCAATACTTGTTGTTGTCTGTCTTTTTGGTGATAACTATCATCATGTGTGTGAAGTAATATCTAATTACGGTTTTGGCATGCATTTTCCTGATTGTTAATGATGTTGAACATCTTTTTGTGTGCTTACTGGCCATTTGTATCTTTTTTTAGAGAAAAGTCTATTCAACTCCTTTGCCCATTTTGAATTGGGTTGTTTGTTTTTTTATTATTGGGTTGTGAGAGTTCTTTATATCCTCTAAATATAAGTCTCTTATCAGATATATAATTTGCAAAAATGTGATCCCATTCTATAGATTGTCTTTTGACTTTCTTGGTGGTATCATTTTATCTATTTTTCTTTTGTTGTTTGTGCTTTTGGTGTTGTATCTAAGAAACCATTGCCTAACCCAGGATCATAGAGATTTATACCTATGTTTTCTTGTAAGAAGTTTATAGTTTTAGCTCTTGCATTTAAGTGTTAAGTCTATTTTTAGTTAATTTCTTATACATTGTGAGACAAAGGTCCACTTTTATCCTTTTGCATGTGGCTATACAGTTATCCTAGCACAATTTGTTTAAAAAAAAACTATTCTTTCCCCATTGAATTGGCACCTTTTTTAAATTATCAATTGATTGTAAATATAAGGAGGGAGTGATTTTTACATTGATATGAGGCAAATGAGGTAATCAGATCTCAAAAGTGATTTTGCAATCTGCCTTGGTGGATAGCCAAAGTGGGTACTGAGGGAAACAAACCAAACACTTATTGAGCGCTTGTTGCTGGGTGTTCATCTGAGTACTTTAAGTGTGTTATGTCACCTAATCATTTTAACAACTTAATAAGGTAGGTACTGCTATCAACTCTTCCTGCAGACTAGGGGTTTCCTTTGTACATGCCACCCCTCTGCATCTTAGAGGAGGACTGTAGAGGAGCAGAGAGAAAAGAAGGTGGAGGAAAGGAAGCCAGGTGAGGCAGGGCCAGGAAGCAAAGGAGAGTAAAGATGGGGAACTATCTTAGAGGGGAAAGAGAAGATTCACAGGAAATCAGAAGAGAGAAATGGGGTAGTAAGAGGGGCATAGATCCAGTATTGATATTATACCACATGTCTCTAAAAGGTCAAAAATTATTACAATAAGAGAGAAACAAAACACCCTTTCAGCATAACACTGGAGAGCTAGAGGGAGGTAGTGAAGGGGCAAAGTGGTTAATGCTGCATGGAGAGCAGGGATGGAGGAAGGAAGACATGCCTGCGTCCAGACTGTCCTGGTGCCTTCCCCCCTCCCCCACCCTACATCCTGTCTTCCACTTTGTCGGGGAAGCCATTGGGACAGATTTACTTTACCTCATCCTCAAGATCCTTGGGCTTGGGTGGGACTTGAGGTTTCTGCAGAGAAGTTGGAGCTGGCAGAGTAGAAGTCAGCCTGGCCTTAGCAGAAGGCCAGCTGGGCTTACTGGGGAGGGTCTGGCTGATGGGTGGTGACTGCCTCTGGCTTGAGCGATTGTCTTGAAAGGAAAAACAAACAACAACAAAGTATAAATGAAAGGGGTTCTGGGTCATTCCGTGGGGGGAAACCACTGAGATCTAGAAAGTATAGAACCTCCAGCGCCTAAGTAGCCACAAATGATTATTATGGCATTGCCTGACAGAGTAAAATAACATATTAGATAAGAAATTTCAACTGCCCATTGACTTACATTACAAAAACTAGAAGAAGATCTTCATCAAAATCACTCTCCCAGGGGAGAGATGGAGACCCATTGGCTCAGGAGAGCTGATAGCTCAGCATTCTGCCCAACAGAATGGATGATGACCTTGGCAGGGTGGGGGTCTAAGGAAGGTGCTCCCCTGTGGGTTCACTTGCTCTATGAAACTTAAGGGCAGAAATTCTCAAATTTCACTTACACCTGGGATTTTTTAAAAAATGTCAAGACCCAGGCAAGGCACACCCCAGACATAACTAGTTTGAACTTGTAGGGAAGGACCTAGCTTTAAAGATTTTAAAGGGTCTCCAGGTTATTCTACGGTGTATTCAGGGTTGTGACTGCTCATCTGGGTGAACCTACATGCTCCTCCCCTCAATGATTTCCCTCAAATCATTGAGAATTCACAAATTCCCCTGCCTCAGAATGTCTTCAACAGGTATCAGGGAAGGAGTCCAGGATCTGAAGCCAAATGGACCTGTATTCAGTCCACTGCTCTGCTATCCACCAGCTGCACTCCTCTGGGCTAGTTATTCATTATTCAACCTCTCTGGGACTCACATTCCTCATTTTAAAAGTGCAGATAACCCTGGCTGAGTGGCTCAGTGGATTGAGTGCTGGCCTGCAAACCAAAGGGTTGCTGGTTTGATTCCCAGTCAGGGCACATGCCTGTGTTGTGGGCGAGGTACCCAGTAGGGGGCACTCAAGAGGCAACCACACATTGTTGTTTATTTCCCTCTCTCCCTCCTTTCTCCTCTCTCTATAAATAAATAAATAAATAAATAAAATCTTTAAAAGCGAGGATCATCATAACCATGTCAGAGAGATACTGTAGGGATCAGGAAGAAAGCAGTGAAAGCCACAGGAGCAGTGTGTCTGGCAGAGTTGACACCTAACAAATAGAACTGATATTGCTCCTATAAGGTGGTGGAGGGCGTAGGCAACATGGCATCTGCCCAGCCTGTGAGGGAAGATTCAAACTGATGCGTTATGGGAATATCTTAGCATGGGAATAATTTTGGGTGCTCCCTATCCTGGGAACAGCACAGGCACTTACACTGACTTCCTTCTGCTTCCTCCTGCCACAGCCCACTGTCATGCCCCCAAATTTGATCTCCTCCTGGGTCACTCCTGCTCTCAGCCCACGTGTCCACTGAAGGTACATGCTTAACTTCATGTTTGTTGCCTCTTGGGCAGCCTCTTTCTGGGTGATACAGCTGGGCTCAGCCAGTAGGTCATCTATTTTGCTACGCCTATTACTCTGTCAGTTTTTATAGTTTTACTTGAAGCTCTTTATTTGAAACTGGAGTTTACTTAGTTTTCTTAATGTAAGATATAAGCCCATCAGAAGTAGCAAAACACAGACGACAGGCTTTGAAGAGTGTGCCCTTGAATGAGCTACTTAATCACCCTGAATTGTGGTTTCCTGGTCTGGAAAATGGGCCTAGCACAGCCCCTTCCTTCCCAGGGTTGTTGGGATGATTGAAGAGTCCCTTAAAAATATGCCCTGCGGCATGCAGGGCAGAGCAGTGACGAGTGTGGGCTTCGAGGCTGAATGGACTGGCTTGCATCCCAGCTCCACCACCATCTGTAAAACCTTGGCTCATTAGTTCGTTCCTTTGAGCCTTGCTTGCTTCCTTTGTAAGGTGGGGATGAATGCTTCTCTCAAGGTTGTTGAGAGGGTGAAGTAGTTCATAGCTGGAAAGCACTAAGTAAATTAAAAAGTCTGGGAGTCTGTTTGTCTTGTTTGTTGCTGAATGCTCAGTGCTTAGCATACCTCTAGCACATAGTGGGGCTCAATAGGCTGTGGCATGAAGCCTCAGTGCCTGGTGGTCTAAGGAGGCAGTTAATGGCAGTGATAATGGACAAACAGCCCTTTATAGGTAAGGACACTCTGCAGAAATGCGAGTATCATTGTGATTATCGCGGACACACATACCTCCTAAGACTGGAACACAAACTTCTTGGGGACATTAAAAGCCACCACACTCAGGCCTGGAGGTCAAACTGGAGCTGGTTCCATTTAACCTATGAGGCTAATTCCAGACTTAAACGTCCTCACCCTACCTTCACCCCCAGTTAAAAGTCCACAGTCTTGCAGCCATTGTGGGTGTGGGCATGGAAGAAGGAGGAGAATTAATAGGTACTGGGATCCTTGGTGATCATCTTTGTTCTGTGTAGGCATCTCAAGAGAAAGTTCAGAACCTCGTGCTGAATTAGTCCAAGTAGGGACTAATCTGGGAGTCGATTTCACAGATTGCCTGGAGTTGGGAGGAGCCATCAGGCTGTGCTCTGTTATCTTTTGCCTGTTTCCACTATTCCTGGTTAAGGAAGGATACTTTGCCTCTCAAATGGGCAAATTTGCCAGTGGGGGCGCCATTACCTGTGAGTGACCAGATGGCCCACTTGGAGGTGATGCGAATGGGAGGTTCCAAGCCAACGTCGGCCTGCCCCCCACCCCTGCTGAGCACCCAGGGCCCGGGGGCTTGGCCTTACCTATGTACTCGCCCCTGCTGAATGGTAGGGCTGGGTGAACAGTCCTTGTCTCCTGCTCGACGGGTGGCGGCTCATAACTGTCATCCCCTGTTTCCTCGGCGGGCAGCACGTACATCTCTGAGTCAGAGTGCTCATCTGGGTTTTCATAATCACTGTCCTGCAAGTGCAGACGGCAGGCTCAGTGCCTGGCTGTGCTTAGTCGTAAGGACAGCTCCTGCCTTGGGGGCTGGGGCTGCCCCCCAGTGTCAGGATGAGGAAGCAAGGCTTGGACGGGCTGGCTCGCCAAGGTTAGGCAGCCAGCAGTGGTCATGGTGGGGTGCAAGCTGGGGGGAACAAGTGGACCATTGAACCCACAGGGTGGCTGAAATTCTACGTGGGTAAAGAACAGTTGGAGAGAAAATATATTTTACGAAGACAGAAAAATAGAATAACTGATAGGTTTTATGTATTATAAATGTTGACAGTTGAGGAAAACCTAAGTTTAATGAAGAGGGGAAGGGGACACACAAGAATACCTAAATACCTTTGATGAAATGAAGTTAAAAATGATTATTTTTAAAAACAGAGCTGGTAAGCCAGAAGGGCTAGGCCTCAAATGGACTCAGAGTCTACTCTCAAGTATAAATTTTACTTAACTTAATATTGAGAAATACATTGACATATTCTAAAGTTTAAACACTTCAGAAGGATGTAGTGAGGTCTCCGTCCCAGCCACTCAGTTCCTCTCCCCAGAGGCAAACAGAATTACTAACATCTTGTGAATTTTGTTTAGAGATAGTGTATGTATATAGTATGCATACATATGAGTATATTCAGTTCAAGAAATATTTGGTTCAAGAGTGAAAAGGTCCTTTGACCTCTGTATCCACTGCCCCTGCCACCCCATTGCCTGACATGATGCATGATCCATATGTGATTTCCCAGTGAATGGACGATGCACCTGCCTGTCTCCTTTGCTTGCAGTTGTATAACACAGATGCAGGTGTATGTGAGGCAGGTGTAGTATCTCCTTTACTGCTGTGTCCTCAGGGCCTATAACAGGGCTGGCATAGGATAAGAGCTCACAGTGTGTTGGAATGAACAAGTGAATGAATACATGAGTGAGGTCTATGTTTTCTTCCTCAGTTTGTAGGGAGATAGGGAGAGAGGAGGAATAGGATGAAGAGTGGGATAAGGAATGAGAACAGAGGCTTAAAAAAGAGTGGCTTGTCCTTGTCCTAGAGTAGGGGAGAAGGTGAATGGGATGAGATAGGAAAATTCCAGTACATTGGATTTTCCCAAACTCCGATCTCAGCAACAGTACGTGGGAACTCCAATAATCTTTCCTGAACATGAACATGAATTTGGGCTGAATAGAATAATGATAGTAATAATATTCTTGTAACTGACATTTCAATATGCTCTGTACCTCATTTACTCCTCACCAAATCATGAGATAGTTTTCTAAAAAGCCCATTTTATAGTTGAGAAAACTGAAGACAGGAGTTGAGTAATCTGAGCCCACAGTCTGTGTCTCGCAGAAGTGAATGCCTGTCCCCAGCAGGCGGCCTAGGAGGTGAGGTGGGAGTGAAAGGGTGGCCAGAGCCTGGCTTCCCAAGGCTAATCTGGTCCAGCAGGAGGTGGCTGGCACTTTCCGCTTCCAGGCCAAGGACCCAGTCACTGCTGTGGTGGCCTCTCAGAGAGACAGCAGTACAAGTGCTGCAACGTAGTGGCTTTAATGAACATCTGGAAAGTGAGAGAGTCAGCAGGCACCAGATACACGAGTCTGAGTGAAAGATGGTTTGGGCAGCCCACTTTCTTTCAATCTTCATGGAGCAGGGATGGGAAATTCTGAGACTTAATCAGCTGGAGGCTGAGGAGCAGTGGGTACCTCATGGAGGACACTGCGGTCCTTGCAGCCTCGCATGCTGGGCAACCTGAATGAGAGGACCACTTTGGCAGAGGTGGCAGAGAAGTGGAGGAAGAAAGACTCCATGTCAGCTGTTCCTCTGTCACTGGGCTGCCGACCAGATGGGGAGCCTCATGAGGACAGGACTGGGACTGTATATCCAGGACCCAGCACGGGGCCTGTCAGACGGTAGGTGCCCACTGCACCGCTGTGGAATGAACAAATAAACCGAGCTGCTGCCCTGGGCTCCGAAGGGACTGAGGAGGGAGGAATGGGAGGAGCTCAGGCTCAATTCTGGGCGCTGGAGGGGAGTCCTGGGTTCTCATCTTGGGCTGCTGCGTAATTGAGCAACAGTGGGCAAGTCGTATTCACTCTCTTGGCCTTAGTTTTCTTATATGGTGTGTTGTTGAGTGGAGACCCTATTCGATCCATTTCTAGATATAAAATTCACAAGTGACCTGTAGAGGGGCCACTTCTTCTCTCCAGAGAAGTTCTGGCCTGATCCTTCATTTGGAAAATCTTTTCTGTGGGAGACCCACCATGGGTACTTCTTGCTTTAAACACAGGGGAATGCATTGAATGTTTTTTTTTTTTTTTTTATCAAGAGAATAAAAAAGGAATATGCTCAAACTTCTGAGAGTTTTAAAAAAAATTCCCCTTCCCTCAAATTATTCTAAATTCTGGCAAACAAAAATCAATCACTTATTCAATACTTAACAAGTGCAATATGCTGGACAGTCTAATGGAAACTATGAAGAAGAGGATGTGTAATTAGACAAAATGTCAAATTGTCCATTTATTTGTTTAATCAGTTAACAGTGGTTGAGTCCTCCCATGTGCCAGGCATCAGGCTCGACTCCGAGCATAGTCCTTGCCCTCATAGAAATTAAACTCCAGCGAGGGCACCAAATGACACACAAATAGTGAATAATAAATAACAAGTAGATCATCAAACAGATAAAATAGCTATCACTATCGGGATCCTGAGACAGACAGCAGTGAGGAGAGTCAGTCTGCCTTGGATGAGGGTACCTGAAAGGCCTTTTTGAGAAGGAGACACTTAAATCAAGCCTGAAGGACAAGAAGGAGCCGACCAACTGTGGAAGAATGGAGGAAGGCTCTTTGATGTCTTCTCTTTTACCTTCTTGTTCCTGCCCAGGGGCCATGAGTCTGAAATCGCTGGGGCAGGCAGGTCCTTGGCATGTTATAGGAGCAGTGGGCAAGCCTGTGGGACCGCGCTGTGAGGAGCAAGGTGCTGCTTAAAGGTGGTGGGCCCTGGACAGGTCCACAGGGGCCAGATTTCATCAAGCCCGAAGGTGTTTGCAACAAGCCTGGAGTTCATTCTATGTGCAATGGGAATCCAATCAGGTAAAAATAACTGAGTGAATGTTTTTTCAATCCTTATTATAGTTGGTACCTTGATTTTGGTTGTTTGACTTTGAGATACAAGTCATCTCCTCCTCTCCAGGGTGGTTTTATCTTGTGCTTCCTAAGTCCCCTCTGTGTGTTCTTTTTATCCAGCCAGCAAGCTAAATTTTCTTGGTTTCGCTCAGCCTGAGGACCAGCTTTCTAACTTTAATTAAGATATGGCTGTGTACGTGCGGCCAGCAGGGGGCGCAGGTGCAGTGCTTCTGAGGGCTCAGGGGCTGCTGGGCTCTCTGGGCAGTGACTCCGAGCCCAAGTGACCTGTAGAGAGGCCAAGGCGTCCCCTCTTTAAAAAAATCTTTTCTCTGCAGTTAAAAAGAACAGAACTCCTGTTTCCCAATACTCTGATAAACTCCAGGTGGTACACACAACGTGGAGCTCAGGCTCAATTCTGGGCGCTGGAGGGGAGTCCTGGGTTCTCATCTTGGGCTGCTGCGTAATTGAGCAACGGTGGGCAAGTCATATTCATTTTCTTGGCCTTAGTTTTCTTATATGGTGTGTGGTTGTGTGGAGACCCTATTCGATCCATTTCTAGATATAAAATTCACAGATTGGAGCAGGCTACTATTCTGCATGAATTCGATATGTGCAGGACAATTATTGTGAAGAAAAATTTTTAGGATATCTTGTCCCTGTAAGACTCAGCCTAAGAGAAAAGTGGCTGCTGGGGTTTTGTGGGTTGTTAAGACACCTCGAAGAGGTTTATAGTTAATTCTGATGTACCGCCCCCCACTGTCGTGATGGCCAGGTTCCTCTGTCTCATTCTTGGCTTCCCACACTCTGCTAAGATCTGCTTGGTCACAGCAAGCAGCTTGGGGTTTAAAAGCCTGGGTCTGGGATCTGACATCCTGCAAGTGAATTTTGGAACTGCCATTAAATGCTCTGTGCCTTGGTTTCTTCACCTGTGAAATCGGAGGGGCCGATACTCAAAATGTTTAACTATTGCACTAAGGAATGTTCCGAGGCCCCCGATGTGCCAGGCCTTTATTCTTTGGTTGTTGGTTTGTGTAGAGCTCCCAGGAGGGGCTGGGCACTAGGAAATTCAGGACAGAGGCATTTGCCGACTGACATGGGGATATTTAAACATTTTAACTTCCTTTTTGGCTGTGATGGTGAGTACTCTGAATACGAGCAGAAAGTGGGGATAAGAATGCCTATTCCGAGAGAGGGCTGCAGTGAGGACTAGGCGAGGTAATGCATACAAAGCTCTTCGCCTAGCAAGATGCTGGCTCAGGTCTGTCAGTGTCAGGTTATTGCTGCCTTGTCTGCAGGTGTCCCTTCTAGACCAGCTATCTCCCCTCTGGGACATGCAGCCGATCACCAGCATGTGATTCAGACACAAACCCTTAAAGACGCCTCCCGCAGGCCCCGGTGGGAATGGTACCCTCCTAGTCCCAGGAGCAAATACTTACAAAGTCGTCCGACCACTGCTCCTCTTCGTCGGCAGGGCTCTCTGAAATGGCGTGTGGAAGCAGAATGGACACACATAAATCTCAGCTGGCCAGTTCCTCACTGTCCACAAGCACCTTGCCCCTGCCCTCGCTGCCCTTGGGCTTGCTGGTCCCCTTTACTTGACCTTGAATGGCCATTACAGTCATCTGATGTTCATTCACTTTTGAATCTTTTTTTTTTTTAAAGTCAGTTCTCAAAGCCTGAAGAGAAGTCCCAGCGGGGCATAGAAATGGTGCATCAGACCCGTGTCTGTCGTTGTCAAGGGGCATTCTGGGTACCCTAGGGTAGCCCAGTAGGAACCTGCAATCCATACTGTGTTGCTTCCAAGGATTTCTTTGAATCAGTATGTGGATGGCGAAGTAGGAAGAGCACTGGACACAGTCAGATAGACCTAAATTCTCATCCAGACTCTGTTCCTAACCCACTGGACTGTGGGCAAGAACAACTAATGTCCCTGGGCCTCAGTTTCCAGGTTTATAAAATGAGGGGATAACTTTTAAGATTCTCTCTGGCTCTAACTTGGACATTTTATTAAGAGAATTTGTATGTAGTGCTTTACTACATACCAGGCAATGCTATTAGAGATTTGCATTCATTGGGCTCTCTTAAAAAACTAATGTGGAAAATGAGGCCTAGATAAAATGCCCTGTATTTTGCTGTGTATAATGTGCACCCACATTTTTGGCCCCAACTTTCAGGACAAAAGTCTTTCATTTTAATTTTTATTTCAATTATTTATTTATATTTAGATACTTGTTTTTTTGTATTATAAAGGGTATTATTTTGTATATTGTTATTGGTTTCTAGAGTTACACTTTTAACACATAAACATAAATAAAATAATTTTAAACATTTATATAGATATGGAATTGGTACTACCTATGTATAATGCACATACTTATTTTTCCCTCAAAAATTTGGGTAAAAAGGTGCACATTATACACAGCAGCCACTTGCTGTGGTAAACCACTTGCCCAAGGTCAGATAGTAAATGGTAGAGCAAGGGGTTAAACCCTGCAGGCTGACTTCCAAGTGCATGCTCTGAACCCCAACACCATGCTGCCTCGCCGCCTTTGAGCACCACCCTAGTCTCTGCAGGGGTATAAAAATGGATATGACAGATCTCACATTGTTTTGACATTGAAGGATAAAATAGGTCTGGATTATGACAACCAAGGAGAATATTTGACCCCTTTTTCTCCTAAACACATTTGGAGTATGAGAAGCTTGGCATCTATCACATCACATAAACTGAACTTAGAGGTTAAATGCAATCCATGCTACTCTTTTGGGTAGACAATCAACCAGACATAGGTCCAGATGGCAGAGTGGCCCCAATGACTACACCAGAGGGTCCCAGTGACCCTCCCATCCTACTGAGCAGTTGTTGCTAGAGGGCCCCGTGAATGGTCCCTGATGTCCCCAGAACCTCAGCAGAACCCTTGGTTACCATCCCTATCCTCTGCCACAGCAGGTCATTGACCCCAGCTCCACGGGGATTCCACACAGGCACAAGGAAAGGGCTTGGGAAGGTGAAATGGGGCAAGAGGTCTTTGGATCAGAGTGGCCAGAGTTTAAATAACGGTACCCTCTCTTGGGGGAAAAAAATGATAGGCGCTAAGAAGGAGCTTCATTCTACAAGCCAAATAATGGATCAAACTTGGACATTAACAGAAAAATAATTCTTATTAAATTATTCTTTGGGTTAATTTATACCAAATTATAATGTATTGCAGCCATTGGGGCTTGCCAAGAAACTCTAGAAGAATGGGTGATAAGTCCTATACCCATTAAGCCAATACCTGGCACATAAGTTCGGAGAGAATCAAAAATCAACACTTAAGGTGACAAAATGTTTTCATTTCAACCTTTAAAGTAGAAACCTTTATAAAATGCCTTTCTAAAACACACTGCCCTGCCTTCGTCAAGTGCACTTGCTGACCCTTTGCTCAGTGAGTCAGGGTCCACTTTGTGATCAGTTACTGGTGAAAATACTCACAATAGCCTTCTAATTAGTTTCCCTGTCCTTGTTATCTTTCCTCTCCAGTCATCTTTCCTACTGTTTCTAGTTATTTTCTTAGAGGTTGGATCATGCTCTTCCTTTCCTCAAGGATTATCAGGGGCTCCCTATGGAATAGAGCCAAGACTCCCTATCAGCACATTCACATGCCTCCACCTCCGGTCCCTCCATTGAATTCTCTTGCAGCCCTCTTCCCTGTTCACTGCCAGTAATATCAAGAGCTTGCACCTCCCATCCTGCACTTTTGATAGGACCCTGCTCTGCTCATGCTGTTTCCCCAGCCCATCTTCCTCCTTCCATGGAAATGCCTGTCTTACCTCCTCCATGAAGTCCTCCCTAGTCCCTCCGGTCATAACCCATCACTTCTTCCTCTAGACCCCTTTAGATGCTGCTGGCACCTTGATGTCACATCTACTTCATCCTGCCCTTTGCTACAACTAATTTTTCTCACTCAGTATTGAAAAGCAAGATCTATTTAATTTATCTTTGTATCTGGATGGCCTTTTGTATTTGTAATCCATGCATTAATAAAGGTCTGAACCAGTAAATGACTGAATGAATAAAAATTAGTATTATAATAGTAGATACTATTTATTGAACGCTTCCTATGTGCTGGGTGCTAGGCTAGGCATTATAAATGCATTTCTTCATTTATCATCAACATAGTACTATGTGGTAGGTGCATTATGGTTTCCGTTTTACAGTCAAGGAAACTGGGTCTAAGAGAAGTTGCAAAATCTGTCTGAAGGCACATGGCTAGCTAATGTGGGAGCTGGACCGAAGGCCTGGTTATCTGTTGGCTCCTGCAGCTGCAATCTCATGTGAGCCACCTGGCCTTCCCTAGGCATTCAGGTAAAACCTAGGAGAAACAATAAGGGCCCAATCAAGGCACCTTGGCACACCGAAGCAGTAAAGAGACAAAAGCATCCTGTGGCAGAGGTTATCTGATGGTGCCATGCCCTCTACCAGCGACCCCATCTTTTGGTTCTGCAAGCAACTCACAGCATCATACTTTGGACCCCAAAGTTCAAGGTCTTCTCACGGAGCCACCCTGTACAATAGTAATAACATACCTAAAGCCTAGGAGGACAATTATGTATTAGATGGTCCAGGGTGATGTAAAATTCCCTGGTAAAGTCACAACTTTGTAGGCCATTGCCCACAATGAAAAGCGTGACAAGCCAAAGTAGTAGATCTAAAGTAGTGGGTGGTGTTCCAGCGTCTCAGGGAGCCTCCCACGGTGTGAGGGTGGTAGTTTTAGAACCAGGCTCCCTGGGTTCCCATCCTGGCTCTGGCTTTTGCTACATGTTTGGCAGTGGACCAGTAGTTTAATTGTTTAAAGTTCAATTTCTTCACCCATAAAACAAGGATAAGAGACTGAAAGCCTCATGTTTTTATGAGAGTCGAGTGCCATAACACACGTGATGTGCTTTGCAAAGCCTGGCACGCAGTAAATGCTGTATTGATGTTACTTATTGCTGTCATGGGTATTGACAATTCTCAATAAACCCTGAAAACACTACCAATTCTATTTCACTCTAATGGCAACCATGCAGTATGGCAACCACAAAGACATAAATCCAAGAAAGCCTCTAGTGTCCTGGGTGAAATTTTCAGAAGGGTAAATTCAAGTTTAACATGGGCTGGGCAGCTTAGTTTGGGGAATGGGATTTCACACCCCTGCCAGGAAGCTGAGGTGCTGATGGGCCCCCTTGCTGGGGAAAGCCTTTCCTGCTGTGTCATGCACCTTGTTTGGGGCTTATGCTCCATTGGCTGTGTCATAATTTCATGCCACACAGTAGAAGGACTCCTCCCCTTGCCTGGCTGAGGCTTTGGGATTCACATGGCCCTCCCAAGCCTGTGGACACAGCACCTGGCACTATGAGACACATGAAAATGGCCATGATGGCCCCCATCTCAGCATCTGCTCCAGGCAAAGACACACGGGGTCAGCTGTCTTGCTTACTTAAAATCCTGATTCTGCCATTTGCTAGCAGTGTGACCTTAGGCAAATTGCATAACTTCTGGGCCTCAGTTTTCTTATCACTAAAACAGACATTATTGGTAGTACCTATATCATAGGGTTTTGAGAGAATGAAAATGAAATCACACATGGAAAGTGCTTAGACGAGCGCCTGACATGGAGTAAGAGCCCAGTGAGTGATAGTTATTACTGTTACTTGACTTTCTGCTTAATTCTCACAATAACCTGAAGGATAGGTAATCTTATCTCTAGACCAGAGATCGGAGGCTGGGGGAAGCTACAAAGGTTTTCTTGGCTCACACAGTACTTAAGGAACAAAGCCAGGATTCCACCCCAGGCCAAAAGGACCCCAAAATTCAAGGTCTTCTCATGGAGCCACCCTGTACAATGGTAATAACATACCTAAAGTCTAGGAGAACAATTACGTATTAGATGGTCCAGGGTGGTGTAAAATTCCCTGGAAAGTGTCCCAGCAGCTGGAATCATGGCCCTGTGCTGGGTAAGTTCAAGAACAGTGCACTCCGTGAGGGCTGAGAGGTTGCGTGAAGCTTTGTGTCAAAGATGCTATTGACTTGGGCCCTGAAGGACCAGTGGGACTTGAGTGAGAGAATGGAGAGGATGCAGAGCTTAGCTGAGGGGTGGCGGGGGCATCCATAAGGCACAGGCATGCACAGAATGAATGACCTGCCCTGGAGAGTCCCAGGAGAATATGCCAAGAGGGAAAACAAAGCCAGGTTCATTGCCAGCCAAGGGGACGTTCCAGCAACAGTGGACACTGTGGTCCCAGTGACCAGCTGAGATGAGGAAGCTGACAAGGGTGGTGTTCGAGTAACTCTGCCATGAGGAGACAAAGGCTGAGGCAGACCCGGGAGGGGAAGGGATGGCTGGAGGGACAGCAAAGGACTCCATGGAGTGATCTTGATGGAAGAGGTGAAGGGACGGGGTGAAATCAACCTTTCTGTTCTGAGTCATCAGGAGCACGAGGGACCGTGGGGCAGTGCTGGTGGCATCCCAGCCATGGGCTTCGAGGGCTGTACGCCACAGCTCCGTGTCTGACACGTGGCCTCAGCCGTGGCTCTGGTCCCACTCTGGCTGTGCTCTGGGCCACTGGGTCCTCCCATTTCTCCTCTGACAGGGCTGGTGGTGGGATGCAGGGGCCGATGGGAAGACCGCGGTGGGATGCGGGAAAGAAAGAAGGGAGGCAGGGGGACTGGGTGCGGGGGTGGGGACAGATTCAGGGAAGGAACAGAGAACAGAACTACAGAGGCTGCAAGGGAGGCCATGGGCGGGCAGCCCCACCTGGTCCTCCCTGAGAAGAGAAAGGAATGCTACCCAGGGGAGGAGCTGAGGCCCAGGCCCAGACCCAGCCTGGCTAGGAGAGGGATGGAGCCTAAATACATCTTAAAAATTCCCTTTTTTGGTATGTTTATTTATTCCTCCCCAGGACCCTATTAACAGGGTGTTAGGTGTGCATAAGTTGGGGACATAGTCTTGGCTTAGCCACCATCACCTGGCTGTGTGACTTTGGGCAGTCACTTTGCCTCTCTGGTCTCCAGTTATCCCTAACTTGAGAAGCTTGGATTGGGTGAGTTTTCAGGACTTTCTAGGCTATAAAATGCCTTTCAGTCCAAGTTTCATTCCTTTATTCTTAGTCCCATGAGGAGGACTGATGTGGAATCTGCTCTCCCCAAATGAACTTTGTTGGTACCACCGGTTAGGGTATAAATGAGGAGAAAAAAGCCAGGTGAATGCTGGCTTCACTAAAGACACCAGAGTGGGGGCAAAAGCAGGGTTACATTTCACTTCTTTTGTGGACAAAGGGTCATTATGCATACCCCGTACTTCGGTGGCAATCATTTACCCACAAACCCCTGTCCAGGTGACTTCCTCTGCCCCGCCCCCGGGTGGTTGCTCTGCTCTCTTCGCTGCAGGACTTTGGGGGTGGGAGGGGAAGGGGGACCCCCTGGGGGGGGGTCCTGGGTAGCGCAGCCCATGCACACAAGTAGAGAGGCCTCATTCATTCATCCCCTCTCCAGCTTTGTGCAATGACCCCAGCAGATTCTGGGGTCACCAAAACTGGTCTTCCTGCCCCTGCCCCCCGAGCCAGACCCCAGACTTCAAAGATACAGGAGGCTGTTCAACCATGAAAGCACAGTAACTGGAAAGGTGCTGGTGTTAATGTCAGAGGCTCTGGACCTTCTGAATAGTAAGAAATTCTCCGGAAAAGTGTAACCATCTAGGGTCAAGGAGGAACACCAGAATGAGAGCCTGGGGTGGGTTTCCTGCAGTGGCTGCAGTAACCTTGGGCATGTAACTTCATGTTCCTGAAATGCATTTTCTTCTGGGAAACCGAGGTAGTCATGTCTGTATAATGGTGCTACTGGGAGAGTAAAGGAGCCAGTGTCTGTAAAGAGCTAAGGTTAATACCCAGAGCAGAGTAAACACAACATGTTTTGGATATCTTCCCTTCCCGAATACCAGCTGCTTGGGCGTAATACATCCTGCTCAGTGGACCATGAGGGCCCTGCAGGCAATGGTTGCCAGGTCTGGACTGAAAGCAGCCGGCTCCATCCTGGTCTGATCTGCATCTGTAGGAGAGCCAGGCCTCCGTTCCTTGTCTAATTCAAGCTTTGAGCGGCTCTCTAAGGAGAGTAAGGACTGTGGTGATTCTCCGACTGACCGCTGGGAGGCGCTGGGCCTCTTCATCCTCTGCCTTCTGAAGGTCAGCATCACCAAGGTCGACCAACTTTCCCTGCTACAGGGTCGGGAAGCCATGGGCTTCTGGGACTGGAAAAAGGGTACAATCCCAGCATCTAGGGGAGACAGGTGGGGCTGTTTCAAGTCTGCACAGGCCTCCAGGGAGTGCCTGCCTGGCCTCCCGCTCCGGAGGTCTGGCGGGTTAAGGTCTCCAAGCACTGGCGCCTTGCCAGCACCTTGAAGACTCTGTGTTCAGGAGGAGCTGGTTTCTGAGGCCTTAGGCTTTCAACTGCTCAGGGTCCCCAGGGCTCAGAGGAAGCAGCTGGAAGTGCTTCTAGGACATGAGTTGGGGGTTGGGCAGGAATGGCAAGGGAGGTACTAACTGCAGGTGGTGGTGACGGTTTTGCCAAAAGGACCTTTCCTGGGGACTGGGTGTAGGCAAGGCCCTATTGGTTTGGTGAAGTGCAATAGGATGAATTTGAGACCCTGGAACTTCAGTGGACTTGTCTTTCAGTTCAGGAGCAGCAGTAAGGACACAGTTTGTGGTTTATTGCGTGGTTTCTCATATTTAATATACATTCAAATCCCCTGGAGCTAAAATGCAAATTCTAATCCCTTAGTTCTAGGATGGGGTAGAGATTCTGCATTTCTAACAAGCTCCCAGGTAATGCTGATGCTGCACACTAGGGACTGCACTTTAAGTAGCAAAGGCTTAGTAGACCCAGCTGAGACCCAAGACAGGTTAAGTACAAATCAGAAGATGCAACTTTCCAAAGCCAGGGGAGGTTGGGAGAAGCTTGCTTCATTACTGGGCCCTGGGTTCAAAAGATTTGTGGTTCTGTGAGTGTCGAGAATTAGCATTGGCGGGAACCTGACAGAGCTTCTAGTTCCGTCCCTGTGTGATATATTACATAATAGATAAGGAGAAGAGAGTGTGGTGGCCAGGGTTACACAGCCTTGCGGTTAGACATTGAAGGACCTTGTGTGCAGGCTCAGTGGTTTGCTATTTCTCCTGTTGACGATGTAAAGCCATGAGAATATTTAAACAAATGTATTTCAGAAAACTCTCTGGGGGAGGGTGAAAGGACCACATGGGATTGGGAACTAAGGGGACTGCTCAGAGGCTTTGTACAGACAAGCCGTCTGATGACAGGGTCGGAGCTGTTGCTACGTGAATAGAAGGGGACAAACATGTTTGAGGGACACTTAAAGGCTAGAATTAATAGGATTTAGAGATGAATTTTTTTTTTTTTTTGGTAGAGAGAGAAGGAAGAAGAGGAATCAATGATGATGTGTGGGTTAGGCAAAAGGAGGAATAAATGATGAATACCGCCTGTCTTTTGCCCAAGTAGAAGACACAAGAAAAGGAGGGGCCTGAATGAGGGAATGAGCAAGAAGATGGTTGAATATGAGGGAATCGTCAGGAGACTCCATCCTGAAACCAGATATATCACTCTGCTTAGGTTTCCGAGAATTGCCCAAGCTCCTAACACTGGTGTCCAGCATCTCCAATGCTGTTGGTTCATCTACAAAATGACAAATGTTTCTGCTCATCCCCCAGGACTCAAATTAAAATGTCACCTCCTTAGCAAGACCTTCCCTGACTACCTAAGTAGCCCCACAGTGATTCCCTGAACTGCACCTGCCATTTTCCTTCATAGCAGGGACGATGTTTGGTAATTTAGATTTACCTGTTGGCATTCGCATTTATTACCTGACTCCCCATTAACCATTGAGCACCTTAAGGGCAGGGACGATATTTTGTTCCCGACTTCATCTCTAGCCCAGTGAGTATCACATAGAACACACTGTGTAATATTGGCTGAATGAATCATAGTATGTGTAGAACAGCCGAAGCACCAGGAGATGTTTATTCTAGAGAAGAAAACATTCAAATGAACTAACTTCTCAATTCTATCCTTGGAGTTACACCAAACAACTGTTTCTACTTTATTTAATATTTAAGACTTGTACTACGTGGCCATCAGGACAGGCTATGGAAACCACAAGGAAATGGATGACAATTACATCCGCCCAGGCCTGACTGTCCCTGCCCGAACCAGACAGGTTTGGGAGGTCACCACAGGAGACATCCAAGCGGAGAGTGGGCCTTGTGTGTGGTACATGCTGGTGGGGCATTGCATTGAGGATTGTATTGGGTATTAGACTATGTGATCTCTGGGGTTCCCTTCAAGCCCAACACTCCATGATGTCATGATTTTTTTCCATCCAACTTTGGGTACTTAACAGGTATCGTCTCCTTTATTTTCTTTTTTAGAAATTGGAGAGAATAATGAGGATTTTAATTGGTTTATTTGTTTTTTTTTTTTTAACTGAGGGCTGTATGGACCTGTTCACATCTAAGAAATCTTTGCTTTTAAGCCATTAGAAACACATTTTAGTCCTAGCCTCCCAAGGTATCTGTTCTAGAAAACAAAAGTATGGTGGATAATTTACTTTGCTTGCCACTACCATAAAAACTACCAGCTTCAAGACTAACTAATCTTCCCTGACAAAGTTGATCCTAGTTGGAATGGTGTTGTAGGGCTAAATCTGGAGAGGATTGGGTAACCTTGCGCCATCTGTAATTCCCACACTCCCTCCAGCCCCGCTTTCAGATATCCATTTTAATAGTTCTTTATCCAGGAAGGCTTTCCTTCCCACTTCCTCCACATCTTCCACCTCAGGTTAGATTAGATACTGCTGTACAGCTTTGTGCTTCCTGATCACACTGAATTGTGATGGCTTTTAACATCTATCTTCCCTTCTGGTATATAAATTCTGTAAGTATGGGGCTATATCTATCTTGTTTAGCACTGTATTTCAACCCAAGACTTTGTATGTGCCTGGAACATGGAAGATGCTTAAAAAATGTTTGATAAGTAGATGAGTGGATAGATGGATGGATGGATGGTTGGGATTAGGTCATTCTTAAAATTAGGGTGGGCACCTTTTGTTTTCATATGAGTAGAACATAGTTCCCTTTTCAAGAGGTAAATATAAACATTGAATTAGTCAAGAATCCAAGTATTAGAAATACTCTTACCAGAGGCATAGTCCCTTCGAGGAACACTTGGAGGTTCTTTGACTTTCAGCCTGTAGGTAACAACCATGAGACAAATGGTCAGTGGGTAGGACAGCTATTGTCAAGGCCCAGAATATAAGCAGATATGGAGATAATAGATGGATAACTAATAGAACAATGGCTTCTTATGGACCCATTGCACTGAAAGACAAATATATTGACAATGCCATAAAGCCATTGATCAAAGGTTTCCCACCTCTTCCCCTCTCTGCAGTGCCCAATGTAGCTGTGACTTGGCAAAGGCAAAGCCAAGTAGAGAAAGGGCTTCACGAGGTCAGAGTACTAGTAAGCGCTGAGTCCAGGGTTTCAAGGAAAATAAATGATAAATGTTGATTTGTTGGTAGGAAGGTAAGGGAAGATGTACTCTATTCTAATAAATAATTTCATAAACGCCTTAATAGGAAAAACTAGTTATAAAGAGCCCTTTAGTTGTAGGTTGGACCAAAATGATTTTTGCGCCATTAAAAACTGACAAATAAGTGAGCAGTGAGTATCTCTAGGTTGAGGGTTGTAAAATTTCGCTTATTTAGAAGTTGTACTGTTTCAAGCACTTTTAAAACTACTGTAGGATCTTTATACACAAATAAAATGTTCTGAATATTCACAATCTTTCCCCACTATTTAAAAGAAGAAAATTAAAATTACATTTTAAAAATGTATCCCAATTTTTAGGCTTTTTATAAGTACTGGCAACACCTTCCCCCCCATTATTTGAAATGCCTAAGATTTATAGTAAGTTATTATTTTTAATAATAGTTACCCATTTTATTTAAGAATGATTTACTTAATTAAAAATTTTAAATAAGAAAACCTATATCTGCTACACTTTATTCACTAAACTATCGCATCCTTTAGAAGCAACATATAAGGTAATCATTGCACACCAAACATATTTCATTTCTTGGGGGGAAAAAAGCAGTTTAGAAATACATGTTTGGTTACAAAAAGAAAAAAACAAGGCATAATCAAAAATTATAATGTTGCAAAAATAGCAATATTTATATTTGTATAGAAATTCTGCTTTTTGTTTTCCCAAAGTTTCTCATATCTGTATTATTTCATTCAGTTTTCATAGTGAGCCAGCAGGGTGGGCCAGGAAGATACAAATCATTAAACCTACGATGAGGCTGGGAGAGAGAGAATAACAATGGTGTTGTAGGGAAGAAAAACAAAGACAAAACTGGGTCTGGTGCCAGGTCTATTCAAAGACCAGTAAAATTTCAAAAAAGCACAAACCATTACCCATTCTTGTAATCATTTCATAAAAGAAATGAAGGTGTATTTTAATACCCTCCTCCCCAAATGAATGAAGATCATCATCTCAGAATAAAGGACAGATGCAAGAAAGGACTGTTGGGCACTGAACTCTAACCAGGAACAAAAGATGGGGCCTGGGCCTGAGCAGCCAGCAGCTGCACACCAACCCCCAGCACTTCAAGACCCTTACTTTCTCATTCAGCCATGGACCAGTGACAACTCTGTCACGGTTTTGTGTTAAGAAACCAGTGTGTTCAACCGTGCTTCCTCCCTTCAAGGTGGCACCTGTTGCCCGGCTACGAGTGAGAGCTGAGAACTGCATGTCACTTAGTACCAAAGAGCCATTGGCCAGGGTTCGGACAGCGGCAGCCATAATTCCTAAGCTGAGAAGAAACACGGTTTGTCAAATGTATTGGGGAACAATGGGAATAATGCAATAAAAACTGTCTGGAAATATTTGGGCCCCCTGGCTGCTGTTAGTATGACTAACCATAGGATAGACATTTCATACAGAGGCTTCATGCTATTGAAAAAACTGGTGTATTGTAAAACTGGCAACTGCGGACTAATCTAGAATCGCTAGTGATTAAAACAATGACTGGCAGGGTTCTCTCATTTCACCGAGGTTCTGAATTAATAAATGCAATCAATCACACACCTTTCCCAGTCACAGGACAGACCATTAAGGCGAAGCCTCCTCCTCTGTGAGGTGACTATCGCCCCACAAGTAGGAGACTGTTTTAACTATTTTATGATGATAACTTACACCTATTGAGATGACTCATTATGTTTTATAGTCTGAAAACACCACAAAAAGCATTTTTTATTTTTAAGTTTAGCAAATACCAAAAAGGAGTGAAGATACTCTGTTCTGATGGCACAGGGAAATGTACTTTCGTACACTGTTGGTGGTACAAAACTTGGAATTTGCTAATATCAATAAAAAATTCAAGGGCACAAATCCTTCCATCCAGAGATTTCATTTCAGGAATTTAGCTTTCTGGTATGCTAAAAGTCTGTAAAGGATATTTGTTGAAATATTATTGACAGTTAAATAGAAAGAAATGCCCCCCAAATTTTGATTTTATCTAAATTGATGTTACCAAATTGCTTCCCAAAAAGGTTGTAACAGTTTAAACTCCCACCCTGCCTTTAAAATATGTCCAACAATATATATAGTTTGATAAATGAACAATAATGCATTTGCAGTAGACTATTAACCAGCTTTTTAAAAGGAAATATGGTTTATTTTCACATAACAACAAAGAAAGTTGTCCATGACATAACATTAAGTAAAATCACCAGACAAAGCAAGCTGGTAGAATGGTTTGTGTAATATGATACCATTCATGATGAAAATGTATGTGTGTATAGATATGTATATGGCTTTGTCAGTACATGTATGTATGTGTCATATATATATATATATCTCAAACTCACACATGACAATGTTCATTCTGGGAAGTAGGTTAAAGTAGCAATGTGAAGAAGTGGGAGATTTTGACTTTATACAACTCTGAACTCTTTGATATCTCCCCAATCCCAGTGAATCTGTATTAATTTAAACAAAAAACTTTAAATTAACAGAATAACATTTCCCCTTTCCTCTTGATCTAAATTTTGAGTGTCAAATGCAAGTAGATGCAATTTCATGTACAATTTCTATTCCCTTGGCAGAGACAAATGTATTTGAAAAAATAAATTAAAATAAAATTTAAATAAATAAATAAATAAATAAATAAATAAAGTTTAAGAGTTTTTGGTGTGCAAGAAGATTTAGAATTCTGGCTTTCCCTCTCCAAGTGCCAACTGAAAACATCATTGAAGGTAATAATTGAAAAAGCAGAAATCAAAATATGGAAAAGAGGCATGGCATCCTAAAGAAGGCGGGGCTGTGTTCTTGGAACTTCTCTTTTGGATTTCTCCAACCGTGTCCTTGTGGTCCTTAGCTAAGTGGTTTTGGAAGCTAATTTTCCTGCTTCAATAAACATCATTTTGACATTTGCTCAGCACCTCAAATGGTATCACTCACCTTTTGAGCAGTGGCAGGGGGGAAGCGAACACCCCTAGAACCACCCCATTCACCCATCATGTTTCCTGAATATGGACCTGAGTGCCGTGGACTCTAGCCACGGGCAAGGAAGGGTTACGTGCCAAAGAGGATGCAACTCTTCACTCGGGTAACAAAGAACTTTGTTTTCTCCCTGTAGCACAGGCTGGCATGAGATATTTTTCTTATAAGTGCTTGTATGGTGCTATGAAGTCTAACTTACTTTTTGATTTTGTTCATTATTCCTCCTTCATTGTTCTTAATATCATGGACCATCTTTTGAAGCTGTCTGTAAGGAAAAAAATTAAACATAAACTATTAATAACTAAATTGATTTTTTAAAAGTATGTCTCTTAGCCTTCTAGAAGAGAAAGTGAGGGAGAGGGGGAGACAGACAACCCTAGAATAAAACTCCCAAATAGCATGAATTATATTGTGTTTATTTACATTTAATTAATTACATTTAATTAAAGCATCCATCTGCTACTTTAGCAAAATGGAAAGGGTGGCTGATTCTATGATTCTATAAGGAATGCGGTCATTGGGCCATGTCCCCATCCGTTGGACGTCTGGGCCTGTCTCAGGTGGCTGTGAAGAGGAATTCCGATTCCCAGGTCTGTCTGTTCTGAGGAGACATGTGAGGCCAAAGCCCTCTCTCTGATCCTATCATAAGCATCACTGTTCATCACTTACTGTCCTTTAAGCCCCTATGTTGCAAGGATAGGGCTACCTTGAAGCACACAGTATAGGCTGAAATCAGGCCCAAGATTTTCTGTTGTTGTTAACTTTACTAAGTAGAATCTGGAAAAATTGTCATTTAGAAGGTACACATATAGAGAATCCATAAAGAAAATGATTAGTGAACCTGACTGCATAGACATTTGAAACTACTGTAGAACAAAAAGCAATGTGCACAAAATCAAAAGGTAATTGACATGCTGGATAAAATATCTGCAACAAATAATAATAATAACAATAATTACAATTTTTGATTTACGGAGAAATCTTACAACTCAGAAAAAGATTAACAATGCAAAAGGAAAAACCACAAAGGATGTGAATACATAGCTACAGAAAAGAAAAACAAGTATTCAACAGTCCAATGAGAACATACTTAACATTACTTACTGTTCAAGAAATCTAAAACAACAACAAGATATATTCTGCCTATCCCACTGGCAGAACTTAACGCGTGTGGTAATACCCACGGTTAATGAGGGTATGAGAATACAGATATTCTTGGGAATGTAAACTGTTATGGTCGATATCTGTCAAAATTTAAAATGTCCTTGACTTTTGACCCAGAAATTCCACTGCTAGGGATTGCCTTATGAATGTAATCATAAAACTATACCACTATATAGATATCTACATCATATACATACAAGCATTAGAGGTAATAACCCTAATCCTTTCTCCCTCCCCCCTAAAAAACATGGAAACAACCTAAACACCCATTGATCACTAAAAGGGAAGTAGTTACGTAAACTTTGATAAGATTACACAGTGAAATAACACAAACCCATTTTTAAAAATCTGTATTACTGATATATAAAAATCCCCAAGAAATATTAAGTTAAACAAAAATTAAAAGGTTTAAAAATTATAAAAATCCCCCCAAAATATTAGGTTAAAAAAATTAAAAAGGAGAAAGAGGCATAAAACCCTTCTTAGTGGTAAGCTTATGTGTAGCATATACCTTTTTGGGGCCGGGGGGAAGGACACATCCATGTCTATATGCTGGTATGTACATAACTCTTTAGAAAGGGATGCAAAAGGTCATTGAAAGGTTGTTGTCCAAACCAATTTCACACAAATTAGAAAAAGGGACCCTTTTTTCCTCAGCAGACACTGCCTAGGGGCAGGGCACAAAGACTGGCAAACAGACAAGGAGATTTCAGCCCCTGTCAGTCCTTACAGCTGGAGGGCGAGGATCAGTGGCTCGGGGTGCGCGAGGGGCTTCTGCTTCATAAAAAGGAGACTTTCACAAGGGAAATTTTTCCATATTGTCTGGTCCTTCATAGCATGACCTTAGCATATTCCTTTTATTACCTGTTTTACATACATATAGAAAAATGTTAACAAAGTTGACGTATAGGGCCACATTTTGATATCTTCCTAATAATTTGCTGACTATATATATTTCACATAGTTCTGCACTGAAAGAGTAAGACATTTGAATTCACCTTTTAGTCAAGCCTTTCTTTTGTTCTGAGGAAACTATTTGATTGGGTTCTTCAGGTAACAAAATGAAAAGACCGTACACAGATTGTACCTGGAGATTTCTCTGATTCTGGAAGCCAGGCCTTCTGCGAGGTAGTATGAATAATGGCGCACAATTCCGCTTAGCATAGGTCTATGGAACCCTGTTGGTTGTGGGGAATCTGGGAGAAATACTCTCTGGCTCTGTAGGATTTAGAACCCATTCACCGTGAAGTTTTTTGGTGTGTATGGAGAAGTTTAGAGGATGAGAAGGCAACTTGTCAGAGGATCTCTGCCTGGCCTGGCCTGTTGGCATCCTCCACTAAGTGTTAACTTGAGGCCAAATAACCCAGTTATGCTGATATTCTGCTGTAGTTGTTTATTGGGGCCGTTGGGCAACCAGGTGAGGTGAGATGGATATTTGTACTCTTCATCGTCTTGGGAAAAACGGGGTTCTCAGAAAAGGAATGGGAACTTAAACTGCGATTTTAGGGAGCTCTTTCTCCTTCTAGGCCTAATGACCATTAGGAGCTAGAGTCCTGAAGAGCATATACGAACCTGAGGGATAGTCAATGATGGGGAGATGGGGAGGGTAGAAGGATGACAGGGTGGCCCTGAACTTGAGGCTGGAGTCTAAGCCTCAGCTCTGAGAAGAGCCATTCCCAGAGGCACTGCTAGCCATTTTCAGTGAGATAATTCCCCTCTATTGTCCCTCAGTCTACAGCAGTGTTCTGTCAGTACTGTGGCCTGGCCTCCCCAGGGTTGTGGGGAGGGGTGGGTTCCACGGGCCAGAGGAGTGGAGCACAGAGAATGGAGAGACTGGAGGGCAGGGTACAAGGACAAGGGAAACCTTTCGGGACATCCTTAGGGCATCTTGGGGAATTACCTGTACAGCTAGGGGACCCAATTTGCGGCCTAACTTGGGATATGGGTAGGGGTCAGTGCCGAGTTATAATTTGGATAACAAAGGAAAACTGATGACATTTTATATCCCCAGTTAGGGAGGCTGGGCATGTTGATCCCATTCATGTGAACTCAGCACAGCACCAGGCTCAGCAGCAGAGGAAAGAGTGGGGTGAGAGAAGGGGGACCGCCTAAACCATCAGAGACACACAGAGCGTCCCCAGAGCTGGACCCGTGAGTTGCCTCAGAACCCTGCAGAATTCTAGAATTTGTTCACACATAAGCTGCGTCAAACCCCTTCCTCCTTTTCCTGAGGAACTATAGAGAATCTCTGAGATACAGGAATGAGGGAAAACTGAAAAAAAGAGGACTGGGAGTGGAGAGAAAGAAATTGAGAGAGAGAGGTTGAAATGTATTGATTGGGAGGAAATTTCGTAATTTCAAACGAAGATCAGAGGTCAACTGTGAGTCAAGCTGACTAACTGAATGGAGTGTCATTGGCTTAAGTTAATGCTTAACAGGACAAAGGGAAGAATGAGCCAGAGTAAAGGATCCTTTCAGAAGTTTGCCAAGAGTTGGACACAGGCAGTGTAATAGGGATCCAGGGGCTGATTATATGGGGTTCAGCACAGATAATGTCCCTTTTTTCACAAAATTTTTTATTACAAAATCATAAGCATGTAATTGGGTAACATAACAATTTCACACTCAAACACGCCATCTGACATTTCAGGTGAAATGTGCAAATTCAAACTATAAATTATTACACCCCTATTATTACGCTACCAACCACACTCAAGCAGGCGTTACTTCTGCAGGACTCTGTAAAAGCAACTTTGCTGTAGGTGTAGATTAACATGTAAATTGTTGTTGAAGAATTTAATGTTAATTTTTTCTTTTGCTCAACTTGGTATTTGATACTTCCTGGCATTTGCTTTTTAGTATCTTACTAAATTTATTACAATTATAGGAAATGGTGAAAGTGTTTCATAAACTATACATTTTGCATTTAAATGTTTTCTTCTCTTTCTGCATCTTGTTCACACAAATCCTGGTGTCCACTGACTGCTCAGTTATAGCTGCCACACCTGTTACCTGGTAAAGCACAGGGCCCCCAAACCGAGACGGTGTGATGATGCTCTTGACTCATTTGCTCAACCAGGCACACACTGTGTGACGCACAGCTTCCCCTCTCTCTAGTATCATCAGCTCCATTTGGGAGTACTTTTTTCTACCTCAACTTATATCATATGAAATGACAAAGGACTATGCAACAGGACTGTTCCTGGGGAGGACTGAAACATCAGTTGTTTGTGATAAATCGTGCATAGGCGAAAACAGGTAAGACATTAAAGAGTTTCCCTTTGATTAGACCTTCCAGAGAGATACTTCTGTGGTTGGGAGAAGGATAGAGAATGACAATACTTTAATTTTTTAAGGTTGTGAAGAGCTAGCCATGTTCACTTAGCAAAATAAAATGAAGAATGAAGCTTCTCCAGTATGTTTTAGAACAATATTATAGGTAAGTTTTTAAGCAGCCTAGCATTTCAGCATTTAAAAATGATGGGAAGGTCATAGAAGTAACTATAATTATTATTACTTGTATAAACCAAATCAAATTTTATACTCTCTCCTTGCCTATTGCTTTAAAATTTTTTCAATTAACGTCAAAAAACTTAGTTATTTAACGGCATACCATAGTAGTGTGACCCTACCTGCGCCTGAATCTCAACAGATTTAGATCTCATGATGTACTGAGAGAGGACAGATCATCGTTAGAAAGTTACTAGCAGTTTTTTGCCTGCAAAGAGGTGGCTTCCTTTAGAATCTGACAGAGCAGTGATTTTCACATTAAACTGCATCTGAATCACCTGGAAAGCTATTGAAATGCAGAGTTTCAAACATCCCAGAAGTTTCTGACCGGGTAGGTGTGGTGGGGGGCAGTCAAAGAATTTGCACTTCTACTAGGTTTGCAGGTGACTCATCCAGGTGGCTCAAGAGCCCCCATGGAGGTGCGGGATATGTAGTAAGCAGCCCCCCTGGACTCCCAGAATTTCAAGGGCAAGAAATCTGTAAAAGTGGAACGGAGTACTGTGATTCTAATGACAAAAGAAGCTGTGATTTTTTTTCTTGTGTTTTTTTTTTTTTTTTTTTTGACTTCACAGGTAAGTAGTGGCATAGGCTGTATGGTTTTAGATTTTATAACTTTATTTCTGATTAAAATGTAATTTATGCTAAGTGAAAGAACCCAATTTTAAAAGGCTACACACTGTAGAATTCCAACTGGAATCTGGAAGAGGCAAACCTATGGAGAAAGTAAAAAGGTCAATGATTGTCAGGAGATTGGGAGAAGGGAGGGAGGGATGAACGGGTGAAACGGAATTTTTAGGGCACGGGAACTATTTTGTATGATGCTGTAATGGTGGCTACATGTAAGAGACGTTCATTGCATCAAAATTTGGAAATAATACTTAAGATATCAGTCTCCCCCATTATTAACATTTAATTGAATACTTCCCATTTTTATTACACACATATAACGTGTATAGATGTCATATGATTAAGCTCATACTTGACATTTTGTAATTTGCATTTTCCATTTGAACATTTTTGTAAGTTAGTACCACCCTCAGGCATTGTCTGCTTAGCCAGCTAGTCTTTCTTTTTTCTTTTTTGTTTCAAAAGAACTTCTACTTTTAGGTTAACAGAGGAATTTTTAAAAATTAAAAATTTATTTTTAGTTACAGTTGACATATATTAGTTTCAGGTGCACAACCTTGTGATGTGATCACTTTGAGAAGCTGAGCACCACCCCCGCCCCCCCCACCCCCGCCACCATGCATGCTTGTTACAAAATTATAGCCACCTAACCTTTACCTGCACCTCTCCTCCCCTGCAAACTGAAGGCCTTTCACTAGCTGAAACTCTGATCCAGGTGGGCGTGACAGAAAGTGGTGAAGTGTCAGGACCCTGTGCCAGAGAGAAGACCAGAGCAGACTTGAGGAGACCAGGAGAAGCCGATGCTGCTGAGAGTAAGAACGGAAGGCCTTGCTTCTGGGAGCCTTGGATCAGCGGGGTTGGGCCTGAGGGGCGGGAGAGAGCAGCCAATCTCAGGTTTCCTCCTGGGCCTCCAAACCAGACCCCCGCTGTTGAAACAGTTTTCCAGGGTGAGATCTGAAGACTTCCTAACTTTCCCATCTGTAAAACGAGGATAGTGCAAGGTCCCTTGTGGGGTTGGCGTGAGAATGACAGATAATGGACGTAAAGAGCCTGCGCACGCTGGTGTTTGCAGTCCAGGTAACGGTTCTTCTAAGACCCGGAGGACTGGATTTGACCAGAAACAAAACTCCAATCAGTGCTGCCTGCTGGAGACGTGAGGGCAGGGGGCAACATTTCCACTTGGGTAGGTTTCCTCCAGGCCAGAAGGCGACCCAGAGCTGGGTTCAGTTTGGTTTTGTTGTTGTTGGTACTGGGTTTGGGGCGTGGAGGGCGATGGGTGGTGGCAGGGAGAGTTGGCTAAGAACCCTCCCCACCCTGGCATGGCTGGCTGGCACCCACCCGTGGAAATGGCCTGCTGGCTTCAGTTCTGCATAAAACTGTAGGTTTTTATGTACCCTGGTATGGAGTGGCATTTTGACCTCTAACATACAGAAATGCCCTTTGCAAATAGGTGAATTTTGGGGGTTCTTAGGGTGCACTAAGAATTAGCACTAACAAATGCTTCCATATAGTCTTCTGTAGTGAAGTGTAAGAAGGGAGTGTGCTAGTCAACACTAAGTTTAGTATAATTAAAAATGATGTGCTTGCCAAAAAATGAAATTAAATTAAAAAAATTTAAAACTCAGCCCTGACCAGTGTGGCTTACTTGGTTGGAGTGTCATCTGTAAACCAAAAGGTTGCAGGTTCGATTCCCAGTCAGGGCACTGGCTCCAGTCAGGGCACCTTGCAAATTTAGTCCCCAGTCAGGTGACTCATGAGAGGCAACACATCAAAGTTTTCCTCTCACATCATGTTTCTCTCCCTCTCTCTCTCTCTCTGCCTCCCTTACTCCCTGTCCAAAATCAGTAAGCATGTTCTCAGGTAAGAATTTTTTTTTAAAGTTTGAAAAAAATTGATTATTGGGCCTGAAACCATACCAGGGGAATAAAAATCCCAGGGGGCCCCAGCAATCTGCATTTTAACAAACTTGCTAGGACTGGTGACTTATGCACACGGAAGGCTGAGAACTTTTTTTTTTTTTTTTTTTTTTTTTTAAGGACCAGGGCTGGTTTATCTCCTGGGCCAGGCTTAATTGCAAGCAGAAGAGGAAGCTTGCCAGCCTCCAGCGTATCTTCCCACCTGCCCTCTAATGTCTGAAATATCTTTAGTGGCAGGTCTTATTCTTTGCTCCATAATGAGATGCCAAAGCCTTACCCAGACCCTCTTCCCAGGAAAGGCACACACTGACAAACGGAACTATTTGGCAGTGGTATGATGTCTACTTTCAAAAGGGAAAAAGAGCTGAAAGAATCACTTGTGGCTGCTGACCAGCTTTTACCGTCACCTGTGCTCCGATCAATACCAGTTGGGCACAGAGATACTTCTCGCCTGCCAACCTTCTGTTCCTGCGCCTGGCACCAGTGCGGGGACTTCCGCCTTCTGAATGAGTATTTTCTGAATTAAGGTTGTGAGGTTACATCAATGGGCAGCCTCTATATATCTTCTTTTTGGAAGAAAATTTAGGCTACAGAAGTGATCTTGACTTTGGCTCTATATCACAATCACCTTAGGGAGCTTTTAATAATCCTCATACCCTGGTATCCTCCCAGATCATTGGCTTCCAAGCGATTCCAATGTGTGGCTAAGGTTGAGAACCATTGGCACTGTTGTCAGAATAGGCATTCTTTGTAGACTTACTGGCTAAGAGCATACAAGTTGGACAGGAATCCATAGATGCTGACTGCCCTTGGAGGGAGACAGAACAAGTCCAGGAAGCCTGGACCAGTGGGATGTGGAGCTCCCCCAGGGCCACGAAGCACTGGGAAGGCACCTGCACTTTGGTATTTTGGCCAGATCGCTAAAGAAATATCCAAGAAAATTTTCTGTATTTTATGATACCTTTCCAATATTTTTATTAAACACAGGAGATGATTTAAAAGATGGTATCATCTGCAAGAAGTATAGTTTTTAAAGTTTAGTAAAAAAAAAAAAAGGGAGGAGCAGAAAACATTTTGTTTCCTTTTGGCTCCTTAGTGCATTTACAAAGGATCATGAAAAGGCAGGTTTGGGCTTATTTTTTTCACTCTCTCTTTCCAGGAAAGGTGAAATGCAAAGTAATGTTGATCAGACAAAATTCCCATTTGTTTATTTAATTTTTAATGTTTATTTTTTAAAGAAAAATTAAAATTATAATTTTAGGCATATTTCTTTTTTTCTTTTTCCATTCAATGTTAGTTTGTGTTAGTTTCAGGTGTACAGCACAGTGGTTAGAAGATCCTGTACACAGTGTTCCCCCGATGGTTCCAGTATCCACCTGCCACTATACGTAGTTATTACAATAAGAAAATCGCTGTTCAATCTGGACTTAGGAATGGGTTGAAGAGGCTCTCATATTACAGTGACTCTTGGCAAACAAAAGGAGCAAGGAACTCCTTCCCCCTTCTTCGTTCCCACATCTTAACCTCAGGTCCAGTTCTGGAGTTTCATCCTTTCCGTAACCGCAGGGCTGGCCCTCCTCTTGCCTCCGGGATCCACGCCTACACCTGCTCCTTGGCAGCAGGAAACACGGCGCCTGCCCAAGCTCCCGCCCAGTCCATGGTCGGAAGGTTTGTCAGGGCCCTATTCAGCTGCTGTTTTTAAACCCAGTTTGCACCAGGCCACTTCCTCCCTGAGAATCTGCAGCCATCGGCGTCTGCTGAATCAAACCTGACTTTTTGCCTTGACAAGAGTTATTCCGTCTCCCCTCGAGCTCCCAGGACTGACAGGTGGCTGCCTGTGGATTATCTATCTACACCTACTCGGTTGGGTACCCTTAGAATGTCTTCTCACAACTGGCCCAGTATCTCCAACTTTCATGTTTCTAAGATCAAATTGGAGTAGAAATCTCTGCAATATTTTCCTTGGTATATATGGAGGCAAGGAAAACATCCAGCCTCTTAACCTCTTTGTGCTGTGAATGGATTTTTTAAATGTAATGATCATCACTGGGTTGGCTGATTCTTTAGCTCACTTCCTCCTTTTTCTAATGTTTATATGATCTCATGTTGTTGACTCTGGATTTCTTTTTAAGATCCTGCTCATCATTTTTACAGTGCATTTTATTTTTGTAATTAAATTTTAATGTTAGTCTCTTATGGAAAATTTAAAGTGTCTGACAAGAAAATAAAGTGGCATTTATAATCTGGTGTTCTTGGATCTTGAGGCTTGAAACTTCTGACCTTTCTATGACCTTTTTTCTCTCTTTGACTCTACATCTCTTATCATTAGTCAATTCATCTTCAGATGAATTTTATCTGTCTCCGTCCTCTCCTGTCCATTGTGACCATATGAACAATGGACTATGCCAGTGGCCTCCCATTTTATCTCCCTACTTTCAATCTCTTCACTTCCCTAACTTTATTTTCTTAAGCTTCCCCTTTCATCATGACACTCTGCTTATGAATAGTCTTTGTTGTCTCCCTGTCCCTTGCAGGATAAACTATGAACTCACTAGCTTGACCTTCCAAGGCCTTCACGACCTGGACCCAACCATGCATTTTAGACATAATTAACCCACTGTTGTAAACCCACGATTGTTTTCATTCTAGCCCCGCCAGCCCAAGGCCCGGCTCAAGTCATCCCTTCCCCATTCCCGGCCATTTCTTGGGCGCAGGAAGGGAGTCCCTGCAGGAAAACAGCACCGTAATGAGTATATCGAGAATCTCCTCTCATCTCTGCTGCTTCCTGGCTGTGCAAACCTGAGCGATTCTCAGCGACACCCAATGCATCATTGTTTCCTATAAAATGACAAGGTCCAATTACATGGACACTCAGTTCTTTTGTGGCTTTAAGTTTTACTTTTATGTAACCTGAATTTGTAGCACTTCAGGTAGTACTACTTACTGGTCATTTAATCTCTAGTCTAATAGCAGTTTTTGAACTATTATTTGGTTCGTGTGAAATTTTTTTGTATTTTATATCTTAAGCTGGTTTTTTGGGTCCTAAACTGAAAAGGTTTTTTTTCCCCTGTAGTTTATGAAAGTAACACAAGCGAATTTAAAACAATTCACATGATTCAGATAGGTAACAAGTGAAAACCACTCATAATTCTTTGCAGGGAAGATCGGAGAGCTGGGAGGAACCTAAGAAGGGGGTGACTGATTAAAAGTTTTAAGATGAAGAGACCTGGGAGCTGGGTCCTTGTGCAAAACAGAAATTCACAAGGCAAGAGGGTGAGGGACAGCAGCCTGTTAGTTAAACAAGTGCAAAGGCTCAGAGGTGAAATTGTCTAGGATGTTGGGATCCAGTAAGAAGCTGAGAGTGGCAAAAATCTGGGGTATTTGAGGGAGGGGTGTGGTAAAAAATAAGCTTGGGGTGCAGGAGATGAGGTTTATAGATGGTGGGAAGCCCTTGAAGACCTTTTTACTCAGGGGTGTGTCCTGATGAGGGGCGAAGAGTGGAGGATTTGTGGGGAGGTCTGGGCCTGGGGACACTGTTGGCTGGGAGATCAGTATGAAGGCAGCTCTCCTGGGCGCCAGCCAAGCCGTGGCAGTGGGGCACCAACCTAAAGTGCTGGGATAATGTGAGGAGCGTCTCACCTGGGCAGAGGGCAGAACCGACGGCTGCAAGGCCGAGCGCTCTCAAAGAAAGCTTTGCAGGGTCACCGTGCTGTGTCACCGCAGTGGGGCCTGAGGCTAAATGAATCAGCAGTACTCGTCCTGTCTTCATTTAAAATGTCAGTATTTTGTTCATCGGGGATTTTTTTTTGTATTAATTTTGATTTAAAATATCTTGTGCTATTATTTGTCTTGATTTACTGATTTGGGGGTTCCCCTTAAAGTTTGATGTTATTTGTTTTATACAAGATGTGTATTTGTCTTATTTATTATAGCAATATTCAGTGAATGCACACTGAGCAAGGCACATGCAGACACAGAGCTAACTCAGTGCAAGTCTTGCCATCTCATAATGCAGGAAAGAGGTCCCTTCAGCCAGCTCTTGGCCTGACAAAAACCTGACCTGTGTGAAACCAGAGGACAGATATATAGGCAGAGACTGGGTGAGCCACACAAAGTAGCTTTCTTTTGGATAATTTCTGTCTCAAGGCTGAAGCCTCCAGCCACCACCCATCATTTTGAAACAAAGTGTCACTTTTTAGTGACTAGACTGTTATTTGCACTGTTATGTGGCAGAACTTGTCCTAGCACCAGCTTCCCTGCTCTGCCTTTTTCATAGCCACTTCTAGTCCTGGCCCAGCTTCTTCATGTCCTGCTTCCTCCAGCCTGCCGTTGTGGTTTTATTGAGGTTATATTTAGATTTGCAAATCAAGCAGCCAAGACTGCTTCCATCTAAACAGTGATTCCACAGTGGAGCCAGCACAGAAATGTTGACAGTTGCCTCCATGGTGTGATAACTGAGGAAGCCTCCCAAGGCTGAGTGAGCGCCCGCAGCGCCAGTCACAGATGCAGGTACTGAGGCCCAGAGACGCCGTGATACTTGTCTCAGGCCACACAGCTTTAAAACCCTGACTCCTAGGTAGTCACAGAAATTTGACAGTGTGACAGACTTAGGGATTATCCTGGGTCCACCTCCTTTTGTAAGGGACGGAACTACACTCCATGGAAATTTCACCATTGCCCCAAGATGAGTTAGCTGAGGAGCCCCTCCGCTGTTTCCTCCATAGCCTTTCCACACAGGGCCAGATTCTCCTGCTAGAGGGTCAGCTTTTCCGTGGCAGGATTCTGTCATCCACAGCCCAGAGCCACAGTTATGGCCAAAAGCCCAGGAAGTCACGCCAGTGGTCAGACTCAGATAATCAACGGCAGCAACAGTGCATGCCAGCTCCTACTGAGCACGTGTTATGTGCCAGGGGCTTTGCAGGCATTATCTCATTTCACCCTCACAATGATAGGTAGGTTCTATGATTATCCTCATTTTAAAAAGTGTGATTAAAAAGTCACCACATAACATAAGATTTACCATCTTAGCTCTTTTTACGTGTACAGATCAGTGGTGTACACACATACACATTCTATATTCACATTGCAGTGATTATCCCACTCTTACAAATGAGGAAGTTTTGCTCCAGGAAGTGAAGTAATTTCCCCCTGGTTCTTCAACTAGCAAACGGCAGAGATGGGATTCAAAACCTGGCTGTCTTACTTCAGAGCCTACGTTTCCAACCACCGCTGGGTGTCACCTGCTACCTGGTTTTAACTCCCCAGGGCAGGTGACCATGTGCCTCTTTGGGCACCTTCCTCTCTGTCCCTGCAGAAAGCATCTAGTTCCACTACCAGCCACGTAGTTTTTACTGGGGACACACGTGTCCCCACCACTGCCCTGCTACTCGTCCTCAAGGTCAGACTTGTTGCTAGAGGGAGGCATGAGATCTTAGAGGCCTGTTACTGTCTTTAGGGAGGGGCAGAGAAAAAAGAGGAAGGGACAGATGACAGGCAGAAGGGGAAAGAGAGAGGGTGGTTCATCCAGGTGGCAGGAGGGAATGTGGCAGGAGGCTCTCCAGGCTCCAGCACATGCTCAGAAGTAGAGCTGCCTGAACTCAGCTGGAAGGAGGCCTCAACACCAAAACCTCTTGTGTCCTTTCTCAACACACCAGTCGGAAAGACAACCAAACCTCGGAGTGCTGGCCTGTGGGGAATGCACTCTACCCATGAGCCTCTCACAGCCTGGGTTGTCTTGCTAACCACCTATTAACTAGAGACAGTCATTTGCAAGTTTTTCCAGACACTCTATCATTTATTTCCTTTTCCCACACTGAGATTTGCAAATATTTTGTGGTAGTCTTTGGCATGTCTGAACTGCTGATCTGGGTTACAGGCAGGCAGAAACTGGGCTGACTTGGCACAACTATGAGGAGGGATGATCCTACTAAAACCCCGAGTCCTTAAAAAAACAACAACAAACCCTGGCATGCTTTACCCTATCAGAGGCAGTCAGGCAGGGGACCCACCCCCCTGAGACTGATGAGATGACAAGGACGCTATGGTGTATTAGCTTTAGAACGTTCTTAGAAGATTTGCCACTTGGTGTGACAGAAGTTGTCACGGCTCTCCCCATCCCCACTTGTAAGGGCAGGAGCCCTGGGGTCCCAAAGGGCGGAAACACGCTCTTTCCTCTTTGCACTGAGAAACCTCTCTGGTTCTTGCTCTCACCCGCCCACACAGCCCAGAGGGGCTTGGGAGAAAGGGATACATTTGCTTACGAAACTGGCAATTCTCAAACTTGGAATACCAAATGACAAATAATTCTAATCATATTTCAGAAAAATTCTGCAGATGTAATCCTGTGTACTTCTAGAAAATAAATGTGTTTTAAGACTCTGAGTGTGTTCTTTTAAGAATTAATCTTAAATTCTTAAAAACCATTCAGAAATGTTTCTCAAAAACACATTTTTTAAAACTTTGAAACACTATCGAATTGGTCAAAGAAGAATATGATATGGTTCCCCCAAATATACTATTTTATGGTAAGTATGGAAAATAATTTCATTATCAATTTTTTATTGTGGTAAAATACACATAATATAAATTGCACCATTCCAGCCTTTTCAAAGCATACAACTCAGGGGCATTTTGTATATTCACAATGTGGTACAGTCACCATCGCTACCTACTTACCGACCGAACATTTCATCACCCCAGGAGGAAGCTTCATGGACATAGAGCAGTCTTAAGCAATTTTGAAGCACTTTTTTTTTTTTTTCAATTAACTTTTGTGGTAGTTACATGAATGGCTTTTGTTTTAATTATTTTAAGAGGTTGTTTTCAGGGATATTAGACCCGATCACCTGGGGTTGATTTGACAACTGTGATGGTCTTTCCATCTAGAGATGATAGGAAATCAAAAGTCTTCCCATTGTAGAAAGAGAACTTTGACCCTGAACAGGTTATAGAGACCATTTAGAAGGCCAATTGCTCACGTATATGTAGAGGGTTCACTTTTCCAATGATTTAGCATTACCTTTTCCATGTTCTGTTTTGGAAGTATATTTCTTATGTTTGTATTTGATTCTCCAGTATTTACTTGCACTAAAACATTGTAAAATGTCAATTCCCTTCCTGTTCAGCATTGAATACGGACATTTACTTGCCTTATGTTCTTGAAAGATTATTCTTCATTCTGCAGCTTTTTATACTTTGATCCAAGTAAAGTTATCAAGTAAACAACAACAACAAAAAATTGAACGTGGGAGGACATTTCTTTTAACTTTGAACTCAACTCTCCAACCCTCTAGTCCAAGCACACTTAGTCATGGTTCCACCCTGGGAATTCCTTTTGCTAGGTGAGGCCTCCCTCCCCTGACCTTTCCCTCTTTCTTATCACCACTTTGCTGAACAATATTCCATTCTTTCAGCTAATAGCTGTTATTGAGTCCCCTCTGTGTGTGGGAGGTAGAAGAGTGCAGCCCTCTGCCCCCTTGGTCTGATTTGACATTAGATCAACATTAGATCAATGATTCCTGCCTGGGTGTTAGTGACGTATAACAACTTAATGCCTGAGCCTATAACACTTAGTGGCATTTAATTCTGAACCAAGAATCGGGAGACATTGCCCTATCCCATGCGGATGCCTCTCTGTTGACACAATCTGGGGCATCATGAAAGCCCAGGCCAAAAGGATTTGGCTGGCAGGGGGGTGGCATTCACTGAGCTCTTTTTTTCTAGTCAACATAGTTACTGTTACAACACCCCTATAATGGTATATATTATCATTCCCATTTTCCAGTTGATAAAGCTGAGGCTAAAACAGCCTAAGTGACCTTTTCAAAGACCATGAGCTAGTAAGTGCAAAGTAAGTATCCAAACCTAGGTCTGCCTGATTCCAAAGATCATGTGCTTTCCATTCCAACAAAAACAGCTCTCTGGGCACCTCCTGGATTATGCCACAGCATCCCTGCTTACTCAGTCCACACGGACGACCAGCTCCGCTCTGCGTAATTATCGCTCATTTTCAGACTGCAGGAACTATTGTGGAAGCATTTTATTTCATATCTTATTTTATTTTATTATTTTTGTCAGAAACTATGCTTTACTCCCCAGCTCCTGCAGCCGCTTGGCCTGCGTGTACCCCGCTCTCTCACAGCAGAAGGATCCGACCTGAAAGGGAGAGGTGTGCCTGGGGGCCACTAACATACACCCATGCCGAAAAAAGGAACAGAAACACTCCCTGAGCCTGAAACAGGGAAAGATATCCCCGAACAAGGTGATAAGCCTGGCACAGCCTGCGTGAACGCCTCATCTCGTGGTAAAGAAGTAGTGTAGGCCTCAGGCCCATTCTTATGCTACATGGGTCAAACTGCTTCTCCCCGCAATTCCTTTTTTAGAATTTCTTGATTAAACGTCTTTCTTCCCAGTAGACTCTGTGTTCCTCAAGGGCAGTGACCCTATCGGTGCCTGCGGTACAGCGAGTGCTCGATAAATGTCTCTTGACTGCAGAATGGAAAGACTGCGGGATGAATGAATGAAGCAGTGAATCATTGATCAGGGGAGAGGGGCACTGGGGGTTGGATGACACATCGACCCAGAAACAGATGTGATGGCAGCGAGAGGGCAGTGGGGGCGGGGTCGGTGGAGGTAGGCAGGGGGGAGGAAATGGGGACAGAAAGAGACTCACTTGGGGTGACAGGTGCGCAATGTGGTGCGCAGATGATGTTTTGTGGAGTTGTACACTTGAAACCCGTTTGGTTTTATAAACCAATGCCTTACTCCAATAAAGTCAGTATTTTTTTTAATTAAAAAAAGAAAGCAAAGGTTAGAAAGAGAAAGCCACTGCAGAGGTGCTAAGTCTCAACATAGTAAGATACCTAAATTTAGAACCTGATAAGTGGGAGCATTCTTTAAAAATGTGTATCAGTAGAACAGCAAACACATCTGAGTAAGCATGGGATTCAAGTTTGGGCTGGAAACATGTAAAAGCCTGAAATACTGACGGCATGATTCTGCAGGACTTCACTGGGGATTCTGACTAGTAAATTGGTTGCCTTTTAATTAAGAAAATGTCTAGAAAATGTTTAGAATACCAACAAAGCTAGAATGTTTTATTGGTCAGTAAACAACACAGGCAAAATATGAAAAAAATAAAAAAGGAGTATGTAGCTAATTATCTTCTTGGCAGGCAAACATTGAGATGTAGTTCTAGAGAGGGCTTTCTTTGCGGGTGTGAGCTTGAACAGGTAACTTCAAATCTCTGGGCCTTAGCTTTCTTGCCTGAGAAATAAGGGGGCTGAAGAGATGGCCTCTCAGTCCTTGACAGATGAACCTCTGTGATCTGGGTGGGGGCTTTTCCATTGATGTCTGTGCCCCTACTCATGGCAGGGGGAGGTGGGTCAGCCTCGTAGCTCATGGAACGGGTGGCCCAGTATAGATGAAAATGCAGGGCCCCTTGTTGAAAGTTATGCAGAATTTCAAGACTGCAATAGCAGAGCGTAAAACCAAGCATGGGGCTCTTGAAGCATGGGGCCTGGGTGAGGGCACGGCCACGCTATCAGGAAGCTCAGTGGCCTCTGCTGCGTATTCCCTTCACTGTGAGAAGGGAGGAGGTCTGGATGGAGGAGGTCTTGGGGAGGCAGGGATGCCCCTGGGGCTATGAGTTCCTTTCTCAAGAAAGTGGCTAATGGAGAAGCATGACTCACTAAGGAGGGGTGAGCTGTCACTGAGACTGGCTTCCTTGCCTTGCTTTTGAAATGAGCAGTGAAACAGCCAAACTGGACTGAGGGAAAATGGCCTGTTTGGGATTCTAGATCATAAAGGGTTATAAAAACATCTGAATTAAAAATAAGCCTGCAGGTGTAGCTGCTGATGGATGTCCTTCCAGAAGGGAGGTGAGGCAGGACAGGTAGGGGAAGGTGAGTCAGACCAGAAGAGCAGGGACCCTTAGCTGGTTTAGTGGACTTAAAAGTTTTCCTTGGCAAGGCCATTTCTATAGTTGGCAAGAGCACTGGAGCTCCGTTAGTTTGGAGGCAGAATCTAAGATTGAACAGGAGCCTTGAGCACCTGACATTGTATCAGAAAGCAGCCCCCTGCCAGCTTGGATCCCTCACATATGTACCCCCTCACCATTCTCAATAGTATAAGAGAATCAGACAAACTGTTCCCTGACATCTGGATGAGATCAATACCAATTTAAAATGTCACAGAGGTGACATGGCGGAGATAGAGGATTGCTTTATAATAGAACTAGAATAAGCTTTTTGGGGTTGTTGTTTTAAGTTGTACCCTCAAAACCCATCCATCCATCAGTTTCACAAAGTATACACCACTAGCCACAGAGAGGCCAGGCAAGAGAGGGTGAATGCTGCAGCAGCAACCATGCCAGCTGATGGAAGAGTTATTCCAAATCCATGCCTCAGAGACATAGCTGCAGCACCTTCATATGTAACTGAGAAGATATTAAAGGATAGACAAGCAAATACATATCATCTCCCCTCCATCCCTTGACTTGTCTTTTCTCAAACAGTGTTCTACCCATAGACCTCAGGGCAACACAAGCTGCTCCAGGACAACAACAGAATGCCTACATCTGTCCACTATTTGGCCACTGGATCAGATCCATAAGCCCTCAAACTTCTTAATAGCTATGTTATTACTTAATTTGCTTTCCACCCCAACTCTAAGGGTTTCCACTTAAGACTCATCAAGTCTACTTACAGAGGTAGAAACAGAGACTATTCCAAGATGATCTTATGTCTAGACACTTTTTCTCTTCCCATTTCTCTACCCAGGGGTGAACAACATATACCTCAATGGTGCATGTAGTTCATGGAATCTAGTTTCATTACACAAGCAAATTTTTTAAAAAACAACAACTCATACCCTGACTGGTATGGCTCAGTGGATTGGGCATCATCCTGCAACATGAAAGGTCATTGGTTTGATTCCTGGTCAGGACATATGCCTGGGATGTAGGGGTCGGTCCCCAGTGGGGGCACATATGAGAAGCAACCAATTAATGTTTCTCTTACACACTGATATTTCTCCCCCTTTCTTTCCCCCTGCACTTCAATGTTTCTCTCCTTCTTTTTCTCCCTCCCTTCCCCTCGCTCTAAAAATAAATTTTTTTAAAAAAAGCATTGAAATATAGGTCCAAGTACTTCTAGCCCTTCCCCTTGACAACCCCTTACTCAAACCATCCCAGACAAAGAAAATCAGTCCAGCAAGCAGAGGCCACATCAACTGCAAAGTTATATATAATATTCTAAACTTTAAATACATACCATCATTATAAAAAACACGTAAATGAATGTGTGCTTCTTGGTCTGAATCAGAGTTTTTCAACAGTAGCACTATTGACATTTTGGGCCAGATAATCCTTTGCTGTGTGGACTGCTCTGAACAATGTAGGAGGTTTAGAAGCACCCCTGGCATCTACTACTTAGTGTCTACAGCACCCACAACCCCAATTATGACAACTGAATGTTCCCTTGAGAGCAAAATTGTCCCGGGTAAAGAACCACTGATCTAAATGATGCAGCAATATCTTGGGGGATGGCAGGAAAAGGCTACTTCTCTAGGGTCTGTTAAAAAGCCAAAGAAAGCCATCTGGTGTTTCAATTTCCCTATAGCAAGCTGTCATTTAATTTCTCTTTTTTTTTCCTCCCTCAACCATATTCTTCAACAAGCCTAGATTTCTTGATGTTATTGCATAAGGGCAATAGTTAGATCCTCTCTGAAAATGAACCAAACTAGTAAACTCTACACAAAACAGGAGAGGTTAGTCATCTGTGGGGGGAAAACCAGAGACTGTCTGTAAATGTGCTGCCTGAAGCATTCAGTACCAGCCAGATCTCTTCCAATCCAGTGATATTGGAGGCAGGGCTGGAATGTACTATGGTTCAGTTCTTGGAAAGTTAATTAATTGTATCATAGCCCATTTGGAGACTGGTTGCATGAAGAGTGAGGAGCTGTTTAGACATGGCTCACAGATGATCATTGGATTCAGAAGAGAGCGTGTCTTCGATGTGTAGACTCTGGTTTAGGGTTTTCCTGGCCCAGCTATAGGTGAGAAAGAGTGCCTTGAGTTTCCTTAGCTGATAATCCTGAAATCCACACATATTTCTAGGAATGTGGCTCCCATGTAGCTTTTCCACAAGGGCAGAGATGCTTTGAGTATTTCATCCATCAGTGTGACACAAGATGGCCCAGCTGAGCAGATTCGCAGAGGATATCCGGCAGTGTGGAGAGCATGGAAAGCTACACTTCTCAGGAAGTCTATTTTGTTTCTACCATCAGGTTCAACGCCTCCTTTTTTCCCTCCCACATCGGCACTGGCTTCTGACCTAAGTATATGAAGAACGTGAGGAGAGATGCCCCCAGACATATGTGAATTGAAGAGTTGCTCTATCCGCCATGAGCCCCTGGACAACTTCCTGCTCTGCATGCCATTCCAGTGAAAGACGGTTGGGTCTACTACCAAAAGTAGGAAGTGAGACAGTAGGGAGTTATACTGATTATGGACAAATATTATTCAGTGCACCGCAGCCCATGTTATCTTACTTGGTCTTCACAACAAGCCTGTGAGGAAGGCATCTCTAGTTTTATTTGACAGCTGAGGAAACTGAGGCTCAGAGAAGTTGAGGGTCTTTCTCCAGAACCATAACTAGTAACTGGCAGTTGGAGACCAGCCCTTTTGGGCTCTAATTGCATTGTCCTTCTCAATATATCAGAACTACCTTCTAGATAACTCATGTGGGCTCTGTCTAGAATCATCCTCTGACCCCTGTGTTCAGAGATGGGCAGCTTTCAAAACAATAGGAGAAGAGTTTTAAAATATTGTGAAAACTGTTTGTCTCAAATACATCAATAATTTGATCAGGAAATATTTCCTGAGGGTCATGAGATAAAATAATAGTGCTAGGGGATGTAACATATGTTAAGCATGGTCTCCATGCCTAAAGGACCACACAGTGTCAGAGAAGGACTCTGGGAATTGTCTGGTGTGAACTCATTTTGTAGATGGGGGCACAGGGGAGATGAGACTCAATCCAGCATGTTGGAGTGGAAAAGGAAAGACAAGGGCATACATGGAAGCATCATTAAAGAAAAACTACAGGGTGAATGGAGGTGCACAGAGGATGAATCGGACTTCCGTCTGCTGCTGATACTATTGCCGGAAACAAGGAGGGTCGGGGGGCGTGGCGCTAGTGGTGGAAAGGTGAAAAGAAGGTGAATTTGTTTCTGAAGAATTGAAATTGGTAGGTAGAGCAACTGAAACTCCAAATGACAATTCCAAGACCTGAGAAGAGAAGTCATGTCCCAGAATCTGTTAAATGAACTCTCCAAGTGAGAGTTTCAGCATTAAGACCCAGAGACCCATGGTAGGACTCTGCCACGCTCACCAGTTTAATTAGCCGCTTAGGTTAAGGCGGAGAAGGGATGTTTGTCACATCCACAGTCTGTGCAAATCTCGATGCCACAGATGTCAGAATGAACAGGTAAAATAACTAAAATAGCCAGAAAGAAGAACTGAAACTAACATGAGAATTACCAAGGATCAATGTAAATTTCCTGTTCAGAAAATCAGTTGCACACCTATGGAATTAATAAAAATAACAATATTGATATTAATAACTACCATTTATAAATCCAATAATTATTATGTGCCAGGATTACTATGTGTCAATGCTCTACAAAATGATTTATTTAATCCTTTCAACAGCCATATGGGAACAGAACAGCTATAATCTCTGTCTTACCAGCTGAAGAAAAGAAACTGGGATAAGGAGATTAAATAGGCATTTCTAAAGTTACACATATGTTAGTTTGACTGAAAACTACCATACTTTTAACCAATAAGATGAAGGGTGGGGAGACTTGGCTTAACCAGACTCATGTCAAAGACCCTTTGTATTTGTAAAACTAAGTCAATCTGTGTTTGTGGGTGCTACAAAGAAAACTATGCAAGCGCAGATGATGAGTCTCTGGGAGGTTATTAAAAGTATACGAACACACAATTTCCTTTTCAAACTAGTTTCACTAACTTGAAAGGAATACAGTCAATGTGATCAGGATTGGAAATTTTGAAACATTTACCTAGAAGTGTAAACTTTTTATGATCATAAGAATGTTTATTGTGGAAGGATTGAGAACCCAGGTCTTAGCTGGGTTTCTGGTGATATTATCTTATAAAATCCAGGGGAAGTCATTGGTTAACAAATCCTAAGAGTTTATGAATTCCTACTGACAGAGAAACCTACTTTGTATCATGCCGCAATGGGCAAAAAGGAGAGAATCTACGCTCACAAATTCTGTGGTCATACACAACTTGGCCACCTTGCCTTCCTCAATTCTTCCACAGCAGAAAGTCTCAGGGTGAATACTTATCTCCAACGGGGTTCACCTGGGAACCTTCTCTTTCTCCTTCATTTTGAGAATCCCTTCTTTCCTTCCAATCCTGCCCGCCCTTCTTTCCTTGGTTGATTCCGCTTCTTTCCCCTCCTGGTCACTCCTTCTGTCTCCAGTTTCTTTTCCGCCTTAGGAATATACTGACTAGATCAGGGTCATCCTTTTTAACCCCCCTTGATGGACACTTGCTATCTTTCTAATTTGTGTGGCTAAGGATTTAAGCAAAGTCTCATATAAACTTTGATAAACCTAGAAGTATAAACACCGCCCTTCACTTATATCATCTTGTGCCAAATAATTGCACATTTAGGCAACCTTTTGGATTGGTGTTAGTCACAGAGGATATAAACCACAGGGGTGAAATACTTCATTTACCTATTTCTCACTATCCCATCTAATTACAGAAAAACATTTAAGATGGTGCTTCAAATCCACTGTGCTCACAGTTTCAGTTCTTTGAAAAGTTCCACGTTGACAGTGAACATTTTACTAAAATAGGCCAATTCTGTAAAGACAGCTGAGTAACCAAGTAGGGGGGGGTTATTTCTGCCTGAGCAGATGAATGTAGTGTATGATTATCCACGATATAATCTTGGTTTTCTACCCCATAATCTATGGTTGTATATTACCTATCGACTGCTCTGTCATCAAGCTGGACTTTGTCCCACAGGGAGAGGTCTTCAAGTGATTTATGTTCTATTGCCTTTCTTTATTTCAATTCTCATCTGAATTTCCTGAAAGAGGTTCCAAGACTTAGTATAGCTCTAGGTTATGAAATGGCTCTGAAAAGGACCTTAAAAACCCTCCTGTTGATAGAGAGAAGCCCTAATATCCATTCATTGTTAGTTTCTTTGGCATGTCTTTCCTACCTCTCCTTTCTCTTCCCTTGTCACTGCTGTGCCCTGAATCCAGGCCTACAACACTAGATGCTTATGCTATTTACCTGCCCTTCATCTACTAGTATCCTTGCCTCCAGATTCCCTCCCCTGCCAGTCCATCCTGCCAACCTCCCAAAGCTTGCTTGTGTGACACCTCTAACAGTGTAACACATTCTCCAACTCTGTGGTTAGGGCCCTCACACTGGCTTTTGTAATCTGGCCCCATCCCACACATCCAACCCTATCAGGAACTTCTGGTCCCACATGCCCTACTCAATAGTCTCTGTTGGACAGAAAACTCACAAATGGACCGCACTCTAGTCCAGCTCAAAGTGTCAGCTCCTGTATTTATTTCCTCCCTCCCAGAACATAATGCTTTCCTTGACCTGCTTTGATCTTATCTGTCTTTCAAGGCCCAGATCTCTTTTTATAAAATTAAATTTATTGGGTGACATTGGTTAATAAGGTCATATAGGTTTCAAGTGTATATTTATAAGATACATGATCTGTATATCAAACAAAAAAGCTTCCGCACAGCAAAAGAAACCACCAACAAAACAAAAAGGCAACCAACCAAATAAGAAAAGATATTTTCAAAGCCTAGCTCTCGAAGCAAGCATCTTCTCCCTGAAACCTTCTCCAGCTACTCCAATTCTTTCTTATATTCATTTAGTCACTTATCACTTCTATTGTTTTACCTGCTCCCCTCCTATGAGGGTATAGAAACTTGAGCCCAAGGGCTAGAGTGAGGCGCCTCCTTGTCCCCCATCGCTGCAGATCATAGGGAAGATCAACAACATGCCCTCAAAATGGCCGACCGCGCCGACGCTGTCTACTGATTCTAGACCAGCTGTTCATTTAAAACTATCATTTATCAAGCACCTACCAGGCATGAAACCCATATTCTACATGTGAAGGGTTGTCCTTCTGCCAATTCCAAACTAACTTCTCTTAAATTTGGTCTCAGAAGCTCTAGTTCTCCTTGATATTTGTGATAACTTACTTGCTACACCTGTCTATTCACCCCATGAAAAATGGAAGTTCAAGTGGAAGTTGGAATATAAAACAGTCATTGAACATTTAAAAGTTCCAGTCTCCAAAAACCATGGTGCCATTACAATGAAACAAAAAGAAGACTTCCAGAATCAAAATTTGGGAAGTTATCTTTTCAGTAGACCAAAGAAGTTTCTTGATTCTTGCCCCTGGATCATTTCTGGTTAATTCTTTCTAAGTGGATTTTTATAGGTAATTGTTACACTGGCCTGAGGACATGAGAAAAACAGATCTAATCTCCCCCAAACACTTGTGATATATACCCGCAAAATAAAGAAGAGACAGTAAAACTGTACAGAATACAAGTAATTACATAGCAATCTGCAATGAAATTGTTGAGGATCAGATTAGACTTCTCCTTAGAAAAAGCTTATAGTATTCAGACTCTGAAAGCTGACTTGCAGAACCTAAACCTTTGGCATTTCTTTTTATTGCCTCTCCAGAGCTTTACACGTAGTCCATGGCAAAAGCCAGCTAGATAATAAGCCTACTTCTTGCTATGTACAATCTTTAAAAATTCTGTCCATTTCGCTATAGCAATTGCCACCCGTTGCCTTAGAACTAGCATATATTCCAGGATTTCAGTTTTTCTGAGATGCACTAATATCATTGGGAAAAACCAGAAGAAGAAGGAAGAGAAAAAGAAGAAGTAGTGGATGGGGAAAATCTTACCTCAACTTCTGACTGGCAGGGACAGTTATTTTATTAAGCTTGTCCATTCTTTTTGGTAATGATAACAGCCACAAATAATCGTCCAGTGGTAATGTCAGCAGTCCCTGGCCCTCCTAGGGAGTAGCATGGTAAACCTGGGCTTTCAAGGGCCACAGTCACTTGAGTCTGATTTCTCAGAGTGCAGGCTGCTGGCAAAACACCCTTGTACCAGGAAGAAGTAAAACTTGCTCGAACACATAGTCAAGTTTCATGTTTCTACATAATCATGTGATCTGGGTAGCCAGCCAGTTTGGCTGACTACTCCACATTGTGTAAACTTTAATAGTGAAACCTGTTGGACATGCAAATTTCTTTCCAGCTGCTTTCTTTTATAACCAGGTTTGTAACCAGGTCAGGGCAAGCTCTGGCTGGTCACTACTTCCTGTTATCTTCAGCACCTCTAGTCCTGTTTTCAGCAGGTGTCATGCTGTTCCCAGCAACTCCTGGGCTCAAGAAAAAGCAGAATAACCAATTCCATCTGGTTCCTTTAGAACTTTATGCTCATTTGCATTAAGTCATGGGTGAACTTTTCCACTTGATGAACCATGATATGAAAATGAAATTTTTATATTGTTCAGCTCGCCCCTTCCACTTCCCAAATATTTTTAAAGTGAATATCAGGGTTGGCAGTGACACAGTGTACTCAGGTAACAGCCTACTCAGAGAATTAAAGTTTTATTTTCCTGAAGATCTATTTAAAATGGGGTGGACAATTCTCTAGGCAAGGCAGAAATAGGTGATCTGCTAAAGAGGAGAAGATCTCCATCATAAGATGTGTGCCCTCCTTATCAGCCTGCTGGAGTCAGGAGTTGTGTTGTTAGTCAGATGCTTTCAAACACACCCAGGATGTACCCAAGAGTCAGCTGAGAACAAATCTAACAATCTCCCGACAATGCAATTCCGACATCAGGCCATTTGGAAGTCTTCCAAAAAGCAGGGAGCCATTCTTCTCACTGCCTTTATCCCCTTCTGCCCTCGTCCATTGTTTGCTTTCATCCCAGCGGCATGCACACCTGGGAGCAGAAAGGGCGTCCCAAGCACAGCACATGGGGCAGGAAGCAGGGAGGAGGGAAGCATACCTGCAGGGGCTGAACCATCCAGAGAGGTCCACTTCCCTTCTGGAAGGCTTAACTGTTCCTTTGACCTGCTCTAAAAACTTCGAATTCGTCTGTCATTTAGAGAGCACAAGACAGTTTAGAGTCAGGATGAGAGGACATGAAAAGGACCGTTATTTTTATACCTGGACACACTTCCCTGCAGCCAGCAGGAATGCCCTTTTGACCTTTGTGAAGTAAGTGCACATTTTCCCCATTTATCCAAATGACCAGTCCTCTCTTGGGTCTGAAGAATACACAGGATGGACAAAGTAGAGAGACCCCAGGTACCTCTCCTATTACAGACCCAAGATAGAGGGGGAAGAGACAACAGAGAGAAGGAGAAGGAGAAAAGCAGCAGCAGCAACAGCGGAAGTGGAAGCAGTAGATGGGTTTCTTCCCTCCTGTGCCTCTCCTTTGTATAGAGGTTCTGTATTTCTCCAGGTAAATCTTAATTATCCACCTTCATGCGCTGCCTCTGTATTTCTAGTTCAACGAGATGTTCAGGAGCTGAGTCCTCAGAGCTGTTGAAGGGTGGGGCCCTTCTGCTTAGCCAAGCCACTGAATTGGCCAAGCCAGCAAGAAGGCAGACAATTTTCCCGAGAAAAATATGAGTGCTTGCCCAAACAAGCAAATTTATTTTTCTCGCAATGCATCCTGAAGGAGCCCTATACCTTCCCATAGTTTCTAACTGAAACTAATAGTCTACGATGATAAAGGCACATAGAATGTCATCAAGGATCAGGAAAACCAAACTTCACTGAATGGGATGCTGATAATCAGCTTGCTCTTTCTAAATTATTGTAAAGTACACCCCATCTGCCGCTAGATTTTTCTCTCAACCAACAACCCTGCTCAGCACCTGGGCTGGCAACTTCTTATTTCCCCAGAGAAAAAGACCACGGGCAAGAGTAACACTTCTGCTTTTTCTTTTTACAGACACTTGTCTTTCTTCTTTTTACTGTATTTAGTCTGACGTGATAAAAATGAGAGTCTGCTTTTCCAGACTGGACGTTTTGCCTCATGCGGTGTGTAGCGTGACAGCCGTGATGTCCCAGACTGCCACCACTCTGCAGGTGTGACCAGCTTCCCAAGGACGTCAATGCAAGCATGGGAATCGAGGACACCAAGTCTTACCCGATACTTTTCAAAGGAACGAACTCATAAAACATGGTTTCCACAGCACGTGGAGAAAAACGTATGATGGTAAACAACTCAATCTCTATCTACATGGCACAGTGAGCATAGAAATTAATTAATCACCAGATTAACAGATGAAAAATGGATAATTCTAAACTTAAAGGAAATTGAGAACTCCTTCTGAGATCAGACAAGATCAGGCGCGTTCAGGGTGGTATGGCCGTAGACAGAAAATTGAGAACTCCTATACACTGCTGATGGAAGTACAAGAAGGTGCAATGACATACATACCTATGATACAGCATGACTCATAGACATAACTGAGATCATGTGCAAGAATTGTCACCGAAGCACCAGTACTAAAGAAGATAAAGCAACACTGGAAATGACCCAATTTCCCAGCAAGAAGAGAATGAATAAATTAGTTGTGGCATATTCATGCAATGGGGTGTTATTCAACCGTGAAAATGAGAAAACTACAATTCCATTAATGTGGATAAATAACAAAAATGATTTAAGCAATCAAGACAGGTTAAAGAAGATCATACAACATTGATTCCAGTTATATTAAGGTTAAGGACATGTTACACTAAGTACTATATAATTCAGGGCACAAACATATGTAGTCAAACCAAGGGAGGGAACAATAAATGTAAAATTCTGGAGAAGGATGACCGGGGAGTGGGATTGGAGTGAAGGGGGCAACAGGGCTTCAAAGGCAATGCCAGTGTCCCCTCCCTCCCTTCCTCCCCTTTTCTTTCCTTCCTTCCTTCCTTCCTTCCTTCCTTCCTTCCTTCCCCCCTTCCTTCCTTCCTTCCTTCCTTCCTTCCTTCCTTTCTTCCTTCATTCCTCACCTGAGGATGTTTTAAAATTGATTTGAGAGAGAGAAGAAGGGAGGGGGAGAGAGAGAGAGAGAGAAACATTGATTGGTTGCCTCTTGTATGTGCCCCAACCAGGGATTGAGCCTGCAGGCCTAGGTGTGTGCTCTGACTGGGAATCAAACCTGCAATCTTTTGGTATATGGGATGAGGCTCCAACCAATTGAGCCACCTGGCCAGGACGGTGTCCTATTTCTTAGGTTACCAAGTGGTGGGTATATAGCTATCTACTGTAGTATTAAATATTTAACAAAAACAAATAAACTAAGATCTGGACTAGAATTATAGTGCAAAGCCAGGACAGCCTTCCTAATTCTCAGTTAGTTCTGTGAGATGATGAGGCTTGAGATCAAGAAGACAGATTATATTGAAGCTTTGGATTAAGACCAAACCAGCCCTGATTTCCCTTGGACTTTTTTCCTTGAACCTATTAATAATAACAAAAACAACATGCTTACTGAATGCTTTTGTGTCCATGCGTTATGATGACATTCATTTTACATGGGAAGAAACAGATTCGTAGAGCTCAAAGTTATGCTGCTCATCAATGGGTATGCTGGGATTCAAACCCCAGCCCATTCCCATAGTCTCAGCTGCTAATCACAGGGATTTACCATTGCAAGACAGATCTGTGATTCAGTAGAGAGCCCTGTACTGGCATCAAGGCACCAACTTAACCACGACCTTGAGGTAATCACTTAGTCTCCCTGATCTCAATTTCTCACTTTAAGGATGGACAGGAAAGGTTATTAGAGGAGGGCTTAGGCTCCTTCCAACTTGGCATCTGGACACTGGCCCATGTTCACAGAAATTGGATTCCTGAGTAGAAATACTCTCATTTTCTAGAAAAGCAGCCTCTAATTTCCATCCTAGATCGCTTCCCAAAGGGTGGCTAGGTAGCTGTGGCAATTTACAGAGCCTTGGAAGTAGTCTGAGTCCTCACTGGAATGGGGAGATCAGGCATGGTTCACCTTCTCTGCCCTGCCACCCACCTGCTGTCGGCTTCTCCCTTGCCAGGTCTAGTTTAGCAAACTGCCGAAGAAAATTAACAAGGTTTGATATTTGCACGCTGCAATATGGTTCTAACCATAACCTACTCCTAGGATAGCCCAGCCTCAGAACAACTCTGTGAGGTGGTATTATTATCATTCCATATTATGATGTGAAGCCTGAACCTCAGAACACTGACGTAGCTTACCAGAGGCCATTCATCTTCCCGACCCCTGAGCCAGGGCCCCTAACACCCAAGGCATTGTTCACTCTCTTTTCCTCTCTTGTGCTGGCCTCCTTTCTTGGGGTAGGGGTGGCAGTGAGGATGGGAGTTGGGGTGCCCTGCAGGCACAGCAGCCCTGGCAGCTTTCTGACACACGCAGGCCAAAGGAGCAGGAGCTGGCTCTTTGTCAGACGCAGCCAGGGTCCCTGGCCAGTGTCAGTGAAGGGCCGATGCGGAGGAGGGAGCCTGGGTAAGCCAGTGGGGAAAAAAAGCAGAAGAGGCCCTGGAAAGAAGAGAGAGAAAAGGAAGTTATGGCAGATGCTGGCAGCTGTCTGCCTGTTCTCCTTTGTGGGGAGGTGGGGGAGGGCAGGAAGGGAGGAAGAAGGAAGAAGAGAACACATCTGTGATTTGAGCAAATCGGCAAAGGCTGTTTAAGTTCAAGCCTTCACTTTCTGTGAGATAAATCAGTTCTTATTTACAGTGGTGAGTATGGGAAGCAAAGTTTATTCTTATATTATTATTTGTTAATTATTGTATTATTTACTTGTATTATAACTGTAAACCTACTTTTGCCCACCTCTGTATATATCTCACATAACAGATTAGCAAAATTCTAAAAGTCTGGTGATAGGTTGCTTTCAGGAAACAAGCACCCTTTGCTTACATGTTACAGTCTTCATGGAGAAGAATTGGCATAACCTAACAACATACATGGATTTACCTTGTAACCCAGCAGTCTTCTAGGATCCTGTCTTGAAGATAGACTTTCATATACACACAAATGCAATATCTACACACAGTTACTTATTGCAGCTTATTTTCAGTAGCAAAAAAACCCTCAATGCCTTGCAGTGGGGTCTGGTTGAATAAATTTTGATCCATCCTAGTAGCAGAGTTCTGTGCAGCTATAAAAAGTTATGATCTCCAGGAGGTGTTAAGTGGAATAGACAAAATTAGGACAGTATAAGCCCTCTTTTTTAAAAAAACAAGAAGTTAGAGGAAGTTTAAACACACGCTTGTTATTGCAAAAACAAACATTGGAAAGATAAATCAGAAATTAATAAAAATAGTCATCTATGGGAGGCAGAAGTGAGTGAGCTGATAATAGAGCAGAAATGATCTATCTTTTCATGGAGTTTTGATTTTTAAACAAGGTAATGGTTTTATATAGCCTAGAAACAAAATTAAGGCAAACATTTTTTTCTTTTAGTTACTTATTTAAAAATGTTCGTATTTTTTAAATGTATTGATTATTAGAAAGAGAGAAGGGGAGAGAGGGAGAGAGGAAAAAGAAACATTGATTTGTTGTTCTACTCATTGATGCATTCTTTGGTTGCTTCATGTATGTGCCCTGATTGGGAACTGAACCTGCAACCTTGGCATACCAGGGTGACTATAAGCAAGTGATCTGCATGGCCAGGGCTAAGGCAAAATTTTTTTAAAAGGCATACTTTAGAATAAAATTAAACAGAAACAAATGAAGTTAAATGGTAACATATCCCAAAAAGGAAAATTATTTCAACTTCTGAACATAGTCCTTAGTTCATCCTCAGTGAAATATAGTCAAAGAATGAAAATATCTGCAGAGAAATCTCAAACTCCAGTCAGCATTTTTATTTTTAGTAATAAAATGTGTATTATGATTTTGAAGTGATTTTACATATTTTAGATAAAGCTAATAAATATGTTAATATTAGTAGAAGCCAAGATTATTAGTATGAGAGAAAAAATACAAAGTCAAAGAAGAAAAAGTTGATAATGTTAAATTTAATACCAATCTAAACTCATGATTTCTTAGCACTAAATATTAAAAGTACCTAAAACTAAAGAAATCTAGATTTTAAACACATGAAAAGTGCTTAGTTACCATTATGCCAAGAAAAAGATTCCCCATTGGCAGGAAGCCTCCATGAAGGAAGGGTTGAGCTCAGGTTTTGTGGCATGGAGAATAGAAGGTGAACCAGAAATATCTTGTGTCAGAGAGCAAGGAGATGCCCAAAGGTTAGTGGGTGGGTGGTGGGAGAGGGTGTCAAAAAGATAGGAACAGATCTTTAGAGGGGGCAATTTGAGCATCAAAAAGAATAATGACTGTAATTTATTTTAAAACATTGAAAAAATAAAAACCTGCTAGTCTGCAATAATAAAACCCCCAAACAAATCATTTGTCACAACTGAAGGTAACTACTCCACTAACTCATTACTTCTGATGACTAATACTTTTTTTTAAAAAATGAAGCATTTACCCTAACATTTTAAAAAAGAAATTAAACATCTTCCTTGCCCTGGCTGATGTGGCTGAGTGGCTTGAACGCCAGCCTATAAACCGAAAGATCGCCTGTTCAGCCAGTCGATGATGTATCTCTCACACATCGTTGTTTCTCTCCCTCTCTTTCTCTCTCCCTTCCTGTCTCTCTAAATAAATAAAATATTTTTTTTAAAAAAACCTTCCTCTGTTTTCTATGAATGCTAACTAATAAATGAAGAATTAATGATAGAATGATAGGCAATGTAAAAGAATAAGAAAATCACCATTTTGCAATCCCAAATAAAGAAATAAGTAAGGATCATCAATTTGTGTTAAAACTAGTAGTTAAATGCTGGAAAACAGAATATTGTCAAGGTATCAAAGACTCATACCATAGGCTGCTGGCTAATTGCAAAAGGGAAAGCCAGCCTTTGCAAAAATGAAATCTGGCTGTCATACCATAAGTGATCAAACTCAGCGTTATCCTTGTTTCCTTTTGATGTAATGTAAAACTAAGTACATCTCATACTATGAGCATTCTTGCCACAGGTGCTTAATCTCCATCGAAACAACTTTTAGACTTAACTTCCAGTTTCCACAGAGTGAACATGTACTTAACCATCCAAACTTTTGAAAGTTAAAGGGAACTCACTTAACAATTACACTGGGATAGCAGGTGTGAACAGGTAGGACATGCCTAGATAAACTGAAATGTGAGCTCCAACTATGTTTACAGGAAATAAAATAGGTAGAGAAACAATTTGGACAACACTAAGAGGAAACAATAAAAAAAATTAAAACCCAGATGTGGGAAATTCTACAAGACAACCACCTGGTCTTCCTAAAAAAAAAAAAGAAAAAGAAAAAAAGTGGAGGACATATTCAAAATCAGATCAGACTTAAGGTTCTTAACAACCAAATGCAATGCATTGGGCATACTGGTTGAAAGAAAACAACATTTGGGGACAATTGGGAAAATTTTAATATAGGGTGCGGCAAAAGTAGGTTTACAGTTGTTTGTATGGCAAATAATACAATAATTAATAAATAATAATACAATAATGAACTGTTTCACATACAACTGTAAATCTACTTTTTGCCACATTCTGTATGGTCTGGATATTAGATGATACAATGAAATTTTTAATATTCTTAAGTATGATTATGGCATAACGGTAATATAGAAGAAGATCCTTAAGACATTTTTGGAAGATATATATTGATGGACTTAAGGCTTAAGGATAGTGATGTCTACAAATGGTTCAGAAAAAAGATATTAGCAATAATTGAAGCTGGGTGACGGGTATATGGGTGTTTATTTACCATTCTTTCAAGTTTTCTATACATTTGAAATTTTCATGTAAATAATGGCAGGATTCTAAATGTCACTAACCTTTAAGACCTTCTAGTTAGCAGTCAGGGGTATGGGATCTGCCAACTCTCCTCATCAATGTGGTTTCCATCAAAGGAGTATCCTGCTTAGGAGTCTCCTGGCAAGGCTTCCCAATCTCCCATATGTTGCCCCAGCCTTCACCATTTTTTAATTTCTGTGTGTGTGATTCTTTTAAAAATATTTTTACTGATTTTATTGGGGTGATGTTGATTAATAAAATTCCATGGGTTTCAGGTGTACAATTCTATAATACATCATCTGTATATTGCAATATGTGTTCACCACCCAAAGTCAAATTTCCTTCCATACCACTAATCTTCCCTTTACCCTCTTCTACCTCCTCCAACCCCTCTTTCCCTCTGGTAATCACCATACTGTAGTCTGTGTCTATGAGGTTTTGAGGTGTTTTTTTTTCCTAATCCCTTCACTTTTTTCACACAGGCCCCCACCCCCCTTCCCTCTGACAGCTTTCAGTTCTCTGTATCTATAAGTCTGTTTCTATCCCTCTCTTTCATTTTGTTCATTAGATTCCACATATAAATGAAATCACGTGGTATTTCTCTTTCTCTGACTGGCTATTTCACAGAGCATAGTATTTTCCAGGTCCATCCATGCTGTCGCAAAGCATAAGATTTTCTTCTTTTTTACAGCTGAATAGTATTCCATTGTGTAAATGTATCACTGCTTTTTATTTTCCCCCACTCATGTACTGATGGGCACTTGGGCTGCTTCCAAATCTTGGCTAAGTAACGCTACAATGAACATAAGGAGTGCATATATTCTTTTGAACTAGTGTTTTGGTTTCCATGGATATATTACCAGAAGTTGAATCACTGGGTCATAAAGCAGTTCTATTTTTAATTTTTTGAGGTACCTCCATACTGCTTTCCACAATAGCTGCATCAATCTGCATTCCCACCAACAGTGCACCAGGGTTTCCTTTTCTCCACATCCTTGCTAGCACTTATCATTTGTTGATTTATTCATGATAGCCATTCTGACAGGCATGAGATGATATCTCATTGTGGTTTTAATTTACCTTTTTCTGATGATTACTGATGTTGAGCATCTTTTCATATGTCTATTGGCCATCTGTATGTCCACTTTGAAGAAGTGACTGTTTAGGTCCTTTGCCCATTTTTTAATTGGATTTTTTTGGGTTTTGAACTTTATAAGTTCTTTATAAATTTTGGATGTCAATCCCTTATCAGATGTATCATTGATGAATATGTTCTCCTATTTTGTTGATTGTTTTCTTTGCTGTGAAAAAAATTCATAATTTGATGTGGTCCCATTTTCTTTTTCTATTTCCCTTGCCCAAGGAGATATATCAGAAACAAAATATTGTTATGGGAAATGTCTGAGAGTTTACTGCCTGCTTTCTTCTAGGATTTTTATGGTTTGGAGTCTAATTTAATTTAAGTCTTTTATCCATTTTGAATTTTTTCTTGTGAATGGTGTAAGAAAGTGGTTTAGTTTTATTTTATTTTATTTTTTGCTTGTATCTGTCCAATTTTCCCAACACTATTTATTTAATAGACTGTCTTTACCCCATTGTATTTCTTGCCTCCTCTGTCAAATATTAATTCACCATAAAGATATGGGTTTATTTCTGGGCTCTTTATACTGTTCCATTGATCTATATGTCTGTTTTTATGCCAGTGCCATGCTGGTTTGATTCCTATGGCCTTGTAGAATAGTTTGATATCAGGCGGTGTGACTCCTCCAACTTTGTTCTTCTTTCTCAATATTGCTGTGGCTATTCGGGCTCTTTTTTGGTTCCTTATAAATTTTTTGGAATATTTGTTCTAGTTCTGTGAAATACACCATTGGTATCTTTACATGAATTGTGTTGAATCTATAGATTGCTTTAAGTAGTAGAGACATTTTATGATGTTAATTCTTCCTATCCACAATCATGGTGTGTGCTTCAACTTATTTGTATCTTCTTCACATTCTTTCTTCAGTGTGTTATACTTTTCTGAGTATAAGTCTTTTTAATCCTTGGTTAAATTTATTCCTAGATATCTTATTATTTTATTTTATTTTATTTTTTTGGTGCAATTGGAAATGGGATTATTTTCTTAGTTTCCCTTTCTGGTGCTTCATTATTGGTATATGAAAATGCAACTGATTTCTGGATGTTTATTTTGTAACCTGCTACTTTACTGAACTCATTTATCAGTTCTAATAGTTTTTTGGTGGAATTTTTAGGACTCTCTGTACACAGTATTATGTCATCTGCAAATAACAATTTTACTTCTTCCTTTCCAATTCAGATGCTTTTATTTATTCTTCTTTTCTGATTGCTGTGGCTAGGACTTCTAGAACTATGTTCAATAATAGTGGTTTTGTGGACCACTGTTTGGTGGGCCAGGAAAGTGGACATACCTGTCTTGTTCCCGATCTTAAGGGAAACACTTTTAGATTTTGCCCATTGAGTATGATACTGGCCGTGTGTTTGTCATATATGGCATTTATTACATTAAGGTATGTTCCCTCTTTCCTACTTTGCTGAGAGTTTTTTTTTGTTTGTTTTTGTTTTATTGTTGTTGTTTTTAGGATGTCATTTTTTATTACATTGCACATCTTTTTTAAAAAAATTTTTAAATCATGTTTATTCTATTACAGTTGTCTCAATTTTCCCCCCTTTAACCCCCCTCTACCCATCTCACCGTCACCCTCTGCTCCCACAGTCAATTCCCACTCAGTTGTCCATGTCCATGGGTCATTCATACATGTTCTTTGCCTAGTCCCTTCCCCTTCTTTCCACTATTGTCCTCTTTCCCCACCCCCTCTGGTCACTTTCAGTCTGCTCCATGTTTCCATGCCTGTGGTTTATTTTGTTTGTTAGTTTATTTTGTTGAATAGATTTCACTTATAGGTGAGATCATATGGTATTTCTCTTTCACCAACTGACTTACTTCCCTTAGCATAATATTCTGCAGTTCCATCCATGTTGTAGCAAAAGGTAGGAGTTCCATCTTTCTTTCTTTCCTTCTTTCTTTCTCTCTCTTCTTTCTTTCTTTCTTTCTTTCTTTCTTCCTTCCTTCCTTCCTTTCTTTCTTTCTTTCTTTCTTTCTTTCTTTCTTTCTTTCTTTCTTTCTTTCTTTCTTTCTTTTTCTCTCTCCCTCTTTCTTTCTTTTCTTTCTTCTCTCTTAAATGCAGATTGATTTTATTTATTTTTTAAATGTCAAAGTCAATTATATTGAAATAATATATTGAAAAGTTTAAATCCATTGTAAAGTCTCAGCAATTAAAACAGCATGACACCAGCACAGAAATAATCAAGTAGATCAATGAAATATAATGAGCATTCTAGAAACAAATGTATATTATATCTGTCTAATGATGTAATATATGATTTAGTTCATATTTCAAATCAATGGGTAAAATAAGGCTTATTTAACAAAAAGATGCATGGACCACTATTACTTGAAATAAAAAAAATAGAGAGCCCTATTTCACACATTATACAAGAAATATTCAAGTGAGTTAAAAACCAATATGTAGAATCTAAGGAGTTTTAGGAGGTAATGCAAACTAATATTTTTCTTACCCTGAAGTAAAATATTCAAACCCAAAAGCTATGAAGTAAAATATTGACAATATGACTATATTAAACATTTAAAACTATATAGTAATATATATAAAAAACTAAAGGACAAGTAATAGAATGGGAAAGTATTTGCCACACATCTAAAAAAGGGGTTAATAGTTTCTTTTAAGGAAAAAACTTCTGTAAACTTTTAATTGATAAATGGATAAAAAATACCAAAAAGTCATTTAAAGCTTTTTTTAAACAATAGAAATAGGCAAGAAATATACAAAAACAAGTTTAGTTTCAACAAATAATAAAGGAACAATTAAAATAACACATCATTGTCACAATCACATTAATATGTATTAAAAAATATTGATAATACCAAGTATTGGCAACTCTGAAAGGAACTGGGTATTCATAGATTCTTTTTCTTCATCTTAAAAGCAGTTCCTTTAGCATATTTTGCAGTGCTGGTTTGGTGGAGGTGTATTATTTTAGCCTTCTTTTGTTTTGGGAAACTCCTTATTTCGCCTTCCATTTTAATTGAGAGCCTTGCTGGGTAGAGCAGTCTTGGTTTCAGGCCTTTGCTTTTCATGACTTGGAGTATTTCTTGCCACTCCCTTCTGGCTTGCAGTGTTTCTGTTGAGAAGTCAGCTGCTAGCTGTATCAGGGCTCCCATATATGTTACTACCTCTTTCTCCCTTGCTTCTGTTAGGATTCTCTGTTTGTTTTTGATATTTGCCATTTTAATGATGATGTGTCTTGGAGTGGACCTCATTGGGTTCCTCTTGAATGGGACCTTCTGTGCTTCCTGGACTTGTGTGACTTTTTCTCTCCTCAAATTAGGAAAGTTCTCCATCATTACTTTTTCAAACAGGTTCTCTCTCCCTTCCTCATCCTCTTCTCCTTCTGGTATCCTTATTATATGGATATTATTACATTTCAGGTTGTCCTGCATTCCCTCAATGCCTCTTCATTCTTTTTGAGTCTTTTTTCATTTTCTTGCTCTTTCTGGGAGCTTTTTTCTACCTTGTCCTTCAGCTTGCTGACTCGATCCTTGGCTTCATCTAGCCTGATTTTGATTCCTTCTACTGTGTTCTTCAATTCAGAAATTGTATTCATTTCCTCTTGTTTCTTATTGATAGTTTCTATGTCTGTTTTCATGCTGATATAGTTTGCAGTAAGTTCCTTGTAGTTTCCCTGTATTTTTTTTTAATTCTCTCTGAGCTCACTGAGCTCATTGAGCTTCCTTATGACCATTGTTTGGAACTCAGTATCTGATAGTTTACTTGCTTCTATTTCATTTATTTCTTTTTGTGGGGATTCCTCCTTTCCCTTCAAGTTGGGGGTACTTCTTTGTATTCCCATTATTTGTGAGACTCTTCTTTTTTGCTTCTGCTTCTTAAGTTGATCTGTCTTGATTTCCTGACTTTGTGGTGTGAACTTGTATGGTAGGAGACTGCTGTGTTTTTTCTTTCTGGATCTGCCTCTGGGGATATCAGATGTTGATCCTTTCTGAACTTAGGCAGTCTGTTCGAGACTTCCAGGAATCTACTGTCTGTGGCTGTCTCCTTCAGCTGTTAGTCCAGTCACTCTGCACTCAGCAGGCTGGCATAGACAGCTCAGGGCCAGGCAGAGTTCCTCCTGGGGGCGGAGCTATTGGGTCCACTGATGCTGCTGCTGCTCAGGGGGTGTGGTCTCTGCCTGACCAAGATGGCTGCTGCCGCATGGGGATGAGTCAGCACCGAGATTCCGCTGGCTGTTCTTTCAGTTCTCTCCCCAAAGCCTCCTTCCCCAGTCTTTCCTCATGTGTCTCTAGCCCACTCTGCCCCCGCCTTTGTTGGAGACCAGGGTAAGTGGCAGTTGAATTGCACTAAAGCTGATTCTTCTGTCCCTGAGGTTATAATGCTCCTCTCTTGCTATTGTTCAGTTGTTTGTTCCAGGTGATTTCTCCACAATTTAGTTGTAATTCCAGGTTGGTCCTGGGAGGAGGTCAGTGTGACTTCCACTCACTCCTCCGCCATCTTGATTCTCTGCTGAAGAGTTCTTAATCATAAATTGGTGTCAGAATTTATCAAATGCTTTTTCTGCATATATTGATATGATCATGTGGTTTTTATTTTTCATTTTGTTTATGTCATATATCATGTTTATTGATTTGAATATATTGTACCAATCTTGCATCCCCAGAATAAATCCCACTTGATCTTGGTATATGATCTTTTTAATATATTGCTGGATCTGCTTTGCTAATCTTTTGTTGAGGATTTTAGCATCTATGTTTATCAGGGATATTGATCTATAATTTTCTTTCTTTGAAGTGTCTTTATTTGGTTTTGGAATTAGGATAATGCTGGCCTTGTAAAATGAGGTTGGGAGTCTTCCCTCCACTTAAACTTTTTGGAATAGTTTGAAAAGGGTAGATGTTGTTTCTTCTTTGAATGTTTGGTAAAATTCACCTGTGAAGCCATCCAGTCCAGGACTTTCATTTGTTGGGAGTTTTTGATTTCTGCTTTAATTTTATTTGTTGTAATCTCTCTATTCAGATTTTCTGATTCCTCCTAATTCAGTTTTGGAAGATTGTATATTTCTAGGAACTGATCCATTTTGTCCAGATTGTCTAATTTGTTAGCCCATAGTTGTTTATAATATTTTCTTACAATCTTTTATTTCTTTAATGTAAGTTGTTACTTCTCTTTCATTTCAGATTTTATTTATATGGGTCCTCTCTTTTCTTGATGAGTCTGGTTAAATGTTTTTCAATCTTGTTTATCTTTTCATAAAACAAGGTCTTGGTTTCCTTTTTTAAAACTTTAAAAAATTTTTGTCTTTTTAAAAATACATATTTTACTTATTATGTTATTATAGTTGTCCCATTTTTTCTACCCTTTATTACCCTTCACCCTGCACCCTGACCCCACCAGCATTCACTGCCCCCTCAGTTCATGTCCATGGGTCGTACATATAAGTTCTTTGGCTTCTCCATTTCCTGTACTATTCTTAACCTCCTCCTGTCTATTTTGTACCTACTATTTATGCTTCTTATTCCCTGTACCTTTCCCCCCATTCTCCCCTCCTCCCCTCCTCCCCTCTGCTCTTCATTTCTGTGATTCTGTTCCTGTTCTAGTTGTTTGCACAATTTGTTTGTTTTAGGTTCAGCTGTTGATAGTTGTCCATTTGTTGTCATTTTACTGTTCATAGTTTTTGATCTTCATTTTTTTCTTAGATAAGTCCCTTTAACATTTCATATAATATGGGTTTGGTGATGATAAACTCCTTTAACTTTACCTCATCTGGGAAACACTTTATCTGCCCTTCCATTCTAAATGATATTTTTGCTGGATAGAGTAATCTTGGATGTAGATCCTTGCCTTTCATGACTTTAAATACTTCTTTCCAGCTCCTTCTTGCCTGCAAGGTTTCTTTTGAGAAATCAGCTGATAGTCTTATGGGAACTCTTTTGTAGGTAACTGTCTCCTTTTCTCTTGCTGATTTTAAGATTCTGTCCTTATCTTTAATCTTGGGTAATGAAATTATGATGTGCCTTGGTGTGTGCATCCTTGGGCCCAAAGTCCTTGGGACTCTCTGAGCTTTCTGGATCTCCTGGGAGTCTATTTCCTTGGCCAGATTGGGGAAGTTCTCCTTCATTATTTTTTCAAATAAGTTTCCAATTTCTTGCTCTTCCTCTTCTCCTTCTGGTACCCCTATGATTCAGATGTTGGAACATTTAAAGTTGTCCCAGAGGTTCCTAAGCCTCTCCTCATTTTTTTTTGAATTCTTGTATTCTTTCTTCATTCTGTTCTGGTTGAATTTTTATCTCTTCCTTCTGCTCCCAATCATTGATTTGAGTTCCCTTTACTGTTGGTTCCTTGTATACTTTTCTTTATTTCACTTTGCATAGCCTTCACTTTTTCCTCCATTTTATGACCATACTCAATCAATTCTGTGAGCATCCTGATTACAAGTGTTTTGAACTGTGTATCTGACAGGTTGGCTATCTCTTCATCACTTAGTTCTATTTTTGGAGCTTTGATCTGTTCTTTCATTTGGGCCATATTCCTTTGTCTCAGTGTTCCTGTTATGTTGGGAGGGGTAGAACCTTAGGTGTTCACCTAGGCGGGGCAACCCAGGTTGCTGGGCTGTGACGCTGTGTGTGGGGGAAGGGTCCAAGAGGAAACAAGTCTGCTTGCTCGGTTTTTGGCCAGCTTTCAGTCACTTCCCCCACTACCCACAAGCAAATTGTCCCTTCTAGTGCTGATTCCTGGGTGAGTGGGTCTGTGTACATCCTAGGACCCTGCATGAATTCTCCTGTGAGGCTGAGAGTTTCTCCCATTGCCACAACCCGCATAGGTTTTTACAAACAGAGGTTTTAAGACTTTCTTTTCCCGCACTGGAACCCTGGGTTGTGCAGTCTGTCTCACTCCCTAGCTGTTCCTCCTGGCTTATCTGCACACAAATGTGGGACCGTCAGGTCTACCAGCTGCCGCCTTGCTGTTCATCCTCTCCTCCCCAGCTTCCTGTCTCCACTCCTCCTACTAGTCTGGATGACTTAAATGTTTAAATTATTGGTTGTTGGACTTCCATACAGTTCAATTTTCTGGCAGTTCTGGTTATTTTTTGTTTTTAAACTCATTGTTGTCCTTATTTTGGTTGTGGTAGGAGGCAAAGTATATCTACCTACTCCTCCATCTTGACCAGAAGTCCAAGCTCTTGGTTTCAATAAACCTTTGCATTATTTTTTTACTCTATTTCATTTACTTCTTCTATGATCTTTATCATTTCCCTTCTTCTACTCAATTTGGGTTTTTTTTTAAAAAGATACCCCAGTTTCCTCCCACATCCCAAAGATGTGCGTATTATGTGAACTGGCATGTCTATATTGTCCCAGTCTGAGTGAATGTGGATGTGTGTGAGTGGTCCTTCCAATGGAACAGCATCCTCTCCAGGTGTGGTTCCTATCTTGTGCTCTGAGCTGCTGGGGTAAGTTTCAGCCACCTGATACCATAAACTGGAATAAGCAGATTGGAAAATAACATTTTTATTCATCTTTCTTAAATGTATATAGCTCACATTTTTTCTTTAATATTAGGAGTGTTATGGATCTTTATTTAGAAGTTTGGTGATGTTTTTGTGACCAGAAATAAGTGTAGGAACTTATCTCCTGTTTATATCAATTAGCCTGTAGTAAAATTGGTTTCATCATATGTCATTTTGCTTAGAGTTGCAGTTTCCAAGAACCTACCAACAACATTCAGTGAGGACTTACTGTACAACATTTTTGAAAAACAATTTGGCTTTATCTAGTAACATCGATGCTGCACATTTTCTATAACTTCAGTATTCTTCCACATGAACCAGGAATATTCATAATAGTGTTTTCCATCACATTGGAACAACCTGAATATCTATCAGTAGTAAATGAATCTGGCGTGTATATATACACAATACAGTGAAGTGAACACACTATATCTACACACAACATCTTGGATGAACTTCACAATGTTGTAAGAAAAAGTAGTTCATATAGTTTATATATTAAACAAACAGGCAAAATTATATTGTATAGACATACATGGATAGGTGGTAAAACTAAAGAAAAGCAAGGAAATGATTATTACAAAAGTCAAGATAGCATTCGTGTTGTGGGAGAGGTGCATATTGTTTCTTGACCTGAATGGCTGCTACTTGGCTGTTCACTCTGTTTTTTCAATTGTAAATATTCTATGTGCACAATACATCTCACAGTAAACATTTTTGTAATCTTAAAATTTTAATATATGAGTCAGAGGAAATGTTAGCCATCCTGGTTAATCTTAGTCATTTCTATAGGAAGACACTATATAGATGTTGATTAGTTGAATGGCTTATGCATGGGCCAGCAGTTCTTTGATAATGTATTATTTGGACCAGTGTGAAGAAAGGATTCATCAAATTTGTTGCTAGATATCTGTTTCTTTCAAATATATGAGGTCTAAAATAATGTACTTAAAGAACTTTTATTAATTGTCTTAATTTTCAATAACATATGAATGACTCAGAAAATCTTCATTTTCTTCTCTCTCCGCTTGTTTACTCTTACTCTGATCATATCAACAGCATACATAATGCTGTTTCATGATACCTGTGCCTTCTCACATACTGGTTGCTTTGTCTGGAATACCATGTTTTGCCTAACTCCACAGTTTTTTAAAAATTGAAGTGTTATTACCACTACAAAGCTTCTTTTAATACCTCTCTTTGTTTCAGCAACACTTCTGTTTTCTTTGCTGTCTGTGCTTTAACACAGCATTATAGTTATAATTATAGTGATAGTATGTGAATTGCTTGAGGGCAAAGAGCCAATCTCAATTTTGTATGCCCAAAGACTCCTATTATACTGGCATGAGTGAAAGTTAAAAAGTTTTTATTTCATGGTTTTAACTTCATTTGTCTTAGTATCTGTTAAATATGTTTTAGAATTTTCAAACTGAAATGACCTTAGATATATAACATAGCTCCTTCAATTAAAATGTTTTTAAGGCACTATGACATCATGTTTAAGAGCTGAGACTTGGAAGTGTTGGGTCTACCCCTTGCTGCATAATCTTGGGCACATTATTTAAGCTCTACAAGCTTTACTTTTTTCTTACTTGTAAAATGGGGGTAACAAGTATCTCTTTCATAGGATTGCTTTGAGGCTTGCTTGAAACAATGCATGTAATGCTGTGCCTGACAGTAAGCACACAGTAAATATTAGAATTTATCATCATAGTTACATTGCTACCCATGAGGAGTGGAGCCAGTAAAGTTGAGTGACTTGTCCGAGGCTACTTTAGCTTGGTAGTAGCTGAGAAAGGACTTGACCCCTTGTCTTCTCAATCCTATCTGGTTGCTCTTTCCATAGATATAGAAGAGTTTGTGCTTTTTGGCAAAATGTATGATGAGCCATACTTATGATGGAGGGAAACCAAAATAGACATGTGACACAAAACATATTTTCATGGATTTAGCAAGTTGGGGACTATGTGTCAGATGTGCTATATTTTTATTAATTGTGTTAAGAAGACAAAGCCTTTAAGAAGAATTAAATAGTTATCAGGAAAGCCTTTAGGTTTTGGAACAGAAACTGAGAAATATACTTTAGAACTGAAGTTTCTGCCCTGGAAAAACCTTTGTCCGTACCCTGCCCATCCCACCATACTGCTAATCCCCTTCTTCATTCTGTCCCTTAAGACAGTGATAGCTCTTTTTGGCTATAATTGTAACTATTAATGTAAACTTGTCCTCTTGCTTTTTGACCATCCTTACCAACTCAGTCCAAAGCCATTAAATGGGACTGGGCAAGGTAAAGCTATCATGGTCCAGAGCTGGGTGTCCCTAAAGCACAGTGAAGAAGAGCAAAGTGTAGGAGCAGCCTCTGCTTCTTGTCAGCCTAAATGGGGGTGAAGGGCAATCCATGCAGGGAGGCGGCCCATGCGGGATGTCAGAGCCAAATGGGGTAGGGAAGGCAGTGGGTGGTGGTGACTGCTGAGCAAGGGTTGTCAGTCTGAGCAGGGTAGGAAGGACATTTGTACAGGCGGCAGACCCAGCATGAGGTTTCAGAACCCGAATTGGGTACAGAGGGCTTCTATATAGAGGATGGTGGCAGTAACAATGGAATATTGCTTACATTTAGGGATTCTCATCAAATGAGTCAGTATACTCAGGATAATGGGAGCCAGGTCTCTCACTGTCCTAGAAGGGGTAATAAATATGAAAAGAGAAAACTAGAATGAACTTTGTAGTTCGGAGTTGGAATTGAAGCTAATGATATGAACACATAGTTTTCACAATAGAGAAATTATTATAGATGCAAATGTGTACATACATACACACATACATGCACATACCTTAGTTCTGTCCAGTGAGAGGACTTGTGATCAGTGACACCCCAATAGAAACAAGCATAACCTAGCACCTAGATCTTAGTTTCTAAATACATTCTTCACAAAAGAATCAGGGCTTCTGGGAGAAGTGTCTGTGGCAGAGATAATATAAGATGATACTATAAAATAATTTATTCCAAGAGTTAGAGGGACATGTCAAAAGGACACAGAAGCCAGCTTGAAAGGATTCTCACTGGCTAAATATGGAACAATTTGAGCACTGAAATAAATAATAATAATGAATTATAATCCACTGAATAAGAATCTGTAAAAAATAAATAAATAAATGAATTGAGAGTTGCATGAGAAACAAGATATTTGCACAGTCTCAGAATAATCCCTCTCTACACAATGCTAATTAATTACAAAAAGAAAGACTACAGTGGAAAACCTGGCAGACACTACCTTAATCAAGTGATTAAAGTCAACGTTATCAGTACAGGGACAAATCAAATCATGTTCTACCTGATAGGATGTAGTGAGAACTTAACATCATTCCCATGATATTTTTGCCAGAGATATGCAGTCTGGATCTAATCATGACAGAATCAATCATTAAACAAATCAAACTGAGGGGCATTCAACAAAATAACCGGCCTCTAATCTTATAAAGTACTGAGTTCATGAAAGTCAAGGAAAGACTGGGAAACTGTTCCAGAGTGAAGGAAACAATAGAGATATGAAACAAAATTAAAAGTGAGAACATCTGGAAGGGATCCTTTTGCTAAAAGGACATTTCTGAATGGGGTCTGAGATTAGATGGCAAAAATATAGCACAGTTAATTTCCTGATTTTGATGGTTGTATTGCGGTTATGTAGGAGAATGCATGTCTTTGTTTGTTGAGAACATATCCCTCATGATTTTCATTTTTTAAATTTAGGATCTGGGTATTTAGGCTTTTTTGGATGATGATTTCAAGGAAGACATACAAATAACCTTTGGCCAGCGATCAGAAAACCTAACGTAAGGCCTTTCTGGAACTTTCCACTGTGTGAAATTGGGCAAATCAATTAGTCTTTCTGAGCCTCAGTCTTCTCATCTGCAAAATTGGGGAAATAATATCTGTCACCCAGAGCTCTGATATCAAATGTGGTGATATATGTGAAAGCACATTTTAAGTTAAAGCTCTGCACAAATTGCAAAGAATTATAATTATTTAGCTTTGCTAAATCTCCCTTTAATCTCTAATCTCCCTTTTAAGGAGTGGAGTGCGGTGTGTGAGTTAAGTGGAAATACATACACTTCAATTTTGAGATTGATGACACCAAATTAACAAGCTTAGTAAAAAGAGGCTGGTGAGGGAGTAACTCATCTCACAGAATAACTTTTGGCCTTATTTTGAGATTTCATTATTTGATTTTGGAGCTTTCTATTGACTTTGGATTTGTCAGGGTCTTTGCATGCAGGTCCAGATGGGGCAGTCAGGGCAATGAATTTAGGTCACAAGTCATCTGTATTCCATACAACAAATGGAAGAAGTTTTAAATGGTAGTAAGTTTTCTGGAAGGGAGATTAATTCTTTAGACTTCATTGCATGTCAATATAGGAAATAATCTCAATCAATTGAATTGCCTCCATGCCTTTGTCTTGTGTCTTTCCTATTTCTTGGGTATTTCTTACTAATAAAAATAGCATAAAAATTAACTTTAGTACTTAAGTAACTATACAATTCAATTCCATTTTTACTTTTATGTAAATGTTTCATTAGACATAAAAGTTCTTTAAAATATTATTAGTCTGTCTACCTACACTTAAGTTTTCCTTTAAAAAAAAAATCCATAGTAGTATTGATAAATAGGGGCCAAGTAATGGCAAACTATGCAGAACAGAGTTGGTTTTTTTTTTAAGTCTAGTAAAATTTGAAAAATTTTCAAAACACCTGAACAGTATCTTTAACATCTGTCTTGACAAAACTCTAAGTCTGTTTGAAAAGGTACTTTTTAAAACATGTTATCTTTGGAGTCCGCATAAGTGTGTGGGGGATGGGGAGAATATATATTCAAATATCTTTATAATGCCAGTTCTTAAAATTTGCAAAGCTATTGACTGAATATTCTGCCCCTTATATAACTCTCGCCTTCAAGCATGCCAGAGATCAGAGAACGGAAATAAGATAGCAAGGAGGAATGAAAGAGTGAAGATATTGAAGGTAGGTCAGTATGGAATATTTTTTAATACCCTTCCTCTTTTTTTGGTAATATTTTGGAAGACTCGGCCACTGTCATCTAAAAGGACAGTATTCTGCTGGAAGAAGCAAAGAATCAGAAGTAGAAGGATATAGTAGGAAAATAAGAAGGTAGCCAGGACAGATAGTTGGGGAAAGGAAGCCAAGGCAGGAAGAACTATAAATGAATAAAAGCAGGCTTCTGCTATATGGATCTTCTTTCTATAAGGTTGTTAGAATTAAATTTAATTTATGTATAGGACTGAAGTGATATGGAGTTAGATAATTGAGTTATTTTATCATTGACTGGGCTTTATTCCCTTTAAGTAAGATTTTGATAAGAAAAATCTCACACAAGGTAAAATTTGCTTCTCCCCACCCATGCATCTGAGAGACATGAACCACCTAATGTCAAGTTCACTTGATCTGTATTAAGGGCTATATGTGGAATTTGAAAGGTTATTCATTTAACTGACCCTTTTCCAATCAGCCTTACTTAAACTCAATCTTGAAAATTATCTGGAGGCACACAATCCAGCTAGTCAACCAGAGGAGGTCAAGAGGTTGGGGATGGGTGTACAGTGTTTATTTTAAGGCTATCCCAGACACTCCAATTACTTTTGGATTGAGGATGACCTTGATTTAGCGTACCAAATCTATGTACCCTATAAGAGAGAAGTGGACTTGTCCTCTCTTCACAAATCGAAGTAACCTCAACAGTTAAACTCAAGTCACCTGAACTACACAGAGCTTAAATCAGATAGCCTCTGAACACCAAAGATGTATTTGTCAATATCTATCTCCAAGGTGGTTCATGGTCAAGCCACAGCAACTAATGAAATGAACCAGACTTGCCTGTGGAACACTACACTTAATGTTCAGCAGAGAGAGACAGGAAGATGGCAATCAAGTGCCCATAAAGGAAAGTGGGTGGGTTCAAGTAGTGTCACTGGGAAAGGTGAAGGGGACAGAGTATGTTGTAGTAATTATGCTCTTCAGATAATAATATACATACACATTTGGGTAGGTAGAATTTGTTAATGTAATAAAAATTAGAGGAAATTCATATAGTTTGTAATGGACCCAAAGTATTGAGCTAAACATAAGGATACAGTGAAAAAACAGTACATACAGACACACATGCTCACATGTACAAATTATTTTTCACTTCAGTTTCTTGTATTTTCCTCTCCTGACATGGGTTATAGGGTTCTCATAGATCCAGTTATAGAATTCTATGCTACTCAGAAAACATATGGCTAGCAAGACAGGATCTCTGTTTTCTCCTTCATGGCTTATGCAGCCATGAATAGTGAAAACTTTAGAAGCAAACAGATGTGTAATACCAATGATCATGATAGAAGAGACATTCACACACTCGATTCTAAACCTAATCCTAACTGATTATACGGTGGTTTTCATTACCTCCATACACACTCTCACGCAGCCAACAAAGTCCAGTTCAGCAGCATCACAGAGTCTAACCTGGTGATATGTACAGGAGATTTTACAGAAATAAGTGGCTGGAGGCTATAAGAGTCTGGGCACCATGGTATTTTGGAACTGTGTCCCTGTGAAGAAGGCCCTTCCATTGTAAAGCTTAGCTGGAAACTCATTCACTTAGAGCAGCAATTTTCAACCTTTTTCATCTAATGACACACACAAACTAATTAGTAAAGTTCTGTGGCATACCAAAAAAAATAGGTGTAATTTTTAAAATTTAATCTTTATTGTATTTTTTCCCATTACCATGTAGTCCCTTTATACCCGCCTTCCCCCAGCAGTCACCACACTGTTGTCCATGTCCATGAGTCCTTTCTCCTTTTTGCTCAATCCATCCATCCCCTCCCCACAACTGTCATCTGCTCTCCATCTGAGTCTGTCCCGCTTTCCTTGTTTGTTCAGCTTGTTCATTAGATTCCACACATGAGTGAAATCATATGGTATTTTTCTCTCTCTGACTGGCTTATTTCACTTAGCATAATGTTCTCCAGGGCCATCCATACTGTTACAAAATGTAAAATTTTCTTTTTTTATGGCCAACTAGTATTTCATTGTGAAAATGTCCCATGGTTGTTTTATCCACTTATCTACTGAGGGACACTTGGGCTGCTTCCATATCTTGGTGCCTGTAAATAACGCTGCAACAAACATAGGGGTGCTTATGTTCTTTTGAATTAGTGTTTTGGGTTCCTTTGGATATATTCCCAGAAGTGGGATTGCTGGGTCAAAAGGAAGATCCATTTTTAATTTTTTGAGGTATCTCCATGCTTCTTTCCACAGTGGCTGCCTCAGTCTGCATTCCCACCAGCAGTGCAAAAGAGTTCCCCTTTCTCCACATCCTCACAAGCACTTGTTGTTTGTTGATTTATTAATGATAATCATTTTGACAGGTGTGAGATGACATCTTGTGGTTTTAATTTGCATTTCTCTGATGATCAGTGGAGTTAATGTTAGCCCCGAAACCATAAAAATCATAGAAAAATACATAAGCAGCAAAATCTCAGACATTGCTCGTAGCAATATTTTATTAGACATATCTCCCCAGGCAAGGAAAACAAAAAAAATAAAAAATAAACAAATGAGACTACATCACACTAAAAAGGTTTTGTACAACAAAGGAAATCATCAACAAAATAAAAAGACAATCCACAGAATGGGAGAACATATTTGCTGATATATCTGATAAGGGATTAATATCCAAAAATCTATAAAACACTTACGAAACTCAACACCAAAAAAAACCAACCCAACCCAATTAAAAAATGAGCAAAAGACCTGAATAGACACTTACCCAAAGACGACATACAGATGGCCAATAGACATACGAAAAGATGCTCCAAGTCACTAATCATCAAAAATAAGTATAATTTTGATTCAACCACACTGGACACCTATTGTGTTGGCTGTTGTCATTTTTCAAAGTTGGACAGTCTAAGGGAAAGGAGGTCAGTGCCCCTGACTAAATAGTCAAGTATTGCATGTTTTAAAAATTCTTGCCACGCACTCGTTTTGAATCATTGACTCAGAGGGAGAAGGTGAGGTGCAGCTTGTCAAAACTGGAGGAGGAGATTGTTAGGAAGCCACTTTCCTCTCATTGAAGCATTTTATTCAAGTGGATGTCCCCACTGGGAATTTCTGTTGGTGGTTCTGGAGTGATACTTTTAATAATACGCTGTTGGGGAAAAAATATTATGTTAAAAACATTCTCATAATTTAACAGTATTGAAAAAGTATTTCAGCATTAATATTAAAACAGAGTTTAAATAACACTTTAATGGCATTTAATAGTAAGCTGGAATAGTCTCAATGACTTTCCTTAAGAAAGGAATTACCAATTTATTCATTCTCCAGTATGAATTAAAATCGAATTATTTAGGAACTACAAGCATCTGTAAACTCATTATGAAAGTCCTTATATCATTAATGGGAGAAAATAATGAGCCTTCAGTAGAACCCCTGCTGGCCTATAACATGCCTTTGATGACCTGGGAAAATACATCTTTCTCTGGAAGAAGGAGGTTCCATGCGGTCGCACAGGGCTTGGGGAACGGTGCCCTCCCTGGCTCTCAGCCCAGCATACATATTACAGGCGCAGAACACAGCGCCGTCAGCCATGTAACAGCCAGGATGTTATTGATTTCATGAGTCCACCTATAAAGGAGTACTGGTTAGTTCATTCAAGGGTGCAAATCATCACATAATTTAAAAGATGTGACCATTGAAATCATCGCTCCTAAACTAATCTCATGCTGACATAGTACTCGCCACAGGGAAAAGCCTAAGAATTTTAACATTAGAAACAGCTGAGGTGCATAGAATCTTTAAGACAGATCTAAAACATGCTTGGGTTTGTGTATGAAATATACCACCCACCCTGTAAAAGCATTAGTGTGACATGAAGCAGCTCAGGGATGCGGAGACGGAATTGAGCAGTATTGAGGGAGCTTAGAAAAATCTTTATGAGGTTGCTTCGTGACATCTTTGACAACAAAGTCTGTCTGTGTGGTAAGCAGGCAAAATTGGATCTGAATCTTTTGATTTACTGATTTTAGGTGAAGCTCTACTATTTGTTCTTTTTATTTTAGATTGAAACATTATGTAGTCCCCTTCAATTTTATTTATTTTTTTATTTTCTGGTTCTGGGAGTTTGTTTTCCTTTAGGAAGCAAGGCCTATGGAATTCAGAAAGTTCCATTTTCATAGTTAATGAAGTGCACAAAATTGTACATGTGGTGTTCCTGATGGCCTAAAGAGTCAAATACTGAAATCTCACACTGGAATCCCATTTTAAGAAGGAGTTGCTGTAGGGCCCAGCAGCTCCCTGGACATGTGAAGCCATAGAAAGCAAAATCTCATAGACCATCCTTCCCCACAGAGAAACATGTAACCCGATGAAACAGAATGGGATAATCTACATGAAGATCCTTTGAAAAATACACAATCTTATACAAATTGTAAGGTTTTGTTATTAAAATTTTTACAGCCCATTATTAATTACTGAAATGAGTCTTACTGTAATGGTAACTTTTTTATTTTTTACTCCAATGGCTTGAACTAAAATTATTATGTTATAATATCCTTATTTAGCGATGATTTTCAAAATAGCCCTTGTTAAAAATGACCACAGATATCTTCCATCATGATATTCACTTAAATCAAAGTTTGTGTATTGCCCCCAGATGCCAGTGATTTGATGTCCATGCCAACGGCAAGCCAGAGGCAAAGTAGTTATCTGGTAGGTTAAGGACGCCACACACACGCCAAGCTGCGTGCTATGGTGCTCCCAAATGACCAGCTCACTTCTTCGCTGTTGCTTTTAAGGAAATGCCATAAGATAACAATGGCAGCTGTTAGAGGTCTCCAGAGTATATGTCATATAAGTACATAACACGAATTTCACATAATGGACTTACCTCCTATGAAGGGAGCGTAACATGAGAACCCTTTTCTCCCAAAACAATTACCAGTCTGAACACACACACATACACACAAGCACATACCTCCTTCAGTGTCCCTGGAGTACTGATCAGCTGGTAAATTATATACATGGGGACACAGATGAAAGATGAGGTTCCTATGCAGTAACCCAGGATGATACTCCAGTGAGGATAAGTATAGTTGAATAGTTGAAGCTGTGGCGGGCTCATCAAAAAACTGCCGATGATGAACTGGAATGGAAATTCCAAGAAACATGAAAAACCTTAACAATATTTGTGCCTCTAGAGACAGTTCTGATGTCATGAACACCTAATGTAAAGCTAAAGTACTTTTGGGAAATTTCTGAAATGGGATATATCTTAGACTCAACTCTGGCACACAAAATTCACTGATTTCTATGCCCAACTTTCTGCAGAAATAAAACAGCTAGGTGCTTATCTTGATTTTTCTCCTTACGCCCTGCCTCAGCCTCTAGAGTAGGGATACCAAGACCTCAGAATGTTATTCAAGGGAGTTACAGCACCCCCTTCAGGGCAATGGGGAAGAGATTGGCATCCATCAGAAGTGGTTGGGGCTCCTCGCGTCAGACGGTGGAAGAATAAGCCAGGGGACCCCGGCCCGGCCCCTGCCAGGACTAGGGCTTCCTACATCGGTCTGCGCTGCTTTCGTTTCCTCTTGCCTTCCTCAGCGGTGCTAGTGTTTGGTGGGATGGAAGGTACCCACATCCAGGAGCGATAATAAGGTTCTCAAGACCTGACGAGACTCGGGCTCTTCTTGGGTGTGCTCCACCCATCTCCTTCCCGAGCTCCGTGCTTTCGGTAGGAAGGACACCAGCCTGGGGCTTTCCTGTAGGATGGCTGCGCCACCGGGCATCCCAGCCACGCGACTGCCTCGACCGGCCCTCTCAATAAAAGGAGTAACAGATAGAAAACGCGGCTTGCTACGCTTTTAACTCGAAAATTCAGCGGAAATTTTGATCAAGAAAACTTCCATGGGGTGCTCCAACACTCAACTTACGACTTTTTCTTATTTCAGTTTGGTTTCCAGAGAAAGCGTAAATAGCAGCTTTTGCCTAGTAACCACTGTGCTGAAATAATTATTGTTCTTCATTTAATTTTATTATTTCATAGTCATAAAGAAGGCAGGAGTATAAATTATTTGTGTGATTAAACAGATGTTTATGTCTTTTTTTCTTTGTCTGCAGGTAATGAAATGGGAAATTGTTAAACACACAGCCATCTTCCAAACAGTGTTACCGCAGGCCAGAGTTTTCAAAACAGGAGCCTGGCCAAATGCAAACCTTTCTCTGGGTTACTCTCCTCGCTCCCAGACTTGGCTACTAAGAAAGATAGTTTTGGATCAGGGAAAGAGGAGTCTGGTTAGGAGCCATCCCAGCTGTAACTCGTCCCAGCCCGATGGCGGGTGGGAAACAGGGAGGCCCCAGGCTCTTGTTACAGCCTGTATGTGCTGCCTCAGACACCCCTGTGCACATCTCGGCCTCTTCTTGCTTGTATAAAATACATTTTTTTTTTTTTTGTAACTTGGCTTCAGTGCGTAAGAACATTTTCAGTGAGCTATATTCATTGTTTACCTAAAGCAGCCTTAAAAAGCCCAGCGCAGGGTATCTGTTAAGTAACCCCAAAAGCGCAAGACAAATTCTCCTTCTCTTCATCCTGCCCTGGGGCAAGCACTTGCCTTAAGAGGAAGTGAGTACAGTGAACATGGCAGGAATGATGAGTAATGTGTCTGAAGCCAGACCTGTGTGTGGCTTCTGCTGGGCACCAAACTCACTGACAGGCCACCAGAAGTTCACCCAGTCTGTTCATGGAGAAGCAAAGAGTAGAAGCCTGGAGCCAGGGTTAGGGTGGGACATATGAGGCATCCACCTCAGGCCCAGTGGTTAAGAGGGTGCCCAATTTTCAGTAATCAAGATAAAGAGTATTTGAATGCAATATGTTAAAAAAAAAACAAACCAGGATCTGACACAGCCAGATTAGGGTCTGGTGAGTGAGGAACGTCATCCCAGGATAGGGTCAGATTCTGTCTTTATTTAAACTGTAGATGTTCTATTCATCAGGGATTTTTTATATTTCAATTTTAAAAAATTACACTCAAATTGCATGTATCTTGATCACTGCCCTGGCTGGCATGGCTCAGTTGGTTGGAGTGTTATCCCATACACGGAAAGGTTGTGGGTTCAATTCCCAGACAGGGCATATAGCTAGGTTACTAGTTTGATCCCCAGTCCAGGCATGCGCAGAAGACATCCAATCCATGTTTCTCCCTTACATTGATCTCTCTCTCCCTCTCTCCCTTCCTCTGTCTCTAAAAGCAATGAAAAAATGTCCTCAGGTGAGGATTAAAAAAAAATTTTTTAATAGCATTTATTTTGATTACTGAGATTTTTAGTGCCCCCCTAAATTTTACACCCATGTTGAGTGCCTCAGTTGCCTCTCCCAAATTTCAGCCCCGGGTATCATTTTCTCTCTGACTAGAGAATACTAAAGTAAGTAAACAAACATGACTTCTTCCTTCAAGGAATTAATCCAGTGTCTCTCTTGCCTTTGAAAAACAAAAGGAAAGCATTTAAGTCAGTCAAGGAGAGGCACTGGTAATAATATAAATTAATAAGCCATTTATGTCAGGACTTCTAGTAATGGCAGCCTAGGTGATTCAGACCAACCTTCTCACTGAAATTAAAAAATAAATTTTCTACTTATCTAAAAGCGACAGGGAGGTGATACGGAAATAAGGAACCCCTGAGCCGAGATCTAGGCGAGCACTGGAGCCCAGAGCACACACCAGAGCCGCTGGGCCCTGAGAATTCCTGCTGCTTGGGTTGGCTTCAGTTTTGGAAACCTCTGGGATCCAGGGACAGGGAAGGAAGTGAAGCACGGGTCCCAGAGAGGGGCACATGCAGCATTGCAAAGGCAAGGTGAGCATCTGGTCTATCTTGTCGATGGATGTGTGGTACAAAACATACAAAAATAAAGGGCTTCCCTGAGAAAATTGCAATAGATTACAAACAGGGCTGTTTTCTAAGAGGGGGAAGACTCAGCTGTATGCCAAAGGCACAAATGTCCTAAGAAAAATGGGTGGCCCGGATATTCTTAACTGCGCCCGACTAAAGGAAGTCTAACAACTGTCTTGGCTCTAAAAGATCAAAAAGCACCCCCCCGCACCCATAGAATTACAGATAAATGAAACAGGACAGATAAATGAAACAGAACAGGACAGTAGTCCCTGCTGCTGTGCATGGTGTCACTAGACCCTAGGCTGCCTCAGAGCACACTTGGGATGTTAGCGGGGCGCTCTTCCATCTTTGGGCCAACATCCCCTTCAGATGGACACCAGGAGGACACGCAGGGGCACATGCAGCGACGAAGTGAACACTGAACACATTTTGGCAGGTGGGCAACCCCTGGAACTGAACTTCCTCACCCGGGTCCTTGGGCAATAAATGGATTCTACATTTGATTCAGGTCATGCGTGAGGGCCTTTGCGTTGAGCCTCTTTAAGAAAATGGACACAAAATTACTAGGACCCTTCCCAGAGCCTCATGAGTGGCCCAAGAAATCCTTTGCTGGTCTTGAACAGTTTTTACTTACCATGTGACCTTGGACCCTTTCCTTAATGCCTCAAAGCTTCAGTTTCCTTACATGTAAAATGGAGCATTAGAACTATGCTACTTCATAGAATTGTTGTGAGGATTAAAAGGGCAATGAGTGCAAGTTTTGCACCAAGTCTGGCCTGATACCTAGTGTTCAGTAAAGGTTATTTATCATTATCAATGCAAAGGGGAGTGAAACAATAAGGTTTGTTTCTGAAGCCTAGACGACTATGGTGTACGATGACAGAGGAGTAGTTAACTACGGGGGTCCCAGTGACACGGCCGGGACACAGAGGGGCCTCTGAAATGTTGATCATGTTTTCATTTCTTGGTATGGGTTTGGCTACAAAAGTGTGCTTAATTTATAAAATTTCATTGAGATGTACATTTCTAATTTGCACCCTTTTCTGTATAGGCTTCCCTTCAAATAAAATTTATCTTTTAAAGTGTTTGAGTGGATCTTTCTCCAGGACCAGAAGGAGAAGAAGAATGATAACTCACCAGGAGAAACAGAGGGCTGATGGCTACCCAGCAGGTCTTCCAGAACCAGCCAGGGCTGAAGCCCAGCATTTTCTTCACATCGATGCAGAACCGAGTGACACCTAAAGTCATCCAGAAGAGAAGAGATTGATGGACAGCGAGAGGACATGGACTGTCTGATTCCTTGGTTCTCAGGGACAGAAGCATCTCTGAAATTCCTCAGGGGAGGGACTCAAGGCACCAATCTGGTCTGAAAGTGGGACGGAACTTCGTTTCCTAGCAAGCAACGTCCTTACGCCATGCAGGGGAGAGTAAGTGGACATTTGGGGAAGAACCTTAAGCCCCTTCTAGGGGTCTACACTGCCTTTCTAAGATGTTGGCATATATTTTATTTTATTGTTACTGTAGAAAAGAAAGTTTTGTCTAGGAATGACAAACCTGCTTGACAAATACTGACTTTGACCATATAACCATGTACTGGAAACTTCCAAGAAAAAATTTTAACCACAGTATGGACTATTCATGCACCAGATCACAGTTACGGTTCTTCTACACAAGTAACTAGTATGGAAATGAGAAGTGAGAACTCTGGTGGGAAGTTGAGAAGGGGAAGGAAGGTTGTTCTGCGGTTGCTTCCCTGAGAGTGCCTGGCAGTGCCTCGGGCAGATCTATAGTGATTCACACACTTGAACCTTGTCATCTGAATTGCTGAGGAGGTGGGGGGAACTTTTTTTAAAAAGCTGAACTCACATGCAACTTAAATTATGGAGACCCCTTCTTCATGTTACGCATAACGACAAACATTCTAATGCTGTTATATTATCATAGAAAGCAGGAAAATAAATACATTTCCAGCATGAAGTAATCACTTCTCGATTTTAGGGAGAGGCATCTCTGATCCTGGTTGTCTTTATTTCAGTTGCCTGTGCCCTTGTCCATCCCCACCCAGGGACTCCTGGGACCACCACCAGTGGACCCATGTCAGCTCTCTCTACCCTGCTTGTGGTTTCATCCTCATCAGATTCCATCTCAGGATCAGAGGGGGTTTCTCTGGGGCAGATAATCCACACAGGAACATTCTTGCCTCTTCCCTAGAAGATAAGTCCCTAAGCTCTGTCTAAGGGTTCTGGAGGGAGCTCTTGCTTGTGAAATTTAAGCTGAGGGCCACTCCGTATAATAGTAGAATATGTCCCGCTTTGTAGATGCATTCACTGTGCACTAGTTCTTTGTGCTCTGTCCAATTCTTAGAGCCAGTCAGGATCTTAAGTATCCACTATGGCTGAGCTATAGGGAACGTCTTCAGCTTGTCTCCAGTGGGGAAACATTTAAACTGAGAAGGAAAACACATCCTCCCAAGGGTACAAGCAGTAGACAGTGCAGAGGAGACGATGACCTGTTTCTGAAGAAGGCCCTGAGCAGAGCTTTTCTTAGGACCACCAGGAGGTAGCATCTCGTACGCTGCCCTGCCCTTTCATGAAACCAGGCCCTCTGTATTCTGGTGGCTATGGGCTGATGTAGAAAGGACTGTGGCTGGGGGGTGGGGGCAGGGGGGTAGTGTCTTACCATAGAACCAGTACACAGCAATTGCTTCTATCAGCACCACAGCGAGCACAGCAGGCCCCGTGGCATATTCCTCCAGCAGCTTCACCACGTAGGCCCCTCCCTGCAAGCAAGACCATGAACCTGGTTAAGGGCCCCTTGAGGCATTGCCTCCTCTTTACAATGTGGGCCCAAAGAATCTTCTTAACTGAGGATAATTCTGGAAAATTCCCAACTTAGACCTAATTTGAGTATCACTTGGACTGGCCTTCTCCACGTGGGCCAGATTTCACCCCATCAGATGCTTATTTCCTCCTTACTGTGCACTCTCTTCTTGTTTACTCTCCCCAATAAGTCTTAAGAGACAAACCCAAAAGGGCCTTCATCTATTTTCAACTTTCTGCAATTTACTGAACACCTACTGTGTACTCTACCTTGGAGAATCCTGGTCCCCAAAGACTGGATCTGGGAGAGTCCACAGTACCAGGCCCACTGAGCATGTTGCTCACAGTTTTGCTTTCTGTCCTAACTCACAAATCGGTCGGGTTCTGCTCAGGGTCCCGCCATCCTACTGAAGCTCTATAGACACTGGGGTCATGGCCTGAAGATGCTTATATGCAAAACTTGCCTTGAGTCAGGACACAAGCCCGGGATGCCTGTGGGTACTATCTGATGCCTGTTTTACAGTTTTACAGTATTTTCTTCAGTTCTCAAAAACAAACAAACAAAAATCATTGGAGAGGGTCTTCACCATTGCAAGTTTTCTGGAGGAGACAAGATGACATTACAGACATGAGATGCCAGCCTCCAGGTATCCTGCATATGTAGACATGAGAGCAATGTTGCCCTGAGAGGAGCCCTAAAGGCTGTGACTAAACCAGAAAAGCAAGTCTTAGTTTTTCTCCAGATACTCTGCCAAGCCTGAAATCTAGCTGGATCTACTGTAAAATGCAAAGAGCCTCCAGATACCATGCACAGATTCCACAAACAGATGCCACCAGAACACAACTTTTCTTTTTATCTTTGACAGACTTTCTATAAGTAGTCGCAACTTTTTACACCCTCCCTTTGATCCCAAAGCAAGGGCACCATGTGGGATGAAAGGAAAGGAATGGCTTCTTGCAGCGCTCTCTTGCCCTCGGGGAGGCTGACTCAAGGCTGAGGGTCGTGGTACTCACAAAAGTCAGGGTGGCCAGGGACCCGAAGAAGCAGGTAATGACCACACCGAGCACAAACCACTCTCGGCGCTTGGACCAGATGTGTGGAAACTCATCCAGTACTCCTGTGATCACCGCCTCCAAACCTGCAAACTGAGAGGGACACACAAATGGTCATAGGGGAGGACTTTGGGACAAATCTGTTACTTTCTAGGACAGTGAATAGGAGGGAGGGGTTAGGATTGCCAAATGACCAGTCAAGCTGATCATGACCCATTCCCCCTACTCACCAGCCCTCACTGGAAATAGATTTTCCTGTTTACACTGTCATTGAGAACACATCCCTAAGGACATGAAGGAAAGGAAATATGGCACACGGACAGGACTTTTTCATGTGAGGTCTCTTGGGGAGACTTTGGTTGCAGCAGAAAAGCCAACTCAAAACTGAGACTCATTCTAGACTAAGTGAAAGGCACTGGGCTCCATGCTGGGCAGCAGGGCACTGAGACACAAGAGTGGCCTTGCCCTGGTCTTTAGCTGCTGCCATCTGGTCAAGGGACAGTGTACAATAATAACAGGTCACATGTGCTGAGCCCCTGGTCTATGCTTGTGTCTATATATACAACAGCCATTTCATTCATGACTTAGGTCCTAGAGGGTGGTAAGTGCAGTTGAGGAGGAGTGAACAAGGGAATGGGGAAATGCCAGGAGGGAGCAGCCAGCACCATCTGGGGTAGCCAGGATGGCAGGGGATGGGTACAACTTCCTTTTTCTCCTCTTCCTTCTCCCAGAGCCAGATTTCCCTCCCCATTCACTCACCGAGCTATCCAAGCCCAGTGTGATCAACATCAAGAAGAAGATGATGGCAAAGAATGTGGACGCCGGCATGTTCGCTATGGCTTCTGCATATGCAATGAAGAGGAGGCTGGGGCCTGAGACAGGGTGGGGGGAGAGACACCCATAGTGTATTCAAGGCCCCGGTACTGGGTGCCAAGGGACCTTCTCCATCCCACTATAGTCTGAACTCCTGGAAAAGGTTGACGTCACCAAGGCATTAATTTTCCCTAAAATCTTTAACAATTTTTAAAGAAACATTTAGAAATAATTCATAAGTTAGATACTGAAAAAACCCAAAGAGCAACCAAGCAATTCAGTGGGAGCAAGGAACCTAAACAGATTCAAGGTCTTACCTGCATCTTTGGCCACCTCGGACACATCTTCATTCCTTATCTCGGCCATATATCCAAGCACTGTGAAGATGACAAATCCTGAAAGGAAGCTCGTCATGCAGTTCACCACACTGGTCACCAGGGTGTCTCTGGAGCAGAAAACCCAAGGGGGCTAAGACATTTCCAAGTCAGGAGTCTAAGGAACATCTGTCTCTGACTGTGGCAGCGGGTAGCACGCTGAGCTCACAGGGACTTCAAGCCAGCCCTGGGACCCCGCCCCACTTCCCGTGCCTGGCCTCTCAGACTGGTTGGATCAGCCTTGAAGCACACGCTGCCGTTATCCCCACACATGGCATGGGAGAACAGCAGGTCACGAGTGGTTTTAAAATACAGTCCTGTTGTGAACAAGCGCAGACAGACCTCTCCATTTCAAACAAGGCTTGCTCTGAAGCAGTGCCTGGGTTGGAATGGAAGCCAAAAGGGGACCTTGGCCTCACATTGGTGAACTCCTCAAATTTAGACTTTTGACATTATGTGCAAATGAGGTTACAAAACTGCCACAGTGATATCCTGACACTTTTAACAGAAGACCTTATCATAGGACTTCCGGCTGGTGTCCCAATGCAAGGCCACATTGCTTAGGGTGCACATGAATTCTTTTTTAAAAAATTCTGTAATTATCTTAGGAATAGCATAATTTTATTGCTGCACGTTGCCATCCATGATAGAACATTTGACCCCAAAGCACCATGTGGGATGGAAGGAAAGGAATGGCTTCTCAAAGTCAACTCTAAAGATGATGAGTGATATTTAAATCATAACTGGTGCAATACTCTCTGTTTCGTCGACATTTCTGAAATGGCAGTTTGCCACAAAAAATATGGCATCTTGTGTTGGTCAAAATAGTTCAATCATACTTTTTGTGGTTATATACATAAATAAATTATCACATTATAATTGTATTGTTAAATACAATATGTCAAATCTAAACATTTAATGTCTGTTGCAATTTCTGTAAACCTGCTTTAAAATTTCTTAATGAATATTTTTAACATACAGAGATTCTCACAAAACACAAGTGGCCTGGGGCCTCTCTCAAACCCTCAATGGCCTGGGTGAGGCACTGGCCATGGGTGAATTGGTCAGGGGTCTGTGGCCCCCCTGAGGGTCAGGGTGTCAGCCTAGCGGGGTTCGAGGCCATCAGTTCAATCACCTTCCTCCAGACCAGCTGACTCACACTCATCCCACTTTTAAGCTTTGCTTGGAGCGGGGCCTGATACTCACTGATAACAGTTGTTGTTGAATTTGTTGTAGCTAGCAAAAGCCAGTAGGACCCCAAAGCCAGGACCAAGGGAGAAGAAGATCTGAGAGGCAGCATCCACCCACACCTGGAACACAGCAGAGGTAGGGTGAGGGCTGAAGCCTGGGCTGATGCTGGGCACTTGCAGGGCCAGCATCCTCGTGCCCGCCTCCGTGAGGCTATGTGCAGACACGAAGAAACAGCTCCCAAGGCTCATTTCAGGGACAGCCACACAGCAAGTGCAAACATATGTGATTTCTTATCATGTAGCATAAACCAATCCAGTGGCCTCAACTGTACAGTTCATGCTTGTATTTCCAATTTAAAGCATTGCAGACTTGCCATTGGACCCAAATTTTAGTTGTTGCTATTGTCCTATTCGGAGGACTAGCTTCACGTAGTACATGACAGGTGCGCACTGTTCTCCTTGTTATCTAACCTTTGTCTCCAGGAGCTTTGGCCAGTCAGGTTTCAAGTAGAAGAGAACACCCCTCCAGGCTCCAGGGAGGGTGGCCCCCCTCACCAGCAGGACCAAAAGGGTGATATAAGGGAAGGTGGCTGTCACCCACACCACCTGTGAGCAAGGAAACACGTTATCACCATATGGATGTTGGTATCTTTTAGCCTTGAAAACCTCCAAGAAGAGATCTACCTTTTTTTTTACCCCCTGTAATTTTAGGAGGCAGGAGATCCTAGCCTTTAGAATTAGACGGGGATCTGACTCACTGTGTGTTGGTACTAACTACCTCTAAACCCACTCCCCGTCAGTGAAGTGGGGAAGGTGTCTAGCAGGAAACTATCAAGTAGCCAGTGTATACAATGCACTGAACATGGTCCACAATGGGTTTTCGATAAATTATTGTGAGTATTATTCATTATAACACTACCAGTGGGTTAAAGGGATTTTTAAAAATCACATAATCATTCTTGGGATTGGTCCATTCCTAGAACTTTCTAACAGGCTTGTTGAAGAGATTGAGCATCATGGCAGGTGTCTGGTGTAGAAGGAAGCAATGTGCCCCCTGCCTGCAGCTGTCCGGGCCGCTGAGTTCTGAGTGTGAGCTGCTCTGGGGCCCCTGGGCAGGCCTGACTCAGCAGAGTCTTTCTCACCTTGCCAGATGTTTTGATGCCTTTCCAGATGCTAAAGTAGATAACAGTGAAGACCAGCAGGATACAGAGGGTAAGCTGCCAGCTGATGCCCCCCAGGTCCTGGAGTCCCTTAGACCGGTGGAGCTGCAGGACATGGCGCCTTGGGTGAAAGAGAAGGAAAAGCCCATGCGATGGTCCGAAGAGTGACCTGAGCACGCTGCGGGTGATACGTGCGGAGGGCGCCAAGAGGAGAAACGGATGCCGCACTGCAAGCACCACGTGGTCCCTAAGCCTCAGCCAGAGCTGCGATTGGCTCTGCGCATCCTGAGGGAGGGACCAGCACATTCCGCCAACCAGCCTGGGAAATGCGCTCAGCCCAAAGGCAGACTTTCAGGGCTCTCTGTCCTGGCTCGGACCTGGCCAACATGCCTGGCTTTGGAGGACATGAGGATTTGTATGTGTGGGTAGTGGGCCCCCCCTACCCCAAACACACACTCTCTTTGGTCTGCCATTGCCTGATATTCCAGCATCAAAGAATACTCCCTGCACCAGGCATCTTCTTCCAAAGGGTAGATCTCATTTATGAAGTGAACACATGAAACCAGGAACTACGTGAATAGTTTCAAACTTTTGAAGTGGTCAGAGGCTGTGCTTCTGTGACACCAGCTGAGAACACAGCCCAGGAAGAAAGGTGATGTTGAAATGGGGGCAGGGAGCATTTTGGAATGTGCAGGTAGGGATCATCCTGGGCACGTTGGAGCCACCTATCATGGCACATTGGGAAGGACCGGATGGCACAGATATAAAGAAGTCAAATCCCAGGGGTGTGGCCTGCTCTCAACAGACCACCCCTCAGCTACAGGCACTTACGTGTAAAATTCCTCAGCAGGGGACGTGGAGTAGGGTGTCCAGGTGATGTTGTCCTCTGAGAAGTAGTTGGTGCAGTTGCCAGTGTTCCAGGGGTTCTTGCAGCTGGTCCAGGGCAGCTGGTTGGTGAAGGAGGAGAGGAGGTAGTAGAGCGCCCAAGCCATGATGGTGTTGTAGTAGGAGGCCGTGTAAAAGGCAATGATGCAGGTGGTGTAACCGATCCCTGGGACAGAGGGTGAGGGAGGCCAAGTGTAAAAGGCAGCCCAGCAGTGAAAGACTGACACAGGGCCTTGGAGGGCACTGCAGCGGGGGGTGGGGGGGGGGGCGGGGTAAGGGTGGGGGCTGTCACTCATTTCATTCTCCAAAGACCCCGGGAGGTGGCAGGAAAGTGGCAATATAGTAAATGACTTATATGTATTTGCAAGGTTACACCTTTCAGAATGTGTGTGTGAGGTGTTAATGCCTTAAAGTTTTTCTATTCAGTTTACTTTTGTCATTTATTCTGTTTCCCTTTATCAGTCTCCTATCACTCGAGCAGTCAAAAACTTAATTATTGTGCTCAAGTTATCTCCCAGGGTTATTGAAGTCCTGACTGGTTCTAGAAAGTCCCCAGCTGCCACCCACTGCTTTCTTAGAAAACCCACCCATTCAAACTTTTCAGTTACCTTTGAAAATTGGGCAGATTTTCTTCCATATGGAAATGCATCCATGTCGGTGGTACTGGCCCAGCACAAGCTCCATGTAGAAGAGTGGGATCCCCCCAAAAAGGGCCATGATGATATAGGGGATAAGGAACGCCCCTGAGGCAGATAAAAGACAATTTTACTCCCTGCCCGCATCTGTCCCAGGAAGGCCCCCCTGAGAATCACAGAGCCATCAGGTGCTCCAGCATCATGAAGTCATCTTATGCTGAGTGAGCTCACACTGTGCTCCCCAAGCCTTGGTGCTTTGCCAGAAGTAGTCGCAGACTCAGGTCCATACTGAAAATGAGGTTTGGCGGGAGGCAGAGAGGAACCCGAAAGAAAGCAGGGTTTGCGAGTCAGCAGAACAGGCACTGAGACCAGTTCCACTTCTAACTTCCTGGAAGGCCCAGGCCATGTACCCTCTCTGAGTATTTCCTCCCCTCTGAAAGGACATTCTTGAGGGGAGCTGAGGGTCCCAAACCTCATCCATCCATCCTGCCATCCGCTGGCAGGTTTAAAAACACACACCTGCCCAGACTTCCTAAAGCAGAAGTTCCAAGTATGGGTATAACAAAAAAAAATTTTCTTTTCCTGGGGGAGCCACCAGGTTAAGAGGAGCATGGCCTTCTCCTCTCTCCACCATGGCGGGTGCTCATCCACTGGTATCAGTGTACTCCAAACAGGGGGAGTCATTTAGCAAAAATGTCACTTTGCATGCTGTGTGCAAGACTCTCATTTGACCAGATATTGTGAACTTTGTTCACACCCACTTGAGCACAAATAGACAGACCTATGCTGTCCGTGAATTGGCAGGTCATCAAACCAGTGCTGAGTCTTGGGGTACTGGCGGAGCTGGGGCTTGAATTCCCCGAGTTCGAGGTGGTGGGACTCATTCTTCTGGCCAGGATGCTTTTGCAAATATGGGTCATGAGGGCTGCATGTCTGCACCACCAAAACCTGGCGCCCTTTGCATCGCAGAGTAAACAACACAGAAGTGATGTGCCACTGCTCTACCCTGGCTGCTCAGCCTCACCAGTGCTGGCCATGTCTAAAGGTCACCGTACTGAGGAAGTTCTTGAAATTCTTTTGGTGGTTGAAGATACAGTTGAAGGCTACAAAAACACCAGGAAGGCTGTTTTGCTTCTTAAGAAACCTAAGACCTAGAATGATATCAAAAAGATCTATGCCTCTCAGTGAATGAGAGCTGTCAAGGGCAAAATAAGAAACTATCATTGGAACTAGCCCAGAGGACCTTGCATCGTCTATAATGAGGACAGTGGTATCATAAAAGCCTTCAGAAACATCCCTGGAATTACTCTGTTTAAAGGAAGCAAACTGAACATTTTGAAATTTGCTCCAGGGGGGCATGTGGGGCATTTCTGCAGTTGCACTGGAAGTGCTTTCCCCAAGTTAGATGATCTGTGTGGCACTTGTCATAAAGCTGCTTCCCTTAAGAGCATCTACAACTTCCCATGCACAAGATGCTCAGTACAGACCTGTGCCTATTGAAAAGCCCAGAGATCCAAAGAGCCTTCCAGCTTCACACAAGAAGATTCATAGCCACTTCCTGAAGTAGAATCCACTGAAAAACCTGAGAATCTTGTTGAAGCTACACCCGTCTGCAAAGGCCATGTGCCGAAACATCATTCTTTGCCAAGCCAAGACCCACAAGCTGCTGGGTGTATAAAAAAGCAGCAGCGCTAGAAGCCAAAGTAGCTCAGAAGGGGGTTCCAGAAAAGGAGCCTGTGGTAAGGAAGGAAAGAAGGCTGTTGGCCTTAAGCAGAAGGAGCCTTTGGTGCATAAAAAGGCTACAGTTTCCAAGACACCAGCAGCTGAGAGGAAGCCCAGAAAAGAAACCCACCACAGAAGAAAAGAAGCCTGCGGCATAAGCTTAAATGTGTTTATTCTATAAAGGTCAAATCACTGTAGATAGCTCATTTTGAATAAAAACACGTCAAAGGCAACAAAAAAATTTTTAAGCTCCTCTGGAGATTCTGATGCAACCAGTACACAGACCAGCATTTGGGACCCTTGACACAGATCTCCGGTGACAACCTGTGCAATAGCTACAATGATCTAAGAGTCACTGAATTAGTATCTCTGTTCATCCGTATTACACCTGACTCCAGACTACTTAATTATCGATAGTTAGCTATTTTTCATAATTCCACTGAGCCAGAATGCTCCCTTCTGAGCCACTTTTGCAGGCGTGGCTGAACAGGCAGGTTTGTCACAGGCCGAGGAAAGGTGGGGCTGTGGCACCCGTGTGATGCTCCTGTCCCCTGGCTCTCATGGCGGAGGCAGATTGTGGAAATGCCAAGTTGAGCATTGTTCACCTATGGCCTGAGTTTCAGCCCAAAGGATGGGTGGGCTGGGATTTTCCCTGACAGTTTTTCTTTCCATAAAGTGTTCACAAGCAGAAACCTGAAGGCGGTGCAATTCAGAAAGGTCCCTCCTAGTTTACAATCAATCGATCACGCTGGGGAAATCTGGATTGAGAATAAGAACCGCGCTGTGTTGTCAGCGTGGCATTTGTCCAAAAGGACTGGTTGCCTGGCTTTATCGTAGGGAATGAGTGTAGGGGAAAAGGCAAGGGCCACCCAGCCCCTTAAGTAATGCTCGGGCTAAAGGTGAGTTCTCCCAAGCTGGAGATAAGACGACTCCAACCTCTGCTCCACCCAGGCAGGGAGCACTGGGCCCCCCTCCCCCGAACAGAAACTGCCTTTGCAGCTGCAGGGACCATGGCTCTTAAAGGTGACAAAGACAGGCCACTCAGTGTCAGGCCATGGACACAAATGAATTACCCCTAAAACCTCATTTAATCTCCTCTTCCAAATCTGTTGCCAAAACTCCTGTCAAAATAAATACCAACTGATGTGACTTCCCTCTCTCATCCTTTTCCTAATCCAATAGCAAGTCCAAAGTCAGCACAGGGCCCTCATACCTGCTCACTCCTCTCTCCGGGGTTGCCATATCCCTGCCTACAGTCAGTTACTATTTTTCATAATCCACCAGTTCTCTGCTTGGGAGGCACTGGGGGTCGAAGGAGGAATAAGAAATAGCCTCTGGCCTCAGAAATCTAGCCCTCTTGTCAGAGATATAAGACACATCCATGCATGGCTTGGGATCAGCACTAATGTCACGCTGTGGCTGGGTTCAGCTCTGGATCATGCCCAGACTTGAACTTAAGACTCTGGACCTGAGCTGATGCCCTTCTCTGATCTCACACAGGTCCAAAGGCCCGGGAGGGTCTGGACCCTAGAGCTACCTCCCCATTTTTCCTTACATGGCTCTATCCTCTCCAGACTCCTCTGAGCAGAAGCTGCCAGCGGGAGCAAAGGAGCTCAGCCCAGTGCTGCGGGTCAACCCCACATCTTGCTGCCTGGAGAGTGGAGCGCGGATCATGCAGGACGAGAAGGGAGCTCTTCAGCAGATGGAGCACTAATGTGCTGAATGATGTAGAAAATCTAATGAGGTCAGGTTTGGGAGATCTCATGCAACTTCATAACCCAGAGACCCTCAGATATGCCAACTTAAAGTGTTGGCTTCCAGGGCATTTATCTTTTAAGTAAGCTTTTACGTCTTAAGCAAACACATTTCCAGATTCGTACTAGTTGAACAAGACAGAAAAGACATGATTTATCCTCAGACCCCCCTGGTCAGAGCCCCCGCTCATGGCTCATGATACTGACCCCCTCCATTCTGGTAACATACGTAGGGAAAGCGCCAGACGTTGCCCAGGTCCACAGCGTAGCCGATGACCGACAGGAGGAAATCTACCTTCTTGCCCCAGGTCTCTCGTTCCCCTTGGTGAACCTCAGCCACTAGGGCGGTAGCAGCAGCTGGGATGGAGTGCTGGGTGTCACCTCCTGCACTGGGGTTCGGAAGCGCTGAGTGCCCACCGGAGATCTGGCCGGACCCCATCTTATCCCCAGGGGTGGGGACACCATTCTGCAGAACTACCTTCGCCTGACAGTCTTCTCCATCCTTACACACTGACAGCTCCTTGGAGGAGTTTAAGGACATCCTGCTGGCTAGTAGATGATACTGATGCCCATCTGCCGAGGACCTTAGCTGGATTCTTGGAGCACAAGCTCTGGGAGTGCTCAGAGCTTTACATCAATGGGATTGAGAGCTCTGTCGGGGAGACACACAGAGAAAGAATGGAATCAGGCATTTTACTTGGCTTTGATGTTAACTCACCATACATCTTAAACTACACTGGTTAATGGGATTATAAATGCATCTGTTAAAGGCGAGACATCCTATTTGTTGTATGAGAGTCAATAAAATCAACTACATTTTTCAACCTATACAAGAGAGCAGACCACAATCAAATAATCTGAAAAGGAACAAAACAAAACAAACAAAAATACACAGCAAATCACCATGGTCCTGCCCAGGCTCCATTTAAGAACAAAGTATTGCGTTTATGAGTAACTCAGAAGAATGTAGGAAGAGGGCTCGCTTCAGCAAAGCCCCTCAGAGAACTTACTTGGTCCTGGATGCTGTGCTGGGAAAAAAAATAGAAATAAAGAGGTAGTTTCATCCTGCAAGTAGATAAAGACAGGCCTCATATTTAAGCTGAACACTTGAAGTATATTGTGTGTAAGTTACAGGTGTGACTTTAAGAAAAAGAGAGCAAAGGATACAGGTAAAAGAGCCACCCTTTTGTGAGGCACCCTCAGCTCCTGGACTTCTTCACTGTCCCTGTCACTCAGCCCTTAGAAACCTTTGGGCAGCTTCTAGCTGCTTCGGGCTGGGTCAGGTCCGTCTGTGCTCCTCCTTTCTCTGTTCCCATTATGTCTCTGCAAGTCCTGCTGGGCCTCACACAGTGCTGCTGCTCACCATTCGGTTTGCTGCTCCCCAGAATCTTGTGGCTTAGCCACTGGTTATTCTGCAATAGTAGGCAGCGGGGAACTGCTCATCCATGCCAGAAGACCAAGGGGAAGGAGCTCAGTGTCCATAGATACAGGCCTGGCCGGTACCTTTGCCCCCACGCACCACGGTTGGGAGGGCTTGGCTCGGGTCCCTGGGCCTTTATAGCCCTGCCGCGGGCTGGGGTGCCAGAAAGTCAGCTCAGCTTGCTCTCCTCTGGATTGAAGTCTGAGACATCAAACATGGGGTAGAAATCTGAGCCCTTTTGGACTTTAAACCTATGGCCTGTTATAAAATAGTAAGCAACCAAAACCTTCCAGCTAATTGCATTTCTTCTGGGCCTGAACTTTTCAAGCTCCAAACAGCTTGGGAATTGAAACATGTTTCTGCTTAGCTCAGATTACATACGTTTCTAGGAAAAAGTGTCTAGGAATGATTGCCATCCCTATTCATAACTGCACAGATTTATCCTAACCTTGCAAATCCAACAATCAGAAGAAGGCCAGGAAGGGTAGCTAATAAAAATGGCAGTGTATGCGTCCCTACTTGGGGCTTTCAGGGAATATAACTTAACTATCCACACATGGGAACGTAAAGACAAAAACATAAGAGTGAAAAATTAGAACACAAAGTAGTAGATTCACACTGATGGCTATGTAGGTAAATATTGGCAAGGAGTAGACATGAACACCAAAGGACAGAAGTAATTGGAGTTTTCTGTTCATTACAGTAGAAAATAAAAATTTTAAAGGGATTGATTGCTGCCAAAAATATTACAGCCACGAGAGACAAACCAGCTCTATGGAGATAGAGTGTGTGTGTGTGTGTGTGTCTCTGTGTGTGCACACGTGTGCATGTGTGTGTGTGTGTCTGTGTGTGTGTGAAGGATACAAACACCTCTCATAGAAGAATACAAATTCTGACAAAGAGTGATCTAAATTTGAGGGGGGACCCCCAAAATAATCAGAATTTATTTATTAAAAATTGTGTATTTATTCTTAAACGTTTAAATATCAGTTACCTTCAAAGTTCTCTCCATTTGATACAATATACCTATTAAGACTTTTTCCACTGCTCAAGACAGTTTTTGAACTCATCAGTTTTGATGTCTCTTAGTGCTTCTGCCATTTTTTGTTTCACGTCTTCCACATGGGCAAAACATTTCCATTTGAGGACTTTTTTCAACCAGGGAAACAAAAAAAAAAGTCACTGGGGCTAGATCAGGTGACTAGGGAGGGTGGGGCATGGGGGTAATACTGGTTTTGATAAAAACTACTAAACACTTAACGTGGTGTGGGCAGGTGTCCTCATAAATCACTCATTATGAAATGGGCAAATGTGTTGAAAGAGTCTTCAAAAAAAATTCACTGAAGCTGAACATAGCTTCTCACAACAACGCCAGCTGGTACACTGGTACAGATAGGTTCCTGGAACACTCACCTAGAGAGGGAAGCCTATACTACAAGGAACCTGCCCTCCAGAAGATAGTTCCCAGATTTTTTGGGTTCCCTCTCATAAAACTCCATTCTTCTCATGTTTACATTGCTGTCCAGCCTCTCCCTGCTCTCTCACCTCCTTGAGACCTCAACTAGACTTGATGAACTTTTAAAATAACCACATGTCCTCTCATCCACAATAAGGAACTATGAGGCCAAGAAAGTTCTTTTTTTTTTGTTTTTGTTTTTGTTTTTTTGAGAGAGAGAGAGATAATGAGGTGTCAATATATTTAAATGTATAGCTAAATTCAACCTGAACTTGGTGGTCTCTGGCTGTGCTGTTTTAACAGAGCCTCTGTACTCTTCTTCAGTCTATATCAACAACATTCATTCTACATTAAACACCAAAGAACTGGAAGATCAGGTGGCAGAGATAAAGTGTTTTATGACATGCAGCCAGATGGCACCCAATGACAGAGCCTGCACCCAGTTGAGGGCTTCTTTGCTTGATATTTCTTTCTCCATCTTGAAAAATTGACTCAAAATATTCTTCCTATCTTTAGTATTACAACTTTCCTCTCATTTAAACTGAAGCTCAAAGAGCAAAGCATCACCCAACCTTTCAAGTCCACCATGGTCAAATGGGAGAGAAACATCATCCCTTTCTGAGGATACATTGGCATTTCAGCCATGCTAGTGATTCATCACCTTCCTGCCACAGGAGCTGAGTGATTCAATCTAGATTTCACTGACTTTCTCCCTTGGAGCACTCTGCAGGGAAATTAGAAAATGTGTGTGTTGGTGAACTTTACAAGGGCCATGTATGTTTATCGGGTCCTCAGGGGCTCAGCCCCCAAGGCATCTATCTGATCTTGATTTCTTGGCAGCTATCATGAACAGCTCCTCTAAGACTAATATGCTATTCTCTATTTTTGTTCTGAGTACTTACAAATGTCTTATTTCCTGAAATATCCTCAGCACTTTTTAAAAAAGGCTGAAATAGCCCAAGTCATAAGAAAATATGTTAAGAGCGCCCCTCAGCCAACTCAGACGTTGGTCTCCCCAGAGACTGGTCTCTCTCCATCCAGATCTGCTTTCTGACATTCTCTTCTTGTGCTCCCACCCCTGAAAATAGAACCTGGGGTGCAAATAACATAAGTTACAGCCACTCAAAGCCACCAAACTGGTAGAGATGCATGTCTTTTCATCAACCTCATTCCTAGGCCTCTCCCAATGAGCAGAAAACCCCTCCCTGTTATTAATCAGGTATCAGGTTGGCCAGGAGCAGATAGCCTGGCCTGGGCCCCCTTTTGCCTGCTTGTAGATCCTGATTCTTCCCATGTTCCTGATTCTACAGAGCACTGACTGAATTTTTCTACTGATACCAGCAGATAACAATGATTGAGAACAATCTGGCCCAGGAATATAGAAGTAAGAATTGCTAAGGCTGGTTTCCAAGAATGCTCTCTTGAAAGTCTTCTTTTTAAAGGATATTTTTGGGATCCGAGATGGCAGCAGAGCAGGTGAATGTTATACTCACCTCCTCCCAGGACCAAACTGGAATTACAACGAAACGAGCAAAATAGAACCAGAGGCATGGAAACAAGGAATAGACTGACAGTGACCAGAGGGGAGGGGAGAGGAGGATGAGGGGGAAAAGAAGGGGACGGGTCTAGTCAAGGGACATATATAAAGGAGCCATGGACATGGACAACAACTAAAAATCACACTGAATAACCAACTGAAGACTAGCTCAAGAGAAGTCTTATAACCCAGGGTTTACAGAACAAGCCACATGAAGACTGGTAGGAAGGGCAGAGATGTGAAAAGGGCTGGCTCCACTCCCATGGGCGGCAGCTGAGATTTTGGAGGGATATCTCAGTGACAAATGTTTCCAATGAGAAGCATGGGGTCTCCACCCCAAGCTGAGTTCTGCAGCCCAGAGCATCAGAGCCTAAAAGAGGCACCCATATAGTATCTGGCTGTGAAAATCAGCAGGGATTCTGTCCACCAGGGAGAGATGGGAGTCTGTTAGAGCAGTGATTTTCAACCCATGTGCCACATCACACCAATGTGCTGCAAGAATTTTTAATACATGCAAAACCTGACTAGTCAGGGTCACTGACCTCTTTTCCTTTATATTATCAAATAAAAAAATGGTAAAAGTCAACACAACAGCAGCCATCTGGTATGAATGAAACAAAATTATATATAGTTTATATTTGGGGGGGTGGATCAACAAAAGATATAATTTTTGGTGTGTTGCAGAATTTTAGTAATTAGTTTATATATGCCTTGAGATGAAAAAGGTTGAAAATTGCTGTGCTAGAGACACAGGTGCCCTCTTAAAGGGCCAAGGTGCAAAATATCATTTGCAAGCCACTCACCCTGGATTCCGATGGAGGAAGGGCAGAGGGGACTAGGGTCGCATAAGGAGAGACTGGGGTTTATGACTCTGGGGAGTGATCTGAAGAGACAGCCGCCTGGATCCCTGCACTGAGTTCCTCTCCCACACCGCAGAGCCCCTCTATCTTGGGTGGAGCACTCTCCTCTCTAAGGTATCAGCCTGGGGGAATGCAAGAGCCCCACCCCCTGGATTCCCTATTGCCCCACCCTGTGGAGCTTACACCCTACTGAGTAGTCAGCTGCCTGGGTCAGAGTGTCGAGGTCTGGGCAGACTCAAGGGTTGTCAGTCACTCAGTTGGGTGGCTTTAGGGTGGGGGGTCATTCTCCCTATTTTCCAATGAACTTGACTGGTGCCTCCCCTTTACTATCTGCTAGCTCTACTCTCTGGGCTCCTGGTGGCCCCTCCCTCCCAACTCTTGGTGGCTCTGCTCTGCCAAAGTCTGTGAAGGATCTGAGACAGACTGATTTGTGTGGCTCTGGGGCAGGGGCTACTTCCTCCACCTTCCTCCAAGCCTGGTCAGTTTCTCCCTCTTGCAGGAGATCCACTAGCCCCATACTCTTATTTCCCAGCAGCCCCATCTTGCTGAGATTGGACTCCAGACAGAATCTGGGACAGACTGAGATATGTGGCTCTAGGACTGCGGGGGCGGGAGGGTGGTGCACATTTTTCCCTCACACATCCAACTGATGCACAGCCCTCCCTTCAAACAGCCAAATCTTGTTGGTCTGTTTGGGCCTGATAAACTCTGTTGGCCTTGTAACAGGACAAAGCCAGGGCCCCCCAAAAGGGGATTTGTAACAGGGTCCAGAAATTGGGTGTTCAAGAAAAATATAGAATATTCTCACCTCCCCCTGACCCCCAGGTGGGCTGCCATGGGGGATGGGAGACAGGGAGCAGGGCCATTGAGAGTCATTTTGCATGTCAATACAGAAGGATAGCTTCATACTTCATATGCAAAAATGGTTATTTTGTGTATCAACAAGGCTAACCAGGAAGGTTTGCATAACTTTAACCCAGGAAGAAACTGGGAAGCTGCTCCCCCAGTAACAGTGCCTGCTAAAGGAGATGGAGATAGGGTTGTGGGGGAGGATTCACACAGTGGTTTAAAACCCAGGTGCAGCAGCCATGCTAGAGGCTCTTTGACCACGTGGCTTAGGAAGTGGGATGTAACTGGGAAGGGGAGACAGGGCCTGCAAGAGAGGGGACAGGACACAGACTCTGGGAAACAATGTGAAGACCACATGGGAAGAAAAGGGGAGAAAGGACTCTTGCTAGTGGGCCATGAGAAGGTGCCACATAGTTTTGGATTAAGAACTGGAGATCTCAGCAATGCAGCAGATGGTGCTGGGAATAGTGAAGGGACCTGCCTAGCTGAGCTCCAGACTTCTATTCTTTTTCTTCTGAGGGATGGTACGCCTGACTGGCATGACTGGGCAAAGAGGGGGAAGGCAGGACTGTGTGTTAGTGGTTGTTTTAAAGGGATTTTGAGGTTTTAACAGCAACATTTAGCCATTATTAAAAAGTTGTATAACTTTTGAGTAAGCAGTTCCTTTTCTTTTCATCAAACTGCCATTAGAGCCATAATTTCAAGGGCGGCAGGCAAAGGACCTACAACTGAGGGACTCCGGGGAAGGGTGTGGGCATTGTTTTGGTAATAGCATCTGGGCAACCTCACCATGGGTCCATTTGGTAACAGCCTCACCCTAACAACTCCCTGAGACCCCACCCACCACAAAGGTGTGTGAACACCCAGCAGGTGGCAGCTAGACTTGGTATACCCTGGGACATTTGCGAAGTGGCCTCAGACCCAGTGCTGTCACAGAGTTTGAACCTGTATCTATCTGATGAACACACCTGCCCCTACCTGGACTGAGAACCTACATTATGCAACTTGAATGCCTCCAAAGGCTCTTTCAATGACTGAGCTTAGGAGGCAGCCGGCAGGCACAGGCAGGCAGAAGTGGATCTCCAGGTGTCTTGGACATTTTGCTGGCCTCCCCACAGGCTCAGTGCTAGTGGAAGCCAGCCTTGGTGTGCAGCTTAGTTTTTCCTGCACACACGCAGGACCAGCAGATGCAGGACCAGCAGATGCAGCCACAAATTGTGGAGTGCTTTGTAGCTGTAAACAGGTCGCACAAGGCCAGTCACAGGCAACACCTGATATTTGGCATGTATCAGAGTTCCTCCCAAGAAGCCTCAGAAACAACATATCCAGTAGTCAGCTTCAGACAACATCAGAGCAGGATCCAATTAACCTCACAAGCAGAATATTCAAAGGAGGATCTTGGCAGGCACCAGAACTTGCTGAGGCAAATTCTGCTTTGTGTAGTCAGCACAGCAGCTCTATACTATGGTATGGGTTGATCCTCACAGTCATCAAGCCTGAGGGTTGCCCCACATGTGAATGGACCAGTAGCAATCAAGACTCAATTACAAGAGGAGCACCCACATAACCCACACAAGAGACATTCCTGGAGCACCCAGCTCAGGTGATCATGGAGACTGTGCCACTGGGTTCCACAAGACACTTATGTAAGGCCACCTTACGAAGCCTGGGAGACATAGTAAATCTACTTAATACATAAAAACAAACACAAAGAGTTAGCCAAAATGGGGAGAAAAAGAAACATGTCCCAAACGAAAGAACAGAAGAATCTCCAGAAAAAGAACTAAATGAAATGGAGACAAGCAAATTAGCAGATATAGTTCAAAAAATGGTTATAAGGGTGTTCAAGGAACTTAGTGAGAACTTCAAAAGCATGAAAAAGGACATAATAAACCATAAAAAATAACCAGTCAGAAATGAAGAATGCAATATCTGAAATGAAGAATACACTAGAAGGAATAAAGAATAGGTTTTATAAAGCAAAGGACTGAATCAGCAATTTGGAAGACAAAGTAGCAGAAAACATCCAATCAGAGCAGAAAAAAGGAAAAATATTTTTTTTAAATGGGGCTAATTTAAGGGAACTTTGGGACAACATGAAACAAAACAACATCCACATCATAGGAGTAACAGAAGGAGGAGAGAGAAGCAAGGGATCGAGAACCTATTTGAAGAAATATTGACTGAAAATTTCCCTAACCTGGTGAAGAAAAAAGACACATGAGTCCAGAAAATGCACAGAGTCCCAAACAAGATGAACCCAAAGAGACCCACACCAAGAAACATCATCAAATGGCAAAGGTTAAAGACAAAGAGAGAATCTTCAAAGCAATGAGAGAAAGACAGTTACCTACAAATAAGCTCCCATAAAACTGTCAGCTGATTCCTCAACAGAAACATTTCAGGCCAGGAGGGATTGGCATGAAATATTCAAAGTGATGAAAGGCAAGGACCTACAGTTAAGACTACTTTACCCAGCAAGGTTGTCATTTAATATTGAAGGAAAAATAAAGAGCTTCCCATACAGGAAAAAGCTAAATGAGTTACCACCAAGCCAGTATTATAAGAAATGTCAAAGGGTCTGAAGAAGAAAAAGAAGGAGGAGGAGGAAGAAGAGGAGGAGGAGGAGAAGAAAACAACATAGTTGTAAAGAATCAAAATGGCAATAAATCCATACCTACCAATAATCACTTTAAATGTAAATGGCTCAAATGCTCCAATCAAGAGACATAGGGTAGCTGAATGAATAAGAAAACAACACCTATATATATGTTGTCTACAAGAGACCCACCAGAATGAAAGATACACACAGACTAAAAGTAAAAGGACGGAGAAGATATTTCACACAAACAGAAATTTTAAAAAGCTGCAGTAGCAATACTTATATCTGACAAAATAGACTTTAAAACAAAGGCTATTAATAAGAGACAAAGAGGGACACTACATAGTAATAAAGGGACCAATCCAGTAAGAGGATATAATCCTCGTAAACATTTATGCACCAAACACAGGAGCACCTAAATATGTAAACCAAATATTGGTGGATATAAAGGTAGAGAGCAACAGTAACCCATTGACATCAATGGATAGATCTTCCAGACAGAAAATCCACAAAGAAATGATGGCCTTAAATGACACCCTTGAACAGATGGATTTAACTGATATCTTCAGAGCATTTCATCCCAAAGCAGCAGAATACACATTTTTTCCAAGTGCACATGGAACATTTTCTAGGATAGACTACATGTTAGGACACAAAACAAGTCTCAGTAAATTTGAGAATGTTGACATATCAAGTATCTGAACATAATGGTATAAAACTAGAAATCAATTACATGAAAAATACTGAAGAACACACAAAGACATGGAGGCTAAATAACATGTTACTAGACAATGAATAGGTTAACAATGAGATCAAGGAAGATATTGAAAGATACGTTGAAACAAATGAAAATGAGGACACAACAAACCAAAATCTATGGGACACAGTGAAAGTAGTCCTGAGGGGGAAATTCATAGCATTACAGGACTACCTCAAGAAACAAGAAAAATCTCAAATAAACAATCTAACCTTACACTTAACGGAACTAGGAAAAGAACAAAAAACAAAGTTCAGAGTAACTAGAAGGAAGAAAATAGTAAGTATTAGAGCAGAAATAAATAAAATAGTCTAAAAAATACAAAATATCAATGACATCAAGAGCTAGTTCATTGAAAAGATAATCAAGATTGACAAACCTTTAACCAGACTTATCAAGAAAAAAAGAGAGCAGACCAAATAAAATGAGAAATGACAGAGGAGAAGTAATAACTGGTACCATAGAAATACAAAGGATTGTAAGAAAACATTATGAATGGGAACTTACGCTGTTTCCAAATGTTGATTATTGTAAAAAGTACTACTATAAACATACGGGTAAATATATTTTTTGTATTGGTGTGACAACTATATGCCAACAGATTGGATAATCTGGATGAAATGGATAAATTCCTAGAAATGTACAATCTCCCAGAATTGAATCAGGAAGAATCAGAAAATCTGAAAAGACAGATTATAACTAATAAAGTTGAAGCAGTAATCACAAACTCCCAACAAGCAAAAGTCTTGGACTAGAAGGTTTCACAGGTGAATTTTACCAAACTTTCAAAGAGGAACTAACCTATTCTTATCAAACTATTCTAAAGAATTCAAGAGGAGGGAAGACTCCCAAGCCTTTATGAGGCCAGCCTTATTCTAATTCTAAAACCAGATAAAAACACTACAATGAAAGAAAATTATAGACCAATAGCACTGATGAACATAGAACATGCTAACCCCTCAACAAAGTATGAACAAACTAGACCCAGCAATACATTAAAAAAAAAAATCACACATCATGACCATGTGGGTTTATTACAGGGATGCAAGTTTGGTACAGTATCCTCAAATCAATAATTGTGATATACCACATAAACAAAATAAAAGATAAAAACCACATGATCCTATCAATAGATGCAGAAAAAAATCATTTGATGAATTCCAGCACCCATTTATGATAAAAACTCTCAGCAAAGTGGGAATAGATGGAACATACCTCAAAATAATAAAGACCACATAGACAAACCCACAAGCAACATCATACTCAGTGGGCAAAGACAAAACCGTTTCCCTCAAGATCGGGTACAAGACAGGGATTTCTGCTTTTTACATACTTGTTGAACATAGCATTGGAAGTCATAGCTACAAAAATCAGGTAAGATGAAGAAATAAAAGGCATCCAAATTGAAAAGCAAGAAGTAGAACTGTCATTATATGCAGATGACATGATACTGTACATAGAGAACTCTAGAGATTCCACCAAAAACAACTACTAGAACTGATAACTGAATACAGTAAAGTAGCAGGACACAAAATAAATATCCAGAAATCAGTTGCATTTTATACACCATTTTCTAATTTCTTATGGCCTATCCAAATTTGACTCTCCTTCAAGCTCCACTTCCTCCTGGAAATGTGTCCTGTCTTCTGATCCATCTGGTCCTCTGCTCTGACTTTCTCCATCTCTCAGTATTTGAACCACAGTTCTGGCTTTTAGCTATATGTCAACTCTAATATTTTTCCAGGGTATATACTATCACAAACATTGCAACCAAAGGACTATATCCTATTTCTTTGGCCTTTCTTTATAGCAAGCACAGAACTAGAAGATTATTTATATATAATAAACTTTCTGAATTAGACCTGGCAGTTATTAAAAGACACCTGCAAAGAAATAACATAAAAATTAGTTGTGAGATGTAACCACTGTTTAAACTCAGGAAATAAATTAATGTTAAGAATTATTGAGGTCGCTGGCTTCACACAGATAAGGTGCTTGGAAGTTGCAACTCTCTATCTTAACAACAAGTGAAAAGCTGAACAGAATGAAAAATCAACAATTCTTCTTTGATCTGTAAGAGAGGAGAGGACACAGGGCAAACCACTACTCCCACGATTGGAGAGAGAGGTGAATATAGGTCATTGCGGCTTACGGGAGAAGACACTCAGGAGGAAGTGGGTGATGGTGTAGTAAAACCTGACCTGGAATTAAGTTGCTAGAGGCCCGATGGGAATAACTGTGAGTTAAAAAATACAGGGTGAACCAGTCAAAAGAGAACCCAACAATATTGTGAAATTTATCGCTAGAAGCTTGACCAGGTTCCCACAGTAAGTATCAGAGAAAAATCCCCTTGGGATTTCAGCAGGGGAAAAGAAAAGAAACCATTTTGATACACACCAAAGCACTCTGTTCATTCTTTTGTAGTTGTTGTTCTTTTTGTTGTTGTTCATTCTTAACAGGTCTGTCTCTAGGTAAACTAGTTAACCGAACTCTAACCTACTGGCATTTTATCAGAGCCTAAGTGACCTGGGAAAGGGAAATACTCATTCCACCTGACTCTAGCCATCCTGTCCCACCTAAGGGGGAAATAATTAAAAAGAGAAACATTTGTGAACTTTGCAGTGTCCGGGCATAGAATCACTGAAAGGCTGAGAACTAATCATAGGACCATAGAATGCCTCATCTCTCCCTACAATGCATGCCCACATTGCTAAAGGCCTGCTTATAGTAATTCCTTTTACCCACTAGTACAGTATGCCCTTTAGCAAGAAAAAGTTATAAGGCATACCAACAGTAAAAACAAAACAAAACAAAACAAAACAAACCTTCACACAATTCGAAGAGACAGAGCAAGCATCAGAACCATATCTGACAGGGGTGTTGGAATTATCCAACTGGGAGTTTAAAACATCTGTGATTAACATCCTAAGGGCTGTAATGGATAAAGTAGACAGCATGCAAGAACAGATTGGCAATGTAAACAGTGAGATGGAAATCCTAAGAAAGAACCAAAAAGAAATTCAAAAGATTTAAAAAAGTAATCACACTGTAACAGAAATAAAGAATTCCTTTGATAGGCTTATTGGTGTATTGAACATGCCTAAGGAAAATATCTCAAAACTAGAGGATCTATTAATAGAATCTTCAAAAATCAAAAAGCAAAGAGAACAAAGACTGAAAAAGTGAAAAAAACAGAACAGAGTATACAAGGACTGTGGGGCCACTAAAACGATGTAGCATACATAAAATGAAAAAACAGAATAATAAGAAGGAAATAATAAATATTGAAACCACAATAACTGAGATTTTCTCTAAATTAATGTCAGACACCAAACCATACACCCAGAAAGCTCAGAGAACACCAAGCAGGACAAATGCAATACACATGTTATTTTCAAACTGCAGAAGATCAAAGATGGAGAAAAAATCCTGAAAGAATCAAGAGGGGAAAAAAATACCTTACCTTACAAAAAAACAAATAGTTATATGCTACTTCTCAGAAACCACACAAGCAAGAAAAGAGTAGAGTGAAATATTTAGTCTTGAGAGAAAAATACCATCAAAATGGAATTCTGTACCCTGTGAAATTATCCTTCAAAAATGAAGGAGAAATAAAGACTTTATGCGACAAACAAAAATGGAGGGAATTTGTTGCCAGTAGACTTGCCTTGCAAGAAATGTTAAAATAAATTACAGAAGAAAAATAATATAGGTAAAAAATGTGGATTTATATAAGTCAGAGCATTGAAGAAGAAGTGATCAATTAAGGTAAAATAAAAATTTTATTTTTTAAATTAATTGTTCTAACATATAATTGTTCAAAATAATAATATAGCAATGTATGCATGCTTATGTATATATTTTATGCATATATGTGCTTATTTATGTGTATATATAAATGAAAGAAATGACAACAATGATATTAGGGATGAGAGGAAAGAATTAGAATTTTTTTTTTTAAGGCCTTGATACTACTTGTGATATGGTATAGTGTTATTTGAAAGTGGACTTGGATACGTTGTAAATGCATTTTTTATTTTGTTATAAATGTATATTGCAAACTCTAGGGCAAACACTAAAAAAAGAAAAAGAAAAAACACAACCAGCATAAGCAATATACTAAGAAAGGAAAGAAATGGAATCATAGTAAACACTCAGATAAAACCACAAAAAGCAGAGAAAGTGTGGAAGACCAAAAAAAAAAAAGGAACAAAAAATAAGAGCAACAAGTAGAAAACAGTAACAGATATAGTCAAATATAGTAGATACTAATCTACCTGTCATAGTTGGAGACTTCATCTCTTCTGTATCCTAAATAAACAGATCCAGCAGCCACAAAATCAGTAAGGTCATAGTTTAACTCAACAAATATATATATATTTGGAATATATTTGGAGTATATACATATATTTGGATTATATTGTATTATATATGTATTTGGAATATATATATTCTAGGGGAAAATGAGGCATCTCCCCCTACAACGCACTGCCACATTACTAAAGGCCTGTTTATAGCAATTCCTTTTACCCAGTACAGCATGCCCTTTAGCAAGAAAAAATTACAAGGTATACCAAAAGTAAAAACAAACAAACAAAAAATCTCACACAATTTGAAGAGACAGAGCAAGCATCAGAACTAGACATGATAGGTGTGTTGGAATTATCCAACCGGGAGTTTAAAACATCTATGGTTAATATCCTAAGGGATGTTTGGATAAAGTATAATGATATATATTATTTCAAATATATATTATTTGAAATAAATTATATATATATATATTCTTGAAGTGTGTGTGTGTGTATATACATATATATATTCTTCACCCAAGGATTTTTTTTTGTGCTTTTTTAGAGAGAGGGAGGGAGACAGAGAAATGTCAATGTGAGATAGAAACATCAATTGGTTTCCTCCTATATGCGCATAGACTGGGGATCATATCTGCAACTTAGTTAAATGCCCTAACTGAGAATCGAAACCACAACCTTTTAGTTACAGGACAATGCTCCAACCAACTTAGCCATACAAGCCAGGGCTCAACAATGATATTAATCAACTGGATATAATTGATATTTATAAACCATTTCATCCAACAACAGCAAAATACATGTTCTTTTCAAGCTCATATGGAACATTGACTAAACTAGACCACATTATGTGCCATAAAACACACCTTAGCAAAATTAAAAGAATAGAAATCATACAATGTCTGCTCTCAGACAACATAGAGTTAAACTAGAAATTAATAACAGAAAAATAATTGGAAAATCCCAAAATACGTATTAAATAATACACTTCTAAATAACACAGAGGTTAAGAAGAAATCTCAAGAGATTAAAAAGTATTTTCAACTGAAGGAAAAATAAAAACACAACATATTAATATTAGTGGGACTCAGTAAAAACAGGGCTTAGAAAGAATTTTATAGCATTGAATACATAATTAGAAAAGAAGAAAGATCTAAAATCAATAATCTAAGTTTCCATCTTAGGAATCTAGAAAAAGAAGAGCAAATTAAATCCAAAGTAATCAAAAGAAAATAATAAGAATTAGCAAAATTCAATACAATTGAAAACAGGAAATTAACAGAGAAAATTAATGAAATGAAAAACTGGCTCTGTGAAAAGATCAATAAAATCAATAAGCCTCTACTCAGGCTAACTAAAAAAAAAAAGAGGATACTAATTACTAATATCATAAATGAAAGTAGGGATATTATTATAGATCATATGGACATTAAAGTGTTAATAAAGTAATGCTATGAATAACTCTATGCCTACAAACTTGAAAATCTAGATGAAATGGACCAATTCCTTGAAGTACACAATTTGCTGAAACACATAGAAGAAATATATAATCAAGTAGTGCAATCCACCACACCAATAGGATAAAAGAGAAAAATCACATGATCATATCAATAGATGCAGAAAAACTTTTAACAAAATCCAACACCCATCCATAATAAACACTCTCAGTAAAGTAGGAACAAAGGGGAATTTCTTCAACTTGATAAAGAATAGCTTTAAAAATCTATAGCAAACATCATGCTCAAAGGTGCAAAACTTGAAGCTTTTCCACAAAGATCAGATACAAGTTAAAGATGCTCTCACCATTCTTTTCCAACATTGAACTGAAAGTCCATGCTGATGCAATAAGACAAGAAAAAGAAAATAAAAGGTATGTGGATTTTGAAGACAGAAATAAAACTGTCTTTGTTCATAAATGGCATGATTATATATTTAGATAATCTGGAAGAGCAACAGAAAAGCTCCTGGAACTAACAAGTGATTGTAGCAAATTAGCAGGATACAAGAAAAATACACAAAAGTCAATCACTTTCCTATATACCTGCAATGAAAAGAAATTTGAACTTAAAAACACAAAACTATTTATATTAGCACCTCCAAAAATGAAATACTTAGGTATAAATCTAACAAAATATGTACAAGATCTTTATGAGGAAAATTACAAAACTCTGATGAATAAAATCGAAGAAGAATTAAATAAATGGAGAGGTATTTCATGTTCATGGCTAGGAAAACTCAATATTGTTAAGATGTCAGTTTTTCCCACCCTGATTTATATATATTTATATTTATATTATTTATATTTATAATAAATATATATAAAATTTTTTTCAATGTGAACTCCATCAAAGTCCCAGCAAGGTCTTTCATGAATATCAACACATTGATTCTAAACTTTATATAAGAGGCAATAGACCCAGAATAACCAATACAATATTGACAGAGAAGCTCACAGTTGAAGGGCTAACACTACCCAACTTGAAGATTTACTATAAAGCTACCACAGCAAGACCATGTGGTATTGGTAAAATAATAAACAAATAAATCAATAGTATAGAATAGAGAGCTCAGAAATAGAGCCATAAAAATATACTTAACTGACCTTTGACAAACAAGCATAGGCAATACCATGAAGCAAAGAGTTTTTTCAACAGATGGACATCCACATCCAAAAAAAAAAATCTAAACAGAATTTACACAGTGCACAAAAATTAACTCAAAATGAATCACAGACATAAATGTAAAATGCAAAACTATAAAACTCCTAAAGATAACATAGGAAAAAACCTAGATGACCTTGGGTATGCAATGACTTTTTAGATACAATACCAAAGGCATGATCCATGAAAGAAATAATTGATAAGCTGAACTCCATAAAAATTAAAAACGTATTGTGAGAAAATATTTCAAAAGACACATTTAATATAAGATTATTATTCAAAATATAAAAAGGTCTCTAAAATCACAACAGTAAAAAAAAAACCACCCAATTTTAAAAGGGCCAAAGACCTTAATAGACACCTCACCAAAGAAGATATACAGATGTCAAATAGCATATGAAAAAATGCCCCGCATCATATGTCCTCAAAAAAAAGATCAGTGGTTGCCAGTCCTGGCCTCTTTCATATTGTCTCCAAACAGATCCCTGACCTCTTCAGGCTTCAACATTTCCTTTACTGCCATCCTTGGATGGTTACTTCTGGACCATGGCATCCCATTGCAGTTTGGGACCTCATTACCCAGCCCACAAAGTGTCCTGGGATTAGACTACATTTCATGGTTCTATATTCAATCATAATTTGTCAGGTCTGGAGCAGGCTTTAGAGAGACAGTTACCAAATTTAGCAAAGAAAAACAAAAAATGATGCTTCATTAAATTTTAGATAAACAACTGATACTTCCTTAACAAAACCACATCCCAAATATTGTACTATGTCCTGTATTTTATCTGGCAACTCTAAGATGAGGATATCAAGGCCCAAAGACTTGAGCTGGCTTACAAAAGTTCACTTTAGAGAAAGACCCCAAGCCAGAAGAAAACAATAGCAGAAAGAAGTAAGGTCTCCTTATTCCAAACCCATGGACAACATTCTTTTCTGCAAAGATAACAGTGTCTGTTGAATCAGAGCGAGGGTGCAGATTTTAGAGGGGGAAAAGGTGCGTGCTTTTTTATATCATTACCAAATTAATTTGGGTCCCTAAAGTAAAATGGCCTATGTGAGTTCTCACATCTCCAACCTCAGATTAACTGAATGAAAGAATTCCAATTCCTTTTTAGGAAATGGTAAATCAAGGATTGGTAGACAGGAACATCCACGAATGCATGGGACAGAGTTGGAGCTGGAATGATAGAGTGAAATGAATCACTATCAACATCCCAGAGCATGACTGCCCCTCCCATGCGATTTCAACATTCTACTCGTTCGTAAATGAGAGGACCCTCATGGAAAAAGTAACAAATATTTAAAGAAAGGCACTTCATATCAAGAAATATTTATAAATGTTCTATAACATTACTACATAAATAGAATTTTCAAATCAATGAGTAAATGGTTAATCCTCCAATAGAAAAGTGAGCAAAGAGCACAAAAGATTAATTCACAAAAGAAGAGGTATGAATGGTTAGTAAAGAAGTTCACAATCTCACCAAAGCAAAGAAATAAATAAATCAACAGAGACAAGAGGGAAGGAGGGAGGGGGGGCAGGGAAAAGGAAGGGAAGGAGAAAGTCAAGGAACATATAGCAAGGACTCATGGACAAAACCAAAGGGGAAGAGCTGAGGGAGGGAAGGAGGGAGGGGGCAAGGAAAAGTGGTGGGGGGGAGGCAGAGACAAATGTATTTGAAAAAATAAATTAAAATAAAATTTTTAAAAAAAAGCAAGTAAAGAAACCACTTTTTAACCTATCGAATTAGTTCAACTTTTAAAAAAAGACCATATTCAAGTTTGCCAAAGGCGTTGGTAAATGGGGACTCTAGTTGCTGAGAGCACTGCAAAATAAAAACTTCCTCAAAGGCAGAAGTTGGTAATGTGTGTCAGGATTCTTAAAATGTTAATAGGCACAAAAGAAAAATGTGAAATTTTAGAAAATTTTTCAAAGTGTATAGTTGTTCATAATAGTGCAGAATTAGAAATTATATAAACATCTAAAAATAATGTCATAACTTTATGATTATGAGAGCCACAAAATAGAATTCTCTGCAGCCATTAAAAACAGTATTTTAAAGTAATATATAATGATATGAAAAAATCTTCATAATGTATTGGTTAAAAAGAAAAATAGGACCTGAAACTGTCTTTACAGCATGATCCAGGTTTTATACTTACACACATAAACATACAAGAAAGCAGATTGATATCTTAAGAGTGACTATTTCTGGGTGGCTATCATGTCCACTTTAAAAATGTTTCTAAATTCTACAATGAATCTTTTGTTCGCTTTTAAAATTAGGGTAAAAATATAAAAGATACTTATTGTACAGGTAAAGTATTACTGCCTTATGTTAACTTCCTAGGGATCCCATAAGAAAGTGGTGGTTTAAAACAACAGAAACTAATTCTCTCACAGTTCTGGAGACCAAAGTTCGAAAATCAAGGTGTAAGCAGAGTCACACCCCCTCCCAAGACTCTAGGGAAATATTCTTCTTTGCCTCTCCCAGGCATTCCTTGGCTGGCGGTTGCATAGCAAATCTCTGCCTCTTTCTTTGCATGGCCTTCTCTCTTTTCATCTCTCTCCTCTGTGGATCTCTTATAAGAACACTTGTCATTGGAGTTAGGGCCCGCCCAATTAACTCAGGATGATCTCATCTCAAGATCCTTCATGCCACCTGCAAAGACTTTTTTAGGAAAGGTTCACAGGTTCTAAAGGTTAGTACTTAGGCATATGTATTTTGGAGGATGACCATTCCACCTACTACCTATTCTCAGTCAGTCTCATTTGACTTATAAATGCAAGTATATAAATAAAATGTTTCACTTAGAACTCTTGTAGTTGCAATTAGCAGAAAACCCAACTGAGACTGGATTAAGTAAGAAAGAAAATGATTTATTTAACTGTTCTGGGCTGAACTGCCTGCAGAATTCAGGGCTCAAACACTACGTCAGGACTGATTTTCACCCTCTCTGGGCTTCTGAGCTCATTCTTCCTCTCAAGGTGGCCAGATGGCTCTGGCTCAGGGGGCGCCTGGATCTGGCTCAAACCAGCTCACGAGAGACAACTGTTACATTTTTAGGAATTTCAAGAGCCTGTTGTTAACATAATCACTTGAAAAAATATTTCAGCCTACAATTATAGAAATTAAACTTGAAATGAAGGCAATACATACTCAAAACTCATCTCTTCCTGGTTATTTTCTTTGCTATTAACTATGCTTTTGAGTTTATTCGCACCTATTGTATCTATCTCCAAGATAGTGTGCTACTGCCCGCCTCTTCCCGGCTCCGCGTTTCATGACATTATGTTTGAGCTTGAGATCAGCCGTGGAGGGAGTATTTACACCGCAAGAACTGGAAAGTACTATAAATTATGGCATTTTTTTTTTTGAGAGCCAATTATTAAACATTCACCAACACGTCACCACTCTGGATCCTCCAGCCTCAGGTTCAAGTACAAGAGGATGGTGACAGCACTTTCAAAAGTAGTGAGATCAACCCTGATTAGATGTTTTTGTTGCCTCTCCATCCTTGGACCAAACACCAAGGCCAAGGAGAAAGAGATGCCCTACCCTCCATCCTGGAGCTGGGCCAGAGGGCCACCCAAGCCCATGTATTTTGGGTGGATCCCCACTTGAAAATCAGGGCTGTCACCGCAATAAGGGAGAATGGCCACTGGAGAAATATAACCACCATGGCTTGTAGAGCAGTAACTTATGCTTAGTCTCGGTCTCTCCCAACCCAGCCAAGATTCCTTCTTCATTCATCTTGAATAAGAGGCAAGTGGTTCTGGACCAACGAAGCCTCTGGTAGGTAGAGAGAGATGGGTGGGCTCTGACCTGAGACCTCTTCCCTACAGTCTCCAATCTTCCCCCTGGGTGGAATGATGTCCCCACTCTCTCCCCCTACTCCTGCTTTTTACTGTTCACAGCTTGCTTCCAACTTAGACAAGTGAAACGCATTCCTGTGTTGGGTAGGTTCCTGAGAAATTTTTAAAAATTAACTTAAATTATTTTTTCCTGTGAAAGTCCCAGTCAAGTAGAGGAGACATATAAATAATTATGAAACAATGTAAACTGTACTTCCATAGAGATAGCTAAGCTGTGCAGATAGCTAGTGGGGGGGGGGGCAGGCGGGTAGAAAAATGGGGGCAGCTTCCCAGAGAAGAGGACTTGTGAGCTGAAGCTTTATATACAAATAGGAAGTAGCCTTTGTGGCAAGAGGAGCTCAAAGGGGACTTTCTATTTCAAGGGAACAATGTAAGCTGTGATACCACAATGTCGTCCCGCTTTATTTACCCTTCCTCTCTTTTCCCCAAAACTCTGGACAGCTCAGGAAAATTCCCTTCCTCTCTTGCTCTCCTTTTCATTCTGAGCCAATAATAGAACTCATGCACAGGCGTCACACCAAAGCACAGTGTGGTTTACCCTTGCGTGGGGGACAAAGAACACGTAGGTTTTTAAAGAGTCTGAGGTCACTCTTTAAAATGACCCCCCGCACCTTGGGAATCTCCAGTTGCTTCTACAACCTTCTCTGAGGAAATCTATTCCTTTTAAGCATAAGTATTCAAAGCAAATTCTTACTCCGTTAGCTTTTCTCTTTGGCTTAGTTACTGTATAGCCACAGAATTTTTTTTACCCCCCAACACCAGAGCAGACGTTTCTGCAACAGTCTTTTGAGCCTGGAGACCAAAACACCACTTATAGCTTGCTTCTGTGGGAAAAAGAGCTTTCAAGTTCCAAACAATCAAGTTACAAATAAATGATTGGCCTCAACTGCTTTTAAGCAATGAACTTCCTGTAATGTTTTGCACACTTCAGTGCTAAAGGCTGGTGTGTGTGTGCGCACGCGTGTGTGTTTAAAATTTCTAAATATAGGTGCCAGGTGTTCCATTTTCAGATTGACCAAGTGTAACATTTTTTCCCTCTTAAAGCAACAGAATCATTTCTTTGGTGAACACATATGTGTTTAAGAGAAAAACAGTGAAAGAAATGGCTGGGAACAAAAAAGAAAATAGCCATGCTGAAAATAGGGGGAAAAGATATATATTTGCACAATATAAGAAAAGAAGAGGTTAACATTTTTTTAACTTTATTATTACAGGGTAAGGCAAAATAGTAAAATGCCTCCAAATAAAAGGAGAGATAAGGATCAAAACCACCTGAACAACTTGTTACTTTGAGCCCAGTTTCCCAAAGAGACTGCCAAGATATTTCTAGTCTATCACAAAGCAAGTTCAAACACAGAAAAATTTTAAAACCACGCAGTGGAGAGAGCCCACAATCTGTCTCCTAATAAGTCAGTATCATCAGATAATGCGCACATCGGAAGGGATGACCCTGCGAACTGGTTTCTTTGCATCAAAAGAAGACTATTGGGCTCAATAATTAATTTCACTCTCCCACCCTCTATTCCTCTCCTTCTTTTCTACACCCTCGACTGACCTTCTCTATTTAGTCTTAATTCTCTCTCACTTCCTTTAACTATAGGGGATGACGTGGTTATAATCAATGCTCTTGAACCAAAAAAAGCAAAACAAAACAAAACCTAATTCAACTATAATTTGTTTCCTTACAAAACCATTACTGCTGTTTATTCAAGATTCAGACCTTTTGTATATACTTTATGCTAAAGTATATACATTTTTCCCTATAAACATTGGTGCATATTTTCTATGTGCCTGAATGGTAGGCATTTTAAAAAAAAAAAACACTGATAATTATCAAATAAAACATTTTTAAAAAACTTGTTTGCCCTTTTGAACCAAGCCCAGTGTTTTGTGAGCAGCACTGGCTACATATTCTATGGAATCCAATGCAAAATGACAATGTGAAGACCCTTGTTCAAAAATTATGAAGAATTTCAAGATGGTGATAGCAGAGCATTAAGCCAAGTGCGGGGCTCTTCTGAGTGGGGTCCTACGTGACTATACAGGTCACATGACCATGGAGCCAGCCCTGTAGCTAGATTTTTAAATGACAGCGCACATAATAGACATATGCACAATTCTCTAGGCTGGTATAGAATTAATCAGAAATTCATGCTGAAAATTTGATAATGTGACCTCACAAAAAAGTACAAACATCCTGTGGTGGTTTCCAATGCACTTCCTGAGGTTTCATTTATTTACAATAACTGACTCTGGAGAAAATATTGTAATTCATAACAGCACCTGGGCCAACCGATGAACAGGGTGTTGAGGGTAACCTATTGTCAAGCTTTTAGAACTTAATAACTTAGAATGTGCTAAACAGAGGAGGAATTTTGAAGTCACTTTTACCCTGGGGCTGTAAGCATTTGTAAAAATGTATATGGACGAGCTCGGTGTCTTGGGAACCACGATCAGCCTTAGGCACCGTGTAGTGGATTGACAGAACGGCTGATAAGGCCAGATTTACACCCGACAGAATTATGGAGAACAGGTTTCTCTGGTTCCAACAAATTAAATCACAGTCACATTTTTCTTCACTGAGTGTCCCCTAGCTGCAACTTGAATGGTGGTTTTACTGTCTCCTCTCCTTCTTCTGCAGGTCTCGTGGACTTCCACCAAGTCCCTATCCAATGTCCTCATCCCTTGTCCTCCTGGGCACTTTATCTTCCCCTTGTGATAATGGAGCCATCATCCCATGTCCCTTCTTGCAACCATGGCAGGGCATCAGCAGCATCTTCCTCTGTCCCGGCTCCTGCCAGCTTCAGAGTGGGGAGGGGCCTTTGTCTGCGGGACGGGGAGGGCGGTTGCTGGGATTCCGGCTGCACCTGTCTCCCCCAGGACTGGCTGCAGATTCTACTGCATTTCCCACGGGCAAACACAAGCCACCGTCATGCGATTTTTTTTCTTGATTGCCCACTCCAACCCCCTGCCTAGTCTCACATGAGCATGAGGAATGCATATATGTATCGTTTCTTGCTGCTTCAGAGACGAGAAAACCGGGGCTGCTAAAAAGAAGAGGGACGGATTCAGCCACTGTACTACCCTTAGCCTTTATTCTGTGCTGCCCACAAGGCTTACTGTAAGTCAAATTATAAAACAGCAAATTTCAAGATTTTGGGCAAAATGATTATTTTTACAAGATTGCAATTAAACTCATCCGTGCTCCTTCTGGTTTTCCCTGTTTTCTCCCTCTTCACCAAATTTTTTCCCTTCCCAAATGCTGATTCACCTCCCTTTTCCTCAAAACCAAATGGGTGATTTTGACTTCCTAACCTTCCACCCTACTCCTATCGCCACCTCTTCCCATTCAGATGCTATCAAAAAAACAAATAAACAAAAATCAGCAAACCCAGAATACTCACCAACGAGGAGAAAGAAGCTAACCATCTCCAAAGAAGTTGGAAGGATTGTAAGGAAGTTGATACATTTAAAAATCTAGGACTGTGTTGCCTAAGTTCACTGGCAAGGCTGTATCAACTTGTAAAAGTTAAAATAATTTATGTGCCTATAGACTTTTATAGTTTATAAAGCTTTCCTATGTGTTAATACTTGAACTTCACAATACAGTATAATGTAGATGCTATTATTAGACCCATTTTACAGAGGAGAAAACTGAGGCGCAGAGCAGTGAAGTAACTTTCCCACGATTACTCAACAGGAGAAGTGAAGTTAGGTTTTCGGACTTGGGAGCTCATGTTCTTTCCACTCTCCCACACAGTTAATTAGTGAACTGTTTTTAGGTCAATGCACATATATATTTTTTTCCAAATGACAAGTTCTGCAGCTTGACATCCTTCTGCTCCAAATTTAGAAGTCACTGACCCTCTTTCAAAACTGCAGTAGGTTTCAAATCAGTGGAGAAAATATGGGCTTAATAAAAAAGACCTATGACAACGAGGAAGCTACTTGGGGGGAAAAAAACTTTCATCCAATACCTCACTTGGCACACAGAAATCAATTCCAAGCAGATTAAAGATTTAAAGTAAAACCATTTTAAAAACTAAAAGAGAAAATGGGAATTTTCCCCCCTGTTTTAGAATCTTAGAGTGGAAAAAGGCTTTCTAAGTGTGACACAAAACATAGAAGTCACAAAAGATAAAATTAATATATCGACTACATAAAAAAATCCATGTTCAAAGAAACACCACCACTTACTAAATCAAAAGTCAGAGGAAAATTTGGGCCAAGTATTTGCAACCCAGATGCAGAAAAAGGGCTAATTTTGTAATATGTAAACAAATTCCACAAATCGACAAGAAAAATACAATACATCCAATAGAAAACTAGGCAAACACTATAAACGGATGGTTTGTAGAAACAGACATAGCTACTAAATAGATGAAGAAGATGCACAAACTCACTCATATTCATGGAAATGCAAGTGAAAACTCCACCAAGATACCTTTTTCCTAACTCAGCCTGGCAAAGACCCCATAGTTTGTAACATACTGCCTGCTACGTATGAGGAAATAGGTCCATTTCCACCTCTCTGGTGTATAATCCGAGTGTAAATTAGTACATCCTCAATGGAGAGCAATTTGCAGATGTGAAATAGCCATAAAGATTTAAAAGCATATATGGAAGATTTACGCCAATCCCCTTGTTATCAGGTGTAAACGATGGAACATAGGCTTGGCTCCAAACTCCATGTTATTTATTGCTCAGCCCCAGGGCTGAAGGACCAGAAAGCCAGAGTAGCCTCTATCTGTGCGTTAAGCAAATACTCACCAAGTAGCCTCCTTAAATAACACCTTAAATTTTCTTGGTAAACTGAAAGAATAGTGTTTATTATATATGAGGAGACTGGCTCAGAGAAGTCAAGTATTCTTCCCAAGGTCATACGGCTTTGCTAAGGGACAAAGCCAGAGACAGCCTCTTTTTGCACAGAGCTGCTGCCTCCCATGGCTGCCTCTGCCCTGTTCATGCTGACACCAGGAACCCCAAAAGCTCTGTGGGAGGAGGGACCGGTGTGGCACATTACTGACCTTCAAAATCTGTTGGTTGAATGAATGGATGGTATGTTCCTATGCTGGCCTCTGAGGATACAGAGGATGCTGCCTTTTTTCTACACTAGGAGGGGGAAAAGCACACAGCAGAAAGTGAAGGAGTAAAGGCTAAGGAGAAGAATATTAAAATCAATTAAATAAAGTAATTTTTCAGGATCAAAGGCTTTCTCCAATAGGAACTTTGCTTTACAACCGAGAGACCTTTTAAGATAGAAAATGCTGACACCATGTGGTGAATGAGAACTTCATGCACGCACCGGACAACAGAGTGAGTTCCTGGAAATGAAGCGCAGGACTGTCCGGCCAGCTCACTGAACGATCCAGGCACTCTGGCTTGGGAACGGCACCCTGACCGTGTCAGGATTTGCCCCAAGGAGCTGGCACTCCTTCTTTGCCACCAGAATCCCAGAGCACGCCAGGTGTGCTGCCCACTGCCGACCTGTGCTTCTCAGGTCTTGCCCACCCTGCCTTGGTCTACAGTGTGTGGATATTTATCAGGGGTGAGCAAAAGTAGGTTTACAGTTGTGAATATGCAACACACAAAGTTTATTCTTGTGTTATTATTTATTAATTACTGTATTATTTATTTGTCTTATTTTTATTGTTATTATTTTGTAAACTTACTTGTGATTTATCTGTTAGGTAACAATGGCTGGTAATTTAACCTCCTTTTGCCCACCCCTGTATATACATAAGCTCAAGCAAGTGGGTTTATAAGCTCATGTGTCAGTGTGCAAGGCTACTTACTTAACCTTTTGTGTACAGAAAAAAATGTGAGCTTTTTTATTTTGTCTATAGAAAAGCTGATTTTTTTTTCTTGCTGGGATGTGGGGGGAAATTTTAAAGTTTAGTCTCATTTGTCAATTTCAGTCCAATCCAATATTTTCTACTGTCCCATTAAGTAACTTAGTGTCTTCTTGGAAAATTTCAGGAAATATAACCTCCTCAAGATAGCACCTGGATAAATGGAAGATGTATGTAGCCAGCTGTCCTTGTGGCACTGGGGAACACTGTCTCACAGGGTGACAATAAAGTAGAGCTTATGCTTAAAAGACAGTTGATGCCTTCTCATGAGGCCCTGCTTGGTGGCACCTGGTAGGTGCTTAGTTGTGCAGCTTGGAGTTGTTTAGAATATTGAGGAAAATGCTCTGTCAATGAAAAGTAGTGATTTCATTTAGCAAATCCAAATACCAAAAGGGAATATGGAAGGAGCCTATGTCTCCATATCCTTTTAGCTGTATGTAAAAGAAGACAAAGCATAGTTAGCAATGGCAGCCACCTACAACAAATATAAACCAGCAGTTTGTCAACCTCAGCAGCAAAGGAGGATAACTGAGAACTTGGAAAAAACAGAGACGACCTGCCTCCCTCCCAGTCTCTGAGATTTGGATTCTATTAGCCTGAGATGGAGCCTGGTCTGTGATATTTTAAAAGCTCAAGTAGTGCTGTTGTGTAGCCAGGTTTGTGAACCAAAGTTCTAAGCAGAGAACAAATATTTATGTAACAATGTATGCATATAACAAGCAAACAGTGATTTCATTTTCTGCTCTTGTTTTTTACCCACTGTTAGGGACTAAATGTTTGTGTTCCTACAAATTCACACATTGAAGCACTGTTCCCCAGTGTGACGATAGCTGGAGGTAAGGTCTTTGGGAGGCCATTAGGTGATGAAGGTGGAGATTAGTGCTTTTATAAGACAACAGATAAGAGGGATGATCTCTCTCTCTTTCATGTGAGAATACAGCAAGAGGGCAGCCATTTACAAACCTGTTAAGAGAGCCTTCACCAGGAACCAAATTGGCTGGCACTTTGGTGTTGGACTTCCCAGCCTCTAGAACTGTGAGAAATAAGTCTCTATTGCTTAAGCCACTCAATTTATGAAATTTTTGTCATAGCAGCCCATACCAACTAAGACACTTACCATGCTCCAGGAGACTCAACATCTAGAATTTACTGAATTTTCCCCTCAGAACTGCCAGCCTCCTCTTAGATTTTTCTGGGATTGTCCCCTCTCCCCCGCTACAATCCCCTCCCAAGCTGGTTTTGCTCTCTGAAGCCAACGTTTTCCTTCAGCAGGAGTTCTTTCTTCTGGACCCTCTTCTGCTTTTTCTAATATGGCTCAGACTTCCTAGTAGTACGTAGGCCTATTTCCTCTGTGACTTCGTAACCTGCTACCTCAGGAAACTTTTGAAAGGAGCCAGGCTCTTTTGTACCACAGTAGCATGCAGTTCATATAAGTTAAAACATTTGGGTAAATATAATCAAACCAAACAGCTGGAAGCTAAATGGTTGTCTCTAAAATTATAAAACATCAAATATGAAGTTTTCTGTTATTTTTAGAAAATAAACAATAGCTCACAATCCTTTATGGGAAAAGATCACTATGCTGAAAGGGAGTCCCTGATCCCCCCTCCCAAAATTCTTTTCTTTGAAAAACACACAGTCAAGATAAAGTTCTCAAAGCTGTTGCATCAAAATCTGAGTTTCATATGACATTCACCAATGTGTGATTATTTCTAATGGGCCTGGGAGGTTGAACCCCCTTTTCCTCCCAGGTGGTGATAAAAGACTTTCATTTCCTGGCAAGGAATCAGAGAGGGTTCTGGCTGCATCCCCAGTAAAACCAGCTTTGGAGGACACTTGCAGGCCTGAGCATTCCTTTTCTACGTACCAGGGGTGTGTTATGAACAGAATTCTCACAGGTCTCTCTGGATGGAGGAGTGTTTACACCTGTAACGAGGGGCTGTCATCTGCGTACAAGGACCCATTCCAGTCTCTCTGGAGCACACAGAGGTCAAGGATGGTCTCCTTGCCTTCAAGAAGGTTGTAACCTAGGTGGGAAGACAAGCCATACTTGTCTACATTAAGAAAGGTAGTCAGGGGAAGAAGACAATCAAAATGTGTGTTCTAAGGGCGACTTCCCAGGAAACAGGCCCTGAATGGGGATTTGTGTGCTGGAAATCTACCGGGGATGCTTTGGGATTAACATCTGGGGTGAGGGGAGTGAAGGCAGTAGACTTGGTGGAGGAACAGTTGATCCCCAGTGAAGTCACAGGCCTCAGCCAATCCCATGGGATGCTCTGGAGCTAGAGGAGCCCTTCCGAGTTGTCACCCTGGAAGAAAAGTCTTCATAACCCTCACACTCACCAGGAAGAGGCCAGACCTGAGGCCGGGGGCCTCCCTTTGGCAGTGAGACATCAGCTCACAACCCTTCGGCAGCGGAGGAAATGAGTGCCTCCCATCTGGAGGGGGGTCTAGGCAGCACAGCATCTACTGTCAGGGATCAGGGATCCACTAGAGGGAATTTCAGTGACCTCGGCTGTGAGTGTTTACAGCGGGAGGGTGACAAAGGCCCATTCCTAAGGGACTAGGGGCAATCGGGAACGTGAAGCATACAGCGTGGGCCAGAGTAGGTTTACGGTTGTGATACAAGAAAATTATGCAATAAATAATCAATAATACAAGAATAAACTCCGTTTTGTGTACTCACAACTGTAAACCTCCTTTTGCCCACCCTGTTTTATTATCATCAGGCTGTTTGCTATTCATTTCACTCTGACCTAAGACCACTTCAAACCCCTCAAGTTAGAAATAGGACTATGACATAAAATTTCCCCCACAAAATCTAGTAAAGAATAACTGAAAAATTCAACCAACTCTTTTCAAACTGGGAAAGGTTTGGCTTAATTCTGTATACCTTACAATTTTTGTGATGACCCTATTGTTTTGTAATTCGTTGCCTAAATAGTTGTGAGATTCTATCTTCTGGAAGTTATTTCTTTATGATTTGCCTCCTTGATCTGTAACATTTACCCCAACCTCTATTCTCATTGAAATTAGCTTCTTCCAGGTCTTTGCTCAAATGTCCCGGCCTCAGTGAGGCCTTCTGACACTTTAGTTCAAATTACCTCCTCAACCCCACCTTATTTATTTCTTCCCACAGCACTTATTATCTGACCTAGTCAAGTTTATTTATTAGTTGTAATTATTGTCTATTTCCTTCTAATGGAATGTCAATTCCATGAGGGCAGGGGTTGTGTGTTTTATTCACTCTGCAGTCTCACTGTGTAGAATAGTGCCTGGAACGTAAATATTTATGTGTCACACAGTAAATATTTATGAATAGATGAATGGATGAAGGAATGAATCCACAGTTTAAGCTTCTTTCAGTTCTTTCCTGGCCAATAGCAGTAGTCTCCCAGCTGGAGTCTGAATTGCCACATCTCCGAATCTCCGAGGGGTCCCCTTCTGGACTAGTTTACACGTCACAGCTAGACTGACTTTCTCTGGCCTCTGTCCTGCTCAGAAGCTCTCTGTGGCTTCCCAGGGCCGACTAAGGCTGCCCAGGAGTGTTCTCAGAGCCCTGGCCCCTCCCTCCTGACCCTGGACAGGCCCCCTCCCCTGTGAGCCCCATTCCTGCCTCACCCCTCCCCTATCTCCTCTGAATTCCTCCAGCAGGAGAGTGTAAAGGAGCGAGTTAAATATCCTCCAGGGTGCTCTGAAGGGTGAGTGTGGAGGGCAATGTTGAAGTACTTCCTAAAGCCTAACATCTTTACAGATGACCATTACTGTTATTCCACCATCATCATAGGATCATGTCATCAGCTTTTCAATGAAATCATATGTGTCCCGAAGGCAGGAATAAAGAATCTAGCCAAATTCTCCAGTTAACTAATCCTGAGGCTAATCCAGGGACACAGCCTGCAGTGGTGTGTTGGATCCAGCTCATGCCAGCTAACAAAAACCAAAGGTTAAATGTTTCAGAACTTTGCAAACTGGTTAGTCGACATCCTCATGCTCCCTGCCGCCTATCTGACCCCTGTGCTTATTCTAGTTCATAATCCAGAGGGGCAGAGAGTTCCTGATCATCGCAGAAAGGCCATCAAGTAAGAATGAAAAGGATGGGAGAGAGGTGCAGGAGCAGTTTTTTGGGAAACGTGGACGAGTTCTGTTTTTGGCATGTTGAATAAGATCCCTAGGGGGAACGTAACTGGGTCTGGCACTCAAGGGAGAGGAATGGGCTGGAGATAAAAGATTTAAAAATCACCTGGGAACTGCAGCACGGGAGGGCGGCCCGCCCAGGTATCCAGGGGTCATCGCTGACCTGTCACTCTGCTCCTGGCTCTGTTCAGATTCTTTGTGGTTGTCCCAGTCCGGTCTTGCAAGACCTCATGCCTAGGTTATTACAACTGTCTCCTAATTTCTTCCCTTCTCTCTCTCCCTTCTCTGATTCCTCTCAGTCATTGCTGCCTGATTAATTTTCCTATGGCACCATTTTAGCACATTTTGCCTTTGCTCAAACACCTGCATCAGCTCCCAATTCTTTGCAAATAAGTTCCAAATCCCCTATTCAAACTCTTCGTCAGAGTAAATATCTGTACTTTCTCACCTCCGTGCCTGATACTCATGCTTTCACCTACCATTTTGTGCGCAGCTAGAGTTTTAATAAATATTTTTGAATAGAGACTGGAAGTCACATGTAATCTGCTGCTTCCATCAATTCCCTTGTTCTTGCCATCATTCCTCACCTTGGAGGTGAAGGTAAAATCGCAAGCTATCACTAAAATTTTCTTGTGTTTATTATAGCTACAGCTTGCTTCTCAATGGCAAAAAGTAAATTCTCCAAGATTTTAGACATATCTACAATGGAATGTTACTAGGCCATAAAATGAAATCTTACCATTAGTGACAACATGGACGGACCTAGAAGGTATTATGCTAAGTGAAATAAGTTAGACAGAGGAAGACAAATATCATACGATTTCACTTGAATCTAAAAAGCAAAATAAATGAACCAGAGGGAAGGGGGGCGGTTGAGGAGGCTGGGTGAGAACAGTGAAGGGATTAAAAAAAACAAACTGGGAGTTACAAAATAATCATGAGAATGCAAAGTACAGCATGAGGAATATAGTCAATCATATTGTAATAATTATGTACGGTGCCTGGTGGGTGGGTACTAGACTTATTGGGGGGATCACTTCTTAAGTTATATTCATATAAATGCCCACTTTGCTATCCACCTGAAACTAATATAATATTGCATGTCAACTGTAATTTAGAAAAATTAAAACTAGAATAAAACAACTACCCTATGATTAAAAAAAAAGAAAGAAAAAAAAACAAAACACTTCTACCAGTTTTCCCAAGGAGGCCGTTCTAAGCTCCAGAAGGTACTTGCTGCCCAGAACCAAACACAGCTGTTCAGGCAGCAGAGGAAGCTGGTGTTTGGTGTTAAAAAAAAAAAAAAAAACCAAAAAAAAAAAAAAACCCAAACTAAACCAGAACTCTGCCCACACGTTTGGGGATGGCAAAGTTCCCAAATCCACAGTTTGAGATGAGTAGATGATACACAATAAAAGAAAACTGCCGGAAGCAGAAGCTTTGCCCCTCAAACGGACTTCTTGTACTGCACCTAAACAGAACAACAACAGGACTCTAGGGATAAAAATTATGTTTGTTGGTGGGAAAAGGCTCACTTCTCCACCAAGCCAGGGGAACCGGCAGGCCTTCTTTCCCGCAAGATCGCACACCTGGTGAGGCTACCAGCCCTAACTCACTCCAGGCTCCCAGGCTTAGTACGCACGTGGTCATCCGCATTTGTTGTGTCCAAGCTATGTGTTCTAGAAAACCCACAAATAAAAAAGTCAAGCCAGGAATACAGTAGGCTATAGACAAAATGAAACAGGCTTCTTTAGTGTTCTAATGCAAATTGTATATAGTTGTCTGGCTTGCCTAAACTTCGACTACAGAACTTTCTGTTTAGTGTGGGCCACTTGGTGAGGCTGGCGTTCTGGGGCCCCCGGTTGGGAATCATCGCAGGCATCCCTGCAGTCTCACTGAGGCCCTGAGTCTGTTCTTGAGTGGGACCAAACTGCTTTTGGAAGAGTCTAGAGAAAGCCAAAGGGCAGTGGGAAGTACTCTGGCAGAAACCTCTCAAGTGTATGGGGACAAAAGGGAGGGACCAGAAAGAAAAAGGAGATAAGAAGACCGAGCTACTATAATAGCAATGAATACATCTGAGCACTTGTTGCATGCCAGTATCCTTTTCAGTGCTTATTTAGTTCTCATATCCACCTTAAAGATTGAAATCTTATAAACCCCTTGAACATGTGATGGTATTGAGGCACAGAGAAGTCAGGTAACTTGCCCAAGGCCACACAGCTCGTAAATGTCTGAGTGTTGAATTCAGGTAGTCTGGCTCCTTAACAACTGTATTGCTCATACTGAAGACACATCTAGTTGGACACTTACAGGGTGAAGAAGGGCAGCCGTGGCAGAAGATTCCTATCATGGTTACCCATACAGCATAAAAGTTTAATAATAATAACAACAGTAATATCAACGTATGTTTGATTTCTAGTTTATTCTACATTTACCGGTACATACTGCGGAAGGTACTGTGTTAGGTGCTGGGGATTCAGATGTGAATGTGACCTACAAGATTCCTACCCCAACAGGACTTACAGTCCCATGCAAGGTACACACAAGGGATTAGAATATAGAATATTGCAATACAGAATGACAGGTGCTCTTACAGGCAAGAGGAGCAGAAGATGTTGGGAACTGGGAAGGCACCTGACCCAAACTTAGAATAGCCTTTTGACACTTTATAAAGGATGTTTTCCCTGGATGTGATGCTTGAAAGGAGAAATAATCCGTATTTCAGGGGATTCAGATCTTCTTGTCTCCAGGACCGCAGCAACAACTTGGAATTCCTGGAAGGCCCCAGAATAGACTGGCTGCTGTGTGCTGTGGTCCTTCTCTTGGAGCTTCTCCTGCAGGAAGAGCAGGCTCTGCTCCTCCCCAGCCCCTGCCGCAGGCTTAGTGCAGATGCAGTAACACCCCCTTGACGGGGAGTCTCCACAACCATCAGCTGGCCCTTCGCTTCACCCTGGGCGTGGCAGGAACAGGAATGCTCCCCCAAGTCTCAAGTCTGCATTTCCAAATCCTGAGGCAGTCAGGTAGGACCATGTGACTAGTTCTAGCCAATGGGCTATGACCAGCAGTGATATGTATCATTTCTGAGACAAAGCTTTTAATTGCTGGGGCAAGATCCTCCAGGGCTCTCTTCCCTGCCACAGTGACTAAGACGGCCTCTTAGTCCAGGTGGTTCAGGTACAAAAATGTGAAGCCTCCATCAGCCTGAGTCCTGAGCAGAATTCTCTATGATAAGGAGCATGAGAGAAAAATGAACTTCTGTTGTGTTAAGCAACCAAGAGTTAGGGGTCATTGACCAATAAGTCTGACCCAAGGGAGTGCTTGACATTTGGTGCAAATAGCTCCAGAAAATGATGGTTCAGGAAGAAGAAATGAATTTATTCCTGCCGTTAGCAGCAACGCCAATGAAAAGAAGAAAAATTGACCTTTGCATAGTGTTTAGTGATTTTCAAGGCACTTTCATGAGCATGATATAGTAATTGCTGAAACAACGGTGAGACCTGGGTATACTTAGATCTGTTTTAATCATTTTTAAGGTGAGGCTAACCAGTTTTGAGGTGAGGCTGAGGGGTTTCACACCCCCTTCTTGAAGTCGTAACAGTGGCTTCCGCTCTTGTAACTGTCATCCTCGCAGGCGGCACATGATGCTCAAGAGAAAGGACTCTCAGAGGCAGCAGAAAGGACTTAACAGCTTCAAACACCTTCCCGAGAGCCAGCATAGGCGAGTTATGTAGGTCAGGCAGAACACACAGCCCCTCCCATTCCTCCGCCCAGGAGTCCTGCACTCCTGGAGTCTTGCCTGGCAGCAAGATATGACTTTTACATAAAATACAACAGTGTTTGTCCCTCGGCCCCGTGCTGTAATTATAAGAAAACATCTTCAAGTGCTATTTAGCTTACTCAGAGCAACCTTGCTGCCTCTGAATCATAGCTTTTCACACAGGCCATGTGGTATAAACTCAAGGTTATTTTTTAAGTAATTTGTTTTTGTGGTTACAAACATAATGAATGGTTATTATAGAAAACGTGTAAAATACAGGAGAGCACAAAGACAAAAATACATATTATTCATAAACCCCACAACCAGAGATATCCATTATTATAATATTAGCCTTGCCATATTTTATAGCCTTCTCTGTCAAAATCGGTATCATACAGCAATTACTGATATTTTGTAAACTGATTTTACTGTTATTGTTTTATGAACATATACCATGTTTTCAGTATTCTTATTTGACCTGATTTTAGCGGCTGCACTGGATTCTATTATATCTTTTCACCCTCCTGTTACTGGGCATTCATGTTGCTTTAAGTCATCTGCTGCACAATGTTGTGATAAAGCTCTTAGTGCATTCATCTTTATGCGTCTCTGTGTCTAAAAAAGAAAGAAAGAAAGAGAACCCTTGGCCAAGGGACTTGGACACCTTAAGACTTTTTCACACTGTTACCAATTTCCTCTTCGAGAGAATAGTGTAGGTGAGTCTCCATCTGCCACACCTCACTTTAATGGGATGGCACATCAGTCAGGCTCTGGTTAGTGTCTCAATGAAGAGAATTTAATGTGAGGGTTGGTGTGACAGGCATCGGCAGGCTGCAGGATAAAACGAGTACAGCAAGATAACTCAGAGAGACTAACTGCAGAAAGCGTGCCCCACCTCGACAGCTGCGGAAGCGAAGGAACAGAGTAGGGACTACAGGAACCTGCAGGACTGAAGCAGGGGGTCCCGCTGGAGCCGGAGCACAGGCCTCTGAGGAGGGGGTGCTGCCTGTTGCTGCTGGCACTGGAGGACTTCATACCAAAGTCCCTGCAGACCTGCGACTCAGACCTCTGAGGTGTTCCTAGCTGGTGTTGGTGCCTCTGAGGGGCATGATAAGGCTATGCCTGGATTTAGTTATGCAAAAATAACTAAATAATTAATTAACTTAACAAGATTAAAAAAATGCTAGAGTGTGGAACTAGCTGTTGCCACCAGAGTAAGGCACCCTTACTGAGAAGACCCTGACAGTATCCGCAAGCAAACCAACAGGATCAAGTCCTCCTTTCTCCAGCCTTGCAGCCTCCCTCCAGCGCCCCCTGCTGGCAGAGCCTAACATGGAGCCGGCTGACAAGGAATGAGATTTGCACAGTCCCAGGCCCAACCTCATAGAAAGGTCGATTTGGAGCTGAATGACAATAGCCTAATAACCAGACAGGCATCATCACATTCTAAATATTTTTAGGTAGTATTTTTAATATCAGTGATCCAGAGCAAATTAAGACATTGGTTAGTAAAATATTTTGATGATTTACAGTTTTATAATACATAGAGATCTGACTTCAGAGCAAACTGGGAATTCTATAAAAAACGAGATACCTAATTACTACCAAGTGATATTAATTTAAAGTGTTTTCTACGTGCCTAGTACTCAGCTCAGCAGGCAATGGAGGTGAGATTGGTACCGGCAGCCAGATGTCAGGGCCCAAGATCTTAGTCTTATCTCTGTACTGCACCTCCATCCCCTTCACCAATTAGGTGACACTCTGGTTCTTCCTATGGCCATACCATGAGGACCAACTCAACAATCTCGGACCCTTGCCAGAAATTTTTGTTTGTTTCATGCTTCAGGGCCTCTTGGTAGTTAAGACTGCTCGCACGTGAAGTTTTCAGCATTTTAGAAACCAAAGGCCTGACAGTGAACGCCAGAGTGGACTCAGCCCCATATTTTGATCTCGAGCAAGCAATCATAGCACACTGGAATCATAGAGCGGCATTAAAAACTATTTGAATCTCTCTGTAACATTCAGTAAAGAGTCGTTCAGACTGTATTTGAACACTTTTCATGACCTGTAATATACAATGGAGCCTCTATATTTTTCGATGGCTCTGATTAATTAAAAAAGTCCTTACTTGCAGAGTGTTAAGCTCTGTCACTCTACAAGCTCCACTTGAAGAGTTTTGATCTCTCTTGACAACACAGCTTTGCAAGTACCCTAGCGCAGCTGTCACATCAGCCTTTCCCTGATGTTGTTGTGAGGAGCACAGGTATTTTCCAAGGTAGCAAAATCTCAAACATGGCAGAGTGGATGGACAGAACTCAGATTTTTTTAATTGGGGAAGACCCACATAGAAGAAGTTTTCTTCATGGTTCAGAGCACAAGTTTTAAAATTAGACCAATCTGAATTCAAGTCCTACTTGAGACAATTTACTAGCTCTGTGGCCTTAAGCAGGTTGTTTAGTCAAATGGGAATGTTAGTACCTACCAGACAGCAGTGTTGTGAGGATTCGGTCCACTATGGCTTGTAGGTACTTGCCTTAGTCACAAAGGAGATGTTCAGCAAATGAGATTGATCGAGTGTATCGTGAATGTGATTAATTTTATTTGCACACAATGTTATGAAAATGTCTCAGTAATTCTCATCAAAAGATCATTCTATTTCATCCCAAAAGATCAATTTCTGAGTTATGCAACAACCTGTCAATCCACCGAAAAAACAGAGGTAGATAGCATGTGGAGTCTGAAGACATGAATTCAAGATCTTGTTCCACCCATTATTCTGTGATTTTGAGTAAATTGTCTGACTCTTGGTTTCTTACACTTATAAAATGCACTCACATAGCAAAAATGCCCACCATGAAGTAGTATGGAGCAATTAGAAGCAACCAATTAGAATACAGAGCAATGTGGATGGATCTGAAAACATAGTTTTGAAAGAAATAAGTGATCAGCAGGATGAGAAGTATAACAATGTCATTTATGTGAAATCAAAACAATCACACACAATATATTATCACACCCATGTAAATTACAGAAATCCAAAGTATTGCAATGATTGCCTATGAGAGGAAGAGAATGCAAGCAAGCTGGAAGACTTAAAGGGATAAAACAAAAGACAAGAGGGACCTCAACAAAAAAATAAATGAACAAACAAATAAATAAAATAGGAAAATGATGCTTCCCTACCTTTCTTACATGATTATTCTAATGATCTGATGAGATTATGCATAGAAAAACAAAAATTAATTTACTGTTTCCATTATGATCTCCCTATTAGACAAATGAACTGAGCAGAGGTAAAAATTCCCCATCCCTCTGCAGCAGGAAGAACATCTCCAGGCAGGGCCTGGGAAGCTTGCCTTGCTTCAGAGAAGCTGGTGGTGAGATGACATCAGAGTCTTCATGAAGGAGGAGCAGTCTCCCCCTCGCTTCTGGAGACACCACTCTTTGGCACAGCCAGAAGCAGAAGCAGCCTTCTTCCCATGGATTCGCTGCGAATGGTCCACTCGGGCCCTCGGAAGAAGAGGCCCAGGCAGACAGGAGCCTCGATGGCTCCCCCTCTTCATGACATCAAGTTCCGAGATTTGATCCTCTTCATTTTGGAGAAGAAAATGGGAACCACCCGGAGAGCCTTCCTCATGGAGCTGGCTCGAAGGAAAGGATTCAGGGTTGAGGAAGAGCTCAGGTAGGACACCGCTGGTTCCATTTGTGAATTGGTTTTGTGAACAGCTTCCCTGAAACCTGAGGAGCCTGTGTTTTCTCCCACGTAGAGAAGACGCCGTGTTCCCACTGGGAGAACAGGTTTGAAATCGAGGAACAAATCTGAGCCAATTTCTATGGGAAAGAAGCAAGTGGGGACTGAATACAATTATACAGAAACTAGTTAGCATTCAAAGATGAGGTAAAAAAAAAAGTTTGCCTTTCATTCACTTTTATGAGGTGAGGTATCTAAGGATGATAAACAGAGACCTAGTTGGCAAATTCAATGCTGAAACCACTCGATTTCATTCTTGACCAACTTGAACAAAATACCACTGAGTTCTATCAAAAATTTTTCAGCTACTTGGAAGAAGAAAGAATGCTTCAGTTGCTTGGCTCTTAAGCTAAACATCTGGCTGTGCTGAGGCGACCAGTGTCTGTGACAGGCTAGGATGAGTGACGGTAGCTGGCTCACTGTAGGCACCCAATGTGGCCTTGCTCTTGCTTTTTCCAAAAATTAGTCTGAGTGGAGATTGTAGAGAGAAGGATGCTAGTTAACGATTCAAGGACTATTCTGTCCCAGGGTGGCAGCTACCAGGCTGAGAGTGATAAGGTCCCTCGGGGAAACCCAGACAAGAAGGCAAGTGCAGCGCCCACTGGGGCTGCCTCGGCTGGTTCACTCAACACCCACCCACACCCCAGCAATTAGCCTGTGGCTTTTACTAACTGTTATGGCCGCTCTTCATTGGTCTCAAATAGAGAGAAGAGAAAACAAAACAAAATGCAGAAACAAATGGCATTGCAAGCTTGACATAAATAGTTCCAAACTGAGCAGGCAGGGGGCTTGCGGCGAATGAAGGATGGTGGTCAGGGCACCTGGCTGGCCGCGGTGGTCAAGCAACAGGTCCCATGGCATTTGTTTTCTTCAGGAAAAACTGTAAGAATTCTATGTGAAATTAAATTTGTATTTAAAAAATCGTCTTTATATTTAAAAATAAAGCTGACAAGCTTTCCCTGCTGAAAAAATGCCAGCTTCAAATTGCTTGAGAGACATATGTCAAAAGTCAATAATCAGACATGACCATTTTCACAAGAGCCATAATTCATATGAAAAGGCAAAGTCACAGAAACATTTTATTTTTTATACCAAAGTGCCACATTCAGAAATTCCTGAGTCTCCTGTGACCTCTCTCCCATCTGATGTCTCTTTATATGGTCTCCTTTGCCCCCTCTGCCTCTTCTCTTTAACCCCTATCTCATTTGTGATGTTAAACCCAAAATTCCATTAGATTTCATCTAATTGTTAAGTCTGCCTAATTTTATAGACTTACATAAAATGTTAACATTAAGAGGGGCAAGATGACATAGATGAAGAGGCCAAAAATCAGAAATTTAAAAAAAAAAATGGAAAGAAACAGAAATTAAAAGCCTTAGCAAACAGAACTGCTTTTTTTTTTTTTTTTTTTTTTTTTTGCGGTGAAGAAGTTTGGAAAGGGCCAGGCAGGAAGGTGGGAGTCAGAAGGCCAAGGAACCACTTACACAGAAAACTCTCTGTAGAACAGTCCATACTGCCAGCAAGGGCTGCCTAGTTTAGCTACAGACACAGCTACCAGTGTGCACTTGGGGGCTGAAGCAGGAACTGGGAGAGGTGATGGCAGGCAAGTTTCTTCCTTTGGCAAGAGAGCCCCAGGGGCAGCTCTGTGCCCCAGATGCCTGCGGCCAGGGACCAACCCCAGCTGCTCAAGTGACAGAGGAACCTGGTGCGTGGGGAGCAAGCTGCTGCTGTGCACGTGACGGCGGCAAAGTTCCCAGGCTGGCAGCTCAGCAGACACATTAAATACAAATGTGTTCTCTGGCATGGAAATAAACCACAGGAAGTAGGAGTCCTAGCTCTCAAACGGAATTTTTGTACTTAAACGTATAGACTTTAATTGGAAAGGACAATAGAAATCATTGTAAGGGGAAATCTCTAGACAAGAAATCTGGAGACCTCAAATTCTGGCTCTGACCCTTCCCAGACGTATCATGTGGGACAAGACCCACCCCCCACTCCTCGCTGACCTTGGTTTCCAGATAAATGGTTTGATCTGTCTGCTGTGATCACCAAATGTGATGATAGATGCCAATGTGCTTTGATAAATTAAAAGTTATGCAAATGTAAAATGTGAATGTTTTCTCGTTAATTAACTGGATCCACTGACCTTTACAGCAAACCCCCAAGGAGAGGGTACTGTCTCCATAATACAAATAAACTAGGTCAATAATATAAACAAATAGAACAAAGACAGGAAGGAAACCCATCAAAATGTTGTAAGTGGTTATTGTTTTCTGGGGGGAGCAGTAGAAAGCAATTATAGCTGCTTCTATTCTCTGTGTTTTCCAAATATTTTACATTATGCATATATTTTAGAAATGAAAATGAAAGCTGATTTTTTTAAAACAAGGGATGCTTCTCAATAGTAAAACCTAGCTATAACTGTCCTGTCTAGCAAATAGGATTCAGAGAAAGAGGAGCTAAGGGGGGTGGAGGAGTGGGGTATGTTCTGAAAATAGACAGTGATCTTCATAGTTCCTAGCACATTCTTTGGCTTCCAGGAGGATTAAATTTGAGGAAAAGTCTGATTCTTGCTTTACCTGGGCCTGGTCACACAGTTTAGAAATGATGTACCTGGGCGCACTGACCTGTCTGGAGCCACTTTACCCTCCAGCATGTGTGCCCCGTATCCTTACCTGGGGAAGCAGAAAGTGTTGTGGCTGGGAAGGGTGGTTCCCCAGGGCTATGGACCCCTGAACCCCTTCTTAGAGCAGTTGCTGTGAAATCCTTGCAAGTATAAAGCCCTTCTCTGCCTCTTTGAGATGTAAGTCTTCCAACCAGCCCAAACTGTCTTCTCAACGACCAGAGAGTCAGCTCTTTGAAAGGCAAACATCCAGGGAAAGAACTCTGTCCTGTTCTCTGTGGGAAGGGAAGGGCTCTAACTAGCACCTCCACCTCCTGTCAGAAGGACTCAAGAAATTTGTTTCTCCTCTGAACAAGCACCAATTAGCAAATCCAAGGGGTCTGGTCACGTGGGCCAACTCCCCTTAATGCCCCTAATGCCTTTCCTTTAACACATTAGAAAAAGATATATTTTCTTATTTACGCTATTACAGTTGTCCCAACTTTTCCCTTTGCCCCCTTCTTCCCAGCCCGCCCCACTCCCTCAGGCAGTCCCACGCCACTGTCCATGTCCATGGGGCACACGTATTTGTTCTTTGGCTAATACTTTCACCTTCTTTTCACTAGTCCCCACATGCCCCCTCCCCTCTGACAGCTGTCAGTCAGTTCCATATTTCTATGCCTCTGATTCTACTTTGCTCATTAGTTTATTTTGTTCATTAGATTCCACTTATAAATGAGATCATATGATATTTGTCTTTCTCTGACTGGTTTATTTCACTTCGCATAATAGTTTCCAGGTCCATCCATGCTGTTACAAAGGGTAAGCATTCCATTTTTACTACTGTGTAGTATTCTATTGCATCCACTCCTCTACTGATGAGCACTTGGGCTGTCTCCAGATCGTGGCTATTGTAAATAACGCTGCTATGAAATAGGGGTGCATGCATTCTCTTGAATTGGTGTTTTGGGATTCTTAGGATATATTCCCAGAACACAGCCCAGCCTTTAAAAGGTCTCCTGCCTTGTGTTTCCTTGAAATTGAACTCTAATCATGCTGGACCCTCTTCCCTATTATAATAGTTATTACTAAATAAAATCTATCCTTACAGCTTTAACTAGTGTCCAGCTTTGTTTATCTTTGGCAATGTCCCATCGCTTCAAATTCATGGTGTCTGAAATCAAAATATTAAAAGTTATTGTTTGCAAAATAAACTGAACACCAGATGAAAAAGATACCACCAGCTCTAGAACATGTGATGTTGAACTAGTCCACCTCTGGGCCCCTTCCAGGTCCAATGTCCAAACACATTTTCACTGGTTCCTCTCTCTATTTTTTTTCTCACTTTTCCCCCCTGACCTTGAACCGTTTTCTCCCCATACCTCTCTCTAAGACCTAAGAGCCCCAGACACCCACTTAGGGGACAGAACGTCCTCCCCGAAGCACAGTGTGATCCATGGCCTCGCACCTGGCTTTGCTCCTCAGCTCACCCAGCCGCCCCTCCCCAGCTCCCGCAGGCCAGGGCACCATCAGGGCTGGTGAGCGCCGCACCCCCAGGCCTCTGCCAGTTGTCTTACACACAGTAGGGCTTCAGGAAATATTTGCTCCACGGAATGATTTATCTGGTGAGTGTGGCACCAGCCAGGGGAACTTGTAATTTTTAATTTTTGTAATTAAAATATTTTTCTATAATGCACCAGTATTACTTTTGTAACCAGCAACATGATGAAGACTTTATTTTTATATATTCAAGAGCATGCACTGTAAATTTTAGCCTTGCTCTGGTCCAAATACTTTGTGTTTCAAAATTTATGGAATTTAAATTAATGGAAATGCTCATAATACCATTTAAGATAGGCCAAAAAAATGAAGGCAAACCTTCCCAATCTTAAGTCTATTAGGGCAGGAAATAGAAACCTGTCTTTACTGCTTCAATTTTTTTCTGTTTTAGGGATTCTTAAATGGATCGGTTGCTAAGGGAAATTGGCAGGGAGGGTTTTTAAACTGTAAACTGCTCAGCTTAGCTGTAGATTAGTATTTAAAGTCATTGCTTACAAAATAAGCCTTACATCACATGGGAAGAATCAGCAATGACCTTTCCAGGGAAAGAAAACCATTTTCAAGGCAAAGATAAAAGTAGGCGAGCACCCATGAAAACTGGAGAAGTTGAACTGGGGTCAACCTGTCTCCAAGCAAAAAGGATGCTGCCTCTTTCTTCATGGGGAGTTTTTCTAATAACACTGAGAGGCGGCACTAGCCAGGAAAAAAATGACAGGACCCAGGTATCAGAGAAAATAATTCAGAACTAAGATTGATGAGTTAATTCTATACCTCAGAGCTTTCCAGACATCTGAGTGCCACATTTAGGGTTCTTATGTCTTTTACTGCATGTGTTATATACTTAATGTATTTCTTTTAATTGTTCCTAAACTGAGTTCTTAAAAATAATTTATCTTAAGGAATAATATAAAAGCTATGAAACCCATTAAAACCATATTTGATAGGCATAAGATAAAAATGTGGATATAAATAAACACATATGCTTTTTAAATGTTTGATTGTGTGCCTGATAAAAGTATCTGATGTACTTGCAGAGAAATGAATGCCACGTTGGGAAATATTGCTGTAATTAAGCCCAGCATCCAGTGTGGGGCAGTTAAAGAAAGATCTTGCTTTACAGCAGTGTTGCTCAAAGTTGCCTTCTAGGGCTGTGAGTGGGTTTTAAAATATGGGTGCTCCCACGGAGAAGCAGCTGGGTCTATTTTCCCTTTCATTGCATCTCAGAAGGCGTGTGACTGCTTCAACCAACAGAGTAACACTATGTGACTTTTGAGGCTGGGTCATAAAAGGCCCTGTGGCTTCTGCGGGTCCCTGGATCTCAGAACCTCATGTAAGGAGTCTGAGTCCCATCTGAGACAGGCCACGCAAAGGTGTTCAGGTTGATAGACGCACTGAAACCCCGCCTCCCAGCCATCTTCACCCAGGTCTCAGACGTGCAGGGCCATCTGGAACATCAGCACCTCCCTCTGGACCACACCAACAGAGGGATCACCAGCCAAGCTGCCTGAATTCCTGACCCACACACTTGCAGATATAGTAAAATTATTACTTTTTTTTAAGCCATTACATTTTGGGGCTATTGGATGTACAAATAGATAACTAGGACTGACTATGTCAGAATCACCAAGGGAATTTGTCAAAATGCATGTTCCTGGGGTCTCAGTAAGATTTACTGAATCTGAATCCCTGGTACCAGGGCCCAGGAGTCTGCATTTGAACCCAGCCTCAGTGCATTTATTCATTCTACCAATGGTCTTCCTATTGGCCATTACTATGAATCTGGCAGTGTGCTCCAGGGCACCAGGTATGATTATAATCCAGATTGTAACCATGCAGATTAGATCATTGTCCCTGCCCTTGGGGACACCAATGAGGACAAGGAGTGCATTTCAGTTCAGCGCTGGATTCAGGAGAAGACCCTGCATGTTTGTTCTGTGGGAAGTTAAGGGACAAGTTCTATTTCAGAATTGCTTTAATTGGTTCAAGACATCCCAAACCTAGTCCAAGATATTAATTAGTCAAGGCTAAGAAAGTAGGTGTATTTAAGAAATCAAATCCACTGATACTTCAGGAACAGCCATCTCAGCAGTGCCTTGGGGTCTTTGAAGGTTGGGGTTGACTGTGTAAGCCTGTCTACCTTTTATTATAAGAAGAAAGCCTAGGCCCTGGCCACATGACTCAGCTGGTTGGAGCATAGTCCCGTGCTCTGAAAGGTCACTAGTTAGATTCCTGGTTGCGTGTACGATCCCCAGTTGGGGTGTCCCTGGGAGGCAACCTATCCTCTCTCACGTCAATGTTTCTCTCTCTCCCTCTCCCTCCTCTCTCCCCAAAAATCAATGGAAACATGTCATTGGGTGAGAATTAAAAAGAAGGAGAGGAATGAGGGAAAGAAAGAGCCCAGGCCTCTGAGGGCAAGGCAGATGCTACCTCAGCCCCAGCCCCAGGTTTTTGGTGTTTTTTTTCTTTTTGACCTTAAAAATGACACTCATGTATGTTATTTCTCCTAAGTAGAAATATGATGATAGATCGTTCATGACAGAAAACACAAAAAAATACCAAAACAAACAAAACCTCACTCAGGGGTCTAACCACAGTCTAGAAGAACGTTAAGAGATTGCTTGAGTCATGCACACCTGGCTTTGAATCCTGGCTTCATGTAACCTCCGCGAGCTTTGGTTTTCTCATCTAAATTTATATTGCTCACCTCCTAAGAATATACAGCTGTATCTGCTGGCTCCCTATCCACAGATTCAACCCATCAGAAATGGAAAATAACTTTAAAATTCCAGAAAGTTGATTCCTAAACAATACAGTATAACAATTATTTACATAGCATTTACCTTGTATTAGGTGCTACAAGTAACCTAAAGATTAATATATGGGAGGATGTACGTAGGTTATATGTAAATATGCCATTTTATATAAGGCACTAGAGCACCTGAGGACTGGTGTCTATGGGGTCCTGGCACCTACTCCCTGTGGATACCAAGTGACAACTGTACACATGTGGGTGCATATATGTGTGTAACTGTTATTGTTTTTTCTAACAGCCTGTTGTATTTCTCTTTAGCCTTTTTCTTTGCATATGCCCGTGTGTCTTACCCTTTCCCTGACTTTCCCAGGCACACCGGGTGTCTCTGTTAGAGGCAGGGCTGTGTTCAGAGATACGCCAGGTGAGGAGGTAGTGGCAGTGGAGCAGGCATGGCGAGAGCAGATGTTGAGGGGCCTGAATTTGGAAGACGAGCCCCAGGGCTCCTTCGCAGCAAACCGGCCTCCCTCCCCGGTTTAGGTGAAGCCCTGGGCTCAGCGAGCCTGGCTGCCTCCCTGTGGCTTCTCCATCTTGGTGTGTAGCTATGGCAACTGTTCTTTCAGAGTTTCTGGGACGATTATACATGTCTTGCAGTCTTATTGTAGCTCAGACGATATTGGACATAAAATACCAAAACATAAATTCATTGTGGTAGAAGCAGAGACAGTGGGCTAATGGCATTATTAATAAGTATTATGGTATCTCTATTGCTGATCTTTGGAGGGAAACGGGGTTTTTAATAATTATGATACTCATCCAGGTGTTGTTCCTTCTGCAGGAAGGAGCGGCTGTCTCCACAGCCATGGAGTAGGCACAAAGTCACAGAAGGGCAGCTCAACTTTGTCCAGCATACAAGCTTTGGATTCAAATAGAACTAGGATCAAAGCCCTGCTCCTCTGGTCACTAGTCGGGTGGATTTTTACATCTCCAAAGACCTCTTTTCTCATGTTTAGATGGGTGTGATAATACCTGTCTCATAGAGGTGTTGACAATAAAATAGGTAATGTATGGAATGGGCTTACAATAGCATCCGGCACATAGTAATTTTCCGATATTATTAACATTTTCAGTATTGGAGTACTTACAGCAGGGAGAAAACCAGCAAATAGACAAAGAGCTGCCACAACACAGCACTAAGAAATTGTTAGCAGAATACACTAGAGGCAGTGGCTCTCCCTCCCCTCTGAGGTTTAGATGAAACCCTAACAATTATAATAATAATAGGTATTATATTAAATATTATTATGTTACATCAAATGTTATTTAATGTAATATAGTATTTATTATAATAATAAAGGGCAGAAACAAAAACTGGATATGTAGCTCTATTAATCCTTTTGTTGTCATCTTAAAGTCTTCACACGAACAACCTTTCAAGAAGTTTATTATAAATAAATGTTGGAATTATGTGGGCCTAAAATAGGAAAGCCATCTCCCCTCAACGTTCATAAAGTGTTGTTTTACCACAGCTTACCTGTGGTGGGGCCTGTGGCACGTTGCCATCCAGATGGTCTCAGCTCTGACACCAGCCCCCACCTCTCTGCCAGTGCCGGCCTCAGATTCCAACTGTCAGCCGAAAGGTCGCACTGGTTCTATTCCCTGTCAGAGCAGACAATTGGGTTGCGGGTTAGGTCGCCACTCAGGGTGCATAGGAGAGGCAACTGATCGATGTTTCTCTCTCACGTTGATGTGTCTCTCCCTCTCTTTCTCTCTCCCTTCCCCGCTCTAAAAAATAAATAAATAAATAAAATCTTTTTAAAAAATACTGGAAATAACATACATGGCCCAGGAAAGATCATCAAAAAGGATAAATACTGTTTACTAGTTGTGTGACCTTCAGGATGTCACGTAACCTCTCTGTTCTTCAGTTTTCTCATTTTGGGTATGGATGACATACCATTTACTTGAGGAGCTATACATGAATATTAAATGAGATGATGTGTGTAAAGTTCTTGGACAGTGCGGAAACATGGTATGTGCTCAGTAGTTATTAGGGAAAATATCCTGGCCCATCTTACATGGCAGAAAAACATGTCAAGCAATATTTCCTACAGGCTGGTCACCACCTATTAATGGGCTATGTGATCAATGTAGTGGAAAGTTACAAGCATATCCACTTGTATATCTATTTCTATTTTGGGTCATAATATAAAATCTATTTCTCACGTGGCTCACAGCGAATCTGAAAGGCACTGGATTAAAACCCTCTACAAATAAAAATGAAATGGCACGCCAAAGACATAAGCAGAGTGCGAGGTGCTACGTCAGAAACAATTTCATCTTCCACATTCTCTGGACCTTGACTTTTCATTGACACCACAATCTTGCTAATGTTTTCTTAATTTTTCTTGCACCTGCCACGTAACATAGACCGCAGTTGCTCCACTAATTGAAATAGAGAGAATTCCTCTGTACAGTGGCCTAACTTCTCCCTGCCTGTGGTCAGGTGTAGTATGTGTCTTGCTCCATCATATGGGATGCTCTGAACACCTTGGGGAAAGAGGAGAGCTTCTGATTCTGAAAGCCCCATCAGCTGGTAATTTTGTCTTGCATTCTGCAGTGATTCCGTCACCCACATTGTGGCAGAAAACAACTCTGGTTCAGAGGTCCTGGAGTGGCTTCAGGTACAGAATGTAAAAGCCAGCCCACACCTAGAACTCGTCGATGTCTCCTGGCTCATAGAATGTATGAGAGCAGGGAAACCAGTGGAGATGACAGGAAAACACCAGCTTGTCGTAAGTGGCATGGTTGTGATTTCCATTACTCTTTGCTTGATGGTTACGGACATCGGCTACAGAATCAACAGACCTGGGTTCTCTGCCCACTCCTTGCATGACCTTGGGCAAGTCAGCTTTTCTGAGCTTCAGTTTCCTTCTCTATAATATGAGATAACAATAGTGCCTACGTTATAGGATGGTTTTGAGGGTTAAAATAATATAGAAAGGCACTTAACACAAAGTCTGACCAATGCATAGTGAGCACTTAAGAAACAGTAGCTATCTTATGATGAGGTCTATACACAAATACTTCAAAATATTGACACCTTCATATTTCTGGCAACCAGAGAAGTAGAGGGTTCCTATTTTTTTTCCTACTATAACCATTCATTAAAAAAAATTCAGGCAGTTAAGATCTTAATTCAAAACCCTTCACCAATGTGCTAGAACCCTCAGGAAGAAGGTTCAGACCGTAACTACCTAAATTCATGGGAAAGGAAAATGGTATTTAATCAATGGTCCTTTCTGTGGAGGATTTTTTCTGATTGCAAAAATAACACATGTTAATTATAGCAGATTCAAATATTAGAGATTCATATAACATGAAACTGGACTCTCCTGTAATTTTATCCTCTTTCCAAAGATAATGGTCACCAAGCTGCCCCCAATTTTTCTTCAAATGTATCTATTATTATTACCACTGATGGTTATTAAAAATGGATGCTTCTGTATTTGTTTAGGTGAGCAAAGGCTTTTCAGATAGCCCCAACCCAGAGCCCCGGGAGACCCCACCACTTGATGTAAAGATCTCTCCGTATGCGTGTCAGAGAAGAACCACTTTAAACAACTGTAACCACAGATTCACGGTAATGGGGCTTCATAAGACCAGAGCGAATGAAGGGCTTGCAACTCCTTTCTATGGATCTACAAATTAGGAATTTTTCTGAAAAGCTAGGAGAGTTTTCCCCACACTCACCCACCCACCCCCAAAGCCTGATCTCTGTTTTTTCTTTCTGTCAAGACTGGGTCTGTTTCTCTCGTGGAAATGGACCATATATTTGGATTATATTCTTTAGGGATGGTAGGTTACTATTTATTGAGAGTTGTCATTATTGGGCAGAACACTTGTCAAAGGCAAATATTCTGAAAAATCAAATACTGCAATTAGTCCAAAACATAGCAAGAGCAAATTACATAGAAATAGCAATAATGCAGAAACAGTTTTTGCTGGGAAACCAAAAGACTGAGAGACAACAGACCTCGCTTCTCTTTTGGGGAAGTCACTTCCTCTCTCGGGGCTTCGGTTTCTCTTCTGCTCAATTAGAAATTAGCTAGATTACCTCTAAAGTTCCACCCAGCCCTGAAGTTGGGCAGCTGCATTTCAAATGAGTCTAACAAGCCCACCACTGCTTATCCCCCAGTGCAGAGTCAGTCATCAAGTGGATAAAACATGCTATGTATACTGAATACAACCTTCTCATCTCCAGCTTTCTAGCCCCACATGTGCAAGAAGACCAGGAATTTGCAGCTAGTGGGCAACATGAGCACAATGCCACACAGCTGCAGCTACTTCCTCCTCAGCTAGAAGTGCAAACATGCCCTACCTTAAATAACCCCCGCCTTGGGTCTGTGCCACCTGATTACACCCGTCACTCAACAAGCCTGTTAAGTGCTGACTGTGTGGGTTTTTGTTGCTGTCATTGTTGTTATTGTTTTATGTACAAGCTAAGAGATGGGGATACCCAGTGATCAAGGCAGAATCCTGGCCCCAGGCTGGTGGGAGGGTCAGCAAGCAAAGAGGAAAGGATCGGCAATGCTGAGTGATGACATACAATAGCATGCAGTGAGCATGAGATCACACTTTAGTTAAGTCATTTATGCATATCTAATGGCAGTGATCTCAAAGTTTCCTTACAAAGCACTCTGTGGCCTGTCTTTTCAATTCAACTGCACTTGCCTAGCAAGGGAGGGATGCAAAGGTACTGGAGACCCAATCCTGACCTTCAAGGAAAAGGTGAAGCAGCGTGCCAATACTTAAAGGAGAGCAAGAGACACTTGCAAAGGACCACTAGCTCAGGGGCCAGGAAATAGACTGTGTTTTACTCACTGGGTTTTATTCTTCAGGATGCCTTTGATGTACTGGCTGAAAACTATGAGTTTAGAGAAAATGAAGGCTCCTGTGTGGTATTTATGAGAGCAGCTTCGGTACTTAAATCTCTGCCATTCACAATCATCAGTATGAAGGACCTAGAAGGACTTCCCTGCTTGGGAGACAAGGTGAAGAATATCATAGAGGTAAGGGTGACATGTGATTTGTCATGCCTCCTAATAGGAAGGTAGGTGGGCATGTAGGGATAGAGAGTGAAAGAGAGAGAGAGAGAATAGGTTTTTCTGTCAATTATGTAGATGTATTCATGACTTATTTTACTTTCTCTTGATAGATTAGATAGAAATAGAAAGATGATGGATGATGGATGAATTGATAAATAGATATAGATAGATAAGATAGAGAGATGATAAATGAATGTAATCCATATCCAATATTATGACAGCTGGAGTTACAGCGGACTAGCTAAGTGGAAAAAGAACTCTCCTGCATTATTATTAATCACAGTGAAGGACTCAGGTGACCTATAATCTCAACAGCAGGGGGTGGTCTGGCTTCAGACACAGGATGGGTGAAGGGCCCCAGTTCCATCCGGGAATGTCACCCTCCAGAATGGTGGTGGGTGTAAGAGGCAGTGGAGCTGATTCTGTATTTCTGCATATATGTTTCAAGTAGAGAGCCAAGGGTGGGTGTTTATTTATTTACTGATGTTGAAGGATTCCCCAGCAAAGCAAGTTGGTCAACCAGGAGTATGTTTCAGCATAGTCAAGTACAAGATCACTTAATCAAGAAAAACAATCCTAACCCTATGTAGAGAGTTAGCCAGATAGCATAACTCTGAGCCAGACATCACAAGGCCTTGAAATTTGGATTGGCTTTTCAATGAGTCCAAAATTAATTCACTCAGATTAAAAGTCTTTTTTGTTCCAGCAGGTTCATATTCATTGAGAAAATTATCACAAATATTTAGACACACTTTGGTCAATAAAGATTCTGGTTTGGTGTTCTGGTTCTGTAGATTTGGACCCAAATCATTCGGCACCTTTGTTCCTGAGGATTACAAAGTAATCCTTGGAAATATAATGATCTGGGATTTTCAAAATTATGGGGAAATGTCTTGTTTTCTCCAGATAAGCTAGAGAAACATCGTCCACACAATGGATGTCCATTTTATGAAAAGCCAAGCTATTACATCTATGAATGTATCTTGGACTATGACTGTCCAACCTCACTAATTTAAAATATTTTCCAACTTCTGTCTCTGTAGGAAATTATTGAAGATGGAGAAAGTTCTGAAGTTAAAGCTGTGTTAAATGATGAACGATATCAGTCCTTCAAAGTAAGAGATTTTACATATATTTATTGAAAATGGTTTTTCAGTTAATCTCATTACTTATTCTAGGTGGCAGTATTAGTCAGTTTGGACTGCCCTCACAGGATGCCATGGGCCACTCAAGTAACATATATTTCTTTTCTCACAGCTCTGGAGACTGGGATTCTGAGATCAGGGTGCCAGCATGGTTGGGTTCTGGGGAGGGCTCTCTTCCTGGCTTGCAGGTGGAGTCCTTCTCAATGTGTCCTCATATGACAGAGAGAGAGAACAGCTCTCTGGTGTCTCTTCTAATCCCATCATTATAGCTCCATCCTCAGGATTTCATCTAAAGCTAATTACCTACCAAAGGCCCCATCTTCAAATATCATCACAATAGGGGGTAGGACTTCAGCATATTAATTGGGTAGGGGTGGGGAGTAATTCATTCCATAGCAGTGATCTAGGGAGCAGATGCCTGAATAAGTATGGGTGCTGGAGCTTATTGCCTTACTATGATGAAATACAAGTTACCTTACCTTCCAGGATCTCACACGAAGTGCAGACAGATGAGGTTGGAGTCTGGGCTCTGCCACTTACCAGCTGTATGATGGTGGAGAATTCATACAACCTATATGCAAACCCCTCTTTAGATGGTGAAGATAAATATGCAAAGCATGCATGTGTGTAAGGGACCTTTGGCCAAGAGAAGTGTCCAATAGGGGTAGCTGCTGTCAATGTTGAAAGTGCGGGCCATTCCATGATCAAATTACAGAGATGTCCTGTGCAGATGCCAGAACCTGCCTCCTCATGTCTGTTTCATTTATCAAGAAAAGACTCTCCTGAAACAAATATGTCTCTAAAAAATTACTATCACCCACCCACCTGTTACATTCAGGAGAAACAAGGGTCAGAGATTTGTTTACACTTTTTCTTAATCCTTTGACCTTGAAAAGTATCACTTCATTGTCATGGTTATTTTAGGACTGAAAGCGTGCCTTTACTTCCATTTCAGCTTTTTACTTCTGTATTTGGAGTGGGATTGAAGACATCTGAGAAATGGTTCAGGATGGGTTTCAGAACCCTGAGTAAAATAAGGTCAGACAAAACCCTGAAGTTCACACGAATGCAGAAAGCAGGTAAATTGTGTCTTCTAAAAATCTCTGACTGTTCCCATGGGGCAGGCAGGTCCTCACAGAGCTTTAAGTCAGTTGAATTTCAACTCTAATGTCTGTGAGCTGAGTTGCTTGTTTGGGCTCTTTTCATGCTCTGGTTAAAAGCAAATGCTTTTGGAATCAGACAGCCCTGGATCCAAATCCTGGCTTCAGCATTCTCCACCCATGTGATCTTGAGTAAGTCTGTTAAAATCTTTGAACCTAAGTCATTTCATCTATAAAAGCAAGGTAACATTGGTACGTAAGTGGGAAATAAATCAAATAACGCGGGCAAAGTGCTTAGCGTTGTGGCTGGCACAGAGCAAATATGCTCTTTGTAGAGGATGTTGTCATTCCTTTACGTCCAGATGTCAAACCAGGTTGCGCTGTTGATCTGCTTCTTACTGAACTGACCCTTCTACCCTTTGGGTTCTGGTTGGGTAAGGGGTGTGAGTGTGGAGTCAAGAGTAGAAGGTTGACATGGAGGATTGGTAAGTCAAGAACATTTGAAGAAACTAGAGTTGTTGCCTGGCACAGATATGGATCTGTTTTAGAAACTGTAGAACACCAGGATATAGAAGGGAAATAGTGGAAATCCAGACACAGGCTGATCAGCCCAGCTGGCCTCGTTAACCTGAGAAGAGAAGACTGTGTTGACTGAGGCATCCTGAGAGCCTGGTGAGGCCTCCCGGAGGTTGAAAATGGCTGGGTCACTTCAATTCAGGAAGGGTCCTGGTGAACTCTTTTTAAATGAAGAAATGCTAATACGCAGTAAAAACTATATCGTACATGTCTTAAATGTTTACTTTTAACACACAATAGGAATGCAGTTTAATTGGGATTTAAAAGGGCATCACATCCAATTGTGAGCCCTATGGATCCTGAGTTACAAAGGATGATGAAGGGATCAACATTTTAAATATGAAAGTAAGGGGATCTTCTACAAGAAAAGACTAGAAATAAAAAGAAAACAGCCATCCTCTGTTTCGGTGATGAAAAGAAACAAGCAACAGGAGAGGAAACAAATCATATCTTGGTGGTTCACATCAATGCTGATATAGACAACCCCTACTCTTCTCTCATCGAGTTGCTAACCTCTGAGAGATTGCTAATACGCTTTGTAAGATGCCACATAGGAAATAAAAGAGTCTAAGGGGAAAAAAAGACCAAGTATTTATATTCTGGGCTCCTGAAAGTACACATTTAATAAGACTGATGTACATCAACCAGCTTTAGAGATGACATTAAAAAGAAATTTACATAAATATTAAACAGAAGTAATAGGTGTCTTGGAATGATAGTAAGGACTCTTAACATAGAAATTTTGGGGTGTCAGTGTAGTGTTTGACTTAGATAAAAACCCTTATCAGATGACACCAAAGGCTCTCAGGATCCAAATTACTATTCAGCAGCTTTGCAAGCTGGAATTTTTTCTCCCTACCAGGCTCTTCCAGCCCAATGAATGAAGCAGCTATTATTCACTTAATCAGTTAGTGATAGCTGTCAGACTGTTTAATACTCTTGCTTTATGTAAAACTCTAGGAATGACTTTCATGCTTATAGCTGAAAACCCCTGCCTATATGTATTCCTTTAGCAGCATAACAATGAATGGAATTGTCAATGGGAATAGTTTAGAACACTGCAAAGGTAAGCTAAATGAACTCATTAAACATGTTGAAGGTATGCCCCATAGATCCAATGGAAAACCTGATTCAGTTTTATAATTGCACTTGGTTTTATTTCCCTAAGGCTTGAGGATTCACATGCCACATCGGCCTTGAACAGTCAATGTCTGAAATATAATGGCACACATATAACATTACTCAGTGTATTGTTTCTTGTAATAAGTTAACCTCCCCAACCATATCAAAAAGGAAAGCAAGAAAGCTACTAAAGTTGCCTTCCTGGGCATCAACAAATTATTAATACTCATAGTCTCTCCAATTTCATTCCTAATATCCACAAGTGTCCTTATACTGTTGTTAATCATGACTTTTGGTTTATGAACATCCTGAATAAGCCTAGTTTTATGGTTACCAAGTGAGTTGCAGTTTGAATATCAGCCATGATGAAAAATTTTGTATTGATACAAAGGCTAATGGAACACTGCTTTTTTATTTTTTTATATTAATAAATTCTGTATTCAGTTTTTTTAATTGATTTTTTTTTATTGTGGTAAGGGCACTTAACATGAGATCTACCCTCTTAAGTGATCTTTTTCCCTTAGTATCAAAACTTATTTATCCATTTCCTGTTTGTGCACATATGAGTTATTTCCAGTTTTCAGTTATTATGAAAAAAAAGTGTTCTATGAACATTTTGTACCTGTGGATATATGTCCTAATTCCTCTTGTGCATAGACCTAGGAGCGAAATTGCTAAGTCAGAGCATAGATAGCTATTGATTTAGCTCTAGTAGATACTGCCCGATAGTTTTCCAAAGTGGTTGAACCACTTTACACTCCCACTAGCACTGTCTGAGATTTTCAATTGTTCTATATCCTCACCTACACTTGCTATTGTCAACCTTTTCTGTTTTGTCTGTCTTGGTGGTGAGTAGTGCCATTTTATTGTAGTTTTAGTTTGCATTTAGTTTGCATTTCCCTGATGACCTTTTCAAGTGCTTTTAGGCCAATTGCTCTTCCAAGAGGTGCCTGTTGAAGCCTTTTTACCTTTTAAAAGCAGGTTGTTTAGTCTTGTTGATTTGTAGGAGTTAGCTAATGTTCTGGATGTAAGTTCTTGGTCAGATATACGAAATGCAAATATCTTTTCACATTCTGCAGAATGCTTCTTCACTTGCTCAACAATGTCCTCTGATGGGTGTTAAGTTCCTATATTTAATAAAATCCAAATTATTGATCTTTTCATTATAGTTAGTGGGATTTTTTTCACTCTGTTTCAGAGATACTTGTTGACCCTAAGCATCATGAAGAAATTTCCTGTTTTCCTTCAGAAGCCCTAATGGACGTGATGTGGATCATAGACTTTTGCAGTTAGGTCTGTGATCCACATCACATTCCTTAACAAATTTTTAAATGCACAATAGAGTGTTGTTAACTGCAGACACAATGATATAGAGCAGATCTCTAGAACGTATTTGTCTTACGTAACAAACTTTGGACCCATTGAACAGCAACTTCCCTGAAGAATAGTTTTTTAGATCAAACTCCCAATGGACAAAAATGTGCATATTGCAATAAAAAATGTGGCTTAAATTTTTTTTTAATGAGAGGAAGTTTTTGGACTGATATCAAAAACAACAGTATTCCACAAGCATGTAGTTTGGTGTTGGTCACAATAATAGAGGTATCAGTGTGAACATCACCTTCTCTTTGTCCTGCTGTCACATTTATGCAACTGTCCTCGTTTAGAGATAACATGTGATATTTGGATTTGAGAGTTTTGTGACCATGATGTTTAAACCAAATGAATTCCCTGCCTCCACCCACCCACGATCCTGGAGGTAAGAACAAGGACCAATAGATTTGTCCCGTACCTTTCCTGAGGTCCAGTGATGGGTGAAACTGCAAGGAAGTAGACTTAATCTCAACAGAAGCAAGAACTTCCGATGCCCCCCCATTTTTGAAGGGGGTTGAGAAGAATTAAGACCTACTATGTTAGCAAATTTTAAGTATACCACACAGCATTGTTCACTATAGTTGCCATGCTATCTGGTAGACCTCCAGAACTCATCAACCTGCATATCTGAAACTTTGTACCCCATGATGAATATATTCTCTCTCTCTCTCTCCCCCTCTTTTTAGAAATAAATGATAAAGGGTCTTAGGGTTTGCAAATGGAAAACACAACAAGTCAATGTCCATAGTTTTCCAAAGAAGAAAGAAAACCTGAGGGGGTTTTTGGAAGTGAAAAGTACATTCTCGAGAAGGGTCAGTCCCGCAATGTTAGCCTGCTCCGAAATGGAAATCTAGATGACTGGTGGTCTGGATGCATGAACATCCTTTCCTTAGTCCTTCAGGGGGTATCAGAGGGTTATCTGAAACCTTGATGCATACCCAGGCATTGATGCAGGGCTGGAAAATTCAAAAGTTTAGGTTCCCAGACCAGTTAGAACAAGAATAGAATTGTTTCCCCATACCTCAACCTACTTGATTTCTATCTTTTTAAATTCTTGTTTATTTTATGACAGCTGTTCCAATTTTTATCACTTTGCCCTCTTCCGTCCAACCCACCCATGACTCCCACAGTCTATGCCTACACCATTGTCCATGTCCATGGGTCACTGACATGTGATGAACTTCTCTCTGTTTCCTCCAACCCCCAGCCCCTACACTACTTCTAAGAGTTAGACTTTTTCAGTTCCCCATACAAGTGAGATCATGCAATATTGGTCTTTCTGTGTGATTTATTTCATTTAGCATACTCTCCTCATCCATGTTGTTGCAAATGACAAAATGTCCTTCTTTAAAAAGCTGTATAATATTCCATTGTATGCTAATTAGCTTGATTCTGGCAATCATTTCACAATATATGTATATCAAAACACCACATTGGAAATCTTAAATATATGCAGTTTTTATTTGTCAATTATATCTCAGTGTAATTGGGGAAAAAACTGTCTAAACAGACTTTACAGTTAGGCGATGGGTTGCCTCTGGAGATAGCACGGCCTCCCACTATTAGAAAGATCCAAGCAGCGTTTGAATGACTCCATCTTGGGGGTCCTAGATGAGATGGCCATGCCTTGTATTGAAGCGTAATTAGTTGTCCTCAGGATCTCCCCTGCACTTCTGCTTCCCTCTCCTCCAATACTTACTTCGTCCCAAATCTTGGAGATAAGGTTTCCATTTCTGTTACTCCTTCGCTCCACACTGCCCTCCATGGGTCTGCAGGAATAATCGTCATTATAAAACTCTTCATCACAACAATCATGTCTGAGCTTTCATTTATTCATCATGGTCAGCCAAGGAAACAACGAGCCGCACCACCAAAGACATTTTATACCTCAGATGCAGATTTACCCTCTTCCTATTCTTGACTTTAACTTTCTAATTCGCCTGTCACCTTCCAACCCTGAGCCTACCCATCCCAAATCTTCATGCATTGTCTTCTTTAAACAATAGGGTGCAGCTGATTGATCAAGAAGACCGGTTCTTCAATAGGAAGTCAGATTTGAAATGCTTGGTTTCTGCAGGGATACGCAATACTGTCTCTTTCTTAGTCAGGAAATTGTGAGCCTCTCAGTCAAAAAGCAAAAAGCCGTTGTTACCAGAAAAAATTCACAACCAAGAGAGCAGAAGCAACTGGTCTGTGCAGAACAGGCTGGCGCCGTTGTCTGTAGCCACGTTAGCCATATGTGGGGGCTGAGGACTGGTTGTTTCACATGAGACACGTCACTCTCTCCATTGACTGTCCCCTGGCCTCCCAGGATTCCTCTATTATGAAGACCTTGTCAGCTGTGTCACCAAGGCGGAAGCAGAGGCTGTCAGCGTGCTGGTTAAAGAGGCCGTCTGGGCATTTCTTCCCGATGCCTTTGTCACCATGACAGGAGGGTTCCGGAGGTAAAAAATGAGGGTTGCTTTTGCCTCCCCTGCTCTATCACCTTGAGTGGCTCCCTGTGTCCTGAAATTCAGGCTTCTGAGCATGGCACACAAGATCTTTGGCCTCTCTCTGCAGCCTTGTTTCCTACACCCCATGTTTTATTCCAGTGACCCCAAGGGCTCGTCATTCTCTGCACACACAGGGCTGTCTGTTGCCACTTGCACTGCCTTTCTTCAAATCATCACCTGGCTGCTTTCTTCTCATCCTTTAAGAGTCCATTCAGATGCCTTCTCCTCCAGAAAGCCCTCCTTGACTCCCTCCTTCCCAGGTATGGGGTAGGCACCCCTCTTCTGTGCTTGGACAACTGCGAAGTAATTTGTGTGTATGCATCCTTTCCCCACTAAGCTTTTAGAGCTTAGTGCTCAGTGAGAACCAGTGCCTGGTACCTGATGCCAAGTGGACCCTCAGAAATATTGGTTGAGTCAATGAATGAATGAATGAACGAACGCACTCTCCACAGAGACGTGTGCAGTTGTTGGATCCTGAAGCCTCCATCTTCAGGAAGAGATTCTTTCCTCCTCACACCTTCCCCTTACTCCCCTTTGGGCTTTCTTACCGGGTGCTGTTGGCTGCTCTGGCCAGCTGGGTTTGAGGTGAGAGAAGAAGTGGAAAGACAAGATCAGTCCAAGAAAAGGCCCTTCGTCAAGTCATAATTCCAAGAGCCCTATCTTATATTATGTGAATATAGTTCTTGGTTTGCTTGTTGCCATGCTTGTCTCTGTGAATTGGGGGTGGGGTGCATGTCAGAGTGTGCAGAAGAAATAATCTTCTTTGCCATTTTTTATCCACATACACATGATCAAATATACATAGTTTTATTTTTGTGTGTGTGTCCTAAATTTACTTTGCAAGGTATGGAGTTGTGCAACCAAGGATATTTTGTTTTACACATACATATGTGGATTCATTTATAATTCAATAAACATTTCTTGAGGAATTATGGTGAGCTAAGAAGTGTTCTGTGAAGGAAGTATAAAATAGCAAATAAGATTTTTTAAAAAAGGTCCTTTTTTCACGATACATTTTAATAAAAAATAATGCCATGTTTATAAGTGAATCTGAGATGATCTGGGAAAAGGCACACCAAAGTTTTAACAATACATACTTAATCCAAGCCTGAGATGGGTAATTGAGAAAAAGGTAAGGACTATTTTTATAGTTCATACTTTATATTTTTGTATAAAGTCTTTAAATGTTCTAACAGTCAACATATAATAATTTTGTGTTAAAAATTAAACCTTTTAGCCCTGAAAAAAGAAAGGATATTTTATTTTTAAAAAATGTCAGGAGCACTTTGTGTTGCAAACCTTAAGCATAGGCATAAAAACAAAGGTGGCTATTAAAAATTGAGAGCTAAAAATCTAATTAATTTCCATTTTGTACTGTCTTTTAATCAGGGGTAAGAAGATTGGGCATGATGTCGATTTTTTAATTACCAGCCCAGGATCCACAGAAGACGAACAGCAGCAACTTTTACCTAAAGTGGTAAACTTATGGGAAAGGAAGGTAAGAAGAAAAACCAAAACTGGATGTTTGGGCACTTGAGCGTTGCATTGATGCCACTGAGTGTTGCACACTATCTCACAATCACATAGTGACTAATCGCTTCTCAATTATTTGCAACAGCCAACACAATGCCACACGACATGCCATGAGACATACCCACACTGGGTCCTAGAGTCCATGCTATGAACATGTATCTTGTTTATACACCCTTGTCCTATTACCAAAGGAGCCAAGGCGGCTATGTCTCTGTGTTGGACATGCAGAGTCAGTCAACCCCCGAACAAATGAAGAGCATGCTCAGTGAAGACCTGGGAGGTGTGAGCAGAGGCAGAACAAGCATAGGGACTAGACAGGGCTGCAAAGACCGGGATAAAGTCTGTCTAAGAGGTGTCGCTGGCACCTTGAACTCCGTTCTGGTCAATGACCACCTTGACTTTGTGCTGAGATGGGAAGAAGGAAACTAACGAGGGTGAGCTGGCCCAGCAGAAGCCTCAGCTCAGGAGCTCCCACCCCTGAGGGGCCGGGCTTGCCACAGACTGCCTGTAGCCCACTGGAGGGAGCACAGGATGGCCCTGCAGCCAGAGCCACCTGCAAGGCCCTGACTCCCGCCAGGCTCCAGTGAGAGCTCCGCTTGCCAAAGAGACAGAGCCCTGGCCAGGGACCTGGAGGGGGCCGGGGCACAGCTCCATCCTTCCTGAGTGGTCTGGCCTCTGCTGGGGGTGGAGCAAGGTCCCTGCTATGCCAGAGAGAGAAGCCCTCAGATAAAGTGAAAAGGAGAGTTAGGAACAACCAACCCCGAAGCCGGGATCACTGCAAGTGAAGACCCAGCGTGGGAACCAGGTCCCACCTCACCTGTGAGTCCGTCCGTAACCTTCTCCCCCACTCTGAGGAGAGTGGACCCAGGTGGCCAGGGGCCCTGAGAGCGAATGGAATAGACCAAGCCAGGGGAAGGCAGGAGGAGGAAGAGCTGGCGGCACCTGGGCGGGCCGGCCTGCTCTGCTCAGCAGGAGAGATGAAAGGTTTTCACGGATACAGAGCACAAGTCATGGACCCTGCTGGCCGAGGCCTGGTGCAGAGGGGGCTGCCTGGCCCCCCACCCCAGCACCCCTGAAAGGCCGTGGTTTGACCTTGGTTTATAGGTACCACCCTCCCCGCGCTCTGACACTATCCCAGCCCGAGACTGGGATGGGGAGGGGACATGGTGACAAGAAGCATCCCCTCTCCTTGGTCTTTTCTCAGTTTCAAGGCAGTCACACTGCTGGCCACTGAGCAAAGAGACAGGCAGGCACCCGCAGAGACTGACACTGAGCACATGGCATTGAGCCATTTACTGACTGTGTGACCTGGGACGCTTTACTTACTCTTTCCAAGCTTCTCTTTCCTCGTCCATAGAAGAGGGGTCACGAACCTCTCTCGTGGCATTCATGGGGAGCATTAACTGAGAGAATTAGATACAGCACTTGGCACAGTGCCTGATAAATGGCTAATAAATGGCGGCTGTCATCTCGAGCTCTCCTGCACAGGCCGCTGGTGAACTCTGCCAGATGGCCAGGCCCTGTGCCCGGGGAGGGGACCCGGGAGAGAGCAGGCACAGCCCCTCAGCCTCTCTCGTTGACAAACAGGACCTCGGGGGAGGGGGGCGTCGTGGGGCAGTGGGTGTCTCAGCTCTGTCTGCACCCCAGCAGCCCCACGCCTGCCCCCCACACCTCGGCTGTGAAACCAGCGCACCAGCTCTTCACGTTTAACCTCCACCTCATCCTCTCTCCTCATCCTGCCGCTCTTACCCTGAATGGCGCTTTCCAGATCATAACAAGTATAGCCCACGCAGGCACACAGGTGCACCTATCACACAACCTGCTGTATACACACCCAGGGTTTTATACGACCTGCGGGGCATAATGAACAGCCAAAGGGTATTGGTTGGAGCTGCCTATCAGGTGAATCTAAACATGATCCTTGAGGAGACCCCTCAATCAGGGGGTGGGAGAAAGAGGAAGAGAAGCTTGGAAATATTAATCTTTGGGGGACGTCTCCATCCCAAAGGCTCCATTACTCTGAATCTCACTGGCCACCAGCAGTTCAACCCAAAACGGGCAGGGCTGAGGGTAGTTTGGGTTCACACCGGTGAGTGGACCTTGGCACAGGGCCCCTAATTGTTTCCTGTGGCCACTCCCCGAGGCCGTGAATCTGCTGAGAGATCGACAGTGTTAACAATCACTATAGTAAGGGATGTATTCATTTTAAGAAACTGACTAGACTTGGCATAGGGGGCGCTGAATCTCATGAGAAGGGGTTGGGGGGAACTGAAACCACAGAGCAGATAGACTCTAACCATCAAATCGGCCCCAAGCTGGAGCCTCGCCATCCTCCCTGCTCGGTGCGGGAGGCTGGGGCCGAATGCTCGGCAACAGAGCCTCCATCTCTGTGAGGGGGGAGCTGAGAGCCGAGCACACCTCTCCTGCCCTGTCATCTACCTGGAGAGCAGGCTGCTCTGTCCCCTGGCTGAGGGGAGTGAGAGGCAGGGAAATGCCTCCCTTCTTGTCCGGAGTCCCTCAGCTTCCAGGAAAGAAAAGGAATGGGCTGATGTGAAATCCATTCCACCTGTGGGTTTTGATGGGCCAGCCGGAGCCCAAACCATCAAGGGAGTTTTCAAAACAGGAGAGAAGTTACCTAAAGAAAATGGGGGATGGGGAGGACATGGAAGGAATTACTGCAGGAAGTAGAGAAGCTCGGGACAGAGAGTGGGAGGCGACATCAGGGTCGTGTGGGTGTTGACAACTGTGCCCCGTGCAGATGGAACTGCCTGGGTGTGCAGACAGGACCGTGTCATTCAAGGGATGCGTCCCAAACGCCATGCAAAACTCAAAGCAAAGCCCTTCCAAGGAGCACCCATCATCCATTCAAGGCCACGTGTAACTGCCACGTGGTGATGGTGCGGACAGTTGGCAAGTATGAGGAAGCCAGCTTTGTGGATTTAAAAAAAAATGGGGGTGGGGTTGTTATTGCAAATTTGGCTCCAAAGTGAGACTTTTTAATATTTTAATATTAAATTATGTATACTTTTCTAATGTACATAATTTAAACTTACAAAAAATGCTGCTATACCACACTAACTTTCATAAGTTTCATAAAAAAAAGGAACTGTCTTTCCCCAAGCTGGTTATTAGATGTATCAATGGCAAGATTTGTCGCTTCCCCCAAGGCTCTTCCTGATATCAGTGCTGCCCCACCCCACCCCCCACCTTCAAATGGTGGTTCTCTTCTTAATACTTTTCCTTGGGAGGCACTGAAGAGCAAAGGCGAAGAATTCCTGAAGTGTTCCCTTTTTTGAGATCAGCAAAAGGGAAAGTGTCCACTCCTCAAAGCATTCGGTCAAATTGAAACAATGTCTCTTGGGGGTTTTGCAGAAGAAATGTGAATTTCTAATAATAATGAATCAACTGAGTCAATGATGCTCCAAGTGTGGTCCTTGGACCAGCAGCATCAGCATCCCCTGGGAACTTGTTAGAGGTGCACATTCTGCCCCCCTTCCCCCCGCTGAACCACTCTGGAGACAGGGCCCTGCAAACAACTGTAACAAACCTTCCAAATGCTCCTGATGATGGAATTTGAGAACATCGGAACTAAAGAATGCCTGGTAAATCACGCCCCCCAATAACTATGACTGGATTATTTTGAGGTTATTTGTTCTTTTAGTTGCCACTCAGATTCAGCAGTTAATTGCAAGATTCAGCCCCTCTCCCCACCCCAATCTGCCCTGTGCCACAAGGAATTCCATGGAGCAGCTAAACTGGAGAATGACGATCAGAAGTTGGGAGTAGATTCCCTGGCAGCTCCGCCATGAAGTGGCCTTGGCTGGGCCTCCCTAATTGCCGACTTCCTCTGCAGCAGAGGGAGGGTAAGGCACCCACGCTTTAGTTCCTCTCGGGGTGTGGCCAGGCAGCTCACAATGCAAGGACAAAACACACCCACGTTCTGCTCAAATTGGAAAAGCTTTCATTTAGACCATTCATTAAGAGGCTGGTGTAAAATCGTGGACCTTGTCCATCGGGGACTCTTCCTGATGTCTTTGTTTGTTTTTAGGGATTACTTTTATACTATGACCTTGTGGAGTCGACGTTTGAAAAGTTCAAGTTGCCTAGCAGGAAGGTGGATGCTTTAGATCATTTCCAAAAATGCTTTCTGATTTTGAAATTGCACCATCAGAGAGTAGACGGTGGCAAGTACAGCCAGCAGGAAGGAAAGACCTGGAAGGCCATCCGTGTGGACCTGGTCATGTGCCCCTATGAGCGCCGAGCCTTCGCTCTGCTGGGCTGGACTGGCTCCCGGGTAAGACCTACCTGGATCCGTGAGACAGTGGCCCAGAGGACTGACAATGGCAGTGGAGGGGGGAAGCCCTGTGATAGGAGGGGGCAGTGCCTAGAAACTGCTCACTCGGGCATTCCAACTGCATATGGTCAAGAGAAGATTAATTTAGAACAGTTATTCTCAAAGTGTGGTCCCTTGCCCAGCAGCATCAGCCTTACCTGGAAACAGGTTAGACATGTACAGTAAATTCTCCACATTGACGACTTGATAGTAACCTGTTGCATTGATCTCTTCTCCAGCAGTTTGAGAGAGACCTCCGGCGCTATGCCACGCACGAGCGGAAGATGATGCTAGACAACCACGCTTTGTATGACAAGACCAAGGTAGGGATGTCTCCCTGGCATGGGCTACTCTGACCCTCATCCCCAAGGCTGGTCCCCCCAGCACTTTTCCTGAGCTGATGTTAGCGTCCAGTTTTGGTTTCCTTTGCCTGGATTGTTCTGTGCCCACAGATCACAGCCAAGGGCAGCTGGAAAGATCCTAATGAGAACACAGCCCCCGACCTGGCCCAGAATGCACTGAGCTCAGGGGCACTGGGCTCAAAGATGATGAGCTCGTAGGGTCCCCAGAACCAGCTGGGCAGTGAACATTAATTGAGCTTAGTATATCCTTGGTGTTTGCAATGAGTAGCTCCAAAGAAAACCAAGGCGTCCCCCAAGTCACAATCGCCGCTCAAGTACTCCTTGAACGCAGTAGGCAGCAGCACTGTGAGTGACCTCTTAGGTCAGTAATGAGGGTCCCTGCAAGGCGGGGAGCACCCGAGCTGCCCTTTGCTGTGGCTGAGCCGTCAGTGAGGCTCACTCACCAGCATGTCGTTCACTTGGCCCGCTAGCTTTGCGGTGGTCACAGTTCAAGTTCATGCGTCAGCAAAACAGTAAATTACTCTGTCGATTATGAAGAGTTAAATATTCAACTGCTAAATTGACAAGTGCCAAGATCTACCATTCTTAGTGATCAAGGATACTAAACTAAGCTCTGGGGGGACAGAAGTCATAAAATAACTAAAAGTAATAGGCTTTGCCCTCCAGGAGCTTATAGTCTAAATAAGGTGTATTTAATTAAAGCTGTCTCAGTTACAAGTGTCAGACGCCCAATCCAAAATGGCACAGGCACAAAAGAGAAATTTGGCTCATATACTGCAGCATCCAGGCAATATTGACTTCAGGTGTGACTACATCCAGGTGCTCAGGCAGGTTTCCCTCTGGGTCAGATTCATTCTTGGTCAGGGTTTTCCCATGAGCCCCATCTGTCCAGCGTGGCTACCCCAACAAAGAAGAGCCTCTTTCCTGGTAGTTCCAGCAAGAGCCCTAGTTGATGCTCACGGGCCAGACCTGGGCCATGTGCCCATCCTGAACCCATTACTGTGGCTCTGGTTGGTCAGGCTTGGACTGTGTGCCCATTTTCGGAGGTGAGATCAGCCCCACCTGACCCTCATGGACTGAGAGTCGGGGGCTGGGGTTCCCAAAGAAAAATCAAGGTGCCTTTGTCAGAAGAGAGGGCCGTAGATGCTGGCAGGAAGTGGAACATGTGAGTGGAGGCAGATTCATATAACCCCGTTTAGGAATACTTACAAATTGACGTTCAACATTATCGAGTGTCTCCTATGCACCCAACACTATGCGATGGAGGAGAAGTGGTGTTTGGTCCTAAAGAGGTTGTGGGGCGGGAGCCTGGTAGGAGCGAGGGCAGGTGTGGAAGGCCAGGAAGAGAACCGAACACATACAAGTATCCAGATCTTGCTACTCTTCATTACCTGGAGCAGTAATGAGTTTTGGCTTCACATTAGAATTTACTGGAGCTTCCAAACAGATTCATGACAAGAACTCTCCTGAGATTCTGATTTCATTAGACTGGAGTATAGCTCAAGCTCCAATATGTTTTTTAAAGACTTCTTCAGGTGTTTCTAATGAACAACTGTGGTTAAGAACTACAGATCCATGGGAAAAATACTAAGTGCCTTTAGCTGAGTATGCGAGGCTATCACGATTTTACCTTAATTTATTAAGTGCCATACTTTTGGGTGGGAAAATATAAAAATTACAGAAGTCAACTAAGAGGATTTTTAATGCTCAGAAGCAGGGAATTATGTTTTGTCAATAATTCATTTTGACCAGTTTTAACAAGTAAAACGTTCACTATGTTAGCCCTGAGATGCTTAACCAAAATATCTGAATGCACATGTTCCTTGTTATGATTTCAGAGGATATTTCTTGAAGCAGAAAGTGAAGAAGAAATATTTGCCCACCTGGGATTGGATTACATTGATCCATGTGAAAGAAATGCTTAGAAAAATTTGTCAACATTTCTGTTTTACAAATTTCAGGTTAAATAAATATGCTTCATATTGTAGTGGAAGATGCCTCAGGAGAGTTGGGGAGTCTGTAAGTCTCACTGAAATGCACATTGCTTCTAGAAGTAAATAGCTTTGGACACCTGATAAGGCACTGCCTGGTAACGAGTTATGCTGATAGGCCATTTGTGCACCTGTTGCTTGGAATTCCCTGTGCATTTTGCCATAGAAACAGAGTTGTAATTGGTGGTTCCTCTCCAGAGAAGTTCATCAAGCCTGCTGTGCCCACAGTGTAGTTGAAATACTGGACACTTCCAATAAAGATAGGATGACACCAGGTGGTGGAGTCTTCTTTTTTCAAATACAAAACATTTTTAAACACAAATACAAAATGAAAGAATAAAGAATTTAAGATTTATCTCGAGGGAGAAACGTGTTTCATTAGATCAGACATTCCCAGGTAGAAATCATGGAACAAGGAGATCAGGGCTTGTTGCCCTAAGTCCAGGTCTTTCCTTCATTATATCAACCTCTCTCCGAGAGAGGTCTGGAATGACAATGCCCGCGAAAAAGGGCCGATCAACACGACGTAAGAGGGCTGCCACCTGGCGGGGGAGATGGACATTACAGGCTTAGAAACAGGAGAACGCCCTGTGGGCCGCGAGGCCAGTCTTCATGGAGGGACCCCAGTAGGTTTGAAATAATGGGAGGATTTGGATCCACACAGTTTTTGTTTTGTTTTGTTTTGTTTTGTTTGTTTTTTGCTAGAACAAAATTTTATCAATTAGGACGATGACTAGTGGAATGCAGGCATCCTTGGTGCCTCATTGGTTGGGGCAGAGCGCCCTCTGGTGGCGAACAGAAGCAGCCTTGGAGGCTAGTACCTGGCAGATCAAGAAAGAAGCCCAAGAATATTGACCAGGGCCCTGGAGATCTTGTAGTCCCTGCCCCTCGTTCTACAGAGAAAAACCCAGATCTGAAGAGAGGCACTGGCCTGTCCAACATCGCAGTTAATACAAGAGCTTTTGCTGATTCAGCAGAGGATATGCACACATGTTTGTGTGACCTTGGACAACTTACCTAACCTCTCCAAGCTTCTTCCATAGCCTCTTTTCTAAAATCAAGATGTTAATAGTTCCTCCACTTACATCTGTTGGAGGATTAAGTGAGATAATACTGTAAAGTGCTTGCATCTGGGATCCTTTGGATTGGGAAGGATCAAGGAATAAGTTAATAATGACCTGGGGAGAAGGGACATTTAAGTATACTGCCAATACTTTACTTCTAGGCTTCCTCCACTGGTAAGTACCTATTTCCTGAAGCCGTAACAGGACATAGTGAAGATTAGGACCAGTGTCCTGGCTCGTGGGCTCCCAGACTCGAGGCTGCCTGGACCTGGCCAGCACCAGCTGCACCGGCTTAAACTCTCTAGGCACCAGGCTGAGGGCAACAGAAGGCAAAGGCCCAGTACCGTAGGTCCAGAGTTTCTTGGAAGCCAAGGGCTACTTTATGGGGACTTTAGGTACTTCCTGACCTTTTTCTCCTCGGGACAGATGGGAGCCATAGTGGGAGTCATTTTTATCTGTTTTGAGTACACTTTAAAAAATTTTTTTTATTGTTGACATATGACAGATGTCCCCCATTTCCCCTTTTTTCCCCCTCCAACAAGCCACCTCCCAGCCTTTACCACATTGTTGTCTGTGTCCATGGGCTCTGCATATACACATATATGTTCTTTGTCTAATCTCTTCCAGGCCCCTTCCCCTCTGATAGCTCTCAGTCTGTTCCATGTATCCATGCCTCTGGTTATATTTTGTTTATCAGTTTATTCTGTTCATTAAATTCCACATATGAGAGAGAGCATGTGATGATTGCATTTTTATCAATCAATTCACGTTACTGTAGGTATTTCAAACTCTCCCCTCCAGCATGTATACCAAAGGACCCCCTAAAAGTACAGAAACCCTCCCCAATTATCGATTAAACTCATTATTCTTAACCCTTCATTTCCTACAAACTTAAATCATCCCTCAGAGTAATTTGCTTCTCGCTCTCCAGGACCAATAACAGCGCCTGTGTAGAGCCTGAGTTTCCCGACCTGTGAAATGAGAATAGCAGCACCCACACCCAAGGGCGAGCCTGTTTCGTGTCTTTGAGCCCAGAAGGAAAGCACTCGATGGAAGCTTTCCTGATAGTGTTTCCTTGAGTGGATAGGAGATTCCATGTTCTTTTGGGTGGAGAGACATTTCCAGAAAACCCAGTGGCCTCCAGCTTTCTTAATATGTGCCTCCTATCATAACAAGACCTGGCAGATCGTCTGACATATGAGGGAAGCCGTGCGTATTTGTTAAACTAACACACGCATTGATCGAGAAACCTCACTAGAAGGGTGGCAGTGCAGAGGCTGTATGGAGAGTCCGTGCTTCAAAAGTTATTCATTGATCATTTTTTTAATCTTCAGTTGGCATGACATTACAGTGATGAATGCCAGAAGAAAAGCTACATAAAGCTATCGTTAATTGGCAGAATGCAAGGGAAGTAAGTCTCTCTCTCCACCTGCAAAGACAAGAACTCTGAGAAAGGCCTCGGTGGATGCAGAAATCTGAGCAGGGCAGCAGAAGGGGAAGGCTTACTTTGTGGGCTTTGGAAAAAATAAATGTAGAATGTTCGAGTTGGGGAGGTGTAACCTTCCGAGCCAGTCCCCAACCAGATGATAAGTGAAAAAAATGAGATCAAAACACATTGTGCAACTGGCCTCAGGTCATCCCCCAGCGAGCAGTGGGTTGGAGAGCCAGGGCTTCCGACTTCTGATCTGGCACCTTCCTCAGAGCACAGACTGCCCCCTGGGAGGGGCCAAACGGCCATCGTCAGCCCAGCAGAGGGAGTGCCAGCACCAGCAATACCCCTGGGGTAGCCTTAATTCCAACCTCAGGGCCGACACCGTGTACTTTAATACAGGCAAAGAAAAACCACGCACGTGTTATAGGTCCATAAAAACAACCGTTTTACATTTCATTTTATTCCAAAATAACTTTTTGTGCATTGTAGCAGAAAAAAAAAAATTAGAAATAATGAGCCTTGCTAGTTTGGTAGAAGCAATTTGAAGTACAGATCTTAAGCAATGGATTGTAAGTGGAATTAAAATAAATGATCCAAAAGGGAAGTCACCCCTCATTTTATAGACAAAATGACCGAATCTGCCTGTCAAGGTGACTGGACCCAGGAGACTTAGAGTAAAACTGAATTTCACAAGGGCTTTGTGAGGCATGGAGAGGCATGTGGCCGTGACTGGGTTTGTAGAACCTGGACTTGGTTATTCAAAAGAGAGGGGTGTGCTTCTGAGCAGCTGGGGGCCCTGTGCGAGGTCGGAGTGTTCCCACAGCACATCGAGATGGTTCGTGGAGCTGGTGGAAGGGCTCGGAGGTATCCCGGGCCCAAGTTTTCCCCTCAGGAGACCCAGCCCACCCCCGAGCAGTGGCCCTGTGGGGGCAGCCAGGGTTCCTGGGAGCCTCCCCAGAGAGGCGGCGGTGAAGGCCTGGCCCCTGCCAGCTGTCCCTGTCCACCGGCTTCCCTCAGATGGCAGCCACATTGCTGCTCGGCCCACCCCTTCGGTACGGTGTTCATGTGCTCAGAGTCCTCTGGGTCTCTCTTCTTGACAATGAGTTTTTCCCCACAAAAGTCCATGGACTTTGGCTTTTCTCTCTACTTCCACGATGTAGATATAGCCTCATTTCCAATAATCGTTTGAAACATCTTCTGCCTTCCCTCCACACTGTTCACCCTGAACACACACATAGAACCCATTGCCAAATTGTCTTCCTTGAATAATGTCTGACCACACACTCGAGTGGGAGCAATGGATGGTCCAGCCATGTGCTGCCCCTTGAGGTCAGGGCATGTGCGTGGTCAGGGCATGTGTGGCTCCACATGATTTCTACCTTGAGATATTCAGGAATAAAGGACTGCTTCCCCTCATACATCCCGCTTAAACTTCACTTATACACCATGCTGGCCTCGGCCAACCCTCCCATGGAAGCTGGTCTGATGGCATTTTGAGAAATGGGATGTGAAAAAAGATGAAAAGGCAAGACACTCAGATCTCAAGCCTCTTTCCCAAAATCAGACACACACACACACATACACACATACGCGCGCGTGCAAATTCCCACTGGGATCAGGAACAGGACCCAAGGGCTCCTTCTGGATGCCCAGAGACCTCCCTTGGTGCTTCATTGCTTATTAAACCACGAGATCTGAGAATTGGAAGGAACCTTGTCAGATCTGTCCCCTAAAGAGACAAATCATCCAAAAGTTTTCCAGATCTGTCAATGAAATCTGGATTGCTTAAGAAGCAGTTTAGCATCTCTCCTCAGTCCAAGCACAAATCCCTGGGCTTCCAGCTCTGTTCCAGCTCCAGTGCTGCCTTTGAGCCACATCATTCCAGGCTCAGTCGGGGTATGAGCCACCACAGTCCCCTCCTTCTCTCCGTTTCTACCGCAGGACGGTAAGTGTCACGCATGGGCTCCTCACTTCCTGCTACAGTCCTCACGTATATGTGAGCTTCTTCTGCTCCCGTTGTATTCTCATGTGGCGGTGCTCTCCTAGGATTCTTGAGGAGACAAACAGGTTTTTTAAAAAATGTAGCAAAGACTTCTGCTTCTGGTCAAGTTGAAGGAACAACAGCCAGATTTACCTTCCCACCTACAGCAACCAAACTTCAGACAAACCATCTAAAACAGTAGTTTTTAAGACACTGGAAATCATGCCAGGAAGGACAGTGATTCTTGCGAGACAAAACACAAGTAAGTACAGGTCTGCAGTTGCCGGAGCTCGCTGCCTTGGGAGGTTTTCTGGCCACGCAACATTCTTTTGCTTAGTGTAGCATGGTATCTGGTTTTTTTTATCCTTTTATTTTTAATCTGCTAGTGTCTTTATATTTAAAGTGAGTTTTAGTAGGCAATGTATAGTTGTATCTGGACTTTATAGCCAGTCTGAAGATCTCTGCCTTTTAATTGAGGTATTTATACCAACTACATTTAATGGGATATTGACATGATTGGATTTAAATTTACCATCTTGCTACTTGTTTTCTATTCCATCTGTTCATTGTTACTTTTTAAATCTTTTTTTCTGCCTTCCCCCAAATAGATTTTAGAAGTACCTTATTAAGTTCCATGAAAACAAATCTGTTGGGATTTATATTGAAATTACATTTATTATGTAGACCAATTTTAGGTTGTTCAACATCTTTATGCTATTGAGTTTTCCTACCAGAGAGCATGGTATATATGAATATTCCCATTATTTAGGTCTTATTTAATATCTTTTACTAAAGTTTTATTTTTCTCCATAAAGGGATTACATGTTTTTGTTAGATTTACTCCTCAACATTATATATATAATATAATATAATATATAGTATATATATTTTTTTATTGCCCCTACAAAATGGTATTTTTAAAAATCACTTTGATTGTTATTGATTTTTAGAAGTGAAAATTACTTTTGTATACTGATTTCTATATCCAGTAAACTTATTAAAATCACTGGATAATGCTAACAATTCATCTGTAGAAAATCATATCATCTGAAAATAATGAAACTTTTGTTTTCCTCTTTTCAGTCCTACACTTCCTGCTTCTTTTTCTTACCCTACTGCATTGACTAGGACCTAAAGTTAAATATTGACTAGGTGGTACTAGAGAGCGCCCTTGGTTTTTTTCTATTAAAGAGAATTCATTAACAATTTACCCTTAGGTACAATGTTTGATGTAAATTTTAAAAAAGATATCTCCATTCAATTTAAGAAAGTTCCTACACCACAAAATGGCTGTTACATTTTTTTGAAGTCTTTTTTTTCCTATTGAGATGGTCACATGATTTTTCTCTTTTAGTTTGTCAGTAAAAGAAATTCTATTAAATTGATTTTTTAATATTAAATCAACCTTGAATTCCAGTCCAGCCAATAAAAATACTGAGAACCCGCCTGTGTCTGAGCTTCCCTCAGTCCTCTCTTTCCCCCGTGCGCCCACACTGTACTTCTCTTATGACGAAAACAACTTTAACACCCTTGTTTTACTAGGTTTATTCACTGTATGATGATATATAGTGATTAAAACCAAGAGTTCTTACCTCAGCTATCTTGGGATTGTCATCAATTTCTGAAATTTCATATGGCCTCTCACTTTCCTAAGTTGGAAAGAAAGAAATAAAGGGAGGGAGGGAGGGAGGGAGAGAGGGTCCTAGAATTGGCCCATGACAATGACTACAACCAGTGGTGCTTACACTTAGGTTTACAATCACAGTGCGATCACCAGAGAACTTCGAAAACAAAGCAAAATAAGCAAACAAATAATAAGTCTCTCCTCCCAAAACATGAATAAGTAATACCATTGTGAATTACTTCAAAATAATCCAGGGTGGGTAGGGTGAAGAAGGGGGTGGGAGCAGAGATGAAATGCAATTGGCTATAAATTGATAGTTAGGTTTATTATATTAGTCTCTGTATTTCAGTATATGTTTAAAATTATTTACAATAAAAAGTTGTGTTTTTTAAAGACCAATGCCACAACTCTATTATCCAATGATACTGATTTAATTGGTTTTGGTGACTGGTATTTTTGTAACCTCCTGGATGATTTTAAAATGCACTGAAGGTTGAGAAACTACTGCCTAAATAAAAATACCACCAGCAACCACATACTTCTTAATGGTAAAAGTTTACAGCTTGTCAACACATCTTTACATCCATGATCTCGTTTCATCCTTGCACATTTGCCTCCCTCCTAAAATAGGAAAGATAGCTTTTGTGACTCCTATTAAGTTGACCTAATCAAGGCACAGAAAGGGTTAAGTCACTTATCCAGGATCATGTAAAGGATAAAGTGGCAGGGCCAGGGTTGGAGCCTCGGGTTTGCTACCTCCTGGGATGCTTACTGCTGTAAGCACACCAGGAAAGTTCATAAGCAGAGGACGGCAGCAGAACCCAGAGCCCACGTGACAGAGTGCAGCACACTCCCGGAACCTCGTGGGATGTGGGTCTGGGCAGACTTTGAACCCTGACGTGGTTCCCAGAGCCATCTGGCATTTGGAAGGGGTGGGGTTGGCAGATTCCTTGTGACTGATGTGTGTTCAGATATGGAAAAGGGCAAAGAGAAGCAGAGCCACATACTCTGGACATATACCTACCTCAGCACCTGTGTGTCTCCTGCCTTTCCCAAGATCACCTCCGCCCTCTCTGCGAAGCTTGTGCCCTTCTGTTTCTCAGCCTGAGCAAACACATCCACCATATAGACATGTGTTTGCCATGGCCACTAACGTCCCTCTTCACTGCTACTCTCTGCCACTCCAAATATCCTTGTGGCCGCCTGACAAACCAGCTCCGCCTGGGGCGTAATGGCAAGACTCTGAGAAATTGAGGTGCAGGGACATCCACCATCTTGTCCTCAGAAAACAGACACAAGTCCTGACACACTTTGCCCAAAAGCCATTCACTGAAATACCTATTCCTGCCAACATGCCCAGCCCCGGGAAGCTGCTCGTCACCTCGGTGGATTTGCTGCTGCTTCTACGTCGCTGAATCACCATAAACAGGAGCGCCACTAGCAGGGCCGAGGCCACCAGCGACGGGATGCCCGCGGCCAGTCCGAGCGAAGGCCCGCAGTCCTGGCACGGAGAGAGAAGCAGGGTCAGCTTCTCGGGAGTCAAGGAAAAGGCCAGTTGATGAAAAAGAAACCACCCCCAAAACCTCAGGGACCCTACATGTTATACAAAATCCAAAGGGAAGTGAAATATTGTGAAAAATGTTTGCAGTCTGCATGACAAATGAGTCATTTTCATAGGACTTAATTTACATAATTTACATCAATTAGAAAAGGGTTATAATCCAGTAGAAAAATGGGCAACAAATACAGACAAGACATTCCTAGGAACAGAAATACAGATTTCTCAACATGGGAAAAAGCTGAGATACAACTCAAAGCAACAATTAGATACCATTTTTACCTATCAGTTTGGCAAAAAGTGAAAGCTTTTCTTATACCCCACACCATTTGACATGAATGTTTTAAATTTATTTACACTAAATTCATTAACCAATTAATTTTCAAATTCCCACTTTGTTTTGATATAAGTGGAAATAGCTGCATAAGTTTTCAGATTTGTAGATTATCTGGAAATATCAAAGATAATCTGCAGAATCTATATAAATACAGGATTCTTATATATAACATAAATACAGGAAAGTATATAAATCATAAATATATAGCTTGATGACTTTTCACATGATGAACCCACCCATGTAACCAACATTCAGACTAAAAAAACAATATTACCAATGCCCCAGAAGCCCCTTCACGCTTCCTTCCAGTCAGCCCATGTATAAGACTATTTCGAAATCTATCACCATAGGTTAGATTTGTCTTTTTTCAACATCATCTAGATGCACAGAGAAAGTATGTACAGTAAGTCCTCATGTAACATCCTGGATGGGTTCTTGGAAGGTGGTGAAACAAAGTACAATGAAACCAATTTTATCAGGGACTGATTAATACAAACAGGAGTTAAGTTTCTACAGCATCTCACCAGTGTTATTGTGAACCAAATGTTATTCCAGAACCTGTGTGCCTAACTTCTTTTGCTCAACGCATTGTGAAATCCATCTGTGATTTGCGCACTCTCCCTCATTTCTGAGCTGAGTTGATTATAACAGTCGAGCCAGATTCTGTGCTTGGTAATAGTTCACATATCAAATTTATCTACTTCTCAAAACAAATTCACAAGATGGGGAGAGCATTATATCCCTGTTTTATAAATGACCAAACCAAGCCTCCAAAATTTAGGTGGCATACTTACTCCTTCTTTCCCACCTGTAACAGCTGGAGAGGAAGTCTGTGTGGGAAAAGAACATATAGCTTAAGAAAACAAATCTGCAGAACGAATGCTATATAAGACAGTCTGTCGAAGGTGAAGCTCTAATGCCTAAAGTTCACCCTTTGCTAAACATTCTATTAAAAACAGTAAATGACACTGTTGCAGGAGATAGCATAGGAAGAGCTCTGAGGCTGCGCTGCTGTTCCTGGCCAGTGGCTAGCGTCCTGGTTACCAGGCAACACCTTTTAGCACTTAGGTAGCAGCTAGGAGTGAGCAGCCAGAGGGGGAACTAAAGGCAGGGCTCTCACCATTGCAATCTAACAAAGAACTTAATACAGAAGGCCAAAAGCAAAGGAAGACATGTCTCACCCATTGACCCAGTTGTTCTGAGCCTGGTTCGATAAGACCGCCAGGCATTCCGAACAACATGAGCAAACGATGGTAGCGCAGGGAGGGGGAGCCCTGAAAGTCTGCGTGTATCATCTCTGCTAGCTGGGAAAGAGGAAACCTGGAGATGTGTATTCATTCCAAGACCTGGGAGGAGAGGGGCATGTAGTGTCCAGAGAAAAAGCCCATGAAACAGCTTTGGTTAACTGCCGGCCCCTTTTCCAGATGCAGAATGAACAAACAGAGTCTAGAGCCAGATAAGGATTCGTGCTAACAGACCTCCACACAATACCTGCGTCACACCCGCCCCCCAGAAAGCTGGCACCACCTTCACCCATCAATCAATATGTAACTCCCTCACCCCCATCCCGCCAACTATATAGGTTGCCAGAACAAAGGACTCACTCTTCTCTTGGCTCTTTTTGCCACATGGAGCGGTGGTGGCACCCTGGCCATTTGGCCTCTGGCCAGGGGGTCCCTGGTCACCTAGGTGCTGGCCACCTGGCTTCTGGCGACCCTGCTTTTGCCACCCTTGCTTTTGCTTTCCCATTAGGACTTAGTACTAATAAACTTCACATGCACGCCAATAGGCTCGTTGGTCTGTACTTCTTTACTGCATCGGCAAGAAGAACCAGGGTTTCTCTGGTAATACCATGGCTGCCAAACAGAACCTTACTTGATTGCTTCCCAGGTAGAAGAAATGGAATTCTTTTACAAGGAGAGAGAATTCAGAAATTCAGGTAAGTTCTTTGTTATTTACTCACATGGATTTGCCATAACACCCTTTTACAACTCAAAATAAGACTTTCTCTTGTCCCAAGTCCCCATATCCTTCCACTTTGGGTTTACCTGTCCCCATTGCTAGAGGTAAAATGATAAAGTCTGGTAGAAGACAGGCTCTTTAAGGGTGGCTTATTGTTTTCAAACATGCAACGGAGCAAATGGCTTGGGGGGGATCTGAATGTGTGAACGGTCCATGTTCCTGGGGTAATTCCACGTTGAATGAATACCTTGCAGGTTGTCAGTTCACACCTCTATTCAAGGAGAGGCGCTGGATCTCACTTTGTTATGAGTTATTTCAGGTAATAGTCTTACCTGGATCAGCAAGTCTCAGGGAACCAAGCTCTACATTAACGTGACCCATGTACCGCATGCTAAGTGGTGCTCTGTGGGGTTAAGAGCGTGGGTCCTGAGCTCCCTGCCTGGAGTGGAATGGCAATGTCTCCGGTCACAGGCTAAGGGATCTCCTTTCTCCCTCTGTGAAATAGGACTGTTAGGACCTACCTCTAGAGTTGTGATGGGCACCGAAGTGTAAGGTTTTATCATTTCTTTAAAACCGGCAAAGCTCTGGTCAGACCTGTTATTTAATATTCTCACAAACCTCAGGAATACATTGGAGTTCCTGAGGTTGGGGCTTTGACAATTTTTGTCTCTATTTCACAAAAAATGAACTAGATCTCAGAGAAGTTATGGGATTTTGTCCAAGGTACCACAGGTAACCGTAAATCTAACCTGAACGTGGGTGTTTGAGTTCCATGCCTAGGTCTCTGGTCCAGACAGTTCCCACCCAAAGAGGAACGTGATAAAGGAGGCATTGATGTTTGGTACTTCCATGCTTAGAGCTTTACCTAAACACAGGCTCCCACTCACCCCCAAATTACCTTCATGCCGCATTTGCCCAAAGCATTCCATTTCTCTGGGTTGTGGTAAGAGTCAAATACCATTTCCGGTAGGTATTCTATCTTCAGGTTACAGATATTCATTTGGGCTGGCTTTGGTCCCTCCAAGGGAGTTAACTCTCAGGAGTCAGGGGCACTTCATGGAACCCCAAAACAGTGGGATTCTGGCTTCTCCAGGGATTGAGGGACTGGGAATTTGTCAGGACCAACGCCGTCCCTCCCCCTGGACATGTGGCCCTCTCCACTCTCTGGGCATGTGGCCTTTCCCCGTGCTCTTCCCTGTTTGCTTCCTTCTTCTCTCTGCAGATGAACCTTCCTGCCCCGGCGAACACCTGCCAATCACACCAGCTGAGGCCTATGGAGTACTCACTATGCGGCAGGCTGTTCGCCTGCCGCTCCCGCATCTGCTCATTTGTGCCTCACGACAGCCAGTGAGGCAGGACTACGGTGATCCCCGCTTTACAGGGGAGAAGAGTGAGACACAGAGAAATGAAGTAAGTTGTGTGAGGTCACACAGCGCTGAGAGGCAGACGCCGAGTCGTCTGGCCCCAGTCCAAGCTCTCAACCACGGCTGCAGCGCCCCAACTCACTTTCTGTACTTGACAGTTCAGTGTGGCCCAACCGGGACCAACTTGCCTAGGTGGCCCTGTTCCCAACTCCCTGCAAAGGCTCTTCTGAGCCAGGTATCTACCTCTCCCCCCTTCCCAGGGCGCTGGCACTCAGCTGCACCAAAAAGGAAGGGTCACATGGCGGACATAACTGCCAGGCAGGGTGACCAACTGTCCTGGTTTTCCAGAGAGGTTGCCTAGGTCATAGGACATTCAGTGTTAAAACCAGATGGACCCAGGTGAACCAGGATGGTTGCTCACCTTACACAGGTTCAAAGGGAGGAGGGAACACTTCTCAGAGAAATGGGTTGTTAACCAAGAAGGCTCTCCAAAAGGTGACAACAAGTGTCATAAGGACCTCCCTCTCACCTCTCACCTCTCACCTCTCCCACCCTGCGCAATGGCTTCTTGCTTCCCTGAGTTACCTTCCTAGGGTGGGCCACTCCAGGGTAAGACAGATCCCGGGGTTTCTACAGACCTGCTGAGTTTAAGCAGCAAGGGGGAAAGGTCCAGCGGTGACTCTATTAAAAGGTTTTGACAGCAAACAACAAGCAGAGGCTGAAGCAGGGAGCTGAGCAACTCAGGGAGGCTCAGAAGGCAGGGCCCCGCCGGAGAGTGCGGCAGGTGCTGGGGCGGGGGTGTGGGGGACAGACCCCCAGAGCAGCCCGCGCGGGGCACCAGGAGGCCCACAGTGAGCAACAAGGCTCTGCCTTCCTGGGACTGTCCAGACCGGTGCCCTCATGTTATAGGAGACTGAGCCCTGGCTCCGGTGTCCTTTTACCAGGTAGATTCAGTTTATTCTCTTCCAATAACCATGTGACTTACCAGAAACATTTGGCACAGCCAAACCCACTAATGACTGGGCCAGAGAAACGCCTCACTCGGTCACAACAGGACTACTGCTTGGAAGACAGCCCTGGCCGGGTTATCTCCACATGGCATGAGAACAGAAGCGGAAGATCAGCTCTGGGTGGAAGCTGTGCGCCACCACCCACTGAAATTGTTATTTTGACTTGCAGCTCAATGTCATGATCAAGAGCAATAAAATGTTCAGACTTGTTGATCCCCAAATTCCCCTTCTAGACTATCTATGAAAGAAGTCATCTTAAGTGCAGATGGGGAATTATCTACACCTATGTTTAGTAGAAAACTACTTTTAATTGTGATTAAGTAATTCAGGAAATAGTTTTCTTGAAGAAATATTATGTGGCCACCCTCTGTTATGGTTATAAAGGCTGATGGAAAACATTTATATAAAATTATATGTAGAGTAAGAACACAGTAGTATGAAGACAACAGAAGTCAACATTTCCCGAGAGTCAAGTAGGGCTGGAAGGAGTGCCATATTCTGCTGATGGGATCACAGGTGAGGGTTCTTTCTTCTTTGCTGTTTTCCTTTTCAAACTGTGTATTTATAATTTCCAGTGTTGAAAACATTTCCCGCGGCAGCCCCCAGCTCCTCCCGAGTGCCTTTGAAGAACTGGACTCCTCGCCGTGCCTGGAGTTCCTGTGGCAGGCTCTGGGGGCCCCGGTCGGCGCTGCACTGGTGTTTGGGGAACAAACAGGGGCTGCTGTACTTACCGTGTTGGCTGGCAACGTGAAGTTCAGTGGAAAACTCTGCAAAGGAGAACAAAACTCTAAAGCTCCCGGGAATGGTGAGCCAGGCTCTCGACCTTTCCACCCAACGCCACGGACCCTGGCCGATTCTAAGAGCACTTGCTGATCCCTTATTCTCAGTCAGCCCATGTGCCTTCCCAACCTTGGCCCAAAAAGAGGGCAGATGAGCAGACGAGCCTGAGGCCACGGGTTCCGCCCTCAGCATCGGGGCAGCCTTGTTTCCCCTTGCCTCCCAGGTCCTCGGCCAGGGCTAGACTAAGGGGCCAGGCCGCAGGGCTGCTGCCTGAGGAACCCCAACCCACAGGGGCAATACAAGCATTGCTAGGCATTCAGCAAAGCGCTGACAATTAGTTTTCTCCCCGCCTAGAATTCTTCTCAGGGAGGGAAATGTGTGAATTTAGAAACACTTGGTCCTTGCTGCTTGGGTTAGGAAGTAAGACCCCCACGCAGGGACATGTTCCAACAAGAACACCTGCTCCTTAAACCCCCTTCCCCAGGTGAGAGAATGAGGGAAAGACAAGTTTTGCTGAGTTCAAAGCATAGTCTCCGGACTGCAGCTGAGCTGGTCAGGACGACAGAGAGAAGCTCACCCTTCTCCACCCTCCCCTCTCTCCCCCTAACGTGGAGTCCATATTTAAAGTTCATGGGCTCAACAGGGTACCAAACTGTTAGCCTGCCCAGTGCCCACTCTCTGGGTCAGGCCCTGCTAAGGGCCTCCGCTGGCCCCTTCCTCCTCTCGTCTTCACCTTCTGTCCCCATAGTTTGGGCTCACCTATACCAGTCTTCCCAGGCTACTCTTTCCCGAAACCAAGATAGATATTATTCTAGGACATTAGAGCAAGAGGGACATCTGGGCCACCATCGATTTCAGGGTCTTCTTGCTCAAGGGACCAAAACACTGCCATTGCTGCTAACGCCAACCCTGCCGACAGATGCCGCAAGGACGCTGGCCGCGGCACTGAGCACAGCTGCCCAGGGCCTTATCTCATCCGTGAGTGCCGGGCACTGACGTCAGCAGGCCCAAGACAAAGCTTCCTTTGGGGGCCCAGCAGACGGGAGGAGCAGCAACAAGCAAGCCATTGCATGTGCTCTTCATCAATATTTGGATGACGAAGGTTTTGGCCAGTTTCAGAGAGGCATTCATGTTTTGTAAAAACACACTACAGTGCTCTCACGGAGAGAAAAACATCACGTACATTTGGGTGGAGAAGAATATGTTCTTTAGAGAAGCAGCTGGGTGGGGTGAGGCAGCTCTGGGTTTGGAGTCACCTCATCTGGATCTGTGTCTAGACTCAGCTGCTTAGTGGCTGTGTGGCCTTGGAAAAGTGACTCAAACTCTCTGGTCTCCGTTTCCACACAACAGATCTGTTCTCCCAAGTTCAGGTACTCCATCCTCAAAACGGAGAGATGATTAACTGGCCCTGCCCACCTCACAGGATAAGTCCAAAGGACATAACACCTGGGCAGCTCCGTCCAAGCTGTAGACCACTCTAGGTGTGCGAGGGGTCACGGGGGCCCATATTCTTCAGGGCCGGGCCTGCACCGAGCAAGGCACAAGAAAGCCACGTGGGAAGTTCTTTTCTGGATGGAATCCCATACATGGATTAACAATATTCAAAGTGCTGGAATTTGGTACAATATACTTATAGCTCAAATACACTTAGTGTTAGTCTAAGCATAACATAATATCTACACGATGGTTCTGAAGGCACTTTAGGATCTCAGCAGCTGAGTAGCACTCGTTGTAAGTTTGCTGTTTTCCAGGGGAAGAGGGACAATTACTCACTGCTATGGAGGATGTGCTACATGTCAGACACCTGCGAAGGGCGTGCATTCAAGCTGCTAAGTGGTAGAGGCTGGGTTAGATTATATATCCTCCAAACTCCAAAGCCTGAACTCCACTCCTTTTCATAATCTCTTTTATAAATAATCTCAGAAGCCTCTCCTCTTTTCCCCCTTAGCAAACCTCATTTGATTGAGTCACAACCAAATATGTATTGCAAGTCAATTAAAAAAAAAAGGTGGAAAGTTTCTGATGCAACAGATGAATATCTATGTTGCTGAGCAGGTAGCAGAAGGCAGACTGAACAATAAAGGATAAAGGCATGGATCGGACCCATTGCTTCAACTGGGAAATGAATGTAGCTGAAACATCTCCTTTGTACCCTTGCTGTGTGTGTGTGGGGGGGGGGGTGTTACAAACAAGGCCAAAATATTAAAATAAAAGATGAGATTGGCAAATGGTGAGAATTTTACCAAAAATTAGTATTTTGCACATAGGAAAATAATTTAAAACCAAGTCCCTTGGCTTTATTGTACCAAGGACAAAGGCGTATTAGAGTTAGAGACATGAGTTTTAAAAGCCTGAGAATTGTTTTTATTGAGAGAGAATGAGGTTAGGCTGAGCTGAAGATGCTGCCGTCACTTACCATTCTGACAGCCTCCCGAGAACCTTCTCTACGCGCTGTCCTCGGCAAGCTCCTTTCTCTCTGGAGCTATTGGCTTGTGTCTCGCATTTGTAGGGACATTCAGCTGGGCGAGCAAGGGTGACAGAGCGAGAAGTGGCTCTAAGAGAGCCCTGGCCAAGCCATTTATGGTCAGGGGAGTAGCCAAGTCCTCGGCCCATCCCTCAGGGAAGCTGGTCTCCTGCCCCACAGCCACCGTGTGCAGCCAGGGTTACCCATCCTCTTTGCCTTTATATCCTATCCTTCTCACTTGTCAGGTCCCTTCCTTGATGACACCTCCAGCTCAGCAAAGAACCCACAGCTGGCCCGAGAGCTCGGAAGCTTCTGCAGCTGGGAGCTCTTTAGAACAATGGGTGGCACAGGCAGAGGTGGGCCCCAGCGGCCGGGCAGCGGCATCCCAGCCATGGTGGAGTCGGCACATTACTGGTATCCCTGCAGGGGACGCCTGTGGGGCACGGGGTGGGGACCCGCTCTGTGTGTGCGGCAGGTCTGTGGCTGCCACAGGGAACATACTCCCCGGTCAGTGAGCTGCCTGCTGGGGAGTTTGGCCTCACCCTTTCCTGTTCTCACACTTTGGCGGGGACCCTCCTAGAGCTGGGGGAGGCTGTGGACATGGGCTGCTTTTATTTCTTATGAGCTCTCTGCTAGGAGTTTGCGTTTTTGAAACAATGAAGGAGTTGGAGTCACGTGCCAGCAACACAATGGAGTTCGGACCAGTAAATGTGATCATTTAAATGAGTACATTTCTTCATCTAGTTAACACATCTTTTTAATACCTTCTATTATTCTGGGCACTGCTCTCAGAAATGGTGAAGACAAATGCGGCCCCCACTTGCAGGGACTGTAGGTCCCAGCAGGGACAGGCAGAGAGCAGTCACTGTGGAGGAGCAAGTGGGCTGGAAGGGAGGAGCGAGCAGTGACCCAGAGGCAGTTCCCTTGGAAAGGCCAAGAGACGGCATTCAAGCTGCGTGTCAGAGATGAGAAGAGGGCCCCCCAGGCAGAGGGATCAGCAAAGGCAAAACCCCTGCGCTGAAGCAGGTGTGGCACCCTCGCAGACCGAAAGGTGGCCCCCGTACCTGCAGACACAGAAACCTCGAGGGACCCCGGAAGGAGTTACAGACACAGTAACTCAGGGACCTATGGTGTGAGCATGCTAGGGCAGGTAAGAGTTCCATTGTGGAGCGATGGGAAGCCTTTCAAGGGTTTTAAGTGGGAAGGGAGCCTGAACTAATTGATGTTGACAAAGATCAGCTGGCCTCTCTGTGGAGCCTGGATTACAGGGGACACGGGTGTGAACCTGGACACTGGCTCGCAGAGTCCAAGTGAGCGGTGAGGGCGGCTGCCTGGGGTTGGGGCAATGGGCATGGAGAGCAGTCTGTGGGTTTGTGACTTATTGTGGAGGCAGAGGCAACGGGATTTAATGATGGGAAAAAATGTGGGCAGGGGAGGGGGAGAAGGTGAGGGAAAGAGCAGAGTAAAGCCGGCTGCTGGCTTTGGGGCTTGACTAACAGAGGCGGCAGAGGCCCCATTTGTGTAGTCTGGCCAGGCTGGCGAGCCAGACCTGGGGAATGGGATCCAGGCAGTGGGATACTGACCTGAACAAGAACAACGGTCTGCTTCAGGGGGTTTCCAGTCCCCAGGGCAATGGCTCAACTGAGTCTCTCGGCACCGGGGTGCCACGGAGACACTGCAGAGAAGCTGCACCGAAAGCCTTAGCCGCCCTTGTGGAAGCGGCGCGGTCCTAGGCAAGTGAGGTACCTCCTTCCAGTCTCGCTCCCCAGCTGTGAAGTGGGGATGATTCTGTTGACAGTGACTGGCCTACTTATATCAGCACCGCTGCACAAATTATGCTCCTAACTGCCTCGGTGGGCCTAGAACCGTGCCTGCCCCAGAGAGCTGGACGCAGGAACTTCAGTTCATGGCCCCAGTGCCCTCTGGCAAGGCTGTTGTGGATGGGCAAGGCCAGTGAGGTCCTTTTGTGACTCTTTTTGTTGGCTAGGCATCTTCTGATCACCAACTCTCCCTCCAACGAACATGTTAGTTTCTTTCAGAAGAATTGCTATGAATTCTAGTCAGCGGAGCCCTGGACTAAGTGTCTGGGTGGGTCGTGATTCCCTGGTCACAAGCATCAAAACAGACTCTGATGAACTTAAGAGGAAGGGGATTACATGGGTGGGTGTAGTGGAGCTCAGGCCAGGGAACCAGGCTCTGGGAAGACAATGCTAGGTGGCCCCTGAGGCTTCAGCAGCAGGGACTCTGAGACGGCCCTTGCTGGATATCCCCCCAGGGAAACGAGCTCCAAACTATTTCAGCCCCTTTCCCCTTGATCAAGTCCAATTCCGGGAAGAGGATCTGATGGTCTGGCTTGGGTCTTGTGCCCAAAGAGGACCTGCCACCTGACCGACGGTCTGCCCAAATCAAGTCCCCCCAATGGGAGAAGAGGTGGCTCTGCAAAAGGAACTTGGCACCGTCACTCGAAGAAGGGGCCTGGGGGGAGCGAGCGGGCTGTCCTGCTCCGGAAGTACTGGGCCTGAGAGACTGTCTCCTGAGAGACTGCAGAAGGAATGCCCTGAAGGGGAGAGGGGTTAGGCCACCAACTCTGAGATTCTCTGATCATTTCTATTTGCCACCGTTTAAATTTGTACTGATGACTTGTTTGCCAGGTGGTCCGTTTAAACTGGTCAGTTTAAAATGTTGGTCCATTCCTCCCTGGCCAGTATGGCTCTATTGGATGGAGCATCATCCCATAGACTGAGAGGTTGCAGTTTGATTCCCAGTCAGGGCACATACCCAGGTTGCAGGTTTGATCCCTGGTTGGGGCATGTAAGAGAGGCAACCAACTGGTGCTTCTCTCTCATCAATGTTTCTCCTCTCTCTATCTCTCTCTCTCAAAACAATGAAAAAATGTCCTCAGGTGAGGATTTAAACAAATAAAAATCTAAAAATTAAAAGCCAGTCCATTCTAAATGATAGGGTGACCTTATTCTAACTGCTAAAACCTTTATCTAAAATGTCAGTAAGGAAGTAGTGATGAAGTAAAATGTTAAACAGCAGGATGATTCTGGTCATTTCCCTATCTCTGAATGCCACAGGGGAGAGTCATGGGGGGGGGGGTCCACCAGGTATTGCTAGCTCCTGTCGCTCTTCACCTGAAGTTAAGACCAGCCGTGTGAGTTGCGCCGGCCAATGACACGCGAGCAGCAGCGATACGCCACATGCGGGCATTGTGAGAACCAGCGTGTGGCTCTTCACGCCCGCTTTCCCTCTGACACAGGAATCAGCAACGGCCCGTCAGCCCAGCCCAGCCCTGACTGAGGATGACGTGGAAGAGCTGCCAGATACTAGATATGACTATGCCGTTGAAACAAGAAATAAACCTTTTTATGCAAAGCCCCTGACGTTTGGGGGTTGTTTGAGTGCCACATAAGCTGCCCTGACTGATGCATCAAGCAGTTGTACCCTTGCAGCCCTGGGGCTCGTCCTTTAGGTACCAGTTACCACAAAAGGTAGAAAAGTCATAAAACCTCGACACGCTACAGATAGCACAAAACTGGCATGTGGTGTTAGTTTCACATTAATTCTTAGTCCCTCATTACCCTTCCCTGATGGGACCCATAAAACCCCAAGCATACCTGAAGTTCTCTTCATCTGGTCAACCGACAAAGACTGTTGTCGATTAGATGGAGTCTCTGTCCTTGAGTTAGAAATGACCTTCTATCTGTCAGGGTCCCCACAGAAAATGAATGATATACTCAATGTGCTGTATTTGGGAGTGGGGGTGGGAGGCTTATTAAAAAGGACTATTTATAAAGATCCCCTATGGGGGACAAATAATGCAGTACCACAGGGTTAGGCCAATGGAGTATCATTACCACCCTTAGACCTGGGGTGGGGGGGCAGGTGGAAGGAGTGACTGCCAGAGCCCAGAGAGAAAAGGCCACCTAAGAGGAGCCATGACCTTCTGTTCTAATGTCATATGTGGTCCTCAGGCACAAAACTGCGTGGAGATGAGTGGAGAGCGCTGCTGAGGGACAAACGGGAGATGCCGACCACATCGACACCCTTGTACGAGCACCCATGTCCATAAAAATTATGTTGTCAAATTTCCAACCGATTCGGGTCCAAGAAAGGGGGCACCTTTGAAGCCACCTTCAGCTTTGCTCAGGACTTCCTGGGTCCAAAGGGGAGTGCTGTCCTGGAGTCAGGCACTGGGTGCTTGCCAGAGAGTAGAAGGCCATAGGGAAGACCCCCTTTTTCTATGCTCCCCAAGTTCTTGTGGTGTTGGGGAAAATTATCACCACGGGGACCAGTCTTGTCTGAACTGGTAGTATATACCCAGGACACATCAATCAATGCGCATTCTTTAATGAAACCATTCTTTCTAAACAGAGACACGTTAGCTTCTCTCCACTTTCTTTTTGATACTGACAACACTTCATGAAATGGAAAATTACACAAAATAAAAAATACAATATATTTATAGATAACACTCTAAACAGTTTTCCATTTTTCTTTTTTTACAGAAAACTTTTCGGCATGTGGGGTTATCTTTCCGAAGTTCAGCCTACAGCGGAAAGTGGAAAGACATCTGCTGGAGACCTGGGAAGACTTGTTCACACTGAACAATGACAGGCCCGGGAATTATCTGCAACTTAGCAAAGGGACCAGATCAACGGCAAATCCCCATGTGAACTTGCCAGTTAACAAGATTTTACAAAGGCTTTAAACAAGTTGAACATTTCATGAGTAATAGGACACTTCACTTTAGAAGAAAATAAAGTTACGGCACAGGCTCATTGTCTCTGTTGGGAGAAACTCTGCAGACTGATGTGAATTCCGGACCCCAACCCTGCCCGTGGTCCAGGTTCTAGCTTCTGTGAGACCACGTTACACTAGCATGGGACCAGACTGAAGGCCCTGACCCTAAACGTTCCATCAGGTCGTCAAGATAAGTCTCTGAACTGAAGCTCGTCTTGGAGCTCTGTGACATCCCCAAGGCATGGCACCCAATGAAAGGACAAAGCTGGCTGGAGCAATGTCTCCGGGCTCCTTCCTCTCCATCCAGGGGTGCGTGCAGGAAGGTCCCTGAGCATTTGGAAGGACCAGGGCAGGGGGCCTGGATCTTTCTGCTGAAGGGGCTTTTCTGCACGAAGCCAGCTGTGCAAAGCCTTGCCAAACGTACTTCATGCCCAAGTCCCCAGCGTGGCGTGTGAGCTCCTGGGGCAGCCGGGGCGGCGGGGCCAGGGCGGGGCGGGGCGGGGGGGGGCAATCTGGCCAGCCCCAGCTGAATCAGAGCTTGTCTCTGCGGGGACTATGTCACTCCCAGGAGGCCTCACTAAAGGTTTTCACAAGAGTCCCATTGTTTCAAATTGGCCATAGGTTGGTAAGTGTTGAAGTTGTGTGTTTTTTATAATACCCACACTAAAGAGATAAAAATGAGTCCCATTGTTTCACAGCTCGGGAGTGAGGGAAGGGCATATACCAAGGCAAAGCTGACTGTTGCCAACTCCCTCGCGCATTTCCAGGGAATTCATTAGTCTTTTCTAGACCTCAACAGGTTGAAACTACACAATTTTCATGTCTCTGGAGAGAGACCTTTAACAGCCCCCTTACGTATCCTGATTTCAATTTTAACTTGGACAGATAAGCTGAGACAAAAATAAAACCCCAGAAAAATACAAAATCAGAGAAACAGAATTCACCCTCACAGGGAGGTGAGGCTTGGACCTGGAGCCAAGCTACTCCAATGCTGAATCAAAGATTCCCCGGGGCAGGGTCTGCGTCACAACAGGAGAACAGAGGCCGAGCCTCCCTCCAGGGTCCAGGGAGGCCCAGAGGGCGCTGCCTAACAGGAGACGGGTCCAGGGAGGCCCAGAGGGCGCTGCCTAACAGGAGACGGGTGAATGGCAGGGCTGGTCCAGCAGGGCCTGCTCTGTAAAGCTCCGGCAGTGGGTCGGCAGGGGTCGCACTGCACTGATTTAAGGCTCTGACAGCTGGTCCTTCACACACATACATATATACAGACATATATTATTATTCATAATAATAGTTTGATTTTTTTGTTATAAGGGAAAATATTTCCATGCATTTTCCACCTTTGTTTCTATTATTCTTTTTCTTTTTCTTTCTTTCTTTCTTTTTACTCCCAGCACTATTTTAGACACAGTCAGTCCTCTGGGGGCATATTCTGATCTTTAAAAAATATAACCTTTAACCTTTTGCAAAGACTTTGTTTAAAATAATGCTGATTCAGCCCAAAGGAATTCTGGTGCTTGGGAGCTGTCTACGCTCTCACTGAAAACACTCTGGTGCTCTGTCCTGTGTTCAATACCAGCCAAACAGGACTTGCGGCTATGTAAACATTACTTAAAATTATCCCGACATAAATACTCTTTTAAAGCTACATACCACAGCTTTTAGCTCATAATGCCCATAGATGCCTTAATGAAATGCCATTCAAAACTACCTCACTATTTAAAGTTTACCGGGAGGTTCTAAAAGTATGTAAACAACATCCTCTACACTTCTCTAGAACAAGTGCCAAGTATGGTGAATTCCGATTGCAAGCTGGTGAATGGATACCAGTTCGTCTGAGCACAGTCACCATGCACTTTTTAACCTGATCGGTTACAGGAAGCTTGACAAGGTTAACTTGTTCCACAAGGTGTTGATTCTTACATAACTTATAATTAACCAGTTTTCAACAGCGTTCATCCCACAAGGGACCTAAACTGGGCCCTCATAAGATGTCTTTGCACATCTTGCAAATGTGGTTTGAACTGGTTGTCAAAGAGTCAAGGTCAGCCACACCGTTCTCTCTACGGCTGGAGGGTGGCAGGTTCTTCTAAGCCCGTGGAGCCCACAGTGCTCAGGGGGAGTCTTCTCAAAGTCGGTGAGCAAAGCAGTGTCCAAGGGAGCCAGGACGTTTTCTTCTCGGCAAATCAGGGGCCCTCCCCAGCAAATGTCCTGAGGGGATTTGCAGCAGATGCCTTAGCCCTCTGATGTAGTTCGGGATAAGGGGAAAAACAGGGGGCAGGGAGAGCCGATGACACAAAGGCCTGAGGCCTCCTAACTTTGTGACAACGGTTCTCCTACTCAGGCTCCCTCTGCGTGCTGCGTACTGCGATGCCTGTTTCTGCCCTGATGTCCATATTCTCAGGTTCCCTGCTTAACGTGTCTCCAGGCAACGCTCCGGGTAGCAAACCAGCCGTGGCCAAGCTTTCATCCTTGTCGCCCAGTGTGGACGGAAGACAGCCCGAGTCTCCAGGACATGGTCACATTACTGGCACCTGTGGAAGCATGTCCAGAAATGGAGGAATGACCAACCTAAGGGCTGGCCTTTTGCCCCAAAGGAGCAAGAGACAAGGACTATGGGAAATAACAGGCATAGCTTGAATGATCAGTGACTTCAAACCTTAATCTTCTTTAAAAGTCCACAATGGATAATATTGCAGCTGGAATCAAAGGAATATCTTCTCTCTTCCTTGTTGGCCAAACATTATCAAATACACACCTCCAAGATTAGATTTTGAGGTTTTGTTTGAGAAAAATACTGTACACTGTTTTAGGGCAGATTCACAAGGTGCTATTTTTATTAAAAACCTTCTCAGTCCCTGTCTTTTCAGACCATCAATGTTATTTTTTCATGTGCAGGGCATCCTGGAACTTGGTGCTGGTGTACCGGGCCTGGAAGCCTTTCTTGTTGATGGTATCGTCCGTGTGGAACCGAATCATCAGAGAATCCCCTGCGGAGTAGATTTCTTCCAATGGCTGAAGGAAGGAGAGAGGAAAAGGAGGGGACTTTAAGCCGGTTGGTTGTGGTTGGAGTTTAAATTAAGGATGAGACAGAACCTCGTACAAAGACACAGGATGGCTGATGCTGCCATGAGGCATCCCTGGCACCAGGGACTCTGAAGCGCATCAAAACAAGCTCATTTTTGAAGGAAAACATTGCAAATTCTGCTCCAAAGAGCTCCCAGGGTCCTGGTTTCCAAAGACAACCCTAGACACACGGCTCATATAAAATTTATCCAGCGCATAGAAGGGCCAGGCAGTGGTCTACACGCCTTTGGATCTTATCTCATGTAAATGTTACTAAACTCTCCAAAGTAGGTGCTATCTCTCCATTTTTCGCTTGGGGAAACTGAGACTCCAGTTCCCACGATAGGCAGGACCAAGCTCAGGCGCTTTCTGATGATAAAGTGTGTACTAAGAATCACGCTGCTCTGGGGGCACCCTTGTGATGTGTCTCCCAGGACACCTAAAACAAAAGGCATTTTTAGGCCGTGTCCTGTCCAAGGACACAAGGTGAGATGGAGCCACTGCATTTGTCAGAAAGGCTCTGCCAGGTGGTCCATGAACAGGAGCCGGGCCCCGAGGCTGCTCCCAGCCAGATTCTAGTGAAACCAAACTGGACTTCCCAGAGATTTCACTGCCCAGGACACCGCCAGGTCTTCCTTGGCGTGTGGGCCTACAGTCTGAAAGACGCTGTCTGTTGAAGGCACTGTGCTGGTTACATCATACGCTCTTTTGGGGAGGGCGCAGGAAGATGAAACTATTCAGACATATAAATGCCAGTTTGAGGTTCTGATTAGCACGAGGAGCACTAGTGACTCCAAAGTGATTGGCTGTGCATCCAGCCAATAGCAAAGAAGCTTGAGTGAGGCGCCCTGGGGGCGAGATAAGGAGAGGGCTGCGCGGGCCTGGCGTGGGCAGCGCCTGGCGTGGGGCAGCCAGAGTGGGACCGGGAGGCGTACTGCCAGCCCACGCTCCTTCACCGAGCACCAGCTGTTTGGCAGGCCCTGTGTCAGGTGCTGCGGAAACAGGGAACAAAAAGGGCTCTGGCCCAGGAGGGAGGTGACAGTGAGAAAAATGATGATGAGCATCAGCATAACTGTTGTCTTTATTATAAGATGGTGATGCATAATTTTCATAAGCATCTGGTTATGCTTGGGGAGAGAACTGTACAGATACGGGATATAAGAAAGTATAATTTAAAAAAATTTAAAGCCTAAAAAGCCAACAAAAATGGGGAGGAAGGGAAGAGCATTTTGCAAAAATAGGAAGCAAGTCCTAAACGGAAAACGCTCTTTAGTTGCTGACCTCAGTCTGAGGCCTCGTATGAATTGGTCCCTGCTTCCCGCCCATTCCCCTCTCTGACTAGTCTCCCAATTTTCCACTTTGTTCCAGGAGAACAGGCCTCCCCGCTAGTGTCCATAAGTGGCAGGGGAGCTAGGGCTCACACCCAGGTGGTCTGACTCCACCACTGAGGCTCGGAACGATCACGCTTTGTCCCCAGGGCCCAGCAACGCTGGGACTCACCCCAGAGCCACAGAAGCGGCCGAGCCTGGGCGCGGTGCTGTCGTAGCCGTCATAGGCCTCCATGTAGTCGTAGCCACAGTCGGCCTCCTCCTCGACCTCAAACGTCCGGAATATCAGCTCCACGCCGTAGCCGTCCTCCGCCACAATCACCCAGTCACAGCTGGCCTGACTCGGGTAGTTGTTGTCCCCAAACTGGGCATGGGAATAGAGCTCTTTGGTCTGCACTTCGGCCTTCAGCCTGCCCCCGCACTCTGGAGCAGAGAGAGAACCACGATGCTCCCTCCGAATAGAGAACCCGTGGGCTGCCCCGCCCCCACTCCCCAGTCTGGGGCTTCTTTCTCACACCCTTGTCACAGGCCAGCTCTCTCGGCAAAGTCTGCCGGTGCCCCGTGGTAGAAGCTGGTCGAGCCCCATCAGCATCCCATTTTACAGAGGCCCACGGCTCTGGGCTTCAGGGCTCACTGCGGGATCCAAATTGGCCCTTACCAGCCAAGGTCCCATGTTCCCTGGTTGAGCCAAATAAGGCCTCCGGGAATATCTGAGGATACTGCTAAAGCTTTTTAAAAAACAATCCAAAAACAAAAACCTGGCTGCCTGGATCTTGACCACTGAACTCCCTGGAAATGCTAGAAGCATCTGCAAGGGCTCACAGCAGCCCAACCGACTTACTGTAATTTGTGATTTTTGCCAACAGAGGGCACCCAAAGCACATCAGAACCCCCGGCAAAATCTGATACCTAGGAACCTCAGAATACACCTGCGGGTTCCCGCTGACCACAGGCCACCCTGAAGCGCCTGTGCATGTCACTTTTGAGCTGTGCCTCATACTGTGTATTCTCTAGCCCTGGTTTCTGGTGGTTTTTTTTTTTTTTACTAGAACAGTAACTCTGGTTGGTACCATGCTATCTTGTGCGTAGGCTACTAGAGGCCACAAAATATAAATGGATAAATGACAGAGATCAGAGATTACAAAGCGCCAGAAACTTTGGGAGCAAATTCCTCACTGTCTGTCCTTGGGTGTTCCACACCCCCGACAGGCCTGGATCTCCCCAGAGTGTGGCTTCTGCACTGTCCAGGCCCAGTTGGCTTAGAATTTCTTCTCGTTGTGAGCTGCCTTTGAAAAATCTCAGCCCTCTGAGATGCTGATGGCAGCAGCACCGGCCCAGAGCAGGTCAGGGTGACTTCTCTCCCTGCCGCCAGCTCGCCTCTCCACTCTCAGGACACAGGCCTCTAGGTCGCCATGGGTGGGCGCCTGGCCCTCTGCCTCCCGTTGGGTCCAGCCACAGGGAGCACCCGCAGCCCAGGGGAGGGAGCAGAGAGAGGCCAGGGTCTTTAGTCCCAGCCTCCTTCCCTGCCTGGTCACCAAGGCTATGTTCTCCAACTAAAGGTCACTGCTCCTGTCCACGGGTCCTTTGCTTGTCCCTCTCTGTCTCCAGGCTCCAGACTCTATTCCCTCACCCAGGCCTGGGGGCAGTAACAGCCCTACAGTTCCTAGTCCTGGTTGCCGCACTATCCTTTGTGGGGGTCCCCACACCCTGCCCACCTCTTTGTCAACAGTCCCTTATTAAATTCTCCTCAAATAACAACTCTCTCTGAGAACACCCTCATTTCCTACCAGGACCCTGACCCCCCTCAAGCACCTGTGCTCTCTTTGTAGGTACAAGAGGGTAAAGTCACTAGTCAATGGCTTTTAAATTTCCCTCTGGGAAGCAGAACCCACTCAGGAGATGACAGGGTGCAGACCATGAAATGTTTTCTGCTAGGCAAGAACAGCTAAGCCGCCTGTGGGCGCTGGTTGTCATTTTGTTTTACCTGATTCATATTTTCTGGCTTGGGGGCAGGGAGGAAGCTGGGGGAAACGCTGTTAAAGGGATCAGAGAACCTCACAGTGTCCCTGATCATGCTCTCAGACTCTGAGTGGGCCATGGGCAGCCACCACCTGGCCGGAGAGCCACAGCCTAAGGCCAGAATCAAAGAGTCGAAGTTGCAAACATGGACTCTAGTCCCAGGTGGTAACATTTTAATGGCTAAAGAGCAGAGCCAATATTCTTATTGACATTTTTCTATTGAACAAAGCAGATACGTCAGTTAGTAAGCATATATATTTCCTCCAAAGGACCGAATAAAGCTACTTATGATTTAAGTGAAGGATAAATAATGGGGAACAGAAATATTTTTCATTTCCCAGAACTCGTCCTTAGAAAGGGCTGCTCTCCAGCACTCAGCTCCCAGACTTTTGGATTTCACAGACCAGCAAATTTCAAATACATTTTTAAAAAAGAGGATGGGGTTAGGGGGAAAGAAGGAGGGGAGGAAATATGGCACCAACAAGATGTTGCCCACTTTAAACGTTGTTAAAGACATTAAAAGAAAACAACCCTTTCCCCTGTTGTTGCCCATGTTTCATTTTAAAAGGGACATGCCATCACAGCTTCCTCCCCAGTCAGAATAAAAGGCGGTCCTTTCCCAGCCTTTATCCCCCACCCACCTCCAGCCACAGGGCCGGGGGCCCGCGCACCTGTGCTGTGCTCGGCCTGGAAGCCTCTCCTCTGCACCGAGGCATCTGAATAAAACCTCAGAAACAAGCTGCTGCCCGAAGCCACCACGGGGTCTGGCTTCTTGCTGCCACAGAAGCGGCCAAGGATGGGGGCCAGGCTGTCGGGTCCGTCGTACACTTCCAGGTGGTCGTAGGCACATTCCTGGTGCTGCTCGATCTCAAACTCATTAAACGTCTGGAGATGGAAAAGCACAAAGTGAGGCAAGGGCCTGGCGTCCAGCCAGGGTGGGGGCTGCTTCCCCAGGGGTGGGAGAGGATGGGGTGAGGCAGGACACATGTCCGCCCAGCCAGCTGCACAGGGGGCGCAGAGCCATGGTGGCCATGGTGACATCTGTAGAGAGGGCCTGGACTTGGCTCCTCCTTTAGTCTCCAAAACAACCCTAGGAAGTAATTACATGAGCTATTGCTACTGTGACCACTTTGTGGATGAGACGGCGGGTTCGGATGGTTTATACGCTTGCCGACATCTGTGCTCCTTCCACCGCATCACAAAGCTTCTCCATCACTTAATCAGATCAGCAGTGACCAGGTGCTCACAGCGGCCAGGAGCAGCTGTAAATGCTTTACAAGTGTTAATCCTTGCGACTCTGTGACGTGCCTACCTTTGGAAACCCCACTTTATGGACAGGGAAACCAAGGCACAGAGTTGTCAGGTGACTTGCTCAAGGCCCCGAATAGCAGAGTTGGGTCATGACCAGGAGGTCTGGCCCCAGAGCCCGTGTCCTTAACCTCTGCCCTGTACTGTGCAATCCTTCAGTGTAAATGATGTGGATGAGGCTTTATGAAGTACACTCTGCCCCGAGTTGTCATCCTCATGATGGATGACATCAGTTGAATGTTTTAAGTTTTTTTCCCATGCAGAGCCATGAATTTTCTCACTTAATTCTGATGATGCTAGGAGGGAAGGGCTATTATTACTCCCAGTGTGTAGAAAGGGGCACTGAGTCTTAGAGAAGTTAAGTGGCTTGACCAGGCTTACACAGCTAGAGGATGGCATTGGAGTTGACCTTCTACTAGCCCAACTCCAGCCTACACTTCTAACCATCACCAGGCTATACTGCCTCCCTTCTCCCTGTCCCCCTCCAAGACTGTCCCCTGAAGCAGCCAGGGGAGCCCAATTCCAGGTCATATACCAAGCTTTGTAGCTCAAAGAGTAGGACTTCGGTGTTCGGCAGATGACCAACTGATGAGGGACATGGGACAGGTGAGAGGATACAGTGTTTAACAAAGACTTGGAGCAAAAGCCAGGGTAGGTAGAGAAGACATTAGTTGGCGAGGGGGTCTCGATTCACAAGAAGGGGGCCGGGTGGCAGGGCGGGGATGGTGGGAGAGAGGGGCCATTAGCAGTGTGGGCTTTCACAGGAATGACAAAACACTTAAAGTGAGCAAAGCTCTTCACATCGTATAGAAAGGGAATGGGGGCCAGAGAGAGGGGTAGGTACCATGGGCAGGAGCAGGAAGGGGAAACTAGCGGCACCAGGGGGTGATGCCCCGGAAGGGAGGCCGTGAGCCAGAGAGGGGGGGCTCCCCAAAGGTCCACGGGACACCCTGCTGCTGTCCCAGTGCAGTGTAACACCAGCTACTCGAAAGTGTCCAACTCACATTCTACGGTAGGGGAAACAAACAAACAAACAAACAAACAAAAAAGGAACATGATCAATAAAGCCACCATCCACTCTCCAAGGAAGTTTTTTTGTTTTGTTTTGTTTTTCAAACTAGTACATATATATGTATGAACCTCAGATAAATTTGAGGTGTGGCCTAACTGAGACCACTATGGTCAGTTAGTTCAGTTCCTTAGTAACTTAAGGAACAGGAAAAGGTGTTTGCGACAACTATAATCTTGTGGCCCCTCGACAAGACAAGAAGCTCGGCGTCCGGTTGTGTAGGTTTTGAGCTCCTAACCCCAGGGGGACACCGTGACCCATCCCACCTCCCACCCCCATCACTGCGATCAGGTCGTTGTTGCCATTGTGACCATTTTCCAGCAGATGGCGGTCTTGGGGAAGAAGTGCCTTTCTCTAAGGGGCCCTCTGTCATTCACCCTCACCCAGATTCAAGGCTGTTCTGAACCACTCAGGACAGCAGCACCCGAAAGCATTTCCCACAAGGCACCCGTGCATATAAGGTGCCCACTGGGCGCACCCTGTGGTCAGGGGCCCTGCTTTCTCCACCCCTTGATGCCCCAGACCTGGCGCAGAGAGACACCAGCACCCACGCTCCAGCCGGGGAGCCCCTTCAGCCACCTGTCTTCACTGCCCTTGCCAATCAACACCCCAGCAAGCCCCGGGCCATGCCTCTTTATCATCATGTTGTCGTTTGTTCCTTCCCATTCTCCCTGCATCACTGTCCATAATTCAGAATGACATCCACATGCCTTTTGAAGAGCTCACTCATCCCCAGAGTCTGAACAACCCATTCAAAAACTGTTTGTCTCAAGTACAGCGACCTCTCAGCTGGCAAGAGAGTTTGTTTTACACTCCAGGACCTGGGAGTCCCTGGGGGCTGAGAAAGAGGCTTGTGGAAAAGACTCGTTCATCTTTGAAACAACCGAGCGCGGTGTGCAGACCACAGACCTGTGTTTGGATGGGAATTTAAAGAAAGGCTTGGAAGACATATTTTTTAAATTCAAGAGCGAATTCACATAAGTAACTTAATTTGCTGTCTTTAATTAAAAACCTGGAAGTCGTAGAAGAGTATGAATAATAAGGGTCCATTTGAGAAGTTTGGGCAAGAAGAATATACATATATTCATTTTCCCAGGAATGTACACATGGGATTGTATGTGCACAGAAAATGTCTGGGGGATCCACCCAAACATGTTCAGAGAGGTCAATTCTAGAGTGGCACAAGGGACCTGGAAATTTTTGATTTTTCGCTTTCCAGCCCTCTGTGCTGATTACTTTTTTAAACCTTGAGAATGTACCGATCTGTAAAAATAATTAAAACAGGGAACAATGAAATCTCAAATAGCGCCGTGTGGCAGGTCCTGCCTCAGCGCGGCGCCACAGAGAACAGGCGCCGCCTACAGAGCCGTCTCCCCCGCGCCCCGTGCTGAGGGCTTCCTCGAATCCTCTTTTCACCGGCACACCGCCCCCCAGGGGGTAGGTTTCACTAGCACCTCCGTTTTCCAGATCAGGAAACCGAGACCGAGAAATGTCGAGTAACTTCCCCCAGTTTCAGAGCCGGGAAGTGGAAGAGCAGAGACTCACACCCATGTCTCTCTGTCCCGGTTGTCCACTAACTACGCAAATGACTCACAAGTTTCACCCTGTGGCCTGCGGTTGAAGAGATGTTCCAGGTGCACTCCCGCCGGCTGGGGTACTTGTCAGGCCAGTTGGGGCTTGCCAGGGTCCCCTCCGCACTGCTGATCTTGTGCACACAGCCAGCTGGGGGCGATCGGGGTGCAGGCAGAGAGAGAAGGAGTTCACTTGGAGGTGTCACAGGAGGCTTTCTAAGAAGCCATCTGCCCCTCGCTCTGTTGGTCACATGGTCATTAGGAAACGTGGGAGCAGGGGTCAGCCTGAATCAAGTGTCGCCTGTCTTAGAGATGTGTTGATTTACTTGGCTTTGCCGCCTTTCTCGCAGTGGCTCAGGAGCCGGGTCATCTTCCTTACTATTACCATCCACGTCATGGTTATTACCGGGAATACGGTGGAGTGAATGGTGGTGAGGAGCCTAGGCCCTGGGATCCAATGGACCCTGGTTCCGCCCCCTTCACGTTGTGGGACGTTGGGCACTTATCTGAATCTTGATGTCCTTGTTTGTAAAAGGGGTGCCAGCCTCACAGGGAGGTGATGTGGCGTAAATGAGACAATGCTTGTAAATGGCTTAGCAAGTAAGTGCTAACAAAGGTCTTCATCGCTATGCCTTCACCTCTACACGACTTCTGCAGTTTTTCAGAGCAGCTTCGTTTGGAGGCGGCAGCTGTTGCCCTGGTTACAGTGCTGTTAGCAAAGAGCGGCCCCATGGCCAGCTCAACGAGGAGCATTTTGGCCAATAGGTAGAATCTGTCTCCCTCTGCGCTGGGCACTGTGCTATGCATTCAGAACGCGTCCTCTCATTTTATCTTCCCCACTTTCCAAATGAGAAAAATAAAAGTTCAGAGCAGGTAAGTGACCTGCTAGGAATGTGTGGAGTCAGGACTTGAACCTGGGTTTGCTTCGCTGTGACTAGGAAATAGAGGGAGCAGAGGAGGTGGGCCTTGTACCACCGTGGTTTCAGGCTGAGGTAGCTTGGGGGCGGGGAGGATGGGGGGGGCGGGTGAAGTGGCTGCAAGGAGGCTCTGCTGCTCACTGATCCTCCGCCCTGGCAACAGGTGACCACAGGGGCAGGGGCTCAGCTCCCAGGACATGTACTCGGGCACCCCCTGCACCACCTGGGAACCCATAAGAAGGCAGCAGCTGCTCAGCGGGCAGAACCTTCGTGGAGTTTATAGCCCTTGCGGCCTCCCCAACAGCACACAAGGCAAGCACTGTTCTGGCCCAGGCCCGCCTCGCAGGGGTTTGACAACGAGTTTTTAAATCCCAGATTGACAGTTTCTTCCTAGTTCCTCCCACCCGCCTCCCAACCCCCCAATCTGTGACCGCCCTTGTCTGCGTCACAGGCTGGGCTTGGAAGGGGCGCTGCATCCTGCTTCTAAGGACATCTTAGCTCATCCCCTGACAGTCTAGGAAGGCTCTGACCAGACTGTGAGCCTAGCCAAGTCTCCTGACTCTCAAATGTTTATCCCTCACCCTCGATGTCCTTTGCAGGCCTTTGTGGTTGGGGCCAAGGCCTGGAGGCCTGTGTGTTTATCAGACATGTTCAAACTCCCTTTGCAGGGTGGAGTAAGAACAGAGGAAGGCCTTTCCCAGAATGACTGGAGAGCGAACGCCATCTGGCCCTGAAGAACTCCCAGTAGTGAACAGAGCAGGGAGCAAAGTTTTCCCAATTCTATTTTACTATTGGATCTGAATATGGTAAATAATATTATGACATAGGTGGTTGATATTTATTAAAATTTCAAGTACTTATTATGTGCCAGACTGTCTGAAATACTTTCTAGGCATTCTCTCATTTAATCCTCAGAAAAACTTTACGAAAGGGGTATGCTTAGTCCCCTTTAAACAGAAGAGGAAACTGAGGCTCAGAGAGGTTAAGTCACTTGTCTGAGGTCACACAGCTAGTAAGTAGGAGAGCCAGGGTTTAAACCTAGGTAGTCCGATCCTGGAGCCTGAAAGTTTAGCCACTTGGCCATAATAACAACATGCCCTCTGAAGGAGTGAGCTGCCCTGGGGAAATGACTCTTCAGCAGCAAGAGGGCGGGAGGAGGGAGGTCAGATGCGGAGCCTCGGTGGGGCCCAGGGAAGGGCCCCTCGCTGTCGCTCTCACTCCGACAGCCGGTACACCCCTGGCAGCCCCCCGCCTCCGCCCGCCCCAGCCATGCTCCAGCCTCACCCTCTTTACAATCGTGTCCGTTCTCGTGGAGCCGGTAGCCGTTCCTGCACCGGCACAGGTAGCTCCCGAACGTGTTGACGCACTCGTGCTGGCACCAGCCGTTGTCCTTGGCACACTCATCCTTGTCTGGGGAGATCAACAGACTCTCCTGAGGGGAGCCGCCAGCTTGGGTGGACCCTCTCATCTCAGAACTCAAGCCAAAAGGAGCCTCCCCGATCGCTCTGGTGCCGATTATCCCTGCATTGGTGCGTGTTACATGGCCCCAGTACATAGCGAATCCTCCATGCTCCTAAAGCACTTCAGTATATACATGTTCTCCCCCCTTGTTCCCCACCAAATACAAGGAGCTCCTTAAAGGATAGGCTAATACTGATAATAACAGTAACAATAATAAAACTCACTATCATGTATTGAGTATTTCCTATGTAATGGGCACGGCCCAAGCACCTTCCATCTGATCTAATAACATATCTAAGTTAATTCTCACACACCCTTAGGAGGAAGGCGCCTGCACCCTCATTGTACAGGTAAGGAAACCGAGGCTGAGGATGCCAGTGTACCCCAAGGTCACTCACTGAGCAAGTGGCTCATAGTCCATGACCTCACACTACCTCCTGCCTGTGGAGTAAGTAAGTGTGGGGCCACGGGCCAGAGGGCCAAGTGCCAGCCTGCTCCACCAGTTCCAGCTGTTGTGACCTTGGGCAGTCCTTGACCTCTGTGCCTCAATTGCCTCATCTTTAAAGTGGAGTCAATCATGGTTCCTTACCTCGTAGGGCTGTTGAGAAGAGGAAACGAATTAGTACAGGGAAAGCCCGTAGAGTGGCGTCCAGCTTGGAATAAGTGTTAGCTCTTATTTTTTATTATGTATGAACTCAAGTGGTAGCAGGTGTTATTGTTATGGTTCTTGCAGCCCAAGCCAGGGCCATGTGCAGCCCTCTCCTGAGCCACCCCCTTCCTGTAACAACAGAGGGCCAGCCTCCCTCCCCAGCGGCCTGCCGCCCCCGCACCAGGGTAGCCGCAGGGGTCAAGGCGGTTCCCCCTCTCTGCGCCGTCTGCCCACCGCAGGCCACGACACTTGATGTTTCACTTACACCCTCTTGCTTCACAAGGACAGCTAAGAATCTTTGGGCAACGCTTAAAGAATAGACGAAGACCACCGAACACTTAAGCACGGGAGCTACAGCCAGGGAGAGGCAAGAAGGCGCCTCACCTAGAGCCCGCAGAGGACACAGCCCTGCCCCCGCCTTGATTCAACTTCTGGCTTCCAGAAATGGGAGAATATATTTCTTCTGTTCTAAGCCACCCAGTTGGTAGTCATGTGTTTTGGAAATGCTGTGAGGCAGGGGCACTGGGCAGAGAGGGGTGGCCCAGGACCCCGGAGGCCAGGAGCTGGCACAGCCATGTGGCCCTCAGCACTGTGACCTCGCCTCAAACCGCCACACCTGAGAAGAAGTGGGCCCGGAAGCCACGTTTGGAGACCGTGTTGTCTGACTTGAACTCCACGCGCATGTTGTTGCTCTGCGAGGTAATGACCTCGGGTGTCTCAGCGCCGCAAAACCTGCCGTGCAGCCTGGCGTCGGGGGACAGGCCACTGCGCACCTCCACGAAGTCGTACTTACAGACCTGCAAGGGAGCACCATGGGGAGCTGCCCAGTGCCCCTACGTCCCTGCCCCTGACCCCGGGTACCGCAGGACCCCCTGCCTGAGATGTGCTCCCTGCCCGCTGGCCAGACCGGCTCAGCCAGGTCCAGCAAGAGGGTCCTCTAGATTGCCACTGGGGGCCCTCCAGCACGCCTGACCATACTCGGGCTGTGGGGCTCTGCTTGGCCTTGGCTGACTGGGTCACCTGTGACCACTGCCCAAGGGAGGGGGCAGGCTGCTTACACCATCCTGGTCTCCAGCTGCACCTCGCCCTCTCCATTCCCCTCGGACGGACACTAAACCCCCCGGTTCCTCCCCCAGGGGACATACCTGTCCGGACCACCTCCCCTCCCCCTCACCCAAGACTGCCTCCTCCACTCCTGTCCTGATTCTCCTTGGATTTATCAGTGACGAGAGGACCCAAGCACTCTGTCTGCAGACGAGGTGCAGCTGAAACTGCCGCACAAACAGTCCCTGGATTCTGCCCAGCGAAGGTGCCTAGGAAGCCACCTCTCTGCTGGCTGACCCCTTACCGGGTCCCAGCCCTGAGCCGCCTCCCAACACAATCCCACTCAGTTCGAGCGCAGAGACATACATCATTGCCTTCCAGTTCAAACACTTCAAACTGAAAGGAGATCTGGTACTGAGCAGGGGCCACCACCTGCCAGACACAGTTTTTGTTGGGAGGGTAGTCCTTCGGCCACCCGGGGCTGGTGATGGTTCCGTTCAGCTTGGTAATGAAGCCGCCACAGGCCACTGCTCGGGGGAACAGAGCAAGATTTGTTTGGCGTTAGTTCCAAGTGACTGTGATTTCCCCAAAGCAGCAGTAAGCCCTGTTGTTCTTTAATAACAAAAAAGAAAAAAAAAAGAGTTAACACAATCTGAACTGATGAATTCTGTTTCAACAGAGGATTTGGAGGGATAAAGTTGAGGACAGGTCTTTACTGCTTTTAAACATAATGACAATGCATTTGTGCTGATGTGTCACCTGGTGGGGTCGTTGGGGACTCCACACGACATGGACCAAAGGGAAATTAGAAATGTTTGCACCAAGCTATGCTGTGTCCCTGGCTTTCATCAATAAGCAGAGTCGTGCAGGTGGGCAAGGAAGACAGGGCACCGGCCAGCTGGAAGGGGAGTGAGTACAACACGCCAATTGCTGAGTCACACCAAAGGACGCATCTTTGCTTTTATTTTCGACCTTAATAATCATGCATGCGAATTTTACGTGGTCAGAGAAGAAAATAAACCAAGGCTGCACTTACAGGATGGACGTGTGATTTGGACAGTCCTCACACATTTGTGACTTGACTGAGTCGTTTTTCCCTCTCAGAAGGAGGTGGATCATCCGCCACCACGTCCGTGGTGTCCGTGTTACTTCAGTCAGCCAGCGCCCCTCTCTGCCCACTTCCCCTAAGTCTTGTCCCCGATACCCCGTCACTCCAGCTTGGCAGGTCCCGCACCAACCTTCACAAGTCTTCTTATCGGCAGCCAGCTCGTAGCCAGGGTCGCACGCACACTTGTAGCTGCCCAGAGTGTTCACGCAGCGCTGCTCACACCCGCCGCGGTCTGGCCAGGAGCACTCATCCACCTCTGCACGGGAAAAGGCGACTCCGGTTAAATCACCGCAGGGCTGCCTGGTCTGTTTCCCGCCACAGTCCACATCCCAGGGTCCCCAGCAAGTGTCCCCCAAGAACAAGAATGGCTCCTGGGGACACGACAAAAGTAACATATTAGCCAGAAGCAAGGCTCTGCTGGGGACAGATCAGGCCTGGATACTTTCATTCTTTGAAGGGTTCAGTCAGCTGCAAAAATCTCTTGTGGTTTTTTTTAAAACCTCAAGGATTCCATACCAAGGACTGAACCAATTTCAACACCACGAATTCCCCTCAGCCCCAAATATGGAATTTCTCAGGGACATTCAATAAAGGGTAAGGACAAAGGGACACATTTCTAGATGAAGATGTATAAGTATTCTCTAGAGATAGAACAAAAACCTGTGATTTCACATATCGATAATTAATCTGAAGAGGTGCACACAGGGAGATCTTCAAGGTCACAAACCTCGCCGGGCCCTTCTGCTGGCCCGCGCTCAGGAAGCAGCCACAGCGGCACAGCCAGCAGGGAGTCGGATGGGATTCAGCACTGAGAGTCTAGTGACATGCTTGGGGCACAGGGGACAGCAGGAGGGCCACCCAGGAGACCGATCGAGGGAGTCATTGGAGACTCCCGGACACATCAGCCCGGGGAACCGCTGAAGACCAACCAAAACAAAAAACAAACAAACAAACACAAACACACAAACCCCCCAGGCAGTGGGCATCTCCAAGAATATCAGGAATAAAACGAAAGATCAATTATTTCCTGTTGCCGATTTGTGGTAGCCTAGCGAAGGGAAATCTGACCACTTAGACATCTTAATTAAAAAACAAACAAATGAAAAACCAAGAAGAAAGGGGTGGGCCAGGAAGGAAAGTGTTGGTGGTTCATCACACCATGGAAGGCAGGAAGAGAGCAAGCACGGAGGTGTCCACCAACTCTCAAACGACCACATTACACAGAAAGTAAAAGTAAAGTAAAAGAAATGAGTTAGTTGGTAAAGACCTGAAAAGATTCTCAATCCTCACACCTCAGTAGGGATTCTTTTGATAACATTTCTGATAGATGGTCTTTTTCAGATCCAGGTTGAAAACACCCAGAAATAAGGCTCTCACTGCTTTTCAAAGTATTTCTCATCCCTTGCAGTTTGAATTGTCTAAGTTCAGATTCCTAGCAACTTCTACCCATTGGCCCTCCAGAAAACGCAAACCCTTTAACCATAATGCCTCCCTCCACTCTGTCCTTGTCCAGCTCAAATAAACCCATTTCCTTCCAACCTTCCTTGTTTATGACGCACAAAATCCTCATCAACCAGGCTGCTCTTCACTCGGTATAAGACAGTTTGTAAATAGCCCATCATTTCATATATTAGACAGCAATCGTAACTAACTCTAGGAGTTATGTGTTCCTGGGCTCAAGAAAGTTGGTCAGTAGGGGAGACATATTCTAGGCAGGGGGGTAAAGTTGTCCTTGGCCTCAAATAAATGTGCTAAAATAGTAACAACCCTGAAATTACCTATCACTTTACAACATAAAAACCACTTTCTCCAAGGTTTGCTAGAACGTATAAAAGGAGGGGAATCGGTGATAAGAAGAAAAGGAGAGTCCAGGCTTTACAGTGAACCAGACAGACCTGGGTGGGGTCCACCAGTGGATCTTCTTCCAGTAAACTGGTGATTCAACCCCTCTGATCCTTCCTTCTGTTTATTTATAATGAGAAGCATAATAGTAACAACTGATTTTAGAGTTGTGGTGATTGAAAATGATACATGTGAAGTAACCAACCTATAGACATAGAGTTAGTGTACGGTGGTTATCACTATAGACAGCAGCGGGGTTGCCTTGGACATTCCAGTGGGCGCAGAGCCACAATGATGGGGATAGTGAAAAGAATAAGGGTACCTGGCCATACCTGAATCAGGTGAGAGTGGAGGAGTGCAGGCCTGAGGAGGGGAGGGAGACAAGGCAGGAACAGAAAGAAGGAAAGGATGGGCCCATGAAGACTAGATGGGCAGCACAGAAGAGTCAAGAAACTGACTGGTGGGCATAGGGAAAAGGCAGAATGGACCACAGGGAAAGGCCATCAAAACAGACTAAGATAAACAAAGGGCCAAGGCCAGGCTGAGGGAGGAGACTCTGACTCTATGGTTGTGGGTAGGACACGCCTGTGTCATAGGCAAGAAAGGGAGGATCACAGATGGCTGAGCTTCCTGGTACCATCTTAGCTATGTAGAGGGAGGGAGGCTGGGAGAATGGATTTGGACCTAAAGCAAAAGGAATATAGTTCCTCCACAGAGCAGAAGAGCAGGCTGTTTGACAGAGGCGGGTAAAAGGTATGCATTCACACCTGAGCTCTCTCCAGCAAAAGCAGTGGGGCATTTGCTCATTTCCAACTCTGCTCAGTCTGGGTGGATGGCACACAAGGGGCCCTGCTTTCAGTGGGAGCCCTGGGGTCCTCTGTATCACCTCCACCCACCCTGCGGCGAAGTAGCGTCTGCTCCAAGCCCATGGGTTTGCGCTTGTTCTGGGCTGCAGTGGCCAAGGTTAAGCCTGCCAGAGAAATCTGGGGGAGTGTGAGGGAGGGAGAAGAAGCCGAACCAGGAATCAGCTTTGCATAGCGGGAGCTCTGGCTTCTCTGCCTTCTCCATGTGGTGTAGGTGAAGGAGGGAACCATTCCGTGGTTAGATAATGAGATGACTCAGGTTAAGATCCCAAAACTTGTTTCAAAGAGGGTTAGGAAAAGAGAAGGCAGGGCACGTCTCTTGAGATTTTGAAGCAGTACTCGGAAAGATGCCAGTCCCCCTCATCCAACACCCCGCAGGGGTCATCAGCAATGGGACAGTGGAGTGTGGGGACCGAGGTGGGAATCCTCACAGACTTTTGCGGGGAGTGTGTGACCACAATGGCCCTGCCAATCCGCGAATGCTGCTGCCATCTCCGGGAGTAACCAGAAACGCGCGGTGCTCTGCCGGCTGCCATCTGGCACCAGGGGAGGGATGCAGAGGCCAACTGGCCCCTCGGTCAGTGTCATGTGCCAGCTGGGCCCTGAGCAGAGCCTCTTGCCAGCTGGCACCAAGGCCAGGGCTTCTTTGACTTGGTCCAGATCTTCTCCACGGCCTTTGTAATTACTCTTCCAGCTTTTTTCACTGGACAAGTCCTGACACACGCACTGGGCACCATGTTCACAGGACATTCTGCTTAGGGCCTCTTGGGAAAAGGCTGCTCAAAGAAACCGACTGTGCCCAGTCTCCAGGCCTGTGGTGACCAATACGGGAGCCACCAGTCGCATGCCATTCTTAAACACCTGAAATGCAGCTCGTCAAAACTGGGATGTGCTGTGCGGAAAAAACACTGGACGGACAAGACTTACTATGTAAAAAAAAAACAAAAACCCATAAAACATCTCATTAATATTGTGTGTATTGATTACTTATTAAAGTGATAGTGTTTTTTCATATATTGGGTAAAATAAAATGTTAAAATTAATTTCATTTGGTTTGTTTTGATAAAATAGCTAAAAAGTTTAAAATTCCATACGTGGCTGGCATTTGTGACTGCCCTTTTGTATCTGTTGGACAGCTGTGACCTAGACTGCGGTCTCCATCTCATTCATCTTCACGGGAACCCCAAACGGTTGGCAGCACAGGTAGCGGGATGCCCAGTCCACAAATGAGGAGCCTGAACCTCATCCATCCATCCATCCATCGTCCGTCCATCCGTCCGTCCATTGCCCAGTGAGTATTTACGGAACCCATGCGAGCCAGGCACTGGGAATAGACTGGAGAACAGAGCAGGTATGGTCCAATCTTGGAGAGGAAATCTAGCTGCCTGGGAGTGGACAGCTAGTTAGCAATGAGGGCAGCACTAGAACCAAATTTCAGGCGCGGAACCCGGGGCCCTTTTGCTACACCCCCACAGTATCAAGACAGGTGACCAAGTGTCAGAATCCAATCACAAACATGAATTAAAAATTTACACCCCTTCACTTGACTTGCCTGTGCCTTTAGGTCTCCATCACAGAAAGAGAGTGCACTACGGAACCCTGCCGGTCCCAGGTCTAGTTCTAGCTCCGCCACCTGAGAACTTGTTTCCTCAGTTTGAAAATGGCAGTAATCATAATGCCTAGCTAGGGTTCATTCTGAAGATAAAGTGAGATAACTAATGTCACTCCTAGCACATTCAACAGATGTCTTTTCTTTGCCCTTTAATAGGTTCCACTTAGTTTCCAACAACCCTGGTTCAGGGCCAAGGTCATTCTCCTTGGTATTGAAAAGATGTCAGACTAGGCCCATGCACTAAGTCGGTATAGATGGGCCTCAATGAACACCTTCGTGGGCATCTTTAAAGACATTTGCAATTGAAATGCCCTTGAAGTGGCAGCCTGGGGAACCTGCCACCACCCCCAGGCCGAGTCTAAAGGTTTTCTGGTCTCCTCCCAGGTTCACACTTCGGTGGCAATACGAGGTCCATCCAGAAGGTATCCAGCCATGTAATGTTAAAAATAGAGACATTTATTGAAGAAGACACAAAATATAAGAAACATTGTATATAGAACAATGATGCTTCAGTCCCCTTCAAAGTAGGCCCCTTGAGACCTCACACAGATCTCTCAGTTGCTATCAGCTGCTCCATCATATTTTCCTGACTATCATCAACGGCCTGAAATCTCTTCCCTTTCAAAGGTGATTTTAGGTGATTTTAGTTTTGGGAAAAGCCAGAAGTCACAGGGCGCCAAATCTGGGCTGTAGTGGGGGCTGAGTCACCTGGGTGATTTGACGTTTCATAAAAAATCTCTGCATGAGATGTGATGCTTGTCGTGATGAAGCTACCAGTCACCAGTTGCCCATAGCTGAGGCCTTCCAAATCATCTGAATAGTTTCCATGGCGGAATGTTCAAGCTTAACACAGAATTTGATGCAGATTCGTTGCTCTACTCACTCAGTCATTTTGAATGCGACGGCCACACAGCACACATGCTCATTCAACGGCGTCTATCACCTCTACAGACTAATACAGTGAAGTCATCATTGTTCACGCATGCTCATTCCAGTCCACTCTCCTTGGCTGCCAGGTTACATTGGTGTCACACAAACCATTCTTGTTTTGTTAACAATGGCTGGACTTTTTCCAGACAGACCTCGTATCATCACCCATTTGTTTGCAGGTCTTTTTCACCACCTTAAACCCTTGAGAGCAAAGGCTGTGTGTCCCTTTTTGTCCCCAGCCTCCAGCACAGTGCCCAACACTTTATTTGATGACTGCTGAGTGCACATTAAATGGGGAAGAGGGAAAAGATGAGATCTTCTCATCAGCGAACTGAGCTGGTTATCATGGCTACCTAAGCAGGCCCAGGCTCTCATCTCACTCCCTTAGAAACCAGTTCAGCATCATAGAGAGAAATATTCCTTTCTACTGCTCTGACTGGCATCTCCAGTAGGGTTACCACACAAAATGCAGGAAGCTCAATTAAATTTGAATTGGGACATACTTAAACTGAAAGATCATGCTTCATCTGAAATTCAAATTTAACTGGGCATCCTGTTTCTTTCCCCCTCTAAATCTGGCAATCCTAATATCCAGCTTTAGCCAGACCGCTCAGAAAGTGCATCACTGATTATCAGCAGAACCAGGAATGAGGGTGGTGGGCCAGTGCCAGCTGGTTACGTTATCTCACTGGAAAGAAGCCCCGATACCTAATGTATAGACCTTGGGATGGAAGTCAGGGGAGGTGGAGGACAAAATTAAAATAAACAGAATTAGAAAAAAACCTCATAATCATTCATAGCATGTGGTAAACAAAAGAAGGCCTCCCAAAAATGTCTATGGCTTAGTCCCTGGTCAGGGTCACATGGCTTGAACTGGGTTCTTCTGACACCCATCTGCTTATGCACCTGGGAGAAGGGACTAAGAGGGGCAGATGAGGAGACTGGGAGTAAGGGAGGGACCAGGATTTCTGGGTTGGCACAGCCAGGAGTCCTGGGAGAGGAGGGAAGAAGGGAAAAACAGCCTTCTCCTGGGTGTGAGTCATGTTGCTGATCAGTTGCAGACTGGATGTCTCCACTCAGTGGCTGCAGGTGTGCTATTAGTGCCCAATCACAATGTAGTGGGGCATGTCCAGTATTCCCTTATGGGGTGTGGTCTGAGGGTCTTGCAGGGCCCTGAGAACAGAGAAGGAAGACCTACCCATTAAAGGAATCCTGGGAAGCCTGCTGTGCTGGGGCCAGGAATGCGGGTCTTCCCACACCACTCTGGGTCTGGTTTCATCAAGACCCTGCAGAGCAGTTGGTCTCTAATGTGACATGGAAGTGTGTTCCCTGAGCACCACCCCCTCACTCTCCATCCCTCCCCCACCAACTTGTAGGCCGGGGGCTGATGCTTCAGGAGCGGACAACCTGGGCTGCCTCTCCGGCCCACACTAGGTAATGCAATGTAATGTCACACTTGCTGTGTTTGGAGTTTTGACCCGCCACTTAACTATCTGAATGACCTCGAGTAGCCTTTTTCAACGCTGATCAAACATAATCCAAATCCAACTCAAGGGGCTATTTTGAATATTAAATTACATCATGTAAATCAAGTACCTTATACAGTTCCTGGCACACGGTAGGTGCTCTACCTGTGACTAAAAATGGAAATAACTGCTATTCATACCCTTGAAAAAATTGGCTGCAAAGCCTGCTTTATTGATGGAGCCATCGGACACAAACTTCATCCACATTCTGTTAGAGCTCGACTTCACATCCTCTGGTTTCTCATAGCCACAAAAGTGGCCAATCAGGGCGCTCTCTTCTGTGGGGCCATCGCGGATTTCCAGGTAGTCATATGCACAGCTGTCATGCCTTTCGATCTAAATAAAGAAACAGAGGCAACATGGAAGACTACGAATGGCTTGGTCTTAAGGTTTTTGATTTAAGGAGGGAACCTCAATATCACTCTGAAAAATCTAACCAAGAGACCATAGGACCCTAGTGTGTCCTGGGCTTCTCCAAGCTGCCTCCTACTTGCAGAAGTCAAGGGTGAATGAAGCTGCAAGCAGACTAAGAGGTAATAAGTGGGGCAAAACGATTCCACAACACTTTCTGGGATCCCATCCTAGACTTCAACTTAGATTACTCCCTTGCCTCTCCAGTAGCCTTTGGAAAGGAGGCAGACATGATTTCAAAGTTGCAAAGCTTTTGATAGCGCATGTCTGGGTACAACATATCATGGGCCTGGAATTGCCTCCTAGGTTCCTATTTTCAACCAAAAAGTGGAAACCCATCTTCATAGAGCAGAGTGTGTCTAGCGAAAGTTGACATTTAATTCATTCTTGGAGAGGCTACCTGAGCAGTACTTACCTCAAAAACTTGGAAGGTGAGCCCCACATGAAACCCCTCTGAAACCGTAATCCTCCAAACACACTCCTTGGAAGGTCTGTAGTCATCGGGGTAGTTGGGAGATTGAATCTGGCCAGCGTCTTTGTTAATGTCTCCCCCGCAGGTAGCTTTCGAAAGAGAAACAGAACCAGCTTTAGAAAGAGAAGGAAAGGGGGGTCCCTGGTTGGAACTTACAGAGGAAGTTGGCCACTTGTCACCACTAGGTGACTCCACTTGCCAAATTTTCATGTCCATCCAACCAAAGCTATGCCTACAGAAAGACATAATTTCATGTAGGCAACTGAGAATTTTCCTGTCATATGCAGAAAATAACCAGGTAGAGCAGTGGGCCTCTACCTTTGCTGTGCATCAAAATCACCTGGGAGATTTTTGAGCTATAGAAGCTGCAGCCACATCCCCATAGGTTCTGACTGAAACGGGTGCGGGGGAGCTCAGAGCAGCAGTGATATTGGAGCTCCCCAGGTGACAGCAATGTAGAGGGCACAGGGTACAGGGCTGCTGGTGCAGGGACATGGGCGTGTGTGTGCACATTCCTTCTTTCATAAACATGAAACATTGACCTCCAAAATTAAAATTTATGACCAAAGGGGGCTTTAATAACTATCTAGTGTTTTCCTGTTGGGGGTGGGGTAACTAATATGTGGAACAAATAGGAGCAGAACTGTCCTGGTGGCAGCTGCCTAGAGCCCAGATCTGTTGGTTCTCTCAACTCAAACATCATGGTGGTCTCAGTGGCCTTTCCAAGAAATCTATTTGAAAATTCCCTGATATTTTCCAAAGTCCTCTTTCCACAAATGAAGCACAGAGGCTTTGAGAGGTTAGATTTTTTTTTCCCTCAGGCTCACACAGTTATTCAGAGGCTGGTTTCACTCCCACAGGGTTCTGTATCCCCCAAACCACCCCCATGGGACTGGAGTGAGGGTTCAGCAGGGTGGTGACAGGTAGATGATGTCTGCCCTGAAGTGAGCACAGCTGGCCCCTTGCTTCCGGAATGTGGAGGAAAGGGCCAGTGAAACACTCAGCCCGGCCCCGGCTGTGGCGCCCCACCGTCGGGGCTCGGGCAGCTGCCACGCACGCCTGGGACACAGCGGGCTGCATGTCAGGAGCTACCAGGTTCCCTCATGAACAAACCTTCATACACCGCGAAGAAACCCTTGCCCAGGATGTTGCTGCTGCTCCGGAACTCCACCCAGAGTCGGCTGTCGGTGGAGACAAGGGGCTCTGGGGCTTTATCGCCACAAAACCTACCTGGGAAGTAGAAAAGAACGGTGAGGCTGCCGGTGGGCAGTAAGGAGGGGCTCGCTGCAGGCAGAGAAAGCAGGGTTCCAAACGTGGTTCGAGGTGATCAGTAACCCCCGCTGGGTCGACTCCTCCTGTGGCACGTACAGGATTAGCACATGGGGTGGAAACAGTCACCCGGCCTATGTGTCTTCTTCAGACGCCAGTCAGTCCAAGTGCCAGAGTCCAGCCCAAGCACCCCTCTCTCCTGCCGAACGGGTCTCGCTGAGGTGCTGAAGGCGTGGTGCCGTGTTGGTCTGAGGCGGCGATGACTGCGCGCCCCCTGGTGTTCCCATTGCATTACGCCCTTCTCGTCGGGGGCGTGCCCGTGGGAAGACAACCTGCCTTCTTTGCCCCAGAGAAAAGAACGCCAGAGATCACACGACAAAGAAATGAAATCTTCTTGGCTTTTGAATATCACGAGCCTAGCCACAACACCAAAGATTTAGAAGAATACACAATGAGTAAGAGCCCGTTTTCCCATCCTTGTAGTCTTAGAAAGTTTCCCAGGATGGAGAAGTGAGGGGACCGGGGAGAGAGGGGATTGGAGAGGGCACCATGGAGCCTCTAAAAGGACTCTGTGCCCTGTCCCACCCCAAGCTGAGACCCTGTGGGGAAAGGATGACAGAGACACTAAGTAGGTTTGAGGATCTGGAAGAAGCAGAGAACCACGCCCCCAGTCCTGGGCAGAGCCCTCAAAACTCTAGATCCCCATGTCCCACCGGAGGTCAGATTAGAAGTGTCTGCATGGTTTGCCCGGACATGAGGCCAGGACATACACACGCAGAATTCTTCAGGCAAGCCATGGCGTGATGGGAGCAACTGCATTCCAGGCTCCTGGGAAGGATGTGGAAGTGACTTTCCCATACTCCAGAGGAACTGGGGAGCCACAGAACATCTTCCAGGGAGACATCGACTTGGCACCAATCTGAGCTTGCCTTGAGTTGAGACAAAGAGGAGGCACAGCAGCCACTTAGGTGGACAGATGGCTGGAGGCCAGAGAGGAATGAGGACATCCCAGCAATGCCAGCCAGTGTGGCACGGCGCTCTGGAGGCCTCCCCTGGCACCGCACCCTGACACAAGGCCTGCCCCCCACCAGCACCTCTATCCTGGGGAAGAAAACACAAAAGGACTGCAATTAAGTCCCCACTACCTGATGGAAAGGGGCTCATAATTGTTATTGAACTTTTGTTACTAGAAATTTTAAATAAATGTGTATTTCTTAAACACTAAAGTATGAGTCTAAAATTTGGATCCTCTACAGAGGCAAAGGGGAAAGGCCATGCCTGTCTGGTAATTGGTCATCCTTGTCCATGTTATTTGTCATGCCACGAAGGATGGGTAGCCGGGCAAGGAGAGGGATGTGGCAGGTGGAAGACAGCTGTGTTGTACTGACCAGTCTTCGGTACAGACCAGTCAAGGCCTATTTGGACTGGGAGTCATGGTTCTGATGGGTCATCAGACTGTGTGGGTCACTCAGAAAATCCATTTAACATGGAGGGACATGGGGAGTGACCATTAATGTGTGTGGCTTTATTTTGGAGGTGATGAAGGTGTTCTAAAATGGATTGTGGTAATGGCTGTACAGCTCTGTGGACATGCTGAAAGCCATTGATGTGTACACTTTAAATCATACGGCCAATTATATGGCATGTGAATTATATCTCAATATATATTTTTTAAAGCCCACATTTAGTGAACACTCTCTCTTATCTACAGCACCACGTTAAGTACTGAATCAACCCCTTGAAGCTATAACTGTGCTTTGCCTTTCTGAGAAATGGGGGAGTACAAGGTGGGGGGAGGCATCATTTCCTAACGGCCAACTGCGGTGTACATGCCTTGGGGAGACATGGTGGGTAGAGGCCGCTAATCCCCCTTTGCTTCCTTCCGACTCTGGCCACCTGCAGCCTTTTGGATTTGGTGAGCTTAATATTAAGTGAAATGAGCTGAAACTGCTGCCAAGAATTCAGCAAGGAAAAATCCATGAGAAGCCTATAAATTTTCGATAATGGTTCGTCTGGCATGGCCAATTAGTGTCAATTAGTTCTTGGAAAACAACACATAAGCATGGGGAAGCGTAGCTTACCAGTGAGGAGAGGAAGCTGCTGAACCTCAGAGCAATGCCGATTCACAAGAAATTCCTTCTTAGCCTAGCCCGAGCATCAAGTCCAAATTCTTATTTAAAACCCCAGCTGTCACAGCCACTGGGGACGGCTATCAAAAGAGAGAGAGACTGCCACTGTCTTGCTGCCTAAGAACCTAACTGGAAGTGATAAACCATCCACTCCAGGGCCATATACAAGCCATCTCTGCTCAGTATTCCGGCGGAAGTCGGAGTTACAGGCTAAGGTATATTTAATGCCTTGGCAGAGCTAGACTTGGTAGAACAAATTACAAATAATTTCTAAATAGGACCTCTCCCCAAACCACTTTGTAATTCTAAACTAGAATCCTCTACGTTGTCCCCGGACTAATGTCTCCACATTCTGATCTTCACCATAATGGTAGTAACAAAATCTGTTTTTTTATTGAGATGTTGATACCAGACACTGTCCTAAGCACTTTAGGTGGATTTCCTAATTACATCCCCTCTGCCCCCTGACGTAGGCATTACCATTAATTTCATTTATGATAAATCTGAGGATCAGAGAGTTCGAGTTGAGTTACACTCAAAGTTGTAAGTGAAAGCAGGATTTGAACCTCGGCAGTCTGAGATCTTGACCTTCACCGTCAGTCTTACCTTCTTCACCATCATCACCATCACCGCCAGCACCATCAAAAGGAACTTCGCGGTTTAAGGTGCAATTCTGAAAACTGGATGTTTTTGAATTAACGGACATCAAATCTGCTCTGAGAATGTAAACATCATTTCCACTTCCCAATTTGGAAATACTCATAGGAATGAAGATCAAAGCCTCAACCATAAAGCAAGTCCGCGGCCATGCCAGGCTTGGCTGTTTGGCTCGTTTCTGCTTGTTTGGGAGGCTGCCCCTGCCCAGGGAGCCCCAGCAGTGGGGCCACGCGACACTGATTGGCCGGCCTGGCCTCTCTGAACTTCCCTCCCCGCTTCAGGGAAAGGGGGAGAAAGGGCTTTTGTGTGCATTGTGGCGGTAGAGAATACCCAAGGACAGTTCTGCATACAAAAGTGCATTGTTAGAGTCACTCCTCTGCAGAAATAAGGGAGGGGAATCCAATTAACAGACCGGTATTTCAGATTACTGGACGAGTTCACTGTGCAGCCATCTTCCTCCCCCCTTTAGGCGCAATCTCGTAAGTGACCCCTGAAACTGAAAAACCAATTTGATATCTTTAACCAGCCGTGAAATGTTCTCAATCTACTTACATTCCCTTTAATCATGCTGTGAAAACCCAGGTCTCAAACAGCCTCCTACCAAGGAGATCTAACAGGCTGGAGGGAAACTGGACTAGAGAAAAGGTGTCAAATTCCTAAATTGAAATCTGGTTCCTGGCTTCGGAGGAGGAGTTTAATAAGGATATCAAGAGAGGAAATGCAGATGAGGGCACAACAAGCAGGCTCCATGGGGAGTCATAAAGGGTTCATTCATAAAAAGTTATGCGCCCATTATGCCTGGATTTTCACACACTGCCCTGGGAAAATATGCAATGCACAGTTTTTCAGAGCAAGATGCATACTTTCACAATTCGCCCTAATCCGCTCTCCCTCCTGCCAAAGGGGCATTGACCTGCCTCCTCCCGGCAGATTTCACGGCACTGACCCCTCCCAGGGACCAGCTCAGCCCACACAATGCACTTGTTCCAAGCACAAAAGTTCACTAACAACTGCATTTGGAAACATCAGAGCGGGCCAAATAGTTGGCAAAGGAGATTCCCGCGAATGAAGAATGGTTGCAGGCGCCAGGCCATGTCTTGGCTGCGAGATACACACACACACACACACACACACACACACACACACACACGCTGCAAAAGTGTGTAAAATATAAGCCAAAAAGAAAAAAAAGAAAAACCACAAACCAAAAAAACCCCAAAGAAAACAAACTGCCAACTACAATGAACAGCAAAGCCCCATCTAATCTATGAAAGTGCAGCCAGAGAGACCAGGACCTGGAGTGAGAAAACTCCTGCTTCAAGACCAGGGAGGGACTGGCAATGCCCCTGCCCCGCCGTCCTCAGGAGCGTGCCTCCGCCCTCTCCCGGGAGCTCCCGTATCAGAGCGCTTCCTCCTCCTGAGTCCTTTAAGTCTATCACATTCCTGGGGGAGTATAGGGTTGCCAGATTTAGCAAACAAAAATACAGGAAGCCCGGGTCAATTTGAATTTCAGATAAACAATGAATCATGCATTTTATCTAGCAATCCTAGGGGAGACTCATCTCCTATTCATCCTCTCCCCATCACCAGGAATTCTACTTTCTGATCTGACCTCTGCCACGAGCAGGCTGTGAAGCCGGCCCGGGTGGGTTGGTCCACACTCGGGGAGCGTGGTTTTCCCCGTGAAGGTGCAGGATAGGTGTCTCTAAGGTCCCTGCCAGGCTGAGGGGTCTGTGATGCCATGTTCTCATGTAACTTCTTCTACTGTTTTAAGTATAAAATAATACCAAATGCATCCTTGTAAAAGAGTCAAATGATCCAGAAGTATACAGACCCACCTATGAAGCGGCCCATCACAGCTGGGCTTCCTTCCTCAGAGGTAACCACCTTCTGGAGTCAGATGAGCACCTGCAGTCCCCCTTCTGTGTCCTTGGTACTGGGGAAGTTCACGTGTATGTACATTTGTAGGTAAGTGGGATCATTCCCTGACCCAGCTCATAGGGATTCCGATTCAGTAGCCGCTCAGAAATCTTCCCAGGTGATGCTGGTGTTCAGCGTGATTTAGGAACGTCTGCTACCAGGAACACAGCCCTCTGTCATTTTGCTGTACCGAGTCAGTGCTACCTGTAAAGCCATGCCTCCCTCTGGCTGCTCACACCCATCACATCTGCTCGCGTGAGGCTGGAAGCAGGAATCCAGGGCAGACAGCCTCCAACCTGCCATCAGGGGGCACACACGATTTGTCCTGCAGTGCAACACTCTGCCTACGCTTGGTCCAGGGATCCCTTTCTTGGCTTGTTTACCTGGACTGCTAACTAACGGATTCCTCCCTGTGGTAGTAACCTGGGACCCCCACTCAGAGCCTGCTGTGGCTTCTATCTAGAGAGCCCATGGATACAAATTCATACCTGTTTGTACCTCTAAGAGTTTAAACCCATGCCCTGCTGGACAGAGGGGGCTTACGTGCCGTTCCAGATGGCAGCTGACCTGGCTGAGAGCTCTTGGTTGTATGGAAGCCTAATGCCTGCCAGGTCCTCTCAGCTCCAGCCAGAGCCTCGGCTCAGTCTCTTCTGACCTACCCCAAAATCTGGTATGAAATCGGGCGTGGTCTGGCCGTGAAACTCCCCAACTTGGTTCTCTGCTTCCCAGCAGCAGCTCACACTTGGGCCATTCACAGCATAACAAGGTGGCTTTCTGTCCACGTGAACATATGGCAAGGACCAAATTCTCACTGAAAGCTTAGACTGGAAGCTCACTCTACAGACCACTCAAAAAATAAGGATGGCCGCCTCTCAGCCAAGACCCCTCCACCTGGCTCCTGGTAAGCCTGCCTCTCTGTCTCCACCACGGCTGTCACTCCCGGGAGAGTCCTCATGCCCGCTCCCTGGGCACCGAAGCCATTGGTCCTCCTTAGGACAGGGATCATCCTGGGTCACCTGTGAGAGAGCTTTCTTCTGGTCACCAATCCTGAGTGAACTGACCTTTCTTTTATGCCGCCTGCCCACCGTCTCTCACTCAAAGGTCTGGCGCTGCCTTTTCATGTATGAATTCGTGTTCATCAACCCAAAATAATGCATGCTCACCAAAAAAAAAAAATTAGAAAATAGAGCTAAACTAGGAACAACAATAGAATACATTTTAAAAATACTCCGTCATCTTGAAATAACCACTGTGTATAATTTATTTATATTTATAATTCTACTTCATATTCATAGCATAGATCACAGAATGGTTTCTTCTGGTTGAGTTCAGCACACACAATGATTTAAGTAATTTTGGTCAGGAAACTCACTGGTCAGTTTGCCACACTCCCCTCCACTCCTTGTTTTATCACACCAACCCCATCTCATTCATTTACACCTTATCTCTGAAGGCATCTGAGCTTCATCTGAGTAGTGTGTGCACAATAGACGTAGAAGTGTATTTTTGTTAGAATGGAATCCTACTGCATATTCTATTTTGTCACACCTTTTTTTGGTGTAACAATGTACAGTGAACACCTTTCTGTATCAATAAAGAGTCACCTCCAACTTTATTGTTAATGGCTGGATAGTTTTCCATTGAAAAGACGTATCATAATTTATTCAGCTAACCCCTACTGTTGAACATTTAAATTGTTTTCAATTCTCCCTGCTTCAGTGAACATCCCTGTGGCTAGAGCTTTGCACACTTCCTTAATTAGTTCTCCAGGATAAATTCCAAGAAGTGGAATTGCTGGGTCAAAGGGTATTCACAGTTTTAAAAGCTTTTAACATGTGTGGCCAAATGGAATGTTCAGAGTTTTACAATGACACAGACCCTTGAGAGCTTCCTGTGACTGCCGCCTGGATGGGTCCTCCGACCATTAACGGCATCACGCAGACCAGCCAATCACTCCCCCCTCAAGGCTTTCTTAAGTCAACTCACCCAACAGGGGGGCTTTTCTCCAATACCCATCCCGGACCTCCACGTAGTCGTACCAGCACAGGCGGCTTTTAAACAAATCCATGGATGTGAAGTTTAAGATGATCTGCAAAGAGTTACCATAAAGTAAGTTTTGGCAACAAAGCCTGAGGAGTTTTGAGAGATACATCTCTCATACCGGGGTTCTCACGTTACTCTTTAGCATACAGAGCTCTCAGACCACAGTAGGAGTGTCCTCTCAAAAACACACTCACAGGAAACCTCGTGACATTAAATAATAAACCTTAAGCAGGATGGGGGGTAAACAGAGGAGATGGGTCCTTTGGTTCTGCCTGGGGAATAACTTGAGCTTTTGAAGTCACTAGGTGGTTTACAGAAAGCAAGATGCATTAAAGACGAGCCAGGATGCATTGAGCCTGGGGATCTGGAAGGAGGTAAGGGGTCAGTGAAGTTCAGAGATACGAAAAGATCTTATAACATCATCAATCATCCTAAAGGGCCCGGGGTTAGCCTGAGTGCATCTGAGCACCTCCGTGATCAATGTTCCCTCGGCCATGACCTCACTCTTCTGAGGTGTGGTGTGTCTAAGAGCCTCCCTACAGTTCGTTCGTGCATTCATTCATTCATTCGTTCTACCATTGTGTGCTGACCACCTATTGTGCGCCAGTCTGTACTGGCCTATCAAGATAGAAAGGTCAGAAAGACAGGGTTCTTGCCTTTAGGGAGCTCAGACAAAGAGGGAAGGGCAGATGTGCCGAGCCAATTAGAACAGTATGGTATAAATGCTGAAAAGAGAGGAACAGACAGAAAGGGTGTTGAGGAGCCCCAAGGAGAGAGAACTGAATTCTGCCCGGTGATACTGCGGAAGGTCTCGGGGGAGGTGGCATTTAACCCAAGGGGAACAAGGGTCCAGGGGGCAGAGAAGTAGGATGGAAGCATTTTGGTGAGAGGGACTGACATGAACACAGGCGAGGACATGTTTGGGAAACTGTACTGTCCCCCAGCCTAGTCCACTGTGTGTGTTTCTGGAATGAAGAGCCAGGAGGGGAGAGGAGAAGGAGCAAGCACTGGGGAGGTGGGAGTTCAGCTGGACTGGGAAGGAAGGTTTCAGTTCTCTGGACATCCTGAGGCCACTCGGTGGATGCGCCTGTCCCACCCGGGGGAGGAGGACCTGCAGAGTCGCCACACAGGCACTGCACCCATGAGCTGGCCCCGGTCCCCATGGCAACTCTTCCAGCTCGGGGCTCCCCGGCAGATGACCGAGACAGAGTTCAGATTCTCCCCTCTCCCTTGAGCCCCATTCAGCCCCCCGCCCCCCGTGCAAGGTGCCCATGCCTTCTCCTGCCCTGAGCAGCCGTGGCTCCTCTCCCCGCAGCTCTCAGGCTGTCTCCCTGCCTCTGCTCAGCATGTCCCCGCTCCCTCATTTCTCAGGTCTTCTTGCTCTGCAGGGTCCTGCTGAGGGCAGCCCTGCACCAGCCCCTGCACCCCTGAGTCTATTCCTCTTCCCACCTGCGGGGACCTTTATCTCAGTCAGTTCAACTCTCTCTGGCGCCTTCACTCTCCTGCTTTCATTTAAATCCTAACAGCCCCAGCCGGGTCCCTGGTCTCCAAGTAAACCCTTGGGCCCAAGGGCTGCAGGTCAGAGGTCCCGGGTCCCTGCTGGCCAAACAGAAAAGACTGTTAAGTATTTGTCCTTGTTCTCTGTGGCCCCTCTACTTTGAACCTCTCCCCTTTGGTCTTGCTACACTAGCCTGTCCTTTCTCCACTGTCTCTCTTCTCTGCTGGCTCTTGTCCTCTCCACTCCCCAGGAACTGTGAGGTCACCTCAAAACAAAGCACTTCCCTCCCAACATCCCTGTCTGGAGTTGACACGCGGTCCCAATCACTCAGGTGCAACACTGCTGCCCCTGTTGTTTATCTCAGTGCTGACAGGCTCTCTTCCTTTAAGATGCCTGTGCCCCCTGCTCCAGTCAACAGCCCTTCCTGCATCGCTCCTGCTGAGATGGCTCCTGAACTCCGCCCTGCTGCACCATGTGCACTCTGCACACTAGGGCTTCCAGATCAATCTTGCATTTTATCTCATGTTTGCTAGAGCCCTCTTCTGTTCAAAACATTTCAGTGGCTCCCTTTGCCCCAGTCTCATAAATTAAACTCACTGCCTACCTTCTGGAGCCCCCACTGCCCACCCTAATAGGTGGCTTTATCTCCAAGCGCACCCTAATATATTCACGCAAATGGAACCCTCCCCAGGCCAACTCAATGGGCCCCTCCCGCCTCCCCAGGTCCTTCTCTGATTGCCCAGATGTATACGATCCTTCCCTCTTTGGAATTCCTCCCTCTCTTTCTTATAGTGAGTCCAGGGCAGGTGTTTTTAGTCAGGCAGATAGGGCTTTCTTCTTATGGCTCTCACCACTCACTAGCTTTGGGATCTTGGGAAAATACTGGCGTGCTTTGGACCGTTAGTTTCCTCATCTCTAAAACAACACACCCACCACTGGGCTGTGGAGGGGACTGCGCAAGAAACTGTATAGAATGTACAGTGCTCTGCCTGGCACGTAACAGCCACTCAATAAAGGGCAATTTTAAAAACCAAGCCACACCGAGTGTACGTTTAGTGTACCACAAACTAGACATACTAAGTGCTCTTCGCAGGCTGCCTGTCTTGACTGAGAGTGCCCACCCCTTCCCTTGGGACAATGCCACTCAGTGTTCAGGTTTCAGGACAAGGAGCACCTATCTCCACAAAGCCCTAAGATCTTCTAGGAAATGAAGAGTCAGTACCAGAAAATAATAGGCCAGCTCATCTCCCATGTTGTAGAGTGTGAGTGTGTGATAATGTCGCTCATCAAAATGCTTTGAGTAGTTATCAACGCTACTTGCACATTAGAATCACCTCAGAAACCTAAAAAAAATATTGGTGTCAAACAAATGCTCCTCCTTCAATTAAATCAGACTCTCCAGGGGTGAGGGGGGACCCTAACTAAACTCTAAGTCTCCTAAATACAGACACTGTACCTTCAAATCCCCTTCAGTGCTCACACTCATGTGGACTGGTTCAGGAATGCTTGCTAGCCAGTTGCAATACAGTTCTTTAGCCTTTGCTTTTTAAAATTTCAGAAAGGCAATGTTATTACAAGTTCCTTGGTAACACATTCATGATCTGAATGAATGGGATAATTATTCAGGCTAATTACTTTAAATATGTTAGTGAGCCATAAAGATCATAGGGGGAGAGGTGATGAACGGGAGGTGATAATGCAAATCAATCAAGTTTGCTAATTACTAGCAGCTCTGGGGAAGGCTGGGTGAAGCAGAAATTGAAATAATTGGTGCAGGAATTTCAATGATATGTATTCTCCCTGCCCCCAGTTAGCAATAATAATTAAGGCTGGGTGAAGTCTTATACAGTTCCAACATCTCACAGAGCCTCTGCTACGCAGGGCAAGTCAACAATTTAGGGATTAGCAGAGTCCTTCTCCTTTCTCCTCCACCTGCTGCCTCCCTCCCACTGCCACCTCCTGTGGGCACAGGGGTGGCACATCCACCCGAGGCGCACAAACCTAGAGCCTCTCAGGCTCAAGATGACAACCACACTGTCATAACTGCTTTCAGCCAGAGGAAGGGTGTGTGCCTACGGGTGCTGTTCGTGTGTGCATGTGTGAGCGCGCACGCGCGTGTGTATGTGGGGATGCATGTTCAAATGTCTATTTGCCTGTCCCTTTTGTGGAATAATATAGGATGATGGTTACACATCCAGGCTGTCAGAGTCAAATTTCCTGGGCTCAGATCCCAACTCTTCAACAAACTGAGTAGCCTTGGACAAATCCATTTCCTTACCTGCAAAATGAGTGTGGTAATAGCACCTATCACACGAAGCTGTTGTGAGAATTAAATAAGAGAATCCACATAATATGCTAAAAACAGTACCCAGCCCATAAAAAATGCTCCCAATGTCATTATTTCTCTGTAGTGATCACACTATGTTTAAATTGACATTTATGTGGAAACCTGTAAGTTGACTAGGCACCTGAAAAATTCCAGCACCTCTCACTGCACCCCAGCTGCATGTTTTTCACTCTGCCACTCGTCCATCCACATGTTCATGCAATAAATACTTATTGTGTGGCTCTGTGCCATAGACTATGTCCTCAATGAGTCTAGAAGAGGGACAGCCAAATAAAACAGCGTCATGATTTCTGAGACAAACTACAACAGGTACAATTGTAGGGAGCTAGAGTAAACATTTCAAAGACAGCTGAATTATTTTGAGACAACCTGATGATCTGCTGGATCTGTAGAGAGGTGTGGTGAAGAAAACAAAGGTCTCGAACGGCAGAAGCCCCAGTTCTCAGTTCTCTATCTTACTGTGTATTTGGGCAATTTATAAAATGCCTGAGCCTCAGACTCCTCATTCACATAATGGGTATAAGGAAATGTGCATTGCAGTAGGATCAGGAACATATTCCCCTTGGACAAGAGCAAGAGGGGCCCCTGCCCTGGGCTTGGCTCTTGAGAGTCTTTGAATCTTCAGAGCCAAAGGAACAAGCCCACCCAGAGCTTGCCCAACGTCTAGACCTCACACTAGGAGCCTGGAGCCCTGGCATTCCCTGTCCCAACAGTCCCTGAGCCCACTTCCAGGACACGCAAGGCCCTCTGCACCGGGTCCACCCTCCCGGGAGCAGAGAGCACACTGGGCAGCCCACTTCCACTGGAGGGGCAGCCAGGCAATGGCTGTTTGCGAGGCAGGAGTAGAGGGTGTTCAGGAGCGTGGGCTGGGGTGTCACCATGGGTGCTCCTGAGGCGGAACTGGGCCTGGGAGGAGAGGGAGAGGGAGGGGCCCGCTGTGCACTGGTAGCTAGCTCTCCCCACATCGTCACCTGCCAGAGCCGCACTCTGAGGTGCCCAGAATTTCTAAATCGGATCCCTGCCTTCCAGGGCACTCTGACGGTGTGTTTATCGAGGTAGAAGGATAACACCTACTTTGCTTACAAACTGTGAGCTGGATGTGTAATTCATGTGGACATTTAGTACAAAGGCTTCCATCTGCATGAGGGAGACTGGCTGAAAAATCCAGAAGGAAATACCATTAAGCAAGCTAGCACAGTGACTGGCGCATAGTAGGTGCCCACAACATAACAGCTGTTATTACTCGTATTAAAAATAACACCTCACACGTCAATCACTCCCAATCAAAGACTGTTACGTCATTTCCGGAGGTGGTCGCACACCTACCTTTTCCCCTGGAGTGACCGATATCCTCCAGACGCAATGGGAATAAGAAGGATAGCCGTTTGGAAAACCAGGTGCAGAAAAGTTTCCCGTTGTGTCCTGCAGAGTCTCCCCACATGCTGCACGAGCAAAATGACAATCATGATTCAGGCACATGCATGCACTCCCGCCCGAGAGAGCCTTCTACAGGGCTGCTGAGCAAACACACGCCTGTAATAGCCGCAGCCTTTAGAAGGTATGGCAAGAAGTGTGCCAGGCTGGCTGATATTTTCCTGGCTTATAAAAGTGAAAATAACGTCTGAGCACCAAAAAGGAACAAACACCCCAGAGGTTCTTCTGAGGCTCTCAGGATTGAGCAGGATCTAGAGCCAGGTTTGAATCTCAGCTCTCCAGCTGCGTGTGTGGTGGTCACCTTAGTTTTCTTATCTGTTAAATGGGTCGGGCCTGCCCAGAAGGTTAATTAAATCACCTGCACTAAATGGAATGAAACAGCTCCGTGCTTGGCACATGATAAGTGCTCCACATAGAGCAGCCTTATAATTACCAATAGTAATATCTGTGGCAGAGAGAACATGGAAGCCCAAGTAGATAGTGCAAAGAGGAAAAATGCTTTGAAACTCAGTATCAGCCGTTAGTTTGAATCTTGCCTCTTCTTTTTCTGCTACCCACCTCTGAATGAGCTACCACATAGCCAAGGTAACAGAGAAAAATGACCGGAGACACAGGAAGCTAGGATGCTCTCCACAAATCTATCCTGGCCATGAATGTCTGAGGGTTGCTGGGTCATGTGACTAAAACCTAGACCATATGTATATGAAAAATATTTCCCTAATTTGTCCTCATACCTGCAGGAGGAAGCTTGGAAGCCGCAGGTTTCATATTCCCCTGACTCCCCGGGACTCGGGCCCCAAAGAAAAAGACACTGGGTTGCTGGGGGCCCTTCTTTTACAGGGCCACCCCCCAAAATGCGGGAAAGCATCCTCCTTTCGCACTTTTTTCCTGAGTGCAATTCAAACTCTTCACAGCAACTACCTTTGCTTTCGGCTACTACTTCAAACCCCTGGGAGCTGCTGTCTTCGGAGATGCAGGAAGGGAGGGCTGGAGAGTGGCCCATCCTTGGCCTCAGGAAATCCTGGATATCGGTGCTTCAATATCATGTTACCGAACAACTGCCAGGCATCATGAGGATTATGCCTGGCAGTCAACACCCCCAAGGGTTCCATGGAAATTATTTCAGAATAATCATCAACATTCTGCAGGAACAGATACGTTACTGTATGGCTCTGTGGTATTTACCAGCTGCCTTGAATCCTTTTGGGAAGTAAGAGCCATATACATTTTAACTAAATAAATACTATGGCATTTCCCAGGGAATGCTATAAGGTTTCTCTTTCAATTCAGCAAGGTCATATGATATGTGTGTCCTGTTATTGCAGCCCTAATGCGCCCCCAGATGACTAATAGCTGTATGAACGTATTTCCTAGAGGTTCATGACGGAGGAGAGCCTCACATGGCCCTTTGCAGGCTGCGTGAGCCCGCTGAGCAGGGCGGTGTGATAGCCCAGGTATTCTAAGATGACCCCTATTTCAAATATTCTGTCCCGTGATCCAACCATGCACCTGGTCTAGGGGTTTAAAAAGGCACTGGACCTGTTGGTAATGGAGTTTCTTTTTTCCACCCCAAATGCTGAAAAACATTCTGTCCCATCAGTGGTAAAAACTTGGTTGCTGTAACCAATGTTTTGCATTAAAGTTAAGCAGCTTAAATGGGTCAACAAGAGCTCAACCCCAGCGTAGCAGGGGTGTGATAATGCTGAAGTCAAGGGGACAAAAGGCAAAAAAGAGGGCAGCTTCAAGGGAAGCAGGCTTCTGAACTGTCTGAGAAGCGGGCATCTGCTCAGTCCCCCAGAACACTGTCCAGACTTCAATGGCAGGCTGGTGGCCACTGACCAGCCCCTTGGATGGCTAGAAGAGCCCCAAGACCATAGGAAGGACCTCATTCACAATCCTGAGGCTCCTTCCACTTTCCACTGTTGGGGAAGCTGACTCCAATCCCTCTAAAAGCATTCACCTTCAGTCTTTGTCCTCCCGCAAACCCCCTGCCTCTTGTTTTGCCAAAGCCCATCCCTTACTCCCACAGAAAGGAGAGGTGCTTTTGCCATTACGGGGCACACTGTTGTTTTGCTACGACTTCTTCCTCTTCTGAACATCAGAGCTTCGCCAGAGAGCTCTGCAGCTCCCCACAAGTTAAGCTGTGGGCTCCAAAACCTACCATTCGCTTCGCTGCTGGCAGTCACTTCACCATTTGGGCTTTCTATACTATCTGACACCTCCTAACAGCAGCACATCAGAAGTCACAGTTGCCAGGGGGTAGTCTCTTCAGGTTCTCCAAGTTGTTTTCCCAGCCAAAGGGAACATTTGTGAAGGGCAGTTGAGTCATGTTCCAGGGGTGCACTGGGGGCCCTGGGACTCCCCAGGGTTCAGTTACCTGGGCATTTGTACAGCTTCCTGGCTTGAGCTATGTCTCCTTGACTGAGCCGCACACGCTGGCCAATGGTTGGTCTGACGCCATTGTCGTCTCGACGGGGGAGGATGGTGTCTAAGAAAACTCCTCTATAGAAAGAAAAGAGAGTGAGAGAAAGGAGAAAGAAAAGTCAAGGCTGTCAGGCCGTCCATGCTGGAATTTACAGTCTTCATTTCCTTGCCCATAACCCCATCAACATTCCTACCCCCGGCCTGTTCTCGTGCTGGCATTTGAGCATTCCATTTCATCAGCTGCCTGCTCACTTTCCAATGCGAAAATGATTCTGCCAAGTTTAAAAATATGCCCTGGCCCAGTGGCCTAAGGGCTTCCTCACTGATGTCTATGGAGCATTTCCACAAAGCCCTTCACAGGATCAGGCCCCAGGGCCACTGTGCTGAAAAACTGCAGGGAGCACCCTTCAGAGAGACTACTATGATGTGAGTGGCGCCCCCTGGAGTTGTGCAACAGGCAATACTGAGCATGGGTAGGTCTTGGAGAAGCTCCAGGGGACCACGGGAACCACGACAATGTGAGACTGTGAGAGGCTGGTCAGGAAGTGCTGGATGGGTTGCCGAATAATGGAGATTGGAGTTTGGGGGCCTGGCTGGCAAGAGGAATGCTCAGATGGAAAATGAGATGAAAGCAGAGAACTAGGGGTAGTCAAAAGAGCCCTGACCTAGAGATTTCTACGTAAAGCCTGGCTCTGCCACTTGAGTGAGCTCGGACAAGTCCCTTCCTGTCTCTGGGCCTCAGATTACTTCCCTGACCAATAAGAGACTGGCCTTATGGTTGTGGCAGTCAGTCCCTTTTAACATTAATGTCTTCTACTCCATGCAAATAAAGTCTAAAATGACCAAAACAGACAAGTGGATACCAGGAGGCCCAGCTGAGTATGAGCCCTGTTCACAGCTCCGAGTTGTGGGCGTGGTGTACCCTTTGCCTGAGCCTACCCCCTCTGTTTCCAGACCCCTGACTTCGGGCATCTCCTGGAGCGAGAACCTTCTCTTGAATGGGCTCCTCCAGTTAACACCCTGTGTCTTTCCTTACCTTCTTAACCAAGTTTCTGGAAAGAATTGTCTCCATTTTCTGTCTGCCTGCTCACCTTAACCTGATTTTGATCTGACCATACAGCAACAATCACCAGTTGCTGACCAACTGTCAATTTGATAGACACCTGTCAATCATCACCTGCCCTCTCTGCAGAACCCACGCCTCTGCCATCCCCTCCTTCCTCGGATTCTTCTCCCTGGTTCCCAGGGAACTGCTCTCTCTGAGCAGGAAGTTAGGCTCCTCCTCTCCTGCTTCCCCTGGGACTGCTGTCTCTCAGGTTTCTGTCCCCTCTCTTCCCTCTTTGCTCTTTGCTCTCACTTTACCTGCTCCTCTGGCCATGAACCACCAACTACAGACTCACAGACCCAGAGCCACCTGCAAGCCAAATGCCCTGGTGAGCTTTCCACTAGGCTGTCCTATGGGCCTCTCACGTCTGACACATTCAAAACCAAACGTGTCCCACTCTTCTCCTTCCACGAACCTTCTCTCCTGGGACTGAAGCCCATTCTCTCACACTCCCTTGTCAAAAATCAGGAAACAGGTCCTGTCCATGGCACCTTCTACACATGCCCTGAATCCGTGCCTTCCTTCTCGTTCCAGACCACTGCCTTAGCTTGGACAACCAGCATCCCCTTCCCAAGCCCTTCCCAGTAGCTCCTTAACGGGTCTCCCTCCCTGTAGACTCAGCCACCTTTAATCTAGCCCTCATACCGCTGCAATGTGATCCTATCGAAATGCCGAAATGCCGGGTCAGGAGTGTGCCCTCCCTGCTCAGACTCCTTCCCTGACTCCACCTGCTGATCACCACCTGCATCTCCAGGCGCTGGGGTCGCTGCTCCCGCCTTCCTCGTCAGCCACATCCCCTGACGCCTCCACCTCACTCACTATCTTAAGCAACAGTGAACTCCTGCTAACCCCCAATGTGCCCCTCCACATGCTGTCTTCTGCTAAAGCTGTCCACCACCCATCCTCTTGTCCCCAAAACCCATCAGATGGCCTTCCCTCGTAAAAGTCTTCCGAGCCCTTTCTATCCTGAGTTAATTGTGCCCTGGGCCTTCTTTGTCTTGCCGCTTCTTATTATACTGTATTGTCTCTTTCTGAGGGGTGATAGCAATTGTTTTCTCCGCTAAATACTAAGTTCCTGCAGCAGAGAGACTTGGTCCTTCATGTCTATGTCCTCATGGACTGGAATGTAGCAGGCCTTGAGAAATGCTTCTAGAACTACACAGCCAAGATAGGACAGTCTTTGAAAGATTTTGCAAAATAGTTATTTATACCCAAAACGAAATGCAAAAATTCTCATAACTTAGTTATTAGCTGCACTCTCTCTTTTCTCTCTCTTTCAAACATTTACTTTTCCCTAAATTCGGCACTAGCTTGGAAAATATATATTATCCCGATTTCTCTTTTTTGTTTATATATATATATTTTATATATTATATATAATTTACATATGTAAATATAAATAATTTAATAAATATATATTTTTATTTATTACATATTTTATATATAAAATATATATTTATTTATATTTATTAAATATATAAATATAGAAATATAAATTTAAAAATATATATTTATTCATATATTAAATATATAAATAAATATATAATAGTTTATATATTTAAATAAATATATATTTACATATAAATAATATATAATATTTATATATATGTTTTATATATTTTATATATATTTTTTCTAAATTAGACTTCAAGCTCACCTTCTTTCCAACATTAGCATACAGAAGCCTAGATCATCTGCTGATATCCCTTTTAGTACCCCTGCCCGCACCATGAACCATCTGTCCTAATGTCCCTAACTCCCATCACCTCATCTCTAGGTCCGGAGTCCTCTAGAGACACTGTATCGGAATCTTTGATCTCCCTCACTGACTTCACCAAATTTTAAATCACGAGTGACAACGCTAAATAAAATTCCAAATTCAATCACCTACTAATCAAAAAATGGGTACTTCTGCTCTAATATAAAATGTGCTCATTCACTCTTATTTTCTTGATTCCCCTGAAGAAAGCAATTTAGCTGCACAAAATGCAAGGCTCACCACAATCTCTTCGCAGTCTGGATTAGCTGGCCCTGCCGATGACCCCACTATATAAGCCACCTTCCTGTGAGCTGGGCCCTGGCTGGACACTTGACATGCACAACCTCATTTCATCCTCATGATACTCTTGGGAGCAAGCACCATTACGGGTAGGGTTCCTCGCTACAGGTGAGAAAAGCAAGCTGCAGAGCTTAAGTGACTCACCCTGAGCACAGAACGAGTAATGGAGAGCCAGGCCTGGAACCCAGGCCAGCCTGGAGCCTGCCTCCTGGCATCTTCCAACCAGCGCTTCCCACCGCCCAGGGAACAGGGCGCCTTCATGTGGATGAGACAGACCATAGAGTAAGGAAGTCACATTGGTGACTTCAAAGCAGCAGGAACAACATGGGATCACGCTCATACAGCTCTTCGGGGCTGGGGCTCCCTCCCCCAACCCAGCACATCCTGAGCCTCCAGCAAGGCGGTGGGTTCTGGAAGATGTTTACTACAAGAGACGTCCCTTGTGCAAACCACTGTAGTAATGTCCCTCCTTTTATGTAGGACAACTTAGAATTGACATTCTGCTAACCTAAGAAAGGGTTTGGCAGATGCCTTAGGGAATAAAACTGTCAGCTCCAAGTTCTCCAAACAAAGACGACACTGTACCAGAGAGCAGTCTCCTCATCTCCTGGACCCTTGCCCGATGAATCTCTCAAAGACACCATGACCCTCAGCCCAGGTCCAACCAAGGGGAGGGGGAGGAGCTGCAGTAAACTGGAGGGAATAAAGTTGGAAAGAGACAGCTCTGTCGTAAAGACACACGAAGATTGGGTTTCCCATCAGCAGGAATAGCATTTGCCTCCAGAGGAGTATATGTTCTATGGGCCATTTTCTACAGAATCACAGACCACGTGCAGGCCAGCTGCAGGGGACATGTGAGCAGAAGCAATGGTATGAAATTAAGGAGTGAGAAACTTCTGATAAAAAGTGGGCCAGGAAAGCCCACCAGGCAGGAGGCCATGGATAAACATCCCACTGAACAAAGCAGTTTTCTGAAATCCATGCAGACAACTGCAGATGGGACAAGGCTGGTGTCTACTTGCTATGAAACAGATTTGCCAGAACCATTCCGAACTCAGGCAGAGGTGAGAAGGTAGTTGTGGTAGATTGCTAAAACAATGAATTAGGCCTCCTAATACTGTCATCCCTTAGCAATGTGAAGCTGCCACTCCCTACAATAAGAGGCAGAATCTATTTCTCCATAACTTGAATCTGGGCTGGCTTTGTGATTTGCCCTGGGCAATAAAATGTGACAGAAGTCATGCCATACAAGTTCTAGAGCCTTGGTCCAAAGAGTCTTGCGGCCTGCCAGCTTGTCCTCCACTGGAACTCTAAGCTCCCATGGAGTGGAAAGCCCAGTCGAGCCCACTGGAGGCTGGGAGGCCACGCGGAGGCAAGCCAAGGGACACCAGTGGGCGGGCAACACAATGACCAGGCACGGCGCTGGCCAGCACCCAGCCCAATCATGCTGTCAAGTGATTACTGCTGCAGGAATGACCAGAGAAGAACAAGCCAGAATGACCCACAATATCATTAAAAAAAAGTTATAAGGCGCTACATTTGGGGGGTAGATTGTTCTGCAGCAATAGATAACAGCATGGTAGCAGAAGGGAAGCTTCCTCCCTCCGGCACCTGCAGGGAAGCTGCTCTGCTCCTGCACCCCCGCCCGTCCACCCTGTGCTGCCTCCTTGCCAGTGTCCCTCCCAGGGGTCCTGGGCACTTGTGAAGAGGAACTGTACTTTCCTGGGTTTAGTCCGTGGGCTTCCACTGACCTATGCTGATAAAATGCTTTCAAATAGATAACACTTAATAATGTTTATCTCCTGAAGGGCAAAAGGGCTGGCACTATAAGCCAGAGATCACGGGTGGGGTGGGGGGCGGGGGGCGGTGGGGGAGAGGTGCGGGAAGAGGGAGATTAAAAAAAAAAAGACAGAAAAGAAATGCCGGTGCCAGAAGATACTCTGTCTGCCTTTTTGCCTTGGCCTCTGGCTTCAAAGCTTTGCATAGTAACTGGCACTCAGCAGACATGGAGAAGGGGGTGTAGTTCCCATAACCCATGGTTAGTAATTTATCCAAAGTACCCTACACAGTAGAAACTTACAGATTTTCCTTAATGAAGTGAGCAGTGCATTTGTGAGTAAGGAGGAGGGATTGCAATGAGGGTAATGGAAATTTCTTCCCTCATCTCATCCCAAGCTTGGCAGATCTCCCTGTCTCCTTGGATTCATTCATTAATTTATTCATTAAAAATATTTATTGAACACTGCCCTGGCCGGTGTGGCTCGGCTGGATGGAGCATCGTCCTGTGCACTGAAAAGTCATGGGTTAGATCCTCGGTCAAGGCATATACCTAGGCTGCAGATTCGATCCCCAGTTAGGGGGAAGGCAAATGACTGATGTTTCTCTCTCTCTCCCTTCCTTCCTCTCTCTCTAAAATCAATAAATGTATTCTCAGGCAAGGATTAAAAAATTTAAAAAAATTTATTGAAAACCTACTCTGTGCCAGGCACCATGTTGGGTGCTGGGGATTAGAAGAGAATGAGATAGTCCCTGTCCTCAAAGATCTCAGTCTAGTGAGGGAGAGGGAAATGCAATGGATAAATATTAATAGATAAATTTATAATAATAATTAATAGATAAATTATAAAGCAATACAAAGTTATGACAGCTACAGAAACAAGACCCAAGTTACTACCTTCTCACTTGGACCAACTTGATGCTGGTTCCCTCATGACATTGATGTTTTGCCTCCACTTAGCAGCCGGTAGCCCCTGGTGCTGACATGGTGTGACCCAACTGTCCCCTGCACTATTTCCCAACACCCAAGTATCCCCCATGGACTTTGACCTCCGCAGGACATCTCTCATCCTGCCTCCCTCACTGGCTTCCTGAGATCCTCCTTGTCCCCACAGTAGGTCCCTCAAACTCCTGTTTCCCCACCTGGAGGAGGCAGGTTTCCATCTGGCAACATATGCGATCATATCTGTCAATCCTTCACCCATCTGCACCAGATTAAGGAGTTATAAAACGAAATTTCTGAGCTGGAAGGGGCTCAGAGAACATGCAGTCCAACCCTCTCAGAAGGAAACTGAGGACCAGGAAGGTAGAGATTTGACCCAGCACATAGCTGCCGCTGATTACGGTCTACACCTCCCTCGATCCCAAGTTCCCTGGAAGAACCAGAAGTAGAGCCCAGTCTTCCGACTCTCAGTTCAGCAATCTCTTCATTACACCACGTTGTCTGTTGTATCTTCTGATAAAGAGCCCAGACAAGAGTAAAGAGAACAGAGTAGCTCACTCCTAAGCCACCTGTTCAAAGATGCCAAGTTACACCAAACTGCCCATTCGAGCTCCTGCCGGGGTGCAGGATGGAGACCCTACTCAATTAGCTGTGTGGCCAGAGGAACAGTGCCCCCTGAGAACGTGGGCTGCGGAGGTTTGGAGGATCTCTCCCACACACCTGTGAAGCCATCAGCAGAATGCTTTCAGCAACCTTACCCAAGGCTCTGGAGCCCTGGGGTAAACAGCTTCCCTCTCACTCCCAAGAACTGCGTGTCTCGGTCATGGATGATTTTTTTTTTATCTCTACGGTCATGCTGACTCAGGAAGTGAACCCTTTCCCTCTTTGCTGTGACTGTTAGGAAGCACAGGGCAGGATTTGCAGCCATGACTTTATGGCTGTGTCTTCTGAATATCAAATGGATTCCAAACTTCAACCTAGCTATCTACCCTTATTTTCTCTCTCCCCCATGCTCAAATTTCCTCGCTTTTTTTTTTCTTTTTGTCCTATGTATATATTGGGAATCACCTCAAATCTTTTTTTAATGATTACATAAATAAGTAAGTAGCAAACAAGCTAGTTTTAAGAAGAGACTGTAAAAAGTACCAGGAGAAAAAAATATTTGCATGGTGTCTCCTTTGACTCAAGGTTGGAAAGACCTACAAAACTGAGACTAGCGGAGGAAAAGTTCTTTATACAAAACACTTGGATGATCTAGAAGCAAGGGCAGTACCGAAACTATTTAATACCTGGTCCAGCACCACATTAACTCATCAAAACAGATTCTGCTGACATCAGCCATAAATAGTGGGTCCGGCAATACTTGGGGTTCCAGCTACCAGCATGTGTGAGCAGCAGGCAGGAGACCTGGATCTTTGTTCTTACTCCAACTCCAGCTACCTGTGTGCCCTCAAGCTGGCTGGAGCCTCAATTTTTCACCTCTCAAATGAACCCATGACATGGCACCCTCCCAGCTCTGACACGGCCTAGCTTCCAATAAGCCAAACCTCCTCCAGGAGAACTGGTAAGCACCACCATGCCCACTTCAAGGACGTGCTTTGGAAGATCCGCCACCCCCTGGAAATTTGACACAGCACCTCTAAGTTATTATTGCAGCCAACCTCTCGATAATGTCCCTTTTCCAGTTTGCTGCTTGTGACGCTAAGGCATGATGGAACACCAGCTTCACAATGGGATTCAATCTTATTAGCGGGGACCTGATTAGATTATATTTCACTGCAGCCCAGAGGCCAGTGTATTTCAAGGACAGACACGCCAACTGCGCTAGGAGCATGCAGAGACCCCCTCTCTGCAGACCTCCAGGAATCCGACCCAAGCCTGCGGCAGGCACAGTGAAACACAGAGGAGGCATAAGCAAAGATTCCGACCTTGAGAAGGTGTTCCGGGCGTAGTGCATGATGCTGTCAAAGTCGTACGTCTCTCCCAGAGAGCTCACTTCCCCAGCTTCCATTTTTAAGAAATTATACTCCTGACCTGTGACACAACACTCTGTTAAGGCCTTTGAAAACCAAGGCAGGCACCTGAAAGGAGGCAGAGCGGGGAGAAGGAGGGCCCATAGCAACTTCCGAGAGCTCTGGTAGCTCCATCAGTCACACAGCCAGGTCGGTGGGGGTTGTGGTTGCTGTTCTTAAGATTGGAAATTTGAGACAGAATAAGCCCTGTGTTCTCCCAACCCCACTACCCAACGCCCCTCCCCAAATGCCACTCCAAACTCTTCAAGTGTGCAGACAGGTTAGTTATCTTTCAATTTGAATGGAAAAAAACAACAACTCTGTTCTTGCTACTAAAAGAACAAAAGAAAACAAGTCAGAAATAAGTTCATTCCCAAATAATTCACAATTCAGACTCTTGAAAGCATTTTTAAGGCAGCCATTGTTCCACCAGATACTTTCATAGTCAGTATGAACTGCTATATAAAATCATTTAACATGAGAAGGTATTTCTTCAAATCTGGGCAATTTATCTGCCTTGGGGCAGAATGCTTCTAGAGAGAGATATTATTTTTATATGTACTCATGTCCTAATTGTATTTCAGCTTCAAAAAGACATGTTGCCTAAGTCAGCAAAAGTGACTTTATAAAAGCAACCAGGAGAGCTCTTTTTTTGGCTTATCAGCTGTGATGCTGCAACTGTGTTCTGGTCGATGCTGTTCCTCTTAGGAAATGGAGTTGGATTTCATTGTCCTCTACAACACAGAAAGTCATATTGCTTTTGCTCTAAACTACCAGCTATGGCAGATGGACAGGGACAGGCTGGGGACAAACCCCTGCATGGTCGTCACTACCTCAACACTTACAAATGGGCCTTGGTCAGCTCCCAGCAGCCCCTCTCCTTCAGTCCTGCCTGACCCCACCCTCAGCCCCCACACCCCACCCCCCGTGGATACCACCTCCCTGGCCTTTAACTTCTAGACTCCACTCAGGCTCCTTACCTGGCTGGATATTTTCTCTGATGATGGTGACATGCTGATCTCTGTCTGGCCGGGTGTGTTCATGCCAGAATCCAACCACGTGGCCCAGCTCGTGAGCCACAATGCCAAACTTGTCACAGTTTTTCCCAATGGATATGGCCTGTGGGCCTCCTCCTCGGCGCCCAACATAGGAGCAACAGCTAGACAATGCGGAAATATCCAGGTCAGCAGGTCAGGGAATAGCAAGAGTCATGCGTGTGTGTGTGCGTGTGCGTGTGTAAAAGAAACACAATTTTAAAGCTGAATGTTCTCTCGTTATCCAACTTTCCTCCCAATACAGGAATAATCTCCTAAGGTTCTTAACCTTTCTGGTAGTCAAGACCCACTTCAGAATCAGAAGAAAGATGTGGCCTCTCTTCCTGGAATAAAGCACATAGCCCACCCTTCCACCCTGAACCATCACTGCGTCTGCTGAACCATCGCTGATGACAAGGAGAAGAGATAGGGATGGAAGTGGCTGAGTTTCTGTAAAGATACATCTTGATACTATTATCAGAGAAGCCTTGGGGATGGCTTGCCTTCTGGTCACAATTATTTTTTTCAAAGAATATTTATTCATTATTCCTAACATAGAAAGGTATAAAACAAGAAATTAAAATGACCATAATCCCATCATGCAAATTTTATACATAGGAAGCCAAGGATCTATCCTTGACATCTATTCTTGTGTTATTTTGGCTACTTTTTTAAAAATCATGTTAAATTGTACAAATGCCTCTTTAGCATCTATTGAGATATGAATGTGGCTTCTTTCCTTTGATCTATCAATATGGTGAATCAAGAAAATAGACTCCCTGATGTTGAGCTAGTCTTGCACTCCTCAGCTGTGCCTTCATGGCAGCCTACTCCTCTGTTCTCACACTGCTTTACACTTTGTGCTGACACTTTAGTCAGGACTTGGCATGACGATTCATGTTGGATCAGTCTATAATTTTGTCTTTTTTGGTGCCATCTTTGTCATTTTGTGGTAGCAATGCCATGATAGTTCCTGAAACGTAATTGGGAAGGAAGTGTTATTTTTCTATGCTTTAAAAATCTTAAAGTTATCAGAATAATCTGGTTTTTGAAGGTTTCAAAGAACTCATCTGTGAAACTCTAGATTTGGTGCTTTGAGGGAGAGAGTGTTTTCCCTCAATTTTTCAATATTTTTTCAAAGTTACTGGTCTGTGCCAGCACTTTATATTTATCTTGAAGTCATTTACATTATCCAGATTTCCACAATTCTTGTCCTGGAGTTTTGCAGAGTATTCTTTTATGATTCTTCTGAATCCTTTTTCACTTCTGATTTTAAGTATTTCTGCATTGTCCTGTTTTTTGTCTTAGTCTAAGAAGTAGATTAACTCTGGGTTTTTTTTTTTATTTTGTTCAAAAGTTCACTCTTCAACTTATTAGTCCTATAATGTGTTACCTTGTCTATTTTCTTGTGCTCTCATTCAGTTTATTTTATAATAATAATTTTGTGAAGTAGACTTTGTGTACTTACTTTTGCTAACTTCTTTGAATTAAATATCTCATTGTCATTCTTAATAACATTATTTATTTTTATTAAATATTAAACATTTATTATGTTACTATGTCTAGTTTCATTGCTTTGTGATTAGGGAATATTTTAATGCTCGCTCTGCCTTTTAGAATTCACTGAGGTGTCCTTAATGCTAAATAGATGGACAACGTCAATAAAAGTTCAATAGCCACTTAAAAAAAAAGATGTATTATCCAGTTATAGAACCTGATAGACCCAAAGGATCAACTCTATTAATTATATTTTTCTAATTCTCTACTTATTTTTTGGTCAACTTGACAGTGATCTATGTGCGTTGACAGAAATGAAATAAAGTCTCCCGTTGCTGGTGTTTCTGTCAATTTCCCCTTGAACTCCCTGGGGCTTATTTTATGACTCTTAATGCTCTGTTATTTGGTACATAAAGATTTATGACAGTTATATTCTCACTGGAGCTTGTGCCCTTTCTCATTACAAAGTGTCTCACAGTTTTTTTTAAAACATTTTAAAAACAAGACAAAAAATGCTTTGTCTATAACAAAAATTGTGATCCTAGCTTTCTTTTTTGTTAGCATTTGCCTGTATGCCTTCTTTGCTTTTACTTTTGTACCTTTCTGTGTCATTTTCTGCAGTAGTTATCTAATTTATACAGCATGTGGTTAGGTTTAAGTTTTTGAACCACTATAGGAAACTTCTGTCGGTACCAGAGTATATCACACTGACATTTATTGGCATAACAGATAAATTTAGGTATAATCCGGTTATCTTTTGTTATGTTTTCCTGAGGAAATCCATAAGCTCATAAAATTACAAGCAGAATTTTGCATTTATAAGGAGCCCGTCAGATTCTTTGGTTGAAAACTGGTCGAAAACCAGTTCTCCATACGAAACACCCCCAAATCCTTTTGCCACTCCCAGGAGAGGACACCCAGACCTCTTGTCTTCCTGGAGTCTCCCTCTTGACCCACCTATTTTATCACTGAGTTGTGAGATCACTGAGGGCAAGGGGCGTTTCTGACAAACCCTGAGCTCCTCTATGTCTTCTAGCTCCTTGGAAATGCTTGGTTTCATAGAGAAAATTCAAGAGTCATGAGCCATTATCTTTGTCTGCGTCTGAGTCCACTGAGGTGGCCCAGCTCTTGCTTGCTTACCCACAGGTTCTGTAACTGAACACAATAAAGCTTTCTTCATCCGTCCTCTCTATGAAGGTCACACAGGTGTGCTTCTCCCAGTGTCTCATAGCCTGCTTAAAAATGGCCCTCTGGCTTCCTGTAAGGACAAGGCAGGTAAATGCTCATCACCTCACTCATGGGCCCACGCTTTCCTGAGACGCTTTAAGGCATATCAGCTTACAATGGAGCTTGTTTCAATGATTTTTAAAAAACCCCAAAAAACAAACAAAAACACTCATTCGGGTGACTGAGAGTAGAAATGTACTAGGAATAAGGATTTACCTTGCTAAGAACACAATACACCTTTCCTGAATTATCAAAACACAGACTGTAGGAGTTTGTGAATTGGTAGAGAGGGGAAAAAAATAGATTTTTCAAGCTGTCTGGCTTTGTCAGCTCTTCCTTTGTATTGAAAGTACTTTCCTAAAGGTAAAAAAAAAAAAAAAAAAAAAAAGAGGAAAGGAAAAAAAAGAATTTTACCCAGGTTGTCCAATTTGGAAATTTTAGGCTTCTGAAGCAGCTCACCAGCATGTCATTCCACACCCTCATTTTATTTTATAGCCATAGGAGGATGTTCCCATACACTCTAAAACCTCTATTTGCATTTACATCCATGCTACCTTTGCATGGGAGTTCAGTATTTTCTGGAGTAACCTTGAACCTGATTTTCTAAAATGCCTTTAAAAATAAGTGAGTCTTTCTCTGAACCTGCCTTCATATTTTCTTGATTAGAAATGTGTTGAAACATAAAACAATAAGTAAATTATCTGGGAGCAAAAATAAAGTAGTTGCAAACTCCAGGCTGCTAGTTATGAATAGGAAATAAGTGTTCTTTTCAAAATCTACCAATCTGAGATAAAGAAGATTATTTTGATTTTGCAAGAGGTAATGAGGGGCTAGAAAAATAGTTTGGGAAGTGCAGGGGTTGGTTGAGCCTAGGGTCTGAATTCTATAGTGACTTTGTCACAAAAAACCAATCAACCAATCAACCAACCAACCAACCACTGGGGAGGCTGCCAGTCTAAAAGTTGGGGGTGTGGTGTCATACTGTTGTCCCTAAAAACATTCATATAGAATAAAGAGGAACTTAGCTATCCAATTTTTTTTGGACTTTTTGATACTTTTGGTTCAAACTGTTTATAGCTCAATCACTCACAGAAATAGCTGCCCTACTCACTGCAGAACAACAAAAATTTCTGTGTAAATGAAGTTCTCTATATAAAATTAGTTCATTTTGATGACGTTTCTATAAAAGCACACCAGGTCTGAAAGGAGGGCGCACGGGCTGCCTGGAGGAGGGCTTTGGAGGCCGTGGCTGAAAGCCTCTGCTGCGTCGGTGGTGATGAGAAGCCACTGAACGGCTTACATATTTTAAAGATAATAATACCAATAGCAAATAATTACTAGTTACTATGTGCTAGGTGCTCTTCTAAGTGCTTTATCTAAATGAACTCACTTAATTCTCAAAACAACCCTACAGAATGGAAAATACGATCCCATTTACAGAAGAGGGAACTGAGATTCAGAGAAGTTAATTAAGTAACTTGCCCGGGTGTAGGGCTAGTAAGTCCTGAAGCCAGATTGGACCCAGGTGGTCTGACCATACCTATTGGCCATTCTGCTGACTATACTGCCGCTCCGGGGTGGGGGGTGGGCTGGGGTGCTCATCCAGGCAAAGGCCAAGTGAGCCACCACGTGCAGCTGATCACACTCTTCCTTTTGCCTAGAGGGCTTTGCTCACGCATTGATTGTGCAAACCCTTTCTAGCCTTTAAGACCTGGGTCATATATCACCCCGACATGGAGCCTTGGGGGTGAGGCGACCACCTTTGTGGACGTAGCCCCAGCAGAGACTGCAGTATCCCCATGCCTAGTGTACGAGGCCCCATATGCATGAGAGAGCGTTAGCAGGTAGGGCTGCTGTGACCCCACATCTGCTCAGCCCCTCCTGAGTTCTTCCTGGAAGGACTTAATGTTAACCTACATAGACAAAACACCAAACCCCAAAGCAGGCCTCATCTGGGGCTACTGACCAGTGAAGTTCCCTCCAATGACATATGGGATGACCCCTCCGGGCCATATCCTCTCTGTCCTTGAGGTTGTGGCTCTTCGGACCCGGGAAGAGAAGGTCTCAGCTCCAGCATTCGAGGTCCCAGGGTTCTGCGGAAGCATGACGTTCTCCGTGCCATCTGCAAGAAAGTCACATGGACATTTATTTTGCCTTTAATTCCTCCTGTGTATTATGGTTAATATTATAGTATCTATGAATCCACCAAACATATGTTCTGAAAGGGGGCATTTAGTCTGGTCAGGGTTCTGAACCCCTAGGAGGTAATTTTCCAGACAGGGCAAGAGTAAGTATAGTAAGTGTACCAGGCCTATGAGAAGAGCGGATCTGACTTGCTGGAGGCCTTGAATGAGGAGCCCCCATGGGGCTCAAAGGCGGCCTGTGGGCCACAGAATTAAGTGGGCACAGACAAGGCACAGCCCTTTGGGATGGAGCCAAGTGAGGGGTGTGCACTCTTCTAAGAGCCACCCACATTTGAGGAAACAGAGTTTATCCCTTGCCTTGACCAAATTCCATCGATGTTGCAAATTTTGAAAAGAATTTGGCCAGTTTGACAAATAAAGTGAACTAGTCTATGATGCTGGGGAAAAAAAAACCTCTTTGTTAGATAAGCCCCTAGGAAAAGCAGAGCCTCATAAAACCTCCCGGCCCTTCCCAGTCCCTCAGTACATCCGGGTGCCTTAGCGAAGAATGTGGGAAAGAAGTGAAGGCTCTAGTTAAGGTTGTGGGCCCGAGGTATGGCCCTAGCAACAGCAGAGAGATGGGGTGGGGGTGGGGGGTAGAACCGCTGAAACCTGTGACAAGCAAATAGTTGAATCCATGTTCATTTTATTCATCATTCAGACGATTTAAGATTTTGTTTTCAGTCTGCTTGCCTAGAATCTCTCATTATTCTCACTGAGAGCATTTTTTTTCCTGTAGATTCATATTTTTCTCCTAAAAATCAACTTTTGTTTTGTTGATTCTTTTTGTTTTTCTTTATTTCATTAATTTTATTATTTCCTCCTTTGATTTGTTTTATTCTGATGTTTCCTTTCTAGCTCCTTTTCTCCCTTTAAAAAAAAATTGAGATATAATTTACACACCAAAATAATCAGCCTTTTTAAGTGTACAAGTTAGTGGTTTTTGGTATATTCACAAAGTTGTGTAACCATCACCACCATAGAATTCCACATTTTCATCATCTCAAAAAGAAAAGAAACCTTGTATTTATTAGCAGTAACTCCCCATTTCTCCCCAACTCCCACCCCCCAGTTCTTTGCAACCAGAAATCTACTGTATATCTCTATAGATTTGCCTATTCTGGATATTTCATATAAAAGGAATCATGCAACATGCAGCCTTTCATGTCTGCCTTCTTTCACTTAGCACATACCAGTGCTCCATTATATTTTATGGCTGAATAATATTCCATTGTATGGCTATACACATTTTGTCTACTCATTCCTCAGTTGGTGGACAACTGGGGTGTTTCCACTTTTTGGTTATCATAAATAAGGCTGTCATGAACATTAATGTACATGTTTTTGTGTGGATGTATGTTTTCAGTTATCTTGGATATATGGCAAAAAGTGGAATTGTTTTGGGTCATGTAGTTACTCTATGATTAACCTTTTGAAAAACTACCAGACTATTTTCCAAAGTAACGACGCCATTTACATTCCCACCAGCTATGCATCAGAGTTCTAACATCTCCCTATCCTCATCAACACTTGTTATTGCCACACTTTTGGATTATAGCCAGCCTAATGGGTGTGAAGTGGCATCTCATGGTGGTTTTGATTTGCATTTCCCTAAAGACTAGTGATACTGGGCATCTCTTCATGTGCTCAATAGTCATTTGTACATCTTTGAAGAAATGTCTATTCAAATTCTTTGTCCATTTATTAATTGGGTTATTCATTTTTATTATTGTTATAATTACTCTTTATATATTATGGAGACAAGACCCTTATTAGGCATATGATTTACAAATAGTTTCTCCTATTTTATACGTTGTCTTTTCATGCTTATGATAGTGTTTTTTGAAGTGCAAAAGTTTTTTGAGCCAATGTATTCATTTTTTTGTTACTTGTGTTTTTGTTTCAGATCTAAGAAAGTATAGCCTAATCCCATCTCACAAAGATTTATATCTATGTCTTCTTCTATAGTTCTATAGTTTTAGTTCTTATATTTAAGTCTTTGATCATTCTGAGCTAATTTTTGTATATAGTGTGAGGTAGGGATCCAATTTCATTCTTTTGCATGTGGATATCCAGTTGTCCTTGAATCATTTGTTGAAAAGACTAGTTCTTCCCCCATGAAATTGTCTTGGTACCTTGTAACAAATCAATTGGCCATCCTTTCTAGCTTCTTGAGCTGATTGTTTGGTACATTAATTTTCAATCTTTCTTGTATTCCAACATAAACATTATAAGGCTAAAATTTCTTGAGTTCTTCTTTACCTTCATCCCATCCTTTGACATGTACATTTTAATGTTAGATATTGATACATTCTGTAAGTTCGATTTAGACTTTCTTCTTTGGTCCTTGAATTATTTGAAAGTGTGATTTTTAATTTCTAAACATTTGTCTCTCTGTGTGTTATTGATATCTGACATTGTTTGGTGTTCCATGGACCTATTCTCCAAGGCATGGGTCAGCAAACCTTTTCTGCAAAAGGTCAGATAGTAAATATTTTAAGTGTTTAAAAAAATATTTATTTATTTATTCTTAGAGGGAAGGAAGGGAGAAAGAAAGGAAGTAAAACATCAATGTGTGAGAGAAACATCAATTGGTTTGCCTCTCACACATGTCCCTGACTGGGGGTACTGGGCCCACAACCAAGGCATGTGCCCTGACTGGGAATTGAACCAGTGACCTTTCACTTTGTGGGACAATGCCCAACCTGCTGAGCTACACTGGTCAGAGTTAAATATTTTAAGTTTTGTGCTTAATATATTCTCTGTTCAAGCTACCCAACTCTCCCATTGTAGTATGAAAGCAGCCACTGACAAGGTATAAGTGAATGGGTATGGCTCTGTTCCAATAACGCTTTATTTGCAAAAACAGATGGCTGGCTGAATTTGGCCATCTGGCCATAGATGGCTCACCCACGCTCCAAAAGATCAATTCTTTGGTACTATATTTTGACCCTTCCTTTGTAGCCCCATACATGATTGGTTTTTATAAATGTTCCATGTGTCCTTGAAATAATATATATCAATTTCCATAATTGATGGTTGAAGTGTGCTATATGTTGTTCAAATACTCTATTTACAGATATTCTTGGCTCCTTGTTGTATCAGTTACTGAGAAAAAGTGCTTTAAACAACCTTGAGAACTAAGATTGTGAATTGTCACTTCCTCCTTTATTCTTAATTTTTGCTTTATATCATTCAAGGCTATGTTGGTTAAGTAATACAAGTTAAAGATTGTTACATGTTCCAGGCAATTTTTTTTCTCTATCTGTAATCATGTTCATCTATAACAAAGATTATTTTGGCTGATATTAATATTGCTATGTCAGTTTTATTCTGATTAGTGTTTGTCTCATATAGCTTTATTGCATCCATTTCTTTTCAATGTTTTTGTGTAATTATGTTTTCAAGTCATTCAATGGGTGTTATTCTTTGAGTAAATTACATCTCCCACAACAAACAATAAAACAAGCTTCACAATGATAATAATGCTGAAGTTCAATTTTTTTACTGTATATTAGTTATGTAAATTGAAATTCATATTGACACAATTGTAGATTCATAAGCAGTTGTGAGAAATAATACAGAGATATTTTGTGTACATTGTACTCAGTTTTTCTCGATAGTAATGTTTTATAAAGCTATAGAACAATATCACAACTGAGTTATGGGCATTAATACAATCAACTGGTCTCATTAAGGTTCCCCTAGTATCATATATTCGTGTGTGTGTGTGTGTAGTTTGACACACACAGTTTTACCACATATATAGGTCTGTGTATCAACCACCACATTCTAGATACTGAACCATTCCATCACCATAAGGATCCTTCATGTTGCTATAAACATATCCACCTCCTTTTCCCTTTCCCCAACCCCATCCCTAAATTCCCAACCACAATTTGGTCTCCACTTGAAGTGTTTTATAAAAATGGAATCCTATAGTATATAACCTTTGGGAATTGGCTTTTCTCACTCAGTGCAATTCCCTAGAGATTCATCCAAGTTGTTGCATGTTACCAATAGTTTCTCTTTATTGCTGAGGAGTATTTCCTAATATGTATGTACTAGTTTGTTTAAGCATCATCTGTTAAGGGACTTCTGGGTTGTTTCCTACTCTTACAAATAAAGCTGTTATGAACATTAATGTAGAAAAGTTTGTGTGAAGAAGTTTTTATTTCTCTGAGATAAATACCCAAGAGTGGAGTTACTGGGTCATATAGTATATGTTTATTTATGGGTCCTCTATTCTGTTCCATTGATCTACATATTTATCCCTCTGCTAATATGACACCATCTTGACTATTGCAGTTATATAGTAATATAATACCAGGTAGAGTGACTACTCTTACTTTAGATTTCTTTTCCATGATTGTTTTAGCTATATGTTACCATGTAAACTTTAGAATAAGCTTCCATATGCCAACAATAAAACTATGCTGGGATTTTTTTTTAAATATTTTTTAAAGATTTCATTTATTTATTTTTAGAGAGAGGGGAAAGAGAGGGAGAGAAACATCAATGGATGGTTGTCTCTCATGTTTCCTTTGCCAGGGACCTGGCCTGCAACCCAGGCATGTGCTCTGACTGGGAATCGAACTGGCGACCCTTTGGTTTGCAGGCTGGCACTCAATCCACTGAGCCACACCAGCCAGGGCCAAAGCTGGGATTTTGATAGGAATTACACTAAACCTATAGATCAATTTGGAGAGAACTGGCATCTTTACGAAATATCGAGTCTTCCAATCATGGGCATGGGTGTCTCTCCTTTCATGTAGGTCTCTCTTACCTCTTTTCACCAGCATTGTATAATATTCAGTGCAGTCACATACCACTTAATGAAGAGGCTACATTCTAAGAAAAGCTTTGTTAGGTGATTTCATCACTGTGTGAACATTATAGAGTAGATGTAAACAAACCTAGATGGTATAGCCTACTGCGTACACATATGTGTGGCCCGTCGTTGACCAAAACATTGTTAGGAGGAACATGACTGTGTATAAATATTGTACATGTTTTTCAGTGTACACCTAAGTGGTTTCATTTTCTTTTATTATAAATGGTATCATGTTTTTTAAATTTAATCTTTATTGCATTTTTTCCATTACCATTTAACCCCCTTATATCTCTTCCTCCCAGCAGTCACCACACTGTTGTCCATGTCCATGAGTCCTTTTTCCTTGTTGCTCAATTCTTCCACCCCCTAACCTCCACTCTCCCAGTTGTCATCTTGCTCTCCATCTATGAGTCTATCCCCACTTTTCTTGTTAGTTCAGTTTGTTCATTACATTCCACACATGAGTAGAATCATATGGTATTTGTCTTTCTCTACTGGCTTATTTCACTTAGGATAATGTTCTCCAGGTCCATCCATATTGTTGCAAAGGGTAAAATTTTCTTCTTTTTTATGGCCAAGTAGTACTCTATTGTGTAAATGTCCCATAGTTGTTTTATCCACTCATCTACTGATGGACACTTGGGCTGCTTCCATATCTTGGCGATTGTAAATAATGCTGCAATGAACACAGGGGTGCCTATGTTCTTTGGAATTAGTGTTTTGGGTTCCTTCATAAATTCCCAAAAGTGGGATAGCTGGGTCGAAAGGCAGATTGATTTTTAACTTTTTGAGGTATCTCCATACTGCTTTCCACAGTGTCTGCACCAGTCTGCATTCACACCAACAGTGCAAAAGGGTTCCCCTTTCTCCACATCCTTGCCAGTTACTTGTTGTTTGTTGATATATTGATGACAGCCATTTTGACAGGTGCGAGATGATATCTCATTGTGGCTTTAATCTGCATTTCTCTGATGATTAGTGACATTACACATTTTTTCACATGTCTATTTTAATTTTGGTTTCTGCATGTTCATTACTACTGTATAGAAATATGAGCAATTTTTGTGTTTTGATCTTGTAATCTGCCATCTTGCTAAACTCACATTTTCTAGGTGTTTCATGTTTGTTTTGTTTGTTGCAGATTCCTTCTAATCTTCTGCAAAGACAAACTTGCCATTTTGAAATAAGAACAGTTTTATTTCTTCCTTTCCAATTTTTCTGCCTTTAATTTCTTGTTCTTGCCTTATTGCAGTGTCTTCCAGAACTGTGCTGAATAAAAGCATGAGAACAGACATCCTCGCATTGTTCCTAATCTTAGGGGGAAAGTATTCAGTCCTTCACCATTGAATGTGAAGTAAACTGAAGGTGTTTTTGATAGATGCTGATTATCAAGTTAAGATTTTGATTTCTCTCTTCCTAATTTGCTGAATTTTTATCATAAATAGATGTTAGATTTTGTAAAATGCTTTTTCTGCATCAACTGATGTGCTCATAAGATTTTTCTTTTAGTTTGTTGATATGGTAATTTCACTTGACTTTCAAATGCTGAACTGGCCTTACATACCTGGAATAAATTCTGTTTGATTATGCTGTATAATTATTTTTTTTGTTGGTTTTAATTTTGTTGAGGATTGTTGCATGTAAGTATAATTAGGGTTTAAGTGTGTATGATATAATGGCAAATAGCTAGTTTTTTTCTTGTTGTTCAACTTGAGAATTTCTCTTTTAACAAATGAATGACACTTATTTAATAACTGATATACCTGGCTTATTTCCTTCCTTGTTTCTTTCTATTTGATATTTTTCTTTGTTTTTTTCTGTTTTATTGCTTTCTGTTGACTTAAGTTATTTATCTGTATTTACTTTTCATTTCCACTATCTCCTTTCTAGTCTTGAGTATTGCCTTTAATTTTTAACATTCACACTTGACTTAACAGAGTATAAAGAATTAGTGAACCAGAGGATAGACCTGAAGAAATCAGAATCTCTATTTTCTCATTTTGAAAATACAAGGATCTTAAAATATTTTAATTTGTAAACAGACCCTAAAGTTTTTCATATTACTGTTTACTTGTTTTTAAGACACCAAATTAGTCATTATTATTGATGATTTTTTTGGTTTGCAATACAGATTTGTATCTACCTTCATATTCACTGTTTCCTTTGCTCACTGCTACTTCTTGCATCCCAAAACTCCCTAGAGATGCATCTTTTATTATCCTTTCATGATGAAAATAAGCTCTCTCAGTTTATTTTATCCTCACTCTGGAAACAAAGTTTAGTTGACAAGTATACAATTCTAAATTGAACAATCTTTTTCTCTAAGCACTTCAAAGATAGTATTTTAGTCTCTTTTGGTCTTTGTTGTTGCCAGTGGGAGATATCGTTTGTTTTATGGTCATTCCTTCACCCATTATCTGTCTTATCCTTTGCTCTGTTGTCCTTCTTTTGTTCTTTGTCTTTGCTGTTCCTCAGCACCATTATAATTGCCTATATGTGAATTCATTTGACTTCTCTACTTGAGGCTCAGTACAAGTCTTGAAATTTCACATCTTCCTTTAATTTTGGAAAATGCTATTTCTTTATCTGTTTGATCGTTGTGTCCTCTTTCCCAGACTCTTGATGGGAGTTCTCTCATTTTCTAGAATTCCCATTGAATGCACATTAAAAGATCTCCTTTTATCCTCCATTTGCTTTACTTCCCTCTCCCCCGACATTTTCTGTTCCCTTATCTCAGTGATAAAATTTGTATGTTCTCCTTAGATCTATTTTCTACTTCACTCCTTCTCTTTTCAACTGCATTCGATATAACATTTATCTCATTCCAGTTTCAATAAATATAATTATCATTCTAAAAGTCCTACTTATGGCTTCTAAATCTGCCTATTCTTTTGTTTTTCTCCCACTGTAGTTCAAATTCTTCCATTGGCTCTTTAGTTATTTTACGTATACTTGTTTAATCTCCTTCAGATTGTTCTATTATTTCTATATCTTGGGGTATTAATTCTCCAATTTATTGTCTGCTGATTTTCCTTCATGGATTAACTTTTTGTGTTTCCAATGTTTTTATTTAAAGCTGATCTTTAGGAGAGGTTATTCCTTTCTACAGGAGTCCCATAGGCCCTTAATCATGAGTGTAACCCTGTTTATCATTTTTTCAGGGTTCTTGGGATCCCATGAATCCTAGATCAATTTTTATGTTAATTTCTAAGTTTAGGCTTTGGGGTTCAGTTTCTCACAGAGGACATTTTCCCCCCCGTGGAGCCCAGGAAAGACAGCAAGATTTCTCGCGGCTCCTCGCAGGTTCAGTGCCCTCTTCGATCTCGCCACTCTCCGAAGGTGAGTCCCACGCGCTGATGTTCCCTCTTCTCTTCTGATCATGGCAATTTCCCTTTCCTTCCTTTGAGATGAACTCTGTATTTTTAATTTCAGGTGAAGAAAAGGTTATATATATTTTTTCAACAATTCTATGTTTATGTAAGGGATCCCTACTTGTCAACTGGTCACGTTGCCAGAACCGGAAAGTTGGCATGTAATTCATTTTTAAACCTGAAAATAATTGTTTTACTGCTAGAATTTCTAGATCAGAAGTCATACACTTGCAGCTCTTGGGCTAAACCCAACCCACAGATGTGTTTTGTTTGGCCTGGACGCTTTTGGCCCACATTGTGTATTTTTTAAAAAATCTCACTTTAGAAGCCAACTTTTTAAAATCAAAAGATTTCACACAAGAATGCAGATTTTCTAGTTTTTCTTTAAAAATGGAATGATCTGGCAACAGCGATCCCATCTTCTGTCATTTACAACCCACTGGAGTTTAGTAGCATCTGCTCCCCTTAGAGCACATGTGTTCCCGGTTGCTGGAATTATTCTCTCACTTCACACTGTCCCATCCAGCCAGCTTCACCCATTGACATTACCTGCGTGGCTTCTACATATATTCTTATTGGCTATCCCAGTCCTAGACTGCAAATTGCACCCAGATTTCAAGTATGCATTGCTCCAGCAGACTGGACGTTCCATGGGGTCAGGCTCTGTCACGGGCTTGTTCGCACTGTTCACACCCAGTACATTGCCTGGTAAGCATTCAGGGCTCTTATATTTTGAATGAATTAATTAAAGAATGGCTGAGTGATGCTAAAAATAAACAGCCCAGCAGTCCAAACAACTCTGTGGTGGAAACCTCCTCAAAATATTGGCAGTCCTGAAACTCCTAATGTTTAAATCCTGAGAATCATCACGTCTTAAGTAATCACAGGCAGCGATGTAGCAAGTGGAAGTTTGTTATTCATTTCCCATATGGTTTTCAACAAGTGTCTTAATTTTCCTCTGCCTCCAACTCTCCTTTGGAGAATGAACAAAAAAAACAAAACAAAACAAAACAAAAAAAAACTTCTCTCTTGGAGGCAGTAACACCAAGACATACCATGTTTCTCAGACAAGCAGTGTTGTACATACATGTGACCCAGTACTGTCGGGGCCAGTATGTAGCCGAGTCAGCATGGGAAAATCTTAAGTGCACCTGGAAAGAGACTGGGGTGTAATTTCCAGAGATGGGTTATTGAATGACAGCTTCCCCCTCGGTCCAGTGAGTAATTTAATTTGCCAAGGACTCAACACAGGAAGCATTTGCCGATTAAAAATATGTCTAAACAGATGTTCCGCTTAGCCTGGAAGAAGGATCTTAATGCAACTGTCATTATTGGATTTTCTTGGATTACTACTATCTGGAATCCGAGTCCAAATAGAAGGATGTAATTATTTATTATGGCCAAGAGTCCTGCATTTGAAAAGGAGCTCAGGGGCCGCTGAAAGGATTTAACACGCTAGGGGTGGGGCGGGCTGGGGGATAAAGACCATTGAAATTCTCTGACCCTGGGAGTGGGCCCTGTCCTCTCTGAAAGAGCAGAGCGGCCGTAACTCTTCCATGTTCCGTTTCCAGCTGCAGGCACAGCCGTGTCAAAAACAGAACCAGGCCTGACCCAGCCTTCTCAAGCGAGGAACTGCGGATTTTCAGTAAGTCAACGGATTGCTCCCACACTGGAAGTAAACGCCCTGACAATCCAGCCATCTGCATAGCCCTCATCCCACAGATGACGGGCAAATTCGCACCTGGCCCGAGCTGTGGCAAGTCCTGAAAACTTAAAGCGCAGCGCCCCCGAAAGCGGAGGCTGTGGGTTGCTCTGCCGAAGTGGTTCTCAAACCTAGATGCCCATTTGAGTCACCTGAGGGCTTTAAAAAAAATTCTGGTGTCTGCCCCCGGCTCAGATTGCGACTCAGTGGGCCTAGAGTGGAGTCAAGACATCTGTAGTTTTTAAAGCTCCCCAGGTGATTTGAAAGTGCAAGTTAATTTGAGAACCACGGATATAGCCCAGAGGTTAAGAGCAAGGGGTCTGGCATCATGGGGACTTAGGCTCAAGGTAAACACTGCCATTCGCTGCCTCTGTGGCCTTGGATGAGCCACCCTCCCCTGAGCCTGCCTTCCTGTGGCACGGCGGTGTCGTGAGCAACGAACCAGGTAATGAATGCCAAACACCCACCGTGGTGAGGGCTCAGGGCGAGCTGCAGGACTACCAAGGTCTGCATTTGGGGACAAGCTAGAAAGAATGCCTAAAGTTAGGCTCAGCAGTTACACCCAGACACACCGATGCAAGTGACATTCAGAGGTTTGGTAGTATGTGGTGCTTTGAGCCCATGTTTGCGGGATTCTCTGTTTTCTGGTGCAACCAGATCCCACTACCATTTGTTTCAGCACAAAGCTGCTAGGGACTGTTACTGAAAATGAAAGGTCCACTCTCCACGGTGAATATGGTTCTGGAAATCTGGCTCTAGCAAAACAGTCACAGCTTCACTGGTGGAGGAGTTCCACACTCCATTTCATTAATCCCATTATGAGCCCCAAAATGCAGGCTGAGCTCCCATCTCCAGGGGAGGGACGCTCCTGAGACCAAACGGTCTGCCCAGGGGATGATGAGTGTGCAATTCACCGAGCCCCTCAGCCTCCACCCAGAGCTGGAGGTACAAATCCCACCGTCAGGGCTGACGGGAGCCACATAATGGCAGGAAATAAACAGGCTGCAAAGCCAGAGGGCTGGGGCTTCCCTCAGATCCTTTCTCCTGCTTGGGCGGTCTCTTTTTCTAGGGGTGGCAGAAGGGGTTGGATTGTGATTAAAGGAGAATCTGAGACTGACACAACTTGCCTTATCTTTAATTCAAATGAGAAGCCCCCAAGCCGGGGCCTGACAGTGTCCTGGAGGGACGATCGAAAGAGAAGGCTGAGGGGACAGGCTTGAGCAGCCTGCCCTCACCTCCCCTTTGGGGTCTCCTCCCTCAGGACTGCCCTGGATGCTTAAGGACCTGCTCATCTGCGGCTGTAACACAGAGTGCAGGATTGGCCTAACCTTGACATTGTCCTCTTCAAACAAACCAAGGGCATGTGAGGGGCTGCAGACTATGGACTTAGCCAGCTTGTAGGGATGTGGGACATGGCGGACGGGGGGAACGCTGTCATCGTCCCCTAAAACCCAAGAAGTTTCAGGGTGGGTTTTGTACTGTGCACAACCCCACCAGAGGCAGAATTTTAATGGGCTGCAGCAGCCTTATTCCTTCCTGTCCCTCTTAATTATGTTTCTGTGCAGCTGTTGAACAGCTGCGGGATCCTAGTCCAGAGGTGGACAATGCACTTTCAGCGCCGGATAATATAATTCTTGGAGGTGGAGGGTGAGAAGAAGTGGAGGTGCTATGTTCATGAAGTATCTTTAACAGACACTCGGCTATGCAGTTTGCATAAACATCATTTCTAATTCTCTCCAAATCTCCTAGGAAGAGTTAGATAACGTATCCAAGGTCATAGCTACTAAATAGCTGAACTGGGATGCAAACCAAAATGTGTTTCACTATCCAAGTTTATTGGGTCATTACACCCAATAAACTAGTAAATATTAAAAACCCTGACAATGTCTAGTGCTGGTGAGCTGGCGAGAGACAATGAGGGAAGGTGGCAGGTGGTCTCCAAATATGACCACCAAGTCCCGTCATCTCTGTGCGCTCCTGCCACTTCTCACATTAGGGGTGGAATCTATTTTCTTCTCCTTGAACCTGGGCTAGACTTTGGCTTGTTGTGACCAATAGGATGTGGCAGAAGTAGCATTTGGGGAGTTCTGAGCCCAGGCCCTAAGTCAACTGACGGCTTCTGCTTCCTCCCTTTGGGAAGCCAGCTGCTGGGCTATAAAAAAAGTCTCAGGTTAGACGACTAAGTGGTGAAAGCCTATGTGGAGAGAGGAGCCACGTGCAGGACACCTAAGCACCAGGGCAGCGACTAAAGCTTTTTTGGACCTCCTAGCTCAGCCCAGCTTCTAGCCGAATGTAGTCACACGGGTGACTTCAGCCAACATCAGCCGGAGAACCACCTCATGGAGCCCCATCAACCCACACAATCATGAAGGATAACAAATCACTGTTCGAACTCACAAAGATTGGGGGTAGTTTCTATGCAACAGCAAATTACTTAAATCAGGGAGGAAAAAATAGGTTTGGCACCTACATCACTGCAGTAAGATGACAAACCCCTCTGGTTTCATTCCTACACCTTTGCCCCATTTTCACCACTACACGCCTGTCATCTGTGGCCAAATGAAGTGCCACTGAGTTTGCCAGATGTCTGGGGAGGCTGCGGACCCATGAGTCAAAGTGCTTTGAATATCGAGGCAGATACATACAGATTTTAAAGGGGGCTTTTAAAAGGTCCCAGAACACACTGTGACTGAGAAATAAACGCATGTTTGTCCCATGGTGGTGGTGGGGCGTGGGAACTAAAGATACTGCTTCTCTCTAAAAAAGGTCAAATTGATGAGAGGGGTCAGAAACCCAGTAAAAAAATGGGCAAAAACCAGGAAAAGGTGAGCCACAGAAATGTACACCCAAATCGCTAGCAAAGGTAGGGAATGATGCTCCAGGTCACCAGCAGTGAGAGAAATACAAAGTAAGTAATAATAAGCTACCATTTACATTATTGAAAATGCTGATAATATGTGGAGTTAGAAAGGATATGGGGAGAGGGGTACAGTTTTAAGCTGCTATAGAAACATGAATGATTCCACCTTTGAAATGCATTCTAGCAACATTGTTCATGATGGCAAAAAATTGAAGTGAATATTAACTGATAAAATAATGATTGAATAAATTACAGTCCATTCATACCAGGCATATTTTTGCAACTATTCAAAAGAATAAATTGAAGTTATAACAAGTGTCTTAGAGGGGTTTACCATAGGTATTGATGAGTGAGAAATTTATGATATGTAAAAAACATGTATCAAATATGATCTTATTTTTTTAGAAAATGACAAAGCTTATAGCTATTATGTGTTTATATGTATATATATGTATATCTCTACATAAATGTATATGTGAATATATGTACATGGAGAAAACTATAAAAGAGTGCATACATGGTCATTTGTATGTATTACCTAAGACAGGGTAGAGGGGTAATAGTAGGAAAAAAGTGAAGAAGGTAGCCAAATTAAAGGGAGAAGAAACAAAGAAAAGACAATAAAGTATGTGATTATATCATCACATTAAACATTTCTGTAAAATTATGTTGTATATGCATGTGTATGTGTGAAATATAAAAACATTAAAGCAAAAACATAAAATAAAGTAAATAAGGATTTCTATTTCATCCCTATATAGTCATACAGCAACACAGGATTCGGGCATTTTGAAACCTTTTGCTCTGTGTTAATTTTCCGTAGGAGAAACGCTGCTGCTGCAGCAAGCCCTGATTCCCACAGAACGCAGGCTGGACTGGAGGCCAGCAGCCTCTCTCCTCCAGCGCAGCTTCTGAGCAGGAAAAGCTTCTCCAGACGCGAGACACCTTCCCATGACCTCCAGGCTAGAATCTCAGAACAGGGAGAGAGCACCCCTTCATCTGAGCACTGTTGCACAGATGGGAGGTGGCGGTACTTCCAGGCAGGTGCCTGCTGATAGGCGGCCTTGCCCAGGGACAGCCATAACCTCACCTGCCCCCGCCCCCAATAGCCCAAGGCTTCTCTGGGCCACGCCCTCCTCCCTAGCTGGCAATCCAGCCTGGTTTTCCTTCCTTGCTTCCCACGCCCACTTGCTCTGTCAGACCTCTAGTTCCCCCAGCTTCAGCATCCCTCCTCTCACCCCTCAGGGGCTTCAGCTCACAAGCCAGGCTCTAGAGAGAAAGGTCAAGTACAGATTGCAGGGTTTCACTGAAGACCATAAAATCTCTGAGCGACCAAATACCACCCTCTGTCCCTTTCTCTGGCAGCCAGCCCAGCCCATTCAACAAAAGGACACACTCCCTCATGCCCAGACTTCAGTACTTCTTAGTCCACTAAGATAAAAGGTATAAGAGGTTCCCCCAGCCAAGGGTGTGGGGAGGGGAAATGCGTGACTGCTTACTGGGTATGGAGTCTCCTTTGTGGGTTGAAAACAACCTGGATCCAGACAGGGGTGATGGCTGCATAACACTGTGAATGCACGTAATGCCACTAAATTGTACACATTAAAATTTAAAAAAATAAAAGCACCCGGAGGCCTGGGGGGGCCTCACATTACCCTTTCCAGCTTCCTTGCTGCTGGTATTTGTGGCTGTAGCATTCGACCAGCTCTCGAATGATTGTTCCTCAAGTCCACCTGAAGGAAGGAAGAAGAAACGTGAGGATGCACCAGCTTTCTTTGCACCAGCACCGAGAGATGAGGGAGAGGACCTGGTCCCCTGGGGGAGGGGCAGGACCGCCGGCTCCGATGGAGCCGTCAGGATTTCCCATCATCTTCCACAAACGTTCATACAAAGGTTCACAATGTTCAGCAAAGGTTTACTGAGTGCCTACCATATGCTGGGACCTGTTCTAGACACTAGGCCAAAAAAGAACCTGTTGGGTTTTTTTTTATAACCATGTACATAATTCACAAATTATAAAAATATTATTCTCCTTGATCCACGTAAGGGCACTTGAAGTCAAATATACAAATAGACAAGTTCCCAAAAGTCAGCCTCTGAACCCCTACCTCCGTAAGAGACCCATATGCAAACAGAACACACTGCCCCTGCCGTAGAATGCACACAGATGCCCACAGTGCTGCTTCTGAACACATTCTATATTGCTGCTGCCGCCGCCTGGGCTTAAACAGGCATTCTGCTTTCCTCTTTGGGGTGAGTTTCTTTTTAGAAATTGCTTGTTTACTTTGTAAATCAGACTCTGTAGACACCACCTCACGCAAGGACATGATGCTTGTATTTGCTTGCTAGGAGCCATGATCTATAAGCCAGTTCACATCCACCCCCACCAGGAACATGGTCAATGACAAATTATTATCAGACCCACCGTGAGTCTAGTGCCATTCCAGCACTAGGGACCCAGCAATGAACATGGCACATGGGTGTGTACATCCTAAATGGGTGGGCAATAAACAGTAAGTAAGAAAATGAAGAGAGGAGATCATTGCACGTTCAGGAAATGCTCTGAAGGGCAAATTCAGTATGTGGCACAGTGTGATCAGAGCAGCTGCTTAGAAGGTGGAAAAGGGCCCTTCCAGGGAGGTGACATGTGAGTCAATGCCACCCAGCAGAAGGCAGGATGGGGAAGGAACCTAGACCAGGGACAGGCTTGCCCCATGGAGGCACCGACCATGGTGGCCGAAGTGGACAAGGTTCAAAGCAGGAGAGAGACACAGGGGTTTGTTTTAATCTGTTTTACCAAGATCTCTCTAGCAGGCAACAGAGAAAGCTGGGCAATCAGTTAGGGGCCTTGTGAAGGTCCAGAGGAGACAGAGCAGTGGGGCGGGCTGGACGGTGTGATGGCGACGTGGGAGACCTGTCATATTAGAGACAGAGCTGGAGACGGAGCAACAAGAGAGGCTGATGGGTCTGGGAAGAGCTACCAAGGACTCCTACATGTGAGGTATGAGCAACTGGCTGGATAGTGACATCAGGAAGCAGATTGGCGATCAAAGCCTGTGTCCCTGAGAGACTATGGTACATATGGGTCCACACCAAAGCAACCACAGAACCACTTATTTGCTAATGCAAAATTATTTCTTGCCTTTGTTTAGAAATTTGCAGCTTACACAGCAGTTTCCCCACATCCCCTTTGACCCCCAAGTAGAATACTCAGTGGCAGACAGAGTGTCATCCCATTTTACAGCGGAGAAAACTGAGACACGAAATGATTTCCCAAGGTCGCCCAGCCCATCAGGGAACCTGAGGGTTCGGGACAGTCTCCTGGTTAGAGCCCAACAGTCTTCCCCCTGCCCCACGGCTAGTAAGGGGCCCAAACACAGAACCCCATGGTCTGGCCCCACACAACCCCCAGAGCCAGCCCCGCGGTCCTACATCCCGGCTCCTGACATGCAGACGCTTCTTCCCCTCCTGTGACTCTGACACTGGCTGGGGACCAGGCGCATGCTGACATTTTTGTATGCCTTCATCCTGCTCATTCCGATGCCTTTCTGGCCAACTCGGAATCCACTCACACACTCCCTGCAGCTGCCGGGGCGTCCGCTGCCAGCTCCCAGCCCTCTGGGTATTCTTCCAGTTGCGGTATCATTTCCTCTCGGGCTAAAGGTCAGGGGAAATCCTGATGGTATGAAAATCGCTGGCCAGCCGAGGAATGTGCCATGTGTGGAGGGAAGGAGAGCCCGAGGCCGAGGCTCTGGGACTAGCTTAGTCTTTTCTCTGCTGTGTAACTATGGAGGAGACCTTGGGCGTTAGTATTTTTCATCTGTCAAATGGGCTGTAGCGAGGACCAAATGAGGTCATGGGTTTGTTTAGGAACTCACTCATTCAACAAATATTTATCCAGCCACCTGCTACATGCCAGATGCTGTTTCTGTTGTGCAGGATATGACACTGAACAAACTCTACCCTGACCTCATGGAAATTATATTCTGATGGAGGGTAAAAGAGAAAACGATAAACAAATAGGCAACTGAATATCTAAGTTGGTTTTAAGTGTTCACCAAGCGCCAATTGTGGTGCTGACCATGTATGAAGGACACTGCTAAATGCTTTCCTGGCCTTGAATTTTGTAATTCTGCATTGTTAAATTTGTAATAAAAACTCAATGATAAAAGGGCCATAAATATTCCTACTTTACATATGAAGAAACAAGGCTCCAATAGGTAAAGTGACTCACCTGTATTGAGAGTACAGAGATTGTTGGGAGTGGTGACAACTGGAGGTGGGTCCTGTCTGACCCCCAAACCTGCGCTCCTTCCCCTCAGCCTCAGACCCAGGAAGAACAAGGAGAACAAGGGGGGCCTGGAGAGGCTGGTTATGCCCAAGGGGCCTGGGGCGTTTTCCAGGTCTGTGGAAGGACATCCAAAGTCAGTGATGAGGTTGGGGCCATGAGCAGTTAATAACACAGATCCCTCCTCTGTCCTCCTGACCAGCAAGAGACATAAGGCTCTGCCTTTTCTAACAAAGGCTTTCTCAGAACCTCAAATCTCATGCTTCCAGGACAGAGGAACCTGGGATCTACCTGGGGTTAATGTGGTTTGGCCACTTCCCTGAGGAAAACTCTTGGGATGAGTTCCAACTCCTAACAGAACCCATGAGGCCCATGTGATATGGCCCCACTGGCCTCCTCCTCCTGGTGCTTCAGGGCTTCCTACTACTTTCCCCACTCCCATCCTGTGTTCAGCACCTTGGATGATCGCTTCCCTTTTACTGGTGCACCTGCCATAGCCACACCCACCTCTCCACCTGGCCAAAATCCACTAGTCCTTCAAGCGTCAGCCTGGATACCACATCCTCGGGGAAGCTGACCCGTTGCTCCTCTCGGGTTACAGGAGCTCAGTCCCCTGGACTTACATCTCCCATCACGAGATATTTGATTTCCTGTTCACTCATCCAATCCCCTACTCTGGTTTCTAGTTTTTAGCATTTTGAAGAAAGGGACTTGGTCTTGTCCCACAATGAACAGCCAACACTGCGCCAATGGATGGATGGATGGATGGATGGATGGATGGATGGATGGATGGATGGATGGGTGGGTGGGTAGGTGGATGGGTGGGTGAATGAATGGATGGATGGATGGGCAGAGAGACAGAAGGATGGCTGGCTGGCCAGCTGGCTGAGTCAGGTAGATGGTGCTTGAAAAGAGGATTCAATCATTTCTATCTCAGCCTAAGTGATGGAAAAATTTGCCTTTATCAGCTTTGGAGGGAGGAAAGCAGATATTCTTCTAACAATGGTTCTCACCCATGGCAGCACTTTGGGATCACCTGGGATGCTTTTTAGAAAAATACTGATGCCTGGGTCCCACCCCCAGAGGCTCTTAATTTAACTGGCCTGGGGCAGGGCCTGGGCCTTGGGATTTATCCCAGCTCCCCAGGGGATTCTGAAATACAGCCAAGGCTGGGATTCAGTGTTCAGAGAACCCGGTAAGAGGAGGCCCCATTTCGTGATACTTTCCTACAACTGACTTCTCTCGTTCCAGGAATGGAAGATGTGGCGCTGGAGACAGACACCAAACACCAAGAAAAGCCATTTCTCACATCTCCATTGGTGGAAAGCTGCTCTGCTTCAGTAAAAACTAGCAAATGAGTAAGACAGGTGTGACTGGCTAACACTGCAGGAACAGGCACAGAGAACAAGAAAGGGACAAATACAGCCTGAGGCAGGCAAAGGTTCAGGGCTGTGGGGGAGGGACTCAGGGTGTGGGGACATGTTTTTCCTTGGGTGTGATTTCAAGACAAAAATATTTTTACATATGTGTGTGCGCGCGTGTGTATATATCCTTATATTTGATCTTTGGTTAATTACCTCTTCAGTGAGAGGATATGCAAAAATCTTGTAGATTTCATTAGTCACAGGGGTTTATTCAAACGTCTCCTTTGCATAAGAAACCCAGGCTTACAGCTGGGCTCTGGGAAAGAATGCCCTCGGGCCTTGAAAAGCAAGCTCCCGCCCGCTCGCCCTCTCACTGAAGCACAGCGGAGGTCAGCGGCCCGTGACGCATGGGGGCCAGGCTGAAATGTTTCTATCCAGCATTTGCAATTCAATCCCACAGTTTCCTTTATGGAACAATTCACTAAATTCAGAGTTGTTCTTTTTTTCTAATTCACCATATAATTCACCTCCCAAGTTCAATTAAGAAGCAATCTGTTAGCAACTTTGGGAGCAAGCTGCTTTTCTTTGGGAAAGCCCAATTTTCTTCCGCTCGCAACACAAAAGTGGCTTAATTATATGCATCATATGAGACATTGATGTACACACAACGCCCCTCCACCACAATTAATGAAATATTAACTATGTACATCCAAAGATTTCCAAGGCCCAAGAGGGCAGAGCCTAGTTCCATAGATCAATATTTTCATTTGAGCAAGAGTAACTATGAATTCATGTTCTAAATTTAGTAATTAGTAAACAGAACTTCATATCAATTATTCCCTCCATCCCTCATTCTTAGAGCCAAACATTACTTGGGTTTTGGTTTTCTTACACACAAGAATAACTACCATATTAAGTGCTGATTATTTGCAGGTACTACACATTTGCTATCTATCTAATCCTCAAACCACCCCTCTCAGGCAGGTATCTTCCCATTTTACATACAGCATAACTGAGGCTTACAGCAGTTAAGGTATCACTGCAGACACACAGCCACCGGGTGGAGAGGTTAGATTCTTTCCAGATCAGGCTGGTGTCAAAGCCTTTGATACACGTCACATGCTACAGAACCCTGCCAGGATGACCTTCGCTCTCCCGGTCACTGGCATGGAAGGTGACATGAGTGGAGCCATATTAAAACAGGGCCGCAGTAGCTGTTTCAGGGGAACTGCTCTGCAGACCTTGCTTTTCTTTACCTTCCAAACGGGACCAAATTGCCAACATTCAAGAAGTCAGTAAGGACAAGAATATCCCATTTGTAAGGACTGATGGAATTGGTCCATCATGACTTCGCCAATGACAGACGTTCTGACCAATTAATGAAGTACAGATCTAGCCTTTTGCCTTATGACTGAATCTCAAGCCAGTCCATGAAGTAAAACTCTAACCTCACCTCATCCAACACCAATAAACTCTTCTTTAATACAAGTTACCTCACCTTCCTTCCTTTTCCCAGAGAAACCCTGGGCCCCTTTCCTCTATTGGGGAAAATTTGGGTTTCTGCCTCAATCCGTTCTTCCCAAATTGCAATTCTTTGATCTCAAATGAACACTTGTTGCTTCTCATTTTGACATTTTCATTTTTAGGTTAACACTGACTTTTTAATACAGGTATTTTAATACAGGTAATACAGTTCTGACCCACCGGAGGTAAATCTAGCATGAAACTGCTTTGTTTTGCTCTGTGAAAAAGAAAAAGTAATCTCCAGTAAAGATCCTAAAATTTCCTTTATTGGCAGTCCATTCAGTCAGTAAATACTGGTCCAGCGGCCTGCTTTGGGCCGCACTGCGCTGGGTTCCTGAAAGCAGGGACAGACAGGGCTTCCCTCACGGTGCCTTCACGGTTCCCGTGGAGGGGATGAAAATCAACAATAAATAACAGAGCATTCCACGGATGCACTGAGCACTTCGGAGAAATTAAAACAGAGCTTTTGAAAGAGCAATGGCAGATGTGAGCCCAGGGAAGTTCTCTCTGAGTAGATGACATTTGAACAGAGGCCTAAATGATGAAAGGGGGAGAGTATTCTAGCAGATAAAAAAGGCGGTGGAAGGGGGGCATGAAGCAAGTAGAAAAGTCCTGACGAAGGAAAATAAGGGCCTGATGTGGCAGGACCAGGGCTGAGGGAGCCGCACCAGCTCCTGCAGTCTTCCCCTCACACCGCAGCTGAAGCTGACTTAATCTGCCACGCCCTTTGGTCATATGTAAATGCACAGCAATCCCATGAATACATAATATTATTCCTCTTTTACAGAAGATAAAACTGAGGTTCATGAATAAGTTGTCCAAGGTCATCCAGCTTGGAAAGTGACTCAACTTGCCTTCCAAGGTGGGCCCTCCTCACTCCAGAATCCCTGCTCATCACCCCTGCTCCTCGACCCCGTGCCGGTGCGGGTAGGGTCTGAGCAAGCATTCCAGGCGAGGCCAATGAACGAAACGTCTGTACACCTGTCTCAGAAGGCTACCTGCAGAACACACTTGGCTTAGTGGAGGTTTTAACTATTCATTAGGGAAAAAAATATGACAAAGTCTCTTAAACAGATTATTCAGGAATGAATCAGGCAACCACCATGGTAATCAATGTGCAGTCCTAAGTATGTTGGTGCCAAGTGATTTTTATATCTATGCCAAATTTCAAATGATACAGAAAGAAAAAGAAAATGAGTCAAAAGATGATTGCCAGGTTTTATTAATGAAGTGATTTAATATTGGCAAGAGTATAACAAAAAGGGAATTCTTGTACACTGCTGATGGAGGAGTGATATAAATTAATGACATTTTATAAGGAAATTTAGCAAAATGTATCAAAGTCTTTTAAAACAGGTAATATGATTATGACCCAAGAATATGACTCCTAGATTTTGGTACTAAGGAATCAATTAGCAATTAAGACAATGGATGTTCATCTCAACATTTTTTATAATAAAGATGTAACAACTACACACTATAAGTGATAAAATAAATTCCGATATATTGGAACACTGTAACCTTTTAAACTGTTTTAGAACTTTGCTAAAATGGGAAACATGTTCCTATTATATGTCAAAAAACAGGTTAGAAAGTAGTATCCAGCATGATTCCAGTAGAATCTAGTATGATTCCATCTTTTTAAAGAAGCATATACAAAAACAAAAACAAAAAAAAGGAAAAACATTGGCTGGAAATACCCACAATGTCCATGGCGATTATCTCTGGTTGTTGACTTTTGGATGAATTTTATTTTCTTATATACCTTCTGTAATTTCCTCATTTTATTCAATACATTACTTTTTAAATCAGGAAATAAAAAGATTTTCAAAAAGAAGAACCAGGTTACAGCATACACTTTGCCTAAAAATACGGGGTCTGCAGTTCGCAGTGCGTGTGCGCGCACGTACACACACGCACGCGCGTGCGCACGGTTGATGGGAAAACCTTTTTCCAATGGCAGAGAAACATGATTGTGTTTACACAGATATAAAGTTGTGGTCCAATTGTTTTTTTTCCCTGATTTTCTGTTCTGACCGTGGAAAGAAAAAAATCAGGAGTCCACACCCTGGCAAGATGGAACTCAAGAGGGTCTGTAAGAACCTCCTCTCATTTCTCACAGACAGTGTTGGGTGGGCTCTTCCGATATCCTGCCTCCAGGCAGCTAGCTGGCTCCCACCTGTGTCTTGCACTGGCTGATGAGGCCTCAGAATTTGCTCCTGCCCAGGCAGAAGCTCATGGCAGCCTCCTTAATCATGCAAATTTAAGCTCTCTCCTCCCAGAGCCTCCAGTCGGGTATACACGTTGCATGGTGCTGGACCATCCACCCACCCGGAATTCCCGCGTCGCCATTTTTCCGGGTTGAACTACACCAGACCTGCTGAGGTACACTCTCGGAGTACCTGTTGTTCTCCTGGCTCTCCTGAGCGCTGGACTCCAGGTATTTTTATTTTTGCCTGCCTGGCCCACATCTTTCATACTCAGTCTGGCTGTGGCGTCTTAGTTGTTTTCATCATTCATTGCTGCATACAAACTAAACAAAGTGGCTTAAAATAACAACTATTGTGTGCTTGCTTCTGCTTCCGAGGGCCAGGAATTGGGGCAAGGAACAAAGGGGACTGGCTTGTCGCTGCTGCAGTGTCTGGAGCCTGAGCTAGGACGGCTCAGAGTGGCCGGGGGATGGCTGAGACAGCTCACCTGGAGCCACATGTCTGGAACTCAGTTCCGTTCCATGTGGCTTCTCCACATGGCTTCCTTGGGCTTCATCACACCAGCAGGATGGTCTCAGGGTTCCAGGAGGCAGCGTCCCAAATGGATGAGCCCTGATGTTTTTCAGCTTCTGCTCACTAGCGTTCTATTGGCCAAAGCAAGCCACATCACCAAGCCAGAGTCACCGAGGTAAAGGACTGTACAAGGAATGACTATGCTAGGTGTGGTTTGTCAGGGACCACGAGTCTAACAGCCTACAACTTGCCAGATGGCTCTAGTAAGTAGGTGGTTTGCAAGATGGACCTAGAGAGTAAGCTTCAGCCAGAGTCAGACTGCTTAGGGTTAAACCATTCCTGGCTGTGTGATCTGAAACAAATTACCCGCTCTGTGTGTTTTCAGCTGTCTCATCCATAAAATGGGGAGAAGGGTGTTTGCCTCATGGGGTTCTTATGACAATTAAGAGATATAATACATGGAAGGCATAGAAAAATGTCTGGCCCATAATCGGCCCTCATTGAGTTACCTATTATTCCTATTATTATTATTATTATTATTATTATTACTATTGACTCTAAAACTGTTCTGAAGTCAGAGGGAGTGGAATAGGACAAAACACAAGCCATGGAGGAGAGATATTTTATACCTGAAGCATTACGATTCAAGTGAAAAGTTCAAGTTCTCCTTAAAGTAGACTTAACAAAATCAAATTTAGGCCGAGAATCCACTGAAAGTCGATGGCAGTTAGTGAATGAAAGGCGCCCACTGTACCCAGGTATGGTATGTGTTTAAACCTTGTTCCAAATGGTGCTCACCCATAGCAATTTGAGATATCAAATAACTATAAAAAGTTAACTAAAGATATACTTGAAGACTCAAGTGACCAGGTTACGTGCAGTCATCCTCATCCCTGGGAGAGTGGAGCTGATTGGACAAGATAGGTAAGTGCCGTCTACAGGGTGTCGGTTCCAAACTGAAGGCTAGAGCTTCGCTGAGGGGACCAATATGCTTACCAGGGACCTGGTATGTGCTAAGGACTGTTTCCTGCCTTATGTGTATTTTCTCATTTAATTCTCAGCACAGTCCTGTGAGGTAGGGACTATTCCAAGCTTCAGTTACAGATGAGAGAACAGAGGCTTGGGAAACTTGATATAACTCAACCACAGTCATCACACAGCTAGCTAGTAAGAAGCAACACCCAGATGCAATCCCAGGCCCACCTGACTCCACTGGTGGCCTTTATAATACAGGGCTAGGGGACTTCAACCTAAAGAGTTCAGAGCAAATGTCCCAATAGATAAGGTTGGGGAAGCCCTGGCTCCCTATTCTCTGGGCAGCTGGACCAAAAAGAGGCAGGTTCACAGGGAGATCTTTCTGGGTCCACATCTTAGGGATGGTGCTGAAGACTCAGAGAGACCTGCTTGTATTCTGATGTGTGTAGTGCCCCGAGGATGGGGCAGGGCCTCTGAGGAAGAGGAGGGGAAGAGGAAAAGGCAGATGATGAATGGGCGCATGAACCCTCAAGGAGGCTGCCCAGGCAAACCACTCTCCACCTTCCCAGGGAAACCCCTCCACACCAGGGGCTGCCCTCGATGAGTGCTGACCGTTAAACAGCCGCTAAGCCAGGGATCAGGCCAGGTGCCCTTGAAGACTGAGCAGGTTCTTCCTCAGGAATAGAAAGTGGTCCCCTACAGGCACAAAGGAGAGCCCCTTCACTCCTGCTGAGCTCAGAACTACTAGAGTCCCTTGGAACCATCTAAGGTACCCACTTCTGGCCAGGGCTTAGCAGCTGCCTTGAATCAAGTTAGTTCTACAATATGCTGGGCAGCCATGAACCAGACACTGGCCCACCCACAGCAGCCATGAGGCTCAAAGAGCAGTGAGAACAATCAGATGAAGGGGATCCCATTCCCAACCCAGAAGTGCAGGAGGCTTCCTGGAGGTGGCACTGAAGGACATGAAGGGTTATAACAAGTGGAGAAGGGAAGACTTCAGGGGGGAATAGAACATAGAAAGGAAACAACTTGCCCGCCTTGGTAGCACAGCTTTTTTTTTTTTAAAAATACAGATTTTATTTATTTATTTTCAGAGAGAGGGGAAGGGAGGGAGAAAGAGAGGAAGAGAAACATCCGGTGTGGTTGCCTCTTGGGCACCCCCTCCTGGGGACCTGGCCTGCAACCCAGGCATGTGCCCTAGGCTAGGAATCAAACCAGCCACCCTTTGGTTCGCAGGCTGGCACTCAGTCCACTGAGCCACACCAGCCAGGACACGGTAGCACAGCTTTTTGACTTAAGTGGTCTTTGGCAAGATATTTAATTTCTGTGAGCCCTAGTTTCCTTGTACATAAATACAGACTTAACAGGATCTAACTTTTCAGGTTGTCAGCACACCTAATACAGAGCCTGGCACATTGCAGCCATAATCTTACTAATGTTTGTTTTTCAAGTCATCTGAGGAGGCCTCAGCCTCTTTTATCTTGATGACCACCCTGTGGCCTAAGCTCTGGCCAGGAGCACAGCTGTCCTAACCCTCCCTGTCCCCCTGAGTGGACCTCTGCCCAGACCCCAGACCCTCCCTACCAATTCAAAACATGCCTGAATTGACCTGACAGATGACAGCTTATGTCTGTCTACCCCATGGCCAAAGCTTTAGCAGGGTCTGAGAGCACATCCCAGTTTCATTTAGAAGAAGGAAAAGGAGAAAGGAAGGAGAACACAGATAAGAACAAGGTAGCAGCTGCCTCATAGCAATGACTGTCACCAGACCTTCCCATGGGGTTCCCTCCTTTTTGGTTCTGCAAAGCTGTAGAGGAGAACTGCTGGCCCTTAGAGGCCCTCGGGGGATTCTTTGGGGCCTCTCCTTCTCACAGGCTTCCAGAAGCTTTGGGAGGGGGCATGCTTCTAAAGCCGGGTGTGACTATAGTGGAGCAGCAGAGGGGCATGGTGGGGAGAAATTCAGATACGCAGCGTCTACGGCGGACAGAGAGGCAGGAAGACAGCAGCCTGGGAGTCCCCATTGCTTTCCTTACCAGCAATGGCCTCCTTGATTTGCCTATGTGTCTATTGCCTGCCTGACACCCTCTAAAAAGCAGCTCTATCTTCTTCCCTGAGGCACATGGGAGGCGGCTCCTGGCGGGAGGGAGACCTGGGGAAGGGGGGCTGCAGGATGTGAGGCCACAGCAGATGTTCATGCCTTTCTCCAGGCAAGATGTGATGTCCCCCTGGAGATTGGCAGGACTGGAGGGACAGAGGGGAGGGTGCTTAGGGGAGCTCTTTAGGTGATGGGACAAACATAACTCAGTACGCAGCTGTATGGGAGAAAGGAGATGGAAGAAAAACCTTCCTCAGCTCTGAGATGTGACAAAGGCACCCACTTGCCCATTCTTCGTGCTGAAATATGCCAATAGACACTCTCAGAAGGGCCATTCAAAATAGTCATCATGGGAGACTTGCAATAACATTAATAGGAAATGTGTATAGCTACAAGAGGAGAATTATGTATTTTTATTTAAATGTATAAAATAGCAGTAAGTAAAGACACTTCATGTTCCTGGATAAATTGGGTATAAATGCATGTTTCCCCAAATGAAATTATGGGTTTAGTGCAATCATGGCTCACATTCTAAGCTCAGCCTCTTGCATGAAGCCATCCCTCTCTTCTTGCTTCATTTACCTCTCCCTCATGGTCCTTTACTCATTCATTCATTCATTCACTCACTTATTCCTTTATTCGACAAGCTTCCATGGGGCAGCTCCCTGTGCGAGGCACTATACCAGGTGCCAGGGACAGAAAAGCAGATCAGACACAGTTCCTGCTCTCCAGGAGCTCCCAGCCCTGATCATACCATGCCCATAGTATCATTATTTGTGAACCAGACTGTTGTCCCTACAAGACAACTCCCTGAGGACTGAGACAACACCTCTCTATCTCTACTGTGTGGTGTTCATAGTAGCTGCTAACAAATACATCCATTTGATCGGCTAATGCTTACATACGTTGGCTCAGCTAATTCTCACTGCACCTGTGTGGGGTAAGGTAGTATCATTGTTATCTCCATTATACAGAGGAGGAAACTGAGGCTTAATGAGGTAAAGCACATGTTTGTCTCCATAGAAAAATCCTAGAAGGACTTAATCACACAGCCTTTACACAGATGACTAAATGATCAATAAAGATGTACAAATGTCTCAAAAGGAAAACCCCATAACTTGGATCACAGAAATAGAAGCAAGGAATTCAGTAAATCAAAGAAAGGCAAAGGCTAACCGAAGCCCTCTCCAGAGAACTAGAGGAGAGATGCAGAAAGAACTGCATGGGGCTTCACGACCCGCCTTTGACCTTTCAGGACAGAATTCAGCTTGGTTCAAGGAGAAGTACACAGCAATGGCTTCGCCTTTAAGAGATAATCCAGGTAAAGGCAGGCTAAGGGAACTAATGTTTTGGGGGTGATGGCATATGTCAGTGAAGCATCATGGGCCCTTTGCTTCAGAGAGGTTAATACCTATTAACAGTTCTGTCCCACTGATTCACTGGGGCAGAAAGAACCTGTTCTGATGCCAACGCATGTGCTGGGCCATTAACCAGCCCCTGTAACACACCAAATGTCCTGTTTGACTTTACTGTATTTTTTTTTCCCTGTGCCATCAGGAGCCCAGGACATGATACTGCAAATAGGTGCCAGAGACTGAAAGTTCATGGAAAAGAAGACAAAAGGTTCCAAAGGAAGGATCTTTTTCCAGTGTACCAGGCAACAGCTGAAGCTCTAGGATCCTCCTGCCTCAATGGAGAAGAAAAAAGTGGTCCTGGCCAGTGTCACGGCGACCTGAATGAAGGCCCAAGTTGGTGTCTCCTACCCAGTGGCCCAAAATGCAAACTCAAATGCCTAGGGTTGGGGGGCCAGGCAAGGAACGCATCAGAGTGAAAGAGGTCGGGTGGAAAAGACGGACAGAGAGTAGTGGGGTCTGTGGCAAACCACAGAGCACCTGTTCCTCCCCATTGCGACCCATCATTACGCAACTCTGTTGATTATTGCCACATGGGGTTGCTGGGCCAGCATGGCCAGATCTCCCAACTTTTCAAGAGAAGTCAGAATTCTGAGTATTTATGAGAAGCTTGATTTTTAAATGTCGTCAGTGAATTAAAAATGTTTAATGACTACGAAACAAACAAAACCCATCTGCAGACCAGATTTGGCTCATGGACTGACCCCTTAGTACCTCTGGGCTGCAGCGTGAGTGGAAAATCATGCCTCCAGGGGCGCCAGTGTCCAGGAGGACAGGACTCCCATGGGAGGCTAGAGGGTAATGGAGAACCTGGGAAACAGAGGGCGAGAAGCAGTAGGAGCAGGATGGGGGCTGGATAAGCATCAGAAGCCCAGTGTCCAGGCGAGCCAGGGCTTTTCTCGCACCGTTCTAGGCATGCAGGCTTACTGAAGGACACCGGAGAGAAATCAGGTGACCAGAACACAGCACGAGATTCCACTGGCAACTCGACCACCATCATCGCCTTGTCTCTCTGGTCTTCCTTGGAAACCACAGAAATAACAACCTAAGGATGTTGTGTAAACGGCCCCAGAAGACATGTGACTGTCCCATACATCAGCCACAGGTTAGTATGATGGGGCCGGGGGTCGGGGGCTCATCCCAAACTCACACCAGCAGGGCTGCCTACCGCCCCTCAAGCTGTGTCTCTGGCTTTCCCAATCCAGCTCACTTGTCACTGGTGTGTGGTGACTCCATCCCTCACGTGGCTCTGCTGTGGGAGGCAGGCTGACCTTTGTTAAGGTCCTCTCTCCTGCCCAGTGTTGTTTGTTGTTGTTTGCTAAGACAGGACAAAGGGAGGACACAGCCACATTTCGGCCAACACCTATGGGAGCCCACTGGAGGGTCTCTGGAAGGTCTCGGGTTAGGTGCAATTTGAGCAGACTGTTCTAAAGGTCCACAAGGCTCGATGAAGGAGGAGCCAAAGACACAGCTGCGGTCCAATCAGACACGCTTGCAGCAGACCCTGCACAGTGAGTCCCCATCCTCTCATGGATTATCTTTCACAAAAGAACAGAGAGATTCATTCCTGACCCTCAGGAAGCTTGGAGTCCAACCCTCCATTTTAGAGACAAGGAAACTGAGGTCCCACAGGGTAAAGTGACATGGCCAAGGTCTGCCATACGGGGGTAACTCTGAAGGGCTGTGGCACTAGTTTTGTCCAAAAATGATTTGGTTCATTATTGTGCTCAATAAGAAAATACTTGAGTAGTAAATGCATTTGAAACAAAGGTCAATTCCCAAATGTAAGAAGATACACACTTCTAAAAGGGGCCAAAAAGTACAGAGCAAAGGTGCATAGGTTTAAGAAAACTCCAAATGCTAAGTTCAAAAATTTTAGGGGGCGATTACTTGCTGAATACATCATCCTTTATTTTGTCAAAAAAAAGATCCACCACCAGTTCCCTTTAGTCAGGGTGGGAAATATTTCTTATATCTAGGTCACTACCGCTAGAACAATTGATTGGAGGGCTGCCTAAATAAAAAGACTTTAAGTGTGGTTTATTTCACTTCATTCTGCTTTAGAAATCAACTACTATTTAAATTAAGAACAGAAAACAGAATATCATTCAATGAACACACACAAAAACACACACAGTTAAAGGAGAGCAAAAACAGAATCAGATCTTTCCACTGGCCAAAACGGAGAGGTGAAGAGCGGGTCCTCAGTCGTGCCCGTGCCCAGCTCTCAGGAGGCTGTGTCCCCACATTCCACGTATTCAGATGGCTGATGGGAACTCAACATGTTTTCCCATGAAAATAATGTAAATGACAAAGTGGGTATGACAGTACCAGGCTTGGCCCCAAGACCAGGTTCTCCCAAAAGGAAGCTGCCTCCTCACCTCCACGCATGCAGCGGACGGAGGTCAGTTCGCTAACCCCTCACCTCTGCAAACCAGAGGCCGCTCCAGCACTCATTCTTCTCTGGACCCAAAGACACGGACCCATCACCTGCTCCCATTACCACTTTGATTCCTCCTCCTACCTCGTGGTAGCTCTGTTGTCAGCCCTCTGATCAGGTTACTTTATATTTCTTTCCTTGGAGATCCCTTCCTCTCTGAGGACTTCCATGGTACCCTGACATTAGTAGGTACCATAGGCATTCAGTGGGGTCCCTCAAGCTGAGGGATCATGATATAGACTTGGGCTTGGAGGCCATGATGGATCAGGTGCAAAAAGGAGAGGCAAAAGCAAAAATGAGACACTTTGTGGCCCGAGAAGGCATCCTTGTTCCTTTCTCTCCAATTTCTAGTCCAATCCCTAAGAGGCCAGCTCTTCTGCTTCTGTCTTACATGGCCATGGGAATATATTCTTCAATAAATTATCTTACTTGAGCTATTATGGTGGGATTCTGTATCTTGAAACTGAAAGAAACTTGTCTAGAATGTCAGGTCCTAAGCTCTTGCTTGTCCTGGTCTCTCAAGTTGATCTCCCAATTTTGACTCAGAATCCCAGAACATGGCCCAGGAGGAGGTCTGAGATAAGGGTTCCCTGGACAGATGGATGGCCATGGGTGGTCACCGCCCCTTCCCCACCTGGCTCTGACCCCCGCTGTGGCTCCAAGTGGATTCCCGGCCCAGTTTCTCCAAATTCTGATCAATGTAGTCAAAATAAAAATCAACCAAAAGGTGAATTTTTTTCCCCCAACACTTCAAGTTCACAGTGAACTCTGGCTTCAATCCAAGGTATAAGTCAGCCTCTGAATGAGGCCGCAGGGAACGAGATGATAGAATCCTTATGTTGCATTCTTTTTTCCTTCCCAAGGAACAGATGTGCAGTTTATCAGATGCCTCTTTATCATCTCAAATCATCTGACTAAATTGAAAACTTTATGGGCGGAATGACTGCCAGGCCTTCTCCCTCCTGTCCCAGCTGCCAACTGCTGCTGTGGGCTCAGCCAGCCCTGTCCTCGGCTGGGGGGATATAAGATGTTTGGGAGCAACACTTGAGGGTTTCAGCGGCTCATCTTTCGCCCTGATTTTGATCTGTGGGATTCTGCTCAATTGCTAACCCCTGTCCCTACCTCATTCTCCCAGGCCAACTTTCTGGCAGGTTGTCCTCTCTCATACCCATTTCCCAGGAGAACCAGGGGTCCATGCCTGCTCTTCTGAGCTCCTAACGCAGAGGTGGAACTCTCTGTGAGTTCTAGGAAAGGCCTCTCTGGTGCTCTTTGCCAGGGTCTCTGCCCTCACGTGAACATTACTGCCTCCTCACGGCCCTGCGCTGCCTTCCATCAGGCCCTGTGCCCCGGGCTGGCCCCCAACACCAACCCCTGCCTGGATGACGGCTGTCAGTTGGGGACTTCCCTCCAGGACTGAGTTCCACCTTCTGGTCCATACCTCCTCTGGAAGGTTGCTGGTCCCCCCAGCCAGTGGGGCCTTTGATCCCAGGCCACGTCCCTCTAGCCTGCCCCGTTCCTCTGGTATTCCCAAAGCATGACCACAATCCCTGCCGTCATTAAAACTCCATCTCCTTATTGGAGGAGGAAACCTGGATACTGCTGTATCCTTGGTGCTGAGCACAGGAAACGTCCCCAGTTAGCATCTGTTACTTGAAGGAAGGAAAGAGGGGGGGAAAGGGACTCTAATCACAAAGTTGGTGTCAGAGGGGTCAGCAGACCTGTGGGGTAGACACAAGGGGAGAGTGCAGGGTGGTCCCGAGTCAGAGCTCAGCATGAGATCAAGTTCTAAACTCTGGGAACCAAGGCAACATGGGTGGGGCAGGGGTAAAACCGAGCTGGGGGGCCCCTCCATAGGTCTTTTAAGAGATGGGGTGAAGGGAGCCCTGGAGGACTGAGCAGGAATGCCGCCACTCCCTCTCTGGCTTGGAAAAATGGGAAAGACCTAAGGACCACATTTCCATCTGGGGATCTATATAAAGGGCCCAGTAACAGTAAGCTATTGACCACGTGGCAAAAGGACACACTTTTTTAGACACTCCCTACAAGGTGATCTGGGCTTGCCTAGCCTGAGCATGAGCCGTTCGTTCGTTGCCAGAACCCACTCCAAGCTGGGGTCTGAGGCATCACACATTCAGACAAACTGTCCTAATCCCAGCTGGCTTCTTGGGGACACAGAAGAGCTGGGAAGTGAGGAGGCCACCATGCACTTCTGAGGCTTATGCTCCCATCCACAATTCCCAAGTGTTTGTCTGGCAACATTCATGTGCCCAGTCTGATGCCGGAATTACAGAGAGAGGACCAAGACCAAGCAAGGACAAGTCACAGCCATTGACTGTCAGGTGGACACAGCAAGGCACACACTGAATGGCCACCTGAGATGACAGAGGCCAGGAGGAGGTCCAGCCTCATCAGTACGTGGAACTCATCCTTGTCTTTGACCATCACCTCTCAAAGGTTGGGGTGGGGAGACCAAGTCTTCACAGTTCAGGGGGACAGGGTTAGCAGTGATGCCAGCAGCTGCTTCTAGAAGCAGTGGAGTGCAGAGCCTAAAAGCAGGCCTTTGACGTTAGACACAGTTAAGTCCTAATCTTGGCTCTGCCAATAATTGGTTGTGTGACCAAAGACAGGTTATATGCCTCTAAACATTAGCTTTCACCTCTACAGATACTAACAGCACCTACCACACAGAGCTGATGTATGAAGATGCAACACACCACACGGTAGATACTATTTTTCTTTTTGTTATTGCTACTGAAGAACTATCATTGAATCTATTTTTCAGATCTCTGTTTAGCCAGCTTTGTGACCCGGAGTTTGACTCAGGAGGACTAGGAAAGTCTTCACATTGGGGCTCGATAGGGACTTCCCATGTGCTGGTGGAGTCTAAATCCAAGGATCTGATCAGATCACGTGGTTGCAGGCCCAGCTCTAGAGACCCCCGAGGGGGTGCTGGCCGAGCACTGCAAAGGAAAAGAATCCCAAGGCATTTAGAGAGTGTGGAGTCGAGGACATAGAGGTGGGCCAGAGAGAACTCACAGAAGAGCTGGCCCAGGGACAGCCACAGTGGCTATTATTTATAGAGTGCCTACCACGTGTCAGGCTCTGGGATAAGTGCTTTACCTGTCACACTTTTTCAACATCCCCTGCAAGACAGGTGTTAACATCTCACTTCATAAATCAGGAATGAGTCACTGTAAGTCCCACAGCTAATCAAGGCAGAGCCAGAGAGGCAAACCCAGGCCTGCCTGACTCCAACAGCCACGCCCACCACCCTGCATTTCTACCCAGTCCGGGAAGCACATCTCCCGCAGTGTGGAAACAGACAGGAAAGGGAAAGTGTGGACCAGAGTTTCATAACTTAGGATCCATGGAGCAGTTCAATGCCTTCAAATTTGAAAGCAAAATTTTGTGTGTATGTGTGTGCCTTTTTCTCAGAGAAGTGCTCAAAATACTCATCAGACCCCCAAAGGGGCCTGTGAACCACAAAATGTCAAGTACTATAAATTTAATAGAAAAAAAGTCACTAAGACCTTATTCTCTGGGCACCCCCTTCTCCGAAGCTCTTGAGAAGACAGTGGAAGAGATGAGAAAGATTGCTCCCTGACAGCCTCTTGTCCATCTCCAGCTTTCCAAACCAGTGGCCCCAGCAGCAGAGGCCACTCAAGTTCCCTTGGCATTGCATGATGAGAGAGACAGACTTCAACCGAAGCAGCTGCCCAGCAAGAGTTTAACCTGGCATTCATTCATAAGCTTGGGGCATTGTCACAAGATGGCACAGAGAACCACCTGTTTAGGGAATGTCTCCATGGAAGGAGGGGCTGAAAAACTACAGTCTGTGGATGGGGCTGCTGAAAACAATCCCACGCAAGAGCCTCAAAGCTAAAAATGTGTTTCCAACTCTTGGACTTAACTGTGTCTATTGTCAAAGGCCTGCTTTTGGCTTCTACACTCTATTGCTTCTAGAAACAGCTGCTGGCATCACCACTAACCCTGCCCTTTGAGCTGTGAAGACTTGGTCTCCCCACCCCAACCTTTGAGAGGTGATGGTCAAAGACAAGGATGAGTTCCACGTACTGATGAGGCTGCGCCTTTTCCTGACCTCTGTCATCTCAGGTGGCCATTCAGTGTGTGCCTTGCTGTGTCCACCTGACAGTCAACGGCTGTGATTTGTCCTTGTTTGGTGTTGGCGTTCCCTCTGTTGTTCCAGCATCAGGCTGGGCTCTTGGGTAAGACTGTTTTCAGCGGTCCCATTGACAGACTGTAGTTTCCAGCCTCTCCTCCAGGCATTCCCTAAGATTTGCAGACATGGCTTCATCTTTTCTTCAATTTTCTTTGTTGGGGGTGGGAGTGCTCCTAACTGATAAGTGTTCAGGTAAGAATGGGGGCAGCGGTGGCTCCCTGTGACATCTTGTAAAAAGGACAGTGGCCAAGACATGGAAACCACCAAAGTGTCCTTCGATAGATGATAGGCTAAAGAGGATGTGGTGCTACTACTTAGCCATAAGAAAAGATAAAACACTGCCATGTGCAACAACATGGATGGATCTTGAGAGTATCACGCTAAGGGAAATAAGTCACACAGAAAAAAATCAAGAACCATATGATTTCACTCATGTGGGATATAACACTGAAAGCAACAAATGAACAAAAAGAAAAACAAACAATAACTCATAGACACAGGCAATAGTGTGGTGGTTACCAGAAGGAAGGGAGTTAAGGGGGGACAGTTAAGGGTAAAGGGGGTCAAATACATGGTGGAAGATTTGACTTTGGGTGGTGGGCACACAATGCAATATACAGATGATGTATCATAGAACTGTACACTTAAAACCTATATAATTTTATTAACCCATGTCACCCCAATAAATTTAATTTTAAAATAATGTGTTGAGAGCAGAGACATACTGGGTCTTTTTTAGACCCTCAAACCTCAAAAGGCAGAGCCCAGGAACCCATGTAGTACATGTGCATATTGCATGGGGATGCATTAGCTTTTTGTGTCCAAATTTAACCCCTCAAAGCTCTATGGTGTTTGCTTCCCTTTTTTTTCCTAACCTGAAACACCAGAGCTCAAATCCAGAGTTCGGACTGGCTTGAAAGAGATGAGGGTGTGGTTTCATGCAGCCCTGTATTCAGGCAGGAGCTCTAAGACCAAGTGAAGGTAACACGTGCCACTCCAAGTCATGGCCAGCATAGGAAAAGGAACCCTAGGAGCCAAAAGGGTCTGCCAGATGGAAGGCGCCTCATCATTCAGAGAAGAGGCCCAGAGGGGGAGGCAAGTTATCCAAACTTGTATCTATGACTCTCTCCCCATAATGTATTATTTTGAACTTGGATGCCCAAAGTGTTGGGCTTGTGTGGACACCCAACCCAGATGGCAGGAGTTTAGGAGACAAGGATTTAAAGCAAGGTTGGTTTCTTTAATAGAGATGGACATGACCCAGCGGCTCAGAATAGACGGTGAGAAACTTCAGCTTCCATCAGAGCCAATAAGTAATTAACACCATTTCCCCTTTCAGGGTCCTTGTTCCAAAGGTCAAGAAACCAGATCCATTCAGGATGAAATTTCCTCTCCAGGTTTGTAGACATTTGCAAAGATGGCAGTGTTCAACGTGGTCTTCCTGGACTATTTAGGGAAGAAATGACCATACAGAAAGTCCCAAACATCAACCGCAGAGGCCTTTCCTCCACATCTTGTGTGGTTAGAGGAGAGGTCTCAGGACTCAGCAGTGTGGGGTAAGGACCTGCACCATCGAAGAGGATGCAAGAGGGTGTGTGTGCATGTGAAGAGGATGCAAGAGGGTGTGTGTGTCCCGCTAAGTACTTCCTTCACTACACAGCTAATCCGATTAGCAGCTTTAGGAAACTGCAATGTTAATTCAAGGGCCCCATTCATAGAGCAGCTTGGCCCATGCCTGCCCAGAATTCCATTCTTCTCACTGCAAATAAAATGCACAGAGGATGTTCCCTCGAGAATGTGCTCTTGCCTCCTTGCCCCGACACACATCCAAACCACTGCTGCTCCATACTCCTGTGTCTCCCAGGCAGGGCAACAGGCCTGTCTGAAAACTGGGGAAATTCCAAGCACAAAATGAGGCTAACTTTTAACAGCAGTGTCAACCTAGGCAAACCCCAAGCCGGCAGGTGTGTCCTACACATAGCAGCTGGAGGGCCCTGAATGAATCACTGGCTTTCTCTGGGCCTTCATTTCTTTTTCTGCAGAATGGGGACTCGGAGCAGAGGGCAAAGGTGGAACAGAGGCTGGAAGGAAGGTCATTTGGGGCTTATACAGAGTGTCACTGTGTTTGACTGGATGAGGAGAGAGAAGGGAGCTGGAACTGTAGGTTGTGGACAAAGCGTGGAGGGCCTTGGGCATCAGACTAAGGAATGTTTGTGAGAAGTGACCGGGAGCCATGGAAGGGTTTTAGGAGCATGCCTGTATTTGTTTCCTGGCCTGCCTGAACAAATTACCACAAAGTGCATGGTTTAAAACAACAGAAATCTGTTCTCTCACAGTTCCGGAGGCTGCAAGTCTGAAATCGAGGTGTCGGCAAGGCCATGCTGCCCCTGAAGGCTCTATGGAAGAATGCGTCCTTGCCTCTTCTGGGCCGCGGCGGCGGCCACCAGTCCCTGGTGTCCCTTGGCTTGCAGCGGCGTCACTCCGACCGCTGCCTCCCTCTTCACGTGCTCTCCTCCCTCTATTTCCAAACAAGGCCACATGGTTCCAGACGGGCATGAATTTTGGGTAGTGGGGGGGCAGGGGACACTCTTCAATCTAGAACAGTAGCTGCAAGGTCGGGGCCAGGAAGGAAGATCGCCTGGAAGCAGGGTGGGGAAAGAGACTGGAGGCAGGGAGACTGATCAGAACTAATCCAGGAGCCCGGGGCCCAAAGCGAACCATGAGAGTGCTCCCTCCTGGGGGTCCCAGCGCCCTCAGTGCCTTTTTTGTGCCCAGTGAGCACCCTGGGTAGGCTCTTAAACCAACCCAGGTACAAGGTCTTTGCTCACCCCTTGGCCCAGAAAGAGCCCAGCCTACTCTCCATGATGGCAAAGGAATGCGTACACGCTCCTCTGTTTTTCTCCATCCTTCCTAACTGGCAGCATGGCAGCCAGACTGGTGCAGGGGAGGGCACACGGGCTGGGAGATGGGAAGCCTGGGTTCTGCCACTGAGTTTGGGATGTTGGGCACTTCTAGGAAATGAAGCCAATGACATCATTTCACTCTGCAGCCAGGAAAGCAGCTCCAAGTTCACAGGAGGAACCAGGGGAAGGAGTTCTCTGGCGCTGCACAGAGCCCATCCCCCTCCAAGGATTCACCTTTGAGCTGCCTCCCCACCCCCGCCAATAGCGGGGCCTACTCAGGCTTGGAAATGAGATAACCTGTACCCACAGCACAGCCTTTCAAACATTTGGAATTAGAAAGTGGGGATAAACTTGTGTTTCCTTTTTACTTTATTTTAAATCAAAGCAAATGTTTAAAGATTTTATGCACAGCATTGTTCACAGTAGTAATGTTTCTAATAGAAAAAAAACATTGCGGAAAAAAAGGGAAGCAACCTTCATGCCCATCTGTAAGGGATTAGTTTGAGTTGTACATTAGATGCAATACACCCCAATATACTGCACAAGATGTCCATCAGGTGTGTTAGGTGAAAGATGCAGGTTACACAATAAAAAAATCCCTTTTATATTTTAAAAATATCTGTATGCACATTGCCCAAAGGCAATAAGGCTGGAAGGAATACAGCAAACACATAATAACGGGGATCCCTGGGGCTAGGAAAATAGGGGCTTTTTACTTTCTACAATTTTAAACTGCTGGATTTTTTTTTTTATAACAACTGGCAGTATTAGTTCAATCAGCAAAAACAATAAAAATACTCCCACTCTGAAGATAAAATAACTATTCTAGATAGATGCGAAGTACTCATGGCCCTCAGAGAAAAGTAATCAGGACGAAAACTGCCTTGCCAGAAAGACACACTGGGAAAATAAATAATATCAAACTTGGGAAGGAAGGAACACCAGGTAGGTACATGTCTCAAAGGCCTCAGGCCCAAGCCACCAATGTTCCCATTCTCCACTTAACCTTAAACCCTCCCAGGTCAGGGGTCTTCCTGCAAATACTACTACTACTACTATTACTACTACTAATAATAATGAGGAGGAGGATATTTAATAAGGGCAGAGTTGATATTATTGAGCATTTATTATGTGCCACTCTACTAAGCCTTTCACACATATTCTTTTTGTCCTCAGAACATTACTATTCCCATTTGACAGATGAAGAAACTGCAGCCCAGCTCAAGGATTCAAGCCCAGCTGGTCTGACCCAAAAGCCTGTGACTGTGACCAGTGTTCCTTCTGGAAGTAAAGCCCTGTTGGAGCATCTTCACAGGGAGAGGGCTCCAGGGTCTGCCAAGTCTCCGTCTACCTGCTCCTTCTCCCTTCTCCACCAACATTGGCCAGGGCTTTCAAGTACAAGGAACTGGGCCACCTCTGGGGGGTCCAGAGCTTACAGACTCTGCTCTCTTTCAGCTCACAGGGGAGAAGAAAAGGGAAGACAGGTTCTCAAGTCCTTAGACAGAAAGCTGGCCACCTGGGCGCTGGGGTAGTGCTACGAAGGAGATGAAGGCAGGGTTGCGAGGCCTCCCTTCACTGCGGCGTCCTCGGGCAGTCTTCCGCACAGGGAGCTCCCCAGCAGCTGGGAATATAGCTGGTACCACCCCTGGCCCCTCTCTGGGGTACGTCACGTTTGCCAAGCCTGCGCCCCTATGCTGTACCATGGCAGGTCCCAAGGGCAGCACAAGGATCGCGGACAGGGGCAACCCTGAGCATTCTGTCATGCTGGATGGGTGTCAACTGACTGCTGTGCTGGTCCAGAGAGTGTGCAGCGGGTCCCCAAGCCAGAAAGACCAAGACCCAAAAGATTACAATCAGATTAATGTCTCTCGGCCTCTGGCAAGAAGCTGGGTAGGTCTGGGACTCGCTGGCGGAGTGGAGTTAGGAAAAGATGCTTCCTTTGTTAGAGTTCAATTAAGGTTGTGTATATTGGTGTAAAAAACTAATTTGGTTTCTTGAATCCCACTTACAATTTGGGTAAACTTTTCAAACCATACATAAGAGGTGCCCAAAATCCTAAGAAATGATAGTCACAGAAACAGACACCAAAAATAAGCTCCAAAGTGCCTAACTGGTCCTCCCTCCTCCCAGCCACTGTTAGTGGGGTTGCCCTGACCTCGCGACAACCTTTGTCCTCGTGCTCTTCCCCATCCCGCCCACCCTGCGGCGAGCCCAGCTGGAGCCCAGGACTTGGCCTTGTCCCTGGAGCTGCTCTCGATCCTCTTGGGCCATGAAAGTAGCCCCCCTACTCTGGCTACATTCCCACCACCCCCCCTCCAAAGAAAGAGGGAACCAGCCACTGGACAAGAAGGAGGCCACATAACCTCCTCAATGGTGACCTGCTGTCCCATGTCCCGGCATCCCCCTCCTGCCCCACGAAGGAGCCCCCACTCTGTCTGGAATGTCCTTCTCTGTGCTCTGACTCCTCAGTCCCTAGCCTGGCAAACCCCTCATCCTCCCCAGCACCCGCTTCTCTGGGAAGCCTGCCTGGCCCTCGCTGCCTGAGTAACGGCCCCAGTCCTGGGCGCCCCCTGCCCCTGCGCTTCGTGGGGCCCCTCCCCCGCACCGCCTCTTTTTGGTTTCAGCACTGTTTTTGGTTTCTGCACCTATTTCCTCCCCTAGTTGGTGAATCCTTGAGAAGAAAGACCTCATTTTATACCTTCTCAGGATTTAACACAAGACCTGGCACCAAGTACTCAGTAGAGATTTCAATGAATGAATGAAGACCACACCCAAAAACCTGAATACAGTATATTCTTCTCTTCCCTCCCAAGTGCATAACAGATTCAGGGCCTTTTGTGCCAGGAAATGTTGGAATGAAGAATTGGTGAATCAGCTTTAGTGGAATCTCAGAGCCTTGCAAGGCACCCAAGGCATGAGGAATATGCTGGATGCCACCAAGTGCATCAGCGGCGGGGTAGGGGTTACCCGACAACCCTCCCCCACCCTCGTCCCAAGCAAGCAGCGTGGTGAGACAGCCCGAACTGCCAGCCAGGACCCAGGAGCATTCTCAGGGCAGCAGGCGGCTGTGGAGAGCAGTGGGAGAGAGGACTACACCAGAGTCACCTCAAGCAAAAGCTGAGCAGGTCACACCACACCCCAGTTCAGAGGCCTTAGGCAGGACCCTTCCAGCCCACAGGGGAGAGCCCTGGCTCATTAACTTAATAGGCATCGATCTTCCTGGGAGTTACCCCCACTACAGGCACATTCCCACCTACCCCTCCAACAGGCCCCTTCACCGTCTACCCCAGCCAGCCTTTCCAGGTACATGTCTCTACCACAACTCCCTCCAAAGAGCCACCCTCCAGGACCATGCCTCTCCTCCGCTCCCCGAATAAAGACAGCCCATTCACACTCTGACTTTACACGTAGCTTCCCCTCTGCCTGAAATGCCTTTTCTTGATTGTGCACCAAAGGAATCCCTACTTATCCTCCAAGACGCAATCCAAGAGTGCCCATTCCCATGATGCCTTTCTTGGCTCACCTAGGTTGGCTCCTCCACTCACTCCCCTGCCTTCCCGCTGCTCTTGGTTCATCGCAGCACTTGCCAGGTGGAATCACAGCTTATGTGTTTACATTTTCCCCTCGCTCCACTAGGCTGGGAGCGCGGCGGCGACAATGTCTGCCACTGCCCGAGAATGTGTGATGTGCCAGGCACCACCACCCTTGGAGTTGACCCTACCAACCCCTTAGGGAGTGAGTGTCAGTTTCCTGTCCACTTTACAGATACAGGTAAACTGACCCTTCTAGATGTTAGAGAACTTGTCCAGGTCTCCACTCTGCCTGCCTGGTGTGAAAGGTCGCTTTGAAAGCAGAGGTCACACCTTACTCCTTTTTCTCCAGCACTGCACTTGGCCCACAGTAGGTGCTCAAGAAAAGGGTATAAAGCTTCAGTTACATGAGAGGAGTAAGTCCTGGAGGTCTGCTGTAGCACGCTGGGTCTGCAGTTTCTAATACTTTTCGTACACTTAAAAATTTGCCAAGAGGGTAAATCTCACATGATATTCTTACCACAAAAAAAATTTTAAAAGCCCTGAGAGAAAGGAAAAGAGGGTGGAAGGAGGGTTTCAGGCAGCAGAGACAGTGTACCATCAGGCGCACGTGAGCTTTAGTCACCAAATAACCAGCCATTGTCAGCCCCACAACTCAGCCCCACAGGCTGCGCCTGAGAAGGCCATTCCCCAGCGCTGGGGTGTCCGAGCTCCATGGGCAGGGAGGTGGGGAGCACTCAGAGAGTCAGTCCCATTACTCTTCACCCCGGGGCGGGAGGCAAGGAAGGAGAGTGGGCAATAGTAATCAAAGCGGGAAGGCCCGCCCGTGTTTCCTGGCCCCAGGGGACTTTCACCTGGGCTGTTAGCCAGACAAGTGCAGGACACCCCAAAAGCAAACATCGCCAGTGCTAATCGTGATGAGCATCATTGTCAGACATGCCCTCAATGCATCCCATCCAGAACCCTCTCCAGGTGGGAAGTGCTGCACCCCGAGTCCAGAGCACTGAGAACCTTGCCAAGCTCAAGTCTGAACCCGCTGAGGTCAAACCTAAACCCGCAGGTAAACAGGCAAACAAGATTTTCTTAGAAGGATCAGCGCACTTGGAGGCTCCAGCTCCACAGCCTCTGGTTTTCCATAGACAGGCGGGCACGGGACTGACAGGGCACACTCCGATGACTCGTGGTCCACGTCTACCCCTGCTGGAGCCCCCGGCCCCTCCATCTGGGGCCGGCGCGGGGGGGATGCCATACTTGCCTGTGTGATGCCCCGTTTCTGCCACTGACTGCTTGATCCAGTCTTGTGTCTTGTCGATATGAAATAACTTCAGGTCTTCTTCATCTAGGGCAATGTCTCCCCAAAAGACAGCTGGGAAGAAAAAACAAAAATGGACCAATTTAACCTGGAGGTCAAGAAATGGCTTTACTAATGCCCCAGAGGGCACTGGGTGCTGAGTAGCAAACTCTAGAAAAGACAGCCCATCCAATCAAATGTCAACTCACATAGGGCTGGTAGAGAAAAAGGAAACAAAGATGATAATTCTGTGCATTAAAGCTACAGGGCTGGGGCCAACCGTCATAAAGATCAAAGGCCTAGGTCTGTAAGGTATTTTAAAGGTTGCCCTGTCTTTGAAAGGTCACCCTGTCTTTCTCCAGCTATAGGCCGCTCTGGGCAAAACCACTACAATAAAACCAGCTGTTTCTCTCTTTTTGAGAATCCTCAGAATATAAATGAAAAATCATAATGTAATAAATGACACTCCTGTTTATAACCTTTGCTGTCCTTCCCTGGGGGAAGGTCATATTTCCCTGCCCCACTGAGGTCAGGACGAGCCACTTTCCTGCTCTGACTAAGTAAGCACGGGGAGAAGCTTTAAGAGCCAGTGCATGAATCTCCAGGTCCTCTTCGCCCCTTTCCAGAGGACAAGCAATGTCCCAGATGGGGATGACTCTGCCCCGCTGGGTTCTGCAGTAGAGATGATGTGAAGCAGTGAGATGGCTGATTAGGACAGATATGTAGCATGAATGAGGAAAATAAAAACTGTTATTTATTATAAGTGTCTGCGAGTTGGGGCTATTTGTGACTGGGGCATAACCTCCTGACTAATACAGAAATTGCTATCAAAAGTGGTATACCACTGTAGCATAAATACATTGTCTTTGGGCCACCCGGTGGGTGTCAAGGATACTTTTACTAAAGGCTAGAAGAAGGTGACCTATATTATGCACTGATAAAGTCTTTGGTAATACTACAATACTACCTGAATTAACTTGGAAGGTAGATGATGAACTAAATGAGCTTATGGCTTTAAGTGAAGAGACTGGAAGCCAGAATGTTAATTGAATGCCTTAGTCACCATTAGCTGTGTTTGAAAAGGTACTATAAGAAAGATAAGGTTTTTAAAAAGAATTGGGCATGCAGGCATCACATGCACTGATTGCAGATTATATTACAAAGCTATAGTAATTAAAACAGTATGATAAAACAGTCTGATAAAATTCCAATTACACTTAAAAGAATCACTGTCATTAACTTACCCTACTTCAATTTTTCTGAGTAACTGAATTGTTGTTCTGTAACCAACTGTTTCTCATTTTCCCTTTGGTGCTCAGAGGGTTTCAACACACCCAGGGTGATGTGCTCAGTGGGATTCAGCATGGGCGACAGGAGGGCCTCTCTTCCGTGACATGGGGGAAGGGCCACCAGGACCAGGGCATCCTCCAGCAATTTAATAGATTATTTTTATTCCAGAATTTTATACAGAAGCTTAGGCATCTGGAACTTCATTCCCTTAAACTCTGAAAAGTGCGCCCCTTGGTAAGTGGCCGGTGCTCCTGCACACACCAGTTTGAAAACCAGGGCGTGACAGAGGTCGGGGCAAAGCGGCATGGGACTTCTCTTCAGCAGCCGCTTCCTAAGTCAAGGGGCTGCTGAGAAACCCCTTTGCACCGCCCCAAGGGCTTGCTCAGCGCCCCTCATCTCCACCTGCTGTTGAGTCATTTGGTGCCCAGCCCTCAGGGGTCCCTGTGACCTCAAAGGGCAGGAGTCCCGCGCTAATTATCCCCTTGCAGGCTCTTCCTGCCTGCAAGCTTTGCATTGTTCACCAGGGGGAGGTAAGTTGATTACAAGCATGTGCTTTTTAGCCAGAGATATCCCCAGTTTGAATCCCATTGTTGCCATTTAGTAGCTGCATGACCTTGGGCAAATCACTTGATCTCTCTGAGCCTCAGTTTCTCCATCTGGAAACAGAAGTGCCTGCCTTGCAGAACTGGTGAGAATTAAACAAGGTAAGTGGGTGAAACATTTGGGACAGGGCCTGACCCACAGTAAGCATTCAGTGAACGGTGGCGCCACTCTCATCTTCACTAGGTTCCTCTTGGCCCCTGTCTCCCCCTACTCTACTCTCTCTGCATCCAGGGGACCCTGCCCCTGTGACGCTCGGCTCAGCTCCACCACCGTCGCCATCACCAGAACTTCTGGATCATATGGAGACAGGAGATGGGAGGGCTCCCATCTCCCCCGTGAAGCTCTCCCTCCCGGCCCTGAAACACTTCTTCTTTTCTCTGCCTTTCGTTAGGACAAACAATCTCTATCAGACAATATCAACCAAACAATGGGGTTAAACAGCGTCCATATATTCACCTAATAAGTGTGTCCTGACGCCACTAATGCCAGGGCGGGGAAGAGGACAACACAAAGCGGCAGGTATGGGAGGGACAATGTTTTCTGCAACACTATACAATTAATCATGGCTTTCCCATCCGCATCGCTTCTTTTACTTTTCTCATTCCTGTTTTACAGATGAAGAAACTGAGACTCAGAGAAGGGAATGACTTGCTCAGGTCACAGAGCCAGCAAGTGGCAGAGGCGGAGTCCCCAGCCGGGGCTCTTTCCAGTCCCCCAAGCTGCCTTCCTTCGCTTCCCAAATTCTGCCAGATTCTAAGTGCCTCAGGGACAGGGTCCAGTTATATACACACATATTTCATACAGGAAATCCATTTAATACACCCCAAGGGAAGTTGTCACGTAAGATGCTGTGTATGCTTCGTGGTGAAGTACTGGATTACACACGCCGGGGCTTAAGTTGTGCCCGTGTTCACTTGGACAATGAAACTTAACCTCTCTGTGCCTCAGTTCCCTCTTCCTTCAAATGGGAATAAACAATAAATATCTTCCTCACAAAGGTACTGTGAGCATCAAGTGCAATAATACGAGTAAGTGCTTATTAGCACGAGGCTGGCACCTGGCACCATTCAGCTGCGCGGCTTCTTCCAGACGTGGAGATGCTTGACAGCGGCCTACGGTAACGGTGCTGTGCAGGGAGCCCAGAGACGTTCTGACTCTTATGATTCCCGTGGGGCTCACTGACTTATGTAGCACCCAACCCAAGGCAGCCCTTACGCACAGCAGCCAGAGGAGGGCGCTGGCCTGCCCTCCTTAAGGAGCACTCACGGGAAGAGACCACATGGCCTGCCACTGGACTCCATCCCATCTCAGGACCCAGAGAGCACCCTCCCACATCCAATTTAGTCTCCTAACCTGTGGCTCCGGAGGCTCCCACACTCCGCCCTTCTGTCCCACAGATCCTGCCTCAGGATCCAATGATAGGTCCTGTGGGTATCTCTCAAGGACACAGTCCAAGAAGGCTGCCTGCCGTCACCTGGAGACGATACCTCCCATAAAATGATCCCTCAGCACTGCCCTGGGCCCTGGGAGCTCCCCAGCGTCAGAGCTTCGGGCTTCGAACCAGAGTGACAGGTGCCCAAGGATAGAGGTCCCCCCCCCCAGAATCAGGCTGTCATCTAGAGTCCCACCCCTACCCCATTGCATAGATAGCAGTATATTGTGTAGGGAGGCTGAGTGATTTGTCCCATGCCAATTAGCAAGTAATTTAGCAGAGCCAAGGCTCAGGTCCCAGATAATGCTCCTCCTGAGCCGGTCTGAACTACCAGAGCAGAGTTTAGCACATGCATCTAGGAGGCGGGGGAGAAAACGATACTAAAGGGGATAGAAACTGGCTTTGGACATTCTGAAGAAGGCTGAGGCGAGGGAGGGGAGCCAGCACCCCAGACTCCTGCCACAACGTGCTCTTCCTGACAAATTCCTCCAAGGATCTCAACCAACGCACTGTAGGGAAATTCAAGAAAGCCCAGGAGCCTGCTTGGAGTGACACACCCAGGTGGTGTCATCCTGGGATTTCCACGAGGTCACAACTTCATGTCAACTCAATGTCTACTGTGGCTTTATGGCTCCTCCTCTGGGAAAAAGGCACAGTAAATGGCCAGCTACGGAAGGAAAGAGGGCAGGAAGGAAGAAGCATTTCTTGAGCCAAGCACGCACAAAGGGCTCTGTCTGCAGCCTAAGCGATGGCAGAGGTGCCACCAGAGCCTCCCTCTGGGCAGGCTCACACCCTGTGATGGCGGGCTCCGCCTGCACTGTAGGGGTCTCGAAGGCTGCATCCGTGGGGTTAGGGAGAAAACCCATTTCTGAAACAGCCCCCTCTCCACCAGAGAAAACCTACTTGTCTCCCGTCTATTGAAAGACAGTTCTTTTCTGGTGTCTCCTGGATGGCCTGGCGGGTCCCTTGTTTCAGAGGTTTCAGAGGGGCTTTCAGAGGGTCCACGGGAACTTCTGTCACACCTGAGCCATCCTGAGCCCTGAGGCTCTAAGAAACCAGCCATTCTACTCCAAGGTCTCTGTGGTATCATCACAATGGAAGATAATTAATATCCAAGGTTAACTTCTATCTTTGCAGTTTATGAAGGCAAGCACTGCATCTACCTGGCCTATTACTGTCCTGCCCCAGCACATGGCACACTGAAGAAGGACAGGAAATATTTGTTGAGTAAATGCCTGAGGAAGTGCTGGAGGCCACAGAGGACTGCCTTTGCCCTGGTCTGTCCGTGCCAGGGTGCAATGTGAGAACTGGCAGAGCTCAGCCCTTCTTTAAGGGTTATTTACACCCCGAGCAGAAAGGAGTGTACGTGATCCTGCAGGGACGGTCGCTCTGTCCAACAGACTGAGGTCATGTCAGGGAATGAGGACAGGCCTTTAGCGCTGAACCCTGTGGGAGACAGTCACCATGTTACTCTCAAAACAAGGGCGAAAACGTATTGCTCACAAAAGTCAAGTTGAATGGCTGCCCTGGCTGGGAGGCCACCACAAAATGAGGTCCCAAGACACTACTAGAAGGCCTGTTGATGTGGGCAAAGATTTTCGTCATCTTTGTTCACTAGTGTAACTCTAGGGCCCAGAACAGTGTCTGGCATCTAGAATATGATCAGGTAATATTTATCGATAAATTAATGAAAGGAGAATGAATTCCAAATTCTATTTATGTAAGTTCAATGCCCAAAGCAAGGTTAAAGTACTTCCCAACCATCGGCCCACTAACCATGTCTTCTTCCTCTGGAAACGATGGGACTATCTGAAAACATTAAACTGGTGAATTTTCAGTCCATCTGGCATTGTGGCCCAAGAGAAGGAAGAAAGGTGAATGGCTATGACCTGGCGGCCAGGGGGCGGGGTCCCCCCCCTCAGACAGATGGGGAAGTAGAAGGAAGCCCTCCTGTTAGAGGACAGGGGAGGAGCTGTGGTGTGAGGGCACCCGGGCACGTCAGGGTCTGAGCCAACTCCCCGAGCCCAGCTGAGGGAGGCAGCATGTCTGCAAGGAGCTGCCTCACCTGCCGCACACAGGGGAACCAGACAGTGGGGGCAGAGGGCGATGTCCAGAGATAAGGCCCCGAGGGTGTTCCCAGGCTGGCGTGCTAGGGCTCCAGGTACCCCCACATGCCCAGGGGGGATGCCGAGGTGCTGAGGGGGCCAGAGAACCAGCAGAGACCTGAGGTCAGGGTGAAAAGGCCACAGGGTAGGACTTATACCCAGAGCCAAATGCTCGAGAGCACGGGTTCACCAGCAGGTACCAGCACTGCACGCTGGAACACAGAGATGACCAGACGTCCCTCAGTGGGCACCTCTCGGGCCCAGGAACCCAAGGGCCAGACGGACCCACCACTTCCCAATATGGACCAGGATGGACTCAGATGACAGTCCCCTCTCCTGGCTGCCAAGAGGTCACATAAGCTCCCTTTCCACTCTCCGTGCCCTCCCAACCCCAACACACTCCTCATACTCAGACTCCGTCCCAGGAAAGTGCAGGGAAAAGGGGAGACAACAGAAAAACTTGAAAATTTATTCCAGGTTATGAACTATTCCAAATACATCATTTAAATAGGAAGATACTGAAATTTTGTACCTTGATACATCTAATCTTGGCCCCTTCTTCCACCCTGTGTAAGACGCCTATTGAGGGGATGGCTGGACGGCTGGATGCTCTTGAGCTCCAGAATCGTAATAACAATAATAGTAGCAAATGTTCTTTGAGTGCTTATTAGAGAAAATTCAATTTAGCTAAAGAAAATAAAGAAGCTATATTTTCTTTCCTATGAGAGCACTAACCAGGTAATGTTTTACCTTCCTATGATTTTAACCTGTTAATACCACAGTGTTTGTGAGTTCACAGCAGTGGTCCCCACACGTTAGTGTTCAAACCCAATACCCCCACTCCCCTGCCACTCAATAGGTCTGCAGTAGAGGTGGGGAGCTGAGGTTTTAAACAAGCATCTTTAGTGAATCTGAACCAGACATTTCCTGCGCCCCATTTTGAGGAACACTGATCTAGAGGAGAACGGGAAGCGTATGAGCAGCGTGGCTCCCCACCCCGGGGCCCCAGGAAGAGGGCATCTCATCGGGAGGCTGAGGCATGGACATGCGGGTGTCCAGATCCTTTGGACGACTTTTTTAATCACACGAGGTCAATCTGAGTGTGGGGCTGCTGCCTTTGGTGCTTAGTTAAGTCATGGCCCCAATGTGGGCTGCTCGGTGGTTGGGATGTTCCGGTGCTTAGTAAGGCCTATTTATTCCGGACGCCCTTGGTCCTTTGGCCAAACCTGAGTGACAGCTCTGGTCTCAGTCTGCTGATATCACTTATTTATGTGTCCATCTCCCCTACCCTACCAGGGAAAGGGCAGAATGAAGTCTTATTCATCCTTGTGCCTGCCTTCCTCCACCCTAATTCCCTGACGGTAGCTCCAAAAATATTTGTCAAGTGAATGGCTGAACAAATAAACGCATAACTGTATTCATGGATGGATACTATTCAACTCCAGAGTGGTAATAACAATAATAATAGCAAATGTTCTTCAGGTGTGTATTAAGTCCAGGGATTGGCTAAAACCTCACATATATTACCTCATGTAATTCTCACAGACCCAAGCAGGTAAGTATCTTTAGTCCCATAAACTGAGGGCCATAGAGTTTAGTCATTTGCACCACGCAGTAAATGTGGAGCGGCGGTCACCAGTAGATTGTCTTTGGTCATTTTGATCACGCAGTCAGACAAAATTATGAGAGAACTCTAAAAGTCAGATGTCATTAATATTGAAAAGAACTGTGGCCCTATCTACAAAATGAAAATAATTCAACCTTTCTTCACATTTAAATATCCATGGAGCTAGCTGGGAAGGCATTTAAAACTTTAAAAGCAAGAGAAATGCAAAACTGGATCAAGTACATTTGCAGCCCAGGCGGGTGCTGGACAGAAGAAAAGAATCAGATAGTTTTTAACTTGAATCTGGGGACCACCCCCTCATCTCAGGCCTTGAGACTGCCCACATGGGGCATCAACAGAGCGCCTCGAAACAGGATGCACACCATATACCGCAATAAATTTCAAATAAATAAAAAATATAAAAAGTTAAAAGTTAAATCGACAAATTGATTGAACAATATTTAGAACTGAGTGAGCTAAGTCTATATATTCAAAACACACAGCTAATGAATTCTTACCAAAAGGCAAAACACGGCTTGGGGCAGCCTCCATAGAGAAAGCTCTTATGATTCCCACAACCTGGATAACTCTTCTTCCACCACTGACCGCTGCCTACTAGAAGTGTAATCTACAGATGAGCAGCATCAACGTCCTCTTGGAGCTTAATACAAATTCAAAATCACAGGGGGCCCCCGGGCCTGCTGAACCAGTAGCTACATGTGAACAAGACCCCAGGGAGGCTGTATACAACTAACGTTTGAGAAGCACTGACTCAAAGCACCAGACACTTTGCCTCTATCAACTGTGATCCTGGTTTCATGGGCTCCCTGTACCTCTTTTATGCCTGTTATGGCTGTAAGCAGGGTCGTTCTTCTCAGAAATGTAGGTCTCGAATGGATGGACAGGCCACAGAGGGCAACTAAAATGCACCTCAGTGAAAACGCCATCTGGCCCAGCCTTGGCTGACTCGGCTGGAACTCCGACCTGCAGTTTACAGAGCTGTGACCAGGTGGTAGTGTTTTGCTATGAAGCTCTGGCTAGTAAATATTTCAGGAAGAGATGATGAAATACCACGGGAAAAATGCTTTTCAGACATTATAAATAACAATCTTTAAAGGGGGCCAATTTTAAAGCTATGATATGATACATTTGAACAATAAAAATTTATTTATTTGAAAATATAAAAGGAGCTCATTTTAGACACACTTTCTAATAATACATATTCAGCAATACGCCGATCCTTAACAATGGGCCGGGAGAGGGGAGAGCCTTGGTTTGCAGCTTTCCCTGGTGAACCTACTCTCCCACCGTGGCTGACTTCAAGGCCACAGATCAAGGAGTTGGGAAGCGGTAAGTCCAATGAGCTCTGACAATCAGGTAAGAGCTGGCTTCAGCACACTCGGGTAAGAACAACAAAGAGCACCTCACAGTCTCCCAAGGTCTGTTATGTTCCCCTCTGATTCTGTGTGCATGTGGCTGACTCAAGGCTGCAGAAGATGGTCATGGCCCAGCCTTGCAGGGAAAGGCCCATCGCTGCGGCTCCCATCGCAGCATCCCCACAGCACCTCGCCCTATCTTCTCCCCAGTGCGGGAGCATACAGCACTCTGTCCTGGGGACCAGGCCAAATGCCTTCTTTCTATTAACCTCAAGGCCCAGAGAGGAGGTACAACTTGGCCAAGGTCACGCAGGCAGCAAGAGGTTTCACAGGTGTTTTAAGTCAACAGAGGGGCTCGCTGATTCCCAGAGTAGGGCTCTCCCCCAGCTCTTCCCCAAGTGTCATGGCCTGGGAAGTTAATAAGAAATGTGTGTTAAACCTCTTGCTTTAGTGCAGGATTTCTCAGAGCCTTTACAATCCTAACAAACATCATGACTTGCCAAGGGAAAGACAGAGAACGCACAATGCGGTTGCCCTGGGATCTTTCCACGGCCTCTCCTGTCCCGAGGAACACCTGTTGGGGACCGCCGCACTACTAGGCCATCTTCCAGGAGTTACGGACTCCTAGGCCTAGAAGGGACCTTCATGGTCATTGGGTCCAGCCCACTACTTGATGGCTGAGTGGCCTCTTACACACCTCTAGGGACAGGGAGCTCATGCCCCTCCAACACACCCCCATTTATCATGGAACGGCTGCCTCTCTTCGTCCAAATCAGGTGTTTTCGTTCTTCTCTCAGGCCGCAGGCACCGAAATGAAAGGGGCTGATCGCTGCTGTGCACCAGCCGCAGGCCAGGCTGCCCCGCGCCCCCAACTCTCACAGCAGCGGCTCTGTGGGACACGCACCATCATGCTCATTTTTCAGAGATCAGGCAACTTGCTCTAGGCCGCGTCTCAATTCTAACTCCCAGCTGCCACGCACCTTTGCCTCCAGGTGACCCATGCTGCTCAGGAAGGGACAGGAGCTTGGTGAGGAGGAATGACTGACTCAGCTGTGGGTGGATTCAGAACAGGCTTCTCAGCGGCGTGACACTCGAGGAAGAGGATGGCGTATAAGCAGAGGTCTGGCAAGTGGGTAACAAGGGGGAAGGGCATGCTGGCCAAGGAAACAGCACGTGCAAAGGTCCCGAGGGGAGAAACCGGGAGGCACTGTCAGCGCTGGAACAGAAGGGGCTCAGTGAGGGGGGCCTGGCTGAAGTGGGGGACTGGCCACGTGGATGACAGTGATGGCAAGGCAGGACTTGAGACTCACAGGAACTGAGAGGCTGAGCAGGGGCAAAGGAAAGGCCCAGACACAGAAAACAGAATTCTGGGGCCATTAAGGAACCCAAGGCAGAACTGGTCACAAGGAGTTGCTGGGACCTTCAGGGTATTTTCATAAAGGAACGAGTAAATGAAAGAACGTTCCTTGCTGAAGTTCTAGGGGAGGAAAACCTATTAGCCCCATTCCATGGGGAAAGCCATGGGGGGCAGTTAACAACTAGTTCAAGTTTACAACCAGCGAGAAGGGGGCAGGGCTGGAACGCAGACCTGTGGGATCTAAATTTGGAGCTTGGTTCACTGCCTTGCACTGGACCCAGTTTCTAGAATTGGGATTCAAGGTGGGGCCGATCCCATGGTCAGGGGGGAGAGCCCTGTTACAAGATGAGCCACTGGCCTGACAAAGGCTGGACAGCCCAGCAGAAGTGCTTGGAGGGGACAGAGTCCAGGAGGCATTGGCCAAGAGGGTCCTTCGCACCCCTCTCCCCACCCGAGACACTGAGGGGATCTTGGGTAAGTGGCCCCTGGCTTGGGGCCTGCAGAGCTGGAGAGGGTGTAAGCCAGGAAGAAGCCCAGCCAGCCAGAGGGAGACCCCATTCGACTCTGCTGCCTTGTCACCGAACCCGCCCTCCCCGCAATACTGTTTCCCGGCACCCAGAGATTGATCAAGATCAAGAACTTGAGGAGACGCTTCTGGCCTCCCCAACCCTTCTTGGCCACAGTCCCTGCCCTACCCCAGGGCTCACTGCAAAGCGAGCAGAGACCTGGATCTATCCCGTGGAAGTGACGTCCAGCAGATAGTCACCTGACCTCATCTCACCTCCACCAGTTGGCCCATTTCCTGATTTCCATGTCGACACTTAGAGCTTGGGTTTGCAGGTGCTTTATTTTTCAATCAGCTTCCCACTGATGGACCTCATCACAAATGTTCACAGAAGAGCGGCTTCCGGAACACAAAAGGCCCCAATAAAAGCAAGGTGGAACCACAGGTATAGTCTCTACTGGGGAGGAGGGGGCTTGGATGTCAGGTGTGACACTGGGCAAGTGCTTTTCCCTTCAGTGGCCTTTTCTTTACCCACCCCATGGGGGAACCAGTGCAGTGTTTCTCATGCATGGTCCACAAACCACCTGTGTTAGACACGTCTAAGGAGAGCGTTGAGATGAAGATCCCCAGGCCCCAAAACAGATTTATGAAATTAGACTCTCCGGGAACAGGGCCCAGAAATATGCATGTTAAATTCGTGCCCAGCCCCCTGCCCGGGCGACTCATAGACACTGAAGTTTGGAGACCCATGGAGTCCATGGTCTCTGAGGTGTCTCCAGCTCCACCATCTGATTTCCCAACAAGTCCTGTTAGCGGAGTGTAGCGCACCCACCCAGGGCCTGCTATTTGTCCACCCCAATAACACGCCACTCAGGAAGGACCTCGCTAATGTTCCACGAGAGGGTCACCTAGAGATAAGCCGAGATTATTAGAGGAACTAAATATGGAGCATCCGAACCATTGGAATTCCTCTCAGGAAAAAGGCCGAGGTGGGGCGGAGGGGCCAGAGGCAGGGCGAGCTACAGGGAAATCCTACCCAGAGACACATTTTGTTCACTTCAAGTTTCCAGCAGAGGGATTTAACAGGTTTAAAGCAGTTTTCTGTGAATCTTTGTCCAGGGAGTGTATGTACAAACAAACAGGGAGGGGTTTTTTTTTTGTTTTTTTTTTAGGAAAAAGTTAATCGGCTTAAAGTGTGCAACTAAATAAGCAAAGCTTACATTAAAGTGACCCACAGAGAAAGGACCCCATGGAAAGAAAGTTCTAGGAAATACAATATGGCCTCTATGTTCTTTTGTAGTTTCATGCTATAAATATTCATGGGGTGGTGTTAATGGGGTCCACAGCTCTATGCAACCACAATAGTTTTTTTGTTTATTCTCAGGACCATGAACTTTGAAACCATGAACCTAAATTTCAGAACTCTGCATTCAGGCGCATTTGCAGAGCAGGAGGGGAGAGGCTCAGGCCGGTGGAGGACAGAGGAGAGGAAACGAACGGGGCGAGATGTGAATCATGCCTCCTGGATCTTTTGGTTGAGATTAAAGAGTAGGATCTGTTTAGTATGGGAGGCCTCCTGTCTCCAAGGTCTCCAGCTGCTCCAGCCTGGGAAATGGCCTTCACACAGGACAGATAGCTTCCTTACGCAAGCCTGTGGCAGGCTGGCGGGGGGGCGGGGGGGGGCGCAGTTTGAAAATATTTTAATTGGACCAAACAGATTTGTTGCATGTTTTACCTTGAAGACTTTAAGAAACTAATTTGAATCATGGGATTTCTAAGATGTAGAGAGTTTAAAAGTCATCTAAGCGATGTCCTTATTTTTCATATGAGGAAACGGAAATCCAAGAAAGATAAAGGACTTGCTCAAAATATTGCACCAAGAAGCCATGTCTGCTGACTCTAAAACCATTGGCTCTTCCCCTACAGCACGGATGGCAAATATGAGAAAATCATGTGCCCCCCTGCTCTTGTCCCCCAGGGCAGATGTCACTAATGGAGCACGGTCTTCCTGTCCACTGAACCTGGACACAGCCTTCAAATCCATCTCAACACAGTGCCACAAAGGGCCAGCACAAATTGATAGGAATGGCAAATGAGTTGGGACCTATTTACCATCTGTGGCCCACACCCTGCAGGCAACACCCATAACCCATGGCCTATTTGTTCCAGCTAAGGATTTCCTACTGAAAACCACCTGAAGCCTGAACTCAGGCCTACGAGGCCACACCAGAAACAGAACAGAACCTGAGAAGCTGTAGGTCAATCAGCACCTAGGAGAGCGCCATGCACAGCGGGTATGACTTGCAACTCAGCTCTGAAAGCTGATTCCACCCCAAGAGAACCCCCAACCCTGCCTTCCATCTTGGCTGTCAGCATCCTATTTTACAGACGAGCCAAGAGGGCCTGGCTGGTGCCTGGGCAGGTGGCCACCTTGCTCAAGGCAGATAGGGCCTCCTCCCTTGACTCTTCATCTATATCACAATGTGGTTGCGCCAGTATATTTCAGAGCCATGTCACTGCTTGGCTTTCCAAGCAGGACTCCCTTGGCTTAAGAAGTGCCTACTCAAATAACTTCCCAGAAAAAAAGATTACCCACCAGACTGGCATGAGCAGTAGGCCACACCTGCAAGCCTACTTAAGTTTGATAGCTCCAAATAAGTTTCAACTCATGTGCCAGTCCCACTGAATTGGTGACGTTTCTGTGAGCACTTCTTGGACCCATAGGAAAGCGAGCCACGATGAATTAGCCATGTCTGCCATTGGCACAGAAGAGGAGTGGCATCGAAGGTGCCACACTTTGGCCATTTACTAGTGCATGTTGTGGAGATACTAAAAATGTTTTCACCCATGTAAATGAGTATCTGTGGCAAGGTCTATGCTATGATTAAAGTTATTCCTCTTAATTTTTTTGACTTCTCACCTGAAGATATATTTGTTGGTTTTACAGAGAAAGGAAAGGTGGGGAAGGAGGGAGAGAGAGAGAGAGGAGAAATGTTGATATGAGAGAGAAACATTCGATTAGTTGCCTCCCATATACACCCTGGCTGGGGATTGAACCTGCAACCTAGGTATGTGCCCTGACCAGGAATTGAATTCGCAACTTTTTGCTCCAACCAACTAAGCCACCTGGCCAGGGCTAACTTACTGTCCACTCTCTGTTCCACTCTGTGCCCAGGAAGGCTGATCCTGTGACTGTACATTCCCCTTCCCCCTGGCTTCTGGTTACGCTCAATCTGGAGTAGACTCTGGCAGGGCCGACAGGAGAGGAGTAAGAGAGGCAGGCATGTCCTCCCTGCTTTGGTGCTGTGTCTCTGGCAGCAGTCACACCCCTCTGCCACTGCCCCTCCTGCATGGCTCCGACTCCTACGACACTGCTCGGTCCCCTGTTCCTTCAGCCACAAGAGGGCTTGCTAGTCTCCCATAACCCTGTCTCTGTAAGTAGGCCCTTAAGATCTCTTCATCTGAAACATCTGGGGTAAAGTCTGTTTCCTGCTGGGACCCTGGCTCAAATGGCTGTTCTAAGAAAATCCTTCCATTATTTTCATAGCTAAATAGAAAGATGGGGTTGTAACGGGTAAAGTGAAGGGTTACTTTGGCCTAAGATGACACTTTTCACTGCTCCATTCCTGCAGAATATGACTCACTGCTGTCTCACACCTGCTGCATTCCCACAGCCTGAGCTCACATGGCCTCCACTCAGTAATGGAGAGAAGGGTGTAGTTCAGGTCCTAAAAGCCAGAAGCTTCTTGGGCTCTAATTTTGCATCTTATATGCCTGGTTCCAGTCCCAGCCATACCTCATAAGCCCTAATATTTCCTCTGTGAAATGACCTCTCTCAGAGCTGTAAGTTACCAGTGCAACCGTGTGTGACTCATTCTGAAGACTAAGGCCCCCTGAAGACCCTAAGTAGTGCAGAGAGTGGGAAGATATAGTAGGTGGAGAGCAAAGGAGACCTGGGATCTACCTCTGGCCGGGCCAGCCGCTATCCACGTGACCTTGGGTAAGTAACTGCCCTTCCTAAGGGTTTCTTCCAGCTCTAACATTCTACAATATTTTACTCTAAGATCTTAGTGTATCTGGTTAATGTTCAGTTAACGATAATGATAATGGGCCTATTATCATTTTGACTAAATTTTCTTCACAAAGGTTCAGCAAGTTTAGCCCATTGTGGCATAGGCTGCATATTGTCCACCAATACCTTCTCTCCCTTCTTCCATATAACAGGACCTCTGTTACAGGACTTCCAGAAGAAAGACTTCCCAGACTCCCATATAACTATCTGTGGCGATGTGACTAAGTTCTGGCCAATGAGATGAAAGCTGAAGTGACAAATGGTATTTCTTGGGTAACTTCTTGCATATTCTTGGGCCTCTTTTCTTTCCCATGCCTTCCATGCCTCGCCTGTGTTTGGGATGGTTTAAGCTCTGGTTACCATCTTGGACCATGAGGACAAGGGCCTCAACCCAAAGCCCCTGGAAGGAGACTAGGTCTTTCTGGAGGATCTTCAGGAGCAGAACCTCCTTACTTGCCCTCCACTGCAGACCTCCAGACTTCAATGTGAGAAAGAAACTTCTAGCTTGGTTAAGCCATGTTCTGTCTATGGCTTCCCCACTCTAAATCTACCCTTCTTAGCCATGCCTTGTGATGCTGGAGCTGGACCCTAGAAACGTCTCTTCATTGCCGGCTGGTACACTAGACTTTGTCAGTAGAGGGCACTAGAGAGAGGGATACTGCAAGGCGAAGGGACTTTCTTACTGGTTCCAAGGGGTGGTGGTGGGAGTGTCTCATCTTTCTTATTCCCATGGAGTATTCAGGAAACCCACTGGTGCCCACCCTACGAAGTTTTGCCAATACTCCAATGGTCAATTCCTGGCTCATCAGCCTTTTCCTGCAGCATCTCCGCCGACTTCTCTGACCTGCGCTGGGCTGCAGCCACACCTCCTGGGAAGTTAGAATTTCAGCCCGGTCGCGGGGTGGGTGCCCTTTTCCACGTTTATTCCTTCCCTAGTAATTGCTCCCATGTCTGCTATTTCTGTTGTCTTTAGAGTCCTCCTGCCTCCTTTAGTACTATATCCCTTTTTGCTAGTTAATAATCCTTTATATTAAAATTTCAAATTACTGGTGTGGTTTCAGTCTCCCAACTGGACTCTAATGGGCACAGCAAATTAGCCTGGGTCCATGACTAGCAATTTAACCTAAGTTTAACCGCTACAACCATGCAATCATGTCCACGGAAAAAGGTGAATAGGGGTACGGAAGAAGCTTCCTGCTTTTTAAAGATGTCTCCAAAATTCATTTGTGACAACATGATAAACATGACAAGTAAAAAAGGTGAAGTCCTTAAACATTTAAGAGTACCTACAAAAACGTTGAAAAATAAACATCCAAATAGGAAAAAAAAAAAGCATGAACAGAACTGGGGATCGGGGGTGGGGGGGCGGCATATATGTATGTATATATCATATAATGAGCACATCAGAAGAAATACAAATGGTTAAAACATTTTTAAAAGGTCAAAATCATTTTAAAAAGAAATACAATTACAATGTAAATGCTAATTAAAGAAATAGCAAAATATTTTTCTCTTATCAAACCAGCTAAGACTTTCAAAACTAGAATGCAAACTGTTAATCTTAACGGGAGGGCAAAAGAATAAAGCAATTTTTAAGGGCACTTTAAAAAGAAGAATCAGAACCCTAAAAGCATCTATACTTTTGAGCCAGCAATTCTGCATGTAGGAAAATTTTCTAAAGAAATAATTTAAAATATACACTAAAATCTAGCGACAAGGATAACTATACCATCATTGTTTATAAAATAAAAAGATTCGTCAGCCACCCGCCACTGCACCTGACCAGTTCTTGGTTGGCTGGTGCAATCCAGTGGTGAGCTGATACTAAACCCCAGCTTAGGAAACAGGGTTGTTCTTCATGTGGATAACTCTGTGCCAAAAACGTGGGAACAGCCTAAAAAAAAAAAAAAAAAAAAAAAAAAAAAAAGATTCGGCCCTGGCTGGTGTGGCTCAGTGGATTGAGTACTGGCCTGCAGACTGAAAGGTCGTCGGTTCGATTCCCAGTCAGGGCACATGCCTGGGTTGTGGGCCAGGTGCCCAGCTGAGGACATACGAGAGGCAATCAATCAACGTTCCTCTCGCACATCGATGTTTCTCTCCCTCTCTTTCTCTCTCCCTTTCCCTCTCTCTAAAAATAAATATTTTTTTAAAAAAGAAAAAGATTGGGAAAAAAACTTTTAAGTCTAACAACAGGGGACTGGCTAAATAAATTTTGGTGCATCTATACAATGGTACACAAAACAACTAAAACTGATGTTATACATTTATTACAAAAGCATCTTTATTTTCATAGAAAAGAGGTTTATGGTACTCAGTGAAAGCGAAATACCAGCAGGTTCAAAGTGGTGCATATGGCTTGAAAAAATATAAACACACATAGAAAAAATTGAGACGAATCCGCAACAAAATGTTAACAATTACTTCTGGATAATGGAATTTTTAGAAATTTTTACTCTTCCTCTCTATACTTGCTAACTGTCCTCTAGTGGGTGTGCCTTAGCTGTATAATTTTAAAAAACTGTTTTAAGGCCCTAGTTGGTGTGGCTCAGTGGACTGAGTGCTGGACTGTGAACCAAAGGGTGCTAGTTCGATTCCTAGTCAGGACACATGCCTCAGTTGTGGGCCAGGTTCCCGGCTAGGGTTGGGCAACAAATCAATGTATCTCTTGCACATCGATGTTTCCTTCCCTCCTTCCACCTCTCTCTAAAAATAAATAAATTCTTTCAAAACTGTTTTACGTTAAAATAATCTATTGCTAATGGTAATGGATAAAATACAATAAAAATAAACTATTAAAAAGTCAAAAAATAATAACCCCTTTTTCTGCCCATCTCAAGGACACCCCAGTGTTTGCTGAGCATGTCTTGATGAACTTAGCTGTGTTTCAGAGATGACTCTGCGACACAGCTCAGCTCGGGAAGGATCTCTCTGCCATCTCCCCTTCCTTTCTGTTCCCAAGGCCATAGCCCAAGCCTGGTCCTCATGCTCCCAAGCCTGGTCCTCATGCTCCCAGGCCTAGACCTCCTGGTCGTCCTCCTGCTTCTTGCCTCTACAAATCCAAAGCATCGTAAGTCTTCATTACAACAGTCCTCTGCTCAAAAAACATCAATAGTCCCCCATTTCTTAAGAGACGTTTCAAATCCAAGTTTGACATGCACTGTTCCGAGCCTCTTTCAATCTTGTCAATACTACTCTGCAGAGTAAACCAAAGTAACCCGCCAGCTCCAGACACATCACAAGTAGTCCTGCTGCCTCACTCTGACTCACACTGTTTCTTCTACCTGAAATGCCTTTCCCTGTGTCCTATCTTCTTTCCCTCCCATCCATCCTTCCGGGACAAGCTCAGGGTCTACCAGCCCCCGCACCAGGAAGCCTTCTTTGATTGCCCCAGTGGTTGTTACCTTTTCTGAATCCCTATGAGATCTCATTCTCTCAGTTCTTCACTTGGCAAATATCAGCCGAGCACCCACCGTGTGTCACACCCAGTACTGGTGACTGGGAAGCCAAGTGAGCCTAGTTTCTGCCCCTTGGAGCTTGTTGTCTAATGTGGTGACAGACACTGAACAAGTAATCACAGCAGTGACTTTACCCAGTTATGGACTGTAAAACATGCCATGCAGGACTCTGGCCAGTTGGCTGGAGCACTGTCCCATAAACCCAAAGGTCTCGGGTTTGATTCCTGGTTGTGGCACGTGTCTGGGTTGCAGGTTCAGTCCCTGGTAGGGAGCACATATGAGAAGCAACCAACGGGTGTTTCTCTCTCACATCAATATTTCTCTCCTTCTCTCTCTCCCTCCTTTCCCCTCTCTGTAATATCAATAGGCGTGTCCTCAGGTGAGGATAAAAAAAATTTTTTTTTAAATTCCACATGGGAGACAAAGGTGATGAGAGACTTGAGATGGGACTCATTGAAATCAGAGCGTGGGCAGGCCTCGGGGAAAAGGACATGAAAGTCAAGTCCTGGAGGACGATCTGGAGTTGACCAGGTGGACGGCCCAGAGGCCTTTCCAGGCAGGAGGAAGGACCTGTGGGAGGCGGAGGACGGCAGCTCAGGGGAGGAGGCTGGATGAGAAGGTGGGAGGGGCCTGCTGGCTGCTCTCATCCCAAGTGCAATGGGAAGTCACTAATGGGTCGTAAGTGGGTTGGATTTTGCAAACATGATCGGATGTAAGTCTCAAAAAGATCAGTCAGTCTGTCTGCAACATAGAAAATAGACTACAGGAGGCAAGAGAGGTCAGACACTGTTGCAGTAGCTCACAGAAGAGCTGATGGGGGCTGGGACCAAATAATGGCAGCAAAGACAGAGAGAAGTGGACGGACCCAATTTTGGAAGCAGAATTGACAGGACTTGGATTGGACTGCATGAGACAGGAAGGAAGAGACAGGTGTCCGGGATGGTGCTTTGGGTTTCTGCTTTTGTTTTTTAAGATTTATTTATTTACTTATTTATTTATTATATATTTATTTATTTACAGAGAGAGGGGAAGGGAGGGAGAAAGAGAGGGAGAGAAACATCAATGTGTGGTTGCCTCTCATGCGCCCCCTACTGGGGACATGGTGAGAAACCCAGGCATATGCCCTGACTGGGAATCAAACTAGAGACCCTGGGTTTCTGTTCTAAGCATGTAGGTAGACTCTGGTACCACCTGATACCTGCCACCATGGGGCCCAGCCCTCAGTAAACCACCACAGACTCTGAGCCCAGGGGAAGAGCAGGGGAAACTAGTGCCAGTTCAGCGGGAAGGAGAACTGATCCAGGGACACAAAAAAGAATGAAGGAGGAAGGCAGCCTACTCCTGTGGGAAACTGGCTCATACAAGGCTCACATCAATTCAAGGCCAGTAACCCAGGTGGGAGGAAGGGGAGGAAGCTTGGTGCAAATTGCAGGATGAGCAGGGAGATAAGTGGCCCAGCTGGCAGAGCAGGCAAAGACTTGGGGGTGAACGTCAACACTCAAGTGCTGGTGCAGGCGAGCTTGGGAATATTTACTGGTAATTGACAGAAGTAGTTAGGGGATGGTATGATCACAGATATGTCTGCAACCAATCAGCAAGGAAAGCTCAGCTCCTGTGGCTGTGTTTGCATCCAGGCAGAACTGTATTATGGACGGGCTAAGAGGATACCATGAGAACCCTGCTTATATGCATTTGGTTTCTCTCTCATCCTCTCCCTGCTTCATGGATGAGAGCAAATGAGCAGTGAAGCAATAAATTATCGCTTGCCACAAGCAATGAATCCCAAGAGAACTCTCTGCAGCCCTGAGGGAGAGAGAAGCACACACAGGCCCCTGAGAGATGGTCACTTACAGGGAAGTTCCTAAATGGGGAACACTAATAGGAGTAATAATAATGTGAGCAAGAAGAAGAATGAATGACTGCTTGCTAAACACTTCATGTTCACTGCCCCAATTCATCCTCAAACAAACCTGTTTATTCCCATATTCCAGATGAGGAAACTGAGGCAAAGAGGTTAAGAACTTAATCAAAACCACACAGGTGAGGGCAGGCAGGCTTCACGCCACAGGCTGCCTGATGCCAAAAACAGTCTCGTAAGCAGGATGTTTCATTGCGTCTGTTCTATCACCCAGGCTGCATCCACCCGGAGACCCCAAGGAAACACTGGCCTTCTAAGTCCTCTTCCTCTGGGAGGTAGCTGGAGCCACCGTCCTAAGTGACCTGACATCCATACACTGCTCCAGGCCTTCTGAAAAAGGGATGGAGAAACAGAGAGGGGGACAGGTGTGTTTCAACACGTTGAACTATTCATTTATTCTTTCCTATGCATTGGGACCAGGAGTACTTTGAAGGCCAGAATTGTCTCCCTGTTGTTGGAGTCCAAGCCAAGGATAAAGACAAAGGCAGGGAGAAGGTTGGGTGATGGTGCTCCGGGGAAGACGTGCACAGATGAGACCATCAGACAGGGCAGCATGCGGACTGACGGCGACTGTGCGTGGGCGGAGCCAGGAAGAGAAGTGGTTCCAGGGCTGAAGGAGCCACGTGCTTAGGGGCGAGAACAGAGATTTGAGGAGTTTGTTCCACCTCTCACAAGCTCCGTGTCCTGCCTGGGTCCCAGGCCAGCCTCTGCCCTGTGCAAGCACGCAGACCACACCCTGCAACGTCCTCAAAATCATAGGAGCCCAGACCATCTCCTGGCTGAGCGACCAATGGAGGGAACAGAAGAAAAAGGGTTTTGTAAACCATCAGGTGTCACCCAAAGCTCTAAGGCAAAGCTGTAACCACTGTGAGGATTCATATCATTGTTCTTCCTCTTGAAAAATATGTTGAGGGTTGATAGGGAAAGTTTTGGAGACCAATGAAGTTACAGCTTCTATTCAGGTTGCTTGGCTAGGTCTCCATGGCAAAAGAATGGGTGCCACTATCAAATGTGAAGTGGCCCCCGATCCTGCTCACATCTCAGCTGTTTGGAATGGGGAAGCCATAGGAAAGAGGGGCAGCTAGGAGGAGCCATTGGCTGAAGGGAGGCTCGGGCCCAATACCATTCACACATAGTGTAACTTATCACTTCACGTCATCGATAGGGTTTTGGAACTGTGATGGAACTATGTATAATGGAACCAATTTTACCCTAGGCTAACTGATATAAGTAAGAGTTAAGTTCCTATAGCACCTCAGCAACATTAAAACAAAACAACGTTGAACAGAACAATGTTATTTGAGGGCCTGCTATAGTCAGGGGCTGGCTTCTCGGGCAACTCTTGGTTGGCATGCAGGGCATGGAACTTCCTACCCCGCCTAATCCCAAGAAAGCCAATGAGATTCCTGGCTGACTCAGAAACCGGAGTCTCTGGATACAGAGGAGCTATCTGCATTGGCATCATTAGGAAACACAAAACTCTGAATATATCATAGGGCTTCAGCTGTTCAGTTACTTGGTTTCCTGCCACTTAGAAACCTTGTTGGATTTGTATGGGATGATAATAAAGAAAAAAAAACAACGGTATTATTTACTGACTTTTTACCATGTTCCAGGTACTATTCTAAGTGTTTTGTCTGTATTCATTCATTTAATCCTCATAATAACCCTTTGTGGTGGGGATATTAGTAGCCCCATTTTATAGGTGAGGAAACTGAGATCCACAAAGCTTAAGTAGGTCCCACTGCCAGGATACAGACCTGGGCCATCTGCCTGCAGAGTTGGTCCGTTTAGCCCCTAGGCTTGCTCACAGGAGTGGAAAATGGTGCTGTGAACACGATTCAGTTTAATCCACACACTTTTTGCACATGACAGGTTCTTCAGGGGCCACAAAATTATAGCAATATTTCACATTTATTGAGCATTTAGAACGGTATCAAGTGCCTTTCATAGAACAATAAGCCTGTGAAATAGGAGTTTCTATTAACTGTATTATATAGACCAGGAAACTGAAGCTTTAAGAATAAAGGATTACACAAGGTGACAGTAAGTGACAGAGCCGAGAAGGAAAACCCAAGTCAGCCTGAGTCCAAAGAGTGGATCCCAAACAAACGGGCTGGGGAGAAGCCAGGGGCTCAAACAGCAACCATAGCCCTGGACAGTGAGTTCCATAAAAGTGGCCGGAAGCAGCGATAAGTGGAAGGTCCAGAACTGACCCCAGGAGATGCTCAATGATGACCTGTCTACACTCAGCGGCCATCAGGAGCATCTTCCTGCTGAAGAGGCCGTGCCCTGAGCTGGGATCTCCCAGGGACAGGGCTGAGGTCTGGTTGGCACTTAGATCCCCAGCACCCAGGGCACAACCCTGCGCATCTTTGGAGCCGGCATGTCCAGGGCTGCTGTGGATGGCTCGGTTGTACAGCTCCAGCTCCATCCTGCCTCTCCTCTCACTGTGCTGGACAGAGGATTGATTAAAGGACGCTCTCCCATCACACAGGAGGGGGTGTGAAACACGGCCGCACGACTGGCAGGAGAAAGAAGAAAAAAACGGGTTCCAGTGATGTCAGAGTGGGGACCTACCTTGGATGAAACCCCTGAGGACTTTTCTGTCTGTAGAACTTGAGCTCAGTCTAAGAAGTGGCATCAGAAGTCAAAGGAGCATGAATGTCAGGCAGGTCTTGGCACGAAGCTCACATTCTCCACATGCAAATGGAACCATCACGGCTGCTTCTCTACCCCCAGGACTAGGTCAAAGGTCAATGGAGTACTGCCCTTGCTATCACGCAGCCCCTAATCCAAAAGGGGCCACGGTGTTTCCCTTCATGGCCTCCCCTATCCCAAATACTACCCACCGCAGTGTGAGTCTTGGCCAGCGTTGGGACCTCTAGGTTCTGTGCATTTCCTCCCCCAACACTGCCCTGGCCTGTCCTCATCTTCATTTATTTTTTAAAAATCTTTATGGGGCTATAACTCACACACCATAAAATTCACCTTCACTTACTTTTGTGACCCTCTTTACCAATGATTATCAAGTCTGAATTCAAGAATCCCTAATGAACTACACTACATGAAATCAATTGTTTTATTACAAAAATTCAAATTCCTCTGTAGCATTTCAACAAGAGTTCAAGAAGGACAGGTGAACACCTGCTCTGTGTTCTCATAATTTACATATTAATCACAGAACACTTGCCTTGAGCCAGAATCTGCACTAGGCACTTGAAAAACACGGTATCATTTAATCCTGAAAACAACCCTGAAGAGTGAATATTCATAGTATTTTTCAAGTGAGGAAACTGAGGCTCAGAGAGGTTAAGTAACTTGCTCAAGGTCACAAAGCCTTGCACAGGTGGTAGAGTTTGAATCCAGGTCTATCAGGTGTCAAAGTCTGTGTTCTTGCCCTGGCTGGTGTGGCTCAGCAGACTGAGTTCCCGCCTGTGAACCAAAAGGTCGCTGGTTTGATTCCCAGTCTGGGCACATGCCTGGGTTGCTGGCCAGGTCCCCGGCTGGGTGCGTATGAGAGGCAACCAATCAATGTATCTCTTGCACATTGATGTTTCTCTCCCTCTCTTTCTCTCTCCCTTCCCTTCTCTCTAAAAATAAATAAACAATATCTTAAAAAAAAAAAAAAAGCCTGTACTCTCAACCACCTCATGCCCTGCCCCAGTGCACTTCAGGGTGAAATGCCAGAGACAGAGGTGGACTAGATGGTGTACTCCTGCCTAGAGAAACAGGAACGATAAACATTTTGTCTCAATACAACTCTGAAATATTTTAACTCCATCAAATCGGCATCTGCCCTTCAGCAAGAACACCATAACAAGGAGAGATGAGAATAAACTTGTAAAAATGCCAGTCTCCCTCACCTGGGTGCGGCCCATGGGAGGAGGGAGAGAAGAGGTGCCAAGAAACAGACTTTGGGAGGCACCATGGGAGCCTCTTATCTGTGCTTAAGAATCCAGGATGCCTGCCCCTGCATGAAGGATGGAAGCCCCTGGGGCACCCCCAGGACCCCACGATCCCCCTCAGCTCCACCCTGAGAACTCTCGAAGGCTGCAGCCCCCTGGGCCAGGGCTGCTTCACTTTCCAGGCTGAGAGTGTTTAGCGGTTCCCTCAGCCATGGGCCCACAGAGGGCCAAAATCATCACTCCCTGGTTCAGCAAATATTGACGGTGCCTACAGTGTGCCAGGCACTGCTCTAGGCACTGGGCTTAGAGCAATGGCCAAAGCAGACAAGAACCGCTGACCCCACAAAGTTTGACATTCCAGCCTTGCCTCAGTCATGTGAGGGCTGCTGGCAAGAGCTTCCTTGGATAAAGCCATCCCAGAGGGCTCTGAGACCCCCAATAAGGAGACTTGGCAGAGGCCTAGTGGGGACAAGACCCCCCTCAACTAAAGCAGCTACCTCAATTCCACTCCCTTCGTTGGATTTTCTCCTTTCCTATCTCCCTCTCCCTCTCCCTCACCCTGCTTCTTGGGATCAACTCCCAAACTGCCTGCACACAAGTCCTTGTCTCAGGCTCTGCTCTCTGGGAAATCCAGCTAAAACGAGCCTCGTGTCTGCCCTACAGGACAAGCGGTTTTTTTCATTTTGCAGATGAGACTGAGACATACAAAGGTAAAGTGACTTACTCAATGCCACATCGACAGTGAGAGGGATACGGATCCAGAACTTCTGGCTCTGAATCCAGCTAAAGAATTATAGATGAGGACAAGCAGGCAGGAGAAGCAAAGGTTGCAAAGGTTGCTCTCAGGAGCATGGTGATGGGGAGATTGAAAAAACAGCAGAGCCACTAGTCGGAGATCATGCCCAGAAAGCCGCATATACCTTACCAGCCCCAGGTCAGGAAGACTTCACAGATTTACTCCTATTCTGTGATCACCTGATTTTTTTTAAAATAGAGTTTATTTATTTATTTACTTTTAGAGAGAGGAGAAGGGAGGGAGAGAGGGAGAGAAACATCACTGTATGAGAGAAACATCAGTTGGCGGCCTCTTGTCCATATCCCCAGCTGGGCTAAACCTGCAACCCACACATGTGCCCTGACCAGGGACCATCAAACCAGCGACCTCTTGCTTTGAGGGATGACACACAATGAACTGAGCCACACCGGTCAGGGCTGCAATCACCGGATTTTAAAACCATACCTTAGTACCACACCAAATACATTGTTTATTAATAAATTTAAATTTTACAGTTTAAATCATGCTTTGAAGGTCAGCATGGAGATAGTCGTTCAAGAAATTTCTAGAAAATTCATTTATAAAGTACCTAACTATATGTCAAGCACTGTTTTAAGCACTTTAATCTAGTAGGAATCATCCTAATTTGAACATGAGGAAACAAAGGCACAGAGAAATTAGCTGACTTGACCAAGGTCACACAGCTTATAAATGGCAGAGTAAAGAGTAAAATTTGTAAATGACAAAATTGTGAACAGTAAAACAGTAACCAATTTCGTCAGCCTCTGAGTGACTGAGATGGAAGCAAAAGTCACAGAATACTAAGTAGGAAAACAGCAGGGGCACAACTCCAGTGCCCACGAGGTATGAAGTAGGAGCAGGGCAAGACAGCAGATGTGGACCAAGAGAACCAGCACCCTGGACCTGTCAGTTTGCAATCCCCAGGTCCAGTATCTTCCCTACACAGCTGAGCAACTGAGGCCCCGAGGGGAGCCCAGGAGCAGACTCTCATCTTTACACTCAGCACCTGTAGCAGAATGGCGAGCCCCGCCCCTCTCCAGCTGAGAAGGAGCAGGTGGGAAGTGTTTCTGATTTAAAGCCCTAAGGCAGGTCCTCTGCAGGGAGCTCCTGGCCAGAGGAGTCAGGGAGTTAAGATTTGACTGGCATAGGATGAGACGGTGGCCCTAAAGATTTCATTTAAATATGTCACCAGGAAATGCAGTGTTCCCCTGAACTGAGAGGCATTTCCTTTCACTGAGACCTCAGTGCACTGGTGAACTGCTGCTGTCCTTACAGAAGACTGTTCCCTAGATCAGGGAATTTCCAGAACCACGGACAGATTGAGATGTGATCTTTTCCCCCTGGCTATCGCCCTCTTCTGGCCACTCTCAGCATCAGCATGGATCAGGGAGAGGCCAAAGGGTTGAGAGGATCAAGGCTGCCAGTGGAGGATGCAGGGAGCTGCGGAACCACACTCCCAGGATGCTCTACTTTCCAGCCCTGCCCACCAATACCATCCTATTTGTGAAGAGTCACAAAGCCCGCATGCCCTGGTTATCCATCGTTTTCTCCAAAATTACTGGAGAAAAATGAGGCCCCAACCGACAACCTACCTCAAGGTTATTCCTGAAGGCTGAGACCAGGAGCTGTGAGCTCTCCAGACAGACCTATGCCTCTTTCACCTGGATTTGCAGCACCCAGCATAACAGGGGCGCTTAACACATTCCTGGGCGAGTTGATCACTTCCCCAGTCCAGACCCCAGCTGCCCAGACGCCTCCTACAGCCCCCAGCTCACATTCAGTAAAGTCAAGAATCTGACAGGCGCAGGTGATGACTCAGCCACCCTCTTTAGCCCCCATCCCACTGTTGCCGGCTCAGTGTCCATCTTCTCAAGTCAAGACCACCACTCCTACAGTGCTCCAAAGACTCTTCTCCCTGGTCATGAGCTAGGGAGGTCCTGTGATGAACTGAGATACCTCAGTCGGGGCACGCTGCGGGGCGATATTCTCTCACACTACCCAGGAACCAACTCTTCTGCCCACCTTCCCCATTCAAAAGTCCCACAAGGGACAGCAATAGATGGGTATTCTGGAGGAATCTTCCTCCACCATAAGACCAAGCCTCTCAAAGCCTGGTTTGATCTTCAACTTCCAGAAGATTCTCAGGTCTCACAACCTCCTAGATCCTCCGGCCTCCTAATAACCTTATCTTTCCCAGATCTCACCCAATTCTGACCTGCCCTATGCCCAGCCCAGATCATAACCGCTGCAGTAGCAATACAAATAATTACAGGCCTTCCTTAATATTCCATTTGCAGAACATTTCCCCATAAATCATCTGAGTCCTCCTATAATTACTGTCCCCAGTTTAGAGATGAGGGAACTGAATCTACAAGAAGTCTCCAGGGAGTGAGGAATTGGGCCACCGACCCACGGCACCCCCACAGATCTGGCCCAACACCTAAGAGAAGCTCCTGCCCTTTTGCGAATGGAGGGAGCCTCTTCCCTCTGCGCATTTCTGCAGGCCGCCAAGTGAAAAGGCCAGACCATGCCTCGAGGTAAACACCACTACTCAGCACCCCTGGCCACCCGCCAGGAACCGGTGGGCGGGCCTCTGAGACCATCCTCTATCCGGAGGGTGAATATTCCTCTGTCCCAGCTGGAAATTGCCTCAGATCCATAGGTTCTCTTTGGAACTTGTGCTTGAGCCCTTCTGGGGCTGACGTCTCAACTAATTATTCTGGCTTGGAAGCCGCTTCCCTCAAGACACACGAGCCGGTTGGCGGCTCACGGGAAGCGGGAGCTGCAGCGCCCGGACCGCGATTTGCGCCAGTAAGATTTGTGCGCCCCGGGGCGCCGCTTCCTGGCGGGATTACGGCACCTGCCGGCTTCCATCTCCGTCCGCCGGGGGCGACCCCCGGGCCAGGACCACGCTGAGGGGCCACAGAGTGGTGTGCAGCAACTTGAGTCATGCACATTTCCCCCCGTTCCTTTTGTCTGCTGTGAAGCTTTTCGGTTTTTAAACATTTTCTTCCCACGAGTAACCACAAGATGTTGGGAAACTTTGCGCGAAACTTACAAATGCTGTGAAATCGGAGCCAGCGACTGCATCTGAGCCTGGGAACGCCGCGCCCAGCCCCGCCGCTCCGCTCCAGCTCAGCGCGTCCCGCGGCAGCCGCGCTGACCACCTGGCTGTCAGGCGGCCTGGGCGCCCGCCCCAGCCTTGAGAGCCCTCTCGGCCTCGGGCACCCCCCCGATTCGCTTTGGGAACGCTCCCGCGGCCGCCACCCCGAGCGGTGCGCAAACCTGGGACCCGGACATCCCAGCCCGAGGGGCATTTCAGCCGTCCCTCTGGGGCATTGTTTTCCCGGGGAGCCCCGGGGACCTCGAAGGAGGGGAGGAGAGACCCGCCCCACAGACAGCAGCGCAGGCTTGCCCACCACCTCATTTGCATTTCAAAGGCAAACTTCTGCCGGACTTGTGGCGGCGGCACCTACCGGCTTTGCACGGGTCGTGGTAATGCTCCAGCTGCTGCTCCGCGCTCTCCTCGCCTTCCAGCGCCGAGTAGTCCGAGGCGGCGTCCAAGCGCTCCCCGAGGCCATCGGCGTGGCGGGGCAGCGGCAGCAGCAGCAGCAGCAGCGGCCCAAGGGCCCCGAGTGCAGTCGCCCGGGGCATGGTTGCGAGGGACGAGCACAGACAGAGGGAGCTGCGTGCGCGGAACACTGGGCTTGGGCGAGGGACGGTATACAGGGTCCGGTCCGCGACTGCCCGGGCGCGGCGGTTACGCGCAGGTGGCCAGCATGGCTCCTCGCGCAGCGAGCAGAGCGTAGCGCCCCCGTCCTCGTCGGGGTTCCAAGGAAGCCGCCACTAGGAGCTACTTGCCCAGCGGCCAAGGCTGCGACTGTGGCGGTGGTGGCGGTGGTTGGAGCACTGGCCGCTCCGCCCCTCTCCACCCCGGCTGGACCACACAGCCCTCGCCAGGGGCCCCGGGCAGCCAATCACTCGGGCGCCCGAGGCGAAGCCCCTCCTCTTCCCGGCACCTCCGCAACTTCGGAGGAAGGGGAGCGGGGTTAAGATGCTGAAGGCACGGACCCTGGGCCCGCGGAGCAACCACCGGAGAACGCTGCTCCTGAAGATCGAGGCTGGACTTCCCGCCTTTTTATTTTCATAACTCACTTTACAACTCCCCACTGCACACGTGAGCGAAGGCAGGCAGCAGTGGTTAAAGCTGGAGCGCAGGACCAGGAGTCCTACAAGCACGGTCCGCTTCCCTACCAACTCGCTCTGTGCTTTCGGGCAATCGTGTCTCTGCCGGGATGAAGTCTCAATCTTCTCTCCGGTCGCTTTCAGCGCAGAAAAAATAGAAAGAAATCGAGGATTTCGATTCCCAGCCATGCAGAGTGCTTCTTACAGCACCCACCTAACCTAGTGGCTCAGGAAGATTTTAAATGACGGATTTCCCCTCTAAGTGACTCTATCCTTTAATAAAAGTCTAAGATGCTTCATACAGGCAAAAAGATTGACAAATGAACAGTTGTATGGTGCTATTTGTGTTGTTACAGACGTTTTATTAAATAAGCCATTCACCATTAACTTGATGGAATAAAAATGACCAATTTCTGAAGTCTGGGTTGTTTTTTATTAACCAATTAGTAACATATACCCAAATAATTTAGAATAATCAAGAGATATTTGAAACCCTCTCCTATGTTATCCCTTAAATGTAAAAATTGTCAGAACTGAGCCATTTTTAGACATAAAAAGTATTACCATGAGGTTTTTCAAAGACCTTTTATGCAGCAAAATTGCCCTAATCAAGAAGTAAAACACACCGATGTGTAGAGATTTTCAGCATCATGTCCAGAATAATCTTTTCTCATTTCAACTGCAAGTAGAAAAATGGACTGAACTTCCCTTTTGGGTTTCCACATGGGTCCACAGCCTTTGATGACGATAGTCCCCAGGGAGCCCAGAGCTGGGTTTTATACAGGACTCCAAAATTCCTGCATTATGATCATGTCTTCTCCTCTAATAACTAGGACAAGTCCTCAGAAAGTCAAGTTTTAAGCTAACCACTGGAAGGGTGCTACTGGGTATTTTGTCCTGGCCCTTAGAAATGCAAGTGGCCCTGCTTCATGCTATCAGTTTTCAACAAATAAGCACATACCGGATGGAGTTAGACTGGGCAAGATCCGATTAGGAACTGACAGGCAGAAGGAATTTGGGGGGAATGGATGCTACCAAATGGCAGGGAAGGCCAAGTGGCCATTAACGGCCAATAGGTGTGGGAGGGGGACTGAATGGAATTTCTGCCTAAATGCTGGAAGGAGTCAAACCACACGCCATAGCTCTCTGCCTTCAACCCATTGAAGGTCACCACCTGTCAGTAGACAAGTCCACAAAGTCAACATCGAAAAGGCCTAACAAACTTCTGTGACACTTCCCAGTGTCCAGATGACACTAGGCAAACAGCCAACTGGCTTCATTAACAGGGAATTCCTCTGGAAAATAGACATTACAGGAGACCTGTTGTGCAAGCACTGGGGTCGTGAGCTTTTATTGCCTCTGATCCCCACCTCGTGAGTAGCTCCCAGGTCTTCTCACCAGCACTCTGTCCAAGTATTTTTGAAGACAAGTGGTGCTCCTGGATAAGCTGGCTGCAGTTTTATGTCAGAAGCCCTGTTTCGATGCTACTTTTGCTATCAACCAACATCAACAAAATATTTGGATCACAGGATAGGAAAAGGAATAATTAGTACCTTCACTCACTGCTTTATACATATTTTTAAAAACATTTTTAACTTAAACCCCATGAAAAAACTAGAGGTAGATTTAAGTGCTTCATGATCTAAAGATGCTCAACTTCATTCCATTATTAAATTCATACTATTTGTAGGCTTCCTTCCCCATAAATCATGGTTCATGTGGAAAACTTGCAAGTGGACATAAGATTTTCCCCCCTTTTTAGTCAGACACCTGTCCTCCACCCAACTCACTCCATCTACACCCCTGCACCGAGTGACCCATTTCTCTTGCAGGAGCTCTCAAACCCCTCCACATCTATCCAGTTTTGGCCCCACACACTATTCCATGTAGGTCACCTTCTCATTTTGCCTTTCCAGGCCACTACATATCACCCCCTCCTGCAAGGCAGGGAGCAGAACCTCCAGAATAAAGTGGGTACTCATCTGCTGGCTCCTTTCTTAGTTGGCATTACTGACCACTGGGAAAGTACTTTGAGTTCTTTGGAGATGAGAAATATTTAATTTTTAATAAAAAGTTTTTAACAGCTGTTTAAAACCTTTTGTGGCTCTCCGAAGCCTTTGCCCAAGCTCCTCAGGGTGGCACATCAGGCCCTCCATCCAGCATCAGGTCTTCCTTTCCTGATCCCAGCCTTGGCTCTTGCCACCTGTCTCTCCGCTCTTGTTGCATTAAGCACCTTGCAGTTATCCTAGTAAGGCCTTGCTGCTTTGCATCTCCATTTCTTTGCTGGGGACAAGTTGATAATCACACAGCTTGCATCCTCATGCCAGCATCTATTATAGCAGCGACCACGCTTACGACACTTAACTATTTATGTCTGTCCTACTCTACTGGCATGTAACCTACAGCAGATCTTTCATGTATCACTTTCTAGACCCTTCATTCCCTTCAATAACCTTCAAGGTTAAGTCCCATTATCTTAGTGGCTTAGATTGAACCACTAAGCATAACCATAACATTGGCCAGGTAAAATGAATTACATCAACTTCTCCCTAGAGCCATCTCCATTGTTGTTTTTTTTTCTGTTTAGAAACTCCTATCACCATAACAATTCAAACCTTTGAAAATAACTTTAAATACATGTATAGACTACATTATTATTGATACCACATATCCCAATGTAGACTTATTCCCCTTTATTCCGGTTAAACTAGATTACCAGTTTAATAAACATTCTCACATTTAAACCTAGGATCTGGCTATAATAACAGATTCCCTTAGTTTTCCAACCAGACAAAAACTGTTAATTAAAGAGATCAAAAGTAATCTGAATTTATACCAACAAACTCTTTAGCAATAGGAATTGTCAAGTACAGATGTTGGCTGGGGCAGCTAATGAAATCAGGGAGAGAAAAGAACCAAAGAGGCTGACAAGGATTTAAATAAGCAGTTAAAACTGGAAATGAAAAAAAAAAAAGTGCAAACACATCAGGAGACATTAACCACCGATTGTGATGTAGGACAGTAACAAGAATCCCTTCCATCAGTAAAGAACAGCCGTTTCCAGTGGGATCCCCAAATGTACTATCTGCTCTACAGGCTGGAGAGATGACATACCCCCTTTACAGTGACAGCAACAGGACCCTAATCCTGATGGCTCCAGGGCTAAAAATAAGAAGCCCTTTCATGGCTTCTATAAAATGTAGGTCAACCCTATCATCCTCACTGGATGGTTTAAAAACATACCTGAAACTCCTTTGAAAAAGTACTACACAAAAACAACCTATTATCAATCAGGAGAATGACAGGCATGGGACAGTGTAGGGGTTGAGTGTAGGAGTCAGAGCTTGTATGGGAAAACGTCCAAAAAAATGATAAAAGAGAAAAGTCATTTTTTAAAAAAAAAAGAGACAACCCTTACTTGTTGTAACATTTTTCCAACTTTTTTTTTTTTAAAGATTTGTATTTATTTATTTCTAGAGTAGGGAAGGAAGGGAGAAAGAGAGGGAGAGAAACACCAATGTGTGGTTGCCTCTTGCACCCCCAATTGGGGACCTGGCCTGCAACCCACACATGTGCCCTGACTGGGAATTGAACCAACAACCCTTTGGTTCACAGGCCTGAACTCAATCCACTGAGCCACATCAGCCAGGGCTCTTTCAACTTTTTATACACAACTTTTTTTTCAAAATACAAAGTTGTGGGGGGAATAAAATCTTAAATTCCTCCTTTCAGGGATCAACGAACTATGGCCCACTGACCATTGTTGTTACATTGGAACACATCCATACATCCATACTTACTCATTTACCAACTGTCTACTGAGTGCTACAATAGTCAAACAGTTGCGGCAGACGCTACTTGGTTTTCAAGCCGCAAATATTTCCTACTTGGCCCTTTACAGAAAAAGTTTGCTGACCCCTGCTTTATTAAATTGTGGAACGCTATCAGTAACCTCTTCATATGCATGTCAGTAGTAATGGATTATCCCTTACTCTTGGTTCACTGTTTCCAAAAGAAAAGAAATAAAGGATTCAAAGGAAGTACATTTAACTCTTTATTACTTTTTAAAAATCCAAGTTCAGTTAAACAGGCTAGATTAGAACCTCACATGTATGTGACATATTATATACTGGACTTCTATTACTAAAAAGGCAGCTGGAATGTGGCCTACACAAACCCAGGGTGTGTACAAAATGGAAGTAATTACCACCAAAAACTCTTTCCTTCCAACCCTGTCATCAATTATCTGTGCTCTGTGGGGATTTATAGATTCAAGTTTGACAGAGCTGAAAAGCCCAAGTGAAACTGTCTTTTCCAAGTACGCTGCTGCCTTTCAAACAGAATTCCATGTTATTTCTTTCTTAAGCTCTCACCTAAAACATTTTAAGATTTTCAAATGACCTAAACTGATATTTAGGTAAACACACAGAATACTGCTTTATCAGTAATCATTAGCAATACTAGTTCACCAATACTTCAATATGAGCAGCTTTCACAAAAGTTCTTTATTCCATCCCTTACCACAGTGAAATAACTTAACTTTTACTTTTGTCTTTGCACCATTTCTACCTACAGCTCCCATAAGAATGTCAAATCAGATAGCTTTTAGAAAATGTTCACAGGAGGGACTAGGCATTCCTCACACTGAATTTAAATCTTAGAAAATTTCTGCAGCTGTATGTTAACTTTCTGATCTACCCTACCTCTCAATCTAGTCTACTTCTGCATACACTTCCAAACAATCTCAAAATTGTCACTTCTCTTATCTCTTTAACATCTCAATTGCTAAAATATAGCTTCATAACTGAAATTTTTATGAAAATATAAAACATTAATACTTCTGTTTTCATGTCACTATTCCTATTTATTATGTGTTCTAATAAATCAATAAAATGAAGCAAGACACACTAAAATCTAAACTTAATACCCAGATGGAACTACAGTGTATAGATTACAGAAGGCTTTTCTTTCCCAGACTTCATATACAGAAAGAAGCCCTTAAATGTGTAGCTTTTCCTGAACAAATTACATTAATACAGTTTTCTTTTTTACATTTGTAAAAATTCAGGAAATTTTAAAATAACATTTATTTGCAAGACATATGGCATAAGGTAGATAGTACACACTTAAGAAATAAAAGCTTTATCAAAGTGAGTACAATTTGTGAATAAACCCTAAATAAAGTGGCTTTTGGAAGAACTAGAATTTGCAGCAACCATCTTTATAAAGAGGTCCATCCATTCCCAATGGAAAACACCCAAACATACCATTCCCTAGGTGAATAAACCATTCACCATTCAGGTATCACCACAGAATAATGAGTTCTAAGAGTATGGGGCTTGATTTATGGGCAAACCCAGTACAATCTAGGAGTCCAACATGATCTACTAAAGAATACTTTACTATCCCTCTAGCCATTACATTTCTACCTTATCCTACTCCTGTACAAGGACATAAATATATATAACCATGTCAATTACTAATGTAACTAAACTTTAGGAGAAATATGCTTATAGGTACAAGAGGAAAGTTTATTTTTAGTTTTTGATAATGTTCAAAGTACCAGTTGGGAAGTTGAGCAAATAATGTTAACAGGTGAAAGACAGGTATGTAGCATTAACGGAGTGGAAAACTCCCACTCTTTAATTAACTTTAAATAATATTTCATTTTTCTAGTCTACAACTGAGAGCTAGGGAGCTAAACCATTTGTGGATTACATCTTCTTCAAGACCACATCCAGACTCTCTATGAAACCATAAATCAATAAATATTTTCTAAAGGACTTTTCAAACTGACTTATATTCCTTTTAATGGAGCTTTTTATATGGAAGTTAGAAAATTATTTTTCACTGAAGATTCCAAAGGATTTCAAACAGAGCTCAATTTAATAGAAAAAACTGGTGTACCTGAAAGCAGCTAAACCACTCCTTTAAAAACCCTACATCTTACCTGCAAGACTCATGAGAAACAAATTTCATTTTATTACAACAAAAGTTTGCTATCCAACTTAAACTCGATCAGATAGACTGTGTACTATTATATATACTTTATATGTAGTTAGAAATATAAGCCATTAAATATTGACTTTTAAGTTTTTCTTGTACGACTTTAAAGGCAGGTAAGAAGGAAGAGAAAATGGAATAACCAGTGTATTACGTTTGATATAACATTTTGGCATGAAGATTTACCTACAGCTTCTGATCAAATCTGTCAGCCACACAAAAGTGGTTAAGAAATCAAATTTTTCACTCTCTGTAGTCCTTACATACTGGTAACATGATAGGATGCAGAGTCTATTAATTTATAAACATATTTTGGAATGAAAAGATCTTACATAACTATTAATGGCATGAGTTTCACAATAAGGTTTAAATATAGCTGTTTGACTCTGTCTAAAAAGACCAATATACAGTATTATTTTAGGTGGTCATTTGCATAGCAAACTATTAAACTAGAAACTCAACAGTTCTAGGAAAACTTCACATTATGAATAGTTCCAGAAAGATGCATTCAAAATCAAAATCACTCCTCAGAAAACTGCAGCTTTTATTTGCTCATCCAATAGCAAGCTAATCCCTTTCATCCCCTTCCCACTTTGCATGGTACACCAACCTGAACAGGTTTTTGTGCCACAACTTCATTGAAAGGGCCTGTCATTCAGTTTGTGACTGCACTGGATAATGTATTAACAGGTGTAAGCAAGTTTGAGGATTTTAGTGTAGGTTCCCTGTATTAGAAAAGCATAATTTATAATATATTTTAAAAATGTATTCAGTAATATTGCCTTTTGAAAAGATAACTTTAAATTGCAAACACATCTATTTTCACAAAACAATTTGGTCAGGAAATTTTATTTTAACACTCTAAAGCAATAATGCTTTAGATGTTACTTAAGTGCCCCAGACAGAATTAACAAAATTAAATGTTTCTAAATTACAAATTTAGCTCCTGTAGGAGTCTCAGAAAAGAAACAGAAGAAAACAATCCCCCCTCCCAAAAGAAGACACACACATTTTGAATAAACCCCAATGTTTCATGCAGTGGTAGGCAAGATGTAAAAAGCCACCCAAATTCACAAATTTCTACACCAATCATCATCAGAAAAAAGTACTCCGTAGTCAATCTGTACATCCAAATGCATTTGGGAATCTATACCTACATTACATTATTTAATGTTATATACATTTATTAACCAACCCCCTTGTTTTTAATAATTTCTTATGTAAAACCTTCATTCAAACCCAAAAAAGATGTAAGACTAACTTGGGGGGGAGGGAGAAAAAAAAATAATCATTTTAGACATTCAGTTAAAATGTAGTTTATCTAAATCTCAAAATGTTTAATAAAAACAAATATCTTCTCCATTTAACACTTTGCTTTCTAACTGTACAGTAAATTGCATTGTAGAGAGTACACCTCTATCTTCAGACTGTATCTTCTTTGGATGGAATTAAGATGTAACTGGTTAGTTTTAAGATAAATAAATGGGAAGTGGTCCAACTAAGGTGACAGCAGATATATTACATGCAGAATTTAATATTTTTAATTCTCTTTTTAAAAAAAGGATGCAGTTGAATTGAAAAAAAAAGTCAAAAAAGAACCCAGATTCAATATATAAAAATGTCCCACAATAGATTGATGATAGCAGTAAAAATAAGAGAAAAAGGTAATCTTTCTGGAACATCATTTTTCAATAACGTAGAAACACTAAGTACCAGGAAGATTTCTACTCATGTAATTTTAGCATCCAAGTTTCCCTCTATTTATTTTATTGGAACAAATGCTTTAAATAAACTATTTGTCCTCTTCACTGAAGAGAGCTGGTCTATCATCTTTAATGAGCTAGTTTTTGGGAAGATTAGCCATGTACTGTAGTAATGCCTACTGCATAAAATCCAAGCATTTGCTGTGAACAGTTGGAGAAAGCAGTCAGTAAGAACCTAGGATCAATGAAAATAGATGTTACTTTACGCCATCCATGAAAGACAGACCCACAAAGTACCCAGTGTTTCGCCCAAATCTCTTCTTGCGCTTTTTTTGCTGTGCAAGTTCCACCCCTGCGAAAGAGAAAACTGATCCAAAGTTCCAGGTTTTCTTGGGTCGCTAGTCAATTTTCACATTAGTATAGATTTTTCGGACAAAGGCACTTGTTCCCATGTAACCAATTGCTCCTGTAAAGATAAAATAAGATGTTTTTAAATAAATATATACAGACCAGTATCCATCATTTACAAACACTATAATTCCTCAGCTCTGGAAAGTTATTAATTTTTTTCAAGATAATGTCTCCAGGTAAGTATTCTCTCTGAACTTATTAAAATTGTATCATTTGTTTTGGAATCACCTGTTAATGTCATAACACCAAGTTTGACCTGATATATTTTTAGAATTAAGTATCAATTATTACATATGTAATCAATAAATATATGAATTAAATTACATCTCTAATAAAACAAGGATAATTTGATAATGACAAACATCTGTTAATTAAAAAAATGTCTTTTTTTAAAATTTGAGCATATATTATTCTAGGTCATTTAACCAGTATTAACATGTTCCCTAAACCATATGAAACTTTACGGCTAGGAAGTGACTGCAAATTCTCTTGGGGAAGGACTGAAGACCATGGGCTCAATGGCATTTGTAGCTCTAGAGAAGAAGCATATTCTGAGGGTTTCTTTTCTATGTTTAATTGTAGAAGCTGTGTACTTTAAGTTGTAGAAGCTGTGTAGAATGGAAGACATATTTGAGCAAATGGACAAGAGAGACATGTAAGTAGGTGGCAAGTTTTGAAACGTTGTTTTTGAGTAATTAGCCTCAGTCTGGGGCTCAAAACACCAGAAAGCAGAGGCGCTTCTCTGTTTTGTTAAGTACATACTTCCAATGCTGCAGTGCTTGGCATATGATAGAGTATCCCAAAAATATTTGAATGAACAGATGAACTGAATAGTTCTTTACTGCAAATACTAAAGGATCTTTATCTTTAGTACAAGACAGCTGGTTATTTAAGTCATAGAGAAGATTCTTCATTGGATTTAGGAATTTAGCATCTAGTCCAATATTATTGAAAGTTTAAAAGTAAGTCTTCGGGAGAATCAAGATGGCAGAGGAGTGAGTGGAAGTCACACTGGCCTCCTCCCAGGACCAACCTGGATTTACAACTAAATTGTGGAGAAATCACCTGGAACAAACAACTAAACAATAGCGAGAGGGGAGCCTTGTAATTTCAGAGACAGAAGAATTGGCTTTAACGCAATATAACCGGTAAGGAGTGCAACAGAGTCCTGAGAAGGCAGATGGGGCACCCACGGGCGGCAGCACCAGAAGGATACTGAAACGGCCAGTTGGATCCCCCTGAGAAGAGCAGGGTCTAAACCAAAAGCAGGGATCTCTAGCCCACAGCACCAGAGCCCCAAAAGTACACAGAAAACAACCAGCTGTAAAAAGCTGCAGGGTTGCTTTCTGCCAGAGACAGGCAGCTGGAGACGCAAAGAACTGTTTAAAGGGCCAACACATAAATTTTTACTTGCAGTCACTTACCCTGGTCTCCGGCAAAGGCAGGGGCAGAGTGGGCTAGAGACATCTGAAGAGAGACTAGGGAAGGAGGCTTTGGGGAGAGAACTGAGAGAGTAGCTGGCAGGATCTCGGTGCTGACTCATCCCCCATGCGGCAGCAGCCATCTTGCTCAGGCAGAGACCATGCCCCCTGAGCTGCATCAGCATCAAAGGACCCAATAGCCTCACCCCCAGGTGGGATTCCACCCCGCCCTGTGCTGTCTAAGCTGCCTGCTGAGTGCAGAGTGGCAGCCACAGAAAGTAGATCCCTCACTAAAGGGGGTGCACAGAGGTCTGGAGACACTTGAGGAGAGACTGGAGACAGCTTTGGGAAGAGAACGGGGGGAGTAGCTGGAGGGATCCCAGTGCTGATTCCTCCCCCATACGGCTGCAGCTAGAGAGGACACAATAACCCCACCCATAGGAGGGACTCCGCCTGGCCCTGAGCTGTCTAAAACACCCTGCTGAGTGCAGAGTGAATACATTAACAGCTGAAGGAGACAGCCACAAACAGTAGATTAATCAAAGTCTCAAACAGACTGCCTAAGGTCAGACAGGGATGACATCTGACATTATCAGAGGCAGATCCAGAAAGTAAAAACAGTGGTCTCCGACCATAGAAGTTCACACCACAAAGTCAGTAAATTAAGACAGATTTTAAGTTGTTAAGTAAATCAAGACAGATCTTAAGTTGTTAAGAAGCAGAAGCAAAAGAGAAGAGTCTCGCAGATAATAGGAAGACAAACATGTCCCACTTGAAGGGAAAGGAGGAATCCCCAGAAAGAGAACTAAATGAAATAGAGGCAAGTAAACTATCTGATACTGAGTTCCAAACAACAGTTCTAAGGAAGCTCAATGAGCTCAGTCAGCTCAGAGAGAATTACCAAATACTACAGGGAAACTATGAGGAACTTACTGCAAACTAGATCAGCATGAAAAAGGACATAGAAACTATCAATAAGAGACAAGAGGAAATGAAGAATACAATTTCTGAATTGAAGAACACAGTAGAAGGAATCAAAAGCAGGCTAGATGAAGCAGAGGAACGAATCAGTGAGCTGGAGGACAAGGTAGAAAAAAGCTCCCAGAAAGAGCAAGAAAATGAAAAAAGACTCAAAAAGAATGAAGAGGCATTGAGGGAAATGCAGGACAACTTGAAACGTAATAATATCCGGATAATAGGCATACCAGAAGGAGAAGAGGGTGAGGAAGGGACAGAGAACCTGTTTGAAAAAGTCATGATGGAAAACTTCCCTAATTTGAGGAGAGAAAAAGTCACACAAGTCCAGGAAGCACAGAGGGTCCCATTCAAGAGGAACCCAATGAGGCCCACTCCAAGACACATCATCATTAAAATGGCAAATATCAAAAACAAACAGAGAATCCTAAAACAAGCAAGGGAGAAAGAAGTAGTAACATACAAGGGAGCACCAATATGGCTAGCAGCTGACTTCTCCACAGAAACACTGCAAGCCAGAAGGGAATGGCAAGAAATATTCCAAGTGATGAAAAGCAAAGGCCTGCAACCAAGACTTCTCTACCCAGGAAGGCTCTCAATGAAAATGGAAGGCAAAATAAGGAGTTTCCCAGACAAAAGAAGGCTAAAAGAATATACTTCCAGCAAACCAGCACTGCAAAATATGCTAAAGGGACTGCTTTAAGATGAAGAAAAAGTTTCTATGAATACCCAGTTCCTTTCAGAGTTGCCAATACTTCATATTACCAATATTTTTAATACTCATTAATCTGATTGTGACATGATGTTGTTTTGTTCCTTTACTATTTGTTGAAACTAAACTTGTTTTAGTATATTTCTTGCCTATTTCTATTAATTTCTTTTTTTAAAAAAGCTTTAAATGACTTTGGTATTCTTTATCCATTTATTAATTATAGGTTTGTACAACTTTTTCCCCTCAAAAAAACAAAAAAAAAAAAAGAAAAATAACCTATTAACCATGTTTTAGATGTTTTGCAAATACTTTTCTATTCTATTCCTTGTCTTTTAACTTTTTTTATATATATATTACTACATAGTTAAATGTTTAATATAGTCATATTGTCAATATTTACTTTATAGCTTCTGGGTTTGAATATTTTACTTCAAGTCATGAAAAATATTAGTTCTATTTTCTTCTAAAACTCTTTAGATTCTACATATTGATTTTTAACTCATCTGAATATTTCTTGTATAGTGTGTGAAATAGGGCTCTACGTTTGTTTTATTTCAATAGTGGTCCATGCACCTTATTTGTTGAGTAACTCTTATTTTACCCATTGATTTGAAATATCAACTTAATCATATATTACATTGTCAGACAGATATATACATTTATCTCTAGAATGCTCATTATATTTCATTGATCTACTTGATTATCTCTGTACAGGTATTATGTTGGTTTAATTGCTGAGATTTTATAATGGTTTTAAATTTTTTTAATATTTTATAATTAACTTTGACATTTAAAAAGATAAATAAAATCAATCTGCATTTAAAAAAAAAACAAAACAGTCTTCCATGAGTTAACAATGATGCACACACAGCCATTTAGGCATATGGGTACGCAAGGAAAGAAGCAAGTCTATTCTGCCTTTCCTATATATAACTGGACCTCATGGTAACCAAACAGTTGATGAAAGAAGTTTATCCTCAAAGAATTATCCCAGATAATAAATATAAAAAGAACAAAATTGGAGTATTATAATCCCTAATGAGTTACTTGAGCTGGGCACTAGTTATCAATGCTGCTAACCTCACAAAGAGAGACAGCCAGACATTAAGTGCCTCTCTTAATAAAAGTTTAAAAACCGCCTGTGAAATATTCTTAGGTATGTATTCTTTCGTATGATCAAGCCAACAGCTCTAACTATCTCTTTAAAGGAAATATGATGGGAATCACATGGAGAAACATTACATGACACCTCAGGGATATCACCAGCAAAATCCAGAGTGTGAAAACCCTACGGGAATTAAAGCAAACAAACAAAACCCAAGTTTTTTAAATAAATTGGATGGGAAAAGAGAGGGAACATCAATAGATTAAAAGAGCTTTGAAGGACATTTTAACCAAGCAATGCATGGGCCTTAATTTGATCTTGATCACAACTAGCTGTAAACTGTATTAAAAGAGAAATAAATGGGGATAGGCTTGGAAATTTGAATACTGAATATTTGAGCATATTAAGGAATTATATTTATATATGTATATACTGAAATATTATTATATATATTTTTTCAAGTATATTTTATATATATCATAATGCAATTATATACTTATAGAATTATATATAATGTATTCTTATACATAGAAATGCTTACAATCTAAATGACATGATATTCAAGATCCATGTCAGAATAAAAGAGGGGGTAATGTGGGAATATAAACAAGACAAGATGGGCTGTGAGAAGGCATTACTGATATTAGGTGTGTTAGGTATACACTGACTCACTATAGATAGATATACAGATATATAAACAGATAAATTGTCCCTCTTTTTATATATATATTTGAAAATTTCTCATAATTAAATATTAAATTTTTTTAAAAACCCTATTTCAAAATTTCTCATAATTAAATATTAAAATTATTTTAAAAACCCTCACCAAAACAAAGCAAACCTACTTCCAATTATGTTTACAATGAATAGACATTTATTTAATATGAGTTAATTATATTACACTTTAAAATACTGATAATTCATTTTGAAAGTTATATGACATAAACCATTACAAAGTTAAGAAAAAGTCTCCCAATTTTGATAATAATGAATATGAATTCTTAGAATATAAAAATATCTATAAAATTTTAACTTGAATCAAAAACTTAACTGGCTTCATATAACACTAGCACAATAATCAAATCTTATTTCCCAGATTTATAAAACATTCTTCCCCTTTGAGCAGATATGCTTAAAAGCAAAACAGTGTCAAACTAGAGAATCACTTTTCTTAATCTTATGGGAGTACTTCAAAAATAAGCTTATAAAAATATGTCTTTGGCCCTGGCTAGTTGTGGCTCAGTGGATTGAGCCTGCAAAGTGAAAGGTCACTGACTCTATTCCCCGCTGTGGCACATTCCTGGGTTGTGGGCCAGGCTCTGGTTGGGGATGCAACAGGCAACCCAATCAATATTTCTCTCCATTTCTTTCTCCCTCCCTCCTCCTTTCTCAGAAAATAAATAAATAAAAATTTTTTATAAAAGAAGGAAAAAATATGACTTTATAAGAAAAGGATACTGAATATGCTCTCTAGAAAAGTAAATGTCTTGGGAATAACAGAGATACACATTTAAAGTTAATTTCTTTAAAACTAAAATGCTATGCTCAAAATATAAAGACTGTAACAATGCATTTCCCACCTTAACACATCTGTTTCCTTTGCCTACATTAAAAAAAAAAACCAAATATTTTTCTTTCGATTACTGATACATAACCTGATGGGTATGTATAATACTGTGTTGTGATGACAACCAGTTAGAGCCTGAGCTGCACCTCCTCTACCCCTAAAACTGAGTAGCACTGAAAGCATATAAACCCATTAAAGAATAAATTTAGAGACACTGCCATATTGAGCAGAACAATAGGGACCTGCAAATGTGCCAAGATTTTCAAGATTTTCTTAAAATTTCAATAGGAAAAGCACTAAAAATTTTTGCTAAATTCACTCCATTTTATTTGTAAATGTCAAGATATTACTTCTCTAGGTCAAAGAACACATATCAAGTCAAGAAAAAAATTTAATCCTCTGCCTAATCCCGTAATTCTACGCCTCAATGAACGATGGTGATAATGAAGAAACATCTATGATTCAATGAGCAGTATTCTGAAGGAGGGATGGCCAATAATATAAAGGAACCTTCTGACTGCCTAAAAATACACCAGGATGTTCCCACATGACCCAAATCTACTTTTAATCTTCAAGTCCTATTCATCTTTCCCCCAAAGTTGGTTAACTAATTATCACCAAAAAAAGGATATCAAAACAGCTATAAATAAAACGTGATTATAAGATAGAGAGCTATCTTCCCTTGTAGCCTATGTATGGAATGAGTTGTACTACTTGACAGGAAAGCACACATCATATACATGATATATATGAATGGAACAGATTCTTTAAAAAAAAAGTTCATTGATTTTAGAGAGAGGAAGGGAGAGAGAAACATTGATTGGTTGCCTCCCATACGCACCCTGACAGGGAGGGGATCAAACCTGCAACCAAGATGTGTGCCCTCACTGGGGATGGAACCACCCACTTTTCGATGTACAGGATGACGCTCCAGTCAACTGAGCCACACAAGCCAGGGAGGAACAGATTATTTTTGTTAACTGACACAAATCATATTGGTTTCAGGTGTGCGACTATTATTTGATATATGTATATACTGTGAAATAACTACCACAGTAATTCAAGTAGTCAAGTTACTATCCATCACCATAAAGTTACAAATTTGTTTTTCTTATGAGAACTTTTAAGATCTAATCTCTTAGCACATTTCAAATACACAATACAGTGTTATTAACTATAGTCATCATGCTGTACCTTACATTCCCAGGACTTGAATCCATCATATAACTGAAAGTTTGTACCTTTAGACCACCTTCACCCACTTTGCCCACAGCCACACTTCACATCTCTGACAACTACCAATCTACGGAAGAGATTCTTCCGATGAAGGGAAAAAAGTAACCCAAGTACCCTAAAAGGGTCCACAAATGTCGTACCAGGACCTAGCTTTTAATAAGATTATCACACCTGCCTTATTCTATTGCCCACCCTGTAGCTAAAGGTAGAACTGTCAAAAAAAAAAAAAAAAAAGAAAGAAAAAGAAAAAAAGGTCACTCAGACTCTTGAGTTTATTCTGGTGTTCCGATCAAACAATCTACTGTAATTTCTTAATTCCCCATTACTGTATTTTTCTGATTCTGAAACAAATATTTATTCATGATATTCTAAGAATTTCAGAACTTACCACACATTATCCCCAAGGCTGTGCTAAATACCGCCATATATCCAAAGTAAAATGATGTTTGAAATAAGCCATACATCCTGAAATAAAACAAAATAACTACATATAGTATATTGATTTTTACTTTCAACATAAGGCCTTAAATTCTAGCATTTAAATAACAAGTGTAGTTTCCTAAATACAAAACAAGAAAATGTGTGGACTTACTTTGTTTTGAAAAAATAGTAGTAAAAGGAATACATGTAAACATAGATTGCAGTTGATGCAGCAGAGAGAAAACTTGTCCATTGCCTGGGGGAAGAAATATAGTTCTTTTGAATGAATGGCACTGAAATGAGGGTTTTAAAAAGCAAAGAATTTTATTTTTAAAAATCCTTTAAATTTATATATTTAAAAACAAATGCATGTACTTTGCATTTAAATATATCAACAAGGAGGGAGCCTAAGAACTGTAAGAAGAGATCCTGAATTCTGTCAGATTCCCTGTTATAAGTGACTTTAAATAACCATTTCCTTTTTCAGACCTGTCTCCTTATATTTAACATAGAGCAATGCTTCCTCATAAAGCTCTTCCCACATCAAGCACTTTGTAAAAATACTTCTAAATAGTGACCTGCATTCATACAAAAAAACTTGACACTATTTTTCATTATTTTTATAACAGAAAATCATCTTTAGCGTCATTTTTATAACTGAAAAAATTCCCTATTCTATCTTAAGTGGCAGAACTTTTTTATATATCTCTTCCTTCACTCTATATACTCCAAAAGGAAACTTATTTTAAAATATTATGGTCCTCAGAGGTTCTTCTCAGAAATATAAGTACTCACCACCTATAATCCTCTGCATTTAGTAGAAAGTATGTGCACACAATGGTCACACAGACGGTCACAATGCACAGGATGACCAGCACCAGCATCATGAAGCCATAGACATAATAGATCTTATATGCCCAGAAAGATGTGAAGATGAAATACCTAAATAAAATGCAAAAAAGACAAAGTTTTCTAGTCTCTACCTTGAAGCTTACCCTACTTTTGCTAAATTTCACATCTTAGTTCTCACTTAAATTTCAGTATTTTTCTTCCACATAACTTCCAACAATTTCCCTTATCTTTTTCCATCTATTAAATATTCTAAAATGCTCTAAAAAATATTCTTGGGTAAACTTTCAAGAACAATTTCTTTCATGGGGTATTTATGTCTAAGGACACTGAATAAATTAGAAGCTTAAAGAAATAAAATGCGGAAACAACAAATTAAGATAGCTAAAAATTTCATATTTGTAAAACAAAGTCATTGTCCTTTTTTCTTCATTTTCTTCTAGATACAACACTACTCAAGCAATGTATTTTGTATTTTATAAAATACCCTATTAAATTAAAACTAGGTTAGATAGAGTAATAATGTATATACAATTAGGGGTGACAAAACTAGGAAAAGCCTACAGAAGCTTCATGCTATCTCCAGAGGGCAGTAGTAAGAGAAAAGGCACTAAGATTTCACATGAGGACCTGGAGTGAGCAGAGAATGCTGTCACACCCAGCAGCTCCCCTCTGCCTCTGTAACGACCTCCATCTTTACCCTGAGCAGTCCCCACTTTGCCACCTAAGCCTACAGCCCTCAACACTACAGTATAATTCTGTGTTTTGTATTTACATTAAAGGTATCACAATAAAAATTTTTAAAAAAATTTACACTAAGAAAAAGACCCTTCATTCTAATTCTATTACCCAAATCATCATTCAAATATAAAGGGTCTTCTAGCTTCTTTTCCTTGTTCTCTAGTTTGTTAGTCGATCTGTTCATCAATCATTCTTTCAGGACACTACAGAGTCCCTGCCACAGATGCGGGGAGCAGTGAGAATACAACTGTGAAGGTGACACGGTCTCCCACCCTCAAGAAGGTTACTGTTTCGTGGGGAACAGCAGTAAAGCCGCAATCATGATGTACCGTGACATGTGCTCTACAAATGCACCTAAGAGGGCGACTTACGGGTTTGGCTGGGTCAGGTTTGGTGGGGCGGAGGATGAGAAGAATCAGATAAGGCATGTGGGGGACACAGTGTGAGGGACGGGGGATAGAAGGAGCTAGAAGCGATGTTCCAGGCATAGAGACAGCAAAGGCAAAGGTTCACAAATAAGGGAATTTATTGTATTTTGAAAAACTCAAAGGTCAGTATGGTCAGAACTTTAAATGAAGGGGTGAGAGCCAAGAAATGAGTTTGGACATGTGAACAGGGCCATGTTACGGAGTTTGGACCTACCTCAATGAAAACGAGAAGTCTTTAGCAAAGAAGTGACATGATCGGACTGATACCTTAAAAAGATCACTGGCTACCAAAAGGAGAATGGGTGTGAAGGAGGCCAAGACAGGAGAAATTAAAGATACAGCAGAAAGGCTGTCTAATGGAACAGAGGACATGAGGAGGCAGGAAGAGATGTGAATCAGAGGGAACAGAAGATGGGAGTAGAACGAAAAAAACAGTTGGGGGCAAGTCAGGGTGAGGACACAGAGCAATATCAGACTAAAAGGACAAAAGAAGTTCCTGAACTGGCTTTATTAAACCAGGAGCTAAAGTGACACACACTCCAATCCAATCCCTCTCCAAGGTACTAACTACCCACAGCTGGTAGGTGACCACCAGCAGTTTGCCCAAATCTATGTCGATTGTACTTGTTAGTGTAATTAGACAATTAAATTCCATAGAAAACAAGAAACATAAGCGCAAAAAGGATGTGGGATTTCTATAAAAATTTTTTTGCAAGCTTTGGAAAATTTCAATAAAGTGAAATGCTAAAAAAAAAGTTATAAAATTAGGTGTGGGTGAGATGGCTATACAAGACTGAGGGACAAATGTTCAAATCTAGAATGACTAGAGACAGGTCTTTATGTTCCTACTCCACTTTAAAAGACTAGAAAACACAAAAGGTGTATTATGAATGTCAAGGGAAAAAGGAAGGAAACACCAACTAGAGACAAATCAAAGACCTTGGCTTTAAATTTTTTAAAAAAAATCAGTGAAGAATGTACCTTTAGTTGTTTAAAGTTAAAATAAAATGTTATATATGTATCTTTTTTAATAATTGCCTTACACGAGCCAACTTTTTCAATTAACCAACTATCATCCAATCATGTCTGTTAAGGAGGCATCCACTGTACAGGAGGGAATCAGCAGTGGGGCACCTGGAAGGAAACGTGTAGAGGAATTTTGAGCAGTTACAATGACTGGCAGTTCGTGGGCAGGGGCCAGAGATGTATGACTGTAGTTCTTGAGAAAGTCCCGTACAAAGAACTGCCTTGCCTAAGATGTCAGAGAATTCCCATCAAGAAACACTGGAACACAGGCTGAGAAAAGAAAGGCTTACATTTTGCAGTGGTAACCAAGGATGCAGTTGTGAAGCATGGTACCTGGGCACAAGGTGGCATACCTCCCACCCCCAAACACATACACATCCCCCAGTACTCCTGCACATCTCTGTGGAAGGAAACTAGGAATGACTACGCAACCAAAAACACATCAGGATAGTCTGACTGGTAGGTAATGGTTTACCTAGTTCTCTGGACTCTCAGAAAATTTTAAAACTACAATAAAAACCAGTAATTCCTTATATCATGCATGTGATCAAGGGGTGGTCTAACATCCATACTTTGATTTCTAAGATTTTCTGTAAAATGAGAGTTCTAGAACATAATGCAAAGAAGTATAAAATTCACCTGACTATTTGAGAACAGAGCAGAAAACTACTTTTAGAAGGACATATACTTCTAAAGGGAAGGACATGGCTTCCCTTTCTGGAAGCCATGGAATTAGTAGGCTAACTCTGTTAGATGCTTTCCTATCCAACGCTAACTCCTAAATTCTCTAATTACAATTAGATCCCTCAAAGCATAAATACATTGCCAAAACTTACATTTCAATGAAGATTGAGCCAAAAGGTAAAATTCCTCCCAGGCAAACAATAACTGCAGGCTCCATAAACCTGGAAAATATTAAAATTAACAGTAAAGTTCTAGCACGATTTTATATCATAAAAATCCTAAGTAGAGAGCAGATGCTTGGTACTTAAAAACAGTCTAAAGGATAGACACAAATCAGTAAAAGAAAAATTAAAATCCAAGGAGGCACAACACAGAGGTGGGACCTCAAATTAGTCCTGGAATATAGTCAAAATTCTTTCCAGCATTAAAGGCTGATATAAGAATTTGGGGAACACAAACTCTTGCCAGTGGCAGAACTCGAGAGAGACTCTAAGTGCCTGCTCCTTTCTACATCTCTCAGTAACTTCTAAGAACTTTACAGGCATTTACTTATAGAAAGCCACAGAGAAAGAAAATAAAAGCCTCGAGACCCCTATCTGAATGTTTCCCAAACTGCAGCCTTGCCATTTCTTCGCTTACTCTCTCACTGGTTCAGCAATTCCTTTTGCTATGAATAATATAATGAAGACATTGTGAGTTCTGAGTTAAAATGGAGCCAAAGAATGAAAAAAATACATTTCAAACCTCATTCATTCACTCAGCAAACATGTACTAATTGCAACTGGTAATTCTCTACCTGGAATGCCTTATCTTGCCTCATACTTTGCAAGTGCCAGCTCAAGTGTCTCCCTATAAAGCCTTCTCTAAGTCTCCCAGGGCACAGTGGGTCCCTCCCCCATTCTTCCACCACCCTTTGAACATTACTCCATCACGACACCTACCACACTACACTGTAACTGTCTAATTACATACATATCACACTCTCCTGGGTCATAAACCCTGGCAGGCAGAAGCTATTCATCTAGGTACGTCCAGGACCCAGCACAGTGTCTGACACATAACAGGTGTGCGGAACTACTATCTGGAATGAACAAACTAAAGATCTGAGAGAAAAATCAAAGAATTTAAGAGCTGGAAAAAAAACCTTAAAAATCATTTTAGTCTTCTTTCCTCATTTTATAGAAAGTCAAGACCTACAGAGGGTAAAAATGATCCGCCCAACATGACACAGTGACAGCCAGATGCAGTATTCTGATGCCGGTTCCCATGCGTCTGTATACAGCAAATGAAGATACACACGTCTTCCTACACTTCAGTGTGACACATGGTTGGCAAGGTCATGTGTTGTTCCTTCCTCTCCTTCACTAGCCCTGGTGACCTAGAGGAGCTTTTGTTATTTCTGACTATGCTTTTCCTTTCAACTTATTCTCCTCAGTAATAGGTGATCAGGATATCAATAGGCCTTGACAATCAAATTTGGAAAATACAGTTGAATTTAAACAAGACTAGGAAATTCTCACAAGACCAACCTAAGAAAAGAATATGGACAATTTCTAAGAGCAGAACAACAGATCACTCTCCTTTCAACTATATGGGGTATTTTATTCAGCCTCAATTTCTTTAAGTGTCTGCATAACTCCAAGTCTACAAAAGACTGTATAAGTATCTGAACATAAGTTACATTTATAATGTGGGTAAATATCTAGGAATGGAGACTTCAATAAATATCTCTTATTATGAACATGTAGAATCTACTGTACAGCTATTCTTATGAGATGTGGAATGTAAGAAATGTACAGTAAGATTGTTCTATTTTTGTCTGCAAGTAAGGATTAGGAAAACAAAGGATGAAGACTAGAATAAATCAATTTAATAAATACTAAATTTAATATATTAAATATAATATTCAACTTACTAATTTTAAGAAGCAAAATACATATACATTGAGTTCACATTCTGATGAAATTTGAATTACAGGAATTAGAAATATAAACCTATAAATGACATCTCATTTTATTTCTAAAATTTGAAAAAATACAAATCACCTCAAATTAAAAATCTATCAAGAATCAGCCCTGGGTGGTGTGGCTCAGTGGACTGAGCCCCAGCCAGTGGAACGAAAGGTCACTGGTTCGATTCCTGGTCAGGGTACATGCCTGGGTTGTGGGCCAGGCTCCCAGCTGGGGACATGTGAGAGCCAGCTAATTAATGTTTCTCTCCCTCTCTTTCTCCCTCCCTTCCCCTCTTTCTGAAAATAAATAAATGGTCAAGTAAACTGTAAACTATGTTTACATGGTTGCAATAGAAGAGTCTCTTCATCTGTTAAACAAATACTTGCCATCCTTTGTCAGGATTAATCTTAGTTACAGGAGGTTCTGAAGAACATATTTGGTGCATACAATGTGGCAATGTATTTATTCTATTCTATCCCAGAAGTGAAGATAAAGATGCCAAGTTAGTAAATGACAATTAGTCTCAACCCTACTTAATCTCTCAAATGGTAGGATATATATGGCTATAAATGTGTATCAGTATTGTTTAGACTAATAAAATACCTGGAAAGGAAAATCAAATTATAAATTTGAACTGGAGAATGTTTTCTATACAGGTTCAGACAGTAAATACTTGAGATTTTGCAACTGATATCTCAGATATAACTACTTAATTCTAATACTGCATTGTAGAGGCAATCATGAAAAATACGTGAACAAACAGGCACGGTCCAACAAAACATTTTTTTTAACAATAAAAACAGAGCAGGTCAAATTTGGCCTATAGGCTGCAGTTATAAAATGGATGCAGCTTTAGTTCTTACCCACCTCTACACTAAAGTATACTTATCAAAACATCTGACTTATCTGCAAATGGCACCAATATTCAGAAAATGAAGTAAGGATAAAATTTATTACTACTTCCAACAATACAGGTTGAAAAAACCAGAAGGATAAATTCTTAAGTTTAACTTGAGATAGTCATTCTTATAAATACATGACAATTCTAAAGTTCCATATATGTAACAGCCTTAAGAAATTCTACATTGTGAGAAACAATCAGGTAAGATTAGCATTCTCTTTACCATTTTTTCTCCGGTATGGGACGAGGCACAGCATTGACACGACAAGGAAAGTTGGGCTGACCTGACAGATTTCGGCCAAGTATTGTACCAACAAGATTTAGAGGAAGAATAACAAAAAAACAGATGCAACAAACGGCCACCTGTAAATTAAATTAAAATGTGTGATTACTCAGAACGATAACATTAATAAAAATTAAAAAAGACACTTAAAAACTTAAACACAATTTGATCACAAAAGAAAATGTTTAGGTTCAATATGGGTTAAAATTGTGCAAGATATACATTCATAAAAATAGGAAAAGAATGTGTTTTAAAATATTAGCATTGAATTAAATATAAGTTGAAGTGTTTCTCCTTACTTCCCCATTTTCCCTATTCTTCCATACCATCTCTGCTATAGTCCTTTTCTCTCTTTTACTTTTCAGGTGTCATTCTTGTAACATATCCTTCATCTTTCCTCATTATAATCAACTTATTTACTTGGCTACACTTTACTGAGCTTCTAATATGCACACGGAGCTTTATATATGTTATTTCACTATTTTACAAATGAAGAAAATGAGACTTAGGCTAAGTAATATCCATGATCACACAGCTGGCAGACAGCCAGACTAAAATTCCAATTCAGATCTGCCTGTCTCAAAAATCATGCTCATTTCTATTCCATACTGCCTTAGATTCTTAACGACAGAAGTGTAGCTCTATTTCTTATGTGCGTCATTACTAAAACAATATGAGTATTTTTCTGCTATTAGTAATTCCAAGTCTAAAGTTATAGGGAAGGCCATCTCAAGATTCTAGAACCAAAGTAGTCTGTAGAAAAATACTTATTTTTGTGGGGTTTTTTTTCTTTATATAAGTCTGGGTATAAGAGGACACAAACTCAAAGTCTTTGCTAGCTGGCACCTGATTAAGGTCACTTCACTCTGAACTTCTGAAAAATGAAGTAGGACTCAATCACCTCTAAGATCTCTTTCAATTATACATTTTGGGATTCTAATAAATAGAAAGTAAAAGTGAGAAAAAAATTGAATGAAAACTGAAGAGAAATGAAGAACAGTCAATAAAGGAGCCTATAATGTCTCATCAAGACATTATTAACTTAAAAAACATTAGTTTTTTCCCCCCTTTTCTTATCTGACTTTTTAAATATAGGATAAGAAAATGTGAGCATTTATTAGAAACTGTCAGTGATTAAATTATGAAACCAATTTTCTACTTCTTTATGCTCAAGTTCTGGTTGAGTTTACTTGAAGAATACTCTGAAATTGCAAGGGAAGCTGTTTTAAAAAAAAGTCACAGGGAACTAAATCATCCGTGAAGCCAGAATTTTTCTCAATACTGATATTCAACCAAATAAATTGGTTACTGGAGAAGATAGGACTATTACACCCCTTGAGATTAGATCTGTATTCATCACAACTTTACTGCTTTCATAAATTTAAAATATTAAAATATTCAATTTACAAAATTTATTTATACTAATAGAATCATGCTTCTGTTTTCTATGTTTTGCTCCCATATTAAGATTTTATTTTAAAATTAAATTTAGCTGCTAAAAGTTAAAAAACCATTAGTCTAATATACTGGTGAAAACCCTGGAACTCAAACCAATACAGGGTCCTTCCCTAGCCTGGTAGTCCCCATTCATGGACCAATGGAGAGTGAAAACAGACAGTGGGGAGAGGAAAGATTTACTTCAGGTCGAAGGCCTCCCATATCTACAATAAGAACCAGTTAAAAACAAGTACTGTCTATTAGTACTTAATACCCTACAGATGTACCACTGGTCAATTCATTTCAACCTCAGTCACCAACCGACAGTATGGTTGCTACTTATTCTAGCTTTACTTCCAGACTGGCTTTTTGGGAGATCTGTAGTGTGAATAGGATGGAAATGGGAAAAGCAGCCTTAAATGGGCTATTTTAGAATGCTAAAGGATATAAATTTTATTTAGGGTTCTAGACAGTAATTGCTTATACGGTAAGGTGATTCTCAGGAAATATATAGTCTTGTCAGCCATTATGCTTAGACATTTCTTCAACACCTGCTCAGAATAAACAATGTTATCATCCTTTTCTAGTTCATATATTTTTATGACTTTATATAAAAATGATTTAGCTTCAATTTAATTGACAATAGTATCTAATAATCATGGCACTGCCAGCTCAAACACAAATACCTGTAAGAAGCCTACTTTATCAGATAGTTTCAACACACTAATAAATAACTCTCATTCTGTTTCTTGGCCCACTTCAGTACTGTAATAGAAGAAACAGTGGATTTGAAGTTAAAAACTTATTTTTTCATTTTCTTTGAAAAAATACCCAGTAGTGGAATTGCTAGGTCATATGGTAGTCCTATTTTCATTTCTTGAGGAACCTCCATACTGTTTTCCACAGTGGGTGAAACTACTAGCATTATCCTGATATCAAACTCAGCAAAAAAGATATTAGAAGAAAACTATAAGCCACTGTTTCTCATAAATACAGATGCAAAAAACAACAAATTTTAACAAATAAAATCCAATAATATATAAAATGATAACATATAATAACAAATTGAGGATTATCAAAGGAATGCCAAGATTGGGTTAAAATTCAAAAATCAATCAATGCATTTTACCACATTACCAGACCCCTGACTCCCAATCCTAGATCACCTCAAAACATGCCAAAAAGCCATTCACAATTTTAAAAATCTCAGCAAACTAGGATTAAAAAGGAACTTTCACGAACAGCATCTAAAAAACTGAACTACATCCAACCTTTTACTTGAGGACACAAGACTGAATACTGTTCCCCTTAAGATCGGGGCTAAGTCAAGGATGCAAGCTCTCACTGCTTCTGTTCAACACTGTATGGAGGGAGGTTCTAGCCAGTGCAATAAAGCAAGAAAAAGAAGCAAAAGGCATACACAGGTTAAAAAGGCAGAAGAAGTAAAAGTGTTTTTATTCACAAACATAATTCATATAAAATATCATGAATCTACAAAAAAATTAGAATGAGTTTAGCAAAGTTGTAGAATGCAAAGCCAATATATAAAAATCAATTGTTTTTTATACATTAGCAACAAACAATCAGAATTTGAAATTTAAAAAAATACCATTTACAAAAAGCATAAAAATATGAAATTCTTTGAGTCAAAAAAAGACTTTCAGTATTATTAAGATGTCAATTCTTCCCAAATTAGCCAACAGATTCAATACAATCCCAATCAAAATCCCAGCAGGCTTTTTGTGAAAATTAACAAGTCGATTCTAAACTCAATATGGAAATGCAAAGAACCTAAAAAAAAATTAAAACAACTCTGCAAAATAAGAACTGAGTTCAAGACTTACAACTGTAAAGCTACAGTAATCAGGACAGTGGGATACTGGCATAAAAACAGAACAAATCAATCAATGAAACAGAACAGAATCCAGAAATAGATTCATACATATGGTCAACTGATTTTCAACAAAAGTGCTAAGGCAATTCAGTGGAGAAAAGGTAATCTTTTTAACAAATGGTGCTGGAACAACTGAATAGCCATAAACAAAATAAAACCCTTGACCCTTAATTCACACTATATACAAAATTAACCAAAAATGGATCAGAGACCTACAACCATCAAATTTCTAAGAGAAAACACACAAAGAAAGCTTACTGATCTTTGGTTTAGCAAAAGATTTCTTAAATAGGACAGAAAAGTACAAACTATAAAAGAATCAATAAATCAGACCTCAAAATTAACCATTTGTTCTTCAAAGGACACTCAAGAGAATAAAAGGACAAGCCACAAAATGGGAGAATATACTTGCAAAATATGTATAAGACAAAGGACTTACATCTACAATATATAAAAAACTCATTACTCAACAAGACAACCTATTAAAATATTGGCAAAAGTTTGAACATTCAATAAATATATGCATGGCAAATAAGAACACAAAAATATCTTCAACATGACTGGTCATAAGAGAAATGCAAATTAAAACCACAATGAGACACCACTACATATCTACTGGAGTGACTCATATTAAAAAGACTGACCATAGCAAGTGCTAGAGGTAATGTGGAGCAACTGGAACTCTTATACAGTGCTAGTGGAAATGTAAAATAACAAAACCCCTTTAGAAAAATATGGCAGTTTCTTGAAAAGTTAAACTATCATATGATTCAGTTATTCCACTGTAGTTATTTATCCAAGAGAACTCAAATATATGTTCACAACAAAGACCTGTACATGAATACTCATAGCAGGCTGATGTAATAGCCAAAAACTGGAAACACCCCAAAGATGCATTACTGTGTTATAGCCATAAACAGAATACTAATGAGCAATACAAAGGAACAAACTATTAATGCATGCAACATCCTCAATAAATCTTAAAATAACTTTGAGTGAAAAAAGACAAAAAAGAATATAATGTGTGATTCTACTTATATGAAATTCTAGGTAATGCAAACTATCTATAAAGACAGAGAGCAGGTTGGTGGTTACCGGAGAATGGAGGAGGGAAGGCCAGAGGAGGAAAACAGGGATGATTTCATTGCAAAATACAATGAAACTTCTGGATTTGATAAATATCTCTTTTTTTGATTGCGATGATGGTTTCCCAAATATATACATATGTAAAAACTCATCAAATTGTATACTTTAAATAATTTACCGCATGTTAATTATACTGCAAACCTCAATACATACAAGCAAAACATACAGGAAAAAAAAGTCATAAAACATTCTTCTAAGTCTGCCATCACTCTCAGAATAAAGCTAGAATTCCTTTTGGCTGAAGGGAAAGCAAGAAAAAAGATTTTTTTAAAAAAGTCCATCACCACCACCACTAGCTCAACAACAAAGAAAATGCTATTTTTTTTTTTAGTCAATTACTACCGAGTCCTGTTTTTTTCTCTGTAAAACAAGGATGATGCATTTATCACTGGCTCTGCCTATTTCTTTGGGTTTTGCAAATTGCAAAGTGCTATGCAAATGTATCTGTCCTTATAATTCATCTTGTTAGATCTGGCACACCACTTCAGTCAGCTAAGATTGTTTTAAGTGCTGTCTTCATCATTCCATATTACAAGTTTCCTTCCCGGTCCCCTGTTCTTTCAATTTGATCATCAGTTCATTACGCCTTTAGGCATTAACAATTATTTCAATAGGTCAAAGTCAAGAATATCTGTTCCATCCTACTAAAAAAATAGTTATGTGACATATGGGTAACATCATCCCAATATTTTAATTCTGTAATTATTTAGTTACATGTCCCTGTTGTCCAAGAAGATATAATACTGTATCTATACTCCTTTTTCCTTCCAGCCTACCAAAATCTATCAAAAAGGGGGAATTAAGTAGTTCTGTCATTTTTTTTTTTTTCTTGCCAAATCTGTATTGGCCCCTAATGTTCATTAATTCCTTTAATTAAAAAAGTACATATTAGCCCTGGCTGGTGTGGCTCAGTGGATTGAGTGCCAGACTGCGAGTCAAAGAGTTGTTGGTTCAAATCTCAGTTGGGGCACATGCCTGGGTTGTGGGCTGGGTCCCTAGTGGGGGGTGCACAAGAGGCAACCAGACACTGATGTTTCTCTCCCTCTCTCCCACTCCCTTCCCTTCTCTCCAGAAATAAATAAATAAAATCTTTTTTTTTAAAAGTACATTTTAGTAACACATTGTAAAGTCTTGTACCTCACCAACATCCAATTCACATTTTATAAGGTCGACTCCACTTCCTTCCTTTCCTTCAGGAAAAGCAAATTTGCCTATTTCAAGTTTCACAACACTTCTGCTTTCTTACAGTTATTCAGCATTACTTACCAGCATAATTTCTCAGTACTTCTAAAAGATAATTTATATGAGCAACAAAACTTTCAGCTAGGCTGGCTGGATTATTCTTGTTCAATCAATCCCCTTACCTACCTTAGGCCTCACTTTCCCCTTACCAGGGATTATTTTCCTCTTATCTCTTCTTGTTCTTGTTTGAAGTTTATTTTATTTGATGAAAAATAAAGAGTAAGAATGTGATGGAGCCATTCTTCTTTCATTCTTTTTACTTTTACATCATTGATGTAATGAGCCTTTTAGTTTGCTATGAAAATATCTCCACAAAATCCTTGTGCTTGCCTTAGCATTTGTCAACAGTTCAGGTTAGGTAGTGGAGTTTTTCTAACACTATTTTTATAGATTTTTATTATTTTTTTACACTTGAGTAGAGCATACTCTTCTCACCACCTTTCAGATCCCCAAACAGTGTCTATACATTAATCTTGGTCTTGGTTTTTCCTCATTCTGGTAACTCTACATCATTAATTTCATTTTTGAGACCATTCAATTCTCAAGCCATCTTCCGTTATATCCCAAAACTTGAGACATAGGAGAGTATTTCCTTAAATATTTGTGAAATCTGATTTCCTAAAACCAAGGGCATATTTCTGATGATGTTCAAGATTCCCCTCCCAAGCTAAAACAAACCTTACAACAACAAATAACTTGTATAACATGGCTCGCCCATGACCATGACCCGTTACTTCTCCATCAACTATTCTATCCACTGAGACACAACCATAATTGAAGGATCTACCAGTGCATGCTGAACTAAATGACATTAGAGTAGAAAGGTCATTTACTCTTATGTTGCCTTGTTTCTGTAACTTTTGAAATCCTACAACTTGGTTCCTTGTCCCTTGAAAGCCTACAATAACATCAAATTTAGGATCTGAGATTTCCAGCCCACAAAAGACTTCACGCATAAAACACTTTTTTCAAAACATCTTAGCAAGCCCATCTTCATTCCCAAAAAACTCTCACAGGACCAAACACTCTGGGTACAGTAATACCTAAATCATTCTTAAACGAATTCCCAAAAGAAAAAGGTTTTACCTTCCCTGAATCAACCTAATTTCAAGCACACTCTCTCCCATTCTCTGAAGTACCTCTGCCAGAACACTCCAACTACCAGAACCACAGATATGTTCATTTTTGGATAGCCGTTGGCCTAAAGTTTCATGCAAATGCTTTCTTACATCTTTTTGTAATACCATCTTGACTCTAGGCACCATGCCTTAAACCTGGGACGCTAGATACCATCTCAGATTATCACCACCACATTCTATTTGTTTCATTTATCCTTATTAAGCAGCTAAAATCGACTATTGTTCAACAGGTTTAATTTAACATGAATTTAATGGCTTTCATGTGTAATTAGGTTACACATAAGCAGAAAAGTGGGGGAATCCAAAGACAAACTCCACCCACTTTCGGTCTTATCTCAGTTTATTCCTAGTGGTAACAGCAGTACTCTGACAGAACTCCAGATCCTAAGTAGGCAAAATCCCTACTGTTCTGGTGCCTCTGTAGGCAAGGCATAAGGCTGAAGTCACTTTTACTAAGGTTAGATTATACCCTCAATTGTGGAATTATAAGAAAACAGGACTCTAGAACCAAGATCACCCAGAAAAAGGGCTCAATATCCAAGAGATCAAAGGAATGGGGAACAGAAAGAGCTAAGGCCTGGAGAAGAGCACATGAAAGAATGTGAAGACACTGACTTTCAAACTAGGGTATTCAGTGAAATAGAGACACTGGCTTCTCAGACACATGTGGTTTGAGAGCCTTTCAGGGGACAGATTCATACCCATGCTGGGAACTAGCAGTACAATAAGGTAAATACTAGAGATTAAGTTTAAAGCAGGACAGATAAACTGGATTGGGATAAAGCCTGGACATTGAAATATTCTTAATTCCCAAGTGACTCTAATGTGTACAAAGGATTGAGAACTATGCTGTTTATGAAAATATATAACCATTTCCTTCACAATGCCAACAAGTAAAACAATTAAAAACACAAATTTAAGTGGTTTAAAACATTTAATGAACAGCTAGGTCAAACATTCATCTCAAGTCCTTAAATTTCATGTTCTAGACAAGTTTTGATACTCTTAAAAAGAGAAAAAAGTGTTATATACCACACACCTGATTAAAACTTGAGGCCAATGGAGTATCCTTAGCTCAGTATTCCTTCATTCCAAATTAGAATGCAAATTAAGAACATGATATCGCAGGAGCCTACTAAGGTTCAACAGCCAGTTTTTCATACACCAAAGATCAATTTTATAAACCTCTAGCTCAGCACAGTTTGACATTATATTTTTGATAATTAGTAATTATTAAAATATCTAAAGGAAAGTTACATTGAATATTAACATGTCAAACCTCATTTACAAAGTGGTAAAACTTATAATTTTAGTGAAACAAAGAAATTTTGAAATATAATTTTCACTACATTAAAATCAAAACTTTATGGGGAATGATGCTTTTATCTCTATAGTAGTGAAAAAAATTCCATATAGGTTTTTTGTAACATGTAAAAGCATATTTGTTCACATATACATGCATATTTATCTAGAAGCTTTTCAAGGAAATGCTTATGTCTGATTTATAGCTCCCAAAAAATAAAGTTATTAAGAATTTTTTTAAAACTTTATAAGGAAAATTGTAACTGAATCTGAATTTTAATTTTTTAAATACCTTATTTATATATTTTTAGAGAGAGGCAAAGAGAAGGAGAAAGAGAGGAAGAGAAACATCGATGTGCAAGAGATGTATTGATCAGTTGCTTCTCACACACCCCCAACTGGGGACTTGCCCTGCAACCCAGGGATGTGCCTTGACTGGTAATCTAACCAGTGACCCTTTAGTTCACAGGTCAGCACTCAATCCACTAAGCCACACCAGCCAGGGCCAGAATTTTAATTTTTAAAGCATTAAGAATATAGTTTAGTAGGTCATCTTTAAGGAGTATCCTGACTCCCTATATGTACTTTCTGATAGTCTAGTACTACTAATGAAGCAAATTCTTTTCCAGTTCTGAATATAATTAATTGCATTAACCTTTCCAAACCTTTATTGCTTACTCTGGCTTGAAAAAAATTTTTCTTCTTAAATTTTGCAGTACCCCATATTGTTGCCATATATAAGTGCACATCTTTTGTCCATATTTTTGAGGGATGTGTATTATATATGGGCATTACCCAAAATACCTTGTATCTGTTTGATTTGTAATATTCTGTTATATAAAACTTCTTATAATATGTTCAAAAATAAATGCTAAAATTCCTTTGTAATACAAAAAAAAGCATTTAAATATAAATAAATATAAAACTGAGTTAAAAAATTAAAATGAAAGATTTTTTCCCTGAAAGTTTAGGCCAAAAGTATGGGTATGCACTATACACAGCAAAATACAGTAATTTTCAAAAACAGTCCTTACTATAAGTTATTAAAGACTCAGTAAAAATGTATACGCAAATGTCTCTGAAAAACCTGGCCTGCACTTTTATATAAAACCACCAAAATCATCTGGAATTTCTGTAAAACTATTTGGTAACTCCCACATACTAGAAAGAAAACCAAAATTAAAATTCAGACAGAAATATGGGTTCCAGTTGCAGTTCTGCCATTAACTATCTGTCTAACTTTGACCAAATTCTTTAGCCTGTCTGAGAAGCAGTAACTCCCCTGCAACCTGTATATGTGTGGGACGTAAGCACATGTGCACACGTGTTCATTAAGGCTAAAGTCTACTTCAGGCCTGTTTCTAGTAAAAAGGATAAAAAGAAGAAGAATCTGGGGACTATGGCTTAACTCTGCAAAGCACCAGTACATCTGTGTTTTAGCTTTAATATATTTAAATAATTCAAAAAATTTCAAAGTCTGTGTTAAGGTAAGATATGTGGTAAGATTTTAATATCTATAGCAACATATATTTCCAATATTAATATATAAATGCTTAATGAGGTTCTAAAAATAATACCCTGTTCCTGAAAAAGTGTTAATAGAGAAACTTCACTTCCTACCACTACACTCACCTATGACTTTAAAACATCCACGTTTCCTGATGTGTCATTATTCTCTAAAATACATTCATGAATTTCACTCATCTCTTTAAAAAATTGTAGCATTCTCTTCTGTTATACTTAAAATATGGACTTTTTTTCACTTTACTGGCTCACAGAGTCAAGGAAAAAAAGGGTAACTGTAGAGTTGTGAAGACTAACAACTTTCTTCTTCACCTACCTTTCCAGTGCTGGGTAATGTCTGGCTGCAACTGTCAAAACTCAGTAAGAAGTAGTTTGGAAAGACAGCAGGACTCATATTAGAATTCTTGTACTTTTTCAGTTTAAAAGTATGACCTGAGCAACTTACCATTGTACCAAAAGGAATGGCTCTTGAGGCATGGTAATAAATGGCTATAAAATTGATGAAGAAGGCAGTGCCACAAACCATCGCTGGGATAAGGAATGCCCCAATAAACATCTGCTTTATCCATCTCCTTCCTGGAAAAGAAGGAAATCTATGAAACTCAGAGAGATTGACAGATAGGCATATATTTATGTTTGAAGGCTGATTATTTAATTCCAAATTATTTATTTAAAATTTTAATGTAAAAATCTTGAAATCTGACATCCTAATAACTATCTCAAAACGATAGCTAGTCAAGACAAGTCCAGCTTGTAAAGTATATCTAATGGAAACATAGTTTTTGACGTGGGTGTGCTAAAAAAGAGCAATGAACTATAGTAAAATATTCTAATGATTTGTCCTAATTCTGCCACTAAACGGCTGTGAACTTTGGTAAGCCTCTCAATCTTACTAGACTACAAGTTGCTTGGAGTTCTGCAGCTTCTTGCAGGTGCTCATGGAGTCACTGGTGAGGGAACAGCCCAGGTCCCGAAGCCCTGCTGCAACCAGAACAAGTCTATTTTCAACAGTTTTATACATTGAGGTTTCAGGGAAGCTTCATTGGAAGAGAGGTTCCCCCACTTAAAAAAAAAAGTTTAAAAACCCCAGGGTGAAATGGTCCCTAAATTTACTGTTTGCTCTCTGTTTATGATTATAAATAAATGTTTAAATTTTTCTATGCCTAAAGGGAAAAGGCAATGGCATGTGTTTCCTGAGCTCTCTTAGCAACAAGAACTATAGATTTATAAGTTTTATTTCTTTACACCTCTTTGTATTGCCAAAATTCTATGTGGTGAGCACCTATTATTTAGATAACAAAGGGGAGGCATTTTTAAACTACATAATCAAAAATTTTAAACCATGTTCAGTGACCAGCAAAGCACCAAGGAGCTCCTTCTAATACAGCAGAGTGCGCAAGCAAGTGCACTGCTGTGGAAGCATTTTCATGCCCCTTAGGAACCAATGGTGAAGACTGAACACTGGGTCACTACTCAAAGTCAGTCCCACAACCATAAGAAATAAGGACCCAAACAGAAAATGCTATAGGAAAAACAAGCAATAACCTAATTTTTGTTTTTTCTATATAAAGCTTTTTAAATATTTGTCTCATAGAGTTACTGCCCCAAATGTTGACATTACTCCAGAAAAACTCCTTGTTTCTGAACTTTCTCCTTTTTTAATTTTTTTCTCAGGTAAGTTTCAAGAACCCTCCTTTCCAAACTAATACCCAGAATTTGAACAACACAAAAAGGGTAGCAACTAATTAATGTTGTGTATTATTTCTCCTATTTAATTCCAAGTCTTTCCTAGTATTCTCTTCTCCTGCACGTTCCATTATTTTCTCAGATTCAAGCAAGTATTCATAATTTCCATATTCAACTCTCTCTCTCTTTCCAAGAGTCAAAAAGAATCCCATCTACATTCCACTGGGTATAATCAGTAGCCCAGGAAGCTGCACTGCAGTGCTTCTTACTACTCCCCACACCTTTGGAGACTCTGCTCAAGTTCCACGCTACCTGGGCTTCAAATGTGGTCTAGAGCATTATCTGGTGACTGAGGACAGTGAGAAGACCCTGGGCCCCGCTGTAGTTCTAATCCTGAGATAATTCTGAAAATTCTTGCTGCTCTGGGCTGACCTCTACATTAACCTGGTTAGTTCAGATCAACTAACTAGGGATAGTTGCAGATAGTTCAGATCAAATATCAGGACATGATCAGACCTCCTGAGGGCACTGTTAATCAGACAAGAACCTTCAGATTATTCTTGGTAAGATGCGATTCTCCTAGGGCTTTCATCTGAACTCTGCCAGCTTTTAAGCATAAGTATAGTCAAGTTTGGCTGGGCGTTCTTAATTTGCGATCAGATTAAACGAAAATTTATGTCCAAGTAGGAATCAATTTCCTGTTTTAAAGAGACCTGTTTCTGCTGTGGGGACTTTTCTGGGGCTCATAAACTGTAAAATTCTCAGCCTAACTAGTTCTTACGTCAAATTCGAAGGAGAAGTTGCCTTAGGCATCCTTATTTCCTTAGGATGGTAGTCCTGTAGGATAAATCTCTCTCTCGTTTATCTGTATCTGAAGGTAGAATGTAGAGACCAAATGCCTCACTAAAATACTCAAGAATTCATAATGATACTGCCTGAGGCAAGCCGAAGAATTACCTATACTGAAGGTACAGACCCCATTAAGTCTGGTAGGACCAATAAAAAGAAATGGTAAACCAGGATACCCTAGAGGAATTTTAAATGATCCTATGCTCTGAGCTCCTATAACCTGTAAGTCTGGTGTACTAAAAGACAGGATCCCCTAACGCTGACATTGCTTAGAATGGGCCAGGAAAATCACATTAGGAAGTCCTTATACTTAGGAATGTGATTTTAAGGTCTTACAACAACTTTTCATTCATAACCTGAAATACACATATCTACTACTTTCAGCACTTTTCTGACCCTGGACAATTACAAGGAAAACAAAGAACTTTAGAACAGAACCCTTCAATGCCATCCATCACAAAAAGAAACAGCATGAAATGAGTACCCTGGTATCATCCATGTATCCTCCATCATTCCAGGTCCCAATAGCAAGGGAGTATTCAAGACTAAATGGTCTTCGCAAAAAATCGTTAAACAGAATAAAAGAAATCTTTCTGCAGGGTCCTTTGATAAATATTTAAGCGTCATCAGAAATAAAGAGCTTTTCTTCCTATTCTTCCACCACTATTCAGACACTTTAACCATAAACCATAAACATGCCTTTACATTCAGCTATAAAGCTATATACTCTATGAGGAGGTCTCCCATGGAGCACAGGTAGAGAGCTAGGTACCTCAAAGCAAAATAGTATCAACGACTTAAATATATTCTCTCCTACATGTTCCTCAGGCCTAACTGCACCGTGGACAATGGAGATAATCTAGTAATTGTTTAGAATTTTAGGAAACAGAATGCAAGGGTTCCATAAAAGCAAGATAAAACACGCAACAGACCTGGTGGTGATTATGTGAACTGAGATGGCAAAGGATTTTACAATGCCTGTACCACCCATTTTAAATTCCAAATACCTCACCGCAAAATATTAGCATCTATAACTAAAAATACAAAGTGATAACTCATAAGTTACCTCCTTGTCTAGCATACAGACTTCCTCCAAAGTAACCATTCACTGGAGACGTAGCAGCATAGACAAATATGGCCGTACTGAGCATTGATCCTCTCCTAAAAAAGGCAAAAAGATGTGTAAGATAAAGTAAAACCAACAAATTAAAGAACATATCATATGTTATTTATATGAACATATCATATAGCCTATCACATTAACATTAGTTTAACTTCAAAGACAAATTTAACAGGAACACACACACGCACACAATATTCTTTTAAAGAGAATTTACAAGAATATCACCCTAATGTGTGCACTGGGAAGATATATAATTTTTATAAATTAACCACCTTCTGGGTAATAATTATTATTATATTCCACTGTCCACCTATGGAGAATACAAAGACACCATGTAGACTTGAAACATGTAGCACTCCTCTGCCCAAAAACCTATACTCAATTTCTTTAAAGTAGATATGTAATAGTTAAAGCATTGCAACATTTAATTTCCATCAATACATAGCTAAATATAAATGTGGTAGTAAATAAGAATGTGTCATTCCCATGTTTAAAAGATCATGGGTCTTAGAGTCAGTTTAAAACCAAATTTGTTGGGGTTTTTTTCCAAAAACTCAATTAAACAATGCCAAGTGTTCACTTATTCCTTCCAGACTATCGTTAAGAATTTCAACCCATTTTCTGTTTATAACTGGGTGTGTGAGGCTGACATAGGCCTAACAATGATGAAAACCGAAAGGCTGCTTCAGTCTAAGGCCAGGCAAATACCAGCAAGAAGTCTTGGTATTAGGAGAGAGGGTTCAGAAAGGCTGTTCGTGTGACTGAGAGTCCCAAATGACGACCAGGAATTGAAGTTTGCAGTCCCCAGAGACATTTTCACTCAATGGAAGTATATCAGTCACAATAGGTCACAGTTTTAAAAAAAATCAGACATACCCTCAACCTCTTCATTCATAAACATTCTATGGGCATTTCCTACTCAAAACAGACCATTTTCATCTACACTGAAAAATCTGCTAAGGTAGGACACTGTCCTCCTTGTTCATCTCTCCAAGACTAAAAGGAGAAACGTATGAGGAGGTGCTTTACCTCCACTTGCCATCTCACCACACCACAGAAACTTGCAGAACAGTGGAAGTGGTGGAACTTTAATGAATTACCCACGCCTCCTCACACACTATGACTTCTCGAGAGTTCCTATCACACTAAATCGGCATTACACTGATGCTGTTCCTCTATCTAATATTTTTTTCTTCTCTGATTGCTATGGTCATCACTGAGGCAAAGTAATTTTCACATGTTACATAATCTGCATTTAATACTTTTGAATCAATCTTTAGAGTAATTCTTACACATTTTATATGCAAGTTTTTCATGTTCTCACCACTCTGTATTCTTCTTACTGTATCTCTATTTTCATTTCCATGCATAGCAAATTAAGAGACAAATTCTAGAGTAAGAATACCTTAAGTTGAACACCCCTTACAAATAGCTGTGGAACGACAGTCAGATTATTTAACCTTTATGCTACTTACTTTTCTCATCTGCAGGATAGATAATAGTTTCTTCACAGGGCTCATGTGAAGAATAAAGGAGCTTATGTGCATAAAGCACTGGACATGGAACCTCAATAATGGTAGTTACTTTGGCAGCATAGTAATATTCATAGCTTTAGTACTTATCATGTAAGTAATTGAGTATGTTCATGTCAAACAAGCACAACACAGAACAACCATCAATAATAATAACAGAATAAAATAACGATGCATGTCTTTTCTGCTAATACCATCTATTAGAAGCAGTTTCTTATTTCTCTATAAGCAGAAAAGCTGCTGTTTTAAAAAATGAATTGCCAAAATTGTAACACTAACATTTGAGAACAAAGCAAAAACTTGGTTTCTTGGAGAGGTTACCCACTAGTAGGTCCTAAGATTGTGACTGTACAGTCAGTGTCAATTTGGAAGTGATGAATTTAATTAATACAGTAGTTAATGTAAAGCATGACTTCTTGGTAGATTTGAAATGTTTTTCTTGTATTTGGGATTCAGTTTATCTGAAATATATTCTAAAATATGGACTAACTAGAACACTGAAGTTTAGGTTTTGGTCAGTTATTTTAAGCTTATATGGTAAATAAACTACAAAGGTTACATTAAAGAAATACAAGAGCAACTACTACAGAGAAATAGTTTTGTTGATTAATACACATTCACTTTAGTTCACTAAGCACTGATTGAGTACTTTCCATGCACGAAGTTCTTCAAGCAGGTTCTTTGAGAATTCAAAGATAAGTTAAAACCTAGCCATTATTCTCAGAGAGCTTATTGTCTAGTGGAAAAAATGTCTATTTAGTTAAATAATATACAACCAAAGAGCCATTCTTTAGATAACAATTTATTATTTGTCCACCAAATTCCAGGCATAAATAAGAAAGAATGCATTACGAACTGAAACAGAGGTATAAAATGTCATTCTGATTGAGGACTTCATGGGGCAGTACCCAAAGTGCCTGAATTGTAATAACTTCTGCCACCCTGGCTCAGAGCATGTCTGCTTCATTGAGGTCGTGGCTCTCTGAGCACAACGTTATAGGACCACTAAATAGAGACTGGAGATCTTTGTAAATGTACTTTTTCTCATAATCAAAAACCTCAAGTCAAGAGTTTCTGGCAATTGGTTTTGTTCACAAAAGAAAAATGTACCAGGAACCATGTAAAGATAGGATAAGAAATTATCCAATTATTTTTTTAACATCACGTACCTTCTCAAGCACTCTTCTATTACTTACGATGCTTTCTTCTGGTCTATAGTGTCTCCCAGTTTTGGAGGTAAATGTGAAGAAGTAATTCAGTTAACTGTGAAAGCCTTGCACTTCTTAGGAAGATCTAACTGGATCTTCAGCTTTCAAAAAAATGCCTATTCACTTTGTCAATCAGTTCTGGACTATAAGTAACTCTGCTCATACCTCTAATGGGACACAACCTTTGTAACCAACCAAAATGTTCAGTAAGGCTACTAAGTTTTAGCACGTAACAAAAATATACTTATACCTGAAGATTATTGCTCATTATTTGTCTGCCATAATGACATTTATGCTATTTAGATTCTAACAACTGGAATAAGCAAATATTTAATTATGATTGACTCGAAAGATTAAAATGATTTAAACTATTGAAAAACAAAAACATGATAAAGTACCAAGCACTTACTCTGTATATAAGTCTTCTATCATTGCAACAACAATAACAATGAGAGACACAGCAAATATCTGACATCCAGAACCAATGAGAGAAGAAAATATCAGTGGGTGACTTGATGGTCTAAATACATCTCCATGCACCTGCTTCCATCCATACTCATCTCCTAGATCTCTATCCTATATATGTAAATATGTAGGAAGAAGAAAAAAATCATTCAGAATAAAATTAAAGTACAGAAAATAGGTGAAAATTTATAATTACAATTTTAAGTTTCTTCTCTCCAAACTTATAGCTATTTAAAAGGGTTCAAAATGTTGAGAAAAGGAATTTCAAATTTAAAATAATCATTGCCTTAGTACTTTTACTAAGGTCCAGGAAGTTGGTTCCCAGCTATACTAAGAAAATCTCAAAGAATGAAAAAAGGAAATGGTCTACGAACAAAAAGAAATGGTCAAAATGGGAGAAGAGCACACTGACACTCCTAACATTACTTTCAGACACTATTCTTGCCATTTAAATACATCATGATTGTGGCTTGTATATGACCAGGGGCCATATGGAAAAGAAAATGGGAATCAACACCAGTACTAGATGCCCTAACAAGACACACATGTCCTTTAGAACCTAGAACCTAAGAAAACATATGGGGAAAACATAGGACAATTAAATAATAGTATTTTTAAATAAATGACATTTTTTTAAAAAGGACTCAAGTTTTTCCTTTTCAACATGGGTAAGCAAGTACCTAAAACAGTGTTTTTAAAGAAGTATCAGTCCCTTGGGATAGTGTATTTTTGGGGGGGAGATCCTGGTCATATATGCTTGAGAAGCACCAGTTTATCTACCCCCTAATACTTCACAATGCACATTAGCATATTAAAACTTAAATCTGTTTAACTGTTTCCCAACTTATTTAATGATGGAGCATAGCTACATAGAATAGCCATTTACATTCTACAGAATACTTTTTCTCACAACATTGTTCTATAACTTTGTAAAAGAATTTAAAAAACAAGCCCCCATCTCCAACCTATTAAACTAAATGTAAAATAACCCTTCTGCCCACTCCCTGAATTTACTGCAGTATTTAACAATACTAGAAAGATGACAACACAGGTCTACAACCTCCCAGCTGAAATTCTGAAATCAAGAGCTCTGAAAACTTAGTTTGTTTGTAAGTTTGGCATATCCTCATCTTGTGGCAAAACTTGGACTGAACTAACAGGTTATTTATACTGTTTATCCCACTTGGGGTGAATATTCATATGTTTTCCTGAAAAAATTATTAAAATTTGATTAGTGACCCTCTGAGAGTTTTACAACTTTTTAAAACCTGAAAATTCTGAATCCTGAAACTCATGTGACCGCAAGGTTGTAGACCTATATTCCAGCATTCAAAATAATACTGACTTAAATTGTTTTTATAAATACAGTGTAATGTTCGCTCACCATGTCATCCATTTCTTCTTCTTTACTGTACCGGGCGTAATCTTTTCTTAAAGTTCTCATTAAAATCATTGAAACTAAGCCCACCAAAAAGATAACCATCATGAAGGAGTTGAAAATTGAAAACCAATGAATCTAAAATAACAAAAAATAAAATATTATCTACATAAAATATCAGTCACAAAATTCACAGGCTCTATGATAACCACAGGATATTAATGCAAAAAAAAACCAAACAAAACTTTAAAAAATTTTACATAAAAACCCAAACCTTAGACACACTGGGGAGGGGTATCCACTATACAAAGGGATTGACTTTGTTTACAGTAAGCTTCAGATGCACTGAAAAACATTTTGTTTATACACATTACAGAGAAAAGAACAGGGTGCTTTAAAGTCAAACAGGCCGGGGTAGCCCAGTTTCTGACAATTTCTAGCTATGTAATTCCAAATTTCCTACATCAAAGATAAAGAAAATAATACTATCTCTTGACTTGTATGGTTTAATAACATACATAAAAAGTACAGCACCATGTTTGGCACAGAGCAGCACATAATAAAGTGTTAGTTCCTTTCCCTCTAACTGAGCAACAACCTGAAAATCTCCTTAGACTAAACCATCATAGTTGGCTGCCATGGACATAGGCCACCTTTCTGAATGATCTGCTTCACTTCCAGTCCATCCTCTCCACTCTGTTGCCATCACTCCATTCCAAACTAGCTATCCATGTGCAGAAAACACTGAGGTACCCCATAGTTTTGTAATGTTCCCAAGGCTCTTAACTTTGATTTCACCCATGCATGTCACTAAATAATGTCCAGATCCTGGTTCATATAATCACAATGTACTACTGTACCTCTGAGTGCATCTCCGAACTGAGTGTACCTGGCTTCAACTAAGTCTGCAGCACTGTCCAGTAATTCCTTTTGTGTTTAATTACCAAAAGTTCCCTAAGAATAGGTCTAAAAGTCTCTTCCCTCTTCAAGGCCCCACACTCACTCATCTTTCTGTATTTATCCTCCTAGCCTTTTTATTTCTTCTGTCCATCTCCTAGGAGTTGTTTTCCTTCTTAAATCAATCCTCCTACTGACCTCTAATCTCTTCCACTCCTCGAGGTGTCTTCCCCCTCATTTTACACCCTAAACTTACACTCTTCTCCAGCATCAGCACTCTCCAAAGGTCCCCACCTAAATAGTACCTACTCCCTGGGGTTGTTATATGGTATGAGCAAGATAATGAATGCAAAGCATATAGCAGTGTCTGACACATTATGGAACACTAAAAAATAAATAAATAAATAAAAGTTATTAGTTTTTGGAGTGTTTGCTTGATCTTTTGTCTACTTCCTCTTTCACTTTTCTTTTTACCTCCCTCCTTTCAATGCCAACATTTTCCAAATGAGGAGACTACAGGTTCTACCTCCCTCATTTATCCCAAAACACAATACCATCTCACCTTGCCCACAAAATTTCTCCCCAAGGTCTGCAATGAACTTCTAAACTGACTGAGAGGTCAATTAGCTGCCCTCGCTCTCTGCTCTCCCTGTCACATTTGACTTTTGCTGGCACTATGCCATCCCACTTCACCGCCTGCTGCTGTTCCTCTTTCATCCTCGCTGCCTGCTCCTCCCACCTTTCGTGAACTTTTCCAAAAGCTTCAGCCTTGGTACTTGCTGGCAGAGACTTCCTCTGGCTCTCACAACTTTTAACTAGCGTTCCAGTGATGATGCCTATGCTCACCCAGCCCCAAATCTCTAGCCCTTTTTCTCATTCAGGTGTCAGCCTTTCGCTAACCATGATCACTGCCACTTGAATATCTTTCCGGAATTTCAGACTGTCCTAAAGTAAACTATTAATCTTCTGCCTCACATATAACTCAGGTCTGGTTTCTAACTCCTGCTAATGGTATTAAGACTTGGTTTTGAAAATCTGAAATTATCTCTGGTCCTTTAGTCTCCTTAACCCTTCCTTGGTAATAATTATTAAGCTTTTTATTTTCCCTTGAAATGTCTATTATCCCTTCCCTTCCAACCCCTTGCTATCACCTCACACCCTGATGATTCTAATGGCCTCCTAGTTGGCCTTTTTTATTTTTGGTATCTCCCCTTCCTTTCCATCTGTCCTATAAAACATTACCCAGCAAATCTTTCTAAAACATCATGTTCATATGTCATGACTCTAGAACTTACATTCCCTATTTTCTCACATATCGAATCTAAAGTTTTCCCCCTAATATTCGGTACCCTTTGTAATACGGCCATCTCACTTCTTCTAGCCAACCCTCCTTTCCTCTGTGTCCTGTATTCCACTCAGGCCTGTTCTTCCTCAGTGACCCACAAGTACAGCATACTCACCTCCACCTATGCGTCCTTGTGATTCCTTCTCATGTGGCACCTACTTCTCTCCACCTTTGCCCATTCTATCTACTGTTAAAAACCCAACTCAAAAACCCTCTCTTCCATAAAACCTCTCATTGTCATATTTCAGTTATTCATAGATATAATCCTGCTCTAAAGTTCTATAAATACATACACAGAATTTTTAACATGAAGGATGTCTTGCACAATCAGGATAGAGTTTAACTTGGGCTAACATGCTGAGTGTTGCACTAGGGTGAAGGATAGTCCTGGCTGTTACCCATTCTAAGGATTCAGGCAAGTGACAAAATTTATGGTTCTCCCTGAAAAACAGGAGACAGCCTATTGCCTCTGCCTCTTCATAAGATCATTTCTTTCTTTGTTTGTTGATTTACTGAATACCTACTGATATTAAAAGAAAATAATAAATGCATTATATCTTGAAATATTTTAAAAAAGTGACATATATTTAAGTTTATCACTAAAATATCATTCAAAATTTATAAAAGCAGTCTCTAATTACAGGTTTTTCCCAAGATTTGATTTTGTTCCCATCTTGGGAAATTAATGGCCCACAACAGGACAGAAGAGAAAAAAATTATATGTGACTCACATCTGCTTTCAGTCAGTTTATCAAATGTTTGAAGAGAAAAAACATTCTATATAGCTACTATTTAGTAATAAGATTTTATTACTGTTAAAATTTTTAACAAAGCCTTCTGCTCCTTTCTAATTAAAGATATGAACTTTAGACCAAAAACTATTATAATGTACTACTAATAACCTGACATTTTATTACATCCCTTTATTAAAAAAATCATAAACTGTATAATTTTTTAAATTATTATACCAAGGGAAAAAAAATTTTTCTTGTAAAATTTTATTTATTTTTAGAAAGAGGGGAGGGGCAGAGAGAGGGAGAGAAACATCGATGTATAAGATACATCTTGCCTCTCGCATACCCCCAACTGGGGACCAGGCCCACTACCCAGGCATGTGCCCTGGTTGGGAATCATACCGGCAACCCTTCAGTTTATAAGTTGGTACCCAATCCATTGAGCCACAGCAGCCCAGGGCCAAGGAAAATATTTCTTAAAAATAATAAAGAAATCAGATGTCACAAAGAGGTTACTAACCTTACAAACTGGCTAATCCTAAAGCAGCACCTCAGGTCTGTCATGAATTTTAGAACACTGAAGATAGCTAACTAACTACAGCACCAGTGCCGCCTCTTACTGAGCACCTGCTATGTGTCAAATGCTGAACTAGGTGCTTTATATACACTATCAAGTGGAATTTCACAGCAACTCTGCACGGTACTATACTCCTCGCTTCACTAGTAAGGAGACAGATGCTGAAGAACTGAGTAATTTGGCCAAGGTTATAGTACCTGGCAGGGACACACTGTATTCAGCTAGAGCTCCTAAACCTGTACCTGCAATTATTGTATTAGAAATAATCCCTGCACTTGTGCAGTAGATCTCGTCCCCTCCTGCCTGCTTAAGGAAAATGTGTAGTAATTCTGCCCCTGGTTTCTCATATTGTCCATTTTTGCACCCTCTACTGAACTCCATGCAACATATAAACATGTTTTTCTTACCTTTTGGAAAAAAAAAAAAAATCGCCTATTAAACCATTCCTTTGCTCCCTTTAGCAGCCAAACTTCCCGTCCCCAATTCCTCTTTTCCCATTGTCTCTTACATTGGCTCTGTTCAGATTTTGCTCCACCACCTCCCCAAAAGCACTTTGTCAAGTTCACCAATGATTCTAGATGAATTCAATAATTATTTTCAGAACTCATCTCACTTGACCCATCAGCAGTAATTCAGAACAAATCTCTCTCTCCTTTATTATATACTTTATTCTCTTGATTTCCAGAACCATATCTTTTCCCCCTACTTTACTGGTATCTTCTCAGAGCCCCTAGCTGATAACTCTTTCCCCTGTGTTCCCCAAACTTTTATTATTACTGCCCCCCGGGCTCACTCCTTGGTCCTCTTCTATTTCTACATACTCTCCCCTGGAAACTGCATCCAGTCTCATAGCTTTAAATACTATCTGCATGCCAATGGCTGCCAAATTCGTATCTCTAGCCCAGATCTCTCTCCTGAACTCCAGAATGATTATGTCCAACTAGCTAGTCAGTAACACTATTTGGATGTCTTATAGACACTGCAAAACTAACATGTCCTAAACTGTGTTCTGATCTTCCCCTCCAAACCTCATGTGACTGAGGTCATTAGTTACATCTTTGAAATCCACAGCCCTAACACAGTGCCCTACCTATGGCAGAAGCTCATTAATGTTTGTTAAACTGATTGGAGCACATACTGAACATCTTAAAATACATAATCTACCTACCCTATGTTGAAAAAAGGATGGATCAAGATATTTGTCGAATCGATCTTCAAATTTTACATCTGACTTTTTCCATTTTACCTGAAAAAAAGTTTTCATTTGAAAATCAAGGCCAGTAATCACATTAACAATCTTGTAACAAAATTCTGAGCAAAATCTGAAGATTTAAACACAGAATAAGAAAATAGAGAAATGGTGGAAAATTACTACAAACTTCAGAAGTTGAAACATGTATGATAAACTAACCAACTTTCCTCTCTGTGTAGTAACAAAACTTACAACTTTACTTAGAAGGATCATTTCAGTTTTCAAGAATTATTAACTATTGCTAACTTAAACATTTGATCAATGTGATAAGAACTCAATTAGACCAATTAAATTAAGAATCTGTACATCTTTATCTTCAGATTACAATAGTTTTATAGTTTATTACAATTATCAAATTTCTTCATTAGTTCAGTTGTGCCAATATTATTTGCACTTGGTACATACATACAAAGCTTGACAAACTCAAAATTGTCTACTAGCAACTGACTCATTCCAGGTACTGGGGGGAAAACAGGCAAAGAGAGAAGCTACCTACATTGGATTTCTCCTCTTTCCACTATTTTTAATCTTAATGGAACAGAATTAACTTGACAGTTGCAAAGGTCTCTGACAAGCTCTTACTCTGCAGAAGTATCTTATTCCAACTGATAAAGCAAAATATGGTAAACTATACCCATCCAGTACTTTTCAATACAACATCATCTCTATCTGCAATAGTAAAAAGGAAAGAGAACAACAAAGAACACTGCAATCTAAAAGTGTAATCATGTTCGGCGGGGGAGGGGTGGAGGTGGAAGAGGGTATAGGGGGATAAAAGGTAATGGAAAAAATACAATAAAAAATAAACTATTAAAAACTGTATTACCATCTGGGTTTTAACCCAGACTATTAGATCAGAAGCGATGAGGCTGGAGTCCACTAGGCACTGGTAGTTTTTAAAAGCTCCCCAAGTGATTCTAATGGGTAGGCAGAAATGAAAACTAATGCCCATATCATAAAACTTATCAAGGGTGGTATCAGGAACACACAGGGTCCCGTCTCCCACAGAGAGATCACTCTGCCACATCAGGATGATGCCTAGGAGACGGTGTCAGTGATAGCAAACAGTGACGCCCAATGGGAGTAAGTATCAGGCCCAGGTGCTTGGGTAGGGAGTATGAGTCATCTCTGTGTCTAGTGGCTCTGTCATTCTGTCCTATGCAGAACACAACCTAGTTTTTTGGCATTTATTGCCTGACAACCACACAATCCTGGTCCCATAGTCCTACCAACATTCTTAAAAATGGTCAGTTGAACTGTTCACGTTTACCAATGTAACAAAAGCTCTTTTCATCAAGAAGTGACTGTGAATTCAGGAGTTACTCCAAGACAAGAAGAGGTATAGGCAGTTTCTGTGATAAATTTTAAAAGAGGCTTTTAAATATTGTAAACTATTTTAATAAAGATACTCACTGGGGTAGTATTTCTTTAAAAAAAAACCACCATGAAAATACATGGCCAGGTTACCTAGCTACCCAGTTATAGCAGTATATAGTACACTCTGCTGTAGCTAATGGAAGGTCCTGCACATGCGTAACTTCTATCTAATACTACAGACTGGAAGTAAATCTTTTCCCTGTTTTTAAGAGACCTACATACACTGAGGAAATACCGTTTTAATAATACTACTTGTCATCCCATTTCAAACAGTATTTTCATTTACTAAAGTTGTAAAACCCAATTAATTTTTGATATTAGGTCACAAACACTTCTCCCTTTATACAATTATTTTAATACTTACTGAATATGACATCTGGATTTTAGTATTGGGAACCAATTTCACCTTTCCTTCACTAGTTAGGTTAACATCAACAATTCGATTTCCATTGAACCCTATTTCAAGTTTTTTGTAGGTCCAAAGATAGTAATCTTCTCCATTTTCATCTGCTTCACCAACAATACCTAAAAAAGAAATAATGCTTTATACAAGGTAATTTCACTTAATGTTTAAAATACATTAAAACCAACAAGTCATGAAATGTTTTTATAAAAAAATATTATTACCATTATTCCACATGGTTAGAATAAGGATATAGTGCAGGCTGGACTTCTATTCTTTCTTAACTACTTGGCAAACACAAACCAGGGTCACACCATGGTATTAAAAAAAAAAAAAAGGGTGATGAACAGTTCAGCATAACCTAATTTGATCCTCGAAGTTCATGCTTTACCATTCATTTATCCCCTTATCTGTGTATACTTCCTAATAATTCAAAATTTCAGGGAAGTGCTGTATCACCATCTGGCAAGGTTATCTATTCATTTAGCAGTGGTCAAACTAAAATTAAAACTAAGGTCTCTGGAGGCCCACTCCGGGACTTTCTCTGATAGCCTATGGTTGATCCAGTCCTGGTGAGCTGCACATACGTGCGTGTGAGTATAAAAATGTAAACTGCCTCCTTCTTTATACCTCAAGTCTGGACCTATCCCTGGAAAGTCATAAAATGAAAGGAGACCTGAAATCATAAAATCCTAGAAGAAAACATATAGACAGTAAACTTTTTTGACATCACTCTTAGCAATATTTTTTTGGAAATGTCTCCTCAGGCAAGGGCAACAAAAGCAAAAATAAACAATTGGTAATATATCAAATTAAAAAGCTTATGAAGAGCAAAGGAAACCATCAACAAAATGAAAAGGCAACCTACTAACCTGAAGAAGGTATGTGCAAATGATTTATCCAATAAGGGGCTAATATCCAAAGTACATAAAGAACTCATATAACCAGATAGTAAAACACACACAATCCAATTAAAAAAGGGGCAGAGGACCTGAATAGACATTTTTCCAAAGACATACAGATCACCAACAGGCACATGAAAAAGTGCTCAATGTCATGGAGTATCAGAGAAATGCAAATCAAAACCATGAGATACCACCCTATACCTGTCAGAATGACTATAATCAAAAAGATAGAAAACTAATAAGTGTTGGTGAGGACGTAGACAAAAAGGAACCCTCATACACTGTTGAAGGGAATGCAAACTGGTGCAACCACTATAAAAAAACAGCATGAAGGGTCCTCAAAAAATTAAAAATAGAACTACCACAAAACCCAGCATTTCTACTTCTGGTATTTTTTCAAAGAAAATAAAAACACTAATTCAAAGACATGCACTCCTATGTTCATTGCAGCATTATTTGCAATAGCCAAGATATGTAAACATCCACTGATGGATGAATGGATAAAGAAGACGTGGTACGTATATACAGTGGAATATTACTCAGCCATATAAAAGAATGAAATCTTGCCATTTGCAACAATATAAATGGACCTGGAGAGTATTATGCTAAGTGAAATAAGTCAGACAGAAAAAGATTTGTGGAATCTAAAAAAACAAGACAAATGAACAAACAAAACTGAAACAGACTCAAAGATACACAGAACAAACTGGTAGTTGCCAGAGGGACAAGGGGTGGAAACATGGGAAAAATAGAGGATGGAAATTAAGGAGTACCAACTTCTTCCAGTTATAAAATAGTAAGTCATGGGAAAGAAACACATAGCACAGAGATATAGTCAATAATACTGTAAAAACCCCACATGGTGACAGCAGATAACCAGACTTATCATGGTGATCACTGCATAATGTATATAAATATTGAATCACTACATTGTACACCTGAAATGAATATAATATTGTAAGTCAATTATACTTAAATAAAAAAAAGTATTACAGGAAAAAAAGAAAGATTATTTCTTATTAAGAATTGTTTAGTAACTAAACTTGTTCTAATTTGTACAAGTTCAAGCAATATAGTTTTGTTTAATTTAGGGTTGTAGAGAAATAATAAAATCCTTCTAGTAATTAATTTCATCAAGATTTATCTACCTATTCTGAAAATTCAGGGGGTGGAACCACACCAAGCAAGAACCTAGTCTCAAAGGGGTTCTCAAGCCCTGGCCAAGTAGCTCAGTTGCTCCAGAGCATCACCCTGCTATGCCAAGGTTGTGGGTTTGATCCCCAGTCAAGGCACATACAAGAAGTGACCAATGAAAGCATAAATAAGTGGAACAACAAATCAATGTTTCTCTCTCTCTCAAATCAGTAATTTTTTTTTAATTTTAAAGGCACACTTTAAAAAGTTAATAAAAATAGAATGTAAAATAAAAGACTCTCAAACCTTTACCCCAAGAAAAAACAAGTAAAATTTTTTTTTCTGACAAGCGTTCCTATGGTTCAGGCATTCTAGAACACCCAAAAGAATCTCCCCTAAACATGGCAGACCCTGTAATCCCAGGGCTAAAAAATATTTAAAACAAGGAAGCACAGCTACCATATTTTAAGGAGGCCCAAAAGTCCCAGAAACCTAAGGCCCCAGACAAGTAACCCATAAGCAACTGAAAACACCAGGAGAGGAGCCTCTTCTCTCATCAAAAACGACGACAGTAATAAAAGCCCCCAAAAAACAGAAACCCAAACTAATGGGTTCTCTTGACCTATGTGCTCAGAAATCATCAGCAAATGTTCACCACATACTGCTGTCACCCTCAGAGATGATCACAGAAATATATAATCTGTATGTCTGTTAATGTATACTACTTATAGTAATTTATATGAAATGCGTACTATTTATACCTAATTAACATTCAACACAGTAACAATGATGCATACAATTATATCTTGAGATAAACTTTCTTGTAAATTTCATCTTAGCACCACACTAAATTCTGACCCTGTATGTTCAGTCTTTCAGTTTGCTGCTTATGAATATAGTAGTCTGCTAACAATTTTAAGGATCACAATATTGATTTTTACATTAAGGTGTCCAACCCTCCCTTCACACCCCCCCGCCCCCACAAAAAAGAGCTAACTAACAGAGAAACCACTAAAAAAATGTGATCAAACATGCTAGGTATGATAGCTGGCTGTGCTTGGCACTTTAAATAATTGAAGTCTAACACAAACAAAGTTTGGATTATGCATAAGATTGTATTAACTATGCCATAGCTCTTCTCCGTTAAACAGGATAAACAAACTAAACAAAAAAACTAAAAAGCTAAACATTAAAAAACTATTTTAAACATAGAGAGCTTTGTAAAATAACATAGAAACTAGCAAAACAAGTTATTCAGGAACCTACCCTATCTAAAACCCATAGCACTACCGCAGTTCCACATGAGAGAAAACCATAACGAAACTTCAAAGTCCTATTTTAGTTCCTTTGATTGCATTTGATAATACAAGTCAAAGTAAGATATGAGAAAAAGGAGGGAAGGGGGAATATTTCAAAGCACCTCTTAATCCCTTAAATATGAAAAATTATACTACATAAAAGTTATATTTTGAGGGAGTTTCATGTAATGTTTGGCAATGTCAAAAACCTTTCATGGAACAGGACCATAAAATTGGTATTAAAATCATTCCATGGAAAGTAATGAAAACATATTCACTGATTCAGTATACAATCACCATAACAGAGTCATTACATAAATCTCGTTTATTACGCAAACATTCCCAAACCTGAAATACAACATACAATACTTACCCCATATTGGTAAGTCATCTATGTACATCTGGTACCAGTAGTGATTTTTGATGGCATATACAAATGCATCTCTCTTTTCTTTATCTAAATCAATTTCACAGTAAGTGGCTGGCATCACATCATCTGCATAAAATAAAAATTGCAAATTAACACATTGGTTTGCAAAACAGTTATAGGAAAAATAAGAAAAAAGTCAACATTTCTGAAGTTAAAATTTCTATTCATAATAGTTGAATATCGGTGATAAATAATGGGGATTCAGTACATGGTTTTTCTTTTAGGTGTGTATGTTTAAGACTTTAAGGAGGAGCAAAGGGGGAAAAACTGGGACAACTGTAATAGCATAATCAAAATTTAAAAAAAGACTTTCTACAATAAAATAAATTTTAATCATTTTTACTTTCAAAGATTATCTTACTGAGTGAAGAAATCATTCCTTACATAAAGAAAATTATACACAAACATTTACAAAGCAACTTTAGAATGAATAAATAGATTTAAAAGAAAATTTAAATGCTTAAATGCATAAAATCTTCATTTACATATACAAAAACCTAAGAACATGATCTTATACAGAGCTAACAATTTCTAGCTATTAAGAGTTCTGAGATAAATATTCGTTTGAACATTCTTGGAAATGAAAGTCACTAGAAACCACAAATTCTATGAGGAATCTCAGTGATTCTTCATAATTAGCAAGATTAAAAGGCAAACCTCTGTCTACCAGGCAACACTGTTTATAAGTTACCCAAAAGTTCCCTGGAGATGAGTCACTTCCACTCCCGAATGCTTTAAAAAATACTGCTACCATAATACTGCTTAGATGGTCTCTAACATAAACCTTTAAAAATGTGCTTATGATTCTTAGTTTCTAAATGAAACAAAACCTGAGAAAACCTCAAATACCCTAGATGTTCATCAAAACAATTAAATTGTTTTTTTTATATTACTTAAGCAATTAGGGAAAAAAAGGAATCAGTCTTAACAACAACAAAAAAGCACAGCTGTTTGTTAAGTTTTCCTGTACTGTAACATTGGTTATTCAGAACTTGAAATGCAATTTCCCACAAGAAACACAGTTAAATTTCTTTTAATTAATTTATTTATTTTCAGAGAGAGAGAAAAGGAGGGAGAAAAAGAGGGAGAGAAACATCAACGTGCAAGAGAAACATCGATCAGTCAGCTGCCTCCTGCACACCCCCATCTGGGGACCGGCCCCACAACCCAGGCATGTGCCCTGACAGAGAGTTGAACAAGTGACCTTTCAGTTCACAGGCCAGCACTCAGTCCACTGAGCGACACCAGCCAGGGCTACGGTTAAATTTCTTAAATGCTGATTAAAACTTCTTAAACATAAAGTGCCATCTATATTATTATTTCTAATAGCCATCTATAATATTATTTCTACAAGAAATAGCAATCTGCATTATAACTCCAGACACCAGCCATCTATAGCCATCTATAATATTATTTCTACAAGAAATAGCAATCTGCATTATAACTCCAGACACCAGCAACATGTCTTCCAGATCCTCAAAAGAGAAGAGCTCCACCTTATTATAGCTCAGCCCAGAGGGGGTACCCCAAGACTACAATACAAAAGATGGCAGGAAACACTGAAGTCCCATGAAAAACAAACATGAAAATACTCTCATTCTCAAACTGCGGGAAGAAAATTGCTTCGTCTCCAACAACAATGGAAGGATGGGACAGAGACTGCTACAGAGGGTCCCTACAGCAGGAGCTGGGAGAACTGGCAGCAAGAGGAGCCCCAATAGGATTTCCATGGACTATGAAAATGCACAAAAGGAAGCAGACAACAACAGCTACAAGGGGGAGAGTGAAAACCAAAGGAAGGTCCAAGGTAAGCAGTAACAAATACCCACAAGGCTGTGGGAAACCTCACAACTACCTGCCTGCAAAGCCACCGAATTCCCTGCAGCTACAATCAGACATTCACTGATAACTGTCATTAACAATGACAATGTGTAGTTTTATATATGAAATTCTGAGATATACAAATATGACATTTACCTATAAAGCCTTTAAAAGATTCCTCCCTCGCAGTCTGAACTTAAATTCAACTCTCTCTTTTCCCAGATTTTTATCATCCCCCCTTCCCATGCACTCTAGCCAAACTCAACTACCTCCAGTGTTCACGTGCCTTGTGCTCTCTCGTCCTCTGGCCTTTTTTCCATATGCTGTAAACTCCACCTCAAATGTCCAACCTGAAGACCTTTCCCACTGCCTACACTCTCCCCTCCACGGAGTTATCCCTGACTCCCCACCCCTCACCCCTCTCAAACCCTACAGACTGCCCCTTCCTCTAAAATCTCACGGCTCTCTCTCCATACCTCCCTAAGGCAACTAGGCCTGCAGCACTTACCCCCCTGTTCCCGTATCTTTGCTCTTCAAAATGACCATCAGGTATTGGGAACTATGTTTACAACTGACTATATACTTTTCACCCCCAGCTATGCCTGTTTCAGTACCCTTCACAAAGCAGGTACTAAAACAAAAAATATTAACAAATTTTAAGAACATGATTTTCTATTTATTTGGCAAAGGAAATCACTAAGTATATTAAAGCATGCACATAAACATACATTTGTGTGTGTAAATGGTGGCTGGAGTGTAAGGAAAAAATGAATAGAGTATCTCAAAAGGACGGACAAAGAAGTGTTGAAGAGTATCTCTCACTGATGTAAAACCCAGAAATGTGGTGAAAGGAAAAAACTATCATGATGCCAGGCTGTAAAAAGAGCCTTGGTTAGTCACATTTCACTGAAATTTCTCTTACAGGCATGTAGGCAGATATAAACACGAGAAATAACTGAAGAGGCTGTCTGCTCAGGGGAAACAGCACTTCTCTCAGGAGGGTGTCTCTTTAAAGATACGGAATGTTATGCATCTGAATATGCCAAATCATTACCCAGCATTCTATATCACTGAAAACCAATCTGAAACATCTATCAACCATAAGTCAGTGCTTTAGCATTATAACAGGCTGTACCTTTCTCAGATGAAATACATACCTACGAATTTTGAAGAGGATGCAATTAAGATTTTACCAAAGTAAACACTTTTTATGGGGGAAAAAACAAAACCAAAGTTATAAAGTGGCAAATGTTAATACTGATTTTTCAAACAGAGAGTATGGGTAGATTCTGGAAGCTACATACCAATAAGTCTGTCATCAGTTCCCAACAACATTCCAGACTAATAGTTGAATTGATAATGGAAACATTGAGAAAAGAATGTAATAATTATTTATGAGTTCTCCAAGAACACACCATGCCTTACTTTGTTTTCTCTCTTGATTACTAAACTACTTCATTACTAAATTGGAAAACCACAAATATTCTACCTCAAATTCAGCGAAGTTTCTCATGAAGTCACTATAGAAAAATTCACAGAAAATGGACAGAAATCTGACCTTCAGTCTGGGATCCATAATTTACTAGCGATGTGATTAAAAACAAGTCCTTTAACCTCAAAATCAGAGGTAACATCTATGATATGTATATATCTCTCTCTTTCCCACAGTCGTACTAAGAATTGAAAGTACCAATATATTCACAGTGTTAAGTTTCCTTGGGGCACACATTTCTTTAAGAATCCAATGAAAGTAGTGTTTCCCTTGCCTCCCTGCAAAATTCACACAAAACTATGTGTACAATGTCAAAGGGCCCGTGACCCTGAAGCCAGAGCTTCTGGTTCAACTTTGTATACACAGAGCCTTTCATGGTGCTGAAATGTAGTAACAACTCAAAAATTGCTGAATGAAATTTTTTTAAAGGTGGGGAGGGGCCCTGACCAGGAACTCAGATGGCTGGATACATCATAGTCCCACATACCAAAAAGGTTACAAGTTGGATTCCTGGTCAGGGGCACACACTTAGGTTGCAGGTTCGATCCTCAGTTGGGGCACTTACTGAAGGATCAGTCAATGCTTCTCTCTCACATCAATGTTTCTCTCTCTCCCTCTCTAAAAAAAATCAGTGAACATATCCTCAAATGAGGATAAAAAAAAAAAAAAAAAAAGATGGGGAGTGACGAACATAACTGTTATATTCTCAATTAACCAATCATATATAGAGTATTAATGAGGTAACTGACCAACCTGAATGGCATTATTAACTGTACAACTTTTTTCTAGATGGTTATTTGGCAATATGTACCAACAACTGCCTTCCAAGGGTGTCCAACCCATGGCCCACAGGCCGCATATGGCCCAGGATGGCTATGAATGCGGCCCAAAACAAATCATACGGCCCAAGACAACTCATCTTCTGGTGTGGCCCAGAGATGCCAAAAGGCTGGGCACCACTATTACCCTTTGATTCATTAAATTCTACTTCTAAGAATTCGTCCTAATAAAAGATTCAGAGATGCATTAAAATACTTATATGCTAGGACAGCCGAAAGCACTGTTATTTCTAATAGCAAAAAAGAAACAAGAAAAGCAAGGAAGGATAGAAATAAATCAGAATATCTTGTAATCAGAAAATGAGGAAAATTACAATATCCTAGTTACAGAATACTACATAAACACATTTTTAAAAGAGTAATTAACAATATGAGGACCAGCTCATAAGATGTTAAGAAAAGTAGAAGCCAATTTATACAGAACTTAAGTGCTTAGATCAATATATAATCACACAATAAACACTACATATGTGCTTAATAAAATTTTAAGAAACCATATATAGAACATAAACTCAATTTGTAAAGATTTTAAATACTGTGGATGACTATAAAGAAAGAAGGATGAAAGAAATGTTAATGGTAATTACATCCAGGTGACTCTTATTTTCTTCTTTATATTTCTCTGTAATGTCAAAATTTTGTACACTGGTCCCTATATCACTGTTAAAATAAGCATAAATATATACACATACATTCCTTTGAAAACAACAAACAAAAAAGACTGATCTCAGTGTGGAAGAGAATAATGTTATTGATGGTTTAAATAAGAATTTGTAAAAAGCCCGTGCTATATAAATTTACAGTTAGCACAAGGTTTAAGGAACTGCTAATACCAAAAATTCAAAATACCCAGATTCAAGATTTGATACAATATTCAAATTATATGATGTGGCTAAAACACTTTGGTTGAAACCAACAGGACAAAATATTGCTTTAAGTTCCCAGACTTCCAATTAAACAAGGCATATTAACCACAAATATGTTTTTTCTATCCTGAAATTCCATTAAAACGTTAATAAAGAAATAAAAAGAATAGAAGACAGTGAGAAAAGATTTCGACAACTTTTGGAAAAATGGAATACAAACAAAAGATAGAACATGATTAATAAAGCAGATAATAAACCATAACAGAAGGGAGAAAATTGGTGTCACAAAACACAAGAGACATTCAGCACTTGGAGGCACCACAGATGTCAAAAGTAGAAGACAGATGTATACATAGGGGAATTGTATGAATATATGTTTACAGTGGGACTGGATGTCCGGGTCCCCTTCTCTGCCATCACACAGCTAAATGAATAATATAGGCAGTGGTAGACCAGAGGCACTTTCTAGAGAGCTTCATCAGAGTGGCTCCAGAATCAGGGGCAGTAGAATCTAGGGACTGAAAGCAGGGTGGGGGATTACCTTAAATAAAAATCTTCACGCTGAATGAAAGGACCAGCCACCCCCCAAGCCCTTCCCCACCCCTTGGTAACCAGGCCTTCCCACCCAGGCAGATAGCTGGAGGGAAATACCACACTGCGATTAAAAGCTCAAACTCTAATACTGAGCTGCCTGGGTTCAAATCCGCACTCTGCCACTTCTCCCTTCTGAGAATCCTTGGACATATTACTACACCTCTAGGCCTCAACTTCCTCATCTAAAAAATAGGGATAAAATACCTCATACACTTATTTTGAGAATGAAAATAGTCAAGATTGAGAACCACTGAACTAGAAACATGTAAGACTCTAAGCAGCCCTTGACATACCCTGTATCTGCAGTACTCTCAACTTACCATTCCACTCTAGAGAAACAGAATACTTGTAAAATAATTTCATCCTTCTGTTAAGTTAGGTTATTCACAGAAGGGAAAGTTCAAGGGACGATCAATAAAAAAAAAATGGGAAGAAGGAATCCTCTAGAAGTCATCAGTTCATTACACGGCAAGAATTCTCAAATGAGGAAAATGGGAAGTGGGTAGTGATCTCCCTTGGAATAAATCAGTTATTTCAGATAATCTAAAAATTATAGTGAATCAATTATCATAGAAAACAAGTACGCACAAACTGTCTAGGTGCTAGACAATTTACTGGGAGCCTACTATGTACAAATAGCTAAGGATGCCACAGTGAACGCTACTGTCCCTGCTCTAGCAGAACTAACTAACCCACCCAGAGAGCTACTGCAGTAGCTTAAGGGTACATCAAATCCTATAATCAATCAACTAATTTAACATTCCACAATTGCTAATACAAAATCAAGTTGGAACTACAGACCCACACTATGTGCCATTAGTATTCATATCAATGACCACTTTTTTAACGTAAATTATGTGCCAAGAACTTTCATAAATGTTCTACATACATTACCTCATGTAAATATGATGGTTCTATCATGTGGATATTATTTCCCTCATTTCACAGATGGGAAAAATGACATCAAAGAGTTGAATAATTTGCTTATGACTACACAGGAAGGCAGCTTAGATGTATTAAGTCTCTCTGACTCTAAAGCACACAATCTTTCCACTCCACAATGGCAAAGTTCCAACAGGTACCCTCCAAAAATGGGATAATGAATCCAGGCCTGGTTCAAAGATACGGAATTTAAGTCTGCCTTTTTATTTTTTATTTTTTCTAACAGGTCTCAATATAACATTTTGTCTAATAATAGTATATGAGACTATTTGAAAAAAACAAAGTTGTGCATAAAATTTCAAGCGAGAGGCCTCCTACATTACATTTAAGACTATCATTAAGTCCTTAAAATAGTCTACTTAGTTAATATAATTTTATGAAATACCAATCCACTTAGCCTGACAAAATCTACTAGGTTCAAAAAAGTGTGGGTATATATGTGTGTATGCACACTGAAGTATGTACACATACTGTGTGTGTGTGTGTGTGTGTGTGTGTGTGTACAGCTTTTGCTAGTTTCTCAATATTTCCAAAATTTTTTATCTGAAAATACTTTTAGAAGAACCTTTAAGAATCAAATACTTGAGAGACAGAGGATCAACAATAGTATAAATATTTCTACAGTTCACACAGGAACTGAGGGTTCGTGTTTCGATGACTTTATTGGTATGCTCTGATATACCTTGGACAAGTCATTTCATCTCTGGGCCTCCCTAAGAGAAAATCAGATGACACAATCTCTACAGTGTAGCCTTAAATAATCAGGAAACCTTGTAAAACATTTTTCAAAGAATGATTAACTTTACCTTTGAATGATGCAAGCAAAGGACTACAGTAGAAAGAGAAACCTAATTAACATTTACTACTTCAGCTGGACCACTTAATTTAGCAGTTCCTGGACTGTATATCCATGGTGGAGGTGCAGAATTGACAAGACTCCAAGGAACCACCAGCTCTGAAGGAATAACAATACCTAGCCAATTCCTGCTCTTTTAATCTAAAGGTGCTTAGTCTGAAAGGAAAATAAATCCCAATTTGATAGCCCATGAAAACTGTCCCTGTCTATCTAAATAATCTTTCCATCTCAGACTCAAGAAACTAATGAAACAAGAAAGGTTAAAATGCTGAATGAGTACTCTTCTTTAGTAAATAAGGGTTAGGGTATCAAAAAGTGAAGAAATCTGTCAATCACAGCAAAGCGGGACTCGGGGGTTTTACATATTCTCTCTCTGTTCCTCTTTAATGAACTAGAAATGTGTGCCAAATATGGAAACGGAGAAAGTATGTGAATATGTGTAGTATTGAATTTCTCAAAGATCATACATTCTAGTCTGTTTTCTCTTCTTTATGATCAAATATTTAAGTTATTTGATTAAATTAAAATGTAAGTCTCTGTGGACATCACAGTAATTCATGAAGTTATAGGCTAGAGGCTAGGTGACTGCGGTTCAGATTTACAAAATAATTTTATAATTAAGTCCCAAGGAATATACTTGGGGGAAATTAATAATAACAAAAAATAAAATTTAACAAGTCAAAGTTAAACATTATCTTTAAATTATCTGTAAAATATATCTCATTTCACACCATCCTCCTAAAAGTGCTAAAAATACCAGAAGTCAGTCAGTGTTGATTTTACACATGTAGGCAATAAAGTCAAAATTGGAGGACAATTTTACTGAAACCAATACAGTAAAAGAAACAGGATTAAAATCCAAAGCTCCTGATTACAAGATCTATGCTCTATTCAAAAATTAAGACACCTAATCAAATATCCTGCAAAAATTCAATTATTCAAGCTTCTGCTCACCAGATTAAAAATGTCTGTGCTGAAAATACACTGACAAACTTCACAGAAAAAAAAGTATAAAAACACACTCAAAGAACCTGATAAAATAGATACCTGCATAATAAATAAAGGAAGATCTTTTTCAATTTTGATATGTCTTTGACTTACTTAAACCACAGTATTCTAGGCCCTGGCCAAGCAGCTCAGTTGGTTAGGGCATTGTACCAATACAACAAGGTTTAGGGTTCGAACCCCGGTCAGTGCATATACAAGAATCAACCAATGAGTACATAAATAAGTGGAATAACAAACTGATGTTTCCCTCTCCCCATCCCTCTCAAATCAATAAATTTTTTAAAAATGCACTATCCTATAAGTATTGAGAGAGTAAATTTATACACGTTTAAATACATTCTAAGCCAAAGGTTCAAGTTTGAAATTGAGGATTTACACAAATATTTAAGTATCCATACACCCCATTACATCCCTGCCCCTCCAAAAATTACTCCATCATGAATCTATGAAGGTCTTCTCCAACTACCTATGTCCAATCCCTGGAAGGTTAATGAAAAAAATACGTTTGAGAAAGAAATATTCTAGGAAAATATTATTTTATTAACAATTATTTACTTTATTGTTTTATAACTATTCAAAACAAATCTTTGTTACTAATATACTTTTCTAAATGCAATACACTTAAGTTTTAGGTTAAACCATTTCATAGGGTCTAGAGCAGTGGTACTCAATGAAGGGCGATCAGCAACATGTGAAGATTTTTTTGGTTGTCACAACTGGATAGTGCTCCTGTCATCTAGTAAGTAGAGGAAACCAGGGACTCTGATGACATTCCACAATGTACAGAACAGCCCCTACAAAAAGAATTATCTAGCCCCAATGTGAATAGTTCCAGAAGTTGAGAAACCCTGGCCTACTATCTAACTTGTATAAGAAGGACTATTAAGGTTCACTTACCTTTGAATTTAATATCCAGACCACTAAATTCCAATTCAACTCCTTGAAGTGCTTCTCCCAGAGTTTCATGGTAATGACTGATACTTTTTTTTGACCCCACACAAAATGGAAGTGAAAAGTATTTATATGTCTCTTGGCGATTATGGTAGGGCCCAACAGTATTCATCCATAAAACAACTTCCTCTTTATCTTGATACTGAAACAAAAAAAGCAAAAAAAAAATATATTTTTTTAAACATACTTCAAAATAAGAGAGTATTTGTTATTTGTTCTAAACAAAAGTGTACCATCTTTGTTTGGGAAGCTATAAAATAAAACACTGGAAGTTTCTTTTAATCTGAAGAAATGAAACCTTACCTTAAAAATGAAACTTGGTAAATTTTAAAATTCTTTCCTTTGATTGTGGTCTCAGGCAGATCCACCTTTTCCATACTTTGTTTTGCAGATGGTACTGTTTCAACCGAGTCCACTAACTCATACAAATATGTTTATAATTATTTCTTACACTTTCAAACTATAGAAAACCTACGACCAAAATGATTCACCATGCTAACACTGACAAGGAAGGAGGGAACAAAATCAACAGCTTATCCAAACCTCATGTTAATCATTAGAAACTCCAAAAATCTGTTGCCAGCAAGCACAAATAAAGCTTCATCTCTTTTCTAATCTTTTCTATGCCACTGGTCAAAGTACTAGAGAGGAGAGAAATGACTCAACAAGAGAGAGAACCAAACTGTGAAATCACCAGTCTATTCAAACCATCATTCCGTCTTCCTCTTTATCAGCCTGAAAGACCTGCATTATATTTCTTTGATTAAATAACTATGGCCCTACCCATCAGTGAATACCTTACTGGAGCGCGGCCCAATAGCTCTGGGTAGATAACTTCACCTTTCCAGGGTTCAACTGGGGGATTTGCTAAAGATTTCTAAGATCTCCAGTTTAAATGTCCAATTATTCTATGAAAAACAATTAACCAAGTAATTTAAAAACTAGTAACCCTAATTAGCAATATAAAGAAAATATAGGATACAATTTAAGTCAACTAATAGTGCAGAAGTTAAATCACTGAACAATTATTTACCAAGTGCCTACCATGGGCCAAACAGTAACGGTGTTTTTAAGTGAGGATACAGCTTTGAACAAGACATGTTCCCTGCCCTATTGGAGCTTAGAGTCTAAAGGGAAGGATGGACAGTGAACAAGCAATTATAGTCATATAGGGTGCTGTAACCCATATTAACAGGGAAAGCTATCCAACTAGCCCAACTACCAAATCCTCAGCACCAATCCTCCATCCAAAACTAATAAACATTTTCAACCAAACTCCAATATCTCCAAAACTAAACTCATCCCACCCAAATCCACACCCCAACTTTGTTTTTCTAATGGTACCACCATCAGCTCAGACATGGAGCTCAAACACCAAGTCTCTCTGCTTTCCACTGACTTGTCTACTCTTAAGTCCAAAGCATTTGCCTCTTCCTTTTAATTTACAGCACCATCATCCTAGAACTTAGATCTAATCCCCTCATCTTCAAAAATAATGAATGTTTCATTGCTCATGTAGAACATCATCCAGATCAGCAAGGAAATAACGAGCTATCTCACTTTTTGGCTACATGTACCAACACAGTGTTAGGTGTTAAAAATATACAGATAAATTAAACACTGTCCTTTCCTTCAAGAAGTTTGTAATCTGCCCTGGCTGGTGCCACTCAGTGGACTGAGTGCCAGCCTGCGAACTAAACAGTTGCTGGTTCAATTCCCAGTTGGGGCACATGCCTGGGTTGCCAGTTAAGTCCCCAGTGGGGCACGTGCAGGAGGCAACCACACATTGATGTTTCTCTCCCTTCCCTTCTCTCTAAAAATAAATAAATAAATAAATAATCTTTTTTTTAAAAGTTCGCAATCCATAGAGAAGCCAGAGAAGTGAATGATTAACAATGAAAAAATAAGTGCTATAATGAAGATAATAAAGGGATATTGTAGCAACAATAAAGGAATGATTAATTCTTCTGTGACAGAGAAGGGTCAGGATGAATAACAGTATAGAAAATCATAAACCGTTTCAAGTGAATTCAGAAACAGCTGATAGTCTTCATGTATGAATAAATGAACCCCCATTCAGCTGACAAATATATATGTATGCCACCACTCCTTCATCCAGTGCTTATGGTTACACAGCATTAATCAACCAAGGCGATCCTTTCTGCTAAACACAGACATAGACACTGTAAGGATAGAGTGTAAAAATTCCCATTCAGTGCTCTAAACCAATCGCTATCAACTGAGTTGATATTAGAACTGAAACCTGTTCAGTAGGCAGGACAGTCTCTCCAAATATAACGTATACAAAAAGTATTTAATAAACATAATGGAAAAATGCTGAAATGTAAAGTTCCTTAACAACTTAGTAAAAGAAGTTTGGAGAACATGCACTGACTGACATATAAAATGGCTGCAATAGTACCCTTTTAGAGAAATAACAAAGGGGAGGTAACAAAATACATCCATTTAAGATTAGAATGCTAAACGAGAGGACCTATTAATGAGGACCTGCCATTAATCCTGCTGAGAGTCTGCAAAAAGGTTTAAATGTAACTCATAAAAATCAGCACAAAAACACCTTCCATATAAATCCTAATGCTCATATTCTTTATAAAGACAAATACTTGAATAAAGAAATGATTGCTAAAACAGAGTATCTAATTATTTTATACAAACTGAAACATAGGACTAAAATAATTTAAGGGTCAGAGTGTATGTTTAACTACACATTCTGAGAGCACTCATTTTAAACATTCATAAAACCTATTAAGAGAGTAGAGCTGTGATGACATGATGCAAACTATAAGAAAATATATACCATTTTGTAGTCTAGGTTTCCTTCTGGGAAGAGGACTGCAAACAGTCATTTAAAATATGCATACAGTATATAAACAACGGGGACCCTAATAAAATGGGAGCTTATTTATAAAAAATTGTGTATTTATTTTTACACATTTAAACTTCAGTCACTTTTAAAGTATTCTCCATTTGATGCAATACACCTAACAGGATGTTTTTTCCACTGCTCCTAAGTTTTTGAACTCATCAATTTTGATGCCTTTCAGTGTTTCTGCCATTTTTTGTTTCACCTCTTCCACATCAGTAAAGCGTTTCCCTTTGAGGACTTTTTTCATCCAGGAAAACAAAACAAAACAAAAAAGTCATCTGGGTGCAGGTGATTAGGGAGGGTGGAGCAGGAGGGCGGGGGTTGTCATGCCATTTTTGGGTCAAAAACTGCTGAACACTCAGTGCTTATAAATCACCCATCATGAAATGGACATATGCATTAAAAAGAGTCTTCAAAACAAAGTCACGGAAGCCAAGCACAGCCTCTCACAACTCCAGCTGGTACAGATACAGATGGGTTCCTAGAGCACTCACCTAGCAGGGGAAGCCTGTAGTACGAAGGGTCTGCCCTCCATAAGATAATTCTGGGTTTGGGGGGTGGGATCCCTCCTCATATATGTAATATATTCACACATTCATACACACATAATACACATATACATACACGTACACACACAAAGGTTAGAGTGAATATTAAAGCAAACGTGTCTCTTTTACATTGTTCCTTATGCAGACCATGATTAGAAATGAATTTAAAATGTTTTCTTTGCAGTTCTTTATCGTCCCTAAGAATAAGCACTCTCAAGACAAGGTCAAAAAGAGTTCTTTTTCAAGAGAGAAAATGTGTCTTTAAAATATCTTGAAATTAGAAAATACCACCCTGAGTGGTGAGGCTCCGTTGGTCAGACATCATTGCTCAAAGCGAAAAGTAGCCAATTCGAATCTCTGTCAGGGCACATGCCTGGGTTGCAGGTTCGGTCCCTCATCAAGGCATGAATGAGAGGCAACTGACCCATGTTTCTCTCTCACATCAATGTTTTTTCCCCTCACTTCCCCTGTCTCTAAAAATAAATGAATAAAATCTTTAAAAAAAATTTTTTTTTAAAAAGAAAATACCAAAAGGAAGACTTTGCTCCGCAATTCCATGGGAAGAAAGCTGAAAGCCACAGGTAAGACTCTTCCCTCCACCCTGCGGAGTCTAACCAGGAGAAGGGGAAGAAAAAAGTCAAGGAAGCACAGCGGTGGATCAGGGTATCCCTGAGCATGGCTGTAATTCTAAGAGGCCTCCCTGGGAGTAGCCGTAAGAGGCCAGTTCAGACTACCTGCATTCTTCAACTCACCACTGTATTCATTTCCCATCTCTCAGAACAGCTTCACTGTTACACACAACTTCTGAGCTGTCCACTCCAGCCACAAGGGGCTCTAATACTATCTCGTCCTCCTTCCTGCTCTATCTTTTTTATTATACTTACTGTTCCCTCAAATCTATAATACCCTCATTCTCTCCACCTAGCCAACTTCTACTTATCCTTCAGAATTGTTCAAATCCTTTCGCAAATCCTCCAATCTTCAGGCCAATCCCTAATTTGCATGATCTCATCATCTTTTCTGATAGTTTCATAAGCTAATAATAAGTACGTACCATGTGCTAGACATAGTTCTAAGGTTTTACATTAACATTTAATCCTCTCAAAACTTTAAGATAGGTCCTATTATTTTTCCCCATTTTATAGAGGAAAACAAATCAAAGAACAGAGACGTTAAGTAATTTGTCCAAGATCATGTAACTAGTACCCAGTTTATAACTTTAGGACTATACTTTTGCCAATCCCTAGTCAGTTGCATTAACTAAAGAGCAAAAACTAAAGGAAGAAAATATGAAAAATGTACCGTTGTATAAAACAACTAAAGCCCACACTAAATACTGAACACCATTTTTAACTGAGCCTTTAATCTGCCCTAAAGAAAAAAAAACAAAAAGAAAACCTTCCTAAGAAGGTACTTGTGCTTTAGTCTCCAAAGTAGTAACTTTATTCTCGAGATGTCGCCAATGTTTGGCCTCTCTTCTTTAAATACTGTTTATGTGCTGGGAAAAAGGAGATATTGAAGTTTCCCTATTTGAAAGAGATCACAAATTAATTTTTCCCAGAAAGAACACTTCAGGAGATGTTACTGATGTACTTATGTAAAATCTGAAAAATGATGTCAGAGTGTATATAGACAGCAAAGAACTGAGGGCTCAGAATAAGTAACCAAATGCCATCATTTTCATGGGATGAGTGTTTGCTTTAAAGTAGGTATCTGAGGAAGCAAAACCCAGTTCTGAAAATGCTTCAGAAACCATAATTTCAATGCTTTAATTTTTTATTTAAAATACATACATCAGAATTCAAATACAAATAAATCAGAAGGGTATTTTTAGATAGTCTCGAGATAACTGCTCTCTCTCTCCAACAGCTTTGTACCTAAATAAACTTTTAGTCTATCAGAGAGCACAGCTGAGAATAGGACGAGTTATGGCATTTCCTAAAATTAGATCTATATTAGAATAACCACAAATTCTCTTGTAGTAAACAGTTTATTCTCTTTATAAATCTTCATATAAGTTTTAAGAGTTCCCATACTCCCAAAGGAGACAAAAACAAAAGGCTGCCACTTGCCAAAGTAAAGCAAACAAATCATTTCCGAAAACACTTGATGGTATAATCAGTGTTTATGGCAGGGGCTAAGAACAGGCTATTCTAGACACAGACCAGGTCTTCCCAACATCACCTACCAGAAGTATAAGGGGCCACGAAGAAATGGCATGTTTAGCCTAGTTAAGGCCCCTAAAGCACAACAGGCGTCCTCGAGATTATGCATCTTAAGTGAACAATGGTCTACGTTTGTTCACTGTGCTTTAAGCAACAGGATTTCATGCTTCTAACACTGCATATTCTTGTCCCTAGTGACTCCTTAATTACTTAGGTCACTCAACAAGCACTAATTAAATACCATTTCTTGTGGCAAGTACAGAGCCTTGATTTGTAAGAGACAAAAATGTTAAAAAAATTACTTGATGATCTTGAGGAAACAGAACCCATAAAAACTCAGGACTACAGTACAAATCATAAAATGCTTTAACATTTCTGTGCCCTTGATTATTTATTTATGTATTTACTTACTTATTTGGTGCTCACCTTTACATAGCATTCCTATGAAAATTACATGGACAAGTAGAAAAAGCAAGGACAACAGAGATCAGGAAGCTCAGATTCTTTGTGGCCTTAGCCCACTCACTGGGCCTCTTCAAGCCATTAGGAAAATGAGTATGTTAGGTACAGACAGTGGTCTCAAGCCTTTCCAGTTCTAAAATTTGATGATTCTCAATTTAAAATATTTTTAACGGGAGTCCTCTGGAATCTTAGGAGATAGGATAATCTAACTCTACATGTCTCCAAGTGCCCCAAGTTTCAGAAAACCAAATAAGCATAAACCACATCCTATACAGCTTTTTCACTCATTTAAGAGAGTCCTTTTCATGACACTTCAATCATGTATTAAGACATCAAAGTATTCTTTAATTTTTATTTGAAACAATGTCCTGCAATTCATGTGACTCAACTTCAAAAAACTGAAGGGAATACACCTTTATAGATTCTAGACGTATGTATACTCTAGAGGTCCACACACATTTTCTTCTCATTATTCTTATAAGACTATTAAAAGGGCTCTGGATAAATAAGCACATAAAAATACCACATAAGTCTAAATGGTCAATAAGTCAAATCCTCATTCAGTAGGTAAAGTAAGAGAAATAAGGGCTTTGTGAAACTGAATAAAATAGGTGTTCCTTCTTAGAAAGTTACGTAATTTGTGGAGGTCAATACAAATAGAAATGCAGGACTCTTTGCTCAAAAATTATTATGAACTCCAACACAGGGACAGCACAGCATTAAACCACTCAATCCTTACGTGCTTGCACATATCTTATGACTGCCCAAGTGACATGCCCATTAGGTTGGGCCCTATCCTTCTCTAAAGCTAATCCAAACATTTTCTCAGTAACAACCCGTTATGGATCTAGAATTATCCAAACATTTCTTTAAGCACTTAAAAATACTATCAGTTCAGAGAACTACTTAATTTAATACCAAGTGTTTTACTGTCCTGTTTTTAGCATAAAGGACTGCAGAAGCACATCCTTTGAGAGTGTAGAAGACTATTAGTTCAAATTGCCTGAGTTCAAATCCTACCCTCTATCCCTACTGTCTGTGTGGCTTTGGGCAAATAACAACCTCTCTTGCACTGGTTTCCTCATCTATAAAAAGGGCATATCACCCACCTCACAAGGTTATTAATATATGCTTAAAATGATATGAATTAATATATATAAAGTACTTAAAACAATGCCTAGTACATATTGCTACAAAAGCCCTTTTAGTTACTATTCTAACTGGAAACTGTCTTAACAGAAAGTCAATCTAAAGGGTAAACTTAAACTTTTGAAAATTGTTCTTTATTAATAATTCAATTCCACAAGAATTTATTAGCCACCTACTCAGCAACCTTCCCTTGGCAATTTTTCTCCTCCTTCAGTCTCATTCTTTATTCAATGGCTACATCTGCCTTCCTGGTGGGGAAAAAAATTCACTTGACCATAGCCCTTTCAGCACTATGATCTGGCTAAGATGAATGCCTAGTTTTCAGAAAATATTTTCAAGAAATTTGGAAGAAGTAAACTATTTTGGCTGTTAGACAAAATAAAAATCTGAATGACACATTTTATACTTATATCTTAATGCTATTCTTCCTATAACTTTTTTTGCTTTTTTTAATAATAGGTAACCAAATGAGAGCAGTCCATTGTAGACATGAATGAAATGTATTCCAAATTTTTCATCCAGCAATTACCTCATACATATATTCTCTCAAAAACCTTTTATTAGCCCTAGCTGGTATGGCTCAGTGGATTACACACCAGCCTCAAAACCAAAGGGTCGCCAGTTCGATTCCCAGTCAGGGCACATGCCTGGATTGTGGGCCAGGTCTCCAGTTGGGGGCCCCCAAGAGGCAACCACACATTGATGTTTTTTTCCCTCTTTCTCCCTCCCTTCCCCTCTCTCTAAAAATAAATAAATAAAATCTCTGGCGGGAAAAATCTTTTTTGAAATATTTTATATTCAATTACTGATACAAAAAAATTAAATATGTTCCTGGCAATAAAATTTCAGTAAAATTAGCACTTACATTTTAACTACGTAAATTAATCTAAGGCCATTTTATATACCTCCAGTTTTTGAAATTTTATTTAATAGTTTTCCCTGTTTATAGCACTTCATTATAAGACACAGATAAAAGAGCATACTACTACACTTAGGCTTATATGGCTGTATCATGGAACTAAACAGAGAGTTCTGAGTTTTACAAGGTAACTTTCCTTAAGTGTTCAAAAAAATGGAAAAATATTAATAACCATACCATTGACTAAAAGGATGGCCATTGGAAAGGAACAGTTCTTATACTTTGAAACAAGTTACCTGACAGAACAATAGGAAATCGTTTTTTAACTTAACTGTTTAACCTCTGAACAAAATTATCCTAAGGTGAAAAGTCACAAATATAGCACAAAACCATGTCACTGATAGGTGATTTGTCTCTAAAAAATAGAGGTAAAAAGTTTTTGACTGTGATCGAAAGTAAGTAGCCAAAAGTTCAGAGCTTTTACTAGCTAAAATAAGAACCCAGCTAACCCAGGGAGTGGACAAACGAAATCTGATTTATTATAAATAAAACCTAAAGTACGATGCATCGAATAAGTAAGGACGATTGCTTCATACCTCACTTATCAGGAATGGCAGAAGACTCAGCCACATCTTTAAGATTTAGTACGTATACAACCTTTCATGTAAAATCGTTTCAGTAATGAATTAAGATATAAAAAACAATTGTTCGCCAAGCAACCTGTCCACTTATATGACTTTCCTGCCTTGCTCACCTCTACCACCCTGAAACCTCCGAGTTACAGCCCAAAGTGAGTCTCTTGAAGAGTCGTTAAGCTCTATGACAACTAAAGAGCCAATGAACTTCAGGATAAATGCAAAAGGAACTGCTCTGAACACACAAAAAGCCTGGGAAACTCAAGATCCCTTACAGTCAGTCAAAAGCTGCCCTAGTTAGAGACCACTGGTACGGGCGCTTCATCCAGGGGCTGGATGGAAAGGGTAGGGAGAAAGTTACCAAACAGGCTCGGAAATGAGTGCGTGCAGGCTAAGGGCATGCACACGTGTAAACTGCCTGCACCCCAAGTTCATCAATGCTGTCGCCACGCTTTGCCACGCCAGCGTTTCGTCCGGTTTGGGCAGGGAGGGGACATAAAGGCCGGTGAGGATCGTAAAGTGGTGGATATTTCCTGGTTGGGTATGACGGGTAATCGTGCTGCATCCATCTTCCGCTGCGTCGTATCCCCCGGTAGCCAAAGCCCAGCTCCTTTCCCAGGGGCCACCAGCCCCGAACCTGGCTTGCCTGCAGCCCCAACCCCCACAGCGAAGTGAGCCCCGACCTAAACCACGCGTCTTCCCCGGACTCGAGAGCCCCTAGACCCAGGGTGTGCGGCGCCATTTAAGTCCGGGCTGAGGAAAGAGGCCCAGGCACGGGGTGCGGAGTCCTGTCCCAGGAGCGCAAGGAAATGCCTGCTCCCAGTTCCCGGGGTTCCTGCTCCGCCAGGCCCAACCGGAAGGCGCCTCGGATGGCCGCGCGGCTCAACAGGGCCGCCGAGCTTTACAGGCCGCGCCGGGCCTGCTGGGGCAGTGAGCCGGGAAGCGGGCCTGGGACGACCGTGACGGTCGGGAACGCCTCTCACCGTGTGCTCGTGCTCGTCAGCCCGGGCCCGGGGCAGCAGTAGCAGCAACAGCGCGGCGGCCGCCGCTACGCCGGGAGCGCCCGGCAGCGGCCTCATCCTCCGCGCTCCCACCAACTCCTCCTCCTCCGCCTCCGCCTCCGCCGCCGCCGCAGCCGATTCGCATCCACCGGGCGCGGACAGACGCACGGAGCCCGGGCCCAGCCGCTGGCTCCTCGGCGCCGCCGCCGACACCGCCCGCTCCGTAGCCTCCCCCGCCCCCCGGCACCTCCTCGGCCTCTTCCTCTGACTCAGCCACGTCATCCGACCACCCCGGCACACGCCGGAAGTGCCTCGCGACGCGGGGCCGCAACCGCCGCCGGGCGCCCCGCCCGGGACGCGTGAGTCCACGCTGCCGAGGGCCGAGCTCTGGCAGCCACGCTTCGCAGGACCCCTTGGCAACCCCCGCCGGCCACCTCTGGTTCCCGGAGGCTCTGGCACGCAGACCGGCTCGGCCACAGCGTGGGTGACATCCAGAACCTCAAGGCCGAAGTCGCCTACCGGCCGCGTTCCTGGCAGAGCTCGGAGTTTTGTGACCTTGGCCAAAACGCTTAACTTTTCTCAGCCTCGTTTTCCTAAGCTATGAAATGGGGTCTGACCTGCTGCCTCTCGAGCTTGGGAGATGAAACCAAATAACCCTTCCCAGGCACTGTCGCTGTGACTGTATCACAAGATCATATAATCATCGTTATGGAAGACTTAAATTTGCACAGGGTTGAATAAGTGTTTTAAAATAACCAGCTATTTATTGGACCACTACTATTCAATCTTGTTGAAATTCTTGTTCATTTATTTCTTTAGTTTGTGCTGGTCTTCTGTCCACAGACATAAATACCTCCTGGAATCTAAGCTCCCCTAAGAGAGATCCTGTCCTCTGCCATATTTCCTGTGCCGAGGGCAGTGCCAGCCTCAGGCTAGGAACTTAAAAACTATGTCAAATAAATATATTAATATGGCACCTCCATCTACACCATCCTCTACGCCAAAAACCCGAAACTTGACGGATTGCCAGTACCTCAGCCATGGGCAGTCAACAGTTCCAGCACTAGGTCTCTTAGAAACGATTCAAGAGTTTATTTTTCTTCTCTTTCTTCTGCCAAGAACAGCCAGTCTCTACCTCCCTGTATGTTGTAACAGTCTCCAGCAAGATCCCTGACACCAAACTTCTCTCCCTGTTTATTCTCTCCAGCACATGCCAGAGTGGTTTTCTAAAAAGAAACCCTATGATAACATTCTCTTGCTTAAACCACCCCTTGAATATTGTTTAAATGTCATGGAATCGCAACTAAGATTTTCATCTTCCAGGCACTACTCTGAGCCCTTTACATGTATTGACTCATTTAATCCTCACAAAAACCTTAGGGGACAGCACTATTAGAATGTTCATTTTTCAGATATGATAAGTGAATCACAGAGTGGTTAAGTGGCTTGCTGAAAGACCAAACCCAAGCAGTCAGGGTCCAGAATCTGTTTTTCTTACTATTAAAGGATTACTATCCATACAGCTGTTTTAAAAAATGAAATAGCCCTGTGTTTTCCTGGCATGGAATGATACCTGACAGTTTTAAATGAAAAAAAGTTGAAAAAATAGAGCATAACTCAATTTTAGTCTACCCACAGAAAACAATCTGAAAGATTATTTCTCAACTCTCAACTTTATATATGCTTATGAATATTTGGGTGTTTGTTTTTTTACAATAAGCATGTGCTGCATATGTAATGTGAAAAAAAATTCTTGTTAAAGGATAGTCCCGTTAGCATGCAGCTGCACAATCGGATCCTGATTTATCTCCCCAACTTTACATCCCACTGTTTTCCGTCCTATATTCTCCAGATACCCCACGTTCTTTTATACCTCTGTGCCTTTGTGCTCAATGTTCCCTCTGCCTAGAATGCAAACAAATGGACCACCATTAGACAGTCTCTTTCCAGGCCTAACTGAATTATCACCTCTTCAGTGAAACCTTGCATGACATCCTCAGGAAGTTGAGCATCTCTTCTTCAGGATTCCAATAGCATTTGAAATGTTACATCATAATTACCATCTAGTCCCATTTCTTCTTCTGTACTACATCCTGACCTTTTTTTAGGGCATGCATGTACCATCATTTGTTTGTATCTGTCCCAGCTGCAGGGATAGTGCTTGTCACATCATAAACATTCCATAACTATTTGAAGAATGAATGAAGACATTAGTAAGTGAAAGTCAAATAGCATACAAGGATTTAAAGAACACTTTCTAGCTAGTCTAAGAGATTATTACAAGGCAATACATGACAATTGCTGAATGAATCATACACCAGTAATTGCTATAGAAATCAGAAGAGGCTTCTTATACATCTTTGTATTTGTATATCCCCCTGAGCACCTCACATGGTAACTTGCTCATGGTGGAAGTTCAGTAAATGCTCTGTGAATGAATAATCACTGCGTTTGAATCAAGTGATGATGGGCATTTGAAGAACAAGCAATGTAAGTGCTGAATTAAGATGGATGAGTTTTTTCTTGCTTAAACATCCATCACCAGCACCACATATTCGAGTAAGTAAGCTTTGCTAGGTGTGAGAAGCACTGGATTGGTGATTGCTTGGGGATGGGGAGGACACACGAGAAGATAGGTTCATTTAACTTAAAACCAGGAAACATTACATATACAACACGGAACAGGTGTAGCAGTATACCAAAAGAAAAGAACAGCACAAAATGTGACCAACTGTGCAAACGTTCCACTAGGAAAAAAGCAATGGGCAAGGAGAGAAGAGGAAACCCTGTTTTGGTGGAATATTTGGAAAGTTTACAGATGGGAAGGAGCATGTGTAGGGCCATTAATTCAATTACTATTTAATAAGCATCTACTATTGCCAGGAACTTTGGTAGGTACTAGGAAGTGATCATGGATTTAAATGATAAAAATCTGTTAACAATAGGTATGGAAAAAGGGACTGTAAGATAAAGTAATTGATGAGAGGAAAAGGAGTATTAGCTTCAAAGATCCTTGGTATCTGATGACCTCATGGCTCAAAACACAGGACTCAGTAGCACCATCAAAATAAGAACTGTTCCTTCAAACTGGGGAGTGAAAAACATTGGTATATCTTACCTCACCAGTTTCTTCATCTAATGAGGTCATCTCTAATGACCTAATTCCCTAATACCAAAACGGGTGGGGGAAATGCCAATGAAAGGAACCCACACCCCAGCTGTCCAGCCTCTTTTTTATGGTAGTTATGATATAGAGCCTATGACCAGCAAATGATCTAAAAACCCACAATTTTAATCTTTTCCTCTCATTCTTGATAAACATGGTCATCAAAATCTTGGCCTGTAGATGACAACATATCTTCTGATTTCCATCCTCAGATACCTTTTCTTGGAAATTCTATTCCTTCTTTTTACTTTGTTATGTTCATCTTGCTGGTTATTTACCTCTGGAGTGAGCAGTCCTTCTATTGCTATTATCACCTTTCACCTTTACCTTTTCTGCTCTAGCTGAAATGCCCTGTATACCAAAGAACATTATCATCGGTCTGAGTTCTTTTCTTTAGGAAGCAACCACTTAAAACATTGGTTTCTTTGACTGAAGAGCAACTAAGGCTATGACTTTTTTTTTGTACAGTTCTTATTTCACTGTTTTCTCATATATTTTTAAAAACTGATGTCTTCTAACAATTATACAGGGCAAGGAACAGCCGCTGCCTGCCACATAATAAGATTTCTTTGTGAATTAGGTGCTGACCCCAGTAAGGTTGCCTCCCTGCTTCCTCAGGATGAGGGATTCCCCACACCTTGCCTTAGGCTTAGACTTGCAGAGTTGAAGGGACCTGGAGTATTACAAAACTCAAAACCCTCCATAGATGTGGTAGCAGGCCAGGGTGGTCAAGCTATGTGAACTCCAGGTTTCCTGACTTCCAAGCCAATGTTTCCTTGTTACACCATACTAACTCTTACTGCATAGCTAGCTAAGACATTTTCTCCTACATTTTGTGTGTGTGCACATGTGTGTGGGTTAAATGGGCTTTGGCGGGCTAGCCTGGGAACCTACTATTTATTACAGTTTCTCTGAGAAAACAAATTCTGAATTGTGCCTCAGAATTCAGAACACCTCTTTCAACCTCCTACTTTTTTTTTCACCACCCTGGTGAGTGCAGTATCTGGCCGTTAGGAATGAATGACGGAAGGTCATGTTAAAGTCTTAACAACTCAGTTGGAAATAAATAGAACACAATTTAGTTATAAAACTGAAGCAAATATTTACACAGGCAGATTCCTCAGAATTGAGGATTGATTGATTGTTAGTGTGAATCTTTTAGAGTTATCCAAATTAGCCACTTGTCTTTCCTAGAGATAAATCTGTTAATTTTAATGCTTCCTCAACCAACCAGCTGCAAAACCACACATTATTCTTTGAAATAAGAGCACAGAAAACCAACTCACTTCCCAGGGCTACAGGAAAGGGATCTAAAAAATCCCAGCTATCCAGGACAGACCAGGACCTCTCATTTTTAATAACAAAGCAAGACAAAGGAGTCCAGGCAAGGGTAGATAATATCAATTGACTTGGAAAAATACTTATTGATGTCATTTACATAGTATCACTTTGCCTAATTATGGCAAAGTAGTGGGGATTACTCATATCATTAAATAATGTCAAGTTAAATTATTTGGTTGCAACACCAACCTCCTGTTCATAGTCTCTCAGTCTTCATGCTTTGTTGCTTATATAGTTGGGTTATGTGCTCACAGGTTTTAATATAAGATAAAGGAAATCAAGGAACAGTGCTCATCTAGAAACTGGAGGACAATGCACCTCATACAGTTAGAGACAAAGGCAATGGCAGTGAATATGACTAATAATTTCACTTTCTATTGAGCCATCTTGGAGAAAGACGGTGACAGCAGAACTGTCTTCCAAAGCATCATATAGAGAACTTTTTAGTAGTCTCTTTGGACACCTTGTTACAACTTAGTTTCTGAGCCTCATTGCCTCATCCATGGTTTTGTTCATTACGTATTCCTTAAAATTCATACAAACATTGGGTATGTGGAAGTTGAATAAATTTGTTATAATGGCTGGTTCTGTATCTACAAAATGAAATTTGTTTTTACCTCATCATTAGAGACATTTGATAACACAGTACCAGTGTTTCATCTAATTTTTTTCATTTTATTCTTTTGCTTTTTCACATGCAACCATTTTGGATGTTCAGTGAATACCTAGTGAGGGTTTGAGACTTGTCACTTTTGACTTGACAGTCTGGATCAGCTCCATCGATGCCTCAAGTGGACCACATTAATGAGTCCCAGGTTTTTCATCAGCACTTTCAATTTTATGTCTTTCACTTATTTTCACATATGAATAAAATGCAGTAAAATATTCCAATATTGCACAAATATTGACACTCATACAAAGATGCTAACACTATTGACTGGTGGTAAGTTATACCGTGTTATTGATCTAAATGTTTGTCAATCAGAGAATGTACAAAAATATAAATCTGGCATCCAAAACAGGGATTAGGGGTGTTGAATATTTTTAAAATGTAGCTTTTATCGAAATCAAGTGTGCTGAATATGGAGACTGTCTATAAATAACAGGAAGGACAGCCATATCAACATTTTAATTTCTTGTCCTCCTTTCATTTTACATTGCTCCATTTCTTCCAAGTAAGTGACAAGAAGCATAAAGGGGCCATTGCAAAATGGCTTCTATGTGCCAGGCACTATGGTAGGTAATTTGCACAAACACTCTCTTGATGGCCATGGCCAATAGTATATTTTATGTCAGAAAAAACCCCCAACATCTCAGAAGCTATTAACTTCAGTAAGAGTCCTGGTTCACAGGACTGAGGAATGAGATTACAAAAGAACTTTTAATCATTAGGAAAAGACCCAATAAAACTATACTTAAATGATCATTAATAGTGTGGCTTTTATATATCTGTGTGGGATGGAGAATAATTTCCTGGAAAACCACAAGATTTCTGATGTTTTATAAAGAAATAGGTCCAATACTAATTTTATTATGTGTTTATTTTTAAATTATTTATTTATTTAGAGGAGAAGGTAGGGAGAAAGAGAGGGAGAGAAACATCAATGTGAGAGAGAAACATAGATTCATTGCTTCTCACACATGTCCTAACTGGGGACTAGGCCCACAGCCTAGGCATGTGCCCTGATCGGGAATCGAACCAGCGACCTTTTGCTTCATGGGACAAAGCCCAACCAACTGAGCCATGCTGGCCAAAGCTTATTATATGTTTAAACATCAAATTAAGGACTTGTGTTTTGAAGGTAGACTTATGTGCCAGGGACTCAAAATTAGTGACATACTTTAGGCTCTATGTTCTCTGCACAGATTTCTGAAGCTCAGTGGTAATAATAGATATATAAGGAAATAGATAAATATTTCTATTTTAGGTTTTTTCTTCCTTTCCTGACCTCTTAGCAGAGAAAATGTCAAGGGCCCTCCTCTCTTTTTATAGCCAGAACTAAGATCTATGAGGACTGCAGAGTAATAAATAGGGTCCCTGGCATCCCAAGCTTCTGGTGCCAACCATTTATAGATGTTCTTTGGCAGCGTCACTGTTTTGAAAGCACTCTTAGTATTAATGCCCAAAGTGGGAAAAAAAATACATGGTACTGTAATTCCATATCTGGGAGATAATGGAAGAAAGAAATTTCTGGAAGGCCGATGGTCACTTGCTGTCCGAATTTCTACATCTGGGCACTTCTTGAAGGGCGAGCTTGGCTATTTGCAGATGGAAAGACCCAGATTCCAAACCCACCTCTTCCTCTAACCAACTGAATACTCTCAGTTCCAGACTTTGGTAGAACCTCAGATATGACTTCCATCTAAGGGGAGCTAGGACTAATCCCTCTTTCAAAGACTTTTTCAGATTGTTGTATGTGACCAGCCTTGGCATTTAAACAACCTCCTAAATTTGATTGCAACACTAACCTCCTGTTCATTGTTTCTCAGTCTTCATAGTTTGTTACTTACATATTTGTGTTACCTGCTCACAGGTTTTAATATAAGATGAAGGAACAGTGTTGGCCTGTTCAACAGAAAAGTTGAAGAATCATTTAAAAATGAGGATGTGTCTTCTTATTTGAATACTATAAGTACTAAATCATAACAACTTGTAGAAATTAGTCTGGATCAACACATAAGTGAGCCCTAATATAAGTACATTTTAGTAAAATCACTTGTAAAGTACATTTCTAATCAATCTTTCAGGCTTCTGACATATCAAATTAGAGGTAAGTTATTCCAATTAAGTCGTCACCTTTTTGGCAACAAGGATATGGATCAATATATTTGGCAATGGTGAATAAAGTCCTCAGTTTTTCACTTCTTCATGCCTTAGTAATATCTTCTTCAAGGAAAGCCCAAACCAGCAGGGCCACAACAATATCAGCAATAAGAGTGGTCTTAATGCCAGCATTTACACCATAAAACGCACCATGAAGACATCATTAACAGGCTGAAAATTGCTAGTCTCTAAGTCCTGAAGTAGACAGGTTTTAGGAGGTGGAATCAGCGTCCTCTGCGTGGAACCGGAGGAGGAGGAGGAAAGGTCTCCCTGGTCGGAGGCCTGAAATGAAAGATAAAGCAAGAACATGATCTTACATATCATTATGTGAACAAGCTTTCCTATGTCAGATACTGTGAATGAGAAAGTATTTGTCTTCCCTATTTGAAAATGCACTGTATTTCCTGTGATATTTATTGGCATCATTCATACATGGTACTGTGTTATGTGTATAATTATAACAGGTATTTTTATTTGAGATAGTGGAGTCTTTAACCTTTGTAATTAGTGCATAATAAATGTTTTAAAAAGAAATATAAAGCAACTACTTTAAAATGAATTTGATTAACTAGTTCTCAGTCATCCACGATTTGTTGCAAATCTGGTCTACTATACAAAGGCTACATTCCTCACTTAATGAAACTGGCGACACATAGGGACCTCTGAGTGACGTACATGCTAGCTCACAATCCTCACTGAACATTAGAATCACCAATCGAGCTTTGAAAAATACCAATCCCTAGGCTCTATCCCAGACGCATTCCATCATAATTTCTAGAAGATTGGGTTTATGCATCACAAATTTTTTAACAGCATCTCTCCTCCAACCAGTTGTATTAACCAAGTGTTTTCTTTCCTGATGCTTTGACATCTGGAGCCTTGCTGATCCTGGCCTGGAGAGGCTGCCCCTCCCACAGGAAGCTAATTCCTAGAGATAGCAAACCACTTGCCTGTGAGCACACCTTCCACAGGCAAATGAACCAACCCAGAGCCTACATCCCAACCACCTCCTTTATGGGGCTGTCACACACGCATGCATACACACAAACACACACACACACACACACACACACACGATGCGGGTGACTATCCACCTGCTCTAATCACCTCAGGGCCAGGTACTAAACAACTAGAGCCAGCCCCCTTGCTCCAGGCCTGCTGAAATTATTCAAAATAGTCAATTCTAAGTATGCTAAACCTGCCTCACTTGTTCCTTCCTGTGGAAACCACAACAGAGGCTCTTGCCCACGTTTTCTCCTCCACTTTCTCCTGACTAAACCTGAGTGCCCCTTCCTCTTGGGATCTAAGAATATAAAAAACTGTCTTTTCAGTGGCAATCATCTCCTGATCTGTGGACCTTGACATACCCGAATAGTGAAAAAGCCTACATTTTAAAACACCAGTGATTCAACTGTACAGCCAGGCAGAAGACAGACACACTGTAGTAGGAAGTTTCCTTGAGAGATGAATTGAGAATTTCTGGTCTCCTTCTGACAACTACTTCCTCATGGGATCACCAAGTGTGTTATTCCCAACTGCACGTTTGCTTTTCTAGAATCCCTGCTCCGTGTTACTCTGGATGGTTTTTGAGTTGTCCTAACTGACATTCCAGATAGACTTGGGCAAGTCTATTTATAGGCAGGTTCAACGATTGCAGGTTGTATTCCCACATGTGTGCTGTAAAACCAATATTAATTCTCTTGGAAGCAAGTCAATAAGTCAAGAAAGAGAGCTTTGTCAGGTGCTGTAATCAAACTGTGTTACCCTGGATTTGCGTACTTGAGGATTACACGAATCGATGAGTAAATATTTACTAAATGTCTTTTGAATGCAAGTTTTGTATAGGTCAAGGAAATGACAAAAATGGGAAAAGAAGGGCTGTCTCAGGAAAAGAGAGGGAGGAAGAAGTAGAAAAGAATAACCACAAGAATCCTCAGGAGGTCCTGCTGTGGCCCCTGGGAAGATATGGCTTTATGTGGCTGTCTCCTTATCCAGAGAAAACAAATGGACAGTCTCCTTCCATCTCCCCAGTCTGCCCTGTAGCCTTATAGGAGAAAGTCAGAGGTCAGTCAGATGATACAACTTCCTTCCTTCCTTCCTTCCTTCCTTCCTTCCTTCCTTCCTTCCTTCCTTCCTCCCTCCCTCCCTCCCTCCCTCCCTCCCTTCCTCCCTTCCTTCCTATAATAAAAAAACAAACATTTATCTACTATCCGGCTACTCCTGGATGTGGGATGAAATAACAGCAAGTAAAATGGGCATAGATGCCACCCTCAGAATACTGAGAATATAATGGATGAGACAGACAATAGAGAATATCGGCAAACTGTACCGGTGTTTTGGCCAGGGAAGTCATAACCTATGGGAATATTCAGTAGAGACATTTATGCACATGTCTGAAGGACAAGTTCCACTTCTCTGAACCCACCAAATGGAGGCAATGACACCTACATTTTGTGAGGCTTGAAGATGACTGTTGGGAAGCAGACAGCACAGTTTCTGGCTCAGAGCAGGCACTCAAGAAGTAAAGCTAGTGATTTCATCAATATACTTAAAGATCTATTCTTAGATCTTTTTCCTACATATGCCCCACGAGCCATACATTTTGTCTTCCACCACAAAGATCATGATGATCCCCTCCTGGCCCCTCTTCCTCCCTCTGCTGCCCCACGCTGCAGCTGAGGTGGGTCTACAAACACACCGTCTCTAAATTTCACTCTAATGAACAACCCCAGCTAAGGATTGGAAGTCCCATCTCAGGGACATGGATTTGTGATTATAGACATCTCAGAACCACGGGAGTAAAGGGTAATATAACAGAACCAAAGGGCAACCTGAGGGGAGATAACCTCTGCAGGGTGCTGGGGAGCAGGAGCTGGAGACACAATTGTTCAGAGACACCTGCATCCTGGTTGCTTTCTCCTCCCTGCTGAGTGTGACGTCTTGCTAATGATAAGTTTAGTTCAAGGACCCAGCAATCTGCTGTTGGTTAAGTCTTTTTAAACAGAACTGTTTTTTAGCTGGTATGCTTTTGCATGGTCGTAACATTGGTTAAAAAAAAAAAAAGTCTTATTAAGCTTCTCTATTAATTAGTAAATAGCCTCAGTCCCGAGTCCTCTCACTCCTGACCACTCCAGCCCCTCCTAGAAACACACAGACCTCTTTTATCAGTCAGCAGCTGAAGGGTTGACCCTGGTACTGCAGGAGGCTTCCAGAAGCCTGTTCTGATTATCTGACACATAGGCTTCGCCTTAAAGGGGAGCACATAGATTGTTAAAGGGATAGGCAAATCACTAGTAAGTGGTAAAATAAGTTCAAAAACAAAGAAGCAATGGCTTGGCAAGAATTGGCTTTTTTTCTAAACTGGCAGGGCCTTACCTATGAAGAGGGTGGCATTGCTAGGGGCCCACCCTCAGAGACTAGGAGGAATAGGAATGCTATGCAAAGACAGAGTGCATCTGCTCCTGTTTTTGCTATCACACGCCTTCCCTGGGAACTTACAACAGGAGGGAGAGCGAAGCTTCTTTCCTAAACTATAACCCACCTGCACTTGGTAGATGACTTGATAGCTAACTGTTTAGTAGGTAGGGAGTCCAAACCAAGCAGTATCAATCCAGCCATTCATGCATTTACATGGTAAATAGAAATATTTGTTAAATTTCTAATAGGGTCCAGTTACTGTGCTAAGCACGGGGGATAGTAGCAAAAAAAACATTTTTTTTTTTAATCAAAAACAGTTTCTATTCTTTTGAGGTACACCATCCACTTGAGGAGACAGATATGTAAGCAAGGACTGCAATGTGGAATGGATTATAATCAAGGTGTCTGGGGAATCAAAAGTTTCATCTAAGAACATTAGGGAAGGCTTCACAGAGAAGGTGATATTTGGACTGAGTCCTAAAGGTTGAGTAGGAGTTTTCGAAAGAGAGGGAGTTGGAAGGGAGTCGGAAGACAGTATATCAGGCAAAAGGAACAGATTGAGCAAAGACACAGTATAAGCTGGCACAGCTCCCCGGGAATTCTTAAGGGGCGGAGCACTGGTACAGACAGGGGAGGTATAGGACCTGAGGCTAGTTGGAGCCAGAGCATGCTACAAAATACCAAATTAAATTTGAAAGCTTTTATTTCAGGAAGTGACATCAGCAGATATTTCTGTTCTAGAAAGTGCACTCTCGTTGCGGCGTGGAGGAGGGACCGTGGGCCTGTGCGGGTGAACTTGGGTACTGGCAGATGGCGAGGAGGGGTGCCCGCGAGAGCTGAAAGGGCAGCCGAATGAACGGGGCCTGGAGACACGCTGGATGTGGGGGCTGCGAGGAAGGCTGGAGTGGAGTTAAACTCAGCTGAGCGGAGTTAAGTGTGAATGTTAAATATCCAAGTTCACAAGTGCCTGCCAGAGACTTGTCCCCAGGCAGGGTGGGTCCAGAGCCATGTTCCTCACTCACCACCGTACCATGCTGCCTCTCACCTTATTTTTCATTCCCAATTCCCTCTTGTCTCCTGGTTCCCAAGGCATTGTCCCCATAATACAGCCACGGGAATTAGTAGGGATCCAGATTTTAACCATATAGATAAAAATTATTCCGAAAAGTTGATGTTTGTCAATGGATTTCGTTGATGAAATATTTTTTCTTTTTCCCCCTATACTATTCTTAACCTCCCCCTGTCTATTTTGTACCAACTATTTATGCTGCTTATTCCCTGTACCTTTTCCCCTATTCTTTTCCCTCCCTCTCCCCTCTGTTTTACTGTCCATAGTTTTTGATCTTCTTTTTCTTAGGTAAGTCCCTTTAACACTTGCATATAACAAGGGCTCGGTGATGAACTCCTTTAACTTGACCTTATCTGGGAAGCACTTTATCTGCCCTTCCATTCTAAATGACAGCTTTGCTGGATAGAGTGATCTTGGATGTAGGTCCTTGTTTTTCATGACTTCGACAACTTCTTGCCAGCCCCTTCTTGCCTGCCAGGTTTCTTTGGAGAAATAAGCTGCTAGTCATATGGGAACTCCTTTGTAGGAAGCTGTCTCTTTTTCTCTTGTTGCTTTTAAGATTCTCTCCTTATCTTTAATCTTAGGTAACTTAATTACACTGTGCCTTGGTGTGTGCTTCCTTGGGTCCAACCTCTTTGGGACTCTCAGGCTTCCTGCATCTCCTGGAAGTCTATTTCTTTGGCCAGATTGGGGAGGTTCTCCTTCATTATTTTTTCAAATAAGTTTTCAATTTCTTACTCTTCCTCTCCTCCTTCTGGCTTGCCTGTGATTTGGAGGTTGGAGCATTTAAAGTTGTCCCAGAGGTTCCTAAGCCTCTCCTCATTTCTTTTGAATTCTGTTTCTTCATTCTGTTCTGGTTGAATGTTTATCTCTTCCTTCCGTTCCAAATCATTGATTTGAGTCCCGGTTTCCTTCCCTTTACTGTAGATTCCCTGTATATTTTTATTTATTTTACTTTGCATAGCCTTTGCTTTTCCCTCCATTTTGCAATCATACTCAACCAATTCAGTGAGCATCCAGATGACCAGAGTTCTGAACTGTGCATCTGATACACTGGCTATCTGCTCATCTCTTAGTTCTATTTTTGGAGCTTTGATCTGTTCTTTCATTTGGGCCGTATGTCTTTGTCTTGGCATGCCTTGGAAATCGTTGGAAGGGGTGGAGCTGATGAAATATTTCATTTGCCATTAAAAGGGTGTGCAACTGAATAAAGCGTCACTTAAATGAATTAAGAGTCCACACCAAAGTATGTCAAAAGCAGGTATTCCAGTTAGCGCTGCACTCATTCTTACGTCATCTTAGATGTCCCCAAATCCTACTCTCGGCTGAAATTTAAAGAGGAAGGAAAAACTTTCCTATCAGCTGCAACATTACCTTTGTGAGGCAGCTCGGGGAGGCACCCTGGGGGGCCTCTCAGTGGGCGGGGGTGGTGCTGCGTCCACTTGCAGGGGGCCTGGACTCCGACTTCTGGTAACCTCAGGGACTTCATTATCCTACAGCAAAACACATGAGAAGGAAAGGTGCAAATTACATTGAGCAACCAGCACAGACAGGTACCACCGTCCCAAAAGCCCCTTGAACCTCCTCAGGCTGTGCCTGAAGGTTTTATTCACAAACTGATCATCAGCCAAGCAAAACCAGGGCAGCCTTCCATCGGCTCCCACAGCTGCGAAGGAGACAGTCAGGCCCACGTTACCATTCATGGTCCTTGCTACTCAAAGCATGGTCTGTGGGCGATCAAGGTCAGTGTCACTTGGGAGCTTGTGAAAAATACAGGGTCTCAGGTTCCTCCTCATGCCTGCTCAATCGGAACCTGCATTTTAACAGGATCTGAGGTAATTCTGATGCATATTCAGATTTGAGAAGCACTGCTCTATATAACCAGATAGAGCTGGGGAAATTTTATTTTTAAACAGAAGTACCTTTTGGGGACAACAGAACCTTGAGTAGTCGTCAGTCATAGGGCAATACAAGGTGTGCACTGAAGGGGCAGCCCACCCCTAGGTCGCTTTCTCAGAGAGTCTCCTGGGTGATCCCCGCCCATGTGACTCCTCCCATTCCTCCCCGCCCCTGGTTCCCGGGTCAGGATAGAACCATAACCCAAATTGGGCCTCAGCCCAAGGCAGCCTGCTACTCTCTACTGGGAGGCCTTGTGGCTCTCGGGGGACATGATACATATGGAGAAGCAGAAAAGGCCAGGGAACTTTGAGAACAGAGAGCAGATATGCACAGAGAAGCACAGACGAAAGAGCCTGTGGCCCCAAGAAACACAGACCAGGGGCATCGGCTCTGGCATGTTTTGCCGCTCCTGATCCAGGCCCCAAACTGTGATCACTGTCCCCAGATTCCCTGAGACTCATCCAGCTCCTTCTCATAGAGACCCCTTTGGCTTAACTAGCCTGAGTGAATTTCTATTCCTCCCTCCTACATTTCTTTCCTCCCTCTCTCCCTTCCTCTTTTTATTGAGATGAAATTGATATAATATAAATTTAACCATTATAAAGCTGACAGCTCAGTGGCACTTAGTACATTCACAATATTGTGCAACCACCAACTTCCTCTATTTCCAAGTCATTTTCATCACCCCAAAACAAAATACTGTGCCCATTGAGCCAGTTCTCCTTATTTCTTCTTCTCCCTACCCTGCCCCTGGCAACCACCAATTTGCTTTCTGTCTCCATGGATCTGCCTATTCTGGACATTTCTTTTCTTTTTAAATTTTACTTATTTATTTTTAGAGGGAGAGAAACATTGATGTACGAGAGATACATCGATCAGTTGCCTCTTGCACGCCCCCAAGTGGGGAACCAGCCTGCAACCCAGGCATGTGCCCTGACTGGGAATGGAACCGGCGACCTTTCAGTTCATAGGCCAGCACTCAATCCAATTAGCTACACCAGCCAGGGCGATTCTGGACACTTCATATAAATGGAATCCTACAATATCTGACCCTTTGTGCTTGGCTTCTTTCACCCAGATTTCTGTTTCAAGCAATGAAATGACCTCTAGGACAAGACAGATGGGGCCAGGGTCCCAGCTCTCACCTCATTGTCCCCCTCCATCCCGCTGCTCACACTGAGGAGGCTCCGGGTGCTGGACCGGTTACTCGTGCTGCCTGAAGGGTACAAACAAAATCAGCAAGGCCATAGATGCTCTCAGGCCAAAATACAATGCACAACTCTAGCGCTTATTTTTACCAATAGAAACAACTCATAAGCTGTGAATCTGGGAGTCTTCAAAATGCTGCCATCTTACACCATTTTATTAGAGATCAGTTTTTCTTTTAGTATAAAACAAAATGGTTCACCTTTTTATTATACATGTTGCTTTACAGCTACTGTTTACTGAGGACATCCAACACAGTGTGTGCTTTAAAAACATGATCTTTCAACCCCTATGAAAATTCTATCTGCCATTAGTGCTCTGATTTGACAAGTAAGAGGAGACACTCTATTTTTCACTTGTTCAGGGGCTATTTCTAAGAGCTGCAAACAAGGTGCCTCATTAACACAGTAGGGAGTCCGTCAGTCTTGTAAAAGCTGCAAACAAATTTTGAGGCTGAAGTTTTTTACTTATTTAGAAATTATATCAAATATGTGCATGTATCATACATATACATACACCTTCTAATAAGGGGCCAGTTCAACACAAAACAAAATACAAAGCACAAATTTAAAAGTATAATTTATGTTCACGGTACAAACTGTATTTGTGTGTTTAGGTGCTCAAGGCTTTTGAATTGGGGATTTATCACTTATATCATTAAAGAAGCACTATCCAATGGAACTTTCTGGAAATGTTCTATTGTATGCTGTCCAATATGGGAGCTAGTATGAAATATGGCTAGTGCAACCGAGGAACTAAATTTTCCCTTTTCCTTATTTTTAATTAACTTAAATTTAAACAGCCATGTGTGGCCAGTGACTACCACACTGGACAGCATATGCAGTATTAGCACAAGCTCCAGCACACGGTGATCTAGCAAGAAGAGGAAGGGATAGCAGTTAATCAAACAACACAAGGACATTTTATTTTAACTTCAATTCACCAATATTGCCACTAACACTATGCCAAGTCTCAGGTTTGCTAAATTTCCACGTAAACAGCTCCTCATCAAATTAGTTGATAGGTAGAGTCTTAGTTTTGATTTCAATATGGTATCAACTTTGACTTAATTAATTTAGATGTTCACTTAAATAGAGAACATGAAGATTTTAATTCTGGATTATTTCTCAGGGCAGATTTTAAAAGTTAAAATAATATGTCAAAATATTTCTAGAAACCAGGGGATTGATTCAGAGTTTGTTTATTAGAAGCATGTGATCCTGTCCCTTCCTATTCAGTTACCTGCATAGAATACTGTTCACTGTGCCAGAATGTCCCCCAGCCCACCCCTATCCACAAGTCTAAAACCTCCTCAGTCTCCAATCCTCATGTCAAATGCTATCGAAACCTTTCTGGGTTCCTCCAGGTGGAAATAAGCCGTCCCGCCCATGGGCTGCCCCTCTGTGGGACCAAGCCTCCCATGCCATTGGTCGTTGTTCATCCCACTTCCTCACAATGAACCAGCCTTTTGCTGGAGGTTACCCACTAGGAGGGAGCAAAAAGCTGTCCAGGCACTGGCTCCAGGGCCCTGGAAATTCACACCCCCAGCTCTTATTGTCCCTACCGTTGGTGTTCTTAAATCTTTACCCCCTCGGTGTTTAGCATTGAACCTTGGCTCCCTGGACCAGCTGCCCTGGCCCTCTCCCCTCTGCCGGCTGACCACTTGCATCCCTTCCGGGCTGCACAGCTGCTGGAGACCTGAGCCTCGCTCATCTTCACCCTTGCCAGTGGGGAAAAGGGCAATGCCCAACCCTTATCAGGCTTCTGTCACCCGGGAAGAAGGATCAGACAAGCATCTAACTCGTGCTGTTCTTGTACTTTCTCTCCTCCATTGCTATCATGCGGAAGACAGGACTCATTTCTTCTTCATCATTATGTCTCCAGTATACAGTCTAGCTTAGTATGCACAGGGTGGTCCTCAACATTTGGTGGAAGAATGAATGACAAAAGAAAATGACCAAATATATGATCCTTAAGAAACCTGGATCACACAATCTAGGAAAAAGTCAAGTCTTTCTGTAATAAAACTTCTGTTCTCTCAAATAACATTAATAGTCTGGAGCTTAAAATTTTAGTTATAACCAGATTTAACCTTACAACTGTTTTTCTGTGGTTCCCCAGAGATGATAGCTACATTATAATAGAAATAGTGCTGTTTACAGGGCGTGACTTTGAGGGTACAAAGGCAGCGGCGTATCAGAGCTGGGCCATCCTGACTCTCCCTCCTTGCTCGATAAGCACTTGTACATTGGGGCTTGTCCTTGAATGTTCCATTTATGGATCTGGTTGCTATATAAGAAGTTTAGGCTACTGATAGAGGCCATATGTGGAGGGGCCCTAAAGTATGTGAGGCCGCCTCAGATATTCCAGCTCAAGCCAAGCTTATTGCTGAACACGGTATCTTGAGTGACTCCAGCTAACCCACAGGGAGCGAAAAAGAACAATCCCCAATTAGTTAACAATCAGGCATAAATGAATGGTGGCTTCAAGCTTCTACGTTTGGGGTGGTTTCTTGGACAGCAACTGATAACTAAAACTGTATAACAGATGCAGTCTACAGCCACAGGGCGGGGTAAAATCCATTGGTCTGTCATTTAATAACATTATCTAACCAGATGAGCTAGGCATTCCTAGGCAACAAATTACTGCACAAGGTGAGAAACACAGTTTACGTTTTCCATTCAGTGTTCACCCCAAGCTAACTCAAAGGCATAAAGCCTTTGAAATCAATCCGGATCTAAAATGAGGACTTTGCCTTTGCCTTAAGTTTCTGCTCCCTGACCCCTCTGGAACGCACTGCCCACACCCTGAGAGGGTGCATGCCACTCCTCTCCTCCACCAAAGTGTCTGAGAGATGGGCCACGCGTCCCTTGCCTCCTCCGTCACTCGGGATCCCTGGAAAAATCTCTTCCATTTTTGAACATATCAGAACTCTCTAAATGGCCTCAAGGCAATTTTAAGATATACATTGTCACCCCCATAATGTGAGGGGAGGCTTTCTCCTGTCCCGTCTAGACTTCCATCTGGTCATGTCACATGTTTTGGGTCTGTTTTAGCAGGTAATAGTGGCTGGAATATTAACCTGAGAGCAGCTGAATTCTACTCCCATTTTGCCAGTCACTGGCTGTGTGACCTTAGGCAAAAACTCTTTCCCTTTCTGGGTTACAAATACTCTACCTGTAAAGTGAGGAGGGAAACTAGATCAGAGGTTCTTGGCCTAAGCCCATGGATGGGCGAAAGTGTGTGTGTGCGCACCTGTATCCACACATGCGTATGAGCATTTTTTCATCCAGAGCATGTATCGGATTCTCAGAGGGGTTTGTGATGCAGACAAGACTAAGAATCCTGGGGTTTGATGCCCTCCCTGTTCCAACATCCATTGTCTGACAATCCTGTTCCAACATCCAAAGCCTGACATTTAAGGAGACAAGCCCTGAAATACAGCTTGTCTCTTGCTCTTTTACAGCACTCTGAGCTGTTCTGATAACACTAAAATGTATGAAAGAGAGGAAACTCAGCCTCCTTGAGTGGTGGAGTCAGCTAACACCGCCTTGGATGCGGAAACAAAGTCCCCAGCTCCTGCCGGCACATCAGCGTGTATTGTCTGTTGCAATCAGACTCCCATTCAAGCTTTCAAGCCAAAAGGAAGACATTTCCTAATTAAATCCTCAACCTATATTGTTGAAATTCTCAAATTTGAGTCCATTGTTTTCTAAGGTTTCTGACTTTGTGCCCTTTCCCTCTCCTTAACACAGCTGAGGAAGCAAAAAGAATAATCGTTAAAGTCTTGGCCCTGGATCCAGTCTGCCTGAGTTCAAAGCCCAGCTCTACCACTCATGGGCCATTTAACGAGGGCAAGGCACTTAAGTCTCCAGTCTCCTCCCATAGAGTCACTGTGATAATTAAAGCAGAGGATCCATAGGAGACACTTAGCATGTAGTAAATGCTCAATAAATGTTAACCAGTATTGTTACTAGGTTTTTCTACTTATTAAGGGGATAGAATAGTAATTATCACGTGATCTGGCTTCAGGGGATATTTGTGTAATGGATCTTTGGTCTCTGAAGTAAGGCAAAACTCACAGGTTAGATGTTCCCCATTTCTAACACCTCCCAAACCCAAATCAGGCTCCAACTGAGATGTGCTGGACTCCCAACAGCGTGTTTCCAAGGCCCAAAGGCTCCAGCCAGCTGGAGTCCCGCTATGACCGCGCCGCAGACCCCACCCCCGTCAGCCTGCTCACTTGCTGTGCTGGAGGTACTGTCTGTCTTCCAGTCTCCTCGTCTTAGCTCAGTCCTTGGGGGGAAGACGCTTTTCCTGGGGCCGCTCTCATAGACTCCAAACTCTACTTTCCCAGGCAGGTGCTGTGAGTGCCGAATGGGGACGGTGATCTCCAGGGCTGGAATTAGAGGAAAAAGGGATAAGCTTCAAGGCACTAGACTGCCATTTACTAAACTGCTTCGCTGCTCCCTCTCCGCCTGCCTCCTTCACCTGAACCTGGAGGAGGGCGAGGGCAGCAGAGGGGTGGGGATAGGGAAAAGAGGAGGGAAAGAGGAGGGGGAAAAGGAAGGGGGCCCTAACCATTCAGCACCGAAACGCCACAGAATCCTGTGGCACAATTGTTGAGGGACAAAGGGGAGGGATGGAGGATGTCAGAAAGAGCAGAGAAATGCTTCCCTACCAGGGAGTGGACAGAATGTAGGGGTGGGAAAGGTTTGGGGCTCCAGCTGCCACACCCCAGCTGTGGGACGGGAGGCATTCAGGCAACCTCTCTGAATTACTTCTCTTTCTGAGGAGGGGATGTGAGCATCATTGATCCTCATCACAGGTTATCTGGAGAATCAGGCAGAATGCTAAGAGCAGCCATATTTTTACCTCCCTGAAACCACCCAACATCGTGAAAGAAATACTACTGTCACTGTTCCCAGCAGAAACTAAGGCACAGAGAAGTGCCGTAGCACGCCTTCATCGTATAGCTGATAAGTGGCACAGCTGGGATTCAAACCAGGCTTCGAAGTCCAGGCTCTTCACCACCACTCACACTCCCTCTCAGTCCCTTAATAAATGATAGATGGGGGGTGGGTGGGCCACGACTGACAACAATGACCCACAGAGTCATGAAAGGAGGTCTATGGGGCCTGTGAAAGATTTTCTGATGAGCGAAACTGATGGGTGGATTTAGACCCCACAGATTCAGAAAGATAGGTTATCTCTTTGCCCTGCAAAGCACTAAGTCAATCTCTTTGTTGACTTAGCCTTGCCCAGCAGTTGTTCTTTGTTCCTTCCTAGATTTCCACCCCTGGGTTCTATGCCCTGAAAAATCCTGCCACAAGAGCAGAATAAAGCATCTGTGGGTGGCATACCAGCTTCCTCCCCAGGAAAGTGCGCAAGCCAGGTGAGCTCCCCGCAGCTGCCCCGAGGCAGGGCCTCTGGGAAGAGTGTGAGCTCTGGTATCTGTGGCCCTTATCTCCGAGGTACCACTTCCTCCCCCACCCCCTCCTCTATGAAATGGGCATTGCAGGAAGTTCAGGGAGGCCAGGGGCAGAGGTAGGTCTGCTAATGGAAGACAGAAGTCTGCCAATAAGGGTAGACATAAAAGCTAGAAGAGTGGGAAAAAGCAGGGGTGAAAACAGGTAGACCTGGCATATGGTAAACATTCTGCCCAGAGAATAATAAAAGGGCACATCGCTGGCTTGTGCAGGCACAAGCTCTCCTCATTCCAGAGACTCTGGTTCCGAGTGCAGCATAGGGTCCTAGTACTAAACCAGCTCTCCAGGTCCCTGTGTAACACTGGTGTTTTTCATGTCCTTGGGCTCTCTCGGTCACAACGGAGGGGCGGACGTATCCACCCATTCTTGGAACTACACAGGCAGGGTGGACCCACACATGGGTGTGAGCCCATAGGTTCTTAGAGCCCCAGAGGCTGCTATACCTTTTTATCCCTCAGCTTTGACCTAGCACGTTTTTTTAAATAACAGCTTTGTAAAGAGAGGTTCCTGTCTGTTTCATTCACTTCAGTGAGGCAATATTCTACTCTCAACCTGTTCTAGGAGGAATAAAAGTAAAGTATGAAGGGAGTTAGACGTTCAAAAAAATCAAGTAGAGCCCGTCTTAATGTCTACAAAAGCTTGATAGTCTTTCAATAAAGGAACAATTCCAGGAATAATAGTTATTGTTATTGGGTTGTATAGGGCTTTTCCCAAAGTGTGTTCATATGTGTTGTTATGTCTCCTTTGAAGTTCACTATTTTTCCATTAAGTAAGCTAAGTCAGGTGTAACCATGGATGAGGAAACTGAGGCACAGAGTGGCTCAGGGAAGTGTCCTGGATTATAAAGTTATTCAGTGACAAAGCGGGGGATCAGGAATGAGGTTTCCTGGGGCCCAGCCTGCCGCTCTTTGCCCTGCCTCAGACCGGCCACAGACACACCCAGAACACAAATGTTGATTGTCTCCTCTGTGGGGCCGACATGTCCAGCAAGGCAGGAGCCCCGCCAGCCCCCCTCCGAGCTCCTACACCTTCGCCACTCTGCGCCGTCCCAGTGAGAGCACAGCGGCTCCCTGCCCCTGAAGAAAGACAGGCAAGTCACTATGAACAGAGTCTTATTTTTTAATTATCCTCAGTGTGCTAGCCCAAATTACAGAATCATTGTTTTTCTTTTTAAGGCAAAGGAGGTTTCTGAATGAACAGAGGCAGTCCTTGTGTCACAGTGAGTTCCATTTCTTGAAAATGTCCTTTAAACAGAAATGTCATCCGTCAACTCTAATTTTCCTATAGATCAATGTTATCCTGTGCCAACGGTTTTCAATTGTTTTTTTTTTTTTTTGTGAAGCAGAATTCTTTCCTCTAGTGAAAACAGAAGCTCAGTGTAGAAAGCAGATTCTTTTAAAGGAGCTGTGATGGTTGGCACTCAATAAATGGCCTCAAACCCTGTCCCAATCCTGATCTGCTCCCCCATGCCCCATCTCATCCCCCGTTCCCACCCCCTACTCCCACAAGTATACGCACAGCAGCTCTGCTGCACCCCAGCGTGAAAGCGCCCAGACTAGGCAATTACAAGTTAGTATGTCACTAAATACATACATACATACATATATATATATTATATATATATAAAATTAAGTTTTATGGAGCTTACTAATAGATCATATTTACTCAACGATATATAATGCCTTCTCTTTGGCAGATGCTCTGAATCCCTTGGGCCATGACGTCTGGTACAGGGTCCAGACCCTCCTGAACTGCTGAGGTCTTGTCTGCAAGCCAGCATGCACCCCTCCCCAGCAGGCTCAACCAAAGACCCGGGAGCTGGTGTCTAAATGCCCAGCCCTCTTATCCCTCCTGCATCACCACGTGCCTCACCAAATTGCAGCTTTCGGGAAGCTGCCTATATTTAAAAGCTTGAATGTTTTATTTAATTAAGGCTTCTTTCTTTAGGTCCATGTGCTCCAGTTTTAAAGAGCACCTCCGTCCTTTTACTACCTACAGCTTTATCGTCCAATCCAAGGATGACTTGCAGATCTTGAACCTGATTTTCCATTTTTTCTTTTTTCTCTTCCTCTCAACCAAGAGGGCAGACAGGTGTGATCTTGACTAATGGCCTACATTTAAAATCTAGTCACTGAAGCAAACATCTAAGGATGCTCTCTCTGACCTGCTGCCTCTTTACCCTCTTCTCCCACACAATTGAAATCATTAATATTCACTAGGCTATTACTATACACAAAGCACTGTGCTAGGTATTGTGGGACAGGCTCTAGTTGGGGAAACTGGACCTTCACAAATAAAAGACTAACTCATAAACAACCAGATGGCGAAGATTGCATCTTAGGGATCTCTGTATTTGGCAGAGTGCCTGGTGCTTAATAAACATTTGTGGAATGAATAAATGATGCCATCAAACATTTTACCGACATCAACCATTCCCACAAAGATTTCTTGAGCCCCATCAATGTACTGTGCTACACGCATGGGATTCAGCTGAGACAAAACAGACAAGTTCTAACCCTTACAGAGCTTTCAATAGGTGAGGAGGTGGCGCTGGGGAGGGGGCGGGAATAATCATGAGAACAGGAACATGGGATAATTCCAGTCTGTGATGTGTGAAAAGAGAGAGTGAGCAGTGGCATAGAAGGCTACTCTGGAGGAGGCTTCTCTGAAGAAGGGGGGAACTTACAGCCAAGCACTGAAGGGTGAAAGGAGCCAGCCAGTAAAGATGTGGGAAAAGAGGCAGAGTGGGGGCCGCAAGTGCAAAGGCCCTGGGGAGAATGCTCTTGGCTTGATAGAGCAACAAAAAGAGTCCATTATGACGAGAGAGCACAGGGTGAAGGGAAAAGTGGGGGATGAGCTCAGAGGTCAGACCAGGTAGGACCTCGTAGGCCGCAGTGAGGAGTATGATTTTCCTCTGAGTGGGACAAGAGCCCCTGGAGGGTTTTGGGCAAGGGAGTGGCATGATCTGACTGTTTATTTTTTAAAGGTCTGTGACTGTAGTTTGGAGATTTTAGTTTGTAGACATGAGGAGATGATTGAAGAGGCTCCTGCATCAATCCAGGAAAAGGTGACGGCAGGCTGGCCGCAGATGCGGTGTGGGAGGGTGTCGGAAATGAGCAGGCTTAAGCGGTGTGTGGGAATAGCTGATGGTTTGAATGAAGGAATGAAGTACCAGCGATCAGAGGCAGCAAAAAAGAAAGAAGTATCAGATGAATGGAAAGATAACAGTTGTACAGATGCTCAAATGAGGGAGGGATACAATGGCCTGGAGTAGTCCGGGAAGGCTCCACTGGGAACAGGCTGCCAGGCTGGGTCTTGTAGTCCAGCCGTTTTCATACAGGTGAGAAGGGAGGGGCATGAGCAAGGGACGCGTGGCAGGAAGATGCCCTGTTTGCAGAGCGGGGTGTTACCAGCCTGACCAAGTTCATGGGAAGTTGGGCTGTTGACAGAAGCTGAAGACAGACTACGGAACTTATACGCAGACTTAACTCTTTATGTAGTGATGTTCCATTCCAGATCAGAAAGCCTTTTTTTTTTTTTTTTTGCCAGCTTCTCTTGGTGTAAGGCTGGCCAGTGTAAACCATAGAGACCCACTATGCCACAGCTTCTTATTGGGAAAATGCAGTGTGAGCAAACGCCCACTCCTTGCTTAGGGGTGATGGTGCCACGTGGGTAGCAGCTGAGAGTGGATGGGTCAAGGGAGACAGAGGGGTACAACTGGAATTCATGGCCCTGCTATTGAACCCCCATGACTCATGGCAGGAGCCCTGCTAGGCCTAGGTCCTAGGCTTCTGAAGCAGTGTGTGGCGTGGATGCCGATGGCACAATTCTCTGCTTGAATCAAAACAGATACTCGGCACAGAGGATTTTCTCCTTTCTCTCTCAAAAAACCTGTCTTCCTAAATGCCCAGGGGAGAGTTAGTGCCTGGGGGAAAAGCATTGCCATCCTCTTTGAGTGGGAGAGTAGGGGGATGCAGAGTTCAAGCCATTCATTCACTCACTTGCTGACATGTCTTATGCTCCAGGTACAAGACACGCAGAATTAACAAGACAGAGCTGTGGCCCAAAAGGAACTCACAGTCTAGTGGGGGACCCAGATATGTAAACAAGGCGACAGGTGCTAGACAAGCCGTCTGCACACTCAGGCCCCAGCAGAAAGGAGAGTCAAGGGCACCAGATTACAGCCAAGTCCTTCACAATGCAGCACCCCCAGGAAGCCACATACCTGTCTGCTTTCCTGTTTTTTGCTTCTCTCTCTGTCTTCGGGTGATGCTATCTCTTAGCCGTTTAAGATTTTCCTGGAAAGAAATTAGTTTGTTTTTAAAGTATGCATAAGAATTATACCCTCCGGGCATTAGAGTTTCTTTTTCTGTTTTTTATGCTGTTTGTGAGGCACATCAAAATGCAATAACATCTCCAACATGCAAACGAGGCTGAGTGCATTTGACTCCCAGGGAAATCTAAGCATTTTTGGAAGTTGTGCCTGAAGAGGAGAGAGATGCCTTGTCCACAACCAAGTGTCTCCCCTCCCCACTCATTCCCAGTTCCTTCCCAGCCTCATAACCTACTGCCCCTCTCCTTGTATGCTCCTTAACCAAGCTAGTCTGTTACCTGCTCACAAAACACTCCTTGCACTTTCCTGCCTCTGAGACTGTTCTCTCACGATTTCCCTGATCTTGAAGGACATTGATTGCAGTCCATAAGTCTGTTGCAGGCCTGGGTTAAGGCTCACCTTCTCCCTAAAGCCTCCCCACACTGCTCCAGCCCTTAGTGACTGCCCATGCCATCTGGCACTGGGCTATGCTCTCTCTCTCTCTCTCTCTGTGTGTATGTGCGCGCGTGTAAGTGTGTGTGACCTTCAGAGGTACTCTGAACCCCTGAAGGGCAAGAGACCAGGTCCTATATCTGCCCATAATCCTGGAGTCTGGTCTATTATAGTCATTTGATAAATGTTGAGTAGACATGTGAGGGTTGACCTTTGTTGCTATTTTAATCAATAAACAACAACCACCTAGAAGTGAAGTGTCTGTGCGTTCTAGGGAAAATGCCCCAGGAACTCACATCCAGACATGCAGAAAGTTCACATGAGAGAACCCAGACCGGAAAGGTTGGTTGGGTTGTGACTGTAGCCAAGAGACTGAGCCTGGTCCAGGAAGCAGTGGGGAAACACTGGAAGCAGTGTGTGTGTATGAGTATGTTTTTGAAGTTGGGTGGTTTTATATCAGTGACTTGGTTTGTTCATTTAATCATATTTGTTGGGAGTTTTCCAAGTTCTCTCTGAGTTCTGAAGTGTGATAGTTCTGTGGGAGTCTTGCCATTAGGAGCACAGAGAGGGACTCTGAAAAGAAAAGAGCTAGAAAGCAAAGGTTTACAGCCGCAGAATTTGGGTTTACAGTTGAGTCTTTGTTCTTGATCTCCAGCCTCGTGACAACCAGAAAAGTCATCCAGTTCTCAGCCAGGGAGCCATGGTGGTTACAGACTACAGGTGACAGATACACATGCACACTTACTCACAATGACATTCAAATAAATGGTCACAGTCCCAGCCACAGGTGCTCAGTTACGGCCATACAGAAAACAGCTGTGGACCCAGCTCTCCCCTCCAGTCTAGAAGAAACAGACATGGAACAAATCCATCCCAAGCCAGTTACCTGCTGAAAGCGAAAAGATTCAGACCGCTTCTTCTGGTTGAGCTGCCACTCTTTGAAGTGGAGCACGGCTTCGTCCACGTTGACAATGCCCAGCTTCACCTGCTCCTGGAGAGTAATAAGCTGCCTCTGGCCTGGCGTTTTCATCCCAGCAAAAGGGTCATATATACTTGACTGGGGCCTGTCTCTCCACGGTCTGACGGGAGGCCCTGGAAAAAATGGCAAAACTCATCTTGACAGCTCCTCCACGGGGAGCCGACTGGATGAGTGGGGTTAACAAGGCTGGTCGTGGGCTCAAGAGGACGTGTCTCAAAAGAACAATTACACGGGAACCAAGGACAGGGGCAGATGATATGGAATCAGAGAGAGGGAAACAGCTAATAATCTCAAAGCCTATTACATTACAATAGACAAGGCGACAACATTTTAGGGAGGTCTGAAATCTGCTGATGAGTAAGTAAAATCCCTCAAGCCTGAACAATAGAGAGGTCTTTAGGCCAGCATCTCTCAACCTGGGACTATTGACATTTATGTCTGGATAATTCTTTGCTCTTGGGGGACTGCTTTGTGCACTACAGGATATTTAGCATCGTCCCTGGCTCCTGCCCACTAGATGCCAATAACACCCCCTTCCTCAGTTGTGATAACCAAAGAGGTCTGAGACATTGCCAAATGATCGGGTTTTGGGGGAGGTGAGAAATCACCCCCAGTTGAGAACCCCTGCTTTTGACTGAAATCCACCCCCAGAAGAGACTATACAGGAAAGTCTCACCAGGGTGCTTCTCCCACACTCCCAGCTCTCCCCACCCTCCCTGCCTCCGAACAGCATGGAGCACAATGATGGAGAGCTTGGCATGACCCAAGGAGAGCCAGTGGGGACCCAGCACCTAATTTATACCTGGTGACCTTGGGTCTAGGTCATAATTCCACGGACATTCTGGTTTCCTTGGGCATTTCATGTTGAGACCCAGCAATATGAAATTTTGAGAATTATCTCAAGAGAGCAACATGAAATGCCCAAGGAGACTAGAATGCCCATGGAATTATGACCCAGGTCCAATGTCACCAGGTATAAATTACGTGCTGGGTTCCAACTGCCTCTCCTTGGGTTGTGCCAAGCTCTCCTCCACATTATAAATTCATAGTTCTCTGCTTTGAAGATTTGAGGGAATTAGGAAGCCAAGCCTTCCCTCTCCCTAGGCTGTGACTCCACTAAATTCTGTGGGGAACAAGCTACTTGCAGGGCTGATGGGACCCTGAAGCACAGGAAGGCAACTTGACATTTTACTGCTCAAAATCATGCAGGGCTCTCCTTGATTCTATGCTTCGCCAAGAGGACCCGATCTGGGCATTACAATTCAGGGAGGTGGAAAGGAGGAAAAAGAGAGGTGGCTTGCCCACTGGGTATTGAAAAAGCCTCAGAGAAGTTTATCTACCAGTTTTCCCAACTATTCACTCTGTCTGCACACACATGCATGCTTCCCCCCCAGGTCTGCCATCTTGGAGTGTATTGGGAGATGAAGTGCAGGGTGAAAACAAGATGTAAAAGCCAAACAACTGCAGTCTACAACCAAAGTCTTTAGGGAGGCCTTCCAATCCTTAGATGATGTTATTACTCTTTTTTTCCAAAAGAATCATCGGTGGGATGATACTGAATGCCTCTGTTTAGCACAAGGAAATTAATCAAGAAGAAAAGGGCACTTATCTCCTCAAACTGCCTTAAAAAGTCTTTTGGAAATAAAAGAAAAATGTTATCCAAAGGCAAGCAAAGTGTCTTTTAAATAAGAGTTGAATTAACATACAGTTTAGGAAGAAAAGCGAGGGGACGTAGGTAGCCTTGTGGAACTGCGTCACTGGGGAAAGGCTGGGTGCTGGGCCACCCACTTCATCCTGCTCAGTGTTCAGACTGCACTTCTGTCTGTGGTTACAGACATTTTCTAGGGTATTAATATCCTTGGTATGATCAATTTGTACAATATCTGTGAGCACCCCAATCTCGTCTCCTTTTCCTTTCCTGTCAGGACAGGGGTCTCGGACGGCTCCACCCAAGGAATCTCTTGGACCTCTCTGCTGTTCGATGCTAACTAAGGAGTTGTTGTGACACCTGGAAATCACTGAAACAGGAACACTTCTACTACCTGGACGTTCAGGTCACACAAAAGGAAGCCAAGGACATGGGGTTTACCTTTCTTGAAGCTATCAGAGGAAACGTAGAAATTCTCAGGCCGCTCTTGGCTTTTTTCTGCAAAAACTGTGAGATAAGAGTATTTTAGGTAAAAGCCAAATCAGATAGCTTTCTGATAATTTTTAAAATATCCTATACATATACCCCAAATTACCAAAACCTTAAACAAAAATAATAATCATAATGACGTCACACTTTAGACCACTGTATGCAACCTCTCATAGGAGCAACTAATGAGTAGAAGCTCCAGGGATCATAAGACGAGGACAGACAGACAAGGTCTCAAACCCAGAAAGACAAAGCCAGCTAGAGGATGGGATGGGCATTTTTTAGACCATTAAACAGAAGGGTGACGTGAACAATGATGTGTCCTGGGTCCCCGAATGCCTGAAGCTATCTGTGGAGCACCTTAGAGCTTGAAAATCAAAGGAAGTGCCACTTAACATGTTAACAAGTGCCAGAAGACAGAACTCAGAGTGGTGGAACAGGTACAATGTGTGCACAGCTCCAAAGGAATTTAAATAAAGTCACTCGTGAGTGGCAGACACATAAAGGCTAACAGGGAAAATTGAGAAGTGACAAATGCCCAGTGAGCAGCAGGACTGAAGAGTGGTTAAAGCTCCCTGGGATCCGCACAAGGCTCCCTGGATTCCAACTCCAGCTCTGCCACATATGAGCAAGAGGTGTGGCCTCTCCTGGGCTCAGTTTTCCTAACTGTATAATGAGGCTGAGAATAGTTGCTTCCTCATTGAGTTGTTGTGGGGATAACATGAGTTAATAAGCGGAAGTTACCTAGAAAAGGGTCTGGCATGTGTAAGCTCTTGATTGTAGCTTTGACTATCATTATTCATACCTAAGCCAATAGGACAGCAATACCTTGGCATGCTAGTTAACACCAGTTTTGTCAGTACAGTGCTTTAGAGTTTATAAAGTAGTTCTCCATGTATTTCAGCGGACTGTCACAATAAGGCTATGGGAGAGTATTATTATATATTACTATGATACCAGTATCAAAGCACACATATATTATTATGATTCCCATTTTATAGATGAGAAACCTAAAGAAGATGCAATGACTTACCCAATGTTCTATGCTGCATAGCTAGAAAATGCAAAAGCTAGGACATGAACCCAGCTTTTGGGGCTTCCAAGCCACGGTCCTTTTTGTCATCTCCTGCCTCTCACCTTTCCTTTGCATCCCCACAGTTTCTCAGCAAGTCCATCAGGGCTCTTTAGGAATCACCTGTCCCAACTGCCTTACCATGGTGTGTAAGCTGGCAGGGGCAGGGGACGGGTCTGGAAAACAATGTTGAGGACGCATCTTGGAGTTCTCCCAGGAGAGAAGCGAGTAAACTGGGGTACTCATCCACCAACCCCCATCAGTCATTGGTTGAGGGATATGTCTAGGGGTGGTAACCTCCCAACCCTTCCAGCCTGTCCTGCACGGGGTCAAAGGAGGCTGTGGCTGCCAAAGAAAGCCCTCAAGCGAAGAGCCACAGGTCCTAACAGGCAGGGTCCAGCCAGTGGGCACAGAAACGTAAAGAGCTAGGAGGATGTGGGAAGGGTACCACTGTACATGCCAAAGATGGTGTTTCCCAATGGGATGGCAAACCAGAAGCACTGACAGAGCTTGGCAATGCCGAGTATCTCTCAGCGGCATTTCTACCCAGTTTAGGGTGGCCAGATTAACAAACCAAAACCAAAGACAAAAAAAAGAGTGCAGTACTTGGGACATTCTTACAATGAAAATTATTTGCTGCTTGTCTAAAATTCATACTTAACTGGGCATCCTGTACTTTATCTGACTAACCCAGCACAATGACCTCTGGTGGGGGGCTACCTCCTCCACTATATGATGTCCTTTCACCACACCTTCCACATTCTGCTTACTCTATTAAAAACAGAAGATCAGGTGCATAGATCTGGTCATTCTTGTACTTGTAATCACATTAATACAATCAAGTCAGTGAAACTGACAATGCTATCAATATCTGATGTTACAGGGACCATTATGAAGAAGTCAAAATTCAATCCTCAGCAATTTTTATTAATGTAGATAGGTAGACAGCCTAACATTATGGCTGAAAATCTGTGAAGACAGTCTCTCTGTGTGCAAACCCTGGCTCTGCCAATGGTAATCAAGAGACCTCTATGAGCCTCCATTTTCCTCATCTGTAAAATGGGGATGGTAATGGTCCTTACCTAATAGATTATTGTAAAGATTAAACAACATGTTCTGGATAGAGCACTTGGCGTATTTCAATGTGTGTTAGCTATTAAAAATTAATAAAAATAACAGGAAGAAAAGTTTCAGGAGATAAAAATTTAGCAGGATTCTTGTAATGTGGAGTAGAGGGAAATCTTGCATGCCCCCACCTTCATACTGTATATGAATGCCTTCAGGAAGGTGACAGCTGGGTTTAATCATTGCCCCTTGTCTAGTTCCTGAATCTGCCCCAACCTCTGATCCTGTCCCTTGGGGCTGGCTGGAGACCACTGAGACCATTCTCAGTGATGATGCTTCAGAAGCTGAAGGAACCAGGGAATTCCCGCTGAGAAGCCCTGAGTACCCCACAGGCATCATTCCCTGCCACACTTGCCTTTGGAAATGTACGGTTCATTGTCGGGCAACTGGTGAGCGCCAGAAGCACTGGCCTCTGGCCTGGGCACTGGGACGGGGGGCCTGTTGGCCAGGTCCATGGAAAAGCCCTCATCATCATCCACTGTATGATAAACATCTTCCGGATCATGATGGTACGGCTCCCTCTCCAAACCGGCCATTCCCGTGCTGTTGCCTAGAAACATGGTAAAAGGTGACTGAAAGCAGTGGCTGAGAACCCCATGCAAAGCAACTGAGAAAACATGGAGGTCACCTTCATTTGCCCCCATCAATGCAGCAAAAGGAAGTGACTGTTAGGCTCTATCATCTCAATTTTACGGCTGAGATTCAGTTATTCATCCTATTAGAAAGCCCAGGGACACTTGGAACCAACCCCTGAGCCTGGGCAGCCCTGTGAGAGCGGCCTGGAGTCCTCACCACCACCAACAGCAGCACCCTCGTCTTCAGCATCAAAAGGACTACAGCAAACCCTTCCTGAGGGCTTCCTCTGTGCCCAGTGCTGTTCCAAGTGTATTACCCACATTACTTCCTTTGATTGCATAACAATGCTGTGGAGTAACTACAATCATTTTTCTCCTTTTGCAAATAAAGAAACTAGGGCCTTGAGGACTTATATAACTTTCTAGGAGTCACTCAGAGCCAGACTGGGGCCCAGGAAAGCTGGTTCCAGAGCTTGTATTCCTAACCAACACGCTCAACTGCTTCCCTTGCAAGCTTTGCCACCACTCTGTGCCCCACTGACCAAAAGATTGAGGGCTGAGGCTTGCCTCCCACCCTCTGTCCCTGGACTCCCGCAGCCCTCAGATTTTCTCTGTTTCCTTCCTGGTGACATGCTGAAGTGCTCTGTGCTGGGATCCAAACACAATGTTTTCTTGGCTTTGGGAATCTCAGAAGACCCACCTTTTAGGCAGGAGAGCTGTGGGGTCTTGAACATGTTATGCAACCTCTGCGAGCCTGATTCCCCTCGGAGAGCTCACAGGAGCACTGTGAGGGCAAAAATGAGGAAGCCAAGGGAAGGCGCCCAGCTCAGTGCATACACCTAGTAGGTGTTTTCCTCTACCGTCCTGCTTCTCCCTAGCACCATTCAGCCAACAAATCTTTATTAAATTCCTGCCTGAGATACAGGGAAGAATAAAGCTTGGATCTTCTTTCTATGGGATTTCTAAGCCAGTATTTACTAGGAGTTTTTCATTGCATCCTCTGTGCTGCAGGGAGACTGCTCTTGGTTTCCCTGTGATTTGTCTACTACTGCTTACGCCTTTTCTCTGCTCTTTACTATCAAAACTACTTTTCACATCCTTAGTCCTATCCTCTTTCTGTATCTCTGCAGCATCCCCCTTTCTGTACCTCTTTGCTCAATAGACTCCACCATAAGTTATAAAATGGTTGAATAGAGTTAAAGAATTATTCATATAATTTAATGCCTTCTACCTTTGACACTTCCAGTAATGATGAGAAGAACAACATCAATAATTATAAACCTTTATTACTTGTTCTATGCCTGGCCCTGCTCTGCGGCCTAATGTACAATAACTCATTTAATTCTCACAACATTCATCTCAGTTTATAACTGGGAGAAGAGACCCAGAGGAGTTAAGTAACTTGCCCAAGGTTTTTCAGGTAACTGAAGGAGGAATTGAGTCTGTATCCTTAGCCACTATGCAACACAGCCTTGACTTAATAATAGTGGTGTATATTCCCCTATAGTCTCCTCCTTCACCAGAAAGTAAAGTTTCTTGAAGCACTAATCAGATCTTATTTTTTTTAAAAGATTGTATTTATTTCTTTTGAGAGAGAGGGAAAGGGAGGGAGAAGGAGAGGGAGAGAAACAGCAATGTGTAGTTGCCTTTTGCACACTCCCTACTGGAGACCTGGCCCACAACCCAGGCACGTGCTCTGACTGGGAATTGAACCAGCAACCCTTTGGTTCGCAGGCCGAAGCTCAATCCATTGAGCCACACCAGCCAAGGCAGGTTTTATTTTTCTTTATGTCTCCCAGTCCAACATCCACAATAGTGCTTTGCTCATAGTAGATACCCCATGAATTTTGGTTAAGTAAAAATTAACATGTGCATTTAAAAAAAGGCCTTGCCAAAGGCAACTTGTTTACCCAAATGAATGGCTGCAGTGGTGGGAGCTTCTGGCCCCCCTGTAACAGGCTGCTGGGGGAGCTCGTGGGAATGAGTGCCTTCAGTCACCCAAACGTCATGTACGTGGCAGCCCTCTCCCTGAGCAAAGCAGCCTTCAGATGGAACCAGGCAATGTCTTACATTAGTTTCTGTTTCTCTCTTTTGCTTCACAGCTGTAACTTACCTTCTAAAAACTTGCGGATCATAGAGTCCTTAGTGGCCTGAGAGAAACCTTGTCCAGACATTGGGTTAGATGTACTGGCCTGAAGCATTTCGACATCTAGAAGGAAAAGGAGACTAAGAGGTTAAAAGTTGTTTTTCCATACAAGCAGGGAGATTTTTCAGGGGGCTAAATAAAGTTTAGCAAATCAAGAGATCTTAAACCAGGCAATTCAAGAATTCATCCATCCATTCAACCACCCATCCACCTATCCATCTATCTGTTTGTCCACCCATCTACCCATTCACTAAGAACATAAAGTAAGTGTGGAGTATAAGGGAAAGCAACATTCACAACCTTCAGGCCCTTTCCTGAACTTCAGGAATCAAAAGGTATGAAAGTAGTTTGAAGTTGGAGAGTATACAATCTGATGAATTTGTATTCTTGGGAAATGTGATATAAAGAGTTGAAAAGAATTCCTCATACAAATTCACTAGATTGTATTTAACTGGTCCCCAAAGAGCAAAGTAGTAAGGAAACAAAGTAGTAAGGAAAAAGTAGTAAGTAAGTGTATAATAATTAAATTCAAAACATTTTTTTCTTTAAGTATACTATTCAACTTCAAACTACATATTTTGATTGAGCAAGTGAAGTCCCCAGTAATTGTGGGATATGACAGAGTGAGTACAATCTCTTGATAATATCAAAGCTCTACTTTTAACACAAGGCTGAAATTTTGCTCCCAAAACACGTATTTCAATGTCATAAAAAAAAAAAAAACACATACTTAAGAGTCATAAAGTAACAGGGCACCATTGGTTACTTGGGTTGGAGTCGAATCTGCTGTGGGAATTGAATGGTTTTCATGCACAGTTTTGGTCTCCATGGGTTTATACTTACCAGTAAAAGCCAAAGGTCAATGTGCTTCTGTCTTATAAATAACCAATTACATGCCTGACCTAAAAATCAAGTTTTTGTTATGTTTTTAAGATGGTATTATTATGATTTTGAGGTGGTACTATGTTGATAGAAGTGGCTCTAATACATTCTTTCCAACTGTTGCATAATGTTCCATTGTTTAAATAAACCACAATTTATCTACTCTTTGTTGGTCCTGATTTCATTTTTATTTTATTTTTTTATTATTAAAACAATGCCATGGTTATGTATTTTACAATTAAGCCCATTCTTTCAAGTGCAAATGCCTTTTGAGTCCTGTGGTCCAGGAAAGGGCCTGAAGATTGTGAATGAGGAAGATTCAGTGTCCTAGAGACCTAGGTTCAAGCCCCAGCTCTGACTCTTATTCCTCTGCGTCCCTGGGCAAGTTACTTGATACCACTGAGCTTCTATGTCTCCATCTGTAAAGTGGGGATAAATAATAGTACCTACCTCATAGGAAGGCTACATGTGCCAATTGAGACAATGCCTATAAAATGCTGAGCAACAGCGCTACGCACTAAATATTCGTGGTTATCATGATCGTTATATTGAGATGACCTAGATAGTATATTGGTTTCTTGCTGCTTTAACAAATTACTACAAACACAGTTGCTTAAAACAACATCATATATATGTTATTTTACAGTTCTGTAGTTCAGAAGTCTGAAATGAGACTCACTGGGCTAAAATCAAGGTTTTGGCCAGGCTACACTTTTTTTCTAGGAATGCTAGCATCTGTCTCCTTGGCCTTTCCAGCTTCTAGAAGCTGCCTTCCTTCCTTGGCACCAGACCTTCTTCCTCCATCTTTAAAGCCAGCAGTGCTGGGCGGAAAGCTTAGCTGATCCAAGTCTCTCTCATAGTGCCATCTCTCATTTCTTTTACTTTTAAAGACCCTTGTCATTACACTGGGCCCAAGGGGAATATCCAGGATATTCCCTTTATCTTAAGGCCAGCTGATTAGCAAACTCAGTTCCACCTGCAATTTCATTTTTTATTTTTATCCTCACCCAGGGACATTTTTTCATTGCTTTTAGAGGGAGATAAAGGGTAGGGGGGAGAGACACATCAATGTGAGAGAGAAGCATCGATTGGTTGCCTCCCGTACACTCCCCGACCACAGACTGAACCCACAACCTCAGTATTTGCCCTGAGTGAGTATCGAACCAGCAACCTTTTAGTTTACCGGATGATGCTCCCATCAAGTGAGCCGCACCAGCCAGGGCTCCACATGTAACTTTAATTCCCTCTTGCCATCTAATCTAGCATGTTCACAGATTCAGGGACGTTATTCTACTTGCCACACATGGGACCAAATATTGGCACGGTCAGCCTGGGAGTAGGACTCAGGGACTGGGGCATACGCAATGCAAGCAAGACCGCTGTGTTCACACAGGACTCAGCGGCCCTGGCCTGATGTAGACGCTGGCCTCTGCTGAGTCCCTCGGTGTGCGCTGCCTTAAATGGAGTTACCTAAAAGTGATTTTATTCCCATTTATATTTTAAACAAAATGACTGTTTTTATACCGAACTGAACACAAATACATTTGAAGTAGACCAAGAACAGCAAACATGTACATTGGCCTCCTTGTCCCTATTCAATACTCAAGGTAAACATTACTAATCAATCACAGCATTGTTTCTGGCCTCAGAATTCTCCTCAGCACAGCTCTCCAGGCACTGGATACTAGCTAACTGACATGAAAGTATTTTTAAAAAATTTTTAAAATCTTCACCCAAAGATATGTTTATTGATTTGAGAGGGAGAGGAAGGAAGGGAGGGTGGGAGAGACAGAGAAAGAGAGCAAGAGAGACTAATATTGATGTGAGAGAAAAACATCAATCAGTTGTTTCCCGTATGCACATCACCCGAGGGTCGAACCTGCGACCTTTTGGTGCACAGGATGACGCTCCAACAAATCGAGCCACCCAGCCAGGGCTGAAATTATTTTTAAAACACTGTTGCTGCACCTATCTCAGCCAGTAAGTCCTAGTAGTAGCAGATACTACATTTGTATAATAATAAAACTAAAAACACCCAGTTGTTGGAGTGAATGAACGATAAGACCTTCTCAAACTCTAAATTTGACAACCCCACATGCACGTACGACCCAGGCACACAGTGAGTAACACATGAGTGACCAAAACACAGAAAGTTCCAGAGGTGAAGGGACAAAGGACATTTTGTAAAGGAAAGCAGAACAATAAATTCCTGTGTTCCTGGATGTTCAGGGTTTGTACTTCAGATTCCAAGTACCTAACCTCACCACTTGTCCATTAAAAATAAACTGAAATGCACTGAAACCCACTACTGGCCTAAGGAGAAAGTGCAAAGTTCTTTTATTTCAGCAGAGGGGAAAAAAATACAAAGAGACTCCAGGGGCACAGTCTCCTCTGGGAAGAGGCAGCTGCAGAGTTATACTATACTCTATTTAGGGGGTCAATCAGAAATAACCCTTTCCTGGGAAGAAAAAAGCTTGAACAGAGGAGAAGCAGCGGGCACTAAGTGTGGGCAGGCACGCACTTAGGGGATCAGTCAAGAGCAATAATGAATTTGCAAAGAAGTCCATATGATACTCCTCATGGGACATAAATCTAGATTACTTAGCTGAAGTAGAAACTCCATCCAGATTACGTGTTGTTAATTTAATATAAAACCTAATCTGAGTACATAATACAGTAAAATGCCGGATACTGAGAGACTATTCTTCTAGAAACATTCTCAAACCCTGAAAGCAGGCCAAAAGAATTTTTTTCCCCCACTAAGTATTTTAGTGGCCAAAAGAGAGCCTCAGAGCCAGGAGCAGCATGATCACACCTTTGAAGGTAACCTGAAACCTGATTGGTTCCACGTGCACCGAGGTGGAATAGATGCTTTGATTGACCACATCCGTGAGAAAATCCAACAACCTTCCCATACCCGAGTGGAGAAGTAATGGGAAGGAGACAGACAGGGAGGGAGAGAGTCACACACATACAGAAAGAAAAAGGGGGCGGCGGTGGAGTAGGAGAGAAACAGAGACAAAGAGAGGGAGAAGAATGGCAGTCTGAAATTAGAGGGGCCGAGGAGTGATTGGCAATGAAAAAGAAGGGGCTAAGAATGAGAGGCTTACGAGAAGCAACAAGTTAAGTTTTATGGACTTCTAAGCAGACAAGCGCTTCAATAGAGCACTCCTGGCAAGCGCATAGACTCTGCTGCACAGGATAGCCTAGGGAGCGAGTTCATGGTGGGGTACAGTGGGCGCTCTGACTTGTGAAGTCACACCCTCATTCTCTACCTCCACAGCGAGCCTCTTGGGGAGCTGTGTCCTTTTTCTCCAGGGCACGGTCATGGTTTGTAGTTATAGATTTAGTTATGTGGTATTTTTGTTTCATATCCAGCTCTCCCCTTGCAAGGGAAGCTCTAGAAGGCAGGGGTCATGTGACTTGTACCCTGACTCCTCATCACCTGGCCGGGGACTTACACACAGGAGGGGTTTGATAAATGCTGTGGAACGAATGAATGTGTGAATGCATGAACTAGTGAGGAGTAAACAGACGAATACACACATATGGAGGTGTTTGGGTTTTGTGAAGGAATCTGGGCACCTCCCAAGCTGAGAAAAGAGAAGGGCAACTCAGACAGCAGGAACAGCACAAGCGAATACACAGACATGAAAGAGAAGGCCCCCTGGAGCGGCGGAGGAGGTGGTACCACCCTGAGATGTCCCACACTCGGGGACATCTCACAGATGTCTCACCACCACCCATCAGGAAAGTGAAGTCTTTGCACCGGAACATCTACAAACTATTCCACACCACAAAGTCTAGGATTACTTCTTATTTTCTGGTACTCTCAAATTTAAGAAACAACTGAGCACCCATTGTGTATGGCACTGTGGATAATACCTGCTTCCTCACGAGGTAGGAGCAGATGACCGGGGAAGCGTGCACACAAGCTGAGCGCACAGTGATTTGCATGCAGCGCCCCGAGGAAGCAAGACCCATAGCTATGCAGGTCCAGAGGGGAGCAAGTTCACTGCTGGTGGTGGAGATTTTATCATATTAACTTTAAAACATTCAATCCAGTTGCTTCCAGGTGCCTATGTCCCCAACACAATTCTTTGTACATTTGGGGGCTCAAAAAGCAATAGAAGTCAGGGAGTGTCCTGAGCCTCGCGTTGCCCCCCTGGGTCAGTTTCAACCCTGGACAGGGACAGGAACAGAGTGGGTTCCTTGCTGGTAAAACTTCATGCCTTGCACCCAACCCCACTGCCCATAAAGCGTTCCTTGGCCTACTAGCCAGAGTCTTCCCAAGATGGGAAGCAGGAGGATGACAGAGCCTCGGTGGCTGCAGGAAAGAAGGCTCCTGAGATAAAAGGGTGCAGACAGAGAAGGCGGCATGTTCCAGAAGCACATCAGTCACTTAATAATTTTGCTTATAAATGCTCCTTCAGCTGGGCTCAGACCTGACATGGCTGGGCTGCGAAGTCCTTTACTGTGCTCAACTCTGCTGCCAGCGCCGAGGGGCCCCAGCTCACAGAGTGGGGCTGTAATCAGAGAGCTCAGGTAAAGAAAATACTGCTGGAGATGATCTGTTACAAAGGTGCTGGTTACCAAGGAGGTTGTTAAGGGCTAAGTCAGCTCTCTGCCACACACAAATTTGAGCCACAGAACTGGGTGGAGGGAGCAAGGGTGCAAAAGAAAAGTTCAAGGTGAAAGGAAGGAAGGGAGGGAGGGAGGGAGGAAGAAAGTTAGTTCAAGGCAGGAGTCACATGAAGCAGAACAGCCTCGGGGATGGGTTAGACTGGCTTCTGTGCGTTGACAGCTTCTAGCAGGGAGATCTTACATGTTTCACCCTTTGCTCCTTTCTCCTTTGGAAGGAAGACAAGCCTCTGATATATTTAAGCAAAGCTGAATCCACAAGCAAATTACCACAAGTAAATTTCTGGGACACGGACCTTCCAGAAATGACTCGCGAGGCAGAGCCTCAGGGAAGTAGCCATTGGGTGAGACTTTCTACACAAAACATGTTACCTAAGTCAAAGGGTCACCAGGACCACGTTATCACCCTCTGAAGGCAAGGACAGAAGCAAAAGAACTAAATGTTTAAAAAAAAAAAAATCAAGAGATAGTAGAAACACCCAAAGAGATGTATGCCTTGATTTCTGTTTAGGGTTTTCATAAGCTTGACCTTAATAAAGACATTTATTTCTTATAGAGTAAGTTGAGGACATTGATGATTTAAATCTGTGGGATCTTGAACAAAAGATTCTGGAGGGACCTGGGAGCAAAGTTAAAGGTTTAATAACAGAGACATGTAGTTGCCACCTGGTGGCAGCATATCTAAACCAAAGACCCTGAGTGGGAAGGGGATGTGTGTATGCTTGTGTGTGCATATGCTTTTGTGTGCGCATGTGTGCGCGTGTGTTTGTGCGTGGGCGCGGGCATGCAGCGACACATGTTTAGGGGGAAGGAAAGACTGGCGTGAAATCATAAAGTCTCAGGGTCAGAATCCAGCCTTGCTCCTCAGCCCCCCTTCGTTCAACAGTGTGAGTTTCCCTGACAACCTTCCTACTTAGTGGCTGTTTTGGATTCCCCTTGGAGAGGAGGGCCTTTTCACTGTTTTCCAAAACTCACGCCAGAAGAGGCAGATTTAAGCAGTGAGTGGTAAGGAGCTGGCCTGAAGCCTGCACTCCCTGTTTGCCCTGAGAGCAAGTGAATGAATGAGCAAGTGAACACTATATTCCGTACTATGTTATTTTCAGTCCCTGGGGCTGAATGCTAACAAAGGTGGCACTGATAAAACTCGACTATTTCGACATTTAGAAATAGCTGCTGTCTAAGTGTCTGCGCCGGAGCTGGCAAATGCAGACCCCAGGAGGACAGGCCAGAAGGGTCCTCTATCCCAGAAGGGGAACAGACAGATTTGTCCCCTGGGAGTCTGCAGACCCAGATTCCTGACCCAGTTCTCCTTCAATGGGACATAAGTAAGTTACTAAATCTCGGAGCCTTCATTTTCTCCCCAGTAAAATGAAGATAAGTCTACTCACCAAGCCCAAGGACAGTCAGGTGAGACAACTGAGACGAAAACTGTGGACTTGACAGCTAACAGATGTTTTGAGTTATTAAACGTGTTTGATCATACGGAAAATGTGGATCTTATATTTATCAGCTTGTCCTCCTTGTTTATGAACTAAACTACCTTCTCCCCTAGAGAGTCACTGGTCGTGAAATGAATGGTTCCTCTCCAGGCTATAAGTTGCTACTTCCTGTGGGCCGGTGGGTAAGTGGTCATTCTGAAGATTAAACCGCAGAGACAGAACACAAACCAAATCACGTCGAGAATCATAAAATCCAGAGTTTATATGATCAGGCAAATAAAAACTGCAGTGCGTTTCCTGTCCCCATCCCCAAAGCCACCTAATTCTACAGCCTGCCCATTAGTGGCCTCCTTCTAGTTCTATGGCAACCAGAATCACCCTGACCCTAGGTAACTGTACAGATTGCCAACAGGGCACAAACCAGGCTGGCTGCGTGGCACTCTGCCACCTTGGGAAGCGCTGGAGAGACTCACTGTTCCCGCAGCGAGGAGTAACGGGGTGGCTGCCCTTAGCATCCCCATAGCTCCGACTCATGTGGTGGGGGGATTTCCCATGGCGGAGCTCTGGGGGCTAACAGGTGTGAAGTGTTTCCGTCCACACTAAACCGCCAGTGAAGTGGGGGATTCTCTCGTTGCTCAAGTGTCTCACAGTAAGGACACAGGGCAGCGTGATGGTGCATGGTCTCTGGCTTCCCAAGTGGGTAGCACTTGTTCCCCAAATGCTCTTTGGTGAGGCAGTCTCTGTCCCAGATTGGAAAAGACTGTGCCTTGGCCCCTCCTTGTCTCCCCACTGCCCTGGAGATAGAAATAGCTGCTCCAGAAATGCTCGCTGGGTAACAGAGCTGGTTGGATGTGCATGGGCAGGGGCGCCAGAGGCTGTTACGTGAGCTAAGGTCTGGACCGCAGAAAGAGCAAGCAGGGCGGCAGCAACTAGATGGGTTTTCTGAGAGAAACCACTAAAATTCGTGGTGTTATATGGAAATTTCTAGCACAGAATAAAGAATATGGTCCTAGAGACAGAGAGACCTGGGTTCAAATCTGAGCTGTATCACCTACTAACTGTGAGACTTTGGGAAATGTGTGTAACCTCCAGTGCATCAGTTCCCTCGTTTGTAAGCTACAGGTTAATAAAAGCATCTTTGCACCGTTGCTTTAAGGATTTGGTGGGAGAGAGGGTTTGGACAGTGGGGATGACACTCTCTCTCCTCACCTCCCTGCCAGGTCACAGCTATTTTGGGAAGAGCGCTTGCCAGTCCTCCCAGGGAGGTGCTGGGAGGAAGCTTCTACCGCCCTTTCCCTCTTTCTCCCGCTCCCTCAGAGGAGCAGCCAGTATCTGACTCGCAAGCACCTAACAACCAGTGAACCACACCTTCCAGGGGCTGGGTTGGCAGGGCCAAAGGTTTCCCAGTGTTACAGTCTGCCTCTGGCCCCCTTACCACCCACCCTCCTGTTCCAAGGCTCCCTCTTGGTGCTTGCTTTCCCGGTGACGCATAGGAAAACCAGGCCCACCTCCCTGTGGGGCCCCTGATCCTCTTTTCTTCTTCCCAGGCTGCAGGCTGGTAGTACTCAATCTAGCCCATTCAGAAAATGTGTGATCAATAAAGTTCTTACATTGACGGGTATTTGGTCTTATCTTAGTTAAATCTATTAAATAGACCACAGGGAGGGAGAGCTAAATCTTAGGCAGTGTTTCGGAGTGCTTAGCACTGGAGAGCACACAGTGGTAACGAACCAAGAGGGCCCCGAGCGTGCTGGCAGCCGGGTCCTCCTGCTTCAACCCTGGCATGTGCGCTGGAATCTACAGGACTTAGACCAGCGGTTCTCAAGGGGAGCGGCACTGCCCTCTAGAGGGGGTTTGGAAAAATCCCTGAGAGTGTTGCGGGTTGTCACCTAAGAGGAGGGATACTACTGGCATTTAGCAGAGCAAGGAAGAAAGATACTAGACACCTTGCAATGTGCGGGACAGCCCCACACAAGGAAGTGTTTCATGTTTCTCATGGCTTTTAAAATTTCCCCAGACATACGGATAGGTTAAAAGCTGTTTATGATACATATTTATACATATGTGTGTTTGTGTATGTGTGTGTGTGTGTGTGTGTGTATTTTTGTTTAATATTAGAAGGCACAAGGGAAAATATGGAAAAAGATGGACAAATATACACCAAATATACACCAAACTATTATGCGTGCTATACTGGTTGGTTGGCTGAAGTCATATGGACTTTTAGTAACAACTCATTTATATATTTCTATTTTGTTTCCAGTTTTTGAAAGGGTGTATTACTTTTACTATGGGAGGAAAACAAATCATATAACCAAAAAATGGGCCAAATTTGTTAAGCAGTTTACCAAAAAAATCATGTCCTGGAGACATATTTTGAAAATAAGTTTATTCTATATTAAGCGAATAAAAGGTTACCCTAAAAAACCTGCTTATAATTTTCTAAGTCCTGAAACCAAACTACTGTATATATAAATACGACTTGTGTTTTTGATGGTATTAATACACACTGAATTTTCTAGGAGTTTAATTATTATGACAATGGAGAGAAGAATGTGAAGAATCATTCACCATTTAGGAAAATTCAGGTTCTAAGGCCAACGCTGCTGGCAGCACCGGAGGCCCCGATACAAGAGACGTGTTGGTCGGCATTTGAGGCCGTGACATTGGCAGTGATTCTAAGCACAGGTGTCTGTATCTATTTCATTACATCCTCATGTGCAGGTATGGCTGAAATTTCCTCTCCTTTTTTACATTAGTTCTATTTTATATTTATAGTTCTCTTTTATATTTCAATTAAGGTGTACATTTGATTTCTAAAAATTTCACATGTATGTAGGTTACATTCTAGAGGAAGCTCACGTCAGGGCAGTAACGGGGGCGTTCATTGCAAATTGTTTGCTATAAAAAGGACCCGTGGGCACTGACAGGGGTGAAAACCACTGACCCCACTTCTTGGATCACAAGGCAATGCCTGCATTAGCTCTGACTTCCAGGCCCTTGCTTAAACTTCCAGTCACACAGCAGTCACAGCAGAGGAAGTCTGGAGAAGAATTCTGCTTGTCTCAACACGATGACAACTCTAACTTTGTGTAAAACAGGATCTTCATCTCTCTGGGGTAATATGGTGGTAGGCAGGGACTTCCCCCTCCACCCCCCACCATCGGGATGAAGAAAGCTGTTTGTCAGCAGAACAATGGGAGCAGAAGTGGGCTGTGCTACTTACAGAGGTCTTCAGTAGCAGCCGGGACGAAGGCAGCCATGGACTCGTACAGATCCTCGTCGCAGCCGGGGTTAAGCGAGCATTTCATGAGCAGGTCTGTGGAAAGGTGGGCCATGGACTCATACACAGCGTCAGCCTCCTCCCCTTGCATCAGTTCCTCTTTAATGTGACTCTTCAGCATGTCCACAGTTTCCTGAAAGAGAGCATGGGACCCATAGGCACGCTGAGACACCTTGAGTGGGCTGGTGACCCGCAAAGGAAAGGTTCCCACAGGTCATGGGTCAGGGTGGCCACTGTATATGCACCTCTCTGTCTCCCACTAGACTGAAAGCTCCTTGAGGCCAGGCTGCAACTCTATTTTTTTTTTTTTTTGCTTGTTTCGTGTTTTGTGTTTTAATCTTTGTTTCTTCCTCCAGTACTAAGCACAGAGTCACGCACCCAGGAGACACTTCTTAAATGTCCAATGACCAGGTGATACAAATTTACAACTTTCTCATGAGCACCTATTATGTGTCAGGTACAACGCTAGGTATTTGACTATACATTATACGTCATTCTTTTTACCGCTGCTTGAGAAAGATACACTATCCCCCTAGTTCACAGATGAGAAAGCCAAAGCTCAGAAAAATCCAACACCTTCCCTCATACAAAGGGCCTGGAAACCTGGCTTCTGACCATTCCACTCCACACTAGTAGACCCTCAAATGAACAAATGACACACAAGGGCGTAACCCTTAGGACTAGCCACATGGAAATTCAAATAGGGTCAACGGGGCTGTGGCTAAGGTGTGCTTGCACTTGCGCGTAGCCAGAGGTCCCTAGGAATCTCATTCGCGAGTCCCTGTCCCTTACAGCGAGCTGCTGCAGAGTCCTGGCGGTATGCTTCTCCAGAGTGCCCCCCCAGCTTTGTAGCCTGTGTGCCCAAGAAGGGAGACCACCTTGGATGAAGTGCCCTGAAGTCAGGCCAGCTGCCCTCTGCCACTCTTTATCCTGGTGATTGTGAAGCCAGAGAGCTGGCTTCTCTGAAACCTCTGCACAACTTTCCTGGTAAGACACTTTGGTGTTTCAAAATCCTTATTTCATCATCAACCCACACAAAATACTCATTTTCACCATCAGTTCCCCAAGAGAGCTAATCTGCTATCGACACTCATGCTGGTTTCCTTATGAGACCCAAGGAGCAGACCAGGTGGTGGTGACGTGTTGGAGACGGGAGGTCTGGCATTTGGTTTTGATGTGGTGGAAAGAGGAGATGGGATCAGAGGTCCTCAACAACACGTAGGGACAGTGCTAAAGATGCACTGGTGGAAGGGGATTACAGTCAGGGAACAAAGATGGTATGAGAAATGTGAGCCAAATTAACTTCAGAGCAAGCTGGAAGTGCATCTTTAAACCTCCCAGTTACATACAGTGAGTAGGATAACAAGCCCTGGCTTTAGCAGCAAACTAGATTCAAATCCCATGTCCACCCTTACTAGCATGAGACTCAAGGCACAGTTACTCTGCCTTTCTAAGCCTTTCTCCTCATTTGTTAAAGGGAAAAAACAATGCCATCAACTTCAAAGGATTGTGGTGAGGATTAAATGAGATCATGCATTTGCCAGGCAAATAAATTCAATAGATAGTAGTGGTTGCTATGAACACAATATTGTCCTTAATAAAAACTACTGCCATGGAATTGAAACATTGTATTTTATACATTTGTGACTTCAAAGTAAAGCTGAGTAAATACTCCCAGACTGTGAGTACCTTTTGCCTCATTTATGTCAGCGATGCCCAAAACAGGCACTCAAACTATTTTACTCATTCAATATCCTTAACCACCCCTGAACTTTGGGAAGGCCCCCTCTATATGCAACCGTGGGTCAAACATGGAGCAGAGAGTTAAGTTGCTGGGCCAGTGTGAGGCTCACTCCTGTCTGGAGGTGGAGAGCAGACAGGATTGCATTTATTGCTCCTTTTGAGGTCACTGCCCCATTCCAGATGCCGAGCTATTCCCATGTCCCCCCTGTAAATCGTGAAGATGGAGGAAAACCAGAAATGGGTAGAGCCCGGAAGAATAGCTGCCTCTCAGGCAATGGAAGCAATACTGGGGCATGAAATAAAGCCTAGCCGGGGGTGAGAGCGCACCCAAAGAAGGATCAGAAGTTGTGATGAAACAAGGTGTGGGGTCCAAAACCAGATGAGCCGATAAACTGGGCATATCTATAGATGCGCAGGTGATATCTACCTTAAGACAGGCAGTCTCTTAAAGGGACAGGATGTCCACAGGTAGGACTTCACAGTTGGGCTCCCTGAAACCTCAGGTGCAGAGCTTTCTGGCGTTCTCTGCTAAGGGAGGAACCAATCCTAACATGGTTCACCTGGGCCTGATGGCCGGCGAGGCAGCTGGGAGCATCCCGCTGAGGTACCTTGGAAGTATTGGAAGTAGGTGGGGAGGTGATGGTGGGGGAGGAGGGGGTGGAGCGCGGTGTGCAGGGGATCAGCATCAAACCTGCAGCAGATTCCTTCCAGAAACACCTCCTTAAATTCTTTGCAGATGGACCTCAGTGTGTTACCTACATTGTTTCCTTTTATCCTCAGAAGAACCTATGGATCTTTTGATAGTCCTAAAAGGTGGGATAGTCCTAAAAGAACTTATTATCTGCCTTCTGTATATTAGGAAACTGAGAGAGAGGATACACGATCTATTCAAAGTCATGTGGTTGACAAGTGTTAGTACAGGAACTGGGATCTAGGTACATGTGACTCCAGGGCTCATTTCCCTAGCACACACATACAGGCTCCTCTGGAAGAGGCAAACAAGGATGTGCTAGAGATGAAATCCGCCCACGTCTTTGGTGAAAAACCCACCCTAGGACCACAAAGTTCATTTCCAGCCCTGGGGCCTCTCCCACCTTGGCCTTACCACATACTCATCGATGAACTGCCGCAGGTCCCTGAAGCCATGCTTCTCGGCGATGGTGTTGGGGTAGTGGCCGTGCTTGTTGGCCACGCTGTATGCCTGTAGGGCTCCCGGGCAGGTAAGCAGCAAGGCAGTAAGGTTCTTCAGTCCATACTTTGCAGCAAAATGCAACAAGGTGGGCAGCTCTTCACTTCTCTGATCTGAAAAATTGCAAGGAAAACTTAATGGACAGATAACAGTGAAGGCAGAGGGCAGCCTTGTCCAGGAAGACGAAGCTGCAAGCCTCGCACGGCATCCAGCAGGCACTCAATCACCACCTCTCGGTCAGCTGCCCCAGCCTCTGCCAGCTTCCTTCAGGGCATCAGTGAAAATGATGCCCTCCGGTGACAGAAGAAAGGATATGTTAAATAATTAGAAAATCTAATCATTAATATCCTACCTTCTTTCTCTAAAAGGACCAGAGATTCCTGAGAAATAACACTAATTCAAAAATGTGCTGGTTTTCTAAAGACTTAAATAGCAACCACGAAGTACAACATGTTCTGACCTTCTCTGCAAATTTCAATGCCCTTTAAAGCAATTGCTTTGTGCTAATTAAAAGAAAGAAGTCCATCTTCATAACTCTTATTCCCAATTTCATAAAGTATGTCAGGTAATCCTGAGTATGTTACTTAGCCTTTCCCCAGGTCTTAGTTTTGAACCAGAAAGTGTTTTTAGACAATCTCAAAGGGATCTGGGAGGATTAATATGATGGTATTCAGCAAGTTCCTTGTTTAAAACAGGCTTTAATGTTTTTATTAATGTATGTGAACCCTAGGAGGTACATTAACCTCTAATTCGCGAAAGACAAAGTACCCTTGAGAATCACTGGATCCCCATGACCTCCTCTACCTACTAACATCTGAATACAGCAAGTTAAATTCGACCAAGGAAATAGACGTGGTTGTTGTACTGTTGGGCAATAAATATTTTTTGTCTTGTTTTCCTAAAAGTTGATTTCTAAACTCAACAGTGATATATATAATATAGAAAAATAAATACATGTATGTATATGTTTCTATGTAAACATTATATATATATGTACACACACACACACACACACACACACACACACACCCCACGCTTTTTAATAAGACAAACCTAGCTCCTTGGGAATAAGGGTCTGAAAATATCCCTAGGATCCCACATTGTAAGGCTATGACATACTCCCTCCTGAGCCCCAAGTTTAAGAATAAGGAATAATAACACCTGCAAGAAGTGACACAAGAACATTCCATGGCAGGAAAATGGGGAGAGGCAACAGGCGACTGGCCCCAGGAGAAGGACATGAATTAATATAACCTCACCCTATGGTTCTCTTAGGCTATGGAGGCTGGAACACAGGCAGAGGGGATAGGGAAGCGGGTCCCACCATGCAGTGCAACTACAGCACAAAGGAAGAGTTGTGTCCACGGAAGCACCATAACAGGCATCCTGTCCAGCATGCCTGGCACCATCCCCACGCAAGTGGTTCTCCCAGTTCCAGCCATGTTGCATGTACACACAGGTCTGCTCCCCTCTCATCAAACAAATATCTGTTTCAAACCTACAGTGACCACGCAGCTACAGTCTCAGCCGTCACTGAGCTAGCAAGGAAGACAGACAAGGCTGAGGAGCCCAAGGGCAGCGGATCCCCAACATGTTAGGGGAGCCCACAGCACTCAGGTGGAACCTACTGAAGGTTGAGAAGGTCTTCCAGGGGAAGTGCCGCAGAGGGGCAAAGAGGAGTTAGCCAGGCAAATGGCAACCAAGAAAGGCAGGCAAAACCGGACTCCCAAGAGTCAAGGTGGCAAGAGGTAGGCTGGAATTTTCATTAGATGAAAGGAGTTCATACCTTCTGCAGAGCAAAGCACAAAAGCCAAGGGAGAGAGTGGAGAGAGATGAGAGCTGAAACACTGCAGGGGCCTTTGGGAAGAGCTCTGCAAACAGATTAAGGAGTTTGGACTTTACAAAGGGTTTTTAGTAATGGGTGAGATATTCAGATTGACAATTGAGAAAAATCGCTGGCCAGCCCGTGAAGAATGAATCTTCCTCAAAGGAAGGGCTGTAGAACAGGAACCAGGAGCAGGGTGACCAGGTTGAGTGGACGCTGAAGCAGGAACCTGGAATCAACCCCCGGATGGTTTCCTGAGGTTGCACGGCTGACTTACTTGTCATCATGTCTTCTTCTTCCAGCTGGTTGATTCCAAAGAGGTGCAGTCCACTTGCAGGGATGTTGTTCTTCAGGGACTCAGTTAGCAGTTTATCAAGGGTCTCTGTGTTGTAGGGCACAATTTTAAAGGCCTGAAGACAAAAGTGAAGACAGTCAGGCTTTAAAACCAAGCTATCTCCCACTCAGCAGATCAACCATGAGCAGAAATGACACACCCAGAAAAAGCAGGTTTCCTTTCAACATCCTTACCTGACACATGAACTCCACAGGATTCGCAGCATTGGACAATAAATTCCCAATTTCTTCCATGTCGGTGTAATAGCTGACAACGGTTTCGCACACCACTAAATCCCCAGAATATATCTTCAGAAAAACATTCCCAGAGGAAAGGTCTGGAAGAACAAGTGTCCAGAGAAAAGTGCTTATAGGTTCATCTTAAGGGTGAAGAAATTAATTGAGGGCTGGAAGAAAGATCTTGGAAGTGCGTTGGGGATGGGGAAGTGAGGGAAAGGGCGAAAGCAGAAGACGAGCAGACTAAGCAGGATATGGCAGAGCTCTGAGTCACAGCAGTTGTTCTCATTGGGTCTGAAATTTAATTTTTGAATAATTTTCATGTTTTATTTGGGACTCTAGGCCCAGGGCTGCCATAAACAGGAAGGAGAGTTGAATTTAAAACACTTTTTACAGGCCAGTGGTTGCCAGAAGGTGGGAGGGATCCTGGCAGGTGGAACTCCATACTTCCACCACATCTGGCCAGTAGAATTGATTCACTGCTCTGCTGTTATTACTATGAGCTCTCCCTGCATGCTCTCTTCTGCACCACAGGAAGGGGTTTTGAGGGGAAAAGAAAAAATTAAAAATACACCAACCACAAAGATTCGATTCACAAAAGAGGAAATGCGACAAGTAGAGAACATGGAAAAACATTCAACCTCACTAGTAATCAAAGAAATGCAAATTAAACAATGGGTTACTTTTTAAAACATCACATTTGCAAAAATATTTAAAATGCTAACACCTAGTGTTGGTGATGGAATAGCAAATAAACTTGACAATAGCAATATTTCAGACAGCAATTAGGCATTATTTTCCAGGATCCTGAAAAATACCCATTGTTTCAGGGATTCCATCTTGAAGAAATAATCCTAAATACAAAAGGAAAAAAATACCCTGCTAGCATAAGGATGTTCAATATATTATGATTTAAAATAAGAAGACAATAAGAAATCAGAAATTACATAAGTATGCAACAAGGAAATGAAATATTAAAAGATGAGACTTCTTTTCAACTGGGTATGATGCAACTTTAAAAATTATAGTCATAAGATACAAGTCCAGCACAAGGAACTGGTTTTATGAACTATGGCACATCTACACAATGGATTGCCTTGCAACCTTTAAGCATAATGTTGTAAAAGAATATTTATTAATGTGAGAAAACACTCCCAGGTATTTTCTAGGCAATGAAAGTGGGCTATGAGACAGTACAAAGCCATGTACACAGATGTGGAAAAATACAGAAACTTAGTGATTTCCCGTGGGGTGGGCACATCAGTAATTTTCTACTTACTTTCCTCTATGGTTATTCTATTCATTAAGTTTTCTGTACTGAACATACATTACTTTTGTAACAGAAAAAATGTGTTATAAAAAAAGAAAAAAAAAGATGTGTTATAAAATGAAAAGTTACAAAGCCCATGTAATAGCATGGAGGTATAGGTATGGAGAGAGAATAAATATTAGATTACATAAAGAGAAACAGAATATCAGGTAATAGAGAATATTGAAACAACTATGTTTTAAAAAATTGTGAACAAAGTCCCCAAAAATTGAATGGTAGTCTGTTGACTTTTCTCTATTTTCCAAAATTTTTTTAATATATTAACTTTATAATGATAAAAATTTTAATATAGCCATTGTCCCCCATCACGCAGAGATGTTTCCGCCATTCCTTTTCCAAATGCAGATCATGGCTGTCACTTTGCTCATTGCTGCGTAAAGGCAGGACAAGTAAACGAAAGCAAGAGGGGGCCTCTTCCTTAACATGCCGCCTAACTTCTGGAGGTACCTGGGGCTACTTACTGGGAGCCTTCACGGACACGGTGTACTCATTCTCCAGCTTGGCTTCCACCCTTATTGAGGGAGAATCCTCTGGAAAAAATTCTGCTTCTGTCGTGACCCTCTCATCCAGCTTACATCTTACAATGACGTAGACCGTGGTTTCTACCTGGAATGGGAGACCAGTCATCATCCCCTCCTCCTCCTGGGTCCCCTCCTAGGGTGCTGAGCCAGAGGGTCTCCGGCTCCCTTAGCCCCAGCCTTATTTAGGGAAGCTGTTCTAGAACAGGGTGGGGTCTGCAGTCCAGGGAGGGGCAGCCACTCTTTGCTGCAGGTCCCAATGATACAAGTTACAAAAACCAAGAGTAAACATTTAATAAACCTTTATAATAATTTGATGGAATAATCTTATATATGTTGAACCTAATGGTAATAATTTTTAAAACTAGGTCTTATATTTTATGTCTTATTTCACTTTTATAGCATTTCTTTTTTATTGTATTTGATAAAAGCATCAGTCCATGGCAGAATTGGAAAGTAAAAAATAAAATTTTAAAAAGCTCTTTGCCACAGATATTTGGAGAAGCACAGTTCTGGACTAGTCCTGCTACCCAGAGTGAGGCCAAGGGACCAGCAGCATCGGCTTCCCCTGAAAGCTTGTTTGTTTGTTTGTTTTAAATTTAATCTTTAGTGTATTCTTTTCCATTACCATTTAGTCCCCTTATACCCCCTCCCCCCAGCAATCACCACACCCCTGGAAGCTTGTTAGAACTGCAGACACTCAGGCCTTACCGGGACCCACTGAACCAGAATCTGCATTTTACCAAGGCCCAGGGCGACCCACACACCTTACAGTGTAAGAGGCACCAGCCTAGAGAAGCCCTCTTGTTCTGTAGCTGAATGCTATTCTCAGAAGGACAAAAATAACTTTCTGGAGGGTTAACTTTACAAAGGCACCAAGCAACCTATGTAGCTATTTTGTCTTGCTTTAAGATCTCTTGCCAAGCCAGCCAAATGGAAATGTCTTGTGTTACTGGGCTGGGGAATGCTCCTCCAAGGCACTGAACTGGTAAGGATATAGGCCTCCTCAAAAAACAAGAAAAGGTGATATATCTGGCCAAAGCTAATCCCCACATGTTCATCCTAAGATTGTGCTATAAAGTCCTCGTAGCGCCCTTCAGGACAAGGGCTGTGATTTCACAACAGGTGAGGGAGGGGCGAGGTCCTGGCTCCTGGGGGCTGCTGAGGCTGAATGTCAATGTGTTTGTGGTTAACCTGACTCGTGCTGCAGGCCGAGTCCTGTCCGGCCTGCTCCTTCCAGCAGGGAGCATGGGGAGCCAGACAGAATGAGTGTGTCTCCTCTATTGGCAGTCAGGACCCAATCCCAGCCCAGCTGCCCCAGGACCCAGAGATCTAAAGGAGATGACGCGGAGTAGCCTGGGTTAATGGGATCCAGGATGGGAAAAGGAACAAAAGCCTGGAGAATCAGCGAGGCCCGTGAAGGGCATCGTTCATTAGTTCCAACCCTGCCACCGAAAGGCACCCCCTCAGCCTGATCTCAGGATGAGAAGCAGGAAGGCGTATGGAGTGAACTGGGAGATGCATGCTCCCTCTAAAAGGCTGCTCAGCCCAGCCACCATCTCAGGCTTGGCATTACCAGATTCTGATTCAAAGAGAGTTGGAAACACAGATCCTCATGCCTAATTTTTAAAACACTGAGCCGTCCAAAACAAACACGTTTGGGTTCACTCCAACCCCAATCAGCAGTGTGTAACCCTCATGGAGACAGTCCTTGCCTTGTGGCCTCAGGCTGCACGGAAAACCACTCACAAGGTCAAAGAAACTAGTGATTCCCATTGTCACAGCTCTCCCGCCCTCTTGTCTCAAGGAGCCCGGAGTGGCGAACTTACCCAAGGGCTTGTATCCACACGGAAGCATTTTGCTGCTCTGAACTAATATCTCCCATTGTTCATTAGGAAAGGAGAGATTACGGGAAACTATGAATACTATGGTAGAATTCAAATGACAGAAGCCCTCTTATGCAAGTTGCCTGTTAACTTAAGTCTCACCACTGAAAAATGATACTATTATTATGCTTAGGCATTACTCTTACCCCTTTAGCAAGCAATACTGGCCCGCAAGTTTAAGCCATCAAGCTCCATAGCACTCATTGGGCCATGCCGGTGGCCAGTGGACAGAAAAGCAAGCTTTCATAACGCCTCACGTCTCCTTCCTCCCAGCACAGTGTTGATGCCGGCAGGAACCGAGCTGTGCCTCTAACTCCATGGGAGGCACAAGTGAACAGTAATGCTCGTGTCTGCTGATCTCCCACATGTTCTAAGTTTTGGATCCAATGAAAAGTCTTACATGGATGGCACACATTCCTGGGCTCGTCTCTCTTTGACTAAAAGAAGTGAGGTGTGCCCAAGACCCAGACGCTGGGGTTCCCAGGGCAGCTCCTAGACAGGGGAGACGCCACAGGAAGGCTGGGATTACACTGAGGCGCAACTGGAGAACCCGACTCCCTTCGCCCCGACAAACGCATCTCCTGAGAAGCCTGAGAGCCCGTGCTCTGGCATCCATCCACCCGCCCCCGAAGGGCCTACCCCACAGCGAATGCGGTCTGGCTGCACCACCATCAGGTTCCCAGGTGAAGTCTCCAGCGGCAGGCTCTGCTGCTTCGAGGAGGGCAGGACCTTCTCGTCCTCAGTCTCAGTGTCAGTGACTGAGTCGCAGCCAGAATCTATGAAACAGAAAACACTGTTGAATGGGACAGAAGGAAGGAGAACTGATGGGTACGTTCCACACCATGAAAACCCCAAATATTACCAAATCGGAAATGGCTCTGAATGTTAAACAAATACAAACTGACGGGAGTGACTCAGGAAATCATGAAAGAGGACCTAATGGGAGGAGAGTCATCCACCACGTAGGCCACAGGGTAGGGTGACAGTAAAAGGGTGAGGGTGGAGAGGAAAGGCTGAGGCAGGCTGCTGTCTGAGGTGGGCATGTCTAGTCTCAGCCAACAGGCTTCTGGAAGCCTTACCTCTGGCCTTCCTGCCAGGCTGGCTTTGGTGGTTGTGAGGAAAGGAGGTGCCTTCTTTTTAGGTAGTGTCAAGAATGGTCTGTCCACTTAAAAGTCATCTTTCGAACATCAAGTTAAACCTGCGCTGTCCTGGGAGCCATGATTCCTCAAGGTCATGGCCAGCCAATGTACCCCCTCCAGAGCAACAGTGAAAAGCAATCATTTTCAACAAATCTTAGGTCAGTGTAACCAGGTTCCAGATCAGTACCACAGCCAACACCTCTATTGTGGAAAGATTAGAGCATGCACAGATTCAGACCAGGTGAGCAGAGTGCGTGGGTCATGGCACACAGGAGATGATGCTGAGAGGGTGTAAGTGGAACCTGCCAGAACTGTAAGGCTGGGGGCTCTTAGCCAGGATCCATCCATTGACAGGCTACCTGTGTGCAAGATTCTGTGTGTGCGTGTGTGTGTGTTTGCCTATACTTTTCTGGAGGTAGTTCAAAGATTTAATCAGATCCTCAAAGAGAGACAAATGGTCAAGAATTGTTAAGAGGAGAGGGAAGGTTCACTACTCTTTCTTGGCCTTGCTCTTCTGCATTCCTAAACCACTTATAGAGCCAGCCAAGTATGTTAGGTACTGAGAGGATCTAAGGATGAATCAGACATGAATCCTGCTTTCATAGCACCCACACTCTAAAACGGTGGCTGGGTGAGAGGTCAGGGTTCCTTTGGCTGATTCCTACACGGTGGCCTCCCAGGAAAGGAGCTGGCTTCCACAGAGCTCATGGTGAGCAGTCCTCGTAGAATGCTAGAATGGCTGGTGCATCAGGCCACCGATATGTCACCACAGAAAGGTGTAACCACAGGCTTACACCCCAGACTCCAGTTCATGCCAGCAGAGAGGCTGTGCTCCCACAATCTTGAATTCAGGCTGAGGTGGCAGGGAGGAGAGCTAGGGACAAGGTCCTAGGCAAGGACCCGCAAGACCTGCTTAGGCTGGGGGAGGGGCTGAGGCTTCCAATTCCTGTCCTAGAGTTGACATCTGTGTTGACAGATGTCTACTCACGACCCCAGAGTGTGATGGGCACTGAGACACGCAGTCCTGCTGCTCCTCCCCCTCTGTGTTTTCCCCCAAGATGCATTATTCCAGGAGGCCAGGCTGAGCGAATCCAGGACTCTGATCTTATTTGTGCAACAAGGATCCAGGCAGAATTTAGTGCTAACAGACGGGGCAAAGGACTCTGGGAGTTCCAAGGAGGGTAGTGTTGTTTTTACTCTAGACATCAGAGCCATTGTTCTCCTACATCTGTCCTTTCCTTTCCATTCCTACTGACTCCCCTCACTCAGTGCTAACGGCTCCCTGCAAAGGTTAAATGCAGTCCTCTCCCACCTCCCTGTTCTCCAAGCCAAGGTAACTGAGGGCTGCCATTTTCTCTGCTGGATCTGCTCTTTCCCACACCCTTCTCTTTTTGATCGGTTACTTTGAAAACACTTAGGGTCCATCCCCAAGGACTGAGCTATACATGCTACACAAGTGACTCCCACCTACCATGGAGCCTATGAATGAAAGAGCCAAAAGATCAGGGATAATGAATATCCTCCTTCTTAATAATTACATACCATTACATCAAGCTTCAATTTTTTATTATTAGATGCCTGAACTTCCCACTTTTCATTTCTGAGATTCTTCCTGAATGAGAAAATAACCCCATTGACTTAAAGCATTCAATAAGTTACTCTAAAACTGTAAAACAGCTGCCCAAAACTATTTATTGGTCCAGAATCATTAACACATTCTCTTGTCAATTACATGTTCTAATTTATTATTTACTTTTAAGTATATTTTATTGATTATGCTATTCCAGTTGTCCCACTTTTCTCTCCCCTTTATCCCCCTCTGCCCTGCACCCTCCCAGCATCCCCCAACCCCCTTAGTTCCTGTCCATGGGTTGCACATATAAGTTCTTTGGCTTCTCCATTTCCTGTACTATTCTTAACCTCCCCCTGTCTATTTTGTGCCTAACAATCATGCTTCTTATTCCCTGTACCTTTCCCCCCATTCTTACCCCTGCTCCTCCCCGCTGATGACCTTCCATGTGGTCTCCATCTCTATGATTCTGATTCTGTTCTAGTTGTTGGCTCAGTTTGTTTTTGTTTTTGTTTTTTAGGTTCAGTTATTGATAGCTGTGAGTTTGTTGTCATTTTAGTGTTCATAGTTTTGATCTACATATTATAATTCATTATACAGGCATAATTTCCTTGGGATAGACCCACAGTACAATCTACCATTGCTTCAAAAAAGAAAAACCTCTTCATTTCTTCCAAATTGCTGACCCATTTTTCTGCTGACCAAAGAGTCAAAGCTCTAGTAAATAAAATTAATTAAAGAATAGAGAAAACATCAATAAGCCAAATGAGAAAAAGATGATAATGGCAGATATGAAGAATTTTTAGGAACATACTGATGTGAAAACTCTATGCTAAGAATTTTGAAGATTTCAATACAATTTTTATAGATAAATATAAATTACCAAAATTGTTTCAAAATACATAGAAAACCTGACTAAATCCATAATCATATAAAAAAACCTTCTTCAATTTTCAAATAGAGCTACACAATCTTCCTTCCGTTGCTTTTTAAATTGTCATTGCAACCATGTTCTTCTTTATAATATTCAATTTTGCTACCCAAGGAAATTCTATTTATATAGGTATTATGTCTCCAACTAAAGTTTAAAAAACAATCAAAGGTAGTCCTATTATATATGAAAGTCATAAAAAGTTAAATAGAGCAGTTAAATATAATGGATAGCCCACAAACTAAGCTTCATTCTCATAAAAACAGTATGTGATAAAGAAAGTGTTAAAAATTAGCACAGAATAAAGGAAATGTTTGCTGAGAAGGATGACTCAGCAGACGGTGCTGGAGAAATTTAGCTACATGGGCTGGGGGTGGAGGAGGTGGGGGGACTATTTAGATCCTTTGTAAATCTCACAAACTCCAAAATTAAATTGAGGTGAATTATAGATTAAAATAAAAATAAAATAAAGCATTTTAAAAATTAAAAAGATGAAAATGTAGATGAAACTTTTATCATTGGTTTGGGGAAAGATTTGTTAATCTTAAACAAAGGAAGAAATATAATCCAAACAAGCAATAGAGTTGATGACATGAATTTAAAATTTCAATAAACAAAAACTTAACATAGAAACTAAATTGTAGTGCTTATAGAAACATTAAACATAGTAGCAAAAAGGTGGACACAACCCAAATGTCCATCAACTGATGAAATTTACTATTCAGCCATAAAAAGGAACTTTGATACATGCTACAAAATATTGATACATGCAATAACATAGGTGAACACTGTAAACACTATGCTGAGTGAAGGAAGCCAACCACAAAAAACACACATTATGTGATCCCAAATATATGATACGTCTAGAACAGGCAAATCTATAGAGACAGAAAGTAGATTAGTGGTTGTCAGGACTGAGGAACTTGAGTGGGGTGGGGCAAGGTCCGGGAATGAAAGCTAAAGGATATGGAGTTTCTTTTTGAGGTGATGAAAATATTCTACACATAATTGTGGCAATAGTTGCACAAGCCTGTGACTATACAAAAAAGAGAAATCATTGAACTGTATACTTTAAAAGGGTAAATTCTATGTTATATAAATTATATCTCAGTAAAATTGTTACCAGAAAATCCAATGGCAAATCAGAAACGGGATAAAATTTGAAATAAATATGCCAAGGGGCTAATCTCCTTTCTATATATTAAGGGGTCATAAAAATCTCTTTAAAAACACCCAAAGCCCGTAAGTAGATAATTCACAAAGGAAGAAATACAAATACCTCCCCATCAAAGAAAATATACATATATCATTCATTATCACCAATCACCATGGAATTACAAGTAAATAACATTGTCATTTAACCTTTCCAAATAAGTAAATGTTTGAAGGTGAGGTAGGACAGATACTCTCATTTGATGCTGAGGAAAGTGTAAACTCGTACGACCATTCTGGAACGCCATGTGTCCATATACTGAGAAAGAGAAAGTTTATAAAATGTTCATAGTTTTGGCTAGATAATTCTACTTCTAAAAATCTCTCTTAAGGAGGAGAATAAATGTTCAAAATATAGATAAAGATAATGAACCAAGATGTCTGCTAACTCATTTTTTGCATCAATGAAAATCAGAAAATAACCTGATGAAAAAATATTAAAAATATTATTTTCCAAGAGGTTTAGGTAAAAGCTTATGACATTAATGTGAAGCAAAAAACCAGGATATAAAATCATACATCTTAGAGTGTAGGATCTCAATCATATGAAGAAAACTTGCATTTTAAAAGGTCAGAAGAAAATGTGCGGTTGGATTGTGCATGGCCCTTCCGGCCCTCACTCTCTTCTTCCTTCCTTCCAAACTTTCATGCATTTTCATATTTCCCCCAGTGAGAAAGCACTTTGATAATGAGGGTGGGGTGAGGAGAAAAGTACTAACTGAATGTTGGCTAATTATTTCACCAGCCTGGCATGAATGAGATTGCTCCTAGTAGTGCAGCCCTTGGCAGATAGTCCCCAGAGCTCAGATGGGCCCTATAAACACTTCCTTGCAGCAGGTCTATTCTTTAAGTCCCCTTAGATAGTAACCAGCAGCTCATTCATTTCAGGAAGCCAGGCAGAATGCCACTCCAACCCTGCGGGGTGATTCTGGTGGCGCTGATTGACAACACCATAACTTCTGCTCCTCCCCGCCACCTTGGCCTCTTCCACAGCGCACTGCACACTCGGCCAGGGTCCAACCACTTCAGGGGATTCAAAGTTTCCTCCAAAGGAAATGCCAGCCCAGACATAAGCACTAGTGAAACCCACCTGACAGAGTGAGGTGGCCCCAAACTTTCTTACGCAAACATGGAGACCCCTTTCGGCCCCTAGGCCCCTTGAAGATAATGTCACCTTTGCTCTCCTGAGACTCAAAAAGTAAATGTTTGAGTGAAGGCCCTCTGAAAACCCCAAGGATTCTCCCCAATATCAAGTATTATTAAGACACCAATACTATCCTCACTGCTTTAAATTTAACAATATATCCTTGGCTTTAATGAGATCTAGAGATATCGTGGAGGAATTATAGAAAAAGACTTTCTTTGTGCATTTGGCTCTCCAAAGTCTTATCTATAGAGGACCCCAAAATTCAATGGCAGGAAAAGTTTGTCTCTTCAGAGAACGTGCCTGCTTTCTCTTCACAATAAGAACAAGCTCACATGGTGTGTTTCACCTTTTGCCCTTGCTGTCAAGCCCCTTAGTGACAATTTTAGTTCTTAACTGCTATTGTGCTCTCATCCAGGTCCTTGCTCTTGCCTATTTCTTTTTTTCATATTGTGTTTAACATTGGAGCCTGGTGCAGATACTTGGGGGATCCAGGCAGGATGTGAGTCAATGTTTCTCAAACTGGCTGAAAGTCCTCAGATAGAGCCCTTATGAGAATCTGTGCTTGGGTTTTTCGTTTCGATAAGAATACCTGTAAAATGGGATGCAAATGGAAAGATATTCTGTTACAATTGGGTCCTGCCCCAGGACTGAGGTGCCTGTGTGTGTTTGCAACCATTTTGCAGCTAAGGCCATGCGACGCTGAGTGTCAGGGGCTAATGAGGAAAGAAGAGGCGGGCAGCAGGGTATCTGGATAAGGCATTTGTGACAAGTGAATTAGGCTTTCCCCGCACACTACTTCACATGGAGCAATGTTGCAGGGGAGAGTCAAGTCCCCAAAACACAAGCCCTCCACCCAACCAAATGTGTGAGCACTACAGCCTTGTGCCACGTTCACGATGCTGCTTCAATAAGCCAGCATTGTCTATGACACGAACGTAACCAGTTTGCCTTTTATTTTATACCTGTATTTGTATCTTGTTTGTTTTGCTTTCAGAGTTGGGAAAGAACAATAAGCATAAGAAGTTGAATATGTTTATACATATTAAACAACATCATAATAATCTGTCAACAACTAAAAGATATTTTCTATTCACCTACACCGCAGTCCACATTATTTGGGTCTAAAAAAACTATGAATTTTAAAGAAAATGAGTATATGTATGCACTTGCATTCGCAACAAGCCACATGAAGCCAGAATACTAGATAAGAGGGCTGCTGACAAACTCCTTATTATTACTAATAATGATAACAATAAAAGCTACCATTTATTGAATATTGTGATGACTGCTTAATGGTCTTAATCTCATTTAATCCACACAACTATCCCTATCTATCCCTGTGATATAGAAATCAACATCCTATTCCCACTTCATAGGTGGAAACAGAGGATTGAAGTAGCCTGGCTGAGGTTATGTACCAAGCATGCAAGGGGCAGAGCAGGAACTTGCCCCACATGTCTGTGATCAGTCCCCTTGGTGTCTGTGGTCCAGGGCAGGAAGCAGCGTCACTTGCTATTCCTGATCTGGGGTTATGACGGCAGCTCTTGAGACATGTGGGTTTCACTTACCAACGCCTGGTGGTGCTGCCTCATTCTAAGCAATGCTACCTTGGTTAGGAATACTGCGACCCGCCGCCAGGGCAGCAGGCACATTCCAACAACACAGTTTAAGTCAAGAGACACTGAATGCCAGCTGGTCCAGCCAGAGTCCTGAATGCTGGAGGGGCCTCTGACCCAAGGCTGCAATCTCTTACTTTTCAATTCACTTGTCAGACTACAGTGCTTCCTGTCTCGGACCCACAGTCGAGACTATGGTATTTTGACAGCCTGTGGGAGGCGTAGGGTAAGGAGAACAAGAGAATGACGTGTGCTGATTTTGGAGAGTTTTTTCCAGGGCACACAAGCTAACTTCTCTTTTAAGGTAATGTTAAGCTTTGGGAAGAGTAAAAACAACCTTCTTAAAAACAACCATAATTGCCCTTTGTTTAGCCAACGCAAAATCCTTAACATATATGATTCCATGTAATTACAACTAAGAGACTAGTAATTCTGCCCATTTCACATATGAGAAAACTATGGCACAGAAATTTAGGTAAGTTATCCAAGTCATACAGTACATGCTGCATAGAAATTTCATCCCCAAATCCATGCTCTCATGCACTCTGACAGCGTTTCCCACACCGTGAGCCATGTACCCTCGTGGTACAGGAAATGATTCGAAAGTGTACAGCAAACATTCAGTGACACTGAGCCACAATGTGAGAAAGCAGTCCCCTTTCGTTTCTTTTAATCCCACTTATATCAAGAAAAAGGCTCCATTTGAGGAGGGTGCCTTTAACACCTCTTTAACATGCGTACCTCCCTCTGCCCCACAGAGAGAATGAGGCCAGCAAGCCCACAGGCTTCTGCAGGCCTGAGTATCTAATACAAATTACAGTAACGCTGTTTGGTTTTTGTTGTTTTATTTTTATAGCTACCTTCTTTTTATGTCAGGAGATGCTGGTCTTTCATTTATAGTGGCAAAGTTTCCTTTTAAAATAAATTTATTTCAATAAAAAATGAGTTGACTTAAAGGAAATATTATAAATAGTATAATGGAAAAAATCTAAAAATAGATAGTGGTGACGGCTGCGCAACAGTGTGAATGTAATTAATGTCACTGAGTAGTATACTGAAAATTGGATGAAATAGCAAATATTATGTATATTTTTCCCACAATTAAAAAAATTGATAATGTAATACACTCCGCCCCAAATCCATTGAACTGTATACTTTAAACAGGTAAATTGCATGGCATATAAATTGTATTTCAATAAAGCTGTTTAAAAAAATAAGCCAAAAACCATGTCGATGATTTTCATATGACTAAAGTTTGAGAAAAGCTGACTTATGCAATACTGCTTCATTTTGATAAGCTACATTGATTAGATTTTTAGAAATGAGGTAAAGTGAAGGTGGAAAGGGGGAAGAAGGCCTGTATCATAAACATGTTGATTTATATTCTCTGAGTTTTGGATGCCAAGGAAGAAGAAAATGAACAAAGAAAATTAAGGAGATAAATTTCAACTGAGAACTAAGAATTTTTCACCAACTGAACCAAAAATGGCATGAAACAGAAACAGTCATTGGGACCAGACAGGAAAACATGCGAGTCTCTGGGCTGGAATGAAGCAGGAGGGGATCATCAATTTGTGTCCAGGATTTCCAGTGCGGCTGACAATAGAGAGAGTAAAGAAGACTCAAGGTGTATTGGCAGAATTTAGAAATGAGCTGACAAGCAACCTAGGCAGCGGGGTCCACAGAAGAGAGGGGCTGTGTTCCCTCTTCATTTGCATCCTGGGTCCGGGACCCAAATTTAACATTTAACAGATGGGACAGGAATATAGAGAGGTCTGAGGTCTGAGGAACTTTCAAAGGCTGATCTGCTCAGGATAAACTTTCTCATCTATTGGTTCTCACTATTTACCTGAGCTACAAGGATGAAATCACAAAACAACTTTCTCAAAGCCCAACATACAAAGTGCTGAAACCTGAGCTTCCTTATCACCTAGCAAGTGTCTACTGAATGAAATGGATCCACCAGGGATCCCAAGAGTGTGTCCACTTCAGACTTGGCCTTATGGAGCTTACAAATGAACTAGGAAGATGAGGCTCCACTTAAAAAAACTGAGAGCTATAACCCTGTCCAGAGCGTCTCAGTCGCTGGAGCGTTGTGCTATAACCGAAAGGTTGCAGGTTCGATTCCCAGTTAGGGCACATACCTAGGTTGTGGTCCCAGCGTGGATTCCCAGTCTAGGTGTGTGCGAAGGCAACCAATTGATGCTTCTCTGGCATCAATGTTTTTCTTTCTCCCTTCCTCTCTCTCTTAAAAAACAAATGAAAATGTCCTTGGGGGAGGATAAGAAAAATAAAATAAATTTAAAAACTGAGAACTATGTGATACCTTCCCTGCAAGCACTAACCTGTATGGTGAGACCATAAATATCACTATTATGAAGTGAGTTATATTTTAAGTGTTTAGAAAGTACTGGCATAGAAGTTTTGAGAAACCAAGAAAGACTTCCTCAAGGACCAGGAAGGCAAGTTAACTTACTTTAATTAAGTCAAACAGCATTTGGGTGATGAGGTTACCCTTTTGTGAAAAAGGTATATTTTTCATTCAAATTAATAAAATAATTCATAATTCATTTCTTTTCTTGTTTTATTCTTTTTTTCCTTCACCATTTACCTCCCCCATGCACTCTTCCACCTCCACCCAACCTACTTCTTTAGATTTATTTCTTTATTTCTTGTATATTTCTTTATATTTCTTCAACAAATATTTATTGCCTATCAATAAGTAACAAATAGCCTAGGCCCCCTGAGTGATGTTAGGGTAAGGAAATTTCTGGTCTCCCTAACTTGGGGGGACCACACAAGAGAGAAATAACTTCTTTCCAACTTCCAGAAACAAGTAAGGACAGAAATAACTTTAAAATACAACATTATGGGAAATAAGCAGAGATTTATAAAACACAGTTTATGGCCACTAGGAAATCAAAGAAAGAAGGACATACCCACAAAAGTGACAAGTAGGATCTTGAACGGCACAGAGAATGCTGACAGGGGGTCAGGAAGCTTTGCTGGTGGAGGTAAAGGCATGATTAAGGCACAGGGACATGAGAGCAAATGATAGGCTTGGGCTGGCGGAGGCAACGTGGGGGCGCCTTCTATATTGGGGTGGCGGTTAAGACAGGCAGGGGAGCCTCGGTATCAGAGAGAACCCTGAATACCATTCAGGGAGTTTGGACTTTTTATTGAAGACCTGTCAGCAAAGAGTATTCATGAGGACAGGAAATTCTATAAAATATAGATTCAAAGGTAGTTTTATTTTTTAAAGGTTGAAGAATTTTCTTTGCTTGTTTTTGAAATAATTCCAGACAAACAGAAAACACATCAGCTCTTTTATAAATCTGGGTCAGAATTGAGAAGGGGAGCAGCTGACCAGCCATCACACTCTGGGCAAGCAGTGTCTTTGAATATCTAAAGTAATGTAAGCTAGTGGCTAACAAAGTGTTACCAAGCCAACATCCTGCTCTATCCGCTCTCATGAGCAAACACGAAGCTATAACCAACCTGACGTCCAAAAGTGTATCACGAGCATGGTCCACAAAATGCTGAAGTAGATTAAACATTTCTCCTTCTATATATCTTGTCTACACCAGCTTGTAGCTAAGAAAATCAGTCTCATGGCTATTGCTGTGTCTTTAGAAGCACAAAGGGAGACCTCAGACCTGACCTTGTCCCCACACATCCAAAGTGCAGATTCCAATGAAGGGGCATTTGCTCTATTACAAATGCATGTAGGACCGAGGCCGGGAGGCAAGAGGCTTGCAATGGTGGGACTCAGATCTTGAGTTTCAATAACCACCCCCTCCTGCCAGTTTCCTGGCAAACATCAAGACTGCTTTCTCATTTTAGTCATCACCCATAGGTCTTTCTTCTTCTTTGTTCACTCACCTTGGTTAATGGGTGTTGAATTTCCCTCGCAACTTACTCCTTTCATTTAAAAAGCTCCCAACACAATGACAAGTATACCCAACCTGCAAGCCACCAGCTACCCCCAAAGTCACATACAGTCACCACTCCGAACGATGTTAATAGGGCCAATAGAATGCCAGCAGCTTACCCACCACACTCTTACAGGCATTAAAGCCAGGGGAGGAAGGAGGTGGCGATTATTTAGTTGCATTAGTGTGAGTTCATTAAAGTGACGTTGATCATTGTCCTTGTCACCTTCATCATCATCATCCTCATGATGCCAGAAAGGTAAGGCAGAGAGAGTCCTGTGAACATATCCCCAACTCAGACTTTAGATAAACTCATGGTGGCCACTCTGCCTTCCTAGAAACAAGAAGAAAGGAATAGAAAGGAGGAGGAAAACTGAATCCACTGCTCCCACAAGGCCATGCCGACTTCCCTTCCTAATACAGGCTGGCTCACCTGTCACATCCAACCTGCTTTGCCATCTGGATGGTCCATGCCAGCTGCAGATTCCTGAGGCTTCCCAGCTGTACCACACATCAGTGGGTTTGCAGTGCTGGGTAGAGGATTCTGGATCAAGAATCTACCCGCCTTGCCCTGCTCATGTATGCAAGGAGCTATTTTTCCTTATTCGCCAGGTAATTCCCATGACCTTCCTCAAGACACTTAAAGCTCAAGATAAGGGAGCAAGGCAGGAGGAGAGCAGACCTCGGGCCTCTAAGACCTTTATCCAGCTACTGCCTAGTTGCTGTAAATGAACTAGTCAAAGTGTTAGTTTTGTTTTAAAGCAAAGGATGACTGTTCTTCCCTTCCCCTCCCCAACTCACCCTACTTGCTCTTCAGCTTGAATAAAAATAGTCCCACGGCTGAGGCGGCTATGACCGCCAATGTGCGGTTGTCCACCAGTGATAAAATCTGCCTTCAGCCCTCGTACCCTCCCAGCCGTGGCCGCAGAGCCCCAACCCTCTCCTGAGTTCTAGAGCCATCTTCTTTCAAGAAGCTAAGGGCTATGGGGAGTTCTCACACCACCCACTGTCTCAGAATTTTTTAATTTGTTCTCATCTGTTCCTTTCAGTGTCCCCAGGCAAATGGGACAGGCATGACTATCCTTTTTATGGGGAAAACTGGAAGCTCAGAACGCAAACTGATGAGCCCTACGTCATTACCTGCCGATTTAATGATAGAACCACATTTAGATCTCAAAGTTCCTATCTTCTCACCTGTTCCCAGACTGAAGGAAGAGCTGATCTCAGGAAACATGACCCCTGTGGAGAAATAATTCTCCTGGGTGGGCAGCTTCCTGGCCACAGACGGAAGTTCCCTCAACCAGCCTCTGAGATAAATCTGGGGAGGAGTGCAGGAAAAGTCTGCGGCCCCACCATGGGACATGGGTTCCACAGAAACCCATCTCTCTCCGGGGCCCAGCATCTCCGGGACCGCTCTAACCGAGCACAGCTTCACTGGCCAAGGCTGTCAAGACCCTTAAGAAGCACTATCCATACCTGCATTCCAAAGGCCACCACTGGGGAGGAACTAGGACTCTCGGGGCTGGAGGCCCACAGGCCCCTGTTTCATCGATCAGGAAACCCCAGTGTTGCTAATAAAGCTGTAGATACCACAGCGCCGGTGAAGGCTTCCTCTTTCTTCATCTCTTTCCGACACTTATAAATGTGTTTCCTCTCTCTATGTAAATTTCGTTCAAATGGCGTGGCACAGACTTGTAATGAGGCCATTAATAACAAGTCTTTAAACAGCCTCTCCTTAGTTTCCTGGTTCAGGAATCAATTCTAATCTAAACAGACACTGGCATCTGGATTTACTTCTGTCAGGACAGACAAATGGGCTTTGTGTAGCGAAGGCCACGAAAATGCGGTTCATTTTCACACAGCCAAGGGCTGAGAGGTCAAAGGTAACTACTGATAATAGAACCGAGCTTCGGATACTGTGAAGAAATCTCCCTTCTTTTGTCTCTACCACTCAACCCTCAAACTTCCAGGAAAGGCTGAGTGGGTATTTTCTTGCTCAGCTGGCCGTTAGCCTTCTACCAGCTGAAACTACGAAATTGGACTGGTCAGTTTCACTTTCCATTTTTATTATAGGAAGGGTAACTTTCTCTCACTCCTCCCCCCTAAGGCTGTATCTGACTTCACAGTATGGCCAAGATGGGGTAGGGGTATGATCCTCCTAGGTAATGGGCTTAAAGAAATACAAAACAATAAGATGGCACTCCAAATTCTGCTTAAACGATTAAGGGCCAAAATAAAAACTCCTTTAACCCTGGGATGCCGATTACCCCCAGTAATTAAAAACTGAGTTATTGACACTAAAGGCAAGGCTCTGAAGATATTGTATAATATTTCCTAGCAACAGAAATGCAGCTCCTGAGAGGTTCTGGAACAATGCACTCAACAAAGTTACAAAAGGCATGAACTTAAGACCCACATCTACCATTTACTCAGTAATCATGACTTCTAAGCTTCAGTGCTCTCTCCTTTAAAATGAGAATATTACCCTGACCAGTGTGGCTGAGTTCGTTGGGGCATCATCCCATTAACCGAAAGGTCACAGGTCTGATTCCCAGTCAGGGTACATACCTGGGCTGCGCATGCAGGAGGCAGCCAACTGGTGTTTCTCACTCACATTGATGTTTCTCTCCCTCTCTCTCTAAAAATCAATAAGCACATCCTCGGGTGAGGATAAAAAATTTTTTTTCATAAATAAAATGAGAATATTTATTCCTGCCTGGCCTGCTACAAGCTTGTTGGAAATAATTGTTAAATGCATAGAAGCCCTTTGAAAACTGAAAAGTATTAGACAAAATTAAGTATTAGTTATTTTTATTATTCATTTACCAAATGGACAGTTCTACAAAATGACCCTCCACATAGAAAGGGGCAGGTGCGCACCTCTGCACCGGCATTCCAGAGCTAGACCATCAAAGGTGGTTCAGGGATGTTCCAGGTGGCCAAGGAGACAGGAAATAGCTGAGATCCAGCCACCTCCATGTAGGAGCAGTGAGCTGTGATTCCCCACAATATAATGGGTGTTCTGTACCCACCAGGTGACCCAGCGAGATTGTTCTCACTGTGGTAGCCAATGGGGATTTTTAAAGTGGGTACGAAGCGGCTTTGGTCTCAGAGTTTACAGTGGAAGCCTGCAGTCCCTGGGCATGGTCGTATCCTCTTAGAACCGGCAGCCTGGCCTGTTCTAGAATAGCACCTACCTCATACGGTAGTTATAAGTATAAAATGAGTTGATTTCTTGTAAAACGCTTTTTTAAAAGAGTACCAGGCAGAGAGGAAGTCATAATGACCATTGAAGAGTCATTAGCAATTAGTGTTATTTATCTCTTGACCAAATTGTTCTTTCACCAGACTGTGATTTCCCTGAGGGCAGATTCCCTCACATTCATCTTTGGATCCCCAGGGCCTAGAACATAGTGAGAAGTCAATAAATGCTTCTTGCATGAATAGATGAATGATGGATGAGATAAGACCAGCCCGCTAACTTAGTAATAGGAGAAGGTACAACACAAGGGAGGACCACAGCAAGGCTTCACGCCTGGAAGATTTTAGTGTGGAATCTGGAGAGAAACTGGAAAGTAACTTCCCAATTCACACTAGCAGGCTGAACTCAGCCGCCCTGAAAACTTGCCATGGCACACTGCGTTCGTCCAATTCTTCTGAGTAGCAAACATTAAAATGGGATTAAACGTGCAAGGTTTTTATTAGGAAAACTGTGTGAGGCAGAAATGGGGAGGGAGGCTGGGAGACCCATCAAATGGTCTGGGTCCAAATGAAGAAGGTGGGGAGGAAAGGTGGGTGGTAGGGGCCCAGAGCACTGAGCTGTCTCGGATAAGTTCTGTAAGTCTGTCAGAGAATCCTTGAGCTGAAGCTGACACTTGGGAGACCAGTGTCTTCCAGGAACCAGGCTGTTCCAGTGCCCCTGCTGTGTTCAGCCATCGGATGGGAGCAGCCTGTGGGAAGCTGGCCTCAGTCAAATGCTGTGATGGTTTCAGAGCACAGCCCTGGGGCTCTGGGACAGCTCCACTCCCAGCAGCCAGGGGTCTGCCAGCCACATTCTCATGGCTGCATCCTACAGGGTTATCCTTAACAGCAAGGGATTCGGGGTACAGGCAATGGAGGTTGGATCTTGGCTCTTACTAGCTGGTTACCTTAGCCAAGTTACTCAACCTCTCAAAGCTTCATTTTCCTTATTTGTGAAGTGGATATTATAATTCCAACCTCTCAGAACTGTTATTGTCAAACACTCTCTAACACATTATAAGTGCTTTCTAAAAGGCAGTTGCCATATCCCTGACCATTATGATGAATAACAAAGTGCTTCTGTTAGCGATCAGGACATGGGAGCAGCCTCAGCTGTTGCAAACGGGTATTTGAGTTTTGTAAGTCCACCCCAAGGGCATGGATCATAAACCTGGACCCATGGTTTGGCAGTATCACAATTCAAACAACCAAACCAGTTTGTCTACAAATACAAGGGCACGGGGGCTTTCCTAGTTTGCCTGTTTCCTGGAGGGGAGGCCAAGGTGGGTTGTGCTGTGTCAGAATCCATCTACAGCCACAAACCGCTCTCCTTTCTTCCATTTGCGGCGCTGTGTCTGCCATGCCCTCAGTCTGCCCACTGGCAGCAGCCTGCCTTCCAAGGAGAGTGTGGTCAGGAAACCCTTCCCCCAAAAGAGGCTCATTGCCGGGCTCTTTGCTACACTGCACACGTTCTGAGCACCTGTTTTGGAATTTTGCTTGCTTTGTCTCTGCGACTTTAATTTTTTTTTTTTAAAACCTTGGCCAATGTTCTGGTAGTGGCCATTGCCTGGCTATTGCTGGCTTCTGACCAGTATATCTGACTGGAGTCACAGAGTTGTCCTCTTGTTAGCCTGGCTGTGACCTGAGGAAACTACAGCTTTCATGGCCTCAGGTCAGCTGGCTCAGGCCTCTCCCCACCTTGCTGGCTCTCGTGCCTTGGTTACAGTAACAACTGAGAACCTACAAGGAAAGGAAAGGAACCCCCTGACAAACTGGAAGCCACACTGTTACCTCTTCCTCTGTCACCTCAGAGGCCATTTCTGGAACCTCCACTTCCCAGAGAGTCACCAAAAATACGCATTAGAATTTCCGGTGGGGTTTTTTGTTGTTGTTGTTGATGTCTTTGAAGAAATGACCTTCAGTTTTTCTAACTGAAAAGAGTAAAAATTAAACTAAAAATATTGATTTTGTTTAATAATTAACAGCTTAAGAAAGCTGATCAAACTATACTTCTAGAATGACATTCTCCACTTTATAGGGACTTTTCCAGAGAGTTTTAAGTTTCCATGTTGGCACCGGAATCCAACCCTTGAGCTGCTTTGTTTCAGCCTGAAGTTGGAAAGCAGAAGGCAGAAAATACAGGAACTAGTTGAACCCTCCCAACTAAGCTGAACCAGGCTTTCCCATCTGAGGGACAAGAGGGTCACTCTCTGAAGTGGAAGTAAATCCACAAAGCAGAACAGGCTGGCCACTTGCTTATCGGCCTCCAACATGAACACTGAGCCCATCCCTGAATACGGCTTGTTTTTTCCCATCAGTCCTCCCAGCCAGAAGCAGGGAAGTACTGGGCTAACCTGACACCAGACATGCCCAGTGTCTGCAACAGAGAATTCTCATCACCAGAGACAAATGCTGGTTGGGTCACCTGCCCCACTTACACACATACAAAATATTTAAAAGTAATCAGCCTCTTGACACCACCTTTGCGTCTTATTTGCACTTATCCTTCTCATTAATTAAAAATAATCGGTGAGATGTTGTTTCCTTGAAAATCCAAATTCTTACAAAAAATGATACCCTGAGATTAAACTGAGCACTGATTGTCATACTCCTACCTACACAGGTCAACGATCCATTAACCACTGGACCCCAGGTGAGTCACTTCTCTGTTCCCAGTTGTCTTCCTCTGTGTATAGTATTTGATTTTATAGACCCTGTCTAGCACTGCCACTCCATGAGTGACACACCACTAAACACAAAAATGGAGGCCTTTGACCTTCTGAAAACGTTTCTCCCCCAACAAGCCCCGTTTGGCTGCTAGAAGCAGGAGATACGCAGTGTGAGAACATACTTTCTGGTTCAGAGTCCAGAGCACAAGGGCAAAATATTGTCTTCACTGTTATTTTATATTAATTACAGGAACCACTAGAAGCCTAATCAACACTGGGATCAGAATAATCAAGAAAAAAATCTATTCCAGTGATTCACATCGTCTCAGAGGGGGAGGTGGGAATGCTTGCGAACACCCTGCCAGAGTGATAAATTAGACTGGAGAAATTGTGTAGCTTTTAAAGCTTAGTCAATATTCTGATATAATTTTGTGTTTTGAAATTTTTTAAACTATTATTTTTATAAAATGAACCATGGATGCGGACATTTGTCAAAAGGGAGCATGAGTTCGCACAGGTGGGAAACCGCTTCCCCGTCATCCTTGCAACCTTTCAACCTGTCTGCCACCCCCCTCGGCACCTGTGCTCCTCCTGTGAACACCCACAGTCCACAGGACCCTGCTCTTTTGCACTTTTCCTCGCTGTGATATTGCAGTCCCTTTGTTGTGTTTTTCAAATCCAACAGTCACAACATGGTTGAGTTCCCCTTTGGTCAGGGTTCAGCAACCTTCCAAATGTGGGAGTGCTGGGCACGGACCCCTGTGTGGGGAGAGCAGAGCGGCTCACTGGTATGAAGTGGGCAAGAGCACCTGGAAGGCTCTCAGGCACAGAAACCTCCCCCACCTCCACATTCTACTAATAAAAGCTTCAGCTGAGTTATCACACAGGGGATAATGCAAATGTCCTGGAGAAAGGTTCAGCTTCATGGTCACTTACACCTAAGAAGAAATTATTTTTGACTGTTAGGTCATCAGGGCTTGAAAGACACTTAATCATTTAGACCAAAATTCCACTCACGACGGGATTTTTAAAAATCATAGTCAACCTCTATTCGAACACTTAGAGTAACCAAAGCTCCCTTCCTGAAAGGGTCTGCCCCACTGATGGACGTTTGGAATTCTCTGTGAAAGTGCATGTTTATCTTCTGCCCAACCCAGTAGAGTCTGTTCACATGGTTCTTCTGCAAGTAGAGGAAGTCCCAACCTAACAATAAAGACATTTGTCCCTCAGAACAGAAAGTACAACAGTTTGGTAGATTTGGGGGTTGGCTAATATAAGAGTTCAATGACATCATCAAGGCCCCAGGTTCTTTCCATTTCTCTATTCCCGTGATTTTCAACCTGTGTGCTATAAGAATTTTTAAAACATGCAGTACCTGACTGTATACTCAGGGGCACTGACCTCTTTTCCCTTATATTGTTAAAAAAAAACAAAAAGACAACAGCCAACACAATGGCTATCTGGTGTGAATGCCCTACATTGAACCATAAATATATAGGTCATAATAATAGAAGGACATCTCAGTGGTCACATCACATAATACGGTTGTGTCTGATTGGTTAATTCTTGGTATCGGAAATCCTTATATATATGTACAGGCACCTAATTTTTTAAAGTCACTTTGGAGCAAAAAGGATAGATAATTACTATTATTATTATTTTTTGGTAAATCAATCAAAATTATACCTTTTTTTTGGTTAGATCAGCAAAAACCATTTTTTAGTGTGCTGCAGAATTGTAGTAATTAGTTTATGGGAGCCCTGAGATGAAAAGGCTGAAAACCGCTGCCCTATTCAATCATTTTCAGCATGAGTTTCATTCTCAGATCAGTCGTAGCAACCTGCAGGTTCGCTTTAGACACAAAACAAGGTCTAGGGTAAAAAACAAAAGATATCCCCCAATCATGGAATATAAACTCTTCCCTTCACTCTGACTGTCCCCACTTATGTTATGTGCACAATGCCTGTCACCAGGGGGATCATGCATTCATTGGCTCTGTTATCCATCCAGCGTGGGAAGAATGTTGGAACTTCCACCGCAATGTCCAGCATGCCTGCCTCCCAGGAAGCTCCACCTGAAACGCAGTTCTCCCTAACCCCGCCGCTCAGAACACAGCCACCACCCTTCCCACAGAACAGCTCATACACCATGTTTCCAAACATCCCAGTTGTCCTTCTGTGGACATATGCTAGTTGGTCAGTTTTCTACTAAAAGGGTGGTACCCAAAATGAAACACCATTAATTGGTAGAATGCAGTGAAATTACAATATCCCGAGACTGGAGAGCTGTACTTTTATTAATGTAGCTTAATATTGTAATGCTTTCAGTGGCAACATCATCCTGTTGGTTCCTTACCGATCAAGTAGTCACCTATAACCTGCCATTTATTTTCACAAGTTAACACCACGGGGGATTTCTGCCATGCTGTTCTAGTTAAATTGATTTTATGAACCTAGAAGCAGAACTTAGGGTCATCCAAACTGAACTAGATCAAGATAATTGTAAATAATGCTTCTGCCACTCAGTGTAATAACTGCCCAGCTACCTACAAATGTTGTCCACTTATAAATCTGTATTAGTTTGCCAGGGCTGCCAAAACTAAAAAACACAGACTCGATGGCTTAAACAACAGAAATCTATTTTATCATAGTTCTGGAGACTAGAAGTCCAAGATCAACATGTTGGCAAGTTTGGTCTCTTCTTAGGTGTCTTTCCTTGGTTTGCAGATGTCTGGCTGCCTTCTTGCTGTATCTTGAAATGGTCTTTCCCCTGTGCACACACACGTCTAGGTCATAATCTCTTCTTATAAGGACACCAGTCATATTGGATTCGGGCTTGTCCTAATGACCTCAATTTAACCTTAGTTACCTCTTAAAAGACCTTATCTCCAAATACACTCATATTCTGAGGTACTAGGGATTAGGATTTCAACATAATCTGTCCCAAACTAATTCAAAATCTGACTTTTGTATTTGCCTCAAAGTCAGGAAAAACTGGACAGGAAATCTGATGAGCCTCTTGCACTCCACTAAGCAATCCTTTAAGGACAACCATTAAGGAATAATGATTAATCCAATTACCTTTTTGTGTTATGCTGAGATCATCCTCTCTGGAGACGGGATTTTGACTAAGTTTGGGAGAGTATTGAAGAGAAAAATCATTCTGGGAACTGGGGCAAATCTAATGGAGCAAAAAGAGGGTTCTACTGGGTGTTTCCATAGTCAGAGTGGTTGACTTTGGACATGAAGGTGCTGAATCAGGAGACTGCTGAGCAGTGAATCATAATGGAAAAGGTTGAATGAAAAAGAGCTCAAAGGTTACCAAATTCAGTTACTTCCCAATTTCACTTAGGACACTGGTAGTGACAACTGGAATTGAGACACTGATAAATACTCTGAGTGTTCACTGCATTGATTGACTGTGCCCGTCTTCATTACTTTGGTCTGCAATTAGCCAGGTGGGCACTGATGGCTTGGCATTTTGCCTGGACTTGAAGACCCATATTCTTGTAGACATGATGAATAGAAAGCAATTGGTATGCTGTCTCAATCTTATCCTCTTTTAAAAACACACACACACTCACTATATATATATATATATATATATGATTTATCATATCATATCATATCATATAAAATATGATTTAGGTAGGCAGCACTGAAGAGTAGGATTGAGATAAACACCTGTTCTTTCACAGTTAGCTCAGTTACTCACTGATCCTTAACTGTTCCTTCTTAGATTAAATGGATTCGTTAAAGAGGTAAAAAGCCTGCTCTCCAGGTGGATTTACAATTCTGATACCTGAAGCTTTAGGGTAACTTGATGTTATCCCCTCTGCCAGGGTTGGTTGGTTTGTTTTTCCTTCCTGCTGGCCTGAGAAAGTGCTCAGAAGATGGGAAATCGCCGCTGGAGGGTCTTTAAAGGCCATTCAGCCCAGCTCCTATACCAGATGCCTGAAATCTCCTTTCTCACACCAAATGCTTACTTAAAGCTGATGATACAGCACCTGGGGTTCACCTGGGCAAGGCCTGCCTCCTCTGGAGGAAGCTTTGTCATCTTCAATTTCCTCAAATAAACAATTTTCAAGGGAGAAGAGAAGCACCATTTTTCACTCCCTGCTCTGCTTTGTGTTGCCTTGGTCACCATTATGAAATTAGTCTGTGATAACATGATACCTGGGTGGAGAGAGAGCTCTGTGACCCCATTCTTTTTGGGGGGTGGCTCATTAACAGATGCTTTTTAGCCATTTTAACAACTGACGCCAAGCTTTGCCTCTGGTCTCTAATCAAACGCTTAGCAGGATTTTATATAAACTAAAATTTACATTCAATCTTTGCCATAGCAACCATCACACAGAATTAGATACAACTTCTTCCCCTCTGACATAATCTATTTTTTTAAAAGAGCAGCCTTTTTCTTCAGTTGAAAATCCTAGCTATTCAGAAGATAACCATTAAAAATCCATTTTGAAAATCTACATTTAAACAGAATGTAACAAGGTTCTAAAAACAGACATTTGAAATGGTTTCTATACACTTAGTACTGTACAGTTTCTCCCTCCACTGAGTGGGTGGTCAGACACTGCTGAAATCTCAAGGGTTGGTTCTTATGCTAGAAATTGTTAAACTCAAAACAAGGCCTTGCTCCTAAGTCTGACGACGATCTCTTGAAAGATGCCCCAAAATGATGACCCTGACCCAGGCAGAAAATTTTAATTCCAAAAAGGACATTTGCAGCCATCTCATTACTTTCATATATCTCAGGCCCTTGCTACTTAGTCCCAAAAATTGGGCAATTCCGTTGTAGTGAAAATTGAGATAATGAAATGAAGTCACTTTTCATAAGCCAAACAATTTGATCTTGTTTATTTAAAGTCAAATAATAATGTAGCAATACTCTAATCATTCATTTATTCATTTGTCAAATATTTACTGAGCATTGGGTGCTACCATATGCTGAGAGCTGCATCTCATAAAGATGAGGGAGACTCTCAAGACCTCAAGATCTTTAGCTTCCCAATTCCATTGTATGGCAGGTGTTTTATACCAAAATGCCACAGAAACCCTAACACATTTTCCCTGAATGAACACTCAGGTTTGCGTGTGTGTATGTATATATGTATGTGTGTGTGTGTGTGTGTGTGTGTGTGTGTGTGTGTGTGTGTGTATGATAAAGCACACCTTGATCTGAACATCAGAAACTAGACTGATGGCTCATAGTTCACTTTTATCACCGAGACCCTGTAGACCTCACCAGAGGACACTCACTTCGAGATTTCTGAAAATGTCCTGATTTGCTCCTAGTGTAACTCTGCCACTTAGGACTTATGGCTACACTTCATCCCAAATGGTAAAGAAGACTCCCCTAAATTCTCCTAACAATCAGGTGTTGCAAAAGGCAATGAAAAAGAGATTTGTAAGGTTCTCAGTCATTCTTTTCCATTCAAGACCATTAACGTGACTAGTAGGCAAGATGGGGTAGGGAGGGGGGCAGTGGACAGGGGTGTATTTCCAAATAGTTGCCAAAATATCTTATATGCCTAGAAATTTTACATATCAAGTGAAATAACATATGTGGGGAAAGTGTTAGACCAGAAAGAGAGTACTGGTTTTATGTCAAGCGCCAACACCAGTGGAATGGGGTGGATGCCTAGAACCCTAAGTGAGACCATTGCTGAGGCCCAATCCCAGCTCAACGCAAACAGATGCGTCGATCCATCGATGTAGTTTGACATGAGAGCAGGCCAGCTGCACTCTACAATGTGTCCCACTACCTCAGACCATAGAAGGAGGAGCCCGGGCCCTGCCGGAGAGGGGTGGGGAAACACATGCCACTGAGTTACTGGGGAGAAAGTGTGCAGTGATAATGAAAAAGAAAATCCCAATACATTCAAAGACCAATGAGCCTATGTCAGCAATCTTAAGAAAAACTTTTGAAAGGCACAACTGGCAGAATTTAAGGCGGAATGGGTAACTTCCAACTGTCTGAAAAAGAGACAACCAAACACATTCCATATTAGAAAAAAAAAATGCACTGAGAAGCGTAACAAAATAGAAAACCTAAATATGACAGAAATCAGAGATTGGAGCATTTGAGGTGACACCCCCGACAAATATGTGATGTTGCCAATTAAGAAGACAAGCTGAGGATAAGATTCAAGTCCTTTTATAAGAGATAAAGTCTCACCAATCAATGCATGCAACCAACACTGGAGTTCTTGGCTTTTCATTTGTTTTTTCTTTTTTAAAGATTAGTAGGAAGGGTGCAATCTCCCAAACACAGCCTCCTGGTTAATGATGCAGATGTGTGGCCTTTTGTGATCAAAGGAAGCAAAGAATGTTATTTTTATTGTCTTAGGACTCTAAGGTTACTGCTTTTGAAAAATATAAATAAGTACATCTACAAAGCCACACAATTCAGCTTGTGAATTATTGAGGTCTCGGTTTTTTTCAGAGTTTCTTAGATGGCTGATACAGAATCTAAAATGATCCCCCATGGTTTTTGGGTGGTCATTCCAGGGTTCATCAAGCTCAAGATGCACAAACCTATTACCGGTGTGAATTAAGCAAAGAGGGAGCACCCCCCAATTCTGTTCAGGTCCATGAAGGTCAGAGTAGAGGCGGCAAGGTTGTATGTAGTTCAGCGAGAAAGGATGCTGACCATCCTTACCCGCCTCTGGTCCCTGGTGTGCCTTCCAAAGCTAGATTTGGAAAAAATGATGTGCTTCAATTCATATCTCCTACAATGGGAGTAACTGCGTCTCCTTGCACTCGTCTCACAGAGAAGTGTCATATTGACGCACATTCCAGGAATGAAAATTTTATTGAGCATTTACTATGTACCAGGCAGTGAGCTAGATACATGGACAACCCAGCTGGATATGTTTTGTTTTGCAGCTTGCTTTTTATCTTAGTTCATGGACGGCTATCTTCTTATTGGTCTTCCTGCTTCAGTTCTCAAGGACCTCACTGTCTCTGGGTCAGGAGATCTAAACATAAAAACTCCAAAGCAAAGAGAAAGGGTCAAAAATAGGAGAATGCTTAATATGTTCACCATGAAAAAAGACAGAGAAGGGACAAGAAAAAGCTCTCCAAATCTCCGTGTCTGAGAGAGGACTGCCAACAAAAACTTCTGAAATTCATTTTCTTCCAGGAAAGAGGGCTAACAAAAAGTTTCCAATGGGTTTTTTTTCAAAGCACTGGGTTGCAGTCCCATAATGAATAAAGGGAAATTGAGAAGGTTTGTTGTATCTCTGACTTTTTGAGGCAGATCTCAAGAAGGACCAATATGCCCTAAGGCAGAAAAATGCAACAAGATAGAGAATTGGGCTTCGGTGACAGCAGAGGGTACCTGAGCTGGCTGAGGTCTAGAGGCCCCACATATGTACACGCAAACCCCAGGAGCTCCATGGTGACCTGTTTAATACATTGGGGGTGTACACAGGTTTTGTGCAGAAGACAAAAAGCTTCTGCTGCTAAAAAATATATATATAAATATTCCAATAAAATTGCCAAAGTGAGCAGGCCCCAGATGGTAGAGAGCTTTGAACTATCCTATGGTCTATGGTTCCCCATTTGGGTTTTAGGAAAATCATTCCAGCTGTTTGGTGAAGGAAGGGCTGGAGAGGCATGAGATGAGAAGACTAATTAGAAGGCAGATGTCGATGAGCTAAGATAAAAAGCAAGCTGCATAATAAAAGGTATGCAATAGTCTATTTAAAAAGTCCCCATATATGTATATGTTATAAATTCACAGAAAAAGATCAATTAATTTTTAAAAAAATGAAGTTGCAGAATAACAGGTACACAATGACTCTGTTTATAGTGAAAAACGCCCATGTGCATGTTTTTATATTTCATTAAAATGGTCTGGAAAGATACACACCAAGCTGTTAATGGTAGTTTACCACTACAGGAGAGAATATAGATTTGGGGAAGTGGATGAATATTTTTCCTCTTTCCTCTATACATTTCCAATGGTTAGAAAAATTTTATAATGAGCATTTATTGCTTTTATAATTTTAAGAGATTTCTAAAACTTAAAAAATAAAAGATTACCATAAAAGATACAGTTTCTGTAGCAAGAAACTATCAGGGCTTAACACCAAAGCAGTAGCCATGAGAATAGAAAGGGGAGAGTAAACCCAGCAGACAGACGCTGACAAAAGAGCAGAGACGAGTCCGGGGGAGGCTGGAGTCAGTTACACTTCTGGCGGCCCCACGAGGTGGGCATTTTCACCTCACTTTACAGAAAATGGAATGGAGTGTTGGAGAGTCTTGCCCCAAAGCCCAGAACTGGTTACCAAGCCAGACTAGAACTTTGGCCCACTTGACTCCAAATCTTAGACTTCCTGCCTTGGCCAGCTGATTTCCTTCATATCCAGGGCGCTTTTAACTTCCTTTTCTGTGCTCAAGGGCTGAGCTGATGCAGCAGTAGGAAGCTGGGGAGCTAGTTCTGACAACACAGAGCAGGCCCTGGGGAAAATGGTAAGGCTGAAACATGCTCCCATCTCCCCGGTGGGTGGTAAGTCCCAGCTGCTAAAAACGGCCATTAACAGACCAATACCCACATGCCAGCTTAGCGCCTGAAGATTCTTAAGTGCTTGTTTCTACAGAATCAGTAATGCCTCTGCAGCATCCAATATAGCACCAAGTCCTCACTAAATTCACTGAGTGGGTGTTTAATAAATATATGTTAACGGGAGGGCAGCAGGATCACCTGAAGCAAATATGAAATTGCATTTGATTCCTTATTTAGATCAGGAGTGTTCTGAGAGCATTTTTTTTCCTCAACAATTCAGGATGTAGGTAGTCAATGCACGATTGTGACAGATAATGGCTGTGATCCTACCGAGAGAGTAATTTAACCACTCTGTTATAAAGCTGCTTCGGTAGAAAAGTAGCAATGATATCTGTGCTCCAAGACTTCAGTCAAACAGCCAACCAAGCAAATAGCATTTACTAAAATCTGTGTGTGCCCACACCATCCTAGGCACAATGGAGAACCCTACGGAATAATAATAACACAAGGGCCCTCTTCCTAAGGAATTTCCACTCTAGGGGGAACCAACGCCAAATTCAGAAAGTGATTAGATAAATGCCTGTTACTTCTGGATGTCCAGCAAATGAATTCCATAGGACTCCAGAGAGAGGGGAAACCCTCTAAAGAAGAGGGACTTGGGCAGTGGGGTCAAGAATAAAGACAAAAAAGACAGGGCTTCTCCCCAGCTTCTTAGGACCATAAAGGCATTTCACAAGTGTCCAGAAAAGCGCCAATAGCTTTCAGGCTATGCCCCCTCTGCCCCCCCAGCACGGCATGGCTGCTTGGCCAGAACTATTTAATGCCCTGACCAGCACTCTATATGTTCATGTGCCAACAGGCTATTGCAGATCTAGGAACAAGCAACCAACCCCAAGCCACCCAAACACCCCTTGGAATTTCCACTGTTTATTCAATAGGCAACACTGGACGTCAGAATTCTGTCATTCCAGTCAACCATTTCCCACACACACCACAGAGCAGATAGGAGGAAGCCTTGTGCAAACACACTGCCGAAGATCTCTATGGTAAATAAGGACCGAGAGTAAAGGGGTGTTGGAGATAAGAATCAAAGGGCAATGATATGTCGGAGGAACTTAGCACTTGATGCTATCTCCACAAAATACACTAGCCTGTGGAAATTTACTACAACATTTGATCAGCAAATCTGTGCGCAATGAGTTCTATTTCTCATATAAGTAGGATCTATATATGTACTTCGCTCTATGTCCAACTGGCTTTAGGGGAAAGGCTGCCTCACAAACTAGGGTCAGCCCTCTTGCTGGGCTGAAACAATCTCTCCAGAAGTCATTTTAGTCATAATCCTGCACCAGCCAACAAAAAGCCCTCTGAGATAAGAGGGCCAGAGCACTTTAAATTTTTTTTTCAATTTCTCAGTTACAGTTGATATCCAATATTATCTTCATTTCAGGTGCACAACATAGAGTTTAGGCATTTATATAACTTACGAAGTCATCACTCTGCTAAATCTAGTACTCACTGGGGAAAAGCTCTTTATCCTGATGAAGGTCCTTCTCCCCCTGACTCGAGCTGATCTTTATAATTTTTTTCCTCATTGTCCCTCCCCAACCACTTCTTAGCCCCAATTCAAATGCATCCTGTGCTTTCCTATTCCTCTGCCTAGTCCATGGAGCTCCCTCATCCTGGGACATCATCCCTGCCCCTTTGCACCAATGCCTCTTAAATCCAACCCTCGACTTCAGTGCTGTCTCCTCCATGAAGTTTTCAACTGCCCACCCTGTTGAAGGTGCCTTCTTGTTTTCTGAATTCTATATGCATGCCAGTCCCACGGGAGGCGTCTCTTACTCTTAGGGTCTGAACTCACCCACTAGGCTACTTCCTCTTTCTCCACCCCACAGTCTAGCACCAAGTCCTGCTGGTTCTGCTGGCCCTTCATCTCTCCTAAGTGTCTCCTCCTCTCCATTTTCACGGCCTCTGTTGAGCTCAGGCCCCCCTCACCTCTCCCCTGGGAGATGCAGTAGCCTCCTGCATCTCCGCTGTCCAGCCCTGCCTACATAGCAACCAGGCTGGACTTACTGAAAATCAATTCTGATCATGTCAACCCTGACTTTCTGCTCTTTCGTATCTCCCCATGGCCTTCAGAACAGTATAAACCGCTCAGATAAATAAGAGGCTTTTTAGGATCTGATCTTCCCTCTAATCCTCCCATGAAAGCACTCGACCAGCTCTAAAACCTTAGTGTCCATCGGAATCGCCCAGGCTCCTTGTTAAAAAATACGTGTACCCCGTCCACGCCACAGAGAAGTCTGGTTCACTAAGCACCTGGGAGAGCCCAGGAACATGACTACAGGGGAACAAAAGAAAAGGTAGCATTTATATAGTCATGGGAAACATGAATATTTACAAAAATATGAGGTCCCCATATTTGGTTCTTCATCAAAACCAAAAATATGTGGTTTTGAGAGAGACATTGTGAGGCTCATACTTTGAGAACACCTGATAGAGATATTTGGCCCTTTTATCTCAGGACTGGAAAAATAATTTTTGAGAAGCCAGTGAAGGCAGTAGTTAAGATTAGAGGCTTGGGAGCAAACCTGAAGTTCCCATGAGCCATTGGGAAGGTAACTTACTGAGTCTGTGTCTCCTCTGCAAAACAGAGATAATAACAGTATTCATCTTACAGGTTAAGATTAAATGAGGCGTTCATTATAAAACGGTTAGCACAGCGTTTAGCTCTGCAAACATCCTACAACTGGTAGAGATTGAAGGCAAACAGTGAAAAGCAACAACATTCAGGTTTTTATGCTGCAGTGCCTCTGAGCGGGAAGAGATTTTAGGGATCCCTTCTTGATGTTTATCCAACTTTAACTGAAGGCTTTCACTGACCCAGACTCTGGCCACCAGCTGCTGAGGCAGCCTTTCCACTGTTAAGCCATTCCAGTTGTTATGTTAACTTCCTCCTTAAAACTAGTAGAATTATGTTTGTCAGTTGCCACTGTCCATGAATCCGAATCTGCCCTCTGGAGCATTGCCAAACAACACTATTCTTTTTTCCATAAGAGCCCCTCACTCGTGCAACCCAGTGGTGAGCCGATACTAAACCCCAGCTTAGGAAACAGGGTTGTTCTTCCTGGGGATAACTCTGTGCCGAAAGCGTGGGAACAGCTTAACAAGAAAAAAACAAAACAAAAAAAACCAAAAAGCGCCCTTCAAATGTTTGAAGGTAATTATCGTGGCTTTCCTTGGCGTTTTCTTCTTTAGGAAGACAAAAGTACAGGGGATAAAACTGAATTCAGAGTCAGAGGCCTGAGCTTTTGTCTCAAACCAGCTGGGTATCCTTGGGCACATCACTTGACAAGGCTGAGCCTCAGTTTCACTCTAGCCCAAAATTCCATGATTCTACGATTTCTTCTACTTTTCTCTTCCTCAGGCACAGACATGTTTCCAGGCCCCTCACTGTGGCAGCTCTTTGACAAGAACAGAACCGCAGTCCCCCTTTGGGAAAGTTCTTGATTCTCACTCTCACCAAGTGGTTTGAGTGGACGATGCCCAGTTTTTAGAAATCTCACACCTGAGGCCATCACCACGGGCCATTCATAGTCCCTGCATCCCCTGGCCGCAGTCAACTAGCCCAGAGTTAGGCAGCTTACCCACGTTTAACTAAGTAGACCAGAGGGTACAAGTATTAGTTCCTCTCGGGAGCTGGACTTGGAAGGAGGTAAAGCTCCTAGGGGCTGTAATTCTCTTTCCTGGAGATGACTTACAAGAGAATGACACCCACATGCAGAGAAACACAAAAGAGACATGTGGGGAGGTAATCTTGTGAAGTTCAAGTCCTTGGTTCCAGATTATCTCTGAGGACCAACTACACTCCTGCCCTTCCCAGAGTTTGGTTAATCCCCCTTTTGCCCAAGCTGGGGTTCTCTCCTTACAAACAAACAAGTCTAGGGTAATACACTCACCTTTCTAAGCAGGTCTCAAATGAAGATAGTTCTGACTTATCCATCCCTACCCCCAACTTCTCCACCTAACTCTCCGCTCCCCTGATCTCCTGCCAACAGCTACTCCAGATGGGTAACTGGAGTCCATGTATAACACAAAAAGGGCTGTTACTTCTTCCAGTCTAGCCATTGTTCAGAAAGGCATTTCAAGGCTTCACCTTAGAGCAGTCGTGCCAGTTTGCTGATTCACATTGAGCACGTGGTCACCTCACACTCCCAGCTCTTTTTCTCACAAACGTTGGAAGCCAGGACTTTGCCTTTGCTGTCCCATGATTGTATAGTTCAGTTTGTTTTGTTCTGCAGTGGAGGGGGGTGAGGGGAGTGGGGGGAATGAGGTTTGGATCCTACTTGCAAATAAACACTTAGCCTTGTTAAATGTTATATGTTGGGCTGTGTCAGTGTTCCAGTCTCCTGAGATGGTTTTGACTCAAGATCCCATCATCAGTGACAAAGCCTCCCAACGAGTCTACCAAGTGCACCGCGTTACAGGTGTGCTCGGTATTCACTGCCTCAGTTCTTGGCTTCAGGGAGGGAAATTTGGGGCTCTGAACCCACGTCAGCAGCTTCCAACTCTGGCAGCCTTGTCATTTTCTGAGTACTTCTATTTGAGGTCTCCATAGTTATGGTAACATAAGGAAGTTAAATTTTTTATAACATCCAAGTATTTACTAACAAAATGCTCATTTTCAAAATTGGTCCCCACTTAAATATCTCTGCTTGCTTAATCTTAGTCTATATTCTCATCCATCAAGTCACATTTTTATTGCTTGTTCTCTCCCAGATTTAGGATTTCTCCACAATAAACTATAAATGCAATGCAATTTAATGCAATTTATAAATGCAGTGTAATTCCAGATTTTGCAAAAGAAGCACGATTTTATGAAGTTGATGAAAATGATGTTGGAAAATGTTTGACTCACAAGTTAAGCCAGTCTGGGGAAAGGTTACCAACCAAACAGGAAAGCGTTCAAAGAGATGCTACCCAAAAGTCAGAAGCCACTGATAGGAATGCATAATGATTGAGAGGCGGCCTTGAAAACTGTAAAAGTCAAATGCATTGTGAAATATATTTCAATACAGCCATTTTTAAAGTTGCATTTATTTATTTTTAAAGAGAGAAGAAGTGAAAGAGAGAGAGAAACATCGAAGTGCAAGAGACACATTGATGGGTTGCCTCTCACACGCCCCGAGCTGGGGGCCTGACCTACAACCCAGGCATATGCCCTGACTGGGAATCAGACCAGCAATGTTTTGGTTTGTGGGATAATGCCCAACCCACTGAGTCACACCAGTCAGGGCACAGCCATTTTTTAAAAGTCAAATGTGAGCTAAGGACTGTTATCTTGTGCAATCGTAAAATTGTGTTAAAAAATGGACTCAACCTTTTTTGCATAAAATCAAGCAACAGTTGGTTCAGTTTCTGTGAGATTTAAGAAATAGCGTACAGCCCTGGCCAGTGTGGCTCAGCGGGTTGGGCATTGTTCTGCAAAACGAAATTTCGCCCGTTTGATTCCCAGTCAGGGCACACGCCTGGGTTGTGGATTTGGTCCCTAATCAGAGTGCATGTCAGAGGATGTCTCTCACATCGATGTTTCTCTTTCTTTCTTTCTCCCTCCCTTCCTCTCTCTCTAAATATAAATAAATAAAATCCTTTAAAAAATAGCATACAGCTTAAATTATGATCAAAACTGTTAATATGATCAAATAAATTTACTTTTTTAATTTTTAGTTTTATTTTTCAAAATAAAGCCCCAATAAATTGTTTCCCAGGATCTGTATGTCTTTGGATTAGGAGGGCATCCTAAACCTGAGTTGTTGCCATTGTTGCAACTTTTGTCCATCGATCTTTTCCCTCAGAAAAGCCCGACCCCTCTGCTTTGCCACGTGACAGGCCTTTGACACATGGAAGACAGTTTCCATGATTCCAGTCGAACTTCTTTTCCCACAACAAGGCTTATTTCCTTCAAACATTTATCATCTGACAGAATTTAAAATTCCCACATTCATTTCAGCCATTCAGTACTTTACTGACGGCCACTGTGTGTGACGCTCTGTCCCAGGCAATGGGGACACAGCAGGAAAAAAAACCACCACTCTCCTGAGGCTTATATTCTTTTGAAGGGACAATAAATAAAAATAAGTAACTCAGTGGATGAGTAGATGAATGAATGAGTGGATGGATGGATGGATGGATGGATGGATATCTATATGTGGCTCCCACTGAAATAGTGAACACTTCATGTGAGCTGACCAAAGCAGGGTATAGGGGGACCCTCTTCTCTGACACCAGTACTTCTGTTCATAAACCTTGATGGGGCATTTGCTTTTTTTGGAGGTGACTTTGCTCTGTTGACCACGTTTAACTGCCTTCAACAAAACCTACCTGACCTTCTTACAAATGCTGCTCTTAAACTATATATCCCTTTATCCTGTTCTTGTACTACAGTTTGATAATTTTTTTTTTTTTTGGATCCTGAGCAGGATTTTTATTAATCCTTATTAATTTTAACTTATCTTTAGCCCATCGTTCTAACCACCTTACACTTAGATGAACTAGAAAGCAAAACTTTCAAACTGTGGGACTGTATTAATAATATACACACTTCTATAGCACTGCTGTCTACAAACTTCAGGGAAGAAGAATAATGTTCATTTTAAAATTGAATGCTTAAATAAAAGTACTCTAAAATTTTAGACAGTCCAAATTACTACTTTGAGAAAATGGCTGACCTGCCTGAAAGCCATGGTTAACCTGGGTTCCATGTTACCATTGGACAATCGTGTGCATAACATCTGCCATAACTACACACCATGCCTATTCTTCTCTTTCCCAAGATGGGTGCTCAGGAGACTCATTCTTTCCTTAATGGACGCTGTAAGGAACTATGTGAGGGGCCCTCAGGCTATCTCAGGTTCCTTTTATTATTCAAAGAAAGGCCCCTAACTTCTGTTTCAGAGCACTAGGAACTCGTTAAATGATTAATAGGACAACTGGCTATTTATTGGCCCCCTCCCTCCAGGACACATAAACTTGCCAAGAGCAGGACCTGAGTGTGACTTTTTCATCAAGTCTTCCCAGGACCTTGTAGAGTGCCACTCCTGTGATAGGCACTCTATAAGCTCAATAAATATTTGTTAAATATAAATATAAATTAACAGTTTCATCTCAGCCACTAACTGTGTAACATTGGGCAGATCCTCTAACCCATCTGGGTCCTACTTTGTTCATTTCAAACTAAAGGGGTTGGGCTAGATGATCCTGAGGTTTCTTTTCAAATGTTAATATTCTGTATTTCTACCTTGTTGTTGGCTCCTGTCTCTGTTCTCCCATTAGAGGCTCTAAAACTAGATGGTTTCCAGAGCACTCCCAAATTTTATTCACATGAACGCCCCGGACCATGGAAAGGAGGGGTGTTGAAGGACTTTTATAACCTATGGGACTCTGAATTCTAAGTGACTACAAAATAAAAATAAACATTTAGGCTGCGAAATCACCATATGATTATCTCAGCATTACATCTTCCTGGAAAATGTTTGACACACAAATCCATAGTCACAGTCAGAGACCATCTCTGGCAACAGAGCAAGCCTTTGAGAAATCATATTGAGAAGGTTTTATAAAATGAAAGGGGGAATCTGTTTCAGAATGAGTAACAGGTTGACTCTGTTTGGAATGCTAAATGCCACATCCTGCCACAGAAATGGCTTCCCACATTTTCCATGCTTCAGAAAAAAAAAAATGAGTCAACAGCTAATGCTAGTATTCTATTTGCAAGCTTTAACTATAGCTACAGCTTCAAACATTAGCTGTATATGTAATAGGAAACCTATTTTCGTCCAATTTAGAAGTAGAGCATTTTCATTTCATCATCAGCCTCCCCTCTGTTTCCTGTGTTATCAGATGTTGGAGAGAGAGCCAGCGGTCTGTTTGTGAAACTGGCAACTTGGCAGACAAAACATGTATGTTCAACCAGCATTCTTTTCAATAAGAACTTAGTATGGATCTAACCTTATAAGAGTCATAGGGAAGAAGCACATATGCAGAAAGCATAAACCCAGAACAAAAAGGTACCAAGGAATTCCTGAACTGACTAAGCCAATTCTAGAGGTCTCCTTTGAACTCTACAGATTTCTTCAGTTCAATGCTCTCCTTCAAATAGGACACACCCAGTCTAGCCTTGGCTCCTAATAGACTCACATGCATGCCCCCCTGCCCCCTCAACCCCCTATCCCATGAAGCTAACAAGTCTGACTCTTAACTACCTTCGATAATGGCATAACTGATTCTTTTGTGGGACAGGCAGTCCTATCTGGTATATTTTATGTATGGAGACAGTAAAAAAAGGTGCACCCTATAGACCCTGTCTTGCTCTGAACTACCTTGAAGAGTTTCTGTTTAGTCATATCTTGACTATGTGACCACAAGACAAACCTGCTCCATGGAAACAGGCGAGGATCCAAATGGCACCTGCAGCACAGGTCCCTAAGGAGGATGCTCATGGGAAAAATTTATCTTTCTCCAACTGGGACATTCAAAATAAGCTCAAGTGTAAGGAAAATGGACAACAATCCATGGGTACACCTACCCATAAATTCATCCACCCATCTGCCATTTACTAGGCACCTACCACACGTAATTATTGTCAGTAGAGACCAGCACTTTCTTTAAAAACATAAACACAGTGAAAATGAAATAGTCCCCAAAAGTTTTTTCCCCACAGAAAAGACAGTTTTTCAATTTTTGATTTTGTCCATTTTCTGTCTTAGAAAAACAGCTGACCACTGTTTCTGTTTCAATTTTACCAAATTTGTCTAAATTAGGAAGTATTCTGCTCATATCCATATGAGCAGAAGTCCATATGACAAGTCTTCTGTGGTTTCAGTAGTTTGTCCAATTGGCCAACAAAAAGTCATTCACAGCATAAATCATCCTATTTCCTTGGCCATTTCAGACATACTCTCAGTCATGTGAATGGCACTGGAAACAAACTGAAAAAGCTGTCAAAACATCCTGTAACATGGGAAAATTAACAGACCCATTTTGTCATGCATATTTGCCCCCATTTCCCCTGTCCCTGATACCTTCCTATGAACCCATAAATCTACATGTAGACCATAACGAACAGTATAGGAAAAATGTTAAATACACACATTCTTTCATTCTCATACAGATAGTGGCAACATGTTATATTCTCCTAAGACTGATTTCGGGCTAATGTACATAAACAGAAAACTATTATTGTGTCATTTAAGGTCCTGCTTAAAATTTTTCTGTGTAAAGATAACTCATTAGCTGAAATAATACACTATATCTTGATGGGATTTTGAAAGCTATCAGATTGAAACCCAGCAATGCAAAGAGATAAAAAAATCACACGTAATTAAAATCATGAAATTTCACAGCTGTAGAGGTTTGAGATGTTAACTCGTACTCCTCCCAACATTTTAAAAAGGAGAAGAACAGAGTGAGGGTGGCTCCACGACTTGCCCAAGGTGGCGAAACCAGTCAGTGTCAGAGCCCATGAAATACACACCCACATTCTCTTACTTTTTATCATAAAGATTATAGTAACCCAAGAAGACATCAATCCAAATTTGATCTAACAAGAGTAAAAATATGACTCAAACATCAATAGCTATCCCTTCCTTGGAGTCACTAGCCCACACCAGTTGGTGACGGTACAGACAGCACAGCAATAACACATACCAACATCACGCCGCTTCCCCTTACCCAGAAGAGCAGCCTCATGAGGCTGAGAAAGAGGCCAAGGAGCCTTACACAGAGAAGCCTGGCCTATTCGGATTAGCTGGGTACAAGCCCAACTCCTTCCTCTAGATCCATAAAATCCCCACAACCCTATCATCTTTCTCTTTTAAAATTCCTAACTGAAAGTAAAGCATGAACACAGTAGAAAAATTAAAACAACGGAGAAATGTCTAAAACAAAAAGTTTAAAATGTCCTTCATTCCTCCAAAAGCAACCACTACCAGCAATTTCTTGTGTATTCTTTCAGGAAAAAAGTTACACACATAATTTTAAAAAGCTCTGTGTGTGTGTGTGTGTGTGTGTGTGTGTGTGTGTGTGTGTGTGTGTGATGAGCATCCTGATTAGATTCTGTCTTCACATAGGTTGCAAGGAGCTCACTCGCTAGTTTAGATGATACACTGGTCATTTCAAGGACAGAAAGAAACCCTGTTGTTAATCAAAGCTAATATTGTCTTAACTGACCCAGTATTCATGGAGCTTGGGAAGACAGCTAAACAGCTGACAAAATATTGAGAGGAGCAAAGGAAGGGGAAGAATAAAGATGAAAAACAGGAAAGAGGAGAGATGAGTGAGAAAAGGAAAGAAAAAGAGGTGTTACCTACCGACCAGCACCTGGCAGAAGCTCATTCAGTACTTTCTGAATGACTGACTGACCATTCAAATGAATGAATGGAGAAACCAGGATAGGCATATTTTTACATATGGCATTTAATATACTAACTGGTATGGCCCCAATTCTCTGAAAAGTAAGCATCCTTCTTGATCTACACTAACATGGCCACACGTGACTACTGAACATTTGAAACGTGTTTTCTAAGGGTACAATATACATCAGATTTCAAAGACTTAGTATTTTTTAAAGGATGTAAAATATCTCATTAATAATTTTTATTGATTAGATGTTGATATGAGAATATTTTAGATATATTGGGTTAAGTAAACCATATTTTTAAAATTAATGCATCTGTTTCTTTCTTCTCTCTCTCTCTCTTTTTACTACAGCTACCAGAAAACTTTAAATTTCATCTATAACTCACATTACACATTTTTGGAATAGCAGTGGTCTGAACTGTAGATATTATTATGGCAGTGACTATCTGTCTTTCCCTGACCTATCCCAGCACCTAGTACAAGCCCTTGAGAATAGTCAATGCCCAGTAAATATGTACCAGACTAAAGGCTGTCTGTGGTATCTAGATAAGGCAATAACTCAGCTTCAGGCCGCAAGGCAGGAGGCCCTGACCCTGATTCTAGCTCTAACATAAACACAGCTGTGTGACCTTGGACAAGCCATTGAATCTGGCTAAGCCTTGCTTTCCTCATCTTTAAATTGGAGATAATTTCTGCATTTTAGAAAAACTGCATGGACCAAATGAAATAACGTTCATAAAAGGGCTCTGAAATGGGAAAACAGATGTCCAGTCCCTTCAAAGTTCTAAAGTATTCTCTTCTAGCAACCAGGAGACCTACTGAACCAGTACCTCAGGTTCTGCAAGATGCAGAAAATACTGAAACAACAGAGTAAGAAACTAACCAATTAAATTCCAATAGCTGATATTTCCATTCTGGCACATGTTAGAAAGTTTAGATCAGGACAGGTGCAAACCTGAGATTCTCACACTCGGGGAAACTTCAGCATTCATCACACCCTTTTCACTGCATTGCAGATACTTTCTTTGAGGGGCCTCAGAAAAACTAACAACCTGAAAGGAGAAGGCTGACGAAGCGGCAGGGTGGCCAGTTTCACTACACCACCTGGGGCTCACAGCCTTATGGAAAACGGATAATCCCAGGGGACCCTCAGGCTTCAGTGGAAAAGTTCCATGGGCACAAAAGTCTACCATGGGCACTTGTCCTTAACTGTTCCAGGCACAGCTAGGAGAATGGAGGTATCTTATTCTACAAGGCACTCAGGGTACCTGGCAAGGGAAATCCAAGGGACACTTGGACAGACTTGAATAGGGCTGTAGCTTTTTAGTGACACCAAGGTAGATCTCACCATCTCAGTTGAGCATCTCCTTCCCCAAGTTAAAGATCACTTCGAAAGAGAAGGCTGCAGAAAGAAAGCATCCTTCAGCAGGGTGTGCTTAAGGAGGAGCCTTGAGGAGCCGACTGCTGGCTAACCCACAGGAGAGAAAAAGCAGACCCAACCACCCACAGCCATGAGGCAAGGGGACAGTAGGACAAAAATAGTCCATTTCAAGCAGCCCACAGTCAGATTCTTTCGTTACTCTTTGCAAGGCCCCACAGAAGCCCCAGAAGTCAATGGCTTACCATCAGCAAGGCCACCTCACCAAGGACAGCAAGGAGGGTGCAGTGACTTCCCCTTTGCTGTGAGGCTCTGACTCTCTTCCCCTCTCTGAAGGCTGCTGCCTGTGACGTGGAAGCGAGTTGTGCCATGGGCAAGCTCTGAACCCATGGGACCGGTGCCCCGTGACCTGCATCGTAACAGCCCATAGGGCCCGAGCTGCTGCTGGCTCATCCAACCAGAACACCAGGACAGGGCAGCAGGCATGGAACAGAGCCTAGAACAGGCCTGCACAGCAGAGCCAACTGTGAAGGCTTTTTGAAATTCATATTCCCGGGACCAACACCCTGAGGTTCTGGTTCAGTAGGTCTGAGGTGGGGCCCAGGCACCTGCATCTTAAACGGAGTGCAGGGCAATGCCAATGCCCAGACTGACTTGGGGACCTGATTATTGTCTCTAATCTTTTCTTTTCCATGAAGTTTTTTTCACCGTTCTTGTCTCCATGAGGAAGAGGAGAGTGGGGGGAGGAGACTTAGAGAAAAACAAGACCAGGTAGAGAGCATTCTAGAGTCTGAGGGCCCTAGGTTCCAAAGTGAGCTGCTCCTAGTCCTTATGCAAGTCATTTAACCTCTCTAAACCTCAGTTTCCTTGTCTGTGGAATGGGGGTAAAACCACCCGTGCAGGGGAATGGTGGTAAAACCACCTGTCCACTCAGGATTATGGGGGAAATAAATGCACATGCCCAAAGCATTACTCACAGTAACTGTCATAGAAACATTTATCTGAGTATCAGCTCTTCCCAGGACGGGACAGATGGGTTCAGGGCTGTTCTCCAGAGGAGGATCTTTGCAAGAGGTACTGTAAATGGTAATAACTAACAGGCAAAAAGGGAAAGGAAAAGCAAAATAAACTGTGACAACAAAGAACTGTAGTAAGAGAGGCCATGGATTCAGGCTATTCAGGGAGGGTGGGGAGATGCACAGAGCAGGGGGCAGTCCTGTCTCTGGGAGGCTGCAAAGGTACAGTTGGGAGGAAATCAACAGAGATTCACAAAGATAGGCACAAAGCAGCACGAAGATTTACTGCAATGTTAATTAGAAAAGAAAAAAATGGAAATAACCGAAAGGTATGTTTTCTTTCTTAAAACAGTATGATGAACATTTATTACTTTATCTCAGAAAAAAAAATGTTATTTTTTAAATTTAGGGAAAGATTTTGGAATCCATGGATTAGCCGAAAGCACTTTTAAATATCCCAATTGTTTTTCTTTTAAACTCCAGTTTAACAGTCAGGTTAGAACATTAATATTAACAAAGGAAGGCTAGATGGGGGCATATCCCTTTAAATTTTTCCCATAGGAACAAAAGGCAAAATACATTATGATTTGAGGTATCATCTGAATTTCTAAAGCACAAAGATCATGAGGAAGGATGAAGGAGGCAAAGAGAAAATAATTTGTGCAAAGAAGCAGAACCCTGTCTGGTGTGGCTCAGTGGACTGAGCACCAGCTTGTGAACCGAAGGGTCACTGGTTCAATTTCTAGTTAGGGCACATGGCTGGGTTGCAGGCCAGGTCCCCAGTGGGGGACACGCAAGAGACAACCACACATTAATGTTTCTCTCCTACTCTTTCTCCCTCCCTTACCCTCTCTCTAAAAATAAACTTAAAAACTTAAAAAAATAAAGAAGACAGGATCTCTAGTTGTAATACTGAACAATATTAGGAGAATTAGGTTTAGTGCTTCCCTTTTCCCTCAACACATACAAACACAGAGAGGCGTGCACACACAGACAATGATGAGAACTTTTGAAATAAAACTCAATATCATCCACCAAGTCCTTTCCCACACAGGCTAACAGAATCTATTTTTGTGTTCAAATGAGTTTTAAAGCAAAGAATAGAGCCCCAGCAAAGAGGAAATAATTTCTGTGCTGTAACTGGGTTTTTCTCACTTCCTTCTTTTAAAATAATCACCCAACAAGTCCAAAAATTTCAAAACAATAGTACAGTCTCCTACGCAGAGGATATATATCCCTGCAGACATTTTGGAACTAACCTGCATCAGTTAAAAGGTTCTGGGTGATTTGCTGTCTTAGGAAACTTATAATGATATGTTACAACTCTGGGGAGCTGCAAGCAGCCTTCCAAATCATCTGGCCCAACCCATCATTTTACAGATGAGAATCCTGAGAAATAAACTGGCTGCTTCAGCACACTGAAGACTCTAATTAAAACATCTGCTCGATTTTAAGGTAGCTGATAAATTTGGAGAGAGGTAGTGGAAAATAAAATCTCTAAAACACTTTTCTGAGTGGAATAGTAATTACGATAAATGGGCCTATTAAATGAAGAAGCCGTGAGGATCGTGATGAAAGTATAACCCAGCTCCAATGTCAGGGCCACTGACTTATAGCTGGAAAACTAAGGGATCAAAAGCTGCCAGAGCTAACTCATGGAATCTCGAGTTGGGGCAGAGGAAGACAGCCAGGAGCTCTACGCTGCAACCCGGTGGCCTAAGCCCCAGCACTGGCCTAATTATACACCTCAGCTGAGGCGTGTGCAGCAGTCGCGCTGAGGTGATGATGCCTCCACTTCCAGAAAAGCAAGAAAGTGGTCTGTGTACAACAGAGGTACTTGACCATTGATCTGACAAAGGAACCCTTTGCCAGGGTTCCTAGTGTAGGGTACATTAGACCCTTGCTTGATGTGGACCTCTGACCAGCAGCACCAGCATCAACATCAACTGGTTGTTTATTAGAAATACAGAATCTTGGGCCCCACCCAGAACTACAGAGGCAGGATATGCATAGTTGAAGATCCCCAGGGCCTCCTGAACACAGTGAACTTTGGGAAGCGCCTGTTTAGATAATGCAGCAGCAAGGAAAAATATAATTGACGACCTGTAACTACATTTAACCTAAGTATCTGGAATAATTTCCTTCATTACCAGTTCTGCTCTCTAAAGCTTTTGATCTTTAGGCCTTATTTTAAATTTTAAGTGGTCTAGTATTTATCCTAAATTTTAAATGGTCTCAGTGAGTATCTTAAGTAGTCATGTTCTTTCACTATCTCAAAGTTAAGAAAAAAAATACATATAAATACTCTGGGAGCCCTGGTTGATGTGGGTCAGTGGATTGAGTACTAGTCTGAAAACCAAAGGGTCGCCAGTTCGATTCCCAGTCAGGGCACATGCCTGAGTTGCGGGCCAGGTGCCCAGTAGGGGGCGTGCAAGAGGCAATTACACATTGATGTTTCTCTTCCCCTTTCTCCTTCCCTCCCCCTCTGTCTAAAAATAATAAATAAAATCTTTTTTAAAAAAAAGACAGAAAGTTAGAAATCATTTTTTAAAAAATACTCTGGGAGCTTTACCATTTTCAAGGGTTACATGGATTATAAATCGAGGTGTTTTTTTCTTGCTATTTTCTGCTCAGGCCATAGTAGGGATGTGACCAATAGTTCTTCAGTTTTGAGTTAGAAACCTCAGGGAGCCCTGGTGAAGGAGGAAGACTGAATTCAGAATAGAAATGTGTTCCTGGTGAGAAGAGAAATTTCACATAAAGGAATTTTATAATCAAAAGGCTATGAAGCTCACATGGTCCAACCATTGTTCCAAAGGTGAGTCCCTTTAGACCAGTCTCCAGGCACACATTCCCAGTGATGTGGAGCTCACCGCCTCAAAAGGCTACCCGTTCCGTCTTTGCACACTCTAACTGTTACTAAGCTTTCCTGAAATTTGTCTCCCTGTAGCTTTCAACAGACCTATAATCAGTAACCCCACGATTACTGTCCCTACCAATAGTTTATTCCCATTTTAAATGCAGAAAGTCAAAGAAACAAGTTTTGTGTACTTTTTTCTCCTAGGCCTGCTGCTAGTGGTGGAATGTATGAAATTTTTATCTTTTGCCTTTATTCTGAGGTCCCTTAAGAAAACTTCATGTGTACAAGAGGTGTAGTAAAATAAACCATCATAAGTTACACAGAATGTAACCAAGGACAATTATACTAGATACCTAGTATTGAGACAGTATTGTCCTTAAGCACTCTTTTAGCCTGATGCTTCTTAGAGTCAAAGCAGGTATGAAATAGGGTGAAAAGATGGTGCTTCAAAAATGTCTGAGGCTCTCTGGCCTAGGAGAGTTGCCAACTATTAGGCCTGGAAAGTATCTTAGATCAAGTCTAATCCCACCTCTTACAGAGGAGACTGAAACCAAAAGAAGCTAAGTGACTTGCCCAACATTGGGCATCTGGTTGGCAGCAGAAACAGGCAACTGAGTGTCTCTACAGCTGTTCAGAGGTCTTTTTGCAACATTGCCTGACTCTGAGTCTTGTTTGTTTTTCTTTAATTAACTAATATATTTATTCATTTATTTTCAAAGAGTGGGGAAGGGAGGGAGAAAGAAAGGGAAAGAAACATCAATGTGAGAGAGAAACATCAATTGGCTGCCTTTTGCATGGTCCCAACCAGAGGCCTCGCCCAAAACCCAGGCATGTGCCCTGACTGGGAATCGAACCAGAGACCTCTCGGTTCATAGGCCTGCACTCAATCCACTGAGCCACACCAGCCTGGGCTGAGTCTGAAGTTTGTTAACAAAGCTTGTCTAACATAAAAATCAGAGCTATAGCACATAACTGGACTGACCAAGGATGATAACTATGGATACCCCAAAAGCAAATCCAAGCCATCTTATTATACACAGAGAGCTTAACCCCCCAAATTCACAAATCTAATACCAGATAAGAAAGGAATACTGACGCCATGAGCCGCCCTTCCTCCCCCTCCTCTCTTGCCTAGAATTCCATTTGTTCCTGTGTGTCCATTGATTTTTGAACTGCAGAGATTTTCCACTAAGCAGCTCATTTTAATCCCCTACTAAAATAATCTTTCTGATGAAAGGCTCTTTGCTCTCAGAACAGCACTGTGAAACAATTCATTCTCTCTGAAACACTTGAAACTAAAGGCTCATAGCATACTGAGCCAGAGTTGTTAGTACAAAGTAAAATATTATAGGACATCCATTTATCCCCATATCTAAACATTGGATGTATCCAAAAAATATTTTTAAAATCCTTTTTAGCCTCTTTAAAAAAAAACAACACCAGTGTAATGTTTTAAAGAAAATCTGTTAGAGAACACACATAAGGTGCCAGCACAGTGACAATTCATCCATGGAGCTCTGAGTGACTGGTTGGTGGGTCACAGTGGCCGGCGTACAACAGTGAACCATTGCAGCGACATAAACTAATCCACAGAAACAGCGTTGTGTCTCAGGGCTTTGTAAATTCAGACAGATCACAGCTCCCTCAAAGCAATGAAGTGCGATCAAGCAAGTATAGAGTGTGTGCTTTTCCTATCCTCGTGTCCTTCTGAAGTAGAAATAAGCAAACCCAGAAAAAATTACTAATCCAGGTCTCAAGCACTTCAGGTGAGATGCTTTAGGCTGACAGTAGTCATTTATATTTCAAAATGATCTGGGATCCTACTACATTACATGACCTGTTTGTTTTTATTGGTGTAAAGCAGACTATTCCTGACATAAAAGTATCTACAAAGCTGTAGTAGCTTTTTAAGGTCACTCAAAATTTGTGACTTCTTGATTCAGTTCATTAAATGAGACAGGGGTGAATGCACCAAATTAATACCCAAGTCACATCAGGGAAAACTGGACGTAATTCCATCACTCCATAGTTTTCCAGGTTTCTTTGTTGGCATCAGGTATTAAAAATCTCAAAAAGCAAGAGAACAGAAGAAAACACATAGCTTGCTCATAGCCCACAGTGAGGCAAAAATAGAAAACAAAAAGAGGAAGAAAAGCTGTGACATGTATCCATCCAAGATCACATCTTCCGTTACTGTTAAACAGTGTACATGTCACACTTCCTGGGGCCACTAAAGTCATCAGCCCTGGCAGAGAAAATCGGAATTTTCCTACTTTAAAAGAAGAAAATGGCCAAAAACAGAAGTTAGGCTGATGGGAAATAAAAGGGTATTTCTCTATAAATACCCAAAAGTGATCCCTTTTCAACAAAAATCTTATGGTCACATCATGGTAAAACAGAAATGGCTTGCAAGCAGGAAAGTGGGCAGTCTTGGTCCTCACACCCCCACCAAACTAAGTCTCAGCCTCCCACTCCCACTGCCCTCTACTCAGCTGGAACCTGTGTCCTGCACCTTCCAAGGTGTAGAAAACTCTAGAAGGGCTTCTGTCCTGGCACAGAACTCAAGGGAAAGTGTCATCTTCCTCTCCTGTGGTCCAAACCTATCTTATTCCTATCCCACCCCAGGAATAGGCTGCTCTACACCAATAGATATGACTGGGGCTCTTGGCAAGGCCCGCACTCATTTTATAATATAAACGACTAATGTTAACATGACAATTTCTCACCTGAAATGCCTGGGGCCTGGATTAGTCATTTTTCCAGGGCTTGTTCATCTCCATAAGAGACCCTTACCTTCAGAAATGGCCTTCTTCACCACTGCCACATAAGTCTCAGGCTCGTCGTCACAGGTGAGCTCCTGCCAGTGTGCCCAGTCTGGAAAGAAGTCCAGGAACTCCTTGCTGTCCTGCACCCCACAGAGCAGCCGGACCATGCGGTGCGGAGGGTGGAAGGCTCTCTGTAGCAGCGGCAGCAGGGCCGGCTGGCTGAAGCAGTGCACCAGCTCTGCAGACAGCAGCACCACGATGCAGCGCGGGCTGAGAAAGAAGGTCAGGTCCTCGGCCGAAAAGGAGGTCTCAGGGCCCAGCCTGTAAGTCAGCGTCTTCTGGCTGCGGACCCGCCGACTGGCCAGGAAGAGGTCCTGGAGATACTGGCACCATTCCTCAGCATCCGAGCTATAGAAGAGGAGGATGTCACACCCTCGGGACACCCCTGAGCAAGAACAAGGCACAGAAGTGTGTTAACACACCTGCTCCTTTGAAGCCATGACCTGCAAGATACACTGTCCAGACGAGGAGCAGGGCACCCACAACCTTTCACAGTCTGCCTCCAGCATACCTGTCTGGCCTTTTTCCCTACTTACAATTGGTGTTACAACCTTACCAGACTTTCTGTCTTTGCCTAAACATACAACGCCATTTCAGATGTTTACATTAGCTATTGCTTCTGTGGGCATACTCTCCCCCCCACAGCGGGTACAAAATAGGATAGAGATGACACTGATGATGATCATCATCGTCATCATCACAGCAAGCATTTCTATAGAGCTCGCTATGCTCCAGGTGCCCTTCTAGGCACACCGTCTAGTAAACTCATGTAAGTATCACAGCAGCCTTCTAAGGTAGCTACTATCATTAGCCCCATTTTAAGGATGACAAAACAGAGGTGGCAGGTTAAGCAACTTACCCAAGATCCACAGTGGCAGAGTCAGAATTTAAACTCAGACAGTTTGGCCCCAGAACCTGGCTCTTCCCCAAATAAAGTGGTGACAAGCACAGGTCTGAAATCAGGCAGCCAGAGTTAGCATCTTGGCTCTGTGAAGCATTAGCTGTGCAACCTTGGGCAAGTTACTTAAATATTCTAAACCTCAGTTTATTCATCTGCAAATGGAAATATAACAGCAATATTTATCAGTGAGAATAAATTAGTATTTTACATAAAGTGCTAAGCAAAGTGTTTGGCATGTAGTAAACCCTCAGTGATTGGTACCTGGTGTCCTTACCTCACATTATTATAAACAGTGCATTAATGTAGACAGTAACTGTGGTGGAATTAATGCCTACACAATACCATCTGTAAGGTGTCCCGCACCACACATGGTTCGTGACACAGACTTTCTTCTCCTAGTAAAGCATAAATGCCAGAGACTGAGTCAAAAGCCTCAGAGAAATATTGAGTTAAAACGGGCTTTCGGGGATCATTTGGCTCAAATACCTCATTTGAAGATTAAAAGAAAAAAAACTTCAGCTGTGAAGATAAATTCACACTTAGTAATCAGTCACAAAGCTAAGACAAAAGGCGTTAGAAGAACAGTAAGATCTCAGAAAGGATGCGGTCCCATACATTAGTGATGAAGAAGCCATCAGCTATATCTTCAATGGGTTGGCAAGCGATGGCAAGGAAGGGAAGAAGAGATTTCCTACAGCATAAGAAGTGCCCTTAAGAAGGTAGTATGGGCCTTGGAGCACTGGTTGACTTAGCAGGAAACCAGCGACTTTACACTGGGCTGACCACGCAGTCATGAGCGATGGATGCCACGTTTATAAGGAGACAGTGACCCAAAAGCAACACAGCATTTTTCAGATTGACAGGTTCTGAGCCAGTGAGGGAGGAAATATTCAGTTCACCATGGATCCAGCCTCACCACTCCCTTCTTCTCTGGTAACAGAAAACACAAAAGCTGTTGTTCACTAAAGACCTCTAGTCATGAAGGGAGGTTTAAATGTTAACAACAGGGGAAATGGAATGTGGGGTATACAGAACTCTCTATCTTCACAGTTGAATGGGGGAGTATACGGAACTCCCTGCTATCTTCACAGTTTTTCTATAAATCTAAAACTTCTAAAATAAAAGTTTAAATATACAATTGAAGAAAAAAATAAAGCTCTTATGGGAATAGCCTCTTCTATATGACAAACATATTTAAAACATCTCATTCCAGGGCTTCTAGTGTTAAATTCAACTCCTCTTTGAGCAGCAGGCCTTGAGAAGGAAGTGGTTAGTGCCTCAGACCACTTAGCATCACAGCCTCCTTGGCCACCACCAATCTGTAGTGTGACTTCAGACCAATATACTCAATCTAAGCAAATTTTGCCTCAATATAAGTGAGGACAACGAAACCTATCAACCTCCTGAACTTTGCTCTGCTGCTGAAACCGAAAGCTGGGGAAGTTGTAAGAAAGTCTAAAGTGGAAGTTAAAATCCCTCCGTAACATGCTGGGCAGTGACAAAGGACTGAATGCTTTGTCAGCAACTCTCTCATGTAAGGATACCACTTGCTTCTAAAATAATTCCCTTCCTCTAACCATTAGTCATTTCTTCACGTTTGCCAAATCAATTATCTCATTTTTGGCTATTTGTTTATTAGAAGAAATGAAATACATAAAACAACAATGAGTCCAAAATCCTAGACAGAAATAAGGAAGGATCTTTGTAGAGCTTAAAGAACAGGTTTGGCTATAGAAGGAGAAAGGAATCGGTCACAGTAAAGCAGAGGCTGGCCGGTGGCAACAGAAAGTGATGGTGATGGTAAGAAACACAGTGACTAAAAGAGAGGTTCCTTTGAAAGATTCAGAATCCACCTGAGATGAGAACAAAGAGGAAGTGTGTTTCAAGCTACCCGGCCCAGACCATTTCTTTAATCTGTAGGTGACACTGGCACGCAGTTCATCTGTCCTGGAATCCCATGGCTGAATCTATACCACACTGCAAAAGGATGAGACAAAGGGAAGGTGGCCAGCCTAGGAAGAGATCCGGAAGCAGTTCATGTGAGGAGTTTCCAGGGATTTCAAGTTTTGAGGCTTGTTAGGAATATTGAGGGACCTCAAGGATCAGATGGAAATTAAGATTATGAAAAATTAAAGGTTCATTCAAACCCTATTTTCCTGGAAGTACAAGGATGGTAGACGGATCTGGAGATAAGAGATACCTATGAGAGCTTTCTTCAAGGGTATGAGGCTGACACATAAAGAAAACCATTCTAGTCTCTACTAACCAGACTTGGCCACTTGGGAAAGTTACATATGGCCTCCTTCTCCTCTCTCTCATGTGTAAATACAAGATAAGCCATCAGAGGCCTAGAGAATATTCCAGGATAGGCTAATTCCACCCCATTTTATTTTGCTTCTCAAGTTCTTTCAAGGACAGGCAGCCAAGATTCTCCTTGATTTCAACAAGAAAATATGCCTTTTAAAAACAAAATACTAATGATTACCCTTCAGTAGAAGGGAATTTAAGGAGACCACATGATTCGGCCATAAAAAGAAGGAGGTACTGATGATATATGTTAAACTTTGATGAACCTTATTATTGAAATTATTATGCTACGTGAAAAAAGCCAGTCACCAAAGACCACATGCTGCATGATCCCATTTATATGAAAGTCCAGAGCAAGGAAGTCTATAGACAGAGAAAGTAGATATTAGGGGTGGGGAGGAGGAGGGAATAAGGGGGTGATAGCTGAAGCAGATCAACATTCTTTTCGAGGTGATGAAAATGCTATGAAATTGACCACAGTGATGGTTGTACATATGTGTGAAGATACTAAAAACCACTGACCTGTACACTTTAAAAGGGTGAATTGCATTGTATGTGAATAATATCTCAATAAACCTATGTAAGAGGAGGACGAGGAGGAGGATGAGATGGAGGAGGAGAGCACCACATGGAAGACTGGCCTGGCTGACCCCAGATCCTACAGCACCTTGGCAAGAGACGCTCTCACCACTGTGACCTGCCACCATGGGTCACTATATCTCCAGATCTCAAGGAGCCCCAGGGATCCCAGAGACCCAATTCCCATTTGCAGCATCTTGAGTGGGATCCCACCGGAGAGGATGCTGGCAGCTCTAACCACTAGAGATGTCTACGGAAGCCACTGCAGCACCCATAAGGCCCAGGTTTGGCCACTGGGTTTGGGCCCCTATCTGAATGGAAGCACACCCTGTAGCCCTCTAGCCCCTTTGGCCATGCCACTAAAATGATGCACCCAGGACGCTAAAGGAAGGGCTTCCTCTGCCTCCTCTGAACCAGTCCCCTCCCCTCCATTTTCTGTTTCCCAGACGTAAGAACCCAGGCCTATTCCCAGCCACAGAAGGAGGTAGGAGCTTCACTCAATTCATCTCCTACTTCTGCCCAGTTGTCCAGCTATTCTGGACCTCCTTAAATACACCACATATAACCATTTACGGTTCTTCTACCTGGAGCACTCTCCCCCCAGATGTCCCCCGCCAACTTCAGGTTTTTGCTCATATGTCCCTTTCTCCATGAGGCCTAACCCAGCCACCTCATTTAAAATTATAACCCTAACCCCTTTTACCCCTCTCCATTGTTTTTCTCTTTTTTTAATTTTTTCTTTCTTTTTTTACTTTTATTATATGTTATTGATGATGCTATTACAGTTGTCCCAATTTTCCCCCTTTGCCCCCTCCACCCAGCACCCCCACTTCCTCAGTCTGTTGTTTTTCCATGCACTTGTCATATCTATTTTCTTTATTAAGTATATTGCCTGTCTTCTCCCAATATTCCATAAGCTCCATGGGGACATCACTTATGTCTGTTTTGTTTACTGAATATATACTGGACACCCAGAACAGTGTCTAGAAACAGCGGCCATGGAATAAGTATTTGTTATGTGAATGAATTCCCTCTAGATAGATAACTCTGCTTCAGCTTTCAAATGGAACGTGTGAACTATGAACCTACTATTACCAAGGGTTCCTTATTCACCATGCAGCTTCTTTTAACCTTCAGAGCCCAGCTAGGGAATTTATTAAAAGAAATGAGGCTAGGGTTAGCTACCTTTCCACTTCCCTTAACCCGGAAGCCTATATCACCACATCTAATAAACCTGTCACCATGGGCCTTTCTACCCCTACTTCCAAAGCACCATGAGAAGGCTAGATCTCAGAGGATACAGTATCTGCCTACATCCTCCAAGAACAAACAGTACCTTCTCCTGGCCAACTAGAATTTATTTTTCAAAAGGCTTTTACATCCTGTTTTCATGTGTTATCTCTACTAAAACTTCGTAAGATAGGAAGAGAAAACACAAGTAAAACCGCTTGTAACTGTAAACATGACAACTGTAATAGTCTCATCTAGTAAATCTTTGTTTATTTATGTTTTCCTTCACAAGACTATAAGCTCCTGAAGAGCAGAGACCAGGCGTGTCCTGGTCAGCACGGAGAACATACTTAAGGTGCACATTATCCCTCAAAGTGCACGGTAAGTGCTTATTAGTGCTCTCTATTATCATCATTATTATGTGATGCGTCCTGGATCTCAGTGAGTGAGTGACTTCCTAAGTGTATACACCCCAAGAATCAAGAAGGGAACCCAAAGACTAATCAGAAAAGCCTCGGCACATTTTGATGGGTAGATACCCAGTGGCCTCCACTCCTCCCCCATCCTCCAAAGTGTCCCAAAGGACATAGGAAAAGTAAAGCTAAAGGAATGGCGTTCCTCCATTCCTATCGAAATTCCAGACGAAAAACAAAGCCAAGATGGGTAGAGGCACTAGGCTCAGAAAAGTGGCCCAAAGGTCGCCTTGGATCTCCCAGTGCCAACCGAGGATTGTCTGAGCGCCCCCTATCGATCTTAGAAGCTTTCGCCGGCGCTGACAAGTTGGCTCTTTCAACCCAGACTCTGGATTCAGAGAGTTGGAAGAACAGGAGAAACGACCCACAGAGGCTCCGAGGGTTAGTAATAGAGGGAGAAAAGAAGATTAGAAAGCGATGACAGAGGTGGGTCGGGCAGGGGCTGCAGAGAACCGCGCAACAGGCTGGGAAGGGGAACGTGGGGAAGTCGGGGTGGGAGCTTTGCGACAGGGAACTGGGGGAAAGAACAGAAAGAGCGAAGAGACCCGACAAAGTTGTAAGTGGGAAGGCGCTCGGAGGGCTGTGGGGATCAGGAAAGCGCGCGGAGAGAGGAAGAGACGCACTAGCGGGGAGGCTCCCAGATGGGCCGGGCGCCCTTCCTACGCACCTGAGGCTGCCATGCCGCGGGGCGCAACTCACGCCCGGCTCGCCGCGCGCGCGCGGTGGCCTGGGGCCCGGAGCGAGGCCGGCGGCGTCCCTGGGCGCGGGGCCGGAGGGAAGGCCGGCTCCGCGGAGCAGCAGCCGCGGCTCTGACGCTTCCTCCCTGCAGGCTGCGAGGACTTGCTCCGAGGGCGTGTCCACAAGGCCCGCCCCTCCTGCGCCTGCGGGGCTCAGCCCCGGGGCACCTGCACCCCCAGCCGTTGTGGAGGGGAAGTGAGAACCCCCGTCGGGGCTGCCGGCCAGCCCCCCGCACGGCCTCCGCTCCCCCCACCCCCTTCCACCGTCGCTCGGGGTAGGGAAGAGGCTGGGGGCTTCGCGCCACGTGCGCCCACTCTCCGTGAAACCAGCCTGGTCTTGCTACCAAAAGGCAGCCCAAAGTGGAGAGGGTGTTGAGAAGGGAGGGAGGAAGAAGGTTGAGCCACCTGTCCAACCTCTGTGACCTGGAGCTGGGTAGGGGTTTATGAGCACAGCTGGCCGAGCCGTCTCCCCATCCCCTGGGACTTTCTCCCTGAGCTGCTGCCCCGGCAGGAAAGGGGAGGGGGCAGGAAGGGGAAGAAGCATGTTCCCTGGCACCTGGCCCTGGGTGCCAGACGTTGCCCTTGATTACCCTTCAGTAATTCCTGGGACCTGGTCTCCTGATGGCACATGAACATTAATGATCATCTCACATGATTGCATGATATAGTTATCTTTTTATATCTGATGCATTTGAGGTAGCCCTCATCACGATCTTCCTGTTAGAGCTAAAGAAACAAGCCAAATGCTCCCGAGGTTCCATAGCGGGCCTGTCTGTCTCCAGGGTTAGAGATCTCACTTAACTCTTGCACTCACCAGCCAGCTTCTTGTCCTCCTTCCTTTGCCTGCTCCTGTAACTGATGTGAGTAGCACTGTCCCTTTGGATCCTGAACAATGCAGGGTCCAAGAAGATGGATCCAGAGAGCAGAGATGAGGGAAAGATAGGGTCAGGCAAAGGTGGAAATAAATGGATTTAAGAATGGAAATGCCAGGGTTGAGGCCGAGAACTCGTTTTCTGCTGCTGACATAACAAAATGGCTTAAAAGAACACAGATTTACTATCTTATTGTTCTGTATTGCAGAAGCCCAAGATGAGTAGCGCTGGGCTGAAATCAAAGGTCGGCAGGATTGTGTTGCTTTCTGGTGGCTCTAAAAGAGAATCCATTTCCTTGTCTTTTTCAGCTTCTAGAGACTACACATAGTGGCTCATGGCCTCCGTCATCTTCAAAGCCAGCAACATAACATCTCTCTGACCCTGTTTCCGGGTCATCTCTCTCTCTCTCTCTGACTCTCTCACCTGCCTCTCTCTTCCACTTTTAATGATTCTCACAATTACATGAATCCCACCCACAGAGTCCAGGAAAACCTCCCTGTTTTAAGGTCAGCTGACTAGCAATTTTAATACCATCTGCAACTTTAATTCTCTTTTGCCATGTAACATAACATACGCTCAGGTTCCAGGAGTTAGGATGTGGACATCTCTGGGGTGGGGGGAGGGTGTGACTCTGTCTACCACAGTCCTGAACTCCAAAAGAGGAGATGAGCTCGCTTACCTGCTATACCTTACACCTATTCCCCACACTCAGAACTTCTGTGTTTTACACACACACACACACACACACACACACACACACACACATTCTCTCTCATTATGTACTTTCACAGCCCTGTACAGTTCTTTAATGAAAATTACATAGATAGTTTTGGGCCTATAGAACTATAGATAGTCTTTAAGTTTGTGTGTCCTCCATTCAACCCCAAGCCCCTCAGAGGCAGGATCCAAGCCTGCCTTTTTCACCATAGAACCTCCCACACTTGGAGCCAACTGTGACACAGGGAATATGCTGTATTTGAATGAGTGATTGAATGAACATAGCTAAGAAATCCTTAAATTTAAGATAGAAGAGACTTTTCAGACACTGAAACTCTTGGCAACCTAAGCTTGGAGGAGGGGAATATAAGATGTCAAAAACAGGTTGTACATATTAAAAGCCATCAGAGTAAGGAAAATGGTGAGCTAAAGTTTGGAAATGTTGAGTTTGAGGTACCCATGGGATATCCTGGGGGCCATGTCATTGCAGAACAGAGAAATGGCACTTAAAGGCCTGGCTGGGATGTCACCCTTGGAATTAAAGCTGCATGAGTGGGTACGGGAGAGGAAATCGAGGGCAAGAACTTGGCCTCAGGGGCAGAGCCATGGGGAAGGGCCATGCTCAGCGGCCACAGGAAGAAGAGTCTGCAAAGGACTGCAGAGTAACCTGAGAGGTGGGATAGGAGGCAGGCCAGGAAAACCAGGATGCCAAGGGAGGAGGGTTTTGAGGAGAAGGTTATCAGCAGGGTGGATCTCTGTGAGAGGTCAGGGAAAATAAGATTTGATATAAAAACAACAGGTCACAGAGGTCAGCAGTAACATCAGGGAGTCCAACCTGGAATAGCAGAACCTGGACTGCTGGAAGATGAAGAGAGGGAGAGAATGGTGAGGAAGGCAGTTGGGACAGGGACAGACATCTGAACAGAAAGACAGCGGCCCCAAATTCTTACATCAGCCCTCTAAATTCTCTCCAAGCCCATGTTGGGACTTTATGCAAGCTATATACATACTCCCCAAATCCTCCATTTGCTCATGTGTACAGAGGGCATTCCAGCTCGGAAATTACTAAGGATCTGCTCAATATCCTTATTGGAGAACATTGCTTACACACTGGTCTTCCAGACTCTGTCCTCTCCCGCACCGTCTCTCACTCTCTTCACCAGCCTGTGGACCTGGCAGGTCTCTATTCCTTGTCAGAATATAGATGAATATAAGGAGGATATGTTCATCTACTTGAGGTCATCTCCCCTGACCACACATACCCCACACCACCCCACTATCCAAATGCATGGTCCTTCTTCTTGCTAAACTGTATATACACTCTTATTTTCTTTCTTATAAAAATTGTAGGGTACTCTATATATGCTCTACTTTATCTAGTTTAGAACTTTTTAAATATATTCATATTTCTCATTTTATAGTTTTATGTTTAGTCTTTTTTGTTTAGTTTGTTTAAGAATCCTTTACTTGCCCAAAGGTCATGAAAATTTTCTACAGTGTAATCCTCTAAAATTCTTAAAGTTTTGCCATTTACATTGAAGTCTTTAATCAACCTAGAGGTGATTTCACATATGGCGTGAGAGAGAAATCCATTCTTTTTTCCCTTTTTGTATGAATGTGCATTTATTCCACATACTTTGTTGAACAGTCTGTTTTTTACTCACTGACTTTTAATGGCACATCAGTTAGATATCAAGTTCTTATACTGCCATGGGCCTGTTTCTTATTCTGTTTCATTTATCATTCTTCAACCTATTCCTGAGAAAATCTCTTATTTTTAAACTTCATCTCTCCAAGGAGTTCCTTTGAGTGGAGAATGGGATTGAAAACACGACATCCAGGCACTAGGTGTGCTCATTGCCTCATTGTCTCTAGCTCGTTTCAGAGGAAAGTGCTAAGAAATTTCTTTTAAAATATCTTCAGTTCTTAACAGATAAGATATTTGGCTCACCCCACTACAGCCCAAATTTGGGCTAGAAACCCAAATTATTTATACACACACACACACACACACACACACACACGCACACACACACGCTATAAAGGGTCTTTATAGGATGCTTAACTCTGCTGGAATATACACTTCTCTCCCTCTCCCCTCACCGCCCACCTCTGTTCCTGACTGGAATGTGAATGAAAAGGCTGGAGATGCAACAGTCCCCTTAGACTATGACGGGACTGCGGGAACAAAAGTCACGCACTGAAGACTGCAGAGCAGGAAGATGGGCAGTCTGATTCCCTACTGATCATGGAGCCCCCAAATAAGCTTCAGGTTTCCACCTCTGAATTCGTTTACATGAAAGAGAAATAAATACATCCCTGTCCTTTCTGAGCCATTATTATGTGTATAGCCAAACCTATTTCTTTCCTGATATGAGAATGAAAGCTAACATTTGTAGAGCACCGATTATAATCCATGAACTTTCTTATGCTATCTCAGTTAATCCTCACAATAATTCTGAATCATAGGTATTATCTCAGTTATTATCATAAATATCATCCCTTCACAGGTGAAAAAATTGAGAAGCAGAGATGTTAGATCAATTTTCCATGATCATTCAGCCAGTAGCAAACTGGGGTTCAAACCCAGCTCAGTCTAAGCCCAAAGTCCAGGGCCTTTCCATTGTAGGTGACATATTGACTGACTTCAAGGAGTTAATTAAAAGTACTTCGTGAGGACATGTGGGTGCTTTCAAGTGAGGGATCACCATCGAGTCCTTGGCACCTCGAGCTACATGCAGATGGTGCCTTCATTCGTGCATGAAAGCATATCTTGCACATTTCCTGCTTCTGCCTTCTGAGGCGCTGAAGTAGAAAGTCTAGTCAGCTGTGATAGAAATTTTAGGACTTAGTCACATAGACTCTCAGAATGTTAAAGTTGGAAAAGACTCTAAGAGGTCATTAGTGGACACATGTGGAAACTAAGGCCAAGAGAGGCAAAGTGACCTTTCTGACATCATACACTGAGTTAGGGACAGAACCAGGATTAGAAATTATGGACTTGATTCCTAGATGTGTTTTTTAGCTATGTCTGATCACTAATTGTTTTTCCTACCAGGAAAAAACAGCAACTGCAGAAAATTCTTTGCTTGATATGATGCTTTAACTTTGTAGTTCTTTCCCATAAATCTACCACAAGCCCCCAAAGGGTTAAGCCGAGCTTGAAAATGTGTAGGAAAAACCCCACTTCTATATATTGCCAATGTATTAATATTTTGTTAAGGATTTTGCATCTTTGTTCATGGTGAATATTGGTCTGTAATTATTTTTTTTGTACTACCTTTTATTAGTTTTTTGTATCAGGTTTAATCTGTACTCATAAAACAAGTTTGAAAGTATTTCCTTCAGCCATTCATGATATTTCCTATTATACTTGTAATGTCTGTAGGATCTGTAATGATAGCTCCTCTTTTATTTCTTTTTTTAAATATATATACATTTTATTGATTATGCTATTACAGTTGTCCCATTTTTTTCTCCCCATTATTCCCCTCCGCCCTACACTCCCCTCCCACCAGCATTCTGCCCTTCCCTTAGTTCATGTCCATAGGTCATGCATATAAGTTCTTTGGCTTCTCCATTTCCTATATTATTCTTAACCTCCCCCTGTCTATTTTGTATCTACTATTTATGCTTCTTATTCCCTATATCTTTTCCCCCATTTTCCCCCTTCCCCTCCCTTCTGATCTACATTCCTGTGATTCTGTTCCTGTTCTAGTTGTTTGCTTAGTTTGTTTTTGTTTTCTTTAAGTTCAGCTGTTAATAGTTGTGAGTTCTTCTTACTGCTCATAGTTTTTGATCTTCTTTTTTGGGGGGGTAAGTCCCTTTAACATTTCATATAATAAGGGCATGGTAATGATGAACTCTTTTAATTTTCCCTTATCTGGGAAGCACTTTATCTACCCTTCCATTGTAAATGATAGCTTTGCTGGATAGAGGAATCTTGGATGTAGGTTCTTGCCTTTCATGACTTTGAATACTTCTTTGGAGCTCCTTTTTGCCTGCAAGATTTCTTTGGAGATAGTCTTATGGGAACTCCTTTGTAGGTAACTGTCTCCTTTTCTCTTGCTGCTTTTAAGATTCTCTCCTTATCTTTAATCTTGGTTAATATAATTTTGATGTGTGTTGTTGTGTGCTTCCTTGGGTCCAACTTCTTTGGGACTCTCAGGCTTCCTGCATCTCCTGAAACTCTATCTCCTTGGCCAGATTTGGGAAGTTTTCCTTCATTATTTTTTCAAATAAGTTTTCAATTTCTTGCTCTTCCTCTTCTCTTTCTGGCACCCTTAAGATTCAGATGTTGAATCTGAATCTTAAGGGTTCATTTAAAGTTGCCCCAGAGGTTCCTAAGCCTCTTCTAATTTTTTTGAATTCTTGTTTCTTCATTCTGTTCTGGTTGAATGTTTATCTCTTCCTTCTGCTCCAGATCATTGATTTGAATCCCAGTTTCCTTCCCTTTACTGTTGGTTCCCTGTATATTTTTCTTTATTTCACTTTGCATAGCCTTCATTTTTTCCTCTATTTTGCAACCATACTCAACCATTTCTGTGAGCATGCTGATTACCAGTGTTTTGAACTGTGCATCTGATAGGTTGGCTATCTGCTCATCTCTTAGTTCTATTTTTGGAGCTTTGATCTATTCTTTCATTTGGGACATATTTCTTTGTCTCAGCACGCCTGTTATGTTGGAAGAGGTGGAGCCTTGGTATTCACCAGGGCAGGGCAACCCAGGTCGCTGCATTGTGAAGCTGTATGCGGGGGAGGCATCTGAGAGGGAATAATGCCACTTGCTTGGCTCTTGCGGGGCACTTTCAGTCATTTCCCCAACAAGCAAATTGGGCCCTTCTAGTGCTGATTCCCCAATGGGTGGGGTTCCCTCCGACGAACTCTCTGTGAGGCTGGGAGTTCCTCCCACTCCTGTAACCCCCAGAGGTTTACAGCCAGAGGTTTTGAGGCTTTCTTTTCCTGCAGTGGAACCCTAGATTGCTCAGTCTGTCTTCCTCCTCCGCTGCTCCTCCTAGTTTATCCACACACAAACGTGGTACCACCCAGACTGCCACCCACCACTTCACCTGCCTGGTCCTCCAGCCACCACCTTGCCACGTGTCCTCTCAGCCCAGGCTGCCCATCTCTGCCCTTCCTACCCATCTGGATAAATGTTTCTTCTTTAACTCTTTGGTTTTTGTATTTCCATACAGTTTGATTTTCTGGCAGTTTTGGTTATTTTTTGTTTTTAAATTTGTTGTTGTCCTTTTGGTTGTGTGAGGAGACAAAGTGTATCTACTTATACCTCCATCTTGTCTAGAAGTCCCTCTTTTATTTGTTATTGGTAATTTGTGTCCTCTCTCTCTCTCTCTCTCTCTCTCTCTCTGTCTCTCTCTGTCTAGGTAGATGTTTACCAATCTTATTGAACTTGCCAAGGAAGCTGTCTTTGGTTTTGTTTTTTATTTTTTGTTTTCTACTTCATTTGTTTAAGCTCTTTATTATTTCCTTCCTTCTGCTTACTTTGGGTTCATTTTGCTTTTGTCTAGCTTCTTAAGGTTTAAACTTTGGTGATTGATTTTATTCATTTCATCTTTTCTAATATAAACATTGAAAGCTTTAACTTCCCCCTAATTGGATGTTTTAGCTGCATCTCCCAAATTTGATATGTTGTGTTTTCATTATAATTTAGTTCATAATATTTTCTAATGTACTCTGATTTCTTCTTCTTCTTTGAGCCATGGCTTATTTAAAAGTTAGTTAATCTTCAAATATTCTGTTGTGCTTTTTGTTGTTGTTGTTTTTTAGAGATAACTTGTTATTGATTTCCATTATGGTCAGAATATAGATTCTGTTTGATTTAAATATTTTAATTTATTGGGGTTTGTTTTATGGTCCAGTTATGATCTTTCTTGGTAAAAAAAAAATATGTAGTCTACAGTTGTTGAGTATACTGCTAATTAGCTCAAGATGATTGATAGTGTTATTGTGATCTTTACTAATTTTTGTCTAGACCTATCAATTGCTAAGAGATGCATGTACAAACCTCCAACTGTGACTGTAGAATATATTAATTCTCCCTTGAATTCTGTCAGTTTTTCATTCATGTTTTTGAATCTCTGTTATTAGGCATTATTAGGCATGTACACATTTAGATTGCTATACCTTTCTGCGCTGACTAGTGTGACTCAGTGGATTGAGTGCTGGCTTGTGAACCAAAGGGTCACCGGTTCAATTCCCAGGCATAGCACATGCATGGGTTGTGGACCACGTCCCCAGTAGGGAGTGTGTGAAAGGCAACTGCACATTGATGTTTCTCTCTCACTCTTTCTCCTTTTTTTTCCCTCTCTCTAAAAATAAATAAGTCAGATCTTTAGATTGATATGCCTTTCTGATGAGTCTTTAATCTCTAGTAAATACTCTGTAAATACTTTTATTGTTTTATATATGGTAATTTTTTATTTTTAGAGAGAGGGGAAGGGAAGGAGAGAGAGGGAGAAAAACATCAATATGGGAGAGAAACATCAATCAGTTGTCTTTCATATGTGCCCAGACTGGAAACTGACCCCCAAACCTAGGTATGTGCCCTGACCTGGAATCGAACTAGTGACCTTTTGCTTTGCGAGACAATGCCCAACCACAGAGCCACACCAGCCAGGGCCCTTTGTCTTGACATTTACTTCACCTGATTAGCCATTCGTTATTTTTATGCTTACAGTTTACATGACATAATTTTCTATTCACTTACTTTCTTCCTATCTGCATCTTAATGCTTCACCTATGTTTCCAAGGTAGATAGCACATAGTAAGATCTTTCTCTTTATCAATTCTGACGTCTTCCTTTCAACTGGAGCATTGAGTCGATTTTCATTTAATGTGATTATTAATATGCTCAGAGTAAGGCCTACCATTTCACCATTTATTTGCTCTTTGTCCCCTCTGTATTTTTCTCTTCTATTCATCCTTTCCTGACCGCTTGCTTTAAGAACTCCACTTTGGTTTATTTATTGGCTATTTAGCCGTACCTTTTTTGAGTTAATATTTAGTGGTTGTTCTAGGGATTAAAATACGCATTCTTAATTTGTTGGAATCTAGAGTTAATGTTTTACTCCTCATAAAATATAAGAAATTTTCCACCATTTAGAACCATTTACTCTTTCCCCACTCTCTTACTTTGTGTTACAGTTATACATGTATACATGAACATATCTATATGTTCATGATATAAACATCCACAAGACAATGTTATAATTTTTACATTAAATGTTATATTAATACATGTTATTTTAAATGAATTAAAAGGGAAAATAGTCATTTCCATTTTCATATATATTCCACTTCTGGTGCATATATCCATGTTCTGTCTACAATCATCTCTTAAGCCAACTAATATCATTTCGGTAAATATTCCATGGGATCCGAGGTGTCCTCACATAGTAATTAGGACCACTGGCTAAATTTAAAAGAGAGAGCAGAGTTTTGGGCACAGCTTGCTCTCTTGCTCTCTCCTTTCTGAGATGACTCTCCTTACTTTCCAGCTGTTGTATCCCCTGATCCTTCAGGACAGCTGGACATCTGAATTCTAGCTACCTCACAGGACATGAACTGGGACCTGCTGTCTGGAAGAAAGCTAAAAAAAAATGGGGAAACCCTGTCCTGTTCACTCCCCTCCACTGCCTACTTTTTGGTTACCCTCCAGAGCATTAGGCACTTGTTTCTGTTTGTTTTGTCCAAAGTTTATGGTGCTACTGGTGAAAGGGTGGGCCCAATAGAAGCCACTCCTCTATTGTTGGAATCTAAAATCACTAGCATCTTGCCCTGGCTGGTATGGCTCAATGGATTGAGGGCCTGCCTGCAAACTAAAAGGTTGCTAGTTAATTCCCAGTCAGAGCACAAATCAGTATTGCAGGCCTGGTCCCCAGTTAGGGGTCTGCGAGAGGCAACCGATCAACATTTCTCTCACACATCGATGTTTCTCTCACTTTTTCCCTCCCTTCCTCTCTCTAAAAATAAGTAAATAAAATCTTTATAAAATAAAAATTTAAAAAACCCACTAGTATCTCGAGCCCAATGAAGAGATGGATCAGCTGGATAGTTGCTTTCGGGGCTACCCTGTAAGGAATGATAAAATATCACACGAATAAAACTGAAATATGGTGCCAATTAACTCAAATTTCCACAGGTTACTCCTTATATAGTAGATGAGATGTGAATTGTTCCCTCTGTTGCTTAAGTAAACACATTCCTCAAGTGGACATTTAAGAACTAAAAAAGTCCATTGATCTAGACCTGCCTCTAGGTCAACACACGTGTGTCTCACTCATTCTTTTAGAAAGTTGTGTAATACTCCATAGTACCATAATATATCAGCTCTCCTCTTCTGATGCAATTTCATGTTAAGTTCTTATTTTTCTTAAGGTTAGATGCATCTTTTTCCCCTACAAAGCTATGGTACAATAAATTTCCTTAAATGTGTTTCTTTATGTACTGCTATAATTCTTTCTGTAGAATAGATTACAAAAAGCAGTATTGCTGGGTTGAAGGATATGTGCATTTTTTAATACATAATGTTAGAATATTTTCCAGAGAGGCTATATAAATTCACATTCCACAACCATATTGATGGTCTCACCAGTCTTTTTTATTTTTGCCAATCTAATAGATCAAAATACTACACTTTTTATTGTCCTAATTTGTATTTCCTTGAATATAATTGATGTTGAGAATTTTTTTTTTTTATGAAGTAACGTTCTCATAGCCTTGAGAATGGTTCTCACAGCCTTGAGTCTGGGTCTGATAAACAGTTCCCATAACATGAAGTAGGCTCACATGCACAGCTCATGCAATGTTACTTAACTTTTTGGCCTGAGGCCAGCTTTGTTCCGTCTTAGAGTGGGTGCGGAGGTAGACATGGAGGGGGAATACTGTCTTGGTCTAGTTTTGAGGTCCCAACTTGAAGCTGGTAGGTTACCCTTCTTGAATTCTAGTTAAGTCTGCACCACAAACAATTCTATTAATGGTCATTCATACGCTGGGCCACTGTGCATCTGCCCTAAACTCCTGGGCCAGGATTCATACAAAGAGGGACAGCCTCTATGCCCTGGAGCCTGTGAAAATTATTCAAATAAGCCAATCCACAGGGAAGCTAACTAACTCCACACAGGTTTCTTTAGGTGAAATGCTACAACCAACCCCAGCCTACCATCTACCCAGTGTCTTATGTTGCATCCTGCAGCCAAAGAATCTTTAAATCCTATAAAGCAGGGCTTGAGTTCCGGGATTTGTAGCAAGCTCCCAGGTTATGCTAATGCTGCCAGACTGCAGGCCATATTTTCAGTAATAAAAATGTACAATCTTCTAGGTTATATTTGTTGATTTTTCTCTAATGTCCTTTCCAAGTATAGCACTCATAATTAAGCTGAATTAATACTAGTTATCATCTGATCAGTACCCACAAATTAGGAACAACTTCACTTGATCAGAACAATATTCCTCTTTTAATATAGCCGAGGATCAAATTAGTCATGTTGGCCAAGAACAACATACCATCAAATGATTTACAATTCCATTATTTTCTTTATAAATGATACCAATAAATGAAAGGTCTCCTAATGGTTAGAATTAGAAAATTTTGAATAAAAAAATTGTGACCATTCAGGGCCAAACAAGTTCATAGGATTCGTGCGCAAGGAAGAACATTCACAGAGCCATAGGGATGCCTGACACCTTCATTCAAGGGTGGACGAGCTGCACACGCTGCAAGCTGCATGTCACACTGCAGGCCCGCTTTCCCCTCTGCGCGGCACCCAGGGTGGGCCCTTGATGTTGAGAATCTTTTAATATTGCTGATGATTTATATACTTTTTCCTGGAAATGTCTGTTGATATAATTTATCAAATTCTAACTGGATTGTCTTTTATAAGATTGGTTTGTAGGAACTATGGTACATTTACAACATTTGTCCTTTGTCATCTATATTTTATGTATTTAGTCTACCATTTATCTTTTGACTTTGTTTATAGTATCTTTTGCTATTCAAAAATATGTTCGTTTTTAAGAGGTGATGTATGACTATTACGGTTAGGTGGTGACCCTTAAGGTATCTAGATTTTATCTTTTGCTTCAGAAGGTCTTCTTTACTTTATGATTTTATACATAATCCCTTATATTTGTTTCTAATATTTTTATATTTCATATTTAGACTTTTAATCCATCTGGCATTTATTTTTGCATTGCTGTGGGGAGGGATGTAACCATGTTTTTTTCCAGATGGATAGTCTGTTCTTCCAGCACTATATATTAAGTAATTCATCTTTCCCCTATAAATAAAATGTTATTTTTATTTATATTAAGTCCTTGTTTGAATTTGTTTCTAGACTCTTTATTAGGTTCTACTTGTATTACAGTCATGTGCTGTTTAATGGCAAAGACATATCCTTAGGTAAGCAATTTTATAGAGTGCACTTACACAAACCCAGATGGTATAGCCTACTACACACCTAGGCTTTATGGTACAGCCTATTGCTCCTAGGCTACAAATCTGTACAGCATGTTACTGTACAAAACAACACGAGACCAAATCAAACACAAGAGAAAACGCTGCAATCACGAGATGTGGCCAGCACAGATGTATGAGGCTGCTGTTGGCTTAACATGGAATACTGTTTTATAGCAATTTTTATAAGTAGAAAAATAATAAAAAGTGTAATGAATACATAAACCAGTTACATAGTGGTATGTCATCATTAGCAAGAATTAGGTATTGTATATAATTTATGTGTTATACAGTTCAGTTTTTCTCTCATAAGTCCCAAACACCTATCTCCAGCTACTATCTAGATATTTGAAACTCAACATTTCCAAAACTAAAATCTATAAACTAGTTCTAATAGTCTTCATCTTGGTGTAGGGTACCTCCACCCACCGTCCTCCCAATGGCCTAAGCCAAAAGCCTGGGTTATCCTCTCTCCTTCCTCTCTTTCATCACCCAAATCCAGTTCCCATGTCCAGCACACAGGATTTTCGGCTGTTTTGATTGCATTCTTTTCTCTCCATCCCCAGTGACCCATGTCCTAATTCAGGCCCCATCATTTCTTCTCTGGATTCCTGGATCAGCCTCCTAAATTGTCTTCCTGCCTGGAGACTTGGTCCCTCCAATCTATTCTCCACCAGAGTTACCTTTCCAAAGCACAAATCAGCATGTCCTTTGCCTATCTAAACCCCATCAATGAATCTTTGCAGTAGGTTTTAATCCCTGAGTATCCCTGTGCTATTTTCCTATCCTTCTTCACTACCTTCTCTTTCTGCTACTCCTTCCCCACCAACCATTCTCTGCTTGAAACACACAGTCTGTCCAGGAAGTATCCAGCCATATACTATTAAAAATAGAGTCATTTATTGAAGAAGATATAAGACATTGTACATAGGACAATGAGCCTTAGTCCCCTTCAAAGTAGGCACCTTGGACCTCACACAGTCTCTTCCACTCTTCAAAACACTCTGCAAAATCCTTAGTTGGAATTGCCTTCAGCCGCCCTGTTGTATTTTCCTGAATCTCATCGATGGTCTGAAATCACCTTCCCTTTCAAAGGTGATATCAGTTTTGGGAAAAGCCAGAAGTAGTAGGGTGCCAAATCTGGGCTGTAGGGGGGCTGAGGCAGCTGGGTGATTTGATGCTTCATCAAAAACCTCTACAAGCAACGTGATGCATTAGTGGGCACGTTGTTGTGATGAAGCTGCCAATCACCAGTTGTCCATAGCTGCAGCCATTTTCATCATATTGCATTTCTCAACCAACGAAGAACATTGAGTTAGTATTCTTCACTAATTGTTTGGCCTGGTGGGGCATATTCACAATGGACAACACCTTCCTAATCAAAAAACACAGTTAAAATAATCTTGATCTTGCTGTGACTTTACTGCACTTTCTTCAGACATGGAGATCCAGGCAACTTCCATTGGGACAACTGGGTCTTCATTTCTGGATCATAGTCATAGACCATGATTCACCTCTGGTTATGACCTTCTGAGGAAATCTGGTTCATTGGTAGCAGTTTGAATCAAGTCATTAGCATTGTACAATGATAGTACAATGTTCCTTCTGCTGCCATGACACGTTTCATGCCAAGATCCTGTGTCAAAATCTCAGGCACAGTAGCTTTTGGAATCCCCACATCAGCTTCTACTCCTCGTACTATCAGTCACCAATCTTTGATGATTGCAGTCTGTACACATTCAACAATCTCAAGTACTCTGTTTGTTGCAGGTCTTCCAGAACATTGATCACTTTCAACAGATCCTCAACCATCTTTGAATCATGTATGCCACACTTTCATTTGCTCTGCACTCAGTGCTTCATCCCTGAAAGCCTTCTGAAGCATCCAAATAGTTTCCAGAGAGGAATGTTCAAGCTTAATGCAAATATTTGATGCAGATTCATTGTCGCACAGTCATTTTCAATGTGACAGCCACACAGTACACATGCTCACTCAAACAGCGTCTACCACCCCACTGACTAGTACAGTGAAGTCGTCATTGTTCCTGTGCATTCCAGTCCACTCTCCTTGACTGGCAGGTTACATCAATGTTGCGCAAACAGTTCTCATTATGTTAACAATGGCTGGACTTTTTGCAGACAGACCTTGTATTTATAGTTCCCATTAATGGGACTTGATGATCCACATTCACACCTCCATACCTCTGCACATTTTGTTCCCTATGCTGGGACTGCCCTCCTTCTCCCCCTTCCTTAGGACTCAGGTAAGAGAGCCTCTCTCTGGGTAGCTTTCCCAGCTTATCTCCTCTTCCTTTCATTTCCCCTCTTTTACTCCTTGCTACTCCAACTTGCATCACTCTGTGGTAGATTCTAGTGTCTTCCTCTTCTATGAGACAGAGAGTTCCCAGGGCCCCAGACTATGTCCTGGGCCCCGTTGGACCCCTACTACCTGGCACATCACAGGTACTCAGAAAATGTTGGCCAAATAAATTAATAGATGCCTGAAGGTTAGGAACAGAGGGACAGAAGAGGCAGAATTTGAGAAAATGACAGTGTTTGCTATTAGTCATGGGGTGCAGCTTCAGGAGAACAGGGTTTTTTTTTAACACTCTGGAATATTGATATTTTAAATAAATATACAGTTTATATACAGACATAGAAAAAACCTACAGTTAACTATTGTTTATTATTATTGATATAATATTATTAAATTAATAATTAACTATTATTAATAAGTTCATCTAATTACAGTTGTAAATATTGATCAACCTATTTACTGAAAAAGATCCTAGAAGGAAATATATCTAAATATATGGAGGTGAGATTATGGATGACTTAATTTTTCTGATAAAAAATGTATAAATTTTATCATGAGAAATGAATGACATTAAAAAAAAAGAACTCATTCTATCTACAAATGCAGAAGAGACTTCTTTGGCTGTAGACCACCTAGGACCAGGGTTCCTTATGCCTAGTGTAAGAACCACTGCCTTATCTTGCATCTCACAAACATGCTCAGCAGCCCTTTTATTGGGGCTGCCCTGACTGTCTGCACTCAAACTTGCCCCTCTAGCAGTCCTGGGCTTCTAGGGCTGGCTGGCCATTTGTGAGCCACTCTGTTCTTGGTAACTGTGTAAGAAATCTGAGCTTCCTCTTCCAGTCAGCCTGTAGACTTTGCTTGGGAGGATGGGAGTTGAGTGTTCTCTGTGAGCTATGAAAGGGCTTTTGCCTCCTGGAGCTTTCTCTGGAGGGAGGGCCTTCTTCCCCTGGGACTCTTGCTTTTTCACCTCCTTCTACTAGCCGTCGGACATGGGTCCTAAGACCAGGGCTTAGTAGGTCAATCTGCTTGGGGTTTTTAGTTTTGTGGGTACACAATTTCCTCCTCATGAAGTCCACACCATGACTTGCCAATCAAAAGCTTCGTTTCTCTTTAAATTTTCTGCAAGCTCTTCCCATTCCTCTTCTGTGATTTCCATTGGCTTAGGACCACTTTCCTTTTCAAGTCTGGACAATTTTGTGGCAGAAGTCCCTCAATAATCAGCCAATCCAATATTATAACACAATATTATATAACATATTAAAAGAATATATATTACTTAAAAATCATATACACATATATCGTTTATAATATGACAAGTTTTCATTCTAAGAATCTCAACCCCTAGAAAATTATACATACACCATACACATGTCAAAATTTCCTCCTGAATTTGTAACTTCCCTCCTCAAATTGTTCAACTACCCAAGGAGCTGAGCAGAAGAGGGCCCCTCGTTTCACTGCCTGTGGAACTCAGCGGGGCAGCTGCAGACATCTCGATGTGGACACTTCCCCTTTGGGGCCCTGCACCTCAGCCTGAACTGCAAAGTCAGGCTCCAGCAACCACCTCTCACAGCTTCACTTGACCACAGCTTTGCTCTAGGACAGCTTCCTGGCTCTTCAAATAGGCAGCTCTTCTCTGCCTCTCCGTCGCTGTCCCAATATCTACTTCTCTCCCCTGAACACCCTCTCACTTCCTTCTTCACCAGACAGATGCTGGGGGTGTCACAAGCAAACTCTGCCTCCTCTGTTCCTTTCTCATTTATTCCATTGATGCCATCCACACACGCTTCCCTCACTTTCCCCCACATTTTCACTATTTCTTTTCCAGTGTGTTGTTATCGTTGCTTTACTTTAGAATATAAAACTAATACATACTTATCAGGAAACAGTAGATAGGGTAAGCCCTCGATAAGTTTCTAGGGGCCTTGATCTTCCCGTATATTGACTGTTGGCTGGAACTGGCTTAAACACACAAGAAAAGGACTTGAAGAGCCCAACCCATCTTAATTGTTTCCCTCTTCCCCCCAAATATTTTCTTAATGGCAAAAATGAGATGTGTGACCATGGTACTAAGATCCTTTCGAGGTCCATGGGGCAATGCAATGTTCCCTGTGTTCGGTTTACTTGAATAGATTAAAATTCAGGAAACTATAGACAAAAAAAAAAAAAAAAGTGAATACTCATTGCAGAAATATAAAAATATAACCAAGTTAAAAAGCAAAAGTAAAAGTGGATTGCAGTCTCTCAGCCTGCACTCACAGTGCAGCAGCACCGCGCGTTCAGGCTCTCCTGGTGCCCACGCAGGACACAGGGCCTCCCGCCCCTCTGCAAGCCCAGAGAGGAAAACCTCTGGGAGCACAAAGTTCTTGTGTTTTTGCTTTTGTTTTCAAGTCTGCAGCAAATTCACCTGGTTGCACAACCTGAGCCAATCTGATATGTCTTTAGTTATACCACTTAGCGTAAATATTCATTGTTTGCTGCAGAAATTCTAATAGATTTGATTGTGAATTACTGCCTCAGACACTGAGGGTTTTCTGTACTTATGCACCTTTGTAAAGTCTGAAAAATTCAGAATTCCAAAGAACCTCTGACCTCTAGGGGTCAAAACTGTGGACCTGAATATTTAGAAGAGGGGATGATGATAATAATGACGATCGTGTGTGGCAGCTACATGCTCTAGAAGATGCTAAGCATTTTGCATGTATCAGTTAATCCTTATAACAGCCTCACAAGGTAGGCACCATTATCTTCACCTCCATTTCAGACATAAGGAGGGTATTCTATTGTACATACTGTTTATTGCTTGCTTCTGCACTTACTAATATGCCTAGAATACTTTCAAGTGACTATTTCAGTGAATATTAATTACAGCTTTTTTAATAGCTGCATTACATCCTATTATGTGACTGTGCTGTCATTTAGCCAGTCCTTTAGTGTTGAAAATTTTGGTTGTTTCCACACTCTTTCTTCTTGATGCATTTCACTTCTCCATGATATTCTTTAATAGAGGCCTGTCACTTGTCCCTCTCAAACCTTTGACCCTGGATGGCACATCCCAATATTCTTTGGTTCCTTGAAAGAAAGCCCTTTCTGCCTCCTGACCATCTCCTTTCATACTTTTTATTTTTTGTTATTCTAACAGAAACATGTTCATCCTCCCTATGTCCCTGTCCAATTTCCCAGCATTTCAAAAATCCATTTAGCCATTTTCAGGGCAGGATCTGAAATGGCAAGTGCCTCTCACTTCAGGCAACGTGTTCTCTTTTGTTTCCTGCCCTTAACTCCTATTGGTTCTACTGACCTACTTACTCCTTTATGTGACTTTGTTTCAGAAGGTTAGCATATCTCCTACATGAGGTCTGTATTCCTATTGCTTCATGCTAAATATTTCATCAAATGGGTCTTTTTTTGATGTCTTTTCATTTTGATTCTTTTCCCAGAGTTACCACTAAAATTGTGTCATAGCATTTGTATTAGTTTCCTGTGCCTGCAGTGACAAATGATCACAAATGTGGTGGTTTAAAAGAACAGAAATTTATTCTCTCATGGTTCAGAAGGCCCAAAGTCTGAGATCGAGATGAAGGCAGGGTCTGCATCAAGGTGCGGGCAGCGCCATGCTCTCCCTGAAGGCCTGTAAGGGAATCCATCCTTGCTCTTTCCAGTGTCTGGTGGTTCCAGGTAGTGCCTGTCAGCTGCATAAACCAAATCTCTGTCCCTGTATTTGCATGGCTGGTCCTTTTCTCCCCATGTCTCTCCTCTGTGTCTTTTATAAAGATAATCCAGGATAATCTCATTTATAATCCAGGATAATCTCACTTTGACGTTATATCTGCAAATACTCTTTCCAAATGAGGTCACATTCATAGGTTCCAGGGGTCAGGACTTAGATGTACCTTTTGGGCAGCCACCATTGAATCCACTGCAACACCACTCTTTCCAGTCTAGGAATTGATGGTTTTTTTTTTTCTTTTCACAGGTGGAATCGCTTGCTCTCTCACTTCCGTCCAGGATAGCCCAGCCCCCACAGTAATCGCTCAGTCACAATTGAGTACAAGGCAGTTAAACAATGGTCATGAAAAAAAGCATTTCTTTCTTCTTCTAATCCATAAAGGAATCCCAAAACCAGTCCTTTCACATACATTAAATATATTTTTTCAACAAATTGAGTGAGTGTTGTTACCTATGCTAAAACTATAGACAGATTTTCTTTACCCCAAGAACCAAAGGTTACATCCCAAGGAAGATGGCATTATTTCTTGAATTTCTAGACATGCTATAGTATCTCATTTAACCCTTATAACAACCCTGAGTCTTACAGTCCATTTTTATCTACTTCATAGAAAAAAAAAAGAAAGAAAACTGAGAGTCAGAGAAGTTAAGTATCTTGTGAAAAGTCACACAGTAACGAGCAGATCCAGCTCTGCCAAATCCCACAGCCCTTCAATCTCGCCTCTCCATCAAACTGCCTTTCAGGTTTTTATAGATAAGGCAAGTAAAGCACAGAGATAATAAATGACTCAGAGGTCACTCATAATAGAAATAGGACCAGAAGCCTGGTCTCAACCGCCAGTTCATTACCCTTCCCGCCATACCACACTTTCCACTCAGAGCAGAGGGTGACAGAATTCAAGCTGACAGAAAAGCACCCACCCTGGTTGAGTTCAGAAAGAGTCCGAACTTTGGAGCTGGAGTCTGAGTCTATTCCAGTTCCTCTGCTTGGTGACAGATACTACTGGACTAGTCATTCGGCACCTCTGAAGCTCAGCTTTCTCATCTGTAAAATGGGATGATTATGACAACTGTCTCTCTCCATTGCTGTGAGGATTAGAGAGTGCACGCTAAAGTACTGGTGCAACTCGTTCTGCATATTGTAGCTAGGACAACTATTAATATTGTGATCTGCTCTCTCCTTAAAATTAGAGATTTTTAAAGTTATAGCCCTGGCCAGTGTGGCTCAATTGGTTACCTGTCGTCCCACAAAGCCAAAGGTTGCCATTTGATTCCTGGTCAGGGAACATGCCTGGGTTGTGGGTTCAGTCCCCTGTTGGGGCACATACAAGAGACAACCAATAGATGTTTCTCTCTCACACTGATGTTTCTCTCCCTCTCTCTATCCCTTCCCCTCTTTCCTCCCCCTCCCCCAAAAAAAGAGAGAGAGAGAGTTTTTTTAATTATGAAAGAAAAAGTAGCCCTGAATGGTGTGGCTCAGCTGGTCAGGCATTGTTCTGCAATCCAAAGTGTTGCCAGTTTGATTCCAGTTGGGGCACGTGCCTGGGTTGTGGGTTCAGCCCTGGTAAAGGCATGTGTAGGAGGCGACCGATCAGTGCTTCTCTCTCACATCCATGTTTCTCTTCCTCTCTTTCTCCTCCACTTTGCCTCCCTCTGGAATCAATAAAAGAAAATAAAAAGTAATTTATACTTAGGGTAAAGAGTATAATGCAACACCTCCTGCCTCCCAAAAGATCCCTGTCCTGGTCCCTGGAGGTAGCTATTGTTGACAGTATCTTCTGTATGGTTCCACAAATTTTCTATGCATTTGGAAGTATAGATTCATTTGTTACACGAGTAATCTCAAACAAGTTCACAGCCTGTATTCCCCCAGAAGCAGGCACTGAGACAGACTTAATGCAGAATGCTTACTACGACGTGCTCTCGGGAGCAACATCTATGGAAGGGAGGGCAGGGGCAGGAGTGGGCAAAGGGAGAAGTCAAGATGCTTGCGCAGCCTTGGCCAACCCTATCAGAGCTCCAGAGTCCATGGGCCCTCAGAATTAGCCTGCCCCATGCTGGTCCCAAAGGCCTGGGCTTCACACCCTCACTGCTCTCAGCGGCTGGCCGGCCGGGGAGGGGCATGCCCCCGCACGAGGAGGCTCTCTGCAGCTGAGGCCGTCTCTGAAGGCCGCCTGCACTCCCCGATACCACTCCCTGCAGCTGGACACATCCTTCCACAGGGGCCCTGGCAGCACACGTCGGTGTCCAGTCCACCTCAATAGCATTGGGATGGCAGCAAGACAGAGCCCAGAACTGCTCACAATGCCACAAACTGTGTCTAACAACTTCTGATGAAATAGTGGTATCCACTGCCACAGCCAACTTGTCTAACAGCAGGAAGACCCAAGTCCTGCAGACCGAGTGGGTCTTTCGATAGGGGGTTGTTAACTTTAAGTTAGTTTTATGTGAGTTTTTACTGTCTGGGACAGTGACTATAATTTTGTCTTCCCCTTTTGACAGGAGAACTCTTGGTTCCTCTTTGGCTGGGATGTATGATGAAGGGCTGAGGCGGGGGTAGTGGGGAGACACACAGCTAAGTCCCAAGGCACATTTTTCTGACAAAATTAAAACTGAAAGTGGCTGAGGATTCCCATTATATAAAAGACAAGCACAAAGGTCATGACAATGGGCCCTTTCTAACACTTCCCCTTTTCCATGGTCTTTTAGTATTTTTCTTTCTTAGCACTTGCTGAATCAAATCCCAAAGTGAGACTTTGGGGGCATTGCTCCATAGTCTGAAGAGACAGATGCCACTGCCATGCCCAGGCAATGTCCCACTGGGGCTACTGTGTAACTCGGAGTACTCAAGTGGCGGCCTCACAGCCTCCTTGGCCTTCCCTCCTTCCTCCTCCCTCAAACTTAGGCACCTACTCATCCATTGGGAAGAGGGAGATCAGGCTCCATCCTGGGAATGGAGATCTACTAAAAGCAAATACTAGACTTTAGTCAACATTATCAGTGGGCATGTACCATGTCAAATCATTTTGAAAAAATGGTTGGTCAGTTTCTTATAAAGTTAAATAAATACCATATGAATGAGCCATTCCACAACTAGATAAATGAAAACCCATATTCACGTATGACTATGAATCGAACCAGCAACCTTTCACTTTGCAGGATGATGTCAAACCAACTGAAATACACCAGTCAGGGCATGGATAATTACTTTTATAAATGGGTAGGTGATGTAACAAAAGCAGGAAGGAATAAAAAAAAGGGAAGAAAAAGAAAAGCAATGTATAGCAGTGAACAAAATGGAGAATCCAGAAATAGACTCAGCTAAATATAAACTCATTATATGATAGTGAAGCTTTTTAAAACTCTGGGGTGAAGACACTTTCTTTGATGAATGGTGTTGGAATAATTAGACCGCAATTTGGGGAGGAAATTAAATCAGATCCATATCTTACAACATATTGCAAAAAGATACTCCAGATTGATCAAAGTGTTCAATATAAAAATCATATTAAATATAATTAAAAGGAAATGAGAAGAGAATATTTACACACTGAAGAGAATCAGTAACTTTCTCAACTCTAAATGCCATAGAAAGTATCACTAAAGCCAGACATTCAAAAACATAAATTTTTTCATTTATACACCTTGACGACTAAAATTAAAACCAAATGCCATCAGATTAAAATATTTATTTAAAAAAGACAAAGGATTAATAGAAAGGTCTCATTCTAGCTATGAAAAGAAAATAAAAAAGAACCCAGTTTGTAAATAGATAAAGAAAATGACCAGATAATTTGCATTAGGGAATGAATAGTAAACAGACATATGTAAAAAGGCTCATAATTGCTAGTAATCAAAGAAATGCAAATTAATGCAACTGCATTCTGAACACTGGCACTGCTATACTAAACTACATGGTTGCCTTGGATTCTGGACCTTTACTTGCTTCAGCAAATAGACCTGGTTCCCCCTTCTCTCACTGGTGCAGAGCTAAATCAGTGCTCAACTCAGTAAGCTGATGACTACACAGGGTTAAAATTATCTTTCATTTATTCTCCTTTTTTCCTTTACCTTCATGTCCCATATCTTTTCTGGGAGGAGAAATGTTAGCACACATATAAAAACACACTGCCTTCAATTCTTCTTCTTTTTTTTAAGTAAGCAAGTTATAAATCCATAAAGCATACTTAAATGGATTTTTTAACCCATGAGCTACCAGGTATCTCATGATTCCTTCCGACGTTGTTTAGCAGGCTTAGTGGCTCTGAAGGGAGAGACATCTGCAGCTTTCCCTGACTCCCAGCCCTTGCCTTGCGTTCTTCCAAAGACTCCTGCCATCGACCCTGCTCAACATTGCTCCATGAAAACCTCTCCTTCTTTTACTTTTGTGCTTCCCACAAATTTGCCTCTTACAACATGGGCAGTCAGTCTCTGAAAATGACCTTCTGAGACTGTTCTTTGATCCTTGCCCCATATTCTCTCTCCTTCTTATAAGAAATGGTATTCATTATTTCATTTTCAAAGTCGATGCTGTTAAATTGGCCAAAAAGCAAAAATAATTTAATTATAATCGTTGATGCTCGTGCGGTGGTACAATCTCATGCCACTAATAGCAGTGGGAAATGATAGAAGGCCATTAAATTGAGCATTCTTTTAGATTCTGAGTGTGTATATGTAGCTATTCATTACAGTAACATTTACAATAGCAAAAGAAAAATGGTGCTTTTTACATGTACAGCAACAGGAAAAGAATTAAATTGTGTGCCTGTCCCTTTGCAAAAACTGATTGGAATAAGGATGTACACCTCACCCAATCCATCAGTCTTCTAGGGACCTATCATTTGTGTAACTTGTCTTTAAAAAAAAGAGAAACTGATCCTATTAGAATCTCTCTCTCTTTTTTTAAAAGATGTTTATTTATTTATTTTCAGAGAGAGGAGAGGAGAGGGGAGGGTGAAAGAGCAGGAGAGAAACATCAATTGACTGCCTCCAGGTTCACCTCCAAATGGGAACCTGGCCCACAACCCAGGCATGTGCCCTGACAGGAAACCAAACCTGCAACCTTCCTCCAGTGCTCAAACCACTGAGCCACACCAGCCAGGACTGATCTTTCTCTCCCTTAAACTAACTAATACTTATTGCGGATTGAATGTAGGTATTAGAGCTGGAATACCATCTAGTCCAGTGGTTCTCTAACTTTAATGTGAAAGAAAATCACCTAAACTACAGATTGCTAAAATATAGCACTACCCACCAGAGTTTCTGATTGGGTAGGTCTCGGGTGGGGCCCAAGAATCTGCATTTCTAACAAGCTCCCAGACCATTTTGACGGTACTCTTCCAGGGATCACATTTTGAGAACCACTAGTTGAGATATTGTCAAGGTATAACTATTTCTAGACCACAGGCGAACAGCAGAAGTGGAGGGAGAAGGATGGAGACGACCGCAGAGGGAAGGAGAAACCAGCTGTGGTTCCTGACTGCTTCCAGTTCCCCTGACACCAGCTGGATTTGGGTTCCTGATTTTAAATTCTCTCTGACATCCCTGTACTCTTATACTCAACTACCCTTCTTTTGACTTAACCTGAGTGGTTCTCCTTGCAATGTAAAGAGCCTGCCTAGAACACAGTTGAAAAAATATTACGGCCCTGTCTGGCATGGCTCAGATGGTTGAATGTTGTCCCACAAAGTGAAAGGTCGCTGGTTCAATTCCTTGTCAGGGCACATGCCTCGGTTGCAGGCCATACCTCTGGTTGGGGCATGTGAGAGAGGCAACCAACTGATGTGTCTTTCTCACATCGATGTTCCTCTCCCTGTCTTTCTCCCTGTTCCTTCCCTCCACCCTCTCTCTCGTAAAAAAGAAAGAAAGAAAAAGAAAAGAAAATTATGTCCTCCAATGAAGACAGAGGTCATTAGTCCCAACTCCCTTTCAAATCACCCACTGGGTAACCAAGGTTAAGATTGGTCTTTATTTTTCCTTATCTTTCTCTAAACTCCACAAGCTCCACATACACAAACATGCAATGGTTTTACTATTTCGTTTACAAAAATTAAATTGTTCTGAGTTAGGATTCAGATTCTGCTCCTGTAATAGGCTTAAGCAAGCTGGACGTTTATTTCTCTCTTGCATAACAGTCTCAAGGTACGTGGTCCAAAACTGGTGAGGTGGCTCTGTTCCCTGAGGTCACCTTACAGCTCCACCATCCTTGGGGTTGCCTCAACCACATTTTCCACAGTAGTTCATACCACGTCTATACTCCAGTCAACAGGAAGGGGAAAGGGTGGGGGCATGGAAGGCCTCCAACACCTTTAAGAACAGAATCTCAAAGATACACAAACCATTTCTAATTATTTCCCCATTGGCCATCATTTAGAACCACATATACAACTAATTGCAAAGGAGACTTGGACATAGGATCTTTAGCCAGCCAGTCATGAGGCTGGTTACACTTTGGTGTTTCTTGGGGGGAAAAAAAAAGGAAAAGTGGGGAACATTTATCAATCTCCGCCACACAGACTATACACAATGCTTTGTAATTTGCTTATTTCATAATGCCCCTCCAAGTCAGTAAGTATAGAGCCAATATGGTTTAATAGCTACCTACTATTTCATTATATAGTTATAATGTATTCATCTATTCCTATCTTGGTGGATATTCAGGTTAAGTCCATTTTTCTATACTCATAAAGTTTCTCCAATAAACATGCTTGTTCATAGAGTCTTACTTCATAGAGCTTTTGTTTTTGTAAGATGAATTGCCCAAAATGCGTCAAACAATATGTGCATTTTTAACTTTTTAAAACAGATTTCATTTATTTATTTTTAGAGAGAAGCAAAAGGAGGGAGAGAGGGAGAGAAACATGATGTGTACAAGAAACAGCAATAGGTTGCCTTTCTCATGCTCCCAACTGGGGACCTGGCCTGCTAGCCAGGCATGTGCCCTGACTAGGAATTGAACTGGCAACCTTTTGATCTGCAGGCCACACCAATCTACTGAGCCACACCAGCCAGGGCTTTAATTTTTATCTATATTCCCAAATTACTTTGCTAAAAGGCTATAATAATGTTCTAGATTCCCCTTTTACTCATCTTATCATTAATATTCTTATTTTTGCCCATGTGAATGGGTGAGAAATTCTACCTCATGTTACTTATATTTTAATTTCTCTGGGAACAAGTGAGGGTTAGGGTTTTGTTATCTTTATTGATGTTTTGCATTTCCTCTTCTGTGTATTGCTGGTCCATATCTGTATCCATTGGGGTCCAAGCAGGAAACAGAATTCATCCTAGATGGTTAAGGGACTGTAATAAAGGCACTACTTACAGAGCCAGGGCAGGATTGAGGGAGTAAATAAAAGATGAGAAGCTGGTGAGGCAGCCAAAGATGAAACAGCAGGAAGCTGTTTCTGCCTCCCAAGGGCTGAAGGGACGAGATAGGGAACTAGTACCCAGTGAGTACTAAACCATGGAGAAAAAGCTGTCCTGTGGGAGCTGTTAAGATGGAAAATCCCAGCCTTTCCCTCTTTCAGCCTTCCAGTCTCCTGCTGGTTCTTCCCATTTGTCAAACCCAATGGGCAAGCCCACTAGCAAGAATTCTAGGGGATGCAAAGCCCAGGCCAGCTTCCCAAGGCAGATAAAGGCAGAATAGACCTAGGGAACAACAGGAAAACCAGCTCAGTATCCTTTACCCCTTTTTCCATTGGGTGTGTGTCTTTTCCCTACCAATTGCCAAGAACTTGCCAAACACTGGGGGATATTAATCCTTTGTCTCTAAGATGTATGCAGATGATTTCCTCAGTTCACCCCTGTCTATTGACTCTTGTCTAAAGTTTATTTTTTCATGTTCATGGTTTCAGATTCCACTTTGCTTAAGACAATTTCCACCTTTACCTCCAAGGTTTGATAAATGATTCCCTATATTATCTTCAGAAGTTGGGTTTTTTTTTTTAACTTTTGTATCTTTTGGTCCCTTCTCAGTTTATTTTTGTATAGAGCATACAGCAGAGAGTCTCACTTTGTTTCCTTCCAGATAAAGAGCCAATTATGCCAGCCATGTAAATCATACTTTCTCAGCCCAATTAAAATAACACCGTTGTCATATAAGTTTGGAATACTCGTATATACTTAGATTTATTTCTGAGCTTGCTGTACCACGCCTTCACTGTCTTGAGTGGATGGTGTTCTTGGTAATATGAAATAAAAGCATTTAAAAATCTGTAAGGAAGAATCAAAATTTGAGAAGTGAGAGACAGTATGGCTAAGGAAATTCGTGAAAAAACTTTTGAGTAGAGACAAAACATGCAAGATGCTAAAAATTTCTACAACATTGTTCTCATCAAAAGAGTATGGTATTGTCTCAAGGAAAAAAATGAATAAATAAATACAAATTAAATTGTAAAACTTTCCATTATATTCTCTTAGTCTAATATGGTTAGGCTAGGAGAATATAATTGCTAATTATATTACAATGATATATATTGCTAATATGGTAGCAATTTTTAATTATCTACCTTATCTTCCACCTTTATCTGTATAACCCCAAATCAGCCTTCTGATTATCCCAAATTCATCAGCTTTCTAGAGACATATTTTGGTTTTTTGTTTGTTAGTTGTTTTTGTTGTTGTTTTGTTTTGTTTTGCCTTTCCCCAGCTTCTTTTGCACTTCTGCCTCATGGTTGTTTCTGGAACATTCTCACAGATCATCTCTTCTCTTGAAGTCTCCAGCATCCCATCCTTTTGCCCACCTTTCTTTCTCTGACTTCACTTTTCACCTCCACCAGCTCCTCCCGTGCCTGCCCCCTTTGCTTGCTCCAGGAAATTAAAAATTGGCCTTTCTTTATTAAAAACTTGTCTTGCTCTGATGCAGTCCAGCCCTAAGGTCTAAGGTGCTACAACCATGAGGGTCTATAAAGTGTTTGGCAAAGCAAAGGTAGCTGACTTTCTGAGGATTTCTGCCTCAAGCTTGTTAAAAGAACAACTTTTTCTCCCTGCTCCGTAAGTATAGTTCTCACAGACTTGCAATCACAGTTTATATACATACAGATTTGTGTTTTACTTTCATTTGATGTTATTTCATCAAATGTACAAACATATAAATTTCTGTTCTCCTTTCTCATTTGATGTTGTTTCATAAATGGATTTTTCATCATGAGTCTTGTCTTTAAAAACTGTGTAATTCCATCATGTAGAAATGACATAACTGACAATCATTTCTCTAGTGTTAAACATGTAAGACATGTCAGGGATAAGCCCTGTACCCTCACAGACACCAGGATGGTGGGAGCCCCTGAGGGTGACTGCGAGTTGCAGGCAAAGTCCCCAAGGAGCATGATGTCTGGTGAGGACACTCCCAGCATCGCTTCTACCATGAGACTAAAAGAGCAAGAAGAAACTTGGAGAATTATTGAAATGCATTGCCTAGAAATCCAGCACCTCAGCGACCAGATCCGAGAACAAGAGCAGGTCTCAGTGTTCCACCATTGCATGAACTCAGCTTCCTTCCCTCCTCGGGGGTCAGGAGTGGACTTTGAGGTACAAATGAAACGACCGCATCTGGTGAGCCATCTCCAGCTACACCAGAAAAAGCATTGTGTTTCTGTCCCCAGGCCGACTGGGCTGCAGTTCCTGCAGCATTGACTATACGGGCCTCTTTCTACTGTCCTAGAGAATTTGGGACACGGTCAGAAATTTCCTCTTATTTATTGGGTTAAATTCATTACAAAATATTTTTAAACAAGTTAAGCTCTCTTTCTATCAAATTATTTTCCAAAAGTAAAGTTGTGGGAATATGTAGAATGGGAAAAGAATAAGATATATTTATATTACCCTTGATATATGCATATGGTTAAGTTTTATGCAATAAAATTCTACCAGTTTACAATGCCACCAGTAATAAATACTTCTCCAGAGTGTCACTTATTTTGGATTTTGTGTTTTAAAAAAAGCGTCCCAAATTTATAGATCCAAACTGCACTTTTTTATTATTTCCATTTTCAAGTCCTTGATTCTAAGGATGGTTGAAAAGTTTGTCACATTTAAAATTTACATTTTCTCATCTGTATATTGTTTGCATCCTTGTCTGTTTGTAATTGACTTCTTGATGCTGTTCTTCACACATTTCACAGAGGGCAAATGTTAATCGTCTATCGTATCTGCTGTAACTGTTTCTTCCAATCTTTTCTTTCCTTCTGTATAAATTTTGTATGTAGGTATTCTTTATTTTTACTATGTCCTAGAAGTTCATCTTTTCCCTTATTATTTATTGACTTATGTTAGAAGTTAGTAAAGGATAGTTACAAGTGTGTGAATTCAAATTCTACTGTTCATTCCCATTCTTGCTCTGCCACCCTGGTGACCAAGCAGATTACATAGTCCCCCACCCCCAAGCCTTCTGCCCATCTGTAAGGGCCTGATAACACTGGAAATGATGCTTAGGTCACAGAGTATTCTGAGGATTAAATGAGATAATGCATAAAATTCACCTGGCGCAAAGCAGTTGATAAAGGTGGTCCATTATTGTTGTTATCGTTCTTTTATTCCTTCAATAATTAGAAAAATGATTGTTTTACCATAGCTGTGATAAATAATTATTATTTTCATTTGTAGTTTTGTTTTAAATCTCAATAGTCCATACACAACTTTTTTTGATGAATGCACGATGGGTGAGTGTGAAGTAAGAGAGGGAGACGGAGTTCAAGCACCAGGCCACGTTCATTAGGGATTCGCACGGGGGCAGTCACGAGGGGAACGGGGAGCATTCTCATGAGAGAAGAAGGGCTTATACATTAAGCCAGAGAGGTTAGTCAATAACTAGTTTTTCCAAATTAACAACTGCCAATAAACAGGAATCAAAATGGCAGGTGAGGAGTCACAGAGGGTAATGCATTTGCAGATATTTTGCAAATGGACAACAGCTCAGAGTCTGAGGGACAAAATGAGGAAGTGCAGCGTCAACATGAAGCAAGCTGAAACCCACAGGCACAGTGAAACGGGCCAATATGCACCACAGGGCCATACAGTGAGTCATGGAAACATGTTTCTTCTGCTAGAATGTGTACTTTTGTAAAAGAATCAGCTCATTGCAGGAGGAATATTATAATCATCATCAGGAGAGCAAGAAGCCCTCAGCTCAACTGCTACACTGACTGCCTGAGCCCTTTCAGACATATTTGAGGAAGATTAAAAATGAATACTCACACTGAGCCCTTTTCTCGGGCTCCAGGCCAGGTTGTCCTGCCCCCTGGACGCACCTGCAACAGCGCTCAGAGCCCACCGCCATCTGCACTGTTGTAGCTCCCACCAGGCCAGTTCTAATTAAAGCATTGCTAGCATTTTCGCACTCTGTCATATGGTAGATTTTAACTATCCATTGTGACAGGCTCTATCTAGCCACACTGAGATGCTTGTCTGGGCAATCCAAGTTACTTCCTTATGTGCAAACTACTATTTTTATTAGCATTCCACTTACACATTTGCATGGATCTGGAGTGATCTGCCTCTGACCTTATTTTCCCCATAAGTCCTATTATTTCTACTGCTTGCTTTTGCAGAATACAAAGTTTTTCAGGAATGCCTAAGTATTGGCCTCATATCAGTGTGCATAGCCCCACACCGTCCTGGTCATAACTTTATCCTGGTCATTACTTGGGAACACAATTCCACACAGGCTTCAATTCACCTGCCTCCTGTGCCCATGCCTCACGCCCTGAGCCCGGCAGGCCTTCTCTGATGCGGTGTGGGACGCCCGCAGGAGCACACTCAGTACTTGCTTACAGGCAACCCAGAGGAGCAAGGGCACTACAACCCTCTGCCGATGCTAGATGGGAATTTACGGAGGAAGACTTACAAGCGCTTCTTCCTTTCATCCCTTGACCACCTTGGGTGGTCATTTTGAGGCATATTCTGTTCAGCTCCTCAGAAGTTCCTGTTGGCATCAAAGCACCATTGCCCACAACAGTGACCAATGTGACTGGCTTGGTTCTCCTTCCTTCCCTGACCAGCCTCCCTAGTCCTTTACTCTTACTCTCTTGGATCACCTTCCACAGTAAGCCACCTATACACATGTCCTTGCCTCTGGCTTTTCATTCTAGGGGAACTAAGACAACATGTGCTGGATTAAAGTCAAAACACCTGTACTTACTATTGGTCAATAATCATTGCCCAATCCTTCCAGGGGCCTTCATCATTCCTTCCTCAGGACCCCCTGGATTACTCTACGATGCCCCACCTAAAAGAATAATGTCTGGCAGAGGAGGGGGCTTCCAGCACTCAATTCCAGCACTACAGCAGCATCTATTCTCACCATTCGGTACATCTGCCAAACCAGCGTGAAATGTTTTAGATAACCCCCTGGCAATGAGATACGGTATAGGTGCGTGGCTTCAGTGGCACACTATCAATGAATTGGGGACTATTGATAAAGGCGAGGTTAGAGGACTAGGTAGTACAGACTACACACCCACTAAAGCTAACCAAAAAAGTTGGGTAAAATATTAAGAGTAATAACACACCCACCAAGGAAGTAAAGACTTATGAGGTCAAGATCTGAGAGAAAAATGGAAATTTGGAGAAGAAAGTCCAGAGTTTGGGTCACTTTTCCCCTGGGGGAAACTGTCAATTAAGAGAGAGAGGCCTTAAGATGCTGAGAAATGGAAATGTGCTTCTCAAACAGTCTTGGAGCTGCGGGGATGAAAATTGGCATTGACGGCAGGCAACAGGTTGGAGTATCCTGATAACTACCCCCCCTCTTTGTTTTGGGATTAGGATTCTAAAATGTAACCTAGGAGTAAGGAGGAGTCAGAGATCGGACAGCCCCTGAAGAGGCAAAGCCCCGCTTGGAATCATCTCAGTCACTGAAATTGGATTAGGGCAACTCTGGACTGGTAGTGCCCTTAGCCCTGCCTCTCTAGAGGACGATGAAATCATCCTGAGCCTCAAAATATTTCTATATTATTTCAGGTACAAAGTCTGGTCATTCAAGTAAAAAAAAAACACCTGAGCTGACAAGACAATATGAATAAAAACTAAAAGAAAACACAGACATGGAAACAGACCCACCAGAAATCTAGATAATGAAATCATCAGATTCACCTATTCATGAATATTATTAATATGATTAAATATGCTTCCCATGGTTAATATGCTTAATATGGTTAAAGACTATAACAATTTTGGCTGAACACTGTAAACTAGAAAAGAGAACCAATGGAAAATCTATATTGTGAGATGTCTGGTTAAGATGGCAGCATAAGCAGACATGGCTCTCACCTCTTCACACAGCCACATCAAAATTACAACTAAAATATAGGACAACTCTCACTCAGAACTATCAGAAATTGAGCTGAATGGAAGTTTAACAACTATGGAATTAAAGAAACCACATCCATCCAGACCGGTAGGAGGGGCACAGATGTGGAACACGCTGGCCCCTCACCCATGTGTAGTGGATAAAAATTTGGAGGGATATCTTGGGAGTGAGAAGTCCCAGCCCCACACAAGGCCCCCCGGCCCAGGGTTCCACTGCCAGGAAGATTAGATCCATGCAACTTCTGGCTGCAAAACACCAGAGGGGATTGAGTCAATGAAAGAAACTACTGGAGCCCCAAACAGTTCCTCTTAAAGAACCCACACATGGATTCACCTACTCAGACTCACTCCCTCTGAGCTCCAGGCCCAGGGTGGCAGCTTGAAGGGTATGAGTGGCATATTGGGAGAGGTTGAAGTGTCTGGCATCAGGGCAAGCAGAGGCCATTGTCCCTTTTCTGGGCCCTCCCCCAACAGAGCTATGGAGACAGCAGGCTGGTGCCGCCATATCTGAGACTCCATCAACCTGGCTAACACTGTTTGACCCACCTTAGAGATCCCCATACACTCTGCTCCACCCAACCTATGGGGCCACACAAGCTGTTTTTCCATATGAATGGCTGGTCTCAGCTCACACAGCAAAACTTCCTAAATCCTCTCAAACAAGCAACAGCTGGCCTCAAGGAGCCCCAGGCCCAGCACCAGAAGCAGCCAGCCTAGATTCACAGCTTGGCTTTGTCTGGGAATCTCTAAGCCCAGCACAAGTAGCAGCCTTCTCAGGTTGCTTTATAGCTCAGGAAGAATGGCCGCACTTAAAACACAGGTGGGGGCTGACCTTGGCCTGCACCACCCAGGAAATCCCACGGCCAGCATACCCAGTGGACAGCTATAGACCACATCAGAGAACCACCATCCTGGCCCTGTATAGCTGATCCTCCACAGAGGGCCAAGGTTGTTGGTAAGTGGTTGCAGCCAATCTTTGCAGCTGACTGGCCTGAGCACATCCCTTCCATTGATCTTCCAGCAGCAACCAAGCCTCAACTACAAGTGGAGGATATACTTGGCCCACACAAAGGGCGTACCTCAAATACCCAGCTTGGGTGATAGGGGAGGCTGTGCCACTGGACCTTACCAAATACTTACTACATTTGTCCACACTACCAAGGCATGGGGTCAAAGGAGCTCTACCTAATACCACATTTTGCCTTGTATAATGCCTACTTTTTTTGTCCAAATTTGATAGAAAAATAAGGATGCTCATTATACATGGGTAGCACTAAGATATAGGTGCGCATTATACATGGCAAAATATGGTATGTAGAAACAAGCAGAGAGAGACTGTCAAAAAGAGGAGACAAAGAAACATGGCCCAAATGAAAGAACTGATCAAAACTACCAAAAAAGAGCTAAATGAAATAGAGATAAGCAATCTATCAGATGCAGCGTTCAAAACACTGGTTGTAAGGATGGTCAGGCAACTCAGTGAGGACCTCAGCAGCATAAAAAAGATCCAGTCAGAAGTGAAGGATTCATTAATTGAAACAATGGACAATTTACCAGGAAACAACAGTAGAGTGGATGAAGCTGGGAATCAAATCAATGGTTTGGAACATAAGGAGGCAAAAAAACCAATCAGAACAAGAAGAAAAGAAAATTTTAAAAAAATGAGAATAGTGTAAGCAGCCTGTGGGACAATTTTAACCAGTCCAAAAATTACTTCATAGGGGTGCCAGTAGGAGAAGAGAAAGAGCAAGAAGTCGGAAATCTATTTGAAAAAATAATGAAAGAAAACTTCCCTGATTTGCTGAAGGAAATAGACATGCAAATCCAGGAAATCACAGAATCCCAAACAAAATGGATGCAAAGCAGGCCACTCCAAAACACATCATAATTAAAATAGCAAAAGTGAAAGATAAAGAGAGACTCTTACAAGCAACAAGAAAATAGAAATTAGTTACCTAAAGGGGAATTCCCATAAGACTGTCAGCTGATCTCTCAGAAGAAACTTTGTGGGCTAAAAAGGGATTGGCAAGAAATATTCAAAGACATGAAAAGCAGGGACCTACAGACAAGATTGCTCTACCCAGCAAAGCTATCATTTAGAATCAAAGGGCAGATAAAGAGCTTCCCAGACAAAAAAAAACTGAAGGAGTTCATCATCACCAAACCATTATTATATGAAATGTTAAAGGGACTTATTTAAGAAAAAGATAAAAATTATGACCAATAAAATGGCAAAAATACATATCTATCAACAATTTAATCCAAAAGAACAACCTAAGCAAACAAGAACAGAAACAGAATCATAAATACAGAAAACATGTATGATGGTTGCCAGATAAGAGGGAGGTTGGGGGGTACGGGTGAAGAGGTGAGGGGATTAAGAAGTACAAATAGGGAGTTACAGAATAGCCATGAGGATGTAAAGTACAGTGTAAGAAATGGAGTAGCCAAAGAAGTTATACGCCTGACCCATGGACATGAACAATGATGGGGGATTGCCTATGGGAATGGGGGTGCTGGAGGGAGGGGGGCAAAAGGAGAAAAGTAAGACAACTGTAATAGCATAATCAATAAAATATAATTTTTTAAAAAGAAAAGAAAAGCTGTATCACAAAAGTATAACCACCTTCACAATGAGATACCACTTCATATCCATTAGAATGTCTAGTAACAAAAACACAGAAATGAAGTGTTGGCAAAGATGCGGAGAAATTAGAACCTCATGCATTGCTAATGGGAATATAAAATGGCGTGACCACTATGGACCACTACAGTATGTTGATTTCTCAAAAAATTAAACAGAACTTTCATATGATTCAGCAATTCTACTTGTGGTTATATACACAAAAGAATCAAAAGTGGGAACCAAAGTAGATATTTTTACACCAGTGCTCATAGCAGCGTTATTCACAATAGCCAAAAGGTAGAAACAACTCAAGTGTCCACCGACAGATGAACAGATAAACAAAATGTTATGCATAGCCGCAATAGTATATTATTCAACTTTAAAAAGGAAGGATATTCTGAAACATGCTGCAACATGGATGAAACTTAAAGATATTATGCTAAGTGAAATAAGCCAGATAAAAAAGGGCAAATGCTGTATGGGTCCACTTATATGAGGGACCTAGAATAGTCAAACTCATAGAGACAGAGAGTAAAACATGGTCATGTTTGGAGGGTATATTAGTGTTTAGTGGGTATGGAGTTTCTCTTGGGGAAAATGAAATAGTGTGGAGACAGATGGCGGTAATGGTTGCACAGTGATGTGAATGTACTTAAATGTCCTTGTAAACTGTACACTTAAAAATGGTAAATTTCATGTTATACATATTTTACCCCAATAAAAAAAGTATAACAAGAAAAACTTTAAACTCAATGGATAGGTTTGACACAGCTGAATTAATCAGTGAATGGAAGATGGGTCAGAAGAAAATGTCCAGATGAAGCACGAAGAAACAGAAGTTATTCCTGTTATATCATTCTAGAATGATATAGAATGTATGCTCTAGTCCCTAGCACTGGTTTTACTAGGCCTCTTCCAGGGCTTTGTCTTTCATAGAAATTAGATATAACATGAGCTAGATGAAGTACTCACCCAGAGGAAAAGGGATGCCAGCTTTGAGATAGGCACCTGTGTACATTGTTTCATTGAATCCCCCTAACAATTCTAAGAGGTGGGAGCTGTAAAAGTCCCCCATTTTACAGGATAGCTACTCAAGACAAGTCCTTTTCTTGAGGCCACACATCCAAAAGCCAAGATTCAGCATAGGCAATCCAACTCTGAGCCTGTGTTCTCTCTAGTACACCAGACTGCACCCTCAAACGTTTATTCACTCAGTCAAAAGATTCTTGTGTACCTATTATAGGTCAAGACTGTTCTAGGAGTTATTAGTATCATTTTGAACAAAGCCCACAGGGAGCTCGCATTCTAGGGCTGGAAGATATACAATGAACAAATAATCAAAACATAAGGCGAAAGAGATTGGTAGCAGGAGCATGTGCTATCTCATACAAAGTGATTAGGAAATATAGCCCTGATAAGATGACATTTGAGCAGAACACCTGAGGGAAATGAGAGTGTGAACCCTGCGGATTTTGGGGGGAAAGCTTTTGGCAGCAGCACAAGAGCAAATACAAAGACTCCAGGAAGGTAGCTTACTTGAAATGTTTGAGAAATTGGTGAGGGGGAGTATGGGTAGGGTTGGGAGAGGGAGTAAAAATGGATGGAAATAAAGTCAAAGATGTGGTGGACAAGACAGGGAAACAGATTCCATAAGGTCTTGTAGGCCATATGTATTGGTACCCTCTTGCTGCTGTAACAAAGAAACCACAAACTTCGTGGCTCAAGACAATATGAAGGTATCTTATAGCTCTGGAGGTTAGAAGTCTGAAATGGATTTTTACTAAGCTAAAACTAAGGTGTTAGCAGGGTTATATTCCTTCTGGGGCCTGTAGGGGAGAATTTATTTCATTTATCAGCTTCTAGAGGCTATCTGTATTCCCTGACTCATGGCTCCTTCCTCTGTCTTCAAAGCCAGCATCATGGTATCATTAAACCTCTCTCAATCTCTATCCTCCATCTCTCTCTCTCTCCCCCTCCCTCTCTCTCTCTCCCTCTCTGTCTCTCACAGACACACACACACATGCACACACCCCTCCGCTTCTATTGACATGTCTTGCTCTGACTCTCCTGGCTCCTTCTACCTCTTATAAGGATCCTGTGGTTACATTGGGCCTACCAGACAATCCAGGGTCATCTGCCCATCTCAGGATCACTAACTTAATCATATCTGCAAAGTCTCTTTCTCCCCCTTAGTAACATATTCATAGATTCTGAGAATTTGAATATGAGCATCTTTAGGAGGCTATTATTCTGTCTACCACACCATGGAAGAAACTTTATTGGGGAGGGAGGTATCAGGGGACTAAATAATAATGGCAAAAAAATACAATAAAGATTAAATTTTAAAAAACAACTTTGGATTTTACTCTGAATAGGAAGTTGTTAGCAGGTTCTGAACAGAGAAGTACTGCTTATGATATCATTTTACATTGAAATTTTTCAAAGGAACTAGGCATTACAAGCACCAAATGCACTGTTAGAATACTGAGTGAGCCTGGAAGACTCTGATAAATTTATTGTGAGTTCCCACTTAATCAATAGCCCACTCTCTATGCTTCAATGTTCAGAGTTCAGAAGCACAATGAACAGGAGATGGGAAAGGAAAACAACTCTACAATTCTCTCCAGCGCTTCCTCTTCTCACCTGACCTGGTTTGCTATTAATGATTTTCAATTTCAGTATGTACCTCACTGCACGCACACATACAAAACAAAACCTTCATGAAACAAAGAAAGATGAAGAAATTGAACTGTGTAATTTCTGCTGCAGAAGTAGAGACTAAATAGGTTTCTTTTGTCTGCAAGCTAGTGCTGCTTCAAAAATACTTCCCCAAGATTTGTAGCAAAGAAAAGAAATTACAGAGAATGTTCAATATAAACATTGTATGTATAAACAGGTTCATATAAGAGTGTTTAGATTTGCTTCATAACACTTGGATGCAAGAAACATCGCATTTCTTTATTTTTAAAATCAAATTAAATTAACGCAATCCTTCAACTTCTCCCATGGTTGATAGAAGTTCACCCTCGATTATTTCAGGAGGCCTCTATACCCCCAAGAGCCCAGGGGGCTTATAGGCACCAGCAAAGACATTCCCCTACTTGCATCACTGCCCCCAGCCCAGACAGCTGCGGTCTGCGCACGAATGGGCCGCCTCACGGGTGATGTCCATTCCTTCCCAGCTCACCGTACTGCTAATTCTCTAAGCTGGAGTGGTCAAGCGGCCGCATGGCTACCATATCAGTTATCTATTGCTACAGAACAAACCGCCCCAGCAGGTGAGAGCTTAAAACAACCATTGGATTCCGATGCTCCTGTGGGCCAGGAATTTGGGCAGAGTTAAGTGAGGCCAAGTCATCTCTGTTCCTCATGGTAAACTCTGGGCTCACCTCTGTCAGCCTGTGGCTGGGCTGAGCATGAAGATCCATGAAGGCCCATGCCAATTGAGACATCTCAATTCTCCCTCTCTAGCAGGATGGCCTAGACCTCATTATAGGGTAACTGGGATATCTAAGCAAAAGCAGAAGCTTCAAGACTTCACAAGGCCTGTGCTCAGAAGTTCTGGCATAGAGACCTTCTGGTCAAGATGGTGGCGGAGGCACACATGGCTCACCTCTTTGCACAACCACATCAGAATTACAACTAAAATATAAAACAACCATCACTCAGAACCATCAGAAATCAAGTTGAATGGAAGTCTGACAACTACAGAATTAAAGAAACCACATCTGTCCAGACCCGTAGGAGGGGCACAGACACAGAATAGGCTGGTACCACATCCACAGGTGGTTGATAAAAATTCAGGAGGGATATCTCAGGGGTGAGCAGGCCCAGCCCCATACCACACCCTCTAGCCCAGGGTTCCAGTGCTAGGAAGAAAAGTCCCCACAACTTCCGGCTGCAAAATCCAGCAGGTAATGAGTTGGTGATAGAAACTGCTGGAGCCCCAAGCAGTTCCTCTTAAAGAACCCATACACAGACTTACCTAATCAGGCTCACTCCCTCTGAGCTCCAGCCCCAGGGTGGCAGCTCAAAGAGCACCAGTGGCATACTGGGAGAGGCTGAAGTGTCTGGTATCACGATAAGCAGAGGCCATTGTCCCTTTTCTGGGCCCTCCCCCAACAGAGCCACGGAGACAGCAGGCTGGTGCCATATCTGAGACTCCATCAACCTGGCTAACACTATTTGACACACCTTGGAGATCCCCAGAGACAAAGTCCCACCCAACTTATGGGCCCACCCAAACTACTTTACAACTTCCTAAATCTTCTCAAACAAGCAACAGCTGGCCTCAGTGAACTCCAGGCTGGGCACTAGCAGCAGCCAGATTAGTTTCATAGATGGGTTTGCCTGGGAATCTCCAAACCCAGCACAAGTAGCAGCCTTCTCAGATAGCTTTATAACCCAGGAAGGGTGGCCCCAGTTAAAACACAGGTGGGGGCTGACCTTGGCCTGCACCACCCAGGAAACCCCACGGCCAGCGTACCCAGTGGGCAGCGACAGACCATGTCAGGGCACCACCACCCTGCCCCTGCACAGCTGATCCTCACAGAGGACAGGGGTTGGTGGTCAGTGGTCACAGCCAAGCCTTGCAGCTGACTGCCCTGAGTAAATCGCTCCCATTGATCTGCCAACAGCAACCAAGGCTCAGCTACAAGAGGAGGGAGTACTCAGCCCACACAGAGGGTGCGCCTTGAGTACCCAGCTTGGGTGATAGGGGAGGCTGTCCCACTGGCCCCTACAGGACACCTACTACGTTAGGCCACACTGCCAAGACCTGGAGTGAAAACAGCTCGACCTAATACATGGAAACAAACACAGGGAGGCTGCCAAAACAGGAGACAAAGAGACATGGCCCGAATGAAAGAACAGAACAAAACTCCAGAAAAAGACTAAACGAAATGGACATAAGCAATCCATGGAGGCAGAGTTCAAAACACTGGTTATAAGGGTTCTGAAGGAACTCAGTGAGGACCTCAGCAGCATAAAAAAGATTCAGACAGAAACAAAGGATACACTAACTGAAATAAAGAACAATTAACAGGGAAACAACTTGGATGGAGCCAAAAATAAGGGCAATGGTTTGGAACATAAGGAAGCAAAAGAACAACCAATCAGAAAAACAAGAAGAAAAAAACCCAAAAAATGAGGGTAGTATAGCAGCCTTTGAGACCACTTCAAGAGGTCCAATATTCACATCATAGGGGTACCAGAAGGAGAAAAAAAAAGAGCAAGAAATTAGAAATCTAGTTTAAAAAAAATGAAAGAAAACTTCCCTAATTTGCTGAAGGAAATACACATGCAAATCCAGGAAACACAGAGAGTTCCAATCAAGTTGGACCCAAAGAGGATGACACCAAGACACATCACAATTACAACGCCAAAGGTTAAAGATAAAGAGAAAATCTTACAGCAGCAAGAGAAAAGCAGAGAGTTACCTACAAAGGAGGGCCCATAAGACTGTCACTAATTTCTCAAAAGAAACTTTCCATGCAAGAAGGGACTGGCAAGAAGTATTCAAAGTGATGAAAAGCAAAGCTAGATTACTCTATCCAGCAAAGCTATCATTTAGAATGGAAGGGTAGATGAAGTGCTTCCCAGACAAGACAAAGCTAAAGGGATTCATCATCACCAAGCCATTATTATACAAAATGTTAAAGGGACTTATTTAAGAAAAAGAAGATCAAAACTATGAACATTAAAATGACAGCAAACTCATAACTATCAACAATTGAATCTAAAAAGTAAAAACAAAAGCAAATGAAGCAAACAACCAGAAGAGATACAGAATCATAGGTATGGGGATTATTTGGAGGGTTATCAGCTGGGAGGGTGAAGGGGGAAATGGGGGAAATGGTGCAGGGATCAAGTGGCATAATTAGTAGGAACAAAATAGACAGGGAGGTGTTAAAAAGAGTATAGGAAAGGGAGAAGCCAAAGAACTTAGACACAGGACCCATGGGCGTGAACTAAGCTGGGGGCAATTACTGGAGGGAAGGGTGGTACCAGGCAGAGGACAAAGGGAAAAGAAATCGGGACAACTGTAACAGCATAATTGACAAAACATACTTTATAAAAAGGAAGTGGATGATTTATACACGGAGGTGGTTTGTACTCTTCTTTCTTGTAATGTTCATTAAATCATATTTTCTTGTAAAAAAATAAAAAGTTCTGGTACATCACTTCCACTGCATTCTGTTGGTTAAAACAAGTCGTAAGCCCAGCCTAGGTTCACAGGCCCGGGAACTAGACTCTATTTGAAAGGAGGAGTAGCAGAGCCAATTGCAAAGTTGCGGCCAAACAAGAGTGATGCATTGGGGACCATTTCTAACATTATTCCACAGCCTCCTCCCAAGATTCAGTCATCCCCCCTAACCCACCAGTGTCTGGGAATCCTGTTGAAGAGGGGCTTTATATCCGGTACCCTCTGGGATGATCCAGCTTTGCTCTGTGGACCCTTCAAGCCTAGGTGAGAAGGGATCCTTCCCTTAAAACACACACACACACACACACACACACACACACACACACACACACACACACACAGCCTTTTGACTGCCTCTCCAGCCTTGAAATGGGCTCAGAATAGAACAAAGTCTCCTTTGACCAAAGGAGAGGGAGGGAGAGGAATACTAATAAAACCATCATGCCCTGGCTGGTGTGGCCCGGTGGATTGAGTGCCGTCCTGCAAACCATAGGGTCACTGGTTTGATTCCCAGTTAGGGCACACGCCTGGGTTGCCACCCAGGTTCCTAGCTGGAGTATGCAAGAGACAACCGGTTGATGTATCTTTCATACATCAATGTTTCTTGGCCTCTCTTTCTTCCTCCCTTCCCATCTCTCTAATTAGAAATAAATAAATAATATTTAAAAAATTTAAAAAGTAAAACCATCATGAGGAGCCGCATTGCTTGTCACATTGCTTGCCAGGCCCAGCATGGTGTTAGTCACTGGGCTCACCTTGCCTGTCTCTGGGTGTCCAGAGTAAAAGCAGCAGTAACGCTAATGCTGACCAGCAACTTGAAGTAGGATAACTGTCTTGAAGGGTAGAGACTTTAGTGTAACCCCTCAGAAGGTTTCTGTGACAGACAAGCTTCTTGTTAAAGAAGTTGCAGAACTTGAGGTTAATTTACCTTGTACATATAAAGTGCATTTTCTTGATCCAAACGAGCTTCATTGCTTCAGCCAACAGTAAGCCCAGATGAAGGTTACTACCAGGGTAAAAATGTTCAGTTTGAACTTGCATTTCCCACTGTGTACAACATGGTACCTCCTGAAGTGAACACTTGACCAGGATCTGGCACCCCAGCATTACCAAGACAGGTGAGATATATCTAAGTTCACCGAGAAAAAATTTGATTAATGGTACTGGCTGGACTCCCACCAGACAACACTGAAGGAGTGTGTTCAAGGACTAAACTCTTTATTTACAGATTGTTTGAATTGTGATGATCCATTGAATACTGAAGCTACATATAGAACAGATTTGTGGGACAAGGAGGACTTCCAGAATAAAGCTGAAGCCTTCATTAAAGTGTCATGCCAGATGACAGAAAGATAGAAAGAGAAGACTGCAGGACCATGGATTGTATGTTACAAGTTTGTCTCTCTAAAGTGAAGCAACAAAAGGTCTCCTGTTGTTTCCCCAGTCCTCACATTCTCTCTCATTCCCGATGGATTGTCCAAGTCCTGGGACCATGTTGTCCTGAAGAAGGACATCTTCATGATTGAACATATTTACTTTTTGAAACCATACTACATAAGATGTCGATAAAATTCTTAAGAAGTTTTAATGAATGCAAAATTGAAGCTAGAGCTTGCCTCCCCTCTTCTTAAACTAATCAGTTCTCTCTGCACAAGTGATCCTAATGACGTGTTCAGTGCAATTCACAGATTGGCAACAAAAAAAACCTACCACAAACTAATCGAATGCAAATTCTCTTAGCTTCTTTCTCCGATGTCGGCTCTGCCTAGCTGTTGCAAAGTTTCCCAGAATGCATGGAATCGTTTAATGTACATCTCTTGGTGAAAAGCTGGTTTTATTTAATGTGAGTATATTTTGAAACAGATATGTAATTTGTACAATTGGATGCTTCAATTATTTTTCTGTTCTCATTAATTTTATATTTTCCTTGCTTAAAGCAGACAGAAAGATGTTGGGTGGGAACGTTTGAGATCTTGCTCCCCAACACATGTCATCGGTTTGGCTCCAATAAACACTCACAACAATTTTTTTTTAAAAAGATGCTGGGCCAAACAACTATTAAAGAGAGCTTCAAAGAAAATATGAAAGACACGCTGTTCAAAAGCAACAAGAATCTGGCTTTTAAAAATCAGCTCTTGTTTTCGGGACCAGACGTGGAAAGGAAGTTTTGGAATCCTTTGAACCTACACCTGTATGATTAAAATAAAAACAAAAACAGGAGTCATTTCTCACAGGCTGACCTGGCTGGAGCCGGGTCGGAGAACTTGGTGTTTCTGAGCTGGTGGGGAAGACTGTGAGCTGGCGAGCAAGGCCTGTGTAGCTGCTGATCAGAAAGCCAGGCCCTTGCTTATCTGAGAAACAGAAGAGATACCTTGGAAATCAGCCCAACCAACCTCTGATGTCACTGAGACTACCCGTGCCCTTCTTCTGACTTTGCTATGGGATTCCAGGTACCATCTGGGGGTTGGCATCCCAGACGCTGGAGGACCAGGAATCAGCACTAGGGTATAGCCACACATAGCCAGATTAACAGAATTCAGGGGAAGAACACTGAAGGGAGGCAAACGGATTTTATCTCAGCATTTAGATATTTGAATCAGTGAAATCAAATGCAAAATAACTTTCAATTACCAGGGCAGGGGTCGGGGGAGAGATACCAAAGCTTACTTTTCACCATTATTTGTCATGATAACTAACATTTTAAACCTATGAGCCAGATATGTGCTAAAAGCACAAAAAACAGCTTTGTGGGTTCTTAATAAAATCCTCACAAAACACTATGAATTTAAAAAACAACCTATGTGAGGAGATGGATGTGTTACTGTGATCATCATTTTGCAATATATATGTCAATAAAATCACCATGTTGTACACCTTAAACTTACATAATATTTTATATCAATTGTGTCTCCATAATGCTGGGAAAAAGAAGGAACTACTTCTGGCTGTTACAGTTTATATCAGACTGCTAAAGAACAAAATTTCAACAGAGTAAATTAAAAGATTTAATTGGCTTCATGAAGCAATTCATGAATCAGACAGCATCTCATCTAGCGACTAGAAGAAACTCTGAGGGGATCATGCAAAATGTAAGATTTCATAGGCAGGAGGGTGTGGCAGGGAAATTAATAGCAAAAGAAAAGGAAGAATTACTGTTAGGCCAGGTCCTCTTCTCTGTGGTGGAAAGGAAGGGCAGGGTCTTACCTGGCTGCTATAGATCAGAAAATTCCAGACTAATTGGTTTGATATTCCACTCCTGGGAGAGGTTGAAATTGTTATTAAGTTAGTTGTTAAGTTTTGGTTTGGTGACGTGGCTTAGCAGAAGTGACTCATTTTAACCTGTTGGTGGTTGTGTTGCTGTTGTTGTTTTAACAAGACCAAATGTCACACTGAGAGTAACAAAAAACATTGACTTAATCAAAAAAAAAAAAAAAAAAGCCCATGAAACACCGAACATGAAAACTACGAACTGAACACAATTTTTAAGTCCATTTTACAGTAGAGGGAAATAAGGTTCAGAGAGAGAAAGTGATTTGCCCAAGATCACAGCTGGCAGATAGAAGGACCAGGGTCCCAAGCCAAGTATCACTGAGCCCAGAGCCTGCTTGCCTGTTCATCTGCTGTGCCCCAGCTGCCTGATAAAAAGATATTATTGGTATTAGGCCACCCATGGTCTTTCTTTAAAAGGTCAGTCCTTTATTCTAAGATTATACCCTTTAAAATTTTTTTGATTGTTGTTAAAGGTCCTCTTTAAAAGTAAAGCAATCATGATATTAATGGTTATTTTCTTATTAATCCCTACTCAGCAAACTTGAAATCACTAAATTTATGACAGTTTTCCAATTTAAAAAATGTGTTTCTTTTAATTTACTGCTCTGTGAAATCCCAAAGTCTGAAAATCAGTGACCTAGATTTTAGGATACAAAGAATGCAGAGAACATGAAAACAAAAACAGGCCAGCACACACACACACACACACACACACACACACACACACACACACACCCCAAAGTGTCAGAGTCTAAGAAGTAAGTGCCTCCATGGAAAGTATGGGTCTCAGGAATGATCTCAATTCCACCCTTCTGAGCTCACCTTGAATATGACAAGAAGGGAAAAGCAGAGCCTAATAAATCCAGCAGTACCCCATAGACAGTTTTACAGAATCATGGTATATAATTGAGCTGTGGGAATCCATACCTGTTTGTGGGTTCACACCAGCCCTTGATACAGAGGAGATACTGGGGCAGATGCTGAAAATTTGGTTCCTTCTATCCAAACTAAACAGAAGATTCTAGATAGAATTCTGTTCTTCAGCCTTGTTTACTCTGATAAATGAACAAATGATGCCCTCAGTAATGGAAAACAAGTGAAAATGGCACCATTGAACTCGAAAATTTGTCCTTACCTTTATTTCACACAGAGATGATCTCATTTGTCTTAATACAATGGCCACAGAATACTAAAAGTTTATTGTGCAAATTTGCAAAAAGCAAACCACAGCCTTTTGAGTGTAAGGACTCTGGATGTTTTTTTAATTGTCTAAGTTCTGCCCTGGCTGGTATGGCTCAGTGGATTGCTTGCCAGCCTGGGAACCAAAGAAAGGGTCACTGGTTCGATTCCCAGCCTGGGCATATGCCTGGGTTGCACGCTAGGTTCCCAGCAGGGGGTGTGCAAGAGGCAACCACACGTTGATGTTTCTCTCCCTCCCTTCCCCTCTCTCCAAAAATACATAAATAAAATCTTTTTTAAAAGTTGTCCAAGTTTCTAAGAATAGGATATTATTTTGTAAATTACCACTTTGCCTGCCCAAATTGCACTGCGCTATAATAAAGTCAAAGTAATTCCTCAAATACCTGCATAACTTGATGGCAAAATTCTATGCCAGGTGTGTCCAGTAACTCATAACTCACTCCATAGTTAGAATTAGAAAGTAACTCAATCTTCTTGCAAACTAGACAATATTTCTGGAAATGTCTCCAGAAAAGGATATCAGTTAAGAGTTATTTATAAAAATAGTCACAGGAATATAAAGTACAGCATAGGGTATATAGTCAATAATGTTGTTACAACTGTGTATGGTGTCAGAAGGATATTAGACTTATAAGATCACTTGGTAAGGTAAATAAATGTCTAATCACTGTGTTGTACACCTGAAACTAATATAATATCACATGTCAACTGTAATTAGAAAATAAATTAATTTTTTAAAAATAAAAAAATTTTAATAAAAGCTGTTTAATTTTCCACTAACTGGTAAACTGGCAGTCGATGGATACAATTTGACAGTATATATTATAGCAGTGGTTCTCAAACTTTAGCCTGTATCAGAATTACTTGGAAAGATCATTAAATGACAAACTGACGGCCCCTATCCTCAGACTTTGGGATTCAGTAGGTCTAGAATGGGATATGAGGCTCTGCATTTCTAACAAGCTCTCAGCTGATGCTGAAACACAGATTGCATTACAGAGATGTGGAAATACTGGCCATTAGACTAACTATTAAGTGGACATAAGTTTTGTTTTATCCAGGGACAAAAGGGGCTCAAAATGCACCTCTGGCCTAGAAAACAAACCAAGGTTATCTATGGGGTTTTTCTTTAGGGTTTGTAGTTGTCGGTGATACTGGGGTGGGAGCAGATTCCAGCAGAAGTTAAGAGTATGTTGGTGTCATATTTAAATACGTGAAACTAAGTTGCTGGAACTACCAGTTTATGAGTGTGGTGGGTTATCATAGGCATTAAAATCTCACCTCATTCTAGCATCTGGGCCCTGGCTTCCCTGCAACCTTAAAAAAATGAAAAAAAATTATCTTCACTCTGATCTATTCCCTCAAGGCCCAAGGTGTGAACTAGGTCAATTAACCTTATAAACATTTTACATGTAATAAAAACCAGAAAAAAAAACCCAAACAACTTTACATGTTATTTGCCATCAACAGGATGTAAAACACTCTTGAGTGTAATAGTCTTGGACCCTCTCTTCCAGTCAAGATGGTGGGTAAGCAGACATGCCTTGCCTCTCTGCAAAACCACAACAAAGTTACAACTAAAATATAGAGCAACCATCACTCAGAACCAACAGAAATCAAGTTGAATGGAAGTCTGACAACTACGGAATTAAAGAAACCACATCCATCCAGACCCTTAGGAGGGGCACAGACACAGAATAGACTGGTCCCACATCCACAGGTGGTTAATAAAAACTCAGGAGGGATATCTCAGGGGTGAGCAGGCCCAGCCCCATACCACACCCTCTAGCCCAGGGTTCCAGTGCTAGGAAGAAAAGTCCCCACAACTTCCGGCTGCAAAAACCAGCAGGTATTGAGTTGGTGGAAGAAACTTCTGGAGCGCCAAGCAGTTCTCTTAAAGAACCCACACATAGACTCTACTACTCAGTCTCACTCCCTCTGGGCTCTAATGCCAAGGTGGCGGCTTGTGGGGCACCAATGATGTGGGGGGGGACTGAGGTGTCTGGCATAAAGGCAAGCAGAGGCCATTGTGCGTTTTCTGTGCCCTCCCCTGACAGAGCCAGCAGGCTGGTGTGGTATCTAAGATTCTATCAATTTGGCTAACACTGTTTGGCCTTGGAGTTCCCTGGAGACTCCGCCCCACACAAATTATGGACCAACTCAAGCTCCTTTTTCCATATGAATGGCTGGTCAGCTCAGGCTTCACAACTTCCTAAATCCTCTCAAACAAGCAACAGCTGGCCTCAGTGAACTCCAGGCCTGGAACCAGCAGGTGAGATTCACAGCTTGGTTTTGCCTGGGGATCTCCAAGCTGAGCACAAGTAGCAGCCTTCTCAGATAGCTTTATAACCCAGGAAGGGTGGCCCCAGTTAAAACACAGGTGGGGGCTGACCTTGGCCTGCACCACCCAGGAAACCCCACGGCCAGCGTACCCAGTGGGCAGCGACAGACCATGTCAGGGCACCACCACCCTGCCCCTGCACAGCTGATCCTCACAGAGGACAGGGGTTGGTGGTCAGTGGTCACAGCCAAGCCTTGCAGCTGACTGCCCTGAGTAAATCGCTCCCATTGATCTGCCAACAGCAACCAAGGCTCAGCTACAAGAGGAGGGAGTACTCAGCCCACACAGAGGGTGCGCCTTGAGTACCCAGCTTGGGTGATAGGGGAGGCTGTCCCACTGGCCCCTACAGGACACCTACTACGTTAGGCCACACTGCCAAGACCTGGAGTGAAAACAGCTCGACCTAATACATGGAAACAAACACAGGGAGGCTGCCAAAACAGGAGACAAAGAGACATGGCCCGAATGAAAGAACAGAACAAAACTCCAGAAAAAGAACTAAACGAAATGGACATAAGCAATCCATGGAGGCAGAGTTCAAAACACTGGTTATAAGGGTTCTGAAGGAACTCAGTGAGGACCTCAGCAGCATAAAAAAGATCCAGACGGAAACAAAGGATACACTAACTGAAATAAAGAACAATTTACAGAGAAACAGGGAATCCAATTAATGATTTGGAAATAAAGGAAGCGAAAAGCCAATCATAGCAAGAAGAAAAGAGAACCCAAAAAAATGAGGATCATGTAAGCAGCCTGTGGGATACCTTTAAACAGTCCAAAATTTACTTCATGGGGTGTCAGTAGGAGAAGAGAAAGAGCAAGAAATTGGAAATCTATTTGAATAAATAATAAAAGAAAACCTCCCAGCTTTGGTGAAAGAAGTAGACATGCACAGAGAGTCCCAAACAAGAAGGATGCAAAGAGGCCCACTCCAAGACACACTATAATTAAAATGGCAAAGGTTAAAAACAAAGAGAGAATCTTAAAAGCAGCAAAAGAAAAGCAATTGCTTACCTACAAGGGATCTCTCCTAAGCCTGTCAGCTGATTTCTCAACAAAAACTTTGCCAGAAAGGATTAACATGAAATGTTCAAAGTGTTGAAAAGCAAGGATTACCTCTACCAGCATTAGAGTACCAACATTACTCTACCCAGCAAAACCATCACTTAGAATTGAAGGACAGATAAAAAGCTTCCCAGACAAACCAATAATAGGAGAAATGTTAAAGGGTCTTCTTTCAGAAGAAGAAGAAAAAGACCAAAAATATGAACAATAAAATGGCAATAAAGTTATTATCTATCAATAATAACTTTATATGCAAATGGATTAAATGCTCCAATCAAAAGACATACAGGATGGTTGAATGCATAAGAAAACAAGACCTTTACATATGCTGTCTACCAAAGAGTCACTTCAGATTGAAAGACACACACAGACTGAAAGTAAAGGGATAAAATAAGATATTTCATGAAAATGGAAACAAGAAAAACTATAGTAGCAATACTTACCCCAGACAAAATAAACTTTAAAATAAAGCATGTAACAAGAGAGAAAGAAGGACCTAGCAATTCCAATTCTGGGTATTTATCTAAAGAAACCCAAAACACTAAATCAAAAAGACATATGCATCATACATTCACTGCAGCATTATTTACAATAGCCAAGATATGGCAGCAACTTAAGTGTCATCAATAGATGAATAGACAAAAACAAGTGGTACTTATATACAATGGGGTATGACTCAGCCATAAAAAAGGAATGAAATCATGCCATCTGCAACAGCATGGATGGACCTACGAGGTATTGTGCTGAATGAAGTAAGTCAGACAGCAAAAGGAAAATGTCATATGATTTCATTTATATGTGGATCTAAAAAACAAAAAAAAATGAACAAGCAGAATTGAAACATACTCATAGATAACGAGAATTCGTTGACTGTTGTCAGATGTGAGGGGGACGAGTAAAAAAGGTGAAGGGATAAGAAGTACATATTGGTAGTTACAGAATAGCCATGGGGATGTAAAGCACCGCTTTGGAAATATAGTCAATAATATCATAATAATTATGTACGGTGTCAGTTGGGTACTAGTTTAATCAGACTTATCACTTCTTAAGTTATATAAATGTATACCTGAACCCTGCTTGGTGTGGCTCAGTGGACTGAGTGTTGGCCTGGGAACCAAAGGGTCTCTGGTTCAGGTCTCAGTCAGGGCACATGCCTGGGTTGTGGGTCAGGTCCCCAGTAGAGGGCGTGCGAGAGGCAACCACACATTGATGTTTCTATCTCCCTCCTTTCTCCTTTCTAAAAAATAAATAAATAATAAATAAAATCTAAAAAATATATATGTAAACATATACCTGAAACTAGTATAATACTGTACACCAACTGTAATTTTAAAAAAATGTTAAATATTTTTTAAAAAAGAACACCTAATACTGTGAAGATGCAACAACCTCTAAATTCACCTGCAGAACCAACAGAGTCCCTCCAAGTCCCAAAGTGCTTCTTTGCAGAAATTGGTAAGCTGATGTTAAAATCCATATGAAATTTCCAATCTTGAAATAAAAAAGAGCAAATTGGGAGGACTCATACTTCCTGATTTCAAACCTTAACTACAAATGTTTCAAAAATTATAGTTAAGGGAGCATTAATGTTTCTGTAATTGAGAGGGCCTTTTCACATATGGCCTGTATTATGTTGAAGTATTTGACTTCTTTTCCTGGTTTGTTGAGAATTTTTATCGTGAAAGGATTTTGAACTTTGTCAAAATGCTTTTTCTGCATCTATTGATATGAACATGTGATTTTTATCTTTTATCCTATTAATTATGCTATATCACATGAACTGATTTTCATATGTTGAACTATCCTTGCATCTCAGAGATAAACCCCACTTGGTTATGGTGTATGATCCTTTTAATGTGCTGTTGGATTCAGTCTGCTAGTATTTGGTTGAGAATTTTTACCTCTATATTTCTCAGGAGTATTGGCCTATCATTTTCTTTTCTTGCAGTGTCTTTGTCTGGCTTTGGTATCAGGGTAATGCTGGCTTCCTGAAATGAGTTTAGAAGTGTTCCCTCCTCTCCTACTTTTTTGGAAGAGTTTGAGAAAAATTTGCATTAATTTTTCTTATATCTTTGGTACAACTCACCAATGAAGCCATATGATACTGGCTGTTTCTTTGTTGGGAGGATTTTGATTACTGATTCAATAACCATACCAGTTATAGACCTCTTGCCTCATACTATAAACAACAATAAATTTCACAAAGATTAAAAACACAAACACAAAAACAAAGAACTATTGAAATAGGAGAAAATAAAAGATAATGTGTTTAATCTCAGGATGGGGTTGGCCCTTTTAAGAAAGACTGGAAACTTAGAAGCCATAAAGGGAAAATTGATGGATTTTCTACCACATAAACATTTAAATTACCATAAAGCTAAAAAACAAATGAGTATACTTAGGGACAAATTGACAAGCTATGACAAAGTGTAATATTACTAGTATTTATATAATTCCTTCAAATTAATACACAAGAAATGTATAAACATCTAATAGAAAAATGGGCAAAGGATAGGAACAAAAACTCGCAGAACGAGAACTACAGTAAAAAGAGCCAATAAACTTATGAAATGGTCATTCTTAGAGGTAGTACAAGAAATGCACACTCAGACAACTAGTTATCATTACTGCCCATGAAATAGGCAAGAATGTAGAATCTAATGCTGTGGAATAATGGGCACTTTTGGTCACTCTAATAAAGGAATCATTTTAAGTAATCAATTAGTCACTTGTACTTTCATACCTTACTTCTTTTGCTTGATTGACTGTATTTCCAAGCAAATAATATTTCATCACCAGCTGCAGAAGATAACCCCTGAGTGAGGTGTGAGACAGCACAAACTAGGAGCTGTAGCGCGTGGTAGTCCGCTCCCAGTGCTGGGTGACAGAGCCATGCTTCTCCTTCCAGTTTCCCAACATTCTGTACTGTGGGTTTCCCAACTCAGGGGGAGAAGCAGGAAAAAAAAAAATGTTCTCATATTGTTTCCTAAGCACACTGCTTGTTTTAGAGCCTCATTATGCAGTCCCTGTGCAACTTACTCTTCTGCCAAATGCACTCTCCAAAAGCATGAATTAACTAAGAACAGAATTTTCATTTTCAAATAAAGCTTTTTGTTTTATTTTCTTCTTTACTTGCATTTACAGAAAGAGGAAGTGTCAGGAAAGCTTTAGGAGGGGATTTCGGTCCATACAAAGAAACACAATCCAGAAAGGGAACCTCAGGTTCATTTGGTTACTCTATTGTTCAGAAGAGGAAACTGTAAGCTAAGAGAGGCAAGTTCTCAAAAAAAAAAAAAAAAAAAAAAAGAGAGAGAGAGAGAGGGGATGTAAATGTGTAGCAGTTGCCACTGGACTTTATTATAGATCAGCAGTTTTTAACTGGTGTGCCATGAAACACTGGTGTGCCTCAAGAATTTTTAAAACATACAATACCTGACTGCTTAGTCAGAGGCACTGACCTCTTTTCCCTTAGATTGTCAAATAAAAACCTAACAACAGTCAACACAACAATAGCTGTCCAATGTGAATGTCCTGTCTTGAACCATAAATCTATAGGTCATATAATGGAGTTGCATCTCATTGGTCACGTCTCATACTAAGGTTGCATCTGGTTAGTTTTTCTTGATACTAGAAATCCTTATATACAACTATGGGCACAAGATTTTTTTTTAAAGTCACTTCGGAGCAAAAGGGGTAGGCAATACATATATACATATATATTTTGGGGGGAGGTAAATCAATCGAATTTATACGTTCATACCTATTTTTTGTCGGATCAGCAAAAAAACCCAAAACACCACAATATATTTTTTGGTGTGCCTCAGAATTTTAGTAATTAGTTTATGTGTGCCATGAAATGAAAAAAGGTTGAAAATCGCTGTTACAGACCATTCCGCAGGTTTTTATCTGCCTGCTTGTTGTGGTCCAGCCCCTCTCTGCTGTCACACACTTTTCTGAAGACTTTTCTGATGCAAGCTAACCACTGGGTGGCACTGTGCACTGCCGGGCTAGTTTCCCCAGTCTAATAGTCCAGCTGCAGGGCTTAGTTTGCACAAATCTTTTTCAGGCCTGTGAAATCATAATTCTCCAAAATCCAGACACTCAGCCAACTTTAAGAGCCATCTCATTTTTATTAAAAAACAAAAGAATTTTGGTTTGTGGATTGAAAGAGTCCTCCACTTTAAGTATTTTCTGGAATTAGCTCCTTCCTAATTTGTTACAGTACAATTCATCCAGCTCTAAGGGCGTCTTCGAGGTGCCCAGTGACAGGCAAGCTATGTAGCTCGAGGACAAGTGTGTAAAGTGTAGAGTGTATGGAGATTTTTCATGTGACCCAAGAAAAAATGAAAACCTCCCAAACAGACCATGTTAAACATCTCAGCCTTTGCTGGACCTGTTGCTTATGAGCAATGTGGCAACAAAACAAGTAACTGCAGTTGGAAGAAGTAGAATCTCCAGACAAAACCCACCAGAGGCACCTCTACGAGACTGTGAGGAACATCAGCTAAGTCAGCAAGCGGCAGGCGCTGTCCCCTTCATCCTGAACCTCCCAGGCTCCACGCAGCCCTCGGCTGGGAGTCCCCTCATGTCCAGAGCGGCAGCATCAGTACCTCCCATCCAGCTTCCACGGGAGTGGCATTGACAATGTTGTCATCATTGACAAGAGGAGCACCCTAAAAACAAGTCTTCCCATCTGGTTAGTGAATACCAAAAAAAATGAAGCAGAAAGTCTTTTGCTTTTTTAATTTTTGAAGATTTCATTTATTTATTTTTAGAGAGGGAGAGAAACATCAATGTGTACACAACCTGACTGCAGACCAAACCTGCAACCCAAGCATGTGCCCTGACTGGGAATCAAACTGGTGACCTTCTGACTCGCAGGATGATGCCCAAGCAACTGAGCCATACCCGTCAGGGTGAAGCAGAGAATCTAATACAAACAGAAAGAGGGGGGAAAAAGAAGCAGCGAATCCCAGGCACATCTGGATCCCAAGACCTGGAAACCACACTGAGGAGGCTGTCTTTTCACCAGGAGAATCAACTCTTGGAGAGGAGAGTCTTTGGGCAGGAGCAGCAAAGGTAGACAGAGGACCGGGAAGAGAAGGGTGAACTGGACTGTGATGCCACAAAGAACATCATGTCACTTGGCACACACTCCCAGGTCGCTGAAGTCACTGAATTCTCTGGTTTGTCCTTCAGCAGCCTTTTGTCCCATTTGTCTGGTAAATTCCAGAATGTAAAGTCACTGGAAGGTTCTGCTGCCCTCTAGCCCTAACTGCAAGGGCATCCTGGATGTCCAGCCAGGTGTGGTCACCAAGGATTTCTCAAGCTAAATGTTGACCTGAACCAAATGTTCTTCCTGAACAATTTTGAAGATGACTGTGTGGTTGACAACATGAAAAAGCAACATAAGTGACTACATTGCTCTCCTGAGCCTGGCTTCCTCTATGCCGGTTCAGCACCCAGAAACATCTACTGAGAGATCTTGAACACAGGTGCCTGGCACAAGAAGAAGTGACCTGAGCTGGCCTCAGTCTTTCCTGGAGGAGATGCAGGAGCTATGGGCTGCGAATGATGAGGGTGGTAGTGAGGGGTCTGTGAGAGAACGGCATCAAGTTCTGTAAACCTGGCACCTTGAAGCAGTGGTTTTCCAGTTGTGGTCCCTAGACCTTCAGCATCAGCAAACCCTGGGAACTTATTAGAAATGCAAGACCTAAGGCCTCCTGAACGAGAAATTTTTGGGATTGGGCTCCCTCCCCAAACTGTGTTTTATAAAGTCTTTCCGGTGATTCTGTTGCAAAAGTTTTCAAACACTGCTTTACATTAAAGACAGTCTCGCCTCCGTCCTGGGCACCATCCTAATGGCTATAATGCATAACTCCTGCAAGCCTCTGAAGGGGATGATTAGAAGCATTCCCATTGTCTAGTTTTATATTTTTCCTGTGTATAGAATGCTGACCATGTTGGGCATCAAAAGAACACACAATTAGCCACAGTCCTTGTTGTTCAAGATTGTTGTCATTAAAGCACAGCACGTAACAGTTGCTTAGGCAATACTTGTTGTCAGCAATAAAATAAAACATGAAATCTATACAGTGCTATACTTGTTGAATCTTGTACATAATATTGAATGAAAGAAGCCAGACACATCCTGGCTGGTGTTGCTCAGTGGATTGAGCGCTGGCCTGTGAACTGGAAGGCCACCAGTTCGATTCCCAGTCAAGGCACATGCTTGGGTTGTGGGCCAGGTCCCCAGCTGGGGGCTTGTGAAACTGATCAGATTGATATATCTCTTACACATCTATGTTTCTCTCCCTCTCTTCCTCCCTCCCTTTCTCTGTAAAAATAAATAAATAAAATAAATAAAATAATTAAAAAAAAAAGCCATACACAAAAGATTATATACTCTGTGATTTCATAGATATGAATACCAAGAAAGGGCAATACTAACAAGGATAGCTGTCAGAAAAGCAGCTACCTTTGATGGGGCAGTACTGACTGAGGGGAGGAAGTATTGACTAACAGAGGTCTGAAGGGGCATCTGCGATGCTGGAACAGGACCTGGGGGGCGGTCACACGGGTGCATAGGTCTTTTTAAACGTCATTAGATGCTATGCTTAAGAAAAGAGAGAAAAAGGAAGTCTTCCTACTTAGATGGTTGAAAAGAATATTCCAAGGAGAGGGAGTAATATGAGATGGGAAATTATGGGCTTATACAGAGAGTAATAGCAAACCAGTTTATTGAGAAAAGAGGAGCAAGCAGCAAACAAAAATGGAAAGATCCTGAAGTCTACTAGAAGAGGCTGAGAAAAGAAAACCCAGCTTAATAAAGAAAATAAAATGAAGCAAAAAAAGAACAAAAAAAAGAGGAAAAAAAAGAAAATCCAACCATAATTATTATCATATAAACAGAAGGATACACAAAGAAAGGGACCTAACTCCCAACTCAGCTTGGCTAGAGGTGTGGGGGGAGGGGTTAAGGAAGCTTCAAAAAAAAAAAAAAATTCCAGACATGAGTCAAGAATCTGACTCACCATTTCTTTTCACCTGCACGGACCCCAGGAAATGATTTTGAAGCTTCCTACTAAAGGAAATCCAAAAACCTAGAAACTGGATTCTAAGACCCATCAAGGGGCAAAGAAAGGGTTTATTAAGCAGCATAACGCTGTTTGATCCAGGAGAAAAGGAACTGTACAGGATAGTGGAGTTTTGTGCCCTAAAACTGTTACCCAATGGTCGTTTGGAACTGAAGGTATAGAAATGCAAAGGGTTGGCATCAGGCTTGAATTTCTCAGAATTTAAACTCTTGCCAAAATTTGTATAGTTTTCTCTTTTTAAATTTATTGATTTTTAGAGCGAGTGAAAGTGAGAAACAGCAATTGATATATTGATTAATTGATATACACTTATGGATATATTCTTTGGTTTATTCTATGTGACCTGACAGGGAACCCAACCCACAACCCCGGCACATGGGGAGGGCACCCTAACCAACTGAGCTACCTGGCCAGGGCTGTATATTTTTCTTTAATGTGGGTTTCTTTATGTAGTGGGTCAAAACCTTTGAATGTATTATTTATAAAAACCTATTTTTAAAAAGACAGAGAAAAAAGTAAACTCAAGGTGAGAGCTTAGCTGGAATGGAAGGCAGGAAAACAACTATAAAAATGAAAATAAAGAAAGAAGAAAAAAGGGGAAGGGGAAAATAAAATACATGTAAAAAGCAGTTCATTTATATAATTGGAGTCCCTGAAGAAGAAAACAAAGCAATGGAACAGAACTAACATTTAAGTGCTCTCTTTGGCAGCACATACACTAAAAACCGGAACCATACAGAAAAGATTAGCATGGCCCCTGCACAAGGATGACACACAAATTCATGAAAAATTCCATATTTAAAAACAAAAAAAAAAGAAACTAGGCCCTGGCTGGTGTGGTTTAGTTGGTTGGAGCATTGTCCTGTAACCAAAAGGTGGCAGGTTTGATTCCTGATAAGGGCATATACCTAGGTTGCAGGTTTGATTTCAGGTCTGAACGCAAACAATCCCTGGCCCAGGAGCGTACGGGAGGCAACTGATAGGTATTTCTCTCTCGCATCGATGTTTCTTTTCCTCTCATTCTCCCTCCCATATCCTCTCTCTAAAAATAAATAAATAAAACCTTAAAAAAATAAATTTAAAAGAAACGAAGGGAAAAAAACCGAACAGGACTACATCAAATTAAAAAGCTTTTGCACAGCTAAAGAAACCATTATCAAAATGAAAAGGGAGCTCACTGTATAGGAGAACATATTTGCCAATGATACACTGAAAAAGGGTTTAATCTCCAAAATATATAAAGAACTTATACAACTCAACACCAGGGAAACAAACAATCCAATTCAAAAATTGGCGAAGGACCTGAACAGACACTTCTCCAAGAAACACATACAGAAGCCCATAGACATATGAAAGGATGCTCAACATCACTAGCCATCAGAGAGATGTAAATTAAAACCACAGTGAGATATCACCTCATACATACCAAAATGGCTGTCATTAATAAATCAACAAACAAGTGCTGGCAAGAATGTGGAGAAAAAGGAACCGTAGTGCACTGTTGGTGGGAATGTAGACTGGTGCAGCCACTGTGGAAAACAGTATGGAATTTCCTCAGAAAATTAAAACTGGAACTACCTTTTGACCCAGCAATTCCACTGCTGAGAATATATCCAAAGAATCCCGAAACACAAATTCAAAAGAATGTATGCACCCCTATGTTCATAGCAGCGATATTTACAATAGCCAAGATTTGGAAACAGCCTAAGTGCCCATCAGTAGATGAGTGGATAAAACACTGTGGTACATTTACACAGTGGAATACTAAGCAGCAGTGAAAAAAGAAGGAATTCTTACTTTTTGCGACAGCATGGATGGAACTGGAGACTATTACGCTAAGTAAAATAAGTCAGTAGGGAAAAGTCAAATAACATATGATCTCACTTATAAGAGGAATCTGATGAATAAAATAAACTAACGAGCAAAACAGAACCAGAGGCATAGAAACATAGGACAGACTGACAGCTGTAAGAGGGAAGGGGGAAGGTGAGGACTGGTTGAAAAAAGGTGAAGGGTTAAGTCAAAGAACATATATGCATGACCCATGGACAATGGTGTGGGGATTGACGGTGGAATTTGGGTTGGGCGGGGTGGAAGGGGGCAAAGGGGTAAAAATTGGGACAACTGTAATAGTATAAACAATAAAATATTTAAATTATGAAAGAAGTTGTAAACTCTGTGTGAGGGGAGCTTTTCAACTGGGGGCTTCATTGTAGGATGATCTGGAGGGGCTGTTTTGTGGGAAACTCTTTGTGTCAGTATCTTTAGGTCTTTCCTAAAAAAGAGACAGTAAGGCAATTATTAAGAGTAGAGACTGAGGCCTGACTATTAAATGCAGGGTCTACCACTCATTTACTAATATTTTAACCTCTCTGGGTCTTAGTTTCTTTATTTGTAAAATGCTGATAATACTAATGTCTACCTCATAGAGTTAATATGAGAATTAAATGAGTGAATGTATATAAGACAATATCTGGTACATAGTAAGTACTAAATAAATATTAGCTATTGTTGCTATTATTATTATTCGGGCAAGATACAGCCAATCTCCTGACCTGAAAATATAATCCAGGCTGTCCCTATTCTATAGGGGAAAGCAAGGAAAAAGAATTAAATGGATGGGAAAAGGGTTTTCACTTGTTCTCTTTGCCCTTTTCTTGGAGGTTAATTCCCCCCCCCCGCCCCCCCCCCCACCCCGCGACTTGTTGTCTCTTATTGGGGTTGAGGGAGGAGCATTAACTAGTGTATGAATTTGAGGCAGGAGATAGTAAGGAAGGAGGAAACTCCAGAGGTGCCCCAGGGCTAAGATAAAGAACATGGATAAAGGGCGAAGAGTCTGTTCTAAGACTAGTAGTTCCTGCTTTCTGGAAAAGCACTGAATCCTAGTGAGTCAGGAACGCACCTGAGCAGATGTTACCTGGCCCCAGCTTAATTATAATATTGATAAGGGCAAGATGACTTAAGAGGAGCAGCCTAGCCAGAGACCCCTCCCAGGTTAACTGTTAATCATTGCTTATCTGTTCCTGTAGCCCGTTTTCACATCCCTTCCCTCGCCTGGGTAGCACATCAATCTCATCAATCTCCCACCTGAATGCTAATCCCTTCCCCCACCTGGGAAGCCCATCCGTTTCCCGCCAGAATGCTAGGGCTTATAAACCCCTATCTAACCCCGATTCGGGCCTCAGAATTTGGAGACTGCCTCCTCTGAGCCCGCGCGTGTGAATAAAGGCTTACTCCGTTCCCTGAATCGTGTCTTGAGTCTGGCTTTCCGTAACAATATCATTATAATAAATTAGCATTGTGGAACTCCCTTCCCGGTGGCCAGTCAAGGAAATCATGGGAGACCACTTGCGCAGTAAAAGCCCACCCAAAAAGAATAAAAGCCTTCTAGCCCCTGAGGCCAGGGTCTCTTAGGCTCTGCTCAGTTCTCTAGTCTGTTTGCAACTGGTCTGCTCCCATGTTCTGTGTAGCATAATAAATCTGCTTTCTCTCGCTTTCTGCTGTAAACTCTGTGTTCTGTTCAATTTTTTGTCCACGATCACCAAGAACCTGGTTACCTGTGCCCACCTGTGACAAGTTCATCCCACCATCTTTTTAGAAAGTTGTGCCAAGCAAAAGAGCAATGGAAAGTCTCAAAAACCAAAAGGTTAAGTAGATCTGATTACATAAAATTTTAGAATACATGTTAAAAAGCATCATAAACAAAATCATAACATCATAAAAAAAATTGGAGATAAACAACCAAATGTGAAAAGAATTTGTAACAAATGTACTGTGGAAATGCACACCTGCCCGAATAAGAATTCAGAGCTTGCTGAGCAAGGGAGGCACCACCATCACATGCTTTTGGCAGTGATTCAAAAGACTGTCAGGGGTGGGAAAACCTTGTGGTGGAAAAAATAGCTTTTAGATTTGCTCTGATTCAAGATCTTTAGCACAGAGAAGCTGGAGGCGGGCTAACTAGAAACAGGGCAGCTTGTGTGATAAGTTTGGAGAGCATATTTGGCTTTTTCTGGTTGGTCCTGAGTTGGATATTGGGGAGAAGGAGCAAAGAAATAGAGAAACTGACAGTCACTGGTCAAGTCCTGACCATTCTGGGCCAGTTGGTTCAGGAGTTGTGTGTGGAACAGAATTCTATCATCATACATGGTCTGGCTATTGTCTGTTTTTATGTATTCGATCTCTTCATAGTGATGGTATATAATATGTGAAGCTTATACAAAATGTATAAGAAAAACTTAGATGTACGCAACAGATTATACAAAGGATATAAACATACTATTTCTAGATTTGGAATTAGAAGAAGCTAGTTCAGTAGATTGAAATTATAGTTAGGTTGAATTTATGCAAATCTGATTGCAAATGCTCAAGGAAAAAGAGAAAGGTGATTCAACTCTACTATGCCCTATATATCCCAGGCAAGGCAAAACGTTGTTCAGAAGGTCTTACAAAGTGGGTTGGAATGGCTTTGCCTTCAAGAAATAAACTGCAGAATTAATTATGATCCACAGAGAAACACTGATAGAGAGTTAGAGGAACTGACAATATCAGCTACAGAAAATACTATTAATATTTTATGAATGATTTAAGACAATGTTTTCAAACTATGGGTTATGATCCATTAGTGGATTGTGAGATCAATTTACAGGGTAATCAGCATTTAAAAAAAAAAAGAATGGTATGGAATAGAACAAAGTATTGTCTTTTGCCTTAGTACTTAACTTTTAGAACACAATATTTGTGTAAAATATGACTCTGGTACAAATACTAAAATAATTTAACCTCGCAGAAGTAAATAGGTATAAAACAGAATACTGAGATAAGTTAGTAAGCCAGGACAAATGGAATAGGGAAACTGAAATGGCCGAGCAGTTTACAGCCGTCTAGTAAATCGAAATATCCTATCTTCCTTAAGCAAGGACACTTAATAGTAAATGGTTTACATTTCTCCTCCCCAACCAGAGGGTAAATAGCTTAAATTGCCCTACTCAGAGTGATAGATAACAGAAATCCAATTAGTGCCATTTGTGCCAACCACACCCAAGGAGTCATGAAATCAGGGAAATAAATCTCATTTTGGCAAATCAGCATAAGACTTATGAATATTGAGATCCTCCCCTAAACCTTCCCCCCTAAAATCCTGCCTTTAGGAAACAGATAAGAAGTCCTGACTGGGTAGCTCAGCTGGTTAGAGCATCATGCTGATAATGGGGGCTCGAATGTCAGAAACACGTTAGTTTTAGGTAGTAGCTACTAAGCTTAGTCATCAATGTATGTAAAAAGATACTGTTTCAGGAACTGAAGGTATGACCCACCTTGACTCCAGGGGACCGTGAGAAGTTCCACCTTTGTGCCTCAGGAGGACTCAAGCAATCAAGGTGGTGGCTGAGCCATTGTACTCCGGGGTGAGATGGCCACCGCCTGGGGCACAGCTTAAAGGCAGCCACTCAGAGCCAGAATGCTGCAGGGTTTTTTTTAATCCAATTAACTTTTCCCTGAATTCCAAACCCCTTTCCTACACTTCGTTCTTAGAAAAAGGGCCATTTTAAAATGGAACTTAAGGCGGTCTTGTTAGTGTACAAACCTGCCATCTTCTAATATCCCTGGCCATCTGAGTAAAGCACCCGTAAAGATCCAATCCTTGTCTCTGCTTAAATGGTCTGTTAGATGACAGGCAGCGCTGGCTTTTCGGTTTCAGTGATGCTCCAAGATGGTGGGCTCTGTCTCGGTCAGGGCACATACAAGAATCAACCAATGAATGCATGAATAAAAAGAACAACAAATCGAAGTTTCTCTCCTCCCTCCTTCTCTCTCTCTCTTTAAAAATCAATAAATAAAAATTAAAAAGAAAACAGATAAAAACCCTCAAGACATAGACCCGCCGGGGGCTCTCTCTGGAGCACCCCCACGCCTTTCTCCCCTCTCAGGTGTGCATCTTTACTTTTCTCTCCTAAACTCTCTCCTAAACTCTAAGGGTCCTCACAAGACTTGCAACCAGGGGAGCAATGGGAGTGACAGCTTGCCCCAGGCTAACCCCCTGAACATGTCCCCAAGGCCTCGTTTTCTCTGACTTTTCAGAGAGCTGACAGCAGTCCCACCCTGGCTTGCTTCTTTCCCATAACGTTTCTAGAGCCAAAAGCAAGCACTGCCTAGGCTTTCTCATTGCTTCTTCTACCCTAAAGCCCTTCCTTGGTTTCACTGTCCTAGCTTGAATAAACATATTCTCAAAACCACCTGGGTTTGTGCTGTGAAATCATTCCTACATGAAGTCAAGAACCCACACACTACCGGCTGGCCCAAGGCACACTCGCTCAGGGTTCAATAAATAGTAAAGACCTCCACTGGACAGAGTGAAGCACGGTGAGGTGGAATAATGCCGCCAAAAGTTATTTATATCCTAACACCCAGAATCTGTGAATGTTATCTAGCATGGCAAAAGGGACGTTGCAGATATGATTAAATTAATACTCAAAATTAAAAGGTTATTACCTTGGGTTATCCAGGTGGCCCAATGTAATCACAGGGTCCTTTTACATGAAAAAGGGAGGTGGTGATGGATCAGAGCCAGAGAGAGACTGGAAAGTGCTTCTAGGCTGGCTTTGCAAATTAAACACGGGGCCACGGACCAAGGAATGCAGGCAGCCCCTAGAAGCCGGGAAAGGCAAGGGATCATTTCTTGGGATTCCCCTTTAGAATCTCCAGAAAGAACAGCCTTGCTAACACCCTGACTGTAGTCCAAAGAAAACTTTTTTTGAACTTCCAACCTCTGGGACTGTAAAATAGTACATTTTGCTTTGTTTTAAGCCTCTAAATTTGTAGACATTTTTTTACTTAATAAAAACAATAAAAAACTACTACAGGAACATATAAGAAAATAGTCCAGTATGGCTGAACCATTGAGTGTAAAATGGAAACGAAATTGGGAAGGTCAGCAAAACCAGGCAGAACTTCCTAGGGCTTCTGAAAGGTAATGCTCAAGTCCACTTTATCGTTGGGTGGCCCTGAAGGATTTTAAACTGGGGAAAGGATAAGATGAGGTCTACATTTTAGGAAATTATATTTGATTTAATCCAAGGGTTGGCAAATTTTCCTGTAAAGAATCAGATAATAAATACTTTATATTTTGTGGGCCACATAGCCTTTGTTGAGCATTCGTCTTTGTTTTTTAACAACCCCTCAAAAATGTAAAACTCATTCTTAGTTCAGGGACCATAGCTTGCCCTGCTTTGAGCTAATTGTAACTATCTTGTTTTTGTTTCCCACTCTCTCAGCTACCCTTGCAGCTGTATGTGATGCTGGGAGTTGGGTATCCAATTTTAGCTAAAGAAACACAAAGGAAAGTCTCCCAAAGAACTTGTTGGAAAATTTTGCTTTCCTAATGAAAAGATCAGGGACTCTCTGCTTTGTTCCTGCTTTAAACACAAATGTAACACCTTATTTTACAAGTCAGATGTGCCAATTTGGACTGTCTTAACTCTTGGAATTCCTTGGGATTTAAAATATTTTCCCTAAAGTGCAAACCTGTAGTCTCTTTAACTGCCTGTCTTATGGCTAGTTGCTCAGCCACACAAAGACTGTATTTTTTTTTATATCTAAAGTGAAAATCCTAACAATATCTATTCCATAATGTGTTAAGGGCATCAAATGAGAATCTGCATATAAAAATTATTTGAAAAAAGGTTTTCTTGTAAACTGTAAAAAAAGAACCCTACACTAAGGTTAGCTGAGTGTTTATTTACACGTGCCTTTTGAGAATAATGGGATTTCAAGTTGACCTTTGTAGAATGGGTAGGATTAAATTGATAAAGAAGAGAATGGGAGTCACTATGTGGGAAAAATGGTAAAAAGCAATTAATCTCAACTAAATACAATTAAAAAAAAAAACATGAGAGGCATTCCTTTTAAAAGAATGATGCCACCATTAGTTATTGTTATCTACTGTTTTGAAAATTCTTCCAATACAGTAAGATATGAAATAGAAATGAAAGGAATGAATATCAAAAGAAAGAAACAAAAATTATTATTTGTAAATGATGTCCTTTTAGTACTAGAAAACTAAAAAGAACTGGTTGCAAGTATTGAAACTAAAAAGAACTGGTTACAAGTATTGTCAGATTTGGTAAAGAAGCCAGAAACATACTGCTATAAAGAAGCAAAAACATTTCTCTAACCAATAGGACAAGAGTGAAGTCTTGCCTACATGTCATTCTAAATAAATGTAGCTTATACCTCTCAGTCAAGTGCATTGTCCAAACCAGATCTCCCCATGGTAATCTCAGGCATTACATAAATTCATGTTAATTAGTATTAATGAGAAGAAATTTTCTCTTAAAGATTTTGAGTTAAGACTTTGGGTGGATCAGAATTCTCTGAGAAGTGTGCTTAAGAGAACCCCTTTTTTGCCCTGGCTGGTATGGCTCAGTGGATTGAATGTCAGCTTGCAAAGTGGAAGGTCACTGGTTTGATTCCCAGTCAGGACACATGCCTGGGTTGCAGGCCAAGGCCCTGGTTGGGGGCATGCAAGAGGCCACTGATCAATGTATCTCTCACACATGGATGTTTCTCTCCCTCTCCTTCTCCCTCCCTTCCTGTCTCTCTATAAATAAATAAAATCTTTTTTTTTTAAAGCTCCTTTGTAAAATAGAGGGTTTTTTGTTTGTTTGTTTTTGGGGTGTTTTTTGGCCCTGGTCAGCTAGCTGATTTGGTTAAAGTGCCATCATGATAGTCCAAGGTTGTGGGTTCGATCCCCAATCAAGGCACATACAAGAATCAACCAATGGATGCATAAATAAGTGGAACAACAAAGCAATGTTTCTCTCTCTCTCTCCCTCTTCCTTCCTCTCTCTCAAATCAATTTAAAAAAAAAAGACTATTATAAAATGTTTTTCGTTGATTTGTTGATGCTTATCTCCCTTTCAGTTTCTTTTTGATCTTACTTTCCTTCCATCCCTCCAATAACCACTTGTTGTGAAATGTAATAACTTGTAGACTTTTGTGATATGCTTGCCATAAATGCCAGTCTGTCTGTACATGGAAGTAAATAGTTACTTCTTTTTCTTCTCCACCCATTTATCACCCAGACATAGGCTCTGAGGAAGGTTATCAGAGTCATAGCACCACAGCCTCTCAGCTGGAACATTCCTCCTCTCAATCTGTCTGCCATGTTCACCAACACCTGCTGAGGGTTTTATGGCCACAACCCGACTGCCTGCAGCTTTCTGCACATCAGATGGGTGAGCATGCTCAGGTCTCTGATATGGGAAATTTTACCTTCTCTGGCCCCAAAGGGACTTTGGCCCTAAATTTAGTTAGAAGTCAAGGAGCGTTGTAGGGACTAAGCTGTGACAGGGAGCTGGGTAGCCAGAACACAATGTGGGAGATGAGGTTGAAAAGTGCCCCCTCCCTTTCACTGTTATCAAGGCCTTCTTCCTGGGCCAAATTCAATACCCACAAAGGTATAAGGAAGGGCCTAAGCAGGGTGATTGGTGAGGGAATGTGATTCTTCTTGCTCTTTAGGGCAGCAAAGTCCTTGTCCTTTCATGTTGAGCACTTCAAGACCAGGTAGAAGAGTGAGTAGGAAATGTTACCAGGCTTGGTGGGTTTGCCTACTGGACCTTATAGCTCCACATACTGCCTGCTGGCACAGCTCCTGACCCCAGCACCTACGTTTCCCTTATTGTTAACATCGTACATCACAAAAACTGAGAAACCAACCTTGGTGTACTATTACTAACTAAACTCCAGACTATGAAGTCATTAGTTTTAACTAGTATTAACTAAACTCCAAATTATATTTCACTAGTTTTTTTCCAACTTATGTCTTTTTTCTGTTTCAGTACCCAATCCACTATACTACAATGCATTTAGGGACAATTGTGCTTTAACCATTATATAAGCCACCTTAAGTGGCCATTTCCAACTCCATCCCTCGGTTTCTTCTAAGACTTTCCATTAAACATTAAGGGAGAGGAAGGAACCAGGATCCTAAGAATGTCAACTCTAAAAGCCACCTCTGTATTTCTCCTCAGTATTTCCTGAAGTAAAATTTCCAGAGCAGGAGTCTAATAAAATACTCTTATTTAAAGAAAAGAGTGGTTCTATAGTCACATGAGTTAAGAAAATACTACAGGCCAAATCCCTTCTTAAAGAGACAAAATATCCATCAACGTGAGAAGTTCTGCAACAAATAAACCAGTTTAATTTTATTTAACATAACTTTTCTCAATTTTCAGTCATTTGTGTATCACCTTTGTGCCTTTTGCCATATCTGCCGATGACCTCTACTATTATTTACTTAATCTTTTCCTTTAAATCCGCTCATCTTTTAAAGGGAACTTTTTTTTTTAAATTTTAGATAGAGGAAGAGAGAGAAACATCTCTTTGTTGTTCCAGTTATTTATGCATTTATTGGTTGATTCTTGTATGTGCTCTGACCAGGGATTAAATCTAAAACTTTGGAGTACTGGCCCTGGCTGGTGTGGCTCAGTGGATTGAGTACCGGCCTGCAAACCAAAAAGTTGTTGGTTCGATTCCCAGCCAGGGCACATGCCTGAGTTGTGGGCCAGATCCCCAGTTGAGGGGTTGTGAGACCCAACCAATGGATGTATCTCTCACACATCACTGTTTCTCTCCCTCTTTTTCTCCCTCCCTTCCCCTCTCTCTAAAAATAAATAAATAAAATCTTTTTAAAAAACCCAAAACTTTGGTGTATCGGGGCAATGCTCTAATCAACTAAGCCAGTACCTTTGATATCCATGGAATATTAGAATCACTTGCCAAAATTAATTAGAATTTTAAAATGTTAATTTCAACCAAGAACTTCCTAAAATCACCTCATCAAACACCAGCCAATGCCAGTGTGGGAAATATGGTTTAATAGAGCCCTTCTCCATAACACCTGTTAACATCCTGGCGAGATGCTGGGAAATGCTGATCTAGTTGATCCACCTCTGAGACCCAGAGGATTAGGAAATGTACTCAGGAAACTAATGGTAAAGCCCAAACTAAAGTGAAAGACCCCTACCTCCCTCTCGCGTTCTTTCAACAACCCTGCTAAGCCTCTAACTTTCAGACATTTCCCTGGGCATGGCTGAAAGAAGCTCCATGTGATCATGTTTTGATCGCACATTTTAGATTTTAAACATATTCCCATACCCAGTTTTCATGGCTCCCTGTCTTCTCTCCCTTCAGGAGGAGAACTTGGACCTGATTCTTTGTCAAAGTAAATAGGTACAAAGTATTTTCTGATGCCTAGCTATTATTGCTGCCTACACTTCATCAACTCCCACCCACATACCAGGCACCTGCACTTTGTACAGTTCTTCCTGAAGTTATGTTATTTTAAAATTTAATTGTGTTTGAACAAGAGGGTGTGGCAAGAGAAGTGCCTACCGTTAATCAGTAATAGAGCTACAGATAAACAAGGTGCTTCCAGCTGCTCTGGGCACTGTTTGGCTCTCAGCCTTCCCCAAAATGGACCCTGAAATGTGAGTACTTGATTCAATTTATGCTCTTGGCTGTCTTCTCATCCCAAAAAACTAGACGACAGGTGTCAGTCTCCTCTTCTCCACTGGGCCAGTTGCTTAATGCCTTGAGTGGATTAGACAACATAATGCTCACTAATCCTACCCCTGCTGTTTTCCAACATTCAGACCAGACGCGGGCACCACTGGGCTTGATAATGGCCCCTGGAGCCATTCATTCCTTTCATCATTCAACATACTGGACACCTAGAGGAAGGCAGTTTGTGCTGTGCTACGAATAATAGTACAGACTCTCACTCATGTGCTAAGCACTCTTCGTACATCATCTCAGTCCTACGACAACTCTTTGAGGAAGATATTCTTTCTTTTTTCTTTTTCTTTTTCTTTTTTTTAGGAAGATATTCTTTTTATCATTTTAAGGTTAAGTAAACCATGGCTCAAACAAATCAAATACCTTTCCAAACTTTACATAAAAACTGTCAGATCTGAGATTTAAACCCAGGTGTATACATAACACAAGAGCCCATACTCATGGCCATTACCCTATGTTGCCTCCTTGGAAAGGGATGTGGTTTTCACCCTCAGGGAGTTCACATATTTATATTAGCTATTTTGAGGTCTAAAAATCTCTGGATATGTTTCTATTTTTTGTCTTTCCCTCCTGATAATTTATCACATTCCCCTCCTTCTCACACTTAGTAATTTGTATTGAATGTTGTATTTTATGGGTGCTTCATTGTAAAGCATCTGTATTTTGTTGTCTTCCTTTAAAAAAGGTTAAGGCTATTTTCTTTTCTTGGAAGTCATTTAATTTAATTTGGATTAGCCTGATCTTGTCAGAGCTTTGTTTCTTACTTTTTTTTTTTTTTTTTTTCTTTTTTTGGCCTAGTCTAGAATTCCCTCATTCAGCAACTCAAATAGCCCTGTTCTCAAGGCATGAAACTTTGGAAACCCAAACTCAAACCCCCGAGTAAACATCAAGGTCTCACCACTATTTCAGGTCAGAACTCTGGGACTCCAGGGATCTCTGCTCTTACAACCCACAAGTACCTGTTTTTTCCCAGGCCTTGTTGGTTAGGTGTTCTCCTGTGCACATACAGCTTAGCACTCAGCCAAAGACTGGAGTTCCATTAACAGAATCCCTTTGTACATTTTTTTTGAGCTCCTTTTTTTGTGCATATCTCTCTTCTCTTCTACCCTGCCTTGCAAATTACAGCCATTGGAGTAGTCTGGAACTCTGCCCCCTGCCTCCTGGGCTCCGCAAGATGTAATGCTCTGCTTAGGCTCCACCTCTCTGCACCATGGTTTGGACAGGTGCCCAGGCCAAAAGTTGTGTTGAACATGGAACTCACCTCGTGTATTATTATTTTGTCAAATGTCACAGATAAGCACTGTCTGTTGTTCAATACCTAAAAGAGTTGCTTCATATATTTTGCCAATTTTATAGTTGTATAAGGTGGGAGAGTAAGTCTAGTACAAATTATTCCATTATGGACAGACCTGGAAAGGCTGGACATTTTTTTTTTTAATAACAATCTGCCAGTCTCTGAATTTCACTGGAATTTTAGTCTAATTACAATTATTGTGATCATTGGTATATCTGAATTTGTTTCTATTGTATAATTTTTTTGCTGTATGTTTTGCTTACACGTGATTTTTTTTCTTATTTTTTCCTTTAAAAAATATTAAAGTTGTCCTGGCTGGTGTGGCTCGGTAGATTGAGAGCTGGCCTGTGAACCAAAGGGTCATCGGTTCAATTCCCAGTCAGGGCACATACCTGTGTTGTGGGTCAGGTCCCCAGTTGGGGGTGTGGGAGAGGCAACCAACTGATGTATCTCTCACACATTGATGTTTCTCTCCCTCTCTTTCTCCTTCCCTCCCCATCTCTCTAAAAATAAATAAATAAATAAATAAATAAAAAATAAAAGCATTGAAGTTGTTTTTGTTTGTTCTTTTGTTTTATTTCACTTTGCCCCTCTACAATTATTTTTTAATACTTACCCAAAGATATGTTTGTTTATTTGTTTTTATTGACTTTAGAGAGAGAGGAAGGGAGAGAGGGGAAAAAAGAGACACAGAGATATTGAGAAACATAGATGTGAGAAACATCAATTGGTTGTCCTCAGTACATGCCTGACAGAGGAATGAACCCACAACCTAGGTATATATCCTGACCAGGGATCAAACCCACGACATTTTGGTGTTGGGACAACTCTCAAAAAAACTGAGCCACCTGGCCAGGATCTCACTATAAATTTTTAAGTTCTGCATTCTACATTCTATTTCCATTCTCTTACTCATTATTCTTGAATAGTTTAACATGCATACTTATATCAACAATTCTATAGTTCATATCTGCTTCTCTGCTAAGTAATACAAAGTCTTTAGAATATCCCTGAATCCTCCATTCCTAACTAATAAATTGTTATCCAGTATTTTCATTTAGTCCTTTAAAACACACAAATTAAGCATTATAACAATTATTTCATATAAATAATGCTTATTTAATGTTATTTATAGGCTTACTAATTTCTTTGTTCAATATTACTCATGGGATCTCAAGTCTTAATTCTGAGATGATTTTTCTTCTACAATAAATCATTTTTTTTAGAAGATCTTTTGATGAAGTTCTGCTATGGCAGATTCTCTCAGATATTAATCTTAAAATAGCTTTATTCTGGCCCTTATTCTTGAAAGGTAATTGGCTAACACATAATTTGAAGTTGACAGTTGTTTGTTACTTCCAGGCTGACTGTTTGGTTCTTTCAGCATTTTGAAGATACTATCAATAAATATATATTTTTAACCTGAGTTGTAAAGTTGCAATCAGTCAGATTGTCATCCATTTATAGATAATTTTTTTCTCTTCAGCTGCATTTCAAATATTATCTTAGTGTTCTGGAGTTTTACTATAATGTATCTAGGTCTAGAGTTCTTTTTATTTATCAAGTTTTTTATAAATGATATTTGGAGGTATTTATCAATTTATATCCTTTATCAGTATTAAAAAATTTTCATCCATTAACTCATCAAATATGTCTTCTCTATTCTCATAATTTATCCCCCAGAAATGTATAAATTAGATTTATTATTCTACTTTCCATGTCTCTTAAGTCCACTTTCATAATTTCCATCTCCCTGTTTTCTTGTACTATGTTCTACATAATTTATTTACATCTAATTTTCATTATATATTTTTGAAGATTTTACTTATTTACTTCTTAGAGAGAGGGGAAGGGAGGGAGAAAGAGAGAGAGAGAAACATCAATGTGTGAGAGATACATCAATTCAATCAGTTGCCTCTCGCATGCCCCCAGCTGGGGAACTGGCCCCACACCCCAGGCATGTGCCCTGGCTGGGAAGTGAACCTGTGATCCTTTAGTTCACAGGCCAGCTCTCAAACCACTGAACCACACAAGCCAGGGTATATTCTCTCTCTCTCTCTCTCTTTTTCATATTTCACATCTAGTTTATTTGTGGCTACCTCTTCAACATTTTGTGAAGTTCAGTTTGACTTTAATTTGTTTCATCCATTGTATTCCTTTTTAAAAAAAGATTTTATTTATTTAACTTTATACAGAGGGGAAGGGAGGGAGAAAGAGAGGGAAAGAAACATCAACATGTGGTTGCCTCTAATGTGCCCCCCCCGAACCCCCACCAGGGACCTGGCCCACAACTCAGGCATGTACCCTGACTGGGCATCAGAATGGGTACCCTTCGGTTTACAGGCTGGTGCTCAATCCACTGAGCCACATCAGCCAGGGCTCATCCATTGTAGTCTTATCTTCCATATTTAATCTGCTGTTTAATCCATAACTATATGATGTTTTAAGATGTCAATGATTATATTTTTAATTTTGAATTACACTATTTTATAAAAAATTCCCTGTTACTGATGATAGTCACTTGTTGCTTGATTAGTTTTGTAATTCCATTTTAAAATTTCTTCCAGTATTTAATATAAAGTTATTTTATATTTTGATTTTATAATTTCAATATCTGAAGACCATGGAAGTCTAAACCTAGTTGTTGTTCTGACTCTTAGTCATAGTGGCTTGTTTTCTTTTATATTTGCTGATCTCTGTAAAATCATGTGCACAGGGGTGGGCAAAAGTAGGTTTACAGTTGTAAGTACATGAGTTTATTCTTGTATTATTTATTAAGTATTATTTTATTTTCCATATATAAACCATATGCACAACTTATCTTTGGGAATCCCACAGCCTAAATTGGGGTCTTTTTTAATTCTTCTGTAGGCACCAACAGGAGCTACCATCCTGGGACTATAGATTTTTTTCAAATATCTTTCCTTATTTAGGAATCTCAGGTTCAAAAAGCCTATTTGGAACTCAGTTAACACAGTGACCTATCCATATTAACCCTCAGGGCAATACCAACCTCCAGGTTTCTTGCTACTCATGCTCCCATCCCTGTTTCAGTACTTATTTTTAGGGACCCTAGGAGATTTTTTTCTTTATTTATTGAAACTCCCATGATTGTTAAAAAATTAACCTCTTCCAGAATTGCCTTGTTTTGGAGTAAGGGATGCTTTATAGTCTCTAGCTTCTCATAGTGACATTAGTCAAATATCTGAAGAATGCTTCTATTTTCATTTCTTTGAAAATTGACTCGTGTATTTCAGGATAGTAACAGTTAATAAGGTAAAATATGCATTTGAAAATTGATTCAGATACATATTCTAAAAACAGTGAAATCATAGTAACCAAGGTGTAGTATACATCTGAGTAAAGATTCAGATATAAATTTGAAAAGAAAGCATAACACAGTATTTACCAGTAGCAGGAGACAAAAAATAAAATAAATACGAGTCGATGACCTAAGATTGATGACCTTAGAGGGACAGCTGAATGACAACGAGGACTTACAGATGCTTTTGCCCTGGAGACACTTATTGACTAGAGGTGGAGGCTGAGAGTCCAGTGTTGGCCTGGGGGCAGAAGGTCCCGGGGTAGGGAACAGGGAAACCAGCAGAGATTTTGACATATATGTGGGGCTGTAGGGAGATAAATTGGATATATGGGGGTCAAATGGAGGCATCGAGTCTTCATATACCCTTAAGATATAGGCCAAATTTAAAAAACAAAAACAAAAACCAAAAAACTGCAAGCCTTGGCCAGTGTGGCTCAATTGCTTGGAGCTGGAGGTTCTTCCTGTAGGCCCAAAGGACTCCGGTTTGATTTCTGGTCAGGGCACATACCAAAGTTGTGGGTTTGATCCTGTTTGGAGCAGTACGAAAAGGCAACCAATTGATGTTTCTCTCCCTTCCTCTCTCTCTAAAAGCAATGAAAAAATGTCCTCCTGTGAGGATAGAAAAATAATAATAAAGGGCTAACATGGCTAATTTTGAAACTGGAAAAGCCAGCGTTCATGCTGCCTGTCACTTACCAGACCCAATAAGTAGAGACAAGGATTGAATCTTTTTCTTTCTGGTTTTTAAAAAAATATTTTATTTATGTATTTTTAGAGAGGGGGAAGGGAGGGAGAAAGAGAAGGAGAGAAGCATATGCCAGGGAAACATTGATCAGTTGCCTCTCACACACCACCAACTGGGGACCTGGCCCACAACCCAGGCATGTGCCTTGACCGGGAATTGAACATGCAATCTCATGAGTCATAAACTCGTGCTCAATCCACTGAGCCACACCAGCCGGGGCAAGGGACTGAATCTTAAAGAACACTTTATTCAGATTGTTGGCTATCTGAGAAGATGGTGGGTTTGTACCCTAATGGATCATCTTAAATTCCATTTTAGATCGACCCTTTTCATAAGGAGAAGAAAAGTGTAGGTAAGAATTCACAAAGTGTAGGTTTGGAATTCAGGGAAAAAGTTAATCAGATGAAAGCTGCAGCATTCTCTCATCTGTGTCCTGGGTGGTGGTCTTTATTTGTGTCCTGGGCACAATAGACTTTTACATACATTGATTACTAAGCTTATTAGCTGTTACCTGAAACTAAAATGTTTCCAACATTTGAGTCCCCCTTTGTTACCCCACTGGTAGTTTAAACCAGGGGTGTCCAAACTTTTGGTGTCTGTGGGCCACACTGGAAGAAGAGTTGTCTTGGGCCACACATTAAATACACAAACACTAACGAAAACTGATGAACAAAATAAAAAGGTTTTAAGTGAATTTACGATTTTGTGTTGGGCCACATTCATAGTCATCCTGGGCTGCACACGGCCCGCAGTCCACGGATTGGACATTCCTGGTTTAAACTATCTTATTTCTATAAAATCATTTTCATATGGAAGTACTCATTTTGTTGTTGAGCACATATCTTAGCATTAGACCATCTGGTAGGGGGCTTAGGAATACATTTAATTGCAGATCCATATAAGGGGCACATTCTATGTAACAACAAGGTATGATAAAGCACAAAACAGTTTTTAGCGCAGTTGAAAAAAGTTGTACTCTCCAGCTGGCTTTTAACATTTCCCTGTCATTTGCAGTTACCACATGTCCCCCATTATAAATATCAGAGCAGGTTTTCTTATTGATATGCTTAAACAAAGTATAATTACAAAGCCTTTCTGGGAGTATATAAGACATGCAGTGGAAATCTGTTTAACGTAAATTCCTCCTGCAAGACAAAATTCAGAACATTTAGAACAATTTTGCTAAATATACCCAAATATTTTCATCTCATTTGAAAGGAACAAGTTCTCCATAACATAGGGTTAAATAAAAAGTATTGAAAAGAATACAAGTCATTGTTTCCGAAGGATGACTTTCAAGTCTTCTTGAGGTTCGGAGGTCCTTTGTTCCCCCACTGGTTTCTTTACTCCGGTGTGATGAATCAAAGGTTATATTCCTGCCAACTTCACCATGGTGGGGGGTAGGGGGACGTATGTCCCAAAGTTCAGTCTACTTTTCTTCCAGTTGGCTTTCTGGAGGTGCTGTCGTCCAAGTCTTGGGTAGCACCTTATCTCCAGGATCAAAGGAATGTAGTGAACCCGTAGGGGAGAGGTCTCTAATACAAGCAAGGTCATTAATTACACCTAAGGTCTGACTTAAATATTGCACATAGTTCTTTACCTTCACTTCTTAATCTATAATATGTATCTCCCACCACAATCATAGCCTGAAATGGTTGCCTGTACACAATTTCATAAGGACTCCATTGAATCCCACTTTGAGGAGTTACACTTATCCTGAACAGGGCAATAGGTAAAGCTTGATCCCAGTGGAGATGAGTTCGCTGGCACAGCTTGGCTATATTTTTCTCCAAGGAGTAATTCATCTTCATTACCTTCCCAGAAGCATGAGGCCTCCATGCTGTGTGGAGTAGCCACTTGATTCCTAGAAATTTACTAACCTGTGTAATTTCTGAAATGAAAGCAGGTCATAATCACTCTGGATGCTGCTGGGTAGACCAAAGTGAAGAATTATTTCCTTCAGTGAGTCTTTCACTACCCGAAGGACTTCTCCGTTCTAGTAAGATAGGCTTCTACCCATCCTGAAAAGGTGTCAACAAAGACTGGAACGGATTGCTATCCTTGGGCCCTTGCCATCTGGGTAAAGTCTATTTGCCAGTCCTCAAATGGGTTCTGTCCTTGGTATTGTTTCTCTTCTTTCTTTTGATGGGGATTTCTGTCTTGGGATTGTTCCTCTGGCACACAACACATCTACCATTACTTTTTGTATAGCTTTAAAAATTCCAAGACTTGTGAACCACAGTTTAATGTATGTGGTTAATGTGTTCTTTACATAGCAAGTGGCCTCATGCAAATGCTTCATGACTGGCTCTCCTAAATGTCCAGGAAGCAGTATGACTCCTTTCTTATTCTTTCTCCATCCACTATCAGGACCTTTTCCATCAAAACCCCAACTCTCAGTTTCTCTAAGTTTGCAGTTGAATATTCCGGGTAAAAGTGTGACAAGTCTAGAAAAGGTATCAAAGGCATTATAAATGTTGCTTTAGCAGCCTCTTTTGCTGCTGGCTCAGCCAGATTGTTTCCTCTAGCCACATAAGTGTCCTCTTTCTGATGCCTTGGGCAGTGCATAACTGCCACCTGTAAAGGTACCTGAACAGCCTCTAATAATTTTAAAATTTTTGCTGCATGTTTAATCTCTTTTTTATTGGAGGTTAATGATTTTTTTTCCTTCCAGATGGAACCATGTGATTGCAAAAGTAGGAAAGTTTACCTTGAGTCAGTATATACATTCGCTCCCTTCTTATGTGACAATTCCAGTGCCCTCATTAATGCAATCAGTTCAGCTTTCTGAGCAGATGTTCCTGGCAGCGAGGCCCTGACCTCTACTATCCCTTCAAGAATCACAACTCCATACCCAGCCTTTCTGTTTCCTTTGTCCATATAACTGCTTCTATCTGCATATAGAGTCCAGTCTGTCTCTTCTAGAGGATGGCCCTGCAAGTCAATTCTGCTAGAATAAACTTCATCAATTATCTCAGCACAGTCTTGTATTTGCACAGCTGACGCAGGCTTCAGCAGAAGAGAGGTAGGATTTCACTTACTTACAGTTTTAGAGGAGACGTTGGGATTGTCAAAAAGAATGGCTTGGTACCTGCCAATCCTTCCAGCAGTGAGCCACGAATTTCCCTTTTGCCCCAGCAGGCTCAACACTTGGTGATGTGCATAAATGGTGATAGGCTGTCCCAAGAAAATTTTTCAGCTTCCTGTAAGAGCTCGCAGGTGGCTGTCACAGCTCTCAAGCAGGCTGGCCACCCTTGGACAGTGTGATCTAGTTTCCTTGACAAGTATGCGATGGGTTGTGGAATGTCACTAAGCATTTGGGTGAGGACCCCTAGGGCAATGCCCTGCCTTTCAAGAATGTATAACTGAGAGGACATTACTAGGTTTGGAAGCCCCAAAGCTGGTGCAGAAACCAGGTGCATTTCAGGGACTCAAAAGCCAGGGGTGTGCCCTGGCTGGTGTGGCTCAGTGGATTGAGTGCTGGCCTGCAAACCAAAGGGTCATCAGTTTGATTCCCAGTCAGGCACATGCCTGGGTTTCAGGCCAGGTCCCAGCAGGGGGCATGCAACAGGCAACCACATATTGACATTTCTCTCCCTGTCTTTCTCCCTCCCTTCTCCTCTCTCTAAAAATAAATAAAATCTTTAAAAAAAAAACCCTCTACTGACAGTATAATACAGTAATTTAAAGACTCATTCAGTGGCCAGCACTCTCCTAAGTCTAGATTATTCAGTACATAAGCCAAACAGTATTACAATAAAAACCACTTTCTTTTTAGTCCTGACTAAACTCAGGACTAAAAAGACCAGTCAGCCAAAACTTGCTCCAAAGGGATGTTTCCTGGAATAGAGGCTTCCCCCACATTCTATCAGACAGAGCTCTGTAATGTCACAGAAACAAGAAGGCACATTAATTAAACCAGCAGACATCATTTTAAAATTTACAGGCAGAGCTCTGTAAACCAGAAGGCACCTTAATTTCTGACAGTCTGAGTCCTGACCCGGGGTTGTAACCTGAACCAGAAAGAGCAGCTAGTCAATCAAAAAGTAAAGATGACGGGAGGTGCTCAGAGTCAGGAGAGTCAGAGAAGGAATTACTCCAAGTGAAATCACCTGGCAGTTGCCAGGGAGTCTCCAAATCCACACCCCCAGGCCCCTCAGTCCAGGCAGTTAGTGGGACTCCTCATCGAATACCCAGACTTACTGGAGAGTCCCAAAGCCTATCCCAGAGTGGGGTCACCAGGATATGAAACCGAAAAGGCTGGCATTTATGCTGCTAGTCACCTACCAAACCCAACAAGCACAGACAGAGATTGAATCTTCATGGGCATTTTATTCACATGGTCAGTGATCTGAGAACATGGTGGGTTTGTGCCCTAACTGACCATCTTAAATTCCATTTTAAACGGACCCTTTTTATAAGGAGAAGAAGGGGTTTGGAATTCAGTGAAAAAGTTAGTCAGGTAAAAGCTGCAGCATTCTTTCATCTGCATCCTGGGCGGTGAGCGTCTCACCCCGGAGTTCAACGGCTCAGACACCACCTTGATTGCTTGAGTCCTCCTGAGGCACAAAGGTGGAACTTCTCACGGTCCCCTGGAGTCAAGGTGGGTCACACCTTCAGTTCCTGAAACAATATCTTTTTACATACATTGATGACTAAGCTTAGTAGCTACTACCTGAAACTAAAATGTTTCCAACATTTGAGTCCCCCATCAATTTTTTTAAAAGAAGAGAAGAGATGTGTGACAAATTTGGAAGCTGCTTGGGATGGGAGACTGAACAGTCAAACTGGAAACCTTCCTAAAGGCAGAACTTAATCTCCAGAAAATGAAACTCCTGTGTTGCCGTTAAAAATCCTAAACCCTGACTGGTGTGGCTCTGTGGGTTGGGATGGACGTCTTGCAAACAGAAGGGGTGCTGGGTTGATTCAATGTCAGGCCACATGCCTGGGTTGCCGGCCAGGTCCCTGATTGGGGGCATATGAGGGGCAACCAATCGATGTTTCTCTCACACATTGATGTTTCTCTCCCTCTTTCTTCCTCCCTTCCCCTCTCTCTAAAAATAAATAAAATCTTTTAGAAAAAGCCCTAGAAGATCATTCCCTAGGAAAGAGAACAAATCAGAGGTAGGCTGAATCTAAAACAAAAGTATAATCCGCTTCCACTGTACCCGCCCTACTCTCAATAGTTTGATATTGAAATGAGATAAACATCCCCCTCTATTAGTCCAAAAAATGAAAGGATGAATTCTCTATGATGCAAAATAACATCATCTGGAGAGAAAGGATAAAGCCAGCGCCATTTGCTATTGTGACATCATTTGCCTAGCAGGCCTATGACCTTGTTAAACATGACTCATTTTACTCTTCGGAGCTTATGTCCCCAGGACTGGAAATTACTGGAAAGCAAGAACACAACCCAAATAACTGCTTCCTACAGCCAGAGGCAGAAGAGAACATTGGAACATTAGAACATTAAAAAAAAAAAAAAAATCTCATTTTGGAGCATCAGCATCAAGTTAATGAATATTCTGTTCGAACAGCCTTGGTTGCACGCCCCCACAGCCCAGGAGCCACACAACAATAACCCCTCCACCCCCTTTAATCCGATTATACTCCAATAAAAACTGACGGCCCCACCCCTCAATGCTGGTGTGTCTCTTCACACCATGCCCCTCTTCTTTCTTGGAGAGTGAATAAAAACTTTACTCTCTGCACTTTCTTCTCTTTGTGAATTCTTTCACGGCTCTGTCACTGATCACCCTAACATGGAAACATCGATGGTGATTTTTTGTTTTTTTTCTCCTATGGTTCTTTTTTTTTAAATGATTTTCTTATTTTTTTCAAGAGAGGGGAAGGGAGGAAGAAAGGGTGGGAGAAACATCAATGCACAAGGGAAACACAGATTGGTTGCCTCTACCATGCCCCCAACTGGGGATCTGGCCTGCAACCCAGGCATGTGCCATAACTGGGAATCGAGCCAGTGACCTTTTGGTTCACAATCCAGTGCTCAGTCCAATGAACCACACCAGCCAGGGCTCTATGGTTCTATATACAAAATTTCTGGCCATGTAAAGACAAAGACCACAAATATTTCAATAGTCTTCTAGGGTGAGTTACTCTTGATTCAGTAATTAAGTAGATTCAATAATTAAGAAAATAAGATCTCCCCATGTCTGGGCCATGGAGAGGCCTACAGTGGGTCTCTCCTGCCACCTGCGGATACTACCACCCTGTCCGTCCCACTCCTGTAATATCTCCTGTGGGAGTGTGGCGTGTCCTGGGGAAGTCATTCTGGTCTCAGTTGAAATGGGTCACTGGTGGGCAAGCTTCTTTTTCGGGAAGTCTACCCTCCTGTTTGTGGCCATGGAGTTGGAGTCCCCAGAGCGCCCGGAGTCTCCTCAGGCCTGCAGCAACACGGTCACCTGTGACCTGGCTAGAGAAGCCATAGGGAGAAGCCAGACAGCCAGCACAGCAAATCCACCACTGGTCTCCCCCACTCACCTTCCTGATTGGCCACCACCAGCCACAGGACTTCCAGAGGCACTAGGCTCTTTTGAGCCCCTCCCCTTACTCTCCCCCTCCACCTCCTGTTCCCTCCTCACCCTACCCAGAGATTAGGCAGGCTGCAGTGAGCAGTAGCAGTTGGGTTCTTTTATATCAAAACAGCAAAACACCAAAAAGGTTGAGAGAGTCCAGATCTTTACTATATATATATATTAGATTTCAGCAAAACTATCAACCTATTTGACTCCATCCAACAATAGAAGAATATACATTCTTCTCACAAGAACTTTTAATATTGCCAAGACTGACCATATTCTGGTCTACAAAACAAATTTCAATAAATTTAAGGGTTAAAATCATACCTTATATTCTCTGACCACTATGGAATAAAACTGGGAATCAATAACAGAAATATCTACAGGAAAACTAATTTTTGAAACAAAATAACACACTTAAATCACACATTTAAATAACCACGGGTCAAAAAAGAAATCAAAAGGCAAGTTAGAAAACACTTTGAACTTAATCAAGCTAAAAACACAAGATATCAAAATTTGTGACAAGCCTCCAGAACTGTGAGAAAATGAATTTCTGTAGTTTAAGCCACCCAGTCTGTATGTGGTATTTTGTTATGGTAGTCCTAGCAAATGAATGTAAGCCCCACACTGGAAATAACCTAAATGCCTATCAACAGATAAATGAATAAACAAACTTGGCAGATGTCATCCTAATGGAGTGATCAAATTTAGCATCACTTCATGATAGGTCATATTGACATCATGTATCTCCTGACATGATGCATGGAGAAAAAACATCTCATCGGTGGTCTTCCTTCCCAAGTCCCCATGACACAAGTTAGTAAACCAGGTCAAGTGGAATAGGGAAACTGAGACAGTGAAACAGCCAAGCAGTGGACTGCCATCTAGTAAATTGCAAAATCCTATCTTCCCTAACCAAGGATAGTTAAAGAGTAAATGATTTAGGCCCTGGCCTGGTAACTACGTTTGTTGTAGGATTGTTATAGCTGACCCCCCAAGTCTGTGGGTTTGATCCTCGGTCAGGACACATACAAGAATCAACAAATGAATGCATAAATAAACAGAACATCAAATCAGTGTTTCTCTCTTTCTCTCAAATCAATAAATTAAAAAAAAAAAAAAAAGTAAATGGTTTTACATCTCCCAAACCAGAGGGTAAATAGCTTAAATCACCAAATGCAGGGAAACAGATAACAAAAATCCAATTAGTGCCATTTGCACCAACTACACCAAAGGACAGATGAAGTTAAGGGACTAAATCTCATTTTGGCCCTGGCTGGTGTGACTCAGGGGATTGAGCACCAGCCTGCAAAACTGAAAGGTTGCTAGTTTGATTCCCTATCAGGGCACAAGCCTGAGGTGGGGGCCTGGTCCCCATTTGGGGGCAAATAAGAGGCAACCAACTGATGTTTCTCTCCCTCTCTCCCTCCCTTCTCCTCTCACTGGAAATGAATAATTAAAAATCTTTTTTTTTTTTAATCTCATTTTGGAGCATCAGCATAAAGTTAATGAATATTCTATTGAGATCCTCCCTAAGACCTCTCCTTAACTCCCAGCATTTAAAACCCTCAGGACTAATGAACCAGCTCCCGGCTCTCCCTCTCACCAGCACCTTCCCCTGCCCCGCTCCTTCCCAGGGGTGTTACCTTTGCTTTTCCTTCTCCTAAGCTCCAAGGGCCCTTCTCGTGCTTCTGTAACTTGTCTCCTGAGCCTATGCAGCCTAGCTAGCTCAATTCTACTACCTCTGTAACTTTGTAAATAAACTTTCTCTTATAATTTGAGTTTTTGGCTCTGAATTCTTTCTTTGCTGAACATCAAACTTAAGAACTGAGGTCTGACTTTGCCTGTAACAACTGCTGTCATTTTGCTGCCAACATCACCGGTAACACCGTAACCCCAGTCTAATCATGACACCACATCAGACAAATCCAAACTGAGGAACATTCTAAAAAATACCTGACTAGTACTCTCCAAATGTTTAAAAGTCATGAAAAGCAAGAAAAGACTGTCACAGACTGGAGGAGAGAGTGACCAAATGACTGAAGCCTGGAACAGAAAAAGGACATTAATGGAAAAACTTCTGAAAGCTAAGTAAAGTCTATAGTTTAGTTAATAGTCTTGCTTTAATGTTAATTTTTTAGTTTTGACAAATGTATCATGATTACATTAACATTAAGGTAAGCTCAATGAAAGGTACTATTATCTTTGCAACTTTTCTGTAAATATAAACTTATTCTAAAACAAAAAGTTATTTTTGAAAAAATTGCATTTATGTACCAGCATTAAACACATACAAAATGAAATTGTTTAAAATATCCCACTTATCATAAGAAATAGAATACCTAGGAACAAATCTAGTGAAACTCTACATTGGAAACTACTGAATATTATAGTGATCAATTTTTAAAGGCCTAAATAAATAGAAGAATAGATCATGTTCATGTAAAATTATTTGTTTGAAACATTGGACATTGATGAATCCTAACAACTTAGACAGCAGCCTCTAAGGAAATTTCAGAATACCTAGTCCAGCCTTTTTCTTTTATAGAAGTAGAAAATGAGGGTCAGGGAATTGAGTGATTTGTTGAAGGTCATAAAGCAAATTGATTACCAAAGAAGTTCAATAGATTTCAAAGGTTTAATGATGACTGTGATCCTCAACTTTCTGAAAGGGTGATAGATCAAAGGACTGACCAATAGACTTTTCCAGAATTAATAGTGTCAGTATGAAAGAGCACTTGTGCAGCAACATCATCTGTTTGGGACACCTAGAGTTTATTGACATCATGAACACTATACATCTAGGAGGGCTTCTGTCAAGAAGAATCTGACTGAGAGAATAAAAGCTTTCTGAGAGATGTGCAGAGTAATTTTCAAGAAGACTTCTCTGGGGGATTTTTTTTTTTTATGTTAAGGTGGCATCAATTGCAAGCAACATGTGGAGATTGTGTTTCTTTTTTTTTCACTGAATGTGAGAAAAAGATTGAGATGTCATTCATCACTTTAGTGTACTTATTCTCCTTCTCCTGAATATGAGATGTCACCTGTTCCATGAATAGGTGAACTGTTCTTTGTTTTTATGTTGTACTGTATCTATCGTATTTCAAGTACTCCACAGTGTGTGCCTTGGAATTGGTTACTTCTGCATTTCAATTGATTTGGGAAGAACTGCTTTTGGATCAATAAGACAGTGCTTGAGAGGAAATTATAGGCCTGTGCTGCTGGCAAAATAATGAGTCATAAGCATATATAATTATATAAGACATTCAGCATAACACAGCTTTAGTGACAAATAACAGTGCTTGAACTTTTGGAAAGGCATTTACCTTGATCTGTGAGGCACTACATAAAAAAATAAAAAAAAAAACAAATTACCAGAATCTCTTGCGTTCACATTCTTCCACCTACTTGTTGTATGAATGTGAGTAAGGTAGGAAACACAGGACAGACAGGAAGTGACCAGAGGGGAGGGGAGAGGAGGACAATGGTGGAAAGAAGGGGAAGAGACTAGACAAAGAATACGTATGAATGACCCACGGACATGGACAACAGTGTGGGAATTGACTGTGGGAGCCGGGGCTGCGGCTGGGGTGGAGGGGAGGTGGTGGTGGGACGGGTAGAGGAGGGCAACAGGGGAAAAATGGGGACAACTGTAATAGAATAACAATTTAAAATTTGTTATTTAAGATTGAATAAATAAATAAATTGACACTTGTCTTTATAAAAAATATAAATTCTATGTGCTTTATTTTCCCCATCTCTAAAATGAGATTTAAAATAGTACCTATCTTAATAGAATTGTTTTAAGTATTAAATAAAATAAAGACAGTAAATTGCCTAGCTCAGGACTCAGCTTAAAGTTCTCACTCAATAAATAGTAATTCCTATCATCATCACACAAATTCATGTTACTCTATTTTTTTTCCTAAACTGATAGGTAGTTAAGATGTCTGTATTATGTTTTTTTACAATAATAATTACTGTATTATCTACATGGAACATCAGATTTACCCACAATGATGAAACTGCTCTTTATAATAGCCTAGTATCATATCATATTTAATACTCCTAGAGGCCACCATTGGAAAACCATTGTATAAGGAAGGAGATGACGTGAATTCTACGCCCAGTTCTATCTGTTCTGCTTCCATCCTTGACATTGAGCTAAATCTCCAGTTACTCTGCACTTGCATCTTCAGAACCATAAAGAGGACTTGGCCTTAGAGTCCTACGTATCACTTCTGCTCATGATTAGTACACTGACCAGTCATCCAGTTGTTTGTGTAGCTGGCACATATTGGGCTCTGAGTAACCAATCTTTCTGTTTGCAATCCAATGCTCAATACACTGAGCTGCACCAGCCAGGGCCTGAATAACCAGTCTTTTAAAAGATTAAATAAAAACAAATCAGAGCAGTTGCTCAGTCCTTTTTGTTAGGTGGGAAAATTATCAAATACACATAAGCTTTGAAATGCCTATTTTGCTAAAGCTCAGCAAGGATATGTAATACTTTCTGTGATTTTGCCAAACTTTCTTTTACTCATTTAAACTTTTCCTGAGGACTTCCTTTGGTTTTAAACACTTTCATTGTCCCTAACTCAGATGCATTTTATACCTTTTCGGGCTTCAAAATGGAAACATATTTTCCATGGAAACAACCTTCATTTGCTACTTAGTTATAAATAACTCCTTTCTGGCAATTTTTTTCCCCCTTACAATCACCTAACAAAGATAATAGTGAACTATTTGTTTTTCCCTAAAAATGAGATGAACAAAATACCATGTATGCAGGTAGATATAGATCATCACAAAACATGATACAGAGGGCTTAGAGAAAAATACTTTCAAGAAATCAAAAATAATGCTGAATATCTGTAAATTTTATCCATATATCCTCTTGAAATTGCTAATATTTTAATTAGTCAATTAATTGCATTACCATTTGGAAAAATTATGTATGTATGCGTATGTATGTATATATGTGTGTATGTTTTGAGGAAAATATCTTAAAAACTTAAAATTCTACTTAATTGCAATGGCATGCACATATCACTCATGCCCACATCTGATGGCCAGAATGGAGTAGGATTACCTGGCAGAACAGATTCTGTTTTAACGCCCTACTCACATGACTTCGGACCTTACCATTCTGATATAGAGCTGACCAAGGCTTCCACTGGCAGTACCTGTACCCCTCTACCCGAGGGCTTTCTCTGACTCCTGGAGCCTGCTCTGCTTACGAACAGAGTGGGTCAAAGTCTGGGAAGTTTGGGTTTTTTTTTCCCAAAATCTGGGAAATTAATTCTTTCCCTGGATTCAAATTAGCTCTCAACCAATGACTGGGAGGACCCAGCTCCCTCTTTCAGGTGGACTAATCTGAGGCACAATAGATTTCCCCAGAGATTAATGCCAGTTGCCCACAGTAGTAATTTGCTTAATAATGCACCCTTAATTATCTTCCTTCTCTTCTGTCTCACTTCCCCACTCTCTACGGACATTTCTTGGAATCATCTCCCAAAGAGACCGCTTCAACTTAAATTCTTGTTTCAGATTCTAAGCCCCTGGGTCATGGGATGTATACAGACCTGTGCAGCCAGTTTGCTCTCAGGGTGTCTACCATCATTCACAACCTCACAAAGGCTTCCTGCATGTCAAATAGCCTTGCCACTTTTGGGATTCATTTCATAGTTTTATTTTGTGTTTCTCTGATTGCTAGTGAAACTAGCATTTCAGGTGTATGAACCTGAAATACACTTCATACACATGTGGGCCATATGGTTTTCTCACCTTTGCATTTCCTGATTATGTTTTTTTTCCATTTTTTAAAGTGGGTCACCCATAGTTTTTCTTCATTTGAAATATATCCCTATATAGTTGAGATATTAATTTCTTGTTGGTTTTAGATGTTGCAAATATTTTTTCCTCAGTCTGTCAAGTGTCTGTTAAAAATACAAAATGAGGCTAAAATGTATAGTTATACCGGAAAGTGGGGAAATGCTTATAGAATGATGAAAACATGCCAACAGGGCAAAGAAGTCAGCTTGAAGGGACCCCCAATGGCCAAATCTAAGATAATTTGAGCATGAAAATAAATAACCACAGCAATACAAATCATTGAATGAATTAGAAGTCTACAAATTCATACTGAGATAAATAGGTGAAGAAATAAAAGGGGAGAAGGGAAAACTGTTCCCTACATTAGAATGTTAACTACTAAGTACAGAAGAAAATGATAGAGTAAGAAAAAACACTGTATGACCACCATTTCTATGATGAGTGATTTGGGCAGGAGTCATTAATGGATGTCAAGGCTGGTGGGCAAAGGGAGGGACAGGATACTAGCACACTCTCAGAATATCTCCCTACAAAACATTTATCAAGTACAAAGGAAACAGTGGTGATTTTATGGTGGAGAAAACCACTTGACCAAATGAGCAAAGTTTTCATCACAGTGGTGTGAAGAGTTGAGACCATGAACCCTCAGTGAGATGCACTAAGAGCCAAGCTTCATTTCTGTGGTTTTTGTGTCTAAATATATGGCCCGAGTCTAGTCATGAGGAACACTGGATCGGCCCGGTTAGGATAATCCTACAGAATAAAAGGCCTGTTCTTTTAAAAACAGTCAAGGCCATAAACAATGAGAGAAGACTGAGGAATTGTTCCAGATTCAAAGAGACAAATACATGACAATTAAATTCAATATAAGTTCTTGGGTAAGGTTTTGGACCAGAAAAGGAACAGAGACATTGTTAAGACAAGTAGTGAAATTTTAATGGGGGTCTGTGTTGTATCGATGTTGATTTCCTGAGCTGGAGGGCTATATCATGGTTATGAAGGAGAGTATCTCTGTTTTGTGGACATACACACTGAATATTTAGGGGTAATAGGGTATTGAGTCTGTAGACTTCTATTACATTGTTCATAAAAAGACTCAACAACAAAAACAACCATATATAAATATATACGGAAAGAGAGTGAAAGCAGATGTGGTAAAATTTTAACAACTGGGGAATGAGTGAAGGGAATATGGGAGTTTTTGCAACTTTTCTGTAATTTGAAATTATTTCAAAATAGATACAATACACATTCATATACATATTTTTCAAAAACATGAAAATATATGTTCACACAAAATGTTATACACAAATATTAATAACAGTATTATTTATAATAGCCAAAGAGTGAAAACAATAAAAATATCCACCAACTGGAATAAACAAAATTTTGTATATCCATATGGTGAGATACTATCTAGCAATAAAAAAGGAAGTATTGATACATGCTACGACATAGATAAACCTTGAAAATACTGTGCTCAGTGAAAGCAATCAGTCACAAAAGACCACAAATTGTATGATTTCACTTATATAAAGTGTCCAGAATAAGGAAATTCGTACAGATAGAAAGTAGATCAGTTGTTTCTAAGGGCTGAAGAGAGGGGGTTGATTGCTAATGAATATGGAGTTTCTTTTCAGGTGATAAAAATGTTCTCAAAGTGATTGTGGTAATACTTGCACCACTCTGTGAATATACTAAAGACCATTAAAGGGTACACTTCAGTGAATTTTATAGTATCTGAAACATATTTCGATAAAACTTTAAAATAAAAATAAATTTCACACACAACATAAAGCTATAAGCTTTCTATGTCAGTAGCACACATGCAGACAGACAATAAGAGAAGAGCTCTGAAAGTCTTCCACTCAGCAAGGAGAGCCACTACATGAGTAGTTTGACCAAGCGACAAAGGCTTCCTTTCTGTTTGCCTAGGTCTTGTCCCTAATTCTAGGTCCCATTTCGTCTAGTAGTATAGGAGGCAAACTAGGATGAAGGTTAAAGATCTGGGTCTGCTCCCAGATTGGCTGGGTTTGAATGCAAATCTACTATAACCCATGTGACCTTGGTCAAATTACTTAACTTGTCCAGCACCTGTTATGTAGTGGAGATACTTGATTGGGTTATTGTGAGGAATAAATTGCATAATTCATGAAAAGTACTCTAAAAAGTATGTGTCACTTATTGATATTTGTTATAAGTTGGTTATATTTTTTAAAGACTTTTAATATTTATTTTTAGAGAGAGGGGAAGGGAGGGAGAAAGAGAGGGAAACATCGATGTGAGAAACATCGATCAGTTGCCTCTTGTCTGTGCCTTGACAGGGGACCAAACCTGCAACCCAGCTATGTGCCCTGACCAGGAATCGAACCTGTGACCGTTTGCTTTGTGGGACGATGCCCAACCAACTGAGCCACCCTGGTCAAGCCTTCTAATATTTTTTAAAAAATCTTCTATCAGCATGCTTTTTCTTCCTTAGAATGACCCAATCCATTTCATCTTCCCATTTATCTGTGGTCATTTCCCTATTATATGCCAACCTCAACTAATCGGATACAAGATTGATGTAATACTGGCCAACCCTACGGTCCACAGCTAGAGTCTACCCCCTTTCTCCAATAATCCTTTTCTGTGTACATTCCTTCCCATCAGTTGACCATTGTGAGGACTGTAGCATATGACTCAGACAATATTTTCACAGGTCATGGTCATTGCTGTCATTCCTTTATACTGTCATGGATTGACTCCAAACTACATAAGCATCTTGGTTTCCTGCAGACTGCTCAAGCAGAAGAAAGCTTAGGAAGGCCTAATCACAAGGACTGATACTCATTTCATACTAACAATGAGCCAGCCACTGTACATGATTGTTTCATTTTATCTTCTATTTATGTGCCCACAGTGCACATAATAGGTCACTGCCTGACGTATTACAGAAACAAAACATTTGTCACATTGCTCAGCTTGCAATGGAACATCACTTCTCACATGGAATTAAATGTGAGAATAAATCCTCTGCATGCAAAGTTCTGCTTCTACTTTCAGGACAACTCAGAGAATTTGGGAGTCAGAGAGACCTTAGTATGAATTCTGGTTCTGCCATTTGGTAGCTTTGTGACCTTGGATAGAGGTAGTTAACCTTTCTGAGTTTTGAATCTCTAATCTGTAAAATGTAAGTTAAAATAAAACCTACTCTGGCATCATTACTCAAATGGAATGAAATAAAGTTGCAATGCTGAATATACAAGGTATAGTAGATATTCTTAACAATTATCACTATTGTCCCTTTATCCTTTCTCCCAAACAGGCCTTTGTAAGAGGTCAACTATATGTTTGTTCCCAACTTAAAAATAAGCAAAGCAGTAACTGTAATTCAAAGTGGAGGAGTGGAAATGGCAGTGAATTGGGAATTGGGAGCCTGTCTTCTGGCTTTTGTTGTGTTACCTCTACTAGCAGCTATGTAACCTTGGTCAAGTCACTTTGTTTGGGGAATTCTATACCTCAGATTCAGGAATCCATACCTCATTTTAGAGTTGATCTCTCAAGTCGCCAGGTTCTCTTAATTTCTGTGAGACTAAGAGATTGCGTTGAGGAATTACTACCTTTGGTTTGATGTTTTTTAAACAAAATATATGTGGTCATTGGAAAATACATTCATTCTTAACTCATTTTACAGTTACCTGTTATTCATCTGTTTCAAACTTCTTGAAACATTTCCTTCAACTACCATGGAAACTTGAATAAAATCTACACAGACTCAAGCCTACCACCTAGCGGTGAAGAGAGGAAGTTTCAGGTTCAGATGATAGATGTCCTGCTATCACATTTGCAGGATGGCTGTCCACAGCAATCTTTTATCTCGTATTTGTCCTTTCCCCTAACCACTCAAGATAGTTTTATGTACATAGACATTCAATACTTCATGACTTAATAGCTTGTTCATTTGGCAGTACTCTTGAGCCAATGAAATATCATGGACTTTTGAGAATTGTGGAAAAATCATTGGTTTTTAAGATTTGGGGAGCAGAAGGTACTTTTCTATTCATACATCTCAAACAACTCCTACCAAAGAGGCCCACTCAGTCAATGTCTTTTTTTTTGTTTTAAAATTTTTAAAAATACGTTTGTTGGTTTTATAGAGAGAGGGAGAGAGAACGGGGTAGGAAGGGAGGGAGGGAGGAAGGGTGGGGAGAGAGAGAGAGAGAGAAACATCGATTGGTTGCCACCCTGCCACCCATACAAGGCCTGACCTGGGAGTGAACCTGCAACCTAGGTATGTTCCCTGAATGGGAATCAAACTCCCAGCCTTTTGTTGTACAGGATGATGCTCCAAACAAGTGAGCCGTACCAGCAAGTGATCAGTCCATCTCTTTATGGAAAAATACACCATTGCACAAGTGACTGGTTCCCAAAACCAAGACCGCCACCTTTGAAAAGGCATAAATCAATACACCAGTGGGATCTCTCATGCCAAATACTTAATGAATTTGTTTTACCTACTACAGTAATTAAGTCTTCAAATTTAAATTTACATATGTTAAAGCAGGAATGCACCGTCCTTAATCGTAAACCCCGAAGGCGGTGAAGAGGCTAGCATTCCAGGTTACTGGGCATATTTGGTAAAGAGTTATTTCTTTTCCCTTGTTTTTCTTTTGGTTTTGTATTCCACCCTCCTGCCCCACCCTTTTCTCCTTTCCGCATTCGTTCTTCTCTTTCCACTTTCAAGTAATAGTCAAGTAATTAAGATCAGCATGTTTGAATAGTACAGATAGTCCAGTATGCAGGGCAATTTAATTATTCTAGGCTTCCACCTGATAACCTCCTACGAAAATATTTTCTTTCAGTCATTCCTGAAATACGGAATTAAGCCATTTCCAGTACTCGGCTTTAAGTATTGCTATTTAAGCCTTCTTTTGAAATGTCATTCTCATTTTAGCAGTTTTCTTAAGCCCCCTTCCACACAACACAGAAGGGGTTCGGAATCTGTCAACTTGAGAATTTCACCTATGGTCAGTCTTGCTAGTAGAAACCTGTTTTTTTGTTTATTTAAGTTAAAAGTCGCGGGTTCAACTTTTACTGGATTTACGAATGTTGTCTAAGTCTTCCAATGACTTAATAAAATCTATCCTTTCACCTTTTAAAACTTTACGGCTCCGTGCCTCCACGGTCATCGGGTATTTATTCTTAATTCTGTTTCTTAAGCAGGCTCTTGGGAGGAGCAGTTTTGACGGAGTCCAGAGGAACAGTTTCCACGGAACTTTCAACAGTTGGTGCCTGGCGATAGGCAGGTTGGAAATGATAAATGGGACTGGTTTAAGAAACAAAAAGCCTCGGTAAGCGAAAGGAAGGGGCAGCCGTGGCCTTGGGGGACAGTGCGACGGCGGCAGCCCGGGGTCGGAGGGGCTAAGCTCCCGCCGTGGGAAGGAACCTTCCTGGGAGGGCAGAGGAGGCGGCAGCCACGGCCAAGGACTGAGGGGACCACAATCTGGCCGGCTGCACGGCGCTATGAGCTGGGATTCTGTGTATCCCAGTCGCCCCCTGGGCCGCGACGGGGCCACGACGAGGTGAGACCGGCCCTGCCCCCGCCTCGCCCCCGGCGGGAGGTGCGACGCCCAGGCCGCGGGTGCGTGCGCGGCCCCGGGCAACGCGTCTGGGCGTGCGCGGGGCCGCGGCGGAGGCAGGGCCGGGAGGGCGGCAGAAGATGGCGAGGGTGTGTAGGCGGCAGCAATGCTCCGCTGAGAGACGCGGCTTTCGGCAAGAACTGGACTCGTGGCGCCACAAGCTCATTCACTGTGTAGGTGAGATCCTCTCCCGGCCACCTCAGGCCCTCGGGTCGCCCCGCCGCCGGCCGCCCCGGACGTGGGGAGGGAGCCGGGACAGAGGCAATTGCTGCTCCGGCCCGCCCGCCCTCTTTGGCTCGGGCGTACCCCCTCCCCCACCCCCCGGAGTGCGGGCGCGCGCGACCTCCGGGCGGGCTCTCCTGGGCTCGGGCCTGAGCGCGCGCGCCAGCCCCTCCCCTCCACGCACCCTCCCCGGGGCGGGCTCTCGGGCGGGAGAGCTTGTCTCCCCAACCTTTTTCCCTCATCTCATCCCCCGGCTGCTTGGCGCCGCCGCCGGCTTATTGTGGAGACTAGCCCCGCAGCGCTGGCACTTGAAGGGTGGGCGCCGCCGCGGGTCCCGCAGAGCCTAGCGCGGGGCCGGGTGTGCTGGGCAGCCACTGGGTCCCATCCTCCGCTCTCGGGCGCCTTCCCCATCCCGCGCCGCCCCTCCCCCACGCGCGGCAGCGGCGCGCGCCCCCGATCCCACGTGCACGCGCGGAGGGCAGGCGGGCGCTCGGGCGCGTGCGAGGCGTGAGGTGGAGATGGGGGCGGAGGGAGCCGGAGCTGTCACAGGCCCGGGGTCCGCCTGACCGAGCCAAGTGGGGTGTCATGGCCGCGGGGGGCAGCGGCTGCACTTCCTCAGCGGGCGGCGGCGGCGGCGGCCGGGGAGTTAATCCTCGACGCTCGGGTCGGTGTGTGTGTATTTGTGTTCGGTGTGTGCGCGGCGGGGAGGAAGGGGGGTGGGACCGGGTCCGACCAAGAAGACTAGTCGCTCTTGTCCCTCCCGGGGGATTTGCCGGAGCCGCCGCCTCGCCGAGAGCCTCGTTCTCCCCCCGCCTCCCAGACCTTGGGCAGCCCCGGGTTGGCCTTTTCCCCGCGGGCAGGAGGGAGTGTGGACCGGGGCGCCCCGGGAGGGGCCGGGCGACCGAGCTGCGCCTCTCACACTGTGTGTTTTGTCTGTTTTTCTCTCCCAAGGTCCCGTTTCCCTCTGTGCGGCGGCCGGCGGGACCATAAGGGCTTAACTCATATATTTAACCCCCCTCCAAAAAGTAAGTGGCCCGTGTGGTGTCTCCGCTCCGCCCGCCGCTCCCTAGCCCCAGTCCATCCTTGTGTCTGACTCTCCTGTCCTCCAGTATTGTTATTTCCCCCTCTTTGCTTCGGTGCTGCTCATGTGTGGGGAAATGCTCTCTCGTCGTCCTTCGTCCCCCACGCCCAGTCCTCGGGGAGGCCCAGAATTCCAGTCCCCACCCCACCCGTGGGGCGTACTCTTAGGAACCAGGTCTTCCCCGACAGAATCCAGGAGATTCTTTCCGTTCGCTTGGGCCCCTCATCCCCTCCTTCCCGACAGGGTTTCGTTGGAGGAATTATGCAAATCCTGCTTTCTGGTGTCCATTCAGCGGCAATTTCATGCGGTGAGAAGTTCTCTTTGTTGTGCGAGGGGGAGAACAGACACTGATTTAATAGACATATCTGTTGGGGGGAAGGGTGAGGGGGTGTTGGAGAGGCTCAGTTTGGAAGAATTACAGCACTTGGTTCGCTCAGTGTCTTTGTGTTTGAGCTTTCTGGCTTGACAGGAGGGTATGCCCTTTACAATGTCCCACAAGGGATGTTTTCTATAATAGGTTATAAAGCAAAACTGAAACTTTAAACAAGTCAAAAATAGGGTAACCTTTACTTAGAGGATATAAGCCTTTCCATTTCTGCAGTTCCATTATGAAAACGTATGTGAATTTTGTTAAAGATCTGGACTGTAACATGAAAATTAATACATAAGCAACAATGCTCTAAGGTATCTGATATCACTTTGGTTGTCCAAAGGTTAATAGTACATTTCAAAACATATGCTTGTGTAAATACTAAAGGCATGAATCAGGTTTTTGTTATAATTTGTCTTGTGGATGTATTTTAAAATTTCCCTCCTGCCAATCCAAGCCCAGCTCTGCCCTCCAGGAGTCAGCCTTCGGTTTCTCAGTTATCATTTGCTCTGCTCTGTCTCTGCTTGTTTTATTCTTTCAAACCTATCATACACTTTCTGAAATGTTATATCTGCTTAGGCACTTTGTGAATTGTGTTATTTGTAACCATCATATAAGAGAGCTTATAAAAGGCATTTAGAGGAAGCATGAAATTAATGACTTTTCAGAATTGTGAGTTAATACAAAATCCTGAAATCATTTTGAAGAATTTTTAGTTTTTATATTTGCTTCACTTTTTAGTGATTCGGTTCTTTCAGTAGGGCTGTTTTGTTTTTAAATGATTTTTGAAATTGATGACCATAATTCTGTACATTTCTTGTTACTGTTGCTTTTAATTTTGATGATTTTAATGAGTTGTTTATCTTATTTTAATTGTTTGCTTTGAATCTTAGCCTTCTGCCTCAGGCCCCCTTTTTATCAGTAATTGCTAATGTTAGTGGTTAGTTACTGCCTTTAAAAAAAATGACTAATAAATCCTTATGTAAATATCTGAGTTCAGTATCAGATTTTAGATTATTTTTTTTTGAAGGAGGGCTCTTACTAATTAATTTATTAATCTGGTGATCAGTTTTTTTTTTAAAGTGTACTTTTAACTCCAAATTTCCATTTTCAAGGTAGTAAAGTTCAGGAGATATTAAGAGTCGAGAGTCCAGAGTGCAGAGCAGTATTTTAATCTGAACAGTAATATATAGTTGATAGTCTCCCAACTAAAATCATTTGGGTCTTATATTTTCTCTTTATTATACAGGGTGTGGCAAAAGTAGGTTTACAGTTGTATGTGAAACAGTTTATTCTTATTTACTAGTTATTCGCAGGCCAGCACTCAATCCACTTAGCCACACCAGCCAGGGCTTATTTACTAGATATTATATTATTTTCCATATGAACAACTGTAAACCCACTATTGCCCGACCCTGTATGTAATTTAAGAGGAAAGTTATGAGAAAATCAACTGTATGTTAACTTTATGTATTTAAAAGGGCTGGCAATGATCCTAATATACAGTCCAAAAGACCACTATGCATGTTGTCACTAACAGATGATGTAATAATTTCTCTTTTGCTTTAATGGGATTAGTTTTGAACACAACTTTCTATTTGATTCTGTTGACTGATTGATTATCTTAACACTTGGGGGCATTTGGTTTCTGTATTTAACTTACAGCAGTTTTAGGATTAAAAATGAATTCTCATTTCCAAAATTTAATTCTCCCTTCTGCTTTTTTTAAGAGGGAGGAGGACAGGTTTGGGTTGCGGAGGTGGAAGTGTTGGTGTTTCCATTATTAGGTTTTATTTGAATTGGAGTTAGTAACAGGTCCAGACAGTGATTACGATCAAGATGAATATTTAGTCTCCAGGTGATTGATTATTGAGGTGTCCCCTGGAACAAGGATGATCAGTTCAGAATGAGGTTCTCTCTGCTGCCTGGTGTGATGTAACCTTATTGCTTGGCTGCTCATTCTTGCTGTGTTCTCAAGAAGCTCTTCCCAATGTAGGGAAAAGTGATTTCAGCTTAGACCTCGCTTAGCTGAAGGATAGCAGGAAGAATCTCTTTGACTTATACAGAGTTATTATTTCAAATTGACCTAATTCCCTCCAATGTGCTTGTAGCTGGAGCAGTTCTAGGAAGCATTTGAATAATGCTTTTTCCTCCCTTTTTTAGTCTTAGGGGACTACACAGGATGACCTGAATTTTTTTTTTTTTTTACGAAGCGAGAATTAAGTGTTCAGTGTCTACGGGGATTTGCCATTTCTGAGCACTTGCCTAATCACTTAGTTGTTTAGTAGTGCTATTTTTAGGAAGGAAAAGCAGTTAGGTAAGTACTTCAGTTAAATATTTATTAAGCATCTGCTTTGTACCAGGTACTGTGGGCAAGCAAAGATATTTGGGAAGTTGTCCTAACCTTTAGGAACTTTTTAGTCTTTAGAGAAAATGTAGTGTATTCAGTTACAGTACAAGACAAAATGTGCCTTACCTTGGCGCAGGCAAGTGCTAGGGGTGTTTAGAAATGAAAGAAATCTCTTTAGATAATGAAGGAAAGCTTCATGAAGAAGAATATGGCAGGTTTTTGCTTCATTTTGATGAATTTGGAAAAGGCATTCCTGTCATGAAAAACAAATAAGCACAAGTAGAAAAGGACAAGAATGTCTATTTAAACTGCAATCCATGATTCATGTAGGGGATATATATAGGTAATATGTTTGTAAAAGTAGGTTGTAGAGCTTTCTAATGCAGGTTAAAAAATGGAGTCTCTTTGTTAGGCAACTTGCAGTTTACAGTACATCTTGCTCCTTAGCTCAGGGGAGGAATGTTTCCTTTATTTAAGAGTTCTATTGTGGAACTCTACCACAGTGACATGGATTGTTTTTTAAAATCACTTTTACAGGGACAATATTGTTATCCACAGCAGTGTCTCTTCTAAGTAAGCTCTTTTGGAGGCTGTACTTTATTCCATTTTACAAAACCTATTTTGGGGACATGTTAATTCTTTGAATACCCTTTGTATTGACAAATTTTCATCCTAGAGGTTGGATTTGGTATTTAGAAACAGTTGTAAAGTATTTTCTGTGGCAAATAAAGGTATATATAAAATAATGAGATTGGTGTTTTTTTTCCTGGTTTGCAAACTGGCCCTAAAAGCCCAGCAAATAGGGCTTGATTTCTTTTGATGTGCCACTGAACTTTTCTATTGATTCTTATTTTATTTTATCTACTTATCTGCTGTATGGAGTCTGGATATTGGGTAGATATGAATAAAGAAAGATTTTTTTTTTTTGTGGTTTCAAGTTAAAAAATTAGCATCTCTATTCTCAAGTTATTTTGTACACTATTTGCAAGTATTTTTAAACTAGTACATACACATTCCCATTGCTTTTGGGATAATTCAATTGTGAACTATTAGCTCATTGTATTTACTATTTCTTGTATATGGAAAGTATCTAAGAACAGTGATCCGTTCTCTGAATTTTACAAAAAATTATGATATAATTTACAAACCATAAAATTCACCTTTTTAAAGTATGCAATGCAGTGGTTTTAAATTTATCCACAAGGTTGTGCAAACATCACTCTCTAATTCCGGAACATGTGCATTATCTACCCCCCAAAAACTCATACCTGTTAGCATTCATTTCCCATTCTCCCTGTGACCCAACCCTTGGCAACCCCTAATCTTTCTGTTCCTATGGATTTGCCTATTTTGGACGTTTCATATATAACCATACAATATATGGCCTTTTGTGTCTGGCTTCTTAGCTTGTTTTCAAAATGCATCCATGTTGTAGCATGTTGCAGCACTTTATTGCTTTTGATGGCTAAATAATATGCATTTTAGGAACAGACTGCATTTTGTTTATCCATTCATCTGTTGACAGACATTTGAGTTATCTCTACTTTTTGCTTATCATGAATAATGCTACTATGAACATTAGCAGCATTGTTTATGTGGACATTGGATTTCTCTTGGATATGTGCATAGGAGTGGAATTGCTGGGTCATAAAATAACTATGGTTTAACTTTTTGAAGAACTGCCAAACTTTTCCAAAGTGGTTGCAGTATTTCACATTCCAACCAGCAGTGTGATTCAGTTTCTCCGTCCTCTTGCTAATACTTGTTAATTGTCTTTCTTTTTGACTATAGCTATCCAAGTAGGTAGGTGTGATATCTCATTATGGTTTTGGTTTTCATATCCATGAGAGGTGATGTTGAGCATCTTTTCATATGCTTGTTGACCATTTGTATATCTTGGGAAAAATGTCTATTCAGATTCCTAGCCCATTTTTAAATGGACTTAGTTGTCTTTTTAGTGTTGAGTTTAAGGGTTTATTTTTTTTTTTAGTTTCTTTTTGATATTAGACCCATATCAGTACGTATATGATTGGCATACTTTTTTTTTCTCATCATGCCCTCAATTTGAGAATAATTACTGATCAGGAGATAAACTGCAGTATACAGTCAGTCTTCACTTAAGTCAGTAAGTTTTTCGACGTTAAGTGAAATGATGTATAATGACACTAGTTTTACCATAGGCTAATTAATAGAAAAAAAGTTAAGTCCCTACGGCATCCCATCAGCATTCTGATGAAATGATGTTGAATGAAACGTTATTCAAGGATCTGCTGTGTCTTGTGAAGGGAATAATAAGTATAGTAGTGGAGTGATTGGAATGAACTGGAATGACTTGGAAAGGCTTTCTTAAACATCCTTTTCTGTGATTAAAATGGCTAGTTATTTGATGGAGTTGTAGAACAACTTTGCTATCCAAATCTTCTAAATTCCTGCTTTTCCATAGTTAGGGTTCATACATCAAGTTCATAGTGTGGTACAAACCATGTTATTCTAATGTGTTCTATTCCTGAATTTTGGATAGGAAAGAAAGGTTTGAGTAGAGAAGGATATCTTTATGCTATAAAGACATTGTGTCTGAATCTTCTGTTTCTAAGTTTGAATAGGAGAGAAATCTATACAACAGCAGCATTTTAAAAATTTAAGATGACATTTTTGTTTGCATTTTATAAAACAGATACTTGACAGATTATACTTATGGCAGGTTATTATACGATTTTATTTTCTGGTGCTAAACTAAATATACTTGTTTCAAAATACTTGAATTTTGTTTTCAATGAGTACACACATGTAATGAATAGTTTTAATTTTTTTATTATATTTCATTGTTTATGCTATTACAGTTGTCCCCAGTTTTCCCCCTTTGCCCTCCTCCACCCAGCCCCTCTCCCTAGACATTCCCCATATCTTTTTCCACGCGTCATGCATATATGTTTTTTGGAAAAGACTTGAATTTTGTTATAAATCTTAGTTTCTCTGATTTTTGAGTTGGTTAGATTTGGTCTGTTACATAATATCAGGTACTGTGATGTCTTAAGGATGAAACTGAGAATATTAATGAGGTAGGTAGCAAAATTAGTCAAAGAAGCCTTAATGGATTGTCTCTGAGGGGCAAGTTAGGAAAGCTATATAGTGACGGCTGACACTTAATGACTTTAGCCTTGTTTTTATTCCTTTGTTCTATGTATTTATGTATATGTTACTAAAGAAAATTATGGGTTCTTTTGGTATATCACTTAATCAATTTTCTGAATTCATTATTAAGCCCAAGGAAGTTACATGTATGAAGCCAGTTTTTGTTGAGTGCCCTTATTATAATGAAGTTTTTATAATCCAGTTTTGTGTAATGTATATTTTTTTCCAAAGGGAGTAGCTAAGAGAAAAAAAGTGATTTCATCCGTGATTTAGACTTCTATTTCAAAATTTGGTATTGAGAAACTAGAAATTAATATATTTGAGACATTTCATACTAAAGAGAAAAAAATTCTCAGTTTAATGAATATTTTACAGTTGTATTAAAAACTGCTGTAACTGAACTTTACCATTTGAAGTAAAGGAGTATTTCTTATAATTTTTAAGTCATTGTTTGTCCATTACATTGTTTTCAAAGTTTGAATGGGATTATTTAGAAACAAAATTGTCTCAGGACATACATGTAATTGGAAACTAAATAAACTCCAAAACTGGACATACAGAAAGCAGGAGGTATCAAAAGAAAATGTATTGTGTCACCATTTTAAATATTATGTTACTTTTAGAATGAAGGGAAGGGAGGGAAAAAGAGAGGGAGAGAAACATCAATGTGCAAGAGATACCAGTTGCTTCTCAGTTGCCTGTCACACAGCCCCATCTGAGGACCCGGTCTGCAATCACGGCATGCGCCCTGACTTGGAATTGAGCTGGCAACCCTCTGGTTCACAGGCCAGCACTCAATCCACTGAGCCACACCAGCCAGGGTGTGTCACCGTTTTATAACTGCACATTTTATACTTTTTAGAAACCTTTCACATACATTACTTAGGTTTATTTGAATTTCTTCTCTGGCAAAGTGTTCATCACCTTTGAATTTCGTTAGACCATTACATTTAGCCAGGAGAAAAAAATAATCTGACAATCTTAGAAGGCCTCACAATTTAATTTGTGTACTTTCTGATGAAGAATTTACAGGAAAAAGTAATACATAGCATCTCTGACCAGGTAGCTCAGGTAGTTGGTTAGAGTTTTGTCCTGATATGCCAGGGTTGTGTGTTCGATCCCCAGTCAGGGCACATACAAGAATCAACCAACGAATGCATAAATAAGTGGAACAACAAATCAGTGTTTCTTTCTCTCCTGCTCTCGCTCTCTCCTCGCTCTCCAATGCCCCTTCCCCTTTCTATAAAAGTCAATCAATAAATAAAAATTTTTAAAAATCAGCCAGTTGGGAAACATTGAGTAATAATTCTTGTTAAAGCAATCAGTATTTTCCTTAGCATAAATGTTTTCCTCTTGTCCACAGAAATAATTGTGTGGTATTTTAATGTTTGAAACATTTTCCTAACTTTTCAGGTAAAAGTAGAACACAACTGGACTCTTCCAGAAGCAAACTTAATTTAACTTGCTCCAATTGCTGTATGTAATTACATACTATTAATAGTTTTTTCTCTCTGTTAAAGATGATTTACATCAAGACTTTTTGGGTTAGAAGATGTGAACATCAGTATTTTTTCCCATGGGAATTTTTATTGGAAAAACTTGTATGAAGAACATTTTCATTCTCATTGGTTGTACTCAGTAGTCTGTGACTGTTATGCTGTCTCAGGATTAACTTACTTTTCACAAAGTCTGATTCATTTTATTTTATCAAAGTCTGAATCATTTATTTTATTAATAAATGATTGTTGTGTACATTTCTCTTACTAGTTGACTTTTTAGAGGTTTCCAGAGGGTGGAGATGTGTTCTCCCTTTCCTATGTTCACAAAATAAAGGGGAAGAAAAACATTTACAAAGGATCTCCAGGGTGTGTCTTGCTTGGTAAAAGAAAATTCCACATGTGAAAATATGAATTTACCACAAAGAAATACACTTCATTTTACAACAAAATTCACATCTGATTTAATATAAGTACATGCTATAGAGTAGTTTAGAATTATTGGTTTATACAAACTTAAAAAATAAGTGTAGCCCTAATTGGTGTGGCTTAGTTGGCTGGGTGTTATCCAGCAAGGCAAGAGGTCACAAGTTAGATTCCTGATCAGGGCACATGTCTGGGTTGTGGGTTCAGTTCCCAGTTGGGGACGTGGGGCGCATGTGTGATAGGTAACCGATGAATGTTTCTCTTTTGGATTGATGTTTGTCTTCCTCTTTCTCCCTCCTTTCTCCTCTCTCTAAAAATGAATAAATGAAAGTCTTTAAAAAATAAGCGTAGAATGTGTAAGGGAAAGAATTATTGAATTTTTTAAATTAAGACATGCTTATACACTGATGCTTTCTTGTTTTTCACATTTTTAAAAATTTAAAATATTTTAAAATTATTATTTAATTTTTAGGGAAGGGAGGGAGAAAGAGAGGGAAAGAAACATCAGTGTGTGGTTGCATCTTGTGTGCCCCTTGCTGAGGACCTGGCCTGCAACCTAGGCATGTGCCCTGGCTGGGAATCGAACCCGCAACCCTTTGGTTCATAGGCTGGCACTGAATCCATTGAACTACACCTGCCAGGGCTTCACCTTTTTTTTTAATTGTCCCCAATGCGTGGGTATTTGTCAGCTTTTACCTGAATACTCCTCTTCCTCCCAATCAATGTAGGTATGTTTATTAGGTCATTTGTAGGTATTTTTCCCTATACCTACCCACTGAATGTTCTTGTGTTCTCTTTAACTTTCTTTCCATCTTTCAGATTCTTGATCTATCAGAGGTAGAAGTGACACTAGAACTTGTTTTCTTTTCCAACCATATTTATTAAAGGGAAAAGTTTTTAAAAATCTTCCATTTAGGAAAACTTCAAACATATACAAAAATACAGTAGTACAGTTAATACCCTGCTCCATCAATAATGGCCTTTGTTTCATTCCCACTGAATTATTTTGAAGCAAATCTCAGACATAATATTTAGTATTAGGTTTTTTCCCACAATTTTTTGGTATAGTACTGTCTACCTCCCATCTTCATCAAGGGATTCATAAATTTAAAGAAATGAGATATCTAAAGCAAAATGAAGATTATGTTTTTGTTTTGTTTTACTAATGTTTATTAAAAGCTACCACATATTCCGCATTTACTATGTGCCAGAAAAGAGCCCTTTGATGTTAATGTCTGTTTTACAGGTGGAGAAACAGATTTGGAAAGATTAAGGATTTCATTCCTGGTCACTCAGCTAAAGAGTGGTACACCTGGGATTGAAATTCAAAAACCTGTGCTCTTTAATCTTAAACATTAAAGCAACACCCTTCTTTTAGACTTTACTACTTGGTTTTACCAAGTTGCCCCCTCCTCTTTTGTTTCCAATTTGATTTATGTTACATTAAAGAATTCTGTTTCTCTACCTATAATCTTACCATTAATGGTAGCATAATTACCCTTTAAATTCCTTTACCTAGAATGTCTTGCCCCCTTCTCTTCATCGTTGTGGTCCTGTTTTGTCTTTCTCTTTTTGATTTTTAAAGTTTTGTCTGTGGTATTCAGAGGTAAATGGGTTTCTGAGCTCAATGTTTCCACTGACTTAGTTTTCCTTCATATGTTGCTAGACTGACCTTTCTTCACCATTGGCTGGGATTTGAGTATAGACTTAGAAGAGGAAACACAGCAAGGAATATCCAAGTGATTCTAGGCCTTAAGGTTGGGGAGCCTTCCATGCGGACCAGCCTAGTTAATGGGACTTTGAAGTTAGTAACAAAAGCTTTATAGTAACTGTGTGTGGGTGCCTGGCCTTTTCTTCTATTCATATCCTTCCCAGAGACATCAAGTAGGGGTGAAGAAGCGACCACGGTAAAGCAGATTGAAGTCAGGATTCAGGACTCCTGGATTTTTGCCAAGTGCCTTCTCAAGTCTAACCTTCTAACTGTGACTTAGATTTGGTATAGCCGGCAATAAATATTTTAAAATGTGTGATGGAAAAGGAAGTTACTAAGCAGTGTATAATTGCTGAGAAGTGGAAGGAGCAATTTGGCAAATTTTGAAAATGACATACTGTTTTGGTAATTTCAAACATTACTGGTCTTAGACAAAGTGCTTCATTAGTAGATACAGGAAGATGTTGTGCCAAAGGTAATACGGAGAAATTCCCATTAAAATAAAATGAGAAACTTCTTACCTAAGAATAAAAAGAGAAACACAAGTGTTTATGACTAATGTCCCTGTGTTGAAATGTGGCTTTTTTATCGAATGATTAATGATATAAATACTTATCTATGTTAGGCTGTGTGAGTTTTCATTGCACTAGAAAGGAAGCTGATAAAGTTTAACTTCTGTAACTGGGCATTGATTAGCTTATCTGATCACAATAAAATGAAACTTTAGTTATGAAAGGGCATTAAGAAGTCTATAAATCTTTGGGAATAGGTCTTGAAAGAACTTAATCTGGTCATTTTTCTATGAATGTTTAATAAAACTAATATGTCTTTTAAAAATGGTTTAGTTAATACATCACCTATATTCATTGGTCAGTGAACTAAAATTTTACTTGTTGTTTACCTATTGGAAACCTCACAATTATCTTTAGCAATAATATTTTTATGATACTATGTTAGAGTCTGCATCTAGATCTAGTTTTTGTGCTGGAAAGAGGATACATCCAGATAAAAATAATGAAATAGCCCTGGCTGCTGTGGTTCAGCAGATTGAGCGCCAGCCTGCAAAATGAAAGATTACTGGTTCTATTCCCTGTCAGGACACATGCCTGGGTTGTGGGCCACGTCCCCAGTTGGGAGTGTGCAAGAGGCAACTCATCAGTGTATTTCTTGCACATCAAATTTCTTTCCCTCTCTTTCTCCCTCCGTTCCCCCCTCTCTAAAAATAAATAAAATCTTTTAAAAAGTAATAATGTGGATTAATTTCTAACAGTTTTTTATGAGTTTTTTCTTTTAACTAGTATTACTACTTTTTTTTTAAAGATTTTATTTATTTTTTAGAGAAAGGGGAAGAAAGGGAGAGAGAGAGTGAGAAATATCAATGTGTGGTTGCCTCTCACATATCCCCTACTGGTGGACTGGCCCGCAGCATAGGCATGTGCCCTGACTGGGAATTGAACCAGCAACTCTTTGGTTCGCAGGCCAGCACTCAATCCACTGAGCCACACAGGCCAAGGCTAATTTCTAATAGTTTTTTGAGAGTATTGGAATTTTGCTGTATTGACTTTTTTAAAAAGTATAATCTTTTATTACATTTTTTCCATTACCATTCAGTCTCCTTATACCCTCCTCTCCCCTGTATTGACTTAAAAAACAAAACAAAACACAGGTATGTTAAAGTGATAAAGCTATTTTCCATGTGAGACTTGTACAACCAAGTTTTATTTGTGTGTATATATACTATACAGAGCTTTCACTGTAGGATATTTATTAAGATAGATTTTCTCATGTTAAAATATGGACATATACAGAGACCCAGAAATTCCCTTATATCTCCTGAAAACAGTTTCCAGACTCATGGTTTATGGTTACCAATGTACAATCTTATCCAAAAATAACATTTCCTTTGGCCCCTTTCTCCTTAGGCAAAGAACTTCCATTTAATTTTATATAACATGTCCAAAATCAAAGATTTTATTGGGGAAAGGCAAGGGTAAATTCATAAATGGGGGAAAGATAGGGAAGAGAAACTAGATTTTCTACATTAGTGAGATTTTAGGTAGGTGTCATCAGGAGTTGCAAATTTTTGTAGGACTTTTTTCTTAAAAAAAGTAGGCCACGTAGGTGACAGTCCAGCCTGAGTGAGTTTAGTCAAGACTGTTAAACTATTTAAGAAAATTGAATTATTCACAGGTTTTGATCTTGTAAAAACAAGAGAATATAAATTAATGGGGAAGAGTGTTATAACATAGTTATGCTGATAATAAATACACTGATATTGTAGACAAGGACAAGGGACTAGAGATATTGATACTCAGTTTTGTGCCTTTTGTTTCTTTTCCTGAGGACTTACACTTTATTTTGGAAAAAGTGGAAAGTTCTTGTTAAATGATTAATAAATATAGTACATCTTAGAAATGATTTAAAACTACATAAAGATGTTCATGTAAAAATATTTTTAGTAATTGCTGTACCTAAGTCAGCCTGGCCATATTTTGTCAGATATTCTTTATCAAGTAATCCAGATGAAACCAGTTATTTTGGGGTGTATGAATACATTAATATATCCAGCTGCAAGTAAAAAGGAAGGTAAAGAAGAAAGACTGTATTAAGAGGCAGGAAGGATCTGCCCTGTCTGGTGTGGCTCAGTGAATTGAGTGCTGGCCTGTGAACCAAAGGGTTGCTGGTTTGATTCCCAGCCAGGGCACGTGCCTGGGTTGCGGGCCAGGTCTTCAGTAGGGGGCATGCGAGAGGCAACCGCACATTGATGTTTCTCTCCTTCTCTCTCCCTTCTCTTCTCTCTAAAAATAAATAAAATCTTTTTTAAAAAAGAAGAAACAGGAAGGATCAGTTGTCAAATTATGCTGCTGCCAATGTCTTGTTCCTGTGACTCAAGAACAGAAGTGTAAGCAGTGATAATGATATTGTTGCTATTACATTTGACTGTATTATGAAATCAGCAGCACCCTTTAACACTTGATACTGAACGGATGCTTGCTCTCAGATGGCAGAACATACAGGATCTTCAGATGTTTGGTCCAATAATGCAGTGTAGGATTCTGCCAAGAATGTTCTTTAAGGAATGAGTAACTTGCTTTTGCATGGTACAGCTTTACATTCATCATTCTTCTGTACTCTTATATATATACTTCATCTTTTTCTTTTTGTGCATGTAAAATAAATTGATTTGATGGAAAATAAATCAAATTAAGAAATAAGCTGAATTTTTAAAGTAAGTGTAGATACTTATTTTAGTCTGGGGAGACAGATACCTTTAGAAGCTCATGGAGATAAGAGTAACTAAGTTCATAAAATAACTTTGTTTTTGTGTTGCAAGCAGTTTTGTCTCTTCTGGCTTTTGTCTATTTGAGTTTTATGAAAACCTGAGATGCAGTCTTTCTTGAAGTTAAGCATTGGCTCTTCCATTTGCATTTGTTTTTTCTTTTTTTTTTTAAATCAAGTTACATGAAGATCATCTGATGAACTTCTAGAGAGAACACATAATGCAAAAAAATAATTTTAGAACTGAATTTGCATATTTTTCAAATATTAACCTAACTAGTGAACTCTGTAAAGACTGTATCTTTTTCTAAAAAAATTACAGTCATGGCTGTTATTTATTACAGTGAAAGAGTACAGAGCAAAATAAGCAGAGGAAAAAGGCACATGGGTAAAGTCCAAAGGAAACCAAGCACAAGCTTCCAAGAGTACTCTCCTGGTAGACTCATCAAGTCACACTGAATGTCCCCCCGAAAATGTTACGAAAACACATGTGAAATGTTCTCTACCAGGAAAACTGATTAGAGACCCAGTTTCCAAGGTTTATATTTGGGGAAAGATGGTATCTTGATAGGATGGAAGAGGTTGTTAAAGTACTCTGCATTCAGAAGTTTAATTCCTCTTTATCATTTCTCCAACAATTTGAGAAATTCCGAGGCCCATTTTGGAAACACTTGCATATAACAACAACAGTAAAAGATGGCTTTGATTTAGGCAGACCTGGCTACAAATTTTATCTTAATGTTATACCAGCTATTGATAATGTTATCTTAGAGAGAACTGACTTTAGCTTATTGTTGTGTAACAGTGTAGTATCGCACTATTATAATACTCTTGTGTAATGTTCTTGTGTTAATAGTAAATATTATGTAGGCGAGTTGTAAGAATTGACTAAGGGGCTAAGAACTTGATGTTTGCTTAATAAGTAATAGGTCACATAAAAAAATGTTGAAGCTGATTCATGAGATATGTTCTCTGTATATACTTCTAAAATAACAACAATTCTTTCAATATTTTTGTAATACAGAACAATGATTGTTTTCTCTGGAATTTAAATTGTTCTGTGGTCTATTTCAAACATATTTACAGCTTCTCTGTATAATGAATGGTTTAGGTGATGACCACTTATATATCATTAACATTACATTAGGATATTCTATAGGATAGAGTGTCAAGAAATGTTTGTTTGTTTTTCATTTTTGAAGAGGGGGAAGGGAGGGAGAAAGAAAGGGAATGACACATCTGCGTGAGAGAGAACATCAGTTGGTTGCCTCTTATATGCATACCAACTGGGGACTGAAACGTCAACCCAGGCATATGCCCTGACTGGGAATTGACCCCGTGACCATTCTCTTCGTTAGATGATGCCCAACCAACTGAGCCACACGGATCAGGGCTTTGTTTTATTTGCGAACCAATGAATACTGCATGTTTTTTTCCTTAGGTAAAAAGCGTTAGGTTTTTTCCTAGGTAGAAAAAACCCTTCTGTCTTAGGCAAGGAGTGGGGTGGGAAAACCCCTGAGTCAGGAGCGCTAGGTTCTGGTATAAGTGTGACTATGGCTGTGTGGTTTGAGCAAGTACATTACTTAATCTCTCTGCATTTTGGTTTTCCTACCTGTAAAATAAGATCTTGGAAAGCCTTCTAATTATAACTTGAGAAATTTTTCTCTGTTGAGAAGTTCTATTTTTAATTTTTTGAGGAACTTCATACTGTCTTCCATAGTGGCTGTACTAATTGACATTCCCACCAAAACTGCACAGGATCCCTTTTTCTTCATATCCATGTCAAAAACTATTTCTTGTCCTTTTAATAATAGCTATTCTAACAGGTAGGAGATGATATTTCATTGTGGTTTTGATTTGCGTTTCCCTGATGATTAATGATGTAGAGCATCTTTTCATGTACCTGTTGGCAATGTGTATGTCTTTTTTGGGGAAAGAAAAGTCTATTCAGATATTCTGCCAATTTTAAAAATCAGATTGTTTGCCTTTTGCTGTTGAGTTATATGAGTTCTTTATATATTTTGGGTATTAACCTCTTACCAGATATATGATTTGGAAGTATTTTCTTCCATGTAGTAGGTTGCCTTTTCATTTTGTTGATGGTTACCTTTGCTGTATGGAAGCTTTTTAGTTTGATATGTAGTCCCACTTATTTTTTGCTTTTATTGCCTTTGTTTTTGGTGTTAAATTTAAAAAATCATGACCAAGACCCTTATCCAAGGCACTACCATCCATGTTTTCTTCTAGGAGTTTTATAATTTCAGGTGTTATGCTTTAAGTTTTTAATTAATTTTGAAATAATTTTTGTGTATTGTTTAAGGCAGTGGTTCAGTTTCATTCTTTTGCACGCGGCTGTCCAGTTTCTAACTTCATTTATTGAAGAGACTGTCCTTTCCAGATTGTATATTCTTGGCTCCTTTGTTATAAGTTAATTAGATGTATATGTGTAAGTTTATTTTTTTGTTTATTGATTTTAGCGAGAGGAAGGTGAAGAGAGAGACAGAGACAAACATCGATACGTTGTTCCACTTATTTATGCATTCATTCGTTGATTTTTGTATGTGTTTTGGCTGGGGATTGAACCCGCAACCTTGGTGTATTGGGAGGATACTCTAACCACCTGAGCTACCCAACCAGCACCCCCTTAAGTTTATTTCTGGGCTCTCTGTTCCATTGACCTATGTATCTTTTTATGCCAATACTATACTGTTTGAATTAGTAAAGCTTTGTAATATGGTTTTAAATCAGGAAGCATAAAGCCCCCAGTTTGTTGTTCTTTTACAAGATTGCTTTGGCTATTCAGGGTCTTTTATCATTCCATAAAATATTGAGGATTTTTTGTTCTATTTCTTGTGAAAAATGCTCACTGGAATTTTGATAGGGATTGCATTGAATTTGTATACTGCTTTGGGTAGTTATGAACATTTTAACAATATTCTCCCAATCTATGAGTACAGAATATCTTTCTGTTTGTGTCTTTAGTTTTTTTTTTCATTAATGTCTTACAGTTTTCAATATATGGGTCTTTGACCTCATTGGTTAATTTTCAGGTATTTTATTCTTTTTCTTAATCCTCACTTGAGGACATTTTTTTTCCCCATTGCTTTTAGAGCAAGAGGAAGTGAGACAGAGGGGGAGAGAGAGAGACAGAGACAGAGAGACAGAGACATCAATTGGTTGCCTTCTCGTATGAGCCCCAATCTTGAATGAAACCTGCGACCGTTCTGTCTGTGGGACGACGCTCCAACCAACTGAACCATGCTGGCCAGACTTTTTATTCTTTTTGATGCAATTATAAATAGGATTGTTTCTTAATTTCTCAGAAATAGTTCGTTATTAGTGTGTAGGAATGCAGCAGATTTTTGTGTATTGGTTTTGTATTCTGCAACTTTACTGAGTTAGTTTATTTTAACATTTTTTGGGTGGACTCTTTAGGGTGTCCTATGTAGTATGTTATCTGTAAACAGTGACAGTTTCACTTCTTTCCAATTTGGATGCTTCTTTTTGCTCTGGGTGGGACTAACAATACAGTTGCATGTCACAAAATGATGTTTCAGTCAATGAAGGACCAGCGTATACAACGGTGGACTTATAATATTAAAATGGAGCTGAAAAATTTCTGTTGCCTAGTGATGTCCTACCTGTCATAATGTTGTAATGAAATGCATTATTTGTATTTGTGGTGATGCTGATGTAAACAAACCTACTTCACTGCCAGTTGTATAAAAGAACAGCACATACAATAATGTACAGTGCACAATACCTAATAAACAACTGTTCTGATGTATGTATTTACTATGTTGCACTTTATATTGTTACTTTAGAGTGTATTCTTCCTACTTATAAAAAGAAGTTTGCTCTAAAACAGTGTGCTGTGTTATACTGGCAGCATCCTCATACACCCTCATGCATCTTGTGTTTACCTCATTCATGACTGCATTATTTTCTCTTCTGTTTGATTAATTGCCTGTTCTTTCATCCACTAACATGTTGTACAGGCTTTTACCCAAGAAACAATAACTATTCCATATTGCCTGGAGGGGAGTAGGCTGTACCATCTAGGTCTTTGTAAGTGTACTCTGTGATGTTTGCACAGTGACAAATTTGCCTAGTGATTCATTTCTCAGAGCACAGCCCCATCATTAAATGGTGCATGACTGTACCATGTTAAATAAAAATGGTGAGTCTTGTTCCTGATCCTGAAGGAAAAGCTTTTAGGTTTTTACTATCAAGTATATTAGCTGTGTGCATTTCATATATGGCCTTTATCATGGTGAGATACATTCCGTCTATACCTGCTTTGTTAAGAGTTTTTATCATAAATCGTTGAATTTTGTCAAATGCTTTTTCTGTATCTGTTGAGATGATCATGACTGTTACCCTTTATTTTGTTAATGTGGTATATCACATTGACTGACTTGCTAATTTTGAACCATCTTCACATCCTTGGATTAAACCCTGCTTGTGATCATGATGTATGATCCTTTTTTCTTTTTGTAGTTTTGTTTTTTTTTAAATTCTCACCAGAGAGGAAGAGTGAGAGAGACAGAAAAAACTTTGATATGATAGAGAAACTTTGATCGATTGTTCCCTATACTGACTGGGGATCAAACCCACAACCTAGGTTATGTGCCCTGGCTGGAAATTGAACCCGCAACCTTTTGGTGTACAGGACAATGCTCCAACCAACTGAGTATGATGTATGATCCTTTTAATATATTGAAGTCTGTTTGCTAATACGGCTGACCCTTGACCAACATGGTTTTGAACTGTGCAGGTCCACTTACACAAAAAATTTTTTAACATGTTTTCCTTATGATTTTCTTAAATTTTGTTTTCTGAAGCTTAATTTTATTGTAACAATACAGTATATAACACATAGGTACAAAAGTATGTGTTAATTGGGTATGTTACCAGTATGGCTTGTGGTCAACAATAGTCTATCAATAGTTAAGTTTTGGGGGAATGACAAGTTGTGTGTTGATTTTCAACTTCATGGGTGTCAGCTCCACATGAAGCTAAGGGTCATCTGTATTTTGTTGAGGGTTTTTGAATTTGTTCATAAGGGATATTGGCCTATAATTTTCTTTTCTTGTGGCATCCTCATCTCATTTTGATACCAGCATAATGTTAGCCTTGTGAGATGAATTTGGAAGAATTCCTTTCTCTCATTTTTTGAAAGAGTTTGAGAACAATTGGTATTAATTCTTTGAACGTTTGGTAGAATTTATCAGGGAAGCTGTGTTGTGGTCCTCGACTCTTGTTTATTGGGAGTTTTTTATTACAGATTCATTCTCCTTAATAGTAATTGGTCTGTTCAGACTTGGTTTTATCATGATCCAGTCTTGGTTGGTAGGTAGTATGTTTCTAGGAATTTATCAATTTCTTTGAGGTTGTCCAATTTGTTGGCATATAATATTTCTGATTATATTTATTTGAGTCCTCTCTTTGAGTTCTAAGTGGATCTAGATAAAAAATTTTCCGTTTTCTTTCTGTTTTCAAAGAACCAGCTCTTCATTTCATTGATCTTTTCTATTGACTTTTTAGTCTCTATTTCATTAATTTTTGCTCTTTGTTGTATCCTTTCTAATTCAGGGCTTGCTTTGTTTTTTCTAGTTCCTTGAGGTATATAATTAGCTTGTTTGAGACTTTTCTTGTTTATTGAGGTATAGGCATTTATCACTATGAATTTTCTTAGAACTGCTTTCACTGTATCCCATAAATTCTGGTATGTTACATTTCCATTTTCATTTATCTCAAAGTATTTTTTTATTTCTTTTTTTATTCTTTAATTCATTAGTTCAGTAATATGTTGTTTAGTCTCCACATATTTTTGCATTTTCCAGTTTTCTTATTTTTTTAAATTATATTTTGATTATGCTGTTACAGTTGTCCCAATTTTTCCCCCTTTGTCCCATTCAGTTTTCTTATTGTAATTAATTTCTAGTTTGATACCATTTTGATCAAAAAAGATGCTTGATACAATTTCATTCCTCTTAAATTTATTAAGAGTTGTTTTGTGGCCTGAGATACGATCTGCCTTGGAAAATGTTTTATGTGAACTTGAGAAGAATGTGTATTTTGTTGTTCTTCTATGGAGTATTCTGTAAATATCTGTTAAGTCAGTCTGATCTAATGGGTCTTTTAAGGCCAATGTTTACTTACTGATTTTCTGTCTGGGTGATCTATCCATTGATGTAAGTCAGATATTAGTCTTGTACTATTATGTTGCTGTGTTTTTCTCTTTAGGCCTTTTAATACTTGCTTTATATAGTTAGGTACTCTATGTTGGGTATATAAAAACTTACAAATGTTACACATTCTTGTTGGATTGATCTTTTTATCATTATAGAATATCCTTTTTCTTTTATTATAGTCTTTGTTTTAAAGTCTATTTTATCTGATATTAGTTACTGTAGTTTTCTTTTGGTTTTCATGTCCATGGAATATATTTTTCCATTGTTTTATTTTCAGTCTGTGTGTGTATCCTAACATCTAAGGTGAGTCTCCTGTAGGAAGCATGTAGATGGTTCTTTTTATTTTTGGCCATTCAACTACTGTATGTGTTTTGATTGGGAAATTTAGTCCATTTACATTTAAAGTAATTATTGGTAGGTGTGTGCTTATCACTATTTTGTTAATTGTTTTCTGGCTGTTTTTGTAGTTCTCTCTGTTCCATCTCTTTTTTTCATTGTGGTTTGATGACTTTAGTGTTTACACTCCTTTCTCTTTATCTTTTCTGTATTTGCTATAGGTTTTTGCTTTGTGGTTACCATGAGGCTTACATATAACATAACTATAGTAATCTTTTTTGAGTTGATAACAACTTTAAGTTTGATTCCATTGTAAAGACCAACATTATTACTCCCCCCATTTTATGTTTTTGATGTTAAATTTTATATCTTTTTATTGTATGTATTCTTTAATGTAATCATAGTTATTTTTACTATTTTTGTCTTTTAATTTTCTTACTAGCTTTATCAATGATCAATCCACCACATTTACTATATATTTACCGTCCCAGTGAGATTTATTCTTTCATATGTGTTCTTGTTACTATTTAGCACTCTAGCTTAAAGAAGTACCTTTATCATTTTTGGTATGGCTGATTTAGTGGTGGTGAACTCCCTTTAACTTTTGTTTGTCTAGAAAACCCTTTATCTCTCCACCTCTGAATAATAACTTTACTGGGTAGTGTATACTTTTTTGGAAGTTGGGGAAGTAAACTTTGACTATGTTTTGCCACTTCTGGCTTGTAAAATCTCTGGTGATAAATCTTCTCATAACCTTATAGGGGTTCACTTGTATCTAATAAGTTGTTTTTCTCTTGCTGCTTTTAATAGTCTTTTAATTAAAAAAAAGATTTTATTTATTTATTTTTAGAGGGAAGAGAAGAGAGAAATATTGATGTGAGGGAGAAACATCGATGAGTTGCCTTTTCCGTGCCCCCTGAATAGGAACTGAACCCACAATCCAGACATGTGCCCTGACCAAGAGTTGAACCAGCAACCTTTCGTTCTGTGGGACAGTGCCCAACCAATTGAGCCACACTGGTCAGGACTCCTTGTTTTAACTTTTGACATTTTAATTATAATGTGTCTTGGTGTTAGTCTCCTTGGGTTCCTTTCATTTGGAATTCCCTGGGCTTTCTGGATCTGTTTCCTTCCCCAGGTTAGGGAAATTTTTGTCTACTTTTTCTTCAAATAAGATTTCTGCCCTCATCTCCTCTGGGAGCCCTATTATGTGAACATTAGTCTGTTTGATGTTATGCCATAAGTCCCTTAAGCTGTCTTCACTTTCTTTCATTCTTATTTCTTTCTGCTGCTCTGGGTTAGTTCCACTCCATTCTTTGAGCTGACTTCTCCTTTTCTAAAAAATTTATTTTTTTAATTACATCTTACATTCAATATTATTTTCTATTAGTTTCAGGTGATCAGCAAGGCGATTAGACAATCATATACTTTACTGACTTATCCTTTCTTTTGCTTCGTCTAGTCTGTTGTTGAACCCTTCTGGTATATTATTCATTTCACTTTTTGTATTAAACATGTAATTAAATCTTTATAATAACTGTATCAAGTGGGTATTTTATAGGTACAAAAATAACTGACGCTACTGCAAATGTATGGTCCCCAGCCTCAACTGGACTCTGGGCACTGGGAATTCTTTTGTGTATTCTTGGTTAGTTCCTGCAGTTTACAATGGCCCTTTTTTTGGCTCCTGTGTACTTCTACTTCCCTCTCAGCTGATGATCTTGTCACCAACAGAACAGTGAAAATTGAGACTGTTTAAAGGGAATGTTTTCCGCCCTGACTGGTGTGGCTCAGTGGATTGATCACTGGCCTGCGAACTGAAAGGTCACAGGTTTGATTCCCTGTCAGGGCACATGGCTGGGTTGTGCCATGGTTGGGTCCCCATTTCGGGCAGGCAAGAGGCAACCAGTCGATGTTTTTCTTCCTCCCCTCCCCTCTCTCTGAAGATAAATATATGAATGAAATCTTTTAAAATAAAGGGAATATTTTCCTAACATTTTCCTTTTCATCCCTAGGACTACTTGGAAAACTTCAGAATAATACTTATCTCTAAAATACTGTTTCATATATTGAACACCTGAACAAAAACACTGAGATATCTGTAAAAATTCAAAATTTGGGGTCCAACCCCAGATCTGCTGAATTAGAATTTTTGTAAGTAGGGCTTGGGAATCTGTATTTTAAAGTTACCTCAGGTGATTCTTGTATACACCGAAATTTGAAACCTCAGACATATGGAATAAAGTTACCTTAATCAGCATGCAAGGCCTTAATCCCAGCCTACTTCTTAAGTCTCAGCTCTCTATATCCTGCCCAGTTCCCAATCCGTAATCCCTAAAGTCCTCTAACCACAAAATGTACAACTTTATTTACCTCCTTTCTTTTGTTTCTCTAATTCTACCTCTTCTTGTTTGCAAGACCATTGAAGTCAGTGACCATGTCATGTCACTGACAAAGTAGTGGCACACAGTGGATTCTCAGTAAATATTTGTGGAAAGGTAGAAAACAGTACTTTTGAAATATTACAGACCAAACACATGACTGAAATTGAGGAATAGTGTTCTGTTTATAGTCACTCAAGTTAAGTAAAAACAAAATTAGTATGAGAAAGAGGTAGTGTAGATATTTTGGACACAATTTGTGGTACCCTTAGTGGCTTTACTGTAGTGATTTTTAAGAGAAGTTGGTGGGATGAGTTGCTTCTCTGAGAACCACTGTATTAGAGATACTAAGAACTGCTTTTCTGTGCATATGAATTGTATGGAGACACAAGTGAAACTTAACCTTTAACAGGCAAATCATTATTTATTTTGTCTTATTTTACCTCAAAATAAAATATTTTCCTTTTTAGCTAGAAAGTGAGTATTAATTTGAGGTTTCTAACATACCAGTAAAAGGAATAGGAAAGGGCTGGGAATTTTCCAGAGATAAACAGGTAAAAGTTGAAAGTGGGCAGCAGGTGAAGGAAGAGTGTTTAGATTTTTGTGAGTATAAAATGTTAATGTTCTTTCCAGAAGTCCAGGGACATTTATTGACATACAGTATGTGTGACACAATTTGCTTGAACTAGTAACAAATAAACCATGAACAATGATAGCCATATTAAAGGACAAAACTGTCGTAAATGTTCTCAGTATGAAAGAAATTTCAGTATGACTTTGTTACCACTCTAGCCACTATGTAGTAATGTTGACCTAGGACTGTCATTGCTTTAGGGATGGTAGTGATTTGGCATGTTAGTGAGGAGAAAAGATTTTATGGATGCTTTGTTTTTAGGTGTTGATACTTAGGTTTTTATAACTCTTGAGAGTTCCTTATATTGTTTATATTTTGGTATCAGGAGCTCACAGATCCATACTTTAACAAGCACGAATGATTTTAGATTCTAAAACCCTTCATGGCAGATGGCCGGATGGATAGAGTATGGACATGGACCGACTGTTCTTTTTCTACTGGCTCTTCATGTCTCTTTGCCAAGTTTGAGAACATAGCTGAAAAGAAAATGAGGCCCTGTTTTCAATCATATGGCATGTTGCAGTATTCTGTGTTTATTTGTCAAGACTCTTCAGAAATCCAGTTCAAATTAATTTCAGTCAAAAAGGCCATTTTGTAGGTTTATGAACTGGAAAGTTCACAGAGTAAAAAGCTGAAGCCAGGTTCTGACATGACTGGATTTAGAAGTTTGATGTTATTAGGAATGTTTCATCTCTAAGCATTCCTTTTCTCTTTTGGTTTCCTTCTTCAGCAGAAATGAAGGTAAAGATGATCAGTGGCAGTTCTAAATTTATATAAGTCTTAAAGTCCACATGTGACTCTTTCTTGTCAGGGAATCAGCCAAATTGGGTGGATTGAAAGACTCAACTGGCCATGCTTGAGTCATGTGTCTGTCCCTGAACCAGTCACTAAGGCCAGTGGAGTGTGATTTTCTGGCCTGACCAGGCGCAGGTGCTTGGTTTGGGAGAGAGGCATTAAGGAGAGACAGATTGATTCTTGAAAAGAAATTGGTGATGTTGTCTAAGAAAAGAATATGGATGCTGGTTAGGCAAAAATCTATAAATATTCCATGTGTGAATCTAGGTCTATTTTTGAAGAAATTGACTAATTCGGGCCACTTTATGAGTTGTATTATGAACTTCCAAAAGATGTGCTGAAGTCCTAACCCCCCGTATCTGTGGTAACTATTTGGAAATAGGGTCTTTGCAGTTGTAATGAAGTTAAGATGACATCTATACTGTCGATAGATTAAGGGCCTAATCCAATAATTGGCATCCTAATAGGAAGAGGGAATTTGAATACAGACAGGGAAGATAGCTATGAGAAGATGGAGGCAGAGATTGGAGTAATACTGCCACAAGCCAAGGATTGCTGAAAACCGTTAGAAGCTGCAAAGAAGCAGGAAGGATTCTTCCTTAGAGTCTTTAGAGGGAGCATGGCCTTGCCTATGCCTTGATTTCTGCCTTCTAGTCTCCCAACTGCAAGCAAATATATTTCTGTTGTTTTAAGTCACTTAGCTAGTGGTAAGATGTTACAACAGCTCTAGAAAACTAATATAGACCATATATGGTAGATATAAAATTTATTTTAATTTTTTTTCACCTGAGGACATGCTTATTGATTTTAGAGAGAGGGGAAAGGGTTGGGGGGGGGAGAGAGAGAGAGAAACATCAATGGGAGGGAGAAACATCAATCTGTTGCCTCTTGCATGCGCCCTGACTCACACATCCCAACGACTGAACCTGCAACTTAAGCAGGTGCCCTCAGTGGGAATCGCAACCACTGCCTTTTGGTTTATGGGATGATGCTCCAACCAAGTGAGCCACGTTGGCTGGGGACACACAAAATTTTTTATTCAGTCCATCCATTTCAAGTGCACACCATAGTTTTTCCCAACGAATATCTTTTACATTTTAAATGGATTTTGTGGGGACTTAGGATGACTTTGGAATTCATGGTTTTGGCATTTAAAAATACAGGGTGGGGCAGAAGTACATTTCCAGTTGTAAGTATGTGAAACAGTTTATTCTTGTATTATTATTTAGTAATTTTTGCATGGTATTCATACAAACAACTGGAAACCTACTTTTTTGGTTAAAATTTTCTCCTACCCATAATACTGTGATACGATATTTTATGATTGATTGTATTTATTGCATTCAACATTTCAGAGTCTGTAGTCTTAGTTTAGCTGAAACCATGGTCCTTATTGATGAACTGCTGAACATTAATTCTCAATGTGTTTGACTCCCAGATAGCACAATGCCATGTGAGAACCAGTACTAAAATAATTAAAGTGAAACACCTAGAGTAAATATATTCCAGCAGCCTGCATATAAGAGAAAGAGTGTGTCTAGGGCAGCTGGCTATTGAGGTAGGAACAATTAGTGTTTTGGTGAGACTAACCAAAAGCCAGAGTAGCTTGAACATTATCTTGGGGTTTATGTTCATTTTCTGCAGACTAGATCAGTTAACATTTTCAAGGTTTGGTTAAACTTTGAAAAAAATATGATCTTATGAGTATTTTTTTTAGCTTCTAATTTATAAGAAGTGGGTATTTTCCATAGGTACTATAATTCTTCCTCAAAACCATTGTGGTAAAGGAAAATTTATTTTTAAGGAACTTAAGAATTTATTGGAAAAATAATTAAGGGTACCTGTGCAACACTTTTAAATATATATATATACTCCCCCCCGCCGTATTCACTAAAGTGAAATAGGAATGAGAAGTAAATGTGATATCTTGAATTAGTAATGATAAGAGCAATACAGTTAATTTTCACTATATTTTTGAGAGTAATCCCTTTAAAAAAATCCAGTAAAATTTTTTTTTCAGTTTAAAACTCAAAATTATGTTTATGCAATGAGAAGTCTTTTTCCACCCATGCTCCATCTATTCTCAGTTTTACTTTCCTCCTGTAACCATTTTTATTACATATTCTTTCAGTGTTTCTTTGTAAAATAAAAGCAAGCATTAATATTTTTCTTGGTTTCTCCCACTTCTTACATAAGTTACCTTGTTCTGTACCTTGCACTTTTCACTTACTATATCTTAAGCTATCTTTCCATATCATTGTATAGAGAGCATGCTCATTCTTTTTCACAGCTGCATTTCATTCCATTGTTTGGGTGGGCCATAATATATTTAATTACATGGTTATTGAACATTTGAGTTGTTTTCGCTTTTCACTATCACTGACTATGCTGCAATGAATAGTATTGTACATAAGTTATTTTGTATGTGTCCTGGTATCTGTCTGTAGGATACATTCCCAGGAATGTTATTTGTATTTGTAATTTCGTGAGATATTGCCAAATTGCCTTCTACATGGGCAGTACAGTTTTGTAATCCTTCCATCATTGTAGAAGAGTGTCCATTAGGAGAATGTTTGTATCCCCATAGCTTTACCAATATAGTAGTATGTCTGACTGCAGATTTTTGCAAACTCGATAGTTAAAAAATATTCTTAGTATAGTTTTTTAAAAAAATTTATTTATTTATTTTTCAAAGGGAAGGGAAGGAGAAAGAGGGAGAGAAACATTGATGTGCCAGAGAAACATCAACTGGTTGCCTCCCTCATGCCCCCAGCCCGGGGCCTGGTCCACAACCAAGGCATGTGCCCTGACCAGGAATCGAACGCTCAACCCTTCAGTTCACAGGACTTTGCTAAACCCACTGAGCCACACTAGTCAGGGCATTCTCAGTATAGTTTTTATTAGCATTTTCTGTATGAGAGAGGTTGAGCCTCTTATTTTTAAGGCCATTCCCATTTCTATTTGCTTTTGAGTTGACTTGCTACCGTGATGATATGATACATTGCCAGTGCTGAAAATAAGAGCGGAAAGACAGATGATTGTTAATAGAAAAAAGACTTCTGGATTTTCTTCCTCCAGCTCATGAATTTGCAGATTCAGAATTGATTCTTACAGAACCAGTTTTCAAAGTTCAGTTTTGTTACTGTTTTAGGAGGTCTGCATTGTGTGATTGGCATAGCATAGGCATTAGGTTTTCCTACCCTTACACCTTTTCTACCTTTTTAAAGAAATTATAGGTGGTTGTTATGCAGTCTCTTTACACCATGTCAAAAGATTGTGGAAAATTTTTCAAATTTTGCCCAAAGACCTGGTTTTATATTTACTGTAAGAGTTTGCTAAATTAATCTTTATAATTTTTACAATGTTTTCCCTTTCATTTAGCATGTTCTATAAAATGCTAGATGACTTCTTTAATTGCTATTTTTTGCCTCCAGCTTGCCTGTTGCATTGGTTCTTTTTCACACTTTCTGTGTCAGTAGCATTCTTTTTACTGAATGTTGGGAGAACTGTTTTGAACTTTTTGGTGGTAATGTTACTTTGCATTCTGAACTAAACCACCTTCCTTAAGCAGTTATGTTTATACAGCTATTAATGCTATTAAATATTGTGTCAGCAGTAGTTTGTGATCACAAAATATGATACGTTGCAAACTACAGGAGAATCATATAGCAAAATACTCACCAGGGATTAAAGATAAAAATAAAAGTGCCCAGTTAAAGGAGCAATAGGTAGAATGAGGGTAGAATCTAATGACTCAGAGGACAGTCCTGTATTCTGAAAACCAAGTTGACAAGGAAGTACTCAGTGAGTCATAAATACGGACTGAAAATGTTCTCTGTCAAATAAAGGCATATTAACTTATAGTGGATTTATCAAGTAAGTACAACCTCTTTGCTTTAGGGACAGTCGGTTGTTTAGATGGTTTGGCTGAATTCCATTTTGTTCATTGAGCCAAATGTTCTGTGAGCATTTAGGCTAGCTACCTAGCACTATGCTAGATGCAGGGTTACAGCGATATGTATGCATAGCAGACTGTTCCTGCTTGCATGACAGAGTCTAATGGGAGAAATAGGGACATTAATCACATGAGGAACCTATAACTACACAATGAAATACAAACTCTGAAAGGAGACATTGTTCTCTGTGTGTGTAATTGTGTTTGTGGTAGGAGAAGATTGAAGTAATAGAAATTCAGAAGAATTTCTAAGAAAAGGAATTTTCATCTGAGAGGTGCAAGATGAATAGGAATTAATTAACCACGGGAAGGCAGAGGAGAGTGTTAGGATGGAGAGGATTCTTCCAGGCAGGGTATCAGAATACAGAAGACAAAAAAAATTAGGCCTTGCTTTCACTTTCAGTATTCTGGCTTTTGTAAATATTTCTATTTCCCTTTCACCAGTTGGTGGCACTTAAACATGCTTAACTAGGCCCAGTTGTGGCTGTGGAACATTCTTGTGCTTTTTTTAAATTAAGGAAACTGAATAATATGTGAAAATTTGAGGCAAGGGGAACACTGAATGAGTTAATTATTAAGATGTTATGGGGAAAAAAGACCGAGTATACTCAGGCACCAGAGAGCTCTATAAATGGACAGCTGAGCAATCACTTCCATTGGGGAAACATGAAGGAATTCTTTCACAGGCACACTTAGGTCTTGCCCTCTTTTCTAAGTTAAAATAGGAGTGGGTGGGTTTTTTCCTGCCTTTTTTATTGTGATATAATTAAAATATACTGTTCTTAAGTTTTAACAACTGTATACACCCCTAGGATCTCTACCCAAAACAAAATATAGAACACTTCCAACTTCTGGAAAGTTCATTCATGTCCTTTTCCAAGCAATTGCCCACCACCGCAATAACTAATTTTTATCACCATACATTAGTCTTGCCTACGTCTGGACTTCATGTGAAAGGAGTCACACAGTTTGTACTCTTTTGTGTCGTGTTTCTTTTACTTACACACAGTGTTTTTGTGGGTTGTTACATTAATAGTTCATTCCTTTTTTAAGTGGACTTACTGAGATATAATTCATATAACAGTTAACCCATGTAAAGCAAGCAATTCAGTCACTTTTACTATAGTCACTGAGTTATGCAACCATTATGATTCAGATTTCAGAACATTTTTATCACTCCCAATGGGTGTCATATTCAGTTTACAGATGAGAACCCATTTCATTAGCAGCCCCTCCTTATTCTGTCTCCCTCTTTTTTCCTCTTTTTTTCACTCCCCAGTCATAGACAGTTGCTGTTTACTTTGTCTATATAGAATTTTCTATTCTGGGCGTAAGTTTGTTTTTTTTAATTGCTGAGTAGTAATCCAGTGTATGGGTATACCACAATTTATCCATTTTATTGATGATTGACATTTGGGTTGTTTCCAGTTTGATGTTATAAATAAGACTACCCCATAGATATTTTTGTATGTCCTTTTTCATTTATCTTATGTAAATACCTAGGAATGGAGTTACTGGGTCATAGTGTAGAGATAATGTGTTTAACTTCATAAGAAACCTCCAATCAATTCTCCAAAGAGGTTATAACTTCATTTTCCTTTTTTTGCAACTATGTGGAGAGGTCAGTTACTCCACCTTCTCACATATTTGGTGTTTGTGAGTTTCTTTTTTGACTATTCTACTGGTTGTCAAGGGGTATCTCTTTGTTTTACTGTTTTAATTTTCCTGATGACTAATAATGTTCAACACCTTTTCATGTGCTCACTGGACTTCAATATATGGGGTTTTTTTGAAATGTCTAAATCTTTTGCCCATTGAAAATTTGAATTTATCTTTTTTTCGTTGATTTGTGAGTGTTCTTTATTTAATATGTAATTTTACATATCATTGACTCTTTGTGATATTGTAATTTAGAAGATATTTGGTTTACATCCACAGTTTCTGGCCCACAGATTCCAAACCCTTTGAATTTCCTAAGTGTTGAGAGTGAGGACCTAAGTGTTTTCTGTATGTTAATGCGGTAACATTTGGATCCCAATCAAGGGTGGGTCTGGTTGTTAGGAGAACCAACCTTGTGATCAGAGGCTTGGAACTTTTGGCCCCATTTTCTACCCCAACTTCTGCCGGGAGAGGTGCTAGAGATTTTCATTTGCTAATGGCCAGTGACTTGGTCAATCATGACCATGTAATGAAGCCTCCATAAAAACCTGGGAGGACAGCTTGTTGGGTGGGGTGGTGGTTGTTGTTTTGTTGTTGTTTTTGGAGAGCTTCTGTGTTATGGAATCAGAACTCTTCCAGTTGCCACTGTGCCGGCCCTGAGCTCCACAAGGACAGAAGCTCCTTTGTTTGGGACGTTGTCCTGTTTATCTGTATCTCTTCATCTGACTGTTAATTCATGTCCTTTAGTGTCCTTTGTAATAAATTGGTACTCTTAAGTAGTATGTTTCTCTGAGTTCTGTGAGCCATTCTAGAGAATTAATTGAACCCAAGGAAGGAGTTGTGGGAACCTCTGATTTATAACCAGTAGGTCAAATAACCTGGAATGGCAATTGGCATTCTGAGGTAGAGGGGGTCTTTGGAACCTTCATTCTCTAGCTGGTTGGTCAGAAGCGCAGGTGTGAGCCTGGGTTTGTGGCTAGCATCTGAAGAGAGAGAGAGAGAGCGCGTGGTGGTGGTGGTGGTGGGTAGCCCCACATTGAAATTGAGTCTCGGAACCCCATTCACTCTTTAACAAATGAAAAGATAGGTATCTGTAGGCAAACTATTATTACATGGTGGTTTTTCAGTCTCCAAAATATGTTTTTAAAGATTCAGAATAGCAAAAGTTCATTTCATTTAGACCTTTTCTAAGGTCATTATTGAATTATGAAGTGAGTGGTTCCCTGCAGTCAGGGAAGAAGAACAGCTTTGGGGATGTATGCCTTCTAAACAACAACAAACAAACCAACTCACTAACTTTCAGAAGTCACATTACCTGCCACTCCATAGAATTCAAGGTAGCATCATGGTCTTCAACTTCCTTATTCCTAGGAGCTTTTGGTAGAGTCCATGGATTACATGGATGCATGTAGTCCATGTCACATAGAAGCAGTCCTGACAGTTCGGACACCTGAGATGAGTACTGCCCCTAACCTAGCTCTGCAGCTTGCCCTCCAGAAGTTGTGCCAAAGTCTGTAGCTAATTCACATCCAGTGTCTGATAGTCCACAGAGCTGAAGTTAGGTATGAACTCTGTTAGGGCACATATGGCTCACACCATTCCCACAGTGTCAGGAAAAGGTATTGCTGAGCCTGCAGAAATTCAGAAAGGCTGGGCCAGGATGCCATTAGAATCAGCAGCCATAATTTAGCTTTCTTTATATCATGGAGCCTTCCAAAAACCAGCCTTTTGGTTAATGGAGAGACATTTGTGAGCTTTCACCAACCCCTCTTGCCTGCGGAAAAGAACATGGGACAATCCATGACCCTAAATTAATTTTGTTGAAAAAGACTTTATTTTACTAGATGTGATATTTGCTAAAATGGAAAGTGTAAGCGGTAGTCCAGGAATAGTTACTTTCAAGCATATACAGGGTTTGGCAGGAATAATGACTGCTTGAGTGTGATTGGTAGAGTAATAATATGGGTGCAAAAATTTATAGTTTTAATTTGAACATTTCACCTAAAATGACATATGGTGTACTTGAGTGTGATTTTAGAGAATTACATTCGTATGATTTTGTAATAAAAAAGGGGTGTTATTGTGCCGGACCCTGTATATCTTACATGCTATGAAGCCGTTAGACCCTTGGTACCTTTTAGCAGTATGCTGACATTTTAGGTTTTGCAAGAGGTTTGCAAGTTTCCCTCATTTTATAAAAGCCTTTTTTACTTCTGTATACTTTATCATTAAAGATTCTGATTCTTGCCTATCTGTATTCCATCCAATCTTTAATCCACACTGCCAGTGTAAAAATTTTTCTAAAACATGCCATTATCCTGTTGAAAATCCTTTAGTGGCTCCCCATCACCTTTGGATGAAATCTAGATTTTAACATGGCTTTTAAGGGCATCTTATGCTTATAATTTTACCTAATTTATTTTTGTTTCCCAATAATGACCGTAATGATAGCTAACATGTAAGTACTTACTCTATATGCCAAGTACTGGTCTATGCAGTCATAATAAACTTCTTGTAATTCTGCAAATAGATCATGTACTCCCACACTCATACCTTTGCATATTCTGTGCTCTGACTGGAGTTTCTCTCCCCCCAGCCCTTTTCTTCTGGGACTGGCATACTCTATCAGTCTATTTTTTTAATACCCTACTTGTTCTGTGAGACTCTATTCAGACATCATTTTTTAATGTTTTTTTTTCCTATCCTCACCTGAGGTTATGCTTAGAGGGGAAGGGATGAGGAGAGAAAGAGGGAAAGAACATCGATGTGAAAGAAACATTGATCCATTGCCTACCTGCACAGACCTTGATCATGGTCTGCTAATGCCTGGACTGGGAATTGAACCAGCGACCTTTCACTTTTCAGGACGAGGCCCGACCCACTGAGCCCCACCAGTCAGGGCAAAAGATTGCAGTTTTTGTTAACATATAACCTCTGCCATCTATTAAAATGAAGTCTTAAACTCAAAGCAGAAAGGATTGACAGCCTGCTAGAAGAATGGGTATCAAAATGGATAGGCAGTCCACAAATAATTCAGAGATCTGAAATAAACATAAGTTGTTTAATCTTAACTATAATCGAGGAATTGCACGTTTAAACTGCAGGGTAAAATCTTTTGCCTATCATGTTGGCTAAGATGAAACTGAATTGTCAAAACTTCACAGCGACCACCTCAAAGGTGCTCCCACTGGCTTAAGGTTGGAAAACTTGAATATAAAAAAAGGAACGACTACAGTGGATCTAACCCTATCAAATAAATAAAAATCCAGGAGTCCATAGTGATACTTTAAAAATAAAAAGAACAAAATAACTATTGATCACCTTCAGAGGTTTCAAGGGTGTCACCTCACTAGTCTGAAAATTGATAGTAGAAGAATGGAGCAGGTAGGCTGCCTTTTGTTGCAAAATGTATTCCAAAGTAACCAAATAGTTGAGAGTGGAAAGCTCTTCATTAAAGAATTGTGGTTAATAAATTAAGAAGGAATTCAAGTATTAGAAAAGTCATCATTTTGCACCCATAATTCAATGGATTATGATGCATCCAGGCAGATTGTTAATGTTGGCTAAAATTATTAGGTGAAAGGTGGCAAATGACTTTATAATGGTAGGATCAAATTAATATCCTGAATTCACTAATCAGTCTTAGCATTACTAAAAGTAGACAGGCAGACACCATGTCTCTTAATTTTATGAAATAGGGAGGACGCGACATTACTGGGATGTATTTTACCCTAAAAAAAATTTACCGTCTAATCAAGAAAACTGACAGGGTAGATAGAGCATATATATAGGCTATATCGTGGGGACTTGGGCTTTTTGGTGTGGGTGAGGGTGTGGGTGGTTTGTGGGTGTGGGATATATTTCCAGTGATCCATTTCCCCTGTAGTTTACTTAATCCTTTGAGGAAAGCTCAGCTGCATTTTAGGCAGATAAACCTGCTTCTTTTTAAAATTAAGACTTTTTTTTTTTTAGGAAAGTTAAGGTTCACAACAAAGAGGAAGGGAAGGTAGGACTTTAGCTTTTCTTACAAGAAAATCAGGAGCATAGTAGGCTTTTGAGCAGGAGAATGATATGATGATTTGGCTTAGTTTTAACTAAATGGCTGCTATATCAAGAATAGGCTGGGAGTAGGGAGAGCCTTAGAAGTATTAACACAAACATCAAATTGGAAGCTATTGCATTAGTCCACGTAAGAGGGGAAGGTTGCTTGTACTGGGTACCAGTAAGTAGAAGAAGGGGGAAATGGTTAAGATGGTGAATATATTAGGTTGGTAGAAGACCATATAGGAATTGGTAGATCCAATGTAATTTTCTGATGGATAATGGAGGGAGTGAGAGAAAGGAGATGAGAACTCTGTAAAGTTTTTGGTTCAAGCAATTCAAAGTTCGGAGTTAGTTACCTTTAACCAAGATGTGAGAGACTGGGTGGATCTACTTTGGAGAAGATAAAGAATTAAGTTTTGAACATTTCCCACATAGTAGGTACTCACTGTGTCAGAGGTACTGCTGAATGTTAAGAACCAAGGATATGAGACAGCTACCATAAGAAGACCTTTCATCGTTGGTCTCACATTGTTCATTAATTGTGTGAGTTCTCACTTAATCAACTTAATGTTGCTTCTGTGTCCTTTGTGTGTTTTGTTTTGTATTTCCACTTAAGATACATGTATATAGTACTTACTTTATGCCAGGTAACTGTTCTAATTTTTCAAATACTAATTTATAGTCATAAAAATGTTACGAGGTTAAGTATATTATTATGGTGCATGTTTTACAGACAAGGTACAGATAAATTAAGGAACTTGACTGAAGTCACATAGGTAGAAAAGGTAGAATTAGGACTCATATCCACAAAGTTTGGTTTCAGAATCTGTGTTCTAAACTACTATGCAATTGCGTCTCCCTTTTTATTAATTCCCCATGGATTTATTGTAGTTATGAATGGAGAGAAAGGATTCAAGCAAAGGTCCAGAAGCTTGTTTCAAGACTTAGAATTTGTGGCCACTGAGTATTTTCTGTAGCTTTAAAATTACGGTTATTTTCAAAATATAAGATAAAGTGAGAAAAATAAAATACTGTGACCTATCAGGCTGTAGATGTTGACACGAAAGACCTAGAAATTATATCTTGAGGTGCTCTTAATTTAGGCAAGGTTTTATGTAAGACCTTCTGGAATGTAATGCTTGTTGAAGTTGGAAAATATTTATCTTTATGATTCTGTTTACATGTCTACCATGTTGTAAGAAATATTGGTTTGGCATTTGTGTAGGATGATATTCGAGGTGCTCCATATATTCTACTGAATGTTGCTTCAGTTGCTTGACTGTTATGTTGAAACTCCTTAAGGACTTGGCTCACCTTTTTGCATTCAGGTATCAGTTTTGCTCTATTTGGCTTAAACTGTCATTTCCCCAAAAGACAGTGTAGCCTTTTAGTTCAGATTCCTCTTTAATAATCTCAGTAACCTTTTGAAGTTTGAAATAATACACTTTTGTAAAGTGTTTTTATCATTTGTTTTTCCCTGAGGGTATAATTAGACTCTACAAGGTGATTATGATGGTGCTGGCCTTCAGGCATTGAAAAAATATATTTTAAGATTACACTTTTTTAGGTTTTCAATATTCTTGACAATGGCCACATAAGTGTAGAACAACATTTTATGATTTTTTTCTGGTTCTCTGTTGGCATTAGTAAGCCATCAATACAATTTTCAAGAAACCTGCAGCTCTTAATTTTGGCAGGCAGATAACATGCAACAGTCCTGATCGCTGTACAGCTCAGTGGGTCAGTTGATTCCCAGTCAGGGCGCATGCCTGGTTTGCAAGTCAGGTCTCCAGTTAGGAGCGTGTGAGAGCAATCAATCAGTGTTCCTCTCCCTCTTTCCACCCTCCCCCTCTCTCTGAAAATAAATTTAAAAAATATTTTTTTAAAAAAAGATGCGACACTTGGTATTTGTTTTACTGAATATAGGTGAACCAGTTGAATGACAGGTAAACCACTGAACGCAGATGATTATTTGAGTGACTTTAAGTTGTCCCATATCTCATATATAACAAATACCATTCTAGATGTATAGGGGAGAAATAAATTTAGGACATACAAGGATGCCTTAGGGCATTTGGGCCTAATTCTCTCAGGGAACCTGGTTGAGAAAGGCTGGGCTGTGGTTCTGTTTTGTAAGTTCTGAGAGCTAAAGATTATATATATGTAAAAGCTTATTTTAAAAAAATATACAGGGGCAGAGTCTGTATATGGCCTGCAACCATATTTACTGAAATATTTACTGCCTGACCTTTTACAGAAATGGATTGTCTAACTCTCTAAGAGGAGAATACTCAAATTTGAACCCCAGCTCCTTTTTTTTGTGGTTATTTGAGCTCAGTCGCTGACTCTGTAAATGGGGCATAGTAATAGTACCTATCAGAAGAGTTGTGAAGATTAACCTATAATAATGTGTAGTTTCAGAATACATCTTAATGAATGTTATTGTATATTTAATATGCAAAATAAATGATAATGGTATTTATGATAGCGGTATGATGTTTATGAATATGACAAACCAAATGTCAGTCCTGCTCTTCTGTTGTGCTGTGAAGCAGTGGTATTTCCATTGAGAATACTAGCCAGTATTTGTAGTACCATGGTATTTTTTAGATTCCTATGGTGGGACTGTTCTCTTAAAAACCATCTTAATCTGTTGCTCATTAAATGTTAACCTAATTTCAGTATTTTGTAAATCATTTCTCAAGGCGGTCTCTCTCTTTGGATAGCGCTAATTTAATTTATTTTTGTTCAATGTGCTGACTTCTGTCTTCCCGTAGAGCTTTACCTAACTGAGTTTTGATCACCTGGAGAAGCTTTTCTCAAACTTTTGGTCTTTGAGAACTCTTTGAAGAGCTGCTGTATTTTTTTTGTCCCATTCATTTTTTTCCCCTTTATCCCACTCGCTCTGGTACCCCCATTGCCTCCAGACATTCCCCACCCCTTAGGTCATGTCCATGGGTCATGCATATATGTTCTTTGACTTCTCCATTTCCTATACTTAACCTCCCCATGCCTATTTTGTGCCTACTAAGTATGCTTCTTATTCCCTGTACCCTTTCCCCCATTCTCTCCCTTCCTGCCCCCCACTGATAACCCTCCATGTGGTCTCCATTTCTGTGATTCTGTTCTTGCTTATATTGTTTTTGTTTTTGTTTTTTTAGGTTCAGTTGTTGATACTTGTGAGTTTGTTGTCATTTTATTGTTCATAGTTTTGATATTATTCTTTTTCTTAGATAAGTCCCTTTAACATTTCATATAATAAGGGCTTGGTGATGATGATCTCCTTTAACTTGGCCTTAGCTGGGAAGCACTTTATCTGCCCTTCTATTGTAAATGATAGCTTTGCTGGGTAGAGGAATCTTGGATGTAAGTTTTTGCTTTTCATGACTTTGGATACTTCTTTCCAGCCCCTTCTTGCCTGCAAGGTTTCTTTTGAGAAATCAGCTGATAGTCTAATGGGCATTCCTTTGTAGGTAACTGTCTCCTTTTCTCTTGCTGCTTTTAAGATTCTCTCCTTATCTTTAATCTTGGGTAATGTAATTATGATGTGCCTTGGTGTGTGCTTCCTCAGATCCAACTTGTTTGGGACTCTCTGAGCTTCCTGGACTTGTATGTCTATTTCCTTTGCCAGATTGGGGGAGTTTTCTTTCACTATTTTTTCAAATAAATTTTCAATTTCCTACTCTTCCTCTTCTCCTTCTGGCACCCCTGTTATTCGAATGTTGAAATGTTTAAAGTTGTCCCAGAGATTCCTAAGCCTCTCCTCATTTTTTTGAATTCTTGTTTCTTCCTTCTATTCTGGTTGAATGTTTATTTCTTCCTTCTGTTCCAGATCGTTAATTTGAGTCCCAGTTTCCTTCCCTTCATTGTTGGTTCCCTGTATATTTTTCTTTATTTCACTTTGCATAGCCTTCACTTTTTATTTTGAGGACATACTCAACCATTCATTTGAGCATCCTGATTACCAGTGTTTTGAACTCGACATCTGATAGGTGGAATATCTCCTTGTCACTTAGTTATTTCTGTGGAGTTTCTATCTGTTCTTTCATTTGGGCCATATTTCTTTGTCTCGGTGCACCTGTTATGTTATAAAGGGTGGAGCGTTAGGCATTCGCCAGGACAGGGCAACCCACTTCATGGCATTGTGGCGCTGTCTGTGGGGGAGGGGTCAGAGAGTGAACAATGCTGCTTGCTTGGCTCTTGCCCAGTTTTCAAGAGACTGGCAATTTCTCTCACCAGCACAACCCCCACAGGTTTTTACAGCTAGAGGTTCTGAGGCTTTAATTTGCTGGCATTGGAATCCTGGGTTGTGCTGTCTCACTCCCCTGTTGTTCCTCCCTGTTTATTCACACATAAATGTAGGACCACCCAGGCTGCCAGCCACCACCTTGCTACACGTCCTCTCCCCTCCTACCAATCTGGATGAATGTTTCTTCTTTAACTCCTTGGTAGTTGGACTTCCATACAGTTTGATTTTCTGGCACTTCTGTTTTCTGGGGTTTTTTTTGCTTTTTGGTTTTTTTTTTTAAAGTGGTTGTTTTCTTCTTTTGGTGTGCGAGGAGACAAAGTTTATCTACCTGTGCCTCCATCTTGACTGGAACTCTCTCTGAACAGCTACTGTATTAATAATTTACTTGAAAATAGCAATAATCAACCTATTAAATATTTTGTGTGTATTATTTTTCAATTAAGTGGACATTCAACATTACTAGTTTCAGCTGTATAGCATAGTGGTTAGACATTTATATAATTTACAAAGTGATTCCCCAATAAGTCTCATACTCAGTTGGCACCATGTATAGTTATTACAATATTATTGACAATATTTCTTATTCTGTACTTTATATCTCTGTGGTGATTTTGTAACTGCCAATTTGTACTTCCTAATTCAGTACCTTGTTCACCCGGCCTCCCAACTCCCCCCTCATCTGGCAATCATCAGTTTGTTCTCTAACCTATTCATATTAAGCAACATTTTAGTGAAAATGATTGATTTCCCAAAACAAATAAATTAAGTGAGAAAGTAACATTTTTATGTTTTACAAGTTTCTTCAGTGTTTGGATTAATGGAAAGTAACTGGATTGTTATATCTGTTTTTCATTCAGCTGTTACATAATTTTATTTTTGTTGAAGAACACAAAGAAAATTCAGCCTGATTCAGAAATGTTGTTGGAAAGGGAGAAATATTTTAATAGATTTTTCAAATAATTGTGAATATTTTTGTGGGGGTATAACACCAAAAGTTAAGAAATTTGTTTGTTTGTTTGTTTTTAATTAATAAACTTATTTTTTAGAGCAGTTTTAGGTTCTCTGAAAAATTGAGCATAGAGAGCCCTGGTCAGCATAACGTCAGTTGGTTAGAACATCATCCTATAACTGAAGGGTTGCAGGTTTGATTCCCAGTCAGGGTACATGTCTAAATTGTAGGTCCGATTTCCAGTCTGGGCGTGTATGGGAGGCAACTACTCGATATTTCTCTCTCTCTCTCCCTTTTTCTCACTCTAAAAGCAATGAAAAAAAAATGTCCTCAAGTGAGGATAAAAAATAAAATTGAGCAGAAAGAGCAAAGAGAATTCCCATATATGCAGAATCTCCCCACTCCACATCTGGAAACAGTAGTATGTTATCCATGAACGTACATTGACCCGTTACTATCACCCAAAAGGCCATAGTTGATATTAGGGTTGACTCTTGGTATTTTATATTCTTTAGATTTTGACACGTGTCCATCATTGTAATATACAAAATAGTTAAACTGATCCCCCAAATCCTCTGCTCTGTCTTTTCATCACTCCTGACCCCCACCTCCCCTTTTCTTTAATTCTCACCTGAGGATATGTTTACTGATTTTAGAGAAGAAAGGAGAGAGAGAGAAACATTGATGTGAGAGAGAAACATTGATCAGTTGCCTCTTGTTCGTGCCCCGACTGGGGATCAGTCCTGAAACCTAAGTATGTACCCTGACAGGGGATTGAGCCTTGAACCATTTGTTGTACAGGAGGACGCTCCAAACAACCAAGCCACCTAGCTAGGGCTTGTTCCCCCTTTTAATCTCTGGCAAACACTGATCTCTTTACTGTTTCCATAGTTTTGTCTTTTTCTGGATGTTATATAGTTGGAATCATATAGTATGTAGCCTTTTCAGATTGACTTGTTTCACTTAGCAGTATGCATTTAAGTTTCTTCCATATCTTCAATCACTTTATAGCTCATTTCTTTTTAGCAGCGCATAATGTTCTTTTGTCTGGAAGTTTCGCAGTTTATTTATCCATTCACCCCTTAAGGACATTCTATTTGCTTCCGAGTTTTAACAGTTAAAAATGAAGATGCTATAAACGTTTGTGTGCAGGTTTTTGTGTGGACATACATTTTAAGTTCATTTGAGTAAATACCAAGGAATGCAGTTGCTGGATTTGTATTGTAAAAGTATGTTTAGTTTTGTAAGAAACTGCCAAAATAGCTGTACCTTTTTTTTTTCTTTTTGCATTCCTGTCTGCAGTGAAAGATATTTCCTGTTGCTTCTTAGCCTCTTCAGCATTTGATGTTCTCAGTATTTTGGCTTTTGACCATTTCATTGGTATGTAGTGGTATTTCATTTTAATTTGCAATTGACATAAGATGTTAAACATCTTTTCATATGCTTACTTGCCATCTGTTTTTAATCTTTCGTGAGGTGTGGGTTTAAGCCTTGCCGATTTTTTAGTTGGGTTGTTCATTTTCTTATTATTGAGTTTTAGGAGTCCTTTGTATATTTTGAATAACATTTTTTTATCAGCCGTGTCTTTTACAAATGGTTTCTATTAGTCTCTATTTGTCCTCTTATTTTCTTGAGTTGTAGCTTCTTAAAAATAAATTGTTATATGTAATCGTTTATTTATTTTTTAAATCCTTACCGAAGGACATGTGTATTGATTTATTTTTTATTTTTTATTTTTTTTTTGAGAGAGAGGGAGAATGGGAAGCAGTGGCATGGTGTGGGGAGGAAGAGAAAGAAAGAAATATCGATTGGTTGCCTCTTGGCATGAGCTGATCTGGGATTGAACCTGCAACCTCTTGGTCACGGGACAATACTCAACCTACTGAATCACCTGGCCAGGGCACAATGTGTAATCTTTTAAACAGTAGTATACACAGCTCACATACAAAATAGTATAACATATATACTATGATTATAGTATGTAGGATAATTTAAATGTTTACATAGGTTATATTAAATATATAATAATTTCTCATTTTTAATTATAAAATACTTACACAATGATAATTAACATTATTTTAAGTTTTGGGGGCTTTAATCCTTCTGTTCATTGTCTGCCTATTCTTGCTTTTGAGAATTATTTTCTGCAAGTTCTGTGGTTTTCAAAAAATTGTGGATGGACTCTTATTTGATGTGGCTTCTTTTTTTCCTATAGGAATCTCGTGTGGTTGGATCATGAGAGCCTTTCTCTTGAGAAGGTTTGCCTTTGCTTCTGATAGGCACTCCCACAACGTAATTTAGAGGACGATTTTTAAGTTAATTTTATAGTCAGGAGATTCCTAGATAATTTTGATAGTGTGGTGGTTTTAAGTGTGGCCCAGGGTCAAAACTATTTTCATAATAAAACTAAGATGTTATTTGCCATTTTACTCTTCATTTTCTCACTAGTAGAGTTTTCACTCTGATAATTAATGGGAAACTTGTGTGTTCTTGGGTTTTTAAATTTTCCTATTTTAATTTTAAATACAGCAAACACCAGTATATATACCCACATAAACAAAAGAGCTCTTAATAATTTTTAAGAGTATAAAGCCATCCTGGAACTAAATGTCTGAAAACTGCTGAAGTATATATATTTGGATTGCAGTGCCATACAAGGCATAAGCAAGGGATTCACTTTCTGCAGGGAGCCTCCCTTATGCTGTACCTAGGAGGAGAAAAAAACTTGCTTTGCTAATCCGTGGTTGGGTTTTTCTCCAGTCAGTCTTTCTGCACTTGAGGTGCAGTTGCTCTGGACAGTGGTTCTCAAAAGTTAGTAAGCATAAGTATCACCTGAAAAGCTTGTTAAAATTAAGATCCATGGGCCCCATTTCCAGAGATTCTGATTCAGTAGGTCTGGGCTGGGATTCAAGAATGTAAATCTGAAGGGTACAGGTTGCCAGATGTTCATGTGTCCTAACTTTTATGCAGGAGTCTCATTTTCAGCCTCTTTAAGGCCTCTCTTCTTTTGTCTATGCATGAGTGTTAAAACCCAAGTTCCTAGGTTACCTATCCTAGTCATCGTTCATTTTGTGTGTCAGCACACTCTCAGCTGTCTTCCAGATTCTCCTTCATTTCTACCTCTCGAGGCCTTTCCTACCAACCTTTTCTGCTTAGCTATGCACTGCATATTGGGGGAGGTATGTACCACTTATACCAATTTTATTCATTCTATAGATAAAATACCCATGTATTTTATAGCACTTTACAGTAACAAGGGTTGAAGTTATCTTTACAATATTTTCCTGAGTAGTTTGGTCTCATTTGTATCACTGAGCAACTAGAAGTTTCCTGTAAATCTTTATAGGCATTTGGGGGAAACTTCAAATACTATATTATTGTAGTTTCATCACTTAATTTAAGTAAGTGCAATGCTTTACAGTTATTTAGAATATCACTGTTTATTTGAATATCTGTACAGTTACATAAACTCTCAAAGTTAGACTAAATGTGTTTTGAACTTAGCAGACAACAAAAAATCTCCTTTTTAGAGTAACGTTCTAGGGTCGGCTTTAGTTCAAGCAGTTACTTCATCATGGCAATCTCTAGAATAACATTCTTCACAGTTTGTTGACTTGACATTTTTTTCCCTAGCATTAGAGTGCTAAATGTTTTTTTCTAACTGAATTTATTGGGATGATGTTGGTTAACAAATTTATATAGTTTTCAGGTGTACAGTGTACTATAGCAGTATATTGTATGTTCACCACCCCAAGTCAAACTTCCTTCCATTACCATTTATCACCCCTTTCCTTTCTTATACTTCTCCATGCCCCCCTTTCCCTCTGGTGATCACCATACTGTAGTCTGTGTCTGGGGGGATTTTTTTTTCCCTAATCTCTTCACCTTTTTCACCCAACCCCGCCTACAATCTTCCTCCCCTATGATGGCTGTCAGTCTGTTCTCTGTATCTATAAGTATTTTGTTAGTTTATTTTGTTCATTAGATTTCATATATAAGTGAAATCGTGTGGTACTTGTCTTTTTCTTACTGGCTTATTTCACTTAGTATACTACTCTCCAGGTGCACCCATGTTATTGCAAAGAATAAGATCTCCTTCTTTTTTAAAGCCTAGTAGCACTCCACTGTGTGAATGTACCATGGCTTTTTTATCTACTTATCTACTGATGGGCACTTGGGCTGCTTCCATATCTTGGCTATTGTAAATAACACTGCAGTGAAATAGGGGTGCCTATATTCTTTTGAATTGGTGTTTTAGATTCTTAGGATTTATTCCAGAAGTAGAATGGCTGGGTCAAAAGGCCATTTTTAATTTTTTGAGTTATTTCCATACTTCTTTCCACAGTGGCTGCACCAATCTGCATTCCCACCAGCAGTTCACAAGAGTTCCCTTTTCTCCACATCCTCAGCAATGCTTTGTTGATTTATTGACTAAATGTTTCTTCTAAAAATATATATATATTTTATTGATTATGCTATTACAGTTGTCCCAGTTTTTCCCCTTTTGTCCTCCTCTGCCCGGTACCCCCCTTTCCTCCAGCAATTTCCCCCTTAGTTCATGTCCACGGACTCTATAAGTTCTGTACATATAAGTTCTTTGGCTTCTCCATCTCCTTTACATCCTTCTTGTACATGTTCTTGACATCCTTGTCTATTTTGTATCTACCAATTATGCTGCTTCATCCATGCAGCTTTTTGTCATTCTCCTGCCCCCTCCCAGCTGCTAACCCTCCAAATGATCTCCATATTTGTGATTCTGTTCCTGTTGTGATTGTTTGCTTAGGTTGTTTGTTTAGATTCAGTTGTTGATAGCTGTTAATTGCCCTTTTAATATTCATAGTTTTGATCTTTTCCTTAAACAAGTCCCTTTAACATTTTATGTAATAATGGCTTGGTGATGATAAAGTCCTTTAGCTTTATTTTGTCTGGCAAGCACTTTATCTGCCCTTCCATTCTAAATGATAGCTTTGCTGGATAGAGTCATCTTGGATGTAGGTTCTTGCTTTTCATGACTTTGAATACTCCTTGCCAGTCCCTTCTTGCCTGCAAGGTTTCTTTTGAGAAATCAGCTGATAGTCTCATGGGAACTCCTTTGTAGGTAACTCTCTGTTTTTCTCTTGCTGCTTTTAAGATCCTCTCTTTATCCTTAACCTTTCGCATTTTAATTATGATGTGTCTTGATGTGGTCCTCTTTAGGTCCAACTTGTTTGGGACTCTCTGAGCTTCTTGGACTTGTATGTCTGTTTCCTTTGCCAGATTGGGGAAGTTTTCTTTAGTTATTTTTTCAAATAAGTTTTCAGTTTTTTCCTCTTCTTCTCCTTCTGGCACCCCTACTATTTGGATGTTGAAACATTTAAAGTTGTCCCAGAGGTTCCTAAGCCTGTCCTCAGTTTTTGTTTTTGTTTTTGTTTTTTTAATTCTTTTTTCTTCCTGCTGTTCTGATTAAATGCCTTTTTCTTCCTGGTGTTCCAAATTGTTCGTTTGATTCTTGGCTTCACCTTCTCCACTGTTGGTTCCCTGTAGATTTTTCTTGATTTCACTTAGTGTAAGCTTCATTTCTTCCCTTATGTTTTTGCCTTATTTAGTGAGTTTTTTGAGCATGCTGATCACCAGTGTTTGAACTCTGCATTGATAGGTTGGTTATCTCTGTTTCATTTAGCTTTTTTTGTGGGGGTTTGTTCTGTTCTTTCATTTGGGCCATATTTCTTTGTTTGCTCAACTTGGCAGCCTCTCTGTGTATAAGGTAGAGCTGCTTTGACTCCCTGTAAAAGCCATCCATCTGGATGAATGTGGCTTCCTTAAACACTTGGTTGTCAGACTTCCATTCAGCTCGATTTTCTGACGATTTTGAGAAATGGTTGTAATTCTCTCTGTGGTTATGCAGAGAGGTGAAGCATGTCTATGTACTCCTCCATCGTTACAGGAAGTTGACAAAATATTTCTTAAAAGGGATTTTAGTCATAAATTTGGGTTGGTTAAGTCCTACTTAAAGTTATGTGAAGTTTTAAAATTTATTTACATCTTTTTCAAAAGGAATGACGTGCTCTAATATTTCTTGGTATGGTATATTCCCCTTAGTGATTTTAAAGACTTGGTCACATATCATTGTAGTTCTTTATGTTTGTTGTTTTTGACTGACACAGAATTTCAAGGGTCAATTGATTACTATATAGTAGGGATACTATTTAGTGTATGATGTTCTTCCCAAAGACATTCAATAGTTTGGATGTTCTTTTAGCTGTAATAACACATTTTTTTTTTTAGTAATTGTAGAGTCAGAGAAGACTGCAATCACAGCTAGTACTTACTGATTACTTAGAGTAAGTCATTGTATAGATATAATTTTTTTTCCTTAAACATATTAACTGGTGCTTACATATACTAGCATCTATCTTGCACAACTTTAAGATATTTAACTGGACTGTTTTTCTAGTCTTGTGCCATCTTTAAACTCTCTATATCTCTTTCTGAGCACTCTTAATAATTAGGCTAAATGCTGAAGTATCCTACTGCTTACACTTCTCCAATCAAAAGGACCCATTTGTCTCCTGTTTTAAACCAGTGCTGTAGCCATATGACCTTATATTCTTTTCCTCAGCAAAAGCAAACTGAGAACTAAAGAAATGCAACAGTATTCTGAAAATATAACTATCCCAACTATAATGGAGCAAGTAAACTCTTGCAAAGATGGACTGACTTGATCATTCCAGTTCACAATGTGGTTCACGGACCCTACTGGTGGTTCCTGAGACCCTTTCAGAGACCTGCAAGGTCAAAACTATTTTCAAGGTGCTATTTTAGGTGTTATTTATCCTTTGCACTGTGTTGACATTTGTACTTAATGTTGCAAGAAAGTGGTGGCTCACACTGCCAGTGCACAAATAGCTGGTGCACAAATCAAGGCAGTGACACCAAGCTACTAGAGTATTCACTACAGTCTTCCACTGCCACACACAGTAAAGAGTGCTAGCTTCACCTAAGAATGCCCTTGATGAGGCAGTAAGAAATACTGTTTTTACTAAACCTTGGCTATTGAGTACACATCTTAGCATTCTATGTGATGAAGTGGAAAGTATGTATTAAGCACTAATAGGAATGTTTTGTGACCTAAACTAGATGCTTTTTTCATGGAACACCATTTTATTTAGAAAAATGTTTGCCAAAGTATGATTATTCAGATTTCAGTATTTGACAAACATTTTCTAAAAAACAAATGAAATGAGTGTGCCATGTCAAGGGGGAAAATAACAGTATTTGTTGTCAGTGATAACATTCCAGCTTTCAAGAAAAATCAATGTATCAAAAAACATTATCTACCACTATGCGTGTGACAACTTTCCTTCACCTTCTGATGAGACTGGTGGTGATTATTAACAAATGTGATTTTTTTTCTTTTTGTTTGTGTGGGATATTGTACAATGAAAAATGCCAACCTTTGGCAGATTCCTGTAGCTCAGTGAACTTTCCAAATGGCCAGTATCTGGTGTTACAAATCAAGCATTGATCAGGGCTCCTTTCCAAGCACTAGACAGACCAGTGGATTTTTTTTTTTTTGTAGCAGAAATTTTACTTAAAAATTAACATAGGAAAAAAAATGACCATTTTGTATACAGTTCTATGAATTTTATTACATGTATATATTTGTGTACCCACCACTACAGTCGACATACAGAGTAGTTCACTATCCCCAACAACTCCCTTGTGCTCTCCTTTGTAATCCTCTCCAAGCCTCTGGCAATCTCTGATCTTTTCATCATCAGTATAGTTTTGTCTTTTTGAGAATGTCTATAAATGGAATCATATAGAATGTAACCATTTGAGACTGACTTCTTTCACTCAGTGTAATGCCTTTGAGAATCATCTAAGCTGTATCTGTCAATATATATATATATATATATATATATTTTTTTTTTTAATTAAAGTAAGACACAATGCCCCATTGCCCTGTGTCCTCTGCCGGGCCAGGCCCCTGCCTACATTGCCGACCTCCTCTACATGGGGCCCTGCAGCAACCCATGTCCGGGGCTCCCTGGGGCAGAGTCACCCTCCCAGCCCCATAAGAGGAGGAAGAAGAGATACCTGCAGCATGACAAGCTCCCCTACACCTACTTGGCCATGATCATGCTGGTGATCCAGGCCACACCCTCCCGCATGCTGAAGCTGGCCCAGACCATCCCTCAGGTCCAGGCCCTGTTTCCCTTCTTCAGAGATGACTATGAGGGCAAAAAGGACTCCATTCACCACAATCTCTCCTCCAACCGATGCTTCTGCAAGGTGCCCAGGGATCCTGCGAAGCCCAAGTCCAAGGGCAACTTCTGGGCTGTTGATGTGAGCCTGATCCTGCCTGAGGCACTCTGGCTGCAGAACAGGCCCTGTGCCAGCACTGGAAGAGCAGGGACTTGGGCCGCTACACGCTTCATGGCCGACCCTACCGGCCGCCCAAGCTACCTAGTCGGTCTACTCCCCAGCTGCCGTCAGCACAAAGCCTCTTTTGGGGGACCTTGGAGAGGGAGTGCTTCAGAGCAGCCCCAGTCGAGCAGGTTCCCTTCCAAATAAGGAGGATGTGGTCGCCATGCTACCTCTGCCCTCCAAGAGGCCTCTGTGGCCCCTCTGCCCCCTCCCTGGGACCATGAGAGTGGAAGGGGAGACTTTCCAGCGGGGTGCAAGCAGGCCCTTGCCCTTCTCCCCTGAGCCCATAGCCTGGCTTCTCCACTTACTGCAGGGTAACTCTGACCCTGGGGGACTGTCTGATGGGGATCACAGAGCCTAACTTTGGGGCAGCTACTCACCTCCTACTTGCCCATCTACACCCACAACATAGTAATTCCCTTGGACCCACTACCACCTACCTCCTGGTCCCATTGCCCACCAGGGCTGCTCTGGGATCTAGATGTTCTCTTCCAGGGTGTCACCCAACAAGAGCATCTATGATGTGTGGGTTAGCCACCTTCGGGAACTGGCTGCTCCCACCCCAGGCTAGCTGCTGACTTGATACAGCCTTTGAGGCTCCAGGGCTGCTTTCCCCTCCAAAGCCCACCCCTGCTGCCATTGACTTGATGAGGGGAACCAAGGCCAAGAGGACCAAGAGGTGTGGTCACAGTGGCCTTGAAACACCAGACACCAGCCATGCCGAGAGTCTACATTATTGGGCTCCCCACAAAGGTTGTGTCCACTTGGGCACCACCCTGACCCTGATGGTCAGTCAGCCCTCTCCTACCCCCAGAACCAAGGCTGGGAGGAGTGGAGCCGCTTGGAGAAGTCTTTCCTGTCCCCTTCCAGGAAACCTCCTCTGGCCCTCTGTCCATCCATCCCTCTATCTGTCACTATCTGTCACGTCCCCTCTCCCCCTCTCTGGGCTCCAGTGTTGGGGGAGTGAGAACTTCATGGTGGCTCTAGCATGAAGTCCTGTTCTCCCTTAACTGTCAAGGAAGGAGGTAGCACCTTTTTGGAGAAAGGGCATAGGGAACAGGGGCTCTACCTGGGTTTGGTGGTGTAGTGGGGAAGGTAACAGTAAAGGAATGGACCACATTTTTCAAAAAATTGAAGTAAAATTTACTATTTTAACCGTTTTAAAGTGTAATTTAGTAGCTTTTAGAACATTCACAATATTGTACAGTCACCACCACTATCAAATTTCATGGCAGTTCATTATTACACCGAAAAGATATCCTGTACCCATTACAGGTGTACCTTGAAGATGCTGCAGCTTTGGTTCCACACTGCAGCAATAAAGTGAAAGTGAGCCAAACAAGTTTTTGATTTCCCAATGCATATAAAAGTTAAAAACTTATTCTATACTATAGTCTGTTAAGTACACAGTAGCATTATTTCTTTAAAAAATTCTAATAAATTTCTAATAAAATACCTTTATTTAAAAATATCTTATTTCTAAAAAATGTTAATTATCACCTGAGACTGTTGGAAAAATGACTGGCTCAATGCAAGCCTGCAAAAAACCCTTCAATTTGTAAAAATGCAGCATCTGTGAAGCACAGCTAAGCAAAGCACAATAAAGTGAGATATTTCTGGGCATAGATACTCCCTCTTTTCCCTCTCCCATCCACTAATATCCTTTCTGTTTTTATGGATTCTGTACATTTTACATAAACAGTCATTCACTGTGTGGCCTTTTGTATCTGGATTCTTTCCTTTAGCATGTAGTATTTTTGAGATTCATCTATGTTATAGTACCTACCAGAATTTCGTTCCTGTATGAGTCAGCTCAGGCTGCTGGATGGCTTAAACAACAGGTATTTCTTTTCTCACAGTTCTGGAGGCTGGAAGCCCCAGATAAAGGTTTAACATGGTTGGCTTCTGGTGAGGTTACTTCCTTTCCTTGCTTGTAGATGTCCACCTTTTCACTATGTCTTCACATGGTCTTTCTTCTCTGGTTAGGGGGGAGAGATCTTTCTAGTGTCTCTTCTTATAAGTTCATTAATTGTGTTGGATCAGCCACTCTGTTCTCCCTGTTTTGATCTCACTTTACACTAATTAAAATACAGTTACTTTGGGGTAAAGCCTTCAACCTATTAGGAATAGGGACACAAACTGTCAGTCCATAACAGATCCTTTCAATGGCTGAATATTATTCCATCGATGCTTATATCCCATTTTGTTTATCCATTCATCAGTTAATGGACATTTGGGTATTTCTACTTTTGGCTGTTACGAATAATTCCTCTGTGAACACATGTACAAATTTTTGTTTGAACACCTCTTTTCATTTCTTTTAAGTATATACTTGGGCGTGGAAATGTTGGGTCACATGGTAATTCTGTGTTTAACTTTTTGAGGAACCGCTGACAGAGTCTGCACCATTTTACATTTACATCAGCCATGTGTGAGGTTCCAGTTTCTCCACATTCTGACCAACACTTATTTTTGTTTATAGCCTAGTGAATATGAAGAGGAATCTCGTGATTTTCATTTGTGTTTCCCTTGTGTCTATGATATTTTGCATTTTTTTAAAAAGACTATTTATTTTTAGAGAGAGGGGAAGTAAGGGAGAAAGAGGAACATCACTGTGTAGTTGCCTCTCACGTGTCCCTTACTAGGGGCCTGGTGTGCAATTCAGGCGTGTGCCCTAAACTGGGTATTGAACCAGCGGCCATTTGATTCACAGGCTGGGACTCAATCCACTGAGCCACACCAGCCAGGGCGATATTGAGCATCTTTTTATGGGCTTGTTTGCTATTTGTAAATCTTTGTAGAAACTGAAGTGTTTTTTTTTTTTAATGTTTAATTTTTTTAATATTTTTTTTTTACTTACTGATGAGAGAGTTGATCCTTGTCTGTACCCTCTCTGGGGATCGAACCCACAACCTTGGCCTATAGGGATAACATTCTAACCAACGGAGCTACACAGTCAGGGCAAGAAATTGAGTTCTTTGACCATTTTTAAATTGGGTTATCTGGGTTTTTTGTTGTTGAGTTTTTAAGTGTTCTGTGTATATATTCTGAATACTAGACTCTTTGATCAGGTAGATGATTTGCAAAAATTTTTATTTTGTGGGCTTTTTCACTTTATAATAATTTGATTTGCATAAGTTTTAAATTTTTATGAAGTTCAGTATTTTTTTAATTTTTTGTTGCTTTTGCTTTTAGTGTCTATTTAAGAATCCATTGCAACATTCAGAGTCACCGATTTACCTCTATGTTTCCTTCTGAGATTTTTATACTTTTCTCTTTTATAGTTAGGTCTTTAATACATTTTGAGTTGATTTTTATGTATGGGTGAGGTAGGAGTCCAACTTGATTCTTTTGTTTGTGGTTATCTAGTAGTCCCAGCAACATTTGTTAAAAAGATAATTCTTTTTTCATTGAATAGTCTTGACATCCTTGTTGAAAATCAGTAGGTTTATTTTTGGACTCTTAGTTATGTTCTTTCGGTCAATGCGTCTGTCCTTGTGTGAGCACTACATTATTTTGATTGCTGTGTAATAATTTTTGGAATTGGGATAGGTGAATCTTCCAACACTGTTCTTTCTGTTCAGCTTTCTTCAAAATAAGACTATTTGAGCTCCCTTTTATTCTATATGGATTTTAGGATCAGTTTATCAATTTTTGCAAAAAAGATAGCTGGAATTTTTTAAAATTGAATTTAAAAAGAGAGGAAGGCGGGGGAGAGAGAGAAAAAACATCGATTTGTTGTTCCACTTTATTTTTGCATTCATTGGTTGATTTCTGTACGTGCCTTGAGCAGAGATTGAACCCACAACCTTGGCATGTTGGGATGTGATGCTCTTACCAACTGAGCTACCAGGCCATGGTCAAGATAGTTGGAATTTTGATAAGAATTGCATTGACTCCATAGACAAATTTGAGGAGTATTGTCACCTGAACAATATTGTCTTACAATTTAGTAATGTCAGATGTCTTTCAATTATTTAGTTAGGACTTCATTAATTTTTTTCCCCCAAACTATAAGAGAAGGTTTATTTAAAAAGTCACAGAAGTAGAGGAAGTGAGATATAGAAGAAATGGGTTCAGGAAACAAGTTATAGAGGCAGAAGAAAGGGCCCTTGGAGCTTAGGAGAGAGAAGGGGAAAGGTAAGGATCCTGGGGAGAAGAGGGAAAGGCCTCAGGTGTTCTCCTGAGAGGGAGAGCACCGATTTCTTAAAAAAGAAAAAAAATTGTTCTGCAGTGTTTAAGGTGTAAGTCTTTCATGTCCTTGGTTAAATTTATTCTTACGTATTTTATTCTTTTTCCTGCGATTGTAAGTGGAATTGTTTCCTTAATTTCAAATTATTCATTGTTAATGTATAGAAATACAACTGATTTTTGTATGTTCTTGTATTCTGCCATCTCACTGAACATACTAGGTTTATTAGTTTTTCTGTGGATTCTCTAGGATTTTTTATATATAAGATAATTGACATTTGCAAAAAGAGAGATTTATTTCTTCTTCTTCAATCTAGATGCCTTTTATTTCTTTTTTTTTTTTTCTTACCTAATTGCTCTGACTTGACTTCAGCTTCATCTTGTTCCTTTAGTAGCAAGTTTTGTCTTTTGCCATTCAGTATGTTGCATATTTTTCATAGATGCCCTTTATAAGGTTGTGAAAGCCCCTTTCTCTTTCTAAATTGTTGAGTGTTTTTATCATGAAAAGGTGTTGGAATTTGTCAAATGCTTATTCTGTCAATTGACATTATCATGTTATTTTTCCCTGTTCATTCTGTTAACATGGTGATTAATTCTTTACAATTGATTGATTTTTGTATGTTGGACCACCCTTGCATATCTATATTCATAAGGGATATTTATATTGGTCTGTAGTTTTCATTACATTATTGTTGGAGAAGATACTTAGTATGGTTTCTGTTTAAATTTATTGAGGCCAAAAAATACAATAAAAAATGTTTTAAAATTACTGAGACTTTTTTTTGTGACCTAACATATGGTATATATACCCTGGAGAATGTTTCATGTGGTTTTGATAAGAATGTATTATATTCTGCACTTGTTGAGTAGAGTATTCTGTGTGTGGCTGTTAAGTCTAATTGATTTATAATGTTGTTCAAGTCATCTATTTCCTTTTTATATTTTACATAGTTGTTTCATCCATTATTGAAAGTGGATTGTTGGAGTCTACAACTATAATTGTTGAACATTTCTCCCTTTAATTCTGTCATTTTTTGTGCTTCATGTATTTCGGGGGTCTGTTGTGAGGTGCATATATATTTTTAATTGTTAAATCTTAAAAATTAACTTTCTTTAATGTTCCTTTGTCTATTGTAACAAGTTTATGTTAACACCTGTTTTATTTAATATTTAGTATATACATTCCATTTTTCTTTCAGTTGCTGTTTTTGTGGACTATCTTTTCACTTTCAACTTCTTTGTGTCCTTGAATCAGAAGTAAGTCTATTGTAGACAGGATATAGTTGGATCATGTTTCTTTTATCCGTATTCTTCATCTCTGCCTTTTAATTGGAAAGTTTAATCCATTTACATTTAATGTAATTACTGAAAAGAAAGGATTTTTGCCATTTTGCTATTTGTTACTTACATGTCTTATGTCATCTTTGTTCTTTTAAGTCCTCCATTACAGCCTTTTGTGTTACATAAATATTTTCTAGAGTATCATTTTGATTTTCTTACTATACAATTTTTATTTTTTTAGTGTTTGCCCAGGGGATAATTAACATTTTTTAAAAGATTTATTTACTTATTTTTAGAGGGAGGGGAAGGGAGAGAGAATTAGAGGGAGAGATACCTCAGTGTGTGGTTGCCTCTCATGCGCCCTCTACTGGGGACTGGGCCTGCAACCCAGGCATGTTCCCTGACTGGGACTTGAACCTGCACCCCTTTGGTTTGCAGGCCAGTGCTCAATCCACTGAGCCACACCAACCAGGGCTATAATTAACATCTTAACTTATAAGAATCTATTTCAAATTAATAGCATAGTTTCAATAATATACAGAGTTCTTTGCTCTTATATGTCTCTCCCCCACTTTACGTTGTTATTGTTACAAATTACATCTCTATACATTATATGCCCATCAGCATAGATTTATTATTGTTGTATTTGTCTTTTAAGTCACATAGGGAAAAAAAGGAGTTACAAACCAAAATACAACCTCCTTCCCTTTTTTCTTTTCTCAAACACTTTGTAATATAGTCCTCCTATTATGCTTCCAGATACTAGTCTACATAGTTTGCAAATACTTATTTAATTATCTTAAATTTTTTATATCAAAACAATTTTATAGCCAAGAAAGGTGACTAAAGAAGAGGAAATAACTCGCTCAAAGCCATAGAACTATTAAAATGCAAAGTCAGAAATTTGAACCCAAATAATCTGGGTCCAAAATCAATGCTCTTAACCACTAGTCTGTTACTTCCTAGAGTACCAGTGTTCCTTCTATTTACATTACAACATTGAGTGTAAAATTCAGTTGGGTACATAAAACATGCATTCATGTTTAAAATTCAGGACAAATAAAGGATATTGGAAGTCAATTGAGAGGAAAAAATAGAAGAGACTTTTGTTTGTGGTCTTGAAGACCAAGGAGGATCAAGACTCTTGAGATTTGTGAGAAAGACATTTTAGGCAGAAGTAACTGGGTGAGGAAAAGTTCAAGAAAAGTAAAAGCAAGTTAAATTCAAGAAACAGAATAGTTTCACTTGAGTGTACTTGCAGAAAATTGGAAGAGAGTGTTGTGAAAAGGTTCACTTTTGGGAGGATTTAAAAGCTAGACTTCATAGCTTCAATTTTATTCTGCAGGGAGTAGGTAATCATTAAATGGTTTTGGAGCAGGGGGATCTAATAAGAATTTACGTTATATATAAGAATGTATGTGCAGGTCTGTCCCGAAGGTATCTGGCCATGTAGTGTGGAAAGTAGAGACATTTATTAAAGAAGATACCAGAAACATTGTATCTAAGACAATGATGCCCTAGTCCCCATCAAAGTAGGCACATTGGGACTTCACACAGTTCTCCCAGTTGTCATCAGCTGCCTCGTTGTTTTCCTGAATCCCATTGACAGTCTGAAATCTCTTCCCTTTCAAAGATGATTTTAGTTTGGGGAAAAGCCAGAAGTCACAGGGCACCAAATCTGGGCTGTAGGTGGCCTGAGTCACCTGGGTGATTTGATGTTTTGTCAAAAAACTCTGCATGAGACGTGATGCACGAGTGGGCGTGCTGTTGTGATGAAGCGGCCAATCACTAGTGGATAGCTGTGGCCTTCTGAATCATCTGAATAGTTTCCACTAAGGAATGTTCAAGCATAATGCAAAATTTCATGCAGATTCGTTGCTCTACTTGCCCAGTCAGTTTGAACGCAGCAGTCTCACAGTACACATGCTGACTCATTGGCGACCCCACTGACTAGTACAGTGAAGTTGTTATTGTTCATTCTAGTCCACTCTCCTTGGCTGCCAGGTTACATCAGTGTCGCCCAAACCGTTCTTGTTGTATTAACAATGGCTGGACTTTTTCCAGACAGACCTCATATCTGAAGGCTAACTCAAATTTTGATGTAATTTATATTTTTCTAAAACATGCTGAAGCTTATTCTGCTGGGGGCCAGAATGAAGTTTGTTCTTTTGTACTGCCATATATTCAGGTATGTTGGAGGCATGTTATAAAATATAATGATTTTAAGTAAACAAGTTAGATGTTTAAAGAAATGTGTTTGATTATATCCAAAATGATGTGTTTCCTTTTAAAATCATCTTTTGTATGAGAGTTTGTGGATATGATGGACATTTATTTTAATTATTTGCCATATACAGTAGTTCAGATCAGCTGGTAATTTTTGAGTGCTTACAACCAAGTTGTTTGCCAGATGCAAAATAAGGCCTGGTCATATTTTCAGTCTCTTTTTCTTCCTAATTGGTAAACACTGGAATGCTCCAGTATTGAGTCTTCCACCCTTCTCTCCTTTTTACCGCTTTCATTAACAGAATATGATCTCATCTAGTTCTAAGGCTTTATTTTAATCTCTACTTTGATAATTTCCAGTTTTATATCACTGATCACAGTATCTCCTTTTAACTTCAAACTCACCCATCTAATTGCCTCTTACACATATTCTACATATATTCACTTGGATTTTCCAAGCAGCATGTCAGACTTAACATGTTCAAAACTGGACTATATATCTGCCACACCTGTTTCTCCTCCAGTTTTTTCTGTCTTAGAAAGTTACATTACACACTTCTCAGACCAGAAGCCTAAGTATTGCTTTCGGCTTCTTTCGCTCACATTCCACATTTAGAGCATCACCAAAACAAGTTGGTTTTATCTTCAAATTATACTCTACATCCAGCTACCACTCCCTACCTCCATTACTACCATTCCAGGTCAAAGAACCATTATCTCTTGCTAGAGCTGTTGTAGTATGATAGTTTCCTAATATTGACTTCCTCATCATTAGTTACTCATGCAGCCACCTGGAAATCTTCAACAGTATAAATCTGATCATGTTACCTCCTACTACCTAAATGTAAACCTAGTGGATTTCTATTAAATTCAAAATCCAGTCTCCTCAGCATGATCTTGCCTTTAATTCTCTGCCCTCATCTACTTTTCATCTTACTTTGCTCAGACCATACCCGTTTTCTTGCTGTTTCTCAAATATGCCATAGTTCATACTATATATTGCTTTTGTGTTGTTCCCTCTGCCTAGAATGTTCCTGTTTACATTCCTCACTTCATTCAATACCCCAAAATGTTGCCTCCTGGTATCTTTTTCTGACCTCTCTAAAAATTCTCCTCCTTATTCTCTCCCCAGCAGTTCTGAGTTACCAGTCCAAGTTTATCAGGGTTTGGTTGTTATCCACCTACTTTGCTATATTCTGTGACCATAACTATTTCTGCTTATTCTTATCACACATTTATCATCATCATTATTATTTGTATTATTTGTGACCCCTGCCATAAAGTTCTAGGATAGGGACTTTTCGTCTGTGTTGTTCGTAGCTGCATCACTAGTGCCTGACTCTAAATAAATATCTATAGTTTACCAAGGAAAAGAGTCTCAGAAATAATAGAAATTCTTTTTACTTCATTAATCTAAAACACACATTGTATTGCATTTTTAGTGTCTTTGAGAAAATATGTAATGACAAAAGGCTATTATGAATTCAGTAATGCTTTTAAAAGAAATGTGTACTTTGTTCACAGTAAAATGCGTTCAGCAGAGTAGTGACTGTATAGGCAAGCACATTTTTATTTAATTTACAAACAGTTTTCATATGGATTTACTGACCTCGTAATGACTGAATTCCTCTAAGGAATTATGGCCCATGGATTGTAAACTGGTGTAATTGACTCATTCCTAATAAGCTTGAGATTTGCATTTAAATAGCTTCTTTTTAGCATAATTACTGTACCACAGACAGTTTGATGTAACCGAAAAAATAAACCAAAACTGCCCTTGGATTTCCAAAGAACTAAAATCATCTGACCTAGCTACTTACTATTTTTATGATTTTGGTTACTTAATGTCTTAGAACCTCATGTTATGTATGTAGATATAATTATATGAAATATTTTGGTAATGTTCCTGCTACTCAATACATACCCCTTTTTTCTCTTTAATATAGTGATACCACTGTTTTTTAGGACCTCATCTTTCTTAATTTATTTCTGTCCTTGCTGTAGTTAAAGCTTTGCACATACACACAAAAATGTCCTGTCATCTCTTTCATGGGCTAGCAAGGCTATTTTAGTTCATACATACAGGGAATTTCATTGAGCTGGAGAAAATCATCCCTTTCCTATCAGATATAAATTGCCCTTCTGTTTTATTTACTTTATTTCTATTTCTTTAGGCCTTTAACATACCAGACACACAAAATGGAATCATTACGATCTTTCAGACCACTCAGATAAATATAAAGATACAGGGATTAAGAAAGTTGTGTTTGCATTCATCCAGCGTTTTTGACTGCAGTTTAAGGAACAGGCTGATATTAAGAAAAAGATGAATAGTCTCCGTTTCTTTGTTCAAAATCTAGTGAATAAAATGCCCCCCAGAATTATAGTTTATAAGCAGTGTAACAACTTCAGCAGTGATGACAGTGTTCCTGACTTTGCCTGGGGCTTGTGGGATGAGATAAGGGGTGCCTAAGAATAGTCGTCCCCAACCTTTTTGGCACCAGGGACTGGTCTCGTGGAGTTTTTCCATGGACCAGGGGTTGGGGGATGGTTTTGGTATTATTCACACACATTACATTTATTGTGCACTTTATTTCTATTATTATTACATTGTAATACATAATGAAATAATTCTACAATTCAACATAATGCAGAATCAGTAGGAACCCTGAGGTTGTTTTCCTGCAACTAGGTGGTCCCTATCTGGGGATGGTGGGAGACCAGTGACACTCAAAGTGTGTTGCTTATGTCCAGTCTACTCTTGTTTTGGCTGCTGTCACTGTACAAAAACCTTTCGTCACAATGATAAGATATTGGAAATGGAAGCAGACTTTTCAGTACTTTTGTGGCAATCTCAGGATATTCCACCTCGACTTTAATCTATAACATATGGAGATGAAGCTTTGCGCGCTTGCCCACTGCTCACTTCCTGTTATGTAGCACAGTTTCTAAGAAGCCACTGGCTGGTCCTGGTCTGTGGCTCAAGGGCTGGGGACCCCTGCCTTAGAATGAACTAGATTGAGGGTTGCTGGAGAACATTCCAGGCAGAGGGCATGCTGTGCTTAAAAGACATGGAAGCATTGTCATGTATGTGATGAGTGATCAGTCTGGCAAGAGCATAGTTTATGTGACAGAAAATGGTGGTGGGGAGACTTTAAAGATAGTTTGGGACTAGGCAGACCCGCAATGATCTTGCACGACATTCAGGATTTGAAGTCTTCAGTTTTGTCACTGGAAAGCCATCAAAGGTTTTAAAACCAAGAAAAGATGAAAGAAGTTTGGCAGCAGTGTGAAGAAGGATGGATTCTGGTGAAGATGGTAGTATAGGGGGATGTTGGAATAGTAAGATGGGTTGAAAGGGTGAGAGATCTCTGTAGGTAGTGCAGTGAAGTGAAAAAAGCCTGGGCTTTAGAACCACAGGCCTGATTTTAAACCTAGGATCTGCCTCATTGTAGTTTTACTGGTTCATTGCTTACCATTATTATTATTATTATTATTATTATTATCATCATTACTATTATTATTTTTAATGTAAGTAGTTCCTTCTTTTGAGGGGTCTTTGTTCTGAGGCATTTTTTATTTAGCTGAACTACTTTATGTAACTTACCCTAGAGTGGATGGCTATCTTACTTTCCAAATCAGAGCATACCAAGTAATTTCTTTCTTTTACCCACATGTGTGAATAATAGATTGGCTACAAAAAGTTTTTTAATCAGAATTTTGTAAACATCGCTCTATTGCCTTTTGGCATTTACTTTTACTGATGATGACTGGCAATCTAAATTTCTTTTCTCTTAAGTAGAATTAAGTGAAACTTCCCCTTATTTGGAGCTTCTAAACTTTTATTCTTGAAATTCAACTATGTTCCCAGAAGAGTTCTATGTATATGTGGTTTTTCACCTTGAGTCCTGCCTCAGTACTTCTCAGAGCCCCATTAGATAATGAAGAATGAAGATACAACATTAGGAAGTTATTTTCTTTTCCTTTTCCTCCCACCTATTTTTTTTTTAATTTAAATTTCTTTCATTTATGTTCTTCGCCTTTTATTGTTCTGGAAATCATGTGTTGTAGTCATTGAGTGTCCTGGACACTTCCTCAGCTCTAATCTTTTTCTCATGATTTATGTGTCTTAAGATTCACTCTACATTATGAAGACATTTTTTAAGTTGGTTTTCTTTTCTTTTCTTTTTTTTTTTTTTAAGATTTTTAGTTATTTTTAGACAGAGGGGAAGGGATGGAGGAGAGGGAGAAAAACATCAATGTGTGGTTGCCTCTCATGCGCCCCCTGCTGAGGACCAGACCTGCAACCCAGGCATGTGCCCTGACTGGGAATTGAATCAGCGACCCTTTGGTTCACAGGCTGGCTCTCAGTCCACTGACCACACCAGCAAGCGCTTAAGTTGGTTTTCCAAATCACTAGTTGATTGTATATTTTCCTACTCAATATCTATATTTGGTTATTTTGGTAGTTTCGTGTTTGTTTGTTTGTTTGTTTGTTTGTTTTTTACCTCTCCCGAACACATAATCCCCCGCCCTCCCCAGCAGCTTCCTCTGTGGGGGGAAATGCCATTTCTCCTTGGTCTCAGTAGAAGTACTATTTGTAATTTTTCTTTAAGTTCTAGTATTTTTCTTCACTAATTCCATTTCAGTTTGGGTCATTAGTTATAATTAAATTATTGTTTCTCTTCAGTATATCTGGTCTGGGTTTTTCTGAGGGTGATTAAGTGGGCCAGCAAATGGGTTCCTCAAAATACGTGGGCCAGGAGCAGATACTCAGAGAGGAAGGACTCTCAGGGAATGTATTTGTCTAATAGTGGGATGGATTGCCTAGAGAAATGAGACGAGGAGCCTAGTTTTTGTTCATGACCTATAGAAGTTCATCCGGATTTCTTTAGTTATATGACACACTGAGATAGCTGGAACATCATTGAAGGGTGATTAATTACCTTATATTATCTTGGATAGAATATAAAATTATAAAATCTGGTGCTTTCATTTAATTGATTGTTTTCATTTGGGGGCTCACTCAGAGTTCAGTGTGATGTTATAAAGTAATATACCCTTGAGTTTTAAGCAAAGAATTCCAGGTACTGTCAGTGCCTTCTTTGTTTATTAGGACATTATTTGGTGATTGTTATCAGCAAGCACCTTTGAACTGATATTTTATAAAATAATAATCTATTGAAGATTGAATTCTTTTAGATTAAGCACTCAGTTTTACAAGACACCCAAAGGACCTTGATGTAAAAATTGCTTATTTTCTGATATGCTCCTAGTATTTCTTCAGCACCTCTTTGTCTGTCAGATTGCTAATCTCTGTACTGGATATCTCAGAAGAGAGATTCCCAGGGCCCAGGAACTATTTTTTCATTCCGTAATACTTAGTACTATATTTGATATGTTTCTGTCCTGTTGCTTATCATGACCTGCATTTCCCCCTTTAGTTAGAAATGGTGAAGAGATTCTGATTTAGATTGAAGAGGGAAATATGTGAGGAATTTTAATCTTCTATCTTTTTGTGTTTGAGAGCTTTCTGATTAAATCAGAAACTCAAAATCAGGCATGTAGAGCCCTAGTATAAGAGAAACATTGTGGGAAACAGGAAGAACTTCCCATCCTTTCTGGAACATTAAATATTCTTGAAGAGAGAGGGCATAAACTTATGAAAAGAAAAATAAAATAGGGTTTAGAAAGCCTGTAACGAATTTTATTTAACAAAATACAAGGGAGAATTATTAAAAACCTCCCTTTTATTTTTAAAAAAAATGTGTATTTATACTTAACATGTTTAAATTTAAGTCACTTTCAAAGCACTCCCCATTTGATACAATACACCTATCAAGTTGTTCTTTTCCACTGCTCAGAACAGTTTCAACTTGTTGATTTTGTTGCCTTTTAATGCTTCTGCTATTTTTTTGTTTCACCTCTTCCACATCGGCAAAATATTTTCCTTTGAAGACTTTTTTTCATCTGGAGAAACAAAAAAAAAAATCACTTGGGGTGAGATCTGCTGAATAGAGAGGGTGGGGCACAGGGGTCATGCCATTTTTGGTCAAAAACTGCTGAACACTCAACGTGGGCAGGCGTTTGCAAATCACCCATCATGAAATGGGCAAATGCATTCAAAGGGTCTTCCAAAAAAATTCACTGAAGCTGAACGCTGCCTCTCACAACAGCACTTGCTGGTACACAGATACAGATGTGTTCCGACAACACTCACCTAGCTGAGAAAACCTGTACTACAAGGGGCCTGCCCTCCAGAAGATAATTCTGTGTTTTTATGGGTATCCCCTTGAACATTCATAGACAGTGCTTTGCATATGACAAGGAACATAAGGCAACCAGCATTTATTTAAAAGACAGGGAGTGATGTGTGAATTCTGAGGATAAGAAAACTGTAAAACAAAGCTCCATTAGGGCAGGCACTATGTCTGTTTGCCATAGCCCGCTCAGTGCCAGCCACTGTGCCTGGTTGGAAGGCAGGGTCTCAGTTAATGTATGCTGAATAAGTGAATGTGTATTTTTGAACAAATTGAAGAGTTCCTTGAAGAAGATAACTTTCTTGGGCAGAGGTGAGGTGCAAAGGTTTGAAAAAATAGGAGGTAGAAATGATAACTGAATACATTACAACACCAGCCTGCCTGAAACTGTGAGAAAGAGCAGGAATGTTCTGTGTGAAATAAAGCTGCTTGCTAACAGTAGGTTGGGATCAATTTATAAGCCATTTTGATTGCTGGATTTAGGAATTTGGGTTTTGTTTTTTAAGCAAAGTAGAATTTTTCTGAACAGATGGTAGCATTGCTAAAGCAGTGTTTTAGGAATGTAGTCTGAAGAGACAATGCAGGTTGCAGTGAGGAAGAGTCTGGAGACTGGCTTTGAGATGATTTGTAATGTAGGAATTCTTGGAAAGTAGTCATGTCCAGTAAAATTATTAATATTTCTTTATATGTAATATATTACATGAATGTGCTTTTTAAGCCCTAGTGATTGAATATAATGACATGGCTGTCTTTTTCAGTATTTATTTAATTTTTCATGACATTTTGTTATTGATCTTCATGGCTTTTCTGTGAGGTCATGATATAAATTTTGAGTACATTTGTTCTTTCCTTATTTGCCTTTTGTTAATGTCAAGCATGGCACATGAGACATTCCTTGTTGCTACGCAACTGCTAAATTCAATATTTAATATTAATAAAACTGAGTAGCATTAAATTCAGTTAACAGAGGATAGCAAAATATGGCTTTACAGTGTCAAATCAATAATATTTGTGAGGGTTAATTTATTATTGCAGAGATGAGTAAAAGAAGAGTGACTTGTTTACAGTTAATATTTTGATCAAAATTAGTTGTGTATTTATGATCAGATTTGTCTTGTTTCCTTTTGGTCTTTCACTGCTTTTTGATCTGTGATTTGGTTTTTTTACTGTGTCTGTGTGCTGTTGATGAAGTTTTTATTGTTTTTATATTGTTTCAGGTTCTGTTGTCCTTTGTAATTGTTAAAATCCTATCTTTCAAAGCTTGTGTGGTGGTGGTGGTGGTGGTGGTGGTGGTGGTGGTGTTGTTTCCCAGTATTATTTCTCATTGTATTTACATTTTTCCTTTTCAGGAATTTATGCATAGCATGCAAGTTTGGGATTTGTTATAATTCCTTATAAACCCAGGTGAAAGCATATTAACTTTGCTCTTCAGGATAAGAGCCACCTGTAATCTCCTTTAGCTATTTGCAGTGTGTACTTGGTACTTCCAAGATATTGAAATAAAATCAGTTCCTTTTGTGGCGTATGAGGGCTTTAGAGTTGGAGGCAGCCTGTGGGATTTGTTTTGTTTTGTTTCGTTTTTTTAAAGACTAGTATTGAGACTCTCTAGTTTGCAGAGATAAACAGTATCTGGCAATTCTGTCTTATTCTCTTACCTACCACCATCTCCCCACCCTCAAAACCCCCAGTGCAACCCCTTCTTCTCCTTAGTGTAGGTAAGAAATGCCATAGTAATTAAGTTGGAAATGTTTTAATTATAGTAGGGAAATAATAAACAGGCATAGATACCTCCCATTTTCTTAACTGGGTAGTTTGAGCTTGCTAATGTTCTTGGTATAATTTTGATGTGAAGAACTAAGGGGAATTGAAAAACAGTTGCTCCTTGATCATAAATGAGAAATAGAGAATCTAGAAAATAGTGTAGAAAAATCAACTGTCTGTAATGCAGATAACACAAATTCTAGGGATTACTCTATTGAAAATTATGGCTTAATTCTAAGTAGAAAGAAATCCCTAAAATTACAATGTTATTCTTTTTTTAAAATACAAATTTTTAAAAATATTTTTTATTGATTATGTTATTAGAGTTGTCCTGACTTTCCCCTTTTGTCCTTCTCTGCCAGGAACCTGAACCCTTCCCTTTAGTTCATGTCCATGGGTAATGCATATAATTTTCTGGCTTCTCCATTTCCTATACTGTTCTTTACATCACCCTGTCTATTTTGTACCTACCAATTATGCTTCATCCAAGCACCTTTTCCTTCATTCTTCTCCTCCTCCCTCCCACCTTATAAGCCTCCAAATGATCTCCATATCTGTGATTCTGTTCCTGTTGTGGTTGTTTGCTTAGTTTGTTTTTTTTAGTTTCAGTTGTTGATAGTTGTGAATTTGTTGCCCTTTTAATGCTCATACTTTTAATCATCTTTTTTTTTTTCCCCTAAATAAGTCCCTTTAATATTTCATGTAATAATGGCTTGGTGATGATGAACTCCTTTAACTTTATCGGCCCTTCTATTCTGAATGATAGCTTGGCTGGGTAGAGTAATCTAAGTTGTGGGTCCTTGCTTTTCATGATTTTGAATACTTCTTGCCAGTCCCTTCTTGCCTGCATTGTTTCTTTTGAGAAATCATCTGACAGTTTTATGGGAACTCCCCTGTAGGCAACTAATTTCTTTCTGTTTTTAAGATCCTCTCTATCTTTAACCTTTGCATTTTAATTATAATGTGTCTTGATGTGGTCCTCTTTGGGACCAACTTGTTTGGGACTCTCTGTGCTTCCTGGATTTGCGTGTCTATTTCCTTTGCCACATTGGGGAAGTTTTCTTTCATTATTGTTTCAGTTAAGTTTTCAGTTTCTTGCTCTTCTTCTCCTGGCACCCTTATGATTCGGATGTTGGAACATTTAAAGTTCTCCTAGAGGTTCCTAAGCCTCTCCTCATTTTTTTTGAATTCTTTTTTTTCTTCCTGCTGTTGTGATTGAATGCTTTTACCTTCCTTATGTTCCAAATCATCGATTTGATTCTCAGCTTCATCCTTTCCACTCTTGGTTCTCTGTCAATTTTTCTTAATTTCACTTAGTGTAACCTTCATTTCTTTCTTATGTTTTGCCTTACTTAGTGAGTTTTTTGAGCATCCCCGATCACCAGTGTTTTGAACTCTGCATCTGAGAGGTTGATTATCTCCATTTTGTTTAGTTCTTTTTGTGGGGTTTTGTTCTGTTCTTTCATTTGGACTATGTTTCTTTGTCTCCTCAATTTGACAGCCTCCCTGTGTTTGTTTCTGTGTATGAGGTAGAGCTGCTTTGACTGCCTGTCTTAGAAGAGGCACCTATAAACTGTGTGTGTCAGAGCCTTTGGTAATTGCCAGGGCAGGACAACCCACTTCACTGCTTTGTGGCTCTGTGTGGGGGGACGATGCTGCTGCCTGGCTTCTGGAAGTTTGCCCAGCACTCACCTCATTTCCAGTCACTTCACCTACTTCCCATATGTGACCGCCACCCTTCCAGCTGTTGTCCTGGTGGTGAATCCCATGTGGGTAAGTCTGTGCAGGCCTTTTAAACAGATTCTCCTGAAAATCTGGCAGTTTCTTCCCCCACTCCAACCCTCACTGGTTTTTACAACTAGAAGTTATGGGATTCATCTTCTCAGTGCTGGAACCCTGGGTGGTGTGGTTGGCCTGGGGCTGGGGTTGGTTGCTTGCTCCCAAGGTACCCCTCCCATTTTTTATCCACCACATGTGAGTGTGGGACTGCCTATTCCACCACTGCTACTGCCACCTCTCCATGCCACACTGCATCTCCATGTCTCTCCATCTGTTTCTTTGAATTCCACCTCTCCTACCTGTCTGGATGAATGTGGCTTCTTTAAAGCCCTGGTTGTCGGAGTTCCATACAGCTCGATTTCTGACAGTTCTGGTTGTTTTTTGTTTTGAGATATAGTTGTAATTCTCTCTGTGGTTGCATGAGGAGGCAAAGCATGTCTACCTACACCTCCATCTTGACTGGAAATCGAAAGATACAATTTTTATTTATTGATTTTAGAGAGAGAGGAAGGAGTGGGGTGGGGGGGAGAGAGAGACATTGATTTGTTGTTCCACTTGTTATGCATTCATTGGTTGATTCTTGTATGTCCCCTGACTGGGATTGAGCCCTCAACATTGGCGTGTTGGGTTGACATTCTAACCACCTGACCTGCCTGGCCAGGGCATAGTGTATCCTTATAACCATATAGAATACTGTTTCCAGGGACCATCTTATCTGACCCCTGACCTTCCAGAGGTTTTACAGTGATTGGATTTGTGATAAGGAAATGATACCTGTGCATGGACCTTATATATCCCCCTCCCTATACTATTTTAAATTAGTGCTCACTCCCTTTTGAACATAAAAATACTTTTTAATAATTAAAAATTACAAATCCTTAAGTGATAATTATGTCACAAAATTCATAATGCCCTTAACTACTGGAAATTCGGTAACTTTTTATATTTTCTTCATTACAATAACATTTCTTTGCATTTGGAAAGTATATACACTAAACGCACAAGACACTGACTCTTTGTAAAGGTCATGCATACAGTACATATGGGTTCACATACCCCTTGTAACCCCTTGAGACTCATTGAGGTACACAACATATAGTTTGGGAACCACTGCTCTAACCCATTATTTCTGTCATGTATAAAGGTACAGTCTAATTCCTTTCTTTTTCCTCTTAAATAACCCATAGAAAACAACAAGAAAATAAAGATATTTTTAAATTGGTTTTTATTGTGTTCATTGGCAATATTTGATGAAATAAATCAGAAACTGTTTAGTGTATGTTTGTTTTTCTACTTTATACTGGTACGAGATGATAATAGTTTAAACATTTATGTACAGGTATATTTAAATTTTTTCTTCTGTGTTTTGTATGTGTAATTAGTGGTTTCTGGCGTCATAAAGGAACCAGTAAGTAGTTATTGTGACAGTGTGAAATAATCACAAAGGTGTTTTTCTGTTAAAATATTATATAATTTTTTTCCCATAGTGATTAGATCTTGTTTTCAGTGAGAATTTTCCTTCAAAAAACTATTAGCTTGAAAATTTATTGTCTCTGTTGATATTTAGAAACATACTATTTTTGATTAATCTAGAATGTTGTAGCAATTTTGAAGCAATTTGACTCTTTCATTGGGAAAGGCATCTCTTAAAATGGAGTTTGAATGTTTATATAAAGAGCTTACTCGGGATTTTGTAAGATGGTAAGAGAACCCGTGAGTTTCCATCCTTCATTGGTTATTTCTAGCATTGTCTGTTTTGTATTGTTCTTGAACGTGCTCTGAATTTGTATTGAATGTTAATCATTGACAAAAATGCAGATTCTCCTTTTAGCTATGTCATTGACACTCTTTCCTTAGCATCTCTTCAGTAATAATCTGGGGATCCTTGAGAACTGGAAGAAAACCCCATCATTTTTTTCATGTAACAGATTAATATCAAATTACAATAGGGAATATTGTAATAATGGATTTTTTCATCCTTTCAGGGTTTGAAAGTATTCTTGAAGGGCTGTTTGGACCTGCATTATTAAAAGATCTCAGTTTATTTAAAGGTATTCTAAATCTTTTTTTGGTATTTAAAAATCATCCTGGTGACATTCGATACCTTGGTGATTTAAGCCTCAGTCTCCTCCTTTTTAGTCATAGTTTATTTTAGTTAAAGTTACATCCATGTGAGCATCTTTTTGTGTTTAGTTGATGATGCAAATATATATATGAATATGGTATATTCATTAGTGAGCAGTTAATGTTAAGATTTTTAACACAAATGGGAACCTGTCTACTTCTTAGTGAGGGTATTTTGTTAAAATAATATTTTTGACAATTTGTTTCCTAAAAAAATCTTCATTTGTGACTATTTATTTGTTATTCCTACTATTTTTGCAGACTGTGAACCTGAAAGCATTTCTGATTGGACTTTCGATGAAAATTGTCTGTTCTGTTGCTTGAGAAGAGATAAAGTAAAGGTAACCAAGAAACTCATGAAACTTGTCTAGTGTGATATATTGTAGTTTTTATTTTTTCAAAATCTGATTACTTTTTTTGGAGACTTAGAACACGGAAGGTATGAATCTATTTATTTATAAAGGATTTGATAGTAAGTCAGTTTGCAATTTAGTGTTTCTAGTCTGTTTAGATTAGCCTATTGAGAATCTCTATCCCAGCATACATTCCTTTTATTTATATAATTCACTAGGCAGAATAACTGGGTCTCAAACTGTTTATTTTAAATATGAAATGTATGGTAATTCAAGTAATGGGAGTCATTTGTATAAAACGAACAGCAGTGTGGATCTGGATAAAATAGTTACTAATTCACATATATTTATGATATGTGGTTTATGCTTTAGTGTTATAGGATGTTTCTTTGTTATATTTGAGCATGAATGTTGTTAACAACAACATTCAGATATCATTCTGAAATTGGCTGACCTTTGGGTTTGTGTTTTATCATGTTAAACAAATAGAATTTTTGTTTAGAAACATTTCAGTTGGAAAATTTATTAATAATGGGTTTCTGTCTTATGTTTCTTTTCATGATACTTCTGTTTCCAGTTTTAAAGCTTTGGAAACATTTTGAATACCTTCCTGTGCCTTGTACATGTCTAACTTCATATCATTGACCAGGTTCTATCAGTTGTCCCCTCATACCAAATTTCATTCTTTTTTTCCCCCCCCACATTCATCTAGTTCACACCTTTAGCATTATTCTGAACTACTGAAATAACAAGGTTTGGTCTCTCAGCTTCCTTCAGTCTGTTAAACACTGCTACAAGGTTAAACTCCTCCCCCAGGCCCTCACCCCTCAAATAATGTAGAAATGTTACCCTATACTGTGTTTCCAGTGACTTTCTCATTGTCTTCTGGATTCATAAGCCTAATGACTCAGTACCTTCCACCATTCAGTCCATTTCTTTTTCTAATGCTGTCCCACTGGTTTTCTGTATATTTTTCTTTCAGCTAAACTGGTTCAGTCATTTGTATTAAACAACATGCTTTACTGTTTGGACTACAGCATTGCATACTCATTATTCTCAATGGCTTGAAATTCCCTTGCTGTTAACTCTTAGCGTGAGCCCCTCCTTTCCTATAAAGGTACACCTTTGCTCTTATTACTGTTTCAACCCTTCATACTTGTCATAAATATTATCTATACCAATTATTTGTCAATTAATACTCTGCTTTATTTTGTTCCTTTTCTGTGTTTGAATTTTGTATTCCTGACTACACTGTCAACCTCTGAAGACTGAACCATGTTGTATGCTTCTTTGTACCCTTGCATGTAACCACTAGGTCACCATTTACTATTGTTGGCAAGTTGCATTAAAGCAAGTTAAAGAGTTTCTTACTCTTCTTCTTTCGTGGCATCTTTTTCTTGCTTACTGCATGAAAAAGTTGTTGTGACTATTCATGGTCTGTTTTCTTTGAATTAATGAGGAAAGTGTTTTGAAATTTAATGTGGTTTGAAAAGAGAGACCCGCAAATTAAGCAACTGCCAATAAAGTTGAAGTTCATCATTTTAAACTCTGTGTGTGTTTGCATTGGTGTTGGCGTGTCATGACTTTTTATTGAGCAAATCACTTGCTTTAATCCTCACCTTGAGGATATATTTATTGACTTTAGAGAGAGAGGAAGGGAGAGAAAGAGAAGGAAGCATTGATATGAGAGAGAAACAGCAATCGGGTTGCCTCCTGTTCATACCCTGACCAGGTATCGAACCTGCAACCTAGGTATGTGCCCTGATCTGCAAGAGAACCCGCAGCCTTTTGGTGTATGGGGACAGTGCTTCAACCATCTGAGCCACTCAGCCAGGGCGAGCAAATCATTTAAGTGTTTGGGTGGAATAGAATAAACAACTATTAATTCTCTTTTTTCAGGGTAGGATTGGGCAAGAAAGCTTTTCCATGTTCAGCAGTTCAGTACAGTACATTCTTCTAATATGATTGAGTTTACCATTGCTATATGAGGGTAAAATATTGTATGAATATTTTTAGAAGAAAATACAGAAATAGAAGGCATGGTGGAATCATGTAGTGTTTGAAACTGTAGCTGTTTTTACTGTTTGTAGTTCTACAATTTTTAGTTGGTTTTCTAATTAAGAGTATTTCCATATGACAACACATCTAGCTTTAGGAAAGCTGTTTTTGTCCATCAGACACTTCACTACCTATACTTTGGAGTTTATTTTTTTCACAGACAACTATAACATCTATAATGTAAAATAAAATAGGAAAAGAGCCTAGAAAATGTAAATTGTCAGGTATACATCTTTGGTTGTGTTAGATTTAAATTGATTGTGCTTGAACTCTTTACAGGCACTAGGAACATCTCATCTGAGTAGAATGAGACTTGCATTTTAAGGGTGGCTTAGGACTCCAAAAACAAAGGAAATATCTGGAGAGTATGGTAACAGCCAATAGGTGGCAGCAGAGCATGATGTTGGAATCTCAAGTTTTAGGTTGGCCGAGAGAGAAAATCTAAATGTTTTGAGAGGCTGCTAGAAATAGTTGATGTTTGAGAAGGAGGAAGTTATGCATATTTTTCAGTTATTTGAATTTTTAGTGGATACTGAAGCTGTTAAAATGGATAAAATAAATATATTACTTATATTTACTTTTTAAAATATGTACGTGAAAGTACAAAATAGCTTCTTTGGAAAATAGAACAGGGGCTCACTTAGAGATTAGTAAAGCAATTGTTGACCTATACTTCAGGGTCCTACAATAGTTAGAAAGTACAGTTGGCCCTTGAACAACACAAGTTTGAATTTCATGTGCCTATCTATATGTGTGTTTTTTTCAGTAAATACCTGTACTGTTTTCAATTTGTGGTTGGGAGTCTACTGACTATATGCATTTGATCTATACCATTTTATATAGAGGATTTAAGCATATGCAGATTTTGGTATTCATCTGGGGAGGTGGGGAGTCCTGGAACCAATACTCCCTCAGACACCAAAGGACAACTTAAGTTTTGGGTGAGTCAGAAGTTATAGATGGATTTTTGACTGTGCCAGTGGGTTGGCACCCTTAAACCCTGTGTTGTTCAAGGGTCGCCTGTATGACTTGTAAGGGAAAGGCAATTTACATTTTTTTGAGCATCTACTATGTGCCAGTTACTTGTATTTATTCCCGTTTAAAATCTCACAAAAATCCTATAAAGTTGGTTGAAGACATTTCAGTTTTATAAATGAGTAGGAGGGGGTCAGAGAAACTTAAGTTGTGACAAAGTCAAATACCTGGGATTTGATCCGTGTTTTTAGAATATATGCATTTTGATAACAAAGCTGGGGACAGGAATTTGGAAAGTGGAGAGCAAGAATTAAGTAGGACTTGGAATTACTCAGCTTGAAAGAGAGAGAATAAGACTGTAAATGGACATGAGTGTATTTGAAGTGGACACTCTCAGCTGTTCTAGGAATCCCTTAGTAAGATTATCTGCCTGTCTGCCTCCCTGCCTGGCTTGCTTGCTTTCTTCTTTTTTCCTTCCTTTTCTCTTTGTTGAGCACATAGTAGACACTCAGTAAAATATTTACTAAATGAATAACAAAGAAGTTAGGAGGCTTAATATACTGGAGAATTATAATATGAATAGCTGTTTTGAGTGCTTACATGTGCCAAGCATATTTACTCATGGGGCTTTTATACTTTCTTTAGCTTTTTTAAAAATAATTTTAGACTTATAAAGCAGTTGTAACAATAATTCCTGTATACTCCTCTACCCAGATTCCCCAGATTATGTAACCACAGTACAATTATAAAAATAAGGAAATTAGCATTGATGCAATACTGTCATCTAATTTCTCAGCTTTTCAAAACTCACCGTTTGTCCCAGTAATGTCATTTTTCTGGTTCAGGACCCTGTCTAGCTCACACTTTGTATTTAGTTGTCATGTCTCCTTAATCTCCTTTAGTCTAGAATGGTTCTCTTTTTCTTTGCCTTTCAGTGTTGACACTTCTGAATACTGGCAAAATGATTTCTAGAATGTCCCTCAGTTTACACTTGTCTGATGATTCCTCATTGTTAAATTCAAGTTATGCATTTTTGGCAAGAATTCCACAGAACTGATGTCATACCATCCTTAGTGCATCGTATCAGGAAGCCCATAGTGATGTTTACTTTAATCACTTAGTTAAAGTAGTATCTGCCAGTTTTTTCTGGTGTAAGGTTTCCGTTTTTTTCTCCCTCTTTTATTTAATACGTATCTTGTGAAGAGGAACTTTGAAATTTTGTAAATATCTTTGTTATCATACTAGTTTCTCATCCATCATACAATAATTTTAGCATCCATTGATGAATCTTGCTTTTTCGCTTACTGTGGTAATAACGATTAATGATGATTTTTTTTTTCTCTTTGGTTTTCTTTTTTTAAAATATTTTTTCATCTGATTTTCTATTTATGTAATTTCTTCTACATGTGTTAGTTTCAGTTCTTCTGTAAGGAAAAGCTTTCTCGTCTCCACCATTTATGTATTTATTTGTTTACCTACCAGTATAGAATCATGGTTTTATATTTCATTCTGTTCAGTATAATCATTGTTTATTTTTTAGTTGAAATTGTCCTAGATTTGGCTATTCAAAGTCTTTTCAAGTTGGCTCCTTATCTTTTTTTCACGTTTCTATAATTTTTTTTAGCACTTCATGTTTTGCCAGCAAAAAGTGTTTGCGGCTTTTTAAAAAAATTTAATCTTTAATTGTATTTTTTTTCCATTACCATTTAGTCCCCTTATACACCCTCCTCCCAGCAATCACCACATTGTTGTCCATGTCCATGAGTTCTATTTCCATTTTGCTCAATCCCTCCACCCTCTAACCTCTACCTTCCTACTAGCTGCATCCTGCTCTCTATCTATGAGTCTCTCCCCATTTTCCTTGTTTGGTTTTCCTGTCCTGACCCTGGATTTTTTCAAGGAAGCTTACTTAGTTTCTTTATTTGAAGAATTGTATAAGAAGCAAAGTTTGAGCTCTAGGTTTATTCATTGGTACTAGATCATCATTGCTTCTAAGCCTGCTCAGTTGCCTGATCTGAGCTAGGAAATATGTTCACTGAAATATACATACATATGCATCTATATTTCTTTCTATATTAAAAACCATCTCATAAGGCTTTTATTAACTGCAGTATTGTGTTGATAATATAAAAAGTTGATCCAGTAGTAGGTTGAGAGGTTGGTGGAGGGATAGTAAGAATAAAAAATTACTGTCAGTATTAATATTCCTAAAAATGGACTAATTCTGAATGATGCATTGATCTGTGGTATGGCTCTTCTTGTGATTGGCTGGTAGAGAGTAGAGATAGCTGTCGTGAAGAGCTAGTACAGTCTAGTAATTAATGATAATGGTAAATAGGATGTTATATCAAAATATATAATGTTTGTGCTCTTATAAAGTTTAGTATAAGACTTAGTAAGTTCTGTATTTGACTAGAATTAGGAGAATGTTTTAAGAAGTTAGGGCCTGGGCTGCATTTTTTGAAGAATACATAGGTCTAGAAAGGCAGAGATTGAGGAGGACACATCCTGGGTGGAGCAGAGCATTTATTTTTAGAAGTAACCAGTGATAAAACTGGAGCCGGATTATAGAAATTCTTCAATGCCCAGCTAGCTCAGGAATCATAGTTATATGAATTTATATATTAATAGTTATATCTAGATCCTTTTTATTTTTATCATTAGTCTGTTTTGTTATCTTTTACTGTGAATGTTTCATAATTTCTGTTTTGTGAGTGTACATTAACTAGAAGTTTAGAGCTATCTTTTTAACATTTTCATTACTATTTTTGTACACTGAAAGTTTATAGTAAGACCGGATGCTAAATCTAATTATTATTTTCTTAGTGTATTCTACAGTAGGTATTTATATTGAATATATTAGTTTGGGCATATCTAATGCTGCTTGATAAGACTTGTCTGACATATGCCTCAGAGTACCACAAATCAATATGTATTCACAGTACCTACTATATAAAAGGAACTGTGGAAGAAAAATACATCAATATAGTTTTTGTCTATTAGGAATGAAAAAGGAGAAACAAGTATAAGATGTTTAAGGGTATTTATTTATGAGAAGTAAATAGATAACAGGACAGAATAGAATGGATACCACAAGTTCGTCCATGATTAACTAATTTTAACTAATATCTCAGTTAATTGTGCAAATCTAAATCACTAGACATAACCTTGTTATATCTCCAGGGGCCTTTTTATATGTAATATTTTAAGGTATGAAGGAAAACCACTTGACACAATGAATCAGTGCTCAGTCTAAGTTCTCACTAAATAGGAGGGGGTTTTTTGGTTTGTTTGTTTATCACCCCCAATCTGTGGATTTTTCTCTTAAAAAAAAAAAACCCACAGACCTGGATAAATGGATGATTAACTCTGTTCAATATTATGTGGTCAGAGTTAACCAAAAAACTAATGACTGTAACATTTATTAAATGTCTGGTTCTGTGATGGCCAGGAATACACAAAAGTAAAACACAGATCCCTCCTTGCTTATGGAATGCTGGTGAGACTATGGTGGCTAATGTAATGAAGGCGGATTTAAATTAGGGAGGATTAACTCATCCATTCTAACTGTCCAGAACCAACTCTCTGGTGTAGGTAGGAAACACTGAGAATAAAATCCATTCCCTTATTCTCATACATATTATTTTAGAAGGTAATGCAAGAAATTAAAAGTACTATAGTGATTGGGAGGTACAGTAGATGACACTGGAGTTGCTTAATCTAGGAGATGAAACCCAACCTGCACCTTAAAAGGTACTGTGTTTTAGAAAGATCAGTTTGGTACTCATTTTTAAGAGGTAATGGAGAGAAATTTATGGTGAGAAAATTATATGAAGTTTTTATAGTAATCCAGAAGAGGAGCCTGAGCTAGAGCCATGGCTGTGAAGATGGATAAGGAGGGTATATTAGAGAACCTAGAATCAAGACTTGTCAAAACTTAGTGATTATGTGACTATATAAGTAAGGGAGAGGGAAAAAGTAATGACATTAGGCTTTCCAAGACAGGAAAACTTAACAATGGTGAATAGAAGGTAAGAAGGAGAGAGGTATAGTGACCAGTTTTTAGGGTGAGGATAATGAGGTTATTAGCTGGTAGCTGTTTGTGGTGGAAGTGAACATTTAATTGGAAGTGTCCAATAGACATTTCAGGTTGTGGAAATTGAGTTGAAATAAGAGATCTCTAAGTTGAGGACATATTTGGAGGACTTCTGAATACATGTGGGGATTGGAATATTCAAGCAGATGAAGTCTTTGGTGAGTGGAAAAGCACAGAATACTGAGAGTCAAAAGACCCTTCGTTTTAGGAAGTAGGATGAGAATAAATGGAATTGCACATCTTGGATCAGATGTCTTCCTGGGCGCATACCATGCAGTGAGTAGTGGGATGAGTTTTCATGTTTGCTGCACTAATCTGGACTCCTATGCCTTTTTCCAATATGGGCCTTGCTTGAGTTGAGCAAGTAGCCCAGGCATACTTGACAGGCTTTGAGAAAAAACTTTTCAGGAGTACAGTTATGGGAGCCACACTTTTAATTCTGACAGAGTTAAGGAATAAGAGGGTATTGTGGGAGTTAAGACAGGGATATACATAGACTACTCATTTGAAAAGTTGTCAGTGACAGGACTGAAGAAAACAAAACCACAGAAAGAGTAGGCACTTGGTCTAAGTAAAGACTTGGGGGAACGAGGGGAAAACTTACCTAATATTTATACTTTTGGAAGAAAAGAAGCTGGAGAAGAAGAAATGATAGCTTTTAAGAGGAGGGAGCAGTAGAAAATGGCAGGATTGTAAGAGAACCAACAATGTTCTCTTGCAGTGTTCTCTGTTGCCTTTGCTCTGGGTATCAAGTCCAAAAAATCATCACCAAAGACCAATGTCAAGGGGCTTACCATCTATGTTTTCTACTAGTTTTCCTTACATTCAAGTCTTAAGTCCTTTTTGAGTTAATTTTCATGTGTGATGTAAGACAGTGGCTCAGTTTCATTCTTTTGTATGTGACTTTCCAGTTATTTTTTAACATTATTCACTGAAGAGACTGTCTTGGCTCCTTTGTCTTAAATTAATTGACCATATATGCTTGGGTCTTTTTCTGGGCTCTCTATTCTGTTCCATTGATCTATGTGTCTGTTTTAATGCTGTTTCCATAGTGTTTTGATTACTGTGGCATTGTAACATAGTTTGTAATCAGGAAGTGTGATGCCTCCAGCTTTGTTCTTCTTTCTCAAAATGTGTTTTTAAGTAGGGAAAAAATTATTAAATAAAGTCTAGATTTTTAAAAAGATCTTATTTTTGTCCATGTAAAACACAAATGTGTTTATGGGTTTTGTTTGTTTGTTTGTTTGTATTTTGTTCTTGCCATTTTGAACAGGTAGACATTGAGCTACTTTTCAATGCTTTGATTTCCTACAAAATGTTTTTGGAATTTTGCTTGAGATTTTTTCCAGCTATATTGAGGAGAGTCTTATAATTAAAATCCTGAAAAAGTTTAGAAATGCCTCATTATGCTAAAATTTGTTAGAATTAATCATAATACAATGAACCATTCAGTGTTTTATTTGAATATCTTGTATTAACTCAGCCTTTGATTTCATCCTGGCCATATATAGGTCTCCCTTTTTTCTTTCATTTCTTATGAACTATTTGCATGTTAGGCGGTCATTCTCTCTGTTATTTCACTTCTAGAGAATATTTGTTTTGCTTCTCTTTCTTCCCCTGATCTTTTATTAGGTTTCTGCCCTTTTTGAAATTGTTTGCATTTATCCATAGATTGTGCTTGTTGTTTTATATTGTAAAATACACAAAACACAAAATTTAAATCTTAACCATTTTTAAGTAGTGTTAAGTACATTCATAATGCTGTGCAACCAATCTCCAGAACTCCTTTTATCTTATAAAATTGAAACTCTAAACAACTCCCCAGTACCCCTTCATCTAGGCTGTAACAACCGCCATTTTGCTTTTTTATGCCTATGAGTTGACTACTCAGTGTACCTCATATAGATAGAGTCATACAACATATAACAAATAACATATTTGTTATTCTGAGGCTTAATTCACTTAGCATAATGTCCTCAAGATTTAGTCATGTTGTAGCATGCATTTCCTTTTTTTAAAGGAAGAATAATATTTCACTGTATATAGCACATTTTATTTTCATCCAACAATGGACGCATGGTGTTGCTTCCACCTTTTGTAAATAACGCTGTTATGAACACTGGTGTACAAATATTTCTTCAAGACCATGCTTTCAGTTGTTCTGGGTGGAACAAGGGGAATTGCTGAATCATAAAAACAGTTCTATTTTCAATTTTTTGAGGGACCACCAAACTTCACATCGGCTGCACCATTTTACATTCCTACCAAAAGTGCATAATTTGTCCACATCTCTCCCAACATTTGAACACTTTTTACTTTTTTGTTGTTTTTATAGCCAACCTAATAGGTGTGAGGTAGTATATCACAGTGGTTTTCATGTGTATTCTTTACTGATTAGTGATGCCAAGCATCTTCTCATGTGCTTGTTGGCCATTTGTATATGTTCTTTGGAGAAATGTGTCTGTCCTTTGCCCATTTTTAAAAAAACATTTACTAAACCATTTATTTGGAAATTGATAATTTTAAACATACTAAACTAAAACTTTACACAATCAAGACTACATTAGCCATGTGTAGACATGCTAAATGAGACTATTTGCACAGACCCGAATGTTTTATAAATAGCATAATCATTGTATTAACATACCCTGAATGTGCAGTTTTTAATCTCATTTTTATTACCCACTCTCCTCAGAAAAAATTAATTCTACTTTGTTCTATACTTGAAGTATTATAAATCCCAAATTAATAAAGCTTTACTGTAATTGGAGGACCACACTTTGGTTAAGGTACAATCACTTAAGTCATTTGTTTCCTATTTATATATGTATACATTGGTAAGTCATTTTTTAAAGTTTAATTAGTAAGTGGCTTTTGTCCATTTTTAAATGTTGTTGAATTCTAAGTGTTCTTTCTTAATATTAACCCCTTATATGATTTGCAAATTTTTTTCGATTTTGTAGGTTGCCTTTTCACACTGTTGTGCCCGTTTATGCACGGAAGTTTTTAAAATTTTTATGTAGTCTGCCCTGGCTGGTGTGGCTCAGGGGATTGAGTGCCATCCTGTAAACCAAAGGGTTGCCAGTTCAATTCCCAGTCAAGGCACATGCCTGGGTTGTGGGCCAGGTCCCCGGTTGAGAGCATGTGAAAGGCAACCCAGTCGATGTATCTCTCACACATCCATGTTTCTCTCCCATTCTTTCTCCCTCCCTTCCCATCTCTCTAAAAATAAATAAAACCTTTAAAAAATTTTGTTTATGTAGTCCAGTTTATCTATTTTTAATTTTTTGCATGTTCTTTTGGTGTCAAAACTAGTGTAATTTTCCCCGCTATGTTTTCTTCCAAGGGTTTTTTAGTTTTATGCCTTTGATACCTTTTGAGTTGTTTTTTATATGTGGTACAAAGTAAGGATTCAACCTCATGTTTATGCATGTGTACATTAATATGTGGGGGCTATTTCTAGGTTCTCTGTTCTATTCCATTTTTCTTTGTGTCTGTCTTTATGTCAGTACTGTATTGTTTTGATTACTGCAGTTTTGTAATTAGTTTTGAAATTAGGAGGTGTGGTATCTCTAACTTTGTTTTCTTTTTCAAGATTGTTTTGGCTCTTTGGGGTCCCTTGAAATTTCATAAAAAATTTTTAGGATGGATTTTTTTTTAATTTCTGAAAAAAGCACCATTGAGATTTTGATAGAGGTTACATTAAAACTGTAGATTATTTTGTGTAGGACATCTTAACGACATTAAGTTTTTGCTTATTTGTTGTTTATTTTTTTCTTTTCCTTTTTTTAGAGTTTAGAAGATTATTTTTTTTTATTGTTGTTCAGTTATAATTGTATCCATTTTCCTCCCTGTTACTCTCCCCTGCCCTGTCCAACCCCTGCTCCCAAAGACAATCACCATCTCATTGTCCTTCACGATGTGTTCTTTGTACATGTTCCTTGACTCACCCTTCTCCTTCTTTACCCTGTTACCTCCTTTCCCCCTCACCTCTGGTCACTGTCAGTTTGTTCTTTATTTCCATGTCTCTGGTTCCTTTTTGCTCATTGTTTGTTTTGCTCATTAGGTCCCACTTATAGGTGAGATCATATGGTATTTGTCTTTCACTGCCTGGCTTATTTCGCTTAGCATAATGCACTCCAGGTCCATCCATACTGTCGCAAAGGATAAGAGCTTCTTCTCTCTGCTGTGCAGTATTCCATTGTGTAAATTTTCTCAGGTTTTAAATCCTCTCATTTACTGATGGACACTTAGGCTGTTTCCAGCACTTGGCCATGGTAAATAATGCTGCTATGAAAACTGGGGTGCATAAGTTCTTTTAAATTAAATTGGTGACTCAGGATTCTTAGGGTATAATCCCAGCAGTGGAATTGCTGGATCAAAAGGCAGGTCCATTTTTAGTTTTTTGAAGAAATTCCATATTGTTTTCCACAGTGGCTGCACTAGTCTGTGTTCCCAACAACATTGCACTAGGATTCCCTTTTCTCCACAACCTTGCCAGCCCTTGTAGTTTGTTGATATGTTAATGATGGCCATTCTGACTGGTGTGGAGTAGTAACTCATTTTGGTTTTAATTTACATCTCTCTGGTGGCTAGTGATGCTGAGCATCCTTTTGCATGTCTGTGGGCCCTCTGTGTGCCCTCCTTGGAGAAGTGTCTGTTCAGGTCCTTGCCCAATTTTTTTTTAAATATACATGTTATTGTTATATGTATATCATGTTATTGATCATGTTATTACAGTTGTCCCATTTTTTTCTCCCCTTTATTCCCCTCCACTCTGCATCTCCCCTTCCACCAACATCCCCCCCCCCCCCGCCTTTAGTTCATGTCCATGAGTCATACATACAAGTTCTTTGGCTTCTCCATTTCCTATACTATTCTTAACCTCTGCCTGTCTATTTTGTACCTACTATTTATGCTTCCTATTTCCTGTACCTTTTCCCCCATTCTCCCTCCTCCCCCTCCACTCTTATCTCCATTTCTGTGATTCTGTTCCTGTTCTAGTTGTTTGCTTAGTTTGTTTTCGTCTTTGTTTTCTTTAGGTTCAGTTGTTGATAGTTGTGAGTTTGTTGTCATTTTACTGTTCATAGTTTTCAATTCTCTTCTTTTTCTGAGATAAGTCCCTTTAACATTTCATATAGTAAGGGTTTGGTGATGAACTCCTATAACTTGACCTTAACTGGGAAGCACTTTATCTTCCCTTCCATTCTAAACGATAGCTTTGCTGGATAGAAGAATCTTGAATATAGGTCTTTGCCTATTATGACTTTGAATACTTCTTTCCAACCCTTTCTTGCCTGCAAGGTTTCTTTTGAGAAATCAGCTGATAGTTTAATGGGCATTCCTTTGTAGGTAACTGTCTCCTCTTCTCTTACTGCTTTTAAGATTCTCTCCTTATCTTTAATCGTGGGTAATATAATTATGACGTGCCTTGGTGTGTGCTTCCTCGGATCCACCTTCTTTGGGACTCTCTGAGCTTCCTGGACTTATATGTCTGTTTCCTTTGCCAGATTGGGGAAGTTTTCTTTCACTGTTTTTTCAAATAAGTTTTCAATTTCCTACTCTTCCTCTTCTCCTTCTGTCATCCCTATGATTCGGATGTTGGATCATTTCAAGTTGTCCCAGAGGTTCCTAAGCCTCTCCTCATTTTTTTGAATTCTTGTTTCTTCATTCTGTTCTTGTTGAATGTTTATCTCTTCCTTCTGATTCAAATTGTTGATTTGAGTCCTGGTTTCCTTCCCTTTACTGTTGGCTTCCTATATATTTTTCTTTATTTCACTTTGCATAGCCTTCATTTTTTCCTCTATTTTTGCGACCATACTCAATCATTTCTGTGAGCATGCTGATTACCAGTGTTTTGAACTGTGCATCTGATAGATTGGCTTCATCGCTTAGTTCTATTTTTGGAGTTTTGATCTGTTCTTTCATTTGGGCCATATTTCTTTGTCTTAGTGCTCCTGTTACTTTGTAAGGGGCAGAGCCTTAGGTGTTCACCAGGGCAGGGCAACCCATATCACTGAGTTGTGATGCTCTCTGTGGGGGAGGTGTCTGAGAGGGAACAGTGCCACTTGATCGGCTCTCACCCATCTTTCAGTTACTTCCCCTGCTACCTACAAGTAAATTGGGCCCTTCTAGTGCTGATTCCCATGTGGGCAGGTTTGTGTACGTTCTAGGACCCTGTGGGTCTCTCCAACGAATTCCCCTGTGAGGCTGGGAGTTTCTCCTGCTGCTGCAACCCCCACAGGAGTTTACAGCCAGAGGTTTTGAGGCTTTCTTTTCCTGCACTGGAGCCCTGGATTGGACAGTCTGTCTTGCTCCCTAGCTGCTCCTCCCAGTTTATCCACACTCAAATGTGGGGCTGCCCAGACCGCCAGCTTTGACCTCGCCTGCCTGGTCCTCCAGCTATCGCCTTGCCATGGGTTCTCTCAGCCTCAGCTGCCCATCTCCACCCCTCCTACTGGTCTGAATGAATGTGTCTTCTTTAACTCCATAGTTGTCAGATTTCCATACAGTTCAATTTTCTGTCAGTTCCAGTTATTTTTTGTTTTTAAATTTATTACTGTCCTTTTGGTTGTGTGAGGAGGCAAAGTAGCTTCCATCTTGGCTATAAGTCCCTGATTTTTTAATTAGATTGTCTGTCTTCCTGGTGTGGAGTCATGTGAGTTCTTTATATATTTTGGAGATCAAACACTTGTCTTACGTGTCATTGGCAAAGATGTTTTCCCATACAGTTGGTTCTTTTTATTTTGCTGATGTTTTCTTTAGCCATGCGGGAACTTTTTAAATGTGTGTAGTCCTTTTGTTTGTTCTTTCCTTTATTTTTTTTCTTTTAAAACATTTCTTCAGTTTCTTATTTCTAAAGTTAAAATCAACAACTATGTATTTCACTCTTAGTATATGTGATGCACCAGCCACTGTGGTTGAAATACTGTGAGGGATTAAAAAGAATTTTGAGCCACAGATGCTATTTTCAAGAGATTTATAATCTAATGGAGGCAATAAAAAATGCATACATATATAAGTAAATATAATAAGGGTTATAAAACCATTGCTGTTAGAGCGGTATAAAGTGCTTTACGAGTATAGAAAAAAGCAAGATTACCCTTAGCGAGGCTTTAAAATACTGTTGCTTCAAGTATAGAGTTGGGTATCCTTGTGTTTATAATGGTCTTGGGCATCTACGGACATCCATAGTCATTATAGAGAGCGAGTAGAAGAAATTCAGGAAGTCTTCTGATCGAGATTGGGTTGTAGGTGAGAATCGAGATTGTATAAAACTTTTAATTTTCAACCACTGGAAGGATGTAAGATACAATTGCTATTGCATGTGGGGGTGGTTTGCATTTATCTTTTAATGTTTATAATAACTTGTACAATGGAAAAAAAACTTAACAGCAAATGCTGTTATATGGATACTGATGAATTAAGTATGATAGTAATAGCAACTTGCCACTTACACTTTAGGCTTTATTGCCATGAATAGTGATAGCAACTAGATACACTGATAAGAGTTATTCGGGGTAGGTTTGTACATTTTGAATACCATATTTAATTCTTGATGTGTATTCATGCTTTAGCCTTTGTTATTTTCTTATTCTTTAACTCAATGTTTTGCTTCACAAAATTGAAGGTAATATTGATATACAGTAAAAATTGCATTAAACACAATTTATATTTTGTTCCTGTAAAAAGCAGTAATTTACGTGGAGTAAGGAGGTTTCTTTTTAGTTTACTCACCTTTAAGAGTATAACCAGTTAAAATGGTGGAGCCGTTTTTCCTAAGACTTGCTGACATTTAAATAAAAAGATGTAGGAGAGTGGCATTTAAATCAGTGAGTTGGATCTTGTCTGTTTTATTTAGTTCCTTGCTTGAAATGTCCCTAAGCCATGGGTAGTGGACTTGGCTATAGTTGTAGGTCCATGATCTATTCAGGTAGGCCTTTCTAACAGAGTTATACAATAAAACCTGCATACATACACACGCTCCTGATTCCCAGATTTTTCTATACCATATGATATGAATTTTTTTAAAGGTTTGCTTATTTATTTATTTTTAGAGAGGGAAATGAAGGGAGAGAGGGAGAGAAACATCAGTGTGTGGTTGCCTCTCATGCACCCCCACACTGGGGACTTGGCCCACAACCCAGGCATGTGCCCTGACTGGGAATCAAACTGGTGACCCTTTGGTTCACAGGCCAGCACTCAATCCACTGAGCCACACCAGCTAGGGATGATATATGAATTTTTAAATATCATTTTGCCCTGGCTGGTGTAGCTCAGTGGATTGAGTGCAGGCCTGTGAACTAAAGGATCACCGTTTCAATTCCCAATCAGGGCATATGCCTGGGTTGCAGAGCAGGTCCCCAGTCCCCAGTGGGGGGCGCGCGAGAGGCAACCACACATTGATGTTTCATTCCCTCTCTTTGTCCTTCCCTTCCTCTCTCTCTAAAAATAAATAAATAAAATATTTTGAAAACAAATAAATAAATAAATACATTTAAATAAATCCAGGCACAGGGTAGGCATGGTCTTGAATTTAGACAGGAATGACTCTAAAATTTCACTCCTTAAGTTTTGTATCACACTCCTGAAAATCTGGGCCATCTTTATTTTTCCTGAGTGAAACTTGCCACTATCTCTTCCACTTCCTTTCTCTGAGGTGTACCTTTCAAAAAGAAAATAATCAACTATATAAGCATCCTCCTTCCATTTCTTTCCTAATATTGGTCACTCATAAGGTGACTAATATTTGAGTTACAAAAGAAACTTTAAGAAATGTTAATTTTTATTTTTTTTAAAGTTTAACTTGATTAACTGTTTATTGTCCTAAGGACTAACTTCCATGCTGCCATAATTTTGTTGCTTTATTCAATAATGCCCTTGCTATTTCTGGAACCACTAAAGCTACTTTTGTTAGAGTTCCTGGAGAACTTTAACAATTCTGTCTCTCAGGGCTCAACAAACTATGGCCTTTCCCCCTGATCCAGCTCACAGCATGTTTTTCTAATGCCTGCAAGCTAAAAAACAAAAACAGAAACAAACAAAAAAAGCCCTCTTTTTTAAGAAAAGGAGAGAGATACAGCAGAGACTCTCTAAGAATATGGGCTACAAAGCCTAAAATATTTACTGTCTTGCCCTGAACAGAAAAGTTCTTACTCTGTTCTGGTTACCTTCATCAGGTCATTGAGATATTAACTTCCATATACTACTTATTCTCTTTGCTCTTTTTCATACTGTGTATCAGAGCAACCCACAACACAAGCAAATATAATTCAATGGCAAGACAGCTGGGATTATGGAGGAGATGTTGGAAAAGAGGGAGATCTGGCCTGTGGGAGAAAAGTAGGGTTCAGCATTTATCCACCATACTTTTTAAAAGTATTTTACTTTGAAATAATTTCACATTTATAGAAGTTATAAGAACAGTACAAAAACTTCCATGTACCCTTCACCTAGATTCACCAATTGTTAACCTTTTACCAAATTTGCCTTATTCATTCTCTCTCATAGGTCTTTCATATAGCACGCACATTTTCCTGAACCACTGGAGAGTAAGTTATAGACATTGTACCCCTCGTACCTCTTTATTCTTAAATATTTCCATGTGTATTTTCCTATCCTAAGAATAAGGATATCCATGTTCTTAACTACACAGTACAGTTACCAAAAATCAGGAAAGTTAACTTAATATCTAATCTATAAATATCATTCAGATTTTACCAGCTGTCCCAAAGACTTGTATTTTTACACTCTCCTTTAGTTCAAAATCCAATTTAGGATTATTCATTGAATTTGATTTTTTACAGCACTTTAGTATCCTTTAATCTAAAATGGTTCCTCAGCCTTTTAAATTTTATTTACTTATTTTTAATAACATTGACGTTTTGGAGGAATACAGGCCATTTATTTTGTAGAATGCCTCTTCAGTTTAAGCTTTGTGATGTTTTCTTTGTGGTTAAATTTAGACCATGATGTTTTAGCAGGAATATTAAATAAGTGATTTGTATCCTTGTCGGTACATCACATCATGAAGCACCCAGTATCAGTTCAGTAGGTGATATTAACTGTTGCACAACCATCAACCTCCTTATCTTGATTTATATCTAAGGATATAGCAAAAATTGAAATGCAATCAATTTATGGCCATTGACAGTATATCTATTCAGAATACTATGCAAAGAATGCATAGCAACAAAAGATACTGTTTCTTTCAGCCCAAAAGTATGCTTGCTTGAGGAAAAAGATAGACACGAGGTTTTGAAAAATAAGTGTCACAGTTCTTGTGGCTCTAAAATGTGAGTAAAGATTATTTCTTTGATTTCAAATGGTTAATTCAAGGGTCAAAATTCAGTGATAACATTCAGCATCTAGTATCTTCAATACCCTTAGACTATTTTTTTAATGATTTCTTTATTAAGATAGTATTTATTTGTGTACAGTAAAATTCATCCATTTAAGAGTACAGGTTAATGGATTTTGATAAATATATAAAATTTATAACCACCAGAACAAAGTGTGGGAAAGTTCCCCTACCCTAAAAAGTTTTCTCATGCCCCTTTTTTAGTCAGTCCCTTTCCCAGACCCCCAAGTATTCACTGTAGTTTTACCTTTTCTACATATTAGGAATTTTACATATTAGGAATCATATAATATGTAGTCTTTTATATTTGACCTCTGTCACTTAGCATTCCTGTTTTTGTATATAATCTTTTCTTTCTTTTTATTGCTCAGTAGGTCTCCATATCATGGATATGCCATAGTTTGATTACTCATTCACTTTTTAAGTTTCATTTCTCTGGGATAATACCTAGAGTTGGAATTAGTGGGCAGTATTATAATTGCATATTTAACGATATAAGATACTACCATCTGGTTCGCCAAAGTGACTGAATGATTTTGTTTCCATCAGCAATGTATGAGAGTTCCATTGTTCCACATCTCGCCAATATTTGGTGTTGGTCTTTTATAACTTTAGCCATTCTGGTGGACCTGTAGTGGTATCTTACTGTGATTTTTATTTTTATTTCCCCGATGACTAGTGATGTTGAGCATCTTTCTATATACATACTCTGTATGAAATACTTGTTGGAATCTTTTGCCCATTTTAAAAACTTACTAAACTATTAACAATTTTTATAAAAATCTATATAAAACCCTTTGCTAATTTTATCTCTTAAAATTTATGCTTTTTATATCCTGTTTAAGAAATCTTTACCTGATCCAATGTCAGACACACAAGAAGCTCTCATACTTTCTCCTAGTTTAGTAGTGTTTACTCATATTTTGATATCTGATTCATTTCTAGTTAATTTTCCTATATGGTGTGAGTTAAGTGGTAATGTGCATTTTAATCCATAAAATAAACCAGTTGTTCTAGCACCATTTGTTGAAAGGGCTTTCCTTTCCTCCATTTCATTACCTTGGCATCTTTGTTAAGTCAGTTGAATGTACACATGTGGGTATAATTTTGGACCATGTTCTATGCCATTGAACTATGTGCCTGTCCTTATACCAATACCACAGTCAGTGTCTTGATCATTGTATATTTATATCTGGAAATCAATTAGTATGAATCTTCAAACTTGTTTTGCTAACTTAGGTCCTTGACCTTTATATAAAATTTTAAAATCAGCCCTGGCTGGTGTGGCTCAGTGTATTGACTGCCAGCATGCAAACCAAAGGGTTGCCAATTTGATTCCCAGTCAGGACACATGCCTGGGTTGCAGGCCAGGTACCCAGGAAGGGGCGTGTGAGAAGCAACCACACACTGATGTTTCTTTCCCTCTCTTTCTACCTCCCTCCCCCTCTGTCTAAAAATAAATTTTAAAAAATCTTCAAAGATTTTTTTAACTTATCAGCTCTCAAAAAGACAGAATTTTGATTATCATTGCTCGAATCGATTAAAGAGAATTGCTATATTAACAATATTGAGTCTTCTGATTTCTGAATATGGTTTATCTCATCTTTATTTTTTTTTTAAGTTTTCTCAGCAGTGTTTTGTAGTGTCATTTCCCTGCAGTCCGAATAATTTCTTTAGCATTTCTAGTACTGCAGAGAGAGAGCTATTTTGTAGAGAAAAATATAAACTCTATTTGAAAACACTTTTTGGATGTTTGTGTTGTTGTCAATCCCAAAATGGTAATAAAGAATGATAAAAGAGTATATTGCATGGGTTATATAGTTAGAGATAACCAAAAGCTAAGTAAAGAATTTGAGGTCTTTTCTACTGACGATTATCCCAGTCCATTCAGTATTATATCTCCTTCCCTGCTTTGGGTGATGGATCATTACTTCTCTTTATCTCTGCCTCTTTCTACCACCCTCACAGTTCCCTTAAAAGATATTACCTTAAAAGGATATTGGAAAATTGACACAAACTGTTGAGGCTACCAGAGAATATAGCAAGTGAAGAAAAATGACCTACACTCTCCCCAGAAAGCTGTATACAAAATTAAGTCTTACACACACTCTCTCCTCATTTATGCTAACACTAGTGATTAGAAAATAAAGGACATAATGACAAATATAAAATAAATGTATGGGAAATATATATATATAAAACAGAATTTTAATTGAGATTTATTAAAACCCACTTGGATAAATATAAACCAGTTCCTACAAGAGAAGACTGAATATTTTAAAGGATATTATTTTTTTTTGAATTTGTTTCTAAGTTTAACTCTAGATTTTTTTTTTTTTAAAGAGGCCACCATCTTTTTGGAGAGCTGGTGGTGGTAGGAACAGAATTGACTAAGTCATTTTAAGTACAATCTGAAAGAATAAAGCTACGGTGACTGGGACATTTTGGAAAATATAAATAACAAGTGGGGATTTGCCTTCCCAAATACTAAGACTTATTGTAAATATAAAGTAATTTTTAAAGTATGATACTGATTTTTTTTTCCCAGTTCTTTATTAAGGAAAGAGCTTTTAAAAAATGTAATGACTATTCCCTACCCCAGAGCTACAGAATCAAATCTCTGGAAGTATGTTCCAGGTATATATGCTTCCAGGCTCGTAATAGATTTCTTATATGACAGAAATTACCTCTGGCAGCCAGTTTAGGTGGACCAACTCCTGAATCCCAGAGGAAACAACTCCCAGGAAATTTCAGTTCAACTCTCCAACTTTATTCCTATTAAGTTCTGGATAATAAATGAAAAGCAGAACAATTGATTTTGATTGTCACTTCATTTTGTTTATATATATAGACATATATACACATAAGTATGTATATATAATTTTTTTTTGCCATACCATATTACCAAATATAATGACTCCTGGGATTTAGATGTGGAGGAGGGGAAAGGGCATTGAATTGTTTTCTTTAACTTTCTATCTCCTAGTAATTGTTGTAGCTCTATAGTTCTTTATCATAGGAACTGTTTTGTTCTTTTTTGATTCATTTAATTTTGGTATGTGTATGTGTAGTGAAGGAGAATGAGCTGTTTTATCACACATCATTGCTATAAATTTTTAACATGGTGAACAGATGTAGTTGAAAAAAGTATATGATTTTGCGTTACACTTTTCATCTTTGTTTAATCTGGATTTTAAAAACAAGCTAAGCAATAATTTGGTGAAAATAATTACAAAACAACCATTTAAACTTTGAAAGTAGTTACTCATAAGGGCATATAGCAAATGGAAAATCATTTATTAAAAAAAAATCTACTTAATCTCAGAACAACAAGAATCTGAGGTATCTGAATCATGATTCACTCCCATTCACCCCCCTGAGCTCAGTTTGAGGGATGCTTTTCTCTGAGCAGGAGGATCAGACTAGGGGCATTTTTCATACATCTAGCTTTCTTCTAGGGAGGTAAGGTCAAAAGGCCTTGGGCTCCCTTTTAGCACTCAGCCCTTACTCCGAGTGCAAGTTAATTCCAGGTGCAGCAGGCTGAAAATACTGGGTCCCAGTTGCCCTGGACCATGCCTCATTCATGAAGCAAAAGCTCCATACCAGAAGCACCCCCACTTATAGAGCACAGATCTTACTCAGATATGTGAGACACTGTGCCAGCCCTCATTTCTTGTACTGTGGCACGAAGGTTCTGAAGGGGGAGATAGGCCCTAAGGACAGAAAACTCTGTAGCTCTCCCAAGGGAACTGACTTTATTTGGAATAGAGCTGGGAAAAAGATGTTGAAAATGGTGAAAGTCTTTGTGGTGAACAATCAAGAGGATGCTAGAGCAACAAATGAAATAGCAGACAAGTTAGAAGTTTAAAAGAATCGGGGGGTTGGGGGGTGGCGGGAAAGACAACTAAGAAGAACCCTCCTGGAGCTGGAGCAAGCCTCAAAGACTGGCAACACCCTGCGCCTGCAAAGAGGCCCTGCTTGTATTGAGTCAGACTGTGGTGCAGTTTATGCCCTAGGGTGTGGCAGGAACACTAGAACAATTAGTAGAGGCTAACAGCTGGGTGTGTGATACCACTACAGACAAATCAGCCAGAAGCTTATAAAAGGAAAACCCAAGAAAGAAACAGCCAGAGTCCACCTGAACCCACAGTCATTCCTGGAGGACAGGGAGACTGTGCATGCTCAAGACAGCATCCTCTGAGAAATGTCAGAGTCTGCACACTGCTGAGTAAATAGACTTCAATGAACCAGAGATGAAGAGGGACATTTTCTAATGATAAAGGGGTCAGTTTATCAGGAAGACATAATTAAATCCTTAACAACAGAGCCCCAAAACACATGAAGCAAAATGTGACAATTGAAGGAGGAAGTGGATATTTTAACATTAATAGCCAGACACATCATCACTCCACTTTCAATAATGGATAGAGCATCTGAGCAGAAGACTAACAAAGATGGAAGACTTGAACAATCCCGGGCAACAACTGGATTAACAAACATCTGTGGAGCACTTCACCCAACAAGAGCAAAGTTGCTGAACACAGTATTCTTTAAAAAAGTTTTATTTCTATAAACTAGCAGTCAACAATTTGAACATGAAATTAAGAAAACAGTTTAGTTCACAATAGCATAAAAAGAAATGAAATACTTAGGAATAAATTTAACAATGTGAGACTTGTACACTGTAAATTATAACACATTGTTGAAAGAAACTAAAGAAGCGCTAAATAAATGGAAAAGCATCTGTTTGTGGATTGGAAGACTTAATATTATAAAGATGACACTACTCCCCAAAATGATATACAGAGTCAATGAATTCCCATCAAAATTCCCCAGCTGGCCTCTTAGGAGAAATTGACAAGTTTGATCCTGAAATTCAAGGGTCCCTGAATAGCCAAAATAGTCTTATAAAAGAATAAATTGGAAGGACTTACACTTGGCAATTTCAAAAGTTACTATAAAAGTACAGTGATCAACATGATGTGTTATTGGCATAAGGTATATAGATCAGTGGAACAGAATTAGATGTCCAAAGCTAAACTTATGGCCAGTGATTTTTCACAAAGGAAGTTGGACCATTTTTTTTTATACCCTATACAAAAATTTACTCATGAATCATAGACCTAAAAGTAAGTCCTAAGACTAAAACTTAGAAGAAAACATAAGAGTAAATCTTCATGATCTCAGTTTAGCCATTAGTTTTTCAGATACAATACCAAAAGCACAAATGACAAACACAGATAAATTGTAATTCATTAAAAATCAAAACTTTTGTACTGCCAGCAGTAGTATCAGTGACATGATAGAAAGCTCAAAGATGGGAGAAAATATTTTTAAGTCATATATCTGATAATAGAGTTGTATCCAGAATATGTCAAGAATTCTTAAAACTCAACAATAAAAAGGTAAATAGCCCAATTAGAAACTGGGCAAGCATATGAATAGACATTTCTCTGAAGAAGGTATATTTAAATGGCCAATAAGCACATGAAAAGATGCTCAACATCATTAGCCATTAAGGGAATGCAAATCTAAACCACAAGACACAATTTCTCATGTACTAGGATGGTGTGATCAAAAAGATAACAAGCGTTCATGAGTATGTGGAGAAATGGAACCCTTATTATTGCTGTGGGGAATACAAAATAGAGCAGCTCCTTTGGAAAAATGGTTTGACACTTCCTCAAAATGGCAAACATAGTTAACATATGATCCAGAAATCCCACTTCTAAGTATATATATCCAAGAGAAATGAAAGTATTCATCCACACAAAAACTTACACACAGATATTAAAAGCAGCATTATTCATATGATAGCCAAAAAGCAGAAACAATCCAAGTAGTCATCAACTGGTGAATGGATAAAATGTGGTATAGTTACACAATGGAGTATTATTTGGGAATAAAAAGGAAGGAAGTACTACATGCCACAACTTGGATGGCATTTAAAACATTCTTCTAGGAGACAGATGTCAGCCATCAAAAAACCAAATATTGTATGATTTTATTCATATGAAATGTCCAGAGTAGGAAAATCTGTAGAGACGAAAAGTAATACAGTGGTTGCATAAGGCTGGGGCAAGTGGGAGAATGGGAAGTGGCTGTTTAATGGGCTCAGGGTGTTTTTTGAGGGGAGGGGGTACAGAAGTGTTCCAAAATTAGATCATGGCAGTAGTTTCACACCTGTGAATAGACTAAAAAATAATAATATTTAATTTTATACTTTAAATGGGCAAATTGTATGGTATGTGTATTCTATCTCAATAAAACTGTTTAAAAACAAACAGATATGATCATAATTGCTATGCACCAACTAAAGATAGTCTGTTTCAGAATCCAGATTGATAAAATTGTTAATTGTTTGATTCAAGAAAGAACATGTACCACCTGCCTTAATGAATATTCAGTTAGTTACTCTTTGTTGATTTAGATTAGAAAGTAGTTTGCTACATGAAACATAGTTCAAGTATAAATATTTTGTTCAAAGTCTAAATTGGCTGAATGTAGAACTGAGGTAATTACAGTTTATGCCATGTAATGTCTGTTTTTTAAAAATCACTGATCAATGAAATGGCATTAACAGTTGAGGATTTTATTGGACTGTTTAATACAGGCATACCTCGTTTTATTGCACTTTGTCTTATTGTAGTGTATGGATGTTGTATTTTTTTTACAAATTGAAGGCAAGGCCCTCCACCAACAAAAAGATTATGACACTTTATTGTGGTGGTGTGGAACCAAACATGAGATATCTCCAAGATATGTCTGTATTGTTCTAATACCGTCTAGATGTTAAAATTTATATCACAATTAAATGATTTGTGATTGACTTTTAAAAGTCATTTCCTTAATTTTTTTAGTCCATGAGAGACAATGTTGGGAAATGCAGCTATAATAAAGGTTTTGGTAATATAACACAAAATATTTTGTTTAAAAAGTTTCAAACAATGTGACAAACTTAGCTTGTCTTTTATGGAAATATTAAGGGATCGTTGAGTATGCAAGAGAGTTCTTCATATTAGAGTATTGGTTACAATATATCATTGAGGCTAAATGTGTCTTTACAAAATACAGATTGTAGTTGTGCTGTTAACACAATTTGAATGGTGGGGAAATCAGAGAAAGCTGATTGCAAATATCACTGGGTGTATTTAAAATCTTCGAGGAAATCATTTGTGAATTATAACATGCCTTCAGTATCTTGTTTGACATTATGCCAAGCTATTTTCCCATTTTTTTATTTAGAGCACTTTTAAGTTTTCCATTACATGCGTATAACTAAATGCATGTGTTGATATATTGCAGTAATTTGAAGTAAATTACATGAACTGGAACTTAAGAACTAAAAGATGTACTTTGCTTTTCTTTATACTCTTTTTTCTATTATCATAGTTTCCTCTTTATTCATTAGCTATAAGAATGAAGTTAGTGCAAAGCATTGTTAAGCTAGTCCTGTGCTCCTGCAGTGTGAGAGCAAGTTCTGTCTGTCTCCTGAGTTTAGTGCAGTGTTTTGAAACTTTTGATCAGGCCCCACATTTTTATATTGCAAACATGTATCAAGCATATATACAATATTGAAATGTTTACAGTTAAAACATGTGATACATTCTACTATTCAGTTCTTTTTCCTAATGCTACTTTTGACCTATTTCACAAAATTATTAATTTCATAAAATTATGAAGATTTGAAAGCTACAGTATAGTACTACAGGAACAGAATTGTGAATTCAAATACATTCTTTTTGAGTTTTCCCTCTTAATGGCCCTTTTAAAATATTTGTTTTGTGTCTGGAGAATATAGATCTTGTACTAGGAAGGCCGATAAGATTTGCAAATAAGACTTGGGGTTTAAGGTATCTTTTTTTTCTTTTCTTTTCTTTTTATCTTGCTTTCTTTTTTCTTTTTTCTTTTTTCTTTTTCTTTTGGCTGAGTTGAAGTGTCTGTGAACTGCTATAGTATAGTAAGAACCAATATACTTCAATGTTCAAGGAAATTTTCCATTTAATAATTATAGTTTAACTAGAGTTTACCTATGAATTTTAAACAAAAGTCATAATCAGAAAACATGGATAAAACCACCCAAAGTATGTTTTTATATTCATTTTTCTTTTAGACTTTTGTGGAGATAAATTTTATCCTGATTTGAAATTTAACAGTATTTTAATTATATGAAACTGATTTGTCTTATCTGTTGTTAATATTTGTCTTTTTCTCATCTATGCTTTTGATATTGAATGGAGAAAGATACTTGTGCAAATATTTCACCAAATATTTTTGCAGGGACACTTAGTCGGTCTGGATGAACCAGCTTCGGGAGCTGGGCAGGAAGCTGTGCTTAAGCAAGCAAAAATCATTCGATTCGAGAGACAAGCAGAAGAGTTCCTCAATGCAGTCTTTTATAGAAAAGGTTGGTTCCAGTAAAGAATGACATTTAGTATCTGCTTGTCTTGTATTAATCTTAATTTCCATGTCATTTTTAAAAAGTTACTTTTAAAAGTTTTTCTTTATTGATAATACACTTTATAATTCTCTATATTTCTTTGGTCAAGCTAAATTTCAAATAGGCTAAGGCGATCCTGCTCCCTCCCTTTTACTCTGAGTTAAAGTTATTATGAAAGTCTGAAAATTGTAAGGTTTCAGTTCTGTGTTTTGTTAGATTTTCTTAACATAAACAGTCCTGTTTTATCACTGATAACCATAAAACTAACTATAAAATTTTAGTCACTTTTCACTGAAATATCACTTGGAAAGACATTGTAAAGTTATATCTGAAAATTAGATTTGCAAGCATTTTCTCTTGATATAATCTTATTTCACTAAATATTTGTGCTTATTAAAACTGGAGGAGAAAATCCATTATTATCATAAAATAAAGTTTTCCCCCACATATTTGAGGTGGATCTCTTGTATTTTTCAATTTCTCTTTCTCCTTGAAACTTCTGTAGGCTTGTTTTACATTTCTCTATCCTCAAAGCATAATTTTTACCAACCTAGACCTTTTTGAAACTTCCATTTATGATCCATTTCAGCAAAGAGTCTTTACCTTCAAGATATTCTTTCTAAATAGATTTTTTTTAGCCCTGGTTGGTGTTGCTCAGTTGGTTGGAGCGTCATCCCAGTTGAAATACACGTTCGATTCCCATCAGGGAACATACCTAGGTTGTGAATTTGGTCCCCGGTCTGATTACATAGGATCCCAGGTCCAGCATGTACAGGAGGCAACCAGTGCTTCTCTCTGTTACCATCCTTTCTCTCTCTCCCTTCTGCTCTAAAAGCAATGGTGGGGGGGAGTCCTCAAGTGAGGATAAAAGTAATAATAAACAGATTTTTAATCTTTAGCAGACTCAGTGATTCTGTTTTCTTTAATATTTCTTCAGTGTTCTAGTTTCCACCTCTTATTCCTCTGGAAATTCACTTCTTCCCTCTGAAGTTTGAAAGCTGATATTTTGCCTCATAAGGACTGATTCTAATGGGTTGATTAAAATTGGAGACCAGCTGGGCTTCTGTGTAATGTAATCGATATTTTCAAAAGGGAGTACAAGGTAAAATGTAATATAAAATTAAGGATTGCACAAGATTATTGTTTTCAGTGGAATTTTAAAACAACTTCTACTATCACTAAATTAAATCTTTAGTGCATCCTGTCTTCTCTTTTAATAACACCCCCTTGCACCCTCTGACCTAAAGCTCCCAACCGAGGCTTAGGTACTCACCTATTGTCTCAATAAAGTATCCTGAATTCCAAAATTACGTTCAAAATAGTAATATTCTTAGTTGTTTTGTGAACATTTGATTGTTTTATTAAAGTAATTCACATTTAAAGTATAAATGACTGATAGATCAATTCTGTCAGTTTATTAACTAATAAAGTAGCTTTAAAACTCCTTTGCTGTGTATTGATTCATGGTCTCCTGTCTCAGAAATGTCATTATCTGAAAAGGGGAACTCCTCTCCCTAATGTGCATGGAGGAACCACTTTCATCCACTGCTTGCTTACAGGGAGCCAGCCTACTTTTCCACTGGTCTCATCCCTTTGTCATATAGGGATAACTTACATTGAAGTTCTTATAATTTCATTTAGCAGTTGAACTTTTGGGAACATAACAGGAAAAATTGTTACCTTAGCATCAATCTTAGAATAAAGTTCAAGAGATGAGAATTCATTGAATTTGTATGTCACGTTCTGTATTTGTATACTGGCATCTGATGCTCAGAAAAAGAACTATTGTTTTGCATTCTGCCTTGCTTTATGTATTAATATTGTTATTTTTAGATGTTTTATTAATCCTCTTCAAAATATATCAAACATGAGCATTAATACTCTTGAAATTAATGCCTAAAATGTTTATTCTCCAGAGATATTACAATTTATAGTCAGAGTATTTTTTTTTCATTAAAAAAATAAATTCAAATATTTGGATTTAGTCCTTTTTTTCCAAGTATTGCAAATTGTATGTTATAAGTAACTGAGTATGAAAAGGTTATATATCACTAGATAGAAACATTAATGCCATAAAAGTAGACTTTTGTGGTACAGAGTTTATTTAAGGACACTATACCTTCTACCACTGTCATGATCACATTTCTTTTCACCTTGTTTTGTCATTGTGTTCAGGTAATTTGACACTTTTCTAAAAGTTAGCGTTCCATTATTAAAACATAGAGGTGGCTGTGAAACAGCATTTACATGTTTTTATGTAGTTTTAATTTTGATCTGATTTTTTATTTTTTATTTGACTCTAATTATACATGTTCCCCAAGACATGGCTTATAGGTATAGTGTTTTAAGTCAGAAATGAAAAATGTTCAAGAAACTTTTTTAAAATTGATTTAAGAAGAGAGATTTATGTTCCACTTATTTATGCCTTCATTGGTTGATTCGTATATGTGCCCTGACTGGTGATCGAACCCTCAACCTTAGTGTATTGGAATGACACTCCAATCAAGTCGGCTACCTGGCAAGAGCAAGCAGCTTTCAAAAGATACAGAAATTCAAATAGCAGAAATGTCATCAATTAATAAACACAAATTGTGTTTCATAATTGTAATTCATTTAACGAAGGGCAAAATATCCTACAGCCATTTAAAGCTCAAAGGTAGCAGTTTGTGGTGTTTATCCTAAAATCTTTGACTCTTGGGAATCTCTAATTATTATTATTAATCTAAGTCTAGTTAAATACAGAGACATCTCATAAGTTACCTCATTTTGCTTCCTATTTGGAAACTATATATTACATATTCTTCAGCTTTTGAGGGGGAAAAAGATAACACTAAATAAATCAAAACTTTATAGATAGTCTTTCATTTGGCGGGTTGTGTGCTATTTAAAAAAATGGATCTTAGTGGAAAGTTAAATGAATATTAATAAGAAAACTTTCGGTAGAAAGGTTTAGAAAGCAATGTATGGCTAAAATGTTTATTAAAACATTTAAGGAACCATTGTTAGTGATTGTATTAACCTCTGAATCTTAACTAATTGAGTACCTTTATTTCCATACCCTCTAGCATACTCTCAGTCTCTATTTACAGAGTTGAAACTTAGAGTGGAAAATACTTCTTAGTAGAACAAAAAGGTTGTTATGGGTAGAACAAACCCTGTTAAACTGCAGAGAATTAAATAAATACCCTGACTTTATAATCATCTTCTGGTATTATTGAATATTGTCCCTCAGAAAAAAATTGTTTTTAGGAGTCCAGTAAGGTTTTGAGGTGTGACTTGTGTGCACGTGTTTTGTTGTTGTTGGGTTTTTTTTGTGACGATACTAAATTTTAGTAATGAGTTAGCTTTTTCTAAATTTATAAATCAACCTAAGTTCCTTACAGCTCCACCTTCTGTAGTTAGTCTTTGAAAGACCAAGGAAACAGGTTTTCTGAGAACTTATCTTTTAAGCCTCACAAGCGTGGTGGGGAAGTAAAGATCACAGGTGGAGCATTACCGTCGCAGGGGGAGAGTTTTAATCAGGGGTCTGCCACTAACCATCAATACAGATTTGAAGAGGCCACTTGCTCTTTAGATTCCATTTCCTTCATTTGTTAAAACTATTTGATGGTAATTGATTTGATTGTTCCATTCATTTCTTAACTACTGTGAATGCATACTTTACAGCAGGCAAGAATAGGTACTGAATCTATAGTGGTACACAAACATAATCTCTGGGGAAGCTCAGACTCCCTGATAATGTGATAAGGTTAAAGAGGTGATGACAGTATATTTACACAAAACATTTTCTCTTTGGTTGTACCCCGTTTGACCTTCAGGGTCTTTTTCCAGTGCTGAAAATTCAGAGTTAATTTTTATTTTAAAATTAATTACAAATTGGTAATTTAGATGTTTATTTTATCACTTCCCTAGCTGTTATTTTCAGTGGTTGGCAGAGTGTACTTAACTCATAGAAAATACAGGGTCTTAGGCTTTCAAGATTTGTCATTTAAACTTCTAGCTCAAGGATTTGAAAGTTGTGGTCCCTCCACCAGCAGTATCGAGAAACATGTTAGAAATGCCTTGACTCACCCTAGAACTGCGGGATCAGGACCTGGCATTCTGCTTCTACAAGCCCTCAGAGTGATTCTAGTGAACATTAAAAAGTGTGAGAATTACTGGCCTAGCCTATCATGGGTCTTAATATTAAGTGTCTCCTTTTATAATCTCGGTATACCTTCAGTTTTAAAAACAGAAAGTAAAATCAGTACTCATGAACTGAGTAATCCGTACTTGAGCAATTTAGGAAGAAATTACTGAGGAGAAATTTAGGTGACAGCTGATCAAATAGGTGGTAAATAGGGAAGTAATTATTTAATAAAAGAAATGTTTGGGGATTTCTCTATCAGGTAAGTGATTCTTGCCCAAAAGATAAGCTATTTGTTGTTCTTCTATTTGCTTTCATAATCCTGGGGGAATGCTTAGAACTAATTTTATGAAAATTTTATTTTTTTAAAATCTGCAGCTTATAAGCTTAGAGATGAAAAATAAAACGATGAGGAAATGCTATTTTAGGATATTGCATTTTTAGAAAAAAATGAAATTTTATGTTTGCTTGAAAGTTATCTTTTTTTTTAGTACATTGTCCCACTTTAAAAGTAAATAAATCTTTGTTTACAGACAGTCCCTGGGTCTCCGACCCCAATATTCCCCTAGTGGCCCGTGAGATCATGCAGCGAATGATCCAACAATTTGCTGCTGAATATACCTCAAAAAATAGCTCTACTCAGGACCCCAGCCAGCCCAATAGCACAAAGAACCAAAGCCTGCCGAAAGCATCTCCAGTCACCACCTCTCCCACGGCTGCAACTACTCAGAACCCTGTGCTCAGCAAACTTCTCATGGCTGACCAAGACTCACCTCTGGACCTTACTGTCAGAAAGTCTCAGTCAGAACCTAGCGAACAAGGTATGGTTTGATGTCAAGGTCTCTGTCCAATCAATACTATAATTCAGGGAGAGAAAAAGTGTTGGCAAGTAGGGCACCAGTAGAAATAATAGGATAAAAACTAATGCAATTCTTAAATTATTGCTGACTATACAGTGATAGAGAAATTCATATAAAGTGGCTACCTTGCCCATCAGTAGTTGATAGTTACGATTTACGTACTACCCAGGAAAGTTAGGTGGTTACAGTTGTTATTGATCTTTAAGTTACGTGATATTTATATAAGCATTTTATACTTTCCAAAACATTGTCATGTCTATTGTTTTTAAAAAGCCCTATGAAAATTTTTTTTTGCTTCTCCATTAATGTTCTAGGATTAGCACCTATCAGAAAAATAAACATGTCTTACTAGGAAGAAAGAAGTTATACTCTGCAAATGAGATCATAACACAAAAATAAGTATTTGCAGTTTGAAAAGAAACCCTTAAGGTTAGAATTAATGAGAAGACAGTAGACACACTTCAGATTGTTAGATGTATTCAGTATTTTATAGATACCCAAAAGCATACACTTATACATGCACTGTATTATGAGCTAACTCACAAGTATTTCCAAATAATTTGTTGGTAAGGATTCTAATTAAGTAGTAGGTTAAGAGGTTATCAATTTCGTTTAGCAAATATTTCTTGAGTCTTTGAAAAGTTTACTTTCTTAAATAAATTAAACATTTCTGTTGCTTTGCGACCTTATTTTACCTTTAATTTCACAAAGATGAGCATTTCATCTCTGCCTTTAAACAACTAAAAATTTTAAATTGGTGATGCCTGTACTAATGAGATTTTGTCATAGAAATCTCATAAAGAGTATCCAGAAAAGTTATGAGATATGTGAATTGATTGGTGAGAAATACATGTTTATTTTGCAAAGTAAATAAATTTAATTCTTATTAAAGCCTGTTTTAAAGGACTTTCTTTTGCTTATTGTAAGTAATTTATGAATGGTTTGCACTTAATGGATTGGCTTTAATTAGTGTTCCTTTGCCTTTTTTCTGTTTCCCTATAGTGAATAACAATCAGAATCTCTTAAGTTTTAAGATTTCCTAGCACAAGACCTCCTAGTTGCTCTATCTTCACATTAGTCTACCTTTGGTTACCACCTTTGCAAGGTTGTTCTTTTTCTGTTTTATTGAGGATTGTTTCCTTTACCAAATTGGTGGCTTTTATTAAAATCTCTTTGCTCAAAATATTACACTAAAAGCTTCAGGTTTACAGTAGGAGAATGACAGATTGTATTTAAAGTATTAATAATGGAGATTAACATACAAAGATACCACTTAGCCTAACTTCTTACAACTGGTTATGCTTAAGAGATGTGTTGTTTTGACAGCACGCACTCAGGAAAAGAAATTTAAACCAGATGATAGGATTATAGTATGCGGTCTTCAAATGAAAAAAATTTTTAAATTATATTTTCTAAGTGAATTTAGTGTTTTCAACTTATTATAATACTTTTAGTGGTAGAGTTACAATATGTTGCTATTTGATTAGACAGACTTAGAGGTCTTTAAATAATACTGTCTTTGGTTGGAAATATTTTAATTAGTATATTTGCTTATTAGATATCTAACAAGCAATTATATATTTAGAAATACCGGTGACTCTCAAGGGACAACACTTACTCTGTATGAGTGTGGGCTTTTCTGGTTTATAAACCCAATCACATATTTATTTTTAACAGCCTGAAATAGGGAGATGCAGTGTCTTCAGACACAAGCACTAAGTGGGTTTAATGCAAGTATTGGGGCAGTTTTTAACGTAACTAGATAGCAAAGCATCTCCACTCGTCAACTGAAAATCAGAGGTGCATTGAGTATTATCTTGCTCTGTTAATTTTGGACAGGATGACAGCTTTAAAGGTTGTCCAAACTGTGAGTTTCTTCTCTAGACATGTCTGTGAGGGGAATAAAAATCTTTGTGGGAAAAGGGTTGTCTAATTTTATGTTCTAGTAACATGAATTTGGGATTTGGTCTAGCTTCTAAGACATTGAACCTCTGTGGGCCAATCATTATCAAGACTGTTTTATTATTTTTCCTTTTCTTAAACTTTGCCCATCAATTGATAATAGTTTATTAACAACAACAACAAAAAGCTGCTTTTATAAATATCAACAAGTGAATTTTGAATCTCTGCAGATTTTCCCCAAAAGATTGACAACAAATACGCAGTTTTTTACAGATGTGTCCAAAGAATAATTAAGATGCATGCACATTATGAACAGTTGACAACTGATTAATCTTAACAGACTTTTCTCTTACAGAGTTTATGTGTAATTTAACCATATAAACTTGTATTTTAAGATAACATTTGAATTAGTTAAAATCCCTAAATCCAAATATGTGCTTTTAGTGCTTTCATAAGGTAAATTTAGAATATGAAGTTTAATAGTTCTGTTGCTGAACCTGATACTATGGAACTGCTCTTTCTAATATTTCATCTTCACATCTGCAGTGATATGCTTTACCTTGTTAATAGATATGCCCTATTAATAAAATATTTAACCCTTGGAGATATTAGATATAACAAGTTTTGCTAAATTTATGTTATTTCAGGAAGAAAAATATCCTGATTCTATTAATGAATTGATTTCATAACTCAAATATATGATTATTATATCTGCTTAGTTGACTTGACTTACTGCTTTGTCATTTTTAGCCCATTCACATTTAGCACATTTCCTCCTAGTTTTTAATATCCTCAGGTGTTTCTTTGTGTCTCTACAGACGGTGTACTTGATCTGTCCACTAAGAAAAGTCCATGTGCTGGCAGCACTTCCCTGAGCCATTCTCCAGGCTGCTCCAGTACACAAGGGAACGGGTAAGGGAAAATACTTGTAGCCTTCCACAGTTTTATAGGGGACAGTTTATCAAAGATTGATGCTAATTTCTTTTGTATGTTTTAAAAATTAATCCTTGAGGGTAATACCCTTCTAGGTATACCTTTAATAAAATTACTTGAGTCCATCAATCAGGTAAAAGCACGTTCTCTGAAATCTAAAACTGATTGGTATAGATCAACTGTGCCAGTTTAGTACAAATAGTATATAATCAGGCATATGGCAAGAACGTCTTTGGACTTTTTGTTGTTGAATATTTAGGAGTGTGGACACCAACTTAAATAATTCCAGAATTCAGATGTAAAGGCAGTATTATGTGCTGAAGATGTTGAATAAAAATTGGGCTCCAATATAAGTTAGTATCTCTAATGTAGCGTGTGAGTGTGTGTCGGCTGTTCATTTTTTTCTTGTTGGTTTTGTTTTGTTTGTTGATTTGAACTGCAGTTTTAACTCTGTGTGGCAGTTCAGAAAATCTAATTGTGTTTTTGTTTTTTAAGTAGATAAGACTGGTTGTAAATGTTGACAAGTAACTCTTATGCTGCCAAGACATTGCATGCACAGTTTTGATAATCGTTTATCAGATGAAAGTGAATTTTCTGACCACCTAATTTTACAGTGTAAGAATTGTCTAATTCCCCCCTGTGCCTACATATTAACCATTTAGAGAAAAGTCAGGTATTAATAAAGTTAGTTAGATGCCACATTAGGAAGGCATTTCCATCAAAATGTGTTGTGACCAAAAATTAATTGCATCTGGATAATGTAAAATAACTTCAGTGAGTTAAATTAGTTAATATATAGGTTTGTTTAACTTTTAGACTATCAAAATGGGGAGCTGTTTAAATGGTAAAGGAATAAGATACCAAATGGACTGTTTCAACTTAACACTTAACTACCTTCGGATTGAAGGATTTCTTTTCTGACTTCTAAAATGCGCCCTTTATTTTCTCTAAAATTCCATTATTTTCCTTTTTCTCTTCTTTATTCAGTCTAAAAATAGCATTAATTTAATTTATTTTGCATAGTTTATCTTTTTTCTTAAGCCCTTCTCTTCACTATAGTTTATACTAGGTAGAAGTTATCCTAATGGAATATCCAAATCCTTGGGTTCCATTTATATCAAAAAATTTGAGTGGTGTAATTAAGAACACATGTAAGAGAAGCCTGAGTGTGGTTTGCATAAATGAATCCCTTGCTTAAGATTCACTTTAAACTTGGCCACCAGGTTCATGTATTATTATATGGTGAAATTGCTCTGAATGGAAAGGGGTTTTTTTTTCCCTACATGATACTGTTTTCTGGAAGACAGAAGCGTGAACAGTACTGCCCATCTTTTAGTTGAATATTCATTGTTATGCTTATGTTATTTAGTGATAACACCACAGAGTCCCTGTAGACTTTTGGAGAACATAGCTGGTTTATTGTTATTTCTGCAAAGTTACACTTCTTTGCCTACTTAATGTAATTCTCCTTGGGCATGCTTTACCAGTTGCCAGTTTTATCACTGATAATCTTTATTGTGACAATGAAAATCCTATGAATTTGTATAAATAGTTGACTTTTAAACATTATTCGAAAGCTATTCACTTAAAATTTCAAATTTGATGTTTGGTATTTTAAGAAGTTTTTTATAAAGAAAACTACAAAATTATTTATATACTTGTGACAATAATTACTTTGACTAGAACTTAAGGAACAGAGTTTTGGGGAAAATAACGTATAGTTTCCTTAAAGCCTGGATTATTTTAAATGGAGAATCAGTGGTACTCATGTATCTGCAACTAATAGTGTTTTTAAATGGAGAAGTGTGGTAAGTTATCATGCGCTGGGTATTTTGGTTTGGGGGTTTTTCCCCCTCTTGGGGGCTGGTAGCCGTATTTTTTTCCCAAGCAAAATAAGAAATGTTATTTGGAGTTGTTTGATTTTTGATAATGAACATTAACTTGTTTGTGGGATAAGTGAGCAATTATCTGTGGGTTCCACCAATGTAAATGGTTCCATTTTTAGAACTGGTTGTCATGAATGTTGGATATGTTGCATTAAAATAAGTGATTTGGCTTACTCTTTTATTACTGTACTTGTTTAGTGGTAACGTCACATTGGTATCACAATTCTGTGTAGATTTATGGAGACTTGATGATTACTTTGTAATTAATAATTAAGGTGCTATTTTCAGACAGTTGCGCGAAACTTTTTCTCCGAAAATTTGTGAACCCAACCAGAGACCAGCTGACAGGTTTAATTTTTCTTTGCCCAAAAAGCTCCTGGGTTTTTTTTTTTTTCTTTTTTCCTTTTTCTTTTTTTGTGAACACGTTTTAAAACTAACTGCTGAGACCTTTTTTTTTTTTAATTTTAGAGAAAAATAAATAAATAACACAAAGTGATGTTACCCAAGCAAGGCCTTCTAATAAAGGAGTGGTCCCCTCACCCACCCCTCCCTACCTGTGCAAGTCCTGCTCACATCAGTTTCCTTCCATCCAATTAGGCGACCTGGGAGACCCAGCCAGTACCGCCCAGACGGACTTCGGAGTGGTGATGGGGTACCTCCAAGAAGCTTACAGGATGGAACCAGGGAAGGTTTTGGACACTCCACATCACTCAAAGTTCCATTGGCTCGATCCCTGCAGATTAGTGAAGAACTACTGAGCAGAAACCAATTGTCCACAGCTGCCAGCCTTGGGCCATCTGGATTACAGAATCATGGACAGCACTTAATATTATCCAGGGAAGCCTCTTGGGCAAAACCACATTATGAGTTCAACCTCAGCCGTATGAAGTTCAGGGGAAATGGTGCACTCAGCAACATCAGTGACCTTCCTTTTCTTGCAGAAAACTCTGCCTTTCCAAAAATGGCACTTCAAGCAAAACAAGATGGAAAAAAGGATGTGAGCCATTCATCTCCTGTAGATTTAAAGATACCACAAGTTCGAGGAATGGATCTTTCTTGGGAATCTCGCACTGGTGATCAGTACAGCTATAGCTCTTTGGTAATGGGTTCACAAACGGAGAGCGCGCTTAGTAAAAAGTTGAGGGCTATTCTTCCAAAACAAAATAGAAAAAGCATGTTAGATGCTGGACCCGATTCTTGGGGCTCAGATGCTGAGCAGTCTACCTCTGGACAGCCATATCCCACATCGGATCAAGAAGGAGACCCTGGCTCCAAGCAGCCTCGGAAGAAAAGAGGGCGTTACAGACAGTACAACAGTGAGATACTGGAGGAAGCAATCTCAGTGGTTATGAGTGGAAAAATGAGTGTTTCCAAAGCTCAGAGTATTTATGGGATTCCCCACAGTACACTGGAGTACAAAGTAAAGGAGAGGCTGGGCACTTTGAAAAACCCTCCAAAGAAAAAGATGAAATTAATGAGGTCGGAGGGGCCAGATGTTTCTGTAAAGATTGAATTAGATCCCCAGGGAGAGGCAGCACAAAGTGCAAATGAATCAAAAACCGAGTAGGAATACTGTAGAGTGCCAATTACTGTACAAACTGGGTGAGCACTATTGCTATCACTGCTTGCACCTAACTTCATTTACTGTGGCACTTGTCTCTGCAGATTTTGCATTGACTTGTGTGTACAGAGGTGAAGGGTGCATTCTGAATGTTGCATATTTAAAAATTTTCATGTGCAGTATGGCTCGGGATATTGTTTGGCCTTTTGCATGTTTCTCTACAAGAGAATTGAGTTACCTCACAGAGAACAGATACATGGAAGTGGACTCCTTGCCTGTAGAGCCTGCATGCTTTTCTTTCTTTCTTTTAAGTTATATTTGCCTTTATTTTAAAAAGAAAAAAAAGAAAGCCCCCTTTTAGAAACCACCTCTGTACACTGGGAGCTTTATCACTGCAAATTGGAAAGCCATCTTATAAAATTATTCACATTTTTTTCTTCTACAATTTAGCTAATTGAAGGGTTAAACTAAAAAAAAAAATCTCTTAAGAACAATGAATCTTTGAATTTAAGAAATGTGTTTATTCGATGATAAATAACTGGGTCATTTTATATTTTATGATTTTCTTCTCCCGGTTAAATTTACTTGCAAATTAACAGTCTGTTTAGTGCTCACCCAGAGGGGAAGGAGGTGGAAAATGTGCACACACTACCTTCAAAAAATGCTTCGGTTAATTACTTTGTAACACTACCTTTGCTGTAATTTCATTTGGGATTTTCTAAGGGTAGGATTTGGTCTCACCAACAAGTGAGGATATAGCCTTATCTCATGGAGGACGAGCTCCGTTCTTACTCAGGAGCAGTCAGGGTACATTACATAAAACAATAGAGGATGCCTCATTTTAGCGAACTCAGTTTCTTTGTATTCTTAAATCCTTTTAACGGATTTGATCATGTGCTAACTAACGACTGAATGTCGTTGCAGCAAGTAGTTTAAAATATTCAAGATCTGTTTATTGGGGAATGGGAGAAATAGGAAAAGAAATGTGTATAATTAATTATAATATTGTAAAAGTGGTATCTAGGTTTTACAGCCTCAGTAGTCTGCCCAAATATCCACATGAATAAAGGATCCATGTTTGTGGTGAGAGAAAAAAACACAACCCCAAGGTAACCTAAATGATTTAGGTTGCATTTCAATTCTTCTAATTTAATCAAAAATCAGGCTCATTAGAATTTCTTTTTTAACTAATCCAGATAATAGTATAAGGAGGGGAGTGTTTTCTTTTTTAGTTTTTATTTAATTTGTTGCTTTAAATCTTTTTCTTTTTTCTTTTGGCATCCTACATAACATCTCCTTTGTAACTCTTTCTGATATTTGCTTATTTTTATGGTTGTTTAGCACACAGTTCAGGACCTTTCAGATCATGTTTGTACAAGCACTCCTTAAAGAACATCTAAGCCTTTTTTTTTTGAGATGGGCTTTTAAAATCACACTAATTAAGTTGGGAACGTTTGTTTTCTACAGTTTTTGTTTAGTTTTGTTTTGTTTTGTTTTTGCAAGAATGATTGATAAAGCCCATGAAATTTCATTTTGCATTGTGACCAAATTAAACTTGCTAGTTGTGCAAAACAAAATCATACCACATCCACCCTGTATTCTAATCTGCTGAGAAAGGTGGTCAGGCCCTTCTAAATGCTTAACCAAAAATTTTATAAAAAGTGATTGGAGCTTTTGTAGAAAATGAGATCAAACTTGGAGCATTAAAATTGAGGCTGAAGATTTCAGGTGGATAATAACAGTTTGAGGAGAAGTAGGTCCAGATATTCCCAAGGCATAAATTCTTGCCTGGAAACATCAGAGCAGTTAACTAGGTTAAGGATAGTTTTCCCTCAGCAGCCTATGTGTTCAAAGGTTAGGCACACCATTGCTGTTATTAAAATACATGCACTGCTCATTCTTGACGTAGCCTGGGCTTGGATTCCTCTTTAGGTTTGGTTATTTTGTATAGCAGTTTTTAATCGGTGGATGACTAAGCCTGTTTCCTCTTAGCTTTCTAGTGTTCTCAACAGAAAAAGTTCAGATTCAGAGCAGTATATGACTCTGCAGTATTCTCTAGCCTAGCTGGAAATTGCGATTAAAATACTCTGAAGTGTATGGTTTTCACCTGCAGTTGAAGGAAGTTGTTGAAAGTTTGCTGAAAGCAAAGGGCTAAGCTTATGAAGGAATGCCTCCTTTGTTCCACAGTCAATAATTTGTTCACACAATTAATTGTAGCCATGTGCCTTTTTGCATGATGTTTGGAGTATTCAGTAACCCAAGATTGCTGCAGAAAGGTACTTTGAACAATTAATTTGTGCTTGCTTTTATCCCCTCTCAGAAAGGCATCATAAAAGGCCCATTTAAAAATTTGGCCCTAAAAGTTCAACTTTTGTAGAGTTTTACTGTTCAGAGAGGTTTAATCCTATGTGGTAGTCTATGAAGTGATGTATGAGTTGAGTTATGTAAATTTTGTCATTGCAGTGTACATGGAGTGATCATTTTACTAACATAAATATTTTCTATGTGTGTTTCAGTGGATGACAATCGAGCAGCAGAAGAATGGTGTGCCTACCCTTTAATGCTGCAGTTTAAATAAGAGAACTTGTATTATGTCATTTCAGATTGTAGGCTGAGAGTTGTAAATAGTGAAAATTTGAGTACTTCTATTATTTGTTTTGGTTAGAAAGTGAATTTTAAAAACAAACCAAACTCTAAACTTTCTCAGATTAAAAGTCCTGAGACCTGAAGATTGTAATATTCATGTCTGTGAAGCTTTTAAACATTACACTTGAGATCAGTCATGACTTGATATTCAGGTAAATTTTCTTTTCCAAGAAGCTTTTGAATAAGCATATTTCCTCCAAAGGTCGGTCGGTCTCTCTCTCTTTTTCTTTTTTGTAGATTATTTTAAAGCACTAATTGCATTACAGTGGTAACTGCAATATAAAATAGCCATTATTGTTTTGTGAAGCATGGTTGAAATTAGATAGTGGTCCCTTTTAAATTTCATGAGCCTCTCAAAAAAAATCTTATAAAAAAATACAGAAAGCTGCTGAATATTTCAAAAGATATATATTTTACCTTATTGTAGGTTTTGTAAAGTTAGTTTGTAATATTCAGGTGCACTTTTAATGTTAAATTTTGTGTTGAGAGTTCCATTATACCATGTATTTCCTGGAGGTGGCTCATCACATGGCTGGCTGTCAGTCTTGGTGCCGCAGTGATCCCTTAATATTTGATTTCTCTCTTAATTTGCCACTATTCGGTATTGGCACTTTCAGTGTAGATATTCTAGTTTGGGGATGTCCTCATAAATGTGTAACAGAGATTGGTCGATTCGCATGCTTAATTTCTGCCAATCAGAGTTTTGCATGGCCCAAAATAACAGTTGACCATTTTTATGGTATGGGAAAGTATAGTTCACAGCTGTCTTTGTCACAAAAGCCTTTTCTAAACCCCATATTTTCCAGTAGGCAGATGATGACATTACTCAGACTTATGACGTTATTCAAATTAACGTTAGGAGATAATGTATTTAAGATCAGTTCTTGCATTTTTATGAGAGAACATTATTATTGCAGGGTAGATAAGCTATCACACTATAAAATCAAAAACACTAATTCTGTGAAATGATACCTAGTTGGCATTTTTATCATTAATTAGCATTCTCATTTCTGAGACACAGTCATCAAACTTGACAATAAAGTAATATTATAGTACTTTGTTCAGTAGGCTTACAAGTGACTCTGAACTATGTGATGAACTATACACTTATTTCTGTTCCCCAAATACCATGAAGGACAAGGTCTCTTTCAGGAAAAATAATTTATATTTGTGTATAATACTTTTTAATATTAAGTTTGTTGTTACTCTGAAGTTTAGATGTTGCTTGATAAACCTTTACTGCAGCAGATCATGAATATGAGTAAGGCTTTGTGTGATAATAGGGGTCCTATGTGAAGTTAATTACTGTTCAGTTCTGGTGAGCAAGCTTAACCAGTGTGATGTGTGTATTAGCTTTATTTGGTACACCTTTACTTTACAATATTGAAGTGCTTTTAGAACTCTGGTTATCTTATAAAAACCGTTACCTCAACCAATTGGCATTTTCATTCTCTAACATTTTACCTGAGCTATAAGATGAGCTATATGGGATCAGATAGTAAAACAATAAGGCACAATGAGAAGTTTAGTTCCCAATTTTCTGGAGAGAACTCTAAATTTGACTAAAAATGACTACCTGCAAAGGCCCATATCATACATAACTACCTTCTCTCATTAGGCAGTATATAGCAACCCTGGAGCTGCTAGTGAGCTGTGTTCTCCCCCTGCCCCAAGTAAGCACATGGTGCAAGGCCTGGTTCTAAGCCTTTGTGATTCTCTTACATTCATTGACCCAGAATAGTGAAGCTTGGATTCAGTTAGTAATATAAAACAAGTCAATGTCAGAACTTGAAATTAATTTTAGTTTTAACAGATATGTATGCCAGTTCGTTGTTATCTTCTTTAACAAGTATTATCCCTATAGATTTAATTTTGAAACCACATGTTTTGCTTTTGTAATTATTCTTTAAATTCCAGAGGTGGTTTTCATATGAACCACCATTTTCTGTACATTCAGGTTGCTGTCATTGGTAATGGAATATGGCAATAGACTGAATTGCTCCACTTAATCTTTTATAGGAGACATTGAAAATTATAGGTTAAATTTTGACCTTCATAAAGATAGATATGAAAGACTGTTTTCCTTGTTACTGTTTCATTATAATTAGGTCTTCATTAATACAACAGTCAGGCCAGTGTTATTAAAAATGCAATGGCTTCAGCCAAACAGCCCATTTAAGAAACTGTTAATGTATATGGAGATTTTTTTAAAAAAATTGTATAAACTTTGAGATGCTACTGAAAAAGAAAAAAATTATAATTGTGATACAAGGAATGCAGACCTCCAAAGTTGTCTTAGTTTTCTCTCTCCTCCTCCCTTTTTCTCTTTGTTTTTGGGTTCATTCTGTCCTTGAGACTTGAGTAGGATTTGTGAAAATGGTGACTGAAGGGAAAATAGAGAAAATTCTTTGCGTATCCTTTGTCTCTTATTCCCAAGTAAATTCTCAGTTGCCTTTTAAAGTAGCAGATATTAGCCCTGTAGCTGTGTGCCCTCAGTATTATGAAGGCGAATGGGGGAAAGGGGTGGAAGGAAAGTAGGATGGAAAAGTATATAAACTTGAGAAAAGACTAAAGATTTTGTCCTACCATACTAAAAATGAGTCGCAGGATAGATAATGTGGTAAAATTGGGCCATCTTCATTTGACAGAAAAATCTTTTTAGATTGTTTGAAAATGAGAATCAAGGCTAATGTTGATTTGACAAACAAAACAAGTTAATTCTGCAACTATTTGGGGGATAATTTTAAGGTTTCCAGTTCATTTAGATCTGTATCAATAAAAGCTGAAAAGCAAGCACTTTTAGTTAATCATAGATTTATTGGATATAGCAAATATTATAATTATAATATTTAATCTTTATTGTTTTAATGTGGAAATGAACTCTTTACCCCATCTTGAACTGTTACTGAACAGGCTCAAGATGATCTTTTCAACACTGGAAATGACCCTACACACATACCAAAAAAATCTAGAGCAGTAAAACATATTTGAAGATCCATACATACCTCTTAGACTTTAGACTTGTCTTGGGAAAGAATTTATGAACCTGTAACCAGTATTAGTACAGTCTTGGGTCCCTTGTTCTGCATAATTGCACCCTTTCTCAGGTATGTCCTGAAAACATAAATTTTAAAATAATCTCTTTAGAGATTAGATTCTCAGTGGATAGTGTGTAAGGGGACTGGGGGAGGGAGCCGGGAGGGGGGTTGGACACAGAACACTGACACAGTAGAGCAGGGATTTTTACAGTAACATTCAATAGCCAAATAGGTCTTCAATCTAGAATATTTTTACCCCCTCAGAATGAGAGAAACAACATCTGTTAACATCTATTACTTGGTAAATAACTGGTGCTACACTCCTAAAAATCTTTTCTTTCATCCAGGTGGCATTTTTTTTCTCCCTGGTGGAAGGGCATATAGTAAACTTTACTGTCACTAGGAAAGCACTTGTATGAAATGTTTAAAATACTAGAAAAGGGATAATTTAGCACTTTTTCTGTTACAACACTAAAGTCTTAATTTATCTTCAGTCTTAGGTACTGTAAGTTTTATGGTGATTGCTTAAAAATATAACATACTACATAATATGGGGTCAGGTCACATTTATAGAAATAATTCTTGTCTTATTTAAAAAAGACAATAACATTTTATACCTTTCAAGTGAATATAAGTGATTGCCTCATTTTCCCCATTTTATTAAGCATTTCAGGCTTAAGAAATTGGAATTTGAGAGGAGGTGAGGGGAAAATTCCCCAAAATGAAAAATTGTGTCAGATCATTTTAGAAAAAATAAATCACTAGGAAAATGGGTAGGGATTCTCTCTCCCTTTAAGTCTTCAGGGAATGAGCAGTATTTAGAATCTTTGGCTGAAATTCAAGCCTTTTTACTGTGTAAATTTTTAATATTAATTCACTGACATGCTTTTTACATCAGAGGACTGAAAATGGATCTTAATGTTTTTAAGTTGTGGAAGGGTATATTTCTAAAATGGGGGGGATGATTAACTAGGTTAGTATACCAGCATTAGTAAGTTTAAGGAATTTTAGTATGTAATAGCAAAGTGTTTGATTAAAAGTCTAATCCTATATTGCTAGTCAAAATTAGTTACATTCTGATCTAGGAAAGATATAGTCATTGGGTATTGATATGCTGTGCTGTCAGAAAACCAGACTGAGATAGAAACCTTTATCTGACTCCCACATGTTGCTTGTTCTGATGGGATGTATACTTTACAGCAGCTTACTGCTGCTTTGCGAAGAAATGTATAAACTACATTTGGAGTGTTTGCATATAATTCTTTATAGCCTCCACTTTAAACTGTCAGACATTGGTATTTTATCAGTCCACACTGTTGAATAAAACTAATGTTCTTAGGAATCCAACTTGTACACACTGTTTAAAAACCCTCAGGGACAGTTTACACACTATTCTCACTCAATTCAGGTACTTTGATGCTATTCTTAAACCTAACAGTGACTTGTATTTTTCTGTTTTGCTTTTGTTTTGACGTGCTGGTAGCACATCCTTGATGAATGTCAACTTAAAAACTCAGTTCAGGTATCCAGGTATAACTCAGCCAAACATTTTAAAGCTGCATATAACTCTCCAGCACACGGTGCCTCACACTCTTATAGTGGCATTCTATATATTCAGTTATTACTACTGAGCAGATAATATGGGGGTTCCTGTTAACAGTGTATTTAAAAAAAAACAAAACAAAATGTGCATAAATGTATAGCCAGCACATGGAACACACACATAGTTAAACTATATATTTTTAAATGCCACTAAATAGCCAGCACAATTAAACAACATTCCTTGCTGCTTCTGAAAACTATAACAGATGCAGTTCCTCCTTGATGTGGCTCTTGCTTCTTCACCATACTACTACTAAATTCAAGCACTGGTCCTTGGGTATCTGACCTCTACATTCTAGTTTATGCAATGTCTTTAGAGAATTCTGTGCACTGGCCACTGTGATGGAACCATTGGGCCAGGAGTGCTCTGAGTTTATTAGTAGTGATTCTGCCAAAGGTGGTGTTGTAACATGAGTATGTAAATGTCAAAAACTTAGCAGAGGTCTGGGTCTGCATATCAGCAGATGATTTTGTCAACATATTTTGTAGCATTGAAGTCCTCAGTGACAAGTTTATTCTGATGCAAAGTTCTAATTCCAGTGTTTTAGCCCTTTGCATCTTGAATGCTAAAACTTGTCAACTAGAAGTCTTCATTAATAGTCCTTTTGTTTTCTGCAGAACTGTCTGTGGTTAACAAAACAAGTTATTCCTCTGCTTTAATATTTGATATCTTACATCTAAAAGAAATTCTCCATATATAAAACCCATAGCCTTTGATGATATGGAAAATGGCATCTTTCAGATATCTAGAAGTTCAAGTGTCATGCAACAAAACAGGAACCCCCTTTACTCTTATGGACCTCATTTCAATATACTGTTTACAGTTTGACGGAATTGTATAATTTAATATTTCTCTTGTACTGTAGTATATATTTATTTACAGATTTTTTTGTACTGTGTGATTTGAACTTTTTGTTCCTTGCTATGATCAATGTTTATGTAGTAGAGCACTTATGATCACAAATTAAGTTTTTTGGTTTGATTGCACTACATTAAATTTTTTAATGCAGTTCTGATTTATGACTGGACTAAAAAATAAGCTGTGTCTTAATGTATGTGATGAGTACTTAAAACTTTAATCCATGTGGTCCCCTTTTTTTTGCATTGTATGTCAAAAGCGCTAGTTCTTTCGTGCATGTGTAAGATTTAATGGTTCCATTGTATTATTTGACCATGACATTTTGGAGAAACATTCCCAGCTGTAATGTTGTGTATGGTAGTTCTCACTGGATGCTAGACTTTTCAAAACCACTATTCTTCTAATAAATTTGTTGTGAAAAACTGTTTTAAAAGTTTGGTATCTACTTCTTAAGATTTCAATGCTTTTTAAAAATCCTCAAAAGGGGTAAAATTCGAAGTGTACTATAAATGAACATGGTAATCAAAGTTGGTAATTTCTTATGATAAATTATTTCAAAATGAAATCTCTTAGGTAACTAAAAGTTGCTTCAAAATTGTGCTTTCAGTATTTGGATGCAGTACTGCCCTGTAACTTGGGCCTTTATTAATTTGATACTCCCCTGCCTCAGTTTTCCTCATTGGATTATTCACTTAAAAAATATTTTCAGCTAAACAAGATATGTTGATATTTTCATACCTGTTTGCTGGACTCAGTTTTTCATAATATTTTTAGAGTAAAACTTCATGTTGAGATTGCTTGCTAAAAAGAATAACGATTTGCCAGTAGTTTGCTCTTTTCTTGAGACAGAAGTATGAAAACAACATGTCAGTTCATGGAGGCTATTATAGTAGTTTTGATTCTTAGGAGGATGCTAGTATGTCCTTTAACCAGGAGTACAAAAAGCAGATACAGGGTGGGACAAAAGTAGGTTTACAGTTGAAAGTATGGGAAACAAAGGGTTCTATTTTTATATTATTATTTATTATTTTATTTTCCATACAAACAACTGAATCTGTTTTTTGCCTCACCCTGTATGTTGCTCAACATTTAAATTGTGGTTTTTAGAACTAGGTGTATAAAGAAGTTTTGTATTATAATAATTGATTGCTGTTGTAAAGTGAATAGGGGAACAAATGGATTAAAATTACAAAGATTAGAAATGATCAACATATTTTGGAAAGCTACTGCTTCAAGATCATAATATACATGCAATTCAAGGTGATTTCTGATCATTTCTAATGACATTTAAAAATAATGCTATTGTTAGTAGTTGATCTAGATTATCTTTTAATTTTTTTTCTTATTTCTTTTGCTATGTAGCTATTTCTGCCTTTAATCCAGTGGTTATGAAATTGGAAAATTAGTTATGCCACATGTTTATAGTGCATTTTTCTGGAAAACTAATTATTTCTTAGTAAATTTTAAAGCTTTAACTACTTGTTTCTTGTCATTATCTATTCTAAACTGATAATGATCAGTGGCCCAATCAGTGCAGAGTGGGACTATAATCTATTGAATAACATCTCATAAATGAATTTATTTTAGTCATCCTATCTTCAAGTTGATATTTAGCTCTTAAATTGTTATGACCTTATTTTTAAAAAGGAGTTATTTCTTCTAATGCAGAATTTTCTTCTCTAATTCTCCTGATACTTTGGAAGTAATTCATGAACCCTTACGTCTTCAGGTGTAGGAATCGGGAATTGCATAAGGGAAAACGAGTGGAAAAAATGGAAAATGGTATTGCCCTCTGCCATTTTCTGAGTTGTGGAGTTGTTTCTCCCCCATGGACTGAATTTAACTCACCACACACTTGTATTCAAATGTAAAAACATATACCCAAGTCATGTGATGTTAGATTTTATAGCTGAAATAAGCGAAAAATTCTTTCTTTAATAGAAAGTATTTCTTTATTGGCTTGGCTGGGCGGTTCAGTTGGTTGGAGCGCCGTCCCATATACCAAAAGATTGCGGGTTTGATTCCCAGTAAGGGCACATACCTGGGTTGCGGGTTCGATGCCCAGTAAGGGTATGTACAGAAGCAACTGATCAATGTTTCTCTTATCACTTTGATGTTTGTCCCTCTACCCCCTCCTCTCTTTAAAGTCAATTAAAAAAACATACCCTTGGGTGAGGATTTTAAAAAACAAACTATTAAGTAACATAGATAGCATTTCTTGTATTGAGTGTCCATTTTATCGTTAATAGCTTCCAAATGGTAACCATATTTTAACACAGAATTATATATTCAATTTATAAGTTTTTGGACTTGGTTGTTTTGGGGAGAAGTGGTAATGAGTATCAGACTTATTTATAACAAGTAGACAGGCTTGTTTTCAGACATTTGGAAAAGAAGTTCTTAAGACATTTTTTAAAAAGGTTTATCAGTATATAATTAATAATTTAAGCCATGATTTTTGTTAGAGTTAATCGGAAAGTAAGCAAAAATATATCAAAATTCCTAAGTATTAAACCTTCTTGAGTATGGAGCTTTTTATAGGCATGTAAGAATACTTCATTATGGTTTCCTGATTAGTAGTTTAAAATGTTAATTTCTTCTTGCCACCTTTATTTGATCAGCAGTATGGAATAATAAGGGGTTATTTGGTACTTGAAATTTCTTTTAACTTGGTACATACTAGAAAGATCATTTGGCTAAGTGTAACAGTGTGGGGAATTGTGTGTGCATAGTGTTTAATCATCAAAACTTTAGTTTTCCAGTGAAAGAATTTGGGGGATCTTTAATGTGATTTTAGTTGAACTCTTATCAAATGGGAGTGCTGCACATTTCAAACAGATAATTTAGATCCTATGTAGCACAGCTTAAGGTGTTCACTCTAGTGTCTATTAAATTGACTTGAGACAGTTTGCCTGGAAAACCTGACACTGTAACGAGCTAGATAGAGATGGATTTAAAAAATAATCAGCATAGCAGATTCTTTTGAGATGCAAGGATTTGGTGAGTCTATGTTTTTCAAACTGGATCAACCAGTTGGGACCTATTTAGTCAGTTATAAGATCAATTTAGTGGATCCTAACCAACATTTTAAAAAGAAAAAAGAATAAGAGTACATAGCATATAAGAAGGGTAAATACTATTTCATTGAAAGTTGTCATCATTCACATAGAAACTGGGATATATGTACTGGATCACTTTGTAAGAAATATTGTTCTGGATTGCAGTCAAAATCAATTGGCTTTTGAAAGCCATTATGTAAACCATACCTTTCATCCCAGTTTTTTCTGGTACCTTGGAGAACATACTAGCAACCTCCTGTGTTCTTATAGTTAGGACTGTCGAACCTTCAGAATTCCCTCTTCCTTTCCCTGCCTCATTGATTTGAACTCATTTACACTGAAAGTTTATTTTGTTCCCTTCTGATTATACATCAGAATGTTTCCTCTGCCATTTTCAATTCCTTTGACGATGTCTTGGGAAAATTACTTTCATTATGTAGTAATTTATTGGGTTAGTTTATTCATTATTTACTTATGCCTAAGATGAGCTAGGCCTCAAGTTTTAGGCAATGAAGCTACCAGGTTAAAAAGGACAAAGTCCTGGACCTAGAGATGGTTCACAGCCCATGGAGGAGATAGCCAAGTCAGCCGTTACTGTGCAGCATACATGCTGTTTAATGAAAGACAGAAATCATGAGAGTAGAGTAAGATACCTCCAACAGCCTCCAGGGGGAAAGTGCTGAGGAGGATAAGAGAGTAAGCAGTAGAAGTTGACAAATTTTATGCAAAAAAAGTGACAAGATGAGATTTTAATCTTTGAGAAGATAACGTTTCTAGGTAATATGAAACAGTTTAAAATGAGGGAAAACTAGTGGCAGGGAGCTTAGACATTCTCCAAGGGAAGGTGAATCAGTGGGGCTGAACTGGGTAGCATATTGGGAGCAGAAGTCATGGAACTAGGGATAAGATTGAGGTAGAATAAATACCTCAGTTGAGTATATATGGGTGTATGAATGTGAGAGTGATGTGTGTGTATATATACTTAGTTACACTTTGTCTTCTAACATTCCTGAGTAAAAACTTGAATATGTGGATGATTCTGCTTGGTTCACCCCATTCCAGTACATCTCCAGCAGTGGTCTTGAGTGTTTTCAGAGGGAGATGGGTGGGATGGTAATAAAGGACTGTTAATTACTAAAGCACCCCAGAGAGAATGGTAGATATAAAAGTACTTTGCTTAGCCCTGGCTCGTTTTTGGTCAGTGGATTGAGTGCCAGCCAGTGAACCTAAATATCCCCAGTTCAATTCCCAGTCAGGGCACATGCCTGGGTTGTGGGCCAGGTCCCCAATTGGGGGCATACCAGGGGCAAACTATCAATTTATCTCTCGCATATTGATGTTTCTCTCCCTCTCTCCCTCCTCGTCTCTCTAAAAAATAACTTTTTTAAAAAAGCATTTTTAAAAATAAAAGTACTTCGCTTTATCCCTGTTTTAAATTGTTAAATATAATTGCCTCCTTTAATATTCATGAGGCAAACAAGTGAGAAATAACATTAAATCTTGTATAAGGTATCTTAGGAATCCTTTTTTAATATTTTACATTTTACAAAGTGGTCTAGGTCCTTTAATTACAGTTATTTCTTAGGAGCGCTGTCATTGTGTCAGTTGTTAGTGATTTACTACTATATAGCAACACAGGTGGAACTTGCCACTTTCAAGGATCATACCACAGATTTGTATGATTTCAAAGATGGAGCTCAAGACCCTTAAGAAGATCCCATAAAGTCATGAAAAACTCAGGAAACTATCATTAGCTTCCCGCTCCTTTCACCCAAAAAGAAACCAGGAATATTTGAATATTAAATGTAGTCTTGTTGGTTTATATCAGCTCCCCATGCCTGCTTTAGATCCCCCTTCTGCATACAAACTGCCCTGCAAGGCAACAGTGTTGAGTTTTTGTTTATTTTTATCATCATCATCATCATCATTAGTACAAACAGTGCATTCCCAGTGTAATGAAAATCTTGTCTGGCCTCTGACTTTGCTCAGTCCCACTCCAGGGAAACTGTGCAGTCCCTTGGCCTCTCTTGGGCCTTGACAAACATTTCTTTCCCTGCACCCCCTTTAAAAGAGCGTCGTGATACAGTGCTTTTTCCTCTCACTTCGGGAATGAGCACCCCTGTATTCTGCTTAAGCAGCAGTGCTATTTTAAGTCCATCATGGTCCTCATCATTTAAGTTGGTAATTAAAGGGAGATTCCCCCTGAAAACGATGTAGATTTTAATCCCCTACCTGGCTGCAGTCTGCCCCCTCCTAGCCCCTCTTCCCTCCTCTACCCAGCTCATACCCGCCCCCCCCCACCCTCCTCCATGGGGCAGGAGGGAAGCTGACAGGCCACAAATAAAACAAGTTTCCATTTCAAAAAAAAAAAAGAAAACTCAGTCTCACTGGCTTATCACAAAGCTTTCATGTAAGCCTGACCTTATAAAATGTCAGTTTTATGCCTTTAACATCCAGATCCCTCTTTAATCTGGTTCCACTAACTCAGGAGGCTAGTAGTGAAAGACACCATTTTTCAGTTCAAATCAGCCCCAGGCAGGGGGCTGTCCCTCCTTTTCTTGAATTATTCCTTAAAGTCTGTTTTCTAAGAATTCTTTGTTATAATACTCATTAGATTAATGGTTTAGGTTTGTGCTCTCCAAATCAGTACTTAGTTACATCACTTGGGTATATTTTCCCCCACTTCCAAGAACTATCATTTTTAGAATTTATACCATCTAGTCCAAAATTCCATGTCTTTCACAGCCTCTTAACCTCCTCCCCATATGTTTAAATTAATTACAAATGTAATGTATTTGGTCTTGTGTGTATATTCCTATGTGGGATGATAGAAAGAAAAGTTAATTTGGTGGGGGAAAAACTTTCAGAAGTAGAGTTTGACAGAGTGTCTATTTTGTGAGCTCATTACATTGCTAGAGAGGAGATGTTCTGATTTCCTGCTCACCAAGTAACTGATTATAGTTTGGCTTCCATATTTTTACTCTGGGCATATTTGCCTATAGGATAAAAATACATTAAAGAGTGGACATGAGAATCTTGATGGTTATGATTTTATTGTAGTTTAATAAATTTGGCAATCTGGTTAAATTGAAGAGAAGCTGGCCTTAAACCGCTTCCGTCATATTTTGATCTGCTGTGAATAATACCAGCCTTTTATCAGGGATGTTAAGCCCTGAGATACAGGCAAGCGAGCAAGCTGTGTCTGCATGCCTGGTCAGCGCCCTCGGAGGCACCTCTCCTTTTCCTCGTTCTAGACCGTTAATAATTTTTGAGGCTTTATTTTGCCCTGCTTTGAGTGAACTGGGTTAAGAACACAGTAAACTTTGAAAGCATTACAAAGAGATTCCATGTCTTCTGTTTGAGGTCAGTAGATCTTATCTGTTACTCCACACCAACAAGAGGCCATATTGCCAGCAGCAATGGTGGCTCCCGGAGGCTAGGACTCTTAGGGTGAAGAGATACATGTATATCCTGGATTTGACACCGCTGCCCCCGACATACACACACACCATCCTCCATGATTCTGATCTCTGGGGAGCAGTAATTCTCTTTAACCCCTTCCAAATTCAAATTTACATAATTTGGACACCAACCATCTAGAAATTGGGTATTGACTGCCTGATTTTAAGAGGTCACTTTCTATTGTGATCTTATGAACTTTATTTCTCTGTTACCTTTGCCTACCCTTTTACTGTCTCTTCTAGTTCAGTTTCATGGAAAGAAAACTTGGCTGTTCAGTAGTTTAGAGGAACAACTATACATGGGTTTTTAGAGAGTAAAAAAAGAAATCTTCACACCCCATGCCCACCTTGTCTGCTACACATCTGTACACATGGAAGTGTATATACACAGAGACAAAATTTTGTCAGAACTCTTGGAATATTCCTGAATCCAGATGTGGAATATACACAGATGTGAAATAGGCAAAGGTGGATGCATTTCCCAGTGTAAAGCAAAGACTTGTCAACAGATCTATCCAGGCCCTTGAATACACTTACATATTTGGTGCTTATTTAAAAGGATTAGAAGTAAGGATTTAGAGAACGTAATTTCAGATTACTGTTTGGCAAAACAACACACACAGAAAAACCCTCTTACTGCCTTGAAGGGGGGGCTAATGATACATTTTTGTATTTTCTTGCATGTAAAGAGAAAAATGAAGCCAAATTAATTTACAGTTCTTGACTATTGGGTCTACTCTAATGTGTTCTCTAGCTTTTTCTCCCCTTCTGTTTTCCTGCAACTATATTTTTCTGTTACTTAGTTGGCTCCCATACAAACATCATTCACTGTCTCTAATGATCTTTTTCAGTCAAGAAGAATATATTTTGGTTATTAGTGATGTTGAATTTGCCATCAAGCAGTTTTACTGGTAGAGAACAGATAGACTGCCCGAATCTATCAATCCTAAATTCTAGACTCTTAAAATTGTTGTTTCAGCTCTCTACCACATCTCTATCTGATCTGCCTTTTGCCCTAAAATAACATAAGCATTGACCCTCCGCCATTTATATTAACCACAGGAATGCTTTCCTCAGGGTATTTAAGTATTGTGGTATTTACAGAGTAGCTGAGTTCTGCTGTGTCTAACCTCTGCTCTAGAAAAAAAAATCATTGAGTAAATCATTAAAGATAGGATTGTGAAATACGTCATCCTTAAACTGTTTTTCAAAGTGTTTATGAATATTATCTTATCCTTTTACCTCGCCCTTAAGAATTAGGCATTTAAGGTCACATAGGCAATTACTCATCAGGGAAAGAAACTCAGAACTAATCCAGGTAGTTAGAAATCAAGTTTCCTTCCTCCTACAGCCCTTTCTTTCATTTACCACTCCCTAGAATCTTGCTGCTCATCAGTGGTAGTGATAAAGGAGTTCTGATTGATAAATAATTCACTTAACTATTACAGTGAGTCCTGTTCTGAGTGGAGGACACATAAAATTAAGCAATTTCAAAATCTGTGATAAATTATTGTTCTTACAAAGATTTTGCATAGTCAGATGTGAGGGACGTACTGTGGTACTGATTATAATGACTGAACTAAAAGATAGCGAGTGCTCCCCCTTCGGCTGAGTGGAGGGAATGGTCTGCAGGACAGAAACTCACCCCTCTCTGGTTACCCTGCTTATTGAGAGGAGTCTAAATTGCGATAAATTATATGTGTAGGCTCTATTAATGGCCTAATGCTATTGGAAAAATTGAATAACTAGAAGCAAATGTAAAGACCAGCAGTTTAAAACTCAGACGAAACTGGCTAGCACCTACTTCTTTTTAAAACATGAGAAAAATTGTAATAGAATTAAGCTTCAGGAAGTTGAGGTTAATTTTTTAAATTATTCAATTGATGTGAAATTAAAATTTACCTAAACCTAGGTCCTATTGAGAAAATCAAACAAGGTAGAAAACTGGGTAATTTTAGAGGCACAGTCAAAAGTGATTTTATTACTATAGTTATAAAGTTAGCTATTATAACAGGGCCATTTAATGATACCTGGACAAAGGTTAGTATTAATGTAAATGTTCTCAGACCCAAGTAAACCTGCTGGTGGGCTCATGCCTGTGTGTCTGGTTGCCAACCAGACATCTCAGATTCAGAATCTTAGAAACATCTCAGCTCAGTGTGTACAGAAACATCAGACAGACACACCCTAGCAGTCACCAGCCTCCAGCTTCATTGCCTGTGTTCCTATCTAATTAACGGTGCTGCCCAGGAAGAACACCCAGAGGCATCCCTGATGCTTCCTTTCCTTCCCCTCTTACTTGCTAAGAGAAAACAGAAAAACGTGAAATATGGTCCCTACATACCCACAAATAACTTACATCTGCTTGGAAAGCTAAGACGAAGACAAGACAAATACAAGACAAGTTGAGCCAGTAAAGATACAAATTAAGGAATAAATATACAAGACCCCTTATACTTGCTAGTGAATTTTATGAAACCACTGTGGCATAGGGTTTCAGGAAAGCATTCAGTCACTCCAGGTACAGGTCGTTGAGAGGTAGCCAAGGGTGTCGTGCTTGCTCTGATGACCTGTGGTTTACCGTACATCTGCCCTGATCCTTTTAACCAGGAAAATACACACACAAACAACCCTTTGTTGATGGCTCTTTCTCTCAAGCAAGGTGTCCCTTGCAGTTTTAATCTTTTCATCTCCTGAGCTTCCCCAAACCACTGCTATAAATGCCTTGTAAGGTTGGCGAGCCTGTGTGCCTGCCCCTCTGGTGCTGTTTTTCAGCATCCAAGTGCTGTACTACAATGTTCCAGGCTAGAGTTCAGTGGATACTGATAATGTTTCTTTAGTGTGCCTTGGTTGTGAAGACACCTCCTCCTCTCACCCTGATCCCCAACGTCTGGCCTGTCCTTGGGGCCTACCTGAGCCACAGTCATTGCTTCAGGACTGGTTGCATGGCCTTTTGGAAGACCTGCCATTTAGTTGAAAATAACTAAAATATTGAAGCACTATTAAATTATTGAAATGTGGGACAGCAGCAGATCCAAGTGTTAAACCATAAAGGAAGTTAGATATCAGCTGTGGATTGATTACTACTCAGTTTTTAATTCTATGTGAGCATCACTTTAGTAGAAAGTGTCTCCTTATGCTCTGGCTGCTGTGTCTCAGTGCATTGAGTGCCGGCCTGTGAACCAAAGGGTCGCCAGTTCAGTTTCCAGTCAGGGCACATGCCTGGGTTGCAGGCCAGGTCCCCAGTAAGGGGCATATGAGAGGTAACCACACATTGATGTTTCTCTCCTTCTCTTTCTCCCTCCCTTCCCCTCTCTCTAAAAATAAATAAATAAAAGGAAGTGCTTCCTCAGTTTCCTTCAGAGCACTCTATCCTCTTACTGGGCACATGCCTTGATTTCCTTAATTTCCAGGCATACTGTTAATCCTAAGAGCTAAAGCCTGCTTCCAGAGCACAGCCTCAGGCATGAAGCAGCGTCCCGAAGATTTCCACTGGTGATGACTGTGCTTCTTGAGTTGGGGAGAACCATTTACTCTCCAGTTTTTTGGACAATAAGGTTCCAGGATATTTCTTAATCTTTCTCATAGCCCATTACTATCTTTTTGTCTTTTTTTTGTGTATTGCTAAAATGCATTTAGAATAAATTTTTGACACATTGAAAAGGTAGTAATGTAAAAAAAGAAAGAGTAGTAATGTTCCACTCATTTGTAGTCACCTATCTCAGAAACATCAGAAACATATCCAAGAACCAAAAACTGAGGAATAAAGGCCTCTGAGCAGTTGAAGTTGTTAGAAAATCCGTGTACTTTACTTACAAAACTATTCCTCAAGCCTTCATTCAGAGCCTATTGATTTTTGCTTACAGTGAGCAGAAGCTACAGAAGGTAAAAGTGGGGCTCCTAAATATAGGTTCTATTTGGAAGCCAATAAGAAGAGTTTCATAAAGTACAGACTGCCACTGTGGCTTTAATGTATCTAAGCAGACAAACTCACTTAATTCAGTAGCCCCCAAACTATCAATATGTTTCAGTTTAGTGTAATAAAAATCATCCTAACTGTAATAATAATGCGCATGATAATGATCCTGAGTCATTAAGATAGAATAAATTGTATTCAGAGAAGGATAGAATTTTTTAAATCCGTCAAAAATATTTAAAAAATTTTAAATGTTTGGTGCTTGAAGGGGAAACTTAGAAAATTCATTTTTTTAGGTTGTAAGACAAATTTACTTACATTCCTGATTTCTAAGTTAAGTTTTATTGAAGCATATTTAATGTAATTGGCTGACAGTGATGATGACTTGTATTTGTATAAACTTTGTAGGTTTTTCGTTGCAGTAATTCTATGTGATAGATGGGAAATGGGCTCTACTGAGACCCAAAATGGTTAAGGTTTTGGCCAAGGTCACACAAGTATAAGTAACGACTACTCTCCACCACCTCGCAGTACTGTCTATATCCTGTTACAGATACAGGCATACTTCATTTGATTGTGCTTCACAGATGTTATGTTTTTTTTGTTTTGGTTTGGTTTTTGGTTTTTGGTTTTTGTTTGTTTTCTTTTTTGTCTTCTACCAGTTGAAGGCAAGACCCTTCAACACAAAGATTAGGACTTGCTATGTTGCAACACTGGCTTTATTGCAGTGGCCTGAACCTGCAGTATTTCTGAGGTACTCCTGTATTATACTGTTGGTACCACCTGATAGACACAGCCACAAGGACCCTTCTGGGTGGGGTCCTTCAGCAGGGGCCTCCTGATTTTCTCCTTGAACTACAAAGTCTACAGCTGCCTGAGGAGTTTGTTAACGCTCCTGCGTACATCTCGTTGAGTCCTACAGTTGGAATGACTTAACAGTCCCTCACCTAATGGTGTCACTGGTGACTCCCTTGTTCTGAGGGAAGGCGGTGATTACCATGCTCACACAGTATAAGCTTTTTTCTTGTAAAGCAGTTTTAACAACGGATTTCAGTAATAGTTTCTTGATTTTATTATGTTTTGTATTTAGATGTGTTTCAGCACTTTATTCACACTTGGTCTTAAAACCTCCCTGAGCCAGGAACAGAGAAATAAAATTGAGTGCCTGCTTTTTGTGCTTTGTGCTTTATGTACATTATGTAATATCTCACGATAATCCTTTGAAATATTGATATTTGGTTCCAGCTTACAGGTGAGAAAACCAAGGTTCAGAAAGTTTAAATAATTTGTCTCAGATTTTGTAGATAGTAAATGTCAGACCCAGAAGTAGAATATAGTTTTTTTAGATTCCACAATATTGCTCTTTCCACTAAAATCCAACTGCTCCAGAGGCCAAAGCAGGGTTGGAGTGGGGGTAGGAGGCTGATGTAGGGTACCTAGGCTAACCTTCCTATAAGGCACCTCATGGCTGGGAGATAAAGTCACAGATTGAAGAAAAGAAGAATTAGCTAGAAGATATTATCAAGCACCATCTGTTCAGCACATTTATTAAGCTGCTCTCAGTGCTCTGCCCTGTTACATGAAGAGTCAGATAATAGGCTCCTGAGGAAATACAATCCAGAGAGAGACTGAGAAATTGTATAAAACTCCAGAACATTGGGGCACTCCAGCTGCATGGGTTTAGTAAGAACAGACATCCAGAAACACAAAGCAGCTCTTAAAAACACTAGACTGTCTACCCAGGAATTGTCTTTAGCTTGTTTTGTATCTTGTGTCACCCTTTCCTACTGCCCCCACTGTCTAGCTTAAACTCATAAGAGTTGTCCTGGATAACTTATAGAAATGGTTGAAAGGGGTTCCTTAATGTATAATCGAAAGACTTCCTATGGATTATTATAAAATGTTTATTCAAGGTCTAAGAGAATGACACAGTGGGGCTTGACCGAGACATAATACTGCTTCGTACTGACAGAACCTTACAGCTTAGAATGTCATTTCATATCTGTTTCCTCACTTACAGGCTAGGTGGCTAGCCTGTAAACTGCTTGTCATTCCATTTTTCAGTGTTTGAAATGTGAAATTATTGATCTGTCTTCCTCCACGCCCTAGGGAAAGGGTAGAAGGATTCTGGCATTGTTACATGCAGAATTAAGTCTAGCCAGTTGGTCGTATTGAGAAACCATATTAAAGCTATCATTTCTCTAAGTATTTTTAAAACAATGTGTCTGAATTTTTGTCAGTGTTACAGACTTATAAACCAATAATTACTTAACCAGGCCTAAAACAAAAGTATATGTTGAGCAACTGGAGTTAATAATGTGGCCAAAATTTTATTTTTTGAAAAGAATTTTTTTATTTTCAATATTTCTTCTTTAGAAGATAAAAATTATTTGTGAATGATCACTTAAAAAATATGAAGGATGTTGTCACTAAAATTAAGAATAGAACAGCTTTATATTTTAATTAGGTAAATACTCATTTATTGAGTCAAAAGTATATGGGCATTTAGAAGCAGTGTTGGCCAAAGTGTTCACTCTCTTTACAACATGAGTAACATAAAGTGAATTTCATGTAAAAATTATTCTTTGGAAAATGACCATACTCATTGCCTTCTTTCTCTTTGTCTGTCTAGTGAGAACTCAACAGAGGCAATAGCAGTAGATTCTAACAATCAGTCGAAGTCCCCCCTGGAGAAGTTTATGGTCAAACTGTGCACTCATCATCAGAAGCAGTTCATTCGTGTTCTGAACGATCTGTACACTGAATCTCAGCCGGGCACCGAGGACCTGCGACCTTCCGACTCTGGAGCAATGGATGCATCCACTTGCAATGCTGGTTGCGCCCAGCTAGGCACCAAACATAAGGAAAATGATGCTTTGTGTCTCGATATGAAGTCTCCTCCTTCTGCAGACTTGACACTAGGCTCATCAGGCTCTCACAGCCCTCTGTGCTTGGCAGAAAAGGCCATGAAGGAGTCTCCTCCCGAGACAAACTCTGTAGATGGAAGAGAGAATGCCTTGACTGTTGTCCAGAAAGATTCCTCTGAACTTCCAACCACTAAACCTAATTCTGGGAGTTCAGTGGATAGTGTCACTCCGGGATACCTCAGTACATCTAACTCTTCCTTGTTCAACTTCCATCACATCTCCAAGAGCTTGGAGGGGCAAACCACTGGACAGGAGCAAGACACAAGTGTGAAAATGCGTGAGGATGGCAAAGACCATGTGCAGAGTTCAGCTTTAGTAGAAAGTCTAATTGCAGGAAAAATGGCAGCTGAGAATAATGAGGAGAACAGCAGCTGTGTTGTTTCTCAAAGAAATTCATTCAAAGCTTTATCAGAAGAGGCTTGGGACTCAGGGTTTATGGGGAATTCATCTAGAACTGCTGACAAAGAGAATACTTTACAGTGTAGTTCAAAAACACTTTTGCGCCAGGACTTAGAGGCAAGTGAACAAGATTCAAGGCCAAAGCAAGAGAACCATCTTCACTCACTAGGAAGAAATAAGGTGGGGTACCATTTGCATCCCAGTGATAAGGGCCAGTTTGATCATTCCAAAGATGGTCGGTTAGCTCCCAGCCCCATGCCAGCTGTGCACAAAGCATCTAATGGACATTCACGAACCAAGATGCTACCAGCTTCCATCAAGACAGCTCGGAAGGGTAAAAGGGCATCAGGACTGAGGATAAATGATTATGATAACCAGTGTGATGTCGTTTATATCAGTCAGCCAATAACAGAATGCCACTTTGAGAATCAAAGATCAATATTGTCTTCTCGGAAAACAGCTAGAAAGAGTACTCGAGGATACTTTTTCAATGGGGATTGTTGTGAGCTGCCAACTGTTCGCACGCTGGCCAGAAATTTACACTCCCAGGAGAAAGAAAGCTGCTCCACCCTGGTGTCAGAGGCAGTGGTCACTACCAAGCAGACGTCGGAGGCCGTGGTCACTCCCAAGCCGACGTCAGAGGCTGTGGTCACTCCCAAGCCGACGTCGGTGGCGGTGGTCACTCCCAAGCAGACGTCGGAGGCAGAGGTCACTCCCAAGCAGACGTCGGAGGCCATGGTCACACCCAAGCAGACGTCGGAGGCCGTGGTCACTCCCAAGCAGACGTCGGAGGCGGTGGTCACTCCCAAGCAGACGTCGGAGGCCGTGGTCACACCCAAGCAGACGTCGGAGGCGGTGGTCACTCCCAAGCCGACGTCGGAGGCGGTGGTCACTCCCAAGCAGACGTCGGAGGCCGAGGTCACTCCCAAGCAGACGTCGGAGGCCGTGGTCACTCCCAAGCAGACGTCGGAGGCGGTGGTCACTCCCAAGCAGACGTCGGAGGCCGTGGTCACTCCCAAGCCGACGTCGGAGGCGGTGGTCACTCCCAAGCCGACGTCGGAGGCCGTGGTCACTCCCAAGCAGACGTCGGAGGCGGTGGTCACACCCAAGCAGACGTCGGAGGCCGTGGTTACACCCAAGCAGACGTCGGAGGCCGTGGTCACTCCCAAGCAGACGTCGGAGGCGGTGGACACTCCCAAGCAGACCCTTGTAATTTCAGCCCCGAGACCTATTGTAGATGTGCAGCTTCCCAGAGAAGACAACACTGAAGAGCCTAGTAAAGAAATAACCTCCCTCAAGGAAGGAGACAGAAATGATTCATCTGGAAAGGAATCTCAAGAGCCCGAGGTTTGCCCCACAGTGAATAAACCCAATCCAAGCAGCTCGCCAAGGTCAGAGGAAATGACAGCCTCCGGCCTGCTGTGGCCTATCCCTGCTTGCCTTCCTAAAGAGGACATGCTCGAAGGCAACTCCATGGTCTCAGTTCCTATGGCAAGTGGGATATCTTCCCCTGAGCAAGACCAACAACCAGTTGAACTGCTGGATACAAAGGAGATGAATGAACCTGAAGACTGTCACCTGGTTCCCTCTACTGAGAGCATTTCTGAGGAAGGCAGTGAAGATGTTGTTTCTAGGCCTTGTTCTTCTCCTGAAACAGTCTGTAGAGTGGAAAGTCCTCTGTGCTCAGAAAATCAAAGTCCCCCAATGCACTTGGAGCCTCCCGCGAGCCTGGGAAAGGCTGAGGATGAACAAAGCATCAGTACTGAGGCCGAAACTGAGGATGTTCAGGAGCTATATACTGAGAGCAGCACTTTTACTAAGGAAAACCCCAGTCAAAGTGAGGAAAGTGAGACAGCAGGTGATACAGGAAAATCAGAGGAAGAGGGCAGTGATATAAAACATCCTTCAGAAAAAGATCTGTGTGAACAAAACATTGACTCACCTGAGGAGAACTCCGACAAGAAGAAGAAAAGTAAAAAATTCCCCGAGGCCTCTGACAGGTGCCTAAGAAGTCAACTTTCAGATTCTTCCTCTGTTGACAAGGGCCTAAGGAATCAAAGTTCAGGTTCTTCCTCTGTTTGTCCTGAAGTCAAGGTTTCTAAAAATCCTGGTGCAAAACGTTCTAAAAAAGAAGGGTACCCTGGTGGGACAACCCCTGAGAGCTTCCTGACCGAGGGTCTCCATCCAAAAGCTGTGGAGGACACCGAGAACCTGGATGCTAATGAAAATCCCTCTGAGAAGGATGCTGAGTGGGAGAATGAAGGAGGTGGGATCATCACCAGGCAGACTTTTAAAAACATGCTGGCGAAAGAGGTGCAAGGGGAAGAAGGAGGTATTTTCCCCAGCAGCGATCCTGCAACTATAGTTGGCCAGCCCCTGCCTGGAGAGAGACTGGAAATCTATGTCCAGTCTAAGTTAGGTGAGAAAAATGCTCATGACCCCTTAGAAAGTGTCCCGTGTACTTTACCAGAGCAATCAGAAGAGAACCGAGGACCTCCTCCTGCACAAGATGTGGAGGAGGTTGTAAATGAGGTGGACAGTGCAGACACCCAGCATAAAGGTGAGCATAGCAATGTGCCAGCCAGTGCACTTGGATTGTCAGTTAGTGGAGGTGGTGACACTGCTGGACCCCCAAAATGGGCACCAAGGCTCACAAGACAGACCTCTTTGACCTACAACCTAAGACATGCTCATTCTCTGGACCCCTTGGATACTACAAAAGTGACTTCAGAAAAGGAAGCAGCACAAGAAAACCCAGCACCAAAGGACGATGAAGCTTCAGAGAGCAGAGATTCCTTAGAAGAGGATGATGTGGAAGCAGTGGTTGATGACCAGCCAAAGTTTGTGGAATGGTGTGCTGAGGAGGAAAACCAGGAGCTGATCGCCAACTTCAACGCCCAATATGTAAAAGTTCAGAAGGGCTGGATCCAGTTGGAGAAAGAAGGCCAGCCAACACCAAGAGCAAGGAACAAGTCAGACAAACTGAAGGAGATTTGGAAGAGCAAGAAAAGGTCACGGAAATGCAGGGGTTCGTTGGAGGCTCAGAAGCTTTCTCCTGTTCAGATGCTGTTTATGACAAACTTTAAACTATCTAATGTTTGTAAATGGTTCTTAGAGACAACTGAAACCCGGTCTCTGGTAATCGTGAAGAAGCTCAATACTCGTCTTCCAGGAGACACTCCCCCTGTCAAGCATCCTCTTCAGAAATACTCACCTTCCAGCCTGTACCCCAGTTCAGTACAGGCTGAACGCCTGAAAAAACACTTGAAGAAATTTCCCGGAGCTACTCCTGCTAAGAACAACTGGAAAACACAGAAGCTTTGGGCTAAATTTCGAGAGAATCCTGACCAAGCAGAGCCAGAGAATGGCAGTGACCTCAGCATTGGCCCCGGTTCTGAAGACAACAAAGAGGAAGTCAAGGAAGGTAGAAATAGCCATCCTCCCACAAGCTCACCTACTCCAGCCAGTACCCGGATCCTTAGAAAATATTCCAATATTCGAGGGAAGCTCAGAGCCCAGCAACGCTTGATCAAGAATGAAAGAAAGGAAAGCCCAGTCGGTCTGGCTGTGGAAGGTAAACAGACTTGTAAAAGTGTGTGCATCAACCCTCTGATGTCCCCCAAGTTTGCCCTGCAAGTGGATGCAAATGGGTTTCCCATTAAGCCCAAGAGAACTGAAGGAATGAAAGGGAAGAAAGGGAAGCAGACGCCTGAAATCTTGCCGAAAACAGAAGTTCAGAATAAACGCAAGAGGACCGAAGGTGGCAGCACTCAGGACAGGAAGGACAGGGGACCTGTGATGAAAGCCAGCAAAGAAAAGAATATTGATGGAGCCACCAAAACCCCTGCTGCCAAGAAACCAGCTGCAAGGGACAGGGTCAGCCAAATGTCCAAAAAGATATCTTTGAAAGAGAATAAAGTGAAGAATCCTAAAAAGTCCTCTGGGAAGAACCGCCCTCCCTCCAGGAGAGAAAAAGAGAATACAAACAAAAGACCTACCCAGCCCACTGCCTTGGAGACAGTGACAAAACCTGCAAAGCAAAAAGGGGCAGGTGAATCCTCTTCAAGGCCACAGAAAACCGCAAACAGGAAGCCGAGCAGTGGAAAGGCTCGGGCCAGACCCTCGACGAAAACCCCAGAGAACAGTGCAGCCCAGAGGAAGCGAAAGCTGAAGGCAAAGCTGGACTCTTCCCACAGCAAGCGGAGGCGGCTGGATGCAAAGTGATCGAAGGGTGGTAGCCAAGAGTAAAACTGTTCTATAGAAGTAACCCTTTATTTTGCATTAACTAAATTCGCTTTTATAAGCTTATCAAGCCTTTCAAATCTGCAGTTAATGAAGACCACCACACTTTAGATGTCAGAAAATGCATCTCAGATGGAGAAGGGAACTTGCAGAGTCTTTCTCTGAGGCTGAGTAAGGGAAGTTATATATTATATTCTGGTTGTTCCTTGGGTTTTAAACTTGGAACCAAGCAGTTTTAGTTTTTAAAAGTACAGTGCCTTATTTATCCTTTTTGTGTTTAAAATTTACAAAAGCTAAAAAGCTGATCTATGTGATTAAAGGCTTGTATTTTATACTTGATGCACAAGCACTTGTACTGTAGCCGAGAAGACCACCATCATGCACATAAAAGTAGCTTTCCAGCCGCTCCCTGCCATGTCTGTACATGAACAGATGCTCCTCTTTGCAAACCCCAGCAGTGAACTTCCCTCTCTGTCTTGTTTGTTTAAATGATATTTGAAAGCTAAACCAAATCATTTTTATGGTATGTGGAGAATGCAGAGGGCATTTATAATTGTTGTAAAAGGCTAATATTTCTGTTACCCTTTTTAAAAACTCGTATTCATTGTTGGTCACTCCTCTTACTTTTGATTTTTCTCACTTGAAAAAGATGGATTCTAAATTATGTGCCCATGAGACAAAACGTGTGTTATCAGGTGTGAATTTTGGTTCATGACCTCTAAAAAGTATTTGCATTACTTGTTCTTATCATCCTTTTCATTTTTGCATTTTTGGCCTTTTAAGCTTGCTAGCATTTCAGCAGGGTTTTGTTTTTGTTTCCCCCACCCCCACCCCGCTGTAGCTATAATTTGCCAATTAGGATAAGAGTAACAATTCTAATTTTCTTTTTTATCCTAAGTACTTTTATATTCAAAGAAAGCCAAAATGTTATTTCCGGTAATAGAAAAGTTTAGGAGTGTGCGTGTGCTTGTGCATTTAGGTGCATTTGCCTCTGGCTCTCAGCCACAAATGTCTCCCAAGCCTAGTTCCACAGTAAAAATTTTCTCTTCCCTGTGTGCAATGCTAGGGAGTTCATGAGCTGGGTAATCAACACAGGCCACGTAGTCAAATGTGGCCCGGGGTTTCTATGAGTATCCCGCAAACTACTTTGGCATTGGACTCAGAAAGGTCAAAAGAGCACAGAGTTATGTAAAGGTCACAGCAAACTTGCAGTTGGAGGAAGCGGCTTCCATCTCTCATAGTGGGCCTACAGGCCCTGCGCCTGGAGCTGATGTTCGTGTGGATGTACATGGTTAGAGTGGGTATCCGTTCTGATTGGTTAGCACCATACTCATAGTTCACGCTTGTAGTATCACTCCTGCCTCTGCCATGTCAGGCTCAAAAGTGAGAGCTGCACTATTTGTAACTGATAATGTTTGCCTTTCCCAAGTGAAGCCTGAAATGGGTACATTGGCTTTACCTTGGTGCCTATAATATTGCTCCATCTTAACAGTGTGTACTCAACATTTCCATTGGGCCACTCTACAAAAAAAGCTTGGTTGTTAAAGCCTCAACCAGCTTCTCTAACATGCTCTGTCACCAAAATAGGCTTGTATGGATAGTTGCTACTCTGTCTTTTCTATTGAAAATTGTTCCATTTAGATTGTTGAGGTCAGTTTAGATAAATCAGAATGACTTTTGTTCGTGCTTTACTTCATTTAGATCATGATAAAGCAGGCCTTCTACCCAAGCTGTAAAAGGCTTGCTATATATGTACAATGAAAACTTCTGATGATTGGTTAGTACTGGAGAAAAGCATTTGATTCATGGGAAATTAAGAACTGTGTTGAATTTCATAGATAGTGAAGCTTGTTATCTTCAGTAGAGCCTTGATTTTTTTTTTTTTCCCTAATGTCTCCTCTTTCCCACAAGCCTCTTTTTTTTTTTTTTTTAATCTTTTTAATATCTTTGACTATGGCCATTCAAGAGCTACCTATATTAATGAAACTGCTGAGTGTGTATGTTGGCAACCCTTTCTCAGCATTAAGTTGCACAGAAGCATTAATATGTTTTCAGTAAGTTCATTTAATCTTTAAAAAATGGTTTTAAAGTTTAAAGTGTCTTTTTGTAGAGTTGTCACTGGATATTGTTTTTGTGGTGACTTACAGCTGAGGATTGCCGATGTCAGGTATGCTGATTCCTGTACATACGTTCAAGGTGCCCCCTTAGCTGCATATAGACTACCTTGGAAGGATGCTTGTATTAGGTTAGAGAGAGGTGTGAGGCAGTAAGTGGGTGGAACTGTTCCAGTTCCAGGTTTATAATTCATTCCATTACTGTGCTGAGTTCTTTCTCTTGTAAAAGCTTACTTCAAGATAATAGCCTTCTCTCTCATTCTAAAAAGCATTTGAAAAAAGTTATCAATATGTATGTATTTATTTATACACCTAACAATGCAATGGATCATCTTTAAAATCAATTTACACTTTATAGTAGTGACTACATTTAAATAGACTGGGATTCTACCTAATTATGAGATTAAAAGTTTAGAATTATTTTTGTATTTGTTGAATCTTGTTTTTCCTGATTCAGTTAATTTTGCTAATAGAAGGAAGAAAGAAAAAACAAACTCAAGGGCTGACTCTGGAAGGCCCTTGTACACTTACAGCAAACCCTGTCCCCCAGACACCTGCAAGCCCCAGGCTTGACACTGACTCAAGTCTCCCCTTGTCTCCCCTCTCTTGCAAAGACCTCCTTCTCATCGCCATCTTCACAGTATGGCTTGCCACCAGGTGCAAGGGCAGTCTGTCCCACATTCTGGATCCCAAATCAGAAGGGAATTCTGCTCCTCGGCCTGTGCTCAGTGAAGTCGCTGTCCCAATGCTAGAGCTGAAGTGGATGACTAGAGACCACTGGCATGACCTCTCAGCTTTTGGAGGAGCTGGGAGCTGCCTGGGCACCCATCGCTGAAGCTCCCCCGTAGCTCCCCAGAGCCGGGCCTTCTTCTGGAGACCCACTTTCTATCCCATGAGGCTTCCTGGGTCTGGGAGGACACCATGGAGACTGCTGCCCCAGTCGGGTCTGGGCTCACCCCGGCACTGCTACATGTAGCAGCAGTCTTGCAGCACAGCAAGAAGGCCACGAACCTTTGTTCTGCTCTTGAGGCTTCCTGCATAGGAATGTTCTTGGTGTCTGTTCATCTGCAATTGCTGGTTCCTTCAGTCCCTTAGGTAGGCCAGTTCTATTGTGTCTGTGTTTTATTAAAGACTTCTACACAAGCCTTACCTAAAAAATAATCTGAGGCTGTGGCTTTCGTGCCTCACTGTTGCTGTAGCATATGGGTAGAGGTGTGCAGTTAGTCATCCCTTCACACGTGCAGGGCTTTTGATTGAGCCCTCAACAGATCACATACTGGGCAGGTGAATTTCTCACTGTTCAGGCAGGTCATCAATAAAACACTTCTAGTTACATAGACCTGAAGTTTGGTCTCTTTACTGCCTTGTGATGGATTCTGTGGTGAGGGCAAGAGCTGTCACTCATTTATGGGCAGCATGCCTATTGCTCAGTGGACCTAAGAGCCGATAGGAAAGGGCAACGTACTATGTGATGCAAGCGAGAGAGGCTCTAGTGTCACCAGCAACCAGTCTGGGGGCTTGTCATCACACCTGGGACTGGGATGGAATTTCCCAAGATGCTGGCCCAGGGACCACACCGAGTCCTTTTGGTTTTAGAGCTCCCTTTTGGCTTAGAGATGCTCTATCAAGAGTCTGCAGTCTGTGTGGTGGTCAATCTTTTGCAAATAAAAGTGTTGGAACAAAGCTATACCCATTTGTGTGTGCATTGCCTGTGGCTGCTTTCCTGCTGAGCTGCCACAGAGACAGTGTGGCCCACAAAGCCAGATATTTACTATCTGGCCCTTTAAGAAAAAGTTTGCTGATCTTGCTTGAGAAAATTACCTTTTCAGAAACAAACATTCCCTGATGTATCTTCTCCTTTCTGCTGCCTCTTTGCCTCTTTGTCCTCTTCTTTTCTTTGCCCTCTTACCTCAATTTTGTTCACCCTTTTACATTTCTTTATTTCTTCTCGCTGCAAAAGAGACAGGTTACATCATTGCTTTAGCACATTCAATGCTAACCGTCTCCTGAAACTTGAGCTACCTTAGCCTCATCTCTTCCCTTCAGAATCACCCATCTCAATAACCAAAATGAGGTCCCCTTTAGCCAAGAGTCAGAACCCATGAGCAAATAGGAATTCAGAATTCTAAAACAATGAGACCGAGGCCTCTCATTTCACTATTTTTGTCATAGACCCGATGCCAGCCTCACTTCTTGTTTATTGCTAAAGTAAGCCAAGATTTTGTCTCTTTCAAAATTAGTTGGATGTTATTTTCTGAACCTCACATTTAGATATGGAAAAAGACTCCACAGGGGGAAACAAAGTCTAATCACAAACCCAAAGCCTTGTATGCTATGTTATATTTGGGGCCAGCTTCTAGGAAAATAAACAATTGGCACTGATATTTTTTTCAGCCGCATGCTCTTTTTTCAAAATAATTCTATTAAGGGCAAGCCAACAAATAAAAAAGTAGAGGCTTGGAATGCTTTAGAAAAGAGTAATAGAAATTTTGAACATATTCTAACCTGAGTGTGACTGAGAGTCATGGTTAGTAATCTTTAGATAAATCCAGTCAACTTCCGAGCTGTTAGTCTTCTGCCTTCCCCAAAACTCAAGGATAAGTTTCTATGCTGTTTTTTAAAATGAAGTTGACTGTCAAGGTGGTGAAAAATTTTTGTATCCCCAAAAGAAGGGAACTGTTTCAGTTGTTTTGAAACATAATTATCATTTTGAATTCTTAGCTATAAATTTTTATCTTCTTATGACCTGATGCCCCCTGAAATACAAGCTTTTTCTGTAAGTATGAAATCACGTTTATATATATCATCACATTGGCAAGGCCATCCTCACATCTCAGCAGTAAGCACCGTTCCCCAAACTGTCTTCAGGGAAAAAATAAAAAGGTTATTGTATCTAAAACAAGCAGAATTATGGGAAGACTTTGAGGCAGCCATCAATATAATCATCCCGTGAAACATCAAAACAAACTGCTAAATTCTACAGTACATGGATTGGGAAACTTTGACGGCCCAACCTTCAGGTCAAAACCCAGAACTCATGCTGCTCCCGGCTCCGGGCCCTGTCAGGCTATGCTGGGGGCCTGGGGGACCACCTTGAGCGCTTGGCGAAGGGGATCCTTGCTCATGCTTTTGTCCTTGGAACTGAGCCAGAGCTGGTCAGTTCCTCCCATTACCACCCATCCGCCTGATCTTCCTTTTCATAGAGCTGCTCAGTACTTTGGAGCCATCCTTTGCTCTGTCCTTCAGAGGGGACATTGAGCAGTCATACTCGCCTGGTGAGCACAGTGACAGACAGGCTTTCTCACCTACCTGGGACCATTCCATTTAACACAAGGTACTCAGTAGGCCAGCCACATGAAAGTGTAGACTTCCTATTTAAAAAACAAAACAAAACAACAGGTTTTATAATATGCTAGAGATTGGAGGAATGCATTGTATCTTTTTTTCAAAGGGTTATTTATAAAAATAATAACAGGCCATATGTCGCCTTTGCAGTCTAGCATATAAAATATTTACTACCTGGCCCTTTACAGAAAAGGTTGACTGACCCTTGCAATATGTCACTCAAGATCAAATTTTGTGGACAGTTAGGTACAAACTTATTTTTTTCAGCATTGCAGCATTTCTTTCCTTTTGGATTTTTAGGGTATTTTGTGTTCATCTCACCGCAGGTCTGAGTAATTGTCCCTGAGTAATGTTTGTGCGTTAACAAGAAAATAACCCCTTCTATTGTTGATTGAATATTCATTGAATTGAAGACATACAACCTTACCTACTAGGATAAGTAGTTAAACTCAAAGGACAAAGTTTTAAACTACTGCAGGCTTTGTCATGTTTATGAATCAGGATGAACTTGACTCCGGAGAAGCCTTCCTCTATGGCAGTGCTCCACAAAGGGAGCCCTCTCCCAGCAAGCACAGGGCGTGTTAGTTTTACCCCCCGGAGCCCCTCTTCTCCTTGTGCAGCACATTTACACGTTTCTCCTTCCCCAGGCTTTGGTCATTGTGAACATAAATGGCTGGTCTTTGCCTGATGGAACCTTCTTGAACCCAGACCACCCATCCTCAGCTCTTTAAAATACCAGCATGTCAGTGGCACCTTCTTAGCACACCAGCAGCTTTAGACCGAAATTCAGAAAGCGCTGGCCTAGCCAGCAAAGCTGACCCAGTCTGGCCTGACTCTTGTCATTTTGAGGAGCCGTCTTGTCTTCTTTTGCTTCTGCCACCAGCCCCCTTCCTGGAGGCGTCTTCTCTGGAAAGTCTCGCACCTCCGTGTACTTCACTGAAGCATTCTGCCTTCTATAACTCTTGCTTTTCTTCTAATATTAGCCATTGGGCCCAAACGCTATTAAATTTATCAACTTTTTCACCCCCCATTGTTTTCTATAATCTACGCCTCCTGTCTTGTAGGTAAATCTTGTAGGATTGGGGAGCTAGTTTGTGGAAAGGATGCTATACAGGCAAGATTTGCATAATTTTGTATATTTATACCACAGGTAGAGATTAGTTTTAGAACCACTATAGTTCAAGGCTATTAGTTTCACCAGTGGTTTCTGCATTCTTAATAGTTCTAGGAGACTGTTAGTGACTGTGGTTTCAAATACATATTTAATACATATTTATACATGCCACTGTGGAATTTATTTCATTGTGTAAATAGTGATATTTTCCTGTTCAAATGCTTCTATAGAAAGTATTTATTTTTAACAAAAGAAATGAACTGTCAAAAGGGCTTTCCAAAACCGGGGTCTCCCTAGCCACCCATCCCCCCGCCCCCAGCTGCCCTGCTCGTCCACTGAACCTTCCAACAGCACAGTGAAGGCAGAAGGGTGAGGCCCTGAAACCCTCACTGTTCGGGGGATTCCGAACCTGAGTGTGTCCCCCACTGTCACCCCATCCTAGAACACAGTGTGTCTCCCACTATCGGTATGGCTGTGCCAGGTGTGGCACCATGGCTGGCCTCACGCAGCGCCCTCTTTGCATACACAGTTGGTACGTTCACTTATGTGCTTCAGCAACCTGTGCAGGGAAATGAGCCTTAGTTGTAACCCCAAGGAAATCCAAACCCATGCCTGTGGGATATGGAGAAACCACTGGTTGCCTAAAGAAAGCATTAAGTTGTATTTTATTCTCTCATGTTTGCAAAAGACACCTATGCCCACTCTCTTTAACCATGGGAGATAAGCATGTTTTCTTTCACACCTTGATAGTAGTCAGGAGCAAATGGCTCTCGTTCTCCTTCCCCGCCTCCCCCTCTGCATCTCAGCGAGCATGTGCGCAGATGTGGGCCTGCCCCACTGTAACCAGTGGTTACAGGACAAGACCATCTGTTCTAAGATGTGTGCAGCTTTACTTCTCAGGAGTCCTGGTCTGCAATTCAGAGCAGCCCTAGATGTCTCGGAACCGAGGCTTTCTGACCATGTTCCCCTTCCCTGCGCCCCCCTCCTGGGCACTCCTGCCTGGGCCTCCTTCTGTGGGGCTGGCAGGGCTGAGGGCTGCAGCTCCAGGACTGCAGAGAGCTTGGGACACGGCCACAGGGGATTTTGTCATCCATTTGAATCATACATTGTGTATTTACTTATAGCTTCCCTTTGTCTTTTCCAAACAAATGAGAAGGACACTTGAACAGTAATGCTGGAGAATGTTTTCTTTTCTTTTTTTTCTATGATACTATTTGTAAGCAAATCTGCTTTTAAGATGAAATGTGAATGGGTAACTAGGTGCCAGGGAATTTAGCACTGAACTAGACAGTCAGAACTTTTTTAAGCTTTGCAGGAATAATTAAATTTTGCTCGCATCTAAATGTTCACAAGAAGTAATGTTGTAAATAGTTTTTTAAAAAATATTTATTATATGTGCTGGATACAGATTCATGTTCTGAGTGATGATGGTTTGCATTGTAGTGTTGTAGAATATATTTTAAGCAGTGGATTTCCTTTCAGAACACAGTTCACACATGGAGAAAGAACAAAACCAGCAGGTTGAGAGCTGTTTGGGGCATTTGATCATAATGCTACATCAAATCCAAGCTTTAATTGCCCCCTCTTCTCATCTGGTTATGTTATATATTATATGTATGTGGGTGTGTGGGGGTGTGTGTGTGCGTGTGTGTGATGAATTGGTTAGTGGTCAGTCCCCGAACTGCAGAGCAGATTTCCAGGTGTTCTTTCTGATGTGTTGCCTATAAGCAATAAGATCCTAGGTAATAACATTTATTCCGGGTTCCGCGTGGGCCCTTGTCTCAGAGGATAGGGTGGGGGGGAGAACAGCTCTTGCTAAGACCTCTTGCCTTTGCCTGAGAGGTTGCTGTACTTGAATTTTTGCTTCTGTTTGTCTGCACGCTCCTTCCTGTCATAGAACTCTAGCAATGGGTGGGAAATCTGCCAGCACCAGACACATCAAAAATTGGGCATAGAGATTGAAAAATTATCTGTTTTCCATGAATTTGTAAGGGCTTCCAGCATCTAATTGAGACAGAGCTCATTTGGCTATAGAGTAAATGTAAGAACTGTTTACATTAGAAATTTAAATGGCCAATTTAAAGTCCTTTGACTCTATCTGACCCACCCCGCAAAGCTGGACCATCTCCTGGAGTCCTGTGCTGTGCCTGGGCTGGAAGTGTCTGAAGCCCCTTCAGGGCTGGGCTTAATCCTTTCAGGTGACTACAGAGAGGGCGGTGGCTCCTCCAAGCCTCCCAGCGTGTCCAGTTCAACAGGTTTCTAAGCTGTTTCGCAGCCTCTCCTTGTGACCGTAATAAACTTTACAAAAAATACCCCACACCCAAATAACCATTCATAGAATAATGTAGTTTTTTAGGCTTTTGGAATATGTCTTCTCTTTTGTATTTATGGTGGTGTTTGGAATTTTTCACTAGTGTTATTTTTAGATTGAAGTGGGTGCATTAGGATAAAACTTTCCATTGCTGAGCCTGAAAGCAAGCAAGAGGAAAGAAACTGACCTATGTCGTCATTGGGAAGGTGACTACTTGTGGTGGGAGGGCGGGGAGGGGACACTGTAGATTATGTGGGAGTAAAATAGAATTCTGGCCTGAGGTGCCCCAAGTCTCATTACTTTGTAATAAATAATCCCCTTATTAGCCTCCCTTAATCTCAACAGAAGCCTGCTGTTTACCCTCAGGGAACAAGTAGTTTTCAAAATTGAGCTCCTCCAAGGTCATTGGCTGATGCCTGTGTGCAGGCATTGGTCATCTTTGTGAACTCATGGCATTATTTCCCCATATGCATTATGATATTAAGACATTCAACCCCGACGTGAATGACAAGCACAGCCCAGGGCCCTACTTTAGGCCGGAGGTAATGCCTGTTGGGGGCCCGTGGGTCCTAGGAGGCCCATGCAGTTTAACTGAAGCTCAGGTGCCGTGTCGGTTTTTTATTCTTTTTAGGACCTATCAGATGAGTTTAGGGCAAGGGCTGCAGATCCGGCTGTGGACCCAGGGAGCTCCAAGATGAATCTCTACCGTTCCTTTAAAGGTCTTTCTGGTCCCTCCCAGTGTTGTCATTGCCGAGGTCAATCTCGTAGTTGTCCGATGTGCTCCTTTTTGCTGTCATGTGAGTCTTAGGCAGTGATCCAGATGCCCAAGGAGAGTCTCCGGAGGGCCCGCCCCTTCCCGGTACCAGTGTGTCCTCCTGACCTGTGTGCGTGTGGCCTTTCCAAAAACAATGAAGTGAGAAACTCTGCAGCTGGTTAGCAGATGTCAGCGTGCATCTCTTGGGCCTGGATTCCCACTGTGTTAGAGAGTGTAGGAAAATACTGTGTTGTTAATGGATGAAAATTCAATGTATGCTGTGAATTTGTTGGTTTGAAACATTGAAAAATTTTCATTAGACAATGTTTACATACCTCACCTGAAGAACCTTTGAGAGTGTATATATGAAATTTTAAAATATATTAAGTTGCTTTAAAACGATATGTATAGCTATAAAAGTTGAAGTTATTTTAACTTTGAATATGTACCAAGTCTCCTAAATAATGAAATCTTGTGGATTTTTTTGTGCTTCTGTGTTTTACTTTTCTATTAGGCTGCATAGGAAACTATGTCTTGTTGTTGGTGAAGGGGCCCTCACTGAAATCCAAGCTTGGAAGGATTTCCTTTGTTGTTTCAGACTTTTCTTGTTTGGTTTTGAGGGGTGGGGTGTGGAGCTAGAGGATGTGTGGGAGGGATCTATCCCATCAGCTTTTTCTAGGCGCTTATTTTACTGCAGCGTATTAAACTTCTTTGATATTAAAGTGTGTTTGTGTAGTCACTGGAAAGGGTATACAATGCATTGAAGCCCAGCATCCAACCCGTAAGCTAGAGGGAAGTGGACAAGTTGCCAAAAGGAACCAAAAAGCAATACTTCCTAATACTCCTGCCTCACCCTAGGCCCCCCTGCCCACCAGCTGGGCTTAAAAGAACAAGGTTGGCTGGATCTATGGCCATTTTGTGAGTCGTGCCTGACTTCGAGGTAAAGAAAACACAGAGGGCAGACCCTTGGGGATTCCCATGGCAGAGTTGGACAGGTAGCAGTGCCTCAGCTTCAGGGGAGGGAGCAATGGCCTTCTCCTGGCTTCTGGCTTCAGGTAAGCGGCTCTTAAATAAGGGGGTGATACATGCACCCACCAGGAAGGGCTGCCCTTGCTCTCTGTGGCCCACGTTGGGGTATGGCCGAAAGGTGGCAGGAAATCTTTCCATTTACTTGCCTCATGACCTGTTTCATTATATTCTTTTTAAAAAACATTTTTAAAAAGATTTTATTTACTTACTTTAAAAGAGAGGGGAAGGGAGGGAGAAGGAAAGGGAGAGAAATGTCAATGTGTGAGAGAGCCATTGATTAGTTGCCTCTCACACGCCCCCAACTGGGGACCTGGCCCACAACCCAGGCATGGGTTGTCCTGACTGACAATCGAACCAGTGACCTTTCAGTTCACAGGCCAGCACTCAATCCACACCAGCCAAAACTGTTTCATATTTTTTCAAGTCTCTTAAAGATGGGTCTGTTTAAGGTCCAGTGGGCCAGGGATTCCTGTGGAATCAACCCGTTTTGTTACCAAGTTTATCTGACAGTGGCCATTGTCATGCCCAGCCACACCCAGTGAAAATGACCCTGCAGCTGGCAGCTGGGCCGGCCACTCTCAGTTTAAATCTAGAGAGTTATCTTGTTCCCAGTGAGGACTTTTTACTGTTAAAATAAACCTCTTCTCCTCCCACATTTATTCTGTGGTAGAACAACTAGACTCTGAACCAATCAAGAGGCTCGGACTGGCTAGCCCCGACGACTTGGGGCGCGGGGATACTAGCGATGTGTTATCACCAGGTCGAGGAGCCCTGGCCACTCTCCCCAGCCCCACCATGCCTGGTGGCGCATGTTCCCTTGGATGGGGATATCCTCGCGACTGCGAAACTCAGCGCCTGCTTTAACGCAGCAGTTGCTCGCTGGTGGCTCACAAGTGTTTTAGTTTTTAGCCCATTGGTGTATTTTTTTCCCCTAAGATTTTAAACGTGTTTACATAAAAATTGATTTCTGGCTTCTCTTTTTAAAAAACAATAATGAAGAGCTGATGAAATTAGTGCATGGGAAGAATCCACTGGAGCCCAGTCAGTTGGGAAATGTGCCCTTCAGGTTCCCGCTGTCTCTGTCAGGCACCATTGGTCCCTCTATTTTATAACAGGGAAGTAGCTCCCTGTCCCTGTGCTTTGTCAGAAACGACAATATAAAGGATGGCCCAGGAGAGCGTGTGCCCACTTGACTGACTTAGGTAACCTGCTGGCCACCGCAGACACTTGAGTTTATAACCCGGTTTTAACCCACTTTCTCTCATGTATCTGTTCATTACATTTCCTCTAAAATCCTTAATTGCTTTAAAGGCACCATAGTTACTATGCCCACTTTCAAGGTGACCGTGTGTTTAGGTGAGGCTTGTGTGACCATCACCACATCTGGTCTTCTGATTAAAAATTAGTCTACGTCCTGGCATCAGAGGAGGGACAGCTGTGTCCCCTTAGTGTCAGGGGCCTAGGGCCTGGCCTCACTCAGATGGCATCTTAAGAAACTCCTGCGTGCAATTTTGTATGTAGTTAAGAAATCGTAGCAGAACCATTAAAACAGCATGGTTGCCTCCTTTCTCCACTGATTCTGAAGAACCACTGTCCTAGCAACAGGCAGGCTAGCCTTACAAGATGGCCTGAGAAGCACGCTGCTTTCTCCCCAGTTGCCCCGATGCGCTGAAACCTTCAGAGCTGGTTAAATATGGGTGTGGCTCTGTACACAGACTTACAAAATGTGGGTGTAACAGCAGACCCTTGAAAGGAAATGAAGCGATCTCTGTGCATGCCATGCAGTGTCAGGCTCTGCCCACACGCTGACGGCCCAGACTTCCCCTTCCTTTTGTGGGAGGAACGGACCTCCTTTGCCACTTCAAGAAGACCAGAGAGTTCCAAGGGCAGACATCCTACAAGTGCTGCATCTGGAAGCCACCGTAGACTGGTGTGTGGGCAGCCCAGAAGCCCTCAGACCTGGCAGGGTGGGTGTCAGCAGCCCCCGCTTACCCTCCGTGTGGAAAAAGAGATCAACAAGGCCAAACCTGAGTGAATCAATGTCATGTTCACGTGGAAGACAACAGACAATATTCAACATGTTCTAAAACAACACTTCTAGGCAAAGGGCAGGTGTGGCTCCCTCACGGGCCTGTTCTAAACCAGTCTCTATAAAAGAGTGACCCAAACAAGGCTACAGAAACCCCCAAACAGAATGTCACAACTACGGAGCATCTGAAAATCAAACGAGACACTGGATGTTGACTTTAACATATAAAAATACTATAACAAAATGAAATACAAATATATATTAGAATCTGTTAAGTATTCTGTATAAAGAGATACTTTCGTGGTTAGGCTAACAGCAGGCAAAGAGGAGACAAAGTCCGTCCGGCCTTTTCCATCTCCAGACACCTCCACAGGGAGCCCGGGCCACTGTCGTCGGCAGAGCTGCCAGAGCAGCAGCGTCCTTGGGACTTGCCTGCTTGTGTCTCTTCAGCGCGTGATGAATGGAACAGCCCATGGCGACGTCAAAGTGAACTAAAGGCATTCACCGAGGGGATGGCAAGGTGCGGAGATGACTTGTGAGACAGACGATCTCATGGTAGCCCCCTGGGGCTCCACGGGCCCCAGCCCGTGAACAGGCAAGGTGAGTGGTGATCCAGGTCCCTAACAACCTGCAGGTTGGTGGCAGAGTTGAGGAAACCTTGGTCCTGGGGCACACAGTTCTCTAGCCCCTTGTTTCCCTCACCCTTGTGGTGGCTCTCAACCTCGTGACTGGGCCAGAGGTGGGTGTGGAGATGGCCGGGGGCATGGGCACTGCGGAGGGGCCAGGGGGGCCGCAGCAAGCCCACCGGGTGCTCCCTCCCCCACCCTCCCCCGCCTGTTGTACTGCGGCCGCCGGGCTCTTGGCAGCCCTCGCCTATCTGCAGGTGTCCTTTCTACTTTCTGCAAAGCAAAGAAGCCCCTGCCAATCAGGGTCCCCTCAAACCTGGCAAACTGTTTCTCCAAGGCAGTAGGGGGTGGCAGTGGCTAGGGGAGGTCCCTTCGTCGGGATCGGTGGGTTCGAGAACACCCCTGCTCCATGGAAGGAACAAACTAGCTGCACTTGAACCTTCCTGCCTGTCTAGCCTAGTGCTAGCTGTTCTCCAGAGTCTCTCAGTGGCTCAGAAACTCTAGGGGAGAGGGGTGCTCTGCAGCAAGGCCCACACTGCTGTCCATAGGGGCCAGGGGCACTGTGGCCTTGCTCAAGGCTACAAGGAAATAGAGCCCAGTACCTGGTGAGGGACAGATCCAGCCATGATGGCACCTCCCCACTTGGGCAGGACAGGGTCCTCTTTCCATTACAGGGGGTCTGGGACTCAAACCCTTTGGCCCGAGTCCTGGGGTAGTGGAATGGCCAAGTGCCCATAGACACAGGAGGCTCTTGCCCTCTACTACTCAGCAGCCAGGCCCGCCCTCCCCGCCGCCCGCCACCGCTGCCGTGGTAGCTGAGGACACAGGCACACACCACTCCAGCCCCGCCTGTACACTCCCCCACCCTGCTTTCTGACTGCAGATGGAAGGAGCCTGGAAAAGGATGTGCCCACTGCCCTGGCCCACCAGGATTCCCCCGGAGTACTCTGTCTTGGCAAGACACCTGAAACCGGAGGGTGTGACCTGTCTTCCTTCCAGCCAACTTGCTATTTAGGCTCAAAGGTAATCTTTCTGCGTTTTCATTCTGCACAGAAGGGAAGCATCTACCTGTCCTTGCAAAAAAAGCCCATGGGGGCCGTGGCCACGTCTGTGGTCGGAGCCCTCACCCGGCCCAGCTCTTTCCGGGGCACCCTGGCTGCCCTGTGCTGCACTGTGATTGGTTGGCCTGTGTCCACGAGGGCAGAACACCCACAGTACTGCGCCCCGGGCAGGCACAGAAATACTTGTTGATGTGATTAATGAAGATGGATTTCTAACTCCTGCAGCCACCCCTCACCACCCCGGAGCCACAGTGGGAGGGCCTCCATTGCTCTAGTCATCCCACCTCCCCATTTGAGAGCTGAGGAGTTTCAGGTCCACAGGGAAGAACTTCGCGCACAGCAGCAGAGCCAGTAGAGGTTTCCCGATGCCTGGATCGCTGTTCCCTACTGGTCTGCAGCATGAGGGGCTCTGAACCCAACCTCCTCGGAGCCGACCCCTCCTGGCCAAGCATCCTAGCCCAAGCCCCCTACACCCTGCCCATTGGCATTGGCTCAGCAGCAGCAGGCTGATGGCTGGGGAAGCCCAGGACCAGTGCCCCTTTGGTGGCTAGTGTCTGGAGGTGGCGGTGTTTATTCAGCTGAGATCAAGAACCCCCTGTGCTTTTTGGTGAAGTGGGTTCCCCATCCCAAGAAGTCCCAGTGACCGTTTCTTCTGCATGAGCCTCCTCCTTGAAGCTACAATGGTCATCCCATAATGTTAGGATTCAGAGGTTTGGTCCTAAGACCCACCTCCACCCCCAGCCTTGGTCCTGAGGAGGCTCTGCCTGCCAATCAGCCCAGAGGCAAGGGTCACTCCCTCTCTGGCCAGCAGGAGGGGCCCTTCCCCCCTGCAGCCTGGCCTACTGCCCGCAGACGCTGTGTAGCAGAAGGAGCACAGGGCCAGGCTGGGAGGCTGAGAGTCCTTCGAGGTTATCTGCAGGGGTTAAGGGACTCTGGGACCAGCATGGGCCGCAGACTTGAGGGAAAGGCTGGTTTGGGAAGGAGCCAGTCGCTTTTTCAGACCCAGGTAGCAGACAAGGAGGGAGTGTTACCATTCTGCACTTCTCAGCCTGACCTCATGCACATAGCCATTTAACAAAAATCTATTAAGCGCCTCTTTGTGCAAGGCACTTCCGGAGAGGGCCGTCTGCAGCCAGGCCTCACCCACCCACTCAGCCCCCAGCTGCTTGAGGTCAGCCTGAGAAAAGCTGCCTGGCCCCTGAGAGGTGGGCCCCAGCCCACCCAAGAGGGGCCAGCTGCCCAGGAGCCACCCTGGTCATGGCCTGGCCCCAGCCGAGGTCTCCTGGTGGCCACGCCGGTTGCCAGCCCTCCCCTCTCCCCATCGGCGCTGGGCGCTATGCACAGAGGGCACAGCCACACTTGGTGGGCTTCTCCACCTCCTCAGCAAAGGAGGTCCCATCGCTGCACTCAAAGGTGAACTTCCTCCGCTTCAGCCGCAGGCCCTGGCAGCAGCCCTGGCCTGGGCACGAGCCCCGGCACTCCACCCACGACAGCGGGCGCGTGGTCTGGCAGATGGCATAGCCCCTCTGGACCTGGTGAAAGTCCCGGACAGGGTCCCCCCGGCACTCAGACCCTGGATGGGACAGACACCAAGAGAAAGCCTCAGGGCACAACTACGGGCCAGCGCTGCCCCCTGGGAGGCAGAAGGAGGAGGAGGAGAGAGGAGAGGGGGAGGGGAGGGGAAGGGAAGAACCCTGGGGGTCCTCTACCTCTCAGAGCCCACCTTGTCCTTAGCACCCCCCCCCTGCCCAGTGTGCACATGCACAGCTTCCTGCTGGGCCCACAGTGCGGTCAGCGGGAAGGAAGCCCTTTCTAGCTGCCAGGGTCCTCCAGCACCGACGGGACTGCCAGGCCCAGGCGGGCCCCCTGTTGCTAGAGGAGTGCAAGAAGGCTGGAGGTCTGGGAGGCAGTGACGTTACAGAAGGGATTTGTGCTGGGGGGGGGGGGGCGTGGCCTAGGGAGCCCTAAGGTGCCTAAGTTCTGGATTTCTCAAGACTCCTCCTGCCCCCTGCAGCGCTCACCATTCCAGCTGAAGCACCTTGGTCACGTGGACCAGGGAGGGTCTGGGAGGGACTCCCCAACCCTCAGACTTCCTGCTGTCCCCAGTCCCAAAGTAATGAGACCAAGATGCAGAGGTTTGGGCAGGAGCTGTTACCCCGACGATCTCTTCTGTAAGGAGAGACTGCCGCCCAAAGGGGCGCTGACCCCAGATAAGGGGTCTGCAGGAAAAACTGGGCCCGGGCGCGACGGGGGCCCTGTCTGGGGTGGGACTCGGAGCCCAAAGGGTGGGGGGCACTAAAGCCCAATAGCAGCCTAAGGTGTAGGAGGGGGCAGGGGCACAGAGGGGTTGCTGAGGTTGGGAGGAAGAAAAGATCAAGTTGCTAAAGCCAGTTGTGGGGAGGGACCCTGGAGAGGGCACATCAGGAGGGGGGCCCCTGACCTTGCTCACAAAGCTCGCCCGAAAAGCCGGGGTCACACACACAGTGTGCCCCCTTGGTGGCCAGGGCCTGGCAGTGGCCGTGCAGGCACTGCAGGCCCCCACACGGGTCTGCGGGCGCCCCGGCCTGGTTGCACAGGGCCCCCGAGTACCCATCCTGGCACTGGCAGCTGTAGGAAAGAGCGTCAAGGGGCACGCACGTCCCGTGGACACACCTGGAGGGGGCAGAGAAAAAACACTGTGAGGATCGGCCAGAGCCAATCCAAGGCCCCCCCCCCCCCGCCCCGAGCGTACCCCACCCCCATCCTTGGCGTCATGCAGTGTTATCCTGATTCCAAGATCGAAAGACGAAGTGTGTGTGTATATGTGTGTCTGTGGTTGTCTCTTAGGGACCTTTCCCATTAGTGAAAATGGAAAACCAGAATAATAAAACTCTGTGTTAGGCCACATGTTCCGATTCTGAGATTTAAAAGCACTGCCTTTCCCCGCCACAGGGAATGGGAATTTCCAAGGAAGAAAAGAAGGAACCCACAGGGAGGCAGGGGTTGAGGGCTCACTTGTGGCCATGACAGGGGCCATCAGCTGGCTGGTCGCAGTGCAGGCCCCCCCAGCCGGCCTCACAGTGGCACACGGGCCCCGGGCTGGCGTTGGGCTGGCAGATGCCATGCAAGCAGTAGAGCTTCCGGCAGGGCTCACAGCCTGGCACCACGCCCGGCTTCATCCGCGTCTTGGTGAAGTCCTGCAGCTCATTGTTGATGTACAGGTTTCGGATGCACCCGTGGAAGCTGGTGCCATTGAGTATCTGCCACAGGCGGAAGGCGGCCGAGTTCACGTCCACCGGCATCCCTGGGGGGCGGGGGGCACGGGGGCAGAGCTGCGCTGAGTCAGGCTTGGACGGTGCCTGGCACCTGCCTCTGAGGTCTGTTGGGCATCTCTACAGTGTTCCCTCTGGCCCTTGGCCTCTGTCCTGTGTCTGCCACCCTGGGCCAAGGTCCTCTGCCACCTCAGAGGGTCTAGACTCCTTCCCCCGGGGAAATGCAGAAGCTGCCTTCCCTGTGATCAGAGCCTGGGGTGCCAGGCCTGGCGGCAGCCAGCTGACAAGTAAGACTCCGGTGCCTGAGTCTGGCTACCGTCGCCCTGGGCTCCTTCCTTCCCTCTGGAACACCTGTTTTCACCTGCCACTGACCCCGGGAGCAGCAAAGGACTGGGGCCTAGAGCTCAGGTGTATGGCAGTTCATCACCTGCTTTTGTGGTCACCACTTCACAGCACCCTCTGAGGTAGGAGTTGCTAAACGCCATTGGATGCTCAGTACTCAGTGACTTGCCCGAAGCTGCACAACTAGTAAACTGTGGAACTGAGGGGAAAGCCCAGGTTCCCTACCCCTCGTGCCTGCCCAGTGCCCAGGCCCGGCCCTCCACAGCGCTGAGACGGCCCCACTGCACCTGGGAACCTGCTCACCTGGACCTGGGAATGTCCACAGGCGGTGGACGGGGCCACTTAGCCGCGAAGCCGGTAAGGCCAGCTGGGCAGTCCCCAGCTAATGCAGGGTCTCAGTACCGGGGCCTCTTGCAGCAGATCTGGGTCTCTGGGGGCCCCGAGATGGGGAATGGACCCTGAACAACTGACAAGCCCTGTCTGGCCCCAAGCTGGCAGGAAAGATGCCCGCAGTGCCAACACTGGGAAAATCCCAGCTAATGGGCCACTCAGCTCCCCTCCCAGGCCAGGCCTCGGTCCCAACTCGGAAACTTGGGCTGAGCAGGCAACAGCCTGGCTCTCAGCAGGGAAGCACAATCCACCAGCAGCTTGTCCATTCACTGGAACCCTTCCCTACCACCTGGAATGTCCCCCTGGGTCCAAGCCCCAGGCACCAGCTCTCCCGGCCAGAGAGCAACATGGGCCCCACCTGGAAAGGCTCTGTCATCACTGGATGGAAAGGCCTGGGGCAGGGCAGGTCCTCACCTCCCACATAGAGGGGGGCCTCACTGTTCAGTGTGTAGTGTTTGCCGAAGTTGTCCATGGTCATGGGACTTCCGCCATCGATGGAGAGATTCACCATCTGGTCAAAGGTGACCAGCTCAACAGTGTGGAACTGCCCATCGTTGATCGTCTCAGCACTGGAAGAAGGTGGGGTGCCCGTACCCCAGAGAATGAGGTTCAGTTTGGCCCATGCCCACCTGAACACCTCCCCAGAAAGGCCATTGGTCCAGCAACCGCTTCCCAAGGGACCACACCTCTCAGGGAGGAGACTATGGCAACTCAGTGGCCTGTGGCCTAGTCTCTGCTGCTCCCCGGGGAAAGCTGAGAAGCCTGGGGCAGGATTTCCAACCTAATCCGTCTCCCCCTCCCCACTCAGGAGCCCCAGTGAGCCAGAGGTGGGATGCGGAAGGATGAGACCACTGCTCAGGAGTCAGCGTCAGGCCCAAGCTGGGCTATACTCGATGGTTCGAATGCCCTTTCCGCTTGGGCAGCCCAGGTTCTGGTGGTCCCAGTAATGACCTGCTCTTGGCCCGGGAGACCCCTGAGAGCAACTGGTGGGCACGAGGGAGCCCTACCTGTAGATGGCAGAGCTGGGGTAGCTCCCAGGGTCGTAGCTGACACGCACATGGCCCTGATACAGCTCCACCGCGATGTGGTCGTTGTCCCCGTTGTACAGCAGGATCCCATTGTCCTCTGCCGTGGAGACCTGATGGGCAACAACACTTTCTCTCCCACCCCTTCCCACGCAGCAGCAGCACAGGCTGGTGGGCACAGCAGAGGGGTGACTCCTGAGTGGGAGAGAGATGCTGTGTGCAAAACTGTCCTCTGCCTGCCCAGGTGGCATGTCCTCCAAGAGGCACTGACAGAGGCTGGCAGCCCCAGGTTCAAATCCTGTCCACTGACAGTGTGGCCAGGGCCAGACAACAGAGGGCAGATGGGCCAGTGGAGGCCCTGAAACTGTGCGGGGGGTTGGGGGGCAGGTAAGAGCCCTGCAGACCATCAGCCCAGAGGGAAAGTCAGGCTCGCAGTGGACAGCCTGCCCAGCAGGCCTCAGGGGGCTGCCTTGGGGCCAGGGTGGGACTATAGAGAGACAAAGTCAAGAAGGCTCTCTAACAGCCAGAGCCACCCAAACCTGGGAGGAGCCTCTCAGGAGGTAGAGCCTGTCGTTGGAGCTGCACAAGCAGCTGGCACTGTGCCTTAGGCAGGAGATCCCTCTATAATGCTCTTGGAGCTATGATCTCTTTTTCCTGCCAGTCACGCTCCCTTCCTTTCTTCTGGTGACACCTTGCCCCGTGGTCTGCAGAGCTGGCACATGGCCAAGGCTGGGCTAATCACAGCAGCCAATCTCCTTGGACTAAGTGATTGGTCCAGGGGTGGGCGTGTGACTAAAGGCAGACCAATCAGAGGTCTTCCCTAAGATTGTTGATTGTTGTTCAACTAGGGATGGCAAGAAAAAGCCCCGATGAGGATAGTGGGATAAACAAAACCTCTCTCTAAGAATGTGCCTGAAGCAATGGATGAGTTTGGGTGAGTTTTCTTTTTGGGAGCAGTTGGGCTAGCTGTGGTCTTGCTGTGGACCAAGTTAGGCTAACAGAATTTTGGAGAGGTGATAAAGCGGAGGGGAGCAGAGTGAGCATGTTTGAGAGGCTGACGGGTTCAGAGAAAACAGAAGAGGACAGAAGAAAGGAGAGAACGATGTGGCATTTGGGATAGGGAATGGAATTTTGGGACAAGAGAGAAATGACTAAAGAAGAGTTTTGAATATTTTATCATGTGATGTGCAACATAATCTACTCTCCACTTCCTCCTTGAGAAATATTCTGCAAAATTCCTATATTATTTTTCGATGCTTGTTGAAGTGGGGCTTGCTTTTTTTCTCAACATGAGGTTCTAAGATGGAATTCAAGACATAAAATGGCAAAATAATGGACTGCAAGGACTTTTGGTTAAATATATAAGCAAGAGTTAACCCTGGCCATACTCCTGCCACCTGCAAAAAACCTGTTTGCAGCGTTGGAGGCTGAAGCGAAGGAGATGGGATGAGATGGTGGGAGAAGACCCTGGTGAGTTTGGTTTTCTGGATCCAGTCACCCATGGAACCACCTCCTCCCCACTCTTCTGTGAGACTGGTTTTGTGACCCAATATCCTTTCCAATTGTGCTTAAACTAGTTCAAGCTGAGAGGCTGACCCCCCATCCGAAGACCTTTGACCAATGTGGGGGCCTCTCTGTTGTCCTGAGCATGGATGCATCCTGATGCTCTGACCCTAGGCCAGGGCCCCCCGCTGCCTGGCTCCCCTCTGTGACCCGCGCCCTGGGCACGCACCTGCAGCGTGATGTTGGCCCGCGGCCAGTTCTGCAGGTCAGTGAACTGCAGGTAGGTGTCCCGATCCACGAAGTTGACGCTGAGCAACTTCTCACACTCGGGGCCACCAAAGCCCGGGAGGCACTGGCACACGGCCCGGTTGCCCTGGTCCACACAGTTGGCCCCGTTCTGGCACTCCGTCCCCTCACAGGGGTTCTTGGGGGCAGGTGGGCGGGGAGGGGTCTCGCAGAGTTTCCCACTGAGACGGAAAGGATACAGGTCAAACAGGGCACAGGGGCAAAGAGGCACCTTCCTCCCCGCAGGTCCTGGAGAGGAACTGACAAAACATCTTGGGAAACTAGATCCTTAAGGCGACAGAAGATGCTCCTAATGAACATTTTTCCCAGGAAAACTAAGAGCCAGAAAGGTCCCTGGACCAGCAGCATCAATGTTACCTGGGCACTTGTCAGAAATGGGAAACCTGCTGAATCTACTTTTTGACAATATGCTGGGTGACTCATGTGCACATTAAAGTTTAAGAATCACGCACTGTTCATGTCTCATTTTACAGAAAAGAAAACTGAGGCTTAAAACGCAAGCAAGAGAGAGAAGACTCAAATGACTGAAGTAAAGAAATAAAGAGGGGACATTACCACCAACAGGTAGTTCTGATCCACGCTACAGCAACCTGTAGCGTCAGTATCCACAATAGCCAAGAAGTGGATACAATCCAAATGTCTATTAATAGATGAATGGATAAGTCAATGTGTTATATTCATGCAATGGAATATTATTCAGCCATAAAAAGGAACGGAGTTCTGATACACGCAAGCACATAACGCTGAGTGAAAGCCAGTTACAAAGGAGCACAGATTGTATGCTTCCATTTATATGAAACATCCACAATAAGCAAATGTATGCACACAGGTACTTGTAGATTAATGGTTGCCTAGAGCTGGGATGGAGAGAGTTTGGGGTGACAGATAAAAGGTGCGGAGTTTCTTTCTGGAGTAAAGAAAATGTTTTGAAATTGATTGTGGTAATGAAGGCACAACTCTGGGAATATACCAAAAGCCACTGAATTGTACATTGTAATCAGGTGGATTGTATGGTATGTGAATTATACCATAGACTCATTAGACTCATTAGAACTATAGGGGGGGAAAAAAAGAGGACCTAAGCAGAAGATGGGAGGTGGGCGGCCAGAGGAGGGCAGCATCTTCCCCGCCTGGCCCCCCAGAGGAGCCAGGACGCAAAGGTCAGTGGCCTTTACGGCAGGATGTGTCTTCAGAGATTCCCTGAGCACTTACGTGATGGGGCACCGCCCACTAATCTGTGCCCACCTCCCACTCCCTCCGCCAAAGAGGTCAAGGACCCTCTGCCTATGCTCTGGGTGGTTAAGTACCTTCCCCAAGGCCACACGGCTGGCCTTAGGCGCATAGCCAGGGTTCAAGCCCCAGGGCCCCGCACCCTCACCGCCACCCTTACTCTCTCCCTCAGCCATGTCTGGGGGCTCCCGCAGCCCGGGGCTCCTGGCTGGGAGGGCCGGCCCCTCATGGTGTGCCCAGGGCCTCACCTGTAGCCCCCAGCACAGCGGCAGGAGTAGCCATTCACCTCGTCGACGCACTGGGCCCCGTTCTGGCAGCGGTGGCCTCTGCAGTCATCCAGGTTCTCACTGCAGTTGTCACCTGCATAGCCTGGTGCACACTCACACCTGGAGGTGGGCAAGGGGGGGTGGGCGGTCAGCCAGGAGCCCGCGGGCCCAGGGCCTGTGTGTGGGACAGAACCTCCAGGCCCTGGGCGTCTGTGGGGTCCCCAGGAGGTCAATCAGAGCCCTGGATAAAAGATGTCCCCAGCCTGTCCTGGGACCCTTTTATAGGACAGAAGAGAGCCTGTGTGGGTTTGGGGGGCTCTGGGCTGGTAGCATGGACACCCAGCAGCAGGAGGAGAGGGGAATCTCGTCAGGGCAGATGCAGACCCACCACCAACAGCACCTCCAGGGCCAAACTCCAGCCCCTCCCGGACCTGCGCAGCTGCTCTCCAGCGCAGCTCTGAGTCATGGGGCTCACCTGTCCCTCCTCCCCGGCGCCCCCAGCGTCTCCACCAGCCCAGACTCCTGGCCCCAGCAGGGCTAGCACCCACCTCTCTGCGAGAGCCTGACTCCAGGCCAACCTCTGCTTTCCCTGCCTGAATAGTAGCTCACTGCTCGCCTGAGGCTCTGTTTCAGCCAACCATTTGCCTATCAAATCAAATGGAGGACACCACCCCCTCCCCGCCCTTTTCCATCACACTGTGTTTGCAGAACTGCAGACGGGGGCAACATCTTAAAAACCCATGACCTTCCTACTGCACACGGTCTGCAGGCGACAGAGTGCTCCACACGTGCTGGCAACAGACATGCTGACAGCAGTCCAGGGCGCTTTTTCCACACCTCCTGTGGCTGCGTAGGTTTCGGAATTGAGAATTCTTGGATTTGGGAAAGATAATACAGTGCTTACAACTGTATGTTATCTAACATGCCAGGGGATCTAGGGCAGCCCCTCCGTCAAATGTGTTCAAAGTTCTGCGGTACAGTCTACATGCATTCACACTGGATGGTGGGGACTGTAAGGGGCCTCATATCACGTGACAGCTTTTCTTACCAAATACATTCAGGCCAGATCTGATTTTGCTATCAAACTGACTTTTGGCTTTCACAGTTTTGTGGATTTTGTAACGGGATGAGAAATTGTGAATCTGGAAGGATAATAGCTATTTGTGGAGCATTTATCAGATGTCGGACATGGAGCTAAGCGCTTTCCACGCATTCTGAGCCTTACAACCACCCCAGGAAGAAGCTTCTGGTATGTCCAGCTTGACATGAGAAAACTGAGGCTAAGAAGTGATGAAGTCATCCATTCAGGGTCACGCTGGTGGCAAAGCGGTCCCCTTGGCCACGCCCCGCTCTGACTCACAGGAACCCTGTGTGGCTGAGACCAGACCCACTTGACAGGTGAGGTAACGGGGAGCTGACACGGCAGCGCTTGCCCGTCGCTGGCCCTGGACACGGGCAACACTGACCTGGGCCCATCCGGGGTGCCCACACACTGGGCCTCATGCTGACACGGGTTCAAATCTGGGGAGCAGAAGTCCACTAGCTGCTCACAGGCCCTTCCTGGGGAAAGAAGGAGGGAGAGGCAGGAGAGGAGCTGCCCCCATGCTCTGCCAGGCAGGTGGCCCAGCAGAAACCTCCTGCAGACGCTGAGGCAGGGCACCAGCCCTTCCGCCCGTGGGAATGGGATTCAGACCACGCATCGTAGCCCTCAGCTGCCCACAGACACTCAAACCCCACATACCCACATACTGCCGGGGGCACCGGCAGGTGTAGTTGCCCACGCCGTCCACACAGGTGCCCCCATTGGCACATGTGTGCTCCACACAGTCGTCGGCGTTCACCCCGCAGGTCGGTCCTTCAAAGCCAGCCGGGCACGAGCACCTGCGGGGCGGGCGAGGAGGGAGAGGCGGGTAGGCCCATGGCCAGAGCGGCAGCCTGGGGCCACTGGTCAGTATCATCATCCCAGAGTCTCTGTCCCTACTCCAGGCCAGGCCTTTGCTAGACGTGGGCGTTAGAAGTAAACAAGACCAGCCCTGCACTCGTGGGACTTACAGTCTAGTGAGGGAGAGGATGAGGAGACAGGCAGCCAGAGAGACGGAGGGTATCTGGATAGTGCAGCCCTGAGGCTGGGGGGTGGGAACAGAGGGGCAGAGGACACCTAGCTCCTCCGTGGGGGGAGTGGTCAGGGCAGGCTTCCTGGAGGAGACGATGAGTTAGGGACCCTGACAGGAGAGTGCAGGAATAGGAGGGGAGGCAGTGGGGGCCGAGGCATGGGTAAAAGCCCAGAGAAGACCCTGCATTCGGTCCTCTGGGGGAGGCCCTGCTCAGGCAAGTAGTTCAGGTCTTCAGGAACACAGACTTCAGGGACGTGGGAGAGTGGGGCTGGAGCAGGTTGTGGGGAGCCCTGGAGGTCAGTGACCTTCCAAACAGGCACGCCTTCCCCGGGGGCACCTGGGGTTTTCCAGGGGGTGGGTGGGTCAGGGAGGTCTGAGAAATTAATTTCCAGGTCTTCAGGCTCTGCAGAAACTCTTCCCTGGGCTGACCTGCCCCAGAGCTCCACAAAGGCACACACAGCTCCCCCGGCCTGGGGCCTAAAATCCCAGGGCTCCAAACAGAGGGACAACTAGGAACACTGATGTTTCGAAAGTGAATGAACAAATGGCTTTTGCAAGTCCTGAGGTTTCCAGTTCCATGTGTTAAAAATAATTGGAGTAAGACCTCATGGAATTGTCAGCTGATAGACCATTAAAAATAATTTTTGATGACAGGTCACTCTGGGGTTTTTGGCATTTAGACTCTGAAGGATTTCATAGACTTGAGTGATGTGGCTACAGTAACACTGCTTCTAATCTTATCTGTTTATTTAGGTGAACAAACTTTCTGAGCACTTACATATATATATATATAATTGTGTGTGTATGTGTGTGTATACATATAGTTTTATCTCATTAAGAGATGTGTCTAAGGAAATTCTACTTTATGTGTAATAACTATCCAATTTTTATACAGTAATGTTTTGATCAATTGTTTATTATTGATCATTGTAATGCTAAGTCAGTGCAAAAGAAACTTTTAATCAGAGGCTCATTGTGACAAGAAATAAAGGAAACTTCGCATTCACACTGTGTGCCCGTGTTGGTGGGGGAGGAACGCAACAGGCCGCTGAAGAAAACTCTCCGGCGTGAGACCAGATTACATTAGAAGGAAAGTGGGAAGGCGGCGTGGGGAGCCATAAAAATACTACTTCAAGAAGAAAAAAGAATGAGGTAAATGTTTAAACTGTAAAAGAGCAGCTTATTTGTGTAATTTTTATGGTATCAAATTGCTATGTGACTCAGATTCCATTGGAGAACGATAAAGAGTGTTAGTTCTATTTTAAATGTTAATATTTACAATATCCTGAAAACGGCCTCATTTGCAACAAAAAAAATTAAACTTACAATGAAAAATTTTAGCTGTCACTCCAAGAATGTGTGAGGATGTATGAAGTTTTAAAACTTGGAGCGGGGACATGTGAGCAAAAAGGCCTGAAGCCCACTGTTGCAGGCCAAGCCCCGGGGTTTAATTTTTGCCCCGTGAAGATGGGGGAACATAAAACAGAGGGCTGAGGTGCTCAGCTCTGCATTTCTAAAAAGGCCCTGTGAGCCTCAGGGTTGAGGGGCAGCTCAGGGAGACAGCTCTTTTCTGCCTACAGGGTCCCCCCGAGTGGCCTTCAATATGTACCCCCAGCTGCACCCCTCTATTCCCAGCAGGGGAGTTTCTGGGGATGTCCTCTCAGCCCCTCCACAGGCATCCCCTCTCAGGAGTCCAAGGAATGAGGAGGGGGCTTCGATGGAGCTGCCGCCCAAGCCCAAAGGAGGATGGAGCCTATTGTAAGGACGCCGTTGCCAGGGCAACAATGAGCTGAGAGGCCATTTATTTTTCTTCTTTGTATACCTGGTAATTTGGGTTTGCAGAGACAGGTTTGGCTATTTCTGTCAGTAGATGCAGAGCCAATTTGGTCGGCCGGCAACTTATTTTCAGCCACTAAATATGCAGCTTTCTTCAGAAAAACTCTGGGCCCAGGAGAGCTCTGGGAATTGGGGTGTTTGGTGAGGGGTCCTGGGGGAAGCAGGTCAGTGTAAAGTGGGTGCTTGCGTGTGATGTCAGCACTGAGAGAGGCTGGGAAACCGCCTGCCTATGTGGAACCAGGAGAGGGGGCGGGGGAAGCTGCGGAGGGCAGGAGCGGGACTCGCTCCCACCTCTGGACAGGCCTCCTGTCTCCGGTCCTTGGGGTGGTGGCTTGATTGGAAGGAGGTGCCTAAGGGCCCTGCCTTCAGGCAGCGTTGGTACTACAAGCAGATGTTTGACTCCATCTGTTAGAGGCTTGAGTTAGCAGAGATGATAGGGGTTTAAAATGCCCCAGATTGCCCCTTGGCACTGCCACTGCGTATGCCCTTGGTCACGGATGCTGAGTGCCATCAAAAGAGCGGTCTGGCACCAGGCAAAGGCCGAGAGAGGCCTGGAGCAGGAGCGGGCACCTCAGGTCCCAGCGCCAGCCCGTCTGCCGCTGCAACTCCGTCGCATGCTGTCGCTGCCTCTGTGCAGCGGGCCTGGCCAGGGCGGGTGTGGAGAGGCTTCCAGTGGGTGTGTGCTCCCTCCGAGCCCACCTTCTGCCTCCTCCCACAGCACAGGGCCAGGCGGGGGGCTAGCCACTCCATTTGGAGGAGGGGGCACTGAAGCTTGGGTGCCGGGCCCATCAGCACCCTGCCCACCAGGGTCCAGCCCCTGCAGGCACTCACGTGAAGCCGGCATCCTCGCCCTCCTGTGTGTGGCAGGTCCCGCCGTTCTCACAGGGGCCACTGGCACAGCTGTCCAGGGACACCTCGCAGTCCCGGCCCTGGGGAGAAAGGCAGCGATGGGGACCCCAGGGAGACCCAGGGGCTAGCGCGAGCCAGCAGAGACAGCCAGCGCCCTCCGGACATCAGCCTGCCTGTCCCAGCTGTCACCTGTCCATTCATTCGCTGCAGCACCGGCTCTGGGCCAGGAACTGTTCTGGGGGCGTCGGGGGCACAGTGAGGAACAAGACAGACCCAGCCCTGACCTACGGTACCAGCACCGGGGCGGGGGGGCAGCCCTCCTCCTCCGTCTCAGCCTCCACTCACCTTGTAGCCGCTGGGACAGGTACACCTGTACACGTCGAGGGGGTCGTTATGGCAGCTGCCTTGATTCCGGCACGGGCTAGACAAGCAGGGATTGCACTTGGCCTGGACAGCCAGAGTGGGGGGGCCTGAGGCAAAGGGAGGGCGTCAGAACGGGGAGGACAGGGGTGAGCAGCTCCGACCCCGTGCCGTATCCCAGCCCCTGCCCCATGGGGCTGTAAGGGCTAAATGAGCTCCTCTGCCAAAAGCGCTTAATAGGCTAGTGCTGCACGCTTTGTGGTGGCCGGGGCAGGGCCGTCAGTGTGAGAACGCCAGTCGCTACCACTGAGACCAGATGGCCTTATGTGAGTCTGCGCACACCCTTCTGAGGCAACTGCCCCCAGCCCTGCCACCCGCCAACGAAGATAACAAGCGTGGCCACCTCGGCAGGAATGAGGCGCAGCTGTGAGGAGGCCACACTTAGGAGAAGGGCCACGTGCCTTGAAGTTGTTTCTCTCAAGGCCAAAGGGGGAAGGAGCCTCTCCCATCACCTCTCTAGCTACGAGGATGGCCTTCTCCGGCCCCTGCAGGACTCCCAGGCCGCCCTGCCCTGAACTTGGAGGTGGACAGGGAGCTGGCAGCCAGGCTCCCTGGGCACTGCCTAAGAGGGGCAGCAGGACCCCACAAGAATAAACAGTGAGAGCAGCCAGCTAACTCAGTTTTCCACTTAGACTCCTGGAAGCGGAGAAACATCACCTCTGCTCAAAGGCACACGCACACACAGAAACAGAAACAATTTTCCATAATAACTGGAAGGAAGCATGAGGGGCCTTCCCTGGTACAGGTGGGATCCTGCTTCTTGATCCGCATGCTGGCCACCTGCGTGTGCTCAGTTTGAGAAAACTCAGCGAGCCATTCACTTACGACCTGTGTCCTGTTCTGTTATGCATGTCGTATTTCAATAAAAAGTTAAAAAAAAAATTCTCACTAGTCCCAACAACACCCGAGTAAATAAATCCTGAGCAAATGTTTCAACACAAATTGGCCTGCTCCCAGCAGCTGGGAGCTAAGCCCCAGATCGGGCCCTTGGCACTGCTACCCCCGTGACAGCGTCCTGCACGCAGGGTGGCCCCGGGCCTCCCCATTAACCTACGGCTGTCAGTTTCATTTCCGATGGTGGTCCGTGAGCTTGCAGAGGGCAGGGGCCGTGCTCCAGGAGCTCTGGTGCGCTCCCCCAGCGGAGCCCCAGCGCACAAAGCCGAGCCGGGGGAAGCCACTCCGCAGCCTCACTCGGCTCAGCAGGGTTCGCGGGGCTCGAGCTGTCAGTCAGTCAGTCCCTGAAGGAGTGTTTACAGGCACCCAGGGTGAGGCGCCTTCAGAGCAAACCCAGAGGAGCCTCCGGCCCGCCCCCGTTTTTCTACAAATGTCAGGAGAGTGGCCCCCGGGTTCAGCGGCTCAGGGATTTTTAGCTAATTGCTGAGCACAGTTCCTACCAAAGGGAGGCCTGAGTGCTCGCAGTGCTGAGAGGCTTGAAGCTTCCAGAAATGCGGTTGCTATTTTTACGTTCCTTACATAACCCCAGGGAGAGATTAAAGCCCTTACAGCCTGAGAATTTTCTGCCTGTTTTTTTTCGCCCTTCATTGTTATGTCAGGACTAGAAGGCAGTCATGCTAACAAGCTGCAGGTGCCTCAATCCTGCCACCTGGCCCCTCAGCCCAGCTGGTCAGCACAGGCACATCTGGAAGGCCCCGCCAGGGTGAAGCAGGTCCCGTGGGCCGCCAGCGGCGGGAGAGGGGGTACAACCCGCAACCCTCCCCCACTTTCTCATGCTCCTTGGCTCACCTTGGCATTCAAACTTCTTGGCAGGCGTGGTGAGGAGCAGCTTGCCCTCCATGTCTGGGGGTCCAGCGCAACGGGCAATGCCCGGTTCCTTGTAGCCTGTCTTCACCCAGCTGGAGAGCCAGCGGAGGTGGCAGTCACAGTACAGGGGGTTGGCACCAATGGCCCTGGGTCAGAGAATGGAGAGAAGCAGGCATTACAGCTTCATAGCTCCTCCACCAATGGGTGCCTAGGGTGCTGGGTACCACACCAGGGCCTGGCAAAAGTCCTAATTTCACGATCATGTACTGTGTCACCAGCACAGTCTCAAGTCCTTCGCATGCATTGCCTTGCTTGGTCCTCATCACACCCTACTATCCCCATTTGACGTGTTGAGACTGAGGCTCCAAAAGGTGGAGGCCCTTGCCTGAGATTTCACCAAGAAAGGGGGAGGCGGGGCTTGAACTCGGGCTGTTGAGGCCAAAGCCTACGAATGCATCGCCTCCCGGGGCACGGTGAGAAAAGGACCAACACCTACTACTGCGATGAAATCCAGCTGCTCTTCCCACGGCAGCGCATCTGATCATCTCGTCAGGCCCGCAAGGTAGGTTTTTCCCCTCCCTCTCAAAAATGTGGGAACTGAGCCTCCCGTGGAATAGGTCGCTTCCCTGAGGTCACAGAACTAGTGAAGGGCCACCCGGGCTGCAGATGCAGAGCTGTCGGACTCCGAGGCCCATTCTCTTTAGGGAGCACACGAATGCATTCTCATTATAAACCTCTTTCAAACATCACAGACCCAAAGTCTCTGCCTCACACAACATCATGAAGGAACTAAATGCCACTGGATTATACACATTAATATGGTTAATTTTCTATTACATGAATTTTACCTCAATTTTTTTAAAGGCACATTCCCATGTCATGGAGGGCATGCAAAATGGAATAACATTGGTAAGGGGAATTTTGTGATCTCTATCAAATTACCAGTGCAGTTGCCTTTTTACCCAGCAATTCTGTTTCTGGGAGTCGATCTCACAGATCTACCTGCACAAAGTGCATAAAGACATCTGTGCAATGGTATCAATCGCAGTGTTATTTGTAATAGACCAGAAATTCCCAGTGCTCATCAGTGTGGGGAGTGCTTGAATAAACCGTGATATATCCACATTTCAAAAAAGTCTACACCCACAGTCCCTGCCAGCCACAGAAGGACACGTGGTTGCCATGCTCAAGCGTGTAGCCTTCCGGTCCTTCCCTATATTTACAAGTATCATATCACACATTATATCCACCCAAACTGCTTGCTTCTTGTCACTAAACAGCATGTCTTAAGAGATCTTTCCAGGCCAGAGTATATGAATCCATCTCATTTTGTCAAATGGCTTGACAGCACCCCAGAGAAAGGGTTGCCTCATTGCGCTTATTGAGCCCCTCCCTGTAGCCAGGCACTCTGGTCATTTCCAACAATGGCCAACACTCTTGTACATGCCTCTTTGTGAAATGAGCATTTCTCTAGAACAGATACCTAGAAGGAGGGTTCAGGTTGCAGAGGAAGTGAACGTAAAAAAAAAATGTTAACAGTTGCCCTCCAAAACAGGTCGTAAGGGCTTTCTACACACACCAGCAATGGAAGGCCACGTCCGCCCCTCACATCCCCATCCCAACACTGTCTATGCCCAGCCTCTTCATGTTTTACCAAGCTGGTGGGCAGCGAGGCTGAAAGATGAACAAGACAGGGATTTGGGGACAAGAAGGGGCCAGAGTTCTTTGATCCAGCAAAGAGGAAAAAATCAGAGCTTCACGCCTGCAGTTTTTGAGAGCACCATTATTTTGAGAACGTAAGGCTGTATAAGGTCGATGAGAACAAGCCCACGTTAGGTAACCAGTAGCTACGCGCTGCCATCTTCCACCCGTGCTTGGGCAATGCAGAGGAAGCGGTTCCCCTTCCGATGAGAGCGGTCTGAGGAAAGCGGCAGCGACTCTGAGCAGAATTCCCCCAAATAGCACATCTGATGATGGTGCGTCTTAACAAGCAGGCTGAACAAGGCTTGGACTCCGGCCCCGGCCCAGTCGCTCATTGGCCCGGCGACCTTGAGCGGCTTGCTTCCCATCTCTGGGGCTCACTTTATGTCTCGATAAAGAGCCTGCAGTCTGGAGAGGGGGAAAGACAAGCGCATATAACCTACAACAGGCGCCCAGGGAATAATGCAGCCTGGAAAAGAAAGCCAGTGCAACCTCGACATGTATTTCATTTTTTTCTCTCCTGATTTGCTGACAGCATCCATCCTGGCTAATGGGACAGGAGACACTTTCCTCTTTCCGCTGAACAGAACTAGGGCTTCTCAGAGGTAGAGGAAGCTCAGACTCTGAGTTTTTGAAGTGCCAGTGTGGTTTAAAAAAAAAAAAAGACTTTTAAATAACCGGAGTACAAAAATTGTGGTATATTAAGATGTTTACATTTACCAGATTAATATGTTTAACATAACAGGTATAAAGAAATGTAATTATGTTATTCCTAAGATAAAGACAGAATTTATTTTAAAATATTTTTTTGTAGTCTGCTGTGGGAGTGCGGTCTGGTAATGAGCCAGAAGCTCCAAGTTCATTATGAACGGCTGCTGCTTTCAGCCTTGTAGCTCCCTTACAGAAAACGCAAAGAGACCCTCTGAGGCTGCTGTGGGCGTGGGCATCTTGGACAGGTTGTAGGAGCAGCCCAGGTCCCAATTCCCACATCTATTACCCCATAAATGGCAACAAAGCTGCACCTCAAATGGAAGTGTCCCTTTTCAACTCCTAATATAAAAATAGTAAAGAATAAAAACGACCAAAGTCAATATAAAGGTAATCAAAATTCTAAATTATGGTTTGATGGGCATGTGCTTGCCATGGTTCCATATGAAGCAGACTCAGAGCCACCGCTGACTTCAATATTTCAAGCTTTAATTTATCCAATGGCCAGGTTCTTGTGGCTCATACAGTAGTACTGGTAGCTCGTTTTCACCCAGGGACCACTTTCCCCCCCAAAAAACTACTGTGAACTTAGTGGGGAGTGAAGAGCCACTGGTCCAGCTGAGACACAGCCCTGGGGATGGCAGCTGGGCCACTCGTCAGTCCGGAGGGACTGTGGATTCGGTCCCCGACCAACATATAAATAACCCTGTGCTGTTATCTTTGGCATAGCTTGGAAGGAGTTGAAACAGTAGATAGTGGGTGTGCTCATGCCAAGACCCTGCCAGGCTCCTATTCATGTGGCTGGGACCAAAACAGCTTTCCTAGGGCTGTTTTGTACAGGTGCCACTGTGGCCTTTAGCAAGCGCTAAAACAACAAGCTCTCCTCCACCCGAGCCCGTCCTCCTCCCCGCAATGCATCCGTGTGCACCCCAGACTCCTTCTACTGGACCAGAGCTTCAGGGGAGCAGGAAGCACAAATCCCCGCCACGCCCGACACCAGCGGGCACCGGTAAACATTTGCTGAGTGAACGCCAGCTGAAAAGCATGAGAAATGCACAAACCTCAGTCTGAAAGCAAATTCAAAGAGAAAAGAATCATCCACCATCCCATATGTGTAACTAATTTAATATTCACCCATTCCCTTCCAGTTCTTGTGTGTGTATGTCCATCTTTGAAATGAGTATACCATCTTCTTTATTCTAGATATTTTCATCAAATAATAAATTACAGTGTCATAATTATAATCAACTACTGGCTATTCTGTCATAGGGGCATTCTTTAATCATTGCATATTTACTTTTTATACCAAATTCTTAATGAATTCAGAAATCTAACTTTTCAGCGTGCAGCAAATTAGAGGCAACAAAATCTCAGGTTATAGAAACGAAGAATGGTGTTTGGGAACCTTGGCACAGGACCTGACACATAGTAAATATTTGCTGATGGATGGATGGATGGATAGACAAGTGGACGAAAGGTGAGCTAACTGCAAAGTAAATACAAAAACAAGCAGAAGCAGAGAGAGGTGCAGGGTGCGGAGGCCCAGGGCAGCGATGAGTGCTCACAACCCTACAGCATGTTAGAACCACCGTGGACATTAGAAATACCTGTGTACAGGCCAGGAAAGAGGCCTGAAGAGAGGAATAAACTGAGATCCTACTGCAAGTTGATGGCAGAACAAGGACCTAATGCCACACATCCTGATTCCTAGAGTTCAACGGGTTTAAATATGGTGAACCTCATCCTCACCACACCCTAGACCCCCCCACACGCACACACACACTGCCAGTGAAGGGGCGAGGCCCAGGCCGGAGCCACAGGAGGAACAGAGGGCACCTCCGGGCAACAGGACCACTGGGTGCTAACTCTTGGGCACCCCTCACTTGTCATGAAGCCCTGAGCATGTTCCTCCCTTCAGGCAGCACGTGGCCTTTGAGAAGCCAAGGCTGAATGTGGTGAGTCTAAGCCATCCTTTCGCCATTCCTTGACTCCCTGTAAGCATTCAAGAAATCCTTATGCAGTAGTTGCCACTCTTCCACACAAAGGAGATAATGATACACACATGCACTTACCCATATATTCCATCAATATTGCATGTGCACATGCCTGAACACAAGCACGTGTCCATTTCCCAAGCTATAACAAGTTCCATTCAAAACCTTGGGTATAAAGGGCAGAGTTCATTCAGGAGGTTGCTTCATAACAATGGAAGATTTCTTCCAGCCCTGGCTGGTGTGGCTCAGTGGACTGAGCGCCAACCTGCGAACCAAAGGGTTCGATTCCTGGTCAGGGCACATGCCTGGGTTGCAGGCCGGGTCCCCAGGAGGGGGCACGCGAGAGGCAACCACACATTGATGTTTTCTCTCCCTCTTTTTCTACCTTCCTTCCCCTCTGTCTAAAAATAAATAAATAAAAAAAATTTTTTTTTTAAAAGAAAGATTTCTTCCACATAAATGCTGTCTTGTAGAGAAATGGGGCTTAGAAGCAATTAACACATCTAATCGGTAACGCCAGTGTGCTGTTCTACAATGACTGCTAAATTGATCTTTACTTATTTGTTTATTTCTTACTAATTGGATCTGACCCAGTGTCACTGTTCTCCTAAAGAAAACCTGAATTTATAGATAGGTATGAGTTCAAATTTTGTTTTGGAAGCTTTGGTTTTTGTTTGTGCAAAATATGTCATTTTTTTCACTTCCCATTTGAAGAACAAAGCCTCCAGATTTTGAGCTGGAGACAAGATCAGAATGTATTGAGGTATCATTCCTATTTCATGGGGAAAGAGGAAGGGTAGCCAACTTTACATTTAAACCCCAAGCATAAGAGTTACACAATAGGGGGAACCCAAAGGTGTCCAGAAAGGTGGACCAGATGGTTGGAAAGGCCTTGCCCGGCGGGGCGGAGGACGGACGCGGACACTCGGCATCGCCCGGGGAAAGCAGAGGGGGCTGCGTGGGCCCGGAGCGGCCGTGGACCCTGGCGCCCGGCGGAGGCAAGCGCAGGCTCTCTCTGGAGAGAAGCGTCTCCCAAAATGACCTCACAACCAAAATGTACCAACTGCAGAAGGAAACAGGCCACTGTGACTGGGAGTCATTGGGCAAGGAACAAGCGCCCTCGCCCGGCCTTTGTCTGGGGCCACCACCCCCAGCCAGGCTCCCTGCGGCCGCACCCTGTCCTCTCCAGCCTCCGTGTGCCCCCTGGCTTCCCAGGAATTTCCTGTAACTTAATTCTCCCATCCCCTTATACCTACAGAATAAAGTCCAAACTCCTTAGCCTGGCACACGCGCCCTTCACAGTGGAATCCCAATGTCCTTTTCTAGAGTCTTCTCTTCCCACCCCACACTCCTCACCCAACCAAACTTTGTCTGTCCTTTGCTGGACACACAGCATCCTTGAAGGTGTCATTTACTTTCGCACCTCCATGCCTTTGTACGTGCTGTTCCCTCTTTCTGGGGTGTCCTTCCCCACCTTCTCCCAATGGCAAGCTCCTCGTCTCTTTCCAATGGCAACACAAAGGGCACCTGCTCTGTGAAACGCCTCAGAGTCCCCTGAGTTAGTCACCGCTGCCTTTGAATTCATTTTATAATATCCCAGATGGCCGCCGAAGGCAGGAGCTTATGTTAGTAAATTCTTCAGCACCTGACTCACTGTGGTTTCTCAGGACATTTTTATTGATGCAATTAAGATTAAACAAGGAGCTTCAGAATCAGACACACCTAAGTTCAACTCCTGTCTCTGCCACTTCCTAGCTTTATGACCTAAGGAAGCCGCCTACCTTTTCAGTACCTGGGACTGTGAAATGGAAATAATAAATCCTACCGACTAGGACAGAACCCCTCACCCAGCCCACTCCCGTGATGGCCACCGCTGATCCGTCACTGCACTCTTCCCACTGCGTCCAGAAAGGCGCTGGAACCTTTGGTGTGGGCTCAGGGTGTCCCTGTCACATTAGTATGGCTGACATACAGCATCAAACCTACTTCTCATTTTGGTCATGAAGTAAACAATACCCCGCAGATAAAGCATTCACACGTAGGACAGTATTTGTCCCAAGCAGACCCTCAGTGAATGGCACTTGCTATCATTTTATTTCCTCAAGTCTAAGATTGTTAGATGCACTACTGATTTCCCATGCTTTGGGAGGGGTGGAGAAGTATTACTATATTTGATATACAGATCACTTGTAAGGTACACTCGGATTTCAGAGATTAAAATGTGGAAAACGTGAGTCCTAGAACTGAGAAAATCCAGTGAGATTGTTGAGTTAATGAACTTCAAGTAGAGATGCTGGGGACCCCAGAGGCCCCTCTGACCTGGGTGTGCCCGCCCCGCTGGCCCTGGGCACTCGGACACGGGCAGAGAGCAACAGGGCGCAGTGACCCTCAGGACCCCGGCCGCAGCCCATCGGGTCTGAACGCCGCCCGGGCCGTAGCCAAGGCTCCAGGAGAGAACGCGCTGTGTCCGGCCTCCCCGCCGTAATCAGCCCCCTGCTTCTTCATTTCTCCACTTTCTTTATTGTGGTGAAATACATGTAACATAAAATTTACCTCGTGGACCATTTTAAGTGTACGATTCAGTGGTCGTATCAATTACATTCACTGTGTTAGGCGACTATCACCACTGTCTGGTTCCAAAACATTTTCATCACCCCAAACAGAAACAAAATGTCCCGTTTCCAAAAATGCCCCATTAAACAAAAATGCCCCATTTCCCCTCCTCCCAGCACCTGGCGGCTGCCATTTTCCTCTCTGCAGCTATGACCTGGACTATGCTGGGCACCTCGTATCGGTGGGCTCATGCAACATCTGTCCTTTTATGTCTGGGATAGTTCACTTTGTGTGCCGTCAAGGTTCATCCACGTGGTAGCATGTGTCAGAACTTCCTTTTTATGGCGAATAATATCCCACTGTAGGTACATGCCACATTTTATTTATTCATTCAACTGTTGATAGCCTCTTGGGTTGTTTTTGCTTTTTGGTAGTTGTGGGAATTACGCTATGAACATCGATGTCAAAGTGTCTGAGTCCCTGCTTTCTGTGCTCTTGGGCATATACTTAGGAATGGAATTGCTGAATCATATGGTAATTCTACGTTTAGCTTTTTGAGGAATCAAGGACACTGCTTATTAAGAACAGCTCATGCAGGTAGATTGCTCCGCAACCAACCAATGGTCCCTACCGCTTTGGTTATTGCTTGTGAAGAATTGCTCTCAAATTCCATGGGTGCGACTGATGAAACCCCAAATGTGTAAGAGTCTGCGATGGGGAGCACATGAAGGTCACACACTAAATTTTGAATTGTTTCAGGGTAAAAGCAACAAGTTCTGAGAGTCTCAGGAGGTAAGGTCTTTCTCTGAACCCCGATTCTGTCTAAATCCAAAGAGGCCCCAAGAAGGGGTCAGAGTTACTTACAGGTGAGACAGGGAGGTCACGTCTGTGAAGATGCCCTCCGGGAGGGTGGAGATGTCATTGCCGTGCAGGGACCTGAGGAGGAAGAGGCTGCTGGTGAAACGGATGGAGGGTGGGCGGGGCCCCCTGAGGAGAAGGGCCTGCGCTGTGAGGGAGGCAACCCCCACCTCAGAGATGCACCTGCCCTGCTGGCCACGGGCCGGGAGAGGGAGCCCCTGACCATGCCAGTAGACCTTTCTGCCCCTCAGCCCTCCTGGGACTCTGTTTTTTCCGTCATCAATAACTCAAGCGCCGTTTCTGTTTACTGACAAATGAGATGCGTGCAATCAGGAACCTGAGGCACAGGCTTCTCTTGGTAAGGAAGTTAATACACAAGCCATAAATTAGGGGTGAACAATGTCACCTGGCCCTAGATGGGCTGTCAGAGGACTCGGGTTCATAGATACACCACGGGCCATCCTAACAGGCATGGCAGGGGGCTTTGATCACAGGACAACAACCGCATGGTGGGAATTCTTAGGAAAAGTTCAAGAATCTTGCAACATACTCCATCTGAACAGGAGGCTCACATGCAAACTAGGGGTTACCTTCTCCTGGATGGCCTCCACACACACACACCACAAACACAACGTGGGGCAGAGAGCAACCGCCATTTCTCAGCTGGTTTCCCAGTCATTCCCTGGACTCTGTTAGGACTGACATGGGAGCGGACTGGCCTCCCACCTCCGGACACAGTTGGCCCTGTGGGGGCCTCAGATGCGGGGACGTTTCTGCCCACCGGGTGGGCAGCAGGGCCCTCAGCGGGGCAGATTCCCCTGGAGGAATGGGGAGTGGGAGACTTACAGCAGGCGCAGGGAGCGCAGCCCCTGGAAGGCCAGTGGAGGGATGCACTGGAGGGAGTTGTAGCTGAGGATCCTGCAGGAAGGAAGGAGGCACGCAAGCAGATGGGTGTTTGCCTGGGGCTGCAGGGCTGGGCGAAGCGGGAGGATTATCAAGGGTCACAGGGAAACTTGCGAGGGTACCCGACACTATCTTGGTTGTGGGGGTGGTTCCATGGGTGTGAGCATAAGTCACAATGTACCAGGTTGTACATGTTAAGTACGTGAAGTTTACTGTATATTAATCGTACCTCAATAAAGCTAGTTTAGAAATAATAACAAGAGAAAGGAGCCACTCCTGTCCATCACAGGAGACGGCAGCCAGGCCACAGGCTGGGATCTCTTGGCCTCCACACTGTTGACAATTCTTTGTTTGGGGCTGTCCTGTGCACTGTAGGGTATTTAGCAGCATCCCTGGCCTCTACCCATGAGATGCCAGTAGCTCCCCCTGCCCACCTCCCCCTGTGACAACTGAAAATGTTCCAGACATTGCCAAATGCCCCCAGGAGGGCAGACACGCCCCTGGTTGAGAACCACGACCCTAGACCATGGCAGCTTCACACACAGGCTCATGAAGACTTAGAAAAGGGAGCACGTTGACTAGTAAGCGGAGGTTGGGGCGGAGCAGTGCGGGTGGGTGGAACCTCACTTCAATGCCTCGGGCCCACACTCTGCTCCTGGGCCCTGGCAAGTTCAAGACCCTGTCCTGCCTCTACAGTTTGACTGCAGAAGAATGTAAAGAAAAGTTCAGAAGTTTTTGGCATATTATATGTAAAATGAGGCGTTAGGAAGGTGAATGAGATACAGTCTTAAGCTCCAGGCAAAAATAAGGGATACTTGTTAATGCTTTCTTGGAATATAATTAAAGCAATCATTAAATTATGGGCACAAAAATGTCCAGAGGGTCACTGTTCACAATGGAGCAAACTGGAAACAACCCAAATATCCATCAACAGTAGAATAGATGAGGAAAGTATGGTATATTCTACAAGGAATACTATACAGCACTGAAAAGGAACAGATCACCGCTCCACAGAACACAAGTGGATCTCACAAACATCATGGTAAATGAAAGTATATATTCCATATAATGCAATTTATATAAAGTTAAAATGTGGGCAAAATTATACTTCATTGTATAGAAGTGAACTTGTAGATGGCAGCACTATAAAGACCAAAGGTCATCACAAAAGCCAGGGCCTGGGCTGCCTTGAGTGGAGAAGGGAGGAATAATAATCAGGAAGGGACAGGGCGACTTATGGGGTACTGCCTGTGTTCTAATTTTTTGCCTCACATATTGACACATGCGTGCTAGCTTTATGATTATTTGTTAAGCTTCACGTCTGTAATTGTTGCACTTTTCTGTATATGTGCTGTATTTCACCTTAAGAAATATTTTTTAAAAGTGTTTTTGGCTGGCAGGCCCTGGCACAGTCCCTGGCAGATGAGAGAATCTGCATGTGATACCTGCGAGCGACCAGGCCTTGGGGAATCTCATTAGACATAGTGCGGGCCCCCCCTACTCCCTACCCCCCACCCCCGCCCCACGGGACTCACAGAGTGGTCAGCTGGCTCATGTTGGTGAAGGAGGAGTTGCTTAAGGAACTGATCTTGTTGTTACTTAGGTCCCTGGAAAAGACAAAGCCCCCCCCCCGACAGACGGTTTCATAGCAGGAGGTGGCCCAACATTAGTCCTCTTTCCTCCCTTTCCTTCTCAAGTGCGCCAGGTCTTATTGGAGCTGTTCCACATTAGACCAAAGAAAGATTGTCTCTCTCTTTGGTACTGTCACCAGCCACCAAATCATTGCACACACCCCCACTCCCACCCCACATTTGCTATATTATTAGCAAAGACAGATAAAGTGGAGCTTCACAATTCTGGAAGCCAGTGATACTCAAAGTAGCCAGTCCTTGAACTGAACATCCCATACAACAAGGACCTTGTGCCAAAATGTAATCACCTATAATACTAAACACAACTTACTGTGGCTAACTTTTTTTCATAGCCAAGACTTCCTTAAGGAAGAAAGCAATATGTGGATTTAGGTCCTGGTTCAAGTTCCTTATCTAACTGCAGACCTATCACAACCAGTTCTCAGGCTGCCATTGGTCCACAGAACATGCTTCGAGCAGCACTGGACAAGTCACACTCTGGACTTCTTTTTTGGTCCAGACCAATGAGCAGATAGAGACAATTGAAGTGGGGTGTTAATTAGGCTGGAAGGCTAAGAGGAGCTAACATATTCTGAGGCTTATTTTTTGTTTTACCATGAGGTGGAAATAACAGAAAAGCAGATATTAGTCTAAAGAAAAACTTTGTTACAGATACTTATTTGTAGCTGCCATATTTCATATTTGATTTGGGGGCTATGGTTGGACTGAGAAATTTCCCATCACCCTCTACTTCTGACCTGGCTCCTACCTTTGCAAGGCTGACCTGCATTAACAATAATTATCAGCCTTTCCTGGCTGGTGTGGCTCAGTGGATTGAGTGCCGGCCTGTGAACCAAAAGGTCGGCAGTTCAATTCCCCGTCAGCACATGTGCCTGGGTTGCAGGCCAGGTCCCCAATAGGGGGCACATGAGAGGCAACCAATCGATGTATCTCTCACACATTGATGTTTCTCTTCCTTTCTTTCTCCCTCCCTTCCCCCTCTTTAAAAATAGATAAATAAAATCTTTAAACAACAACAACAATAACGATCAGCCCAGAGGGAGGCTTGGGGAGACGCTGCGGGCAGAAGTAGACAGGATCCAACCCAAGGGGGCCGAACAATGCAACTTCTAAGCATGGCCACTAGGTGGCAAAGCAGTTCTATGCACAGATGTTCCAGAGGGAAGAGGAGAAAATTAAACAAAAACAAACAGCAACAAAAAGGAATCAGCCACAAGTGGAGTCTGTAGGGAATCCCAGGAAAGCTGGAGCCACAAGAGTCATATGCCAACGGCCCTCTTGTCCTCTGCGGCAGGTCTGGGACTCTCAGGCCACCTGGGTACTCACACAAGCTGCAGGAACTTGTAGGTGGACAGCTGCCCTGGAACCAGCGTGAACTGATTCCCGTCCAAGTAGCTACAGGAGAAAACACAACACTTAGTGCCCCATCCCCGCCTCTGCCCCAAGCTGGGGGAACCTTTCCCTGCCACAGGGCGCTTGTCGCTCATTTCTTCTCCTACCTGTAGACCACCCAACAGCCCAGAACTGCTAACTGGGGAAGAAAATACATATATTTCTTAGGTTGTTTGGGTAGGCACCACCCCAAAAATTTGGTAAGAGCCACTGAGACACTAAGCTCCCTTGGCTGCCCTCCTGCCCGCTGTCTCAGCCTCTCCGCCCTGTCTGCGGGCACTACCGCGGCTCAAGCCTGCGCCCCGTCCTTCCCTCTCGCTATGCAGTTTTCCTGGCCAAATAGATCTGATCTGCATGAGGACGCCTCTCGGGCCCACCTGCCAGCTCCCCTAACCTCCCACCTGCTACCGAGGCCCCTTCTCTGCCTGCTGGCAAGTGTGTGAGGCCAGTCTTGTGGGACCACGGGAGCCCCACACCAAAACTTGTCCACACCCGAGCTCTGTGTTTTCACACCTAACGGGCTGCCCTGGCTCCCTCAGCACCGCGCTCCCTGTGCCTAGCCTTTAGGCTCTTGGACCCGACGGCGACTCTCCGGCGCCCCCTGCAGCCAGTCCCGTGACCAGTGGCTTCTCCTACCCATTGGTCTCTCATCATTTGCTTTTCCAATTAGAGGTGACACTTAGTATCATTTTACATTTGTTTCAGGTGTATAGCATGCTGATTAGACAATTATATACTTTACAAAGTGATCCCCCAATAATTCCAGTACCCATCTGGCACCATACGCGCCATACACAGTTACTACACTATTCTTGACTATTCGTCATCTACTTTCGTTCTGTTCTCACATCACCCCTGAGTGCACACCACGTGTCACCCATGTGACACGTGCAGCCGCCCTCTGTCCTCCCAACCTTGGTCACCCTTCTGGGACCCACTCTTTACCCTGCCACCCAAGTCACAGTCCTTAAGGCCAAGCCCATCAAAAATGCTCCCCAAACGTCCTCAGGTTCCCCATGCCTGCAGGGTAGAGCTTGGGATTCAAGAAGCTGTGAACCTGCCCACTTCGCCCACCGCCGCCTGCCATCCTCGCTAAGCAGCGGCCCAAGGGCCAGGGCTGAAGCCCCAGCTGGGCTCCCGCACAGCGCCCTCACCAGCTGCAGCCTTCAGGATGCCCCCCTCACGCACAGACCCAGGGAGCAGCAAACCAGGGCTGCCCTGGCCCTGGCCCATCACTCTGTTGTCATTCAAAGCGACTTCTCCCCCATCTCTTTTGATTGTCCCAGCAGCCCTTCAGGGCACCCCTGTAGCCTCACTTTACAGCTGAGGAACCTGAGACTTGGACAAGTCAGATGGCTTTCCCAGCATCCCAGTCAAAGAAGGCAGGCTGTCGTGCCTGTCTCATTGTTCTCAGGGTTGCTGTGAGGCACCAAGGAGAAAACAGGGACTCTAACACTGTGACAGAAAATGGGACAGGTGAGTCACTGGACAGGGACTGCGGGGTTGATGTGCTTGGGAAGAAACAGCCAGCCTTGCCGGCAATGAAATAAAATGAGAACTTCATCCACTGCCCACAGGGAAAAGCAAAGCTTGGCTCTGGAGGCTGGAGGGACCAATCCCAGGGGACAGGCAGAGTTGGGGACTGACCAAAGCCTTTGCCTTGGAAGGGCCTGTTGAAGGAGCCCCGCTTTCTGTCCCTATGTCTGTCATTTACATCCACACCCCACACGAGTTCAAAACCAAACCCTCATCGACAAAGCGTTTAGACCACAGCACCCAGGGCTGATAGGAGGGCAGGCAGGCCATCGCCACATACAGCTAGTTGGAGGACAAAGGAAAGAACTTTGCTGAAAGGCCGTCAGGCACAAGGCAGCAAGGGTCCTAACAAGGCACCGCTTCTTGACTAGCAGTTTCAATGAAGGGATGTTCACCTCCGTGCTATTTATGACAGTAAAAACTGGAAACAACTTAAATATCCAACAACGGGCAATGTGTTACATAGTTCATAGGAGATTCATGTGATGGAATATTATGCAGCCAGTAAAAGTAACTTTTGTGAGACTTTTCATTGCAGAGCGGAATGCTCATGAGATGATTGAAGCAAAAAAAAAAAGGCAATATTATTGCCTATTTTAAAGGCAGAGCTTAATTTAAAGAGACGAAGCATTCACCATGGGTGACTTATGCCATCCGGCAGCGGCAGAGGGGGATCACAGCGGAGCACAGAGACTCCTTGGACCAGTGTCTCCTGCAAAGCCCTAACACTCAGCTGCTGGTGAGCTAAAGTCAGCTCTGGCTACCTCCTCCTTCTGACACCAGGCCCGGGCTACTCACAGTTCTGTGACGTTCTTGGGGAGGCCCTTGGGCAGGGCCTGCAGGTGTTTGTTGCTGCATCGGACCACCGTGTCCAGGCAGGCACACTCCTGGGGGCACTGGGGGCGGGGCAGGCAGCCCCCCTCCTCCTGGCCTGGTGAGGAAGGCATGAAGCGACAGGCCTTCTCAGGGCCTCCTGTAGCCAGAAGCCCCTCTTCGACCACCCCCCATCAGGCTCCCATAAGTGTCCTCTTGGTTGTACCCCTCCCCCACCAGGGACAAAGCCCCTTGGACCTGTTTTGAGGTTAAAATAGGTCTTGGATTGATCTCTTCCACCTGAGACCCAAGATGGGCACCGCAGAAGACAGCAGCTGCACCTTCGCTTGAGCACCTACTATTGCTGGACACTCTATCAAACAGTCTCCTTAACAGTGAGTGCCGTGAGGGTGCCACTCCCACCCCTAGAATGAGGACAGAGACGTGTCTCTTTGTTCACTGAAGAAGTCTGGTGTCCAGAGCAGGGCCTGGTACACAGTCGCCCTCAAAACAGATCAGCTAAATGAATGAATCTCTATTTTACTGAGATCTGAGAGGTTCAGTGACTTGCTCAGGTCAGAAGACAGGTTAGAAGCAATATGGGGTCTGTCCCCACTGCATATTTGGGACAGCATGAAGTCTGCAGCACTGAGAGACAGCCAGGAAGCAGATCTTTGGGTTACACGTACTTACAGAAAGAAAATCCACTAAAATGTGAACTGCGATTTTTTCTCAGTGACAATCATCGGTAATGTTTATTTTCTTTTTTTACCCATATTTTCCCATTTTTAAACACTAAGCCCATTATTGCTCTCATGGTGACACAAAAGCACCCCCAGGCAGGGGTAGGTGCAGGACTAAGAGCTGGTGTCCCTGCCCCTCCCCCGCCACCCTTCCTCTCAAGGGCAAGTGCCGGGTGCTGGCCGCCCACCCCCTGCCCGCTGGCCTGGCCCAGCTCACCCTCCCTCCTGCCACCCAGGGGCCTACGAGTTACCTTCCTCACACCGGAAGTCAGGGAAGGCCACGTCCTGCAGGGGGATCTGCCGCAGGAAGTCGGGGTTCTGGCACCGCGGGTTCCCCGTCACGATCTTCCTCTTCCGCAGCCAGTCGCCCAGCCAGGCCAGCTGGCAGTTGCAGTTGAAAGGATTGGCCAGAAGGTTTCTGGAAGAGGAGATCTGTGTGACACGAAGACACCTTGCCGGTCCCAGCTGTCCCATCAAAGCCCTCTCCTGCCTGCGCGTGCCGTCCACGCCGCCACCCACACTACCCAGACAACCAGCCACCCATTCCAACGTGGCGGGACCCCTGTTTCAACAAACCGTGGGGACCCAAACATCCCCAGAGTTTGTCCTTTAAAGAAACCAACAGGAAGACCACGCACGGTCTTGGGATGGCAGGTGGGGGTGTTGCAGAGGTACAGAGGTCGACCCAGAGCCCAGGCTTTGCGGTGGCTGGACTCACAGCGTGGACAGGGCCTGCAAGGTGTCGAAGGCTCCTGGGGAGATGGTGGCGATCTGGTTGTCGTACAGCGAGAGGAGGCGGACATTGCGCAGGCCCGTGAAGCTGTCGTTGTGGATACAGCTGATACGATTGTTCCTCAGCATCCTGGGGGTGGGGGACGGGGAAGGGAAAGCCCACGCTGCGCCCTGTGGCCATCCGCCTGAGAGGCGCTTTGGCCACCACCAGCCAGTTCACAGACTTTCCTCGGGAGGCACTGAGCCACACGCAGCACCTGAATCCTTCACCCGGCGCTCCCCTCAAGGCCTCCCTGCCTCTGAGATGCCCTCCTTGGCCTCCTGCCCACAGGGCTCCCCGCACTGGCCACCACCTTCGCTCCCTGGATGCCCAGTGCCTCCCCGCACTCGGGGCCAGGCTCCCAGTCAACACCAGAGTGTTGCCTAAAACCTAACCCCAGCAGTCAGCCTGAAGTCCACAATGGCCTCCAAACTGCCCCCAGAATCATGTTTAAACTCTTTACTGTGACCTTCTGGAGCCTGTCCACCCAGCCCCAGACCAGCACCTGCCCTCCCCCTGGAGAGCAACACACCCCGGACACCCCGCCCTGCGGACATGCCTCCCAGGCCGGCACCACCACGCCCCCTCCCCACCACCATTTCCTCCCCGCATGACCTTTCTCATTTACATCTGCAAAAGTCTCTGTTCACCTCAAAAACCTGGCTCAATTCCCCTCCCCAACCAAAACCAAAACCAGACCTGACACAGAATAGGCAATTCACAAAAGAAATTAAAATGGTTTATGAGCAGTCATAAAAAATGTTCAACTTACTAGTAATTCAAGACATTTGGGCAATATTATATCTTTACCTGCCAAACTACAAAATAATTTAAAACATAGTAATAGTAATACTAATGCTAGTAGTAATAGTAATAGTAATAGTAATAGTAACGCCACCCAGGGTCAGCAAGGGTGGGGGCGAATGGGCACGTCACACCCTGTTGGCCGGGCCGTGCCTGGGGACCTCCCCGGAAGGGCATCGGTGAGATGCACCACGTCCCTAAGAAGGTGCTTTATGCGTCCCCTAGCAAGTCTGCTTTTAGGAATCCATCACAAGGTAGTAGTCTAGGATGGCACAGATTTGCATGATAAATACATTAATCACATTGTTCATAATTTAAAAATTAGAAATAGTCTAAATGTCCAGTGATACATAGTCATTGGAAATGATGTTGTAAAAGAAATTTTAATCATTTGTAAAGGTGCTTGCATTGTGTTTCAGGAGAAAGCAGGTTGCAAAATAAAACGTATCATAGGATCCGTTTTTAAAAATCTGAACGTCTGCACGTGTAGGTACGCGCAGGCAGGCGTGCACACACATACACTGTTCCTGCCTAGAGGAGGGGTTACGGGCATTTCCTTCCCCGCGCCGGCACCGCCACTCCTGCGGGCTCTGTCCCAGCACCAGTCCTCCCCGTCCTCTGTGCTCATCCAAGTCTTCCTCGGAAAGAACCCAAGAGGCTGCTTGAATAGCCCATGGCACACACATTCCGGAAAGACAAGGCAAGGATAAACAAGAACAAAGCAGCCCTGTGTGAACAGCCTGGCAAAGTGGTCACACTATGTTCACAAGGGAAGAAGCAAGCCGCAACACACAGCAAACGATAAAATCCCCTTTCTGTAAAATGAACAAAAATCCCCAGAGAGTCCCTGCACACATTCATGCACCTTACACCAACTCCCAGATGGGCGCTCCGCAAACCAACCCAGAGCCCTGCTGCAGGGCTGGGCCCGACGGCCAGGCAGGGCTTCCGGAGCCGTGTTGCCCGACACAGACGCTACCAGCCACTTGCAGGCGTTTAGATTTAAAGTAACAAAAATGAAATGAAAATTCAAAATTTAGTGCCTCAGCAGCACTAGCCAGGCATCAAGCACTCTCCATAGCCACATGTGGCCGTCAGTTTGGACAGCACAGATGTGGGACATTCCCGTCACCGTGGGAAGTCTGACTGGTCGTTGGACGCCCTCAAGGTCAGCCGGACCCCCGAGGAGCCCGTGCTGTCCGGCCACCGGCGTGGCTCACTGCACCGTTCAAGGAGGGGTAGGTGACCCCAGGACCCCACTGGGTCCTGATGTCTGCTTAGCTCTGGCTGGGCTCTGGGTCATGGGACCCAGAATCCCAGAAGTGGCCGGCCGCTGCTGCCCCCCTGCACCTACACCCATGTGCATCGCCTCTGCAGGGTCCCCACCCTGGGGCCCCCTGCCCCTCCTGGCTGCCGTGGTGCCAGCCGCTCCTGAACTGAACAGCGAGAGGGCACCTCCAGACGGGCCTGCCTCCCTCCACCCCTTCTCCGCGCATTGACCCCACACCCCAGAGAACAAGGAAACAGGCCTCCCCCCGAGTTGCCAGCATCGGATTCCATCGCCCACAGCAGTCAGGAGCCTCAGCTGTCCCCTTCCCCGGAAAGCTGGGCCCAGGGAGAGCGGGCCTCCGCCCCACCCCCTCTTCCTGTCCCTTTCATGCAGGTGCCCACACCTGCCATCCCTGCTGTGCCCCGGCCCCCACACTCACAGCGTCCGCAAGCCGTCCAGGCCACGGAACATGCCGCTGCGGATGGACTCCAGCTGGTTGGCCGTCAGGTGCAGCTCGCTCACCGAGGCAGCGCCCTCGAAGGCCCCGTCCTCGATTTCTGACACCTTGTTGTTGCTCAGGTTGCTGGGAGAAGAGGTGGTGGGAAAATGATGGAGCTCAGGACATCCCCTTCCTGCCCCCAACGCCCATGCTCGGGAGCCCTGCCCACCCCCTGCCCTTGGAAGCCCCCCCACACCCAGAATCTTCCTTCTCCCACCTGGGCCAGCGTCCTGACTGCACCCTTCCCGCTAATGGGTAACTCACATTTTCTTCAGATGGGTGAGTTTTTTAAACATGCCAGTGGCCTCCAGGATGGAAATCTCATTGTTGTTTAATCGTCTGTAAGAGGCAATCAAGGGAACTTACACATCCGTAAGTGACAGACATTGAAGTATCTTCCAAACTGGGAATACTTGAGTTTCAAACAAAGGGGACTCCCAGAAGAATTTACGTGGCAAGGCAGATTGACCCTATTTCAAAGGCAGTCTAGGCTGAGTGCTGGAGCTGGGGGGAGGAGCAGCTATGAATGGGGATATTTTTAACATTAAAAATGCTATGGAAATTTACATGCATAAATGATGTGTGTGTAGGTATCCACACCAATTTATATTTTTAGATAGAGAAAAGAAATAGTTAAGAGGTAACTTAGCCCTGGCTGGTGTGGCTCAGTGGAGTGAGCACCAGCCTCTGAACAAGAAGGTCGCTGGTTCAGTTCCATGGCAGGGCACATGCCTGGGTTGCAGGCCACTTCCCCAGCTAGGGGTGTGCAAGAGGCAACCAATTAATGTATTACTCACACACTGATGTTTCTCTCCCTCTCTTTCTCCCTTCCCCTGTCTCTAAAAATAAATAAATAAAATCTCGGAAAAAAAAAAAAAGATAGCTTAAGCCCCAACTTGAGCGAATGAAATCTGTCCCCCCAAGATGGAAAAAACATGATGGAGAAAAGGCACCCCTTTTCAGGCTGGCAACCTGCCCTGGATGCCAGATTCTGCTTCAAGAGTCAGTGTGGCTGTGAGTCAGAAGCAAAGGGGCCACAGGGGGCTGCTTCCTGCAAAGCCAGCAGCTGCCACACAGGTATCTCCAGAGGTCCCCCAAGGAGCCTGACCAGAAGAAAACCTTGAGCGGGCCCAGGGAGGGGAGCTGGAGCAGAGGCAAGGGAGGGGTGTGGAGGGGCTGGGGCCTCACAGGTCGGCCGTGGACTGGGGGATGCGCTCGGGGATCTTGGTGAGCTTCAGGCTGGAGCACTCCACCATGCTGGCCTCGCAGCGGCACTTGTGGGGACAGACCACGTCGCTGTTGCACTCGCTGTTCAGCTGGTAATCCTCCGTGCCTGCTCCGATGGCAGAGGCCGGGGCTGAGGGGCTGGGGCAGGCTCCAAGCAGGCTTGCCCGCCCAGGGTCCCGCAGGGGGCCCTCAACCTACTGCCCCAGCCCCCTACCACCCACTGCCACCATCCCACCCAGACTGCCCTTGGTTCCCCTCCTCTCCTCCTACCTGGAATGAAGTACTGCTCTTTGGCTGCAAAGGGAAGTAGACAAACAGCATGATGCTGGTGGGATCGTCCAGGCCTTGCAAGAAGAGCCCAGACCCCAGCTCCGCTGCCCGGCTGAAGGCACCCCAGGAACAAGGCTGGGGTCCCAGATCAGGGCCCCAGAGCCCATCGGCCCAGCCCCTGTGCAGAGAAGGCCTTCTAGGGAACATGGCTGTTCCTGGCCCAGGCCAGTGCTGGGGACAGCACCACACCCAATCAAACCGCTCAGGGAGTTTTCAAGCCACAGGAACTCTCACGTGCACCGGCACAAGATGCAGATGGCGCAGGGAGGCATCAGGCCTCCGACAGGATCCAGGCTCAGAGGCTGACCCGCACCATCGCCAGCCACATGCTGTTTCTCCTGCCTCCGAGCCTGGAGGAGGCAACTATCTCACTGAGGAGGGGTCCCAGGCCTCCCAGGTGTCTTAAAAGGGCTGAAAGCAGCAGCACCATAGAGAACTGGCCTGGGAGCGGAGGTCCTGGGTCCTCCCACGGGACCTTCAGCAAGCCCCTCCCTTCCCCAGGCCTCCGTAAAAGGAAGGGTGGACCCGGACATCACTCAGGTCCAAGTCCACAGTTTGGGGCTGGCACCCCGGGGACATCTGTGCTGGGGCCATCCAGGGAACACCACTGTCCCTGAGCAGACTGCAGGCAGACAGGTGGGCAGGCAGCTACCTGAGCACCGGAACTTCTTGCTCTTGATCTGCCCGATGCGCTTGTTGGCGAGGCGCCCGGGACTGGCGCAGCGGGCTCCGCTCGTCTCAATGGGGTTGGTGCGCAGGAAGTCCGCCAGCCACTTGAGGTTACAGTCGCAGATGAAAGGGTTCTGGGCCAGATGCCTGTCCAAAAGGGGCAGGTCAGGGCTGTGTCTGCGCGGACCTCCACCTGGATGAGGCTCGCTGCTGGATGAGGCTCTCAGCTGGAAGCCTGGGGCTGGCCCTGGGGAGCCTACACCACCCTTGGCACCGCCCGGGTGCACCCCCTGTCCTTGCAGGTCACCACAGCACCACAGGGAGGAGGACCTCCGCAGGCTCTGGAGCTTCCAGCTGTCCCTGCCACACTCCCCCTTCAAGCCTCCCTGCCCCCTCCCTCTGCCCTGAGGCAGTTCACAAACACGAATGGAAGTGGGGAGGGCCTGGATATGGGCCTGGGCAGCCTGCCCGCCCACAGGTGAGGGGACAGAACAGGCACTAGAACCAGGCTGCCTCTTTCTGGACACTTTACAGGCCGTCTCTTGACACAAAAAGGAAACTCAGAAAGCACCACAGAACAGACACATACTGGGGGAGCTCTCCTCTTCTCCTGCCGGGCCACCTGTGTCACCAGCAGGGTCAGTGGGGGGTGCAGCTGAGAGGGGATGCTGACTGGGGGAGCCTGGCTGCGGAGAGCCACCGCACGGCTGCCTTGGCCCTTCGCGCTGACCGCCCCGGCACGCTCAGAGCAGTCACACCTGAGTCACCCCGGCAGCCAGCTGGACCCCCTGTGTCTGGGCCACTACAGCACTGGGTGTGCCCTGCTGCCCAAGCCGAGACAGCCAGGGCAGAGGACTCCAGTGCCTGTCCTTACGGCCATCCCTGAGAGCCAATGCCTCTACGTGAAAATACCAGGAGACAGGGCGGGGCCCGCTCAGAGGACTCCCTGTGCCGTGGCCACATTTTCTCCATCAACTGCTGTCCATTTGGGCGACATATTGGCATCAGCCACATCCCATGCTGGCGCTGCAGAGCTCTCAAAGCAGAGGCCCTGCCCTGCACAGCACCTGCGCCAGCTTAGCTCAGACCTTGGCCGCCCTCTCCTTGGGATATGCCCCATGGCCCCTGGTCAGAGCCGTGCCTGCGCAGCTGTCCCTGCCTCTCCCCTTTGCAGAGGCCCTGCTTTCCTGCCTGAGTTCTGGCCCCTTCCCCGCTCCCTGAGGTGTGCCAGGCCCCTCCCACCCCCTCTGCATCCAGTTCAATGTTAATTTCCTGACTGAAACGGTCAGTTTGCACAGAGAAAACGCGTTTGCTGAGTCCCTGTGGCAGAGTCGGTAGCTTATTTAAAATGCACTGGGATTCGGAGACTGTTCCAGGATCCTCCGGCCACCCGCCCACCTCTATCTGTGCCTTTGTGCCTGGCTTTCGCCTGAACAGATTGCGGCCCTTTATCACACTCTGGATGGAAAGTTTTGTTTAAAGTCAGCTCGATTATGTTGCTTAGGCATGTTGAAGGGGTACAGAGTAGTTTATATCCTTTTTAAGAACAGGCTATTTGTGTTAAAACCAGCTGTAACATTTGAACCACCCACAGGGGCAAGTGACCTCTGTACAAACTTAAGTATTTGACACAAATTCAAATTTTAAACAAACTTCTAAACAAAATCTCAATTTTGCAAAGGGCATGAAGCTGGGGAGGAAAAATGCTCAGGAGGAAGAAAAACTATCCATTCGGGAAAAGTGAAACATAATAAAGGCACACCCGGAAGTGTGGGGCGCCGTGCAGGCGTGCGGCTATTTCCGTGAACACTTTGACAATGGAAGGCAGACGGAAAGACTGATTCTCAGTGCCTTTCTTGAAATACGCATTAAGAATTTACAACTAAAAATCTCTGGGGCCAGAGGCCCAACCTCATTCCTCAAATTGAACCCACAATGAGATACCACCTCATATCCACTAGGATGGCTATGATCAAAAAGACAAAAATGTGTGAGCAAAGATGCAGAGAAACTGCACCCTCCTAATACCTTGCTGGCGGGAATGTAAACTGGTGCAGCCTCTTTGGCCTACAGCAGCAGTTTGTTAAAGTGTTAAAATTCCCCATGTGACCTAGAAATTCCAAGAGAAATGAAAACGTGTCCGCACAAAGATTTGTACATGAATATTCATGACAGCATTATTCATAATGGATATTCAAATACCCATCAACTAGAATGGATAAACAAAATGTGGCTCACCCATACAATGGAGAATTATGTGGCAATAAAGAGAAACAAAGTAATGATACATATTGCAATATGGATGAACCTGAAAAACATTACATCAAGCAAAAGAATCAGTCACAAAATGTGATATATTGTATGATACCCTTTGTGTGAAATGTCCAAAAAAGGCAAATTTATGGAGACAGAAATTAGATTAATGGTTGCCTGGGGGTGGGCTGGAAATAGGGACAGGCTGTTGACGGGCGGGCGCAAGGGATTTGGGGGCTGAGGAAAGTGTTCTACAACTGGAATAGTGAGGACAGTTGAACCATTGCAAATTGAGTAAAAATCATTGAGCTGTACACGTAAAACAGGTGATTACCTAGTAATCAAGTTATACCTTATGAAAGCTGTTAAAAGAACTTTTTTAATCTCCTGAAGCAAGTAAAACTGCAGCCAAATCGACCCTGTGGCACAAGGCTCAGCCCCGGACTCAGGGCGGCGGGCAGGTCAGGCAAGGCCGGGTGCGCTTAAACTACGCAGGTCTGACCTCAGACTCAGTCTGGGGGGTTAGCCATCCGAGGCCGAAAACGGATATCTGACTCTGCCTTGGATTTGTGTTTCTTTTATCCTTGTTTCAATCTGTCCTGCAGTTGTGAATAGGCGACAGTTATTCATGAAAGTTCAGTTTTGTTTTACTGCCTTAAATAATGAGGTCTATTCTCACAATTGAGGGGGAAGGTAACTACTTTCTTAGTGATGCTGAAGAGAGGCCTGGGACCAAACCCCTGCTTTTGTTGGGATGTCACACAACATCCTTGCGTGACCTCAGGTAAGTCATGTAACCTACCCCCACCTCAGTTTCCTTATAGGTACAGCCAGGGGCGATAGCACCTACTTCCATGGGCCATTGAAAGCACTTAGTAAGGTAACACACACAGGGAACAGTGGTCTGGCACCAGCAAGAGCAGCGATTATTGTTACCAGCATTACTAACATTCATTATTACATATAATATAGGATATATTGTTATGTGGCATATAATGTATCTCGCCTACGGGAAGCTCTCTTCTTTTAACACTCTGCTCCAGCTTCGTGCCCTTCTGTCCTGGTGGCAGCGGCCAAGACCTCAGGCGCGGGGTCTGGAGGGCGGAGGTGCTCTCTGAGAGCCAGCCAGGGAAAAGGACACAGACGGAGGCCACCTACAGCGAGCGCATCTGTTTGATTGAGTCACTCTCCTCCTGCCCGAGCGGGACGCAGCTCCTCATGTGCCTGTCGGTGCCATTGCCCGCCCCAAGTTTCCTGTGGGGGGGGTTGCCCAGCCTTGAAACCCCCTTAGTGTGTTTCTCTCAAACACTCTGCCCGCTGCGTAAAGTAGTCCGCTTTGCCGCGTCGGCCTGTAACCTCTGATTTCACGTACTTGGCAAGATTTCCCCCTGGCGCGCCACCTTCCTCTCTCTGGCTGTAGGGAGGTTAATTAGCAGGAGTGGGCTGCAGGCGGGTCCGGGGGCTTTAATGAGTTTGTCTTCGCGGCCGACACCCCGGCTGACGTGCAGCGTCCCCAAGGAGCAGGAGCCGCACCTACCCCAGCACTCCGGGCAGAGAGCACCCGAGGGAAAGCGCTGCCGGTGCAGGACCACTGCGGCAGGGGCGGCAAGGGCAACAATGGCTTTGACAATATTAATAATAAATGCCCGTTAAGCACACACCATTGGACCCACAGGTCAACACATCAAGTCAAACTACAGGGCCCAGAATTAAAAATGTAGAATGAAGAAAACTACGTAAGTGCCTAGGTTTAACCGAGTAGTAGATGACAGGAAATTTCCCTATAAAGAAGCACTCCAGCTAAAACATATGCTTTTTTAGAAAAGCATAACCACAACCACATTGTCCAATGAAGAAGGGAGGTTAGAATTCAAGTATCAGCATTTCGGGATCCCGAATGAATGGATGGGTCCAGGCATTAAGATCAATGGCTGTGTCGATTACAAAAAGGGAGACAGTGAGACATCATGGGCCTCCTGACGGAAGTACAGGATCCTACCAATGATGTCACCTTGCCAAGAAAAGAAAGGAAGGAAATTGGCACCTGATGAAGCTCCTGGATGGAATTTCCATCTGCAGGGCGTGGGCAGGACAGAGGCGTGAGGGGACTGCACCGTCGGGGCACAGCCAGGAGAGCCCACAGTCGGGGAGGCTCCATGCAGCCAACGGCACGGTGCCTTCAACAAAGAAATTGCAAGGAAAGAGTGGATGGACGGGTCACTTGTGGGTTGGGGGCATGGAAGCAGGGAAGTGCAGGTGAAGGAAGACTGGCCAGGAGTCAGAGCTGGGTGAGGAGAACTGGGAGGGTCGCTGTCCTACTTTTAATATGCTTGCGATATTTTGTAATAAAAAACTAAAACAAATTCCTAGAGCTGTTGCTCTCTAGTTTTTAACTTATAATCATCATTGCCATTACTAAATTTCATCTGGTTTAAGACCTTCTCAGTTGTAAGAAGTACTATTATTTTATGCATTATCAAAAAAGAACTGCATGCTGTCAATTAAGTGATATGCCATTGATGAGCAAATGCATCCCAATGTCAGAAGTGTTAATGTGGAAACAACTTGTGTCTTAGAATCAATGAACATTATTATTATTATTATCATTATTATTATTATGTCATTATTATTATTATTAACTGTAGCCAGCATTTAAGAAGACTTACAATGAGCTAAGCTCTGTGCAAACATCCTCTTTAATCTCGTAGCAATCTTATGAAGAAGGTGATATCCTCATTTTATGAATGAGTAAACTGAGGCCCAGAGAAGCAAATTAACTTGCCCAGGGTCACACAGCCACCATGAGGCATAGTTGGGATTTGAACCCAGGATTGTCTAACCCCGAGCCTGTGCTCGTTCCTCCTTAAGAACCCATTCCCGGTGAGCAAAAGGCACAGGATAAGACAGTTTTCTGCACCAGGAGGCTGTTATCTCCTGCTAGGTCCACTCGCTGGGGCGGAGGGGAGGGGGCAGAGGGCACTCACAGGGTCTGGATGGCCCGCAGGGAGGTGAAGGTCCCCTTGGCGAGACTCTGGATCTTGTTGTCGTACAGGGAGAGAAGCGAGAGGTTCTGCAGGTCCTGGAAGGCATCAGGCCGGATGCAGTTGATCTTGTTGGCGTTCAAGAGCCTGCAGGCAGAGCCAGCGCCAGGTGGTGAGGGGACACGCACAGCACCAGACTCACCAACATGACCTGGGCACCTTCCTAGGTGCCGAGCAGGTGCAGGGGATCGGCCCCCCGGGCGTCCACTCCACGCAGAGGGGCCGAGGACTCCACCTGCCTTCTCCACGCACAGGGACTGACCGAGCCACCCCCTCTTCTCTCTCAAGGAACTGCCTGCAGTGCCCCCTGGCATTCTCGGGAATCAGAGGGCACAGCGGCAAGGCCTCCTTCCCCCAGGTCAGCTGGGTTCCCCAGGCAGCTGAGGGGGAGCTTGGGTTCCATGCCCCTTGGGCTCTGAGGGAGAACCCGTGCCTGAACCCTGATGGCTTGAGGAGGCTGAGCCGGGGCTGGGTGTCCCCAGGCAGGAGGCAGCTCTCTCCCAGCCAGGCAGACCTCCTGGGGACAGGAGCCTCTCCGCTCAGGCATCCTGCGATCAGCTCTGATCACCTCCCCCACCTCTGGCCTCTGCAGAGCCCCCAAACCTGTCATAGCTCTACTATGCCTGCCATCCTCCAGGCTCTTTTCGCAAGTGAGTCCCACACCCCAGAGAGGTGGACAAGGCCAGCCTGAAAGGCCCGAGGGATACCGGCGCCCTCCCAGGGCCCTGCCCAAGCACACCCTCGGCTGGGTCCTTACAGGAGCTGTAGGGTGTACAGGCCCCCGAACACACCCCGTGGGAGGTCTGTGATCTTGTTCCCATAGAGGACCCTGGAGAAAAGACAGCAGAAAGGGAGAGTTAGAGGACAGCCCGCCAGGCCGCGCACCACCACGGAGCCACCCTAGCGGTGTGGGTTTGTTGTAACAAGTTGCCAGCAGAGGGCAGTACAGTGGTTAAGTTGCCTGTTCCTGGTTTGCACAAAAGCACCCTATGGGCCAGCGGTGGCCGGCTGTCGCCCCCGTGACTGCAGGCAAGGTCCTCACTCTCTGCCCCCACCCATGGGTCCCACAGAAGCCTGCAAAAGGGACCCGTCAGGGAACCTCATGGGAAATTATCATGATCTGGGATCCAAAAGGAGGCCGTTCAAAGAAGAGAAAAATCTCATGGGCAGGAATAGTTAACGTAGGAGCTCTAGCATGTCAAGCAAGTCTGTCCAGCACAGATACACCACCAGGAAGAAACAGACCAAGGCATTAGCTGTGCTAGGATCTAGGTGGTGGGCTTGCAAGTGGGCTTTTTATGCTTCTGTATTTTCAATTCTAGACATTGAGTGTGAATTCCGCATAACAAGGAAAAAAAGCAGAGGTTCAAAAAAGATATGCAGGCAGAGTGAGTTCATGCAGACGACGAAAGAATCAAGGGGGTTGGGGAGTGGGGGGTATTTCATTCTTAATATCGCTAGCAGCCCCCACGACACCCCTCCCCCCACCACCGGCACATTCAGTTTGAGCAAAAACAGCGTGTGCTCTCTCTTCAAACATGGCTTCCAGATCATTCCTGGAGGAGAGCAAAGTCCCTGCTGTGCGATCCAGGCTGGCAGTGCCGGGAGCCCCCGTGTGGCTTAAGTGGAGGAAACAAATGGGACAGAAGCTTGGATTTCGCCCCCCCAGCACCAGGAAGCCTCTGAGACATGAAAAGGTCCCCATTTGGAAAGCTCCCTCCATCAGCCGTGTGGAGAAAGGTGTGGAGGGGACAAGGGTGGATGCAAGGAGACAAGGTTGGGGTCGCCCCAAGTGGACACTGTCCATGAGCTCTGGTTGCACGACCTCACATGAAAACTCCCCTATGATGGGGAGATGGCTGTGACAAGGTGCCCAGGAGCAACAAAACCCACTTAGACGGGTTACTGTCCTGTCCAATTTAGAAGAAGTCCCGTTCACTTCTCCGAGGAAGAGCCCTGCGTTGCGGCAGGCCACCTCCAGCGCCTGACCTCCTCCGCCAAGGACAGCGACCCATCTCCGCGCAGCCGCGCACTGCTGTCGAGGTCGTACACTGCACACCGGGAGTGGCGCCATTCACAGGAGCCCACTACCTCGGACTCGACTCCAAGGGAAGAAGGTGCGCGCAGAAGGCGTGGTCCGGCTGCCTCTGCTCTCACCAACGGGAGTTCCATCCTGTTCCGCTTCCCGGCACCCTAATCTGCGCGAGGCCTGTGGCCAGTGCTGCCGAGGGACAGGTGAAAGCACCACTCCTAAGGGTAGCAAAGGGCCCTGCCACTGGGGAGCTTGCCTCACATCAGGGCACCCTGAGTGACTCTCTGTATAGACAAAGTGCGGTGGGACCCCCAAGAGTGAGGGGCTTGGAGAATAGGGGTTGGGGGGAGGAGGCAAGTGAAGGGTTCTTGGAAAAAGAGAGATGAAGTCACATTTCCAAGATGAATTTTTTGGTGTTGCTAAATTTAATTTTTATTTTTCTGAGATAAATCGTTGATGCTGTACGATGCTTTGTGGATTGACAGACCCCACCACCCCCCAACTAGTAAACCCTTGAGGGAGAGAAATACTGGAGAGAGGTGGAGGAAATGCTGCGTTGTATCACCCACCACAACTTGGGATCAGAGCACGTTTGGGATGAAAGATACAGGTGTGACAGATGTCACAGCTGGAGCGGGCGGTTGCTGCCATTGTAGGTGCCCTGGGGAAGGCCCAGAGCACGCGGTGCTGGCCTCTGTGGGGAGGCAGGGCCAAGCGAAAGCTGGGCCGGATCAGGTGGCCGCTGCAAAGAATGCTGGAAAGATCTCCATGTGGTGGAGAGGGCATCCCAGCTGCCAGGGCAACAGCTCTGCCTAGATTTTCCATGCACTCGGTCCCTGACTCGCTGCCCCCTCCCAGCTGCAGAGGGTCCACTGGTGAAGAAGCGGGTGCTGGACACACAGCAACCCTGGGCTTCGCAGCCAAAGGGAAGCCCGTTGAGGCCGGCGTCAGCGGGGCCTGTGCTCCCCCTCCAGCGCCTGGCCGAGGGGCTCAGACTCTCCTGGCCTCCTTGGGGGACACCTGGTCCCCTGCAGGAGCCTTGGTGCTGCTACTCACAGCGAGTTCAGGGAGCGGAGGCCCTGGAAGGCGTCAGGAGCGATCTCTGCGATCTGGTTGTTGCTCAAGTCTCTGCACAGAGAACAGGAGAGAGGGTGGCTGAATCTGTCAGCGGCCACCAAGCCCTGCCTGGTCCCCTCCACTTCCCAGATGCTATTGGAGAGCAGGGGCTTCATTGAAATTAGAAAAGTGAGGGGTTTGTTCTCCCATCCATCGGAAAAACCCATGGCCACTATCGCCCTGTGCAGTCTGAGGGTCGTGCACGGGAGGGACACTCCAGGCTTGGTCTGCTTTTGACAAAGCTTCCCTCACCTCCCAGCTGTCTCCTACATCCCCTCTAATGTCCACCGTGGCTCCTATTGGTGCCTAAGCTGAAATGGGAGGATGACAGTTAATTCTGGTCATATGCCAGACTCGGGCTCCGCACTTAGGCTTCAGGACAACCCTGCAAGGAGGTCATCCTCACATCGCAGGCGAGCCACCTAAGGGGCAGGAACACCAGGCAGGGCCTTGCCCAGGGCCTCTCAGCCATCAGAGGCAGGGTCAGGACCTGCCCAGGGCTGTGGTATGTCAGGTCCAGGGTCCTCCTGCTGCCCCGTGCCAGCTCTCGGGAGGCAGTGGGAGGCACTCACATGCGCCGCAGTTTTCTGTATGGAGAGAAGGCTCCTGGGGGAATGGACTTGATTCCGTTGAGCTCCAGGCGGCTGCAGAGAGACCAGAGGAGGTGCTCGTCAGATCAGTCCATCCCGGCTGTTGTCTGCTGGGCTCGAACCAGGCCCTTTGTCCCCCTGCCCTGTTCCCATCCACTGTATGGGGTTGGGGGCTGGCAGAGAAAAGGGGCTGCTGTGATGTGAGCCCCTTTATCCCAGGCTGCCATGGCTGAAAGGTGCCCATGAATGATGCTAATACTAAGAAGCCAATTCTAGCAGACTCATGGGCTGGACAGATGGACCACAGAGGAGCGCCCCCTGCCCAGCCCTCCAGAGTTGCCCAGCCTTGGGCAGTGGCCGCCCAGCTCTTCACTGGACCACCAGAGCCCGGCCCGGTCCCAGGGCCTGTGTCCCCGAGCGTGTCCTGCCCTGTACTCACATCTCTGTCATGGTCTCGGGCAGGTTAGCAGGGATGGCGGTGAGGCCTTTGCCACGACAGTCCACAATGCCATTGCTGCAGGTGCACATGGCCGGGCAGGAGCCGGAGGAGAGGGTGCAAGAGGGCACGTGCCCTGCCTCCCCCTGGCCTGTGGAAACAGTGGGCTGTGACCTCGGGGTGTCCCTTGTCAGCACCCCCCTCCTGAGACACATGCTGATGAGTAGGGACAGGGCGCATGGGGCTTCTTCGGGTGAGGATGAACCAGAGATCACCAAGAACTCCGATGGAACTCTGTGGGCACCTGGCACAGATGGGTACTTGTTAGATGTTTGCTGAACTTGAATCTCAACTTAACTGTGGTACACTGAACTGTGATTCATAGGAAACTCTAGCCTAAGTTCTGAAGCTCTGGGTTCTCGTCCAAGCCACACAGCACTGTTACACCTGTCTCCTCGTCCATCACCGAAGGATGACAGCGACTACGTTTGCTTAGCCCTTACTCTGTGCCACATGCTGTGATAAGAGTTGCAGTTTCTCCTTTAATCCTACTGCTCAGCCTAGGAGAAGCATGGTATTATTGTGGCCATTTTACAGGTGAGAAAACAGAGCCCTTGCTATTAATTAATTTGTGGAAAACACACAGCTGATAGACTAAAACCAGGATGAAGCCCAGTGTCTGATAAATCACTTTAATTAACGTCTAAGTTATACAGAGTGCACCATCTTCAGTGTACAGCTGGGCTCCAACTTATGGATACACCCACAGAGCTCTCCCCGAAACAGGGAACATTTCTATCACCCAAGGGGGCTCATCTGCCCCTTCACCAATGTAACCATTATTCTGAGATCTGGCACCAAAGATGTGTTCTGCTTGTTTGTGGACTTTCCATAAACAAAATCAGACAGCAGGTTCTCTTGTATCTGGCTTCTTTTGCTCAATATAAAATCTTTGAGATTCGCCCATGTTGTGTTATTTGTTCTTTTTTTAACGCCGACTAGTATTCTATTGTATAGATAAGTCATAATGAGTTAATCCCCTCACTGGCTGGTGGACATCTGCGCTGTCTCCGACGCCAGGCTATTACGGAGAAAGCTGCCTTGGCTATTCTTGGACACACGTGTTCACAGAGCATATGCAGGTACCTGGCAGTGGAGTTGCAGGGTCACGGGAGACATATGTTGGGCTTTTGTGGATGCTGCTAAACAGCTGTGGGAAGTGGCTGAGCCAATTTACGCTCCCACCAGTGTTTTTTTTTTTTAATTACTCAGCTGAGGATATGTTTATTGATTTCAGAGAGAGAGAGAGAGAGAGAGAGAGAGACATCAATGTGAAGGAGAAACATCTATTTGTTGCCTCTCGCACACACTCCAACCAGGGATTGAACCACAACCTTGGTATGTGCCCTGACCAGGGATCAAACCCTCAGCTTTTTGGTGTACAGGACGATGCTCCAACCAACCGAACCACCCAGCCAGGCCCCACCAGAATTTTAATCTCTAATTCTTTCCTTAGCTCCCCCAGATGGTGGGTGCTCAGATCAAAGAAGACAAGACTATGAGGACTTCTGACACACAGAGAAAGTGGCCTTCTCAGAAGAGGGGTTGCCAGGGTGAACAGACACATGCTCACACCCTGTCACGTGTACACACTCACACACTCCCTCCACATATACGCTCACACAGTCACAGGTGCACACTCACTCGCGCTCACACACTCATATTCTCACACACACACTCACACACACACAGCAGCCCCGAGCACAGCAGGGTTCCGAGCAGTCGCAGGTGCTGCGCACCGGCCGTGGGAGGTGAGCCTCACACGGGGGCAGGGAAGCCGGGCCCTGGACGCACTTTGCCCTCGGAGCTCTGCACGGCTGGCAGGCTCAGAGGCCGCCGGGTTGGGAGAACTGGGCAGCCCCCAACCCTCTGTTGTGAACCTGAGAGCCGTTCACTCCCTCAGCAAACATTTCTTGAGCATCTCTCTGCCAAGCACAGACAAAGCGCTGGGGACATGGCCGGAAGCCATGACACGTGTATTCCATGTGCTTGCGGAGTTTACAGTTGGTCAGGGACACCCCAGAGAAGGCTCCCTGAGCTCTGCAGGGGAGGGGGAGTCAGCAGGCAATGGGGCAGAGGCTGTGCCAACAGGGCTGCAGCCTGCGGGGAGGCCGGGCGGGAGGAGGCACTCGCTCCGGGAAGGGGCGGCGGGGTCAGGCGGGACACACTGAGTGGAAGGCCTAGGGGTGGCAGGGGAGGCTGAGCGCAGTTTGGACTCTCCCAGGAGCACCAGGGGGCCAGTGAGAACAAGGCGGCAGTGACTGGCCCAGCCTCGGAGGTCCTTTTAGGCCTTTCTGGCCGCAGTATGGAGATCAAAGGGGCCAGAGAGGAATGGGGTGGGCAGGCAGGAGGCTCTCACGGGAGCCCAGGCAGAAGGTGCGGGGCACAGGCTCTGAGCCCACCTCATCTCAAGCCTAGGCAAGATGGGCCAAGTCAATGACTTCCCAGGGGAGCGGGGGTGAGGCGATTGCAGGAGGGAAGCCGTGGTAATGGGAGGAGGGAAAGTAGGTGGGACAGAAGGGGGCAGCGAGGGGAGGAGGGAATGGCGGGCAGGAAGAGAGGATGGGTTGGGGCAGGAGCAAAAAAGAGTGCAGGCCAGAGGCGACATGCGGAGACCAAGGCAGTGGGTGGGTGAGAACGGGAGAGACTAGAAGGACGGGGTGGGGGGTGCGGGGGGGGAGGCAGGTGGGCACCGGAAATGCAGACGAGGACAGGACCTGATGGGTAAAGAAAGGAGGTGGTGCGTAGGGACAGGGGGTGCTGAATAAGGGCAGGAGGTTGGGTGGGCCACATGGTAATGTGAGGTGGTGACAGGAAGTAACGGCGGGAGCACAAGATGAAGGGGCCGAGGGAAGCAGGTGATGGGCAGCCGAGAGCCCCGGCGGGCCTGCACCCACCTGAGCAGCTGAACTCGCTCTTCTGGACCTCGGCCACGTTGAGGCCGCGCAGACCGGTGGGGCCCGAGCACTGGGTGAAGAGCCCGATGGTTGGCCGCTGCCTCAGCCACTGTGAGAGCCAGGCCAGGTGGCAGTCGCAGAACAGGTGGTTGGAGTGCAGGCGGCTGCAGGGGGACAGGGCCGCTCACAACCCACCTGAGCCCCAAGACCCTGGCCAAAAAGTAGGGTCCCCTCTGCCTAGGGGGGCCAAGCCCTGTGCTGCACTCACGCCAGCGCAGCCTATGCGCCGTCACCTGCAGCTCCAACTCGGGGACCCTCCACAGCCGCAGGGAGCTCCCCAACGGCTGCCGCCCCCTCCCGGCCTGCTCGGGGCGCCCCCGCGGCTGGATGTTGGCTGTGTGAGTCTGAACTCACACAGACCCACTGCCCCAAACCACGTAACACATTTTCAACAAAAAGAAATGACTTGTTTTCCAAGGAAAAATCAAATGTAAGTGACATCCAACATCCTTTCATTTTAGATTAACTCCCCTGACTCCAGCTCCAATCAGCACTCCCTGCCTGGCCAGTCCTCTGCCTGTGGAGGCCGCAAGCCCCTGTCCCCACTGCCGTGGCACCGGCCACGCTTGGAGCTGCCCTCCCTGCCACCCGCGGCTGACTCACAAGGTGCGTAGCTTGGGCATGTGGTTGAAGCTGGATACGGGGATGGTGGTGATGTTGTTGTTGTTCAGCGTCCTGACGGGGAAACCAGAGTCAGTTAGCCTCTGTCCAGCAGGGACTTACGTGGAGGGAGAGCAGACCTTCTCTCTGACAAACAGGCAGACTCTCCCATTGTGTCCCATGGTCTGCATTCAGGCTGTGCTGGGGACCAGCGCTGGGCTGGCCCCGGGGCGGGGGTCAGGGGGGCTATGCCAAAGAGCATGAGATTCAGAGCCACCCTCAGGGAAAGCCCTGAGTGGAGGCAGCGCTTAGGAGGCAGCTCCAAGTCCGGCAGGACATGGGAGAAGGAGCAAGGAGAGGAATAGGACCAGTGCAGGCTTAAAGAAGGGGTGGGGTTTAGATAGCCCTGTGTCAGGAACTCCTGGAAGACGCAGCCCTCACGCTGGGGGCCAGCACAGGCCAGATAAACCCGGGTCCCGCCCCTGCAGGCACAAGGGCTCCGTGAGCATGCCTCTAGGAGGGCCTGCTACCTGCCTCCAGGTCTCCTGCCACCTGTGCTGCTCCGGGGCCCCAACTCCAGCTGCGTGGCCCTGGCACCTGCCTTGGCTGGACTCTCCAAGCCTCTGCTTCCCTTCCCAGGTTTTACTTACAGCACCTCCAGCCCCCGAAGAGCCCGGAAGGCCCCCTCCTCGATGCAGCTGATCTGGTTCTTGTCCAGCTGTCTGTGAAGCAAAGGAAGGGTGCAGAGAGGGGGCATGTTGTTGAGGGCAGGAATGTTCAGACGTTTTTATCAAGCACTCCATTCGCTTTGTTTTTTCAGAGTCCTGACCCTCATCATTTGTTCAGCCCAAATGTGTCAATCCAAACAGTGAATGGTCATAGCTTAAATTATTCTTCACTCTTAGTTAAAACAATAAATGTAAATAAAAGCTTTATTATATTCCTTTACATAACCTTGCATATCTCCTGGGGAGCAGGCACCCTGCCCCGTTTTGGAGACCACCTAGAGGGTGCTGGCAGCTGAAAAATGAGTCTGTCACAGGAGCGATGGCAGCCAGAGCTGGCAGGCAGATTCCGGCCTGAGTGCCAAGTGAGGCAGACTAGCTGTGGCTACCTGGAGCGCGGCTCTGAATACACTGAAGCTTGGATCTGGGCTCCTTGGGAAAGAATGCTGAGATCAATTACCAGTGTCGGCCGCAGGCCTGGGGGCGGGGTCAGGGAGCGACCAGCAGCCAGGCATTTGCCATCCCTGCAGCAGTCAGGCTTCAGGGAGGTACTAAACTGGGACCAGAATAAATTTGCATAAGAATAAGCCATTACATTTAAATCACATTTGATTATGTGCCAGGCCTTATCTCATTTAAACGTCAGGACAAGCCTGGGAGTGAGTGTGAGATCCTCATTTTACAGAACAATATTCTGAGGCTCCGTGGAGATCGTGGAGATCGCTGACTTGCGGCAGCTTATACCACAAGTGTCTGAAAGAGAACGCACTGAAGGGCGAGGGCACGGAGACAGCCCATTCAGGTGGGCCAAGAACAGCACCTTAGGACCCCGCTGTTCAAGACATTCCCTTCAGCCCAGTCTTCAAAGGCTGCTTGTTTCCTCCAAATCCAGATTGTTCCAGAAGACCATGCTGGCACCAGCCACCTCAGAGCCCAGCAGCTCCTTGGCTGCCTGGACCCCGGGGCTCGGGGACACCCACAAGGACACTGCCAGGGTGGCCCTGCAGCCCCCAGCCCCTCTCCATCCCAGGCCCGTACTCACAGGTTTTTGAGGTCTGTAGCTCCACGAAAAGCCTTCCTGGGGATAGCCTGGATGGCGTTCTCACTCAGGTCCCTGTGAGGATTGAGCCAAAGGGAGAAACACTGGTCAGAAGAGACCTCTCTAGAGGGCCCTGATGAGCCAGGGGGGTCAGGGGTGGCCGACAGAGGGACCGGTCACAGCTGCATCCCAGGACCTGCGACGGTGCCTGGCGCACAAAGGCTCTGCGTGTTTGTTGAATGAATGAATGAATGAATGAGCTGGAGCTTGGTGCCCACCCATCTCCCAGTCTCTGGGCAGAAGGGTTGCACCTGGAGGGAGAAGCGTGGGGCATGGGTGCCCAGCTCTGGCAGACCCCACAGAGGTCAGCTCAGCCCCAGGGATGCAAGGAGACAGCAAAGCGGGGGAGGGCTCCCCGAGGGGCCCACAGGCACCCCAGGGCCTGTGGGGAGTGCACCTCCGAAAGCTCACTTTCTGGAAAAAAGCACCTCTGTGCCTCAGGCAACCCAGCCAGTAGGTGGCCACCCAGGTCTGAACTCCAGGCTGGGTCTGCCTCCAGATCCCTCCCTCTCAAGACTGCGAGGGACCTTTTCACTGCAGACATGAACAAATGTCCCTTTCCTTCCCACAGCAGTGGCACCAGCTGCCATGGGTTCTGAGGATGTCGCCCAGGCCACACTGCCAGCACTTCACATGCGTGAGTGCACCTGACCCTCACACTGTCTGTGGGCAAATGCTATTTGTTGCCATCCCCATTTCGCAAGGAGGAAAGGGAGGCTCAGAGGAGTTAAGCAGCTTCTTCTCGAGAACACAGCAGGCCGGCGGGGCAGGGGGGAGGTGGCTGCAGAATCTGAACCCAGGCAGGCAGACCCCGAGCAGCCCTGGGGGTGGACACTGTTACCTCACCCACTCTGCAGAGGAGGGAACTGAAGTATTTTACCCCAGGCTGACCAGGACGGGGACCCAGGCAGTCTGCCAGAGAGCCCAACACCTGACACTGCAGGCCACCAGGGCTGACTGTCCTCACAGGGGACCCCATGTCAGGCCATCCCGCAGACCCCAGCCCCTTCTCCTGGGCCAGACGCTCGGGGCTTGATCATCTTCTTCCCATCACCCATCCCTCCCATGGGCCTCAGGCTTCGCTGTGAGCCCTGAGAACACGCCCACAGGGCCCCCAGCATTGTCCCCTGAGCTGCGGGAACTTTCATTGCTCTGTCTGGGTTTTTCTGCTGAGACAAGGAAACAGAAGGACTGCGGGAGAGCGCACAGGGCCCCGAGCGCAGAAAGGCCGGTGGGAGTCCCAGCTCCCCCAGCTCCCCCACCTCCTGGCTGGGCGCCTACGGCCAACCCAGTTCCTCTGTGTTATGCAAGTAATCCGTACCACTGTCCCACAGCCCATACCAGCTCTATTGGTCCCTTGGTATGTGGGCTTGTTCTCTCTCTCTTCTTCAGCGGGATGCTGGGCGGGGTCATTTGACAGGTAAATTACTTAATTGGAAGCAAGGACTGAGCAGGCCACCGAGATAAACAAGATGGCCCGCACCCAGGGGCTCACAGCCACAGTAATTAAGAACCAAGGCAGACGTGGGAGCCTCACACAGAACCAAACCGGCCTTGATGGAGCATCTCTACACATCCGTGACAGCTGGGTTCACATGTGCACAGGCAGCCACAGGTGCACTGAGTACCCTAAAACACCCACAGCCTTAGGGGGGCACACAGGAAACCAGTGAACGAAATCTCCATTCCGTCATTCAGCAAGTGTGTGCTGGGAGCCGGCTGCCTGCTGCGGATACTACAAAGACTCACACTGCAGCTTACAATAATCATTGGAACAGCAGTATTTCCAAAGAGACGTGCGAGCTCAGAGAAGCGCGTAACGCGCTCTATCTGAAGGGGGCGGAGAGGAACTCTGAAGCGGATCCTGAAAAATAAGTCAGAGCTTACCAGACAGAAAAGGGAAATGAGGGAAGCATCTCTGAGCAGTGGGAAGAGCAACTGCAAAAGCCCGAGGGCACAAAGGATCAAGGCAGGTGGGCTGGGGTGGGGGTGGGGGTGGGGGAGATCACACAGTTCGGTACACTGGCATGTGTCTATGGGAATTTTGCAGTGGTTTTAAAATTTGTCCACAAATTCTTTGATATCCGTCTCTTCAAAAGATGGAGCTTAAATCTCCCATAAATTGTGGGTGGGATTGAGCAACTCACTTCTGAAGAATAGAGTATGACGGAAGCGATGGACAACTTCTGAGATCATATCATAAAAGATCCTGCTATGTAGCTTCCTCCTTACTCTCTGGGAGTTCGCTCCCTCTGGGAGAAGCCAGCCACGAAGTCACCAGGATACAAGCGGCTCCCTGGAGAGGCGCACGTGGAGCGGACCCGGACCCGAGGTCTCCTGCCGGCAGCCAGCACCGGCTGGCCAGCAAGGTGAGTGAGTCATCATGGGAGGAGAGTCTCAGGATGAGGCAGCCCCTTCTCTCTGTTTGTGTCCCCGCCCAATTCAGATGTTGAAATCCGAATGCCCCATGTGATGGCAGTGGGAAGCAGGGGCTTTGGGAGGAGCTCAGGTCATGAAGGCTGGGCTCTCGTGAATGGGGTCAGTGCCCTGGTAAAAGAGTTCTGAGAGACAGCCATTGCCCCTTCCTCCCTGGGAGGGCGCAGCCAGGAAGTGAAGCCTCGCCGAAGGCCAAATCTGCCGGCACCTGGATCCTGCACTTCCCAGCCTCCAGAACTGTGATCAATAAATATTTGTTGTATATAAACTACCTGGTTTCTGGGATTCTTGTCACAGCAGCCCCCACCTGCATCTTGACTGCAATCTCATGAAGCCAGAGCCACCCAGCCACCTGCAGGAACTGTGACATAATACGCGTTTATTTTTCCTTTAGGCCACTATATTTTGAGATGCTTGGCTTTACAACAATCAAAGACTAAAGCAGGGGTGCTTTGCGGGAACGACCTAAGAGAGGAGAGGCTTAGACACTGTGCTGGAGAGCACGGTCCTGGCATAAGGGCATGAGGACCCCTGGGAGCTTCTGAGGAGGGCAGGGCAACGCTTAGACGCGGCATGACTGGGCTGAAATATGTTAAGGATTGGCTCCATCACGTCCCTCTTTGGGCCTCAGTTTTGTCACATGCAGAGGCTGGACCAGATGATGTTACTCTCCTCACCAGTGGGAGCGCACTACACACCGAATACTCCCAGACATGGCAAGTGAGGCTCTCGGCTCCTGGGGCAGTTGAGGCTCCAGGGAGGGGGTGAGGGGCAGGGGGGCCCATTGCTGACGGCATGGCTTCTGAGAGGAGTGGGATGAGAGAGGACAGACACAGCTACCCTCCTGCTCCTGCCCACAGGGAATCGGAGAACAGAGCCCATGTGGTGAGGGCAAGACAAGGGCAGGGAGGACGGCGTCCAAGAGCCACCGACAGAATCAGGAAGACAGAGGCCGCCCAGGGGGCGAGGACCTCCTGTGGGACCCGCGACGTGGCCCCAGCTGGCCGTTGGCCCTTCGGCCAAGCCTGGGAGGGAACTCTGGGCTGGAACTCACATCCATTATTCTGTTTAATCCTCACAACAACCCTGCAAGGGAGGTTTTTCTATTTGTATTGATTATTTTATTGACTTAGGCCAACCTTGTTCCAGAAAGGCTTTGAGGTAGTTTATAGGGATTTTTAAAACAGCAAGAGAGCAGGAGTGAAAAGTGGGACAAAGAGAAGGAGAGAATCGATGGGACATACCAAGGATGCAGCCCCGGGTGACCCACACCCCTGCCAGGCCCAGGCAGAGCATGTGAAAAGGGCATACTGGCCAGTTAATGGCCCCCAATATATAGATAAACTTAAAAGGACCAGATTCTCCAGAGTATAGCTATTTGAGGCACTAAGATGAGACAAGAATTTCCCCAGGGGTCTTTGTAAAAAAAAATGACAGTGTGGTCTAATCAATAACATTAGATCCTTATAATAAATGGGTTTCAAGTGTCTGCTTCTTACAACAGCATCACATCAAAGTACAGTTCAGGAAAAGCAATTCTATAAAAACTCACACCAGGAGCTATGTGGGCAGGGAGGGGCAGGAACACTCTTTGCAAAGGAAGGCGACACGGTAGAGTCTTGAACGATCCAGGAGCAGTTGGATTTGCCTGGAGAGGAAGGTGCCGGGGAGAGGTGTTGACAGAAAAAAAGCCTTGCAGGCCAGGGACAGCAACAGACTAGACCAGAGAGGGTGTATCCGACGATCTTTTAGACATTGTGCTGGGGCCCAAAAGCTTACAGAGGAAGGACGCTGGCCCTGGGCATAGAGGCGGTACAACACCAAGGGACAGTCCAAGAGGTGAGCATCCAGAGACGGAGTGGAGCTGAGCTGACCTGGGACCTTAGGCCCAGCCCCGGGCCAAGCCACAGCAATGAGCAGCTCACATTGTTTAAATGAAAGGAAAAGGAATTTGAGACCCTGGAAGAGGCCGGCCTCTCGACCAGGAAGCAGGTGAGCCTTGGCAGTCTGAGGAAAATGGAGCACGCTGGCAGCAGAGCGGGTGGTGGAAAGGGCTTGACTCTGCAATGACAAGGTTCTAAGTTCTATTCCTGCTTCTACCATTTATCAGCCGTGGGACCCAGGAAGTTATGCACCTGAGAGCTATAGTTTCCCTATTTGTAAAATGGGGATAAAAATACCTACCACATTGGGCTTTGGAGAAGATTGAGTTAATGTATTTAAGCCTCTATCCTTTTACCTCTGGCAAAATTTAAGAAATGCTGGCCGTTGTCCGGCCCCAAATAGTCTGTCCAACGCTTTCCATAGGTTCTGACTATTGTTTCCAGCATTTCCTCTAGGGGGCGCCAGATGCCTTCCCTGGACTTGGATATCCTCTCGCCTCACCGCAACACAGAACAAAGCTATTCTTTCTTTTTATTTACTTTTTTTTGCTCCAGTTGACTTCCTACCTGGTCAACAATTGTTTTGTATTTCCACAACCACTTGAAATAAAGTTTCTCATCTCCATTTTCACCCAGTTGGCATGAAAACCCAAAAGGCGCCACCTACATCTTTGTCCATCACATTTTACCAGTCCTCAAGCCTCTTCTCAGGATGACCTTGTCACAGGTCTGGAAGTGAGGAGTGTGGCCAGGGTGTGTCAGAGCAGAAGGAGATACACTGAGAGAGGCCATCCTGGAGGAGGGAAGGTTCTGGAGCTCAAAGGACAGCTGCTGGGGGCCTGGTCCTGGCAGGGAAAGCAAAAGGCACAGAGTAATGGGGAAGACAGAGGCTCAGAAGGAAGTCCCAGGCAGGGCAGCAAAAAGCAGATCCGCAGAGCAAGGACCCAGCTGCCAGACAAGCGACAGGACTGGAGAGAGAAACACAGGCCTGGGGACAGATTCTGGGGTGAGGACAAGGTCCTGGATTGCTGACAAGTTCCCAGGGGATGCTGACGTGGCTGGCCCAGGAAGCACACACTAAGAAGCCGGGCAGGTGGCGCGGGTGGGGCGGGGCAGGAGAAAGCCTGCAGCTGAGAGTCACAATAAAAGTATGGGTTCAGTAAACCCTGACTTGCCCACTTAAATCATATGGTCTTAGGCGAATCAACTTCTTTGGCCTCAGTTTTCTCACGTACAAAAGAGGGTGAGGAGTAGCACCTACTTTTCAGGATCTGATGTGAGAGGCACTGTGCATCTTGCCCCTACCTCCTCCTCCACTGATGCTGATGTCCCTTCAGTTCCTCAAATCTTTCTGCCACAGGACCTTTGCACTTGCCATTCCCCTGCCTGGAATATTCATCCACTCTTCACCCAGGAAACTTCTATTCCTCTTTCACACCTCAGTCTACAAACGCTGCCCTGGCAGCTCCCTCTGCCCCAGGCTTCTAGGACCCCATGCTCTTCCTCCTTAGCACTAATCCAGAGTTGTAATGGAATACCGGTGCATTGAAATTAATGAAACTCTGATTTTGGGTTAATTAACATCCATTGCCCCCTCCAGACCATAATCACCCAAGCTCAGACACTGTCTTTTTTGCTTCCCACTGTCTCTCTGGTCCTGACACATTGCACAGGCTCAGTCATTTTTAGCTGAATTGAACTCAAGTGGATCCTTACACGATTCTCCTGCTCCAATCCCTCTGCCTTTTCCTGACCCAAACTAGGAGTCAGCCCAGGCCGTGTGGCTAAGAGTGGGCGGGGGCTTGGGGATGAGGGCTCTGAGCGGGAAGGGAGGTGCTGGGGAAGCACTTGCTGCTGCCCATGTTGTTACAATCCACCCTGCCCATCCCCTCACGTGTCCTCAGGGAACATTAATAACTGAACATCCTCGGGTGGTCCCAAGGTGGCACCAGAAGCATCAGCCGGACAGTGTGGGCAGCCCTGGAGGAAGGCGAGTGACTCTCGTGGGAGGAAAGGGAGTAGAAGTCCGTTCTGGGGGGCTCAGGGTAGAGGGTCTGCAGGCAAAGATCCCCAGCCTGAACCCTGCCACCCAAGACCAGGGACCTTGAGAGGCAAGCTGCTGACAATAGCAGTCCCCCGCTGCCCCGCCCCGTTCTGGGAACACTCGGGAGACCCTGGCCAGGGTCCTCCCCCTGAAGAGAAGGGGGCAGCAGAGCCACCCCTTGACTTGGGCACCATCCCAGGCACCCCACTCCCACCTCCCCTCTTCCCGAACACTGCCAATCTTTCCAGCCTCTGCCAGGGCTAGGGGAGGCAGCGGCTGGAAAGCTGAGGTCGGGGCCCCATGTTCTTACTGCTAATCCCCCTTCACGCTCTAACCAGATTGGACCCTGCTGGCAGATGGGCCTCTAAGGGGATCAGCGGGGGACTCAGCCGGGGATGCTGGGCCCCAGCCAAGGCCGGACTCGGGTTCCCACCGCCTGCTCGGCCACCCCACTGCAGACAGAGCTCAGGGCCTGTTCCGTGTGCCTCACAAGCCACACGGCAGCCTGTCCTGTCCCCTTGTCTGGCTGGTTACCCTGAGCCTGCCCAATATGGGGCCTGGCCAGGAGGGAACATCTGTGGCCTGACCATTCCAGGCCACCTCACCTGGGACTTCCTGTCGTGAGACTGTCGGACAAAGGACTCAACCTGGAGCAGACAAAGCTGGCCATGTTCCCCTCCCCAGGGCCCCCATGCAAGTTTCCCAACCCCTGGAGCTCAGTCTCCTCCTCTGTAAAGTGGGAATAATCATGGGGTCATGGGGCTGAACGAGGCTGTGTGTGGTACTCCCAGCAGGGTGACAGAGTCAGCTGCCATATCTTAATTATCTTTATGGGGCTCTAAGGTGGGGGAAGGGGAGTTGAACCCAGGACTGGGACTCAGGAGGGTGCAGCTCAAGGCCGGCTCTCACACCAGCTACTTTGTGATGTTGGACGCAGCCTGCAGTTAGCTCCCTGCACCTCCATCTCCCCTTTCAGCAACACTGACATCCCTGGGACGTCAGTCAGGAGGGTTAAGTTACACACGATGTGCATCACCGTGGGCACCGAGCACGAGCAGCCTGACGTTGCTGCTGCTAGTGAGTGCCGCCCAGGGTCCCAGAGCAGGTGACTCAACACCCACGTCTCTGGCACCTGGGCCAGCAGCAGTTGAGTCACCTGGGGCTTGGTCAGAAATATGACTTCCTGGCCCTACTACCAAATCAGATTCTGCATTTGAGCATGTTCAGGTTTGAGAAGCGCTGCATCGAACAGAGCGAAGTTCACACACGTGTTCTTAGCCCCGGCTAGGGCTAAAACAAACTGGGCTGTAACCCCTGTTCCAGGCCAGAATGTCAAAGCAGGGAGCTGAGGCCCCAACTCCTGTTCTTGGTGGGGGGGGCACAACATTAGGGAGAGACTCAGACACAGACAACCCCAGTGGGTGGAGGCGGGGAAGAGCAGCCTCTCACCTGTCACCTGTGTCGTGCCACCGCCCACCTGCATAGGGAACAGAGGCAGCACTCACAGGAGGGGGTGATCGCCATGTTAGCACCAGCACCCTCCCTGGATTCCTTCTGGGGTTGGGGGCAGCGGGACATGCCTGAGAAGGCGCTGGTGAGAAGCAGGCTGTGCTAGTCAGCTCTTTTGAGGAATCAGAGGTCGCCGCCCCAGGCCAGGGGCTGTAGGATGCACTTTCAGGAGAGAGGCTGCTGCACCTCTTAGGCGGGGTGCCAGGGTGCACACCCCCTGAGGTGCTCCTGGGCCTGATGGGACCCTCCCTCCCTTCCCTCTGCCTGTCCTTCAAGCCCACCTCACATCCTCCCTCTCCCACCAGGAGAGAAAGTAGTTCTACAATTACCCCTCCCTGCCCAGCTCTCCCCAGCCCACAGGACGACCCTCAGGTGCCCCAGGTCCGCCTTGTGTGGGCAGACTACAGGTGCGTGCGCGCCTCTAGACGACTTTAAGCCGGTTCTTTGGTGATGACGACCAGAACTGGGCAGCCTTGAGCTCCAACCTCGACGCAAGGACTGGGATGTGTACACTCACAAATCTCAGGGGCTCCCAGGATATACAAACTGACACCTTATAGTGGCTGATTCTTGGTGTGAGTCTCTTGTGAATGGTGTTTGTTTCATCATCTCCAGAAGTTTGGGGAGTGGGAGGGGGAGAGTGCAGAAGAGATCAGGGAATAGTACCAAAGGGACACACTGGTGGGGTGAAGGGGGACTGGTCCCACCAGCCACAGGCCCAGTTTCCTTTGGTCTGAGGACCGCCCCCTGCTGTTGTCACAACAAAGGAACGAAGGACAGGGAGCTGCCTTTGCTTCCTCCTGGGGCCTGGCTGTTCTCCTAAGGGGACAGTTCCCCTTGCTAATCCTTGTGTGCCCTCCTGACCCCTCTCCTCTGCTTCTCTGACAGCCAGAGTCAGGCCACCTGGAGTAAGTGGCAGGCCGTCAGATAAGCCCCCCGTCTCAAAGGGGGCCCCCATCGGGGCAGGGCGCGGGCCGGGCAGGAGGCAGCCTGGGAGAAAAGCCAGGTGACCTGGGTTCATAAGTGAGTTCAGCCCAACCGGCTGCCTCTTCGAGCTTTAATTTTCCCATTTGTAGCATAAGCTTATAAAAGGAGTAAATAAATGAAGGTGTGTGAGACTATCCAGAAGGCTGTCTGGCACACACTAGGTGACAATCAATTGTAGTTCTGGCAAGACTTCAAACTACCTGGCCTGACTGCCGAGCGCTCCAGCTCTGTCCCTCTCCTCCACCACCTCTCCCGCTCCTAGGCTGGTTATGAGATTCATGGAATTAGAGCTCGCACACGCTCTGTGAGGTCTTGAGATTTTTAAAAATGTTGAACATCCACCATTTTCCCTGGGAACTCCTGATGTCCAAACCCCTCTCGGGGGTTTGGAGGCTGACACCATGGGTGGCGGGATTTGAACTCCTCAGGAGAAGTGGGCTGGTCTGAGCACCAGTGCATGCCAGGTGCTGTCGGCCGCAGAGATGCCCTCCCTCCCCTGCCCACGCTATGGCCCGAAGCCACGCATCCTCCTGTGACCAACCCTCCCTCCAGCCCTGCAGAGTTAATGTTGCAGAAACCTCATTAGGAAGAGACATCAAGCAGCCCTGGATCGCAGCACCATAAAGCCACCATGGGTAACATTTCCTCACCGGACTGTTTCGTATGCAGCTACCGAGCATCGCTACGATCAATTCCCATGACAGTGATATCAGATGAGATGTGCATACCCCACAAAGCAACCACAGGGCCCTGCCAAGGAAAAGCTGCCCAGGAGCAGAGTGAGTGACTTGGGGACAAACAGGAAACAAAAGCAGCAAGCGCTGGCCTCAGCCACCATGGCAGGAGCACTGTGATAACAATGGGGTGGATGAAGCAGGTGATGGGGGCTGTGATGCAGGCCCCTCTTACTTTGAGTGCCAGGCACAGCCTTTGCTGTGTTTGATCACATGTTCTGAGGCCCCAGAAAGGCCCAGGCATACTGCTGGGTGCTGAGCAGGGGGAAACAAGGCTCTTATCCTAGACACCAATGAGTTACTGCAGAGATTCCCAGCCCAGACACATAGTGGTAGGGGCAAGGGGTTGGGGTGCAGCAGGAGAAAGAATCAAGATACAGAGGAAAGAACATGAGCTTTGGAGCCAGACAAGCCTGGGTTTGACTCCATGCTCCACCTTTTACTGCCTGTGTGACCTTGGGCAAGTTACTCAACCTCTCTGAGTCTGCTTGCTCATGTGTAAAGGAGGACTAATCACAGCTCCTTCCTGCTGAGTTAAGGTGATGACATTATACCACATGTACCATTTATACAAAGCAAAACGAATCTGTGCTAGTAGAAGTCAGGGTCCTGGTTACTCTCACTTCTGAGTGTTTGTAATGTTTTACTTCTTGATCTGGGGCTGGTTACACAAGGGCATTCACTTTGTGAAAGTTCAGCAAGTTCTACATATGAAAATATATAACACACATACAGAAAAGTTGTGCTTTTCGTATATGTTATACCACAGCAAAAAGGTGAAACACTGATTTCAGTGTGGCACTTGGTAGGCGAGCAACACTTGCCGGTGCCCTCCCTCCCCGAGCCCCCACCAAAGAGGAGACAAATAGGGGAAAAATCCTCCAGGTGACAAATGCCAGAAGAATGGGGCTCACACTTTTAAGCCATGAGGAAGTAGCCAGGCTGAGGGGAGACTGCCCAGAGGGCAGTGTGGAGAAAACAATGCCCACCCCTAAGTGGTGAGGACGAGGAGAGGGAACCCACCGACACACAGACGCGGAGGCGGGAAAGCAGACGCTGTGGGCCCCTGAGCACTCTGACTGTGCGGGTAAACATGCTCTCTGCCCCCGCATGGGTGTCTGTTTGGGTTCCACGTCTCCTGGAAGAGCAGGGGCACCGCCCTGCTCCAGGACGAGGCCTCAGGATCAAGCGGGTAGGCTGAGATGCTGGTGCTGGAGGCAGGAGAACACAGGAGTGAAAGAAACGGAGCAGCCTTCAGAGCTGGTCTGAATTCCTTTTCTGCCTTATTTCAAGAGGAAATTAGACAGTTTTAAGGGTACATTACAAAAGAGGCCCTGCCTGGTGTGGCTCAGCAGATTGAGTGATGGCCTGCGAACCAAAGGGTCACTGGTTCAATTCCCAGTCAGGGCACATGCCTGGGTTGCGGGCCAGGTCCCCAGCCAGGGGCGTGCAAGAGGCAACCACACATCAGTGTTTCTCTCCTTCTCTTTCTCCCTCCCTTCTCCTCTCCAAAAATAAATAAATAAAATCTTTTTTAAAGAAGGGAATAAGATAACAGGAACTAGAGGAAGAGTAAAAAATAAATAAATAAAGACAAAAGTGGGTAGAAACCTCAAACAAGAGAGACACACCCTATGAAAGCCTTTGCATCTGCTTGAGTGACACTGGGCCGCTTCCAGGCCCCGGGGGATGTGTTACAATTTACCAAGTCCAGAGATGAGAACAAGCTTGGGGGAGGTGTGGCTTTTCCTGGTTCTAAAACCAAGCACAGGTGGCCTCCCACAGGTCCCATGAAGAGGAGGCGATAGGATGGGAAAGCAAGACCCTCAGCAGCATCCCTGAAGGGGGCCCAGGGACCCCTCGCAAGACTCTTCCCCAGAAGCCAAGTCACAGACCAGCCAGTTTTCCAAAGGATTAATTTGCTAGATTTCTTTATTTTCTTTACCAATTTGGTTTTAGTTGGATGGTTTCCCATTTGTCTTCACAACAGCCTTTCAGGATTGGTTGGGTTGTCCCAGCCCCAGCTCCCTGCAGTCACAGGAAGAGACTGGGGTGGTTTTGCAGTAGTTCACACAGGGAGTGGGGGAGGGGGGCGGGGCAGAGACAAATGCTGTAATAAAGATAAAATGCAAACCAGTCGACTCACACCAAATAGTTAAAGGAAGTAAGTCAATTTGATGAATTGGTCATTTGACAAATTGGCCATTCAGTGAATTGACTTTTGGCAAAATGGCTTTTAGCAAAATGACATTTGGTAAATTGGTCTGCTTCTGACACGGCGACGTGTTTCACAGGGCAATTACTTACACCGGCACAGCCTGGTGGCAGAGCTCAAGAGGCCGTTCTGCACACGGGTCCGCCCCGCCCCATCCAGTACACTGCTCTTCACTGGGCTGCCGTAAAATTGGGTGGAGTTTAGAATATTTTGAGCAATGCATATGCTACACAACATGCAAACCGTCCTTCATCCATGTTATTTTTCTCAGTTAAACTCATCTAGACTCAGGGAAGAATCTTTAGCTTCTGCCTGGTAAACACCAGCAGGGAAATGGACAGGATTCAATGTGGTTTGGGAAGAGAGAGAACCAGGGAGGAGGCAAGGAGGAGGGCTGGGCAAGTAGAATCCAGGCTGCGCTTGGGGAGGGGGCTCCACCAAAGGCATGTGACCAAGTTGCCAGTCTGAGCATCTGCAGGGAAAAGTCAGGGACGCTGGCCAACGCACAGGACCGCTAATGCTGGAACAGACATCTGACTGAAGTCCACGGCAAGAATGGTCCTCCAAGGGGGCCAGCAGAGTATCACGGGGTCCCTGGGGCGTCCTCAATCCCCTCATTCCTGAGCTCCAAGAGGGGAATGGGGCCCATTTCTTTTACCAGACACCATGCCCATTGTCCACCGATGTCCTGCAGAGCAATCCAGGCCCTGCCTAAATTTGGTCTCCAGAGTTTCTCAGAAGAGAAGTGGAGTTTAAGGGATTGGAATGGCAAAAGGTCAGCTCCAGCACATCTGAAGCCCCCCATGTCCCCTCACATGTGCACCCAGGGGTTCCCAAGGGCACAAGGCCCCTAACTTCCTCCCAGGTGAGGAGAAAGAGCTCTGCCATGCTAGCAGGCAAGGAAGGTTTCTAGTTGGCTGAATGAGATCTGCAGGCGGCAACCGCAAGGAAAGGCCTGCCGGAGCGGCGGTCTGCGGAGCTGTCCGTGGTGCTGAACCCCGCGGGGCTCTTCCTCTGGTCAGGGCGGACGGCACGCCTTGGATCCTAGCCACCTTCGAGGTTGCCCATCTGGCTCACACACCACACCTAGTTTATTTAGCTTTCTTTTCCTTCACAAGCTCACAGGCAATCTGGATTATAGCATATACACAAAAGGTTAGGAAAGCACCATTATGAGCGTCAAGGTACCCACCCTCTGACTCTTTAGGAGAGACATGTACGGTGTTACTAAGCTACTTCTAGAGAAGGGTAAAACTGGATCTTGCCGCACTTCTCCAAAAGCCAGGCTCCTCACTGCTGGACACAGACCCAGGCACTGAGAGGCCCTGAGAAGTCGCCTGGCCTTGCCCCAGGTAGCTTCCCCCGGATCCGCACACAGAAGCCTCTCCCTGCCGTCCATAGGAGCTTACTGATCATTACTGACTCAAATGACACAGCCATTCTTATTCATGATAGCGATGATGACGATGACAGCTATATAGAGATGTATTATGTGCCTGGCACTGTGCTAGGTATTTTATATGTTTTATATATATTAACTCGTCAATCCTTAAAATCATCTTCTGAGATAAGTATTCCTCTCACACTGGTATAGGTGCTGGCCGTGGGGGAGGCTGGGCATGTGTAGGAACTCTCTGTGCTTTCCGCTCAATTTTGCTGTGAACTTAAAATTGCTCTAACAAATAAAGTTAGTTTTTAAAAAATACTCTCACCATACCAATTTTCCAGATAATGTAATGGAGGCATAGTAACTTTCCCAGGCTGTCTGACTGCAGAGCCCCCACTAACCCACCTTGCTACAGGGGCTCAGCACATTAGAATCATCAAGGTGATGGGCAGGTCGGGGGGCGGGTAACTAGAAGCATCCACATGTCACCAGTGACATTTGATAGGCGAACTTGGAGGGAGGAGATAAAAACCTAAAAAGCAGAGAATGATAATGAACATTCATAATGTTGACATTAAGTCATCAAGAGAAAGATTACATGCAGGACCCTTTGTTTTAGAATTTAGATAATGTTATAATGAATTTTAGACATAGTCTCATCAAAAATAGCATGAGGTTGGCATGTTCTCTCTGAGCACCCGTGCTGCAGGGGGAGAGGGATGGGGCCCCAGCCAGGCGAGCCCTGTCCGGGGACTTCTCCCTATGCCTGGATTCCTACAAGTACCTCAGACACCATCACGCCACCCAAGCCGCCCAAGGCTTGAAAGACAAAGAAGTGAGTTTGGGAATCCTGTGCTGAGGAGCTTTGCGCCTGCGCCAGTACAAAGAGGCAGCACGTCCGGACCTCTGAGAATGAAGGGGTCCTGGTGGGGGAAACCTGAGGGGAGGATCCCAGGTCCTCAACCACTGGCTTCTCAGGGAGACTCGGCACACCCCCTGCCCCTCCCCTACATGAGCCCCCGGCATAATGAGTGACCCCCAGGATGCCTGCCCTCAGCCGTCCCCTCGTGTGGACCTGAGTTTACCTCTGCAAAACCTGGAGCACAGAGGGCGCTCAGACCTCCTGCTGCTGTGGCCGCCGTGGCCAGCTCCCGGGAGAGACAGGCAGGGGGTCGGGGGCCCTGGCCGCCCGTGTGAACACTAGAAACTGATGTTCAGCACAGAAGCTCTCATCTGAGCATCAAAGCTGGCCCAGTTCCTGACTCTTTAGGAGGGAGGGAAACACTCTCAGCTTCTAGGAGGCCAGCTCCAGCCCTGCCCTTCCCCAGCAAATGGCTGGTGCTGCCAGGCTCCCTGCTGTCCGTCCCCATCCCCTCCACACCCAGACTAGAGGTCCCCACTGGGCTGCAGAGTCTGGAGGGCGATACACTCGTGAAAACACTTGGGTGTGTTTATTCATCCCTAGCATTGTCTGCAGACAGAATGAGTGTGGCAGGACTCCGGGCCCCGCCTCTCTGAGCCTTGCTTTCCTTGCCTGTAAATGGGTACTGTAAATGTCATTATCTCAGGAAGGTACCCTGAGGATTAGATAGGCGGGTTGGCAGCTTAAGGCCCAACACATGGGGACTGTTGCTTCTGCTCTTTTTCTTATTCCTCCCTGGTCAGAGGAGATGCTGTTGATACATGAGATATAGTCAATTAAAAGCACTGCTGAGGGTCTTCTTCAAAAACCTGGTGTGTCTCCTCAGTCACTCTCTTCAGTCACCTCATAGCTGTTGCTGTGCTTTTTTCTTAGTACTGGCCACGGTTTCAGGCAATCAATTATTTGTGGAATTATTTAATCACTGTCTATCCCGTCTGTTTACTGCACTCCTAGCAAAGAGGTGAGACTCATTAAATATTTGATTATTTTGGCTACTCAAAAGGTCAAACGAGCATTTAGGAGGGGGTGACATTTTGATATTAAAAATAGGTGCCCCTCAGAGATGGGATAGAGGTCTGAGACCCCCTGCCCGTGACCCCTTAACACACAGCTGTTCCTCCAAGGGGCCTGTTCTCCAGCAAAGGGCAAAGGCCCTGAGCCGGGCCCAGGCTGCCTCGGTGACAGTGTCAAGCGGAAAGGCACAGCCCCTGGGCTGAAAGCCCTCTCCACGCTCCCCTGGTCCAGCACGCCGATCCATCCTTCCCACCACCTACCTCCCCGCTTCCTCATGTATCACAATCCCTTCCACTCTCTGCATCACTGCGCCTGTCACATTGCCTGTCTGCGAGTCTCTCACCTGCTGATAACAATGACAGCACAGCTGTTGAAAAGGATACATCTGCCCTCTGCCTGCCTCCTGGGGAAAGACACACCAACACAAGGAAACAGGCAGGCTCTCTGTCACCTGGGCCACGTCTACAAGTGGGCACAGCCACTCCACAGCAGAACGCACCCAAATACACCCCGAAAAACACCCCTCTCCACACTCCCGCCCCCACCCCCGCTTGAGCCTGCTGGCCATGGCTTTCAGTCCCTGTGCCAAGCATCTAGCCAGGAGGCTATGACATGCGGATCTGATTCCAGCGCGGGGAACCCGAGCCTCATTTACAACCTGTGCTCTGGCTCAGGTTTACCAGAGCTCTGCACTGGGAGGCTGGCGTGTCAGTCAGCCAGGCCGGCATTTCCCGTTTCTCATCTTTCCCTGTTTGAGAACAAAGCCAAGTTGGAGAACAAGCAGGATGATCCAGAGCCTTGCTACTCAAAGTGGGATCCGACGATGTGCAGTAACAGCATCGACAGAAATGCAGAGTCTCAGGCCCCATCCCCGACCTATGGGATCAGAGTCCGCATTTAATAAGGTGATTTATATGCACATTCAAGTTGTGACGCACTGGATAGAGCAGTAGTTCTCAAACTTGGCCACACATTGGAACCACCTATGGAGCTTTAAAAAATACTGATGCTTTGGCACCACCTCTGAGATTCTGATTTGTTGGTTAAGGGTGGGGCTGCCAGGCATTGGGGTTTTTCAAAGTTCCCCGAGGGATCCCAATGTGCCGCCAGGATGGAGGATCCTTGTTCTGCACATGTCGCCTTCAACCCTGTTATCTCTGCCCCTCAGACCCCTCTCCTTGTCCTACCCCACCCAGTACCCACCCCCTTACTGTGCTGCTTCCTTCTCCAACCCTGTCTCTCTCAGTCCGTCTAGTCTCCCGGGTAACCGATGCTAATCAGGTGTTAAGGAGAGTGGATCTGGAAGGATAGTTCATACTAGATGGTGAATGACTGACAGCCCTGATTGCCATTGTAAAAGGAGGAGCATTCCTGACACAGCCCTCATCATTGGCAACATCTGATCAGTTTGAGGAATATAAACAAAACACTTTGGGCAGAGAGGGCCTTTCTAGTGGCCCTGGAACGAGCCATTTCTATACAGCCAAGCTTACTATACAGGAAAAGAGCTATTTATAGCCTGGGTGAAAATTTGCCACTAAATTCAGATGGTTAGGCAAACATACCTATACTGATGTTGGGCTGATCCAGACCAGTTTTGGTAGGAATGAGGAAGAAGGAAAGGGGAAAGTAAGAGGCTGCCTTAGGAGCCAGGAGCAGAGGCTGGAGGCCAAGGTGCAGGCGGAGGGATCAGAAGGTGATGATTTCCATGAAAGGAACAAAGTGCTATATCTGCCACACCTTCATGATGACTCTGGTGTCAATGGCCCTGCACAAATATACACGCCTCACCCCCACAGGCTGCCATGGGGATGGCCCAGAGACCAAGCCGGGGGGAAAGCAGGACCCAGCTTATCTATCAGATCAGCAGTGGGGCCCCTAACGGAAGCCAGAATCCCAGCCACATTGAGCCCACAAGGGTGCCCTTGGGCAGCACCCTGGAGGAGGACACTGCAGGAGAGCTTCGGGCTGCAGTTCTGTGGGAGCAGCGGCTGCCCCACAGGCTCGGGGTCCGTGGCAAAGCCAGCCGGTGGAAAGACAAGGAGCCCAGAGACAGAAATGGAGATGAGAGACCAATGAAGAGGAACAGGCAAAAGAGAATGAAGAAGGAGGGGCTGGGGGGAATAGAAGAGATTAACCAAAGAACATATATGCATATAAGTGTAGCCCATGGACACAGACAACAATGCAGTGAAGGCCAGATGGTGGTGGGAGCGGGGGCGGGGGGGGCTGGATGGAGCGGGGCAAAGGAGGGGAAACGGGGGACCTCTGGAATAGCGTCAACAATTAAAATGAAAGAGAGAATGAAGAAGAACAGAAGCTAAATGAGAGGAAAAAGACAACAAGAGGCAGACAAAAAGAGATTGAGAAAGAGAAGGCCAAGACCCCCATGACTGGGGATGACACTCTGAGGCAGAGACCAGGCGTACTTGGCTTTTCACAGCAGTGAGTCTGTGTCACACCTAACGGCCAGCGAAGGTGCAAATGAAAAGAACGTAGCATGCGAGCCTGCTGGGGCCCTCTGCACTGGGCCCTGTGCTCTGCCATCCCCTCCGCTGCTGGGCAGGCCTGGTGGCCAGGGGATAATTTGCCACTGGCTGGAGGTGTCAGGCTGATGATGAGTGTGAAGTCTTCAGGCGATCTGCCCGCAGGGACATGTCCTGTGTGACTAATCACCAGGCAGAGGTGGGAATGGAGTTCCAGCCACTGCACCCTCTTCCTGGATGGCTCAAATCTCTGTGCGTGTTTGTGTGTGTCGGAGGGAGGAGGAGGTCTTGTCCTCACTTGTGGCTGGGGAGGGAAGGCTTTCTCAATGAGAAGAAACTGTACACTGGCTGTAGGCTAGGGGACAAGGCCAATAGGGACAAGCTGTCATCACGAGGGCTGGAGATCGCTGGGGAGTAGTAGTGTGTTGGGTGCACGCTTCATGCTCTCTCTTGCACTCCACAAACCCAACAAATACTTTAAATGTGACTTAAGAGCAGAGGCTCTGGAGCCAGGTTGTCTGGGTTTGAATCCTGGCTCTGCCCCTTACTAGCTGGGTGACTCTGGAGCTGCCATACTTCTACATGAGCGAGAAACTCCAGTATCTAGTTTAAGGTGTATTTTTATTTTAAATTTTCTGTTACATAGAGTCAATTCCAATGCTCCCAACTTTAGGAAGAACAGCAGAGCAGGGCAACGTCTCACACTGCGTCTGCAGAAACGTCATCTTGCCAAGGCAATGGGGGACCTGCGGGCTTTGACTGTGGGCCTGACCACAGCAGATAAGCAGAGTCTTGAGATGAGGGGACGATGCCTCCTTCACGCCCCGCCCTCTCTCTTAGGGAAGGTGACAAAGGACAGTGAGGGGACACAGACAAAAAGTGATGTTCAAATGAGAGTGAATGCCAGGGAATCTGATGACTGCGAAAATGAGGATGTTCAGAAGGCGACAAAAACCACCTGGGAGGAGACCCTTCCAGGGCTAACTCTCATTCCCATTACAGAAAGGCAGCTGAGTCACAGCGCCCCAGAGGATCCCATTTATTCCATCTGAGAAAAAGGCCGAGTCCCCCAATGCATGTTGAGCTGTAGGAATAATTTTAGGCAGCAAGTTCCAGGGCTAGAACGTCTGGGACCCCTGCTAGGCTCTAGGGGACCCTTGTGGGAATTAGTAAAAGGTGCCCCTTCTTCGAGGCACTTTGATTGCCTTGGAAATTGTCAAAGGAAATATACAAATTCATCTCTATGGTGTGAATGGTGTCCCTTAAAAATGATACCTTTGGACGGTGCACAGCCTGCACTTCTATACACGGTGACATTGCATATCTACCTGCTCCCGCCACAATGGCATTGACGGCACAGCTCCAAAACTGGCGAAGCTGGGCTCCTAAGGGTGTCGCAGACTTATTGAGTGATAATTACATGAGGCCACGTGGACCCTCATTAAGAAGGCAGGAGACATGTGCAACATGGGTGGATCTTGAGAATACCTGCTAAGTGATATGTCAGACAGAAAAAGTCAAGAGCCATATGATTTCACTCATATGTTGGATATAACTGAAAGCAACAAATGAACAAACAAAATCTCATAGACACAGACAGCAGCAGGGCGGTTATCAGAGGGAAGGGGGTTGGGAGGGAGAGTAAAGGGGAAAGGGAGTCAAACACACGGTGACGGAAGAAGATCTGTTTTTGGATGGTGAACACCCAATGCAATATACGGATGACGTATTGTAGAATTGTACACTTAAAACCTATGTAATTTTAGAGGTTTTATTTATTTATTTTTAGAAAGAAAGGAAGGGAGGGAGAAAGATAGGACGAGAAACATCCATGAGAGAGAGAAACATCAAACAGTTGCTTTTCATACATGCACTGACCAGGGACCAAACCCCCAATCCAGGCCTGTGCCCTGACCAGGAATCGAACCAGCGACCTTTCCCTCTGGGGGATGATGCCCAGCCAACCGAGCCACACAAGTCAGGGCAAAACCTATATAATTTTATTAACCAAAGTTTCTACAATAAACTTAATAAAATTTATATTAATAAATAAATAGATCTATAGCTCCAAAAAGGAAAAAATAAGGCAGGAAGGATTTTACCCTAAATAAAGATGCAATGCCAAGTTTGAGCACCTGTCTTTAATACCTGTCATTCATAAGGAAAATGCAGAGGTGTGGAGCATGTGACAGCTACATTCAGACCAGGAGTTACTGTAGCTCTTGTCCACTGTGTGATGAGCACCAAGCACAGTGCCCAGGGAGAGATCAGAGTCTAATAAAAATTTGTGGACTGCATCAATGCACAACAAAATAAATGGGAGCATGAATATCTTTGGATTTTATTATAATAAATTAAAACTACTTTATGTCATTTTATTGGTTTACTTTCTTTTCTGTTGGAGGGATGGAAGAACTTTTACAATTTACGGAATTATTTTAAACATAAAATAATACAAATGAATATATCTCAATAAACAAATTGTTCCTACCTTAGTTACCTGCCCCACCCCCTTCCCCCCTCCAAAAAAAGAAAAAACACTAATAAACTGCATCCCTGCCTTCCAGCCAGGGTCTAGGTATTGACCTCACCACATATTAATGCTGTTCTCGCAAACCTTCCACTGTTTCCCACGGAAGGTCCCTCTGAGGCATTCCCCAGGCCCTGCGTACATACCCCCGCAGTCCCTTGCACCTTCATGTGCCAACTCTGGGACGAGAGGAGGAATGAGCATGTACCAGATGACGGGAGAGGCGAGACTGAATCAGGTGCCAGAGAGATTCTTAGTGAGAAGAACTGGAGCTCACCTGTCAGTGCTGATCGGTTCCTGGGACTAGGCCCCCGGAACAAAGGCAAGCCACGCACTGTGTCCGGAAGAGAAGCAACAGCTGTTCTTATTGAACCCGCATATGTGCTGGGCACCATAATGGGCATGAGGCTGACAGGGAAGAATGCTCTGGACCCTGATTCAGAGGCCTTTGTTTCCTGCTGTCTGACCTTGGGTGAGTCCCCCTGCCACTCTGGGCCTCATTGTCCCCACCTGCAAAGTGAAGGCCATGACTCATCTCTAAAGCAGTGCTTCTCAAGCGGTGGTGCGCAGGCAGGCCCTCCTCCGGAGTCTCGTTCACGGGCTGATTCTGGCTCAGGGTGTGGGACGGGCCTGAGAATCTGCATTCTGACAAGCCTGGTGCGTTGCCTCCTCCCCAGCAGCCAAGCAGAGAAAGAAGCCCTCGCCCTGAGCGGGGCTGGCAGCTGGCCCCTCTCCTGGCGCCTGTTAGAATTTCAGTCCAGCAGACGAAACAGCCAGCTGCCGACAGAGCCCAGGGACCCAGCCAGCTGCCTTCTGCTTTTCCCTTTCCAAACAAAATTTGAGATGTCACTTTTAAAAATCACAGAACAGCTGAGAAAACAACCATTTCCTCCCTATCCATCTCTGCTTCCCACCCCCACTCACCAGTTGCCAGAAACTAGCCTTGGTATCTTCCTATCATCTTCCCCTGGCCCCCACACATCGCCCCTCCTCTGACAAGGTCCCCCCAACTCCTCCTGCCCTCTCTGCCACTCTCTGAGCTCACCTCTGGCAGAGCTGGCTTGCCAGGATTATTTTAACAGCTCTGATTGAAGCTAGGACCCTGCTGACATTTACACTCCCTCATCATTATCAGCTCGAAGCTTCCAGCAGCCAAGCTCAAAAGGCTTCGTAGAGCAGGAGGGGCCAGGAATGAAATGTCAGCGGCTCCGCACTCCTGCCTCTTGCGGAGCTGCCTCACCACCTGCCCCACAGCACAGCTTGGCCAGATGATGGGGGAGGCAGGGACACCATCCCCGCCCCCCCGCCCCCCCCGCCCCCCCCGCCCAGCAGCCAGTGGTTTCTCGTTCCAGTGACCACATTCTCTCTCCCAAGAATCAGGACACGTGGTGTCATTTATAAATGCACGAATATGAAAAGACTCATAGAGGCAGAAAAATTAAATCCCATTTAGTTGTGTATTTAATGAGAGCCACCAACAAGCCAAGCCCTTCCTTGGCGGCTTTATCCTCATTTAGACAAATGCACACCATCCAATCGTCACTCTGACGACCTGAGAGCCTTCCTGCGCCTCTCTGGAGTTCTGGAATACCCAAAGCCCAGTTTTCTCATCTCTGAAAAGGGGTTAGTCATTCCCGTCCTCCAAGGGTAGCTGGGAGGGTGAAATGAGGAGCGGCGGCACCGGGCACTCAGCACGAGGCCGGGGCCTACAGCCAGAGTGTGCGCCCGCACCGCACCCTCCATGGGTGGGCCTTTCTCCGTGGAACCCCCTCATCCTGCACCTCAGACTTCAGGTGCTACAGCCGCATCTCGTCCTTCCAGGTACTGACCTACTGAGCCTCGGAAAGAAGAGGCGTGACAGCAAGGCGCGCCTTGACACTTCGCTGTCCCTGAAAGAAATTCATGGTCGTGTTTAATGTCTGCTCAGCAGGGTCGGAGTTCACGGGAATGCATCTGACTCATTTTGAAACTCCAGTTGTAGAAGGTCTCAAAGACCACTAAATAATTGACTTCTGGGTCACAGAGGCAATAACTTTCACAGAGAAAGCGTTTCTGAGTCAAGGCACTCAGAGGTCAGCTCATTAAGCCGGGGGCGGGGGGCGGGGGGTGAGACGCAGCATTATGGGGATGCTTTTCCAGCAGCGGGAAAAACTCTCCGTGAAAAGCAGAGACAAAATACCCACAATTTAGATTTCTTGTTTGTTTATCAACGATGTCTTGCCTTGGCTATATAGAGACTGATATAAAAAGTAAATAATCTAAAATTTTTGATAATGGAGATCTTAAAAACAATAAAAAGCCCCACCCATCTCAAGGGGCCCCCGCGAGGAAGCCTTCCCGGTTTTACCCCACTCTGATCATTCACGATTGCTTTGCAATCTTGCAGCACTTGGCTGTGTGGTCTGGCCTGCAATCCACCGCACCTCAGGCAAAACATCAAATCTGGAAGACCTTCCCCAGACATACAGTGTCCATGGGCAGCCATTGGCCTTGTCCTTCTCTGCCATTCCCTGTGTTTGGCTTGTTCAAAGCACTGCCTTCCACGTCCCCACACACAGCTGCGATCACCAGCCCAATTATTTTGTTCGTATTACCATTTCGATACTACCATCCAAGTGAATCAGGAAGCCCCGTCCATAGCTCAATTTGCAAAACTCTGACACACGGCCAGCTATCAAGTGCCTGGCAAACCAACAGCCTTGAACTATCACAGCAGGAACTGTACTGGCCAGGTGCCTTCCACAGGAAAAGCTGTGGCTGCTTCGTGTCAGGGGTGCAGCCGGAACGCAGGCACGGACCTGCCCTCCCGGAGCTCACTGCCGAGTGCCGAGATGCAGTCACAGTGAGGGTTCCAACAGCTAACCATCACATTTCACCTCCTCAAAAGCCCTCTGGTGCAGTGCCATTACTGTCCCCACTTCACAGCGGGGGAAGAAGCTTAGAGGGGTGGTGACTTGGACAAAAGCCACACAGGAAGGAGGCAGAGGCTGGGTTTTCAAATTCCAACTCTAGAACTGAAGTTGTAACAATGATGCATGTCTACCACCCTGAACACAGAGAGACAGGACCCTGAGAGAGACCGGATCTACAGAGATGGCGACACAAACAGACCGATGATGGAGGGCAAGTCAGAGAGAAGGAAACCCCCGGGCAGAAGTGGCCTGAAAGGGCGTCCCGGTGCGAGGCGAGGGCTCCCGTGGGCAGAGTGAGGATTGGGAAAGGCAGGGGAGGAGCCACGCCCACAGCACTGAGGGTGCGCTGGGGCAGAGCTGAAGAGCCTGGCTGCCCCCGAGCGGTGTACGGGCAGACACCAGCCCAGAAGGGCCTGGCGCCACGGGGCCCCGGAAAGCCGGTGTGAGGAAGGTGGACTGGAGCCAACAGCAGCGAGGACCCTTGCACATTTTTGAAAACAGAAGCCACCAGATCAAGTGACGCCTTGAGAAGATGACACCTGGTACCCCAAAGGATGACCGGAAGGGGGAAAGGGCAGCAGAGGGGAGGCAGGACGCCAGGGAAGCCACAGTAGTCCTTAAAGCACTAGGGGCGGGGCCCCCAACTCAGAGGCCCTGAGTCCTCCCAGGTGTGGGAACAGTCTAGGAAGGATCAGCGGGGCCGTGAGCATCAGCTCTGGAGCCAGCCCAGCTGAGTGGCCCCGCGCGGGACACTTGGCTCCTCATCCCCAGTTTCCTGGGCAGTGAAACAGGAATATTCTAGATCCCCACATCAGGCTGCGGAAGGACTGAATAAGCTATTCATCGACTGATTAAGCTATTCACTGACTGAATAAGCCGGTGAAGGGCTTAGCCCAGGGCCCACTCGCGGAACCCCTGGGTCATCGTCAGCTGTTATAACTAAGAGAAACACAGAGTCGGTGTGGGGAGAGGAGGGCCGAGACCGCACCTCCATCAGGCAACTGGGAGCGTGACACTGGGCTACGGAGAGGAGCCCCGAGGTGGGAAAGGGAAGGCTGAAGCCAGAGAAGGGCATGAGATCTCCCAACAGAGCTTGCCGAAGGATCACAGCACATGCGCCACCTCTGACAGCACGTTCAACAACGGCTCCGTGGGGCCGCTGCCACCTGGGAGCCCCCAACACAAAAGCTGCACGGAGGGATTGAGGCTCTCCAGGGGCAGAGGCCAGAAGTTACTGAATCCGTTGTGCATGTCGGCAGGTGTCTGCCTATCTGTCTCCCCTGCCTCTGGCTCACCCTCTGCCCACCTCTGCCCATGGCCTGGCCCTGGCCCCTATCTGCACGCATACCTACAGGGGTGTTAGCCATGCAGGGAGGTGGCATTCCCAGGCTTTTCCTTTTCAAGCCAATCCAGTTTGACAGTTCTTGGGAGGCTGCCCTGACCCAGGAGTGGGGAAAGGTAGTCCCAGGAGAGGAAAACTGTGGCCACTTCTTGCCTGGCAGCAAGACCGTGGACTCTTGCCCGGCAGGGAGACCGTAGACAGGGGCGGTGGCCCTGCCGCAGCGGCTGCTGCTATGGAGTGGAATCCGTACATGGAAGTCAGGTGAGAAGCGGCCCCGGGCACCCCCGCCATGGCTATGACAGGACTGACAGCTAATTAGAGAGCTCCATTGGAGCCTCACGCTGAAGAGCCATTTAATAATTAAATGTCTTATCTGTACTTAAATTTCTCTGACAACATATACTTAGAGTGTGGCCAGAGAACCAATTTTCTCACTTCCGTCACCCTGTAAGACACAATATTTGAATCTAGGCATCTCTCCCGTTGACAGTAAGTGACATTATGTCACGCGATTTGTACTGGGAGTCTTCCAGCATCAGCGGGACTCTTCCTCCTGGCTCTTGGATTGATTCACACAGACACTCCGACTCAGAAACAGCTTGACATGAATATGTCCCTTCACAAGCCACTGAGCTGGGACCGGGCGAGCAAGGAGTGGGTGAACGGGACCCTCAGCCTAGTGGGGCAGTGGGAGCGGCTCACCTGAGTGCAGCCAAACGGGGTGCACTGTCTGTAGAGCAAAAAGTTAAAATTATAATAAAATAAATAATAAAGCATTTATTAAAATAAAAGTAGCCCTGGCTGGTATGGCACAGTGGATTGAGAGCTGGCCTGCAAACCACAGGGTCGCCGGTTCGATTCCGTCAGGGCACATGCCTGGGTTGCGGGCCAGGTCCCCAGATGGGGGTGCGAGAGGCAACTACACATTGTTGTTTCTCTCCCTTTCTTTCTCCCTCCCTTCCCCTCTCTCTAAAAATAAATAAATAAAATCTTAAAAAATAAAATAAAAATAGAAGTCACAGTAAGTCGGTCTATTTTTCATTATTCCCACCATGCACAGACAATTCTAAAGAAAATCACAGATCAAACGCAGCTCCTTCTAAGGGGGAGGAGGCTCCTGTGGGCGCCCATCTCCCAGCCACTGCCTGGGAGGCTCAGGGCTCCCGGCCTGTCCCCGAGGAAGGAGGGGGCCACAGAAAAGAAACCGCCTTGGAGGGAGGAAAGGAAAGGTGAGCTGCCTATTTACAAGACAGACAGGCACAGGCCGGGTTCGGCCCCACGGGTACGCTCTGTCCACCCCGCAGGAGCAGGGCACAATGGGCAGGTGACTTCTGTGTGGTCCGAAGAGGCCGCACCCCATCCCACTGTGGCAGGGCCGCAATGTTGCCAGTGTCCCTGGGAAGGCTGTGGGGGTTGTGCAGAGCTGGTGGGGGGACAAACCCTAAAGAAACACACAGAAGCCTCCAAAAGGAGACCGGATTTAGCGGGGAGAGAGCCGTGGAGGGTCCAGTTTGGGACACAGATGGAGCATCTGGAGAAAATAACAGAGGAGGCGTCCAGGTCCTCCTGCCATTTGCTTGGAGCCTCTGACAACCCAACACTGCTTCTCCCTCGTGACCCAGGACAGCCTTTGAGAACACAAGGCTGCACTTCCATTTTCCCTCCTGGAAGTTTCTCTCCCCATCTAAAGAAGCCAATGAAACTCCAGACAGGGAGTGTATGTTTGAAGGAACAGGCCTGGAAGGGAATTTAAACATGGCCTAGTTCAACTCTCTCTCCCACCAGGGATAAAAAGCCCAGAGACTTCAGAGTCATTCAGCTGCTCAGCTGGCGCTTTTCTCCACCCCCTGCCCACATGCTGTTGGGCCACATTCAGGTACCACAGCAGGCTATGGGCTCAGTCACTGCTCCCCACTTACAGCTGGGCAGCACGGGACACGCCACACAGGTTTTCTGGCCTCAGATAGTGGCCCGGACTGGCAACTGTACTGACCATGAGCAGCCGAAGAAGCACCCCAGCACCGGGCAGCAGGAGCTCTGCCTTGGGGGTGGATGTGGCTGTGTGTTTATGGAGTGCTTCAGTCAACACCCCTTGAATCACAGCCAATAAGACCAGGTAGCTTCCTAGGATGCAGTCAGGACCGTTGGAACTGGCCTGAGCTACCATTAAATTCAGGAGTGTCGAGGGGCTTGGAAAGTACTACCTGCCCCTGACATGCCTGTGAGCCTGCCCTCAAGGCGCCCTCATTCTGTTGGGTTCAGCTGTTGTCCCTCAAAGCGTGGGATGAGCAGGGTTCATGTCACCTAGGAGCTTGCGGGAAGGACAGACAATCAAGCCCCTCTTGTACCTACTGAACCAGGATCTGCATGACACGAGCCCCGCAGGTGACTCAGATGCACATTAAAGCTTGGGAAGCACTGGTCTAGGGCACTGTGGAGACAGTTGGAGGTGATGCCCTTAGAGAAAGGCCAATGCTCTGCATGCCATCAGAGACAATCACGGACTGTCCATCACAGAGTGATTGTAACACAATACCACCATTGCTTTGATCTCACCCAGCGGAGGACGGAGCACTGGCCAGGCTTGGCTACAGCTCAGGTCTGGGGAGGGTCTGAGTTTAATGTGAGAGACCATGATGCAGCCAGCCACCGAGTTAGAAAACCTGCTCTACATAGTGTCTGGGGGGTCCAGGCTCTGGGGTCCCACAGACCTGGGTCTGCATGCCTCCTCTTTGTTCACCAGCTCTGAGACCTGTTGCAAGTCCAGCAGGTCTCCAGGACTCATTTCCATGTCTCCACTGTAATGTAAGGATGGGAGGAGATCCTGGATGTGAACAGCTGGCACTGGCTTGGTCCCCAATAGGTGCCCTTGAGTAGTCACAGCTATGATTATAGTTTGGGGGGTTAGGGAGACTGACCACTGCTCCAAATATCCTAAGGGGGTAGACCTGGGATGGGTAGCCACTGGTTGCAAGTCCCCGGACGACAGGCTTAGCACATGAAGAACCTTGGGCAGTGAGCTCTCCAACAGCAAATGCTCAGCAAAGGTGGGTGCAAGCATAGTACATGGTAAGAGTTTAGGGGAGGGAGCGAGGCATTGGCGGGAGGGGCTGTGAGATGGAGAATAAGGTCCTTTCCTCTCCTCATTTCCGCTGCCCTAACGCAGGGGGCCAGCCTTCCCCAACAGCCACACAGGTATCTCCTTCTTCCTCTTTCCTTTCAGCAAAACAAGCAAGGATGAAGCTGCAGTGGAGTGGATGCCACAAACCTTGGGAAAGCCCCCAACACACTTTTCCCAGCAGCAGCTTCCAAGCAACACCCACCAGGTAACCAAAAAGGAAGGCACCAGTGGTCTCCTTAGTAACCACTTCCAAGGCTCCGCAGTAATGATTTTAACGAGCTCCCAGCTCTCTCCCCAGACTGCTTAATTTTTACAACAATCATGCTCTCTTTTTTCTCCTCTAAACATTCATTTTAACACATCTGGGCAGAACATGGTGTGATTTCCAAACCCAGTTAGACAGCGATTTCTTCACAAGGTACGACACCCGCGATTAATGAACCCTCTGGGAATGAAGTTCCTGCTAACAAAGACACCATTAACAAACAAAGCTGAAGAAAAGCCCTCATGGTGGCTCAAAGCATTAGTCACCTGGTCACAACCGAGGAGGGGGTGTGTACAGTGGGGGTTACGTGAGCAGCTCAGAGGCGGGCAGGCTTCAGCCATTCCTAGCTGCTCAAGGAAGGGAGCGAGCAAGCCATGCCACTCCCTGGAAGAAAGGAAGTGGCCGATGCAAAGGCCCTGAGGCAGGGGTATGTGTGGTGTTCGTGGAAAAGCAAGGCGGTGGGCTGGCGTGGGAAAGGGGAGAGTACGGACTATCACTCTGAAGGATACAGGAAGCCAGCAGAGGGTTCTGCCTAGAGAGCAACTTAGATTTAGAAGATGATGCGCTTAAGGTGCCAGGAACAAATATCTTGCACATAGTAAGTATTCAGTTAACGTTAGCTATCATCATACATCGCCCCCGAATTTCTGTCTGGTCACCCCCACCTGGAGATGCTCACACGACTCAAAACCCTTCCACCTACTGAGGTGTCTGGATCCTGACACCTGGGGTTCAAGCCCCACTATACTAAGGCCCGAGTCCCACTTCCAGCCACCACCCTACACTTGTGCCAGCTACAGATTCGTCCTCCCTAGGTCTGCACATCTTCCCTCTTCTTTGCCTTCCCCTGTGCGTTTCACTTCCTCCCCAAGCCTCCCCCACCTCAGCACCTCCCAACATCCCACCCAATGTCACACCCATCGGAAGGAAGGCTTCCCTCCCTCGTGCACCCCCAGACAGATGTCAGATCTCCACCGTTTGTGGAGCACACCAGGCCACTCCCAGACCTCCTCATCCTCGCTGCTGGTCCCTTCCCCCCACCAATCCTGCCTCCGGCTCCTGCCACCACCCACTGGATACTGACCTACTGAGCCACTTCACAGGGCTTAGCTGTGGCACTGAATAAGCCATGATAAAATTCAGCAGAATAACACAATAAACACACAACCTCTATCCTCACCCCTCCCCCATCCTCCCGAAAGCCCAGCCGTGAAGGGGGCAGAGTCCGCCTGTCCCGGGCCATTCAGGGCACTGGTGCAATTAGAAGTGAAAAAGGAGTGGGGAGCGCTCTTCCTCCCCAACAAAAAAAACTCAACCGACAAAAACCCATCGAATGCCTGCTCAGTTCTGTGCACCAATGAAGCCCAAGACTTTTGTTGCTTTGTGACCAGAGGTACAGGTGAGTATTTCACAAGACAAAAATGAGGCCATGACAAAGAAGACAAGGATATTCACAACCTCTGCCCAGCACCACACACAGGCATGCGGCCACGTTCAGGCTTGTGTTTGGGGGACGGGCATCTTTCACACATCCAGGAGGCCCTGGAGCAGCCAGGGAGGAGGAAGCAGATGAAAAGGAATTTGAAGCCGTCCTTGCAAAGCCAGGGTGGGGAGCACTTCAGCCACTTCACAGACACCTCCAACCACCATGGCGTAATGAGGTCAGGGAACGTAAATTGCTGCCCCTGTCTTTATAGAAAACATATTAAAGAACATTGAACTCCTACCTGGTCTTCTGAAGCAGGCAGAGGAGATGACAGATCAAACGGGGGACAGAATCTTCTAGATGACCGCCTAACCAGATGCAGATAAATCACAGACCACAGAACAGCCTCCGCAGGGTCTGAAGTAAGGAACTCAACGTGAAAACGGGGCCAGGATTCATGACCTGCTGTCACTTAGGCCTCTCAGGGAGGCTCGGCTCCTCTTCCTCAAGCCATTTCACCGGGTTATCCCTTCCCAGGGCCAAGAACCCAACAGAGCAACCAGCCAGAGAGGCAGCCAGCGTCCAGAACCTGATCAAAGGTCTTTGCCAAGGGCACGGTGGGCTGGAGCCCAGGTCCCATAAACGGCGCCTATCGTGAACAGCCCGTGGTTGTGTTCTGTTTTGCTTTTGTCTGCAGCCTCTGCTCATCCTCTTCCCGGTGATAACCCCGACTTTCGGTTAGGGAGCCATCCCTCCCCACTCTGTTCTCCTGATCAAATGGCAGAGGGTCCACTCCCAGCTCCGGGGCCATCCCACCGTTCCTCTGGCCACAGTGGCGGTTAAAGGTGGCCACAGAATCCCGTCCAAGCCAATATGATGGTGTGAGACTTTGGTACAGAAGGGAACGTTCTTTCCCGGTGGACTTGGAGCTAAGGGGGTATTAGGCTAGAACTACTGCAGCCACCTCCTAACATGAATGGAGAAAGTGCCGAGAACTGAGTCATCACGGAGGAGATTAGGGGAGAGAGGAAGACAGGCAGGGAGAGATGGGTGTGGGTGGGTGGGTGGCTGAGCCTGGGCCCGGGTATCATCTTTTGAGCCCCTGATCAGACCTCATCTGACTCGAGCTCAGGTCTCCCTGATCCCAAAAGAAGGTAGGAAGTTAATGGGTACGGAGTGCTTATTGCAGAGCTCAAAACAAATGTTACTGTATTTAATCCCTACAATAACCCTGTGAAGCAGGCTTTATTTCCCCCTTATCTTTATTTGTAAATAAGGAAACTGAGGTTAAAAAGGTTTTGTAACTGGCGCAGGTCCTCCGATTCACGACCGGAGAAACCAACCTGGAGTCGCCCCAAGGCCCTGGTCTCTGTGCGGGGCGCTCTCCCTGCCCGCAGGCCGGAGCTCCTGAGGGGCGGGGGCCTGGGGAGTTCGCTTTCTGATAACTGAGCCCAAAGGGGCTGCCAGCGAAATGTCTGCTCAAGGGACTAACGGGCACAATGCTCTTTTGGGAGAGAAATGCCATGTCTGCTGGGATGGCTTCAGAACGGTCTCTCAGAGTTGCAGAAACCCACAGAGGAGCAGCTGATAAATGTCACCGCACATAGTTGCCCTGGCTAATCTGTACAGAGGGGACGACAATCTAAACTTCTTGAACAGCAGTGACTCTGAGCCATCAGTTAGGGTGCAAGCGGGAGCCCTGAGAGTCCTCCAGGGTGACTGCCAGGGACGGAGGCCCAAAGCCAGAAAAGCCGCAAAGCAGTGAGAACATCAGGAAGGTGTCAGAAACAGCAGACAAAGCCTGTTACACTGGGGATGAAGGGCCCGCTCACCTTCCCGTCACCTGCCTGTGGGCTCAGTCTGTGAGCGGGAGTGAAATGCCAATGGCCACGTGTTTGCCCGACAGCACAGTGGTATTTAACTCCACGCTCAGTTTGTGAAAACTCAGCCTCCTTTGTTGAAATGAAGCCCTAGTGCCGCACCCCCGGCCCCGGAAGCCGTGGCTCCTGCCCAGGACGCCCTCTGGCCCAGGCCTCCCTTCTCTCTCACTGCCGCACGGCCCGGCTGTGCACACGGCCCCCGAAGTCCGCTGATGCCCCTTGTTATTCAAGCCCATTTGGTCAGGGACTAGTTTCCGTCTCTCTTCACTGTCCAGAGAAAAATATTCGAAGGCAATAAAATACTTAAAAAAAAAAAAAAGAAAAAAAGAAAGAATGAATGAAAGAGTAAGGCAACGCTCAAGCAGCCTCATCCAGGGTCTAGCTGGGAAGGCCCAGGCCCCCGCCCTGCGGAGGGCCCCTGAATGCGGGGACACCCTGCCCCGCCCCGCAGGCTGCCATCCCAGCCAAGAGCAGGATGGCGGCAGAGGATGGGGAGCCCACTGGCAGGGCCAGCACTTGGGATACAGCAGGACCCAGGCTGGGGTGGGGAGGGGGCTTTGTGTGCCCTACCCACACCCCTGCCCCCTTCACCCACACAGAACAGGAGTCGCTGGCAGGAGGCCACTGTGTGAAGACACATCAATTGATGAGCCTCTGCTTTGGGAGGAAGTAAGAATCCTTGAAGCCAGGTCTTCCCCGCCCAGGTCAGTGCCCACCTCCCCACTTCTGCCCAGGAGACACCTCCTTTGGGAAGTCCTCCACACCACCCCCCTTCTCCTCCTTCCATGCACCCCTGGCCCCCTCCACAAGTAGAGATGGACATGCCTTCTGGACCATACCAGCACCCTGCAGGTACCCTGTGTGAAGCACCTTCTGGAAAATAAGAAGCTGTGGAAGGAGGGGTAAGAGAGTGGGCTCTCTCCTTGGCTGCCTAGGTTCCTATCTTGGCTCTGCCACCACTTTGTCACTTTAACCAAGTCACTTAACCTTCCTGCGTCTCAGTTTCCTCACCTGTAAAGTAGGGAGAAAAATGATGCTAAGGATTAAATAAAACCGTTCATGGGAAGCAAGCACCTGGCTCATACAATAAACGTGAACACCCGTGTTTTCAACTTACCCTTTTCTTTTTTCTTTTTTAAAGATTTTATTTATTTTTAGAGAGAGGGGAAGGGAGGGACAAAGAGAGGGAGAGAAACATCAATGTGTGGTTGCTTCCCACGTGTCCTGCACTGGGGGCCTGGCCTGCAACCCAGGCATGTGCCCTGACTGGGAAGTGAACCGGCAACTCTTTGGCTCGCAGGCCGGTGCTCAATCCACTGAGCCACACGAGCCAGGGCTCAACTTGTCCTTTCCCTCCACCGAATCAAGAGCACCTCAGGGGCCCAGGCTCTGTGTCACCCCATCCATGCCCCAGCACACCCAAATCTACCTCCCCAGTGGCGACCTGGGACAATGACTCCACATGCTCTTCATGAGAAATCCAGCCCTGGCGAGGTAGCTCAGATGGTTGGAGCATCGTCCTATCACACCAAGGTTGTGGGTCCGGTCCCCAGTCAGGGCACAGACAAGAGGCAACCAATGAGTGCAGACATAAGTGGAACAAGAAATTTCTCTCTCTCTCTCCACTCTTTCCTCTCCCTCTCTAAAAATCAATAAATATTTTTTTAAAGAAATCCAAAATGGAGTAAGGGATACTGGTGACAGCTAAGACCCTGCTCTGGACTCAGCAGTTTTGGATCCCAGGGGAGTCCAGGGTCAAGGTACAGTGACTAAAGAAAGACAAACCCTCTTACTTCTCTGAGCCTCAGGTTTGAACCTGTGGTAAAAAAGGACACCCTCACAGGGTTGCTGTAAGAAGTACATGAGAAGATGTTTCTAGAGGTGTGTGTAGCACCTGGCACATGGCAAGTCTCAAAAAAATGTACCGGGTCCTGTCATTCCCATCAACAACTCGCTGTGAGTGCCTGGAGGCCATTTGCAGCCACAGCTGCTCTCTTAAAAGGTACTTAAAGGAAGAAAGCAGAGCAGGGCTGCCTCTGAGATGTGAGGGGAGGAGAAGCGCCTTCCTCTTCAGGGCCTGGATCAGAAGAAGATTCTGGAAACCTCCCGGCAGGGACCCTTCCTGGGGAGAAGCTGTGGGCCCCTGCTGTTCTCCACGTCTCTTCTCTCTCTGTCTCTGCTGCCTTCCCTCCTCACAGGTTAGCCTCATCACCCAGAGAGGAAGGCATGAAAGGATGGAGCCTGGAAATTAACATTTCAAAGTCAATACTGGAGGATTGCCGCCTGGAGCTTCCCGACGGGCATGTGCGGGAGCCCCAGTGCAGAGGAGGCCCAGGGGCAGATCGGACGTGTGTGATCCCCCCAGCTTTCGTGCCTGCTCGGTCATCTCTCATTTTCCTTCTGCAGCACATTAAAGAGAAACATTGCCGACAAACCCAGCCAGCCAGGCTGAGCCAGCGTTCAAACACAGCCCCTTCTGCCCGACCCAGGAAGAGATGGAGAAACCTTTGGCCTCCTCTCATCTTGCAGACCTCAAACTGGATGGGCCAGATTTGAAAGAAGAGAACATTGTATTCAACCAAGTTTACTCATAAGGGTACCCACCCAGGCAGCCATGAGGTCAGACAGCTACTGACCTGCCAGGCCAGCCCAAACAAAGCACAGAAAAGCATCCCTCGCTTGTTCATTGATCCACTGGCCATCCAACAACCACGGGAATTAGATTTTACTTGGGAACTGCTTGTTGGCTCTTTCTCTGCCTGTCGAAATGAAGCCTAGGGAAAAGACACGGGGCAGCTCCATGGCTTGCAATCATACTGAGTGCCAGTCAGCCCCTCGATCAGCACGTAGTCAAAACACTCAGGGTGACACAGACACTCCTGAGAGCCTTGAGAACCACACAGGAGGAAAGGAGACAGACAAACTGACTGGTACAACCCTTCTGTAAAATGATTTGCCATCAGCCACACTGTCAACAACGCACATGCCCATGACCTAGCTAACGATCCCACTCCCACGTCTTTACCTAAGAAGCTCTCCTCAATGTGCACTCAGAAGCCCACATGAGGGTGTTCTGAGCAGCACCGCTTGCAGCTGAAACACCTGGAAACAATCCAAAGATACACCTGCAAGAACATGGACACACTGTGGGAATTCTGTTGGATGGTGGCATCATGAGCCGCAGCCACCCACATCACCGCGGACAAATTTCTGAAATGTAATACTGAGTTTAAAAAAGAAAACATGTTGCAGAAGAATGGGCATAGTTTGGTTCTTTTTCTAAGAAAAAGTTAGAGAATAAGCAAAACTTCAACTAATGCTTCCATATACATCTACATGTAGTAATACTACAAAGAACACCAAGGACATTACAAACAAAAATCAGCACAGGGGTTCCCTCTGCTGCGGAGGTCAGGGGCGGGGGCGGGGTGCAGCGCGGTGTGGATGGGGCCAGGGCAGGGCAGGGCCCTTCGAGTAGGTAGTGTATTCACGGACACTCATCTTATTCTTATGCTGTGCCACTAACACATATAAATATACATTATTTATAGTACCCTGTAAATATTCTTTTGTATTACCAAAAATTCATTTTAAAAACTCATTTTCAGGAAGAGGGCTGACCATAATATTGGTAGAGACACCTGCAGGCAGAAGGGGGCTGGGACCCTGAGGAACGCGGAAGCCAGAGGGGACAGCCTCTAGTGTCTTTCCACTGAAGTCATTAAAAACCACAGAGACAAATGAACAAGAATGAAAGCTGCACTTACTAAGTGCCCACCATGTCATCAGCACACACTAAGCTCTCTACATAGGTCACTCTAGCTCGTACCTGTACAAGATGGGTTGTCATTATCACCACGGGAAAGGTGGCTCTGAGAGGTGAAGTGGCACGGCCAAAGTTGCCAGGCTGGTCCTGCTGCTGAGAGACCGAAGGCACCCCGTCCCTCCGTGCCTGCAAAGGCTGCGCCGTTCCGCGACGCCAAGCAGCCTCTCAAATATTTATAGACATAAATGGTGAATGAACCAAAGCGCAATTCAATCCAACACATATTTATAAATATTTATAACCAAATGTTTTGCTTTGATAAGGCCTATTCTCTGAAGTGCCTGGCGTCAGACAGACAGGGCTTTTACTGCAGGAACAGGCTGCAGCTCACCTGGGAACATTCGCTCATCTCCATGAATGCACACTTACGTCTGCCGGCGCTCACATCTGTACCCAGATGGCCCACTGCCCCGTTACTCATCGTCATTAACTTAACACACCATGAAAATAAGACTGGGAGCTCGGGGACCAAAGGGTGCTATGTTTGTGAGGGAATTTGTGCTTCTCAGCTGCCTAAAATCTGCCAGAGGCTCCCCACTGCTTTCCAGATGAACTCCAAACCCCTCAGCAGACTGACGGATCCTGGCCCAACTCTCCCGGCTCGCATCACCCCAGTCACGATTCACACGCACAGCCTGGCCGGAAGGCTCGGCCCCCCTGGCAGGATCGCAAACGCATCCTGCTCGCTCTCGCTCTCGCTGCCTGCCTTTACACAGGCTGTTCTCCCTGCCCTCCCTTCTTCGCGTCTCTCCTGGCCAGGCTGATGCCACTGCACTCTCAGAGCCCAGCCGTGGTGCCTCCTCCTCCAGGGAGCTTCCTGAGCCTCCCGAGCCTCCCTGCTGGGCTCCTGTCCCTCCCGCACAAACTGACCCCTGCTACTCATCCCTTCCCACCAGCTCTGCATTTTCTTGACCATTCTCCCCACAGACCCTGAGCTCCTCTTACTGCATCTCCAGCCTGTAGGCTGGGTAGACATGAATGCAGAGCTTGCTGTGAACAAATGCAGGTTGTTGCCTGAGGAGCATGTCCTGGGCCACTTAAGACAGCGGTGGGCTGGCACAGACAGTTCACATTAATGTCCCGCACCAGACCACACTAAGCCCTAACAGCACTGTCTGAAGTAATTCTCACAACCATTCCATGAGTAACTACTATCCTCATTTCAGAGATGAGGAAACTGAGTGTTAGAAAGGCCCAGAGACAGAAACAAGACCGCACAGCTTGTCAGCCGGGCCTGTCAGACTCCAAAGCCCATCATCTGTGATTAATTTTTTGAATAAACAATTGAAAACTCTCAGAATCTAGAAATCAGACGAGGTAAGACCTGGAGAGCATCATGGGAGGAAATAATGTTTAGTGGTCATTTTTGGGTCCCTGAGAATTTTTATTTTAAAACCATTTGCAAAGACGCACTAATGACAACACAGATTTTGTACAGCACCTTGAAATTTCAAAGGATTTTTCCATGTAAATCAGCATTTCTGAAAATTTTTCTTGGAGGACTTTTTTTTTTTTTTAATCTTCACTTGAGGACATGCTAACTGATTTTAGAGAGAGGAGAAGAGAGGGGGAGAGAGGGAGAGAAACATCGATCAGTTGCCTCTCACACACCCTGACTGGGGACCAAACCCACAACCTAGGCATGTCTCCTGACCAGGAATCAAACCTGCAACCCTACGGTCTAGGGTATGATGCTCCAGCCAACTGAGCCACACCAGCCAGGACTCTTTGAAGACTTTTATGGTGGATTTTATGGGTTGTCCCAAGGGTGATCTGACCTAGTATATACATAGACCTGCCTACAAACCCATGAAGAATCTCATAAGCACCCCGGGCAGAACAGAGGAGGGGAGGACAGCACCCGCTTCACCCAGCCTGTCAGGCCCTCAGCCTAAGGCCATGCACCCCTTCTCCCACACCTTCCTAGAGAATGCTTCCTAGTAAGGCGGCAGGGAAGATGCGTGGCCCAGCAAAAGGGCACCATCTGCCCAGGTCCTGATCACTTCTCCACACTGTGACTGTCCATGGCAGCAACAATATAAAGCAGGGGACCAACGGGATGGATGAAAACAATTCACCTCAATTCTCAGGGCCATCATGGGGCAGCCAAGGAGGCCCTGAGTTCCCCACAGAACGAATGGGGCTGGGCACAGTGTGCACTAGGGACAAGGAAGCAGTGGGGTGTGCACCTCAGAAGCACCAACTCTGGGGCCTGCCCAAGGGAAGCCACCCAGCCTAAAGGGGGCCCCATGGGAGCTCATCATTACTCCACACTCCCAAGTCTTCCCAGGAAGGACATCAAAGGCCCTGGAGTACACTACCCAGATACCTGGAGTCACGCCTCAGCTCAGCAGCAGACCCAGGGAGGCTCATCTTTCCGGCCTCCTTTGAGCCTCACCAGCTGTGGGATCTTAGGCAAACCCTTGCTTGGCTCCTCCGAGACACAATTTTTTCCTCTATAAAATGGACAGAATAATAATCCCAACCTGATGAGGCTGCTGAAAGTGTTAAACAAGACAGGGACATAGAGCAGGGCCAGGACACATCCTTAGCCCACAGGAGGCACCTGATAAATGGCATCTCCTACTGTTCGATGATTCTGCAGTTGCATGCAAAACTCTGCTGCATGCTGCATGAAACAGGGGCTGTGTCTATCTTAGAGCCACTGGAGGCCTGGCCACAGAATAGGTGCTCAGCAAACAGCAGCTAACAGAGTGAACCATCAGGGTGTCAGAGGCCATTTGGGCTGAGAGGACACATGCAATCACAGGGTACGGGGTTTGGCCCAGCCCAGGAGTCCCTCCTGGGTTTTCTGGCTTCCCTGTGAGGCTCTGTTTGCACACATCCAGGGCCTCCGGCCACAGTAAGCCTTACACTTCCTGGCTGTTCTTCCTTACACTTGACCTAAAGCCCGCCTATCGGTGCCATCCTACTACCTGGGAGTCAGCCCCTCCCTCCTGCACCTTCCCACGCTCTCAGAGCACTGAGGACCACCCCACCTTCTCTTCATTGGCTGAAATCTCCACTTTCTTCTTTGACTCCTCACAGGTCTAGGGGCTGATTCTGGGTTTAACAAACTTTCTCTCTAGTCCAGGAGTGTGGAGCCTGGTACCCCATTCCAAAGAAATGTCCTGGGCAACCCTCAGCTCCCCTGCTGGCCCTTTCTGACCCCCAGTCCCAGAGCCAGAAGACCCCTGGGAAGTCTCTCCTTAAGAGACTTCTAAGATCCCTAAGTCTCTCCCATCCTTCTGTGAGGGTGGAGGTCTACTGTCATAGCTGAGGGGAGGGCCAATAAGCAAGCCCCATCACTGGGCACCTGAGTGTGCTGAGCCCTTCTCCCCTAGAAATCCAGCCCCACCTATGAACCGCCCTGACCTCTGATGGTGCCGTGGAGACAGTATTTCTCTGTCTTCCTTCCAAGGATTCAAGGCTCAGAGAAGAAGCCTGTGTCAGATTGCAAGTCTTTTGAAAACTAAGGAAACATATACTCTTCCCACAAAGACTGAGGAGCAGCTGGAGTAAAGGGAGCCTTCACTAAGATCAGAGGGTTGTGTCCGCGCCAGGCAGGGTGTAGGACGCATGGGTCGAGCAGGCTGAGTACGGGCCCTGGAGTCAAACCTGTGTTCAAGCCTTGGCTGTGTCGGCTCGCCTGCTGTGTGACCTTGGGCAAGTTGCCTGACCTCTCTGAGCTTGAATGTGAAAGGAGAATCAATAAAAAATAACTCACAGGGCTGTTGGAAGAATACAATGAAATATTGTATGGAAAGTCATCAGCTGGCCTGAGCCAGGGCCGGTGCTGAATAATAGTCTTCGATGAGGATGATGATGAAGAACAAGAAGGGGGAGGAGGAGGAAGAGAAATAATAATTCATCATCACACCCTTACACCCTATCCCCTCAACCCAGAGAGAATCCCCCTTCTGAGCTGTTGGAAGTCCCTTGAAAGCATCTCAGGTTCCACTTCCCCATGAGCTGTCCTGACACCTGGGGCCACTGTCCCTCTCCCACCTCACAAAGGCTGAAAGAGTGGGAGCTGCTAACAAGGCATGGACTGTGCGTACAGGTGGGGCCTGGCACCCCAGACTTCTCGGTGCTGCTGACCGGCACGGCCTGCCCTGGCTCCCTCATGTGTGGCAAACAGTGAGGCTTCTCTCCCCGGCCCAGCTCATTTCTGGGAACAGTGGGCCCGGGGGCTGGGCGCCCTGCCCAATTAACACTCTCAAGAATGCCAGTGGAGCAGCTGTGGTGGCAGCCAGGCTCCCCAGGGAACGGGGCCCAGGTGTTCCTGCCTCCTCTCCGGTACAGGCTGGGGGAGGGGGCTGCAGAGTAGGGGGTGGCCTGGCACCTGCAGAGGGCCTGCCACCAGGCCAAGCCCCCACCCCAGGGCATCTTGGCTTCCGGGTGGGGGGCGTCGGGGGAGGCGAGGGGGTGAAGCACCCTGCAGCCCTCGGTGACCTGCACACCATGGAGACAAGAGGGTGGGTGAGCTCTGGAGCTGGAAAGACCCAGGAGTCACTGATGGCCCCAGCTTGCTACCTGTCTATAAAATGACAACACACTCAGCCCCACATTGTCACAAGGTAACATGAAAGCATGTGGCTTAGAACTCGGTCCACAGTCAGTACCCAATAACGTGCTGATTTTTCTCTTTCCTGTCTCCTTACTATTTGAGTGGACAGCGGAGACATGCTGATGCCTTACTTCACAGAGAGAAAAGATGGAATCAGAAAGGTACACGAAAAAAGCAATTTTATCTCTGTGGCTTCTGAGAGACAGACTTGAAAGAAAAACACATGACATGGAGAAAAGCTAAAAAGGCCCTAACATCAAGGAATCCTACCCTGGAAGTTCTGAGAAGAAAGCACATGAAGTGTGTGTGTGGCCGGTCGGGAGTCAGGGGAAGGCGGAGGGGGGGCTGGGCGGATCAAATACAGGGAGAAGGACTAGGGACAATATCTATTTAAAAATCATAAAGAAAGGTAGCTTCTTACTTTTAATAATCTCTTTGCTTATAAAATTTGCTCTAAACATACTCTCCACTTCAATATTTGATTGATGTTTGCTTCATTTAGCTAGTTTAATAAAGATATTTATTTTTGTGTGGAAAAAATAAAGAAGAAAAAGCAGATGTGATTATTCCATGTATAAATAAATCCACGAGGGTGTGGATTTCCAGGAATTTAACCCTTGAGCCTCTATAGCACACTACTGCCACCTGGTGACAGTGTACCTAAATTGAAGGGATAGAATATGAGATGTATGTGAAGTTCTTGGGTTGCTGAATCTGAAAAAGGAATGGGGCTTTGGTCATATCACCCACATGCAAGTCACTCCTCAGTTACCAGCAACTCTTTTGAAAAAGTCAATCAAATCATTTAAAAATCAGCAAACTAAGGTGCATTCCCAGCCCCCTGAGGGCAACTCATTTCTGATTTGCAAAGTAAGCCTTAGTTTTTTCTCTATAAAATGAAGGGAGGGGCCTAAAAGATCTCTTGGCTCTGACCTTTGAAAGTTCCAAAAATGTATTTCAAAATCCCCAAGGGAGTCTGTCAAAATGCAGATTTCTGGTGCCAGCCCCAGGTTCTGGACCAGAAGGTCTTGGGTAGGGCTCTGAAATCCACATTGTTAACAAGCAGCTTCTCGTTTCTCTAATGTTTGAGACTTTATGCCCCAAGTCCTTGTGTATAATATTTAAGATATTGCTTTATTAAATCTAGAAAATGTGAGATATCTGCGTCTATCACAGACCTTAACATTTCCTGAGGAAGGCCTAAATATCACACAACACCCAATACAGCCTCATAAGGACCCTAGGGTGTAAGATGGTCTTAGGCCCCTTTCGCTGTTGGGGAAACTAAGGCTCAAAGAGGAAACATGAGCAGCTCAAGGTCACAAGGCTGAGTAGCAGCAGCTGGGCCTATCTACACCTTCATCTGTGGAATCGCTTCCACTTCCCAGGGAACCCAGAGCCTTGTTGACTCATTTACTTCCCAGTGCAGTGGGGCTGAAGTCCCTACGAAGCAATGGAGTTCAGGGCCCAGTCCCAACTCCCAAAGGCTATCTCTATCCCTGAGGGATGAACCTCAAACTCTAGCCCAAACTAGCAGAAGATGAGCATCTGTGCCACCCATCAAATCGTACCTCTAGCCATGGCTCGTGTGGCCTAGTGGATTGAGTGTCAGGCTGTGAACCAAAGCATCACCAGTTCGATTCCCAGTCAGGGCTGGGGGCTGAGGGGCAACCCATTGATGTTTCTTTCACACACTGATGCTTCCCTGCCTCTCCTCTCTTTCGTTCTCCCTTCCATTTTCTCTAAAAATAAATAAATAACTTTTTTAAGAAAGCATATCTCTAGCTCAGAAATGATCATTGTAGGTTTTGACATTCAACTGAGAAAGGTGAGGGTACAGCCAAAAGCTGTGCGCACCTCATCAGCCCAGGAGAGTGGGCATTTCCTCAGGAGAAAGAAAAGGTGGCTAGTCTTTCCTACAACTACCTGACAGACAGAAGCAGCATGCTTGGCTCTGTCCCCCACCAGCTGTGTAACCTTGGGCAAGCTACTTACCCTCTCTGAGCCAGAGTGGCCTCTTTGGAAAAGTGGGGATTAAAAAAAGTCTGTACCTCATAGAGTTGCTGTGACGGTTAAATGAGATAACATACGTAAGGTGTTCACCTTGATGGCTGGGGGTAAGTACTCAAAGAGCAATAGTTCAAAAAAAAAAAAAAAAAGCCTTACCCCAGATTCACCAGATATAGCTTACAGAGAAGTGGAAATCCCTGCTCTGATGGATCCATTTCACCCAGAAGCTGGAAGCGTCCGCATACGCACCAATGATGCTCTCAGGACCGTTATGGGCAGGGGCCGTGCTAGGCTCCATCTGTTCTCCCACAGGACCAGTTTCTAGACTGGGAAGCAGGTTTCTGGCTGATGTTAAAATTTGAAAGAGTTTCCCCTTCCCCATCTTCTTGTAAACCCACAGGAAACTTCTCTGGGGAACCCCACCTTCAACACGAAGGTCAGGGCGTCAGCTCATCACCATCTTTATTATTACACGAGATGGCAGGCAAATCCCCCTTCCATGATCCTCTGGGGGGTGGGGGTCTATTTATCTGTTAATGGAAAGGGGAGGGGGAGAGTGAGCTGGTCCTGGCCAACCTAACCACTGCCTCTGTGTTCTTCAATTACTGGTACAAAATGACTTGATGAGAGGAACCGAGCCGACATCTGGGTTTCAGTCAGCATCTGACATGGGGCCTCGCTAATTAATCTGGAAACATGAATTGACAAAGGCTCAGATCCGAGCGCAGTCAGGGATAAAGCCGGCTGACGCGCACAGAAGGTGGTGTGTGGCGGGCGGTGCTCGGAGGTCACCGGGAGTGTCCAGAGGACTGGGAGATGGCGCCTTGAGTCCACCCATCCTCCCCAGCTTTGTCATCCGACCCCCAGAGGACAGGCGGGAGGTGGTCCCGCAGCAGCTGGGAGGGGCACGGCTGATGCCCATTCAGTGTCAGCAGCCAGCTAGGGAGACAAAGGGACACGGACATTTCAGCCCCATCAGCCAGATTGGCTGTTCCCTTCCCTCCCGGCCCAGTGCTGGCACATTGTTACCCCTTCTGGGCTTTGAAACTGCCTCACATAGTAAATATGTATATTATATATATATTTGAAAGTAAATACGCGCACGCGTGGGCACACGTACACACAAGTACTTATTTAACAATCAGTTATCAGTAGGTCATTTTTATAGTTCATCCTTTACCAGGCTTTACATACATTACAACGTTTGGTCTTCACCCCGACCCAACGAAGTGCTGCCTCCTTTTTACAGTTCAGCAAAACAAGGCCCAGAGAGGCTAAGCTAGTCGCCTAGCATTGCACAGCTAGCAAAGGCCAGGCCAGACTACAGTCTAGGGTTGAGGAAGGTTTACCAGTGCCCTGTTTGCACACTCCACAGCTCCTGTTCCTCCCGCCCCTCGCTACAGCCATTTCAATGTGACCATTGTAAGGAAGGAGTGTTGGAGTCAAAGAATCTCTGATGATTAGGGCTGAGGAAGCCCTAGGGATCACCAGTGGCATCCAAGTGTGTCCCACAGGCTTTGGAGGCCGGCCTGAGGCCGAGGGGCAGTGAACGAGTGAACAGGGCCCCTGTCCACTCGTGTCTGTTTTATATCATAGTCTGTGTCCTGCTGATTCAAATCCAGCACTCACATCCAAGTAACAGAAACAAAAATCCAGGGAGGTACAGTAACTCATCTTGAAGGGCTGGAGCTGAAATCCAGGTTTGCCGACCCCAGCCCTGCATGAGCCCAGGGGGTGGTGCTGAACAGGTGCGGCCCTTCCCTGGTACCGTGCTTCTGCAGGCTCCGCATCCTGCTAAGAGCGCAGACGAGGCAAGCGCCTCCCCCCGGGGATGGTGGTGATCTAAGAGCACCTACTGAAGCGCTCGGCCCACTGCAAGTGCTCTGTAAACGGTACCTGTCATCGCTGTTCGCCTCACTGCTCCACAGGGCTCAGGTAAAGGCCCCCATCTGCCCCTGGGCTCTGGTCCTCCCTCTGCACCTCCCATCCCCACCCAGTGGGGAAGCTGCCTATCTGAAATGAGAGCAGGTCCAAACAAAACGCTTGACATGGTCCCTGGCGTGGGGAATAGCTCGATCAAGGTTGGCCAGTGGTGCCAGGACTCTCGTATCAGCTGTAAACCTTCTCTCCCTTCCTTCCTTCCTTCCATGGCTAGAAGACGTCGAGCTCCGTCTCACTGGCCTGGAAGTGCCAGCATCTCACGCCTCTCCCCCGGCTGACAGTTGGCATTCTCTCCTTCTGCAGACCTATTCATCACTCCCCCGTTTCCCTTTGGCTTTTGAAAATTAATTATCAGTGATTTGTTAAGTTCATTAGCTCTGCCTCTCAACAGCCTGGAAGGCCCGCCATCTGGACCCGTGGTTTCACTCTTATGAGCGTTGTTCCATAATTACACAATAAGCGGCATCACCCTGTGAAGCCACGCTCGGTGCACTCAGCTGACCCCTCCTTTCCTCAGCCTCACATGCTCTCTCACCAGGACAAGTGGATTTGTCCACCCCGGTCTTGGTGCTGCCATCCTTTCAAACACACATAGAGCGCCCAACATCTCTCTCTCCTTAAACACTTACTGAGTCCATACTATGTGCCAGATGTAGTGTGGCTGCTGTTTATACCTTCTCGTACATAGGCCTGCAGTAATTCTGTGAGGCTACAATCATGAACCTATTTGTATATAAGGAAACCGAGGCTCAGACAGATGTAGCAAATTGCCCAAAAGAATGCATAATTTTCAAGTAGTGGGACCAAGATTTGAACTCAAGTCCTAAGTCTACTCCAGAAAAACCTCAGGCTGAGTGTAGCACATCCTGCAAGCCCATGCCCTGCCTTTTTGTTAAATCCAGTTTCCCTCCTGCTTTCCATTATAGCGGCTCTCAGACACGCAGCCCTTTGCCTCCACCCGTTCCTGCCTCGTCAGCTACAGTTACAGTCCCGCCTCCACTGCTTTACAGATGCCGGATACATGAGAGGGTGGACGCACATGAAATAATGTAAAGAATGGATATGTTTATTGATCACTCACTATGTGATAATTGTTAAATGCCTGGATTATCTCATTTAACCCACACAACACTACAGGTGTTATAAGAAGGCAGGTGACTATGGGAGTGACTATACCCATTTCACAGAAGGAAGACTGAGGTACAGAGAGATTGAGCCACTGCCCTTAGTCACCCAGCTAGCGACTTACAGAGCTGAAACGTAAAGCCAGGCTTTGACCTCACAGACTCCTATGACATCCTCTTCCAAGAGGAAAGAGCCAACTATGTTTCAGAGGGGCTGTTACACACATAGGGATGCGGACCATAAGGGAAACAGGTCTAACACGTTAGAAGGTGAGCGCAGACCAACTCCTACAGCTCCATTTTAGACAAATGAAACCCTATTTTCAGGTGAACAATACCGGTCAGGAAATTCATTCAACAAATATTTACTGAACACCCACTAAAGAGCAAGGGCCACACCGGGGCTGGGGGTTCTGAGAACATAATAGATGACCATCTAGTCCTCCAGGGGCCCAGACTCTGAACAGATCATCACAAGTGCCTTAGGCCTGATATGTGTCACAAAAAAGTGAGGCAGGGCATCGAGGGGCACAGAGCAGAGGAGCCCCACCCAGGCCACGAGGTGATGAGAGACGGCTTCGCTGAGGAAGCACTGTCTCAGCTGAGACCCTGAGGATGATAGAATTGTCCCGATGATGTGTGTGTGGTACACACAGGCACACTTGTGTGCATGTCTTCAGGGCAGTGTCTGTCCCAGACTGAGAGAGCAGCAGGTGCAAGCTTGGGGCTGAGCACGCGGACCATGCAGACCATGCGTCGGAGGCGCTCAGGGAGGCCGCACCACCTGGAAAGCTGTGGAGGAGGAGTCCTTCACTCGCTCAGCAGACATTCACCGAGTGCTAAGGATGCTCCCTGGGGATCCCTCGTCTGGGAGCTGCTTTGCTAGGCCAGCAAACTTGGCTGGCTTTGGGAGTCAGCTCTGGAGCGGCCTCACTTTCAGGGTTCCTCGGCCAATCTCTTGAGTCTGTGCCTTGCCCACTCACCCGCTCTCCCTGAAGTCTGCTTCATCTGTCTCTGTCTCGAGGGTTGCCCCCTCCAGCACCTCCTGGCACATCAGCTCTGGTCCTTGTCAACAGATGCCACAGCCACTGACTCCAGGAAAGGAGTGGGTCTGATGTCTGTGAAGCCAGCCCTGTGCCAGGGGCCTTCACACCCTCCAGTGAACCCACACAACATCCTTGTAAGTCCTGTTATCATCCCCATTTTACATATGAGGAAATGAGGCTAAGGAATTGTGTGACATTTGTCCCATGCCACAGAGCTGGTCATTCTCCCAGCATTCTCTGCTCCCTCTTTCCCAAAGAAATGATCCTCAGAAGTCAACATCCTGTCCTCCCTGAAGGGACAGCTGAAAAGTCACAAATGTCAAGCAGTTTCTCCCTAAAAACCTGACATCTTTTATCAGTGTGCCACACTTCAGCACAACGACGAGGCTCCTTCCCAGGGTCAGTGCCGTGCAAAAGCATGAGCCACGAGCAGAGAAGTGGAGGCGCTATCCTTCCATTGGTGACGGGTGTGCCCTGGGGGGATATTGAAGAACTAGCTTTCTCCAGAACATCTGAACAACCCAGACAATCCAGAACAAGCACCTACGAGGTGCCAAAATCAGTTCCAGGCACGTGTGGAGGCAGAGAAGGAGCTTAGCACGGGGTCCCTGTCCATGAGGAGTTAACAGCTAGCAACAGGCACACAAGAAATACTTACGTGCCAAAGCCAAGCCAAGCCAACCAGCAGTCCTCCAACCCAACCCTAGGCAGCATCAGACAGACTTCAAGGCGTCCCTCAAACACTGTCACCTGAATAAACAGTGTGCCTCTCATGTGTATACAGTCCCAGAGGGAAAAGTCAAAAACAAACTCACTTAAAAGCATAACTGCAGTGGAATTCTCGGGGTGAGACCACACAGGCTTCACTTTCTACATGGTATAGTTCTGAGATCTTGGAGTTTTGGTAACAAATGTGTATAACCTTCATACATTTTTGGGAATCTAAATAAAATGGTATTAAATTCATGGTAGCTTTGTCCTTGCACGTTTTCTGAAATGATGCATCTATGAGTAGCCGGACAGTGCAGGGGAGGTCCATGAAGTCTTCTGACATCCGAAGAGCACCGCTGGCCTTGGGAACGTGGGGGCTTTGCAGCCCTGTGACCCGCCCCCCTCCGCCCCAGTGGTGCTGCCCTCCCTCAAGTCCTGCTCGTCTGAGGCTGAGGCCACTTAATGCTTATCAATAATTCATGAGTACAAACAAGAAGGCCAGCTGGATCCCCTCCGTGGGCAGGGAGGGACCTCTCATCATTTAGAAGCAAACTTCCACCCATGCCCCGACCCAGCCTACCTGGGAAAGACAAGACCTAGAAGCACTTTAAGAATCAAGTCCCAGCCTGAGAGGACTTAGTCTTGGAAACACTCTCAGAGGCCCCACATTCCTCTCAGGGTTAGTGGGATTCCCAAGGACAGCCGGCATGATGTCCATTTACTCCCCAAGAGCACTAGGGGTAGAACAAAGACATCACTCCAACCCTTGCACAGGAAGTCACCATAGGCTCTAGAAGGATCACTTCTAGACCAAGAATCAGAAGAGTGGGTTCTAGTCCCAGAGCTGCCAGGTGCCCACTGTGTGACCTCATATCAGTGGCTTAACCTCTCTGAGCTGCAGCATACTCCTATATAAAATGGAGATGACCTAGGAAAATGGGAAAAAGACTCAAGTGGTCTGGTCCACAAAAAAGGAACACAAACAGCTTTAAAAACATTAAAAAGGGATGTTCAGCCACACTCATAATTAAAGAAATACAAGTTAAAACATGATTTTTTTTTAGCCCATCAAATTGGCAAAAAATAAAACTATTAATAATGCCCAATAATGAAAAATGTGTGATTTTCATATACTGTGAAAAAATAGGGATTTTCATTTACTGTGAAGATGGTCCAGGCTTTCTGGACAGCAATTTGGTGATAGCCTCCTAAAATAAAATGCATTTTAACTGAGTGCTTCCAGCTCAAGGAGTTGATCCTATATATAGACCTAAAGATGATTAAGTGCAAGAGTCAGATTCACCAGGATATTCCTTTGTAGCAATGTTTTTGCTTTTTTTTTAATCCTCGCCCAAGGATATGTTTATTGATTTTAGAAAGCAAGAGAGAGAAAAGGAGAGAGAGAGAGAGAGAGAGATGAGAGGGAAACAACAATCAGCTGCCCTGTAAGTGTCCTGACTGGGGATTGAACCTGCAACCTAGGCATTGGCCCTGACCAGGGAATTGAACCCACAACCTTTTGGTTTATAGGACAACTCTCCAACCAACTGAGTCACCAGGCCAGGGTTGTTTTGGCTTTTTAAAGAACAAAAAGAGCCCTGGGCAGCGTGGCTTATTTGGTTGGGCGTCATCTCGCAAAGCGAAAGGTCACCAGTCCAATTCCTGGTCAGGGCACATGCCTGGGTTGTGGGTTCGGTCCCAGGTTGGGGTGCATGTGAGAGGCAATGGATCAATGTTTCTCTCTCATGTTTATATTTCTCTCTCTCTTTTTATCCCTCCCTTCTCCTCTCTCTAAAGATAAATAAATTCCTTTAAAATGAAAGAGCAAAAGGACTAAGAACAATTTAATGACCCTCAATGGAATATACAATGAGGGCCTATGGTGTTAAGAAACTACTCTAAACGTGCTGAGATGGGATGAAAAGAGCAAGACAGGCTCCCATTTTGCAGGGGAGAGAGAGAGATCTGGAGATTTCTTTTTATTTTATATGATTTTGGACTAATCAATTTTTTAAACCAGATATTAAATTTTCAATAACTTTGAGACACTAGGTTTTGTTCTGCTTAGATGGGAAACATCCTGCCTGTGTAAAAATCAAATGCAGGCGATGTGAGAGTGTTTTGTAAACTGTAGGATCACGCCCGCGCAGAGTGCTCTTAGTGCAAATTCCCACCTGCAACACGGGCAGTTCTCAGAGCAGAAAGCCACCTGAAGGTCTGGGTGAGCAACGAACCGGGACGCAGAGCTCCCTGCTTACCAGTGTTCGCACCACAGTCTTCCCAGAGGTGTTTTGGGAGCCACTGAAAATGGCAGCGTTAAAACTGGCCTTTCTCTAAGAGGTCCAGGGTGGAGGTGGGGAACCAACAACTCCTCAGAGATATTTTCATCTGATGAGCCCACTTCTAGGACAGAAGCTGGCACTTAAAGAGCAGGGCGAAGAGACAGCTCAGGGTTTTGTCTTGCTGACTGACAGATGCCACACCAGGCTGTCTGCGATGCCACACAGCTGGAGCAGGCATCGTTCGTTCCTGGGCTCCCCGATACCTATCTCAGGGCCCACTCAGCCAACATGTGTGCAATGGATGAGTGATTGGCTGTGGATGGGAACCTGCCCAGGAGCTCTCAGACTGTTGGCTCTGGAAGGACTGGAAGGACTTTCTGAAAGCTCCTGAGCCCCATGTACAAATGCAACTTGCTCAAGGCCCACGGGAAGAAGGGATGAAGAGGCAAGACTCCAACCCAACCCCTATGACCGACGCCTTGTGCTCCCTCCCCTGCTCGCTCCCTGGGCAAACGCAGAAGTCACGTTGTTCCAGATCCGACATGCTGCCAAGTGCTCCTTCCATCACCACCCATCTCAGGCTTTAAAGATTTTTTTAAGTTTGTCTCTGCCTGACATTTTTTTAAATTTATTTTTGGCGAGAGGAGAAGGGAGGAGACAGAGAAGGTGAGAAACATCAATGTGAGAGAAACATCGATCAGTTGCCTCTTGTACATGCCCCAAACTGGGGATCGAACTTGTATCCCAGGCGTGTGCCCTGGCCAGGAATTAGACCGGTGACCTTTCGCTTTGTGGGACAATGCCCAACCAAGCCACACTGGTCAGGGCTCCGTCTGACATTTTTGTAGAGCATCCCAACCCACCAGAGACTTCAACCCACACTTGTAATTTAAAAAAAGAAAGGAAAGGCCCGTTGCTGCTGTCCACTGTCCATTCGTTAGGTGATATCTATCCAGTCCCTTCCAGAAGCCAGGAGGGGCAGCTCACTGTCTGCTGAGGAGATGGACTCAAGGCCTCCCCCACGGGTCAGATCACTCCCCCTGTGTGGACACAGCCCTGCAAGGGTCTCATCCGAAACCCTGTCCTCTGGGTACAAAGGTGGCCCAGGGCTCCGTCAGCCCACTTCTGTAGATGCAAGCCCCACTTTATACAGGGGACACCGGGGTCCCGGGAGCAGCTCCCCACCAGGCTCGCCCATAGCTGGGAGACGCTGAGTAAGCCCTGTCACCTCCTCAGGCCTCGCTTCCTCATCTGTAAAGTCAGGACCAGTCTTAGAACCTCTCTCAGGTTCTTTCTAGTTCATATAAGACTAAAACCATGATTTCTCGGGCATCAGAGGTGAACCCCAAAGGCAAAGATTTCTGATGAACTGAGAAGCAACAGTTCGAACATACCAACTCCCACACGGGCCTCAAACACGCCAAACAAAAAGCCCCTGGGGACCCGCCCTGCTGTGTCTGGAAGAGCCATGTGCTCTGGACCACCCTGCTGTCAGCCCCCCAGTGGACTCCTCCTTCCCACCCCCCGTGAGGTCAGGCCCCGCCGCCCCAGCCCTGGTCATTTCTTTCAGTCCTCAGTCCATACCGCCCTCTCCCAGCAGGTCTCCACAGTCCAAGACCCCGTCCTTCCCTTGCTACGCAGAGTCTGAGCCAGTGCCCCACGGGGCTCTTCATCGCATTTGAGAAACAAGCCTTTTGAACAAGCATGTGTAATTGTGAGGATGGGCCCAGCAGTGTTCTCTCTCACCTGGCACAATGCCTGCCTCGGGCAGCTCAAGCCACGATGGCTACATGTGCACATGCCTCTTCAGCAAACAGTGTGCATCCTCCAGCTCGCTTCACCCAAAGCTCTGTCTCCTCACTTCCCAGGGTGGGTCCCCCCAACCTCTCCGACTCGGAGTCAGCATGTTCCCTCCTCCCTGAAGCCCACAGCCTGCATTGTGTGTGCAGGAGCCACCTAGAGTATTACAGCAAAGAAAGACTTGCCCGCAGCCCAGAGCCCCGAGCCCATGGCTGATGGCAGTTGCTAAGAGACCGAGGATGCCCAGCTGGAATCGTGACTGAGGTTTCTTGTTTGTGCAAGAGCAAGATGAAGAGGGGAAGAGAGGACATGTTTTCTGTGATGAATTTCAGCCTCCACCAGATCTTGCCAGAGGGAGGAAAGATCTCTCTTAGGATTATAGCCAACGATGTTCGATGTTCTCTCCAGCCTTCTGGAGCAGAAAATGCTACATGCCCCACTCCTTTCCTATTCCTTAAATATATGCTCTGAAAAACTAAGCCACAAAATATCCTCAGAGAGAATAAAAGTTAGCCATTCTATTTTCTAAGGGGCAGCGTTGTAGAGGGGCAGTTCAAGTCCAACCCGGGGGCTCACACCATAGCCCTTCAGTCCGAGCTTCTCAGCTTACTGCTCTGTGTCTTTAAGCAAGTCACTTAACCCGTCTATGCCTCGGTTTTAATTTACATAAAATGGAGCTAACACAAATTCCTCATAGGGTGTGACGAGGATTCAGCCCAGTAACCCATGTAAGGTACTTAGCACAGCACCTGGTTCTAGGTTAGGACCCACAGGTGTTCACTTTCACTAACTGGGGATTGTCAGAGCGAGGTTTTCCAGGGCTCCTTATTGTAAGACAAGGAATCTGAGCTGAGAATGGTCCAAACCAGGAGTCCCATGGCTGACTCAAATTGGGAGCCATCCCACCATCTCTCTCCCCCGTCCCCTGGGAGAGGCAGCAGGCTCGCAAGGAGGTAACCCTGAGCCACCATCACCTCAGCCTCTCTGCTCTCTTCATTCCCTCAAGGGCCCTGAGCACGCCCCACCCAGCCGGCACCACATCAGGCCCGGGCATGGCACGGGAACACGGGGACTCAGCCCTACTCCCCACCCCCAATCTGACTACTGATGATGCCCAAACATGTCCCTTCACAGCTGGGGGCAGGCTCAGACCCTCAAATGCCAGTCAGACCTTCCGCCAGGACTAACGCCACCTGTCTCCTCAAAACTACAGAACCGCCTCTCCTCACTCAGGCCCTGTGGCCAAGGCACAGGCTTGCCTGGGGGGCTTGGCACCTAAGTCCAAAGACGATGAAGGCAATAAAAAGAGGGAAGACAGCCCTGGCTGGTGTGACTCAGTGGGCTGAGCACCGGCCTGCGAACGGAAAGGTTGCTGGTTCAATTCCCACTCAGGGCACATGCCTGGGCTGCAAGCCAGGTCCCCAGTTGGTGGTAGGTATACCAGAGGCAACTGATCATGTATCTCTTGCACACTGATGTTCCTCTCCTTTTCTCCCTCTCTTCCCCTCTCTCTAAAAGTAAATATATAAAATCTTTTTTAAAAAAGAGGAGAAAACAAAGTGACCCAGGAGTGCAGGAGGCAGGTTGGGGAAGAGGTCATAGGGAAAGGGAGACAGTTTGGGTACCACCTCAAGCAGGGAGATGAGCAAACCTTCTAAATTCTGGATCAGGCAGCGATACATTTATGGCGCGTGGATATATTTATGTAAAAAGTCAGGTACAATATGGTGGTTCCTCAAAATATTAAACATAGAATTGCCATTTTATCCAACAATCCCACTTCTGGATACACAGACAAAAGAACTGAAAGCGGGGGTGCGAACAGACACTTAGACACCCATGTTCATAGCAGCATCATTCACAGTAGCCAAGAGATGGGAAGAGCCCAGGCATCCATTGACAGATGAGGGGATAAACAAAACGCAGCCCGTGCATACTGAGGGATGCTCTTCAGCCTTAAAAAAGAAGAAAACCCTGTCACATGTTGCAACACAGATGAACCTTGAGGACATTATGCTAAGTGAAATAAGCCAGATCCAAAAAGACAGATATTGTAGGATTCCTCTTATAAGAGGAAGTGAAATTCGTGGAGGCAGAAGGCAGAATGGTGGTTGCCAGGATCGAGGAGTATGGCGGGAAATGGGAGTTTTGTTATTTAATGGGCAGAGAACTAGGGAAGATACAGAAGTTCTAGAGGCGGGTGGTGGTGATGGTTGCACAACGTGAATAAACTTAATGCCACTGAACTGTACACTTAAAATGTTTAAAATGGTAAATTTTATGTTACATATATTTTATCTCACGTGCAAAAAATAGCCTAGCAATCGTTTTCAACATAATCGCTGTTAGCTGCACACTTAGCACAGTACCCTCCTTGAAAAGAGTAAAATAACAGGACATTTGGGAGCAGCACAAAAAAATCCGTGAGAGTGAGCTGTCAGCTGTGAAATGGAAACTTTCAAGAAACATCCTTTGAATAAAGCTTACCGGGTGCCCTGTCCCCAAGTCCCACGTCACCCTGAGCGGCCACTGATGGGTGAGACAAGGAAGCAGGGGAGATGACAGGTCATTGGCTGAGCAAGCTCCGTGGGTGCTGGGGCACGGGTGCCACCAGGAGACTCCACGCAGGCAGGGCCCCAAACGTCCTGCATCCCTAGCCATGCGACCTCACTGGTCAGTGACCCCTGGACTTTGGGTTCTTAGTCGGAAACCTGGGGATAACGGCCCCAGCTCTGTGGAAGTGTTAAGAAGCTTAAAGAAATAAAGAGAGAAAACATGAAGTGGCAGTAAAGAGCACAGACTGTGGAGCCAAGCCGCCTGGGTTCAAATCCTGGCTCTCCCACTTCTAGTGTGTGACCTTGGGCAAGTTACTTCCCCTCCCTGCGCCTCGGTCTCCCCACATGTAAAATAGGGATAACTGCCTCACTTCGGAGGGTTGATATATGTCAGGCATTTAGAACAACGTAGGACAATGTAGACACGGAAACCCCACATCAGCACGGCTCTTGTGACTGGTGACGAAGCTGAGGTTATGGGCATTCTGCCAGAGTCTGGGTGCCTAAGGACATTTCCTTCTTTCTTCTTACCTGGATTTGCCCAGGAAATATACCCTGTGGTCCGGAACCCCCTCTGCAACCAAGGAGCCCAACTTTCCCGCATAGACGGGGCCTTAGCCATGTGGACAAACGCAGTCTTGGTCATCAGACTGCAGGTGGCCGGGACGTGGACTGCAGTCTGCGGAGCCCAGGTAGGTCCTGGCAGGCGGGGACCATAGCATGGACAGGCTAGGTGAGGGCGTGTCGGTGATCGCGACCTTCCCCGTCCTTCCACCCAAGGGGCTGCCCATTCAGAAACAGCCTTTCCCTCCCGTACAGCTGTCCATCTGGGCCCAGGCGGGACCTCCAAACGCCCTTTTCAGATTCTGCCAGCATCTCTCACCACACACACTCTCATCACAAACAGATCCATTCAAGCAGCTAATTCAAACAAATGCTGCCTGGGCGCTGGCCGCCCCTGGGGACAGGAAAACGCAAGCAAGGCCTCTGTCCAGGCTGCGCCCACCCAGCGCTGGAGGGAGGGGGAGCAGCAGCGCTCGGGGAGCACGGCCTCGCCTCTGCCAGTCAGGTGGGCGCACCGACCACGCACTCACCGCGCTGAATGAGCATTTACGGCGACTCCACCGTGAGCCAGGCACTGGGGACCCCTGTGGACAACAGATGCCAGTCTGCCCTCTGCAGCCTGTGACGTCTCCGGAACGGCTCCACCAAAGTACCTCAAAGGCAGAGAACAACGGCCCAAAACACAGAACTTCTTGGAGGTCTCTCATTTTAAACATTCTAGTCTATTACCAACAGTCATGATAGTAACAGCAATTAATACACACTGAGACCTTGCCCTGTTTCAGGTGTTCCTCTGAGCTCTTCATTAATCACTTCATTTGCTATAACAAGCCTAAGGGGTAGGTCTTACTAGTACTCCCATGTTACAGATGAGGAAACTGAGGCAGAGAGGTTAAGCACCATGGCACGGCTGGAGTCAGGAACTCAACCTGGCCCCCAAGTGCACACCATCAACTGCTATGTAAGTGTAACACACAAAACTGTTTTAACCCCTTCACTCCCCATTCCCCATCTCCCCCCCACCCATTTTAAGTGAAACTTAAAATGCCAGGATGGTTGCCCCAGTTCACTCCATGGCTGCATGCCCAGACTGAATGCCAGGGGCACCAAATTCCACTGAGTTCAGGCTCTAGGCACTGTGGCCTAAGTTCTGCCTCCACCAACCACATCTCCTTCCTCTGTCTTCCCAGATCCTGCCCCCTGCAGCTGCCAGACTGGCCCCTCTGCAGGCTCAAGTAACCCCAGCCCCCACAAAAGCTGATTCGAGGGACCCCTGCAATCTCAGCCCCCCTCCCTCCACAGTGGAAGAACTTAGAATTGCAGCATGCCTTGGCTGGCTGCCCGCTTTGGGGTCCCCAGGCTGACCCCTACATTCCCCAGGATGCCCTCCCAACCCAGGCCTCGGAAAGCACTTATGGTCCCTTGAACCTCAGGCCACCTCCAGAGCTGCCCCCATAGAAGAGGGGCCTTGCCACATTCCCACAGCCTTGCACCTGACTTGTCCATCTGCACTTCACCATGGCTCCCGGCCCAGGCTGCCGACCCAGTAACCAGGTCATTCCCTCCTCCCGTCTGACTCCTGGGTCCTATCCTTAAACTCCACGCTACGACTGCACAGAACCTCACATGCCAAGTGCCCCCTTACTGTACTTCCAAGGGCCACACACGCAGTTTTTCACTGAGTACTCGCCTGCCTGATGGAGGGCCTAGTACCACTGGGCTGGCCAGTGCCCCGCACACTGCGCTGGGGAGCCCTGTGCCGCTGAGAGGCTGCACCTCGTCAACCTGCCTACGGCGCAGGGCGCCGAATTCCCAGCCCACCCCTGCCCTACCTGAACGAAGACCGTCTTCACAAGAGACTATGGCCACATTGTCAGACAGAAGGAAACAGCTAAAGATGAGCCTCTTTGGTGGACGGGAACAGAATCGCCAGCAGTCCCCCTTCCAGAGGCCTTGGGTGCTCGGACAAGAAGAGAGGAAAACGGTCATGTCACCAGCTCATGTCCCCAGGTCATAAAGGGAATCCGAGTGAGCCTCAAAAGTGGGGAGAGGAGTGTTCGCGACAGCATTATTCCCAACAGCCAGAAGACTGAAGCCACCCGTCAACCGATGAGTGGATAAACAAAAGGTTGTAAATTCATAGAATGGAATATTATTCCGCCTTAAAAGGGAAGAAAATTCTGACACATGCCACAGCATGGATACACCCTGAAGGTACTATGCTAAGTGAAAGAAGTGTGTCACAAAAGGGCAAATACTGTATGATTCCACTCACATGAGGTACCCAGAGCAGTCTAATTCATGAAGCCTGAAAGCATGGTGGTTGCCAGGGGCCAGAGGCAGTGAAAAGTGGGAAGCTGTTGTTTAATGGGTAGCGTCTCAGTTTTGCAAGATGAAAAAGTTCTGGAGATTGGTTGCTCAATGGCGTTGTGCGCTCAACACTGCTGAACTGTACACTTAAGAGTGATTAAGATGGTAACTTTCACGTGTGTTTTACTGCAATTAAAAAGCTAGAAAAGAGAACAGGAGTGGAAGAGAGCCATTTACAGGTAGGATTACGTGTTATCTATCTTCTCTCGGTTCACTCTACATCTGTTCATGAGAAGCTGTTTGGGGAGGGAAGCAACTGGTTAAGTCACGGACCTGCTAAAAAGTGACACCTCCACCCTGCCCCCAGGCTTCCTGACCCCTGCTCCCTGCGGGGTGCCCTGAGTCGCTCTGATTTGCCATCATATGTGGACAGCTCCGTGTCCCGGCTATATTAGATGTGAACAGCCGCTGTGCTCTCGCTGTGCCCTGGGGCCATCTGGCCAGGGAGCGGTCTGTCCCATCAAGTCCTGGAGCATTTCCTGAAGCACGATGAGGCCTGAGGCCTGGCAGGCCCCCAGCTCCCAGCGGGTGGGCCTGCACCGTGGCCTGACCCCTCACAGGCCTTCCAAAGTCTCCGAGAGGCCAGGGCGGCCCCGCTTCCTCTCCCCAAAGGGGTGCGTCTGCTCGGCCCTGGTGGGGGGCATCATTAGCCTGCCCCAGCTCCTGCCTCTTGCCTCACCCTGCCCCCATCCATCTCCTCCCCCAAGGCCCCGTGTCTCTCCACTGTCGTTGGGAACCACAGTTGTGTGACAAATGACAGAGGAGGTCCTGGGGACGCCATTTCATTCTGCAGGCATTATTGTGCCTGACCTAAACCCAAATACCCAGGCCCCAGTCTCCCGGGTGACACCTGAAGGCCCCAGTTTCCTGGCAACAGGGAACAATGGCCCCTGGGAAAAGCACACACAGTTTGGGAAAGGGCAGCCTTTTTTCTCTGCACCCCTGGGTAGGATGGGGAGTACTGCACTTCTACAGGCCGAGTCTGGAGGGAAACCCGAGCCATGAGGCTATGCCCACCTCCCCAGCCTACCCCTGAGCCACAGGAAGTCTCCCAGGCGAGCTGGAGCTCACCCACCTGGGGCTTGATTAATGGCCTCTTAATGAGACAAAAGCCCCTTTGAGAGGACTCGCTGCCTCTCCCTGCCCCTCCACGGCCCTCCACCCGGAGCCTGACTTGCCCTTCGTTCCCCAGGCTGACTCAGATGCTCTGACCTCTGTTCTGGTGACCGTTCCGTGTCACCTTTTGCCTGCAAAAGTGCCATTCTCTTTCCCCTTTGAATACCCAGAAAGGGTGTTGTAAGGATTAACAAGTGTGCAGGTGCTCAACAGAGAGCAGCTGTTCTCCAGACCGCTCTCTGGGTTCTGGAGTGTCCCAGAGGAAGCGGAGAAGCACAGTGACCCGAGAGAGACTGAGGAGGCCCCAGGGCTGACCTGGGCCCTTCACCACGTGCCCTTCAAACTGCAGACACCCAGGAGGGCTGAACTTCGTGGTGTGGAGTCATGGCCCCAGGCCCCCTCAGGCCCAAGGAACCTCGCAGAGGACCTCAGGAACTTCCCCTCAAAACCGGGAACTCTCTAGTGAAAGCCTGTATGTAGCAAAGGCTGCTATTTGTGAAATAACTCTTGCCTACATACTAGGAAAAGGGAATCACTTTTTTTTTTTTTTAATATGCTCGAGTACTGATGATCCGAAAAATCCCTTCTGCCTGAAACCCCCAAGGCAACTTCTGCAATGTTAATTAACTGAATTTTGAGTCATGTTCTTTTTCTCTGTTTTGGTTTAGTTCTTGGAATGCTGTATCGCCTCCCATTCCTGGGAGGTCAGGGAGGGAGGAAGGGATTTGGCCCCAATTTTGCAGATGGCATATTGGAGTATAGGAGAGTCAAGGCCAGCAGTATCACAGACAGGTCACGTCACAGCCAGGACCGGGAGATGGCTGTGCGCTCACGGCTTGGCCGTCCTATTGGCAGAGGGGGCCAGGAGCAGAGGCAGGAGCTCAGAGCCCAGGTGAGGGGGGCCGCGGGTACCTGATCCAGAGGCACAAGCCTAATTCCAAATCACAGACAAAGGATAGGACGGGCAGCAAATGAGCTACAGTCAGAAGACACCAAGGCCAGGGATGTAGTGAAGCAGGAGGGCAGCGGGCTCCCTGGGTGCTGGTGAAGGTGGGAAGAACCCCAGGTGTCTCAGATGTGACCTCCCAATACTGGACAGTCAGGCGCACTGTCAGACAGAGCAGCTCCAGGGAACAGGAGGGTAGAGGGCTGGGCTCCAGCGTCCACCTCCTGGCTCCTCCCTGCAGCCCCGCCCCACCCCAGCGCCTCTGCGACAGCTCCCAGAAAGCTGCAGTCCTTCCCTTCCCTGCGCGCCTGGCTGCTTTGTTACTGATTAAAGCATTTGACTGATCCTCTGCATCTCTGACCTCGGTGATACACCATCGGCCATCTGAAGTTTTGATTGGAACTCTTTCTCTAGCGCGCGTTGACCCCCACCGCCAACAGGATTTACCAGCTCTGGAAAGTGGAGACCACATCCTTATATTTTTTACACCGCTGTCCCCCACCCCCCGCCCCCGGGAATGGAACAAAGCAGGCACAGAAATATTTGTTGAGTGCGTTATCAATGAAAGATTAAAGATCACACCCAAAAAAGCCAGAGGCCAACAGCTGGCCCACAGAGCCCTGTGTCTGCAGACTCACCAGCGTGCATTTGAACGGCACTCACTGCGGATGGCAAAGCAGCCTGGGGAGCACGTTGTCTAAATAACTTGCTTGGGATTTTGTTCCCTTCCCCACCCCTTGAGTGCCAATGTCTTCATTTGCTGGTAACATGGCAGCCAGTTAACATGTCTCTGAAATACTGAAGGCCAATGTCCATGCACTGTATGACCCTATCACCTTCTCCCTGGGACATTCTAGAGGGACCACAGATCCCATCCTCCTCCCAAGAAGGGAAGCCCCTTAAAGACAGCAGTGGACCTGAAGGGCCAGGGCCTCCGAGCAGCCACTGCTCATGATAGAACCCACATTGACAGAGACCCAGGCACTGCCTTCTCTAATCCTCGCTCCCACCCCCCAACACAGGTCTGCTTTTTCCCCATTCCACAAATGAAATAGGTTCAAGGGTTGCATTGCAGGTCTGCAGTTACATGGCTAGAAATGGCAGCAGCGGGACTTGAACTTGAAGCCCTCTCTCAACACCCCAATGCACTGGGCTTACATGTAGGATTTCCTAGGAGGTAGAGAATGAGAAGCAGATATCCCACGACAAACAGTAATCAGCAAAGGGGGCCGGGGTGAGTCTGATGCCTTGGGAAGGGGAGCAACAATGAGGATGCCCAGGAGGCACAGCGGTTTCTTAGGGGGCAGCTGGGAAGCCTTGGGAGGCAAAAGGCCTCAAATCTGAAATCTGAGCAGAGGTAAATCTAGGTGGGATGCAGGCAGTACCTTAGCTCAAGAGCACCTTCCGCTTCTCGGCAGCTGTCGCTGGGCCCTGTGCTCCGCCTCGCCCTGCCAGGCTCTGTCCCCAGAGGGGCTGTTTGGCCCAGTGGAGAGAGGGCTGCAGAAGCACTTTTAACACCATTGATGGATGCATCCTGCCTCCTCCTTCTGAAAATGACAATGCCTGGGACCCGGTTGGGAGAGGGTCTTCAGCTGAAAGTGTTTCCCTTAGGCATCTCAATGTATAATCCTATTTTGCCTCCCCTTAAGAAAAACCCCCTGTGAACTGATGCTCTGTGCCCTGGGGCGGCGGTGGCTGAAGAGACACTCGAGACCCTTGGGTGGGTTCCGAATCTCTGCGGTCCCTGGAGTGACGGGATTTAATGTTGGATGGAATACTAGGGCTGTCCAGCCTGAGGTGTCAGCATCTGCACTGGGGATTGGTGAGGAATAGGCATGGGGACACACTAATAAAACCATATGCTGAAAAAGAAAAACATCTATCTCCTCCTTAAGTGAAAATTAAAAACAAACCATGCTGCTGGACTTCGACAGAGCGTGGCAGGCACAACGCGCACACCTTGAGGGCTGCCAGAGCTGCAGAAGGAGCAGAAAGGACTGAGGCTCCCACAGTAACAAAGACCCTAGTTTTGAGCTTGCAAGATTGGGATGCATATTCTAGGTCTATAAAAGGCAACATCGCACCCTCAGGGTATAATGTGACATGCCCGGGGGCGGTGGCTCAGAGAGGTGTCTCACCGCCGGGTGAGCTGATGTTCACAATGGGGTCGGGGATTGGAACAGATTGAACAGGGCCAAGCCCTCCCTGTTAGAGTCAAAATGGATAACTGTCAAAGCCTCGACAAAGCCTGATGCTCTCGAGTTAAATGAGCTGTAAAGACCAGCATCCTTTCAACCCGGACCAAATGGATGCCCGGCGACGTCAAACAGGAGGAAAAGGAGCCTTCTTGCTGACTAAGCTCCAGTCCCCTTGGTCAGCCTTAAAAACTAGCACATTTTAATTTTGTTCTTTAAAAATAATGTTTTCCTCCTCCTAAATAATAAAAGGAACTCTTCACAGAGCCCTGCAGTCAGGAAGCATTAAGTATTAATTGAAGCGCTGGGTCATCACGCCTCACTTCCCTCGCTGGGAACAACTCCAACGTGCTCGCTACCTAGACCCCATTTCCAGAACCTCAGGCCCATTCGGTTGTCCGCTTATCTTTGTTTGAAATAACAACAAAATCACACTACAAATGATCAAAAAGCCATCTTTGCGAATTTTGATTTAAAATATTCCAAGAACAGATTGAGGTTAAGACATTGGTTACCGGGTAATGAAAACGCGGGTGTTTCACGTTTCTTCCAAGTATTCCCTACTGTTAGAGGACTAGGACTTAACTATCGGGAAAAATATAAGCATAACATTTCTTCATGGTTTACCCACCAAGTGTGGGCAGAATTCTTATTTATTCCTGGTTCAACAATTTAAAATAGTTTCCTATTGTGCCCTTTTTCCAGATGAGAAAAAACTGAGTCTCTCTACAAGAGATTAAACAATTGGCCCAGGTCAATCAGGCAGTAAGTAGCTGAGCTGTTGGATTCCAGAGTGCAAACTCTTAACTTCTGTCATATGTCTGATCCTCAACTCCGTTTATCCATTTGGAAAGTCCACATGGAAACTGCACAATGACTCCCCCAGTCCCCTACAGGCCTCAGGGTCACCTGCACCTTCAGAAACGCACCGCTGACACCTGCATGCACCTCCACCATCAACAGATGGCGCACCTCAGCAAGGGACGTGTTCCTGCAGGGAGCCCAGGCAAGAGACCCATTTGCAGTCTGTGGTCAACATTCAAGCAACCCGTTGTCCACAGGGACCACTGATGTCTCACACCATGTCCAGCTGTCTGTGAAAGATGCTATTAAAAATCATCGATAAATGAGTTCCAGCCTTGGCTCGCACAGTTTACTGTAAGCACCTGCCAAAAACGATTTCTTGTTCTTTGTTTCCCATCAATGAAGTTAATGATTTGTAGGAAACTGATTTGTTTTCCAGTTGCCTTTAGAGATTCACAGGTGTAGTGACCCCATTTCAGCATATCTGAAACCAAAGATGAATAGCATGGGGACATTCATGTTTGAACATCTGTGTGATTGATATATGAGCATTTGTCCCTATGAAATATGATTTTTCATTTCTGTTAGTTCTATTCACATTCTGTTTTCTTTCTTTCATTTCATGGGCACTGGGAGGGAAAAAGCCAGGCTGCAAACCAGCCATCGGATTCTCACAGCTTATGCCTGTCACCCACTTGAGAAATCAGCAACCACAGAACCAGCACTCAACACTCCAGCCAAGCCCTTCACCATATCTAGTTCGTCCTGATATCCCCGCACCCAACAAAGGACTGCACGCAGCAGGCTTGTGATAAGCTGGTTGGGTGAATGAATGAATCCCTCACCCAGGGGAAGACGCCAGGTCCTTGGTCCCCACTGCCAAGCTGGGGAAAGTGGCACTCAGGGAGGGCTGCCTCTCAGCAAGGCAGCAAGCCTGGGACAGCCTCCAGAATTCCCACCCCCTTCCAGGGGTCACTTGGGGAAACGGCAAGTACTCAGGTGCCGAAAAGCAGCTGCTGCTTTGCAAACATGAGCCATGAATCGGATTAAGAATTCCGCCCACAGCAGAAGCCTAGAAAGAGAGGCTCCCGATGTGCTCCCATCCAATGTGGCTACTTTTTAATAACACCCTAGATCCACAACTGGGAACAGATGTGCTGCTTTTCTCTCCTTTCCTAAATGTTTCCTAAAGGTTATAAAGTGGACAACTGGTCACACACACAAAGAAATAGATAAAAAGTCATTTTGCTGTTCTGTTTTGTTTTCAATCCTCACCTGAAGATGTTTCTTGATTTGAGTGGGGACGGTGGGGAGAGAGAGAGAGGGAGAGACGGGGCGGGAAAGAAACATCAATCATTTGTCTCCTGTACGTGCCCTGACCAGGGATTGAACTTGCAACCTTTGGGTGTATAGAATAACACTCCAACCAACTGAGCCACCAGGCCAGGGCTGTTTTGTTTTCTAAGAAAAGTGTATTCACTTGATCAAAAATGGTTGGACTGTGACAAAAAATTCAAACTTCCACCAACAAAACACCATTCTGGGTTCCAGGATGCCCCTGGTTGTTTAGGAATCTCAGAGAAGCCATAAAAGTCCAACTACAAACTGCTAAGCAGCTTCCCCCAGAAGCCCCCAGGTAATGAATACTGTCCCCTTTGAGAGCTGACATGGCCCTTGGTGTCTCCGAGAACAGGTGGGCAGAGCTCCGGGGCAGTGAACGGGAAACCCTGGGGTCTGGGAGTCTCCATCGAGCGCCTCGGGGGACCTCGGGGTTCGGTCTCTGTGTGCGTACGTGGCCTTGGTCCCCGGGCTGCAACGGCCCGCTGGGGACTCCCAAGAGTTGGCCTGGGTGCAAAGCCCCCCACAGGTGAGTGCCCTGCGGTGACACCAGCCACGCAGGCAGGGATGGGAGGTTCCCACAGGGCTAGCATCACCCCTCCACTGCTCATGCGCCTCTACTGCTCATGGGAGCCTCTAACCTCTGCTTTGGGGCGCTGGCTTCCACCAAGAATGGCCCCCTCTCCCGGGCCCTGAGGGGCATGTCCCCTTCCATCCATCCCTCACCCTGGCCTCAGTCCTGGGAGCAGGGACATCGACGAGGAGGGTGAAAGAGTGGCCCCTGTCCCCCTGCCAAGGGGATGTCACGCCACCAGAATTTATGTGCCCGCTTTCTTGTACCAGCTTTTCCCAGGTTCCCTCCCCACCCATTACTGCCCCATTAGCTGCCATGTGTTTTCCCCTAACTGTCACCCGTCCACACTGCCTCTTTGTTACCCTGAACGTTCTGGCCCGCCCCTCCCCAACAAGGGGCTGAGCTTAAACCCCGAATTGTGAAATATTTCCTCCCGCTCTCCTGTCCCCCCTTCCTGCCTCTTCCAGGGCCCCAGGCCCTTTAGTAAAAAGCACCCACCAAAGGGCATTCCCGCTCTGTTTGCACAGCACGAGTGGGCCCCCAGTTGCCTGGCGCCCCTCATCCTCCGTGAACACACTTCCCCTCCTTATTGGTATTCAGTCAATACCTTCCTTTTCTGACCCTTCCCTGCTTGGCCTCCTAGATCTACCGACAGAAGGCCCTTTGTTGAAGGAGCAGAGGGTGTAAACACCAGGGATCCGAAGACGACGCCTGGACTTCAAAGGAGAAATGAGTCATTGCTCATCGATGGGGTGGGGGCTCCGGGGCAGAGCCACTCCTCCAAGCACCTCTGGCTAAGGACAAACCTTCTGCGTCTTTTTACAGATCAGACGTTATTTCCAAAGCTATTCATTGATTTTTATTGTTCCAAATTTGACTCAAAAATGTGAGCCAGAATCTGGGGTCTGGTAAATATTTTGTTACACAGTTTGCTGGAAGCACGTTGCCGTAGAGCATAGCTTCCAACACGGGGGTTCGGGCTGGGGCCTTCCAGGCTCTCACCATCTGCCGGGTTCCTTGTGTCTGCGAGCAGATTATCCATCCCAAACGCCATTTGGGTCGGGCCTCTTCCCGCTCACAAGCCCTCCTAGCATCCCTGATTAGACAGACAGCTCTGCATCTAAAACCACCCAAGCCCATCAAAGCCAGGCCCCCCCATCATCCCAGGCACACAGCCCTGCCACACGGGGTCCAGCCCCTCCTTGAACTATCCCAGGGGTGAGGTGACGAGCAGAGCAGCCTACCGCCTGGCAGCCAGCCCTTCAGGCAGCCTGCCGTGTTCAGAACAAAATCCATTTCCCCACACCGTCCACCCACAGTACCCAGTTCTGCTTCTGGAACAAACACAGATTTGAAAATTGCTCTCAGAGGCCATCTGTATTTGTTTTTGTCACACCAAACAGCCCCAGGCCCCTTGACTGCATCTCATATAAAATGGTTTCCACACGGCTCCTCACGTTAGCTGCCCTCGTCCATGCTACAACCACCCCACAACCACCTACAATAAGACGCAGATCCCGGTACCAAACACTGTTCTCTGGGTGTGCTCACATCGCCACAAATTAGAACAGGCCTGTCCCCTCCCCTGGGAGGATACGTAGCCTTTATTAATTCAGCCCAAGGCTACCTTCACTCCTGGAGCCACCTGACTACACTTGGCCCATCCTCTGCTTGACGTCACAGGCCCTTGTCGTAGCCAGCGCTGCCAAACCAGGTCTCCCTGCTGCCGCACTATCAAAGCCGTCTTCATATTTATCAGCATTTAATTTCACCTTATTGATTCCAGCCCAGTTCATGGAGCTCTTTCTCAATCTTACTTCTGTCACCTTGGCTCGGTGGCCACCCCTTTGCAGTTTTGTGCCACCTGCAAATGTGCTGAGCATCCCTTCTGTCTGCGCATCCAATTCATTAATAAAAATGAGCGAACAGGTCTAGAGACACTAATGACTTGTCCAAGGCATCACAGCCAGATGGGGACAGAGCCAAATCTAGCACACAAGTGTCCTGGCTCTCAGCCTCATTTCCATCACACTGTGCCAAAAAGCCCCAGAGCCCCTCAGAGCACTTTCTCCCCAGCCCTCTCCTACCCCCACTTCCTACTGGTCCATCCCCAGAGGCCCTGATTACAGACAGGAAAGCCTGGCTTCCTGGAAAGCAGATGGGGACACTGCCACCCAGCTGGAGGGTCTCAGTTTGTTAAACTGGAGCAGCTTCCTGCAGCTATGGCCCTGTGCTTCTCAAGGGAGTCTCTTGAGTAGCCCACCCAGCCAACCAGGCCAAACAGGACTGAGTGGACAAGGAGGTCCTGGGGTACTCCTTCACCAAGCTGCCTGGGGGAAATGGGAGAGAACAAGGGGGCCCACAGAGATTCTGGGGATAGCTCTGAACCTTAGGAAAAATCTGTGGGCAGACCGTTTCAGCCTTATGGCTTCTTAGAAACAAATCTCTCAGGTCTGTCTTAGACACATGCATAACGACCAGTTACAGGGCTGGCCTTAGCACACATCCTTGCTCTGAACATAATTCTAGAGAGCCACACTGAGATCACTGGGTGAACAGGCCAAGAAAACAGGTCAAGGTTAGTATGGGGATTCCCAACATTCTAAGCTACTCACCAACAAGACCGCCTATCTTAGGAAGTAGCAGACTCCCCATCATCACCAATGTGTTTATGCACAGGTTTGTGCCATTTGAATAAAAAAAATATAAGGTCCTATACCCTCTTTTCTACTGTGACAGGTCCCTTGTCCTTCCAAGTAAAATGCCATCACTGGACTCCAAAGAGCCAAAACAATTTTGAAAAAGAAAAAAAAGTTGAAGGACTCACACTTCCTGATTCAAAAACATATTATAAAGATACAGGAATCAAAACAGTGTGTACCAGCATAAAGACAGACAAATAGACTAATGGAATAGAACAGAGAGCCCAGAAATAAATCCTCACCTATATGGTCAAATGATCTTTAACAAGGATATCAAGACCATCCAATGGTGAAAGGACAGTTTCTTCAACAACTGGTATTCAGAAAATTGGATACCCACATGCAAAAGAATGAAGTTGGACCCTTATCTTACACCATATTTAAAATTAACTCAAAATAGATCAAAGACTTAAATGTAAGACCCAAAACTATAGAATTCCGAAGAGAAAACATATGGGGAAAACTTAGTGAGATTGAACTTGGCAATGATTTCTTGGATATGGCACAGGCACCAAAAGCAAAAATAGACATTTGGGGCTACATCAAACTTTAAAACTTCTGTGCATCAAAGGACACAATCAACAGAATGAAAAGGCAACCATGATATGCAAGAAAATATCCAAAATATATTAAAAACTCATGTCTCAACAACAAAAAAATCAAATTACCTGATTTCAAAATGGACTAAGGACTTGAATGGACATTTCGTTTTTAAGATTTTATTTATATATTTTTTAGAGTAGAAGGGAGGGAGAAAGAGAGGGAGAGAAACATCAATCGGTTGCCTCTCGTATGTACCCCAATCTGGGACCGAACTCACAATGCAAGCATATGCCCTTACCGGGAATCAAACGAGTGACCTTTCACTTTGCAGTAGGATGTACAACCAAATGAGCCACACCAGTCAGAGCTTGAATGGACATTTCTCCAAACATTACATAAAAATGGCCAACAAGCATATAAAAAGATGGTCAACATCACTAATCAACAGAAAAATGAAAATCAAAACCATAATGACATATTACCTCATACACATTAGTATAGCTACTATAAAACACACACACACACACAGAAAGTAAGTATTGATGAAATGGTGTAACCACTAGGGAAAAAAATATGGCAGTCCCTCAAAAATTAAAAATGGAACTACCATATGATCCAGCAATTCCACTTCTAGAAATACACACAGAAGAGTTAAAAAGAGGGTCTTGTAGAGGTTGCACCCTCTTGTTCACAGCAGTATTATTCGCAATAGCCAAGAGGTAGAAGCAATTCAAGTGTCTATGGCAGATGAACGGAGAAACAAAATGTGGTGTATACATATAATGGAATATTATTCAGCCTTAAAAAGGAGAAGAAATCCTGTCACATGCTGCAACATGGCTGAGCCTTGAGGACTTTATGCTAAGTGAAACCAGCCAGTCACAAAAAAACAAATACTACACGATTCCACTTATATGAGGTACCTAGAATACACAGATTCAGAGACAGAAAGTAGAATGATCTTTAGCAGGGGCTGGGGTGCAGGAAATGAGGAATAGTTGATGGGCATAAAGCTTCAGATTTGCAAGATGAAAAAATTCTGGAGCTCTGTTTCATAATAATGTAAGTACACTTAATACTACTCAACTGTACACTTAAAAATGGTTAAGAGACAGGGAAGCCCCAAACTGGGAAGGACAAAGGGGAACCTGGACTTCGATGAAGCAGAACCAAGCTAGGGATATATCCACAAAAGCTCAGGAGCCTTTAGAAATAACAATACCAACCATTATTTACATTTGGCATCCTCTGCTGCCCCTACGAGCTTCTGATGCCAAGACAGCCTGATGTCCCAAAGTAATAAGACCATGCGTGTGTGTTCTAGGAAGGGCTTTTGATGCTAAGAAGCGCAACATTAAAGTTAAGATTAGATTAAGTAGAGACTGATAAAGAATTAATAAAGAAGTTAATGCACCATCTCCAAGCATTTATTTCTTTATAGTTCATGAGTCTAAATGTAATGAGTTATAACTCACATTAATATTCCTGCCAAATTAATCTAACAAAGAACTCTACATTACAGTCAGCTCCTGAGGAAGGCATTCAGAGAAAGAGGCTGTAGAAATTCTCCTTCCACTTGTATGAAGTCATCATCTGATCTCCCGTCTATAAAACCAAAGAAAGAAGAGACTGCAGGAGCAAAACCCTCCGGCAACAGGCTAAGCAGCCTGCCAAATTCAGAGTGAGCTCAGGCAAAACAAAATGAGGTAAGAAACCCTGTCTCATGCAGAGAAGACAGGTGGTGCAACTGAAGGCAGGCCCTGCTCAGCGACAGGGAGACCGCGGCAATCAGGACCCTCGCCCCTTGCTTAGCCTGGAACCTCCTGCTGAGGCTGTGAGCCAAAAGGAGCCAGAGAAGCTCACCAGCCTGGGTCGACCCATGAAGATGTCCAGGACAGCAGACTGTCCTCTATGTCCTTTATGGCTGGACGGGGCATGCCCGCCCATCCCCTCCACTGCTTCCAGGGTGATGGTTTGGGTGCTGAGGGTGTGTTCCAAGCACCTATCCTGGGTACACCATACAAACCACCTAATCATCACAACAGCCCTCGCCCCATTTCACAGATGAGGAAATGGACACAGAGAGGTGAAATCCCTTGCCTGCAGTCCCACAGCTGAGCAGTAACTGTGATCATTGGAAGAAAAGAGAGGACTCAGTGCCAAGGGCCCTGACTCCAGCGAAAGAGCTGGGAGACGTGCCCAGAGGCACTCTTGGTGGGCAGGCTCCCGGGGCTCCGTGGTGTGTGTGTGCATCACCCCATTGTCCCAGGCAGGGAAGGGCCGGGCGGGGCTCCCGGACACCTGTCCCCCAATGGAAGACGTAATGTGGTAGACAGAGCAGTGACCCCCAAAGATGCCCGCGTCCTAATCCCTGGAACCTGTGAACATTACCTTACATGGCAAAAGGGGCTTTGCAGATGTGATTACAGAAGAATCGTTTCCCTGTTCCCCTCCCAGACGGGCTCACCAGTCCCTGCCTCCCTCCTCTGGTTTCTGGGCTCAGGGCTTTCCAGGTCTGTGCTGGGCCAGCAATGATCTTATCTGTCTCTGTTTGCCAAATGTTCAATATCATAGTGAAATTATTTATGTGATTTTTGAAGTAGTTTTTAAGACACCCTCACTCTCCTAAAAGTTATTCACAATAGCCTGCCTCCACCCCCCACCCCTACCCCCGACACATGCACGCCTCTCTGTTCAGAATCTTCTGGATGCTTAGGAACTCACCTTGTCCCACGCTGGTTTTTGCAATGCTGTAGGAGAGGGCGGGCGGCTCTTCATCCCTTCGAGCTCCTGTAAAGTCCCCGCAGCAGGGCCGACTCTCTGGGGGTGACCCACCGACTGCCCATCCCTCCGGGCGCCTCCGGACCCCGCAGCCCCAGTATTTGTGAAGGCCTCTGCGGTTCGGAGGCAGCAGGTGGGGGTGGGGGAAGCCAAGGGCCAGGGGCTGCGGTCAGGACATTAGTCCACACTGCGGGCGTCCGCCCGCTCTGGCGCGGCGAATGTCAATCTGAGGCCGGCTACCCTCTTCTGCAGCGGTCCTGAGGCCGGCCCAGTGGGACGCTTGCCTTTTTCACTTGAGCCTTGACAGCAGGCACAGCTTTAATGATTGGAAAGCACTGTGAGAATCCAGAGTGCTCCATAATTGCCCACTCATAACCCCCAAATTGTTCTCTGCATCCATGAGAGAGGTGAAGCTTCTGCCCTCGGGAGGGTCTTTGTCAGTGTGACTCACACCAAATCAGGCAGGGCGGAGGCAAACATGGGCTCTGCCCCAAGAGGGGCCCCTCTGAGGACTCACCAGGCATCTGGGGCGTGGCTCCTCGAAGCGTGACCCAGATAGAGAGGGCCCTGATAATAATGCAGATTCTTGGGCCCTTCACACCTACTCACTCAGGCGCTCAGATGTTAGTGCCCTGGAATCTGCATTTTAATAAACTCCCCCCAGCTGACTCTCCTGCACACTAATTTGAGCTCTGAGGGTGTAGAGGTGGGTGTGTGAGTCTGGGTCAGGGACCTAGGTTCAAGTCTCAGCTCTGACCCTTACTGCCTGAGACCTCGGCAAGTTACCCTCAAGATCTAGGTGTTCCCTAAAAACACTGTCAAGAGTTTCAGGTCAAATCAGTGTGGGCGATGCAACACCCTCCACGTCCCCTATGGGATTTATAATGCACGTAGATGGGTTAAAGGGGCTGAAAATTCCCCCGGCAAAGAAGCCTGTTTGACCTGGCACCTTCCCAAACTGGCGAACCAAGGAGACTTCCTTCCTTACGAGCGCCAGAAACATCCCGCAGACTTAGTGTCTCGTGAGACAAAGCTCATAAAATACTTTTCTGGGAAAAGAGAAGTCTAGAGGGTGAGCAGCAGCCTCTTAAGGCAGCAATTCTGGCAGGAAAGAGGCCCCAGCCGAGGGAGGGGAGGCCACAGGCGCCCCATTCCTCATGCTCAGGGTCCTCGGCGGGTCCAGTTCCGCACAGCGGCTGCCTGGAGTGGACGTGTCACAATAGCGAGGTCACCTTCCTGCCTCGGGTAATTTCCCTTGGAGGCAAGACATCCATTTTTAACAGCCCTTCATTTCAGCAGAGAACGCCCTCCTGCCTCTGGTGGGGGCTGGGGACCAGGATGGGAAGGGAGGCTTTGTTCCTCTGACCAGTGCTGACAGTTTAATTAAACCCAGCTCGAGACAGGGTCGGCGGGGTCAGGCATTCTTCAACAGGGCTCCTGCAGAACACCTCATCCGCGCCTCTCCAGCCACCAGGGCCCTGTTAATGAGTTATCCCGGGCCCTCCAACAGGGATATAAATAAGGGGAAATAAATGCCCTGGGCTGCCCTTCATCAGCCACCCCAACCCTTCCAGGCCCAGCACAGACACAAAAGCTTGATCTTGTCAGGACACATATTGGTTTCAAGGCTAAAAAGAAGCCCAAAGGAACTGGGTTTCCAGAAGCGGCTTGTGGATGAGGAAGGGAATACAATCAGCAAGAAGAGAGATTGAAAGGCAGCAGGAGAGACCTTTCCTCACACCTGGGAGGACAGAGTCTGGGGCGGAGGCGGGGGGCGGGGCGGGGGGGGGACTGTGCCCTGCACCAGAAGCTGGGTGAAGACTGGGTTTTGCTGCTCTAAGAGAAGCAGTCAGGCTCCAACATGTCTGACCCCTTGGGCATCCATAAGGATCTCCACATCCTCAGGCGATGAGGCTGACCCCACACCCAAGTGGCCGGCCGACGGGCTGTGACCGCCTCCAGCAGGGGAGCCGACCACTCGTTCTTCTCCAAGCTGCTGGTGGGTCAGGGGATGGCAGACAGCCCTCACGTCCTGGAAAGACAGCGCCCCACCAGTCTCTCACACAGCGGTCACCCCAGTAGTTCTCAGCGCCTAGAACTGCGCCTGGCCCATAGCAGGCCCCCGGTAACCAGTGGATGGATGGATGGGTAAGCAGGTGGTGGGTATGCAAACAGAAAGCGGGGAGGGGCTAGGTGAGGGGGTGGGAGGGTGGTTGTGGAATGGGGGGAGAGCTGGGTCTATGGGTAGGTTTATATGTGAGTTGGTAGGTAGGTAAGGGAAGGGTGAATGGGTGGGGGGCTGATGGGTAAATGGGGGTTGGTGGGTAAATCAGTGGAAAAGTGGATGGGTAGGCAGATGAGTAGGTGGGGGTTGTTAGGTGCGGGGAAGGATGGGAGGACACGGAGGGTGGAGGGATATGTGGATTGACTGGCAGTTGGTAGGTAGATAAGCGGAGTGCAGATGAGAGGGAGTCTGGATGGGGGGTGTGTAGATGGTAGATAGGTAGATGGGATGAGGGACAGGTGGGTAGATAAGTAGATGGGTGGGGAGCGGGTGCAGGAGGTGAATGGGTGGTAAGTAGGAGGTGGATGGACACTATGGAAGCATGAGCTTTAGCCTCAGACAGACCAGAGTTTACATTTGGCTCAGTCCCTTGAGCAGGTTGAACCCTCTGAGCTTGGCAGAGTCCTTTGTCAACTTCCTGAGTCTGTGCAATGGTTGTGCCCAGCCACACTCCAGCTGCTGCCCGCACACCAGCAGCAGGTGCCTCCGCAGGTACACCTAAGCCTCTCATGGAACAAAAAACCAAAAACCTGTTGGGGGAGGTCCCAGCAAAGGGAGGGGATGGCTCTGGTTAAGAAAGGTGAAGCTGAATCTTCACAGGGAGTGGAGGCCTGGACAGGACACTGGCAGAGGACAAATGCTCAGAGGGGCAGTGCGGGGCCACCGTGGGCCGCCTCGGTGAGCGGATGTGCCGCCCTCTGAAGCAATTCCCATATGGATTCCCCTAACACTTTCTGAGCACCTACTATGCCACAATGTTTACACCTGATGTAAGAACAGGTTGTACCCCTCTTTAACCCCCACAACAGCCTGTGAGGTAGACATTATCTTTATCTGATAAAAAAGCCAATGGGGTTCAAGGAAGGCTACCAATATCACAAATCTAGCATTCACTTGAACTCAAACTGCAGAGGCTTTTCATTGCTTTTAAAAACAAGGAGGTCTCCGGTCATAAAAATAATGCATGTTTCTTACAGAACATCTGGAAAGCATAGAAAAGACAAGTCACCCAGCAACAACCCCTGTTGGCATTTACAGTCATTGTGTGTGCGTGTGTGTGTGCATGTGTGCATTCTTTAGAGTGATTTATTTAGTGGTCATATTGTCAATAGAATTTTGCGTCCTGGTTTTTCATATCACAAACATTTATATGCATTACTTTATATCTTTCATAAAGGCCATTTTTATGATGATATAAAGATTCCATCAAGTAGATATAGTATAGTTTACTTAGCCACTCTCCCAAGGTTAGACATTTGGATTGTTTCTATGTTCTTTACAATATTCCATATTTCAATATAGAAATACTCTATGTTTCAATATTCTAAATAATGCTGCAAAGAACAAGTTTGCACCCAGGTTTTATATTTCCCAGGATGTATTCCCAAACAAGATGTCCAGGTCAAGGTTTAAGTCCATTTCGGGCTCCTTAAGGGCCTTTGAAGGCCTGGTGATTAATTCCTGTCCTCTCACAAAACTGCTCTGTGGTCCAAAGCAAATCACCTCTCTTGATCACAGGTCCTGCATAAGGAAAGAAATGAGCAGACTAACCCAATACCAGGGGCAATATTAGTGAAGAATAACCAGTTACAGGATTTTAACTTCTGGAAGCTACATAGACAAAAGCAACTGAAATGTGGATCTCACCACCTGACAGACTTTGTGATCACACCTTACCCTGCACAATTGGTCTCTCAAATGCGTTTTCATGCTGATTTAGCATAATGGCCTCTGCAGGAAAGTCCATGGTTTGCTCCAGATGGAAAGAATTAGTAATGGATCTCTCAAAGCAAAGGGGGGGTCAACAGGTGACAGACTGGAAAGGCCAAGCACTGCCTTCCCTTTACCCTGCCCCCTAAGGGAAGGGTAGGCTCCATAATTTGACCTCAGGTGATCCCACAAGCTCCTACACAGCTCATGGGCCCCGGGGTGATCTTCTCACCTAAAGTGAGCCAAGCAGATTCTTTTCCCCAGAAATCTGGAGTTAGGCCTGAGACATTGTGGGATCTGAGCTCTGAGGTCACAGAAAGTAGGAGGTAGTCAGCACCGAGGCCAACCAAAGGCATGGTGGAACTGGGAAGTTGCCCATAAGCCCAGGACATTGGTTTGCAGGCAGGAGTAAAACAATAAGGTAGAGATGTTAAAAGAACTTGAAACTTCCTTCACACTCACTCCCAGTCCCAGGTGTATCTCACTTCCTGTCTTGGGGAGCTAGTGAGTCTGCTTGTTGTGCCTTACAATAATACACAACCCCACCCTTACTGTCACCAGCCTCCTGGTGGGGGGGATTCTGTTTCATGAACCAAGAAGGACTGACTGCTCCTCAGCCAGACCAACTAGGAGTGTTAACAGTGATGTTTTGGAATGCCTGATGCCCAATTCAATAAAATGAGGGTGGAGGGTGTGAGGCAAAGATGAATAGAGAAAGAAGATACGGCAGACTTCCAGTCAAGATGGCGGCATAGGCAGGCATGGGCCATCTCTTCGCACAACCACATCAAACTTACAACTAAAATATAAAACAACCACCACTCAGAACCATCAGAAATCTAGTTAAATGGAAGTCTGACAACTACAAAATTAAAGAAACTACATCTATCCAGACTAGTAGGAGGGGCACAGATGTGGAACAGGCTGGTCCCACACCCACATGTCGTGGATAAAGATTTGGAAGGAGTACCTCTGGAGTGAGGTGTCCCAGCCCCAGCACAGGGTACCAGTGCCAGGAAGATAAGTCCCCACAACTTCTGGCTACAAACACCAGTGAGGATTGAGTCAGTGGAAGAAACTTCTGGAGGCCCAAACAGTTCTTCTTAAAGAACCCACACATGGATTCATCTTCTCAGATTCACTCTCTCTGAGTTCCAGCACTGGGGTAGCAGCTTGAAAGGCACCAGTGGCATAAAGGGAAGAGCTAAAGTGTCTGGCATCAAAGTGAGCAGAGGCCACTGTCCCTTTTCTAAACCCTCCCCCTACAGAGCTGGCAAACTGGTGCCATATCTGAGACTCCATCAACCTGGCTAACACCATTTCACCCACCTGGAAAATCCCTAGAGACTCTGTGCCACCCAACTTACAGCCCACCCAAGCAGCATCTCCATATGAATGGCTGGTCTTGGCTCATGCTTCACATCTTCCTATTTTGTCAAACAATAGCTGGCCCCAGTGAGCCCCAGGCCTGGCAGTAGCAGCAGCCAGCCTAGATTCACAGCTTGGCTTCACCTGGAAATCTCCAAGCCCAGCACAAGTAGCAGCCATCTCAAATTTCTTATTCCTGAGGCAGGGTGGCCACAGGCAAAAATAGATGGGGGCTGACCTTGGCCTGCACCACCCAGGAAACCCCAGGGTCAGCACACCTAGTGGACAGACACACCAAGTCAGAGTACCACCACCCTGTCCCTGCACGACTGATCCTACACAGAGGGCGAGGTTGGTGGTAAGTGGTCATAGCCAATCCTTGCAGCTGATTGGCCTGGGTAAATCCCTCCCACTGACCTGCCAATGACAACCAAGGCTCAACTACAATAGGAGGGTGTACTCAGCCCACACATAGGGTGCACCTTGAGTACCCAGCTTGGGTGACAGGAGAGGCTGTGCCACTGGGTCCTACAGGACACCTACGACTTTAGGCCACTCTACCAAGACACAGAGTAAAAACAGTTCTACCTAATACATAAAAACAAACACAGGGAGGATGTCAAAATAAAGAGACAAAGAAACATGACCCAAATGAAAGAACAGGTCAAAATTCCAGAAAAAGAACTAAACAAGATGGAGATAAACAATCTATCAGATGCAGAGTTCAAAACACTGGTTATAAGGATGCTCAAGGAATTTAGTGAGGACTTCAACAGCATAAAAAAGACCCAGTCAGAAACGAAGGATGGACTAACTTAAATAAAGAACAATTTACAGGGAAACAACAGTAGAGTGGATGAAGCCAATAATGAAATCAATGATTTGGAACATAAGGAAGCAAAAAACAACCAATCAGAACAACAAGAAGAAAAAAAGAACCCCCCAAAATGAGGAAAGTATAAGCAGCCTCTGGGACAACTTCAAGAGGCCCAACATTCACATCATAGGGGTGCCAGAAGAAGAGAAAGAGCAAGAAATCGGATCTCTAAAAAATAATGAAAGAAAAAATTCCCTAATTTGGTGAAGGAAACAGACATGTAAGGTCAGGAAACACAGAGAGTCCCAAACAAGATAGATGCAAAGAGGTCCAATCCAGGACACATCATAATTAAAATGCTAAAGGTTAAAGATAAAGAGAGAATCTTAAAAGCAGCAAGAGGAAACAGCTAGTTATCTACAGGGGAATTCCCTTGAGACTGTCAGCTGATTTTTTTCAAAAGAAACTTTACTGACTAGAAGGGATTGGCAAGAAACATTCAAAGTTATGAAAAATGGGGACCTACAGCCAAGACTACTCTACCCTGCAAAGTTATCATTTCTACTGAAGGGCATATAAAGAGCTTCCCAGACAAGAAAAACATGAAGGAGTTCATTATCACCAAACCATTATTATATGAGATGTTAAAGGGACTTATTTAAGAAAAAGATCAAAACGATGAACAATAAAATGGCCAAAAAAATACATATCTATCAACAATTGTATCTAAAACACAAGCTAAGCACACAAGAAGAATAGAGGCAGAATCATGGATACAAAGAGTGTTTTGATGGTTGCCAAATAGGAGAGGGATGTGGGGGAATGGGTGAGGAGGTGAGGGGATTAAGAAATACAAATAGGTAGTTACAGAACAGCCATGAGGACGTAGAGTACAGTATGGGAAACGGAGTAGCCAAAGAACTTACACACATGACCCATGGACACGAATAAAGGTGGGGGATTGTCTGAGGGAGTGGGAGGTGCTGGTGGAGGGAGGCAAAGGGGGAAAAATTGGGACAACTGTTATAGCATAATCAATAAAATATAATTTATAAAAAGAAGATATGGCATATATACTGTATATACTGTACAATGGAATAGTATTCATGAGAAAGAAGGAAGTCCTGCCATTTGTGACAACATGGCTGAACCCTGAGGGCGTAATGCTACGTGAAATAAGCCAGATAGAGAAAGACAAATACTACACGGTATCACTTATATATGGAGTCTTAAGGACTGGGGAGAGGGACACAGGAAATGTTGGTCAAAGGGTACAAACTTTTAAAGGTCTGAGGTTCTAATGTATAACACGATGATTATGGTTGGTAACATTGTATTATGTAACTGAAGTCTGCTAAGACAGAACTTTGTGTTCTCACCGAAGAAGAAGAAGAAGAAGAAGAAGAAGAAGAAGGAGGAGGAGGAGGAGGAGGAGGAGGAGGAGGAGGAGGAGAAGAGGAGGAGGAGGAAGAAGAAGAGTAGCGGGGTGGGTGGCAGGGGCGGAAACAACATGTGAGGTGATGAATGTGTTAATTAACTAGATAGGGGGATCCTTCACAATATATATATATCAAATCACCACAAAGTATGCTTTAAATAGCTTACAATTTAATTTGTCAGTTATACGTCCATAAAGCTAGAATTTTTAAATAAATAAATTTTAAATAAAATAAATGAAGAGGGTCAAAGCTGGGGTCCAGAGTTTGGCAACCATCCACCACACACATGGTCTGAACCCTGGAAGTGACAGAGGGAAAGGGAACCCAAGCTGGCAAACAATGCCAGGAGTGAGGGCCACAGTTTGAACGGCTAAGAGGTCTCAGGAGAAGGGAAAGACAAGTGCAGAAGGAGAGCAAGAGAAGAGACATTCAGGATGAACTCCGCAGAGAGAAAGAGCTCTGTGACAACCCCTGCCACAGCCAGCTGAGAGAAAGGACGGGAGGCCCGGGAGCTGCCGGGGCCAAGTCAGGCAAGGCCAGCCTCCCGCTCGTAACCAGTGGCAGCATGGGCCTCGTGGGCCAGCGCACAGACCACGGGGTACAGGGAGGTCAGGGTGGATGCACTTCACTTGTACCTTCAGCAGTCAAAGAAAGAAAAGAAAAGCACCCACTGCGTGCACCTGACACCGCGTTTTAGGCAGCCCAACTCTAGCCCAGTGTGGTGGAGACCAGCAGAAGGGGCCATCACTGGGTCACTGTGGAGAGGCCTCCAGGCCAGGAGGAGGAAGAAACGGGAAGTGACCAGAGAGACCATTTAAACATTAAAAATTAGAGTTCATCTAAACTAAAAATTAGAGTTCATCTTAAAGACAAAAACAGGAAGGCAGGATCGGGCAACAATTTGTGGCGCTGCCTGGAGACCACTGGGCTTATCAAAAGGTCTGGAAGTCATGACAGAGGTGACGAGAACTGACCGACCCCTCAGCATGCAGGAGGCCCCCGGCGCCACCTCCCCCCCAGCCCCTGCCCCCCAGTCTCGCCAGCACCACTTGCTGCCTCTCCCTCCACGAGGTGCTTCAGGGAAGAGCCGGCAGCCCTGCGGCCCAGGCCGGGCTCACCGTGGTTTGTCAGGGCTGTGGGGTTTTTTTTAATGTTTGTCATATTTTCTAAATATTCTATATTTAACTTTTTTACAAAAGTTTTACGTATTTATTTTCAGAGAGTGGGGAAGGGAGAGAGAAAAAGAGGGAGAGAAACACTGATCGGCCACAACCAGGGGCCAAGCCTGCAACCTGGGCATGTGTCTGAAAATTGAACTGGCGACCTTTTGGTTCACAGGTCGGCACTCAGGCCACTGAGCCATACCAGCCGTTTTTCAGGTTTTTAGTGGCAAAACTAAGAGGGTTCAAAAACCTCCCAACTCAAAATTCAAAAACCTAATGACCGACCCTTCAAAAATCTAACAAGCGTTTATGGTTGTTTTAGGTACTTACAGAAAGCAAAGCTAGGAAAAAACATAAATGATCAGAAAGTAGATTCAGGGCTCAAAGTTAAGAAAGTGTTTCTAAATGCAGACCTTTCCAATCATGGAACTGATTGTTCCAGGAGGTGGTGAACTTCCCACCACCAGAGGTAGACAAGCAAAGGCAAAAGGACCCTTTGCTAAGGAGCTACAGAAGAGATTTCTTAGAAAATCTCTATGATCCTGTCCAACCCACAGGATGAAATATACGGTAGAACAATTACAGGCACATTTGGCAAATCATAAAGCAGCAGAATTAGCCACAGCCCTTAAAACATGAAAGAAGTATATTTATAATAAAGAGTATCACATTACACACAGTTAATAAGCTTATAGACCTTATTACTCTGAGCTGAAGGTAGAAACAGGCCCAAGAAGGGCAGATCACCAAAGGCAGCGAGAGGCGCGGAGGAATGGTCCTCCCTGCAAAGTCGGGCCCACCCCCAGACCCCGGCACGGTCCGCAGCAGCAGGCAGAAATCACTGACCTTCAGATTCCGTCAGGTGCTTGCCATGGAGAAATGCCCTACACTGCACCTTCCTGCAGAAAAGGCCTGACCTTTGTTACCCTGAGCAATTCCTCCCCAGTGAGGAACATGGGGGTCACGGGAAAGTTCACGCCCCACTGACCAAGCACAGCCCCCCCGCCCAGGGTGAGGGATGAGAGCACACAGAGAGCTTTCTGGCCACGGGCATCACTCACAGCCTCGACAGAGCCTGGTTGTTCTGGAACAGCAGTTCTGGGAGCGTGTGCAGCTGGTTCCGGTTCAGTCGTCTACAAAAGAGAAGAGAGGGAGAGTTGGAAATTGCCTAGGAAATCCAGGAAATCCAAAGGACCCTCAGAAAGCACTGGATTCAGAGTCTGAGAGTTCAGGATTCAAATCCGAACAGGGTCATTGTGTAACTCCAAGGAAATCACCGTCTTTGGGGCTCAGTTTCTTCATCTATAAAACAGGAGGTCTGCCACCCAACACTTGGGGAGGATAAGAGCAAAATAATTATGAAAGTCCCTCCCCAAGGACCACCATGGACTGGGCCATCGATGAGCACAGCATCTTTCCTTCCATTATTTCCTTCCATACTCGTCATCATCTTCACTTACATTTACAAGACTCTGTGTGACTTATAAGGCACTGATTCAAAGGCTATCTCAGCTCGTGAATTGGATCTCCGACGACACTTGAAATGTGAGATCTATCCTAATGGAGTAGGACTGGCCACATGCTTTTGATTCTTTATTGCTTTCATCCACATTTGGCTCAGTGGCAAGTTTTGTTGTTTGCTTTAGGTTGTTTGTCAAAACAAAAATAGATTTATTGATTTTTTTAAATTATTTATGGAAATGCAGTCTTAATTTTTTTTTTAGGCCTCAAATAATAGAAGAAAAACTATTCTGCCACCTGCATTTTTCTGACTCAAAAATTTGTGGATGTCTTTCCATGTGAAATAACAGACAACTCCCTTTATTTTTAATGACCAAATAGCATGTTCATCATTTTTAATTCCTCTGCTGGTGGACAGACAACCTTTCGGGGTTACAAACACAGGCAGAAGCGGGAAGTCTGGTGCTGGAATGTGGCCTGATGAGAAGATATAATGCAGAAAGAGCCTGGACTTATCCTAGGAAAGCAGCAAAGTTTACCCAGACTTAGGCAACCAATGCTCTATTTTTTTTCCTAATTTTTTTTCAATTGCAGTTGACATACAATATTATAGTCATTTCAGGTATGTAACATAGTGATTAGACATTTATGTAACTTACAAAGATGATTACTCCAATAAGTCTAGTCATTACATTCATACATATTCATCACAATATTAACGACTATATTCCCTATGCTGTACTTTACATCCCCATGAATACTAGGTAACTAATTCTCTGACACTAGAGTGCAGGATTCCAGCGCATTAGGGGGTGTGACTCCTATGAACTATAAAATGTTGGTACTCACACAGTGGTCCGTGGACCACCTTCAGGGCATCACCTAAGAACTGGTAAGAGCCTCCATATCCTAGGCTCTAGCCCAGGCCTGTTGAGTCGGTCTGCATTTCAGCAAGATCCCCAGGTGACCCGTGTACTAGTCCAGGTTGGAGAAGCACCAGTGGAGTCTGAGCTTCACACAACCTCTCCTTTAACAGTTCTAGGCAATGATCAACCCGCTCGGCAAGAGCTTTCTTTTGCTGGGAGGGAGGAAGGAATGTAATTCTATGTGGCTGGCAGTGACTGTCTGTGGTTACTTTACCTCCTAGGAGGTCGCCCTTCATCTGCTGTGTAAGAAAGGTACCACTTCCCTGCACGGTACAACTAGTCAGCTGGAAGAAGCGTTATCTAAAGGACCAGCTCCTAGGGAAACACATCACTGCCTTAGGGGAAAAAAAAAAAAAGGAACCACCAATAAAATCGTTAAAGCAACAGAAGGATACATCACATGGCTCCAAGCTCTTTAACCTTGTCCAATAAATTAATCCTGTATTTACACTGCCTGGTGATCATTGGTTTTTCCTTTGTTTTGTTTTCCCCCAAGATGGTTTTGTTTTTCTGGCTCCGATTTCTGAAAAACACTTAAAAGGAAAAGGGACCCAATAGCTAGTTAAAGTGGGAAATCGAAGGGCACGGAAGAAGGGCCCCAGCACGATGAGGGCCTGCAGGTAGCTAAGGATGATACTGCAGCAGTGGAGGCTGCCAGTCCCTGGTGCCTCTCACTATGCGCCAGGCACCAGGAGGAATGTTCTGTAGGCATCACCTCACTGTCGAGGGAAAGCAGGGTAAATCAGTGGGTCCCTTTCTCTTGAGTGTGAGGAGGCCTTACCCATGCACACACCCTCCCACCTGCTCCTGGCAGCAACCCCCAGGGAGGCTTCACCACCACCATCTCGCCACACAGCTTGGCTCTTACTAGATGCTCAGGATACATTGCACCGTCTCTTTGATAGCTGAGGGGATTAGGACGTCCTGAAGTGAGCGACTCCCTCAAGCGACCTCTGAGTGGGGGCGGTGGGGTTCTGAAGCCTGCCTTCCCCCAGCTCCCCATCCTGCCTGCCTCCGCCTTACACACCCGACCCCACTCAGTCAGCTGGCGACTGAGCGCTCCACCTCCCCCCAACATCAGACCGACCGGCGCCAAAGGCACGGCGATCCTTGCGGCCCCAGAACCCACCCTGCACACTGCCGCTCTGCGCTCAAGTGTGTAACTGCTTACAAGAACCAGTTACGTCTGTTCCAAACCTGTTTAGCCAGAGGTACTTACAATTATAATTATATAATTTAATTAACTGTTACATAAACAAACAAAATGCCAGTGTGAAAAGAGAGAGTTGTCTCCATGAAAACTAGGCTGAATGCTTTGGGAAGGGGCAATAAAAGGAAAGTTGCTAATTAAAGGGCTGTGGGGTTATGTAAAAGACGGGGCGGAGTGTGCGCAGGCGCGGGCACGGAGGCAGGAGGACCATAAAAGAAATGCAACCACTCAGATGTCTTCCAAGGGCCCTTCAAAAACCTCACTCCATCTTAACAAAGCCAAAACCCAAAATCATAAACAAAGTATGCGTGTATGGTTTAGCTGAGGAAAACAATACAGAACTCCAATCAGCATCTCACAATAAAAAGAAAGGTCTTGGCAAAGAAAAGGGGCAGGGGTTGAGGGGCGCGGGGGGAGGGGAGGTCAATAAATGTTCACTTGTGTGTTTTACCTTAAAATAAAACGTTTAGAGTATGTATGGTGTTTGCGACTCCCCACGTTACCCAACTCTTACGATTAACTGATTCACCACCGGCCTCTGACAAGTCAGAGGAGAAGCTGCCGGTCATTGGCAGCCAGCGCAGGACAGACCCAGGGACAGAGCAGTCGCAAAGAAAGGAACTGGAAGAGGACAGAAGGGACAAAGTCTACAATGGTAAGTCGTAACTCTAAAAGGAGGGCCCTGCCCAGCCTTGGGTGGCAGAAGCAGGCGCGATGTGGGCCACCGGGTCGTACCTGAACCCCAACCCCCACCTTCTCTCCTCCTCCAGGGCTTAGCAGTCCCAGAGCTGAAGCTGGAATTGGGGGAGGCCCAACGAGCCCCTCAGAGCCAGGACACGAATCTAGTATATTTTGTCACGAGCCTTTTAAAGAACACAACCCCAGGACTAAACGTTCTCATCACTCAGTTTTAGGCCAGATAAGGAAGGTCAAAGAATGATCACCTTGACTTTCCTCCAGGCCACAGGAAGGCAATGAGACAACCATATTCTTTCCCTTGTATTTAATGCTTTATTTTCTTTGATGCAAAAGAGAAAAGTGTGGTATTAGGACATAGCCATTAAGAGCTCAGGCTTTGGAGGCAAAATGGTCCGGGTTCTAATCCCCTCTCCTGCACATAATCACTTAATAATCACTTAATAAGGCAAGTGCCTTAACTTCTGGGCACCTCTTTCCCATCTGTAAGATACCACTGACCCACTGTTGTTTCAAGGATTAAATGAGATATTGGGGGTGAAAGGGAGCGTTGGGTAAAGAGCTTATCTCAGTGCTTGGCATACAGTAAGGCAATCAGTAGCAGCTGTAATTATAAACTCATTTTAAGAAAATCCATAAAAAAATAAAAGCACACAGAACAAAATTAAAGTTACATGTTATTCCACCATTCAATGCAATGAGAGTTAATATTTCCAATTATTTTCCTCCTCCTGTATTCTGTACACACACTAAGTTGATTTTATTTATACAAATGTCACCCCCTGCCTCTTCCACTTAACATTATATTGTGTGTATATTCCCATGGCCTTAATTGTTCTTCCAAAGTGTGATTTTATTGCTTATGTCTCCCCCAGAATGACTGTTCCCGATTTTTATTGTATTTAAATAATGTGCAATGAATATCCTGATAAATACATTTTTTAGCCATGTCACTGATTATTTCTGGTTCAAAAGGCATGAAATTTAGAATTCTTGACACTTACATCCAAAGCTTTGCAGAAAAATGAGGTCGGCGGCCACTCTGGATGCGAGTGCCCATCCCCCGCCTCACCCACACCACGTGCCTTTTTTTCCCCACTATTGCCCATCTGGAATGCAAAAGTGGATCAAGACACATTTGCAAGCTAGAAAGCCCTGTAAGGAACAAACCACGCAAATCGGAGACGCCTCCACCTTCCAGGCTCTGTGCTACGGGCCTGAGCACTCACAACATGGCTCCCCAGGTGGCCCTGAGGGCTTCCCTGGTGGCCCCCTCTATGCACCAATACTTCCTAAAGGCCACATGAATCAACAAATGATGGTTACGCCTGCAGTGTGAGATTATAGGAAGAAATCTCACTTCCTCTGTACTGTGTGGATTTTTTTGCCGTAATGAATTTTCAGGGCAAAAAAATTAAAAATAGCTGCCTTTAGAACGTGGGGTGAGGACAGTCTCCAGCCTTCTCTCTGCCGTGACCTCATGAGGGTGCCGCAATCAGTTCCACGGCTGCAGCTGCCCCTGGCTCCGACCTGTCCCTGAGCCACCATCCCCCACCCCCGCCCTTGCCGCCAGGCTGAGCCTGCTCGTGTCCCCACAGGGCCAGCCCCCGCCACCCTCCTGAGCCTGCACCACTGTACTTACAGCCTCTCCAGCTCCTTCATGTCATCAAAAGCCCCCCGTTCGACCACTCCAATCTGGTTCTCCATCAGCTGCCTGGGGAAGCAAAGAGACAAAGACAGCTACAGGCTGTTGGACAAGGACTCCTAGAAACAGCTGGCACAAGGGAGTGAAACGGGAGCCATGCCCGAGACGCATACAGACCCGAGTCCTGGCCCGAGCTCACAAAATCTCCTCACGACATTGCAGATTTCCAACAGGGGCTCCTCGGCCCCCCAGCCCTGACAGCAAGATGTGCTTCTGGCTCCAGCCCCATGCCTATCCCTCTGAAGCCAGCTGCATGGCAGAAGGCCACAGGACACCAGAGCACCAGGTCATCGCTCCAAGGCACGCTCTGGGAAGCCAGGACCCAGGCAGCAGGGACTGACTTTGGGCTGCTGGCGCATGCGTCCTTCTTTGGCCCAGAGGGCGAATTTCCAAGGGGCAAAGCAGACAGAATGGGCCAGTGGCAGGGGGGAGGGGAGCCTGTGCCAGCTGGGCAGAGCCCACACATGCAGCACACCCTGCAGTTGGCAGACGACGCCCCCTCCGTCTGTACCCCCAGTCCGCCTGGCCCCATCTGCCGCCAGCTGAACCACCTGGCTCCGTGGGGCTGGGTACCTCCTCATCGCCAGTGCGCCCTGACACCCCGGGCGTCCAGCTGGCGGGCAGCAGCCTTCACCACTGATCGCCTGTTGCATGGTAATTTTTAAGACTGTCAAGCATGTTTTCTCCCCATACTTTTCCTTCTCCGCGCTCAAGCAGGTGGCTTATGTGCTCCCGCATGGACCTCAGACGAGGCTGGAGACAGGCCAGGGGGCAGAAGCTGCCACCACGCACTTCTCCACTTTGTTTCCAAAGGCCTGTTCTACTGAGGAGCTCGCACTGTAGACCTGGGTGGGAAGAGGGGGCATGCAAAGAGGGATGGAGGGAGGCCTTCCTCGGGCTCAGAAGAGATGCCTGGAGCCTGGAGTGGGGTCAAAGATCTGTGGGTTCTGGAGCAGCAGAGATCCCTGCAGAGCGACTGATAGCTGTGACCCCAGAGAGGATGGGGCCACAAGGTCCCCAGCTTCCCCAAAGACCTGGAAATGCAAAGCCAGTAGTTCTGAAAGGACTGAGGCCCCAGAGCCCTTGCACTACCCTGGGAATAGGGGGTGAGGGACCCGCGGCTGCCTGATGTTGAATGCATCAGATGCATGCATGGCAGGCTGCTTCTGCATCAAGATCAGCAGAGAAGGAAAGATGAAGGGCATGTGAATATTCAGCCTCCCCTCGCTCCTCAGCCCTGCCCAGCATGACACAGGAGGTGCAGCTGATGGCTCCTTTCCCCATAGGGTCACGCCCACCACCTTCAGTATCTGCCACTGTCAGGCAGCCCAGGGAAGTCACCTCTGTTCTCAGCTGCTCCCACTCACCTACCCTTTCAAGCCAGGATAGCCCCTTGCTGGAGAGTCTTCTGGCCACAGGTTCTAAAGAACTATGGAGGCAGTTATAGGCTGAATTGTGTCCCCCTAAATGTTAATGCACTGAAGCACTAATCCCAAATGTGACTGTATTTGGAAATAGGGCCCTTAGGGAGGTAATTAAGGTTAAATGAGGTCATATGGATGGGGCCCTGATCTGACAGAACTGGTGTCCGTATAAGAAGAGACCAGAGATCTCTCCCTGTGCACTCACAGAGAAAAGACCACATGCGGACACAGCAAGCAGGTGGCCAGGAAGGGAGGCCCCACCACAAACCAACCCTAATGGCACCTTGATCTTAGACTTCTAGGCTCCGGGACTGTGAGAAGATAAATTTCTGTAGTATTCCGTTACAGCAGACTGAGCAAACTAAGACAGACACCTAAAGATTCCTCATGGTCACTTGGTCGTCTGTCACACCAGGAGACAACCAGTGGACAAGACGGCCCCATGCGCCCAGCCCAGGTCCTGCCAGGCAGCACCACGGGTGCCTACGCCTCCCCCAATTCTTAGCCACGCTGGAGGCGGTGGCCACTCTGGGTCAGGCCTCACGATCGTTCCCACCCCACACCCCACCCCCCAGCCAGGGCGTCCCGAGACTGACTCCACAACCTGTCTACCGCCCTACAGCCCTACAACCCAGAGCCAGAGCTCTGCCTAGGACCCACAAGGCCATCGCCAAGGGTGGGAGCAGGAGGGAGGTTATGAGCAGGAGCAGCATCCCATACTCACAGCACCCGCAGCTGCTTGAGCCCCGCAAAGTCATTCTTATGGATCCGAGTGATGTTGTTGCCATTGAGCTCCCTGGTGGAAGAAAGGAGAGAAGGAAATGGTGAGATGTGCAGGGTGGGCCCCAGGCCAGGGGCTCACCTCTCGGCCCCCCTCTCCACCTGGCTCAAGCCTGTCATCTGACCAACAGGGCTCAGTGCTTCCCTCACAGTCCCCGGGACCCCCGCGTCTGTGTGGAGATGCAGCACGCTGGGGCCTGTTTGCAGATGTCCCACCAGCAAGAAGACACAGGGCTCACATAGTTGGCCCTGAGTGAACTCAGTCTAGTTGGAGAGGCGAGACATTTATGCAGGAAAGAATTTGGAAACCAGCCAATTAGAGGCTATTTAGGTGAAATCCTTGCTGAGCTTCAGTTTCCTCGTCTATGAAATAGGGATAGTAACCATGTCTACCTCACAGGGTTCGCAGGAGGCACAGACAAGGAAAGGGCATGGCCTGCGGTTGTTAAGGCCCCCTTGCAGGCGCTGCTGTTATCATCTGGTGGCACAGGTTCCTCCCAGCTGTCCATACTCTGAACAGGAGAGAGCACAGTGGGCCATGCCATTCACAGAAACTGAGGAAGTGGGACTCAAGCTGAGACCTAAAGGACAAGGGAGATCTGCACAGCAGGAGGGTTGGAGGGGGCCGGTCCAGAGAAGGAGAACACCCAGCAAATCCCTGGGGTGGGGGAGGGGACAGACTAAGAGTGGGAAGCCAGGGGAAGCAGGGTGGGGGGAAGGTGGGTCGAGATCACACAGGGTCTGAGGGAGCAAGTAGAGGAGAGGCAAGGAGCCAGTGAGGTCTCTGGGCAGGAGCCTGCCATGAGGTCAGTCCTTCAGCAAGGGAAGGGGCGAAGGGGGGCGAGGGGGAGGGGGGCCGACTGGAGGGCAGGGCTAAAGAAGGGAGGGAGCCCATTGTCCTGGTCCTAGGGCCAGGCTTGCAATGGCAGTGGCTCCCACCCCCACAACACCGTAGCCTCTGGCCCTTCCTCCCTTCCGAGGCCCCTGTGTTTCCCCTCGGCCCTCCCCAGTCCCGCCCTGGGCACCTAGAACCTAGAGCCCACCTTTGAGGTTGTCCAGTCCCACCTCCCCAGCTGACCTCCTAGGGAAGCTTGCTCAGCCCCTGCCGGGCCAGTCTGCTTCACAGGGAGCCAGCACGCCTCAGAGAGACCAGCCCTCCCAGGAGCCAGGCACTCCACCCTCTGCGAAGTTCTTCCACGGAGCCATACGCAGCAGAACCTCACCCCAAGCCTCGCTCCAAACCTAGTGGTCACCTATGCATCTAACCTGTCTGTGCAGCTCCAAGTTCACAGCCACAATGCTTCCTCTTTTCTCACCACTGCCATCGTCACCACGTGCTTGGCAACAACCTCACTGTGCCCGCACCATGTTCCCCTGCAGCCCAGTCTCATCCCTTACCCACTTTGGTCAGCCCAAGCCCAAGCCACTTTTAAGAAGAGCAAGCTTTCTTTCCTAAAAGTGTTTTGGAAGTGTGTTTGGACTAGATGCTATTCTAGAATTGCATCCACTAAGAATAACATCTGTTATTAGTTTCCACACACTCTCAGCTCTGAGCTCTGCCCACATCCTCACCCTGGGCCGGGAAGTAGTTACTGTGTCCATCTTAGAGATGAGAGAAGAGTGGCTCAAAGAAATTAGCTGCCTTCCCCAAGTCAGCAGCTGGTAAATGACTGAGCAGGGATGTGAGCCCAGGCTTCTCCGACCAGGCCAGGCTGCCTTCCCAAGTTGACAAGCCAATAATTCATTCAGCTCATCGCTCTCTCTGCCCTTCCTCCTGCACCTGGCTCTTGATCCTTGGGAACAGCTGGAAAAACTCATTCCCTGCTCCAGTCTCCCCTCTAACAGGATCTCTCAGAGGGGCTTGAGGCCTCTCTAATGTAACGAGGCTGCTGGTGAGAGTCCCAGACTGAGCCACTTCCCGCCCTAAGTGCCGAGAGGATGCCTCTCTCTGAGGGGCAGGCACCTTTCAATGTAAAGGCCTCATTTTATTGAATTAAATATTTTTCCCTGGAACAACCAATCCTGAGCTTCACTTGTGTTGTTCCCAATCTTCTTCTGCCACATGAATGGGCTGTCTTACTGAAACTTTCATGTCCAAACCCAAGACCACAAGGGATTGTTAGCTGTTTTACTTTTTTCGGTGATAAAGATACATCAGCACTGATTCTAAGAGCAAAATGTTCCACTTACATGGACACCAACAGGGTGGTGCTTAGTTGACTGTAGTGCGTCTGTGAGACCAAATACTAGGCAGCCACTTGGCATGGTACAGACCAGTTGGATCGGCAAGGAAAGCCGTCCCTGGCCCAGTGCGTGGAAAAGGGCTCTGACACGCTTGTGTTCTCTGAGCCCGCCTATGTAAAGACTCACACGCATACCCATACAGGTACATGCACAGAGTGAGCTCCCAGGGGAATGTGTGCCACGTATTAACGCCAGTTACCGCCACGCGGTGGGACTTGAGGTGACTTTATTTCTTTTTTATACTTTTCTGCACTCTTTGAATTTTTTTAAAAAAATCTATGTTTGTATAAGCCAACATTAACATTCAAGCTATTGAATTCTAAAATAAGAGTAATAGATGCACATTATTGAATTTTTTCGATTTCCTGAGGAATAAAGGGAAAAAAACTAAAATCACACATAAACTCATTGCCCAAAAGTAACACCTGTTAACATTCTGAAATATTTTCTCCCATGCCTGTTTCCTTTGGACACAATTTTTATATAGTAGAAATAATTCAATAAATATGTACTGAAGACTTACTATTTATAAGGGTTCTACAAGGTTCCGAAAACACGAGGATGCGTGAGACATAAGTGGTATGCACTCCTACAATGTCACACCGTTTGTCCCCCACTTGTGGCTTTGACTAGCTGTGAAGTGTCCCTTCATTTGGATAAATCAAGTTCCTAGGTAGTTCAGTGATCCGCTGTTACTGGAACACCTGGGCTGTTTTGATATTGTTCTATTACAAATATTATTGCATAAAGTTTTGTGGGCACGGAACTACTCAGTCAAAAGTCATGAACAAGTTGATGAGCTTTACAGTCATTCTCCCATTCCTTTTCATGGCAACCACAATTCATGACGCATTTGACTACAATAATTATTCATTTTACAGATGGCAACACTGAGGCTAATTCTTGTTTGAACAAGGCAGGACCCAACCAGGCACTCGGGAAACTCTGAGGATGAGATTCCATCAGGCAGGCAGGGGTGCAGTGTTGGGGGCTCCCATTGACACCCCTCTCTTCTGGCCCCTCTGCACTGTGCAGGCCCCACTGTGCAGACATGGGGACAAATTCCCTAGCCCACCATCAGTCGATTCCAGCCTCCTCCCCTGCCACACGCACTTCCTACACCTCACTCCACTCCCAATCAAGGGAAGACCTGGGACAGGCTGGCAGAAGAGGACAATATGCAGACAGCAGAGCAAATATAGCCCCTCAGGAGCCCCTGCTGGTGGCTTCTCAGCAAAAATGCCCAAGGAGGCCCAAGCCACCCCAGCCCCCCACGCCTGCCCCCGTCAGCCTCGCTCTCTAACCCCAGAGCTGAGTGCCTCCTCTCAGGGGACAGCCCTTGAGAAGGCAGGCTGCAAGGCTCATCAGGCCATCCCGTCTGAGGGCGACTGCTTAAGGAGGCTTTATCACACTTAGGGAGGCATTATCAGCACTTAGGCTGAAAAAATGACCTCCACTGCGTAGCGGGCCCTCTCCCCCTCTGCAGGGCGGCCCACCAGGATCAAGTTTCCAACCTGCACCAGCCACTTCCTCTCAGCCCTCAGCAGAGCCTGAGGAATGAGGCAAAGAGGTCGTTTTTCTCCAGCACCTAATTCCTCCAACAGGTGGTGTTTGTGTGTTGTCATGGTGATCACTCTCCAGCGGGCGGGGGAGATCCGTCTAGGAAAAATGGGAGAAGCTGCTGTGACCTTAAGACCTTTGCAGCCAAGCAGCCAAGTCAGAGGAGCCCTATGGAGCAGTTCCCAGCCTCATTCCTCAAGAAGAACACTGGACCTTGAGCTTCTTGCCACCAGAGCCCACACCCAGCACTTCTTATTAGGCACCTACGGTGTGCAGGCTCCGAGCCTCATGTCAAGCATGGTTCATCTCCTTGCACCCTCATAGTAACCTACAAGGCGAGTCATGGTCTCTCCATTGTGCTGGCAAGGAAACTAAGGCACAGACTGATGAAGTAATTTTCCCAGTGCCACACAGCCAAGAAGTGGTAGGACCAGGGTCAAAACCAGGCCGGTGTGATTCCATGTTCGTTCCCCACCTCCTGATGCCTCATGTCGATGGGCTCTGTCAAGCCCACCCCTCTCCCCACGTGCTCATGCCTTGGAGGGAGCTGAGAAACCACGTGGATGCTTTGGGTAGGAAACACTGGGGCCCTGTCATGAGACCGTGTGCTCTGCCTAAGGAGCAAGATCAGGGGAGCTTCCCAGCTGGCTGAGTAAAGTGCATTCTTAGTAGCTAAGAGCTTGGGCTTGGGAACTAAACTGCCCAGCCTCCAATTCTTGCTCTACCATTACTGGCTGTGTGACCTAAGGCACGGAGCTTAACTTCTCTGTGTCTCAGTTTCTACATTCATAAAATGAGTGTAATGGTATTACTTGCCTGTTTGATGTAAGGTGAGGTTTAAGTGAGTTTAGATTTTTAAAGCACCAAGAGCAGTGCTCTCTGAATCAGTATAACCTGCTGAGATTGTGTTTACTGTTGTTGTTGTCGTTGTTTTCCTCAAGGATGATGGCCCCACCAGGAGGCGGTGCCCAGGCTCAGCTGGGGCTGGGGCTGGCCTGCCAGGGCCGTGCGTGCGGAGCAGGAGGGACCGGCTACTCAGGCCCTGCAGGCCCCCAGATGCCAAGGCCCCAGGAAGACGCCCTAAGATAGTCTCTCTCTTCCAAGAGTGATGGGTCTGCAGCCATTCTTGTCTCCCAGGAGGAAATACACTAGGGTGGCAAATGACCCTGATTTCCATCAGCTCCTGTGCGGTACAAACCTGAGAGGGAAACCTCAGTAGTAAAAGATTTTGGAGAAAATCCTCTGAAGCAATGTGACTGAGGAAAAAACAAAAAAGCACAGGATTTCTTGAGTCCTCTCAGGAAACAAGAATCTGATCCCCAGCATCTGGGTATTCGTCATAAACCAGAAGAAACCCTCGGACTTCCTAGAGCTGCAGGAATAAACACCCTGGCCCCCTCGCAGGGTGTTCTGGGGGCCCCACTGCCTCGCAAGCATTCCTTGCCCTGGGGCTCCAGCAGTTCCGGTGCTGTTTGGCTGACAGACCAGAACACTCACACAGCAGCCCAGGCTTGCTGTGGCAACGGGGAATCTTGGGCTGCCCTCCAAATTGCTTCCTGTGGAGTCTCCAAAAAATTAACATGCACGCTCTGCCTGTGACTGAGCCAAGCCTTTGGGCTGGGGGTCTGTATACCATGGCTCTCTGTCCTTTGAAACCAGCCTGGCCAACTCCACACTGCTGAGTGTGTGCAGAGTCAGACCAGAGAACTGAGGGAAGGAAGAATTTCCCTACACGGCTAGGCCCACAGTCGAGGCCAAACACCCCGACTTGCAGGCCAGCGGCTGCGTGCCTACGCCTGTCATTGCACCTGGAGCCCCGCAGAGCCCCACTGAGGCTCCCCACATTCCCGCTGGCTCCCCTCCAATCTGTGCTCCAAGCCACAGCCGGAGTGATCTTTTCAAGATGCAAATGTGATCATGTCATTCCCCACTTGAGCCCTTCAGTGAATCCCCATTCCTCCTGGAATCAAGACAAAAGTCTTAACGTGAACAAGGCCGAGGAGCCCGCCCCACACCGCACTGCATTCTGATTCGCTCCCTCCCAGAGCAGAGCTTTTGAACTCATCATTCCCTCTGCCTGGAATGCTCCCTCCTTCCTCTTTGTCTAACTCGCTCCTACTTTTCCTTCCAGTTGGTCAGGCCTCCTGCCCAGGCCCGCAAAGCATCACTACCCTCCCCTCTGCAGCGTGAATCTGGAGCATTTTTACATGGATTTCAGGGCTTCCTTGAGTGACGTCTCAGCCCCTGAATAAGATTATAAGCTCCCTGAGGACACAGACTGTCGGTTTTTTCTCATTATGTATCCCTAGGGCCTAACACTGTACATGGCACCTGCTAGATGGTTCTTGAATGCATGAATGCATTTGCATTGAAACTGGCATATTCTAAACAGCATGGCGTCGAGTATGTTTTCCATGTTTCTCTGCTCGCCCCCTCTAAAACACACTAATTAAGAAAGGCTGTCCCCAAACAGACATCCGCCAGGAAAAGCTACACACAGAGGACACTGCTGTATTACTAACAACCTCCCAGGGCCCACAGGTTAAAAAAAAAAATGGATTTTTTTTTCTTTTCTGAGTGCGCTTCATAGGAAAATGCTCTGCTCCTCTACTTCCTTCAACATGGCAGCGCTTCTGCCTCAGGACCCTGGCCCATGCTGCTCCCTCAGCCCAGAACAGCCCTCTCCCCCTCACCTGCCCAGCCACACATACACCTGGCTCGCTGTTACAGGCAACATCCTTCAGGCCTCAATTTAAATGTCCCCTCCTCTAAACCAGCCTCCCCGGGGGTGTCCCCTGAGCCCCTTTTCCAGAGTTGCTGGAATTGTGATTTGGAGATATGTTCAATATGAGACCCTTTGTTAAGGGCCAGTCTCCCCTGCCAGGCTGTGAGGGGCGAGGCTACATCTGTTTTGCTCACTGCTGTATGCCCATCACCTGTGAGGCTCCTTGGCACACAGTAGGTGTTCACTAAATACAGTGAAAATAGGCTGAGTGAGCAATTCTGCCCACCGAGCCGGGCCCCTGCGGGCACATCACCCCTGAGGCCCAACACATGCTCCAGACAGCCTGCTGGGCCTTCCCCATGAGCCTCAGGCCTCAGTCCAGAGGCTCCTCCAACTCCCCAGCAGAGCCCACAGGCCCAACACCGACTCCAGCGCTAGCACAGTCCTAAACCCTGTGATAGCCAAGAGGGCCCAGGGCTGAGTTATCAGGGGACCGCGCCAGAGCAGATCTTGCTACTCGTCCAGCTCTGCCCCGGCTCCTGGGGACCGTCTGGTTCCCTTGGCTTGAATACGAGCAACAACTGTACTATCACAGCCAAGCCAGCTCACTGAAGCCTCAAAACAGAGGCAGGTGAAGGAGGCAAAACTTGAATTCTGACACATCTGACTTCAGGGCTAAGCTCCCTGTCTTTTTTTTCCTCTAGTATTTAATTGCGGAAAAATACCCGTAAAATGTACCCTTCCCATTGTGGTACAACAGGTCTCCGGAACTTTGTCATCTTGAAAAACCGAAACTCTCTGCCAATTAAACACTAACTCTCATTCCTCCCCTCCTCCAGCCCCTGGTGGCCACCATTCTACTTTTGTCTCCACGAATTAGACTACCCTAGGTAGCGCGTGTCAGTGCGATCATACCATCTTTGTCCTTTTGTGACTGGCTTATTTTGCTCAGCATAATGTCCTACAGGTTCACCCGTGTTGTAGCACTTGTCAGAATGTCCTTCTTTTTTGAGGCTAACTGATATTCCACTGTATGCTACACTACACTTTGTCCACCCATTCATCCATCAGTGGACACGTGGGTTGCTTCCACCCTTTTAGCCATTGTGAGTAATGCCGCTTATGAACATGGGTGTACAAAATATCTTTGAGGCCTTGCTTTCAATTCTGTTAGGTATATACCCAGAAGTGGACTTTGTTGGATCATATGGTAATTCTATGTTTAATTTTCTGAGGAATCATCATACTGTTTTCCACAGTGGCTGCACCATTTTATACCCCCACCAACAGTGCACAAAAGGTTTGCATTTCTCCACTTCCTTACCACCACTTATTATTTCCAGTTTTCTTAATAGTAGTCAGCCACCCTGATGGGTGTGAGGTGGTCCGATCCCAGCTCTTAACCCCAACTCAGTGATGTGTTCTATTCTAAGGCCCCAACAGCACTCCAGTCTCTTCGCCACTGAGGCCTGGTCTTACTTTTGCCAATCCCCTTCCCAGGCTGGGGCTCACCCCAAAACCACAGCCCTGCAGCCAGGGCCCCACTGTTAGCCACCAGGCCTCCAGGTACAGGCAGCTACTCACTGCCCAGCCCAGGCCCCCGAGAGGCCACATGCCAACTAACTCCCTGGCACTGACCTCTGGTTGCAAAACCCCCTCCCTGAGTCCTCTGGCTCTGCTCACCACCCCCTGCCCCCAGGCTGGACACCCCCGCTTTCCACCAGCCTGCAACTCGGCTCCACCCTGTAAAGAGGCACAAGCAGGAATCAGCCGTGGCCAAGTCGCCTTTTAGCCCCAGGGTTAAGCCCTGACAGGGGTTTTGTCGGGGCTGAATGAAAGTCTGATAAATGAATGAATGCATGAAGCCAGGCCTTATAAAGTTGCGTGGAGCAGAAGCAAATTCAAAAACAAAACCCAAACACCTCTCAGAGCCTGAAGACTCAGGGTCCCTGGGCACACCACTTCCCAGCCACCGGTGACCCAGGCAGATAGCTCCAGCTCTCGGAAATTCTCCACATTCGCAAAGAAGGGTAAGTAATACCTTCCTCACAGGACAGGACAGGACAGCTCCATGAGGAACAGGTGTGCAGGCTTGGTAAAGCATCTCGCTCTGAGCCTGGCACAGGTCGGGGCTCTAAATGGTGACCACCAGCACCAGCGCCACTCCCTCTGCATGCCTCTCCACCTCAGTTCTCCTCTGGCCTGTCCTAGGTTCCCCCCCAGCCCACCCTATCCCCTTCCCCAAGGGCACTGGCTCCTCCTTTCACAACCTCCCCCCTCGCCTGCCCTCTGTCCCCAGCAGACTCCAGGCCACCCGCCCCTAACGCTGCAAACAGCTGCCCCTTGGAGCGCCTGCTCTTGTTCCTTCCTCCTGCAAACTTCCTCACCACCTACTCACTCCCATCCCATCTGCCTTCCTTCCTCCACTTCTCCCAGGAAGCCCTTCTGCCTGGCTCTGCAGTGACCCCATCACAGTTCCAGAGTGTTCCTTGGCCTTCATCCTCAGACAGACCGGCTGCTGTCCACACGTCTGGCTCTCCTCCCCATTTCCAAATGCCTTCTTGGTTTGGCAGTAACTACTCTTTACCCAGATTGGGAGCCACAAACGTTCAGACAATGCTCCCCACGTGAAACACAGGGCAGGCCTCCCTGCCTCCCCACAGCTCCCCTAGCCCTCTTCACGTGGGTGGAGGCCAAAGGCAGGCCTCATGAGCCTTCAACAGACAGACCTTCCTTGCCAGGAAACCCCAGCACCAAGAGCATCTCCTGCATCCAAATCACCTGAATCACAGTGGCCAAAGGTCGCTAAATCAGCATCTCTGCGGTGGGCCTGGGAGCCTGCGTTTTACGCCAGCGCCCAGGAGATTCCTATTCCCATTGAAGTTTTGTTCCACTGCCCTCGTGAGTTCCAGCGCCTCCCCAGGAGGCCCTCCCAACTGCCTCTCCAGCCTGAACACTGTGCAGAGTTACCCTCCCATGCTCCAATATCTGGAGTCATGTTTTTCATGTAGTTATTTATTGTCAACTTAAGCAAAAGAGGCAGAAGCCAACTGCATGCATGACTTCTCCAGGATCAGCCACCTTCCCCAACTTTATTTGCAAGATCATCCTCTCAGGCTCAAGCCTTGGGGTCCCCCCTAAGCGGCCTTCCCATTTGTTCTCTCTTCCTCAGCCCAGGCCTGCTCCTCTCCTGTCTCAGCCTCTGCCGCAGCCTCCTAATTCTGTGAGGACTACAGTAGTTTCCTACCGCTGCTATAACAAATTACGACATGCTTAGTGATCAGAAGTCCAACATCAATTTCACTGGGTCACAGTGTTGGCCGGGCTGCATTCCTTTCTGAAGGCTCTAGGAAAGACTCTGTTTCCTTGCCTTTTCAACTTCTAGAGGTGACCTGCATTCCCTGGCTCGTGGCTTCTTTCTCTCATCCCTCCAAACCCTGGCTTCCATCGTCACATTTCCTACTGCTGACTTACTGATTCTGCCTCCCTCTTATAGGGACCCTTGTGATTACTTTGGTCCTGCCTGGATAATACAGGATCATCTCCCATCTCAAGATCCTTAACTTAATAATATCTGCAAAGTCCCTTTTACCCTTGAGAATCACATATTCATAGGGTCCAGGGACTAGGACATGAACATCTTTGGGGACCATTATTCAGCCCACCGCAAGGACCATATTTCTTAAAGCAAAGATCAGAACCATGATTTCATGGTTCTTACCAAAAGTTTATTAAAAAAAAAAAAACCTCACCCAACATACTCTTTTTTTTTTTGAACACCTACTATGTACCAGGTGAGGTGACACAAAGAAGCATAAGACATGGTCCCTGCCCTCTGAAAACTCAAAACCCAAGGAACCCATCTAACAAACCACCTTCTTTAAAAGCAATAAAATTCTCTTCCCTACAGAAAAATTCCAATTAATGAATGCAGAAGGAATAAGGGAAATAGGAAAATAAAAATTGGATAATGATGGTTGCAGGCAAGATCCATTAATGAGTGCTAAAATTAGTAGGTGAGAATTTGCGGGCAAAAAAGGATCTTATATAATCTCAAAGTATATCCCCAAAATATTTATTAATTACAAATGAAAAAATAGTAACATTACAGTGGAGCAACCTGGCAGACAACATCTCAACCAGGAGACCAAGTTGACATCACTAGTAACGGGACATATTGATATCAGCCACCCCCTGGTAGGATGTTCTGAGAAGGACACATCACCTCCTCTGAGGCATTCTTGACAAAAATGTATAACCTCAACCCATCATGAAAAAACACCAGGCAGACCCAAACTGAGGAATCTTCTGCAAAATAACTGACCACTACTTTTCCAAAGGGTCAAGGTCATGAATAGTAAGAAAAAAAAAACTAAGAAATCTGTCACAGATCGAAGGGAACTAAGGAAAAATGACTATTAAATCCAATGTGTAATCCTGGAATATAAAAAAGACATTAGTGGAAAAACTGGCAGAATCTGAATCAAGTCTGTAGCTGAGTATGGTACCAATGTTAATTTCTTAGTTTCGAGAATCGTGCTATGGTTAACAAAGATGTCAACATTAGAGAAAGCTGGATGACATGTGTGGGGCTCTCCCTGTACTATTTTTACAACTTTTCTCTAAGTCTAAAATTATTTAAAATAAGTTGTTTTAATTTTTTTAAAAAATAAAATACAGCAATGATAGCGAAACCACTGTCACAGAAAAGCTAGAAACCACAGTCATATCCGGCTGGTCCCCCACTACCAGTTGGTCTCACCCTCTGCTTATTCTTCACACCAAAGCCAGGGCAACAGAACGGCTTAAGACAGCAGTTTGCACTTGTTACTCTCCACTCAAAACCCCTGGGGGTAAGTGCTCGAAGGATCTTGTCAAAAGGACACAGGAGCAGCTTGAAATGTCTCTCACTGGCCAAATGCAGAACTCTATGAATATCGAAATAAATAAAGATAGTAACACACTGTAACCAAAGAACAAAATAATAATCCACGGGTCCATATTGTTATAAATGAATGGGCAAACAAACATGGAGGAGAAGGGAAGTTCTTTCTGACAGTAGTTGGCCACCTGAGAGAGAAGAAATGATGGAGTTAAAAATTTCTCATCAGTACGTGCTAAAACTAGTGAATAAGAATTTGATGAGGAATAGGATCTTTACGTAGCCTCACAGTATCTCTCCACAAATGACTTATTAATAACTAAGAGTAAATAGTAGCTTTCAGCTTACCCAGTGTTCAAAGCCAGAATCACCAATATTGGGACAAGTTGACATCATGTGTCTTCCCCTGACATGACCCACTGAGAAGGGCACAACCTCACTTAATTAGCACTCCTGCCAAAAATACGTAGTGCAATCACAGAAAAAGAGCTGATGAAGCCAAACTGAGGGACATTCTATAAAATAAATGGCCTGTATTCTTCAAAAACGTCAAGGTCAAGAAAAACAAAGAGAGGCTAAAAAACTAGTCCAAATTGAAGGAGACTAAAGACCCATGACAAGAAAATGCCATGTTTGGTCCTGGACAGAATTCTGGACCTAGGAAAAATAATGGCCATGAAAGACATTTGGGGGACAACCGATGAAATTCATACATTAACTTATGTGTATTAATTAGTCATAAATATACATGGGTAGATAATGGTATTATATCAATGTTAAATGTTCTAATTTTAACAGCCTTATTGTTTTTAGAAAATATACACAGAAGTATTTAGAAGAATACTTCAGAATAGGTGACAATGTGTCCAAACTATTCTGAAATGGTCTCAGGAAAAAAGACATGTGTGTGTGCACGCACGCACACGTGTGTGTGTGTGTGTGTGTGTGTGTGTAAAATATACGATAAAGCAAATGGGGCAAAATATAAACAACTGAATCTGGAAAACAGATATACAGGAGTTCCTTATACCTGTACTTCCATTGCAACTTTTCCATAAGTTTGAAGTTATAACAAAATAAAAGGTTAAAATAAGAACAAAGGGTCTTCTGGAGTGATAAAAATATTCTGAAATTGGATTGTGGTAATGTTTACACAACTCTGTAGAGTTATTAAAACATTGGATAGTTAAAAAAGAAAACATTATAATAAAGTTCCGCCCACATCCTGTCTGATGGCTGCCCATTTCCCAGCCCCATGGCCCAGTGCCCACCCACTACCTTCCTGTCTTCCCTCAGAACTCAGCAACACATATGTTCACCCCATCAGCTGGATCGGTTCCTCTCCTTCCCAAATACACGGCGCACAGCTTCTGAGGGCCCCCGGATTTCCTTGCCCTTGCCTCACCTCTCCACTTACCTAAGTCCTGCCCAAACCTTCAAATCCCACCTCCTCGTCACTTCAGGGATCCAAGTCCTCCTTCCCCTCTCACTCCCATCTCATTTCTAACAATGACAGTCCTTTCTACATGCCAACCTTATTCTAACCACTTTACACAGAATATTGCATCTGAATGCACAGGCCTACGAGGTAAGCGCTATCGTTGGCCCCATTTTACAGATGAGGAAACCAAGTCTCTAGTGAGCTGCCCAAGATCACTTAGGGGGCAAGATTCAAACGGGGCCATTCTCGCACCAAAGCCTGCGCTGGTAGCCACTGCGCTCTATTCCCGAAGGGCATCCTTACACATTTGTTCTTTCGCAGACAGACCTTTTCCCCCCACCAGGCCGCAAGCTCCCAAAAGAGTGGGCCCACACCCTGACCTCTCTAGACACTTTGCACACAGCAGGTGCCCAACAGCTGTTTGTACGCCACAGGCTGGGTTCCAGAAAGGAGAGGAGGGGGTTGTGAGCTCCGCCAAAAGGAAGAGCCAATTCTCCACCCCCACCTCTCCACCCCCCAGCACAGCCCAGCTCCCTGGCGACTGCCCAAAGCCCCGGCCGTCATCTGCTCTGGGTAATAAGTATTTGTATGGCGATAATTACAGCATTTGGGAAGAAAATCCCATTAAGCAAGAGCCCTGCCGAGCTGCTAATGCCGGCACAGAACTGGAGGCGGCAACTCCGCCAAGCTTCGCTCTGCTCCCAATAATGCAGGAGCGGCCTGTCCTGCCGCCCCTCGTCCGGCCCCAAAAGAGCACGACCGCCCCTGCTGGCAGCCTCTGCGGCCTGGGCCACCCCGCCGGCCCCCTGCCTCGGAAAGGGGGCACCGAGGAAGGGGCATCGCCACCTCCAAGTGCTCCAGGGTTCCCAGGGGCTGCAGAGCACTGGGTGGCTGTGTGATGAGGGACGGGAGAGCGGGGCCCTGCTGGGACCCAGCATTGAGGGTGCCCAAGTTTCTTTTACGTCCCTGCAATTCTGTCACCTTAATAACAATAATAAAACCATTTATCGGGCACTTGCTGGGTGCCCGGCCCAGTGCAAAGTGCATTACCCGGCATCGCCGCATTTAATCCTCAGTCTCCCTTGGAAGGAGGCCCTGTCATCATCCCCGCTCTCGGGGCAGGGAAGTGGGGGTCCTGGGAAGTCACTTGCCTCCAGAGCACTCACCACAGTTTGCAATTACCATTTATTCTCATACTGTGTCATTCATCTGTATCTCCCCTGCTGGACAAAAACTGAGAGGGAGGGGGGCCGTTTCGATTTCTGTCCAGCACTCTTCACTCAGCCGAGGCACTTAATCTTCGCCTGTCAACCTGCAAAACTGTCATCGTCCCCTTTTACAGATGGGGAACTGGGTCTCAGAAAGGATGAAGGGCAGCACCGGGGCGCTACTACCGGCCATTGAGAGCTCAGCACTAAGCCCAGGCTACCTGCTACCAGAGACATGTGTCCCACCAGGAAGCAAGCCCCCTGCAGAGCATGCATTTCTGAGGTAGGAGACCACAGAGTCCCGCTCAGAGATCCCAGATCAAGCCCCGATGTGGCCCCTTGATTCCTCTCACTACAGACACCATCTGATCGTTGTCCGGAATTCCAAACAGGCTCCCAGACAATCAGCCTGGGTGTCCTGGTCAGTCTTCCTTGGGCACGACCACCCAGCCTTGTTGAACGGTGCCTCCAGACTCAGGGGGCTGAGCTGGGAAGACACGGCGCCCCCAGGCCTCTAGAGCAGACAGAGAGCTAGGGCAGTGGACAAACTGTCCGGGAGGCAAAGGGACATATGGAAGAAGGCAGTAGAGTGGGCACCCCTGGCCGGAGGAACAACAGAGTATGCAGGGCCTGGGGCAGAACGGGAGCCGGCAGGCGGGACTCGCCCCTCTCTGCGCCCTGCACCTTTAAGGGGGGTCTGGGGCAAGCCTCAAATACGATTGCCCAGGGAGCAAAGGAGAAGCTGTGTCCATGCACGCTCTCTCACCACCCTCTCCTGAACACTCCAAGCCAAAAGAAGTGAAAGTCGAGGTCCTCGAGCGGAAGGAAAGACAATAGTGGCCGTGGCTGGGTCTCTCTGAGCCTCAGTTCTGCAAAGAGATAAGCTTCCAGGCCTCCTCCGGCCCCCACCCCCCAAACCTTGCTTGGTATTTTAGTTGTTCCATGGCAGTGAACCGTTCAGCACTCTCCCCCACCGAGCCCACCAGCCCCGCAGCCCCGCAGCCCCGCTGGCTCAAGCAATGTCCTCAGCAGCCTGGGGACCTGCCCGCACAGCCTCTTCGCAGAAGTCCCTGCAGCAAACCTTTGACAATTTCTCCCCACTTTGGGGGACAGGCCTGGGGGAGAGGTATGGACTATATGATCATAAAGTTGCTGGCCTCGTGGGCTGCTGTGGAAACTGCCCAGAGGACAACAGGCAAATGCACAGCTGCCATTTATTAAAATTTTGCAGCCTCAGAAGAAGCTGGCGGTTAACGTTCTGATGCTGTACGATACTCACATTGACTACAGAGCATTTGCCAAAGTTAGTGTCCACCTGGGCTCGGCCCAAGGCCTGTTCTTAGGGTGTTCTTCTCCTCCTTAAATGGCCCTTTTGCAGCCTGCCTGGTGACAAGGCAGGCTCTCTCTGCTTTCTACATCCTTTCCCAGTCCAAGAAGTTTTGCCCCACAAAGATCAGATTCCCCCTAAGATAACTCACCCCTGTATTCCAACACTGAAGTCCCCAAAGAAAAAAGTCCAGGTAGAGAAAGGCCTTTCTGACCCTTCCCAGCCTTCCCAACCTCAAGTCCAATCACATGCCACCGGACACCGCCTGTCTCAGCCCCAGGGCACAGCCAGTCCACTGGCCCAGCAGGCCCGGCACGCTCCCACCCGCGGGCCTTTTGCTTGTGCGTTTCTTGTGTCTGGCCACCTGCCCTTCCTGCTTGACAGAATCCAACCCAACCACTGCCGAGAACCAAAGTGCCCTGATAAAATGGCCTATCCTCTGAGAAGTCCTTTACCCCAATAAAGGGCTTCTCATCTCAATGCTGCTGCCTACAGCCCCATGAGCCGTGCGCCCGGCCCTCTCCCAAAGGTTCACAGTGAGGTGTCTCCTGCCAGGTCCCCTCAACTGTACCTCCCTGAGGGCAGGGACTTGCTCCCTCTCTGCTGGAGCTCTAGCACCCAGGGCAGTTTCTGGCTCTGTAAAGATGTGCTGAATTAAATTACAAGACTCTTCCCCGGATCCTACTGCAAGGATGGCTCTCACTGAGTAAGCATCCTAGTGAGCCAGGCACTCCCCACACGTTACCTTCAGTCCTCACAAGATCCAGAGACCTTATGTACCAGAAGCCGCATTTTCTTCATAGGAAGCAACTGAAACTCAGAGAAGTTAAGTAACTTGTGCGAGGTCACAAAGCAACTAACTGACAGAGCTGGGGCGCCGGCCTAGGCAGTTGCAGCCCCAACACCTTCCTCTGCACTGGGAAATTTAACATCTCTTTTAATCACAGAAGAAGAGCTCAAGAGTTCATGAAAGTCAAAACACTCTCTTCAAAACTAAACATGAAGAGAGAGCAAGGAATGAGATGACTTCAAGATTCAGATCCAAAAGCAAAGCAGAGGGGCTGCTGTGTCTCAGCCCTAAGCTGCTACCAGGGTAACAGCTGCAGGAGAAATGCCCCACGGACACAGCCAAGGAACAGAGTCGGCCCAGAGGGAACAGGTGTGGAGGGTGGCCCTGCAACCTCAGGGGTCTTCTGGGCAGATTTTGGCTCTCAGCCCCTCTCCAGGGCCACACAAAATAATGCACAGGTGCCCCAAGCAAACACAGTTTGGTCCAACTTATCCCCACAGCAGCATCTTTCCCAGGCCCCCACACACGCCCTCACACACACATTGATTCCATTTAGATTGCATCTAGATTGCAAATTCTCTGAAGCCTCCATGGGAATCTTTCAGACTCGGCCAGGAAGAGTCTGGAGCAAAGTGTGCTCACTAATTGCTGACCTCGGTACAGACTCTGATGCAGGAGACAGCTCTCCCCAGGGTCTGGTTTCTGCCTCTGACCAGCTGGGAGGCATGAAAAATGTGCTCAAAAGTTAGCGAAATATGTATGCTTTTCCTGGGAGCCACTGCAGTTGCCCAGGATGTGGGAAGGAGGAGTAGGCAGGTTCCAAAGGCAGCCTTCTCCAAAGTCCAGTTCAAAAATCTCCCCAGTCTGTCACCTCTGCAAACAGCACAAAGGCCCTGCATGTGACCAAAATCTATACACACGGCCATGTACAGGGACTCTTGCACTGAGGCGACACCACTACACTAGGAATTCACACAGATACACATTACACATTCTGCAGGGAATCCAGGAAAACAAATTATATAGGTTTGTAAACACACACACACGCTAACCATCTACACACACACACACACACACACCCCCTTACAAATCTCAGAGGGTCTAGAAAGAATTCAGAACTAAGAGAGACGGGAAGAGAAATGGTGTTTTGCGATTTGTCATGGTCAATGTCTGCAACCTCATGTCTCCCTCTCCAAACCCCTGACCTCTCAGCATGATTCATGGGGCTCTTGGCCCAGGTTGTACCTACCGCTCTCTGGGTGCTTAACGTAACACACCCTGAGCCCCAAACCCAAATCTCTTGGGTCCCATTGTCTGACAGGGTTGGGGCTCACTGGATGTGAGGTGGGGGGCCAGTGCTGGGCACCTGCCAGGGAAGAATTCTTAAGGCTCCGGGGCAAACAATGGGAAGAAAGGGAAAAACGAAAAATTTCAGCTCCATCCCATCTTGCCACCCATCAGCAGCCTGCAGGCTCTCAGAGCCCACATCCACGCACCCTTCTCAGAACACAGCTCAAGCCACACGTGCCCAAAAGGAGACATGGTCCCTGACAGAGTGAGGAGCTTCCCTCCTGGGTGCCAGGAAGGCTTTCTGGCACCAGTTCGCAGGCACCCTGGGGGAATAAAGTGCGGGCACAGCGGGGAGGACTGCCAGTGCTGAACGCGCTGTGCAGGTGTGAGGATGGGCGCTGACAGCCCCGCAGAGGGTCCTTTGAATCCCGGGAAAGAAAAACAGTGGCTCTCCTGGCTCCTGGCTCCAGAAGGACCCTGGCAGGCACTGACCCTTCTACTGGCTGCGGAGCCCGGACCCAACGGTCCTGCCCCCACCGGCAGCCCTGAATTGCGTCTGGGTGGGAGGGCAACGTCGGGGCTCCCTGCGGGCTAGGGCCGAGTGCAATACTCACAGGCGCTCGGTGTTCCGTGGGATGTTCTTGGGGATGGCCTGCAGCCCCGTGCCGTGACAATCCACCGTGGTACCGGTGCAGGTGCAGAGGGCAGGGCATGCTGTGGCACCCAGGCGCCACGCGGCTGCCCACAGCAGCAGCCAGAGCTCCGGCCGGACGAGCCCTACTGAGCACACCCCCCGGGGCATCAGCGCCATGGTGCCTTCGCAGCGTCCCTCCAGCGTGCCAGACGACGGCAGCCGCTGACCATCCCCGTCTGGGGCGGCCTCCAGGTGCAGTCCCGGGGCAGAGCCACCGAAGAGACTGCCGGCTACTGCGCTGCGCCCTTGCGGGCTGGGAGGCACCTTGCTCCTCCAAGCGACGGCGCCTGTGCAGAGGGCTCTCGGCTGCTCTCCGGTTTCTCGCTGGCTGCGTCTCCCTCCCTCCCTCCGGCTCCCAGCAGACCGCTGAGAGGAGGAAAATGGGCAGGCCCCGCGCGCTCACGCACCCCGCGCGCGCACACACACACACACACAGTCACACACACACAGTCACACAGTCTCACACCCGCACGCTCGCTCCCACCCAGCAGTCATCCATCAATCGAAAAGCACACATCAGGGCCAGACTCCTCCCCGCCCTCCCCCGCACACCCCCTCCCGCCCCCGCCCCGCTGCGCTCGCGGCTGCTGCCAGCAGCGTACAGTTTCAAAGGTGGAATCTACAAGGCGCCGCGAGAGGGCAGGGGGCTGAGTCTTGGGGGGGTTGACTCACGGTTCGACCTGCCGGTCCTGAACCTCACCGGACACACACACACACACACACACACACACACACACACGCACACGCGAGCACACTTAGTCGCGAGCACCGGGCACCCGCGGCCCCTGCTGCTGGTCCAGAGGGGGACGGGAATTTTATTTTGCCGCCTGGCCCCCTTCCCCTGGGCCAAAGACACAAGCTTTCCTCGACGGCAGAAACTGCTCCTAGGCCCTATGGAACTTGCTTTGTCAGTTCACGGTGAAAGGAAGCCCCGCACACCCAGGTGGTTATCTACAAGCCACCTACCTTACTGAGGGCAGAGTGGGGTGGGGGGGCGGGGCGGGGAGCCAGGTGGCTGGGACAGAGCGTGGTTGGACTCAGAAGGCCTAGACCAAGTACAGTCTCCTCCCTTCCCTCAACATATCCACATTCTCTGCCAAGGTGGAACACACAGCTAGTTGCCCCCACCCCCACCTCCCAATGAGAATGGCCAATGGGCTATGATGGCTTCCCAGGTGGTAGGGAGCAGGTTATCAGTGGGAGTTAGAAATCTGCCATTTATCTTCCTCTGGTCACCCCAGTGTTCTCCCATTTCCAACAGATAAAAACACTCAGTCCTGTCTGCAAAGGACTGCAGGAAGGGATGGAAGGGGCCTGGACGGCCTGCCTGGGAGAGAAGCACCACAGGGCCGCCCTGTCAGACCCTAGGCCCTACACTCCCTTTGGGCAGGGACTTAATCAGTCTAAAGCAGGTGTGAACAGAAAATCCAGGTGGGGAGAGAATCATCCTCAAGTCAGAAAAGATAAGGACCTCCCAAAACCAAGGACAGCTGTGGTTTCCTGGTAGTCCACAGGACCCAGGCGTCTCTTGGCCGTCGGTTGGCACCCCGATTCCAGGCCGCCTACAGCCTGGCAAGAAGAAACAGCTGAGCAGCTCAAGAACCGCCTCCCCTCACAGGAGTTGGCTTCCCGGGGTTTCTTCTTCGGAGAAACCAGAAAGAAAGGCGGCTGGTCCCAGAGGTGCCGGGGTCCGCACAGCTTGCCTGAGGCGGGTGGTGTGATGCTGATGGGGCTGTGCAAAATCAGTAGAGGCTCTGGGTTTTTCTTTGCCATCCTGATGAAAATTTTGCAGTATCTCTATTGTCAGCACATACCGTGTGGCCAGTAAGTCGCAGCTACTGTGGCTGACTTTGTGGGCTTTGGACAGTCCTTCTGAAAGTTTTCACATACTGCTGTCCCTAGCCTCCATCCAGGGCCATCGGCTCTTAAGCATCAATTCAGTGGCAACTGGGGGTGTTGGAGGAAGGGACTCCCCCAGGGGTCTCTGTGGGTGTGGTCTTAGAGGAGCTTTCCACAAATCCAGCCAGAGCTCCCGCCTGCCAGGGCCTGCTCTCCTCTGTCCCTCACAAATTCCTACTCAGGGCACTCAGCCCCCACCCCGCCATCCCCCCCAGCTGCCTCGGCCAAGTTAAATCCTCATTCCTCGGAGGCTGCCACTTCGTTTATCCCCTCTTAGCTGGGGCTCTGTTTACACACGTGGCTCCTTCCCTGACACCCCTCCTGGGGCCAAGCCTCCAACACATGGCTTCCTCACTTCCTCACTGAGGCACTTAACCCAGCACCTGGCACTTAGTAGGCCTGTCACAGACGGCACTTGGACTGTGGAAGACGGCTGGTCTCCAACCTTTTGCTCCAGTGGTGGGTGCTTCCCTCGCCCCATGACCTCAGAAATCTCCTGGAAGCCAGGACCCATGTGGGGAAGAGGGAAAGTGTTGATTAACCTGGCAATACACCCTGGGGGTGCAGAGAGGCAGGGTGAAGGGGCGGGGGGCGGGGGGGTCGACTGGGCAGGGGGCTGCATCATCAGCCTTGGCCCTGCCTGTGGCTCCTGAGAGCCAGCCACTGCCCTAGAACCTTCCAGACTAGCCTGGACGGTGAGTCCCAAGCAGGCCTGAAGCCAAGTCGTCACTGCCTAGCCAGGCCTGGCCTTTGCTTTAAAGTAGGGAAGGAAGGAAGTCCCCCTCAAACCCAGAACAAGGACTCCCCCACCAGCCCGTCACGGGGAGGCCCTGCCCCAGCAGCCGGGCAGCTTCTCAACTTGGCTCCCATTTCCAGTTCCTCCACCCCAGAATCTGGCCAGCTCCCCAATTTGGGAGGCAGCTCGCCATGAATGGATGCAGCTCATTAGCGTTCCCAGCACATTATACTCGATAAACAACGGCCTGGCCAGCCGCACACCCCAACCTTCCCCCAACCCCCGCCCCTGCATGTTCAGTTGGCTCTCCCATGCCCCTCCCTCTGTGGGGTCTCCCTGCCCCCTCCCTATAGCCGGGCCACCTGCTCCCTCTGCAGGGGTGGGGAAGAGGCGGGCCTGTCACACTGCATCTGCCGGGAGTGCTCCGCCGAGCCCCACTCTGCCCACTGGCCACCAGCAGGCCACCCCCCCAGAAGGATTCTTGGGGCTGGGTCTCCCCATCCATGGGTACGAGCCTCCCCCGAGTTCCCTCAGCCAGGCTCCGTGGGCAGCCTGCTGCCGGCGACTCCGGGAACCGCTGCCCTCCTCCCAGCCTCCTGCTCTGGGTCCTCTCCTCCATCTCCGCCGCCCTCCTGAAGCACCAGGAACACAGAGGGCCTGAGCGAGGCTGCAGAGTAATGTGGTTTAGTTTCTAAACTGCAAAAGGCAAGAATGAGACAAAACGCCTGCACCTGAGCATTTGTTCAACACCATTTATTGAGTATTTATGTACCACATACACTGTGCTGGGATTGCACAGGGAATAAAAACAGACCTGGCCCACAGTGAGCTCATAGTCCCACAGGGAAACAGAAGAAAGAAAGCCACTCAACACAATTAGTTCGGTAACAGGGAGTGTAGGCTTGCAGAGAATCAGAACGTGGGGCTCCGTGTGGGGCTCTGTGTGGGGCTGGAAGGCTCCTGGGAAGAGGAAGCACTTGAGCTGAGTCTTGAAGGATAAGCAGGCATTGGATGGATAGCAGAACAGGAAGAAAGGCTTTCTGGGCAAAGAGAACTGCAGGAGGTAAGGCACAGGGACAGCAGCAGCATCCTCAGAGGCCGAGGTCAGCAAGGCAGGGGTCCGGGTGGACGGAGTGGGCTGAGGTCAGAGAGGTGACGAGGGCACATCCCAGAGGTCTGGTGCAACCGTTCTCTGCCTTTGCCAGACTTGTAGAATCCCCTGGTCTGTCCCCGCACTCAAGCACATGCCTGCATATGTGTGCACTTACAAAGCAGTATCCCCACAACCAGTGACAGTGGTGGCTTCCAAGGAAGGGACTGAGTGGTGGCAGGGGGACCGTTTCAGCATACACTTTTTCCCTGTCGTTTGGATTTCTTTACACCTATAGTATGACCTAAGTCCCCACAACCACCAATACATTTGAAAACATCCCCTGGAGTGCTTATTGTAAATGCCGATTCCCAGGACACACCAAGACCTTCTTAATCAGAATTTTCAGTTAGCAAGTTGGAAGGGAGGCGGGGTGGTTTCAGGGACCACGCTCTAAGAATCAAGGCCTGGTAGGCTGAGTTAATGAGTTTCAACTTGAACCTGAAAACTCTGGGGAGCCTTTGAAGGAAGAGGCCTGGCAGGGACAGAGGTCTAAGGCCTGCCTGCCTTCCTCTCCTCCAGTTTCCACACACTGTTAGCAAGCAGGAGATGCATCAAAGAGAAAGAGAGCCACGGGGAGGGGGCGGGGAATGAAGAGGAGGGGACAGAGCCATGTGACACTGGTGCACAGTAACTTCAATCACAAGATGTCAGGGCTGGAAGGGGATAAAGAAATGAACAAATCCAAATACCACCATACAGCCGGTGGCCCACAGAAGGGGAGCAACCAGCCCACTCGGCAAAGGAGTTGTCAAGGTGAGCCATGAGTGAGTCTGGGTCTTGCTCCCCTAGGCTACATGCCTGGGTAGAACACAGCATCTAACCCACCAAGGACCTACCACCCCCATAAGGACTGAGAAACGAGGAATAGCTGGGAGGTCGTGCCAGCAAGACTCGGGATATTTTAGGTTTAATCTCTAAACCCCATGATGTCCTCAAATTTGGAGAAGGATGGACTGCTTGAGAATCTCAATGACAAAGTTCCACCATATGTGTCCAGGACAATTCTGGCAGATCAGAAGCACTGGGAGCAAGAGAGAAGCAAAGAGGAGAGAGGAAATAAAAAAGGAAAACGAAAAGCAGAAAACAGGGCAAGAGAGTCTGTGCAGGTAGCAGTTTGCTCGTTCATTTATCAAACATTGATTACATGCCAACTGTCCCCAGGCATTAGTAAAGTAAGAGATTTTTGCTTGGGCTTTGTTGGGCTTCTTATACCTTATTTATAGTTGTCATCAAATTTGGAAATTTTTCAACCATTATTTCTTCAAAAATGTCTATGTCCCCTTCTCTTTTTTCTCTCCTTGGGGGACACTACTAACACCTGTATTAGGCCACTTGAAGTTGTCCCATAGTTCATTGATTTCAGTCTTGTTTCTCTCTGTGTTTCATCTTGATGAGTTACTGCGGATGTGTTTTCACATTCCTTATCTTTTCTTCCGCTGTGACTAATCTGTTGTCCTGCCCCCCCACCAAAGCCATTTTTATCTCGGACACTGTGGTCTCTTCATCTCTAGAAGATCCACTTAGGTCTTTTTTTCATCTTCCATATATCTTCTTAAATGCCTATGTTTCCTTTTATTTTCTCATACATATCGAATATAGTTGTAATAACTAGATCTATGAATTCTATTGTCTGTGTCACTTCTGGGTCAGTTTTGATTGATTGCTCTTTTTGCTTCATTAGGGGTCATATTTTCCTACCGCTTTATATCCTGGTAATTGCAGAATGAATGTCAGATATTGTGGGTTTCACCTTGCTGGGTGCTAGATATTCTTGTATTTATAAAAAATAATTTGGGGCTTCGTTCTGGAACAGAGTCGAGTCACTTGGAAACAAGTTGGTCCTTCTGAGGCTTGCTTTTAAGTTTTCTTAGGCAGGACCAGAGTAGCCTTTAGTCTAGGGCTGGTTTCCTCATTACTGAGGCAATATGCTTCTGAATATTCTCACTAATCCCCTGTGAATTTGGAGGCTTTCTGCTCTGGCTGGGGGGAACACCAAGGCTTCCCAACTCTGTGCAAGTGCTGAGGATTGTTCTGCCAGCTCCTTCTGGGTGGAACTTCCGGGCTTCCCATACTTGAGAGCCTGTCCTGGTGCGTGCTCCATGGAAGACAGGGGGTGGGATGGGGCACGCAGTCAGGAGCCACCTGCAAGTCCTGGGCTGCAGCAATTTCCTCTTCCAGGAGGATTCCAGCCATCTTGGCCTCCCAACCCTCAGCGTCAGCCCTGCAACTCAGTTTCCCGCAGGGCTCCCGTGGGGGCCTCACTGGCCTGGAACTTCTCTCCAGGCTGTATGTAAACTAGGGCAGTTACAGTGCTCACCACACTTGTTTTCCTTCTGGAAGGAATCGCCATCCCACATTACCAGTTGTCCAATGTCTAAAAACAGTCTTTTTATATATTTTTTTTTCTGGCTATTTATTGTTTAAGGGAGGATGATAAATTTGGTCTATTACTCCATCTTGGACAGAAACACAAATTTGTGAGAGATTTTTAGCAATACTCTACTGTCTTAACACTCCGAGTGTGCTAGGGAGAGGCAGGCAAGCAGACGGTCACGCGACTCCGGCGGGCACCCTGACGCTGGCCAGCAAGGCCGGGGCCTCAGCCGCAGGGGCTTCTAAGCTGAGCAGATGTGATGATTTTCTCTCCTCTACCTAACCTCTAATTCAGCCCTTTCTGTTTGGAGTTTCTGTTTGGAGTGATGAAAAGTTTTGGAAACAAGGGTGATTGTTGCACAACACTGTGAATGGAATTAACACCGCTGAATTGCACACTTAAAATTGTTAAAATGGCAATATAAATTAAAAATATACAATTAAAAAAATAGTAATAGTAAGTGATGGTTCCGTAAGGGAGAAGATGTGATCTTTCTCTCCAGCCACCCAGGCTGGGCCCGTAAGTGAAGAACACAATAGTGATCACTCACAAGAAGTGACTGCCCACCCCCCGGGGTTAATAAATTGCTCATCATTGCCCCCGGGACAGGAACAGGAGATTCGAACCCAGGGAGTCTGGCTCCAAATGTCACACCTTTAACCATGTCACGGTACTCCACAATGACAAAACAGTTTGCTGTAGGTTTCCTCTATGACATGGGTCATCTGTAGGTGACTCTGCAAGGAAGTGCTATTGTCCCCATTAATGAGCAGAAATTTGAGGCTCAGAGTGAGCTGCCTGCGGGTTATCCATCTGGGGGGGCAGGGGCATGGGCAGCGGGGGCGGGGGAAGGTGGCTGAGTTGCTTTCTCAGACCCCAGCCAGCCGGCCAGGAGAGGTCAGATAAGGTGCAAACGACTGACTGCAGAGGGCAGGAAGAATATTGAAAATCTATTGTTAGGCTGCTCTGGGCTTCGGCCAAGCCAGTTTGGAAGGTGTCTCATCCTCTTCTGCAAACATTCATCCACTGGCAGGAGCAAGGGCTCAAACCCAGGGTCCCTGCAGGCAGAGAGGGGGGCATGGTTTCACAGACACTCGCCCACCGGGCTCTGCCAGGCGCTACAGGTATGGAGTGCTGCTGGGGGTCCCAGGAGACAGAGAGGAGGCCAGGGCATTGGACTTTCTGGGGCTGGGTGGGGCCCTCTGGACCCCCACGGGGGACAGGGGAGGGGGTCATATGCTAAGAGGGTGTCCTAGCAAACAGGAAGCGCACACTTTTGTTGGATGACTCAAAACAGCACCACTGGACAAATGGGGTGGGCACGGCGCAGAGACCCTATGGAGACTTCAGGCGCCACCTTCGAGGGTCTGAGGGCAGAATTACACCCCAAGAAGTACAGAGTCGGTCGGTCGGGCTCTGTAACCAATCCAGTTGCCCAGACACACAGCATCCTCAGTTTTTCTCGAGAGGACAGACGCATAGCACCCCTGCAGGGCACAGCTGGAAGCTTTTCCAGAGATAAGCCTTTCAATCCACCACTTTACAGACGAGGGAAGGGAGCCCCTAGGGGACAAAGAACTGACCCAGGATCACAGAGCTGGTTGGCTGGCTGTCAGCTTCCGGGGCATTCCTGTAGGCAGTCCGGCGACGAGCCCGCCGTCAGGAACCTAGCAGATGCTCAATAAATGTGTGTGAAACCAAAATGAACTGGGATAGGAGCAGAAAACTCCCAATCTTTGAGGAAAAAAACAAATTTAGAAGTCCAGAGATAGTAACGGTTGTTCAGAGCCAGAGCAGCTGGAGCCGGGATAAATAGACCCAACCCAGGGACCAGAGGCGGATGCTCCACCCCTTTCTGCTATGAAAGAATGAGCTACCCCTCCCTCCTCCAACTGCCCACCCCAGAAGCAAGGGTGAGGGATCACCCTAGGCTGTACCTTCAATCTCAGGGCTGGAAGGAAACTTCCACAGCCTCTAGCGACAGTCTATGTAATGTTTTCTGAAATGATTTTCATTAAGCTCATTCAATAAATATTATTGCGCATCCACCATGAGCAAGGCCGCATATTGCTGAAACAAGAAGTGTGATCCTTGTTAAAATTAGAAGTAAGTTTTTAAGTTAGGAGTTTACTACAGCCCGATGCATTTAGGAAGCAAACATAAGCATTTAATGCAAACAAAGCATTCAAGGCAGCTATTATTTCAAAAAGCAGGGGGCTATGTTTAAAAGAGTTCACTTTTTGGATAAATTATTCCCTTCCTGATGGAAAAAACAACAATTTCCAAGCCTGGAGAACTTAGGAGTGGCTGGGGAGGCATCCAAAGACTTTTTCCAGCAAACACAGACAAGATGCGCTCTTGGATAACTAAAGAAAGCTGGAGACTTGACGCCAGCAAAGCAAGCCAGGGCCAGCCCCTGAAAAGTCGGGAAAGAGTTAGAGGGAATTCCAGATTTCTTCAAGTCTGAGGAAAACCGAAGTTCAATTAATTGAAAATATAAAATGTTGCAAAAATATGTAAACAGTGAAAGGTTAGAGAATGAGCTGCCTGGTTGTACAGGTGTTTGCTTTTATTAAAGTCTTGCCCTACATTGATATAACGTAGACTCTCAGAGTCCGAGTCTGAGTCCGAGTCCAACAGCTCCAGGTGGACCTGGAGCCCAGCACTGTCTTTGAGGTGAATAGAGACTGTTCACGTTTAGTGCAGTTCAGTGCTTCGTGAGTAGAAATCCAACTAAACGTTCACCTTCCCAATGACCCAGCCAGTCCCTGCCAAGAGAAAGATAGACAGAAGATAGATAGATAGATAGATAGATAGATAGACAGACAGACAGGTAGGCAGACTGTCTTAGCTCTGACTGCTATAACAAACTACCACAGATGGATGGCTTAAACAACTGACATTTATTTCTCAAGTCCTGGAGGCTGGGACGCCTAAGATCAAGGTGCCACGTTGTCAGGTTCTTGGTGAGATCCCTCTTCCAGGCCAGCAGATGTCTGCGTTCTTGCCTTATCCTCCCATGGCAAAGAGAGGGAGGTCTGGTGTCTCTTCCTCTTCTTACAAAGAGTAATGGGAATAACAACAAATCCCATTCTTGGGGCTCTGCCCTCATGACTTTGTCTTAACCTAATCAATCACCTCCCAAAGATCCCCACTCCTTAACACTATCACATTGGGGGTTCGGGCTTCAACATCGGAACTTCGGAGGGACACATTTGGTCTGTAATAATACCCAAAAGAAATGACAAGTTTAGAACACCAAAACACATGTACACGAATATTTAGCCGCCTCATTCACAATAGCCCACACTTGGAAACAATGGCAACAGTCATCCACAGGAGAATAAACAAACAAATTGTGGTGCTGCCGTACAGCAGAATAATGAGCGAGAACCAACCCCTGACGGTACGAATGAATCACGCCGGCATTAGGCTGAGTGAAAGAAGCCAGACACCAGCGTACATATCGTCTAATTCAACTTACATGAAGTAACACACAAGCAAAACTAATCTATGGTGATAGAAATCGAAATAAGGGTCATGTTAAAGAGAGTAGTGACAGGAAAGGGACACGGGAATTTTCCTGGGCTGCTGGAAATATCCTGTATCGTGATCTAGGTGGTGGTAGGAGTGTGTGTGTGTGTGTGTGTGTGTGTGTGTGTGTGTGTGTGTTGCGTAAAAATACACCAAGTTGTACACTTAAAATCAGGGTATTTTATGATAGTTACAGCCCATTTAAAAAACTTTCTGTCAGGGATGACAAGCGCCTGGTGGGCATACTACCACTTTCCGCCCTCTTGCTTATGGCACACATTGCTGATGAATCACCTTCTTCCCTTCATGAAACTCAGCTTCAGAATCATTCCCCATCCAGCACTCCAGCCAGTTTGCTTTGAGACAAAAACAGTGTTTCCTTCTGTGTATGAAGAGCTTAACTAAGAGGAGACGCGTTACTGTCTTCAGTTTGTGTAGCCATGCTTCGGGCAAACGAGGCTTCAGCTGTCTGACTCGTGGCAGCTTCCTTGGATTTCTGAATCTACGTCCTCTGTCACACAACTAGGGACCTGGAGGAAGTGGCCTCGGAAGAGCAGACTGGGAAACTGGAGAATGAGAGCAGGAGGAGCACACGATTGGGAGGGAAGCCCCTGGCTGAGGGCTGGGGGATTAATGCAGCGTTACCTACGGGTAGCAGCGCGGCCCAGCAAAGGCGAGAGTTTGATGGGGTCCACATCCCACCACACCGAACAGTTTTCTACGAGCAGGAGGGAATGCAGGGTGCAGAGGACGGAAGTCAAAGCGGGACCGCAGGAAGGACACCCTCCTGATTTACCCAGCGTCCTCTGGCAGCTGGAAACAGTCTCTGCCTGAGCCTTCACCCAGGCTCCTCTGCGTCTCCTCAGGGAGGCTGACACTTCTGTGGGTTCACTCTTCACAGCTTACAAAATCTTCTATATCCCTCGGCATAGACAGATCCGGATAGAGTGAAATACACCCCCAACCCATTTTATTTATGCATGTATGTATTTATTTTTTATCCTCACCCAAGAACATTTTTTTCAATGTTTTTTGGAGAGAGAGAAAGAGACAGAGCAAGAAATAAAGAAAGAGAGAGTCATTGATGTGAGAGAAACAGCAATCGGTTGCCCGCCCCCCGGCCCCGCCCCGTACCTGCCCCTAGCCGGGGTCCACCCGCATCCTTCCAGTGTACAGGACAAAGCGCCAACCAAGCGAGCCACACCGGCCAGGGCTCCCACCCCATTTTAAATAAGAAAAATGAGGTCCAGAGATGTTGTGTGACTCACAAACAAACAAACAAACAAAAGTCCACGTCTGCCTTACTCCTAAGCCCTTGCTCCTACTTTGTCTTTTCCTTTTAGTTTTTATCTTTACATCAAAGCTATACATGCACAAAATGATCAAATCGTTCTATAAGATTCGTTACGAAGACAGCAGTCGCCCACCTCGTTTTCCCTCACTGAGGCCAACAACTCCCACCTCTTTAAACTGATTGTATTAGAATTTATCTCCACAATGTATGAAAAGAGATCCACACCAACTTGAATCACTGTGGAATTTCAGCATCCTGGGGGCACAAAGATCCTACAAGCTTCGGAAAAGCAAAATTAATGTCACCTTCAAAGAGTTAGGAAACAAAACGGTCTTGGTCATCTCAACAGCAACTCTGGAGCCCAGAAGCCAGTGGAGCAATACCTTTAAAATTTGGAATGAGAATGACCCCCAACTTAAAATTCTCTACACAGCCAAATGGTCCATCAAATGTGAGGGTGAAATAAAGACATTTTCAGATATGAAAAGTCTCAAAACAGTGACCTCTCACGTATCCTCTCTCAAGAAACCATTAGAGGATGGTCAATCCTTTACAATTTACCTAAAATTGTGTTGCTGTTGGCCTGTGTCTATTCTCCCTACCCTGGAGAGTATTGGACCCTCAGAAAAATCCCTTTTCTGTCAATTTACTATGATTTTGAGAGAGTGAAAGCAGGTGGATTCAATCAATCATCATTACCCAGAAATTCTCTGTTATTTTATGCATTTTTGTAAAAAATGGACCTTTCAAACAAAATCTTATGCAAAATACAAATAGCTAAGGCCCACAAAAGCAACATTGCACTGGTTCTAGTATGGCTTCTCTCCACTGGCTAACTATGGAGGAAGTTGCCACAGCTAATTAAGGAAAAGAGAATGATTAAATTAGAACAGCACCACTTTGTACCCATAAAATAATGAATGGATCTAGACATTCAGTATCAGCAGTTGTTAAAATCACCCCCTACGCCCTGGCTGGTGTGGCTCAGCAAATTGAGCATCGTCCTGCGAACGAAAGGGCCACGGGTTTGATTCCCAGTGTAGGGCACATGCCTGGGTGGCAGGCCAGGTCCCCAGCCCAGGGTGCGCAAAATGCAACCACACATTGATGTTTCTCTCCCTCCCTTCCCCTCTCTAAAAATAAATAAATTAAATTAAAAATAATAAAATAAAATAAAATAAAATCACCCCCTACATGCACACACACAAAGCAATAACAGAACATCATGTGTGCCTTTCGACGAAGGAACACACCCTCTATTGTTACCAAAAAGTCAAACCCTGAATTGATCGAGCCTCCAGATCCAGCTACCAAGCTACTGGAAATACAGAGGACGGAGGACATGCTGAACTGCACCATCAGTATGCAGTCGGCAAACATAGGCTGGGGAAGGTCCCTGGTCGAATGCCAGGGGTTCTTCAACATACAAATTAAAAGAGAAGAAAGGGGGAAAGGGACCGAGGGAAATCTTTGGATTAAAAGAGACTTAAAAGACGTACAAATAAAAAAGTTGGTAAGTGTACACCCATGTTCACAGCAGTACTATTCACAACAGCCAAGAGGTGGAAGCAACTCAAAAGTCCATTGATGGATGAGTAGACAAACACAATGTGGTATATTTTTCAGCCTTAAAACGGAGGAAATTCTGACAAATGCTACAACATGGATGAAGGATATAAAGCTAAGTGAAATAAGCCAGTCATGAAAAGACAAATATTGTATGATATGAGGTACCTGTAGTCAAATTCATAGAGATAGAAGGCAGAACAGTGATTTCCAGGGCCTGTGGGAGTTAAAAATTGCAGTTGTTTAGTGGATATAGAATTTCAGTTTTGCAAGAGGAAAAAGTTCCAGCGCTGGCCTGGTGGTTCAGTTGGTTGGAGAGTCATCCCATGCACCAAAAGACTGCGGGTTTGATCCCAGGTCAGAGCACATACCCAGGTTGTGGGTTCAATCCCCAGTCGGGGCACATACAGGAGGCAAACCAAGTGATGTTTTTTTCCCACATTGATGCTTCTCTCTACCCGCCCCCACTTCCTCTCTTTCTCATATCCTCAGTTGAAATTTTTTTTAAAAGTTCTAGAGATATGTTGCACAAGAACGTGAATATACTGGACACTTAAATGAGTTAAGACTGAATTTTATACTATGTGTTTTTTACTACAACTAAAATTTTTTATTTAATTTTAAAATGTGAGTGAGACTAAATGGTAAGTTTGAGAAGGAACTTGGGTAATAAAATCACATAGAGATGCAAGAAAATAATTACCATAAAAGTCGGGATGGGAGCTACTTTGCAGGGAGGAAAGGAGCTGAGTTTGAGGCAGGGAACATACAGGCTCCTGGAGCTGCATTTCTCCATCCAAGTGCTGATTTACCAGGTGGTCACCTTATAAGAATTCTTTATGCTACGCGTTTGTCTTCTGCAGTTTCCTGTTTCCTTTTTTAAATACTATTAAAAAGTAACAAAAAAGCTGAAAAGAAAGAAAGCTGCTGCAATCCTGACTGTGAGTGAACATATCCATTTCACCTAAAAATTAACAGAGGAGAATTGGAGAGCGAGGTAGCCTGGAGCTGGGCCTACCTCGCCTCGGGCTTGCTGAGTGCTTTCGTACCCCCCACGCCGCCCCGTGCCTCCTCGCTGCACGTGAACCCCAGTCCTGCGCACAGCCAGCCTTCTCCGCGAGGGACAGCCTCACAGAGCTAACACGGCTGAGCTCCGCTGGGGCCACAGAGGGAAGCAGGACTCCGCAGCATGACCAACCCGGGTCTCACACACACGAGTGCAGAAAATAAGGCTCAGACACCTTGGTTGTCAGCTGTCAAATTTCATTTTCTGGTCCCCGAATTCTCTAATGTCATTTCTGCTACAATCCTGTGCCACCATAATGTGCTGGGTCAGGACTGCAAGAGCTTTCTGTTAGCCTATGACGATGAGGGTCCCAACACCACGTCCCTCATGCTCATACAAACACGGCCTCCCACATACACAGGAGGCTGCTGTGGAGGAGTGCTCTTAGAGGCAGGCCTTTTCCCTGTCTCTAAAATCAGAATTTAAAAATTGAACTAAAGAACATTTTTTTAAAAAATATCCCAGCTTCTGGTTTAGGCTCCCTGGGTTCAAATCTAGCTCTGTCTGCTACATGGCCTGGGCCAGCGGGACAATAGGCTACTTATGATTTCTGGGCCTCCTGCAAAGTGTGGTTTGGTTTGTACACTATTTATTTCATAGGGTTGTTACAGGGCCTCAGTAAGCTGAAATATATCAAGTCTTTTAAAAGAGAACCTGACTCAGTAAGGAATCAGTGCTTACTATTACGTCATTTAAGGACACAGCCCCAGATCCACAATGACCAGAGAGAAAAACCAGGGAGCAGGGGCAGGCCTCTACCAACGATTCTTTGTGTCTTGGAGATGGGAGAGCTTAAGAAGTCTTGCGGCTTCCAAGACATGTTCTCCAGCTGCCTGTGTGACACCTCAAATGCAACGTGGCCAAAACCCAACTAGTGAGCATCTTTTCCCCGCCCTCGAACCCTGAACCTCCTTTTGTGTTTTCTGTGTCTCTGAATGAGCCAGAAACCTAAGCAGCACCCTCTACTCCTCCTCTTCCTCACCTCACTGCTGACCTATCATCATGACAGACCTACTTTACCTTCTAATTACATCACAAAGTCAGTCGCTTGTGTCCATCTCCCCATCTTTCCCCTGGACACCATGGGAATGGTGGTCCCCGGGGTTACACAAGCCTCCCGTTCTCATCAAGTCACCATTTAAATTTACTTCTGCAGCCCTGGCTGGTGTGGCTTAGTGGACTGAGTGCCAGCCTGTGAACCAAAGGGTCGCTGGTTCAATTCCCAACCTGGGCATATGCCTGGGTTGCGGACCAGGTCCCCAGTAGAGGGAGCATGAGAGGCAACCACACATTGGTGTTTCTCTCCCTCTCTCTCTCTTCTCCTCTCTCTAAAAGTAAAATTTTAAAAATCTTTTTTAAAAATGTACTTCTGTGATTATTGGATTGTTATCTGCCTCCTCCACTAGACTGTAAGCTCCCAGAGGGTAGGAGACATGCCTACGTTACTCACCATTGAATCTGCTTCACTTAGCATGCACCTGGCCTGGCACAGGGCAGGTGTTCAGTGAAGAGACACAGAATGAACTAAATGTTAGACTGCAAAGGAGCGGGGTCCCTCCATTTACGTACCTACGCCCAAGGGAGCCTGCACCTTCCATAGGCCTTGGGGGCCCTTTCTATAGATGCCACATCAGTTCTCTCCACCTGTCCCCCCTGCCCTTCACCCTCCTGCCCACTCCTCGGAACCCCTAGGCCAACCAGGGCGGACCTGGATCACGATGTTTTCCATGAAAACTTGGCCCCCCTGGCCCCTCTGAGGCAACACCCCTGCTGCAGGTCCCTGCCCGGTCCCTCTCAAGCCTGTGAGTTTGGGTAAGAGCAGGGAAAGAGACCTGGCCACAGCAGTTGAAGACCACTGCTCCACCCAAGAACCTCCGCCACCCGCTCTGCCCTGCTGGCTAGTGCTGGGGGCTCACTACACATAGTCACTTGTTCAGTGAGTATTTATTGAGCACCTACTATGTCTCAGGCACTGTGTGAGACACTTGGGGCACCTCACTGAACAAACATGGCAGGCACAGCCCAACAGCCATTCTCCCTTTCCTCCTTGCCAACAAAACCAATTTTGTTCAGACCCCCTTGGAGTCTTTCTTAATCACTCCAAACCAACCACAGCACTTCATTCCACTTTTAAGTGCTCAGTTTGATGATGGGCATAGGACAATTCTAGCCAATGAAACTTGAGGGGGGATCTGCTGGGGAGCTATGGGAAGATGTTTCTCACTCTTACAAAGAGAGACAAAGAAGAAACATTTCCTCCTCAGGCCTCCATTGGGTGATGCCTGGAGCTGGGGCAGCACCTTGTGACCTCGAGGGAAATAGATGACACTGAGAATGGCACAGCTGAGAGATAGAAACAACCTAAATCCTCGATGACACTGCTGAGCGTTTGAACTCACCACCCTGGGACTGCCCTGCCCCTGGTCTTCCTGTGGCGTGCAATGAATGAGCCCCCATTATTTAAGCTGATCCTGGATGAGTTTTCTGTCACTGGTAGCTGAAAGCCACCTACAAGGGCAGGGCAGGCAGCTAACACTTCCTAAGCAAATGCTGGATCCCAGGCCCTGAGTCACAAATCTTAATGATGGAAACCATTACATCCATTTTACACAGACGAAGCTGAGACCTAGTGGTTGAGAGGAACTGGCTCAGTCACACACTGGGTGCCTGGTGCAGTTGAAACTGGAACGCAGGTCTTTGGCCCTCTGTCCACTCTATTGACAGTGGAGGTGGGTTTGATCACCGTGTTCATAGAAACACTCATTACAAGGATAAGGGATGTGACCCAGGCCAGTCCAAGCTCAAGAGGGCACATACTGGCAGTCACTTCCAAGTGTGGGGAAGGCAAAGGGATGGCTGTGTCTGGGAACTCAAATTCCACCTCTCCTAGCGCCCGCCATCTTTGTTTCCCTCTGATAGCATGCCCTCAGACCAGCTGCCCGCTGTGCTAAAATCACAGCCACCAACAGCCTTAGGCTCACATGCCAAATGCCAAGGCCCCAAAAAGACAGGGATCTTACTTTCCCCAGTTGGAGTTTTATCGGCCAAGCTTGGGCCACATGCTCACTCCTTGGGCTGCTCACCCTAAGACTGGATCCTGGGTGCCACTTCCTGACTCTGTGGCTTAGGCAACCTACCCTCTCTATGTCTTAGTTTGACTCTCCTGAAACAAGGAAAATAATAGTGCCTGCTTCACCAGCTGCTGAGTCAGGTCATTCACTTACGCAGCAAATAGTACCTGCCAACTATGCGTCAGGAAATATGTCCGATGCTGAAGCAACAGTAGAGGACAGACCCAGTCCTTGCCCTGATGGAGTTTACAGTCTAGCAGGAAAGGCAGGCATTAAACAAATAAACATGTGGATGTATATCTCCACTTGGATACAACTCCGATAAGTCTTATAAAGGACAAGTACAGAGCTCTGTGGGAGAAAAAGGGTTTCCTTAGGATGGAAGAGATTCCGGAAACAACCCAATAGAAACAGACAGGGAAGGATCACCAGGCACTCCCTTCCACGGTCAGGTCTCCCCGCCAACACACCACCCTCAGGCCTACAAGGGTTTCCTATTTGAGCTGAAACCTGGGGACTCACTGCCTTGCCTCTCCTCGCAACTGTCCTCCCTGTTCACAGTGAATCACTGGCCTCATGTTCACTCAGATACTAGGAACACACAAAATTTACAAACCATGTAGATGGGCTTCCAGGTTCAGAGAGCATCTCCATCCTATGTGGTAAGAGGGCGGCATCTGCAGTTCTAGAACTCTGCTCAGTTGCCTGATCTTTCTGAGCCCTGGCTTTTATCCAGTCAGGTTAGACCTCTAAGTACAGCTTTCTATCCTCAGCCGCCAAAGGAGGCAGCTTGCCTTCTCCCAGGCCCTCCCTCCACTTACTGAGCCCTTGCTATGCTCCAGGCACTGTGCCTCTCCCAGGAGATGAAAAGGTGAACGAGTCCCAGGCACTACGCTGAAGGAGCTAACGGTCTCCGAGCGAGACAGTCATGTAAGCACGCTGAGACAGTCGTATAAACACAACACAATGTGGTCAGGGCTCCAGGAAAGATGCGTTCACATTGCTGTGGGAATTCTGCCAATAGCAGGGGGCTCTGCCCAGGAGACAGAAGGCTTCTAGGGGTAGGTGTCTTTTGAGCTGGGTCTTGGATGACACCGGGGTAAGTCAAGGTAGGGAAAATAGTCCCATGAATCCAACATGAATTAATGTTCTTTGGATACAGCTGTGGAACTAAATTACAAACAGAAGCAGAAAAAGAGTGCCTTGTGTTTCTTTGATCCTGCAATTTAACTCATAGATTCACTCACTTGTATGTGAAATAACATATGTTCAAGGAAACGTACTACAGTACTGTTTGCAAAGCAAAAGATTGGAAATAATCCAAATATCCATTGGTATGAGAGAGTTGTATTAGTCTCCTGCAGCTGCTGTAACAAATTACTGCAATCTGGGTGGCTTAACAAGCCAAAATTTATTCTCTCACAGTTCTGGAAGCCAGAAGTCTGCAGCCAGTATGACTGGACCTAGGCTCTAAGAGAGAATCCTTGCTTTGCCTCTTCCACCTTCTGGTGGCTGCTGGTGTTCCTTGGTTCGTGACCACATTACTGCCGTCTCTGCCTCTGTGGTACTTCTCCTCTTCTTCTGTGTCAAATCTTCTGTCCTCGTAAGGACAAAAACGATTGCATGTAGGGCCCACATGGATCAGTCTCCCCATCTCAAGATCCTTAATTTAATCATGCCGGAAAAGTCCTTTTTTGCCATAAACTTAGCATTTGCAGGTCCCAGGGATTACGTGGTGGACATCATTTAGGGGGCATTATTCAGTCAACCATGTGGTGTGTCCACACAATGAAACATCACGCAGACATTAAAAAGGATGAGGTAGTTGCCTGTGTACCAACATAAAATGGACTCCAATGTATATTAAAAATGTATATAGCTGGTATAATTAAAGTATCTCAGCTACTCAGGGTCCTTGACCTGAAGGAGTGACCCAAACCTTCTATTTTATATCGTCTGATTCCTCACTGGCCCTACCTTTTGCTGGTTGCTAAAGTTTTCCTTTAACTTTTATGAAGTCCTAAGAGATGCCCCACAGTTGCAGACAGAGCTCTTCTGCCACACTGTGTAGCAGCGACCCATTTCCCTTTGGCTCAGAGGACTGTGGAGCCCAACATGGCCGGGTGGCGGTCTCAACTCAGCAGCATCATTGCAACTTCCCCGATGGCGGCACTCAGTCCTCCATCAAAACTCCAGCCTTCAAACCAGCAGAGCTCAGAGTTGCACAGACAGGGGAAACAATTCTGTAGATAAGTTATTCGATGTAAAAATGAGAGGAACCCTTCCCACTTCCACCTATTGATTTCTGGGAGAAACAGTCACAGATTTAAAGAACACAGTGCTTTGTTCTTTGGACTCTATAGACAGAACCCCAAACTTTCAGGCCAACTGACCCCGTAACCAAGTATTCAGTAGGCTATCCCACAGTTCCATCAAGCCAACTGCCTCTGGTGTATAGGATATGTAGTAAGGCTGGTGAATTCCCACAGGAGCACAGGTTTATTGCTGCACTTATATTGCTCTGAAATGAGTTCCCTGGTCAGAAGCAGTATTGTGTAGAATACTAGGACAGTGAATGAGATAGTCCACAAACACACGAGTGGTCGGGCTGACAGAAGTATTTCAGGAAGGAATGGCAAGTCCATATCCAGAATTAGTGTCTGTGCCAATGAGGACCAAACTGAGGCTTCTTCATGATGGAAGGGGTCCAGTGTGATCGCTCTGCCACCAGATGGCCGGCTGAATGGTCCACCCACCTACAGGAATGTTAAGTCTCTAAAATATCCAGAGGGCATTTCTTTCCTTCCTTCCCTCATTCATTCAATAATTTTCTGAGGCCCTTGGGCCCAGCCCTGTGTCCAGCGTGTAAGTGGCACAAGTAAGGGCTGGGCTCTTGGCCACTGTGTCTGGCTCAGGGTTTTTGTGCAGAGACATGAGAAATGAGATGGCTGCAACCGCCACTAGTTCTCAAACAGAGTGGCCTGGCAAAAAGAGCACTGGACAGGGAGTCCAAAGCACCTGATTCTAGTCCTAGGTTGGCCCCCAGCACAGCACCCATGTGACGTGAAAGGAGGCACATTGCTTGCTAGGTTCAGTCTCCGCATCCTTGAAAGAGAACAGAAGTCCCAGGACAGCAGGTACCAGGGGTAGACAAGGGTACAGTGGTCAGACTGGTTCCCCCAGGTGTAGGCAACAAGGGAGTCAGTTGTCTATGAAGAATTTTTAAGTAATCAACTAGTAGTCTGCTTTCTATCATCACTCTATGCCTGCAATTCTACAGAATGTCAGTGACAGAATACGCCTTACCAAACAAGTCTTATTTGCCTAAATTCTAAACAACTTTATACCATTACTATTATTTTAATAATATATGTGTAAGCTAAGTTTTACCATTGTATGGGTAAGTTTTAAATTAGCACATTTTACTACTTGTCTTTCAACAAACATTATATTTTACAGGAATGTAAACTTGAAGAAATCCTGGTTATGTAATCAGCCCCAGACACACACAGGCCCAGCTACATATGTTTATTTCTGGAGTAAGTTTGCAATGGTTTGGCATCTTTCAAGCTTAGTTCTGGCTAAAATTTAAACAAATTAAAAACAGGGAGATGTAAGAGAGGTCCCCACCCACCCAAACACCTGATGCTTTAACTAGAATAAAGGTCAACTGCGCCATCTAGTGGCAGAAACAGTGATTACAGGTACAGGGACCTGGACTTTCTCATCAGGGAAGGCAACTCTGCCCACAAAGGTAAGAGTGACACACGGTTACTGAACACTTGAATGTGGCTTGTCCGATTGAGATGTTCTGCAGTTGTAAAATACATACTATATCTTGAAGACTTAATACTAAAAAATAGAATGAAGTATCTCACCAACAATTGTTTATACTGATTATATATTGATTTTCTATTGATTACATGCTCAAATGATATCAGGGCGGAGAGGGTGGGGAAACAGAAAGATTTCATTAGACATATCAGCCTCAGAGCTGATTGGACACCATATCTGTCTGGATAACAATGAGCAGGTTCCTTCACTTCCCTGAGCCTTAGTTTCCTCACCCTTACGATGGACTAATGACATCTGCATCACAGGATTATGAAGACTCAATGGGATAACGCATATAAAATTCCTGAGACTCAGTGGGCGCTCGGCAGAAGCTGGTTTTCATCCTCTGAGATGATCAAAATGACAGGAAAACTAGAGCACGTGGCCTCCCCCTGCACTGGCTTAGGGTCTTGATTTACTTCCCTTTTCTCAAGTTATTGCTGCAGGTGCCCTGCCCAGGTAATCACCTTCTTCCTTGTGGAGGACCAGCTCCAGCTGGACCCTCCCGGGCCCCCTCTCTTGGCCCCAACTCTGAGCCCAGCGCCCAGCACCAGCTCTCTGCACCCTGCCCTTCCGTCGGGGTGTCCCCTGCCTCTCACATCCATGACTGGGCACAAGCTGCTCACCCACCGCCACCTCTTCATCAGTGGTTCTCACCATGGTCCCTGGACCAGCAGCCTCAGCATCACCTGGGAACTGGTGTTAGAAACGTGAATTCCTGGGCCTCTGACCAGCTAAATCAGCAACTCCAAGGATAAGGTCCACAATGTTGCAAGACATCCTCTGGCTGATTCTATAAAGCCCCCACCAGCCACCTGGCCCTTCCCTCTCAACTTCCTGCTGTCAGTTCCTGCCTCCCCCCTGCCACCCCCTCAATCCAGGGACCCCTATTCTATTGCAAAGAAACTCTCCCAGGGCTTAAAACTATCCTATACTCTTCCCTTTCACTCCTTTCACCTACTCTAATGCTAAGTAAACCTCGGTCATCGCAAACCTTCAGTATTTTTGTCACACAGGTAGACCACTTCCCAAGTTCTTGCTCAACATTTTTAAACTGGGCACTAACCTAAATATATACGTCAGCCTAGTCCTAAAGAATCTATAAATTCAGCCTCAGTATACAAGTTACATGTTTTCATTACACATTAAAAACAAATACTATTAAAATTTGAACAGTTCATCCAACATACCACATAAAAGCCATGCTCTAAGTGCGGCCTGGCTTCTCAGAACACACTCCACCCACCCTGTCCATCCCCCAGAGCCTCAGCTTCCCCTGGCCGCCACGCTTTTGTCAGTACTGCCTTCCTGGACCACTTAGCACCCTCATTTCATCTACCCTGATGAAATGACTCAGGTCTCCCTGAGGACTCGCCACAAAGCACCACCAGCTCAACAAACGTGTATGGAATGACTGCCTCTGGGCACCCTTGTTGCCCACTGCTGCCCCCCACCCCGGTCTTTCCACCGTCTCTCCAGCCCTCCAGCCACCCACCTACCCTTTCACCCTACTTTTCCATGCTGGCAAAGACCAGGAGCTAAATACTTCAATAACTGGCACGTAGTTGAAAAAATAATCCCTTTCCTGCTCCTCAAAAATCAGGTTGATCTGGACAAAACACACAAACACTCTATTGAGGTAGACTACACATAGAGGAAAGTACACACATTGTAAGTTGACAGCTCAATGAATCTTCACAAACTGAGGATACCTGTGGAACCAGCACCTCAGGACTTCCTCATGGCCACTTGCAACTAATTACTACCCACTGTCTACTCCCACCCGCAGTAATCACTCTCTGATTTTCTAATAGTAGAGATTTGTTTTGCCCATTTTTGTACTTACAGTATATAAATGAAATCATGCAGTATGTACTTTTATGTGTGGTTCTCAGCCATATTGTTTATAGGCAATGTGACATAGATTGTTTATTCTCATTGTTGTGTAGTATTCTACTAGGAGCTTCCTATTCCTGCTGTAACAAATTACCACACGTTTAGTGGCTTCAAACAATACAAATTTTCATCTTACAATTCTGGGGGGTCAGAGGTCAGAAATGGGTCTCACTGGGCTAAAATCATCATGTCAGCAGAGCAGAGGCTCTAGGGAAGAATGTGTTCCCTTGCCTTTTCCGGTTTCTGGAGGCGGCCCATTTTTCTTGGCTCACGGCCCCCCAGCTCTCTTCAAAGCCAGCAGTGGGCACTGAGTCTTCCTAATGCTGCCATCTCTCTGGTCTGTCTCCAGTCTCCCTCTTCCCCATTTAAGGGAACTTGTGATGCACTTGGATCACCCTAATTAATCATCCAGGATAATCTCTTTATTTCAAGGTCAGCTGATTAACCCCTAACCCCCATTAGCAGTGTTAATTCCCCCTGGCTGGGTAACATAGCATACTCATAGGATGTGTCCACCGGGGAGAGGGCCCTATTCTGCCCACCCCACCTACCCTGCTTGTAGCTGCTCTGCTGTTGATGAGCATTTGGGTAGTTCCATTACGAGTGTGTTGGTGAGCATATTCCTGCTGGGTATAGATACATCAGTGGAATATCTGGATTGTAACCTAAATGTTCAGCTTTAGTAGATGCGGCCAGTTTTTTTCCAAAGCAAATGAACCAATAGAACACTTGCACCTGCCACGTAAGAACTACAGCTGTGCTCCATGTTGCAACAGTTGGCGTTTCCTGTGGCTCTTGCTGACGTCAGAGACTTCCTTGCCACTCTGCCCTTCTTCATGTCTGCAGGACCCAACCATGTTTCACCCCAACCACCCATTCATGTCCATTTCTGTTCCCAGGTGCAAAATGTTGAAGAAAATCAGGCCATTTTCTGACTGAACCTCAAATTTGTATGGATACCCATGGGCACCTGTGGCCATTCAACAATCTTAGTACTTAATCTTATAATGACAGCAACGTCGGGGTCCCAGTCAGAGCAGTTATTGTCACATGCACACTGGTCTGTCATGGCGCTGTGCTTTTCATTAGGCTACCGTTCCTGCACCAAAATCCTTTCCACAGGCTTCTCCCACATCTTTCAGGGCATGTGCCCCCCAAAGAGGTCCCCTAGGTCTCTCGGTTGGACTCTGCGCCCCGCCCTTGGCTTCCACAGCACTCAGCGCTGCTGTGCCACCTGTCATGTCATATTAGAATCCCCCATCTGTCCCACTGCATTGGGACAGAATCAAGACGACGGGACATGGTTCCGGCCCTATCACTCAAGGCCAAAAAGCTCAAATGCACCGGTGTTTGTCAGTGACAGGGACCACCACGCCCAGTATATTTTCACCCAGGCCAGGAAGGAACGGAATGCCTTCTCTGAGACGTGACCGTTCCATCATTGGACAGGTCTGATGCAGTTCAGTACTTTACTCAGGGCCTCCTGTGTGCCAGGCACTGTTCTAGGTGTTGTGGAAACGGAATAGAAGGAACAGCTCCTGCCTTCAAGGGGCTCAGGTTTCCATGAGCCACAATCACTCTCCTCATTTCCTGCCTTTGGTCCCAGAAACACAGAAACGTGTAACAAGGGTCCTCCCTCCAGCACCTCGGAACGCACCCGCCAGGGAGTGGAAGGAGGCAGAGTCAACGCACCGGCTGCAAGGTGGAGATGGAATGGGTGACAAAAGGAACCTCCAGTGACAGAAATGAGATGGTGGCCTGGGGCAGGCACAGGGGGATTCACTGTCAAGTGGCATGAGGGAACTTTCTGGAGTGACGGAAAGGTTGTACGTCTTAATTGGAGTGTGGTTCCAGGGATGCAGTCATCTGTCAAAACACATCCAACTGTGCTCTTAGCAGAGCTGACTTTAAAGGAGAGGTGGATTCAGATTCCCGCGCTGCCACTCGGGACGTTCCATCACAGGCTTAAGTCGCCGTCTTTCCAATCTCCATTTCTGTCCGTAAAACATCGTCTGGGAGCTAGTTCAATGGTTTTCAGTCCCCTTATTTAAACCATATCTGACTCTAAACCAGAGTTAAGGGGGCTCCCTGGTTAACGTGGGCCCCGGGAGCCTGGGGGTGTCCTTCTCACTCCTTCCTCTCTGCACATCGGCTCTAAATCCCAAAGAGCTGTGACTGGCTCTGATCCTATGTCTCTGCTGAGGATTTGCTTTGGGCTAAATATATCCCCTTTTCCTCCACACCAGATGGTTTCTAGATTCCTCTGGAAAAAGTAGGCTTCGGTGCTCCCACGGGAGGGAGAGGCAGAGACGAGGAGCAGAGCCATGCCTCTCCCCTCTGTTCTTTCCCTCTGCCCGGACCATCCAACACTGAACACACAGCGAGCGTTCCAGAAGTGGCTCAGACGAGACCTGTCGCCAATGGCCAATTTCCAGAACCTTAAAGTACTTAATAAAGCCTGGATTCCGAGTCATGAGGTTTCCAGTGAATGTCAGTGACTCCGCATCAGGGAGACGCAGAAGGCCCCAGGCCTGGGCCTCCATGCCCCGGACAGTGGGTCACAGGGGAGGGAGGTGACATTTTTATTCTTTTCTCTCCTCTGACCAGCCTGGCTTCCCCTTCTGTTTTCAGAGAACTGTATCAATAGGTCCCTGCATTTGGGAATATGAAGACCCCTCTTAACACCCACAAATTTCAATTTCCATACTTTATAGTTGCATTTTTATCCGTTATGGGAAATACAGGCCATATACACAAACACAACCTATTATGAGTCCATTACTTGAAAATACCTTGATAGATCACAACATGGACAGATACTGAAGGGCAGTGCCCCCTCCGAGGGCAGCCAGCACTTGACACACCCTGACTTCAAGTCCCCTGCGGGGGCTTGCTGCCCCCAGGGCCGCGGCCCGCAGCGGGCCCCAGTGAGCTGCGCCGCACCAGCACCCCCGCAGCCAGCGCGGCAGGCGGGCCCGGTGCAGAGGAGCCCGTGGGTAAAGCTTTAGCTGGCTGCTTCTCTTTCGACTTCCCCTCCCTTCTTCAGGGCGGTCTGGGCACTAAAGAAAAAGAAGAGATGTGACCACAGGTGCCGGAGGAGCGGAGGAGTAGCTTCTGGGGACAGAAAGAACGTCTGGGATTAGAGCCCCAGAGGCTCTGGAACAGAGCAACAGAACATGGGCCATACATGTAATGTAATAGTTTCTAGCAGTCATGTTAAGGTACAAACAGGTAAAATTAATTTTAGTGACATAATTTAATTACTGATATATCCAAAATATCCCTTAAATATATCATCAGTATAAAAAATTATTGACACATTTTTTACATCCTCTTTTTCTTACTGGGTCTGAATTCTGGGGTGTACTTCACACTTAGCGCACATCTCAGTTCAGACTGGCCATGTTTCCAGACCCACGTGTGGCAGAGGCTGCCGGGCTGGGCAGCACACAGGGGACAGTGAAGAAGGGAGGACAGATCCTCCCTCAGTGGTTCCCAGCAGCCGGGGGTCACCCGCCCTCCTGGGTTGGAACGCCATCCCGGGAGGCACGCTGGGGCCGCCACCCCGAGCCAGCACGGAGCGTCCCTGGAGAACACGCTGTGCGGACTGGGGACCCAGCCAGGAGACGAGCAGCACAGCGCTGTGCAGAGGATGCCAAGTGGGGCTTATGAGCCAAATCCAGGCCGCGGGGGAGTTATGTTTGGCTCCATGGTGCTTTTCAATCTCGTCAAGTGGTTGTTGTTTTCATGACCTTACATTTCCCTTCCTGGCTCCTGAGGACGCTGGGGCATGTAACTCCTGCGTAAAACCAGTTTCCTCAGGTCCGGCGGCCCTGGACGTTAATCTTGGCTCTGCCACTTTTTAGCTGATAATGGATACATTAAACTCTTCATGTGTGTCTTCTACTATAAAATTGGAGATAACAATTCTCCACAGAGATGTATCACTTTAATGACACAGGAATTAATTGGCTAGCACAAAGCTTAGTACACAGTAAGTACTCGGTAAACTATGGTATGAATTTTTCATTCACAGGAGACTTGAACTCGTTAGAGGCCCTATCATAATTCCTCTTTCAACACTGAAAAATTGGGAAGCACATAGACAGAAGGAGCTCTTAAAAGCCAACCCGCACCCTAATCAGTGTGGCTCAGTTGGTTGGACGTCGTCTTGCAAAGTAAAAGGTCACCAGTTTGATTCCCAGTCGGGGCACGTGCCTGGGTTGCAGGTTCGGTCCCTGGATGAGATGTGTAAGAGGCAACTGACCAATGTTTGTCATATCGATGTTTTTCTCCCTCCCTTCCCTGTCTCTAAAAGTAAATAAATAAAATCTTTTAAAACTAAAAATTAAAAATGATAAAGTAACCCCCACTTCCATAGATTGGCATTGAGGCATGGCTTCCATACTCACAATTTTTAGACAACCTGTTCCCTTTTTCTGTTGTCCACACATATGGTTCAACTGAATTAAGCATTACTCATCACTAAGGTGCTGAAAATTTTAACAGGCAATGAGTCAATGGCCCCTCCTGCAAACCTCCATCCTGGTTCCAAGGCATAAGACTCTCTCTCAGGATCTCAGCACTGGATGCTGCTAATAAAGGATAAGGTATTAATGATCCACTGGGACCAACGCTTGGCCATGGCTCAACCCATTTTTGTTTTTGGAGTTTTTTTTTTTGTTATGGGGAAATCAAGAGGCTGGGACTTAAAAGCATCTACAGAAGCATCATATACTGTGCACCATAACCCCCTAGAATGGGATTCAGGCTTCTTCACCATTTCTATCCCATCTGCTTCTAATGCAGGAATATAGGTAAGAACAAAAGTGGGCAGCCCACCACGAGGGACAAAGGCCACAGAACTGGCCTGGGAGGAAGGGGAGACCAAGGAAAATTCTTCCCAGTTCTCAGTTTTCCCACCTTTCTTTCTGCTGTTTAATGCATGTCTGCTTCTTGATTCCTTTCTGTGATTCAGTTATTAATGATTATGTGGTCAACACTGTGCTAGACATTTTAATCCTCCTATTTTTCAAAATTAGCCCTGTCCCTCCACCCATTTCTCTCTTCTGCATGACGCCGTTTCTCGTGTACCATCTCTAAGAGTCTCTCCGTGCTTCACTTTCGAGGAACGGACCGGCTCCTTTCTTTTCAGGAAGTAACGCAAGCCGGACCGTGGGGGTGCAGACAGAGGCCCAGCGGTCTTGAGCAGCGCCTGGCGGGCCAACGTGCTGAAGGGGGTAGGATGGGTAGGCAATGGAGTAGAAGCAGCTGCAGAGCTTTGATTTTTTTATTTTTCTTTCCTATGCCAGATTTTTTTAAGTAACTCTTTTGTTATCAAAAATAACGATGTCAGCATCAATAGCCTGCTGATTATAAAATTTACCCTCGGCGGGGAGAGAAAGAACAAGCAGTGAATACTTGCCATCTGCCAGGCACCGCAGAAGGCTGGCGGCTCTCAGTGCTTCCGTGGTCGAGGGCTCCTCTGGGATTCTTGTGGAAGCTGTAAAATCTCTCTCAGAAAAACGCAAATGGACACAAAATTTTACCTGGAATCACAGGGGCCGGCGACATCCTGAAGTACAACCACAGACCCCAAATTAAAACCTTTTGTGCTAAGCCGTCCCATCTGAGAGTGTGGCATTACTGCGACTAGACACCATTGTCCCCACCTTGCGGACAAGAAGACATGCCAAGTGGCAGAAACAACATTTCCACCAGAGTTGTCTGAACACTGCAACTTGCCGCCCTACATGAAAATATCACTTGGTTTTTACCATTACTGTAAATATCACTCTTTATATTTCAATGAGGAAATAAGAATTATAGAAGAAACTGAAATCTATGCAAAGCATTCTAAACCCAGCCATGGAAAATCAGGAAGCTCTGAATTTGGGAGGTTCCAATCTCACAGCCTTTCAGCCAAAAGACTCACGCCCCCCGCACCCACCCACCCAGCAGGAAAACAAGCTGAAGCTTTTCTTAGAGGTTTCATGCTCCTCAGAACAAGAAGCAGCCTCTCTGTCAAAAATACCTCAGTTATACTGGGGGGAATTTTTTTTTTAAGGCAATCTCTCTTTAAAATAATCCCTCAGTCAAAATGTGAATTAAGAAACCAGTCCAAGCCTATGGGTATGTAACAAAGAGAATTTAATTTCAGAATATTGCATGAATATAAAAGAAAGACAATGCATATGATTATTTCTTTACAGTTACATATATATAGGATATATAGTCAAACAAGAATGAAAAAAATGGGGACAGTTAAAAAAACCTTGTTTCTCTTGTTATGAGTGCTCAGGGATACGCGCAAAAGCAGCCTTTGCTATGAAAAAAGGACGCTGGGGCGGGAGAGTTTTTCCCAACAGGTTCCGCTGGTCCCAAATATGTCTGGGGGAGTGCTCAATGGCTCTTTAGCATCGGCTGTGGCCTCGCACACTCCAGTTTCCATGGTAACCAAGCACTCAGGCTATTATGTACTCCACCTCCTCGCTAGCCCCTCCATCAACTCTCAGCATTAGTTGTCTAGGAAAGCCAGGTTTTTATAGCAGTTTTAGATTGGGTTAATTACCATCAGTCTGAAAAGCCTGTGCATCTTAGCAACCCAAATCTTCCCCTGAATCTAGGGCAATCCTGCCAGATGCTGGCATCCAGGTTTGGGACTGGGTACTGTCCTCAGCACAGAGACTTCGGGGTGGAGGAGGGCAGGGAGGAGGCTTTCCCCTGGGGAAAGGTGTTCTACTTAGAAAAGACTCCAGAGCTGGAGCCATCAGCTTCAAGGATCTGTGTGAGGCCCTGTACGAAGTAAGGGCACAAGTAAGCTCTAGGGAAGTCTGATCCCAGAGACGGCTTCCCCAGGTAGGCACGGCCGCACAGATGGTCGCTGTGGGGCACAGCCCCAGGACCGCAGGCTCTCCTAGAAGGCTGTATTTGAAACCATGTTCTAACAGAGGCTCCTGTGAGGGGAGCTGAACAGAAACACAGCTACTCAGGAGGAGAGAATGGCTCTGGTCTGGCCCTCCGGGATCAGCGGGCTTCCCTACAGGCCAACAAATCCACCACCTCGGAACACCCAGTGGTCGGTCGGTCGCTGCAGCCAGCAGCCCTGCGCTACTCCATTTCCCAAGGGCACTCCCTTGCCACGGCTGACGGACTCTGGGAGGGCATTCAAGGTAAAGAGCTTGTGGTGGATCAACTGTGGTTTCACTTAGGATTAAGAACCAGCTCCTTTAATACGTTGGCTGTTCAGACATAATCAGTATCTCCTAATCCTTTCAATGCTGCAGTGGAGTTTTTCAAACCAGATTCACTGGCCCCAGTGCAAAAGTCCATCTTTGTAAAAGGTGAGAAACTGGTTTCCATTGATTGAACCAGTGCAGCTCCCCCGGCGCAGATGGGGGTCGATGAGGCAGTCTGCGTTTTCGCACTTGCGCCCTCGTACTGACACCACAGCCAAGCCCTTCTCAGCTGCCCCCAGGAAGAAGTGCAATTTACAAGCCAGAAGAAGAGGTGTTTCCAAAGAGATTGTTCCAACTTGAAAAGTAAATACAACATTTTTAAAAATCTGATAGATTTAAGAAACTGTTAAATACTGGTTCAAAAATACCCGCCCATCAAGTCAGAAGGGAGACAGTACCCTTCTGTGGCAAATGAAGAGGGTTTTTGTTTTTGAGTTCCCCATAAGGTTCCACAGGATTAGAACAGTTACATATTACAAGGCAGAAGGTTACGCTATTTATTTCTCAAATTCCAACTGGATCACAGCTTCTATTTAAAAAATGACCTATCATACCCTTAAAGCAAGGGAAAGCATATTTAATAAATAACTTAAATGAAACACACATACCCAAATACGGACACAAACTGCCCCAGGGGCGAGCTACAGAAAAGCATGCGCGCACGCCAGGCGTCTCTCTCAGCACTGCGGCCCCGGAACACTGTCGATTCCACACAACCAGAGAGCGTCTCCTAACTCTCAGGTGCCTCCCGCAAACAGAACCACAGAATAGCCTCGCTGACAAGGAGGAATCGGGTCGCGGCTCTGCTCCCTCCACCCGAGGCCAGCCCCTGTTTGACAGCCCACACTGCTCCAGGTGACACAGACGAAGCAGGGGTGGAGGAGAACGCTCCTTCGGCCTGGTCATACCAAGAGGGGTTTCTGTCTGGATTCACTGATAGCTGGTGCAAGGAATTTTATTTTTTCTCAGTAAGGAAAAAAGGAAAAAAGCCAAATAGAAACCTGCACAAATGAATTTGTAATAAGGACTTTTAAGAATGCCATAAAACTGCTCTAGAGAAAAGGGGCTTCTAAGCAGGTTTATATTCCTAACCATCAATTGTTCATAATCTATCAAATTGGAAGGCCAAATGTTTTTTCCTTCTTCACAACTGCTGTTACAGCTGCAAAAAAAAAAAAAAAAAAAACCAAACTCCAGTACATATGGAAAAGAGGGTTGACACTGGACATAAAACCCAACTCTCCTCCCAGGGTCCCCTTCCCTTTCAGCAACAACGCAGCATTTTCAATAGTTTAAAAACAGGTCAGCCAACCATACTTTGCTGGACAACTGCTTCCCCATGGAAGGCCTGGCAGCTCCAGCACACGGGGTGGGGACAGCTCCACAGCTCCACTGAGCAGGCACAAAAGGAACATTCTCTCTTGGCACCTGCTGCTCGCCGGGCAGTATTTACACGAGGCCAAAGCCGTGCCCTTGCTCACCTCAAACACTGGTGAACAGCTAACCCAGTCAAAGCTCCAGCTGCGGCCCATCCCCACGCCCTCCCCGTGCCCATTATGACAAGGAGAGGGGCTATGCTGCTCCTTCCTAGAACTTGGGTGATAAGCCCCGCTGCCTCCAAAGGAGAATGTCCTCTCCTTTAAACCCTCTCAGCGCTGCAGAGGCTGCCGCTCACTTTCTCCCCGATTCCGGCGGCTGGCTCCCAGGAGACAGTCTAGCCCACACACCTGATCCCTTAGGAGGGCACAATATAATCCCGCCCCGAGGGAGTCATCCTGGACATCACACAGCCAGCCCCATCCTAGTCACACTCTGAGCTTCCACTACATGCAGATATTTCAGCAAACCTCTGCTCAGCAGCCAGAGACTCTCCTTGAGGCACAGTGATCTGGCACAGAGGTACTGGCCCCACGTGGGCACCAGAGACGTTCTAGGTTCAAGAGGAAACTGAACAAAGGAAACAAGCCCAGGAATCACACAATTATTTGGCATCACTGAGGAAAGAGGATCGGGGAAGGGAGAGAGAGTGGCGGGACAGAGGGATGGAGGGACATAATTTAATAATTAACATTTGTTAAGCAAGGGAAAGTGGTAGTGGGAAAATGGAGACAACTGTATGTGAACAACAATAAAAAAATGAAAAAAAGATCAAAAACAACAACTTGTTAAAATATTATATCATTCTGAATTCTCCTTTCTCCAAAAACCTTGCAATCTCAGGCCCAAGAAACAATGAGAAACTTCCAGGAAAGCTATGAATTCCTTGCACACAAATAAGGTATTGAAGAACACAGCCTCATGAGAGAAAGAGCTTTCCCAAAGCTAAAGGTGAGAAAGAGGGAAAGGACATCTGGCTTAGAGCCCATTTAGATTACAGGTACAAACAAATAGCTTTAAAAAATAAACAAACAACAAATAAACAAGAAATGACAACAAAAATACCCAACACTATCAAAACAGAAAAATCCAAAAAGCAGTTAAAAAATAACATCAATCCACTAGGATTGAGAGTACTTACAAAAAAAAAAAAAAACTGAGAGTTAAGCACAAACCTCGTATTTTTAAAAAATAAAATATGCCTACACAAATACACGGGATGAGCACTGGAGTCTGCCTGGTTCTGCCCACTGTCCGTGTGCTGTGTAAGCTGGCTGCCTGGTTAGTGGTTTCCCCACAATATTAAAAAAGAGAGAGCGAGCTGCTAGCACTGGTGCAGAGGCAGAGGCTGCAGAAGACATCCAGTGAGTGGGGTTAGTGGCATCAGTCAAGTCACAGCATTAATTAACTGTCACAATTCAAAACGCAGCAAGCAAGCTGCCAGTCCGAGCTGCTCTGCAGGCAGGAATGACACCAGCCCCGCTGCAGAGAAAATCCTGGGTAAACGGCAGAACTCTGGGTCCTTCAGGGGAATCCTAGGTTGAAAGAGAAACAAGAGCATTAAGCACGTTCAGAAATATTTCTTTTTGCAAACATCCCACCTAAAAGCCAGAGGATCTATACTTAGTATTTTCTAGCAAAGTTTGAGAATTGATGAACCTCTACCAAGTAAACCTCAATTTGTCCACTTGCTCTAATTTCAGTTCATTACATCATCTTTTTTTTTTCAACCACAGTTTACACTCAGTATCATTCTGCACCAGTTTCAGGTGTACAGCAAAGTGGCCAGGAAACCATGCCCTCTGCAGAGTGCTCCCCTGCTGCCCGAGCACCCACCTGGCCCCAGACCCGGTTAGCTCGACATTATTCACTATAATCACCATGCTGCAATCTGCATCTCTGTGGCTGTTCTGCAACTACTAACTCGTACTGCTTAATCCTTCACCTTTTTCATCCAGTCCCCAAAACCTTCCCCTCTGGCGGCTGTTAGTCTGTCTTCTGTACTATGAGTCTGTTCCTATTTTGTTCATTTTGTTCATGAGATTCTACATATAAGTGAAATCATATGGAATCTGTCTTCCTCTGACTGGTTTATCTCACTTAGTGTAACACCCTCTAGGTCCATCCTTGCTGTCACAAAAAGTAAGATTTCCTTCTTTTTATGGCCAAGTAGTATTCTGTTGTGTAAATGCACCACAGCTTTTTTATCCACTCATCTACTGATGGGCACTTGGGCTGCTTCCAAATGTCGACGACTGTAATAACACTGCAATGAATACATCATCTTAACAGCAACAACAGCTACCACTTTACTAAGTGCTGATTTTGTGCCAAACACTACTCTAAGCTCTTTATGTACATATCACTTATCCTCACAATAACCTGTGCAAGAGGTGATGCACTTGCCATTTTACAGGTGAAGAATCTGAAGCCTACACAGGTTAATATGCCCCAAATATCAACACTAACCCAAATGTTTTTCAAATTTGCATGACGTGGGATAACCTTTGGTAAATAAAGCTAACTGACGTTTGGTTTAATTAAAATAGATATGCCTTCAGGGTTATCAACATTAAATATGTTTCCGTATAACACCTTTGGGGATACAAGATTCTAGTGCTATTGTTTCTTTTCTTCCTTTCTTTCTTTCTTTTTTGCTATTAATTGTTTTTGAGGTTTGGTGTTTATACTTGTAAACTGGATTATAGCCTCAATTTTTCTAATTTCCTGCAATATTTGACTACAACTCTGCAAACTAACATTTCCAGTTTTTCTCCTACCCTTCTGACTGGGCATCACTGAGAACCAAAACAGCCCTCCCCCCGGAACCCTGCAAGCGAAAGTGGGTCAACTTGATGGGAACTACAGAGACATGACCACAACAGCTCCTGTATGGACAACCTTCATGCCTCCTGTTGTATGGGCTACTCAGAAAGATCACCAGAGGCATTCACACTGCAAACCAGGAAAACCTACCAGATTGCCACTGCCTGCCCTCGCTCTGTCTGAGGATGCTTTGAGCTGGACATCTAGCAATCTTCCCGACTGGCTGCCTTCAAAACTCGGAAACTGGGATTATAATCTGCTCTAATCATTAATTTTTGTTCTTTTCTCTTTTTTTGTCTCAACAGATGTGCCTCTTGTTGAATGCCTACACCATAACGTAGAGAACCCACCTGCAACACCACTTCCCAACATGAAACACAATTATTGAACTATAATGACCTATTTTCAGAACTAAGAGACCACTTAGATGACATTTGAAGTGATCTATCAACTCAGGACAGGTTCAAACCTGCTTCCAGCAGATAGCTCAAGATATTAAAATTATTTCACATTACCTAAATTTTTGAACTGACTCCTATGGCCCCTGAGATCACTGACTCAGTTTCAATGCAAGATTCCTCAAGTCTGGCGCAATGACTACAGACTGGACTTCAAACTTTTGCCTGTGTAATTATTACAGAATTTGCTACTATAATCCTATTTAGATGTATACTTTGTGGGTTACAATATGCCCTCCTACCCTTGACTTTTTACATACCAGCTACCCAGGCTGTTCAAGTCCTTGCCATTAACTCTGATGCCTCAGCATCACAGTGGACTGTAATGTTATTCCTGACAGTTGTTTTTCTTTTCGGTAATGCAAGTGTCTGACTTAAGCTTTGATTGCTGAGGCATCCATTTCAAAGAAACATCCACTTCAAAGACAGCTATTTCCAATAAACATGTGGCCAAGCCACAATGACTAGATAAAGAGCTAGGCCCCTTCCCCATGAGGCTCCTATGCTTTAGAGATATTGATTTCAGTAAGTAACCATTTGGGTCACTTGTTTTTTTCTCTTCTCACACTTTAAACTCCCACTCACATGTTTTAAATTCACCAATGAAGACTGAACCCACAAAACCCTAGGCCCCAATGAAAGCAGAACCCTAGGCCAGTGCACTCTCTCTCTACCCATGACCTTGCTATGTGGCCCGAGGTGGGCTGTGTGATTTCCAAGTCCTGTAAGTAATACATCTTTTTTTTCCCAAAAAAATTTCCTGATGGTAATACCTGAAGGGCATCTTGCAATCATAATAAGAACCACGATGGCCAATCCAACCACAACATTGGTTACTGATAGGCTGAGACCAGTACAAAACAGTACTGGTATCTACTAGACACAAGGCACTATCACTTAGAGGAAGAGAAAAACAAATTAACAGGAGGCCACAAATATATCCTTAAGTCTGGCCTCTGTCTTCCAGAAGACAAACTGGTTACAGGTAATACAGGTGAAGTACACATTTTAGTTTATATATAGTTTGTCAGTAAGAGACCAAAGGAAAAAGAAATATCTGTAGCTGTCCACTGGGTGTGTAGGCTCTGGGTTCCCTAGGTGGCGCAGGCCAAGGTCAGCCACCACCTTTGTTTTGCCCAGGGTCACCCAGCATGAGCTGCAATCTTCAGATGACTGCTACTTGTGCTGGGCTTGGAGGTTCCCAGGTGAAGCCATGCTGTGAACCTAGGCTGGCTGCTGCTAGTGCCAGGCCTGGGGCCACTCAGCAAGAGGTACAGAGGCCGGGAGCTTGCTGAGGCTAGCTGTTGCCTATTTAAGAAGATTTAGGTGTTGGGAACCATCCCACCTGGTTTCAGAGACTGTAGCCTCACCAACAGGCAAGAGAGCCAAAAGGCTGGAGCTGAGCAAGGAGACCTTGGGAAAACAGACCATTGAGGAGACAAAACCTGTTCCTCTGGCAGGGGCTGCGCCTTCACATCACCCTGGTTGGCTCCAGAGGATGGCTGGTTAGTCAATAACAGGTAAGACCCCTCGATGGCAGGGGCACTCTAAGACAGGCACAGTCACATAGGGGCCATCAGGGAAGGACTTTGGGTACACAGAGAAGGGGCAAAAGACCCTCACCTCTTGACTTTATCATGGCCAGAGTCCTCATTCTATCTGAAAGAAGTCTTCTTATCTCTTGGCTACTTTGCTCCACCCGCCTAACCGGGCCAATGATACAACAATAGAGGCAGATACAGTCCTGATCTGGATCAGGCAGTTTCAGGGGGCAATTAGGCCTGGAAAAGGAATGCATTAAATCCTATGAAACCTCTTTGCTAAGAATGCCCTCAAGTTAATGAGTACTGGTGTTTGGGGTCTGAGCATAGGATGAGTTTATTTTCCCAGGTTTTAGGGCTGAATATACCTCATCCTGTCTACCAGACCCTGACCTGAGGCAAATCTCTGTGTTCCTTCAATTGTTATCTATGATCTCTATCTGTTTTCTGTAAATACAGCCTTTAGGAATTGATTAATAAGCTTTGCATGCTGCTGAAACCCCTGTGCATATTGTTCTCAATAAAAGCCCCTTCAAGAGAAGGGCTTGGAGCATTCTCCAGTGGAGGGAATCTCCACCCCCTCACCTGACAGATGATTCATGTCTGGTACAGTTTATTTCTTCATCCACGGCGGCCAGGGGGACTCTGTGGGACAGGGTGCCCCTTCATTTAGGAAGATGTGAAGCATGAGCTAAGACAAGCCATTCACATGGAAAAACCACTGTTAACAGCTTGGGTTGGCCCATAAATAGCTTGGTACAGAGTCTTAGGGAACCACCAGGGCAGGGCAAACAGTGTAAGCCAGGTTGATGGTTTCTCAGGTAGAGCCCCCACCTGCTAGCTCTATGGTTCTGTGGCTCTGCAGGGGGAGGGTTCAGAAAAGGAACAATGACCTCTGACTGCTATTCTATCTGGGAGAAAGGTGTCCCCTAGCTCTCGCTCTGAAGCCAGACACAGCAGTTCCTCCCTGTATGCCACTGGTGCCTTTCAAGCTGCTACTCTGGTGCTAGAGCTCAGAGGGAGTGATTCTGAGTAAGTCCATGTATGGGTCCTTTAAGAGGAACTGCTTGGGAGTCCAACAGTTTCTTCTGTTGATTCACTGGTTTTTGCAGCCAGAAGTTATGGGGACTTATCTTCCTGGCACTGGAACCCTGGGCTGGGGGGTCTGTGGTAGTACTCAAACCCCTCATTCCAGAGATATCCTTTCTGATTTTTTATCCACCACATGTGGGTGTGGGACCAGCCCATTCCACATCTCCACATCTCCATCCCTCCTACCAGTCTGGATAGATGTAGTTTCTTTAGTTCTGTAGTTGTTGGACTTCCATTCAACTCGATTTCTGATGGTTCTGAGTGATAGTTTTCTCAACTTAGTTGTAATTTTGATGCAGTTGTGTGAGGAGGTGAGCTGTGTTTACCTATGCACCGTCTTGACCAGAAGGGTAGAATGGATAAGACTCTGACTACTGAAATTAATAAGTAGGTACCTGCACTCACACATACACTCTCACGCACACATACCTTTATACCTCAAATACCAGAGATCCACAATAAATAAATATAAAGGTCTTCAGTAGTAACTTGCAAGAATTGCTTAAGAACCCAGCACATTGGCCTCCAGGTATAGAGAGACCTTTTACCTCTTTCTTAATTAAACTGTCACCCAGAATCAACTCCATGACCCACTAGATCAGCAATTTGCTTTAAACAGGGACACTCCCCGTCGCTGCTCAAATAAATAAGCAGGTACTAATTCAGTGGTTCTCATCTGGGGATGATTTTGCTCCCTTCCCCCCAGCAGACTTGGCAATGTCTGGAGGAATTTTTGGTGTCACAACTAGGTGAAGGGTGCTACTGGCACCTAGTGGGTAGAGACCAGGGATGCTGCTAAATATCATACAATGAATACACAGGACAGCCCCACAGCACAGAATTATTGAGTGCCAGTTAGAGAAACCCTGTGCTATGTAAATGTCTTCTGGAGTACTATTAATGATGATAAGTTGCATTATCTTCAAAAATATTTGTTCCTTTTCTAAAATCGCCATCAATAAAATAGAGGGTTGTATTCATTGTGTAAAAAAAAAAAAGATGGTACAATTAAATCTGTGAGCTTGGTGACTGAAGAAAGTTTATATCTGGAGATGCAGGTGTGGACGCAGTTATCACACAGAGAGCAGAGCTGAGCTGTTAGAGTAGGCCAAGCTGCTAAGAGGGGGAAAAGTAAGAGCAGAAATGAACAGAGATCTTAAGATAGAGTGCTGAAAAATACGAAGAGGTGGAAGGGTAGGCAAATGACAGTAAGCTACTGCAGAGAAGGAAGAGAATTAAAAAGGAAGGAGGAGAACAATAGTGTAACATCTTGTGTAACATCATGGCAGCCAAGGAAAGCATTTCAAGACAGAGGAAGTGACCACGGCAAAGGTAAAATGCAAATGCCATCGCCTGATCCAGTGGAAGGTCATTCGTTATCAGTGGGCCTCCACTTTTCTGAATCACTAACATTTTTAAGAATCTAATAAAAAATATTCTCTCCTCCAGAAAAATGCACACATGTGCCTACATGTAAAATTGCATCAACAATACCAGGAACTTTATTGGAGCTTTATAAAGTCCACGGTTAACAGGTCAAGCATCTCTGCTCTAAAACTTCTTGGTAAATTAGTCCATTAAAATAGCTTATTTTTTAAATGTATTTCTTCAAAAAGCAGAGCTCTCAATAATAAAGACTTAACTATTTCTTGATTATCTTAAAAAATGAAAGCAACAAAAGGTGTAATTGGTACAAAATAATGTATCCTTCAAAAATACCTTACACGTGACTTTGACTTATGGATTAAAGTCAAACTATTTAGACACACATAACTCAAACACCAATCATGCCTCAGCCAAAGAGCCCAGCCTAGAAATCAGAAGCAAGATGGAAGGAAAAAAGTTCAGGTAAGTAATTCAAGGATAAGGAGATTGTACTGAAATCTAATCTTTTAGAGCACTATAAAGATTTATCCATAAAGGCTGAGCTTTTGTTCTCTTTCTATTGCTGATGTCTCGATAGTAATTATGTTCCCGTCTCAGAGAAAAATGAGCATGTCAAACCAAAGATCACTTCAGCTGCCATGCAAGCCTAATAAAACAGACCAAGTCTCATCGAATTTTCCTTACTAACAATTAGGACCACTTGTTTATCCTTTAATAATCACAATGTGCTTCCAAAATGTTATTTCAATTGAGCCTCTTAAGAAATATCTCAAGTACACATAACTACTATCCTCATTTTCGGAAGAGGAAACTTGGGCTCAGAGAGAATGGATGGTTTTCCCCGGCCAGAGGAATGATGACTCAAATCAGGTCTAACTACAAATCCCCTGGTCTTTCCTCAGAGGAAAGCTCAGTAGCCACTGCCTTTTACCAGAAAAGCCTGGGCAACCAGCAATCCCAGCACTAACTAATCCTCTTTGTCCTAAACCTTCAAAAACATCCTGTGTATGATTGCCAGGGTCTGTCAACATGAGCTACCTATCTGGAAAGCTTCACTGAATAAACAAAGCTGAAGTCTACGACCAAAAGGAGTGTAACTATTCCATGTTCACGGAGCATATCTATACTTGGTGGCACAAATGAGTTAACATTTGTTTTTAATTTGCTTAACAAGTACTCTGAAGATACTTTACACGCGTCCCATCTGTCCAAGAATACAGGCACCAGGTGGGTCTATGTTCCCAGCTTGGCCCCTCAGCACCTGGGACAGTGCTGAGTAGATGCTCAATAACCATCTGCTAAATGAACTCAAGGGCAAGGGCCCAGCCTTGTAATTTTTCATTGCTTCTAACTACAACCACTACACTGGGAATTTTAAAAATGCTATTGACTGTCTAGATGCAGAAAGGAACCACATTCAGTAAGAACACAGAAAAAATACAATTAGTACCTTTTTTCCCCTCTTTCTTCCCCTCAGGCCATTTCAATATTGTTGGAGTCATCATGGCAGCTGGAGATCCAGAAAAGAGCTGTAACAGGAAAATTTTATAGTGGCTTAAATATCCTATGTCATTCCTATAGATAGACTTTACTAACAGAGGAGTTATTTACTGGTTCTATTTCAATGTGAGGAGTTTTACTGACATATTTATATCTCATTAACCTTAACTGGTTTTCTTGCTGGCTTAACGAAGTAAACACGCCTGGGATACTTTGGAGGATTCCTCCACAGGTAATGCAGTGCCAGGTAGCCTGGCTCAAATGCTACCCATCCTGTGGAATCTCCTAGTAAAAAGCGCTCCCTCCAGCACTATGTCCATGGAGCTCTTTCATGGTATTTGTCTTCTCTGCTTATGACTGGCCCTATCTTCCTCGAACTCAAAATGTGTTTGTTGAATGAATCAATAAAAACCTACAGAAAGATGACAGCATAAATGAAAGGATTAATTGAGGAAAAAAGCATACTTTACTGAGAAACACAAAGAGATGACAGTATATCAATTTTCCTCCTTTCTACAAATGTACACATACAAAGAGGAAGTATACAGAATTGTATCTTACTAAGCTGATATTTTCTTTGCTGGCTCTCTTCAATTCACCAGTGGCTAGAGATTCCGGAGTAGGGGTCTTGTTTTTCTTTTCTGACATCATTTGATTTCCCAGGACCTTCCGCTGATTTAGGAAGAGAAAATATTTGATTTATAAACATCTGTTACATCTATATTATAGCTATTCTGGCCATCAACGCTAGTTTCTTAGGTTAAAAAAATCTCAGCTTTCTGATAAGTTCTCCCAGGCCATCTCATACAAAGGAGAGTAAAACTACGTTACAAAAAAAGAAAAAAAGAAAAAGAAAACCCTGAAATTATGGCCTTCCTTTAGGTGATCACTTTACCTCTATGTTTAAAAAGACTGTAGTGTTAGAAGCAACTTTACAGTTGATTTAAACTCACTAATACTGGCAATTACAGTATGCTTCTGAGACCATAAAAGAAATACCAGTTACTTACTTGTTAAGAGAAAGAGTCCTCTCCTCCCCTCCCAACTAGAGTATTTACATTGGGTCCACACTAAGTCTTTGCTTTCCTGTCATGTCCTCACACAGTAATGGAAAATTTGGAGGAATTCTATACAAGTTTCGAATAGAGCCACAGAGGGTACAGGTTTTCTTAAGAGGGACACATGACTATAGGGACATACAGAGGAAGACTAAATGCCCTTTCATCTCTGAACAGCTTAGAAGCTGATGTAACCTAATGTAACAGCTGACAGTGACAATTCCATCATCTTTGGAGAAATCTTCCCTTTTTTCTTCTTAGAGAATAATTTGAATTCCCAAAAAAGAACCTATGAAAACTAAACATTAAACTCTGCAATTTAAATATTACCAACAATGTGGCTCAGTGGATTGAGCACTGGCCTGCAAACTGAAAGGTCGCCAGTTCAGTTCCCAGTCAGGGCACATGCCTGGGGTTTGGACCAGGTCCCTGGTTGGGGGCCCGCGAGAGAGGCAACCAGTTGATGTTTCTCTCTCACATCAACGTTTCTCTCCCTCACTTTCTCCCTCCCTTCCCCTCTCTCTAAAAATAAATGAAATATCATTGTTTGTGTTTTTTTTCATTTATTTATTTTTACAGAGATGGGAAGGGAGGGAGAGAGAGGGACAGAAACATCAATGTGTGGTTGCCACTCTCGCACCCATGACTGGGGACCTGGCCCGCAACCCAGGCATGTGCCCTGACTAAAAATTGAACCAGTGATCCTTTGGTTCATAAGCTGGTACTCAACCCATTGAGCCACATCAGCCAGGGCAATAAATAAAATCTTTAAAAAAAAATATTACCGGCAATATTCAGAATGTTCTGATGTGATAAATTATTTACATGAGGGAAATTTTAGAGGAAAAAAGTCTGCCCCCCCCCCAAAAAAAAAGGAATCAAAGTAGGACAGAAATAAAACAGCTAAAATGGAAATGTTTGGCTGACTGACTCTTCAGAAGTCAGATAGCACCTCAGGGCAAGCTGAATTAGGGATGCCAAGAGCCAAAGGACTGGATGTAAAGCCTCCAGTGAACTTTTTAAAAGACTCATTCCATTGGCATTGAGCTGAAACCTATACCTATTATTGGCTCTAAAGCCTCTTCATTTATAATGAAAACACTTTACCCTCCCTTTTACCCAACTGACTAACATTTGTGTTTAAAATTTTTCCAAAATGTTTCATCTTGATAGAAATATAGACTATTATAATTCTAAGGTTCTAAATTCCCTCTCAATAAAAAAGTGGACAGCTGCCAAGAGGATACTATATATTTACATTTCAAACAATTAGCAACACATGTAAAACCAACTGCAGAAGCGCTCACCATGAAAAGAAAACTAGACCCACCTAACTTCAGTGAAAGAAACATTGGTTTGACTGACAGAAACTTTTCTTTGACTCTAGCTTTTCTGGTTATCAATCATCTCCGTGACAGGGAAGTCAGCGGGAATGATAGCCTTCCAAGTAAAATGAACCAAGGATGTTCACTTTACCTGCCACGTCTAGCATGTGAATGCACTTCCAGGGTTCTAGCAAAAGGAATTTGTTTAATTATGGTAAAATATATATAACATAAAATCTGCCATTTTAACTACCTGCAAATGTACAGTTCAGTGGCATTAAGCACAATCACCCTGTTGTACAACACTCACCACCATCCATCTCCAGAACCTTCCCGTCACCCGACACGGAAACCCGTACCCGTTAAACAGTAACTCCCAGCTCCCTCATTCCTTGCTCCTGACAACCACCCTTCCACTTTCTGCCTGAATGAATTTGACTATTCTAGGTACCTCATGTAAGTGTAATAATACAACATTTGTTCTTTTGTGGCTGGCTTATAACACTTAGCATAATGTTTTCAAGTTTCATCCATGTTGTCGCATGTGTCAGCATGCTTTTTAAGGCTGAATAATGTCCCACTGTGTGTATATGTCACATTTTGCTTATTTGTTGATGGATATAAGTGGCTTCCACCTTTTGGCTATTATAAATACACTACTATAAATATAGGTGTACAAATATCTGTTAGTATCCCTATTTTTAATTTGGGAGTCGGGGGGAGGGAATATACTTGTATACCCAGACATGAAATTATTAGATCATACTGTAATTCTATTTTTAATTTTTTTAGAAACCACCATACTGTTTTCCATGGTGGTTGCACCATTTTGCATTCCCACCAATGGTGCATAAGCATTCCAGTTTATCTATATCATACCAACACTTGTTTTCTGTCTTTTTTGAGAACGGCCATCCTCGCGGTTATCAGTTGGTATCTCACTGTGGTTTTGATTTGCATTTCCCTAATGATACGTGATATTGAGCATATATTCATGTGTTTGTCTGCCATTTGTATCTCTTCTTTCTAGATATGTCTATTTAAAGTCCTTTGGCTATTTTGTAATTGGTGTTTTGTTTTTTGTTCTGGAGGGGGTGCTATTATAAGAGTCCTTTTATATTCTGGATAATATTAGCCTCTTATCAGATACATGTTTTACAAATATTTTCTCCCATTCTGTTTGTTGCCTTTTCACTCTGTTAATAGAAAAGGAAATTTTAATGTCAAGCAAACCTAATGTTCCAGAGGCTATTGGCCCCAGTGGATCAGGACTGAGAGTGAGTTCTAAACTTCTAGTAATGATATTACTTAGGACCAAAATTAGAGTTAGATGAAATTGCAACTGTTAACAATTGCAGCTTACTGGAAAAAAATATATATATTACAGGGTATATACATATTTTTAGGGCACAGTTTTTAATTTTAAGCAAGGAGCTCCTTAATTGTTGCTAGATTTATAGATTTTAATAATGCTAAAACAATATTTAAAAGAAAAACAGTAGAATACAGAAAAGTGCTAATCTTGCTCCAAGTTAACCAGAACCTTGCCTTATTTTAGTTATGTCTGGAAATTTGAACCCCATCACCAAGTTATCTACTGCCACCTGATGACAATATCCCTTAACTGCGGGTCCAGTAGCCCACAAAGACCGGGAAATTGAATCTGCGAACAGTGATAGCAGCAACAGCTCAGAAGTACATGTTGTATTTGTTTTAAAAACAAGATCTGTAATGAATTTGACACAAAGTAAGAGTATACAACAACTGATCAAATATTAAGCTCACAAAAATTTGAGTTACCTAAAACTCACAAAATCCATTATCTAACAGTTTTCCTAGTCTCTCTCAATCTTCTCACTCCTCCGTAACTTCAGCAAATTGCATAATGAAGTGTGTAGCACGAAGCAGGTCATGAAGCAAAAGAGACTCTCTACACAGCTCAGGAATAAGGACTCTGTCCTCAACCCCAAAAGAGAAGGATGAGGCTTTATTTCTTTTATTCCTCACTTCTCCAGTCACAGAGTTTCTCTGACTTGAAGCACAGCAAATGCTATGAAAAATAAGTCTTTCCAAATTCTATCCTTATCCCCTTACAAATGAGCCCTTGACAGGACTCCAGAGAATAGGAGAAAACTGTTTATGCATAAGAGTGCTCCAAGTGTCCAGTTTTCTCAGTCAAGGCTGAAGCCGAAAACACACCTACCTTAATGAGGCCACTGAAAGACCGTGAACGGGCTCTCTTCTGTACCTGAGGAGTAGAAGGCTCTCGCCCTGGCGTTTGGGTCACAGGTTGCTTATTAAACTAAAAGAAAACGTAGGGAACATTTTGTTAATATTCTCCCATCAAGAGATAGCATTCTGTGACAACCATATGAATAGCTAAGTGTAAATACCAAGAAAAGTCAAGGAATAAGTGAGTCTGTGCATATGCCAATTAGTAAATAGGGTGACGAGCAAAGCAGAAAGGCAGAAATGATGCTACCAAAAACAAGTCCAAATTTATTAAATTAACTGATGGTTAATTAAATTAAATAGTACACACCAAAAAAAAAAAATCTAATTGGAATCAGATCAAGTTTCTAGAACTAGATCTAACTACCAGTTTATGACAAAGACAGAGGACAGAGGGACATCTTAAACAACACCACAAAGATGCAACCAGCAAAATCCAGACTGTGGAAGATAAGGAGATAAACAATCTGATTTCTTTCGCAAATGAAGTGTGGGGGCAGGGGGTGGAGAGAGAGAATACGTGTGTGCGTATTTAAAGGTAATGCAGTATCCTGGATTGGACCCCAGAAGAGAAAAAGGATATGAGTGGAAAACTGGTAAAATCTGAATAAAGTCTGTAATGTTAATTGTAATGTACCATTGTTGAATTCTTAGTTTTGATAATGTTAACATTAGGAGAAGCTGGGTGAAGGGTATGTGAGAATTCTCTGTACTATCTTTGCATTTTTTCTCTAATTGTAAACTATGTCCAATTCAAGAGTTTATTTAAATAAAGAAACTTTGACAATTTTTTTAGGGGGGAACAAGAGGGATGAGAGAGAAGGAGGGACGTATATATTAAAAGAAACCTAGTAGATGTATCAACGACAACAAAAAAATGAATACCCTCAGGCCATCTCTAGGAAAAAATCTGCAATGAAATACTTATAACAAAAATGTATAAACTAAAAAATGACCTAATTTCCCCAAAATGCCCAACAGAAGTTAAACTATATATACATTAGGTGATATATGATGAAATATTATGCAACCATTAAAAGGTGTACAGCCTTTTAATGACATAGAAAATGTTCGTGATATAATTTTATTTATTCATTTTTTTTAAATCCTCACCCAGGGACTCACTTATTGATTTTTTTTAGGGAGAGAGGAAAGGAAGAAAAGAAAAAGGGAGAGAAATATCAATGTGAGGGAGAACCATCGACCATCAACCAGTTCTCCCTCACATTGATATTTCTCTCCCTTTTTCTACACATCTAGACAGGGGACCAAACCCACAACCAAGGCATATGCCCTGACCGGGAATTGAACCCTCAACCTTTCAGTTTATGGGATGACGCTCCAACCAACTAAGACACAGTGACCAGGGCCATGATATAATTTTAAATGAAAAGGGTAGGATATTCAAAAATTAAATATATATTATAATCTCAATTAAGCAGAAAAAATTTGAAATACACAAGAAACACTAGGAGAAAATACTCTAAAATTATCAGTGGTTATCTCTGAATTATAAATAGTTTTTATTTTCATCTTTATAGACTTCTGGAGTTGGCAATATTTCTATAGTGAATATTTATTATTTTTATAATTATGGAGGAAAAGTTAGGAAACAGTAAAATTACAGTTTCTTCTATAAGAAATGGCTGTATTTTAGAGGTCTTCCGGTCAAGATGGAGGCATAGGTAAATACACCTCACCTCTGTACACAACTAGAGCAAAAAATACAATTAGACCACAAAACAAATATCACCCAGGAGTGTCAGAAAATCAAGCTGTGTGGAAGTTCAGCAACCAAGGATTTAAAGAAGCCACATTCACCCAGACAGGTAGGAGAGGCAGAGTCGTGGAGAGACTTGGAGAGGCATGAAGAGGCGCAGAGAGGCATGGAGAGGCCAGGAGACAGGAATGGGCAGTCGCACTTCCACCTGTGGTAGGTAAAAAATGGAAGGGATACCTCGGGAGTGAGGGATGCCAGCCCCAGTCCAGACCCCCCAGCCCAGGGTTCCAGGACCAGGAAGATAAGTCCCCATAACTTCTAGCTGTAAAAACCAGTGGGGATTGGGGCAGCAAAAGAAACTGTGGGATTCTCAGCAGACTCCTCTTAATGGGCCCGCAACAGACTTAGTACTTATGCGGACCACCCCACCGGGACTCAGCACCAGGACAACACCTGGTAGGGCACCAGTGGCATATGGGGAAAAAGTGAGGTATAAGTGCTGGGAGAGAGCTTCCTCCTGGGCAAAATTCCAGAGGCCTGGAAGTGACATTTGTCACCGCTGCGAGCCCTCCCCAACACACAGCAACAGAGCAGTGACACAGGTTGCCCCACCCTGGCAATTACCAAAGACTCTGCCCCATTCAACTTAACAAGAGTACTTTTCTACAATACACCACACTACTAAGACAGCAAATCAAAGTAGTCCGCCTAATACAGAGAAACAAACTCAGGGAGGCTGCCAAAATGGAAAGACAGAGAAATACGGCCCAAATGAAAGAACAGAACAAAACTCCAGAAAATGAGCTAAATGAAATGGGGATAAGCAACCTATCAGATGCATGGTTGAAAACACTGGTTATCAGGATGCTCCAGGAACTCACTGGGTGCTTCAATGACATAAAAAAGACCCAGGCAGAAAAAAGGTTTCATTAAGGGAAATAATAAAATATCTACAGGGAATCAACAGTGGAGTGAAGAAGCCGAGAATCAAATCAATGATCTGGAACACAAGGAAGGAAAAAACATCCAATTAGAATAGGAAGAAAAAGAATTTAAAAAAACAAGGATAGGCTTAGGAACCTCTGAGACATCTTTAAACGTACCAACAAAATCCGAAACATATGGGTGCCAAAAGGAGAAGAAGAAGAGCAAGAAACTGAAAAGTTATTTGAAAAAATAATGAAAGAAAACTTCCTTAATTTGGTAAAGGAAATAGACGTAAGAGTCCAGGAAGCACAGAGAGTCTGAAACAAGAAGGACCCAAAGAGGCCCACACCAAGACACATCATAATTAAAATGCTAAAGGTTAAAGATAAAGAGAGAACCTTAAAAGCTGCAAGAGAAAAGCAGAGAGTTGCCTACAAAGGAGTTCCCGTAAGACTGTCAGCTGATTTCTCAAAAGAAACCTTGCAGGCAAGAAGGGACTGGCCAGAAGTATTCAAAGTTGTGAAAAGCAAGGATCTACAACCTAGATTACTCTATCCAGCAAAGCTATCATTTATAATTGACAGGCAGAGAGGGTAAAATTAAAGGAGTTAATCATCACCAAGCCATTATTATATGAAACGCTCAAAGGATTTATAAAAGAAAAAGAAGATCAAAACAATGAACATAAAATGGCAATAAATTCACAACTATCAATAATTGAATGCAAATAACAAACTAAGCAAACAAGCAGAACAGGAACAGAATCATAGATATGGAGTTCATTTAGAGGGTTATCAGTGGGGAAGGGGAAGGGGGAAAATGCGGGGGAAGGTGCAAGGATTAAGAAGGAGAAACTGGTAGGTACAAAATAGACAGGCGGATCTTAAGAACAGAATAGGTAATAGAGTAGCCAAAGAACTTACATACATGAACCATGGACATGAATTAAGTGGGGGGACTGCTGGAGGGAATGGGGGTACCAGGTGGAGGGGAGCAAAGAGGAAAAAACTGGGACAACTGTAATAGCATAATCAATAAAATATATTTTAAAAAAGCAAGTAGCAGTCTTTTTAATACAGGCAGGAGTTTGCAGGCAGGTATAAGAAAATGCTTATGCTGTAATAGTAACTGAAAAGGGAACAATAAAAGAAAGCATATGGTAAAATCAAACTATATAAAAATATATCCATACAAAAAAGACTGAAAGAAATAGCCAAAATGTAAACACTGGTGGGGTGAGTGATTTTATTTTCTTCTTATCCTTCTCTATAATTTCCTATTTTTCTTAAAAAAATTAAAAAGAACAAGCAAAAATAATGTTAAGATTTTTCCCTTGTATTATATTTAAGCCCCAGTGCTCCTGATAAGACACCCTCCCTACTCATCCTACCTGAATTGCTATCTTAGTCTCTACCAAGAACCAAATCACTACAATGCTTTGAATCTGTAATAATACTCATCCAACACCCTCTAAAATTTCAGTCATACCACAATTTGCTAGACATTAAAGTAATTTCAAAGAGAATGACAGAAAATTTCTCTTAAGGGGCTGTGTCAATTGTTAAAAAGAGCTCAATTCAACATTTTCTGAGCATTTGTTTATGTCTGCCCTTATGCTTGAGATTAGGTTAAAGGAAAAATTAAAAACACACTCTTCCCTCAAGAAGGTCCCAGCTGAATAAGAAATCAAGAGAATGCCCTGGGTTGTATGGCTCAGTGGGTTTAGCATCGTTTTGAGAACCAAGAGGTTGCTGGTTCGATTCCCAGTCAGGGCACATGCCTGGGTTGCAGGCCAGGTTCCCATTTGGGGGCATGAAACAGGCAACCGATAGATGTTTCTCTTGCATATTGATGTTTCTCTCCCTCTCCTTCTCCCTCCCTTCTCCTCTCTCTAAAAATAAATAAATAGAATCTTTAAATAATAAAAATAAAAATAAATTTCAAAAAAAGAAGTCAAGAGGCTAACCTTGCCTGTTCAGCTACAATTCAAGAGGGTCTGAGATAAAATAAATTTCCTGAGAAAGAAACCAACCAAGTCATCAGGATTTACTCAAGTTACACGTTGAGTCTCAAAATGGCAAATGAGAGACCTCCCATAGCTCCAAAATAAACAAACTTAGTCATTACAATTCCTATTTCTAATATCAGACAAGACCCTTGGCTAACAGTGTTTTCTAACTGCAAACAACTCACTAAGAACTTCCACTTTTGCTCTGCTATGCCAACCACTTTACATAGATTTCCTCTAATCTTTACAACATGGGCATTACAATTACCATTTTACAAAGAAGCAAGCTGAAATTCAGAAAGGTTATTTGCCAAAAAATATGAAGGGCTTAAACTCTGGGATGATATACTTGTATTCTAACTGCTGGTTCTCTCTCAGCAAACTTGGTACATGACCAAATTGGAGAAACTTTAACCTCACTTGGAGCCTTCTGTTTACCTGGAGAAATCCCAGAGCCTCCTCTCCTCTCTTTAATGGGGGAGTAGTACAGAGATCACATTGAGGTTTCATAGAGGTTTGCTTTCATTGCTGAGCCAAAACTTGGGCCAGCAAAGGCCAAAAACTAAAGTGAGATTCTTAACAATATTCCCCAGTGATTCTACAACCATGATCACATTCCTGAAGCCCTGTCACTGTTTCCCTGCTTTCGGGCACCTGTCTGATAAGCTGTTTCTTCTTTGCCGACTCTGGCATATTGTGAACGTGTTGGAACAGCTCTCTCAGTGCCTCTTCCGTGCGCTGCTGGGTCTCTTCCTGATGACAACCGGAATCCGTCCGGTTCCGTTTCTGAGATTTTGCCAGTTGGAAGGGTGTAGAATGACATGAAGTTGTCAGATCAAGGTCATCCTAGATAAAATTTAAAAGTAAATTAATATATCCTACGAGCTTTGTTTTCAGGTTCCCACAACCCTGGAGCTAAAAGAAGGGTAGGGGTATGGGGAACATGGTATATTCTTACACCCAAGAACAAGGAAAGTGTAAAAACTATTATTGGCCCTGGCCAGTGTGGCTCAATTGGTTGGAGCATCGTCCCATAAACCAAAAGGTCACAGGTTCAATTCCTGGTCAGGGCACAGGCCTGGGTTGAGGATCTGGTCCCCAGGAAGGGCACATGCAAGAGGCAACTGATCAATGTTTCTCTCCCTCTCTCTCTCCCTCCCTCCCTTTAATTCTCCCTAAGCATGTTCTTGGGGGAGAAATAAACATCTCTTCAGAGTTTATATAAATTTTATTTTTTAAAAAATAAAAACTCTTATCAGATAAAGAGAAACCTATAATCATAGACTATATTAATAGCCAATCCCATGACCTGCCCAGAGAACCTAAATTCATGCAGGATTATTACAACCAAAAGTTATACAAGAGTTCAGTTTTCAAAGCATCTTTTACTCTCATGTAATTTTCACTGCTATCCTATGAAGTAAACAGGGCAAGTGTCATCATTCCCATCTGATGGAAGAAAAAAACTGAAGTTAAGCCATATGTTTAAACCCCGCTGGATACTAAAGTGACGGACCCATCGTTGAGCCCAAGTGAACTGACTGTGGGCTGGTGCGCTTTCCCACACATGACAGTATGATGTAACAACTACACAGCAGTAGCAGAGGAACAAAAACAACTCTCTAAGAAAAGTCACACCCCAGTTAAACAAGTTGAAATCAAGTACTGTTTTCCTGGTCACATTGACTATTTGCTAAATGAGACACAGAAACAAACAGGAGCAGAAAAAAGTGTAAGATGACAGCTTTAGTTTCTAAACCAGGCAGACTACACAAAAATTACCAAAAAGTAATTGTGAAATTTTTTTAACTTCTCACTTTTAAAGTTCAATAATCACATGTAATCTTGTTAATAAACACCACACATTTGCTTTCTAAGCTCATGTGGTCTCAAGTCTTTTAGCTATTTGGTAGAGTGTTTGTTACCTTACCAGTGAACCTGAAATAAAACCGTATTACATAAAATTGTACTTTTATTACCATAAAATATTTAATACATTTGCCATCTACAGACTATTTATACCATATGCTATAAAGATGCATGCAGGCTTTATGAAAATCTTTAAACATACAGCATATGCCATCAGTGGAGCTCCTCAGAAAGCAGACCATGTGTAGGAGCATTTTTATTTCAACATATAACTTTATTCTCAGTCTTTTTTCTTATCTCAAATTAAATCTCCTGAGAAAGAAACCAACCAATTCATCAGGATTTACTTAAGCTACACCCTGAGTCTCAAAATGGCAAATGAGGCCCCTCCCATGACTTCAAAATAATCAAACTTGGCCACTAGCATTCCTATTTCTAATGTCAGACAAGGTTCTTGACTAGATAATTTTAAACTCCAATAAAAACATTTTATTTTCCATGGCTTTAATTTGATTTCATACTTTAAAACTCCATTAATGTTTTTTCTATTTTCAGGTATGTTTATTAAAGCTGGGGGCAGTGAAACAAGGAAGGGCATAGGAGAGAAGTGGCAACAGGAGAGAGTCCAGGCGGGGCAGCTTTGGCTCGCTAGAAATGTTATAGAAAAGAAGTTTGTTTTCTAGATTCAGCTGTTGATACATATGTATTTATTGACACTTTGTTGTTCATAGCTTGGGTCTTCTCCTTTTTGTTAAATAAGTCCCTTTAATGTCCCATATAATAATGGTTTGGTGATGATGAACTCCTTTAGTTTTTTCTAGCCTGGGAAGCCCTTTATCTGCCCTTTATTCAATTCTAAATGGTATCTTTGCTGGGTAGAGCAACCTTGGCTGTAGGTCCCTGCTTTTCATAACTAAATATTTCTTGCCAATCCCTTTTAGCCTGCAAAGTTTCTTTTGAGAAATCAGCTGACAGTCTTATGGGAACTCCCCTACAGATAACTAACTGCTTTTCTCTTGCTGCTTTTAAGATTCTCTTTATCTTTAACCTTTAGCATTTTAATTATGATATCTCTTGGTGTGAGCCTCTTTGCATCCATCTTGTTTGGGACTCTCTGTGCTTCCTGACCTTGCATGTCTATTTCCTTCACCAAATTAAGAAAGTTATCTTCCATTATTTTTTCAAGTAGATTTCCAGTTTCTTGCTCTTTCTCTTCTCCTTCTGGCACCCTCGTGATGTGAATGTTGGACTACTGAAGTTGTCCCAGAGGCTACTTACACTTTCCTCATTTTGGGGGGTTTTTTTTCCTTCTTGTTGTTCTAATAGGTTGTTTTTTCCTTCCTTATGTTCCAAATCGTTGATTTGACTCTCAGCTTCATCCACTCTACTGTTGTTTCCCTGTAAGTTGTTCTTTATTTCAATTAGTGCATCCTTCATTTCTGACTGGATCCTTTTTTATGTTGACTGAGTTCCTTGAGCATCCTTATAACCAGTGTTTTGAATTCTGCATCTGATAGACTGTTTATCTCCATTTTGTTTAGTTCTTTTGCTAGAGCTTTGATATGTTCTTTCATTTGGGCCCAGAATCATGGATACTGAGAGCATTTTTATGGTTGCCAGATGGGAGGGGGCTGTACAGAAATGGATGAAGAAGTGAAGGGATTAAGAAATACAATTTGGTAGTTACAGAATAGCTATGGAGATGTAAAGTACAGTACAGGAAATGGAGTAACCAAACAAGATATACGCATGACCCATGGACATGAACAATGGTGTGGGAATTGCCTGAAGGAGTGAGGAGTGCTAGATGAAGGGGAACTAAAGGGAAGAAATTGGGACAACTGTAATAGTATAGTCAATAAAATATCATTTAAAAAAATAAATATCTTAAAAATAGAAAAGAAAAGAAGTGAGCCTAGGTGAGGCTTCTTTGGCTCACTGAAAAGCCAGAGAAAAGGAGTCTTGGAGATAGGTTCAGGGGGTAGCCCAGGACAAGCTGCTGTTGCCCATTGCTCCCCTGGTTGCAAGTCTGGTGCGGTGCTAAGAGATGCCTAGAGTTTAGGAGATACACCCCTGAGAGGGGGGAAGAAGGGGAAGGGAAAGGTGTAGGTATGTTCCCAGGAGGGAGAGCACACTAAAATTCCATTAATTTTAATTAATATTCTCCTTGTTTGGTCTAAGAGCAATTTCCTATTCTTACCTTTGATGCTTGAGTTCTGGAGCCCAAATAGTGCAACCTGGCACACTCCCGAATGTAAGCAGGGGCCTGGGCAGGTTATAAAAGAAATCCAAGACAAAATAATTAGTAGTGTCTAAAATTCTTTTAAGACTCAAGGACAGTGGTTCTCAAAATAATTTGACTGCCAGAGTACTTTGGAAAACAAAAGGTCTTCAAAATGCCCTATTCTATAGATTCCACCAAAAAGGTAATTTCAACAAATCTGATGGGAAACTGTGAGAAGATACCACTATAGTTGTTTCTGTTTTAAGAATCAAATATGGCGTGAACATTCTCAAATGAGCCAGAAACAAAAATATAGATATTTGTAGTAATGCTTATACTTAACCAAAGCCACTCCTAAAATTCTTACAAAGTATAAATGGTCATATTTTAATATCACTGTATAGAAAATACCATTTGGAATTCCTATGCGGCAACAACAGATATGGAAGAACTTAGCTTACCGATATATTGCTCAAAATTCTATAATAAGAAACCTGATACAGTCCTAGTAGAATTATAAAATAATATAACCACTATGGAAGAGACTTTAGCAACATCTAAGAAAATTACATTTGCATTTACCACTTACCCAGAAATCTCACTTCTGCAAATCTATACTGAAGATAGAACTTCAGAAACACAAATACATTTGGGTACGATGAATCAAAAGAGTAGACACACCTCAAATATCTACTAACAGGGGACTGATTGAATGAACTTTTATACATCCATTCAATGCAGTCCTATGCAGTCATTAAAAATGAAAGAAGGAAGGGAAGGTGTGAAGGGAGTGAGGAAGGGAAGAAATACTTTGTGAACTGACATGGAGTGATTTCCAGGATCTACTGTTGTGACAGTGTATAAAGGACTTGGGGAAAAAATGAAGAAGAAATAAGAATATACACATTTATTTGGTTTTACAAAAAGAAACACTAAGGATAAACCAGAAAACAATGCAAATAGTAAAGAAAAGAATTAAGATTTCTCTGAGTATACCTTCTCATATACTTTTGACTTTTCAACCATGCAATATACTATATATTCAAAAAATAAAATTAAATCCAAAGGAAAAAAGGTAAACCCTAAAACTGAACACAAAGAGAAAAAAATGAATATATTTGTATATCAAATTGATAATACAAGCACGGAGAAAGGATGAGCTCACCTAAATTTTGAAAACTGTATTTTAACTACACATCCTTAGTGAGACAGTTCCAAGGGAAAAGAAACTGCAGAGAAATCTTAAACTTCCATCAGTAGGTCTATGGAGGTTTACTGTTAGTAGTAACAGTTGTATTACTTTGATACTAATTTATGTACATCACAGGATAAAACAAATAATACACATAAATGCTATGAAAATCTGGAATTTACGATGTAATAAAAGAGATACAAATATAAGGTAAACAAATCAAGAGAAAGCTCTGTAATATTAAATATAAATTGGAAATATTAAAATGAACTGATTTTTGCTTAAAATTTTAATCTACTTCCTTGCCCTCAAAGAGCCAATAACACCCCCAGAAACAAACAAACAGAAAAAAATGAAGTGTTGAAGAAACCAAGGCTCCTTACAGAAAATTATTGATTTCAGGCCCATGGTAGGGCAAGAATAAAGAGAGCCGGGGATACTTTCCTTTTACTTTTTTTTTATTGATTGATTTTTAGAGAAGGTGGGGGAGAGAGAAACTGATTTATTGTTCACTTATTTATGCATTCATCGGCTGCTTCTTGTATGTGATCTGACCGGAGATAGAGCCCACAACCTCGGTTTACCAGGACAATGCTCTAACCAACTAAGCCACCCAGCCAAGGCAGCTGGGGACATTTTATGCCAAAAAGGAAACACTCGAAGAGTAACGGGGTCCTGTCAAAGAGACACAACAGGAACTAGCTTTCAAGGACAATCACTAGCCAAATTTGGGACAATCTGATATTCCAAATTAGTGCGAAATTGACAAACACTTTGAATAACTAAAAATACGTGAGTCTATAGTGACACTGATAAAAGAGAATTAGACAGAAAAAAGGAAAACTCTTCTCAAAAGAAGAAAGTCAGCTAATAAGATCAAATAATAGAATTAGAAAATCACTATTTTATAATACACAATGTAATCATAGAGTCCAGCAGGATTATCAATAGATTCTAAAATCATTATATTAGGCAATCTCCCTGCAGGTTACTTACTGTACCAATGGGGAAAAATACGTATCTTTACATTGAGATATGCGGCAGCTAGCAAAATTAGTGTCACTAAGGGTGAGGCAATTTGACATTCTGTGCTTTGTAATCTGATGCAATATGATACAATACAATATATACAAATATCTTTGCCAAAATTGCTTAACTTGAATCTAACTTCCGTTTACAGGGACTACAGATATATAGAAGAGGACAGAGGAACAAGCTACGTGACCTTGAGAAAACAATAAGACTACTTTAGAATGTGGAATATTCTAAAACACAATTGGCCTGAATGCCTCAACAAATCAATGACATGAAGAAAAAGCATGACTGTTTCAGATTTTTAAAATGACACAATAATCAAAAGTAATTCATAAACCTCAATTAGATTATGTTTTTAAAAAGCAGCTACAAAATATAATCTGAACACAAATGAAGATATTTGAATTTGCACTAAATATTAGCTGATAAGAAATTATTATTAATTACCTTACATGTGAAAATGGTATTGTGACTAACAAGAGAATATTCTTATTCTTTAGGAGATGCATGCTTAAGTATTTAAAGTACAATGATGTCTGCAATTTACTATCAGTGGTTCAACTGCAAAAAAAAAATGTATAAAAATATAGAGATAAAGCTGAACATTTGCTGAATCTGAGGGAGAGTTATATGAATGTTCACTGCTTTATTCTTTGTATTTCTCTCTATATTTGAATTGTTTTTAAAAAAGTCTTGTGACTAACATATCTACAGTTTAATCTTTAACTTGAAAACTATAAAACAGAGCTAAAGACTAAAAGTAACTTCCTCCAAACAAGGATATGACAGAACCCACACCACCTATTCTATAAACTTCTATAAACCATAAAGGTAGCCAGTTCGATTCCCAGTCAGGGCACATGCCCGGGTTGTGAGGCAGGTCCCTAGTTGGGGGGATGCAAGAGGCATCCAATTAATGTATCTCTTGCACATCAATGCTCCTCTCCCTTTCTTTCTTTCTCCCTCCCTTCCCTTCTCTCTAAAAATAAATAAATGAAATCTTTTTTAAAAATAAAATAAAAAAACAAATAAAAACACTGTCCCCAAAAGATAATACAGCTGAAGGGAAATACAGAAAGGGAGCCAGAAATGGATTGGTTTCAATTAAAATTTGGGGGTCTTAAGCATTTTATAATTCATAGGAAACAAAAGGACTTCCCAGATAAAATGAAAATTGGCCTTACCCGTACATGAGGGCCCCTAGGAAAAGATGTGGTGGCTCATGTTGGAGAGTGATAAAATTAGACTGCGTCACACAACAGAGGACAGAACTACAAATAGCTAACGGAATTTTAGGGAAATGGTAGAGCAGGAAAAAAAAAAAAGAACACAGAATGAGGCAACAGGATAGAAGGATCAAGGGGGTAAAAAGTCCACACAAAGAAGCCTGAGAACAAGAAGACGCAACAGAGCACAAGAACAAATCTGGAGCAAAACAGGAGCCCAGAATAAGTGACAGAGCACACAGAACAAGCAACCATTTTTCATCCAGGAGAAAAGCTCAGGGAAGGACATAATCGGCCAAAGTGGTAGAGCACGCGCCTACAAGGATACCAGTTCTGACCCAGATTGAAAGAGAAGAGACCTAAGACTAACATAAATCTCAAAAAAACTTACTGTCTCTCCTTTAGTGATCAACAAAGGCTCAAACAGTGCTCATAATAGACTGGGAACAAAGATAAAGTAGCAAACAAGAATCAAAACTGCAAGGATGAGAAGCTGAAAGAGGAATCACAGGAGACAAGAAAAAAAAAAAAGAGTAAAAACAGAGCCTGAAAGACTCTAATCATTCGATTTAGTACCAAGCTGAAGAACATCTAGGAGACTACTCTCTAGTTTTATCTCTAAAGTTTGTATGAACTGTACTCTCAAAATCCTCTACAGTGATTTGTTATCTTACATGATAAAAAAAAAAAAGGCAGGGGCAGGGGGCGGAGGAGGGGGGATACTTTGCTAGTGTGATTAAGTTAAGGGCCTTGCAGTGGGAAGATTATCCTAGGTTATCAGGGTGGGTCCAATATATAAATCACAGGGGTCCTTAAAAGCAGGGACCCTTTTCCAGCAGTAGCCAGAAGGAAATGTGACTATGGAAGAACAGTCAGCGAGATGCAACATTCATGACCTTGAAGACAGAGAAAGGGGACCATGAGCCAAGGAACGTGGACAACCTCTAGAAGGGGAAAAAGGCAAATAAACAGAGTCTCTCTTGGAACATCCAGAAAAAAATGCAACCTTGCCAACACCTTGATTTTAGCCCAAGTATATAATTTCAGTTTTGCAAAATGAAAAGAGTTCTAGAGATGGAGGGTGGTAATCATTGCACAACAATATGTGTGTAATTTGTGAACAAAAAACGGGGGTTCTATGACAGGAACCTCACTGGGTGATCTGATTGTAAATTTCTAACTGGGAAAGTCAAGGTGGGTAGTCACGACCAAGGCCTATATCTTCTTTACTAAAAGGTTTTTAAGCAAGCCCTGTCCATTGTCCTTGTGTCTAGGTTAATATATCTTTGAAATAGCAGAAGCAACACCCCTTGAAATGGTATTAACCCTCAAGAAAGCACATAATCTTGTTCACTATCCTGTGATCCAATCCCTGCCTTGCTTTCTCCCCACCTCCATATAATCTTCCTTACTTTCCTTCCTTAATTTCAAATGCACAAAAGAAGCTACAAAACAGTTATTCTCTGGAACAGTTTGAGATCTTGCTCCTCAGCATATGTCATCAGTTTGGTTCAAATAAACTCATAAAGACTCTCTACAGGTTTGGACGCTACTTACATGGACAAATTAATGCCACTGAACACAGTTAAGAGGGTAAATTTTGTCATGGGTATTTTACCACAATAAAAAAAATTTAAAGAAACCAGAATTGGATTATCTGGAAAATTCTCAGCCTTTCCAGATGGCAAAAGATGTTAAAATTAAGAAATTCACTATCAGAAAAGTGAGCACTAAAGGCAAGTCCAAGGATGTGACTGTGCAACCTTTATAAATTCTTACGAACATCGAAAGGTCCGATATTCAGTGACACAAAGGGCCCTTTCAAGAGAGTAAAGGTGTGCCTCACAGGCAGATCCTCTCAATCAAACCAGAGAGTCTCTAGGAGGCTTAAAGGTATTGTTCCTCAGCCTTCTCATCAAGAGATCAAGTAGAGAATGGTTTATCTTCAAAGGATTTGTATATGTGGCTTTGGACTAATGAAGTAAATCCCACTAAAATTCCCAGAAGACCCACAAAGTTCTTGAGAAAATTATGTTGGCAGAAACACTGCTAGTTTGAACTAAAAGGGGCAGAGTTCAAAATGAAAGGAGGCTGCCAGACCCTCAATATTTTACTGGCAGGAAGCAGGCAGGATAAAACGCCTCTGGCTAACATATGCTGCTCTTCAGGAAAAGGGAAGGATGTGTCAGACAGGGAAGCCCATTACCCAGGGGGCAGAGCCCCCGCTCAGCCTCGAGGTACCTTGCTATCCTCCCCACCCCGGTCGTTCCCTCCAGGTTTTGCCCCTGCCTAATCTGCTTTTCAGAACCAGGGGCTTTCTTATCTGCTCATTTCTATAGCCCTCCTTAGGATCCCACCTTGCTCCATCCTCCTCGTCTGCTACCACCCAACCCCATTCCTTACCTACCTTAAAAAGTTTCTGGGAGTGTTTAATCATGAAAGCCATCCCATTGTTTAACTTTGTGATATTCTCTTGGAGGTCATTTGCAGTGACCTATTCAGAGAAATACAAAAACAAAAAAAGGGGGATTAAGAACTGGCAGATACTCCATTTACTTACCAATAAGCTTATTCTTTTAAAGGTATGAGATTTCCACTGGAATGACATAATCTAGGAGGAACCATGTGTCTCTGAAGTGACCAGGAAATCCTTACGAACCAATCTTCATTTTCTGATTCTGCTTGAGAATTAGACATGCAAGCAGAGTTGCTAAAGATCTAGTCTGGGAAAAGGGTCAGGAAGAACAGAATCTGTACCAACCACCAAGGAGGTTGCCTCTTCAGACAAACAGGAGCTTCTCCAAAGACAAGAGACTGTCACTACTAAATGACACCAAAGGTGACATCTGTTTCTTAAAAACACAAATGGTCATTGATTCCCTTCTCCTGTTTCTCCTGCCTATGTTTTAAGCACTTAAGCATCTCTGCTATGCCAAAGCCTTCATCCTCAACATGTATCTTTATTACTTAAGTTTTGTTTTTGGCAAGACTTCTTACATACTTTTCTTTATAGGCACAGATCACTCATTCCTTTTCACAGTTTCAGTTAACTGGTTCTAAAATCCTTAATATGGACAAACGTTGGCGTGCGCTTTCTTCTCATCACCCAACCACCCTCCCACCCTCGTCCTCACCCCCTACCAACCTTTCTCTGGGGAGGGGATCCTCCTGGCCCAGGACTTTGCAGTATTTTTTTCACTAGTTACTTGTTAAGTAAAATGTACACATAACCCCTTCTTTGCCTTCCTTGTCTCATTTCTTATATCCCCCAAATATTTTATAAGTCAACTATATCCCTCTATTTCTATTATCTTTCCAACTACCTCGTCAGGTAAGTGGGAAAAGTATACTATTATACACAGTTTGCAGAGAAGGCTAAGCATAGAAAGGGTAAAGAATACAGACCACAGTTGGCTTACAGCTTCCAACCCAAGTATCCTGGCTCCCAATTCCATCATACAGTAAAATCTGTATTATGAATGGTCAGGAACATGAACCTATATACCTCTAGACCAAGAATCAAGTCAAAAGATTTTAGATAATTTATTTTTCATGTAAGTCATTGAGAAGGCCATGTTCTCAGTAATAAGAAGCACATTCAGGAAGGTTAGGACAAACCAGGATGGCTCTGTACGTCATCTAAAAGCTTAGTGGCATTATCCTGTAAGATCAAACAGCTCTATTTCTTTTTTTATTTTTTAGAGAAAGGAAAGAGGGAAGAGGAACAGGGAAGAGAAAGAGAGAAACATTGATTTGTTTTTCCATTTATTTATGCATTCATTGGTTGATTTCTGTATGTGCCCTGACCAAGGATTCAACCCGCAACTTTGGTGTATCAGGACGACACTCTAAGCAAATGAGCTACCCAGCCCAGGTCTAACAGCTCCATTCTAAATTTATACCACGCAATCTTCAGGAATCAATCTGATTCCCCAAGATAGCTTTCATGTTAAGAAGGAAATTACATTAACCAGTCAAAATGAGTATTCTTGTTTATTTAGTAGCTATAATTTTTCACTGAGTTTCTACTAATAAAGTGCCATTCAGGTTTATCAGAGATTAATTTATAAGTGAGGTTAACAAGAATTGCCCCCCTCAGGTTGGGTAACTCTTAAACGAACTAATAAAGTTAGTCCTTAAACTAGTTAAATAAAAGACTAGACCTTGGACCCTAGATAACTTCACCAAGGTACAGTCACAGGATAAGGCCCAGCCCAAGAACACCTAGCAGTCTTTGTTCTTCCCCTCAGCACTCACATTTTTTGGCCACAAGACATGGGGTGCAAACATAAGGGCTAGGTTATAGGCAGACATCTTATTCTTGTCTTGTTTCTTTGCCGTCTGGTACAGGAGATCAAGCAATAACTTCAGCAAGTTACGATTGGGTGGAGGGAGAATGAGGAAGAGCAATTGAAGAGCCTCAATTTGCCGTGCCTTATCTGGTATATTGGTCTTGTTTCCTTTATCATCAAACTGCATCAAATCTTGAAAACAAAAGAGATGATTGCAAAGGAGGGATAAAATACAAGCAAGAAAAAAAATCATTGTCCTTACTATTATCCTCCCCTCAACTCCAATTAAAAAAAGAATCAGGAACAAACAGAGATTATAGCATAATAACAAAATAACATCACTACAATTCAATAATAAAAACCCAATCAAAAGAAAAACCCAGTAAAAAAATAGGCAAAAAACACCAAAGAAGATATACAAATGGCCAATAAGTATACTCAGTATCATTAACGATCAGGGAAATGTAAATCAAAACCATAATGAGATACGCTTCATACCCACTAGTATGGCTATAATCAAAAATACTGACAATAAAAAATTTTAACAAGAATGCTGAGAAAATTAAATCCTCCTACACATCGCTGGTGAGAATGTAAAATGGCACAACCACTTTGAAAACACGCTTGAGAATTTCTCAAAAAGTTAAACATAGAATTACTATAAGACCCAGCAATCTTACTCCTAGGCGTACACCCAAGAGAAATAAAAATATTGTCCACACATACGTTTCATAATTCCACTCCTTCACTTTTCCTCACCCAGGTATTTTGTTGCTAAAAGAAACATGAGAATGAATTATGCCCTGGTAACAGGACAATCCAAATCCAGGCAGCCCCTCATGGGGTCCGAATCATTGTTTCTCCCCTAACAGACTGCACAGCTTATCAATAAAAACAGTCCCCTGGACAACGGAACTTTCAAAAGACACAGATAACTATTTGGGTATAATGCATATAGACCTGAAAATGATCATACTGTGTTGTTTAAGCTGTTGAACTGCAATAATAAATCCAGGTTTAGGAAAGACAGATCATACTTCTAGAAACTGTTCACTGTTAATATGAAATTGGAAAAAAAAAAATCCCCGCTAGTTATCAGCAAGGCATAGCAAATACTACAACTGTGCCACACCTCAATATAACCTCAAAGAACAGTGAATCATGGGATGTTGGAGGGGAGGATTTCAAACACTGTACTAAATTAATTCAATGGGAAAGCAAACAGAAGATATTCTTCATGTTACCCTTATAAAAAGAATTTATCAATATTTTCCATACCTTTTTCAAAGACTCAACGATTTTATTTCTCTCCAAAATAACTGTAAAGTTATATAATATTCTAGTAGTATTTCCTCATTTGTATCATCTGGATTATTACTGATAGTGCTAAAAAGATCTAATCTTATTTAATTTTAGAAATTCAAACTTGGTTTTCTTTTAAACAGTAAAACGTATTGAAAAGAAAAAAATCTTATGTTTACTTTTCTTCAAATTAGAAGCAAGAAGTGCTTGCTTCGGCAGCACTTATCCTAAAATTGGAACAATGCAGAGAAAATTAACACGGCCCCTGCACAAGGGTGACACACAAATCCGTGATGCGTTCCATGAAAAAAAAAATTATAAGAAAGAGAAAAATGCTCGTGGGTGGGAAAACCACAGCAGCATAACAGCTGTGCAACTGAAGAATGAACTCTCTGCCACATAGGCAGACGGGAGAATGAGGAAACTAGGAGCTGAAAACGGAACATTCTCCAAGATACATTAAGTTAAAAAAAAACAAACCAAACACCATAAATCTAACGCCCTACCATCACATAAAAAGAAGGAAAGGAATATATCTAAGTATTTGTAAGTCTATAAACTACCTCTGGAAGGATACATTAGCAATCATAGCACTGTCTGCCTCTGGGAAGAAAAAGCAGGTGTTGGGGAAGCAGGGTGGGAGAGAGTCTTTTCACTGTATACGCTTTTGGACACTTTGAATTTGAACCATGTGAATGTACTGACTATTTAGAAAGCAAATAAAATTATTTTTAAAAAACAAACTTCAAGGAGGATAAATGGGAATGGAAAAAGATACAATAAAAAAATTGAATAATAAATAAAATAAAAAACATACTTCCTTGGGGTAGTGAACATACAATACAATATACAGATGATGTATTATAGAATTGTACACCTGAAACCTATATAATTTTATCCACCAGTGACACCCTAATAAATTTAATTTTAAAAATCCTAGGGAAAAGAAAAAAAAAAATTTCCAAGAGTACAGATGTTCTCAACTGAGGCAAAATTATACTTAGCAAAAGCCTCAAACTAAGGCAAATGTACCAAACCTATAACCATCTCGGTAATGTGAATTGATGCAATGAAAGCATACATTTATTAAGCAGCTAAATATCCAAAGCACTATAGTAGGATTCCTGAGGAATAAAAAATAATTAAAACTCAGAATTTATCTTCAAAGAAGCTAATTTAGCAAGAAAAACATTTGATTAAATCAAACTTAGCTGGCCAATACTTAAAAGTACCCAGAAAAACCCAGAAATACCATGAAGTTTTAAACAATGTTAGCAGAAGTATTTTGGGTTTTTTTTCTTTTTTTTTCTTTTTTCTTTCTTTTTCGTCTAGCAGAAGTATTGCTATGGGTTACAAACAAAAGAAAATTCCAAAGGATTTTACTAAATTGAAAGAAATGTATTTACATCTCCAGCTCACCTCCTTTACTCACCAGCAATTTTGAGGTGCGCGTGGAAATGCTTATGTGTCAGCAAGGGCTCAGGTAATTCTCCTAGAAACATCTTCAGCAAGGTGGCAACGTCATTTGAGTGAAACTCCCCTGATTCCAAGTCAATATCAGTGCCGTTATTGAGAGCATCCCTTAAAATTTGCTGTCGGACACTATTCCCTGGTACTCTAAACAAACCCTCGACTCGCAAGTCTGTTTAGCATTAAAGAAAATGGGATATGCAAAAAGGAAGCAAAAAGAGAAAGTATGATTAAAGTAAGTCATCTAAAAAAAAGAAAAAGAAAGTAAGTCATCTAAAAGGCTACTTTACACTAGAAAGTCCTTGAAGAATGTTTTTTCCCATTTTTCCAGAGTGGTTTAGAACCCAGTAGGCCCTGAGGGGACATTCTAAACATCCCTGGGCACCTGGAGATCTCCCAGACCGAAGTCCACCCCGGAGTCACTCAAAGTCCTGAGGCATATCTGGGGACTGACTTTAATCTGAACAACAGAAGTGAGCCTGAAAAATAAGTTGGAAGAAAAGACAAATCTCCCAGAGGGCCCCTTTCCTTTGCCATCCCAGACATTGCTTGAAGGGGTTGAGTTCATATGCGCAGGTTTGTTGCTCCTATAAACAGTTTCCCAGCCCAAAATAAATCTAGAGCCTCTGTGTTTCCACTGGAATTGGAACTCTAACCTATCAGATCACCTTTCAGTCTAAGATTCCTGGATTCTTCACATCATCCCACCTGAACTATGTTTCCCTCCCAACTAGGTTCTAAACTAATCTCAAGGGATAAAAAAGATGGAACGTATAGTTTGGGTTTGATCTGGAAGAAGCGTGAGAGTTCATGTTTTCAGTTTGGGTACGTATTTATCGTCATATAACTCTTTAATTGAGGGGACCAAGTTCAAACGCCCACAAGGCCAGGCAGGTAACAGTAAACAAGTGAGCAGGAACTATAACCAACTGGAGAGCACACACCTGTGCTCTAGCTGATTGTGTCAAAGTGGCAACGGGCCCAAGGATGCTGGATCTTCCTATCATCCCAAGAAATTAAAAACCTGGATTTTCCCCATTTTAAAGCACTGATAACTAATTTTATTTTCAATTTAATCCTTTGCCAGCCAAACAACGCCTGAGTGTGGACAGCGAGCACTCTGGCTGCCAGTTTGCAACCTCTGCCCCAGCTCCTAGCACAGCAACCCACATAGAACAAGCCCTAAGTGTTTGTGTTGGACTCACTGAAGGGTCATATAATGCCACGCATTTCACATACACTCAACTGTGCCAAGCAATTACAGCAACGACATAACCAGCATGACCACAAAAAGACAGTGGGAATTAAGTGAAGAGTGCATTATAATCATGGAGTTCTAAAAACCAAAGTATCTTTAGTGATAAATCATGCTCCCTGGAATAAATGTTACAATTCTCTAGGGACAGTCTATTTTTCCAGAAAAAATGTCTCTCTGAGTCAAGGGGAAGATGTGATTTCATAGACACTATCTAATTTATATACATCTTTGAAAATAAAAGCAAATCAATACATGAGATGAAATTTTAAAGAGAATATATTTAGAAACACGCCACCTGAAAGTATCACTGATTAGTGTCTTTGTTGATGGTTAATTGGCACCTACTAACTCAAGGACATTAGCTCTCAGTAGAAAACTGACAATTCTTTATTAAAAAACAACAAAATTTCAAGTAGTCTTACTTTTGTGTAGATATTCAATTAGCTGGTATATCTGGGCAATGCCTTCCTCTGTCAGTGGGGATCCAAATATTACGCCTTTTTCTTAAAAAACAAAACAAAACAATAGGACAGGACCATATTTTCCAGAAATAGCACAAAATCAGCATACTGAAAACTGCTCAAGCATCCTATGTTACAGTTCAGCAAATGCTTTCACAAGGTCAGTAAACAAAACCCTTGGAGCTGAAAGTGTGCCAGAAAATGCAATCAAAACAACTCTCAATCAACTCTGCAAGTTTAATATTAGATTTTAGGTTCCTTGAAGGCAAAGACCATCTTCTCATTTAAGTAACAATACCTTAAATGTTGATATTTAATTTAAAAACAAATAATAGAACTTAGATCATAATTATCAAAGCATGGAATGAGGGTGGGAGGTGAGGAGGGTGGGGCAGGGGAAAGTGGTGGCAGGAAAATGGAGACAAATGTATTTGAACAATAAAAAAAAATAATCATAATAGTAATTGTCAAAGCATGACAGATTATCTGCTAGAGTCGGTACAGGGTCTGATCTGTTATAATGTTTAAACTCTTTGCTACCTTAATGATTTCATTATAGTTAATAAAATAAAATAGTATCTCTTTAATATCTTATCTAAAGCAGCATTACAAATTATTTATTGGCTGATTCATAGGTATTTGTCTTTTCAAAGCATTCCATGGAATGAAAACATTTGGGAACTAACAACTACATTACAAAAAGAAAAAAAAAGAAATATAAAGAATTTCAAACTGTCTTTACTGTACCGCTAGCTGTGTAACTTTGTTTTCTTAAGTATTACTTTAGTACAGTATTAATGGAGCATGAAAATCCAGGTGCCCCTGATAAATTTCTAAACTAATATGTCATCCCTCAAGGACAGATATATATTTGCTTTACTTTATCTAGACTGTTTCTATAATTTTTATTGTTTTAATCCTTCTGAAAATGAAAAAAAAAAAAAAGGAGGTATTAGCAGCTCCTCAATGAATATGCAGAGGTGAAGAGTGAAGCCCAGGAAGCAACTGAGGCAGGTGCACTCTTCCCAGACACATCTCCTACCCTTTCGCTTGAGAGACATCAGAGACCGGAAAAATCCTGTCGCTGCACCAGCCCCACCAGGCAACTTAAGGTCCATCTCTCCCATCAGCTGAGCCAACTCAGTTCCAGGTAGATCAATGAGTCTTGTGATATTGCTGACCACCAACTCAGTGAACACCTCAGGTTTCTCATGCCGGAGTTTTTCCACAAAAAAGTCAGGATTGAAGATAATGGGCTGACCTCGAAGGGAAGAGTCATTGCAGATAACAAAATTGCAGATGGCATCACTGAAAAAAAAGAAACAGAAGAATCTTTGGGGGGATCATTTTTATGTGTTTCTCATGCGTTCTCAGTCACATAAGTATTCGCTCTTTCTATGGGTTAATCTACAGACTGGTCTTCCGGAAAACCTTATTCTTAATGTGTTCACTGCACCAAAGAAGGCAATTTGGACTTATTGCTGTTTAATTTACACCCACCTAGATACTCAGGAATTTAGTTTAAAAAAAAAAAGACACCAAATAGCCTCTATTATATGATCTGAATTTGCCTCTTAATTTCAAGGACATAACATAGGAAGATACAGACCCTTACAGCCTCCCAAATCTAATGACATATTAGAGTTGGTAGTCACACAGACCACAGCTCCTTATTAAGACAGTGAAACACTGAATTATTACTTGTAAAACAGCAGACCCGCAGATGTCCCCCTAGTACAGCAACGGCTAAGCATCTAAATAAGGCCTTCTTGGGAACACAGCCAACACTAGACAGTATTTCCCATGCAGTGATCAACTGCTGCTGGCACTGTGTTCAGACTAGTCTCAAACACCACAGGAACCATGTGACAATAAGCATGATACTATTTAAGAGCTAAAACTAAACCTAAATAGTGTAGTAGACATTTTAAGGACGACTACCCATAGGGTTCTTTGGCTCCTGGGTCCCTACACAGGAAGGTATCTCCTTATAATCAACTCCCCTTAATTGAGCTGGGCCCTCTTGGATTCTGTTTCTGATAACCAAAAAACCTTCACTAAAATGCAAGACACAGGTACATAAAATATAGATATTAATTCAGTCTTGCTCAGGTCCAGAAATAGGTTTTATTTGAAAATCCTTCAATCCTGCATGCCTCTGGCCCATCATCAGTTCGCCCTTTTCTCAGAGAGATTCTTCTCCCTAAGGTACTTGAAAAAGTTTGTAGTGTTTTGCTTCTAATTTCACTCTTCTTTCACTGAGTAATACTCAGCAGGTACACTCTGTGGGCCCCTGATCTTCACTGGTTTTGCCCTCCTACATCACTTGGGTTACACTCCTGGCAAAGCTCCTTTGACTCTCAGAAATAATTCCTTCCCTGTTCTTTGTTTTCTAATGCCTAACTACTGTACGTATTACTTTTAATATGTTACATATAAGAACTGTGTTATTCCATCTCTTTTAGCAGACCCATTACCGCTTGTTTGTACCCATTACCAATTATCTTTAATGGCTTGTTCTAATCCTTATTATATAAACAGTAATCTATTATATAACAGATGAGTAGCTATAACGCAAGCCAGAGAGGACAAGTAATCACATCTGTCAAACAAGGTCGAAATTCACCTGACTCATACAAACATTCCCACAATAAAAACAACCACAACTTAAAAGTCTTCCACAACACCTAGGCACCAAAGCACTGTTCCAGGAAGATGACTCCTCTAAATAATAAACATAACTCATCTATAACACTTTGCCAACATTTCATGGATAATTTTTAATAATGGTATAATGAAAACAAAGCATGGGTAAACTTCAAAGTTCATCTCTACTTCCTTGAAAAATTATTACATAATTTTAATCAACAGCCCAAATCTTCAGTTGGTAACTACTAAATTCCTTCTTTTCTCTAAAATGATAATATATAATAAGAATTGACATAAAAATTAAAAATTATGAATGTGTTCTCAAGCCAAAAAGTCATTAAAGAAAGAGAACTTAAAATGCTTATCTCCTCAACCTTTCTACACACTAAGGTAGGTTATTTTTCCTGTATACATTTAAAGATGCCAATGATTATAATATAAGCCAAATAAAATCAAAAGTAACTTTATCCTAAATTGGTCACAATGCCCCTTTTTTTAATGTCAGCTTATTTCAGTCAAAATACAAAAGTCAACATAAAACTACTGTTTATAATCACTGCCAATGATAAACTACTACTCTACTGACAGAGCCAGAAAATCATGAAATGTGCTAGCACTGAAGAGAGTCTTACAATTCATCGACTCAAACTATCATTTTACAGATTTCACTTCCCTTTTAATTCTGAAAAACAGATTTCAGATCAAATTAGTTCTACCATATAAATGTATATAAATAGCATCCATTATATTCCTAAAATATAAGCACATACTCACATATAACCTCTAGATCTTTATTACTATCTGGAGCAAGGGTCAGTTAAGAGTCTAAAACTTACATTACATTTGACCCTATGGCACTAAAGTCCCAGCTTAAGTGTTTCTCAAAAGAATCCTTTCTGCCTGGCCATCACCCCCACATCCCCTCCTTCCTAAATAGGTAGAACAGGTAAAAGAATAAATAAGTTCAAGGTTTCCCCGACTTAGTCACAAAAAATACAAGAAAAAGATACCTTGGGAATCTTAACACACAAGTAACAGGCAATCTCCATTTCCTTTCCCCTCCTGCTTTTTCTGCCCCTGCTTCCCCATGATCATTCACTCTTGTTTTGCCACACTTTGATTTCTTTAACTGAATTTCCGCCCCCCCTCACTTTTTCTTAGTAGAGCATCTGGCAAGGTAAGATGGAAGAGAGAAATAATTTTTAAAAAAAAGTAAAATGGAAAGTGAGAGATGGAAAAGACCGGTAGAGTGGGTTATGTTCTTAAATTATCTCCATATCATAAAACCTGCTAATCCCTTTCCACAGAATACATGATCCCACCATATAAAGCAGAGAGTATCCAAAAGCATGGCTAAGAATTTAAGAGATTTCTAAGAATAAAGAAAAAATACTACATTTAAGCAAATACAACTTCCTACTCTGTAGTATCTTATTTTAAAACAAATTCTAAGTTTGTTCAAGTTCAAGAAAAATAAATTTCTTACATAAGAGCTGAAAGCTTCTGATGAGGCATTGGTAAATGGAAGAGACAGGAAAAAGCTTTCTCCTTGTTTGCTGTGACAAAGGAACCCTCCTTTCCCTGCCCCATTACAGCCTACACAAATTCCAGGCATGTTACAGGGCACAAGGACACATTATGGGGCCTGAAAGGCAGTACTTATTAGGACTCTAAGCGCTCATCTGCAAAAAGGAACAAAACAGAAATTAAAAACTGGACCAGTTAATTGTACTTGTCAACACATAGACGAAATTCAACAGTAGTCTCCCATCACATTTGAAGGTTATATTAGATGGAACAATCACATAATGTAGGAATATAAGGACAAGCAGTTTTATAAAATGGGGGGAAAGGTGATCCCTACCTCGCATCATACACACACAAAAAAATAAATTCTAGACAGAAAAAAGATCTAAATATGGAAGGCCAATCTTAAAAAAGTTTAGAAAAGAGTACAGAAGAACAAGTTAATGATGCAGAGGAAAGGTTTCTTAAACAAGATAAAGAGTACAATCCACAAATAAAAGACTAATACATTGAACTACATTAAAATTTAAAATTTCTATAGCAAATGCCATTATAAACAAAGTTCTTAAAAAATAAAGTCACATGCCTCTGGAGAGAGGAACTGCATAAAGGAGTGGGAGAGAAACTTCACTGCATGCTCTTTTGTGCTTTCTGGATTTTTGATTCATGTGAACGTATTCACTCATAATAAATAAAAAATAAATTTCAAACTTTAAAAGTAATAATAAAAGATAGCCATAAACTGGAAAAAATAATTTGCCATGCATTTAAAAGGATGAGCATTCAGAATTGATCAGTATGCCTAAAATTTATTTTTAAAATACACTCAATTTTCTGACTGGCTTTATGCTAGGTGATATAAGCCAGTCAGAGAAAGCCAAATACCATATGATCTCATTTATATGCAGAATCTAATGAACAAAATAAACCGACAAACAAAATAAACTGATGAACAAAACGGAAACAGAGGCATGGACCCATGGAAGAGACTGACAGCTGTCAAAAGGTAGGGGCAGGGCAGAAGTGGGCAACGGCAGCCGGGGGGTGGGCTGGGGGATTGGGATACATAATAGGGTCAAATGATAAAAGTAAAGTTAAAAAATAATAATAATTTGGAGAAATTTTGACCATTCCTTTTTGTCTTCCTCTTTTTCGGAGGAAGTCCAATTATGCCACCGGTAATTGAGGGTCTCTTTATTTTTCAGCTTTTTCCCCTCAGTACTTTAGTTTGCATTTCTATTGCTAGGTCTTCAATTTCATTAATCTTTTACTGTCCAGTCTCTAATCTGCTAAGTCCATCCAGTTAATTTTTCCTCTCAGACATTGTGTTTGTCAACTCTAACAATTACATGTTTTCCCAAATCATTAATTTTTCTTGTTATTATGTTGTTTTTATTTAAATGTTTGATCAAATTCTCTAATGAAACCATGTAGACCTAGAGTTTTCTTTGTGAGGTTTTTAATTTTCTCTTTCTCACATTAATTTTGGTAAATTGTGTATTTCTAGGAATTTGTCTATTTCACATAAATTTTCAACTGTTACTGACATAAGCTTATTTATAATATCCTCTTAGGAACTTTGTAACGTGTTTATGTTCCACAGTGATGTCCTCCTTTTTGTTTCTGACGTTGGAAATTTATGATTTCTCTTTTTTTAATGTATGAACGTTATTAAAGGTTTATCAATTTTATTAGCTTTGTCAAAGTTTTGTTCAATCCCTCTATTACATTTGTTGTTTATTTCATTAGCTTTTGCTTTTCTTTTTTACTTCCTTTTATCTACTTTCTTTACTGGATTCAGGATAAAAATGGCACTGCCAATGAGTGGGTAATGGATAACCTTTTTACCAGATGGAAGGAAAAAAATGAAAATTGACACCTATCTCACACTATACACAAAGATCAATTCCAAGTGAATCGTAAATCTAAAGATGAATAGCAAAATGATAAACCTGCTAGAAGGTAATACAAAAGAATATATTCTAAAACTTAAGGTGGGTAAATAATTTTTAAATAATACAAAAAATACTAACTATAAAGAAAAACATTAATACATTTCACTTCATTAAAATAAAAACTTATTTTTTAAAACTTATTTATCTTTCATCGAAAGATACCATTAAAAAAGTGAAAATATAAGCCACAGAGAATGAGAAAGTATACCTGCAATATATATAGCCAAAAAAAGGGGGGCTCATATCTTGACTATATTAAGAATCCCTACTAATCAATAAGAAAAAAATAATGACCTAACAGAAAAACTGTCATGAGATTTCAATAAGATCTTATAAAAAGAATAGCCAAATGGCCAATATATTCACGGAAAAAACTACTCAATATCATTAGTCATCAGGGAAATGCAAATCAAAAAAAACAATGACATATTGTTATTTAACAAAATGGCTAAAATTGAAGATATTGACATTACCAAGGTTTAAAGAAAGTAACAGTAAGGCTTTTATACTGATAGTGGGGCTATAAATTTTGGGAAACTGGTCTTATCTGCTAAGTTACACAACAGTGCACACCTATGGTCCAACAGCTCGATTCTATACCTGGCGTGTGCAGCCACATGTTTGCCAAGAATCTCAAACAAGAATGTTCACTGAAACATTAACTTCTAAACAGCCAAAGTTAGAAGCAAAATGTTCAACAGAAGGGTTTAAGAATTGTGGCATAGCCCTGGCTGGTGTGGCTCAGTGGACTGAGTGCCAGCCTGCGAACCAAAGGGTCACCGGTTCAATTCCCAGTCAGGGCACAGGCCTGGGTTGCAGACCAGGTCCCCAGTAGGGGGCACAAAAGAGGCAAACACACATTGATATTTCTCTCCTTCTCTTTCTCCCTCTGTTCCCCTCTCTCTAAAAATAAATAAATAAAAATCTTTTAAAAATAAAAAAATAAAGACTGTAGCATATATAATGGGCATATCTTACAGGAAGGAAAATGGACAAATTCCAGTTACGTGCACCGTATGGATGAATCTCACATATAATGATGAGCAAAAGAAGTCACACATACACAGAAACTATTTACTATACAATGCCATTTATATCAAATTTTAAAAACAGACAAAACTATAGTGTTTAGAGATACTTAAGTGATAAATTGTAAAGAGAAGCAAAGATTTATTTACCATAAATTTTAGGGTAATGATTACATTTGGGTATTAGTGCTTAAGAGGAGGCATGAGAACATAAGAGGAGTTTCCAGGATGCTAGAAATGTTCTTGTGATAATCACTGAGCAATGTGAAAAAGGGAGGAGTTCATTTGAAGTAAATATGGCAAATGTTAGGATTTGTTGAAGCTGAGTGATAGGAAAAGAGTGTTGATATTATTCTATATATTCATATGTATAATCAACATCTTTCATGACAAATTATTTTAAGAAATCAAATAGTTCCAACCTAAATTTTGCTATAACTTGATGTACATATCATGGAAAATCAAAGTATATACTAAAAGTTAATTTCCTCATCATAAAAGTTTTAGATAGCCAGAACCAGGAGAATTAGGTTAGGTATGTAGGCACAGAGATAGTAAATGGCTTCAGTATTTAAATGCATAGACCAGGCAACTATCCTAAAGAGTGATAAAGGCAAGACCTACCCCTCAAAAAGGATAATTTTTATAACCTATTTATGGTCTGCAATGATTACTTTTACCACTAGATGGAACCCTACATGAAAGGTGATATGCCTAGTGAAAGCACTAGAAACAGAACCCACAGCTAAAAAATCAATTACAAAAAAATGAAATGCACGTGCTTTTGAGGCATGTTGAAACCATGAATCTGCAAAATCCAAGGGAAAAAAATCTGTACCTGCAGATGTATCTTTTGGCTGACTACTGGTAAAACTTCATACACACAAAACTAAATGTTTCCTCCCTAGTGAATTGCTTAACTTGATTTGTTCTCCAAGAACCACAGCCTTGGCAACATCTATCAAAATATGAGCTATATTTAAAGTTGTCTAAACCTAACTTACCGCCCTGAGAGAAGTATGCACTCTCTTACTGCTTCTCAACCCTCTGACACATGGCCCTGAAACATGGCTTTAAAACATGGCTTTTAAACAGTTCCTTTGTGAGACAGGAACACATACAAGCATTAAGCAAGAGGCTATATTATTCTTTCCTTTCTACACATCAAATTTAAACTGATATCATAAGTACTGTGCATAAAGAGAAAGGATAAAACAGACCCCACGTGCCTACACTGGGAGGGTTTTGTTTTGGTTTTTTAATAACAAAAACAGTTCAAAACTGAGAAGTAGTACCGTAAGATTTCAGGGAACAATATCCAATTTCTGAGACAAAAATTCTGAAATATTTACATCCTAAGGTCTGCCCTTATGAGTAGCTGTCCAAGGTTTTGTATTATGAACTTCCTATCTTTATTAGTCTGCAAAAATATATTTGACCATTATATTTGGTCTCGACTTAAACTATTCAATAAATTCAAAGTACTAGAGTAACTTGATCTGAATTAAACTGGAAAACTATGTAGAGAGGAAAGAATGTTCTTTTCAAAACAGCATCTTTATGAACCAAAATTAATGACAGAGGGCAAACAGAACACCCTATTTTGCTGCGTACAATGCACTCCTATATATAATGCACACCCACATTTTTGGCCGAAACTTTCATGAAAAAAACTTTCATTTTAATTTTTTAATTCAACTTTTTATATATTTATATTTAGAAACAAAGTGAATGTACCCATGTATAATGCACATCTTTTTCCCTCAAAAATTTAGCCAAAAAAGCATGTATTACACACAGCAAAATGTCGTAATCTGTTTTTAATTCTAATCAGAAGAAAACTTGTATCATCACTTGAACTATATTTACTAAAGACAACCAACATTTTGCTTTTACATTTTTAGTATTTATTTTATGCTGAATTTACTCCTAGGCCATAAGTTTTGGGGTCTTCAGTTTCTTCTGGGCTATCTCTTTCCTCTGTGCAGCCTCCTCTTCTGGTTTAGGAACAATCTGCTCTTTTTCAGTAGGCTCTCTCAACACGGCCGGGACCGCCGCGTATGGGTTAACTCGCCCATGAGCTCTGCAAGTTCTGTGCCACATCTTGGGAGCTTTGTTCACTTGGATGTGCTCAATGACCACAGAACCTATATCTAAACCCTTCAATTCAGCATTTCTCTCTGCATTTTTAAGCACATGTAGCAAAAATTCAGCATTTTGTGGGCCACCGACCCTGTGTCCAGCCCTACTGTTTGGCCTGAGCAGACCTACCAACGCCACCATGGTAATGATGGAACAGCACACATTGCTTCTGTAAAGTATCATCCTTCAGATACTTGGTGTCTTTTCAAATACGCATAACCTTGACTTGGCCTGGGCAGTTTCAGGATTGTTCTTAAAATGAAACGAAGATTTGAACCTCTTGATTTGCATGACTTCGTGGAGTTTTCTGGGTCAAGGGAATAGCAAACCATTTTCAGAGGTCACCTCAGGCCACTTTCAGGAAGAACAAAAGAATTCTTTATTGCTTATCTCTTAACCTAAACTTTTTTAGAAACATGACTTGAGATTTTGCCCTATGGAGTAACAATGTAATGTTCTCAGTCAAAAAGGCTAATTACTCTTCTTCAGAGTATCAATAACACGAATTTATTGATATATATTTACTTGTCAATTTTTATCGTTTTGGGTGTCACAAGAATTGGTATTACAGTCACCCCTCCGTGTCTGCTTGTTGCAGGAAAAAAAACATTTTAAAAAATGTTACATTGTTGTTGACCTGTACTATATATCAACAGCTAGGCCTACTGGTGTTTGCATCTGTGCTGAACATGTACAGACCTCTATTCTTGTCATTATTTCCCAAACAATACAGCGTAACAACTATTTACATTGCATTAGGTACTATAAGCAATCTAGACAAGATTTAAAGTATAGAGGAGGACTGAGCAGGTTATATTCAAATACTACACCATTTTATATAAGGGACTTGCACATCCATGGATCTTGGTATGAGGCGGGGGAGTCCTGGAACAAATCCCTCTCAGATACCAAGGGGCGACTACGATTCTGTTGCTGCCCACAGGTGGTGTGCAATAGGTAGTTTACTTGTATTAGAAAAGTAACACCAAATATCCTATTTATTTAGAGAAAGTTCTGTTAGATGCTTTGCTGACAGTACAGTGCTTTGTTATCTATGCATAAAAGCTATTTACCCCTTGCTCTGGCCAAGCGGCTCAGTTGGTTGGAGCATCGTCCCACGCACCAAAAAGCTGCAGGTTCAGTTTTGGTCAGGGCACATACCTAAGTTGCAGGTTCAATGCCCGGCTGAGGTGTGTACAGGAGGCAACCAATTGACATTTCTATCTCATATCCATGTTTCTCTCTCTCCCTTCCTCTCCCCCTAAAATCAATAAACATATCCTCAGGTGAGGGTTAAAAAAAATCTATTTATCCCTCAAAAATGCAGTCAAAGATTCAGGAAACTCTCTTTTCTACGGACTTTACATGTCATGAGCCTCAGGCAATTAAAACTCAAAGTATTTCTGTATATGATCACATTAGGTTCTAAAAGGCTATTACTAAATCCACTTGTTCCAAAGTTCAGCGTGATAGTATCCAAGAGACTATAAACACTTTTGCTCTGACACATGACTGGTTCATATCTACACAAGTTTACATACTGAAAACTCTTAAGAAGTTCTCTGAGTCAATATTCTATCAACATAATCAAAAGTCTCTTCATCAACTAGCATAAGAAGGTTAATTGCTTTTCTGAGACACATGGTAGCCAAACAAGAAATCACAGTCACTCATGTGCCATTAAAATCAAACTAACCATGATCCATTGAATGCTTGTAATTTTAAGAAATTATAAGGCACAGGAACAAGGGACCAAAGTAAGTCTCTGGCCTCCAAAGGTTAAAATCCACTAAGCACTACAAGAATCTATTTGTTTTTTTCCACAACCTCTATTTTCAAAAATACAAATGGCCATTAGCACATGGCATTTAGGAGGCCCAATAAGATGACTTTGAAAATTATGTTGCAAACAATTTTTGGTTTTTTGCCTTTGCATATATTAGCCTTTTAAGCATCAGTATTTTAAAGAGATCTTTGGACATTTGCCAAACTCCTCTGAAACTGGAAGGTATTGTGAGACTTTCTTCCCTGTAGTAAATCTTAAGAAACCGCCACCTTGGGTAAACACGATACATACACTTTCCCACTCAGCTCTCTGAAGGACACCAACTGCTGAAATGATGTAATACTGAAAAGATAAGTTCTAATATATAAGATTTTATGGTACATAAATTATATAATAATGTTGTAACTAAGTTTTTAAAAATTTAAATATTCCAATTTCTTTCAACATTTTATTTCTTAACACCTAAAAAGACTCTATTGTCAGTTAAAACGTTTATTATGCTTTAATAAAATTTAGACTTTAGCCTCTGTACGATTTTAACACATAACCCAGATTCAAGCTCTCAATAAAAATTTGTTAACACATTGATGTAAGTGTATGTTTCCCATCAGTGGATTTATTTTTAATATTTAAAAGCCACGTTTATTTAATGAAAAGCACCGGTTGAAAAACAACTGATTTCTCGCTTGGCGTCATCCTAACAATTAAAGCAGATTGAACACCATCTAATTGAAAAGAGCTTAGTCACAAGGATGGCTGCCACAGAATGACCTTACCAAGAGGAAAAAAAAAGTAGACCTTGTTACTTGAATGAAGAAACTATTATTGCAACCAAGGGAGAAATAGGAGGGATTCTACAACTCAGAAACCTTTAAAATGATAAATGGGCTTGAGTAAACAAAAGCTAGCCATACTTCAAAGGGCTCATTATACAGTACATGTAGTGATCTCTGACTAAAGTATAAAGGATTTTTTAGAGAGTAAAAAGTATATAATGATAATGTTGAGTAAAATGTTACTAAATTATATTGTTCACTTTCTTGGTTTCTGATCTTCCCCTATTTCTTAGTTTCCTGTTATTTGGTGAGTTTTTTTCTTTAGCTTCATTGTTACTACTTACTTGGTTTTACTTCTGTAATTATGTTCAGTATGAAAATAAAACAACTTTCATTATATATATAATCCCAATGTCATCCTTTAGTTAGTTTCTAAATAATGAGGTTCTCTCCTCCCCAAAGGTAAAATTAAAACACTATAGCAAGTGTAGTTGTCATTATAGTGACATGCAATTACAAATTTAATATTAAGAACTATGTGATTTCTATATTTCATTCATGATTTTTTCCCTTTTTTTATTGTATTGATAGAACCTGGATGAGACCCCTTTATCTCTAATCAGATAACATACTATTTTAAATCATGCAAAATACTGTTTTACTTTTTTATTACAACACATTTCAGAAAATTGGACAAAGATGAACCAAATCATTTTAATTTCCTCTGATGAAAAATGAAAACAAAAAAATTGGGAACATATAATCAGGAACCTTTCTGAAGTGGATGTAGCTTTATACGTTATGTTAGACAACATTTTCTGTTGAACTGGGAGAAAGTTTATCTGGTATAGATAGACTGGCTACGTTCATTGTTGTATTTTGAAATCTTACTGAGTGCCAAGAAATTAGTTTTATGCTATGTAATACACTCTGGTCAGTAAGCAAAAAAAAAAATAAAGCCTAAACTTAATTAGTTTTATTTGAAACTGATCAATATGCCTTTAAGGAAAACATCTAATTTTCATCCTTGTGAATATAAACAATATTTTAATTAGGTATTAATTCTCTAAAAGCTCAAGGGTTAACACTACGGCATAACTAAACTCAGCTGGCAGGAGTCTGAATTGTTCTTTATCTGTGGTTCTGTTTCATTCTCACAGTAACAAAAGTTGGTATCTAGCTTTTAGGCAATAGTTCAGCTTGACAAATTACCTATACTTAATTTAGCAACTGATATTATTATTTATTATGTTTTCATTTGATTATCTTAAAGCTATGGCTACCCTGGCCCAGTAGCTCAGTTAGAGCACCCTCCCAATATGCCAAGGTTGCAGGCTTGATCCCCAGTGAGGGTACATACAGAAGCAACCAATGGATGCATAAATAAATGGAACAACAAATCGATGTTTCTCTCTCTCTCTCTAATCAATAATTGTTTTAAAACACTAATTTAAAAATTAAAAAAGTTATGGCTTCATACAGACTTATAGTTATGAATTTGATACAAACACATTTCCCATGATAAAATGTCATTAACTGTCATTAACCCACTCCATATTTGAATAATTATTTATAAGGTAGATCACAAAACTTATCAGCATCTGACAAAATTGTTCTAACCCTCCCCATGACAGCGTTATATTTAATTACAAAAAAAAGTATTGGTGGATGGCCTAATCTATGTTAATATGAAGGCTGAACATTTTTAACCTTCTTCAAAAATCATAATTTATTTTATTAATAAAGAAAATTTGAAAAAGAACAATGGTTTTCCCACAAGATTTAAATAACAGTAAAGACCATAACAAAAGAGTTAACTGCCAAATGCATTGTACAGACAATAAAAGCTCTAAGAATTCAGAAGTAGGAAAGTATCTTTCACCCGTATACAAGAGTTGAGGATTGAGCTGTCTTAAAAATGAGTAAAATTTGGACAGTGAAAAATAATAATAATAATGCCTAAATAAGGGACTTTTTGTTTGGGTTTTTTTTTTTTAAGAAACGTAAAATGCTTTCTCCACATATTAGTGGAAGCCCTTTTCGTGACATGAACCTTAAACAAAGGGAAGTGCATAGCAGGGTTAAAGAGATAGCAGTGGACAGCTGTTGTTTGTGCTCCCCAACATCTACTTCCCTCTTCCTCTGGTAGCAGCACCCCTATTCTCCTTTGAGCATTAACCTCTCTCCGTCTTTCAGTCTATGTGGTTTGGTGAATTGATGCTTCCCCCCTGGAAACCAAGTGTGAGCATATGACCCAGGTGTAACTAACCAAAATGTTCTATCCTCCACATTGATTGAAGCAAAGGCCCACAAGCCAAATCAGGACAAAAGGACTCAATTCCAAAACTCTTGCTAGATGCCGCTGATTTCTTAACCAGTGGAATGTATGAATGAAGCTGTTGGTGGTCCATTATTGCCACCTTTCATGAAGAACCTGCCTTCTTATGAAGCAACAACAGAGGAAATCAGACCTAAGAGAGCCAGAAGCAGATGCCTGGTGACGCTGACATTTGAGATTATCAATACAGTTTAAGCTATGCTTGATCTGTCCTCTGGACTCTATAGTTTCTTGAGCCAATCAATAATGTCTCTTTTTACTTAAGCTAGTTTGAGTTTAAGTCTGTGTCATATACAACTGAAAGAATCCTAACAAACATAAATACATAAAACTGCCCCTGCCCTGACTGGTGTGGCTCCAGTGGATTAGGCATCATCTCACAAACTGAAAGGTCAGTGGTTTGATTCCCAGTCAGGACACATGCCTAGATTGTGGGCCAGGTCAACAGTTAGGCATGTGCAAGAGGCAACAGATCAATGTTTCTCTCCCTCATTCTCCCTCCCTTTCCCTCTCTCTAAAAATAAACAAACATCTTTTCTAAAAAGAAAACTGCCTCTGATAGGAATCTGAGCCCTCCTTTCCTCATCTTCACTTTCAGAGCAGAGTAGTCATCTTGGGTATCCTTCCTCCCTACCTCCTTCTTGGCCTAGTCTCACTTCCTGCTAGACTCAAGATCGCCACTGCCTCCGAAGCCTGACTCTGTGGCTGTAGCTGGCAGCCTCTCCTAGAAAGTCTCCTTCTCTTCTCTATATTTTCCTGTTAATTTTGTGTCTTATCTCTTGGGCTTCCCCCTTCCACACCATTATTCAAATGCTTCTTAGCTTTTCATAAACTAGTCTTGGTTTTTCTTACAAATGTGAACTTCAGTTCAGCCAAATCCACCCCATTCACAGCATACACAGAAGCAGTGTTTAGTTCTTCAGCTCAACTTATCTCAGCTATTTTCATTGTTCACATTATTCAAAGGTTCTCATAAAAAAGTAAATAAAAATAAAACTTCCAAGCTTAATGCTTTGTTATGCCAAATAACTGATGCTGCTATTAAATCTAAATGAAGAATAAGAGAGTATTACTCTAACTGATAATTATAACTAAAAACTACCCTGTTCAAAAGATTCATGTGCAATAAATACCCAGCCCTAGGCACAAATGTAGTAACTCTTCTAAAATTATATATATATATTTCAAGATCATTACAAGCACAGATTTCTAAAACTTCATATAACTACATACCAGTAACCCCACGTGAAAAAATAGGGAAACATGAAATGTCAAAGTAGCTTGCTCAAAGACACATACTGCTTCAGTTGCAGGAACATTATCAATAAACACACCCTCCAGAATCTTTGCAAGTTTGAAACTGTGGGGATCAATAAGGTAAATACTATGTATCTTAAACATCAGCATGCCTCAAAAAATATATATAAATAAAAGGACTTATATGTACAACCCATGGACATGAACAGGGGGGCGGGGAATGCTGGGGTGTGGGGTGGTACAGGGTAGAGGGGAATAAAGAGGAGAAAAACACTGGGACAACTGTAATAGCATAATCAATAAAATATAAATAAATTAAAAACAAAACATACATATATATAAATAGCTGTTAAGTTAAATATAATTTAATAGTCTTGTTTCAGGTTTAATGTTCTAGAAAACTGTCATTCCATTTGGAATGCATATAGAGGGGTTTCTGTTTTTACGATTTCATTCATTTATTTTTAGAGAGAGGGGAAGGGAGGGAGAAAAAGAAAGAGATAAACATTGATCGGTTGCCTCTCGCATGCATCCCAACTGGGAACTGAACCCACAACCCAGGCACGTGCTCTGACCAGGAATAGAGCCAGAGACCTTTCAGTTTTTTTCAGTTTGCGGATGATGCCCAGCCCAGTCAGGGCTGGCCTTTTTTTTTTTTTTTTTTTTTTTTGGCAGCTAAGAAAGTATGGGTTTATTAGTTGAGGAAATGGCACCAAGCCCAGAGTCATAGGTAAGCTAGTGCTCAAAGACCTGGCTCCCCAGTGGCTTCTGGAGAATGAGTTATAAGGGAAAAATCATTAATCATGGTGGCTAAAGGAGTTGGGGTCATGGGCTCTACCGATTATTGGGACCAGAGTAGGGAGTAGTTGATGCATACAGACTTTTACAAGCTTACATGTAAATAAGTGTCTCAGTGCAAATTTAATCACAAATTATTTTCTTGTCCTCTCCGATTTGTTTCTATCCCTCATGTTCATTAAGATCTTACAGACCATCTCATACTTTGCTATAATTAGACTTAGTAAGTGCTACAGAAAGGGAAGCTTTGAGCATGGAGATAAGATGATTCTTCATATGCTCCAGTTACCAATTTATTCCCTCTTACGTGTCATTGCTTACTCTGCAAAAATGGAACCAGAGGCTTTAAATAGATTTCCTTTTCCAGCTGGTACAATATTAAGCATTATAATAAAGGCCACTGACAAGACATTGCAGGAGGAAGGGCCTTTCCTGTCTGCTCCCAGGGGGCTGCCCTAGGCAAGCTCCTGCAGCCTGCACAGCTTCTCCGGCGCCCAGCCCGGGCAGCACGGGCAGCTTCTCCAGTGATGGACTCCAGCGTATACAACAATCAGCAGCACACACAAGGCAGTAGCTTCCCAAGGCTCCTCCCTATAAACAGCTTTCCCCAGTCCCTAAAAGGGTACATTTCTAGCAAGTTCCATAATGTAAATGTCCAACAAGTTCCATCACAGCAACTTCTTTGCCATTCAGGGAGTCACCATCATGCCTTCTCTAACAAGGTCTAGATCTCTACCCTAGGGGACTTCTTTCTTGCCCATTCTATCTCACCACTAAGAATTATAGCTGATTCTTTTTACCCCCGTTTATTAAGGTGTAAATGACAAAAAAAAAAAAATTAGAAGGTAAAGTGCTGATTTAAAAGAAAAAGCCAATAATCTAATCAAGTGTAACGTATCTCTCCCAAAGATAAAATGCGCTAGCAATGTGGCATATACTGCTGGCTTAGTCTTCATGCAAATGACCAAATTTACCTATATCAGTTGGCTTCCTACGAGCCTGAATGGAGTCAGTCCCCCCAAACCCAACTAACAGACACAATAGTTCTGGGCTTCCAATTAAAACAAGAAAAGTCCTGACTGGTGTGGCTCAGTTGGTCGGGAGTCATCTCACAAAGTGAAAAGTCGCCAGTTTGATTCCAGTCAGGGCACACATCTGGGTTGTGGGTTCGGTCCTCTGTCAGCGTGCATGTGAGAGGCAACCGATCAATGATTCTCTCTCACATCGATGTTTCTCTCCCTCTCTTTTTCCCTCCCTTCCCCTCTCTCTAAATATAAATAAATAAAATCATTTTAAAAATTAAAAAAGAAAAGATTGCCGCTCTCTGAGGACCTTCCACACAACCAACTGGCAACCTCCCTTATCTATCCTTTTTCTTTTTTTGGTTTTCTCTTGTGAAGGTTTTAAAATCATTATTCTTCCCACTTTGTTCAGTATCAGATTCATTTAGTTCTAAATACATTAAACCCTCTGAAAAAAGGATATGTGAGCATCATTAATTTCAAGAAAATCTCATCCTATCAGGTGATTTTGGCTCTACAACCAAAAGTTAGAGGCAAAGAAAGGCGAGCCACTTACCAGTTTCTGCAGATTAATTTTATAATTCTATTTTCTTCTCCCCGTACCCTGTTTTCCACCAAGACTAGCCTTATCTACAAATATAACGATCAAATTCTCTAAGTCAGATAATTGATAAAAAAATAAAATATAAGATTCAGATTCAAGAAGGACCCCTGAAATATCTACTCCTAATTAGCTGTCAGATAGAATTTGACAGCAGAAATACAAAACTGGATTTAGATATTTAAACCACATTATCTCACTTAACTTGTTTATGTGAGACCAGAAAGGCCTTCCTAAGATCAATAAAGGTCCCATCTATCACTTTTCTTAAAGTACCACATTGCTGTCTTATTAGAGGAAGAACAATATAATTAAAAAGTCTTCAGGAAGTCATATGTTTAGTCACCAATATTCCATATTCTAAAGTGCATGTAAATTATACAAGATACACGACCCTTTCCCCATCTTCAGGCACCTTCCTTATCCTCCAAAAACATTTCCAAAAAGGGATGCAAGCATCTTGTAGTCTTCATCTAAGCTTCCTGCTGCTCCTAAGCTCCAAGAGCAGGCTTGGGCCCCAAAACTTGGACACCGCTGGCATATTAACGTCACCAACTTTTCGCAAATACTATAACTACCACAGCTTGGTTTGCCTCCCTCCACCCCTATATGTTCCTGTTTGCTTTTTCTAATTCACCGTGGGGTTTTCCCCAGTAAATATTGAGGTTAAAAAGTTTGTGACTCTTTGTTATCAATTTCCTCTCTTCATCTAATAATAGCACTTTCTTTTTATGCCTCTTTTAGATTCAAAAAACACGAAGCTGTATTTTCCTACTGCCAATTTTGTGGGGAGGTGGGTATATTTCCTACTTTAGCTTTTTCTCTCTTTGACCATTAATAGTTTCGTTATTTTTATACTACTACTGGTAGCGTGGATGGCTTCTATTTGTAGATTTCCCTTAAGTATAATCCACTTAAGGGTAACTTGAAGGTATAGTAAATGGAGTTAATTTTTAAAACATCATTCTAGCTGACAATGGTCAGAAATAGAGGGAAGGGGATGTTTATCATCAACAGGTCAAAATATAACCTGGAAATCTTCATAGAGCAATTTTTCTTACTTAATTCTTCCATTAAAACAATTTAAAGCATTTCTACGTATTAGGAACAGGCTTAAAATAATAATGAGGAAATAGAAAGCTAGACGGTTCTAAACAATGATCACATATTCGACATGCAAATATTAATGCACATCATACTCAATATTATCGTTATAGTCAATATTATCATAATAACTTGTATGGTAACAGATGATTACTAGACTTATTGTGGTGATCACACGGTAAGGAATATGAATGTCGAATCACTATGTTATATACCTAAAACTAATATAAAATTGTATGTTGACTACATTTTAATAAAAAAAGTATGCAAATACGGGCTTCCGGCTAAGATGGAGGCTTAGGTAGATACACTTTACCTCCTTGCACAACCAAAAGAAGGACAACAACAAATTTAAAAACAAAAAAACAACCAGAACTGCCAGAAAAATCAAACTGAATAGAAGTCCGATAACCAAGGAGCTAAAGAAGAAACATTCATCCAGACTGGTGGGATGGGCAGAGACGGGCAGCCCAGCTGAGAGGGCATGGGCCAAGGCAGCGGCTGGCAGACCAGGTGGTACCCACATCTGCGTGTGGATAAAACAGAGGGACAGCTGGGGAGCAATACAGACCAGCAATCCAGGGCTCTAGCGCAGGAAGAGAAAGCCTCAAAACCTCTGGAGATAAAAACCTGTAGGGGTTGCGGTGGCAGGAGAAACTCCCAGACTCACAGAGAAGTCTGATGGGGAGACCCACGGGGTCCTAGAATGGACAAAACCCACCCACCTGGGAATCAGCACGAGAAGGGCCCAATTTGCTTGTGGGCAGTGCGGGAAGTGACTGAAAGCCAGACAAGGGCCAAGAGCCGAGCAAGCGGCACTGTTCCTTCTCGGACGCCTCCCCAACAGACAAGGTCAAACTCAAAGACGTGGGTTGCCCCACCCTGGGGAATACCTAAGGCTCTGCCCCTTCCAATGTAAAAGGCACGCTGAGACAAAGAAATATGGCCCAAATGAAAGAACAGATCAAAGCTCCAAAAATAGAACTAAGCGATGAACAGAGATCCAACCTATCAGATGCACAGTTCAAAACACTGGTAATCTGGATGCTCGCAGAATTGGGTGAGTATGGTCACAAAATGGAGGAAGAAGTGAAGGTTATGCAAAGTGAAATAAAGAAAAATATACAGAGAACCACCTGTAAAAGGAAGGAAATCGGAACTCAAATCCACGATTTGGAGCAGCAAGAAGAGATAAACATTCAACCAGAAAAGAATGAAGAAACAATTCCAAAATATGAGGAGAGGCTTAGGAATGTCTGGGACAATCTTAAACGTTCCAACATCTGATCACATGGGTGCCAGAATTAGAAGAGGAAGAGCAAGAAACTGAAAACTTATTTGAAAAAATAATGAAGGAGAACTTCCCCACTCTGGCCAAGGAAACAGACTTCCAGGAGATCCAGGAAGCTCAGAGTCCCAAAGAAGTTGGACCCAAGGAAACACATACCAAGGTACATCATAATTACATTACCCAAGATTAAAGATAAGGAGAGAATCTTAAAAGCAGCAAGAGGAAAGGAGACAGTTACCTACAAAGGAGTTCCCATAAGACTATCAGCTGATTTCTCAAAAGAAACCTTGCAGGCAAGAAGGGGCTGGAAAGAAGTATTCAAAGTCATGCAAAGCAAGGACCTACATCCAAGATTACTCTATCCAGCAAAGCTATCATTTAGAATGGAAGGGCAGATAAAGTGCTTCCCAGATAAGGTCAAGTTAAAGGAGTTCTTCATCGCCAAGCCATTATTATATGAAATGTTAAAGGGACTTATCTAAGAAAAAGATTAAAAACTATCAATAGTGAAACAGAGGGGAGGGGAGGAGGAAGAATGGGAGAAAAGGTATAGAGAATAAGCAGCATAAATAGTAGGTACAAAACAGGCAGGGGGAGATTACCAATAGTATAGGAAACGGAGAAGCCAAAGAAGTTACATGTACAGCCTATGGACATGAGCTAAGGAGGCGGGATGTCGGGGTGGTGGGGAGGAATCCTGGTGGGAGGGGCAGTGCAGGGTGGAGGGGAATAAAGGGGAGAAAAAAAATGGGCAACTGTAATAGCATAATCAATAAAATATATTTTTAAAAATATAAAAAATAAAAGACACTACTTGTTTGAGAAAAAATAAAAAATAACCAATAAAAACTAAATAATTTAAAAATTAAAAATATACAAATATGTATTATCTGCACAAATCAGACAAGGCTTTCCTCTTCTTTATGAAATACAAGGGGCCATACCATCAACAGAACATCAGAAAGGTTAATACCTGAAGGGCAAACAAGAATTCATAGGGTATTTATCACCACAAAGTCATATTTTATATCTTAAAAATGATAAAGACTATTATTCATTCATTATTGGCCACCTACAGAAAACTAAGCTAAGTTGGGAGTATGAATAATAATATACATGTGTCCTGCCCTCCAAAAGCCTTACAGAAATCTAACTTCTCTTTTACAATATGGAATTAATAAAACGGTTTCAGGTTCAGAAAAGACTCTGTGAATACCTACTGATCATGTAACTAATACTAATACCAAAATTTAATCCAGTTGCTAACATCTTTTCAGAAATCTAACTATTTCTGCCACAGAATAGTATTTTGTCTTCAGGTTTTCATCACAATTCAAGATTTTACAACAGGATACTGGATGATCTAATGAAATTTACTGATACCCTCTATGGTTTCTGGGGTAAAAAATGGTCAACCACTTAGAGATAGCTTCAAAAGTGGAAAACCCTTCTCTATAAAATTATTTTTCAAAGATTTTATTTATTTATTTTTAGAGAGGGGGAAGGGAGAGGGAAAAGAGGGAAAGAAACATCGGTGTGCGAGAAAAACATCAACTGATCAATTGCCTCTCTCACACCCCCAACTGGAGCCTGGCCTGCAGCCCAGGCAGGTGCCCTGATGGGGAATAGAACCAGTGTCGGGACAATACCCAATTCAATGGAGCCACACCAGTCAGGGCCCCTATAAAATGGTTAGTAACCCATTCAACCACTCCCATCTCCGCTAGAGAAGGAGCTTGGTCCCCATTCATAACTCTAGCCTCCCAAGACTTGGAATCTCCTATTCAGTACAACCAGCACCAAGAGACACCAAACTAAAGAGTTAACCGATTTACACTGACACAATGTAAATAAGATCACTGTACTGCAGTGATTTTCAACGGGAGTGCCTGCAAGAATTTTTAAAACATGCAGTACCTGACTACATAGTCAGGGTCACTGATCTCTTTTCCCTTAGGCTGTCAAATAAAAAAATGACAACAGCCAACACAGCAATAGCTGTCCCGCATGAATGCCCTGTTTGAAGCACAAATATATATGCGTCATATAACAAGAGTTGCATCTTATTGGTCATGTCACATAACAAGGTTGTATCTGATTAGTTAACTCTTGGTACCAGAATTGCTTATATACAAATGTAGGCATCTAAATTTTAAAAAGTCACTTTGGAGCCCTGGCTGGGTAGCTCAGTTGTTTAAAGTGTCATCCTAATAAACCAAGGTTTCAGGTTCGATCTCAGGTCAGGCCACATACAAGAATTAACCAATAAATGCATAACTTAGGTCAAAAGTAATTCAATTTTTTTTCTCTTTCTCTCTCACTTTCTATCCCCCTCCTTTCCTCTAACAAAAAAAAAAATCAATAAATTAAAAAGTCACTTTGGAGTAGAAAGGGTAGGTGATTACTAATTTTTTTTTGGTAATTCAATCAAAATTACACCAATTTTTCTTGTCAGATCAACAGAATTTTAGTAATTAGTTTATGTGTGCCATGAGATGAAAAAGGCTGAATACCGCAGCTCTACTGAATTCTAATATACAGGGTCCGGCAGAAGTACACAAGTATTCAAGCTTGCTTGAATATGGTTGGTAGGGTAATAATACGGGTGTAAAAATTTAGTTTTAATTTGAACATTTCACCTACAATGTCATACGGTGTGCTTGAGTGTGATATTGTTACGTAACAGAATTACATGCTTATGATTTTGTAATAAAAAAGTGGTATTATTTGTGCCAGACCCTGTATATGTAATCAATTAAGACAGCTAAGATCTCAAGGCTGGGCCAAGGCCAGCTGAAAAATCTTTCTCAGAAACGCTGAATTTTGGTGCACTTGCTTAGGAAAGAATACTCTGTAGAAATAAAGTAATGATTTCCTAAACTGCAGATCCCTCTAATCTGTTCTTTTAGTTGCTCTAGGAAATAGAAAATCTATCAAGTGTTGAGTAGTTACCTGCAAGGCTCAGTGCTAAGAGCTTTGAAAGACTGTCTAATTTAATCCTGACATTTTCTGGAATAGACATCCATTTACAGATGAAAAAAAATGAAGCTAAGAGGGGTTTAAAAATCGACCCGAGTATTCTAGTCTTTTTGGTGCTATTATAAATGGGATTGTTTTCCTAATTTCTTTTTCATATAGTTCATTGTTTGTATATAGAAATGCAACTGATTTTTCTATGTTGATTTGCATACTGCAACTTTACTATATTTACTATTTCTAACAAGTTTTATGTTAAAATTTTTAGGGTTTTCTATATATAAGAACATGTCTGCACCCTGGCTAGTGTGGCTCAGTGGATTGAGTGCCAGCCTGCGAACCAAAGGGTCACCAGTTTGATTCCCAATCAGGGCCAGGTCCCCAGTAGGGTGCCTGTGAGAGGCAACTGCACAGTGATGTTTCTCTCCCTCTCCTTTTCCCTCCCTTCCCCCCTAAAAATAAATAAAATCTTTTTTAAAAATATCTGCAGAGATGATTTTACTTATTCCTTTCTATTTAAATGCCTTTTTTTCCTTGCCTAATTGCTCTAGCTACGATTTCTAGTACTAGGCTAAATAGAAGTGGCAAGAGTGGGCTTTCATGTCTTGTTCTTGATCACAATTAGATATTACTTCACACCTGTCAAGATAGTATTATCAAAAAAAGGAAAAAAAGACAAGTGTTAGTGAGGATGTGGAGAAATTAGAACTTTTGTACACTGTTGGTGGGAATGAAGAAATGATGTGGCTGCTAGGGGAAATAGTATGGAGCTTCCTCAAAAAATTGAAAATAGAACTACCATATGATCCAGCAATCCCACTTCTGGGTATTTACCCAAAAGTATTAAAATTGGGTTCTTGAAGAGTTATTAGCATTCCCGTGTACACTGAGCACAATTAAGAAGAGCCAAGCCCTGACTAGCGTGGCTCAGTTGGTTGGACAATGAACTGAAAAACAAAAGGTCACCAGTTCAATTGCCAGTCAGGGTGAGAGGCAGCTAGCCAATTTACGTTTCACACATCGACATTTCTCTCCCTCTTTTTCGTTCTCCCTTACCCTCTCTCTAAAAATAAATAAATAAAACCTTTAAAAACAAAAAAGCAATAAAAGGTCCTAACAAGTGCAGCTCAGTTGGTTGGGCATTGCCCTGCAAAGTGAAAAGTCACCAGTTTGATTCTGGCCAGCGCATGTGCCTGTGTTGCAGGCCAGGTTGCCAATCAGAGTATGTACAAGAGGCAATCAATGATGTTTCTCTCTCACACTGATGTTTTACTCCTTCTTTCTCCCTCCTTTCCCTTCTTTCTAAAATAAATGAATTTTTTTTTTAAACTAGCCAAGATGTAGAAACAATCTAAATGTCCATGGACAGATGAATGGATAAGTGAAATGTAGTAAACACATAGAATATTACTCAAATTTTAAAAAGAAAATTCTGCATATGTGAAGACATCATGCTAATTACAGAAAGCCTATTGCAGAAAGACAAGTATTACATTATATTATTTATGAGGTATCTAAAATAGTCAAAGTCATAAAATTAAAATAGTGGGATGGTGGTTGCCAGGGGCTGGAAGGATTGGGAAATGGGGAATTACTAACAAAGTTTCAGTTAAACAAGATGAATAAGCTCTTGAGATTTGCTATACGACATTGTAGCTACTGTCAAAATACTGTATTGTACACTTAAAAATTTGCTTAGCACATAGATCTCTTCAGTATTCTTACAATAAGATTTTCTTTAAAAAAAATAAGTTGGCCCAAAGATTCAAACCCATTTCTCACTGACACCCAAATCTTTGCTCTGACTTAACCACAAACACTGACTCTGAGCCCAGCAAAAAGTAACGACACAGTTCTCCCCAAATGCTGTGTGACGTTGGGGAATTCGCCTAACAGCTCTGGGCTTGAGATTCCTCGCCATCAGGATGAGTCTCAGCTTAAAGGCAGCCAGGCAAGCAGCGCTGCCACTACCAACTGGTCGGTTTGCAGCCAATGCCACGGATGGACCTCCAACGGGCATCAAGCACGGCCAAGGGGGCCCGACTGAAGCCCAGCGCCAGGCGGGACCACCGCGCCTCAGTCCCAGCAGACGCCAAGAGTGCGAAGTATCGTGGGAGGATTGCACAGAGTCCGGCTCTGTTAGGTCATCATGACCCAAAGGAAAGGCGTCAGTGCGACCAGCCCACGGCCTCGTTTCCTAGGCAGCTGGACCAAAAACTCGGCTCACCTCCGGCCAGATTCGCGAGCTGGCACCTCCCCTTCACTCTGCGCCTCAGTCGCCATCTTAGTCAGCAAACTTCTTTCACCGCCCGGCCCCGCCCCCACGCCTTTGGATTGGCTAAGGTGATTCCCCCTCTTCCATACGATTGGATAACTTGACCGCCCCTTCTAAAGCAGAACAGTTTCATTATATTATTGGTCTATTCAAATCACTAACCGTCATTGGTCTCCTCCTGCCCTGGCGGAATAGAGATGAATTGGGGCGGGGAGGAGCCAGCCCGGAGGCCTGCCAGGAATTGCAGTTTTTCGTTTTGATTAACCCTTGGGGCTGTACCGATTTTTAGGTTCAAGTCAGATATTGATAGTCTATGCTCAAATTTCGTCCAGACTGTCGAATTTAAAAGTCATTCTCCAAAATGCAAGATTTCGTTTTCTGTCTTTACACGGAGAAAACAACCTAGAAGGGTAGGTACAGTGTGGCAACCAAGAAGTGTATACTATTAAATTTAGTTCACATCCTTCTTTCTGCAGATAGTCACACACAGCGTAGCAGTAGGTTCCAACTGCTCCCTTCTGGCCTCCCAGAGATCCAACAGAGTTTGCATCCCAAGACTGAATCATGGAACGAAAACCTGCAAAACTTTGTCCCTGACTGAGCTTTAATCCTCCATGGCAAAATAACCATAATTATGCTTGCCCTCCTTGCCTCAGGGGCTTCTGCTGAATATTAACTGGAGCAACAGATATGAAACTTTGTAAACTTAAAGCATTTTTTTTTCTATATTCTCTTTTTACGCTAGATTTTTCTAGGAATATTTTTTTCTATTGCTCCTTCTGACATCCTTTGACCTGAGGTTCTCCCAGCCCTCCCCTCTTTCACTAAGCTCTACCCACATGTTTCAGTTTCCCAACAAACTCTTCCTGCCTCAGAGCCTTTGCCCCATGTTGCCTGTAGTGGCTAACCCAATTTTTACTCAATTATCTTTCAGTTCTCAGCTTAAATGTCACTGGTTCAAATGCCTTCCATGGCCCCCCATGTATAAATCAGCTCCCCTGCTAAACTTTCACATAGCACTCTGTATTCATCCTTCATAGTTCTTGTCACAATTTATAATTTTATAGTTGTTGTGTGATCATTTGTTTCATGTGAAGTTTCCCAGCTGGACTCCCTGCCACAAGTGAGCAGAGACTACATCTATTGTGTTCACCAGGACCTCTTGCACATGGTGGACTTTCGTAGATATCTTTTGAACAAATTTGGGGTGGGGAGGGTTTGCCTTTTTTTATTTTTCAATTACAGTTGACATTCAGTATTATTTTATATTAGTTTCTGGTGTACAAATGGTTAGATAATTATATAATTTATGAAGTGAGTCCCCCTGATAATTCTAGCACCCACCTGGTACCATACATATTTATTATAATATTTTTTACTATATTCCCTATATTGTACTTTACATCCCCATGATCTTTTTAACAAATTAACAGACAAGTCCTTAGACTATATTATCCAAGCCAAAAATTGACTCACATGTTCTAATAGATTATTTCAATTGATGAGAATTCATATTAAAATTTGATAAAAGTATCAAATGCTGAAAACTACATAATTTTATTAACCAATGTCACCCCAATAAATTCAATTTTAAAAAAGTAAAAAAAATTGATAAAAGTATCAAATAAAATTGCATTTAGTTTTATGTTTAACAAATTGTTTTTATTGAACAAATACATGAAAAGAAACACTAAATTCAACAAACATGTACCAGTGAAATTTTTCATTGAACCCCAATAGCCTTGGAAAACCCAGCCTCATAATTTACATATCTATGTAATTTACATACACACACGCACAATGCCGGGAACCAAAGCCTCAAATTCTGCTCTTTCCTCAAAGTAGAAACAAAGTTGTTGTTTTTTTTTTTCCTGCTCCATGACGCCCAGCACATCAATTGATTGACTAATTGAATTAAATTGATGCTTTCACTCAAGAAAATATTCAAAACTTTAAAGTATTACCACAACTAGGAAGACCACCACACAACTATATTTTTAGTTCATCTGTTCTGATGCCATATGAAAGGAGACCTCCCAAAAACAGAATCTATTTATAAAAAAAGTATGTATTAATTCTTTCATGTTTAAATTTCAGCCACCTTCAAAGCACTCTCCATTTGATGCAATATACATATCGAGACTTTTTTTCCACTGCTCAAAACAGTTTTTGAACTCATCGATTCTGATGCCTTTTACTGCTTACGTCATTTTTTGTTTCACCTTTTCCACATCAGCAAAACCTTTCCCTTTGAGGACTTTTTCCATCGGGGAAACAAAAGAAAGTCACTTCAGTGGAGATCTGAGATGGGTGAATAGGGAGGGTGGAGCACTGGGGTTATGCGACTTTTGGTCAAAAACTGCTGAACACTCAGTGCGGCGTGGGCAGGTGCACTGGTAAATTATCCATCATGAAATGGGCAAATGCCTTGAAAGAGTCTTCAAAAAAAAATTCACTGAAGCCAAACACAGCCTCTCACAACAACTCGAGCTGGACCACTGATACAGACAGGTTCCTAGAGCACTCGCCTAGCAGGGGAAGCCTGTACTATAAGGGGCCCACCCTCTAGGAGATAATTCCAGAGTTTTTTGGGGGTCTCCCCTCGTATACAGTGTTTGGGGAAATACAGCACAGTAGTTAAGAGCAGGGCTCTGGAGCTCGAGAGCCTAGGTTGAAATCCTAACTCTATCACTTCTAGCTATGTGACCCCAGGCAAGTGACTTAACTTTCTGATTTCATTTTGTTTTCTACAAAATCAAGATAGTAATAATTCTCACAGGGGTATTGTGAAAATTAAATGAGATAATCTCTATAAAGCTGCTTAACAGCAGTGTCTGACACATACCAAGACTAGATAAGTGTTCATGTTATATGATGAATATTAAGAATGCTAAACACCCACTCTGGCCAGTGTGACTTGGTTGGAGTGACATTCTCTAATGGAAACGTTGTGAGTTTGCTTTCCAGTCAGGGCACATATCTTAGGCTGCAGGGTCAATCGCTGATCCAGGCACATCCAGGAGGCAACTGATCCATGTTTTTCTCCCTCACATTACATTGATGTTCCTCTCTCTCCCTTCTTCCCTTCCTCTTTCCCTTCCTTTCTAAAAGCTGTGAAAAAAAAAAGTCCTCAAGTGAGGATAAAAAATTAAAAATAAAAAAATAAGGAGTGCTAAACTCCCTTCTTACATTAGACTTCTATGTCCATTGCTATGTGATAAGGACCCTACATTACCCTTGTAGTTACAGTTTAATCAGTTACTCTGGAGAGGGGGGTGTTTCTCCTCAAAACCAACGGTTCTCCTGTGACTTCTGATTAAAAGGAGTAACATTGCTGAGTGCCCTAAATTTACACACACCCCAGCTGACAAAACCACACGCTCTGGTTCTGCAAGGGTGTCTCAGCTCCCCTGAAACCATCCTGACTCCCACTAGGCACTATTTGTCAGCCTGGTGATAGGCATGGCTGTACAGAAGGAATTCATGAAAGTTCAGAAAGTCATCTTGTTTGTAACTACCTGGCTGAACAAAAGGTCACAGAGAAGTGGCCCCAGCCCTCAAGGAGTTTTTTAATAGACTTGGGAGACAAAATGGACACCTAAGTCACATACAAGGGAAGACAGTTTAAAACTGTGGAGGGCTAAATATCAAAGTAGGGAGCAGGCTCCTAGGAATTCAGAAGGGTGGAGAAGGGAAGAAGGGCCAGGGCTCTCAGGGATGGTTTAAGAGCAACGGCGTGGATTTCAGTCCGCCACACCGGTCACACTGCAGGTCCATCTACCTACCAAGACAGACTTCAAGCTTTGGGGACAGAGGTAGTGTTCTAATCATCTTTGTGTTTCTTGGCCCTATCCTCGATGGAGGGGGGAAAAGGGAAGAAATCGGGAGAGAAGTAGAAGAAAGGACAAAATGAAGGAAAGCCAGAAAAGGAGGACCTGCCCATGACCCCCACCCCAACATCATGCTCTCCACCTCTCCCTCTGACCACGCCTCCAACAATGCAAGTGACTTGCAGTCGGAGGACTCGTTCTGTTTTCCACTTTTTTTCTTGCTGTTTCCTCTGCTTAAATTAAAACAGGATAGTTTGACGCCCGCACCAAAATATAAAATTATCATGTGCACAATGAGCATTTCTGAACCTTGCACTGAGACTGATTAGGAATGCGGCGAGGGTGCCTACTGAACATTTTTTTTTAAAGACTAAAAACTTAATAGTTCATTATCTTGTCAAAATGGCCAATAGGCCCACCAAAATATCACTTCCTCACATGTAATATCCACTTCCCCTTTCTTTGCCAGCTAACTTGTGTTTGTTATGTTGAAGTCTTTGAAATCATCATTTTAATGACTTTCTCATCATCTGTTAATACTGAGGTCTGTGCTCACTTCGGCAGCACATATATTGAGATTAGTGATATCTTGCTTTTTCCAACAGCATGGATGGACCCGGAGATTATTATGCTAAGTGAAATAAGCCCAGATGAAAGACAAATACCATATGATCTCACCTATATGTAGAATTTAGTGAACAAAATAGAGTCAGAGGCATGAACACATAGAACAGACAGACAGGTGTTGGGGGGAGGGGGACTAGAAGGAAGAAGGTGAAGGGATTAGCCCAAGAACACATATGCATGACCCATAGACACAGACAACAGTGTGGTGACGGCCAGAGGGAAGGGGGGCGGGGAGGAGGGAGCTGGGTGGAAGTGGGCAAAGGGGGGGTAAAATGGGCACATCCGTAATAGTGATGACAATGAAAAGAGGAAAAATATAAAAAATAAAATAAATGATTACAGAGGGAAAAGAAGAAAAATTATTTAGCTCTTTTATGTTTGTATTGTTTAATTACACAAGTAATACACGAAGGCATTTTCCTTGTTAAAAAAAATTTTAATTGACCAGCATAGCTCAGTTGGTTGAGCATCTTCCTGCAAAGTGGAAGGTTGCCAGTCTGATTCCTGTTCAGGACACAGGCCTGGACTGAAGGCCAGGTCCCCAGCTCGGGGCACGTGAGAGACAGCCAATTGATGTTTCTCTCCCACATCGATGTTTCGCTCCCTTCCTCTCTGTCTAAAATAAATAGATAAATACAACCTTTTAAAAACAATTTCAAAAACCGGTAAAATCTTTCTTGTCTACCACCCCTACATTCTAATTCTACAAGCCAGTATTTTCATTTGATATGCATCCTTCCAGATCCTTTTCTATACAATACGCTTATTCCGCAAATATTGATTGAATACTTACTATGTGCCAGGCACTGTTCTAGGCCTAGAGATAGAGGTATAAGCAAAACAAAGTCCCTCTCTTGTGGCATTTATGTATGCTTTATTTTACTTAACGAACTTCAGCACCCTATGGAAGCAGTAAGAGTAATGAGAACAGTAAGGTTATTTAAACTGCTTCCTCATTCTCCCTCTCATGGCCAGTAGTAAAGTTTATTTGAAAAACGAGGAAGACAGTGCTGTAGCCTAAAGGCAACTGGGAAGGGAGGGGGTTCAGAGAATGAAAGAATATGGCTTTGGAGAGATAGTCAAGTCGTACTGGAAATGTACGGAGTCTAACTCCAAACTTGTACCCCCCCTCCCTGGCTTCAGGCTTAGATAAGGTGTGAGGTATCAGGGGTGAGTGTGCATGGAACTTTCATAAACGGACACTTTCTTCCGTGAAACAACAACAAAAATACAAGTGCTTGGTACCACATGCTTTTGAGGCTCAAAAGCCTATTAATAAACACGCTGTTTCCATCATTGGGGGCATCGGGGTCACTTTTTAAATCAATGTCGCCAGAAGAATCTCCTCCAAGTGAAGAGTGAAGTGACTTTCCCTCCCCAGGATCCCTGAGGGAAACAGCAGAGAGATGCTAATGCCCCCTACTTGCGGTCTCCAGCGACCCCCTTCCACCTCTAGCACGCAGGTCTGGCCGCCTCCGGAGGTCGCTGGGAGAAAAGGCAACGCTCATCCTCCATGGCAAAGTCTTCCGTCTTCTCCTGGTCGCCCACTTTGTAGCGCAGCTGCACGCGCAGGAGCCGGGGGTTGTCCCGGGAAGGCAACAGTGTGATCTCCCCGGAAATGTCCGTATCTTGCTCCACTTGCACGGGCTCGTTCAGGTACATTAAATTACATTCCACATTACGTTCTACTGATAACGCACATGCACATAAATAAACACATTATGTTCCTTTATTTTTAGATTAAATGGCGATACACTATACACATCCTTATACGGAGGTATTGGTGATTGCTCTACGTCAGAACACAGCCATTATCCTTTTGAACTGCTGCGTAGTATTCCACATTACAGATGTGCCCTGGTTTATTTATTCCACCCCCTCCAGTGGCACATTTAGGTTTATGTCAGCCTGGGCTACAAGTACTGAAAACTGACTTTGGCTAACTAACAGAAACTGGATTTGTTGGAAGGATAGTGGGTTGAAAAACTGGCAGAAAGGAAGGGGGTTAAGGACCCAGAATCCCAGCCAAGGTCACACCATTCACTACCACTTGACTTTCAGCACAGTAACCCTTCGCTGATTTCCCATGTGGCCTTGGGTCTCTGTGCCAGAGTCATGAGTGAGAACATCGGGCTGGGCCCAGGTCGTGTGCCTCCACACTTGTGCCAGGAGAAAGGCCCTGTCTCCCACCAAAGTGGGAAATTAGCCCCAAAAGGGGAAAAAATTAAAAGACAAATCTGCTACAAATTATTCCTAATTTTTTGCTTCCTGGAGCCCCTGTTTATTCTGGGCCGGGGCAAAGCTTAACCCTTCAGTCTCCTTCAGATACACCAAAGACTAACATCTACCTTACTCCATTAGCTGAAACAAGAAAACTGTCTTCAGCTTTGCTATGAAACCCTCTTCAAGACTGGCTGCCACAGGGTGAGAGACTGGGCGAGAGGACTCACTGAGGCTAAGGGAAGGGGAACCAATTCTGTGCAGCTAAAAACAACCGAGTTTGGGGCTGCATCCCTCAGGTAAAAACTCTGGAGGTTGTTTTCCCCAGCGAGGAGAACAAGCGGGGCAGCAGCCAGGTCAGCAGGCGAGGGGCTAGCAGAGAAAAGGGAGGACTAGAAGCACATGCAGTCGTGGAGCAATTGTGGGTGGGGTTCACCATCTCTCTGGCACTGGCACTGAGCTCAGTGTTGGGTCTGGGGCGCTGAGTGAGCCCTGAATACTACCCTCAGAAAGCTTAGGCACAGCTGGTGGGAACGGGGACCAGGCTGCCTGGGCCGCAACAGAGGCAAGGACGAAATTCTCTGTAAACCTCAAGTTCTTTCGAAGCAGCCAGGCCTGAGAGAGGCAGAGGGTAGAACTGAGTCTTACGGGGTGAATTGAAAGGCCTGCAAACCCACCAAATCATTTAGAATTGGAATCTCTCTGGCCTTCTAATCAGAAACACCCAGGTGAGGAGGCATCAGGTGCTGACAATGTTTCTTTTTTTAATATTTTTAAATTTATTGATGAGAGGGAGAGAGAATTGTTGTTCCACTTATTCATGCATTCATTTGGTTGATTCTTGAACCCAAAACCTTGGCATATTAGGATGACACTCTAACTAACTGAGCTACCTGGCCAGGGCCGATGGTAAGTTTCACAGCAGTAACGTACATGTGATGTTCAGGAATGAGTGGTACAAAATGAGCTCACTGTGTTGAGGATTATCTCCGTGGTCATATGAGCTGAGGAATGGATAGATTCTTTCTTTCTGCCACTATGACCCATCCTCAGAGAGGGTGTTTTGGTATGGAGAGAAATTTTGCACAGAAGTCTCTAGAGCTATTAGGAAGTAGGGTAAAGGTCAGGAAAGGCCCCAAGCCTTCCCCTACCTCTCCATCCTCTACACGGGAGCCTTCAGAGTCAGTTTCAGTCCCCTACTCAAACCCTGAAAGTAAAGGAAATTGTCCCTCGGCCCCTTGTAGGTCTCCAGTCATCCCTACCCACAGGATCCATCTTCTTTCAAAAATGTTGGAAGCAATGCCCTGGCCAGGCAGGTCAGTTGGTTAGAGCAATGTCCCCATGCATCAAGGTTGCAGAGTTGATCCCTGGTCAGGGCACATACAAGAAGGAACCAGTGAATGCGTAAATAAGTAGAACAACAAATCAATGTTTCTCTCTCTCTCAAATCAATAAATTTTAAAAAAAATGTAGGAAGTAAGAGCTGCTGTGCTCATTTATTCACACTTCCCTGTGAATTAAATCCAAGGTTACCTCTTCTGGAATATGAATTTAAAGGACTATTTCTCGTTGTGAAATAAAAGGCTTGTCACCCAGTTAAAATAATTTCACACAGTCATTTGGATTGAGAAACTTGAAAACCTTCTGGGGACTCAATAGTTGTGTCTCAGGTTACTGTTTCACATTTGCTGCGTGTCTAGATTTGTTGATATGATTGATTATACTGTTGGCTTCTCTCACTAGACTGCAGGCTCTCTGGGTTAAGGACTATTTTTGGTTTTGTTTAACCACTTTTTGAATGAATAAAAAAAAATGAGTCAAAGAATAAGTGAAACAATGAGGTTACTTGGGCCCTGCAGAAAAACTACACGCTGTCCCCCACTAGACTTAGGTTTTTGTTTGAATTCATCCAGCATCGCTTTAGGGATCCTTTGCTCCCCTTCCCTCAGTCCTTGCATTTTGGGTGGGACTGACCCTATCTCTGGATATAGGGGTGGGCAAACAACTCAGACCCGGCTAATCAAAGGACCTTCTGGAAGCAAGGACCTTACAGTCTAAACCGGTCCAAGTATAGATAACTGTAGTATAGTAAGTACAGTTTGCAGTAAGAACCCCACTGGGGCAACTGAATGGGGTGGGAGGGCAGAGGAGAAGAGAAACCACAGCCTACTGGGGAGAGCAGAGACAGCTCCATGGGGGAGGTTTATAGCTGGATTAAGATTTCAATGGTTGGAGTCATTCTCTGCACAAAGGACAGGACCAAACATGTGGAGCTCGGAACATGTAAGATGAGTTTGAAAGCTGGCAAGTGCCCCGTCTCACAGGAGCAAAGGTCTTCTGTGTGGGGTGGCAGGACAAGATAGGGTTGGAAGAGTGGACTGGGGCCAGGCCTCTGAGAGTTCTGGATACTGTGTTAAGGAGCTGAGGGTTTTACTCAGGAGGCAATGTGGGCCTACCCAGAGTGGGGGTGGTAGGTAACCTGAGCAGGGTTGGGCATTAGGAAGCTGATCTGCCAGAAGAGTAGATTAAAAGGAAAGAGGCTAGGGCCCAGACACAAGCTGCATGAGCCCAGCCAAGGAAACATGAAGGGCATTGGCAATGGGACCAGAAATAGGGCATGACTACTGGCAGAGGCACCGAAGGAAAGAATCAACAGACCTTGGGGAATAAGAACTAGGCAGAGTTCAAAGACCAGACTGCAAAGCCTGAGTAATCGCATCTGGGTCGTGGTTTGAAAACGGCAAGTTTTGTCAGCAGCCAAAACCAGGTTGAATCTTGGCTCTGGCACTGGTCATTTGTATAATGTCAGGCAAAATTTCTCATCTCTGTGCCTTGGTTTTCTCACCTGTGAAAGGAGATAACACCTAGTTCAGAGGTCATTGGAAAACTAAAGGACGTAATATCTATAAAGACCTTTTCAGAGTGCCACTCATAGAGTTAAATACTCAATACAGTTCATGGGTTTTTGGGACTATGCAAAAGTTCTGCAATTAGATTATGGTCATGGTTGCACAATTCTGTAAATATACTAAAAACTGTTGAAGACCTGGCGGGTGTGGCTCAGTGGATTGAGTTCCAGCCTGTGGACCAAAGGGTTGCTGATTTGATTCCAGTTCGGGAACATGCCTGGGTTGCAGGCTGGGTCCCCGGTTTGGGGTGTACAAGAAGCAACCAGTCTGTTTCTCTCCCTCTCTTTCTCCTTCCCTCCCCCTTCCCTGAAAACAAATAAATAAAAATCTTTTTAAAAAATAAAATAAAAACTGTTGAACTGTAAATACATGAGTAAATTTTATTGTATGTAAACTATGTCTCAACAAAAAGTTTTTAAAAATAATCAGTATGACTCTTGTCATCTGCTTCATTTCTTGACCTGAGTACTCCTGAGAAGCCTAACTGGCATCGCTCTCGAAACTATTTTTGTGGATTTTCTGATTATATTAGCATTGTCTTTTAAAAGTTCCTGGTTGGCATAAACAAGATAAGAAAGAATGTTATTTCTTTCTCTCATAAAAGAGAGAGGCAGGCAGTCTAGGACTGTATTTGAGTCTTCAGATATTGAGATTCCTTCAAATCCACTGCTCTTTCATATTTTATTACGGTTGCTAAAGCTCTATCACATCCACATTCCAGGTAATACGATTAAAGAAAAAGAGAAGAACTTGCTTTCGAAGAGTACCACTCAGCACTTTATACTTACATCTCATTGGCCAGAACTTAATCACATGGTCCCATCTAGCTGCAAGAAAAGCTGAGAAATGTGGTCCTGTGGCTCTGGTGCTGCTACAGCTGGGGTGTATTGAAGGGGAGAGTGGTAATTGGGAGACAAACAGCAACCTCTGTTTTAGTTACTATTTAACAAAAGGGGGCAGACTACCAGGGGAGAATACCTGAAACTAATGTAATATTGTATGTCAAGTGTAATTGAAAACTAAAAAATTATTTTATTTGTTTAAGATTTTATGTATTTATTTTTAGAGAGGGGAGGGAAGGAGAAAGAGAGGGAGAGAAACATTGATCAGTTGCCTCCCACATGCCCCCAAATGTAGGGACCTGGCCTACAACCCAGGCATGTACCCGGACTGGAAATCAAACTGGTGACTTTTCTGTTTGCAGGCTGATGCTCATTTTTAGCCAGCCAGGACTAAAAAACGACTTTTTAAAAAGGAAGGCAGAATACAAAATAGCATGTAAATGCATAAAATATCTTTGAAAAGAATACACAGGAAATAGTAGTATAGTTTGCTTTCAGGGAGGGGAAACTGGGTGGGGGGGGACAGAGATGAGGGAAGTCCTTTCTTATTACTCATTTTGACCTTTAGAATGTTGAACCATGTAGCCATATGTCTATTCAAATAAATAAAATGAAAATCTTTAAAAGTACTGAATTATGCTACGTGACCACATGTCTCCTGGTTTCCATTCCTGCTGACACCACCACGGTCCCAGGCATCCAGACAGACAGATATGAGACTGCCTTCCTTGACACCTCAATCATTCTGCAAGTCTGAGCATCTACTCTTCCATTTCCACTGCTGTCACCTGGCAAGGGCAGGACAGTCATTTCTGCAGCCCCAGAAATGGGAACACTAACTGTATCAGCCTATACGGGATTATCTAAATGTCCCTGCGAAGATGCTTTACTGACGTGGCCATTTTTTTACCTGTGATCGACATGCAACAAAGCTTTATTGGCCCCTTGTCTTTCATCTCTTCCTTCTTTATTCCTGTTCTAACGGTGGATCTCGCTGGGACTAGCACAGCAATCAAAGATGCTCTCAGCCCTTCAGTATTTCCAATGATTCTCAGAACTGCTCCAGAACACAGTTCAAAAACATTCCTCGAAATAAGCACTAGTTTTCCAGGGCTGCTGTAGCAAATTACTGCAGACTTGGTGCCTTAAAACAACAGTAATGTAGTCTCTCACAGTGTTGGAGGCCAGAAGTCTGATAGCAAGATATCATTCAGCAGGGCTGGCTCCTTGGAGACTCCGCGGGAAAAGATGCTCCATGCTCTCAGCTTCTGGTGACTGACGGCCATCTTTTGGGGGTTTCATGCTGGTGGCAGCACCACTCCAATGTCTGCCGCTGACAGACACGTGGCATTCTCCCTCTCTGTCTCTGTGCCCAAATTTCCTTCTTTTCAAACAAGGATGCCAGAGACTGCATTGGGGCCCACCCTAATCCAGTTTGACCTCAAGGTAACTTCATTATAGTTGCAGAGACCCTATTTCCAAATAAGATCACATGCAGAGGTTCCCCGTGGACAGGAATTTAGAGGAAACACTGCTGAGCTCAGTACACTACTCAAGTCTCCACCTCTGGGGCTACATTCCTCAGAACCTCCGCCCCACTCTTGAGACCTTTCTACTTTTACAAGTAGCAAAATATTCTACATTGCTGCATCCACGTTAGCCCAAAGCCAGTTAGTTAACTACCCAGTTACAGACCTACCTGTCCCTAAAAACCTGTTTAACCAGGGGCCTGTTGTCTTTCCCACCCTATCAACAGCCTCAAGACATTTTCAGCTTCCACCTTCAGGTTTCCAACTTTCTCCTGCCTCTCTACTGAGAGGTGTTTAATACCTCATTAGCACCTCTTTGCATCTCAGCGTGAATCTCCTAATCTCTTCAGTTCTCTCAGTACGAAGGCCTCCTCCTCAACCAGCCCAGCTCCAGCAGCCTTCCTATCTGGGAGCTGGGGGGCAAGGCCAGGATTAGCGGAGGGGCCGGCTGGTGTCCACCCTGCTGCTTCTTTGGCCCATCACTCAGGGAGGCTGCTCACCTCTAAAGAGGTCAAGCCTCATTCCTGCCATCAGTTTGAAATCCTGCACGGTGGGCAAGAATTAAGTCAGCACACAGCAGACTGTCTACCTCCTTTCAGAACCAGCAAATGGGTCCACAGAATTCCCATCAACCAGCCAGCAGGGTGTATACTTCCTCCCTTCCTTCCCACTAGTCAGCCCTCAGCACCCCATGCCCTGGGCAGTTTTGAAAGAAGTCACAAAATGAATCACTTCTTTTTGGTAGCTTGCTCATTTCCCCCCAACATTTTATTCTAAACATTTTCAAACAGTCAGCAAAAGAAAGGATTTGAGAATGGACTACCCTATGACCCAACATCTAGATGCTACCATTATGTGTGAGCATTTAAAAATTGAGATATACTTCACATAACATTAAATTCACTTTAAAGTGAATTTTAAAGACCATAAACATTCCATGTTGCAAAGGTAGGCCACAAGAAGGTTGGCATGCCACCTCAGACTCTGCTGGTAGTAGACTTTGAACTAGAGCAACCCAGAAAATGAACTCTTCAGAAGAAAACCCATGTTCTAAAGTAAATAAGCCCTGACTCTTTTATTGTATATGTAGCATGGCCGGCAGCCTTCCCCAAGTTCTGGTACCAGAATTCTGCCTATAATCCATTCTCTGTTCCGGAGGCGGGATTCAGAAATGGAAATCTGTATTTTCTATGGTCCGTGGTGCCCAATGAGTATCCGCGCTTCCTCGTACCCCAACCCTCATTGCCCACTACACTTAACAAAGACCTACATTCCCTGTGTCTTCTAATCCAGCACAATTCCAGTACTATGGTGGCCGTGGGAGGAAAATGAGAACCAAAGGGACTCAGGCTGAACTTCAGCAGGTGCAGCACAGTGGGAATTCACAGAGTTTCTAGGAAAGTAGGGGTGTTCTCAGCAACCCTCATGAGGGTGAAGACCCCTCCCCGGATAAAATGTACCAAGAGGAAGTGGGAGACTAGGACCACTTCCCCCGGGGCGGGGGGAGGGGAGACGTTTCCTCTGCTGCCTTGCTGGCCCAATCTAAGAAAGTCAATGGAGCCATCCAGTGTGATATGAGCTGGTGGCAGGATGCAGAGCTGAAGAGGCCTGCTGAGTCATCACCAGAAGGAAGAAAGGGAACGGGAAGAGTCAATGCTGTGTAAGGGAGCTGGATGGAGAAGTGGGAGAGGGGGACAGCTACCGCCAGGGGCCTGTTCCCTCTGCTGCCTGGTTGGCCTGGTTTAACCAAGTTGATGAAACCATCCAGTGTGATATGAGCAGATGACGGGATGCAGAGCTGGACAGGTACCCTGAGCAAGTGCCCTTGGTAAATAAAGAGTCATCACCAGACTGCACAACAAAGGGATCGAGGAAAAAGTCCAGGAATAGGAAATTAAATCAGGCCAGAAGCATATTCTTAAATCAAAAGACAATGTATTTGAACAAAAATGCTGCCTTGAACATTGTGCTTCCCAGCGATTCAGACGACTGTGAGCTGGAAGACGAAACGTGTGTGGTGAATGGTTCTTTGAAGACCTTAGTAGTCCGAGATCTAAAGAAAGGTTTTATTGTGAGGCATGCAGGGCAACGAGGCTGTCGGGGAGCTCTTTTCTCTCCCCAGCGTGTCAGGCGCAGCGGCAATAAGATCAACAACAATAATAAGTATGCTGAATATGATTAGTGTGTTGACGAGGAGGCAGGAGTTTGAAATTATTTATAGCAAGTCTCAAACAGAACATGACCACCCAGAGAGACTGCAGTCCATGACGCCATCTCAGGAATCACTGGAATGGAATGAAATGAATTAACTGAGTTCCAGCTACAAAGAAGAGCTAAATGTTGCATCATCGTGATGGGCCAGAACATGTGATGTCTTTATTTGAACTAATAAAACTATTATACCAACAAAAAATGAAAAATAAAGTGAATTGTAAAGCATACACTTCCGTGGCTTTTAGTATATTTGCTCTGTTGTATAAACATGACCACTATCTAATTCCAAAACATTTTCATCACCCCAAAGGAAACCCCCTACCCACTAACCGTTAGTCCTGATTTCCCTCTCCTCCCATCCCCTGGCAATCACTAATTTACTTTCTGTCTCTACAGATTTGTCTGTTTTGGAAATTTCAACTAAATGGAATCTTACAATATGTGGCTTTTTGTGTATTTTTTTAAATTAGCATAATGTCTTCAAGATTCACCCATGCTACACTGGTACTTCATTTCTTTGTATGGTGAATAATATTCCATTGCATGAATAGACAACATTTTATTCATCCATTTATTAGCTAATGAACATTTGGGTTGTTCTATTTTTGGGCTATTACGAATAATGCTGCTATGAATGTTTCTATACAAATTTCTCTGTGAACATATGTTTTCAATTTTCTCAGGTATGAACCTAGGAGTGGAATTGCTGGGTCATACAATAACATTAACATTTTATTATGTATGCTTTATCATAGGTCTACCTGTCTTATGTTTTCTTCTACCCATCTCATTTTTGTGCACTTGAGAATCAATGGCAAACATTAATATACCTCACCCCTAAATTCATCAGCTTGTCCATTAACCAGAATTTAATATTTGTTTAGGTTTTTCTTTTCATGTAAAATTTACGAGCAATAAATACAATGAATTTTAACACACACATCCACCTGTGAAACCGACATGGAGCTACCAAACTACGGAACATGGGCACCGCCCTTAAAGTTCCCTCAGGCCTCTTCTGACTCGGCCCTTGCCCTGACTCCACCCTCTCCAAAGGCAACCAGTCTTCTGATTTTTTTCCCCACCATAAATTAATTTTTCCTGTTCCAGAACTCCATATAAACAAATCATGTAGTGTGTGCTCTGTTTTCTCTGGCTTCCTTTTCTTAGGGTGCTGTTTTTGAGATTCATCCATGGTATTGAATGTAGCACTATTTCCATCCATTTTGTTGCTAGACAGTATTCTGTTATCAGATTATGAATGTGTCATAGTTTATTCATTCCCCGGTCGCTAAACACTTGAGCTGTTTCTAGTTTATGGATTTTATTAATAAAGCTGCTATGATTATCTGCCCGTAGGCCTAGATGCAAATCTGTTATTTCTTGTAGGTAAATATCTAGGATTGCAATTGAATCATAGGATGCGTGTATGTTTAGTTCTTTTTTTTTATTTTCTTTTTTCTTTCATTTATTTATTTTTACATTTTGTTCTTGTCTATTCCATTACAGTTGTCCCAATTTTCCCCCCTTCGCCCTCCTCCGCCCCCGCCCCACCCCCTGCTCCCACAGTCTATCCCCACCCCGTAGTCCATGTCAGATGCCAAACCCCTGGCCGCAGTCCTTCTCTACTCCATCCTCGCCTCACTCTGAGTTGCGACTGCCCAGACACTGGCATCGAGGACCTCAAAAGCGCACATGCCGAAACCAAACGAGTTGACGCGCTGAGAGGAGGGGAGTGTGTGGGCGTGTGAGTGTAAGTTGTAGGTGTTGTGTGTGGAAGAAACCAACAGAATCCAAGCCGGTGTCCATCTGCCATAAAGTCCAATCACGGCCGCCTAAAAGAGCGAGAAGCAGCTCCCCATTGCGCCCCCGCAGACAGTATTCAAGATTACAAAGCTCAGAGGGAGCAAGGCTCCACCCTGGACGCCTGCCCAGGGACGACCAGCTCCGCAACGGTACCGTGCACCCCCGCCCCGGCGCGGTGGTTGGGCCCAGCCACGACGTCACCCATTGTTTACAAATCAACCCGAGCCGGTAGGATTCCGGCTACCGCTGCTGCAACGCACGGCACGAGTGCCAGACGGTCCCCGGCTTCCGCGTCTGCCCCAGCCCCGGCCCCGGCCCCGGCCTCAGCACCGCACCCGGCTCCGCCGCGGCCCACGGAACTGCCAGCGACGCCCGCAGAGCCCCGGGTGCCCGGGCTGGGAGACATGCCGTGCCGAAGGGAGGAGGAAGAGGAAGCCGGCGAGGAAGCCGAGGGGGAGGAAGAGGAGGAGGACAGCTTCCTCCTGCTGGAGCAGTCGATGAAGCTGGGCGGCTCTGGCGAGGTGGACCGGCTGGTGGCCCAGATCGGCGAGACGCTGCAGCTGGACGCGACGCAGGACAGCCCTGCCTCCCCGTGCGCGCCCCCCGGGCCGCTTCTGCGGCCCCCGGAGGCGGCGGTGCGGGCGGAGAAGGCCCGGCCTCCTGTTCTGCCGCTGCTTCTGCCGCCGGCGCCGGCCGAGGCGGTGGGCCCAGCGCCCCCGGGGGCCCTGCGCTGCGCCCTCGGGGACCGCGGCCGCGTGAGAGGCCGGGCTGCGCCCTACTTTGTCGCCGAGCTCCCTGCAGGCCCTAGTGCCCTGTCCCCACGACCCCCTCAGTCCAGCCTAGATGGGCCATCGGGAGACGACAAGCGCCGTGTCCCAAAGCAGCTGTCGGGCCCGTGCCGGCGAGGATGGCTGCGGGGGGCCGCCGCCTCCCGGCGCCTGCAGCAGCGACGCGGGCCCCAGCCGGAAGTCCACACCGTTGACGACGATCCGCACCGGCTCCTGCAGCAGCTGGTGCTCTCGGGGAACCTCATCAAGGAGGCCGTGCGGAGGCTTCACTCGCGACGGCTGCAGCTACACGCAAAGCTTCCCCAGCGCCCGGTCCTGAGGCCTCTGACGGCCGCAGTGCACAAGCCCCCGTCGCCCCCCAGCCCGCGCACGGCCTGCAGCAACGCTGGCGCGACAGGAAGGAGGGCGCTACTCAGAACGGGCGACGGCGTTCCTGTGCCTGGCAGCTAATACCCGGGGAGTGGCCGCTGCGCCAGCCTTTGCCTGGAGGACGAGGGGTTCTCCTGAGGGCTGCATCTTTACTGGAACTGGTGAACTCACGCTTTTGAAGCGGGAAAATAAGCTAATGACGAGGAATCGGAAAATCGCCAATGTTTTCGCGGGGAACTGAGGTCTAGAGCCCTGATGTTGAAAAACAGGACTCGGTTGGCCCTATTTAAGGCATATTACAGGGCGCACCAAGCTCACAGTCAATAGGGCTCCTTATTTGGCGCGACCATTCTCGGAGGCACCGCGTCCAGTTCCACGCAGCCTCCCCGGGCCGTCCAGCCCGGCGACCATGTGGCCGCAGTTCATGCTTCTCAGGATCGCCGTGCGCCCTAAGGACGAGGGTGATTCCAGTTACTTGTTTCACCTTTTCAGGATTGGTTCCTGGTTCACTTTTGGGAGAGGGGAACATGAGTAGACGATCATTTCAGGGAGTACCTCAAACTGCTAGACTTGAAAATTTACAACACTTTTTTTTAACCCATTTTGTGTCTAGGGGTGCTGGTTCTTAAAACACACGGTACCATGAAAGGACCTTTTCTCTGTCCCTGCTTTGCAACTGGCTGCGGTTCCCCGAGTGGAGGGGAAAGCCGCGGTGCGCCCAGGGTGGGGATAGGAGGGTGGTGAAATGCTGGAGTCTCCTGAGGACAAGCGCACCGCTACCACCTCGGTGTAGGGAGGCGGGGACGTGCTGGGCGCCGGCACCTCCCGCGGGCCGCTGCACTCCGGGCTCCCCTGGAAATAGTTCAGAGACGTGGCCTCGGGTCCCTCCTCTCCCCCTCAGCTCTGCTGTTTTACTCAAGAGGGTGGTGCGGGTGCTCCTGGGGGCTGGGGAGACGCCACGTGACGGGCACTCCAGGGACAACCAGCCTCGCACAGAAGCTCATAATGGGCTCTCCGGGGCCATTTGCAATAACAGCTGCAATACCCTGGGTAGACGGAGTTGATTTCCTCCCTCTGCCCCTCCCCCAGCCATGCCAGCTCGCCTTTGTAAGTGAAGGAAACCGAGTAGAAAATGTGACCGTCCAAATGGAGAAGCTGCAGGCTTTGCCATTGTAAACCATCGTGAAGTTTGTAACACACTGTTCACTCACTCGAAGGGTTTGAAGACCTTTTAGTTGGTGTTTTAGTTTTATAAGATTCAATGGCTTCTTCATCATCCAGATGTGGCTATTGACATATCTGCACTTCGTACCGGAGTGTCTGGAATTGTGGCTATCCTGATTATAGGATTTTAACTTAACTGAAATGTCTGTTTTTAATAAATGTGAGGCGTTTCTTGTTTGGTTTTATTTTAAACTTGCTGTCGGTGGGAAAGATGCACAGTACACATTTCTCTGATCTCCATAAACATGAAAACACTTGAAATCTTTGTCAGCCCAGCTTGCAGATGGTAATTAGAGTGCCTTTGTGTCTGAGCAGCTCACTAGTTAGACAGGGTCTGCATGCCTGGGTGTGTATTGGTGCTGGCATGAAATGAAATGAAAGTGAGGTCAGGTTTTGGACTAATCCCTTTCACCAAAATCCAGGGGTCCAAGCTTTTGGCATCTCTGGGCCACACTGGAAGAAGAGTTGTCTTGGACCCCACATTAAACACACAAACACTAATGAAACTGATGAGTAAAAAAAAGGTTTTAAGTAAATTTACGATTTTGTGTTGGGCTCCATTCATAGCCGTCTTGGGCCGCATGTGACCCACTGGCTGTGGGTTGGACACCCTTGCTGGAGCCTTTGGATGACTAGTCGGTGATGGAGATGTTTTTTTTTTGAAGCTGCTTCTGACTGTTTTAGCAAAGAACATCACATCAGTCCCTGCAGACAGGGAGGCTTATCTTTTTTTTCTTCCTGCTGTGGTCATTCATTATGTGTACTTGTACAAGGTGGCCCTAAGGCTGAGCAGCTCTTGTTTAGGGGTTGCTTAGGGTGCAAGCCTGTGGTGGGAAAGCTGGCTGGGAGTGTATCAAAGGATTGCTCTCTCTCCCTTTGGCTTGTTTGCTGCCCTTCTCTCCCTAAGAAGTGACATGGCCCATCTCTGTCCCTCTAGTTACTTCAGACTGAGTTACTTTGGTCTGTTTCCTAAAGGAAGGAGCCAGGCTGGGGACAGGTGTTCATTCAGGTTCAAGTTCACTTCATAAATGGGGACCTTGGACAAGTTGCTCAACTGTGGGCTTCCATTTTCTCACCTGTACAACAGATGAGAAGTGAGATGAGAGAAAGGGTTCATGGTGGCTGGCCCGTTCTGGAGATAACGTCTTTAGTCCCTACCCCTTTTTCCCAGGACACTCCAGAGTGGCTAAATGATCCCGTTTCTCGTGAAACAAAGACATGCCGTGATTCCCTAAATCCCTTCTGGATGGATTAAGATCCTTTCTAACTTCCTTTTGCATTCAATGCCTGTTTGTACCTCCCCGTTCTCTCAAATACACAGACCCCAAGGGTCTTGGAAAAGTACCTCCAGAAGGCACCGAGCCAGCCATTCCCCACTACTTGCCCAGGAAATGTTGAAGGAGGCTCAGCCCAGTGCCGCTCAGCAAGGGAAGGGGGGTTATGGAGGCTCTAACAAACTGAGGCAGAGAGCCTCCAACAGTGCGGTGGTCTGTCGTCCCTGGGCACTGAGCAGCAGGGGAAAGTGGTGCTAATTTGCCCTGGTGTTGGAGTAGCCCTGACATCCTTGGCCTGCTTCTGAGCTAGGGTGGGATTTCCCAGAGGTCAGTGGTTTAGGAGCGATCCAGGGCGGCATGGGTCATGATTCGACACCACTGCACCAGCTCTCCTGATTCTTGTAATGATTGGTTAAAAAGCTAGACCAAACCATGGGACTCACACAGTACAACCCCTTATACAAAAGGAAGACTGGAGAAAACTCATGCCTACTATCAGACACTTACTTTTTTATGTTTTATTGATCTGAGAGAGAAAGAAACATAGATTTGTTGTTCCACTTATTTATGCATTCATTGGTTGATTCTTGTGTGTGCCCGGGCCAGGGATCAAACCTGCAACCTTGGCGTATCAGGACAACACTCTAACCAACTGAGCTGCTGGCCAGGGCATCAGCCATTTTAAGTGCACTGTAACCCTGTAGCTGTCCACCTTTTTAAAAGTCCTACAAGGTCTTGTTAATCACCACAAGATCCTTTTTTGGAAAACAGGTTTACATAACTGATTTTTTAAAAGTTATTAGACCATTTTATAGGTGGAAAAATAGTCCAGGAGGGGTCAGGGCAGAATGACCGACCGATGTCAGTTCTGAAGTCATTTGAGTGTAGAACCCAAGCCTCTTTCCAATAGCCTGATACCAATATACATAGTTCAATATTGTTTACTGCACAACTCCACACATACACTACAATGTGAACAACACCCCTGCAGTTGTCCAAGGGGGTGGCCCTGCCATTAGAACTCTGGAAAACAGTGCTCCAGACCCCCAGGCTGAGCTAGTGAAAGCTGTAACCATTTTCTTTCAAAATGTGCAGCATCCTATGAAGACAGTTGGCCACAGAAGATGGCCTGGGTGAGATAAGAGGCCAAGACTATACACTCAATAAAACACACAACATAAGCACAGAAATTGTCAAATAACAAATGATTTAAACAAAAGAACGCCACACTTCGCAGAGAACTCCAGAGTCAGCCACCCAAGGATTTTATTCTAAATTAGGCATAAATGCTATAATGTTTGGATTCAAATTTTACCCTCTTTTGCTCTTTCCTTTTCCATCTCAGAAGCAGAAACATGGAGCGAAGATCAGACACCACTTCCCTATCCAGCAAGGTCTGCGTTGAACCCTGTGATCCCTTCCTTCCAATCAGGAAAGAGTTACCCTGGCAACCAAATTACTAACTCACTCAATTAGCTCCCCCTTCTTCCACCAATGCTCAGTAATCACAGAATGTCAGCCCTGGGAGAACTCAGCCTTCGTTGGTCTAGCGCTACCGCTTCATTTAGAGATGGAACCCCAGAGACGTTTCTAGGCGGAGGGGTACTTCATTTGAACACCGTGAGGGCTGGTGCAGGCAAAGGGGCAAAAACTCTCCTGTGCAGCTGCACTTCCTCCTGGATTTCCATCCCTAACTGAAGGGAGAACAAGTGACCTGCCCATAACAGTGTTCCCCAGGAGGCATAATAGATAAGAGTGTGGGCTCCGCAGGCAGGCAGCCCTCCTTTGCTAGCCACGTGATTTGGCACAGGGTCCTTCTCTGCAATAATCTCAATGAACTCACCTGCAAAATAGAGAATAAGAATAGAGCCTACCTTGAAGAATTGGGTGAAGATTAAATTAGATAACATGTGGGAAGCAAATAACAAACAAACATTCAAGTAATAAAACATCATTCCTGGAAGCTCTTGAATGAAGGCCAATACTTTAAGTCCTGCCTCTTAATGATGTCTTCAATCTGTTTCCTCTGAAGATCAGACCACTTTCTTGAGCATTACATCCCTGTTTTAGAGGTAAGCTCTCAGGAAAGTGCACAGGAAGGGAGTAATCAGTCTAGAAAAGGTTTAATCAGAAAAGGGTGGAGGTCCCTTCAGGCCAAGCCTTGGAAGCAGCTCAGCACTGGAACCGGCAGAGAGGCAGCAGGGCATATTGCGAAGGGGAGGGCGTAGGGTGAGGGTGATCCCAGGGCCCTGGCTCTTTATTCCCCCATTTCCTCTCAGAAAAACCCATCCCCTCCTTACTGAGATTCAGTGCTCACCTGAAGTCTGCGTGCCTGCCCTGCCCATTCCCCTCTATAATCGGTACTGAGAAAATTGTGCAATTTCTTCCCAGGAAGGGGTTTTCAAATTTGTTTTATTTTGTTCTCTTTATTTACTATCATTATAGGTTTATCTCAGGAGCTCATATGTGTCTTCTTTTCCCAAAGAGATTATATATTCTCTCATGGCAGAGGGGTAACAAGATGAAGAGGATGTTTTAGGCAGATTATCAGGCCACAGAGCTTGGGGGATGGATGGAGGTTGAGAGCAAACATTCATGGTCAGCCAGATCAGCGGGATAGCTGTTAAAACATCCAGGCACCAGGTGATAAGGGCCTGGGTGGGAAGAGAGAGGACACAACAAGATACACATTCTGAAAAGAAAACACGGTAGGCCTCAGTACAGTACAAAATCCTGGCTCTGGAGCCAACTCTCTGGGTCACAATCCTGGCTCTCTCCTTTAAAGCTCTTTCCTGTGACTTCGGGCAGGTCACTTCATCTGTCTAACCTCACGTTCCTCATCCACAAAGTTCGATAATAAAGTCCCTGCCTCATAGGGCTGTGAGGATTCATTGAGCTACTACTAGGAAAAATGCTTAGGATACTGCCTGAAACATAGCTTCGTTTAGTAACAACACCTGGGTATTGGTATCTAGTAAATATTTGCAGGGCAAACAAATTGGGCAATTTAAACAGACTTGTGGAAGCAAAGGGTGTGGGTACTCGGGGCAGAGGGGATGAGCTGTGGTGCCTAGAAGTTCAACGAAGACAGAAAAGGAGGGTAACTGCTGAAAAGGGAAAACAGGGCCGAAGGAAGGATTTGCTCAACCAGGAGAGACGTGTGTTTGTCCGACGGTAGATGAGAAACTGAAGAGAAAATGCTATAAAGGATGACGTTCCTTGAGTGGGGAAGGGAGGGGGTTCCCTGAGCTGGACAGGGTTCAGAGAGGTTGTAAGGGTAAATGTTCACGTGGCAACATCTTATGTCACAAACTGTGATACTCCAGCAAAGCCTGGGACCTTGGTAGTTGGTTGACTGGTGAAACAATCTAGAGAGCCCTTCATGCCCAGAATGGCTGTTTCTGTTGTTCCTGTGTGAAGGAATCCTTCTCTGTACCTTATACTACAATAGAATACAAACTAAATCTGATACCAAGGAATTTTTTAAATGCTCCCCCTTATCAATGAACTGACTCATAGGAGGTAAAATTCACAACCCCCAACTGATAAGCTACTCAGGCAGTTTATTTGACTTATTGATCTGGGTGGGTTAAAAAAGTCACAAGCTCATTATCTCATCTTGTTACCTTTGCCCTGCCTTTTGCCCATTTCTTTTGTCCTGTCTAAATCAGATTCCATAGCCTAACAGGGTGAAACACGGTTTCCTAGGTTTTCCTGAAAATCTCCCCCAGACACAGGATTCATAATCACCTTTCTCTGGATGCACCAGAAATTGTACTTTTCCTTCAGGTGGGTTAAGGAGAGGAAGAACTCAGGGTGCAGATGTTCAAAACATACCCCTTAATGGTGCTAGTAAAGGGAATTTGCATAACTTCAGTGTTCAAAAGAGAGAATGAAAGTTACTGAGAGGGAGAAAGGGGTAAAAGGGAACTAAATGGTAATGGGGGGAAAATATAATCAAGTGTAAACTTAAAAAAAAAAAAAGTCCGTGAGCAAGATCTGATTTTAAATATCCTGGACTTGACCACAGAGGACATACAGAGATAATACAGAAAGACACAGCTCTATGTTTATAGATAGAGTCACATACCCAACATCCCTCAGCTCACCTTCTAGCCCCTCCCTTGGTTTCTCTTGATTCTGCTCTCACTTTATGTCTAGTCCTTTCGTTTATTCTTCTTCTTCCTCCCACAGAGATCGAATGAGCTAGTCTTTGTAAAGTACTTAGACCAGAGCCTGGCACAAGGTAAGCGCTCTGTACATTAGCTGGTGGTGTTACTACTTCCCAACTGACAGCATCTCCCAGGCTCACTCCACCCCTCTTCGCTCTTTAGCTCTAAACGCCAAACCTTTGATCTCCAACCCCGATCTCTCTCCAGCTTCTAGTCATTCATGTGGCAGCAGGCTGCTGTCCGAGTAACTTCCAACTGAAACTCCTAATCAGGCCCCACTGTGCCTCTGCCACATGCATACACACACTCGACACAATCAGCCTCTCTTTACCGCCTCCTTATTCCTTTAGTCCTTCTGGGATCAGGACTTGCAGATGTTACCAGGGAAACCCAGGCCTCAGCTCCTTCAGAAGATGGAATTGTCTCAACTCTGCCCACACCCAAGCCCCTAGTTCTGTGCCTATCCGCTCCAAGGGGTTAGAGATATCCCAGCCGCAGTCATTCCTGGGCCAAGTACTAGGAATCTGCTATCCCAAGCTGCAACACCTAGGAAAGAACCATTGCCTCCTTGACACAGAGATCCGTCCCTAAGCCCAGGCCCAGAGCTAGGCTCTCTGCAGCCTTGGCAAATGTCTGATCAGTACCAGGGGCTAGGATAGGGGTAGAAAGGTATATGTAGAATCAGCCAGGTGGCAAAAAGATTACCTTACGAGCCATGAGTTCAGATCCTGCTCTACTACCAGTATTTCCTACCTCTCCACTTTGAAGAGCAACATCTTGTGAAATGTGCCTGCAGAGTGCCTGCCTATAACAGGGCTCCATTCCCTTCCCTTTCTTGTCTACAGTCACCATCCTAACTTCATCCTGAGTGCTGTTCTGGCCATCCCGCAGACCCACAGGTCATCCACACTGGGTGACACCTTACCAACTTGGTCCTATGTCCTCAACTTACAGGACTTGAGAGTCTAAAAGCAGCAGCCACATGCCATTTGTTATCTGTGCTTCTCTTACGCAGTTCCTATTACCTTATGTGAAGGTTTTGGCCACAAGCTTGCTTGTGGGTTTTTCCAGGATGTGCGAAACCCTGCCTCTTCCTGGATCCCCAGCACCTTCTGCCTATGTGCCTGGTATACAAGAAAAGTTTGAGAATGCTTAGGCTATTGTGTTGAGGTATTTAGTGGGTCAACGTTTGTGGGATGTACTTAATAACTTTAATAAATCCAACATAGGAGAAAATGTCAGGAAAATCTCATGTACATGGTACAGCATGACTGGAAGATCTGGTTGAGGGAAGGAGATCCTAGAGCCAGACTGCCTGGGTTCAAAGCCCAGCTTCACCATTTAAAATGTGGTAACTTCAGGCAACTTAATTTTCTGGGCCTCAGTGCCCTCATCTATAAAATGGACAAAATACGCATGCACTCCCTCCCAGGAGCACGCCCACATCTTCCCCTACAAAAGTGTATCTCCTAAACTCCAAGGGTCCCCACAAGACCTGCAACCAGGGGAGCAATGGGCAGCAGCAGATCATCCCAGGCTAACTCCCTGAACCTGTATCCAAGGTCCTCTTTTCTCTGACTTTCCAGTGCGCCAAAGCAGCCCCATGTAGGCTGTCTCCTGTTGCTTATCCTATCCTAAGCCCTTCCTTGTTACACTGTCCCCAGCTTTAATAAACATACTCTCTAATACCCTGGCTGAGTAGCTCAGTTGGTAAGAATATCATCCCGATACACCAAATTGTCAGTTGGATACCAGGCCAGGGCACAAACAAGAATCAAACAATGAATACGTAAGTAAGTGGACTAACAGATCAATGTTTCTCTCTCCTGTCCACTCTATCTAAAGTCACTTTAAATAAGTAAATAACTAAAAAACAATAGTGCCTGCCTCATGGCAAAGTCATGACATAATGAGATGATCTAATAATTTAAAGCACCTAGAAGAGTACCTGGTACATGTGCGCTCAGTAAATGCTATCTGCCTAGTATTTTGAAAGCAGAGAGACAGACTGTTTGGAAGGTGTATGGAGGTGGCTTTCTGGAAGGAGCTCAGGAAAAGGGACTTGAAGGGCACAGAAGCAAAAAAGGAAGCAACAGCTTGTGCTTATGGTGGAAGAGAAGGGGAGGCTGAAGTGTTAGGGCAAGTAGGACACATTTAGGAGACATATATGGGTCCCCTGGAGGAGGAAGGACCAATGGTGGTATCAGGAATCAGCAGCTATGCCCTGGCTAGTGTGACTCAACGGACTGAGCATCAGTCTCTGAAGCAAAGGGTCACGGGTTCAATTCCCACCCAGGGCACATGCCTGGGTTGCAGGCCAGGTCCCTGGTTGGGGGTGTACAAAAGGGAACCAGTTGATGTCTCTCTCACAGCCAGTTGATGTGTCTCCCTCTCCTTCTCCCTCCCTTCCCATCTCTCTAAAAAGAAATAAAATCTTAAAACAAAAAAATAAAAAAGAGGCAGTTAGACCTGACTGGTGTGGCTCAGTTGCTTGGGTGTCATCCTAAAAAGCAAAATGTCACCAGTTCCATCCCCAGTCAGGGCACCTGCCTTGGTTGTGCGTTCAGGCGCCAACTGGGCGCACACAAGAAACCAATCGATGTTTCTCTCTTACATCAGTGTTTCTTTCTCCCTTCCCTTCTCTCTAAAAATAAATAAAATCTTTTTTAAAAAAGAATTAGCAGCTCTCACTTTTGGGGCACTTAAGTATCCTGGACAACCCAGATTCTCATGTGACCCTCCCGACTACCTTATTATGTATTGTTTTATAAATGAGAAAAGGGAAAAGCACAGAGCGGTGACTTGCCCCATATGACACAGCTGGTGAGCAGCAGGTCTGACTCAAACAGAGTCACTGAGCACTAGCCTTCCCCTGCAGCTTCAGGGTGGGAAGGGCTGGGCAGGAGAGGTCCCTCAGGGGGCTGGCTAGCAGGCTGTGCCAAGAAAAGCTTCCTTAAAAAGGGCAAGGGAGCAAACAGGAGGGGGCTCCACAAGAGTTCTATGAGGGGAAGTTGGGGCTGCGGGCAGGAGAAAGAGGAGGTGCTCCTTCAATTAATCTAACCCCTGCAATAAAACCCAGCCATTTTCCTACCAAATACCAGTACTTCGCTGTAAAACCGTTTTCCTTTCCACAGACCACAGCTCACGAGTGGGTCAGTCTCCTAGCAGGAAACAGGCTGGCTTTGCCTGTGCCCTTCCCATTCTTTACACAAAAAATTCAGTTGCGAACACTCCCTCAATACCTCTCCAGATACAAATTCTTGGCCTCTTCCCTCCAGCCTAGAAAGTGTTTCTGGAATATATTCTCATTTCACAGAGGGAGTGGAAGCCCACCTAGCGGCTTTAAAAACCTGGACCTACTTTTCTGATCCTGTGGGCCATCACTCCAGAACCACCAAAGTCTTGCAGGGTTACCAGTATTCTGTGCTGAGCCCAAGTCTCCCCAGGTGCATTCTTCATTATTAAATGTATCCCCAAGTTCTTTTCTTTCCCCCGCCTCCCATCAAAAAGCCAAACCATGCTCCAAAACAAACAAACAAACAAACTGAATTTATTCAGCAGACATTTTAATTAAGAAATCCTAGAAATCAGGACCACCACAATTTCAGACACTCCGGTGCGAAGTGTACGTCAATAGCTACATCTGGAGGATGAACAAGCCATTGAATCTTTTTTAAAAAAACGGGTTTAGCTACCTTAAAGTCTGGGGTGGGGGGTGGCACTTCACTTAAAGTGCCATCAAGTTTCACAAGGGTAAAGCCAGAGATTTCTCCTCTCAGAGAGTCACATTTTAAAAACGGTTTCAGTCACTTACAAAGAAGAGTTAGTGGCAGGAGGAAACTGATGGTGAGGACCCATGGAGGCTCAGGCCCACAGATCCACAGAGGGCCAGAACAGGGCAGGAAAACAACCAGGGTCTCATCGTCCCTTGCAGACATCAGAACGGGAGGATTAATAAAGGTGGACTAGGAGAACGGGAGAGACACAAGAGATTGTTTATGACCGTTTCTGAGAAAGCTCATGGCATGGCCAAGAGTGGCCTCATGAGAGGAGGAGTTCTGGAAAGAGGAAAGCGCAGGAAAAAACAAGTCACTCTCCCCAAAGCCACTCTGCCTGTCTCTCAGGGAGACTCCCAAAAGGTAGGAAAGCACAGACTTGGCTCTTCTTGGAGCAAGAGAAAGAAAGGACAGGGGGATGAATTAGCTCTCCCAGGAACCCCACCGCCTTCCACGTACAGCAAACCGTGACCTTGAACCACAGGTGGCAAGGTCAGTCATTTAAAAGTCCGAATTCAACTCCGGTTCTACCCACCGTCAAAACTCTCCACCTCCCTTCCACCCCCTAACTGGACTTCACTTCTCCCACCTCGATCAGCCCCCAATTAGGTGGGAGGAAGGGGCCAACCAGCCACCACCACGCTTTTACATTCTTCCCCCCTCCGGAACTTCTTTGCACAGCAATTGTAGCACCATTTTCACTAAGCTCCTCCACCGGAAAATAAAATGTACTCGTGTCATTAAGTTTTCAAGTATTGTTCTAAAGCCCTCACGAATTCCCGCCCCTTGGGGCCCTATCTTTAAACAATCCAAGAACACGACGCCCCCAAGGGCTAAGCCAGGTACAAGTCAATAAAAGTAGCTGCCATAGTTCTCCCAGTTTATCCCAGGTCCTTGGCCCCAAGGTAGCCGGGGAAGTTCTCACGCGGCACAGACGTGTCCTGGCCCGTGTATTTCTCCACGTTCAAGTTTTCTCGGACAGCCTCGCTGGGGCCGGTAACTTCTCGGCTGGATGTCTCCCCCAAAACCTCCCTGCTGCCTAAGCAGTCGCTCCCACAACGGCGACGGTGGCTTCAGCTCAGGGTGGGTGAGGGCAGGGCGCTGATGGGTCTGTGCAGCGGCCTTCTCTTCCTACTTCAGGGGCCCCGGGTCAGTGCAAGGCGCCCGAGGGCTGCAGAGCGACAGGGTCAGGTCCGCTGCGGCCACCCCCAGTTCCGGAGGCGCTGGCCGGGCCTGTGGCTGCAACCGCGGCGACAGCTCGCTGAAGCCTCCGCACGGCCTCCTTGATGAGGTTCCCCGAGAGCACGAGCTGTTGCAGGAGCCGATGCGGGTCGTCGTCCTGGGCGCGCGCCCCGGCTGGGGGCCATCGTCGCTGCTGCAGGCGGCGGGAGGCTACAGCGTCCCGTAACCATCCTCTTCGGCAAGGCCCGGGTAGGGCGCTGTGACCTGCGGCGAGCTCGGCCACAAAGTAGGGCGCAGCCCGGCCTCTCACGCGGCCGCGGTCCCCGAGAGCGCAGCGGACCGCTCCCGGGGGCGCTGGGCCCACCGCCTCGGCCGGCGCCGGCGGCAGAAGCAGCGGCAGAACAGGGGGCCGGGCCTTATCCGTCCGCACCGCCGCCGCCGGGGGCCGCAGAAGCGGCCCGGGGGGCGCGCACGGGGAGGCAGGGCTGTCCTGCGTCGCGTCCAGCTGCAGCGTCTCGCCGATCTGGGCTACCAGCCGGTCCACCTCGCCAGAGCCGCCGAGGGTCACCGACTGCTCCAGCAGGAGAAAACTGTCTTCCTCCTCCTCTTCCTCCCCCTCGGCTTCCTCTTCCTCCTCCCTCCGGCACGGCATGGCCCCCAGCCCGGGAATCCGGAGCTCTGCGGGCGTCGCTGGCAGTCCTGTGGGCCGCGGCGGGGCCGGGTGCAGTGCTGAGGCCGAAGCCGGGGCCGGGGCCGGGGCCGGGGCTGGGAATGACGCGAAAGCCGGAGACCGGCTGCCACTCGTGCCGCGCGCTGCAGCCGCGTTAGCCGGAATCCTACCGGCTCGAGTTGATTTGTAAACAATGGGTGACGTTGCGGCCGGGCCCAACCACCGCGCCGGGGCGGGAGGAGACGTGCGGGGAGCTACCGCGTCACGGGCTCTCGGGGGCAGCGCAGGGCAGTGGCCTGAGCCTTCACTTGTCTGCGCTCGGCATCCGCCTGTACGAGAATCCTGGGTGTGGAGAGACCTTCGTCGGTCCCCGGGAGGATGAGCCACACACAAAAAATGGAGACTCTGAGGCGACCTGGTTTGGTTTCTGCCACTCGCAGACACACCCACCCACACGCCTAACCCCTCCTCCTCCTCCGACACTAGCTCCCTCCCCACGTGTCATCAACGCTTGAGACAGCCTGCTCCTCCCCCGCGCACCCGCCGTCACACAGACCCAGGGGAGGTGGGGGAGGGGCGGGGCCCGGTCCGACTTCCGAGAGGTGGGGGCGGGGGAAGGGGAGAGAATTGGGGGTGCTGAGTAGCCATCGCAAAAGGGGGCGGAATCGACCCGAGGTGGGGTTTTCCCTTACGCCCAGTCCTCAAGCTCTTTTCGAGAAGGACGCGCCACCGCATGGCTGAAGAGTTTACTTTGTTCATTAAAAAAAGAAAAGATTCAAATAGAAATATAGGGCGATGTAAAAAATCATAATCCTAGGACTCAAATGTGATTCACATTAAAACATTTTTTTCCTTTCTAGTTTTTTCTATTGAAGAGTTACACAACAGCCACATATACAATGGTGTACACTTTTGCACTTGGTATTACACCATAAACGGTGTTCTTGTTATTGCATGCACTTCGAGAACATAATGATTACGTAAGGTTCTATCAAGTGGCTGTACCATAAATTATTAAACAATTCCTTTAACGTTTGCTGTTTACCTGATTTCACCGTTGTAAATGAGTTTGTGACTCACTTTTTTGTATGTAAAACTTTCCGTGTCGATGACTCTTCTAAGAACATATTCCCACGAATGGAATTTTAGGTCAAAGAATACGGATATTTTAAGCTTTCTGATAAATGTGCCAAATTGCTACCCAGTTGGGTAAATTTCCCCTCCCATCGTTAATGTGTGGGCACACACATTATTCATGGCAACTTCACTAGTATTTGAGTACTATTAAAAATTTTTTTGCTGGTTTCATAGATGAAACTGATAGCTCCTTTCAGGGTTGGTTTTGTGTGTTTGTGTGTGTGTTTTGTTTTGTTTTTTACTTAGGTACAGCGGCTTTCGAAATGTTAACCAACTGCATTTCCCTTTTTTGTGAATTGTTTCCTAAGTTTTTCCTATTTGTATGACTCCTCTAGGTCCCATGAGTTAACTCTGTTCTTTCATATTTTGGCATGAACATTTCAGGTCTTTCTGCTGCCCCTGTACAGGTTTTTTTTTCAAGAACACTTAACAAACTTTGATGTAGTCAAATCTGTAAAATCCCTTTCTTTGAGACTTATAACACAGTGCTAAATTTAGAGTCTTCTTGCCTCCAGAAAGTTATTACTTGGTTCAATTTTTTTAAAGATTTTTTTTCTAATGCCTTGATTTTTTTCAAATCCATCTGGATTAATTTTGCTCTTGGGTGCAGGGAGAGGATACAATTTTTTTTTCCCCACGGAGAGCTTGTCACTCAGAGCTGTATTTTTTCATTAGGACAGAGGCGTGTGTGGGCAGTATAAACACAAGCTCTGTGGTGGCCAGCTCCCAGCTGCTGTGAAGCTGATGAATGTGAGGACTGGGTGGGGCTGGGAATATTTTGATCGGGCTGTGATGTGGAGTCAAAAGAACACTGAACAGGTTGTACAAAGACCTAGATTCAAGTCTCATTCCTGCCTTGTCTGGGGTGTGTGGCTCCTGGCAAATCAGTTTACAAGTGTTTTCACTTGTAAAATGGAAAAAATAATCCCTGGCCTGCCTCCCCCTGAGGATTGTTTTCAGGATCAAATGAGATAATGGGAACAGGCTCTGTCAGGCATTACACAAATGTAATGTGGGATTAGGTCCATGGTTTACTAACAGAGGCCTGGCCCAACTCCAAGGATTCCCCCAGGGAAACAGCTAATACAGTAACTATGACGGTCCCCCCTTGCAGCCCACTGCGTAAAACACATCCTAAAGGCATTACTTCCTTGAACTTGCTCATTGTCTTGTATTCGGCCTCCTGTCTACCCTGCCCTGCGATTGCTGAAGGCCCTCTTGGAGTCAGCCGACGGGCTCCCAAGTCCCAAGGTGTCACTACAACCAGTTCTGCAGGTTTTGGTGACAGATCCCTTCCTGACAGGCAGCCTTCCTCCTCCATCTCCGTGGAGGGCTCTTCACACACTTTACTGATGAGCACTGGAAGTCATTCCCCCCAGAGAGAGTGATTCTCATTTTCATTCTGATGGTACTTACTGAAGAATTTCAAGGGGAATGAAAATTAGGGGAGGTCTATGGATTTCAGCGGAGTTAAATGGTAATTTTTTTTCTTCCCCTCTGTAAGATGATGCTGCCTGTAAGTAGAGAAAAGCAGTTTTATGCTCCATTGACTTTAAACATTAATGGGGCTGGTGTTATTGTCTCTAACCCAGCATCCCTGGAAGTCGTTTTTGTCTTCTTGTCAGGGTAATTCCCATAGTGTTCTTAGTACTATAGGAAATGGAGCTTTGAGATGGCATTCTTTTAAAAGTCTTGCCTTTGTTATGTTGCTTGTGTGTGGAGATTGCTATGTAAATATGCCCGGAACTTGGATATTATACTATTCATTATAGAGATGAATTCATTACAGAAGACCAACTCCATTTTATGGGGGCACTTCTTTGGGGAGCTCTAAGAGAGAGAGAGAAGTGCTGGGTTGGACCAGTGGGAGGCAGAGAAATGGCCTGGATTAGGAATCAAAATATAAGATGCTAGAGAGGCTCAGAGGCAATTAAAAGCAATGAGAGGGTAGCAGGAAGGGAAGCGACAAGAGCTGTGTGCCTGGCGTTCTGGCTGCCTCCCTGGAAAGACACAGAGCGTGTTCAGAAGCACCGGTGGAAGGACACAGAATTCAAAGATTTTCTGCATTTGTTTAGACTGCACTGAAATCCTTCCCAAGGAGTTTTCTTTCTGTGAGCACTTTGTTTTTCTTTCTTTCTTTCTTTTTAAAGATTTTATTTATTTTTAGAGAAAGGGGAAGGAGGAAGAAAGAGAGAGGGAGAGAAACATCAATGTGTGGTTGCCTCTCTCACACCTCGCACTGGGGACCTGGCCCGCGACACAGGCATGTGCCTGACTGGGAATTGAACCGGCGACACTTTGGTTCGCAGGCCAGCACTCAGTCCACTGAACCACACTAGCCAGGGCTGTTTTTCAATGACCTGCACTCAGAGACACCAGCTGGGGTGAAGAGGGGTGGACACTAGGCTTGGAATCCCACCTGGATCCAGTCACTTCATACTTCTATGCCTCAAATTCCAAATCTATAAAATGGGGAGGTGTAAATTCCCTTCTTTACAAAACTCTTCAATTACATGAGAACATGTATGAGAAGGTTTATCACACAGACCCAGAGGATGATAGTAGAGTTAGGTTCTGGGAAGTAGAAGTAGTTTTAGTGATGTTCAAGTCCCAAAAAAGGCAAATTCTATGCTGTGTTCCATCAGTGGATGAATGGATTTAAAAAAGAAAACTATGGTATACCCATGCACTATAATATTAGTCATAAAAAAAGAATAAAATGCTGATGTGCTACAACATTATGCTCAGTGAAAGAAGCCAGGCACTAAAAGGCCCTGTATTGTGATTTCATTCATATGAAATATCCAGAATAGGTAAATCCATAGAGACAGAAAGCAGATTGGTGTTTGCTTAGGTCTGGGGGCCTGAATGGGGGAAGGGGACTGCTAACGGAGATAAGGTTTCTTTTGGAGTGTTGGAATGTTTTGGAACTTGTTAGAAATGACACATATTCTGGGTGTACTAAATGACACTGAATTGTACACTTTAAAATGGTTAATACATGTTATGTGAATTTCACCTCCGTAAGAAATATTCCATGCTGGATCTACTACTTGATCTCGTTTTTTTCTTTCTCTCTTTGTAATTGCGACTGTCACCTATTTGCTGAGGTGAAGAACCATGTCTTCATCATGCTTCCAATGCAGCTCGCCGATTTCTCAACTTTGAGGTCACCTGATTCCTTCACTCCCATTACATGGCTTTCTGGATGAGGTGGACGGGGTCGTTGCTTTCCCCCAACATAGAAGTGGAGGCTGGCCCTGAGGCAGCCAGGGGCTCAGTGGGCCTGAGGAAGACCTGCAGTCATATTTCCCATCCCAACGTTTTCTTCTGGTCACCTGCCCGTCTCCCTTGTGCTAAGGATGTAGGTCAGGTAAATGGCTGCAATGTAACGTGTAAAGGGAAAGGGATTCTTTTTAATGAAATTACTACCTAGGTAATCATGATTAAAATTTGCCTTGGAGAAAACTATAGGTTCAGATAACAGATTAGTGGTTGCCAAAGGTTAAGGGTGTCGGGGAGGCTGTGGTCACAAAGGGAGACACAGGTGAATTTGGGGGAGGTGATGGGACTGTTCAGTATCTGATTGTGGGGATGGTGACACACAATCTATAGGCCTTATCTATGAGGACTATGGATTTAAGGACTCAGTCTGAGGCATTAAAACTCAGAACTACACATGGACGCAACAAAACAAACTAAACACACACACCATATATTGATAATGGTGGTGGTTGCATAGGTGAGTAACATTTATCAAAACTCAGTGAATGTATAAAACAAGAAAAAGAAAAAACTCAATGAACACCTATAATGGGTGAATTAATTATTTGTAAGTTATACCTCAATAAAGCTGATTTTTTAAAATTTGCCTTGAAACATGAAAGACAGATGCCCTATGAGTCATATCATTTGGGTAAGTAGGAGAGATGACAAATGGGCTGCTGGCTACGTGCCAGACCAGGCCTCATGGGGAGAGAGGTCCTTCCTGTCAGGGACCCAGCGTGGGGGGCTGTAAATCCACTCATTCTATCACCCAGCACATTGAAGAGCACCTGCACTGTCCCAGGATCTGTGCCTGCTTCTAAGGCCACAGCAAACAATGGAGGCTGTCCTCACAGATCTTCACAGTCCCTGGTGGGCAAAAGAATGGCCCTCCAAAGATGTCTGCGGTCTAATAATCTTGGGAGCCTGTGAATGCTACCTTACATGGCAAAAGGGACTTTACAGGCATGATTAAGATAAAGATCTTAAGATGGGAGATGATCCTGGATTACTAAGTGGGCCCGATGTAATCACAAGGGTCTTTATAAGAGGGAGGCAGTCAAGTCAGAGTCAGAGAAGATGTGATGATGGAAGCAGAGGCCAGGGTGCTGCGGCTGCTGGCTTTGGAGATGGAAGGAGCCACGAGCCAAGGAATGTAGAAAGCCCCTGGATGCTGGAAAAGGTACAGAAACTGATCTTCCCCTTGAGCCTCGAGGAAGGAGCACAGCCCTGCTGAGCCACCTTGACTAGAACCCAGCAAGATCCACCTGAAGCCCCTGAACACCAAAACTGTAAGATAATAAATTTGTGTTGTTTTCAGCCACGAAGTTTGTGGTGATTTTTTTCACAGCTGCAATAGTAAATGAATACATAGTCTAATACAGAAATTGTATAAAGTAGGCAATTATTGGGCCCTACCTTAAACATGGGTTATAAAAGGATTAGGTACCAAGTGTGATGGTTCAAACAAGAAAGAACAAACTCAATCCAGTCATAATGAGTTGGGAAATACTTTTTGTGAAAGTGACCCAGGCTGACACCTCAAGGATGGTATGGAAACGTTTTCACAAAAACCTATTCCCTCTTCCCTGGGGACACAACTGGAATGTTTCCCAGTCTCCCTTGCAGTTAAGTCCTGCCAAGTGACTGACTTCTAGCCAGTGAAATGTGAGCAGAGCTGGTGCATGCTGATCCATAAAAACCTCCTATGATCATCCAGTGCTCTTTCCTATTGTGCCACGGGGGTGTCAACGCTCAGGGCGATCTTGGAAGCTTCCTGTGGAAGATGGCATCCCCACCCCCACCACCATTGCATAACATCTAGGAACACCGGTACAGAGTCTTAGAGTCTGAAAATAGCTGAGTTGAGCACTGCAATTTTGAGATGTTATAGCATCTAACGTAACGCTAATACGGATGGAGAAAGGTTAACAGGGGAAAAAGAAGTAGAGCCCTGGCTGGGGTGGCTCAGTGGGTTCAATGCCGGCCTGCAAACCGAAAGGTTGCCAGTTCAATGCCTGGTCAGGGCACATGACTGGGCTGCCGGCTGGGTCCCCGGTTGTGGGAGGCAACTGATCAATGTTTCTCAAGTTGATGTTTCTCTCCCTCTCTTCCCCTCTCTCTAAAAAAAAAAATAAATAAAATCTTAAAAAAAAAAAAAAAAAAGAAGTGGAGAGAGTAGCATGCCAAAGCAATGGATAGAGTCAGTGTGACTGTAACAGCGTCTGGGGGGAGAGGAAGGGGGGTGTATGAAGGACAGGGGTGAAGGGTCAGCTGCACCGGTAATTCCAAACACTAGGTTGGAGTGTGAGCACGGGTGGGCATGGGGACCTGACTTACATTTTAAAAAGAGCCATACCCCAGGGGTACCATGGTCCAGAGGAGGCAAACCCCAAAGAAGTGAACACAGCGGCCAGAAGCCAGCTCATATTGGTGGTGAAATAGAGGCCTCCTTGAAACAGAAGGGCTCCGCGGTCTGATGGGGCGCAGCCCGCACATCCCTTCCCACAGGCCGCAGGTGCGTTCAGTTATTGCTGGCTGCCCCGCCGGCTGCCTACCTCCTCAGCTGTCCACAGCTCTTTCCCAAGCCTCACAGGCCCTCTGCCTCTCGGAACCTTAGTGAGTTTGCCCTAGAGAGGGCAGGTGGCTTCCAGGAGATCATTCTGAGTTTTCCTCCCCCAGTAGTGTTGCTTCTGGTTTCTTGGGGGTGGGAATGGATAGGCGAGTCCACGAATCCGTAGATTCTGACCAGCAGGTACACTTGAGGCCTCTCTTTCTCATTTCAGACTCTTGCAGGCAGATACCAGGGATCTCCTTGGAGACAGTGCCGGTGTCAGCCAGAGAAGAACCACATGACCTCATTTGGGGAAGCGCAAACCCTCCCACCTAACTAGCCATTTGGAAATGCAGAGTTGAGGACATTGAATACATTATTCTTACCCATCACAGGCTTTTGACCTTAGACCTAGCAAGCTGCCTGTGGCCCACAGCCTTCCTGTAGATTCCTGACCAACTTTAGAGGGTCCACTGGGTTGGGAGTTGGGGGACCTCGGTTTTAGTTCTGGTTCCTCTGGTCCCCAGATGCTGGGAACAGCAGTCCCCCTCGTGGGCCTCAGTGTCCCCGTTTGCAAAGTTGTCCAGAAGGCTGCCCTGGCTCTAAGATGCTGGGAGAGTGGCTTGGCTGTTACATCCAGGCCTGTAATTTCTAGCCCTTCCTAATGTTACTATCACACAGTTAGGATGGCCAGTCCCGAAAAAGCTGACACGATGACAGGGAGACTGATTCTGTTCCCAGCTCTGTAAGATGGACGTGACAGAAACTCCTCGCTCAGGAGCTGCCCTCAGCACACCCTGCACACAGTGGCCCGGCCCGCTGACTCCAGGCCCGTCGTGTGCACGCACGCACTCTTGTAGAAACCAATTAGCCTCGGTTTGGGGGCTCACTCTTTTCTCTCTTCCGCTATGTGGTTTTAATATTCTCCTTTCCAGCAGTCTTGCTATATATTTGGCTTTTATTTTATAAACTTGTGGCTACAGATGGACCATGCAACTATGTATTTAAATAAAAACTGCTGCCTCCCCCAAAGAACAAACCAACCCTGCACTGTTACATTAGATAAGAATGTAGGGAATGATGACTAACATTTATTTGTAGTTATAACATGCCGTGTACTGAGCCTCCCATCAGTTCTCGGAGAGGACAGACTCTTTTTGGCTCCAGGGCCTCCGTACTTGCTACTCCTTAAGTTTGGAGCATAGTCCAAAGTGGGTGAGAGGAGCTTTAGCAGTGCCCTCGCCCCACCCAAACATACAATTGAAGTAAAAACAGTGAGCTCAGTATGCAACAGGGCGGCAGGATAGGTCCCTGCTGGAGCCCACTTTCCAACCAGATCACTGCCCTTAGGCCCTGCGGATCTGGAAATGTCGGAGTGTTGGGTGTTGAGGCAGACAGCCAAACCTAAAGCCTGCTCACCATTCCGGTCTAGAGGCCCTCCCACCACACCCCCTTGTCCAGATCGGGTCCCTTCCTGACACCTGCACTTAGGACTTCACAGCACCATTCCACTCATGTGTTTTATTTATCTGTCCTCTCCTCAGAAACTTCATGAAAGCAAAGATCCTGTCTGATTTGCTTACTACTGTATTTCCCGTACTTCACAAAATGTTTTCTGTAAAGGAGTCCTTTGCTCAGAATAAATGCAAAATGCAAGTATGTGTGTGTGTTGGGGGGGAGGGGTGGATAAAGCATTTGGGAGAAAATGACATAAAGGAAGAAAGGAAAGACTTGCAGGCCAGCTCCATACTCCTCCTTGAAAGGAAAGAGAAACCAATACCCAGCAAGCAGCCCCACCCTTCCCTGCCCTGCCCTACCCTGCGGCCCAGCCCCTTAAAGTGCTTAAGAAAGTCAGTCCTGGAACTCCTCACCCTCCTCTCACCAAATACGAAAGAAATCTGTTCTGTAATTGTCTTTAGTGCCTGTTGCAGGGTTTTAGGGATGAAGAGCCTGCAAGGGGATGAACAGGAAGGGGAATAGCCTCCAGTGTCCCAACTGAACCAGGTGTTTTGAAATTCACAGCCAAGCCTCTTTGCAACACCGTGTTCTCTGGGGCTTGGTTGCTTAGGGTACAACCACATGGGCTTGAACTCTGGAGGCCTGGGAGCCACCTTACAGCACCTGCTTAACTTTGTCTTTCGGTTCTCAGCTGTCGAGTGGGATCATGTTCCTAAAAACCACAATCATAATGTGACAGTCGCGGGGATCAAGAGATGATGCATGTGACTGTGTTTAGCAAATTGGAGGGCTCTGTACAGCCCAAGTTGTCACTGTTTTGGTACCTGCACAGAGGATTTGAATCTGATAGGTGTGGATCAGGTATGACTGTACCCGTGTGAAGTCCTGAGGGGTCCACGTGATAGTCCTTTTGTGGGCAGGAAAGGATTTTGTTACAATAAACACTGGATGTCAGCTTTGCTGGCTGATTATTATTTGTTTTGGAGGTGTACCCCACCTACTTGCAAGGAGTTGAAATAACTCCCGGAATGATTAAGGCAGAGAGTTTTAGATAAGTATTACCTCACAACGATACAATCACTGTACGTGGCCGTGTAAAATCGGCTCAAGGAGTACTGCACCTCATTATGTTTATGAGCATATTTACAACCAAGGGCTTGTCCCAGGTTATCGGCTTGGTATGTACTTCAGGCTCAGTGGCCTCAAGTCCAAGATCTATTGCATAGCAACTGTCCTGGTTCAAAGCAAGCCTTTTCAAGAGCCTGCAAAACCTGCAGAGGAGCCATAGGGACTGTACAGGCTATTCCTGGCACCATTCACAAGTCCATCTCCCTGTCATCAGTGCCTCAGATCCTCCCTGAAATTCTGATCTAAAATACTATCAGCTTTCTAACTGGTACCTATGGGTCTAGGGGGTGACATCCCTGGAATCTGAAAATCAAGCTGCCCTCTAGAAGCCAAACCCTTCAAGTCCACACGTGATGGTAGACTCGGTTATCTATACAAGGTCCCAGAGGGAACAGGACATCTCCCTGGTGAAAGCCACAAGAGTAGGGCTTGGAAATTCAATCCAGGCATGCCTGCATGTGAAGGAAGCAAGAGCCGAATGAAATCTCTGAAAAGCTTCTCAACAGCAGGTAAATGGCTCCAGAGACTAGAAGGCACCAGAGAGGGAGGATCTGGCCAGTTCTGCGGCATTAACCAGAATAAAGGGGGGCCCAGTGGGCAGGTGTGTTTCCCCCTAGAGCCATTCTGCCTCCATGACATTTAAAATACATCACTCGTACGTTTCCCTTTGCCCTGTTTCATGGTCCCTAAAGACTCAAATTTTGACTTTCTCTGCAGGGGACAGTAGGTAAAAAGCAGTCACCACGACACCAAGTCTTGGGCCCCTTGGCAGTTTTACTTGTCATTACAAATTAATAAATTACCATTTTACTAAACCTCCCAGGAGTTACTTTTTTTCCTTTCTGAAAGCGACCAACTCTGATTTTAGACTGGCAAAGCTGGTATCCAGACCGACCCCAAAATGATTATGTAGCCTGCATAGATGGTGGCAGGTGATCCCACCCTCCGCCCACATTCTTAATACCTACTACTAATTGACCACAGCCTTAAAATCCTGTTCTAGGCCCTTTCATGAGCAATCAATGAGATTCGGAGTGGGAGAAAACCTCCTGCCGCCGCAGCCACGGCCCTGCGTAACTCGGCTAGCCTCGAACAGGTTGGTAAATGTTTTTCATGGTGATAGCTATACTAAGTATGATTTTGGGAAATGGCAAGCCAGCTTACATCACCCCAAATCCAGGTTGTTTTCTGGAGTAGTTATCTATCTATTCATAATGCTGTCTACCAAAAATAGAACAAAGAGCAGCCATCATGTCATTTTCTAAATATTGCTTTGCACATGTTCCCGCATCTAGTGATGGCATTAAACTCCTGTGTACATCAAGGAGGAACATACTTATGGACTCAAAGATCCTTTGTAAATAACTGAGCCAGGTCCACAAGACAGATGCTTAAGCTGGCCCACTGAAAACAATCTTTGTGAAGTGTATGCACTGGTAAGGTAAAAAACTTTGTGAGAGTCAAATACAAATTTAGAATATAAACTTGTATTTTAACTCTTATTTCTTTGCATTAAAAAAGAAGAGCCCTGTGTATAGAAAAATAAAATATGGATGAAATATACCAGGGTTAACAGAATTTGGTGGAAGGATCCTAACTCACTTTTACTTTTGTTTTGTCTAATGTTCTGTGAATCTTTATTACTTCTATAGTGAAATATACAATACATTCTAACTTTCTAAGTTACCCTTTGAAGAAGCGTATGTAACCAAGAAGAATGAAAATTAGGGACTACTTGCATGTCTTATATCATTTTCTTACATGTTGCAAATAATACAGAAAAAACATGATCAAGTATGTGGACTGAGGCAGGCCTGCAAATAAGACAGTAGACTAATATGACAGCTCCTGCCAGGAATGAACTGTGAGGAGTTACCTGGGGTAGTGTTGGCTTAACCTGACCCACCTGTGTCCAGACATGTTGTGAGCAAGTTGCCCTCGCAAATCCCCAGTGTAGACCAAATCCTCCACCATCACAAGAGCTGCTGTTTTGGTGCAGCCAGGTGGGGTATTCTGTCTTCCATTTCTCAGAATGAGTAGAAGATGGACGCCAGAAAAGAAAGCCTGAAGAGGTCTCGAGTCTGATATTGTCACAAGCACCAGGAAATTCACGTGGTAAATCTGGATCTTGGTGGAGGCCCTTAGCCATTGTAGCTGCCCTGCAATGAAATGAGCCTTGCGTGGAACACTCCCGATTCCCCTTCACCCACTCTGCTGAAACAAAAGCAGCACTGCCTTTCGTAAGAGATGTTTCAAACGCCTGAAGTTTATGGGACAGATTCTTTTCTCTGCATCATGATTTGCATTTGAAATCTACTTCCAAAATTGAGTTCAGAACATCACTAACAGCAACCTTTCTCTGTCACCTGCCTCTCCTACCTTTGAAAGAAAACAAAGCTTCTTAGAAAATTTGCTATGATAAGCAAGTTGGCTTCAAACTTTTTTTTTTTAAGGCATCAGTGCTGGGCAACCGAAGGACCCATGGACATGAGCAGTGTGAGGATCAACTATGCAATTAGGAGGGTGGGCTGGGTAAAGGCGTAAAAATGTGAAGGGGGGAATGGGACATCTATAATAACATAAACTATAAAAAAAAAAATACTGTGCGATTGCCTCATACCCGTACCTACTTACATGAAGCTCCTATTACCTGTGGTTTTATCTCCTGAGAAAAGTTGTAAAGGGCTGGCTCTGACTGGTGTGGCTCAGTGGGTTCAGTGTCATTCCGCAAACCAAAGGGTCTTGAGTTTGGTTCCTGGTCAGGGCACACGCCTGGGTTGTGCGCCAGATTCCTGGTTGGGAGCACAAGAGGCCACCAACTGATGTTTCTCTCCCCCTTTCTCCCTCCTTTCTCTCTAGAAGTAGATAAATCTTAAAAAAGATTGTAAAGGGCTGGATAGGCTTAATTTGACCCACTGTGTGTCCAGAAGTGTGACAATGGGGGGCAGAGTTAAACCACTTTTGCAAATCTTTAATATCACCTCTTTTGACCACCTTTCTTGCTTGCTGTCCAACTTTCAGACTGTGAACAAGGAATGTAAATAGCGCCACCTCTGGGCGAAGTGTGGTTCCTTTAAGCTTCTGGCCCAAAATCAGCAGGAAGAAATGTCCTTATTTGGGGACATGGATTAAGACAAGACTTGAGTGCCCTCAGAGGATGAGTGGGCTGGTGCACAGGGGCCTGCAGGGAGCATTATTAGAGCCAAGGGCATTAAACCAGAATGGAAGCCATTAAGGAATGTTTATGTGGTCTCATCTCAAACAGGGAGACTGACTGAGGAAAGCGATCCATCAAATGCCAGGGGACAAAGCCTAATGCCTCATATTCTGGGACAGGCATGGCCCTGGGTTCTTTGCCTCTTGATGCCTGCTGGGAAAGCACACACAAGGGGGAACCCTGGGCCAATGGACAAGTGATCCAAGGAGCAAGACAGGTCTGCACCACTCCCTTCTCTGCTCCAGGCCCACAAAGCCTGGGCAGTAGGACTCACACGGCTCTTTGTACTACAACTTGATCCATCTGTCAGGAAAAAGAGAATGCGAGGATCAGACAGGTGGGTATTCAGGCTGTGCTTGGCAGACGGAGGGACTCATAAACACTGTTGAATCAATGGACAAAGCGCCCGGGAGAAAGCCGGGCGCAGGGCCAGCCCGGGCTGCAGCTCCCTTTCTAGCCTGAGTCCTTGGTGCCCAACCACAGCTCCACGGACCAGCCCTGGAGCCCTGGCTGCCTTTCCCTATCCCCCAAATGTCATCTTCTGACTGGGACTGTAAAGTGGCGTAGGGGAGACCCCGACACAGGTATGCGGCCCTGAGCATGCTCCAAGCCTGACGTAGGGCTGTCATGCTATGCCCCAGACTGGATGCCGGGACTGAGAAGGAGGGGTCAAGACACTGATGCCAATGACCAGACATTGTTCTTGTCCCTGAAGGGGGTGGGTGATGAAACAGTGTTTCTGGGGACAATGTGTGGTGTGCATGTTTATTCTGTCTGGTCACAGCAAATCTCACACACCTGGATGGCAGCCAAGCTGAGAATGCCACGTGGCTACAAGCAGCTGGAGGAAACGGAAGACCGTCTCCTCTGCTGCTGTGGCCGCTCTGGGCAGAATGCACAGGCCCCCCAGTGCCCTTCTCAGAGGCACTAGGCCACGCCTCCACCTCCGGGTCCCGAGGACATCTCTAGAAGACGATTCCCGTTCGAAACTCCCAAAATCCTGGGTGCCACCAGGAACCAAGCCCTGGTTCCAGCAAGTCATTCTGAGCCCAGGCTCTGGCACGGACAGGACCACAGAGCAGCCCTGGCGGCCTGGGGTTCAGGGCCGACGGTCCTTCCTGCGGAGCTTGTGTCCCACCTGGGATCCCCGCTGGGCAGCTTTCACTAGGCCTTTGAACTGTCCCTGAAGCTTTACCTTCTTCCTGCAAGGACAAGGAACAGAAGGGTCACATCTCACTGACAACAGGCAGCCCTGTAATGTCAACAGATGGCTCCTCCCACCAGCAGGAACGGGGTGGGGGCGGGGGAGTCCGGGAGTGCTGCCCAGCATTGGGCAGCATGTGATCTGGGCAGACCACACATTACCCACCGTGTTTAAAAGGGCAGTTTGAGTTAACTACTTGTGTTTGTACCAACTATATGAAAGTTCATGTTAAAAAATAAAAAACAAAAACAAACCGGAAGAGACTTGAGCAATCGAGCTGAGGGTTCAATGAGAACAAGGCCCTCCGGAGCACAGGTCTCCCCACGCCCCCGGCCCTGCACAGCACTGTACCTGTGGTTGAGCTTGATTCTGTTGAGGGGGATGTAGGCATAGGGGTCAGGCCGACCCTTCCTCTTCATGTCACCCTTTGCTTTCTGCTCAGAGAAACAGAGTCAGCTAGGAGTGTGGGGTTCCCCTTCTGCTCCCTCCCCTGACTTGACAGACCCCGCGTCCTTCCTGCCCTTCATGCTCTGCTTTAGGTGGCACCAAAGGCTTTCTGTGGCTCTGGAAGGCCAACCAACAAAGGCATGGGCTTGAAACGCTAACAAGATCTCAGTGTGCACCTTAGTCTGGCTTCACAAAGGTACCTCTCCAGGACAGGGACGGGGACGGCTTCCCGCCCTTTCCCAGACGCTCTGCCAGGAGAGCCCTGCCCCCACAGACAGCTCTTACCTTGGCCTTGTATTCAGCCCCGGGTGCAGCCTTCTTGCCCACAGGGCGATGGATGCCAGAGCCTCCAGCTAGAGGGAGAACACAGAGGCCAAAAGTCAGACAAAGCCAGCACGGCCTTCTCCTGGGAGAAGACAATGGGCACCTTTTCTTCAGAGAGCTGCTGGGGACATGGGTCATGGCCAGGAATGTGGTTCTGTCTTCTATCAACCAAGGACAAAGATCTTTCTTAGAAGGACTCTCCGCTGACTTGAAAGACCACCGGGTTCCTCAGATGGACTTGAATCCAGAGGCCTACCAGTGACCTCTGGGAACATGTATTCTCCACTAACATAAACTTCCTTCCACCCTTCAATGCTAAATCTGCTCCATTTATTCTAAGAGAAAGAACACAGGCTTTGAAGTCAGACAAATCAGGGTTCAACTCCCAGCTCCAACATTGGGCAAGTCCCTTAACTTTCTGGAGCCTCGTAAGCTCACGTGTGCAATGAGGCACTATAGGCTTTCTCTCAGGTTTCACACCATGCTGTGAGAGAGAACGGCAGCTCTTATTGCACCGTACAGACGTGAAAACTGCAGCTTAAAGAGATCAAGATACTTTCAAGATCAGTGTCATTCCCTGCACATCAAGATCAGCGTCCTTCCCTGCACATCAAGATCAGCCTGCACATCAACACAGTTGTGGATGGAATCCTACAACACTGACTCAGGAGGACAAATCAATCTTTGCTTATACCAACATAGTAGCAATCAGGCCATGCAACCTCATGGTTCTGCCTGCAACAAACCCTGCCTAATACAGGTGACAGAGAACAGAGTTCCAAGAAAGAAAAGTGGAAGCCTCACCTTGGTACCGAGGGGGGATCTCCAGCTCCTCCTCATCAGCCTCTTTCTGACGCTTGAACTTCTGGTGTTTTTTCTATAAAGGGGTGGGCAAAGTTCATGAACAAGGGGATGTGATCATCTTCACTACTGTTAACAGTAAAGCAGTCACAACCTGCAGTAGCAGAAAAGGCCCCCTGCTAAGCACCTAATGGCCTACTTCAGATGAGGACACAAAGAAGGCAAGTAACTCCGATATTACACAGCGAGGCAGTGCAGAAGCAAACTTCCAGCTCTGGTCCCCACTGCTGAGCTTGTCTCGGCTGCTCCACTGCTCTGCCTCGCCACACTAAAGTCCTCCCATGGGGCCACACGTGCCCATCTGGGTACCCTGACCTCAGCTTATCCCCAGTCTTTCCAGCAGGGTCAATGAGGTCCTCAGCCTCTTTAAGGAGAACAGCTTTACCAGTTCCTTGCCTTGGATGAACTCTGCTCAGCCCTTCCCAGACGTCAAATACTCATTGATCCCCTACTAAGTGTGAGACCCTGGGGACCCAGGGCAGAGGACCAACTTCCTGTGGCCCAGTAGCTCTCAGGCAGGTAGGAGACCCCTGCTCACGCCAGTCATCACAGTCTCTCAACAATGCTACCGTCCCAAGAGCTATGAGCACGGGCAACAAGACAAGTCACCTCGCCCAATCATATCCAACAGGAAGTGACTCAGTGCCGTGATGCCAGCATCGTGTTAGCTGCTCCAAGTGGGAGAGGGGGGTCTGGCAGCAAGCAGCCCAGCCCACCGGGAGGCCTGAGCCTAGGAGCTGACAACCAGGCCAGGCAGAGGAGCACTGTGCAGCAGACCTCAGATGTGCGACAATGCCCGGGAAGCCTCTGCAATCTAGATTCCTGGGGCTCTAGCTGCCCAGGGGATCACCAGGCAGAGGGGTGTCCAACCCCTGCCCTGAGGAGCATTCACTGGCTTGCGGGCCAGGCAGAGTGGAAGGTGTGCCAGGCAAAGGGAACAGGCTGGAGCACACACAACGTGTGTCTGAGTGACAAGGCACCAGTTCCACCGGCTGAGGCCCAGCAGAGCGGACTCCTGGTGGAGGAACAGAAACTGGCTGGACACGGGACTCTGGCTGCATCGTAGAGGGTGTCAGCTCAGCCCACGGCAGCTGCAGCTGTCACTAGTACCCCAGCATTGCAACGCTGTCCCAACTGCAGGCAGAGGAGTGGGATTCGGCAACTACCATGCACAAAAACCCCAAGGGATCTCCATGGCATGTGATAATGTGCCATGATCCCACCCCGGAGTGTGGCCACCCCAGGTCCTTCTCGGTGCCCAGAGGTAAGGATCCCAGTCCTGCTGTGCTGAACCGCAGGGCCACACTCAGAGGGCTGTGGGCTGTCCTTGCCCGCCAGGAAGAAGAGCAGGCTGTAGCAGGGCTGCAAAGCCACGTGTGAGGCTGTGTTGAAGCAACCAGGGAGGCTGTACCCAGAAAAAGATTCCCAGGAAAAACGCAGTAATAAGAACTTAGGATCACTAAGTGCCACACACTTTACACACAAGCCAGGATGTGTTCAGGCCCAAAGATATAAACATTTAATCACCCCTATGACCTTGGGCAGGATACTTATCTTTTGTGAGCCCCTCTGGAAATGGGGACTTAAATCCTCCCCATCTCTTGTGAGGTAACTTGTGGGGCCCTCAGCACCCCTCAGTGGCAGATGCCCCCACTCCATGCGGGAGGCTGCCCCTTGGAGCACGCAGGCCAGCTGTTGCCCTTGCAGCCTGCACAGCGCTTGTCCTCATGGAGAGACAAGGGCTTTATCGCCTTCTTCCTTCAGGCTGGACAACCCAGCCAAAACCAAAGGGAGCCCCGAGCGCTTCTGAGAGCGCCAAGCCCCGTGCCGAGCCCCATAGCGAGGTCAGCCATGGCACTGCTGCTGCGCCCAGCACACGGCCCATGGCCCATGGACAGCCTGCTGTGCACACCCCCAAGGCTCTACGAGCAGTCAGGAGGCAGTGCAGGGGAGATAGTGACAAGCTGCTGGGCCCAAGGCCCTCCATCAGCAGGAATTACTCACATTCCCGATGCCCAAGTCTTCCACCAGGTCAGCCATCTCTTCATCCTCCCCTGGAGCCAAAAGGAAGAGCAGCCTGTGAGCACTCAGAGAGGCCTCATTTCCCCAAAGCCTCCCAAAATTTCATCCTGCCTCCTCCTGGCTCATTGGGCTGAGGGAGCTGCATCTCCAGCCCCAGAAATCCTGTGTCCTCCTGCGGGAGGTGAGACCCCGAACACTGACCCTTTCTCCTACCCATGCTCAGTCCCAGGGACAACAGTCCTGGAAGGAAGTGGTGATTCCACTTCTGAGGTAAGTACAGCTTTTTTGCAACTGTAAGAAAATCCAGGCTTCCAAGGAGCCAGGCACTCCTGCTGCCCAGAGTCCACTTTGCTGGGAGCACTGTTTTGTCCTCCTACCTGAGAACTTTTTTTTATTTTGCCCTGTACTTGCTGGGCATTCTGTGGGATATAAAGAAGTATGAAAGAACAAATTCATTCTACATTAAGAAATTGGACTGCATTAAAATTTAAAAGCTTCTGTGCGTCAAAGGACACATCAACAGACTAAAAAGCAACTACAGTATGAGAGAAAATATTTGCAAATAATATATCTGATAAAAGGTTAATAGCTGAATATATAAAGAATCTCTATAACTCAGCAACAAAAAACAAACAACCCAGTTAGAAAATGGGCAAAAGGACTTGAGCAGACATTTCTTCAAAAAGATATACAAGTGTACAGCAAACACAGAAAAGACGCTGATTATCACTAATCGTTAAGGAAATACAAATCAAAAACACCATCAGATACCACCTTACAACCATTAGCATGACTACTACCAAGAAAAAACAAACAAACCCAGAAAATGAGAAGTGCTGACAGGATGTGCAGACACTGAAAGCCTTGGGTCCTGCTGGTGGGAATGTAAAGTGGTGCAGCTGCTGGGGAAAGCAGTGTAGCAGTTCTTCAAAAAATTATAAATACAGAATTACGATATGAACCAGCAATGTCACTTCAGGGTATATACTTGAACTGAAAGTGGGATCTTGACGAGCTATCTGTACATTCATGCTCACTGCAGCATTATCCACAACAGTCCAAAAGGGGAAGCAACCGAAGTGTCCAATAAGTGAGTGGATAGACAAAATGGAGTGTATACATACAACAGAACAAGGCCAACCTTAAACAGAAGGAGATTCTGACACATGCAACAACACGGATGAACTTTTGAGGACATGACGTTAAGTGAAATAAGCCAGTCACAAAAGGGCAAATACTGAATGATTCCACTTATATGATGTACCTAGATTCATAGACAGTAAGTAGAATGGTGGTTGTCAGGGGTGAGGGGGAGAGGAAATGGGGTGTTGTTTAATGTGTACAGAGTTTCCTTCTTGCAAGATGAAAAGAGTTCTGGAGCCCTGGCTGATATGGCTCAGTGGACTGAGTGCTGGCCTGTGAACTGAAGGGTCGCCGGTTCAATTCCCAGTCAGGACACATGCCTGGGATGTGGACCAGGTCCCCAGTAGTGGGGCATGCAAGAGGCAACCACACACTGATGTTTCTCTCCCTCTTTTCTCCCTCCCTTCCCCCTCTCTAAAAATAAATAAATATATTTTTTTTAAAAAGAAGAGAGTTCTTTTAAAGGGATTACTTGTAAATCAATGTGAATATACTTAACACTAGTAAACTGTATACTTGAAATGGTTCATATTGTATATTTTGTTATATGAATTTTACTGTGATTTTTAAAAAGCTATCCATATATTTTTTAAAAAGGATAAAATTGACCAGTTAGAGGGAAGACAAACTCAAATAAAGTCAATCAACCATCAAATGACATCGCGAGAGGGCACGTGACTAAGTGCTGAAGACTGGACAGTCTCTGGACTTGCCAAGAGTTCTGAGGGAACAAGGCCTGAAGGCTGAAGGGTTGTGGAAAGGCCACAAAGAAGGGCTTGAGCTGGACCTTAAACAGTGGGGAGGGTTTAGGAAGGATGGAGAGGGGAGGGGCATTTTTAGCATCGGGATGCATGCACAAGAAGGGAGAAAGAGATGGGAATTATCAAGGGTGGGAGGGGAGCTGTAATGAAACCGTACCAGGAAATAGTGTCGTCACATCTATCCCTGCACGTAGAGGGCTGCTCAGGTTACCCATTTCATGTGCACAGCAGCCCTCTGAAGCAGGTATTGGCACTGTACTCATTTTGGTCCATAGTCACACAGCTTGTGGGGCAGGGGCAGAGGGAGAGCACTGTTTAGGAGGCTGCAGGGAGTCAAGAGTCCAGGGATGATGGCAGTGGGAACCAAAAAAAGGGGGAGACAGATGTATTTTAGAAGAGCTAAACTTTTGTGACCTAATGGATGGTATGTGCAGAGAAGGGGCAGGAAAGACAAAACAGTACTCAGAGATCTTACACCTGGGAGGCCCCTGGACAACAGAATGCGATGGAATCAGAGACTTGGGAGTGTCTGAGTCTGGCTCTTTCTACCTTTCAATGAGATTCTGGGCCTCAGCCAAGTTTACACTGTGGGGGGAAAAAAGGAGAAAGAGAAGGAAAGCAACAGAATAGAACAGAGTGTATCATACGTGGTAAGGGGAAGTACTGCATTTTGAAAGTTTTGTTTAAATTATAGAATTATATAAATGGCTGTATTACAACATAAAAAGATTTCTTAACGTGGTCAAAAAGTTCAAGGAACTCAACAAGCTTGCGAAAGCTGCCTTAGATACAAGCTGTTATTACCTTTGCTCCAACGACAAATGGTCTGAATGAATGAGTGAATGAACAAATGAGTGAATGAATGAATGAATGAACGAGTGCCACTGCATTCCCAGAGTGGGCAGGCCGCCCCACCTTTAGTGCCTTCCTCTTCCTCCATCTTGGGGGTGACAGCATCCTCTTCCTCCTCCCGGATGATCAGCCGGCCGTCGGCACTCACTTTGAAGCCATGGTCCTTCTTCTTGCCCCGGCCGGCCCCCGGCTGTGTGGCTGGCATGACAGAACCAGGCAGTGAGGCGGTGGAGGGCCAGTCCTGACCCACTCAGACCCTCATCATAACCAACAAGACCACGTCTGTGCCCTGGACAGGTGCCCACAGCACAACGATGTGCATGTGTCAGGGGGAGTGGTGTCCACTGGCCTCCGGGGAAGTCACTGTCACCCGCCCCCAAATCTGGCACCAAGGTAAGCCTGCTTTCTGCACTCACAGGCCGGCTGCTTCTTGCTTACCTAGGACTCGCTGGGCCACCTTGGGATCCAGGAAGTTGAGGGGCTCGTCCCCACCACCCTCCTTCAGCCACGCTCGGCCCCTCTGCCGTGTCAGCCTCCGCTGCTCCTTGCTCCGGCTCCTTTCCTCCTCCTCGTTTTCCTCCTCCTCAGAGTCCGCCAAAATCTCCTCGATGCTAAAGACAAAGAAGCCTCAAGTCAGGGAGCTCCCAGGACAGGCAGAGCAGCTAGGCACTGCCTGGGCAGGCTTCAGGTTGAAGGAGACCACACCACCAGGACCCCATCTCGGGTCTCACCTGTCACCTTTGCCCTGGACGGGCTCCTCCTCCTCCTCCTCCTCCTCCTCTTCCTCAGCAGCCTGGTTCAGAGCACGGTGCCTCTTGGCCCGGGCCTCGGCTTTCCGGATGTTGGCCAGGACTTTGTGATACTCCTCTGGCAGCAGCCCCTTCACCAGCTCAAACCTGAGGGGGCAGCGAAGGGCGGGTGAGGTGCACTGGCCAGAGTGTGCCACCCAGAGCTTTTCCAGCCACAGGGAAGAGACGCATCCCCCAGCCCAGCCCCTTCTCTGAAGGGTTCTTGGTGGGATGAAAACCCCTCAGCCCTTCCCTTGCTCCCCCATTCAGTGCACTGACCCAAACTTGCGGATGAACTTGGTGAAAAGGTTCCGAAGCTTCATGCGGAAGTGCCGTCGCATGTCATCTGAGAGCTTCCCGATGGCTTCCATCTGCAAGGCGGGGGCACCAGGGTCTCAGGGGGAGGGCGCCTCCCGCCCTGCCTGCCTCCTCACTGGTCCAGAACAGGGACATGGAGGGGGCCGAGTCTGGCTAAGAGGTGAGGGCAAGTGTGGCCCTGTTCCTGGGTCAGCCCTTGGTCCAAACAGGCTCCACAGTCTGGGCAGCCCCCGCCGCCTTCCCCTAAACCCTCCTTTGTGATAATCCCTGACCACAATGCCAAGATCATAGCTTTAGAGCCCTTGGAACCCTTACGTGCATTATCTCATCGAATCCTTAGAACAACCCTATAAGGCAGATATTATCATCATCCCCAATTTACAGACAAGGAAAGTAGGAGAACAGAGTTCAGGTGGCTGCTAGTGGCCACAGAGAAAGGAGTTAGCCCAGATCTATCTAATTCCATGGCCCATACTTTGTCCCTCCCACCACCAGCTTTCTCTTGGTACCATATGTCCCTTCTGTCGCCCTGAGTTACTCTCTGGCTGGTCTGTTCTCAAGCCTTCATGTGGCCTGGTTTGGGATATGTATGAGTGGCAAATGTTCTCTACAGTGTCTCTCAACGGGACTGGGGGTTAGGACCCCTTTGAAGGGCTTTTATCAATTCTTGTAACTCCAGAACAGACCCCCATTCTGGCCATTCTCCCGTCTTTGGTCTCCAGTTAGGCTGCAGGTTTTTGCAGGTTGGAGGCAGGCTATTCTGACTCTCATCTGCCTCTTCTTGCCTGAACCCAAGGCTGAATACAAAGGTGACAAGTAAGATCTCCCCGGAGGTCTGATGCAACTCAGCAGGAAGAAGGAGACTGAGGCAGTGGGCACTGCAGCCAGAGGGTCTGAAAGACCCAGCTTGCTATATGCCTTATGCCCGGCAGGAGGGGGCAAGGGGACCCAGCACACAGGGCTCTGCAGGCCTTCCTGCAGCACAGCGGGGGGATCCAGAGGGGCCACCTCAAACCCAGAAGGTCAGAATGCAAGGGGCGCAAAAAAAAAAAAGAAAAAAAAGAGAGAGAGAGAGAGAGAGAGATGAGGGCCCTGCTGGGGAAGAGCTCAGAGTCTTAACCCTGAGCTTTGGGTTCTGTCCCCAGGGCTGCTGTCACTAGCACTGTGACCTGGGGCAATCTCTGGCCTCAGTTTCCCCACCTACAAAATGAGGAATGGCCCTGTCCACTGGCCTTTACCCTATAGAGCCCTTGCTTCTGTGGAGGGGCTGAGGTTGGGGAGGGTGGGTGACAAGGGGCAGCCCGGGCACTGTGCCCCTTGCTCTGCTAGGCCAGCATTCCCCTGCTGGTCCCTTCCAGGGCTCCTGCGTGACCTTCTGATGCAGAAAGCGGCTTGTGGATAAAAAAAAGAAGTTTGAAACTTGCCGGCCTTGAGGCTCACTGGTTCCATGCTGCCACCCACAGAATAAAGAGGGGCACTTACCACCAGCTGCACACGTTTGGCCAGGTGTGCCACATCCATGACAACCACGGCCACCTTGATGAAGCCCAGCGCTGATTTGACCACGTCCCGGGTGCGGGAGGCCAGGAGCAGGCACACGTTCTCCAGCAGCTGCTCCATCGTGCTGGTCCCCATCAGACCTGTGGTGGCCAGAGGGCCACTGTCAGGGACACCCGGAACCCCGCCCAGACCCGAGACCTGCCGGGTCACAGGGTGAGAGCTAACACTGGGGACTTCGTGTGCCCGGTCACTTTCCGTGTAGTATCTCCTCTGGTCCTTCCGCCACCCCTGGAGGAGGTGCTGCTCCTCTCCCCCATTTCAGAGGTCAGAGTCAGGTTCCAAGAGGATCATAAACTTGCTGGTAAGAGGGAGCAGCACCAGGACTGAAACTGGGCACGAGCCCCACCTCCTCTGATCCCCCTGAGAATGGGACGTGAGGCAGCTGTGGGGAGGTGGAAGGGCCGCGCGGGGCAGCAGAGGATGAGGGAGCGGCCTGTCCTGATGTCCAGAGCGTTTTCCTACTCTGAGGGGGAGCTTCCCAGGCCTTCAAGAAACAGCACTTACCCTTAAACTCGAAAAGGAGGTGCGTCAGGGCCAGGATACTGCAGCTGACCATGGTGACAGCGCCCACAAGGCCCGGGTAGATCAGGACGAGGTAGCGCTGCAGGGCCTCTGGGAGGGCAGAGGGCAGGGCGGATTGCACCAGGGCAGAGCCCAGCCCGCACGCTGCCTCTCAGGCCCAGCAGGGTAGGGATGCCGGCCAGAGAGGGGCAGCCTGCCCAGGTCGAGAGTCAATGGTTCTGAGGGGTGCTCCCCAGGCCCGGGAGAAGAGCGTCCACCCCAGCCCTGTGTCACCCAGGCCTCACCTTCCTGGCTCGGGCCAAACCGAAGGAACGCGTGGCCCATCTCCACCAGTAGGGCAAAGGCGTTTTTCCGAGCGCCCACCGACACCTCCTTGGTACACAGGATCACCTGCCCAGACAGGCCCATAAGCTCATCCTCCTGAGCTGGCCACCCTGGCGTTGGTGGCCGAGGCAGGATGGGCAGGTAAGGGCACCCACTCTCCCGGGCAGGGAGTCGCGCCCAACCCCAGCCCCAGTACTGCCTTCCCCTCATCTTCACAGGCCCTTGGGAGCCACAGTCCAAGGAATCCCCAAAACACACATACGCTCCCCTCTTGCACCCCCTCACCTCTGGTACAAGGGCAGCGATGAACTCCTCGTGCTCAGCTGTGAGCGTCTTCACGATATGTATGAGGCACTTCAAACGGGGCTACAGGGCAGGGGGGACAATGGTCAGGACCCCTCAATGCCACCCCAGCCTCCGAAGCCCGCTAAGCATCTCCACGGTGCTCCTCTCCTGGCGTCACCGGTCCTCCCTCAGGCAGGGCGGGGCTGCCCCTGGAGTCCTCACCCTCTTGGCGGGAGAGGAAGTGGTTCGCAGAGAGTCCAGCAGGGTCTTCTTCAGGTCATCCAGGTGGCTCTGCACGAAGCGGGCTCCGGGGCCCTGGGGGCAGGCACACACCTCCTCCAGCACGCGGTAGGCCTTCTTCTGTATCCCGTGGGCCTTGCTCTGGGAGGACACATGGAGGACAGGGATGGGTGAAGAGGGGTGACTGGGGTCCACCACCCATCTGATGACATTCCCAGTCACCATTAACTCGGGCCAGCACTGGAGGGATTCAAAACTGGCCTTGCCCTCCGGAGCTCATGGGGTCTGACAAGAGGACCAGCAGAGTATGGATGGCAAGTGGCTAACTCTGACCCTGGCTGGTGTGGCTCAATGGGCTGAGCTCTGGCCTATGAACCAAACGATCATTAATCTCGATTCCGGTCAGGGCGCATGCCTGGGTTGTGGGCCAGGCACCCAGTGCGGGGGGAACACAAGAGGCAACCAATAGATGTTTCTCTCCATATTTCTCCCTCTCTTCCCCTCTCTCTTAAAAAAAAATAAATAAATAAAATAAAATCTTTTTAAAATATTTTTTTTTAAAAAGAGGCAAACCCTGTGCCAGGTGGAGACACTGCAGGGAGAGAAGCCAACCAACTCAGCCTTCCAAGCCATTCCACTGACCCTCCCCTAAGAAACGTTCACACCAGCAGCATGAACTCGCAGTGCCTGGACTGCACCTGGCCTGCTGTGCCTGCTCCTCTTTCTACTCTCTCTCTCCTTCTTTGCCCAACCCCTTAGTGTTCCAAAGGCGCTCTCTGTCACCGCCCTCCCCACCCGGGGATACCTCTCCTGAGGTTAAGTGGCCCTGCCCTGGACTTCTGGCTCTGCCTGCATGTTCCACCGCAGAGCACTTCCCACACTGTTGAGTAACTGCTTATTAAACTGTCGCAGTGGTGACAGCTTTCAGAAGGTCACTGCTGGCCTGAGTTTTGCCTGGTGACTAGTCACAGCCTATCAGGCAGAGGACCCAGAATGTGCAAGGGCACAGAAAGGACCCACTATAGCTGCAACTCTGGAAAACGTTTAATGAGGCCAGAGTGGCGATGGGAAGATGGTGGGGACAAGGGGGAAGGGAGTGATTGGACTGAAGATCAGGCTGGGCTGGGATGACCCAGTGAGCAACCCAGGCACAGGGGTATGGCCTCACTTCTACCAGAGATACCTCAGTAGGTGAAGCCTGAGTACGGCTGTGCATTTCAGTCACTTTGGCATCTATGTGACAGATAGGCTAGAGAGAGTACAAAGGGCAGCCACACCACGAGAAAGCAGACGAAGACCTGATTGTGGGCAGCAGCAAGGGATGGAGAAAAGAAGGCAGGCCCCACCTTGCCAAGGAGCCCACTCCTCCCCCAAGTGCAGCTGGGTGGGCTCCCAGCCCTAGGGCTCACCTCTAGGTAGGGCTGGATGGTGGAGTACAGCTTGCTGATGGCAGCTTCGTCAGCGTGGGGAGCCAAGGCCACGACCAGGTCCAGGACAGACAATCTGCTCAGGGCCAGGAGACCAAGGAGAGCTTAGCGAGGGCTGGAGTGGGGCACAGACTAACAGTGTTTTTGTGTACCGGGAAAGGGGCAGGTGGGAGAAGTCAGGATGAGGAGGACAAGGAGCCCCCAAGGAGCCCGTGAACAATAATCAGAGCTTGTACCTAACTGAGTATTCATCAGGTACCAGGCCCTGTTCCAACAGCTTTACCAGTGTTAACCCTTTCAATTCTCTGTGAACCTGTCCACTGTACAGATGAGGACACAGAGGCAAAGAGTGGGTAACTTGTTCAAGGCCATGGAGCCCGTGGGATTTGAACCCAGACAGTAACTCTCCAGGGTCCTCATTCTTTCCTAAAAGGCTTCAGGACCCTGCCGCTTTAGGAAGGAGTTGGTCATGTTTCACACTAGTGCTAGGACAGTCAGTATCTCAAACCTTTCCTAAATTATTCCAGAGAGAATCCACAGGCTTCTGCTAGACACATCCTCTAGCTTCCTGGGCTGCCCCAGCTCAAGTGGGGCATTTTACCTGGTGAAGTCAGAGCTGGCAGGGTCGAGCACCTTCTCGCTGGCTTTTTCCAGGAAACCATTCACCAACTGGCAGCCGCAAGGGGTGAGAAGGAGAGCGTTGTTGAAGAGAGAAACAGAGCAGCAGCAGGTCACAGAACTACACCTCCTCCTCTTCCCGTTCAGCCATCTCAAGCCCAAGCCCAGCCCAGCCGCCACCGCTGGCATCTGGCCTCCTGTTCTCCAGCTGGCACACGCCCATGTGAGTCCTGGTGAGTAGGGCCTTGGCCTTTCTACTGCACCCGACCCAACATTTGCCACCTGAGAGCATTCCTCCCCTGTTCACCAGCTCACCTGAGGCTCAGTAATGGTAAGGTAAGTTTTGATGGTTTCCAGCACAGCCCGGCGAGGGGCTGGGGTGTCCCCGGCGGCAACAGGCTGCCCATACAGGTTGAAGAGAATTGGCAGAAAGTTCTTGGCAAAACGGCTCACTTCAGCACGGTCAGCCTCTGTCAGGAGGACCAAAGTTTGCATAAAAGGGGCAGGAGGTGACCCTGCAGGCTGCAGCCCCAAGACATGCTTTTGGAGGACCCATGACAGCACCATGGATGTGGGGCTTCTATGGCACAGGAGGTGCTGAGGCCAAGGACAACTAGGTGCCCCATGGTCTATGGTTCCCGTCCCGGGAGCAGTGAAACCCTTCAACGCTGGCTGGGTAGCCCCCCTGCAGTCAGCACACTGGGAGGAAAAAGGGAAAGGGGCAGTTTTTGGCATCCTTGGGTCCCCAGCAGAAACGCCAGGTCCTTGCAAAGGAGGACTGTGGCTCAGACAACGAGCCCTGGTAGGCCAGGAGATGGGGGTCAAGGGACACGCCATCGCAGCCGTCCCCGCTCCAGCCCCCGACCCCAGAGCCCATACGAACCCGCCTCACAGCCCTTGGCGATGAGAGTGCGCAGGGCCTGGCACACCGTGACCCTCAGGTCTGGGCGCTCACTTATGGCTGTGCCCAGCGTCCGCGCCAGCCCTTTAAAGGAGGCAGCCACATCTGTGGGCCTTGTGCAGAACCCGGGTAGGAGGGTCCAGATCTGGGGAGGGAGGGGAGGGTAAAGGAGAATGACATCCAGCAACCCACACCCCTGCACTGCCCAGCCCACGTCCCCGCAAACGACCCCTCACCTGCCACTGCAGTGTGTCGTAGATCTTGGACTCCACCATGCTGCCCTCCTGGGCCAGGTTCATTGCTGGAGTGTGACAGAGGACACAGTGTGATCCTGGGCATCCTCCTGGCCACCAGGCCTCATTTTCACCAAAACCAAAAGCCCAGTGATGAGGACCACATCGGTGATTCCCTCCTCCCCACCGAAACTGTTCCTTCTAAAAACCAAAAAAGCCCTGCACGAACCAGAAAGCAATGTCTCCCCATAACCGCACTCCCCCAGGGAGTGCCACCATCTCTTCTGACTTCTAGTTCTCTAAACAAACATATACTTTTAAAAACATAAACAGGTCTGTACTATACGTGTATTGTTCTGAATCTTGTTTTTACTTGACGATTAAAATTAGGGTGGTAACATTTACGGAGCAATTTCTGTGTACCAGGCTGTATAAGCCCTTTGATGATTATTCCATTTAATCCTCATGTAGAAATTATCATCCTCATTTTACAGATGAGGAGCAGATCCAAAGGAATAGAATAAACCTGCCCAAAATCATCAAACTGGAGTGGCTGAGCTGTGACGAGAATCTAATCTGTTCAACTCACCATCTCTGAACACGCCCACGCAAGGTCTCTTTCCCTGTAACGGCCACACTGTGTTCCACAGTGGGCTTCCCCGTAACGAACGTCACTGAAACCCCAGTGACGGGTGTGTGTGTCATGCTAGAATTTTTGCTAGGAACGCCTCTGCATACACAGACATCGCCATGTGCTTACTTTCTTAGAGGGAGAGGAGGCCAATGTCTGCCTGCCACAGGCAGCGGGGAGGGACAGCCCCCGAGTTAGGCTCTCAAGCACTGGCTGGCCACCTGTTTGACGGGGGAGGCTGCCGAATGTCCTAGGGCTGGGGCACTGGACCAGGTGCCCTTCCCAACCCCTTCCAGCTGAGCTGCAGGAGTGTGGGAGGCCCCATACCTTTGCTCTTCAGGGTAGTAGCCAGGGGCAGGAAGTAGCTGGTGAAGAAACCAAGTCGAGTTTCCCGCACATGGTCCCGGATGACGGGCAGCAGCCAGCTCCGTGGGAAATCCAGAGTCTCTCTGGGAGGAGGCAGGAAAGGTCCAGTGAGGAAGAGGTGTAGCCGGAGGGCAGCACACTCACAGGGTGTTCCATGCTGAGCTGAGGAGCATGTCAAGCCCTGCTCTGGCCTCTCTCACTGACCCCCACTTTGGCACAGGGAGACTTCACCCAAAGGAGTGGATACCCTCCTAGGGGAGAACAAGTCGTCTGACCTTCTGGGGCTTGTATGGAAGCCAGCCAAGGTCATACTTACTCAGAGCCATCAATTTCCAGAGGCACAGCCTGTAAAACCACCTCAGGTCCCATGCTGGCCACCGCAGCCCCCACTGCCTTATCCAGAGCTGCCGTGTGGGGAAAATGAGGGGAGAGGCGCAGGTCACACAGAGACTGGAGACACTGGAGCAAAGAAATGAGAGATTATACATCACGGCATGCTCGCAGAGCCAGCACCCATGGTCGAGTCTGAGCCAAAGGCTCCAGAATGATGAGGTCAGGAGTGTGGGCCCAGATTAAGCTCCAGGTCAGAGGTCACAAATCAGCAACTAAATGTAATCTCCTGATGTGTTTCAGCCCTCCCAAATGCTCCAGGATTAAAAAAAAAAAAAAAATTCCTGTATTTGTTAGCAACATATAAGAATCAGGAGACTTTACATACAAATGTAGATTTCTCGTTTATCTTGAAAATCGAAAGTCTGGCAAAGACAGACCTGTGTATGGCAGGTAGCAACTGAACAGGCACTGAGGAATAGCTGCACCTCGAGACAGAGCTGCACCCCCTGGTTCAGCACAGCCCCAGAGCCCCCCACAAGCTTCACTCCTCATGCACCTCGTAGAAAGACAAGTCTGCTGTTTGACACCAATTAGAGCCCAGGCCCGGCCGCCCGAGGGAGCCTGCCATCCCCGGTGAAGGGAGGAGGTCAGCGAGGAAGGCGCCGCAAGGCCTACTCATGAGGCATCTGCGGTCTGTCCTCAGGGCCCACCCTCTCCCTAAGCTGATCCCTCATCCTTAGATGGTTTACTCTGGGCTGCAGTTACCTCCCTGACACCGAAGGCTGTATAAAACACAATACTCATTCATTACAGAAAACTTAGAAAATTAAAAGTTAAAAAAATGTGAGTACGGGTGAGAGAATCATACTGGTTCCCTATTCAAAACCATCAACTCCAGCCAACACTAGTGAGCAGATGGGAGGACTCCTGCCACTCTTCTTGTTCCTCCCACGATGGCCCAGTCACCTTCCTGGGGACACAGTACTGGGCACCGGCTATGACCACTGTGGCAGTGGGCAGAGTTGAAATGCAGAGGTAACAGAGACACGGGCCCCTTCTAGGAGCCCACAATCCACAAGTCCAAGTGCCACTTTCCCGCCCTGGCCCCAGCAGCCCCCACTCACCTTCTTCATCACAGGGTGGGCCTGCTTCCCACATGTTTCGAAGAAGACACACAGAAGCTGCAATACGGAGCTCCAGGCCGCGTGGAATTTGTATGTCAGGCCCTCCTCCACCGCCCTGCCAAGGAGCAGGTAGTCAGGGCCCCAGCCACGCCCCCCGGACCCCCGCCAGGAAGTCAACGCTGCCACCGTGAGCTACAGACCTCCAGCCGGCCACTGAGAGCAGGTCCTTAGGAAAGGCCAAGGGGGGAACTAGCATTTATGGAGTGCTCACACTGCTCCCTATGCTAAAAGTTTAATTTATGCAACCCTCGCACTTAAAGAAAAACACGTGAGGTCGGTTATTTGTTCAGTCTTCAGATGGTGAAACAGGCTCACAGAGATGAAATAACCTGCCAGGGTCACCTGCTTTGTCCCTGTCCCATGCTCTCTTGGCCTGACCCAACAGGGGACGGCAGGGTAAGAGCAGGTGGTGTAGGCAGAATGGGGGAGCCGCACTAGGGACGGCTGGCCCAGCTGCCAGCCCCGTCCAGCCTGTGCACACCCTGGTCAGCGCCATCTCCCAAAATCTAGCCCCCTGGAGATTCTAGGCAAGAATGGCCAATAGGGGTCAGTGTGGGGAAAGGGATGGACTAGGGGTGGAGCAGCTCTAGAATGAAGTTTCTCTTTTCCTGAAACTTCATTCCCGATGTGTCCACAGGAAATGGGCCCATTTCCTCACAAGGCGCAGTACCCAAAGCACCACACTTTGGAGCTGAGCAGAGAGACACAGAAGAGACACCAAGGACCCTAGCCCCTTTCTTGGGACCACTCAATATACTTGGTCCTCCAAGGAGCCTCACTGCCCATTGGGAGGGGGAGGGTGGTCAGGGGCCCTGTCTATGAACGGCTCCTCTTAGAGGTGTGGAGAGCAGGTCACAGCACGTGATTAAGAGAGGGCTCTGTGGTCAGGCTGCCACTTGCTAGTTGGGTGACCTCAGCTTGTCCACCTGTAAAATGGGGTCAGTACCTATCTCCTCGGACCAGGTCTACTAGTAGTTTCTATTTACTGAGCGCCTAACTATGTACCAGGTACTATTCTGAGCACTTTATGTGCTCTATTACCTCATTTAATCCTCACCTGCATTTGTCCCCTTTAACTGATGATGACCCTGAGGTACTGAGAGGTGGAGGAACATGCCCCAGACGACTGGCCTGAGAGTGCACACTCATGAGCACCACACTATGGCATCTGGAACGTGGCCAGTGCTCAAGTCAACAACAGCTGCTCTGTCACTGGGCACATGGCCCAGAGTAAGTAACAAGGAGAAACTTCTCATTATAAGAACTTCCTACAAGGTACACCTTATGCCTTCTTATCTCCAATATTATGTTCTCACCGGAACATCTTGGCAATACACTGGGCAGGGCCCAAGGCAGAGGAGGTCACGGAGCCGATGTCAGCCATGTGGGGAGCGACACATTCCTTCAGGACCTCCTGCAAAAAGAGGCCACAGTTGTCTGGGCCCAAGGCAGCCCCCCAGTGCCACTTGGTCCTCCTTGGTGCCTGCTTCCCAAAGTTTTTAGGAAGCCTCTCCCACCCCAAGAACCTCCTCCCAGGATGCAGCTGAAGGTCTGGAGCGAGCCTCTGGGAGAGAGAGGCAGCTGGCAGGACCTCTTGTGCTCTCTGCTCTCTCTATTAAAGCTGGGGCTTGGGGCAGGGGGCTGCAGTACCTGGAGGCTCTGAGTGGCAGCTGTCACCACCTGCGAGTGGGGAGAGAGAAGGCAGGTCGCTGCAGTTCCAAAAAAGCGAGGGAGGTGGCCCAGGCCCAGGTCCCGCTGCAGCCTGTCAAGACAAAACACCTCTGTGGGGCCTGCCTGGCCCTGGGCCCAGGGATCCCATGACTAACGACAGTCACTGCTCTGGGGAGTTCTATAGAGCCCTTCTTGTGGACAATTTTAAAAAGTCCATTCAAGTAACATCTACAGATGGTAAAAAGAAACAAAAACACCTCAAACAGGTCCTCAGAGTATAAAAGTCTTCCTTAGCACACCTTTCTCCCAACTGACCCTCAGATGCACTTCCCAAGGGAAAAGCAAGGTTGTTTCTCAAGTGCTCTTCCAGAAGCTTTTATACATATACAAACATACAAAATAACTAACATTTATGTAACATTTATCACATGACAAGTACTGATATAACATGCATTAAGTTAAACCTTGCAAAAAAAAAAAAAAATACAACCCTCCAAAACAAAAAAACGAAACCTTGCAAAAACTGAGATTGTGTTATTACAATTTCCATTTCGCAGATGATGAAACTGAGGCACAGAGAACTCAAGTAACTTGTCCATGGCCACCCAGCTAGTGGAGGGAGGGGTCAGGATTCACACCCTGGTAATCTGGCTCCAGAGTGCAAAAATAATCACACCACCCACACTGCTCTGCACCTGGCTTTTTCTCAGTACATCTTGGAGGTCTTTCCACATCAGCGCACACACATCTACATTATTCCTAATGGATGCCTAGTATTTCACTGTTTATATATAACCAGTCCCCTCCTGGGGCACCGTTAGGTTGTCTCTAGGATTTTTGCCATTACCTATGGTGCTACAACAGCATTCTTGGGCATACACCTGACACAACCTTGGAGTCCTTCTGTAGGCTAAATCCCGAGAAGTGGAGGACGAGGCTCTTTTCCCACTTCCCGACACTTCAGGTGACAGGTGGTTTGGCCTGGCAGACTTGGCTGTGCCCCTTAAGAGCCTCAAGACTAGTTGGCTCGCAGTGCTGGTTTCTGGTTTATGAAATGGGCTAAGGCCTTCCTCATGGGGTGGTGGTAATTGTGGCGACACTTGGAAGCAGAGAACCCAGTACAGTGCCTGGGGGAGAGCAGGGCAACGGGAACCCTTTAGTGGAGGGGAGGACAGACACTCCCAGGAGGGGCCTCAGGGGACTGAGAGGCCCTCCCTCCAGGCAAAATTCAAGTCGCCAATTGACACAGCTATTTTCTTCCCAGCCTCACTCGGGAAAGTGGAATTATCAAGAGGCTACTGCTATGAAATGGCCAAGTTCAAGTGTGAGTGTTATGACAGAGACACAAAGCAGAAGAAACTGGGTCTACAGGACGATCCCAGAGGAGGGGACCGTTAACCCAGGTCAGGAGTTGGGTAGAGCTGCAGAAAGGGGGTGATGTCCTCTGAGAAGGAAACCAACTGCACAGGATGACAGCCAGGGGTGACAAGATCAGGATGACACCTGGGCCACACCTGAGGGGGCAGTACTCTTGGCCTGTCCTCAAAGCTAGCTGTCAACACTCTGGGAGGAATGGCACGAGCCCCGGCAACACAGTGTGCTGCCCAGCTCCGTGCCTCATAAAAACAGGAGGTGGCCTGCAGTGCGCCTCCACGTGGGGCTGCTGCCATCCCCAGAAGGCGGAAGCCCCTCCAGCTTCCAGAGCACGTCCTTCCGGTCCGCACTGCAGGCAGGCGGCCTGCCCGGAGGCCCTGGGACGCACCCCCACCTCGCCTTACCTGACCAGGTTGATATGTGCCTTCTCCATGACCTTAAGCCAGGCCAGGAGGGGCTGTAAGTCATTCTCACTGGGAACGTAGTCGTACAGGGCCTAGAGACGAGACAAGGGATAAGCAGGTATCTGAGCAAGGAGCCCGACGACAAGGACCACTACTATCCCTTGGCACCAGCTCGTCCCAGTGACAGGCCTACACAAGCAGCCCCGGAACTCACAGCCCCCTCACCAGGCCTTCCCAGCTCCATGAAGCCCCTCTAGTCCTGCTTCTATGGAAGGAAAGTCTCTAGGAGCAGTCGAGTTAATGGGTCACACAACCCATTCTGAACCTGACAAAAGCCACAGAGCCATTCTCCAGAAAAAGGCACATGAGCACGTACACACATTTTGCAAACAATTTTGGGCAGTTTCTGCACCTTTCCCCAAATCCATTCACAGACCCCTAAGGCTGAGAACCCCTGCTCAAAATGCCATGAGACCATGCTGAAACCATTGTTAAGAGTCAGCTCCCCCAGCTCCTCGGGTGCTGATGTGGCTTTGGTGGCCAGTCTCCTGGTGGTCTATCTACCAGTCTCCTGCAGTGGCCCAGCCCAGCCCAGCACATTTGACCTCGTTCTGCAGACAAATAGTAAGGCCGCCCCACATCACCCTGACAGAGCCATGCCCCTCCCCCACCAGGACTCACTGTGATGATCTGGGCGTTGAGCTCCGCAGGCAGGGTACCAGGGCCAGGCTTGGCATGGAAGAGGCTGTGGAAGGCCTGCATGGCACAGGCTGTCACCAGCTGGAGAGAACACAGAAGCTTAGTGGGCCACCTGCAAAGCCTGGGCTCCTCCACCTCCCACTCCGGCCAGTGGGCTGGGGGAAGCCCCAGGCCCCCTGAAACTCAGGCATGCTCCCCACACCTGGGCACTCAGGGCTCTGCCACTTTAGTAAATTTTGGCAGCCAGTAAAACATTTTAAATGATTTAAACAAAGATAATCAAGAAACATGAACAAAATATTTTTAACATAAAGGGCTAAAAGATAAAAGAGCAGGCTATAAATGGCTTGCATACTATAATTACAGCTGTACTTCATGTTTGTATGTATGTTAGTTTATCCAAGGAGAAAATGTCTAAAAGGATACGCAGCAAGTTGTTGCACTATTTATCCTAGGAAATGAGACTTGGAGACAAGGAAGACTTGTATTTTTTTACTTTATATGTTTCTGAATGGTTCTTTCCTTTTAAACAAGGATCATGCAACTTCTACAATAAATACTTTAAAAAGTGTATATAAACAAACACTACAAACTTGGGGTGGTTAACACACAATACAATATATGTATGATGTATTACAGAATTGTACACCTGAAATCTACAGAATTTTATTAACTAATGTCACCCCAAAAAATTCAATTAAAAAAGATTAAAAACAAAACACTGTAAGAGAATACATAAAGAGTAACAAAATTGTGCTAGGATGGCAGAAAAGTAGGGGATCACTTTTCACTTTTATGTATCTTTAAAGTCACCAACCAGATGTCAGTAAGTTAGGAAAAAAATAACTGTGACTACGGCTAGAGTAGAGCCCAAGGCAGGGAGAGGACTGACGCTTTGCCAGCCCCGCCATGGTTCCACCCTCACTCTGCCCTGCTCTCTGACACGGCAGCTCCCAGCTGGACCAGGACTTGCATGACGGCCCAGCCTGGCTGACACTGGGGATGAGATGGCGTGCTTGGCTGTAGCTAACAGCAGGGTCAGGGCAAGGAGACACTCAAGGCCTACTGGGGCCTGAGCTGGGAGTTCCCCAAGAGCCAGCACCACGGGCCTGGGATCTGCAGCTATACGCCCACCACCCTCCGTGTGCCCGTGCCTGGCCAATCTACAGCCTGAGCTCACCACATGGCTCAAGGTCATGACCCTGAGGAGAGTCTCACTGCAGCTCTTCACCAGGCCTTCCGGGAAGCAGGGCAGCAGGTCCTTCAGCAATGTCAGCATGTGCAGTGTGGTGGTGGCCTCCTTGCAGCCTGGCAGACAAAGGGGAGCTGAGACTCCAGCCCACTCTCTGCAGCGGGCCCTGTCTTCCCCTGCCAGCCCCGGCCCACCCTGCCCTCAGCCTGGCTCCCACCTCCAGACTTCTCAATCTCCTGGATGCAGAACTTGGCCGTGGAAATGGCAGCAGGGTGATGGGCAGGAGCCTTCTCACCGAACATGAACTCACTGCCCTTGATGACCGAGCACACTCCATGCTGAGCAGCCTTCCGGATCTGAGGGGCAAAGAAAGGGGGTCAGGGCTGGGTCAGCATTCAACCAGCAGCTTGGGTGGTCGGCACAACTGCCCACCGACAAGCGGTGACCATACACCTCCCACATGTCCGACGCTATACGCTGGGCTTCAAGTGTATACACTTGAGCTATGGAGTGAGACAAACCCCAGCTCCAGCTCCTATTGTCCTCCTAACTCATCAAATGGTCCTAAGCTTCATCTCTGAGCTTCTGTGTCCTCACCTGTACAACAGGGCTTCGTTCACTCATTCGATCATCAGCAAGACTGCGTGTCCACCTAGCCAGCACGGTGGCAGTGAACAGAGCAAACTCATGTTCTACAAGCAACTGTCCACCAGAAGGTAAAAGTACTTTGCAAACAATAAAGCAAGGCTGTTATTTTTTATGTGATAGTCAGTAAAGTGTCACTCCAGAAAAGTGACATTTCAACAGAGACCTGAAGAAAATGAGCGGAAGACCACGTGGATACCCAAGGCAAGAGGCATGAGCCACCTGGGATAACAGTGCTCAACACAGTGAGCGATTACTATGACTGTTATTACTATTACATGCTCCCTGCCCTAAATTTCAGGAGGGAATTATGACTAACCATTGCTTGCTGAGCACCTCCCATGAGCAGGAACCGAGGCAGGCCTGTGAGGAACACGTGAGCCTCCCTGTAACCTCACAGCAAGGCCGGTATTATTATCCCTCTTTTACAGCAGGGAGACCAAGGTTCAGAGGGTGAGTAACTTGCCCAGGGTCAGAGCATGAGCTGTGAGTCCAGTATCCCACTCAAGCCTGTGTGATTCCAAAGCGCCCTCCGGCCTGCTGCGACCTCCTGCCACTGTAACTCACATGTCACTACCCAATGAGGCAGCAGAGACTCAGAGGGCCTGACAGGGAACAAGTTTCCTGTAGAAGGAGCTGCACCTCACCTTCTGGAGCTAAGCAGACGGGGCCTCAGAGGGAAGAAACAGAACCTCAGGGCAAGAGCCCAGGACCCCAGGCAAGCCCCCCATTCTACTCAAACCGGCCAGCCCAGCCTAGCCCAGCCTCGCCCTGCCTCCTGGAGTGGCCGGTCCATTCCCATATTGTGGGGCCCAGCTCCCTCACCTTGGGCTTGGCGTGCACGGTGAAGCTCAGCAGCCCATGGTACACCTGCAGGGTCACGGGGTAGCCCCAGGCCTCTGGGCCCTGCTTCCGCAGAAGGGTGGCCAGGCACGAGAGAACCTTGAGGAGGAGAATCACAGTCTCTCAGTTCCGCCCTCTTCAGCCAGGTGGAGAAGAAGCCCAGCTTCTCACCGACTCCAGAAAATCCCCAAAGGGTCCCCTCTGAGAGTCCGCAGAGAGGAAACTGAGAACAAACTACTAACCCATCGGAGGGCAGAGGTGGAGCCACTGGTAGCCTGCGCTGACATGATATCCATGAAGGCTTTGGAGGTATCGGAGAACTTCTTCATGAGCACAGGGCTGGGCACGCTGCGGGGCGAGAACAGAGAAAGTCAGAACCCCAGAGGGGCCTCCGAGAACAGCTGATGTAGCTCCAGCTCTGGTCTGAAGCTGGACAGAGGGAGGCAGCACTGGCCTGTCAACTCAGCAAGCTAGCAACAGTCAGGACAAGAACTCACCCTTCTTGACACCCAGCATGGTGAGCGCTCCCTGGTACCTGAGCTCCCTGCCTCCTTCACCTTCTCCACTACTCATTCCCTGCACTACTCACAAGATGGGCCCTTATAAACTCACACCAATCTTCTGCCCACTTTCCTCCACAGGTCCCCAGACAGCCTGGTGTCAACATTCCACCCCATCCCTCCTGCCCCACGGGCTGCACCAAGCCAGCCCCCTTCCCAGGCGCCAGCCCTCATACTCTGTCTACCACCTTCCAAGCCACCCCTCTCCCCGATCCTGATGCAGAATGCCACCGGATACTCCAGTATCTTTTTGTTCTTTTAACAATTCCCTGATCCGGTTCCTCCCGTCCACATTCCCTTCTCCTCTCCACAAAAAGCCTTAGGGTTCAGACAGAAGCCAGGACTCACCGCTTCAGGACAAGGTTCAGGAGGTAAGCCACAGCGGCCAGAGACTCCGGGGACTCCACTGCTTCCATTGTTGTCATCTGAGGGCCCAATCACAGGGTGTAAACAGGAAATGTGCGACGCTGAGCAAATAGGGTGCTCAGGGGCACCACATGCCCAACAGAATGATTATAACTGAGAAGGTGTCAAAGGTTCAAATCCCAGCATTACCGCTGTTTGTCTTTGGGCTAGTAATTTAACCTTTCTGTGACGCAGTTTCCTCATTTGTAAAATAGGGATAATAGTACTTACCTACAAGCTGTGTGAATTTAATTGAATTAATATACATGAAACAATTAGAATATTTTCTGGCACAGGATAAAAACCCTGTATTGCTGTATAATTTAGCTCATTATTTTAGAGCACAGACTAGCAAGCTCTTTCTGTAAAGGGCTAGATAATAAAATATTTTAGGCTTTACAGGTATGGTCTTTGTTGCATATTCTTCTTTGGGTGATTTAACAATCCTTTCAAAATATAAAAACCACTCTGAGCTCACAGGCTGTACAGAAACAGGCCATGGGTGAGATCATGCCTTTGGGCTGTAGTTTGCTAACCCCATTCTAGAACAGTGGTTCTTAAACTGGTACATTCTTAAAAATTATTGAGGATTCCCCAAAGAAGCTTTGTTTATGTAGGTTATACCTACTGATATTTACCATAATAATATTAAAACAGAAAAATTTAAAACACGACAATATGCAAGCACAATCCCATCAGTTGTCAAAATAATGTTATCAGACATCACATAAGTCTGGAGAGCTCCACGGTACACTCGTGAGAGAAAGAGTGAAAGAGATACATGATGTTCTAATATTATTTTGGAGATAATTTTGACCTGGCCAACTCCCCAGAAAGGTCCGGGGGACCCCAGACCACACTTTGGTCTATGAGGCCTCAGTCATCTTTATAGACCAAAGGGATTAAATCCAGAGTAGTGGATTTTTTTAAAAGATTTTATTTGTTTTTGAGAGAGAGGGGGAGGGAGGGAGAATAAAGGGAGAGAAACCTATGAGAGAAACATTGATCAGTTGCCTTTCTCAGGGCCCAGCTGGGGACCCAACCCACAATCTACGCATGTGCCTTGACCAGGAACCCAACCAGTGACCTTTTGGTTTGCAGGCCGGTGTGCAACCCACTGAGCCACACCAGCCAGGGCCAGAGGAGAGGATTTTTGGTTCATAGGCTGGCACTCAATTCACTGAGCCACATCAGCCAGGGCTGGATTTTTGTTTTACAGGAATAATGCAGCAAATACCACCTATCTTACCAAGTGACTGGAGAATGACTGAAGTATTTTCATGTGGTCAAGGTAGTCATTCACTCCGCATGCGCTAGGGGCATCCGTCTTCTCTCTACAGCATGCATAACCTGCTGCTCTGAACACCCATCCCCACCAAGCCACACCCACTCACCAGTGCTGCAAAGTACTCAGTCTCAGTCTCCTTCCCTCCCTGGGAGCGAATCACCTCTGTGACAGCAGCCAGGACAGCACAGATCTGCGCGTGAAGGAGAAGGCACCTCTGACATCTAGTTTAGATCTGACCCCACCCAACAGTAGCTTCTTTTCCTTGCTCCTTCACAAATTAACCTTCTGATAGCCCAGAGATTGACAAGATGAGCAGCATTCAGAGCCAGGGGTACACACCACACGGCTAAGGGCATAGGAAGCTCAGAACATGTTTGCTTAAATTCCACCCATAAGATGCTATCTCTCATGGAAAGACCTGCACAAATGTGCCAGCACTTATGCACAAGTATATTCATCACAGCAACAAACTGGAACAACCAAGCAGCTTCCAACAGGGGTTTTAATATTATCCTATTACTATTTAATAAATAATAATAGACCCAAATACTACGTAACTATTGAAAAAAACAAGGAACAACTATGTATATTAACACAGAAATACTGTTCAGTGGGTGGGGGGAAGTTGCAGAACACTGTATATAAAATATAATCAATCATGCTTCAGTAAACCTAAACAAAATGTAGTAAAAATACAAAAAAAAGTCCAGAACAGTAATGTTGACAAGAGGTTACAGAGCATCTGAAATGTGGCTAGTGTGACTGAGGAACTGAATCTTTAATTGATTAAAAATTTTAATCAATTAAATGTAAAAATAAATACCTGATCTAGCTCCTGGAAAACATAGATTTAGAACAACTTGGGTATATGAGTCTACTTTTGCAACTGTAAGTTTTATGAACTCTAAATACAAATCAAGTATTTCTAAAAAAGATATCGCATCCAAATGGAGATGTGAAGGGGAAAATACACACTCGATTTTGAAGAGTTAGTATGATAATAATGTAAAACATCTCATTATTTTTATATTGATTATATAATGAAATTATATTTTGGCTATATTGGGTAAACTAAAATGCATTATTAAGATTAGGTACACTTGAAGAGAAAAATGTTTGGAAACTATTTCTACTATAAAGGACTTTACACTTGGGTAGCAGAGATGCTGTTAGAAAAAGCAGAAAGTGGAACCTACCCTAGAAGAAGTAATAAGTAGGGGACACAAAGGGTAGGAGAGGTGACCCATCATCTAGAAATATCAGCTGCTGTCACCAGACAGCAAGAAAATAGAAAGCATGAGTCTGTCTCCTCTTCACTATCCCACCCCCTCTTGACCCTTCCTGATACCTCCTTGTGGGCAGCCGAGTTAGACTCCCAGAAGCGCTGCACTTTGCTGAAGGTGACATTAGTGCAGTCGGAGAGGCCGCTTAGGAAGGTGGCCGAGGACTTCTCCGTGAGAGCCGGCACCTCGTCTTCTTCCATGGCCGCCTCCTGGGCTTCACTTTTGCCCAGGCGAAGGGACCCTGACTGCAGCTCATTATGCAACTTCACCGCATCGACTGTCAGGTCGCTCTTTCCTGAAAACCGGAGGCACAAAGTAACACCCTCACTTCTACCCTTTCGGCCAAGAAAGAACCACCTCTCCCAAACGAACCGGTGGAGTCCAGACCCCCAACCCGAGACGCTGAATTCTCAACGCGGTCTTCCTCATCAGCCCACTGTGCGCCTAGAACTTAGAAAACCCAGAAAGGGAACGCTCCGAGTAAGTTTCTGTTTCCCTGTCCTGATGACTTAAACGTCGGTGGGAATCGGCTGGGGGCTGTACTGAGGGGTCATAAAAAATAACTGAAGGTAAAAGCGCTTTGAAAAGAGCCGCCAGGTTAAATATAGCCAAGAGTCCCAACTCTGATACCCCCCATACAAGTTATTTCCCTCCTATGGACTCAGTTTCCGCATGTGTTAAATACGGAGGGTGGACCTTTACAGCAGGCTCCAGATCCGACGACAGTCTAAGAGATGAAAGGTCCGATACCTGAGTCAGACAGAATCAGACCCACCCAGACCCAGGCCCGCCCAGAACCCGGCCGCCGGCCGTGCCCGAGTCTCGACCCTACTACCTGAGGGCCGGCTGAAGAAGCGGCTGCGGGCGGCCTGGCGGTGACGGCAGATGGCGGGGTTGCTGTCGCTGCTATGACCTTTCTTCCAGCGTTTCAACTTGGTGGAGACACCGGAAGGTAACTTCCCGGAGCGACCCATGCCCACTAAGCTTAAAGGACCGGCAGCCGAGAACGCAGAGAAGAGGGCAGAACCCACGTGTGTTCACAGGCCGCTTCACTTCCCCTTCCTCTGACGCCACTTCCGGATTTGTGTCCGTTACCGTGGCAAAACAGTCAACATCCGGTTTTACGTTTCCTCGAGGCTCAAGATTCCTGAGTGTGTCCTGGAGATCTGTGGTTGGGGAAGAATATGTGTTGCTAGGGAGGCTCTCGGCACCCACTCCAGGGCTGAACCGGGGTGTTGAGCTAGAAGTCTACCCCCCTAAAACACGGAGAAGTCCCCCACAAACCTGACTTGGGAGATGCGAAAGCTTATCGTGCCAGAAGCAGGAAGCCCCGCGAGAGGCAGGAGGCTCCGCCACACAGAGGAGGTTCGGGATGAGTATTTGAACTAAGCCCAGGCAGCCATTGGCTCTCTTGGCTATGCAGGTTGAAAGGGTGCATTTTGGATTAAGAGCTGGAGAACGCGGGGGGCACCGATGATAATGATGCTACTGGGAATTGCGGAACCTGCCTAGCCAGGCACGGATTACTGGGAGAAGCGGGGAGTGCTGAACTGATGCCGAAGGAATGTTAAGCCGCGAACTTAACTTTTTTTTTTTTTTTTTCCCTGAAAGAGGTACCTCTGACATATTTTGAAACTGGCCTGATTTGGCAAACGGGGAGGCAGGAGCGTGTGTGCGTTCATTGTGTGTTTTAAAGGGAGTGGCAGATTTCTGCCATTATTCTAAACCTGTATAACTTTTAAATAAATGATTCCTTTCCTTTTCACCAAACTCTGGCTTTGGGAGTCATGCTTCTTGGCAGCGGGCAATCAGGCCCACACATCTGTTTCAGAACTGCATAGGCTAGGATTCTGTAACAGGCCCACAGTTCTTGGCCACAGGAGTGAACCATGTAAAGCTGGACTTCCCGCCCTGGCTGGTGTGGCTCAGTGGACTGAGCGCTGGACTGAGAACCAAAAGGTTGCCAGTTTGATTCTCAGGGCACATTCCTGGGTGGTTGGCCAGGTCCCCAGGAAGGGCCATGTGAGAGGCAACCACATGTTGATGGTTCTCTTCCTCCTTTCTCTCTCTAAAAGAATAAATAAATAAGACCTTTTAAAAAGTAATAAATAAAATCTTTAAAAAATAAAAAACTTGAATTTCTTTGCAGGTTAAAAAACAAATCTATATTTATATTATTTTTAAAAATCTAATTTCAAAAGTTAAGCATAGAAACAAACTTATTTGAAAGAGTCAAAACCTAGCCAAACCTGAAAGGCTAAAAATCAGTGTGGCCTGAAAAGGGGAAAAAACAGTGAGCAATGCTCTAAACCTGCTTAGCCATTTTCATTTATTACTGGGTATACGCAATTACAAAGCTATCCTTGCTTGATGAACAGCACTTAATCCACTGTTGTTAATCTCCCAATTCCACTTCAGAACCAGTAACCAACCCAGAACTCATTTTCAATTCCCTGCAATCCTGGGAAGGCTAGGTTCTTTGGAAAAGACAATGATACTGGGACAAAGAGAAGACAGCAGGAGAAGAGGAAGACCAAGTATGAGATGGATCAACTCCATAAAAGAGGCTATAAGCACAAGTCCACAGAAGCTGAGCAGGGGTCTTGAGGACAGAACATTGTGGACATCACTCGTTCACAGGGTCACTAGGAGTCAGAGTCAGAGCCAACTCAATAGCATGTAACATATACATAGCTGCCCAGCCTGTGGTACTTTGTTATAACAGCTTGAACAGAACAAAATATGCTGCAACAAAGTTTCTCACAACTGGTTTCAGCTGATCTCCGGGGAACTTGTGAAGAACGTACACTCCTATCATCCTTTCTACCATATGAATTCCACGACAGGAATTTTGTCTCTCACTCTCATTCTCAGCACCTGGAAAAGTGCCTAACACATAGTAGGCACTCAACAAATTACTGTTCAGTGAGTGAATGAATGAATAAACAACTGAGAATATGTGTGTTGTGGAGAGAAGAGGGGCTAAAACAAGGGCACAAATTATATGAATTCCAGAATAAATGTGAATACCCATGATTGTAATTAGTCTTTATTTAGTGAAACTGAGATAGTTTTTCACTTCACAGTTTGGAACTGAAATCCCAAAACATACATTTCTGAGGGAGTTAAGAGGAACCAAAAATTGAGTTTTGGTCCAAGAACCAAGGAGCTGGAATGGAGAGCAACGGGAAGAATGGAGTGAAATTCACAAAATTACAATATGGAACTTCATCTAAGTAGAATCACTGGAAGCAGACACTTGAGGGGTCGTGTAGATCACAGGTCGCATGCTGGCCAATATTTTCAGTATTCTGCAGTAATATATGTCCAATATAAAGATGCTGGTATTCCAATGCCCTTTCATAAAATAATAGTGAGAATAAGTGACAGGGTTTTATCAAACACTTATTATTTGCCAGAATAAAGAGTTGGCAACCTTTTGTCAGGTGTCTCCTTTTTAAAACAAGTTCACTAATGTATGAAACCTAAACAACTGTAAATCAAATATTTATTTGAATATCTGAACCAATTGTTCATTTTGCCAAGTCCAGAAAAGGTGAAGTGATTTGCACAAATTGGTAGTTTATTCAGTGAGACACAGAAAGTGCTAACCACAAAGAAAAAGAAGGGTAAACTGGAATACATTAAATGTAAGAGATTCTGCTGATGAAAAGACACCACAAAGAACATTTTAAAAGAAGCCAAAAAGTGAGAGAAGATATTTGCAGTACGTATTACTAACGAAGTACCTCAGAATATATTTAAAAACTCCTACAAATCAGTAAGAACAAGGGAGACAATACAATAAAAAGAATGGGCAAGAGACATGAACAGGTACTTCACAAAAGTGTATATCCATACAGCCAATAAGCATATGAAATGATGTTCAATCTCGTTAACCAACAGGGAAATGCAAATGAAAACCACAATGAAATGCCACTACACACCCAACAGAACAGCTAAAATGGCTAAAATTTAAAGACCAGCAATACTTCCCTGGTGGGCAGCTTAGTTGGTTAGAGCATTGCCCCAATATGCAAAGGTTATAGGTTTGATCCCTGGTCAGAGCACATAGAAGAAATCAATCAATGAACACATAAATATGTGGAACAACAAATCTCTCTCTCTCTCTCTCTCTCTGTCTCTCTCAAATCAATAAAAAAAAAAGACTAGCAATACTAAGTGTCAATGACTGTGGAACAACTGGCCATATGTACTACTGATGGAAGTACAAGCTGATAGAACCACTTTAAAAAAACTGTTGGTAGTGTCAACTAAAACTGAAAATGCTAATTATACTCCATAATCCAGCAATTCACTCCTGGGTATATACTCAACAGAAATGTATACTTACATGCATAGGAGACATATGATGATGTTTATAACAGCCAAATACTAGAAATGACCCAAATATCCATCAATAATAGAATGGGTAAATAAACTTTGGCATATGGGTAAAATGGAATATTACAGTATTCAGCAATGAGAGTGAGCAAATGACTGCTAATGCAACAGCAGGTATGATCTAAGTTGAACGACACCAAACACAAAAAACTACATATTGCACGATTGTACTTAGATGAAGTTCAAAACCAGGCATAACTAATCTGCAGTATTAGAAGTCAGGCTAGCAGTTACAACGGTGGTAATGCTGAGAGTAGGCACAGGGGTGTGGTAATATTCTAATTTTTTATTTATCAGAAGAAAGTTTACAGGGATGTGTTCACTGTGTGATAATTCACTGAGCCCTGTACTCATAATCGGTGTACTTTTTGGCCTACTAAAAATAAAAGTGGTCCTCACACAGAGAGAGCAGAGAGAACATCAAGATGGTTAAGGTGGGAAAGTGTCGCTGCAGAGAATCAGAAAAGTGGCGCTGATGCAGAATCCTGCACCGCCAGCCACAGGAGTCAGTGCCTCCACCTTCTGGTGGGAACCCACTCCTGGGACAGAGGCTGAGACCTGGGCAGTGAGGCTGAAAAAGGGAACTGGTGGCCTGTGGAGGAAGAGGAAGCCGAGTTTTGAAACTGTTGTAAGGTAGCTGGTATTCATGACCAGAGAGGTATAGATAGGAGGAGAGTTGCTCAAAATATTGGGTTCAAATTTGTATTTTACTGCAGGACACTGAGCAAGGGTTTAACTTCGAGTCTCCATTACACATTCTCAGAAGTGTTGATAATAACACAGACCCCACTGGGCTACTCTGAGGATTCAATATGAAAGCGTGTGTGTGTGTGTGTGTGTGTGTGTGTGTGTGTGTGTGTGTTTGTGAGTGAAAATATACACGACTCCAAAAATGTTAGTGGTACCTAGTGCAGGATGCAGTGGTGCATTTTCACCACCAGAAGGAGCTCTACAGTTAAGGTAAAAACCCTACAGAGACACAGCAATGACAGGTAGGCAGGCTGGGATTTTACAATCCTATGGGGAGATGAAGAGGTCTGTGCTCATGGCAGCCTTCCCATTCTTTTTCTAGGCAGTAGACACCTGCTGGCCTCCAAATGAGTCGGCATCACAATTGGATAGAGCCCTTGGATGAACCACCAGCCTGGAATGGGCAGTGGAGAGCCACCGATCATCTGCAGGCCCTACAGCCTGAGATGACTGCCCAGAGCCTCCTCCAGGAGGCATGTGGTGAGGGAACAAGAGACATCCAGATGGCCTGAGCACAGACTCTCCCAAACCTGCACCATAGGGTTCACCTCAGCGAAGAACCAACCTCCCCAACCCTGAATTCCAGCAACATCTTCCCCCTGGAAGCGTTAGCCATCTCCATGATTAGCCACTCTACATATGGCTAATGAACACCACTCACATCTGTGGGATGGGTGCTGTGGTTATACCCTCTGGGTTGGACTCCAAGGACTACCACTTGCTGTGTGACCTGGAGCAAGTCACCTTTCTCTCTGAGCCTCAGTTTTCCTCACCTGTAAAATGGAGATGAGAAGCCGCCTATCCATAGGTTTATGAGAACTAAATAACACATGTGAAGTGCTTAGTACACTGCCTGGCACATAGCAAGCAGGCAATAAATTTGAGCTAATTATTATTTTCCATAAAACTCTTCTTGAGATCCAAAACACCTTCTCAGCTATCATCTGAGTGAGGAGGACAGAGTGAATGTCCTCATTTCATGGATGGGGAAACAATGGGGTTCAGTGACACTCCCAAGATCACACAGTCGTTCGATGGGCAGATGCCAGGAGATCGAGCTTTTAGCCCAGGATCTCCTTCAGTAGCCCTGCTCTTAAAACTGTCTGTGAGGGAACAGGAGTGCTGGACCCGAAGCACTGAGCCCAAGGGGAGCAGGAAGGCTAGTTGTAGGTCAGTGGGGTTGTAATCTGTTATGCCACTTGGCAGGAGGAAAGGGAAATTGAGGCCTAGCCTCTTGCCCCAAACAAAGAGGAAGTGCATGGTCTGGGTGCCCACACTGGGGGAGGGGAAGGCCTTTTTCACCCTGGGTGGCCCATCATGACCATGGTGGCGGGGTTGCAGCTGCCCCAGAGGCTTTCCCTAACCTCTAGAGCGGCGTGGAAGCCCGGGCTTCGGACTTAGGCAAGACTGCCTTTGGAGCCACATCCTAGGTGTGACTGGGGGCAGGTGGTTGAACTTTCTGAGCCACAGTTTCCTCATCTAAATATGGCGCTGTTGTTTTGAGGCTGAAGTGAAATAACGTGTGCAGAGTGCTTAGCACCATGCACAGAACATCACTGTTGCAGAAGACCAAGTGTCCCCCAGCTTTGGGGCGTGGACATTCCATTTGGCCAAAGAAGAGTTTTTAGCAAAAGAGCTGGCTTTCTAGAGTAAGTCCGAGGGAACGAGCACATGGCATGATGTGCTGAAGAGGAAGCGTGTTTCCTTCCCTGTGTGAAAAGGACTGAAATCTGGGAATAGCAGATGAGCTCCTGTCAAAGGCCGAGGTCATCCCCAAGGTGGAGTCCCCCCTTTTCCCCCACCTAACAGCAGGTACCCATCACTGGCTGAAAGTGTGTCTGGGTGAAGAGAAACAGCATGACCACCACTTTAACGTGGCATCCTGATGCCTGAAAATTCATCCTTACTCCAAAATTAAACCTTTCTTCGGTTATGCTGCAACCTTGCCCCCATTCTGGTGAGGGCCCCTCCGTCGGTAAGGAATCATGCTCAGCTGCTGTAACAGAGACCTGGCCACAGTGGCTTAAACACACAGGGTTCATTCTTTCATATCCAGGAAATAAGGAGGCAGGTGGGAAGTTCAGGCTGGCACGGTGGCTCCACAGAGTCTCCAGGATCCTGGGCTTCCTCTACTTTTCTGCTTTACTCTCCATGCTGGGTGACTTCCATCCTCAGTGTCACCTCATGCTCCAAAGATGGGCTGCAGGAGCGCCAGTCATCATATTCACAGAAAAAGCTGAATCTATTACTTAAGGAGGCAGAGCAATGACTATTATTAGGTGGAATCTCTTTGAGTGGAGCAAGAAAGTGATCTAGGTGCTGGGACGTGTGAAGGTCAGCGATGGGCACATTCAGAGGAGAGGAGTTTAGGGACCGGTTGACAAACCACAGTGTGGCTGTTCCTGACTGGCTGGCTTACAGAAGCATGCCCACTGAGGCAAGTTGTCATTGTTCGGTTAAAAGATGAGTTGTCATTGATTGAATGGTTTAAAACATGGGAGGCGATTACTTGTTGCCATGGCAATGTACAACAGGAAGTCTCTCCTTGGGTATGAGAACTTTTTTTCTTTCTCTCAAGTGTTGGCTAGCTCATATCTTTCACCCTCCCATTGTTGCTTTAACAGTGGACCATGTTCGCTCAGGGGGATAAATCTCCAGGAGGATTTAGTGGCTTCGTAGGGTGAGGCACCGGCCTGGTCTATGCTGTGGCAATAAGGCCCAGTTCCTGTCATCTCCCTCCAAGATCTGGCTTGGGGGGTGGTTCCCAATACAGGGATCAGGGAAATTAGTTTTATGGCAGGGGAGGGCCCTGGCTCAGGGTCACATATCAAATCAGAAATGGGACCTAGGAGCTTGGACTCGCAGTCACTTGTCTGGGAAGGCGATGTGAGGCACCAGCAGGCAGAGTGGGGGGCCAGACTTCACAGTTTTTGTCGCTGCTCCACTGAGGCCTCTTTTCCCTCGTCCGCGTCTCTCCCTGCGCTCAGCAAGAGCCGTGTGTGCTTGCCTAACCACACCCCTGGGGCTCACTCCCGGAACCGTCGGGAGGTCCAGAGCTGCATCAGGACTGGCATGAAAATGCTTTGCTGCAGCACAGCAGCCATTTTAGGTCCCCCACAGCTCTCCACCCACAACCGCTTCCCTGCCATTGAGCAATGGCTTTTGGTGGCCAGGCTCATGTGGTTTTACTGTGGTTTTTTTTTTTTTTTAAGTAATTTTTAAAGCTTTTTAAAAAAGCTTTAATTGAGCTATAGTTCACATACTATCTGCTTTACCCATTGAAGGTGTGCAACTTAATGGTTTTTAGTGTAGTCACAGATGTGTGCAACCATCACCACAATTTTATTTGTAAAAAATTTTAAAGCTTTTATTTACTTAATTTTAGAGAAAGGGAAAGGAAGGGAGAGAGAGAGAGGGAGAGAAACATCGATGTACAAGATAAACATCAATTGGTTGCCTCTCGCATGCTCCCAAATGGGGACCTGGCCCGCAACCCAGGCACATGCCCTGACTGGGAATTGAAGCAGCAACCTTTCAGTTTGTGGGACAATGCCCAGGCCCTAAGCCACACCAGTCAGGGCACCACAGCGAATTTTAGAACATTTCATCACATCACAGAGTAACACAATATTCCTTATTTATCACGCCTCAACCCCCCACCCCTGGGCAACTAGTAGTCTACTTTCCATCTCTACAGATTTACCTATTGTGGACACTTCATATAAATGGAATCATACAATATGTCACCTTTTGTATCTTTTTTCCTTTAATTTTTTATTTATTGATTTGAGAGAGAGAGAGAGAAACATCAACTTGTCATTCCCCTTAGTCATACATAGATTGGTTGACTCTCGCGTGTGCCCTGACTGGGGATGGAACCCACAACCTTGGTGTATTGAGACAATGCTCTAACGAACTGAGCTACCTGGCCAAGGCATGTCTGATTTCTTTCACTGGAGCACGTTTTCAAAGTTCATCCAGGTAATATGTATCAGTACTTTATTCTTGTTCATGGCTGAATAACAAACCATTGTGTAGAGATACCACATTTTGTTCATCCGTTCCTCAGTGGATGAACATTTGGGTTGTTTCTACCTTTGACTATTGTGAATAATGCTGCTATAAACATTTGTGTACAAGTTTTTGTGTGGACATATGCTTTCGTTTCTCTTGAGTATACACCTAGGAGTGGAGTTGTTAGGTCATATGGTAGGTCATGTTTAACCAGTTGAGGAACTCATGAGGGCTTCTGATGGTTGTTTTTTCTTGTCTATGTTTCTTAGGCTGGACAACCCTTAGCCAGCTCCTGTTGTCACTTCTGGGAGACAGGCATTTTCCTCCACTGCAGTCAGAAATATAGCAGTATCCCTGTCCTACCCCTGGAAAAATCCTTAACAGGAATATTGGAAACCTGGTCACCTTGCTGTTGGCTAACAGGTACCATTAATAGCTTTCCTCAGGAAGTAGTCACTATGTGCTGACCTACAAGTGTTCTGACAAATATATAGAATGTTCTTGTGTCAGCCATGAGAATATTCCCCTAGGATCTCATACAGCTGACTGACTGAGGGTCCCAGCTGAGTCACTCTGAAACCCTTCATGGCATTTAGACAGAGGTCACAATGCCTATGGGCTGTCTAGCCATGACTCAGTAACCCTGCATCGAGGATACAAATGTTGGCCTGGTCAAGGGAGACCAGGGACTTCTCTGAGGGGTGATTTTGGCTCAAGGATTCCCCCAACAGCCTGGCTGATAATTTCCCTCACAAATGCACTTAGGGGTGTCCAGCCTGCGGCCCAAGGGCCAGGAGGGCTATGAATGTGGCCCAACACAAAATCATAGATTTACTTAAAACATTATGAGATTTTTTTTGTGATTATGTGTCATAATGCATTTAATGCGTGGCCCAAGACAGCTCTTCTCCTTCCAGTGTGACCCAGAGACACCAAAATGTTGGACACCCCTGCTACAGCCTAAGAGGCTCCCACCCACCCAACCCTCCTTCCCTCCACCCTTCACTCGTGCCACACCTACTCTGCGAGCCTTGTCTCATTCCCTCCCTGCTTCCTGTCTCAGGCATTTCCCAAGATACACTTTTTGCAAATCCTGTCTTGGCAACTGCTTCTCAGAGACCCTGGATTAACACACTACTAATCTCCCAGCCATTCCCCAAGCATAACACAAATTATTCCCAAATAACAAAGTATCTACATGTTTTGTACTTAGAATTTAATCCAAAAAAAATGTAGACTAGGAAAACAGCTTTATGTGAAGGAAAGCAGAAGAATCAAAAGGGCTTGCTTGTTGCCCAGAGTTGGGCATTTTTATCATCACAGTTATCACACGCAGGGTCTGGAGGCAGAGGGCCTGGAGTACCCCTGATACTTGTTTTTCAGGGACTGCGTGAGTTCCTTAATCCAGAGAGAAGGGCTTGTACTATGGCTGGGCCAGACACTGTGGTCTGAAGCTAGGTTTTGAGGTCAGAGCAGGGTGCGGATGGGCGGGGAGGAAGGTTGTTGCCAGGGGAGTCCTAAGAAGCCACAAGCCTGCAGCCAGATACTCCTCTTTCTTTTCCATTAGTAGCAGTTCCATCTGCGTTTATCTTCAGATGGTGACTGGAGAGGGTTGGAGCATTTTATCCCTCCTTGAAGTACTGCTTTCTCTCCTAGAAGCTCAGAGTCCTGAGGCCTAAGCCACCATCATCTGGGCTCACTCCCTCTCCAAGGAAGAAATCCTCTTTTTTTAGACACCTGGGAGATCTGAACATCAGGCAGTGAGTTTACAAGATGTTCAACAAGTAAAGACATGTGGTGTCTCGACAGGGAGTCCTGTGTGTGGGCAGCCACCCCTCCTTCCGGCTCGGCGGAAGACTTGGTTTGCCCCACTACAGTTCTAAATCGGGTCTTTCACTCAACGTTCGGAACTTGAAAAGGGAGATGCTCTTTTGTGGTAAAAATAAATGGGAAGGGAAGGCTCAGAGGGGCCTTTATTGTTTTAAGGGACAGTGAAGGGTAATAGAGCTGTGACTACTGTTTTTGTTTTTTGTCACCAGTTAACCAATAAGCCGGCTGTTGGAAAGCTGTTAGAGTCCTGGGAATTTCCCTTAGGCCCGGGGAATGAAAGCCCTGAGCTAGAAGGGAAGCCCTAGGGTTTAGAGGCTGGCCAGAGGCCTGGCAGAGAAGAGGCTCGCCATACCTCTGGCTCAGGGATGGCAACTAAGAAGACTGAGAGCACAGATGCCCAAGCCCACACTCCATGCAGCAAGGGGACTTGCTGGCCACAGTTGCTCCCTGAAGGGCAGAGAGGAAGGACAATGACCTGGTTAGGAGTCTCAGGCTACTCTGTGATCAGAGCCCCTGGCACCTGTTTTGTTCTCAGAATATGTGAATCAGCCCTGACAACTGGATGTGTATCTTCTCAGTAGAGATAACAATTAAAATTTTTTAAAAATCTAGTGGCAGGCAAAACACACAGGTTTGTCGGTACCCTTACTGACATTTGAGAAATCACCTTGGCTTTATAGGCTCTAAGCTTCTTCCCATGTTTGAGATGCTGTGATAGATGCTGAATGGAAGCCCACAAATCCTGGCTTCCAGCTGCAAAGCCTTGGCAGTCCTCACAATGGTCCTTCTCATCCCCCTCACTCTTCCTATCTCTCTGGGCTCCTGCCTCTCTCTTCCTGACACAGCAAACCTCAACTTGGGGACCCTGTTCTGTGGATCATCTCTGACTTCTCACTGATGAGCGTGGTCCTCTGCTTATCTCCTTACCTTTTGAGTGGTTCACATCACTTTCCTCATCTGTTGCGTGAGACCTGGGGACACCAGGAGGTAGGGGCTTGCAGTTTAGGATTTCCAAGGTCTCTTCTGGTTCAGACAGTCAGGGATACTGACAGAGTCTACTAAGAGAAAGGCATCACGCTAAGTGCATGTGCCCATCCTCAAGGAGTTTCTAGTTGAGAAGATCTGATGCATACATTTTTTAAAAACCCCACAAAACTCTAATGACTGAGTTAGATATCCTGTGAGGCTCGTAAAATTATCAGAGTTTCTCCGAATTCCAAAGAGATGAGAAACTCCTTTAAGAGGCAGAGAGGGTTGGTGAAAAAAATAAAACAGGATTCCCAAACTCCTTCCAGGCTGGTTGCACAGATGCCCTTGGCCTTCTGCCCAACGCACCCTTATTATCCCAGTTGCAATCCCCTTGGGCAAGCCACCCCCTTTCAACCTGTTGGAATGGAAGTCTGTCCATGGACCTCCAGATTCACACCATTTAAAAAAAATTAATCAACTTTTTTAGACTTTATTTTTAGAGGGGAAAGGAGGGTGAATGAGAGGGAGAGAAAAATCAATGTGCAAGAGATATATTGATTTGTTGCTTCTCGCATGCCCCAACTGGGGACCCAGCCAGCAATCCAGGCACGTGCCCTGACTGGGAATCGAACCAGCAACTTTTCAGTTTGCAGGCCAGCACTCAACCCACTGAGCCACACCAACAAGGGCTCACACCCTTTGAAGTGGTGCCCTTCATTAAATCTTTTTCGCCTTCTTGATCACACTGCTAATATTTCTTATTAATATGTTAATAATATATTTATTGTTATTTATGACTATTTGCTAGGCACAGCGCTAAGTGCTTCCCACACACATCATCTCATTTATTTATCCCAACCATGCTTTAGGTGGATATAAACACGATTGTTGTCCCAGTTTACAGAGGGTGAAACTGAGGATGAGAACTTGAGTGACCCATCTTAGGTCCCACAGTTAACAAGAAACAAGATATATTTGAACTCAGATCTCTCCCTTATCACACTTTCTATTCATTGCAGAAATGTGAGACCCAGCTAGACAAAAGCACAGAAATCTTGAATAGAAGCAGAGACTACGGAGAGGAGAAAGGAACATGGCAGGAGTTAGACTGGGAGCGTGGATTAGGGGCAAGGCAGGGGACAGAAAGTGCAGCCTGAAAAGCCAATGTTAAGCTTTCCCTGAGAGGCCCTGGGCATCTGGGTTGGGATGACCAAGCAGCAAGAATGTCCAGAGGGAGAACTTCTAAGAGGAAGTCTTGCATGGACTCCCATTTGGGCCACACCTCGAGTCTGAACACGGAATCCTTCCAGCACAGTTCTTGCGTTGCAGCCCTGGAATTTTGGTGAGCTCCAGGTACAGCTATTAGTACTAGATTTATCCCGGTCACCTCTCCAGTCACAGGATACCATCTTTTGCCAGAGGCAGTGGAACACCGTGGTTAAGAGTCCTGGTTTCTCATCCGCTTCTGAGCTGTGACTTTGGACAAATTATTACTCTGGGTCTCAGTTTTCTCATCTGTGGAATGGAGCTGTAACAGGCCCTACATTATATGAATTTCTAAAGGGTTGAGATAATACATTAACTTGACACAGTAAAGAAACAGTAGCAATTATGATGATTTATCTACAAGCCAGTCTTACGTGTTTTGGTTCACGTTGTTCCCAAGGCGCTTTTTCTCTGCCTCTCAAATCCTTCCCATTCTTCAAAGTAAAAAAATGATTAAAATGTGGAGGCCATAGAGAGTAGCAAGTAAGAGCATGCATGGATTTGGGAGCCAGCCAGTCTAGGCTTGAATCCTGGTTCCTGTAACCTTGGACAAGTGACCTCATCTCTCAGTTTCCTCATCAGTAATTGGAAAACCTGACTCACAGGACCATTATGAGGATATGAGGAGTAAATGAGTTAACCTTTGCAAAAACACTTATAACCCCCTGGCATATAGTAGTTGATTCATGAGTGTGTTAAAACTTTTCTAGAATCTCTGTCAAAATATAGCACACAGCACAATTTCATTGTGGCACGGGCAGCAGGCGGCCCGCATAAGCACGTATTTAAACTGCTGATTGGGCGGAGGAATAGGAGGAGGTTCTCCTCTGTCAGGAATATTTGAAGGGTTCCAGGACTTGCTTCTCTGTTGGAGACCCAGGAGGTCTAAAGGCTAAGAGACTAGATGTGGGATAAACCTCTATGTTAAAGAGCACAGCTTTGGAACTAGCAGTCACAGCCAGTTTCCTTATTTATAAAATAGATCAGTACCCACTGAAATGACATTAATACTATTTACAAACACCTTCCAGGTAAGTTTTTATGATGTCCATTTACAGATGAGGCTGGGCGAGGTTACACGAACTGCCCAAAGACAGAGTGCAAACAGATTTAAGTCGTGAAGTTTCGTGTATGAATCAAATGCTGTGTGGCTGGGCTAGGAGCGACTGAAATGATAAAAGCTATTACAACGAAAGGCGTACAATTGATAGCTAACTAGGAGCAGGGTGGGCTTTCTAACACTCCGGCCGCCACCGCCCGAGGGTCCCGCCGCCCAGGGCGCTTACGTGCGCTCCGTGACCACGGCGGCGGACTAGGGGCCAGCCGACGACAGAGGCCGCATGCGCCCTGGCATACCACAGTTCAACCCCTCCCGGAGGCGGCCGCAGCGCCGGCACAGGGCGCATGCGCACACCAGGCGGGCGACCGTGGTTCCCAGCGAGTGGAAAGATTTAGGGCAAGCAAGTGTGCCAGAGCCAGGGGGTAGGGTGCGAGCGCGCAGGCGCGGCCGGGGGCCGGGGCCGGGCTGCCACTCCGGAATCTCGGCGAGCCCGTCTGCATCGCACTCGAGACCGCCGCCATGGCCGCCTACAAACTGGTGCTGATCCGGCACGGCGAGAGCGCGTGGAACCTGGAGAACCGCTTCAGCGGCTGGTATGACGCCGACCTGAGTCCAGCGGGGCACGAAGAGGCAAAACGTGGCGGGCAGGCGCTGCGAGGTGCGGAGCGGGCCGGGCAGTGGGTGGGGGGTGCGAAGGCCCGAGCAGGTACCCCTCGATCAGGGCCTCCTGTCTTGTTCCCGAACCCTTCTGGAGGGCCTAGACTTTGTCTTCATTTCTCCAGCAGTTTATTTTGCAATTGAGAAAATGGGCCTGGGGCGGGGGGTGGGGTCGACTTGCTCAAGGTCACCCAGTAGAGTGTGAGAGGCGGCATGCCAGGAAGTGGATGTAGGGCGAACGCCCCTTAACGGGTTGCGCTCTCCACGACACTGCCTTGCGAAATTCTCCTTTAGTACCTCGGGGGCAGGTGGTTAAACTGGATGCCCGGTGTCTTCCATCATCTGTAACCAAGCCTTCTTAAAAGGCAGCTGCGGGTCCTGTGAAGCCACAGGCCACACGTTTATCTCCTACTGTGGAGGGAGTGACGCGGAGCTGGGGGGCATCCGGCAGGCGTCAAGATACAAGAAATCCACGTTCTTGTGTAGGCCTTTGCTGCTCAGCACTATTCCACAAATCCTGTGCCCAAAATATATCCGCAAATGGAATGAATGAATGAATGAATGAATGAATGAATGAGTTGATCCTCTCCACAGCCCCGTATAGATTTTATGCCCCTCCTTTCCATTCCTTCCTGGCCCTTTTATAGTTGGGATAGTGAGGATTGGAAAGATGACTTGTCCAAGGTCATATCTTCTTATTCCCAGTCCAGTGCTTTCCCCTCAGTTCTGAGGTTGAGTAACCGGGTAGCTGTGAGGACTGGTAGGCTGTTGGCCAAGGACACTGGGCAGAGGTGGAAGTGGCAGTGAGATAAGCTTGCCTAGGCAGGGTTGCCCGTGGCAGACAGGTCTGTGATTTTGAAATGCTAATAAGGGAGCATTCCCTGCTGCCAGCAAATCGAAGAATCTTTGAACTGAGGAAGAATCTTTGAACTGAGGAGGCGCTTTGGCCCGGTCTAACCTCTGGACAAAGAAACAGTTATTTAAAAGGGTCACTGATGCCTAGTTGATGTGGAACAGGTATTTGGCCTCAGGCTGCTCTCTTTAGCTTCTTTCCTTCACTGAAGATCTTTTTGAAGTAAAGCAAACCTTTGGAAAGTCTGGGAAATGTAAGCTTGCTGCAGGTGTGTGAATGCTTTGGGATGGCTGTTGTGACTTCATACTGTTTAGGAGGGAAGGGGAAAGGGAAGTGCTGGTAAAGGAGGCCATTTTCTCTCCTGCTGCCCAGTGGGAAGAGCTGAATGGGTCTGTAGTGGTTTGCTGATGGCAAAGAAATTGTAGTTGTGCTCTAAGACTGATCAAAAGGTTAAATTTGTAATGTTAAAATAACAGACCCTCTTTCAGTTTTTAAGTAAAAACTGGTAAAAAAACAACCAAACCGGTTTTTAAGTAAATGCTGGTAGTGTTAGTTTTTTATTTTTTAGGTAGCATTAGTTTTAAAAAGTCCCATTTAAAATTTTGATACCTACTATGGGCATCACGGATGATTACATTAAAAAATGAAAGACTAAAAGCAACAACTCTGAATGATGAAGACCTTTATGAACAATCTAATAATATAAAAGACCTAAAATAAAAACATTAAATTCACTAGGGCTTTAAGTGATAGTAGGGTTTATAGACTCTCAAGCCTGATTTCAGGAGGAAGCTAGTGAGAACTGAGTTTTCCCATGCAACCTTGCTCCTGGGGGAGGGTAAGGTCCGTACCACACCACACCAGCAAATCCATCCCTGGAAGTGTCCTAGACTGTGCTTTGTGTGATGGGCAATTTAAAGGAAGAGGCTTCTCTGTTAAAGAGTCCTAAAAGGGAGTGCCTTTCTCCTTGGGGACCTATTTGTTTATCTCGTATTTGTATTCCATTGCAAGTAGAAATAATTACAGTGAAATAACCAGTCGTTTTGTTCAGCATGGGAGCTGAGGCTTGCACTATGGGTAGCTGCTTCCTAGTGACTCAGCCTTTTATCGGGGTGCCTTTCCTTCCTTTAAGGTTAGGGAGGAGACGTTAGCCAAGCATACTAGGACTTGTCCTGAGGCTCAGCGATGAGCTGTGTCCTCTTCCCTTGTGGGTGGTGGTGGTTTCCTAGTGATGAACCCTTTCTTCCCCCATCAGGGTAGTTCTTACTGACCTCATTCTCAGTTGAATGACTGGCAGGAAAATTCACTTCACGTTTCATTAATGGCTACTGGCAATTTCAGTAAGAGGCAATATCCAAGAAAGTGTGCTAAATCTCAAAGAGGGCCTTGTAGCCTCTTGGAGGAAAACAGGACTGTTTTCTTAGCCTAATACATACGGAAGGGCCATATTCTTCCTTAAAGTGGGAGGGAAAATAATTTTTCATGAAACATGAAGTAAGATTAATTGTTGCAACCTACTTGGGCCAACATAACTCTTGACTACCACTCCTTAATACCTACTGTGTGGAGGAGAGATTTGTTGATAAGCGAATCAGACAGTGCACAGCATTTGCTTTCCCTCTCCAGTGAGTGGCTTCTTTTGAACTTGGTTTATGGACCTAGGTATGTATATTCCTCTCAGGATACTCAGAAATGGGCTGACATGGTGACTATCACCGAGGAGCTGTAGATGAAGAGAGAGTGATGTGATTTCCATTCGATAGTAAAAATGTAATTTCATGCAACAAACTGAAAGTTTTGTTAGCATCCTCTAGGAGCTCTTGCTGTGTTCTAATTGCTGGGAGTTCAGGATCACATTTACCCTAGACCAGAGGTTACAGAGGACTGAAATATATTAGTAATTATCAATCAGAAGTGACAGTTGTAACTAAAATATAAACATCAGGATCCTTAGGGTTTAGAAAAATAATGGAGGTAGCTAGAAATGGTGGTTATGAGTTGGATTTTGGAGTCACACCGCCTGAGTTTTAATCTCTCTCAGGTAATAGCTGTGACGTTTCATAATTTGCTTAACTTCTCTAGTCTTTATTTTTCTTATCTGGTAAAATGGGTTTTAAGGATTGTAACCTCATAGGATTGTTTGAAGACTAAGTAAAATACAAGTACTTAGTCCAGTGCCTGACAGATGGTAAGCCCTCTATAAATATTATTTATTGAGAGACCAAGTTTTTAGGATTCTTTTCTTGAAAGAACCGAAGCCAAAATAAATAATTTTTTTAAAGATTTCTTTAAAAAAATTTAAAAAAGATGATTTTATTTTTAGAGAGGGGGAGAGGAGGGAGAGAGGGAAACATCAATGTGTGGTTGCCTCTAGCGCGCCCCCTACTGGGGACCTGGTTGGCAACCCAGGCATGTGCCCTGACTGGGAATCCCACTGGTGACCCTTTGGTTCACAGGTTGGCACTCAATCCAGTGAGCCACACCAGCCAGGACCCAAAATAAATTCTTAAAATGTGTTTAATTAAAGCACAACATTCTGGGAATTATTATAAGCAGCACAGATGGCAGGTTAGTTGGTTGATAGTACGTTTAGGCCGGGGGTTAAATGCGTTATTGGGAGGTATGTCGTCAACTGTGATGAAAGCTGACGAATTTTGTCTTCCCTGAAGGCAGTTATTGTTTTTCCTTTTGGAGTGTACAAAATTAAATACTTAGGCCAATACTTTTCATTTGGACTACCTGTTGGAGATTGTACATAAGAAAATTCTGACTCCAGAGTTGACCTGATTAGCTTACCACTTCGAACTTATAATTTCCAGACGCCGGCTATGAGTTTGACATCTGCTTCACCTCAGTGCAGAAGAGAGCAATTCGGACTCTCTGGACAGTGCTGGAGGCCATTGACCAAATGTGGCTGCCTGTAGTGAGGACCTGGCGTCTCAATGAGCGGCACTATGGGGGTCTGACTGGCCTTAATAAAGCAGAAACTGCTGCCAAGCATGGCGAGGCCCAGGTAAAGATCTGGAGGCGCTCCTATGATGTCCCACCACCACCGATGGAGCCTGACCATCCCTTCTACAGCAACATCAGTAAGGTATGTACAAGTATGTACCGAAGTGAGGTTTGGCTCAGTCAACCTAGGACCAGGGACTGAGAATCTGGGCCTCATTCTTTAGCTTTTCTTAGTGCAGCCTAGTCCCATTGATCTTATAATTTATGTTAAAATAGTTCATTGTAATCCCCATTCTCCAAGGAATGGCCATCATTTGTTAAAAGATTTAATTGATCATTTATGTTGTTTATGTAAAAACATTTATATATACATATTTTTACATCTCTACAGCCATATTTTGTAAAACCCACCCATAGTGTAGGGCTTTCCTAAGCTATAGGATAAAATGAGTTGGGGAGAGCCTTTTTCTCGTTTTCTAAGTTATGTTTCTTGTGAAGTTAGTTTTCCTAGTAGTGGGTGATGGGGGGGACGGGGGCAGGATAATAATTGTCTTTCCCAAGCTCTCAGCTTCATTCTGTGCCCAGGGAGGAGACCTTTACCTATCACTTTGACCCCTTAGGAGGTGAGGAATGGGCATTTACAGATGCAACTGCCACTAACTGATGAGCGTGGATTGGATTTTTTTGGTTGTTTAGGATCGCAGGTACGCAGACCTCACTGAAGATCAGCTGCCCTCCTGTGAGAGTCTGAAGGACACTATTGCCAGAGCTCTGCCCTTTTGGAATGAAGAAATAGTTCCCCAGATCAAAGAGGGAAAACGGGTGCTGATTGCAGCCCATGGCAACAGCCTTCGGGGCATTGTCAAGCATCTGGAGGGTATGTACATTTTTCAGAGGGGTCCTCAAGGAGGGATAAAGCAGAACTGCCACTAATCAGGCATTTAATTACTTAGTATGAAGGGAACCTGCTGGAAAGGGCTGGACATATTGTTAGCCTTGAGAAATAGTTTGGATTGATTCCTAGAGGAAACACACCCAATACCCTTGTTTCTCAAAGTGTCTTTTGGAGAAGCAGAGGTGGCTGGATCCCGTGTCCTTGTTTTACATGCAGAACCTCGGGTCCCACTTCAGACTTGCATCTATGACCCAGGTGATTCAGAAACACAGTCAAGTTTGAGATGCCCACCTCCAGACTAGGATTGCCAGTTGAAACTGCTGATAAAATTCTCTTTAATCATACCTTAATCACAGTGTGGCACAATTTCACACACAAATCTCTACTTGTATCTTTTTAAAAAAAATCCTCACCAGAGAATATGTTTACTGATATTAGAGAACGAGAAAGGGGGGCAGGGGGGAGGGACGACGGGGGGAGAGAAACACACACAAGTGTTGATGTGAGAGAAACATTGATTCGTTGCCTCCTGTACATGCCCTGACTGGGGATTGGACCTGCAGCCTTTTGGTGTGCAGAGCGACGCTCCAAACTACTAAGCCACCTGGCCAGGGTTCCAACTTGCATCTTAATTTGTTTCACCTGACGGTCTAGAGGCCAGATATGCTGATTTTTGGCAGGCTGGATGGACAACATAGTATATTCGAGATGTATTTAAGTCCTGCTCCACCGTGGGCTTTTGGATCCCACTTCGGGAGAGAGATCTGTGGTATATACCTTTCATACTTTTTCCTGCATTTCAATGGCTGAGAAATAAGTATTGGGAGCATTCCTTGGGTGACCCATCTATATAATACAGATTATTTCAAATATCAGAAAGGGCATCTTGATTTAATTCCTCCCAAGGCCCTTGGTCGCCTGGAGGATAAATAGTAAACCTAAGGGGTGGTGCAGAGTCCTGTTTTGCTTGGCTAATCATGGTGGGGCTTTTTAGGTCTCTCTGAAGAGGCTATCATGGAGCTGAATCTGCCGACCGGTATTCCCATTGTCTATGAATTGGACAAGAACTTGAAGCCCATCAAGCCCATGCAGTTCCTAGGGGATGAAGAGACCGTCCGTAAAGCCATGGAGGCTGTGGCTGCCCAGGGCAAGGCCAAGAAATGAAGGCGAGCAGGCAGGCTACTTTCCCAAGGACACCCTCCCTGCCTGTTCCATTCCTCTGCATCTCTCCTGTGCACATGTCACACTGACCACATCTGTAGGCACCTTAAGTTGTAGCTACAGATGGGGACCAGTGGCTCCTAATTTCATTCCAGCCATTTTGTCTCTTGCACACACTCCCTCCATGCAACCTAGTCAGAATGGCACCTCTGGGGCTTGGGTCTTCAGTCCAAGCCGAGAGAAGACTTTTTTCCAAGAGTCCAGAAGTAGTAACTCTGGTTTTTTGCTAGTTTTTTGGGTTTTTTTAAATATTTTTTATTACTAAGGACCTGCTTGAGTAGTGGGATAGGGAGGAACCATGCTGAAGCGTGACCAATGAGGAGGCAAGAGAGCCTGTCTGTTCCCAGGAGTAGTTCTTACTAGTCTTTAGCCCGGTGACTGACTGGGGGCTCTAGTCATTCCAGAGGAAGATGAATGGACACGTGGTGATTCAAACAAACGTTTTCTCCCTGGCCCCAGAGAAGCTGGCTCCAGATATTGGGATCAATCCTGAATGTTCATGTGTTGCATTTACTTTTACAAAAAAAAAGTGTATATATAGATATCTATCGATAGATATCGATAGATATCTATCGATATATATAGAATAATACAAAACAAAAACCCTTCCGGGGTTTCTAGTGGCGGTTGAAATAGTCCCACATGTGATCCTCACAAAATACGCCATTCCTCACATCAGGGTAGGATGAGCTCCTTGACTTATGAGGGGTAGGAGTTCGTCCTGCTGTGAGTTAGAGCCCCTCCCCTGTCTTATGGTGTCACGGCAGTGAAATGTGTCTTGAGAATGTCCAGGTGTGTCTTTCACTGTGTCTGATTTCTGAATCGTGTTCCAGTTGCTTGACCCTGCCACTTGGTCCTAGCACACATTTTGAGCATAACTACTAAATCTTTTTTCCAGACCAGTATAATAAAGGAGTCATGTGCAATATTTTCTGTGTGATGTGTAATATGTCTTGTCTGAGGAAATCAGCTTAAACATTCAACTAGAAATGTCTCATTACCCGAGTCTTTATATGACAGATTAAGTGCTCAGGCCAACCAGTCACAACTTTACACAGCCTGGTCCAAAACTGTGTATCTTAGGTTTTCCACCTCAGGCTGGAGAGCTGAGGGTGGGGGTGGGCAGGTCTTCCTGGCTGAGCTCTCCATTCCTGTGCCTCTATAGCTCTCGCTCAGTGGTGGTGGTTACCAGATACTCCTTGACTGGAAAGTCAAATTCTGAAACTATGGCACCCTCTTTAGAGTAAGGTAAAGGCTTGAACATTTTTTAAAAAGCCAATCCTTGTCTATTAGTAACTTGCAGACTTGATTTGCACTTTTCTTTTTGGCCCCAGGAAGTTTTTGTTTTAAGATTTTATTTATTTTCAGAGGAAGGGAGAGAAGCAGATGTGTGAGAGAAACATCGATTGGTTGCCTTGCATGCCCCCAACTGAGGACCTGGCCAACAACCCAGGCATGTGCCCTGACTGGAATTGACCTTTGGGCCAGTGCTCAATTCACTGAGCCATACCAGCCAGGGTGGCCCTGGAAGTTTTAACCCTGTCACTCAATTAACATCCTCAAAAATTACACATAACCTCATAAAATGACGTGATACAGGAGAACAGTTACATTATATACACAACTGGGGAGGGGCATCACTCACATTGACTTTCTCAGGCCCTTGAAAAGGTTGCTGGAATGTAAGACAGTCCATAAGGACTTTTTCTTCTACTAGGAATAAGTAACATCTGCTAAACCGGAATGAGGTTCCCCTGTACCAGCCACTGGGCGAGGCACATTACATACAAAATCTGTAATACTGACAGCCTCTGAAAGGTCTGGTATCCCCAGTGTACAGAAAACCGGCGTAAAGCTACACTGAAGAAACTTGCCAGAAGGTATGCTACTAAATACTGAAACCCAGGTGAAAGTTGTTAGTTCAACTAAATCAAGGTCCTTATTCTAAAATTTAAATACTTTTGAGCACCTTGCCTTCTTGGTTATTTATTTGATCTACACAGTAACCCTAGGAAGACCTTGGGCAATCTAAGTTCCAGTAGCTTGGTGGGATGTTAGTTTACTTAGCCTGTATTGAATCTTAGACCAAGTTGGCAATTTTGCTTGATCAAGTGCTCTTCACCCAAGTCAGACATGGTCACCTTGGGTTAATGTTACTCTATGTTCTGACATCTCTTGAGCCTATAGCAGTATCCATTCCTTGCAGCTTAAAAGAGGTTCTCACAAGAACTGCCTTGGGTGAATACAAAAAGCCAGCATCATTTACTATTACTACTAGGATGACAACAATTACAATCCTTCTAAGACAGTGCTGCTGAGCACATCAGAATCACCCGTGGAGCTGAAAAACAAAAAACCCCGAACCACCTGCTCTGGGTTCACCCTGTGAAATGTGAAAGCAGAGCTAGGGCACCTGCTGCACCCCCATCCCCCGCCTTTAAAAACGGCATAGGCAGTTTTGATGTTCACCTAAACCAGGCTAAAACCCACTTTTCCAAGGCACAGCATCCTCGTTTCTAGAACCAATTTTAGATTAGCAAATACCACCATCACTAAACATCACTGTTTAGGCACAGCTCACTCAGCTCTGAGTACATGTCAACAGTTTTTACTCAGTATTTGCTGTGTGTTAGTCACAGCACCAGGAAATGGAGATTCAGAGAGAGGCAAGAGGACGCTGCCGTAGAAGCTCAGGCTGGTAGGGGAGACAGGGACATAGCTAATATGGGATATACTATTGGATGGTTAAGGATGAGAACATATAACCTAGTCTGCACTAGATCAGAGAAGGCTATTATCCAATTATTTCAAATGCTCTTCTGTGAGACAGTTTATAAAAAAATCCTGTAACATTTCTTTATTTGTCTACTTATTGTCTGTCTTCCCCCACTGGAATGTAAGACCAAAAAGGAAGGGATTCAATCATGTTCACTGCTTTACCTCCTAGTTCCTGAACAGTGCAGTGGTGGGCAGAATAGTTGGTCAACATGTATTAAATGAATAAAATGAGTACAAGCACTCAAATAATGAAACAATGTCAATTTGGAAAGCCTCTAACTGCATGCCTGAGGTTCTGCTCAATATTTGGAAAAGGAGGCACCACTGTAAAGGAGAAAACCTGGAATTTACGGTTAAGACAGACCTGGGTTTGAATACTGTCCTACTGCTTGCTGTCTCTGCGACTTGGGGCAAGTTAATTTTTCTAAGCCTTCGTTTATATCTCTGTGAAATGGAAATGATTGCTACTTTCCAGGGTCACTGCAAAGTTCCAAGATACTGGGTTGGCCAAAAAGTTCATTTAGTTTCTTCCATACAATGGTTCTAGTAATGCTTAGTTGTCCTTAACTTCATTTGAAACAATTTTGTTAGACTGTATTGTGACAGCTGTCATATCAGCATGCATTAAAAAAAAACATCAAAATTGGTGAATTTTTGTGGAGCCATTTTAATATCGAGGATGGAAGAAAATACACAACATTCCCGGCACATTATGCTTTATTTCAAGAAAGTAAAAATGCACCTAATACTCAACAGAAAGATTTGTGCAGTGTATGGAGAAGGTGCTGTGACTGATCGAATGTGTCAGAAGTGGTTTGTGAAATTTCTTGGTACTATTAACATTTTGGCCAAATAATTCTTTGCCGTGGGGCTGTCTTATGCGTTAGATGTTTAGCAGTACCCCTGGCCTATACCCACTAGAAGCCAATAGTGGGAAATAGCCAACATACTCAAAATATCCAACCAATGAAGTTACTGGGGAAAATGAGGAATGTCTTTGATTTTATGGAAAAAACTAAATGGACTTTTAGGCAAACCCAGTAAGTAAAATGGCTAATACTGTTGTTGAGAGAATCATTGGGTAGCATCTTTCTACAAGGCAATAGGGAGAATCTAACCAAAACTGAACATGTGTGTATTCTCACCTTGACTGGTGTGGCTTTGGTTGGTTGGGTGTCTTCCTGCAAAGTGAAAGGTCACTGGTTTGATTCTCTGTCAGGGCACATGTCTGGGTTGCTGGTTCAGTCCCCAGTCAAGGGTGCTTATGAGGGGCAACTGATCTATGTTTCCCTCTTACATCGATGTTTCCCTCTCTCTCTCCCTCTTTCCCTCTCTCTAAAATTAAATAAATATTTTTGGAAAAATGTGCATATTCTCTGACCTAGCATCCCACTTTTAGAAGTGTATTTTGTAAAAGAATCAGGCATGCACAAAGATACAGATGTTTTCTCTGCAGCACTGTACAAAAAAAAATTTGTAAAATTTTAAAATACTTATCAGTGGGGTACTGATTAAATAAATTATATCTAAGTGTCCAGCATATGGCCTGAATTTGGTAGACTCTTCGTAGAAGGCAATAAAATGTATAATAACAATATATAAAAATATGATTGGCATGCACTGAGCACTTTTATGCATCTCTTCCTCAAGCCAGTTCTATGAGGTCATACTATTTCATGTGAGGAAACAGACTTAAAGAAATAAAAGTAACTTGCTCAAGTATCAATGTCAACATCCTGATTGTTAAAATTTTTCAAAACGTTACCATTGTGGGAAACTGAGGAAAGAGTACAAGGGATCTCTCTGCATTATTTCATTTTTTTCTTTTTTTATTGATTCCAAAGAGAGGGGAAGGGAGGGAGAAAGAGAGGGAGAAAAATACTGATGTGAGAAACACTGATTGGCTTCCTCTTGCACGTGCCCTGACTGGGGACCAAACCTGCCACCTGGGCATGTGCCTGGAATGGGAATTGAACCCAAGATCCTTCAGTTGCAGGACAACACCCAACCAACTGTGCCATTCTGGCCAGGGCTCTGTCCTTTCTCTTAGAACTTCATGTGGACCTACCATTATCTGAATAAAAAATTTAATTAAAAAAACAGCAAAAAACCACCTACCCTGCTCAAGGCTAGACCTAGAGGCTTGACTCCAAAGCTCACCCTTCAACCAGTCACTACACATGAAAGATGCAGGATCCTTGAATAACACCTCAAGAAGTGCCATTTCACAGTTCATTGTTCCGTCCATTCCCTCCACAACCACTCCATGCTTCACCCTCAGGCTTTCCTCACCCACAAACGTTATGTTTTCATTTCTATTTCTGCATTCTGCTAGGGCTTCTCTTGGCCTTGAATATCTTCACTCCATTTTTCTAAGTTCTTTAATTCCTTTTCCCTCTTGTCACAAATCCTTTCCTGACCTCCTCGCCTCTGTGCCACGCCCCTTTCCTGGAGTACTAACTCTACCAGGAACATTACGATTACCAAGTAACTTTCAGGACTACTCATAGGCTACCAGAATCACCACAAGTCCTGTAATTTTCACTAAAACATAATCTCTCTAAATGAGGGAATGTATATAAAGTGCCTGGAACAGTAAGTACTCAATGAGCAGAAATACTTAAAAGAGAACATAATATAAAAACAATGAGATTACGCTTTGTCCAGAGCGAGCGTGCACCTGACACATGTCAGTTAATGGAGGCCACCAGGCAAACCCCTGCTCCGAGTGTCATGACACCATTTAGATTCCTTTCCCTACTCAAGACGACAGAAGCCATAAAATCCTTTTAATACAAATGTTTTCTTTGTCACAGAAAAATACATATTTATAAGACTGTCAGAAGAAACAGGCTATTTCCAACAGTATACAGCTTGTTTATGGAGCCCCCAAAAGAGAAATTTATCACTCAAGAGAATGAAATCCACTGAAAGGTTCACAAGAAAAATGTTCCACCTACAGAGTTAGTTTCTGGCAGACTTCCTGAGCTGGTTGCTGGCTGACCCCAGGTGTATCAATACAGACAATGGCATCTTACTGTTACTTTCATACATGTACTCTTTGAAACAGCTTACCCCCATCCTTGGGGTAAAATGTGGCTTCTTAGGTTTGCAAGAATTCGGGCTGTACTCGGGCCACCTTCCGGAATTCTTTAGTGTGGGTCTTAGGGCACTGCATCTCACACCAGCTGATGGGAACCATCTGCACACCTAAAAGGGAAAGCTGGTATTAGAACTGGCACCCCAAATATCTGCCTGAGATCCTTCTCTTTTCAGCTGGGTGTGCACTGTCACCAAGGTACCTAGTAAACCTCCGCTCAAACAGAAAAAACCTCACTTCAGTTTATCCTACTGACTCATGGAGAGATAAGAAGTTATTCCCTTTTCCTTAGATTTATATGAGAACCATTCTAATCTCAGCAGTACATATCTATATTCACATTGTTTCCTAAATAATTATAGAACAATGGAAACGAAGGAAAATAATGGATTAATTCCAGACCATAGTATCCAGAAAAAGGTAAGCACAGGAAGCATGGCACCAACTCACCTGATTCACTGTGAGCCACCACCACCCCCAGCTCATTTTCGGCCGTGGTCAGGAGGTAGTTGGACTGCGCATCACCGAGGGAGATCTAGTCACGTAACATTGGTGAAGGAAAATGAAGGGTTATAAGTCTTCCCTCCCACAGTCACTTGAGTTGTTTCTCCACTTCTATTTCTTCTTTTGACAAAGGATCACAAGTTCACTGGGAATAAAGGATACCACTTTGGCCAAGACAATGTCACCTGGGCGAAAACTCTTATAAATTTCAACCTGTAAAGACAGACCAGGAGTATTAAAAGAAAGCTCTAGATTAGGATGACAAGAAATTATTAACCTCTCTGGTAGAATCAGTCTACTTTCTAATCCCAGAGGGTAGAAGTCATCATTACTCAAGTCAACCAACAACTTTTATTGCTTCTACAGCATCGTCACATAAATGAAAGATTATGAATCCAGTAACATGACCAGGACTCTGACTTGGGCAAAAGGTGGTTCCAAACAGGTCCAGAGTGAGTTGGAGGAAACAGCACTATAATTCCAGTAGGGAACATTTTCAAATTCTTTGGACTTCACATTCCCACAGATCTTTAAAACTCATTAATTTAAAAGGATTAATTAAAAGGAATAATTTAAAAGGACTGCTAAAGCTAAAAAAGAGAAAAAAGAACCAACCACCAACCTTGTCTTTTTCAGTAGCTCGAACATCTTCCTTGCTAAAAAACAAACAAACAAAAACCAGAAAGATTAGTTATCTGTGAGAAAGAATTATCGTGCAGATGCCTAGCAGGTAAAAAGCCACAAGAGCAGAGATCAAGTCATACTTAGGAACCAGCTGCCACTCGGAGGAGCAAGGTGGAGAAGCATCCCCAGGCCTCGCAGAGAGGAGAAAACCACATTTCATACTCTTGGATCACACAGAGCAGCGGTTATCAAGACCTCTGACTAGAGAAAAGCTGATCAGATTTGGCAAGGCAGGATAAGGAACTTTGCTGCCTTAGGAGAGTTTGAACAGTAGCGACATAGAACCACACAGAATCCTGAGGGTAGAAAAGGCCTCACAAGTTAAATTAACCTGGCTCACAAGAACTGTCTGTCCCTTCTCAAAGGATCTACATGGAAAAAAAACCAAACCTACCATTTATCCACTAATCTCTGTAAGGTCCTACGATCCGTGGGTTTAATCTATATTAAATTCAAGAAAGATAGGTACTTCCTAAAATGCTTTTCACTTTGATATGAATCATCCCACACTGCTAATCAATCAGTGAGCTCAGTTCTTTTTGCTTTATTCTTAAGCCTGACCTCATTAATATTTTCCTTTTGTCCTAACTGTACAGTATTTTCTTAGGACCCTACCTGGGGCAAATCAAAATACAAAGAAAAGAGAAATAGGCGGGAGGGGGAATTACAATTGTTCCTAAAAATTCCAAGCTTATTGCAGGTGCTGAGGCAAATGCGAAGACAAGAATACTTCTTACCGGATAGTTCCTCGAAAAGAGTTTTTAAGTGGTGTGGACCCCACATACAGAATGTGTACTTTGGCAAAGCGTGAGTTGATGCTAGAGACCTACAGAATAATGAAAAGATCAGCATTAGAGTATTAGCGGTTGTCAGTTCAAGGAGGCAGCAATAAACTAGGCACTGCCAGGATTTTAGTTCAAGCAACCCCACTAAGTATAGAATTTAAGACAAGTTAACTCTTACTTACTCCTGCATACATGATACATGTAGAGTGGAATTTAGAGCCAGTCTAGACAACAGAGTTACTTTAGGAATTAAATGAAATAGCACAATACAGATTTTACAAAATACAGATGTCTAACACAAATAGACACAGGGCATTCTAGTAAATCTAGCCCTTTAACAGAACTTACTAAGAAGCCTACATGGTGGAGGGAATTTAAATCTACACTTTAGCTGCTGCATAACATCTTGGATCACTGCCTCTCCAGTTATTTTCAGAGTTACATATAGATTTTTCTGCTGGAGCAACTTATAAAGAGAGAAACTAGAGCTCCACGTTAATGTAACCTGGCAGAGGATGGGATGATATGTTAAAGCTACTGATCAGTACAGTATCAATTAGTACTTCCCATGAAACACCCTAAAAGACCACATTTAACAGGAATGCTACAGTATTTTTTGCATCTCTGTAGAGAAAGGCTTCCCTTCAGATATTCAAAGACAGGCCTCCTTAGCACCCTTTGGAGCCCCTGTTTCCTAAAACAAGTAGAACTACATACTGTACTGTGAAAGAACTACGCAAACCTGAAATTTGGCTGCCTTGATCGTTATCCTAGAAATCTGTAGACCAGAAAATTCCAGTGAAACTTTCTGTGATGAACCAATATGGCAACTACTAACCACATGTGGCCGTTAAGCATTTGAAATATGGCTAGTGGAATTGATAAATAAATTTTAAATTTTAATTTACGTAAATTTAAATGGCCATATGTGACTAGAGGCTACAATACTGAACAGTGTAGTTCTACAATGACCGTGGATTTCAGCACTGGATGAGGGTAGCCTAAATAGGGAGGTTAGGACCAACTTACCTTACAGGTTACAATAGCTCCCACATCTGGCAGTAACTGGGACTCTGTTTCTCTCATCACAGACACTACAGGAAGCTGAAAAAGAAAACAATAAAATGTGAGTACACTGGCTAAGTCTTGGGTAAAGTTATTTGTGGCTTGAGTGTAATATAGGAATGCCTTGGTCCACAGCTGAGGCCACGAAGGCAAGCAGACTACAGATTTGTTTGTAGCCCAGAGCATAAAGCCTTTGAAATTTTAGGAAATGCTGCTAGAAGACGTAATCTAACCATTTCAGATTAGTTTTAACAAGTTTTTCTTGTGTGTGATTGTCTTGGAATTTCTTGCTATACAATTTCTTGTCTATAATCGTGGGTCATTTGACTCTTTCCTCCGAAATTAATACTGCTTCTTTCTATTTCTCATGCTGTTGTACAGGCTAGAATATTCAAATAAAAGTTACGTAACAGTGCCCATACTTGTTTACTTCTGGTGAAGAGGAATAAAGTTTTCTCTTTGAGCACGGTATTGGCTCTTGATATAAGATAGAATTTAAAAAAAAACCCCACAGTATTTTTGAACCTCATCTTTTATTAATCTCTCCCTTGTTCACTATGCTTTGGCTCTCCTGGTCTTCTTTCAGTTTCACCAGCTCACTAAATTTCTTCCTGTCTTAGCTCTGTACAATCTGCTCTTTTCTCCAGGACTGAGCTCTCTTTATTTATTCTTCAGATTAGTTAAATGTCACTTCTGCGGCCTACAGTGGGTTTACCTATGACATGTTCTCATGGTACCCTGTGGTATTCTTTTAAAGTACTCATTGCATTTGTAACCATACATTCAATGAGCATTTATTTATGTACAACTTGTGTCTGTGTTCCTTGAGAGCAGAGACCACATGCATTTGGCTCACTCCCATATCCCTAGAGGTCAGCACTGAGCCTGGCATAGGAACACGCTCAACAGATATCTATGAAATGAACTAACTTATGAATGTGAAGAGTGTTCCCAAACTGAATAGAAAGCCTCTCATTTCGTAGATGAGGAAGAACCTAAAGCCAGAGAGCTTGTTTCTTACTTAGAGCAGAATTAAGGTCTAGTTAACCAGTACCTAAATGTTCTAATTCTGAATTCTCTTTCTGCTATGCTACCTGTCTTTAAGCTGCTCCTTCAAAGCCTGCTTATTTGATCCTCAGTTAATGCTGTGTTAGGCTCTGGAACTAAGTATTACTTGAGCACTCAACACATGTTTATTGAGCGTTTACCTTGTGCTAGGCAATGAAGGTTTGGTGGTAAGGCCTGCTATCTGAACCTTAGAAGTCTATGAGGGGAAGAATTTAGTGGAAAACACATAACTGAACGTTTAATTATATGCTGGGGTTAAGTGTTTGGAAGGAAAGGAACACAAACAACAAACAGAAACAGAACCTCCTTTCCCCGACTAGTGTGGGTCGAGGAGGGCTTCTCTGCGAAAGTGATACTACGGTTAGCTGAAGGATAGGCAGGAATTAATGGGCTGAGGGGAAGACGTGTTCTAATAGATAGCGTGCGTATAAAGGCCCTGGGGCAGGAGAGAGCTTAGCGCACTGGCGACGCTGAAAGAAGCCTGCATGACCAGAGGTGGGGATGCGGATGAAGCCAGAGAGGTAAGCGGCATTCGGACAGGATTCAGAGCTCGCCTCTGCTCTTTCCCCACCATCCGTCCCTGAGTGTCAGCAACACAACTGGCCTGTACTGACTAAACGCCCAGCAGCAGGGACCACAGCTGAAAGACACTCAAAGACCAAGTCTTCCAGACGAGGCACTAAAGACTTGCCTAACACTGTCCTTGCCTAAAGACCGCGAAATCAAAGGTAGCCTAACAGCCAGGCAGAAACATAGGCGATGGAGGCCGCCCCCTTTACCGCGCCGTTCTCGCTGCTCTTCGTCACGCAGCCAGCAAGCGAAGAAAAGATGTAGCCGTGCCGGGTGTAGGTGCCGCTGCCTGGGCTACCCTCCTCCAAGTTACACAAACGTTCGCCTGCAGGAAAAAAAGCTGCATCAGCCATGGGTGCCCAGAGGCTGTTGGCCATCGAGCGTTCCTTCCTCTGTCCCTCTCCAGGACGCGCTGTGGACATCACTCACTCACCTGGGATGCAATACCTCACGGGTGGCGCCATGACTGCCACTCTCCCAAACCGGAGGAAAACGAAGCGGACTTCTCATTGGCCAAAGTCCAGGTGCAGTTTCTCAATAAAAAATGTGCCGATTGGTACATTTACCACGTGACCTCCGGCCGCGCCTTTCTGAGAAGGTAAACTACATGTCCCAGGTTGCCCCGGGGCGAATCCAGGGGCGGAGCTCCTGAAAGCCTGTAGATGCGCTTGCGCGTGCGGTTGAGGATGGGTTGGCGGCGGGTCCGGGTCTGCAGGCTGGCTCTGTGGGCGGCGGGCCATGGTTGGTTGGATTGAGCTGCGCCGGCCTGGGGCGCTCAGCTGGACTGGGTGGCAGTGAGCGGAGGTTGCAGGCTCCATTTGGCTGATTGGGGAGTCGGCAGGAGGCAGGTAAGAGCGAAGCCGCGGCCTTTGCTCCTCAGTTCTGTCTCTTTTTCTAGGGTCGGGCCCTGTTGCGGGGCCTTACGGTGAGCCCGGCTTCCTGCTGTCTCCTCGCCGATCCCTGCACGTCCGTCCTGTCCTCTAGCCAGGCGGAGTGCACCTTCCGGGCAGTCGTAACGCGCGAAGCTGGAAGGAGGCCAACCGACCCATCCTCGCCCATTTCACAGATTTGCAAGCTCAGATCCGGAGATAGGATTTTGAATTGCCCAGTGTCTCGAAGATAGTTTAAGGTAGAGCCCAAACCGAAACCCAAGTATTTTGACTTCCAATCCATCGCACGTTGACCATGGCACCCTAATAAAGCCTTTTCCCGGTTTTTGTAACTTTAACTTCCGATCTCGATCTCACAGGGGGACCGTCTCAAGAGTAGAGTGAGGCCATCTGTAACTTTGTCTCTTCCCATCGTATTTGTCTGGAAGGGAAGACTGCTCATGAATAAAATGCTGGTCTTAACTGATGATTGACACCTGCTGCTTGAGAGTGCGAACATTTGAAAGCAGGATCTTTGTCCGGGTGAAATTTGCCAAGACTTTCATCACCGTTTCCTCTGCCCTCTGGTGGATTTGAAATCCATCTTTCCTCACCCCCAATCCAGTTTCCCTTAGGGAATCAGATGCTGACTTAGAGCCTTAGGAAGAGGCGAGTGCCACGGCCTGCAATCCCTTCTAATCTCGGGAGCAGATGTCACTATGGCTTGTGGCCACTATTGAGGGATTGAAGTGTTCAGGGCTTGTGCTTGGGGTGATAGTGAAGTTACGCTTTGCTCTGTTTCTTCCCCTCTTCACTCTGACCCCTGCCCCCGACCTCACCCTCCTGCCCAATACAGTTTTTTGAGTTGTGCTTTACCTCAATTTCCTGAGATGAAAACTCTATATGTTCAGTTGCTCTTCCCTGGCCTCCCCATAGTTCTCAAACCCCATTAGATAAAATGAGTGGGGGCTCAGCTTCAGACTTTGTTCACTCAAATCTGATTTGTTACTCTCTATATCTACAAGCTTTCTATTTACATATTTGGGTTGATTTCTGGTTGATTTTTTTCCTAAAATGCCTTCTAACTTTTAAATGCTATGATTTTAACAATGTTTAACAACAATTTATAGCAGCAGACACTTACTTAGTGTTATAACATTGGCAGGAATGCCCTTGCTGTTATTTGTAGGACAGATAGACAGCTGACCAGCCTCTCCACTTCTGCATCCCAGGTCATTCATTCAACAAGTATTTATTGAGCACTTCCATGAGCCAGGTATTGTGCTAAGAACTTTATAAACATTTCATTTATACCTTTCCAAGTGTATCTGTGGAATCATAAAGGGTTAGAGCTAGAAGAGACCTTGGCATTTACTTCTACCTCCTCATCGAATGGGAACACAAGAAAATTGAGTTCAGGAGGATTCAGTGATTTGCCCAAGGTCACAGAACCACTTAAGGGCAGAATTGAACCCTGCGTGGTCAAATTATGAGGCAGATTAGTGTTGGTAAATCTAGTCCTTGAGCAGGCATTTCCTGTAGAGCTCAAGAATTTGGGTGGTGGTTGAGAACAAGCCAAAAAGTGGAGAATCTGATAAGGAAGTTGTTTTGTAGACAGGAGAGATGGCATATAATTCACGTTAATAAAGATGAGAAATGCATTTTATTTGTAAGCTATTGCTATTGTGTTTTAGCAAATAGGAAACTCTCCATTAGCCACAGTAAGGGAATAAACAGTAGTGTGGGCAATCTGTCTCCTGGACTCCTTGTGTAGTAAAATGCTTTGTCCCACTCTTACATATGATTGTGGTGGCTATATATACTATTTTGAAAATTGATGCTTTAAGCGAAATCATGGTTCCAAACTATGGGAGTCCAACTCAAAGGAGGTAGGAAGTTTGAGCTTTTCCTTTGCTCTCTTCTACACTGCCTCTTAATTTGCTAGCTCCCAGGGGGTGGCATGGGAATGGCCATTTCTTTATCTGGGTGCAAAGAATAGGTCCCTTCTGAATTGTCTTTCTTCTCTTTCTCTGCCGGCCTTGTCTGCTGGATTTCTTTTTCGCTTAGGTCATAGGGCTTGTGGAAGGAGGTAATTAAGTGTTTGCTTTGAAAGGCTTTTTGTAGTGATGAGCCAGGATGCAAGGAGAGTACCTTGCTCTAGTTACTGAACGGAAACCATCTCTACAGTGGAGCAGCCTCCTCCAGTTTCTGCTAGGTTTTGAGATGCCTGTTAAATAAGTCAGTGGAGTTGCTGAGAACAAAGTAGCTCTAGGGGAAAAATCAGATAATTTCTTTTCTGGTAAGGACTTTAATCTGTAGAATTGATGAGACTTTTGTCAAAGGAACCCGTGTCTTCTGGGCATTGCCTGGGCAGCTGAGCTTCCATGGCTGTTGGATGAGGTGGAAACCACGTAAAGGAGATGAACGCACTTGCAGAAGAGCCCTGAAAAGGACTAAAGAGCTGGGAAGGCTGATTGGGAAGCTTAGGGCCACGGGCAGCAGCGGCAGAAAAGGCTCTTAAGTGTTCAACTAGAACAGGCCGGGGAAATTCAGAGGAAGAGCAGTCCTTCTGGTCTTCATGAGTCACCAGTGTGGCAGTGCCCCGCCCCCTGTCTTCCTGCCTGTGGTATTATTCTCTGAATACCCGAAGTTGTCTTGGCTTCTGTGTCCTTCGACTGGGGCTGGAACTGGAATTGGAGACAAAGCATCTTATGTCATGCAAGGGGTAGCTGAGCTGTCCTGACAGGAGACAGGGACTCTTGTGCTACCAGGTTAGGTCTGGTGGCCTGTAACATCAGCCCAGAGGGAGTAAGAAGGATAAATATCTTTTGCAAAGACTCAGATGGCACCAGGGAAGATCCAGGTGCAGGGTCCACATGCTATGCACTCCCCCACCACTGGCTTTTCCTTGATTAAGAGCAACTGTTAGGACGTAGGTCAATGGTCCAGGGCAAGCAAGGACTTGGGGAACCCTCTGCCACAGTGGCCATGCGCACAGACACAGAGTGGGCAGTTTTGTGAACATTGGCCATGCTGCACCCAGTGGTCTGTCTACACAGACAACTCCAGTGACCTTGCCTTGTCTGGGAGCCCCCTGTCTCTCCTTCACCGGTTTACCGTGGCCCTGTACTCTAGGTGTGCATCATCTTGGATTTGCTCTGTAACCATGTGGTGTAATAGGATTTCTGCCCAGTTAGAACCTGCAGACCCTAGCCCCTACAGTCTGGTTGGGACACTGGCCCCCCACATTCTGTAGAGAATTGAAATGACTCTCTTACTGTCCACAGTTGTTAACTGGCCCCGTTGGCGTCGGTCTTAAGTCTTTACTTCTAAGCCGGTGCTCATCCCCTTCCCACTGGTGGGCTAGGGAGGGACAGAGCCCCGGCTGGTCCCTCACAGTGGTGTGCTCTCCTAGGAGCAATGCGGGGCCAGTGGAGCCTGCTGCTGGGCCCGGCCCGCCTCTGCCTGCGCCTGCTTCTGCTCCTGGGCTCCAGGCGCCGCTGCCCTCCCCTGCTCCGGGGGCTGGTACAGCGCTGGCGCTACGGAAAGGTCTGCCTGCGCTCCCTGCTCTACAACTCCTTCGGGGGCAGTGACACCGCTGTCGATGCTGCCTTTGAGCCTATCTACTGGTTGGTGGACAACGTGATCCGCTGGTGTGGGGTGGTGAGTGATGCCCAGGGAGCAGGAAGAGGGATGTTTTGGCGTAGCAGCGGGACATGTGTCTGACGGATCCATGCCAGCCCTACCCTGGGGATATTCCCGAGTTACTCCGGGCATTGGCAAGCTCTCTCAGTGCATCTACCTAACCTCATTGGTGTTGGCAGGTGTTCGTGGTGCTGGTGATCGTGTTGACCAGCTCTATCGTGGCCATTGCCTACCTTTGTGTCCTACCCCTCATCCTCCGAACCTACTCAGTGCCACGACTCTGCTGGCATTTCTTCTATAGTCACTGGAATCTGATCCTCATCGTCTTCCATTACTACCAGGCCATCACCACTCCACCTGGATATCCACCCCAGGTGGGTCTCCACAGCGGGTGGGGGCAGGCAGAGGGCTGCTGGCCAGGGGAGCCAGTCGCAGGAGTGGGGAGAGAGTGCCTTGGTATCTTTTGAGGTATGAAACTGGTGCTGCCACAGTTGTCATGATGCTTTTCTCTCTTTGCACAGGGCAGGAATGATATTGCAACAGTCTCCATCTGTAAGAAGTGCATCTACCCCAAGCCAGCCCGGACACACCACTGCAGCGTCTGCAATAGGTGGGTCTTGGCTTTGTTCTCTGTGAACCCTAGCTCTGGCCCGCTGGCTGTAGCCCTAGGGCAGAACCTAGACCTGGAGTTCGAAAAAGTGTTTATGAAGCACACATCACATGTCAGGCAATATGCCCTCTCTATCATGACACCTGGTCCTCAGGATGATCCTGTGAGTTAGGCATTATGACTACTTGTAGAAACTGAGGTTCAGAGAAATGAGTTGACTTATTCAGTGTCATGTAGCCAATGAAGCAGGGTTTGAAGCAAGGCCTGGCTGTCTTCAAAGTCTGTGCCTTTTCCACCTCAGCAGGATGCTGGTCCTTGTAGGAAAGGATTGGCACTGACATCTCAAGAATTTGGCCACCGTAACAGAGCCTGTGTCCCTCCCTCACAGGTGTGTGCTGAAGATGGATCATCATTGTCGTATCCTTTTACTATCTCTTCTGCCTGAGGCCTCCTTCTGTAGCTTCAGAGCACTGCACAGGGTCAAGGGCTGCAAACCTGAGGCTTCTAGCATCATCCTGCAGAGAACATTGGGCTCATGAGAAGTTAGTGGAAGAGTTGCTGCGGGGGGCTGACCCTCTCCTGGGGAAAGCGGGAAGCTTACAGATCTTTGGAACAGATCTCCTTGGAGTAAGGCATCTTCTCCAACAGCTCTTTCTTTTGTACACTGTCATGGTAACAGCTGTTGGATGGAAAGAGATGTTTGGGCTTCAGGTGGTTGCCTACTCGGTATCCAGGTAGAACCGTTGGTTCCCTTGGCCCATACAGATGTCTGGTTGACCCCAGCTAGGTTGATATATTGGCAGATTGCTTTTAGTGAAGGGTTTCAATTTTCATGATTTCCTGGAGGGACTTGTGAGGGCTCTGAAAAGCTTTAACACTTTTACTTCAACCTCTGGAAAGCCCCATATTTTCCTGCCTTTGGAAAATAGTTCTTGGTGACTGGAAGTCCTGGGCTTGGATGATATTGTCATGAAGCAAGAATGAACCAGAGAGGCCCGGACACACCCTGAAGTTGTGTGTTTGCTCTTGTCCTTAATTCTTCTCCCACCAGCCTGGCTAAACAACTGTGTGGGCCACTATAACCATCGGTACTTCTTCTCTTTCTGCTTTTTCATGACTCTGGGCTGTGTCTACTGCAGCTACGGAAGTTGGGACCTTTTCCGGGAGGCTTATGCTGCCATCGAGGTGAGCCCATAGTTAGGAGCAGGGCAGCTCAGTAGAGAGCACTTGGGGTATAGAATCTGTCCCTAAGGAGTGGGACTGGTAGCACTTTAATGCTAGAGGCCTGAGAGTATAACCAGCACTGTTTTCCATCCCCTTAGAAAATGAAACAGCTCGACAAGAACAAACTACAGGCGGTTGCCAACCAGGTGGGCCGTCCCCACCCCACTGCCTCCTGCTGCTCAGGCCAGCGGGTATAGAGTTGCTGAGGCAACAGGCCCACCTGGTAGAGTTGTAGAGACTGGTTGAGGGGCTGGCCGCTGGAGGCTGGATCAGGGGTGTTCTGGGAGGCTGTCTGCCATGGGCAGACTAAGCGGCCTGGGGCAAGTCCCTGGTATGTGACAGTTCTTGGCTCTCTATCCCATTTCCACCTTCTTTTGGCTGAGCAAGGACTCTGCCTTGGTGACGGCCTGAGCAGCAAGGAGTCTATGTTAGTCTGTGTACTGGGGCTCCAGGGGACAGAGATCAGACTGGGCTAGTCTGATTGCCCTTCGCCCCTGGTCTGTCTGCATCTGCATCTGGAGCAACCCTTCTCCCCAGGCTTTTTAGGACTACTCAGTCTGAGTAGATCTTAGACTAATGATTGTACGTACCTCTGCTGCCCTTTCGGTCCTTAGTGGAGCTCACAGTTCTTCCCCCGCAGTCATTCCATTCTAGTGTGGGTCTGGTCCCCTCTCTTGGGGATTGCAGCCACAGGGTGAAGGAGTGCTAGCTGGGGAGTGGAGTGGCTTCCCCTGGAGCCCCATTTGTGTTGTCAGATCTAAAGGTCCAGGGTCGGCTCTTCCTGTGCTTTGCCATCCTGTCTAGACCCGCTCTGCCCAGTGTTTGTCTACATGATGCTGCCGGGCTCAGTCCACCCATCTGGCTGCTACCCTGACTCCTCTGTGGCTTAACCCCCTATTTTTCCATCCTGGGCTTGGATCACTTCCCTGCCTGAGGGCGATGGGGGCTCTGCTAGGGACCGGCACAGCAAACAAGCTAGACTTCGCTGTTTTCTTTTTCTAGACTTATCACCAGACCCCACCACCCACCTTCTCCTTTCGAGAAAGGGTGACTCACAAGAGTCTTGTCTACCTCTGGTTCCTGTGCAGGTATCCGACTCTCTCACTTTTGACCGCTTAAGGGAGGGGAAGCTTCAGAAAAACCTTTTTAGGTACCCACAGAGACCCATCCCTGTGTGAACTGCTGCTCTTCTGAGTCTAACTTAGGTTGACAAAGAGTCAGCATTTAATTTTCTTCAGCATTCTGGTGCAGGGAACAGTAGGGATATTGGCATTGAGTGTGTGTTACATGCCAAGGTAAGTTAAAATCCTACCTAAATGGTAGGTGACTACATTTTATAGATGAGGAAAACTGAAAATTAGAGGGTGAAGTGATTTGTTCTACAACACAGTTAACAATGAATAGTAGAGCTGGAGTCTGAACTTGGTGCCATTCCATTCCAGTCCCTGGGGCTTGTACTACCCTCTGTAGTCTCCCAAGCATGGGTAAGAAATACAGAATATTTTTACTAGTAACAGACTTATTCCCCCTCCTTTCCACATAACTTATTCTTAGCCCATCTTGAAGCATTTTCATTGATGCTTTTCATAAGCATAGTGAAGTGAAAGTTCACCTGGCATGTGTAGGCTGGGAGATGAGGAAAGACAGAGAGGTCCCCAGCTCATCATTATTGCCCAGCTTAATTTCACACATAGCCTCTAACCCTTTCTAAGCTACTCACCAATCTCTGCCACTTTTCTTAGTTCTGTGGCACTTGCCCTGGGTGCCCTAACTGTATGGCATGCTGTTCTCATCAGTCGAGGTGAGACTAGTATCGAAAGGCACATCAACAAGAAGGAGAGACGCCGGCTGCAGGCCAAGGGCAGAGTGAGTAGGGCTGAGGGCTGGGGGTGGATCGCTGGGTGGGTGACTGAACCCGCCATCCTGTAAACAGGTCATGGTCAGGGCCAACTAGGGCAGGCATCGTAAAAGGCCTGAACTTGCCTTGTTGAGCTTTGGCTTGGCCAGTTTAGGGTAGAAAATTACAAGGGGATTAAGTAACAGGGGTTTGTAGAAACATGTTTTTCTTTGGTCCTAGGTTTTTAGGAATCATTACAACTATGGCTGCTTGGACAACTGGAAGTTATTCCTGGGTGTGGACACAGGAAGGTAAAATAACTAGAACAGTGCTGTCCAGTAGAACTCTGACAAGAAAGGTGTTTTCTACCTGTGCTAAGATGTTAGCAACCAGCCAGCCACATGTGGCTACTAAGCACCTGAAATGTGGCTAATACACTGAGGAATTGAATTTTTAATTTAATTTTTATTTTCACTAATTTAAAAAGGCACATGTGGCTAGTGACTACCATATTGGACAGCACAGATCTAGATTCTGGGAGTAGAGATCATTGTTAATTTGAGCGAACAGAGCTTTGGGCCGACACTGTGTGGTTTAAGTAGCAGATGAGGCTTACAGATGACACAGTAAAATTCCAAGAAAGCTCTTTTCAAGAAGGGACTTTTAGGTAGAGTAGGTGGCCACCAATCACCTCTCATTTGTATGGCAGTGTCTGGAGGTCAAGCCAGTGATTTCTGGGATTGAAGTAAGCTTTGTGATGGAAGTCCTAAGACAATAAATGAAGCTAGCTCCTTTCACCCAAGAGACATGGGAAAATCATTTTTCAAATTGCAACGACTGAGGCAGTAGTAAGGCGGCCATAAGTACCTGCCTGCCTCCCTTTCCCATCCCTATTATATTCCTGGCTGTCACTGTGCATGCTGAGGCCCCTTAGAAGTTTAGCTGAAAACCTCTAAAGGCCTTCACGACACCAGACACATTTATTGGATAAAATTAGGAGTTTTGTTCTTTTGAGGTTCATGCCAGGTAGCTTCAGGGTAAGCTTATGTAGCCTTACTGAGGAATGAGGATCAGGAAGCCCAAGAACTCTTGTAACTCAGACACATTTGTATCTTCTCTTATAGGCACTGGCTCACTCGGGTGCTGTTACCTTCCAGTCACCTGCCCCATGGGAATGGAATAAACTGGGACCCCCCTCCCTGGGTGACTGCTCAGTCAGCCTCTGTGATGGCAGTGTGAGCTGGATTCTGTCAGCCACAACTTGAGCATCGCCCTGCTTTCTCCATTATCTCAAGGCCTCCAAGGGTGGCTTCTTGGAACCCTTGAGCAAAAAGAGCCAGTGGGCCTGCCTTAGGGTACTATGCAGGGACAACTCAAGGGCCTATCTCCAGGCCACTGCAGCAGCAAGGCATGATGTGGAGAAATCCTAGGACTGATGTTCCTTCACTCAGGCAAAAAAGTTCCAGCCGCAGACTGGAGATTAGGCAGCTAGCAACCTTGCCAGGTGCTGACCCCAACCTCCAGATTACAGCACTGGAGTTGGCCACCACCTCTCCCACTTGCTGTCTAAGAAAATACCTGAATGGTTGAACTGAGATCCTAGCTTCTCAACAGGGCAAAGGTACCAGGCCTGCTGCTGAGGTCACTGCCACTTCTCACATGCTGAAGGGAGCAAAAATAAAGGTATTTGATTTTTAAATACCTGTAGCTTCTTATTCTTTGCCACTACTTTCGGGCAGGGAAGGGGAAAGTCAGGGTCAAGGCCACTGTGTAGGTGTTCTGCTCATACTAACTGTGCCCTACTTGAAGAGGTGGATGCCCTGAAGAATTTTTGACTAATGCCTGTCATTATTGTTGTTTTAGCTTTTACAGTGACACCTCTGGTCATGTGCTGCTGAGGCATAAGTGGGGGCAGGGGTGGGGGAGAGAATATCTGACAGCCCCATTATCAAAAGAAATCTTTATTCTCCAGCAGATATACATACAGGCACCGTCCCTGGTCCTCAGGGCCACGCTTATACACATTCATCCCTCAGCAGCATCTCTTTTTCTGACATACAAATATGGAAGAGCCTTAAGATCCTTCTTCAAACGCAAGTAGTCTCACACTCAGTTACTTCACAAGTCCATTAGAAATCAGGATTCCTGTTTCTTGTACAGCTGTGCAACAGAGGCCCAGCATTTATGCCGTGTGTGTGTGGGAAAGGCAATCAGAGGCCAGTGGTCTCCCTGCCTTGGAAGATGGCTCAATAGTTAGTAACTCCAGGTTAGATTGTCAGAAGAGTCTAGGCCAGGACTGAGGGCTCAGCTTCCAGGGCTTCCCAGCAGAAACCTGTAGGCAAAAATAATGTTGGCAGCATTAGTGGTGAGGCTCATTTCAGCCCTCTCTCCCCAAGAGGTAGCAACTCACCATTCTCCCCTGGCTGACACTGCTTCCTTGCGCACCAGTCTCTTCTTGTCATCCAGAGGTTTGGCTAAAGCCCGGATCACCTGTGGTTTGTATGGCAGCAGCTGTGGAGTAAAAAGGGGTTAATCCTAGCCTTCTTCCACCAACACAACCAAAAGAGCCCCTTCTCTGACTCTACAACTAATAGTCTTCCTATTCTTTAGTGATTCCAGAGGATGCTAGGTGGCAGATAACCATTCTATTGTAATGTATTCAGGCAGATCCTTGCCTATCTCTACCTTGCAGTTCATACCTCAATCACACAGCAGGGTGGCCAGTCATGCTTTACTCAGGCAAAAGTACTTCTCTGGCTCAGAAATTTCTGGGCCAGAGAAAGACAAGTGAGGTACTTACCACAGGGGTGGGCAGGCGAGTGAGCGCATGCATGCACTGTAGTGCAGCAATCCGGACAGCCTGAAACACAACCATAAGGAGGTGAGGGGAGACCCAAGAAGGAGAGCTGTGGATGCCAAAAGGTTGCTGGGGCTTGCCCTGGCCCGGTAGCTCAGTTACAGTGTTGTCCTGATATGCCAAGGTTCCAGATTTGATCCCAGGTCAGGGCAAATACAAGAGTCAACCAATGTATGCATAACTAAGTGGAAAAACAAACTGATGTTTCTTTTCCCCTTTCTCTCTCAAAATCAATCAATTTTTTAAAAACTGAAAAAAAGTTGCTGGGTCTCAACATACCATGGAAGGGCTAGAGCTGAGGTTCAGGAACTTGGTAACAAGGGTGTCAACATGAAGGCTCATGACTTGGGGTGCTTCTAGTAGAAGAGGCCGAAGGCAGCTGAGGGTGGAGAGCTGTACCACACAATCCGGACAGGATAGGGCCTCCAGCAGCAGGGAAAGCAGCTAAGGGGCCACAGGGAAGGCAGGATGACCATGTGCATGATGAGTCTGCCTCCCCTCCCCTCCTTAGCTCAGCTGGGGGACAATGGCTTGGTCCCTTGCTTAGAGGCTCTGACGGCAAGGCTTACCGTGGGCAGCTCTGGCAAAAGCACAGGCTTAGGCAGCCTGTTAAGTACATGAGACAGGCCTTTCAGGTAATTTGGCTTCACATCTGTAAAAAATGAAAAAGCTTAGGGGAGAAACTGGGCTTTAGACGTAAGAGCTTGAGAATTCAGCCCCAATCTGAACCAGAGGAATAGAGCGCAGCAGGAATCTGGAAGTTGATTCCTGTAGGTAGAGACTACACTACTGCTCTGAAGCAGCACTGATGAGGTCCTAAACCTGAGCAAAGGAGAAATCTATAAATCTGGGGCCTTTCTTTCAGACTCTCCTCACCTTGAGGAGCAGCATGGAAGCCCTGGACCAAAGCAGGCACATTATCTGTGAAGAACCGCTGGCGGAACATGATCCGCACTTCAGCGTGGCCAGCACGAGTCAGTACGTCAGTGCAGTCCGACATGAGGAGAGAGAAGCCATCAGCGGCTGTTGGGCCAAGTTCTGGATCACTCAGGAGGCCCATAAGCTGGAGAAAAGAGAGCCTTTGAGGTATATCGGGAGAGGAATCTTAAATACCCAAGAGTAGGATGGCAGTCATTTCTAGGAGGAATAGGATCAACAGGAAGTTCTTGTTTACGTCCTAGATTCCCTTGTCTCCAGAATGGACTTACCCGGTCTGTAAGGCAGGAGCTGAGAGGATGATATCTGAGCACTAGGGCCTTTGTTACCTGTAATCAGAGAAGAGAACGGTTAGGGAATGACACTCAAACCCCAGAACCCTGAGAAGAATGCTTATGGTTCCAGGTCGAGCGGAGAAACTAAACAGACATAATTGCCTCTGTTTAACCAGAATCCATTCCGACTTCTTACCCAGAGAAGCAGTGTGAAGGCCTGCCTACGACAGGGCCCAGGGGCCAGGCCAGCCTCCACTTTGTCCACAGCCAGCTGTAGAAATTCATCCAGCTGTTGCCCTAAACAGGAGGGAGGAAGTGCTGATGAGAAGGCTACATATTTCTTTTTTAACAAGGATATAAATCATTTCAATGCAGAGCTCCCTGAAGAGCCATTAGAAAAGAACAGCATCATTTGTCTATGGGCTTTGCCCACTCAACTCTGAGACACAAGCACAAGAGCCTGGCATCCTCAGTGCAGGGGTGCTGGCATTTGAAAAGAGTTGTCTACTTCTAAGAAAGAATGACCCCTAACAGCTTCCTGCAGGGAACAGGATGACAGAAGTAGACATGGCACTTTGCTTGTACCCCCTTATCATCTTATGTCCTGCAATGCTTTACCCAGCTCCAGTCTTGACTCTTGTCCCAAGGGCTGTCCCCTGGAAAACCCTATTTATGTATTATTAGCAAGCTCCCTTTTAAAACAATGAGGACTGAACTTGAAGATTTCATCAGGCAGACTTCCAGTACCTGCAGGGTGCTTATTGAGGAGTCCTGCAAAGCACTTGGCAGAGGCGGTGGAGGAGAAGGGGCAGCCTGGGCAGCAGCTCAGCTCTAAAAGCTCCCGCATGAGTTGGTTCAGCTGAGGGATTTCCACCTACAGAAAACATGGTCACGTAATGGACCCAGAGAACACTTGAATCCAAAGGGATACCCAGTAGAAAATGGCAGCAGGGACCAGGATGGATGAGAACCATATTCTCCAATGGGGAAAGTAGATCAACTTAGTCTGTGACAAATTTCAGCCCAGTCACCTGGGATCCACTGCCCCTTGTCAGGGTTAAACCAGGGTACTCTCCAAATGTGTTCACTTACATTTCGAGGCAGGGAGCAGACAAAGGCCATAAGCAGTGCAACCAGCCGCCTCTGTCCTGAGGAGCCATCCTATAAAGGAAGAAGAGCATTATCAAGCCTATCATACCAGCAATAGGCTTATCTGCTCCGATAACCTTCCCCAATTAGCCCTAGAAATTTGAAGGACAGGAATCCCAGGATTCTACCCAATCTGATCCATCAGACCCTCACCTGGAATGGCTGGAATCTGCAAGGGAAGCTGTTTTCAGGCAGAAAGGAGATGTTGCCATCCAAGAAGAGGGGCACAATGTGGGCGACACTCTGGGCAGCTAAGCTAGGGGTAGAGCACTAGGTATCACCAAGGAGCCAGGGTTGTAAAGCAGCCCTGGGGTTCCCATTAGATTCACTGAGTCAATGGGTCAGAGCATAATCATCCACACATTCAACACTTATTAATTTGGCACATATTGTATGCCAGGACTAGTCCCATTCTAGGCCCTGGTGATAAAGCAGCAAGCCAGACAGATCAAACCCTTGTTTTGGAACTCACAATCTAGTGAGAGAACTCAATGAATATTTTTAAAATGCTCCACAGGTGACTTATGCACATCAATCCATGGCTCATCCAACCATACAGTCCACTGTGCTAAAACCCCCTTTTACTTACTTTGCCAGCAAAACTTACAAGTAGCTGCCTCTACATTTGATTCTGGGTAAAAGGACAGCTCAGAAGGCAGCTACCTGCTGCTGCTTCCAAGATTGCTATCCTCTCCAAGATGAAACCATATCCACGATACTCACTCAGAACTTAAGTGGGTGGTGGCAGTGCTAATGACAGACACCATGGCGGCCAAGACCTCATCCTCCAACAGCACTTTTCTCAGGAATGAGTGCTCCTTCTCTGCAAAATCAAAACAATACACACATAATCACACAGCTGTGACTATGGTGGAGATGATTAGGTTCTGTCATCATGACTAGTGCTTGTGACTCTAGTCACAACAGCAGTGGTTTCTAACCTGTCCTGTAGCAGTGTGGTAGGCTGGAGAACCAGCAAGGCACCAGAACAGGAGCAGTCTAATGTGGGCCACAGAGAGCTCTCGAGAACTTTGTGCACAGTCCTTAGACTGGGCAACAATGGAAAATAAGGCCAGCTAATATGAACGTTCTTAACATCAGAAATAGTTATGTTAGCCTTTTCAAAACCTTAAAAGATAACATGGGCTTATCTTTGTAGGTTCTCATTATAGCAGCTACCACATATCAAACTACGATACCTACATACATTACTGTGTTGCCAGCTACTATGCATTATCTTATTTAATCCTTAGCAACTGCCCTGTGATATAGATATTTCTTTTTATCTCCCCCTTACAAGAGAAACTAGACTTAGAAAGGCTAAATATCTTCACCTACATTAGTGACTGGTGGCGTTGAAGATGAAACCCAGCCAGGTCTACTTAACTCCAGAGATGAAGTCTAACCAAACTAATTACATAGCAATTAAGCAGAAAAAAGGTGTGCATCCTTTTGAGCATTGCTAACATTAATGGATTTGGTCCCTGCCCTTGGTCAGGTTGGCACCCTTTGCTTGAAGTGAAATCTTAAGCCTCTGGTGGTACAAAATGCAGTACCAGTAAAACCCCAAGGGTGGCAGTGCAGTTCAACGCTAGTGGAAGGCTGCAGTCTAGAGGAGGGATAGCAGGTAAGGTGGAGAAAGTTACCTGGCATGGAAGCCTGCACAGCCAAGGCAAGCAAGCGAGGTATAGCTGTCTGATGGAAATACCAGCAGCTTTCAGGGTCCAGCTGACATTTTTCTGCCACCCGCTGGAGGCTCTGACAGACAGCAATAACTTCACTTGGTCCTGCAACCACATTCCCTGTGTGGTGAGAAAGTATTCTCTGTAAGGTTTTCCTAAAAGTACTTCTAGGTATTTCAGATAGAGCACATGGAAAGAACAAAGGTGAGTGACCAAGGGTGTCTTATTAAAGAACCACTTCATTTTATTCTTTTGGATGTTTTTCATCTATTCAGATTTTGGAGCTGAGACCTGCTCTGTGCCAGGCTCTGCAGCAGAAGCATTCATACACATTTTCTCATTTTTCATTACTCCAGAAAGATCATTTCCCCCATTTTATAGAGGAGGATGTGGAGACTCAGTGAAACTACCAGTGGTTTCTCCAGGGTTGCAGAAAGTTCAAAGTCAGGAATGTAACCCAGGCTACACTCTCAGTCACGTTCTTTCTACTGTGTAACAGTAGGTCATCCATGTTGACTGAGTCTACCACAAGGACTGGGCAATGCAAAGTAGGAGCACTGGAACTAGTGGGGGCCCATAGTGAGTATGTATAAGTTTGTAGGACCAAATGCCGCAGTCATTTATGCCTTGGAGCATATGATACTCTAAGGATCCTGTTAAAATGCATATTATGATCAGGGCGGTGCAAGATTCTGCACATCTAAGCAGCTCTCAGATGATGCCCATGCTGTTGGCTGATGCCATATTTTGAGTAGCATGGCCTTAAGAGTGATGCTTTTCAATTCTGGCTCCACATTAAAATCACCTGGGCACTCAATAATTACTGTTTCCCAAGTCCCATCCTTCCTCACAGATTGATTTAGTTGGACTGAATGAGGCCCAGGCATCAGCATTTTATGTTGAAAGTTCCCACGTGACTCTTCTGTACAGCTACCACTGGACTACTGCCTCAGAGGCATCAACTCCAAACTTGACCTCGGCTCCCCATTCAGCCCAGCAACTTGGTGACCATTCCTGGTAGTTACCTTTGTTCATCTGGCACAGATGCTGCAGCAGCAGAGGCAGGGTCTCCTTGACAATGCTGGGATGTGTTGATACAGCTGACAAGGCTTGTAGACAGCGCAGATGCCGGGAGCACTTGGTGGGCCCATCTCCTTTAGCCAAATCTGACTCCCCTGAAAGCAACCCGGGAGACAAGGTTTCACTGGGTGATGGCAAGCATGAAGGACCTCGAGCTGCCTGGGGAAGGGGTGGGTCACAGAAAATCAGAGACACATACCCACGCATAGCTCCTCAGCAAGCCTGGGCACTAGGTGGCTGCTGAAGGCCACAGGGTAAAGTGTGGCCAGGGTTCCGGATGCTTCCAGTGCTGCCACCCTGCGGGGGGCACAGGGCAGATGAGCATTCACTGAGCCTTGGCCCACCATTCTCTTGCCTAGACCCGCCATTAGGCAGATTCACGAGTATGGTCTCCTGAGACCACCTTGCTGAAAAGCAGGACTCAAAAATACATAGATGCACAGGGCTTCTTAATGACCAAGAAGAGAGTAGTCCCACATCTCCAACCACTTGGCAGCCAGTGCCGAGCACAATGCCCACCTCCCCTAGGGACAGCCACGGGTCGGAAGTCTCTCTCTAGATCCTCACCAACTCTGGGAATCCTCCTCTAGGAAGCTCAGTCTGTATAGGTGCCCCACTGCCAGCTCCAAGTCCCCAGAAGACAGGAGATCTGTGTTAGAAGGGAACACCAACCACATCTTTCTTTCCCTACAGCCACCACAACCCTCCCAAAAGTTCCACTAGAAATCCCAAGTCAACTAGAGTTTAGTGAGAACAAGGGAATTAAGACTTCTTTTCACTTAAGACAGACAATCACAAGAAAGGGACCAATACCCCTATCTTTTCTTTCTCTTTAGTGTACCTGGCTGGGCACCCAAAACAGTGAGAGTACGGATGCCAACAAGCTGAAGCTGGGCGTTGGGGTCTGTCAAGGCCGTGAACACCAGTGAGCATAGCTGCTCCTTGAAGCCACTCAGAGGCCTTTCACCTAGGGAGAGACGGTCCATGTTAGAGGGAAGTCACGACTCAGCAGTGATGTTAAAGACAATTCAGGGCAGATTTGAAGAGCTTAATCCACTGAATGTTCAAGAAATACAATGGTACAACAATAAATGGTCTCATCTGTTCAGTGTTTTTTTTTTTAATGCTAAAACCTCAGAACGACAGGACCACTGTTCTAGACTACATATCCATGATACTCTTTGTTCTGGAAGGTGACCTCACCCTTCTCTTCATGGATCCATTTCTGCTGTAGCTTCAAGAATCCCAGGATCATTTCAAGGATTGTCCGCCGCTGGTTGCTCTGTAATGTTTTAAGGGGTATTAGTGTCAAAGAATACAGGGAAGAGCAAAAGTAGATTTACAGTTGTGAGTACACACAACAGTTTATTCTTATATTATTATTTATTGTATTATTTTCTATACAAACAATTGTAAATTAAAAAAAAAAGATTTTATTTATTTTTAGAGAGCGGAAGGGAGGAGGAAAGAGAGGGAGAGAAACATAGATGTGGGAGAGAAACATCAATTGGTTGCTCTAGCATGCCGCCAACCAGGGACCTGGCCCACAACCCAGGCAAGTACCCTGACCAGGAATTGAACCGACATCCTTTCGGTTCACGGGATGATGTTCAACCCACTGAACCACACCAGTCTAGGCTGTAATCCTACTTTTGCCCCACCCTGTATGTTAAAGGATTTCAGTCCTGCTACTTTGGAATTGGGGTGAATTACTCTTTTATTACATGTCAGGAAAAGAGTAAACAAAGGAACCAGCATCAGCTAATAGGAGCAAACCCAAAATATACTGTATAGGCCTAAGCTCAAAGCTTAGCTCTGTGAGAAAGGGATCCTAGCAACGGTCGCCTCATTGTCTCAAGACTGCGCTCCCTTACCTGACTGTGCTTGTGGAATTGTTCCAGCAGCAAAGGCAGTACGTTGCTGGTGATGTGGTCACAGGCCCGGGCAGATGCACCTGCAGCTGCCTGCAAGAGTTTGGCACTAGGCCACACCAGTTTCATGTCCGGTTCACAGAGATGGTGCCTGCAGTCTAGAGAGGCAGTGCATCACATACCTGGGAGTAGGCTGAACATTGCCTGTTTTCCCTGAAGTCCATAAAGGTTGGAGACTGAGACCTGGGACATTTCGTCAGCAGTTACCATATTTTTTTTTTTTTTAATTCAAAGTAAGGTTCCAGATCCCAAATCACTGAACATGGTAGGGCTACACAGGAAAGGTCATTAGCCCTTAAGGAATTTCTATTGTGTTTACTGCCTTTTATGACTTTCATGGCCCCATTACCCTGTAGAATGTTGCTAAGGAAGAAGTCAAGGAGGTCCTCAGCATCAGCCCTCAGCACAGAGCGAGACAAACACGTAGTCAGGGAGTGGAGGGCCGCCAGGCCTTCGGCCTCCACCCGCTCACTTGCCGTCTGGAACACCTGTCAGGGAGGGATCCCATGGCTACTGAGGTGAGCCTGCACCAAGTGAGACCTCACCCACCCACTGCCTGTTTTTTGGGCTGGGGGGAGGTTAAGAACCTTTAGGGCATAGCAATAAAAATTAACACCTCAAATGAGTTACTTCTTAATTGGTGTATTCTCACTTAGCCCTTAGCCTCACCAGGATTCATACACATACTTTTTGAGAAACAGAATGCCAACTCTGAGCTAACCATTAGGATTCCTTATCTTGGGTATCTTCTTCTCTCCCTCCATTCAGCATTGTGCCATAGGTACCATGACTATGCCCCTTAACATGGACAGACAGGAAGTGGGCACTGTGCAAAGGTGGTCAAGGGCCATCACCAAGCAGATGACCCTCACACAGGGACTCTCCTTTGTCATTCAACTAGAAGTATGTACATTGCTTGCTTGTTGAATAGCTAGGCACAGTTCAAGAGAGTGTATTATTTCCCCTGACGCCTGACAACTTGGGAGTTAACAATAGTGAATTTACTAAAGTAACACTCACCTCTCTGCGGATAGAAACCCAAAGACTGGGTAGGAAGTCCTTAAGTTCCTTCTGTCCGTACACAGTACAGCAAGCATTCTGCCAAAAAAGCACAAGTATCAACTATCTACACATTCAGAGTTCCTAAGATATACAGGTACCTCAGCATAATGGCATCTGAAGAAGCCTGGCTCTCGGCAGAAAAATCAGAAAGATTTTATAATCGTAATACTCAGGGCAAAAAAAATAGGTGCTCACTGTCATTGATGAAAAACAAGCATCAACAGGGAGCCGTGGTCAGCCTTTCCTTGGCTGCAACTTAGTTACTACAGGACTGCGCAGTATGCAGCTGGGGCCTTTAGGTCAACATGTTAGGTCCAGATCCACCAGGCATCCCTCTTCTGAGGCCCACTGAACTGTTCTCTGGCTCTCCAAAAATCTATAATCCCTTAGCACCCTAATTTATCTAAAGGCAGCGGGACCCTGGAAGAAGAAAAACCACTCACCAGAGTCTGCAGGGAATCCAGCTTGGCACTCAGAATCTCAGAATCCACCTTCTCAATCAGCAGAGGAAGCAGGAACTGTGGGAGGGACAGAAGAACCGAAGTCAGGGATAGGTAGCGTTGCAGCCTCACCAAGGCCAACCATGTCCCTGCTGCCACCTGTCCCCAGGGGCAGGCACTATGCCAAAGAGCTATTCTTGTGTCAGGAGTTGTGGCTTTAGGCCAACCTTTCTGCTAAGATGAGGCCAGACTCCCAGTTACCTGAAAAATGGTTGGCAAATCTATAGGATTTTAAAAGACAGCACTAGCTAGGGATTGGATTACTAATTTAAAGAAGAGATGGTAAAGTTTTCAACATTGAGGGTCTGAAGATACTTGCCACACAAGCGTGAAGACACTTGCAGGATGTCATACCTTAAAGTGTACACTGGGTCTTTATTTTCCCACATGCTTTTACTTTTCTTAATTCAGAGCCTTCTATGAGCTGAGGCTACATACCCTAACTGTGGCTAGACCTACCTCAGCAAATCGTGGTGTGGAAGCCAGCACAGCTCGGAGACTCAGGATGAGATCTTCTCTCTGGATACCATAGGGATCATTAGGTGGCTGGAAAAAGAAGGGCCATGGGTTTGTATAGCTCTTTGGACACAGGCTTGAACCTGACAGCCCAAAGAACAGTGATATTTATATGCTGTCTGGCAGAACAGCATGACGTAAGGCTCCAGCAGGAAGACATTCTCGCTCTTATGCATTCCTTGGGAATCTTTGTCTTTGGAGCATTTATTTTCTATATGATCACTGTTTCTACTGATCTGTCATCTCAGAGATAAGCACCATTAACTTTCTGGTGCATTACTTTCTTCTCTGTACATATATTATGACTATGTGTTAGTAGACACCGTTTCCCTTTAAAATATATACTTTTAGAAAATGTGTTTGTTTTGTACATATCATTTATAATTTTTTTTCCACTTAAAACATTAGGAACATTTTTCCATAGTATTATTTTTTCATATTAGTTTTAGTGGCTGATACTATTCCACTGTGTGGTTGAGCCACAATTTATTTTTAAAATCCCCCTTTGGTGGACATTTTTATTAATTTTTTTACTCTGACAAAAAAGCTGTAATTTTGGCAATATAAAAAAGCATTGATGGTTTCTGCATCAAGATGGCAGACTGAAAACATGCACCAGGTTTTCCTTTTCTTTTTTTAGAAACCTCATGAAAAATACAGTTAAAGGGATTTTCTTTTCTTTTTAAAAGACATCAAGTTAAACGTTGAAGAGAACAGGATAAGAGATGTTAGCAACAAAATTTTAGAAGGTGAAAAGCAGATGGGTAAGAAGAAAATAACTTAGCGGAGCCAAAAAAACCAGAATCCTCAGTAGGCTTGGGGCAAGCTGAATAACTACCCATATACAGTCCTTGGAAAGCTTAACAACTGGCAGCACCTGGTACCTCTGGAATGGGGAGTAGGGCTAGGGAAGCAAACTGACCTCCTAGGTTGCTCCCCAACTCTCCCCTAACTGCAGAATCTGAAGGTTTAATTCCCTGGAGAGGGTAAGACAGAGCTCGCTAGTCTTGGAAATATAACTGAGGACCTGGGTGCTGTACCAAAAAAGGAGGTCCAAGTAATAATGGTATTGAGTGCTGAAATTTTCTAGCCTCCGATGGGGCTTATAGTCAGACCTTTCCTCTAGGTAAGTCTAAGGTCTTTTTCTAGAAGAACCTGACTAGCCCCCAAAAGGAGAACACAGTGGGAGTTCTCCAAACTGTTCATGTAAGCCACTCTACAGTGAAGCTCATACTTGACAAGCCCATTCATCCCATGTGCTCAGAGCTCCCACTTTGGTCTTTTTATAATCCTCACTTTGAAACACATGCAAACTCCCAAGGATTACCAGTTATCTGAAGAAAGCCTCTAACCTGGAAACAGGAACCAGAAAAACAAAAAACAAAACAAAAAACCCTAAAACTTGGAGGAAACAAAGATCACTTAAGTGGGGAGAATATTTAAAAACAAGATATCAATATTTTCAAAAAAGATAACATAACTCATCTATGAATTAAATAAGAACAGAATGTAATAACACCTCCCCCCCGCCCCAAAAATACATTCAGAGATCATCATCAACAACAAAAGGGTCTTGGAAATTCAAAGCATGAAGGGCAGAAATGGAAAAAAAAAATCAACAGGAGTTGCAGGGAGATGTGCTTCTTCTGTCCTCAGGTCCATTCCTTGGGCTGACCACTGTGGGCTGCATTTCCCAGGCTCCCGTATGGGTTTGGGTTCGGGTTCAGCCAATGTGAGACACTTGGATAAGAATGAAGGGCAGAAGGGAAAAGCCAGGGTATTTCTTCCCATCCCTCTGGCTGCATTGGCACCTTCAGCATTGACAGTATCTCCTTCATGGCTTCACTTCTCACTGATAGGCCCACTCTAGCTTCCAGCTTTTGTTAAATAGTCTCAGCCCCTGGGGTCCAGTAACATCAACTCTACCCTTTGTCCCTCCAGCCTAGGGCTGGTAATTTCTTCCTGCTATCGATAATCTCTGGGCTGCCTCATTTTTGGCTTCTCAGTTCTTTCCTCACTTGTATAAGCAATTTCCTGAAATGACTTCTGTTTTAAATACCAAAGTGGTTTCTGTTTATGGCTTGACTGACATTGTGACTGACAGAAAAGATAAGATTGTGGAATTCTCTCCTAAAGTAACAACAACAACAAAAAAAAGAAGTAGAAAATATGTAAGGAAAGGAAAGAGATTCAGAGACCTAACAAAAGATTAATAGGGGTTTCAAAGAGAATAGAAGAAAGAAATACAAGAAAAATTTCCCAGGACTAAAGGACACGAATTTCTAAATTGATAGGGCCTACCACGTATCAAATACAATGCACAGAAACAGACCCACAGGAAGGCATATCACTGTGAAATTTCAATATATGGGGGCAAAAATCAAACTTAAAAGCTTCCAGAAAGGAGAGGGAAGAGTAAATACAAAGGTTTATGATTCAGAAGGAATTTAGACTTCTCTATGGAACTGAAAACTGATATAAATGCAGAAATGCCTTCAAAATCTTAGAGGAAAAGAATTTCCATTCTTGAATTTTATATCCATATTATTAATAAGTGGGAGGAAAGAATGAGACATTTTAGATCCACAAAATCTAAAAACTTATCACTTTTATGTATACTCTCTCAAGAAGCTAACAAAGGATACACACCACCAAAATGAGGGAGGAAACCATAAAAGGCATACATGAACACAGAAAATAGAAAATCTGATCCAAGAGAAAGGATAAAGGAATCTCTAGGATGACGGTGAAGGGAAATTTAATATCTACTCTGCAATAGGAGTAGGAAGCAACCCGTTGAGACTGTATGGCCAAGTTAAGAATAGTTTCACATTTTTAAATGGTTGAAAAAAATAAAAAGAATAATGCCTGTGAAATATGAAATTATATGAAATTAAAATTCCTAAGTCTATAAATAAAATTTAAAAAATTTTTATTTTTTATTTACAGTTTACTTTTAATACTATTCTGATTTGGTTTGAGGTGTATAGCATAGTGATTAGACAATCATATACTTTACAAAGTGCTCTCTGATATTTCCAGTACCTGCCTGGCAATATATATAGTTACCACAATATTACTGACTCCATACATTGTTTTATTTCAATAAAGCCATTGTACCATATTCCAGTGTCTATGGTTGTTTTCATGCTAGAACAGCAGAATTAAGAAGCTGCAACAGAGACCAGATGGTTTGCAAAGCCTAAAATAAATATTATCTGTCCCTTCACAGAAAAAGTTCACCATCCCCTGCTCTAGAGTGAGCATACAGGTACAGTGAAAGTCAAAGGAACTGTTGCTTATACTAATGTGACCCACTACGATGATGGCATATGGCCAAAATGAATTAATAAAACCATAAAAATATATCTAACACAAATAGTTAAACTAAAAGCCAGGTGTCTCTCTCTCTCTCTCTTTTTTTTTAAATCCTCACCAAAGGACTTTTGTTCATCGCTTTTAGAGAGTGGAAAGGGCACAGGGAGGAGAGAGGAAGGAAGGCAGGGGAGAGAAATAACAATGTAGGAGGGAAACATCAATGGGTTGCCTCTCCTATGTGCCCCAACCAGAGATCGAACCCACAACCTGGGTATGTGCCATGACCAGGAATCGAACCAGTGACCTTTCTGTCTATGGGACAACCCTCCAATCAACTGAGCCACACCAGCCAGGGCCAGGTGTCTCTATTTCAATTGACAAGAGCTTTCTGCTTCCCACAGACTGCAGTGCAGAACACACAAAAATCTGCTCAAAGAGGGATTCTCCTATCATTTTCCATAACTTTGTTTTGCCTAGAATATCTCTGAGAAAATACATAAGCTGTTGGGAGCAGTAATTAACTCCAAAGGGAAAATGTAGGGTAGCTGTAAAGGGGTATACAGAGACTTAATTCTTTATCTTTCAAATGTTGAACCATGCTCATTTGTATTACCTTTTAAAAAAATAAATGGCATACTCTTCCTTGCCCTCAAATTATAAATGCATATATTCCAACAATTCCACTTTTATGAATTTATCCTACTGTTATACCCATATATATGTGAAATGATACACATACAGGGTATGTAAATTGAAGCATTGCTTGTAACAGCAAAAGACTGGCAACCAACCTTAATCCCACAGAGGACTAGCGAAATTAATTAGGTATTTCCATGCAAAGGAATATTACATAGCCATAAAAAATAAAGAGCTAATTTATATACTGATATAGAACATTTTGCAATATATACTGCTAAATGAAAAAGGCAAAAGTACAGGAAAAGTGTATATGTGTGCTACCATTTTGGAGGAGAGGGGGGCATAAACCATTTGCTTATATATGAATGAAAAAAGCTCTGTACAGACATAACTGATAAAAGTGGCTGACAACAGAGAAAGAAACTTGATAGGTAGATTTTTTTTAACCTTTTGGATTTTTGAATCATGTGAATGTATTATCTTCTCAAAACAAAGACAAAATAAAACAAAGCAAAACCAGAGAAGCCTGGCAACTTAACAAAGAGCTTTCAAGATTTCAAAGATATAAGTTCTGAGTTAGAAATAGCGATACTGATTACAAACGAGATGAAAAGAATTTCAGGAGAGAGGTGGTTCTAAGCAACACAATGTCAACTGGGATAAGCTGGTAAGAAATTCCCTATGGTAAAGATGGCTGTGTAACTTTAAAGGCAATGAGAGTCGACACTCAGGTATTGTTTTGCATGCTGGGATATAACTCCTTTCATTTCTTCCAAGCCACTAACACTTGCAGTGATGAAACCCTGAGTATATGGAAATAGAAGGGAAATCAAGATGTAGAATGACAGGAAGGACCAAGGGGGCCAGAGCAAACACTTCCTGCACATACTGTGCTCAAATGTGTCTTGTTTTGTCAATTTGCTTCTATTGCCCACGATGCCCCCTCGGACTCCAGGATCGTATCCTAGGCATCCCTCAGAAATCAACTGAAATCCTATCTATCTTATCTGTGAATTCGGTTTCTGCCTAGTCTGGCTCACACTGAACTCTACTTTCTCTGAAAAACTATTACATCACTTGTTTTGGTCCATAATCTTAAACTGTTACTTAAATGTTTCAATCTTCAAGGGCAAGAACCATGTTTTACCATCCTGTAGCCCTCAGCACTAAGTACACTGGTAAAGATCTTAAGGCTTCCCCTAAATACCTGCTGGATTGAATCCTTCCTCTGATGGCAAATGCTTTTCCACTTCCCAGTTACCTAAAATGTAAGTTCCTAAGGACAGGGATTGTTGCTTTTGTTCATTGCTGTACCCACAATGCCCAGAACTGGGAATGGCAGAAAGCAGGCACTCAACGAATATTTAAATAAATGAGTGAATGAATAAATGAATCAATGAATAAAAGGTGCTACTTACAGGGGTAAAATCAATAGGGAAATAACAGGATGTCACTTCAAACAGCTCCTCCACAAAGGGCCCTAAAGCAAAAGAGAAAGAATGAGGTTGACTTGTAAGCTTCACTCACTGACAAGCCTCAACCAACTAATTCAAGGTACAAGGATATACCCAGGCTATAGTCCCTGGAGATGAGGTCATGCACGATGCGGAAGGCCACCAGAAGATTCCGGGGATCCTTTTCCCCATCCATCACCTGGATGAAGCCAAAAGTGAAGTCAGCTCCTAGGCCCTTCAGCTCTGGGGAAGAGAGATCAAGGTCACTACTGTCTCATGCAGCAGAAAGTTGGGCTTTCTTCTGGCCTGTGTTCTCCCTTTATCACTGCTTCCCCTTTCCTGCCTACCAGAGAGGACCCTTTTTCTTTTCTTATTCCAAGAGAGTACTCAATGAAGAAGAAATGTGCAACAGTATATAGCTGTTACAGAGGTAAGAATTTAGAACATTAGCCCAAATTCTACCGTTCCTTTATTTTACTGGGGAGTGAGTGGATCCCAGTTGCCCTTTATCATTCTCTCAGCGTATTAGCTCTTCTATATAACCCCATGCTAAAATGAGTCCTGCTATTGGAGGAAATAAAAGGCTGTGCTTGATTTTAAGATCTGCCTCTTACCTTCTTCCCGAGTTTGCATGAAGTTGGTGATAATACTGTAGACTGTGTGTCGGTCTACCTGTGGCAAGGACTTGGAGGTAGGAGAGACAAGAAATAAGTAAAGAGAATGCTCAAAGATAACTTATCTGACAAAACTACTTCATGCTTTACAATCTCTAAGAAGACAGTGCTCTTTATACCAGTGTAAGATGAACCTGAGCAAATGCAGAGAAAGGACATGACTATTAGCCCAGCACTACAGCAGTGGGACCAATAACCAAAACCTGTCTGCTCCATGCTTTACTTTCTCTAGATATAAGAAGACCAGACATAATAGCATGCTTCCCTCTTATCCAGTACCAAGGAATAGCACGTAAACATGGTCAAAGACCTGAAACAGTTAAGAACTTCAAAGGTAATTTTTTTTTTTTTTTTTTGCTATTTGTCATTATGTGAAGGGCTGAGAGATAGAAAATACCAAAGTGACTATTATCACTCACCTGTACATGGACCTCCTGGAAGATGGCTTTAAGCACAGAGACAGCCAGTCCTGGGGGCAGGGCCACACACAGGCTCTGGGGGAGAAGAGGAGATATGTGAGCACCCGGGGAATTCTAGCACGGCCTTCAAGACACAACCTTAAAACAGGCCTAATTAGCTACAGTGGGAATCACAACATCCAGGTTCAGCAAGAAGTGAGAAATGTGGTCCCTTTTCTCACGTTGATTAGTTCTTTGCCGTACCTTCCAGGTTGGCTCTGAATTCCAGTCCCCAAAGGATACTTTTACTTTCTACAGTAAACCAGACTGCGAACAGAAATGAAGCTGGCTGACACTAGCTTAGCAGCACATTTGGGCATCTGCTCCTCAGCACTCAAAGATTCACCCCCAAAGGGCAAAAGGGAGAATTCACTGGAAAAGGGCTCCTGCAAACATGGTGTGTAATGAAAAAAAACTCACAAGTGCTCTCAAACCCCGCAGGACAGATGGAATCACAAGATGATGGTCCTTCAGCCTGTTCTCATAGAATAGGATCAGGTGTACCACTGCACAAATCAGAAATTCAGCCATTAGTGCACACAGGCCAGAGGAGGGCTCATGAGGTTTGCTCCTTCCCAGAGTTTTTGAGGGCTGTTACTGCTCGGGCTTCATTACAAATTTTCTCCTTCACAAAGAAGTATGTCCCATGCTCTCCCATTTGAGAGTGTCTTGATTAGACAAGAAAATAGGTAAATATCTTTTATTATCCATTCTTATGTAGGTCCACTGTCAAACCCATTCTCATCCCAAGAACTGCCTTCCCATAAAACTGGGGCTGGCAAACTTTCTCAAAGGGCCATGTAGTAAATCTTTCAGGCTTATAGGATATAGCATCTGTCACAACTACTCAACTCAGTTCAACTTGGCCACTGTAACAGAAACGCAGCATAAACAATAGGTAAGTAAATGGGTGCGGTTATATGCTAATAAGACTTATAAAAACAGGCTGCAGTTTGCCTACACCTGCTATAGAAGGTCATCAAGCTGTTGGTTTTTTTCCTTAGGACTTCAAAGCACTATATTTCATTACTTTTCCACTCCATCTATGAGGCATTACTTAGTCCATTTTACAGAGAGGATATTGAGGGAAAAAAAAAAAACTGTCTAAAATCCAAGACTGTCTTGTCTTCTGTCTCAATTCTTACCATTTCTGTGGCATGTACCAGTGAGGAATGAAGACCCTGAATCAGTAGTTCACAAATACCTCATGCCCTCCCTTTGTCCTTCCCTCCCTGTAAGCTTGGAGTGAACAGACAAGCAAGGCCTTGCTCGGCTCAGCAATCCAGGGAGACACTCCTACTAGTGAAGCCAGTACCTTCCTTCTCCAGGAGCAAGGAGTGACACTGAAGTAGCACCTGTGACAAAAGCTGTATTCCTCGGGCCCGAGTTCGGGGTTCTGGATTCTCCAGAGAAGACCTGGGGGAAGTAGGATACAGAGCCTGACATTACCCAGTTCAAACTTTTAAAGAAGTAAATATTTTGCAATTAGTTACACTCACCCTCTGGGCATGGAAGCCAGCAGAGGAAGGTATTCTGAAGGTGCTTGGCATGACAAATAATAGTAAGGCCAGAGCCTAAAGAGCCAATTCCCTCTAGGATCTGGCATCGTTTGAGGGACATGTGACACCCCAACCACCAGAAGTGCCCATCTCCAGGCAGTGACTGGACATTGGGCTTACTCTTTCTCCCCAGTGGCACAATTGTGACATTCCTCTGAAGTACAGCTTAGCGGCTAGGAGATGATTGGCAGCTGCAGTTACCAAAACAGGAGGAGAGTACATATAGTACTGCTAAAGCAAAAAGTGGAGAGCACCCACCAGGGTCTTAGGGGGAAACCCCCCCATCAACTTTGTAACTAGAAGTTTACAAAGTAACAGCCAAAATAAAAGTTTTAACTAATTAGGATTACTGATATGGAAGGACCTGAATTGAGGTAACAAGGTGATTTATCATTAACATAGCTCTATAGAGGTTACATTTAAATATACTGGAAGGAAGGAATCTAAGTCAGCAAATGTAGGAAGTAGAAGATTTCTGATGGAGAGCTGGCTTGGATATTTCAGTGAAACCTCAAGGATAAGGATATCTGTCCCTAGAGGTAAAAAATGGGGGAAAAAGGGGGAAAAGAATGAGATCTCTCTTGACAGATCCCTAGGATAGGAACTTGAAGAAAGGTCCCTGCTAAGTAGAAAACTATGCATTTAAAAACAGACCAAGGCAGACAAATGCTCATAGCAACATTATCCAGAATAGCCAAAATGTGGAAAAACCTAAATACCCATCAGCTGATAAATGGTTATAACAGAACATTATTCAGCATGAAATACTGACACATGCTATAACAGAGATGAACTCTTTGTGAAAGCATTATGCTATATGAAAGAAACCAGACACAAAAGACCATATATGATGTGATTCCATTTAATGTGAAATGTCCAAAACAGGCAAATCCATAAAGGCAGAAAACAGATTAGTGGTTGCCAGGGGCTGGGAAAAGGAGCGGATGAGAGTGACTGCTAATGGGCATGGAGTTTCTTTTTAGGGGTAATGAAGATGTTCTAAAATTGATTGTGATAAGGGTTGCAAAAATCTGTGAATATAGATTTTTAAATGGTGAACACTGTAAGTGAATTATATCTCAGTAAAGGTGTTATTTAAAAAAAAAAAAAGAACCAAGGCCAGAATAACAAGTAGAAAGGCCAAAACATTGCTTATGCAGGAGAAACGTGTAACGATGACTTACTCCCCTCCCCACCATTTTCTACTTTTCTGTTTTAGAAGACATGACCACGGCTGTTAACAACCTTTGCTAAGACTTGTCAATTATATGGTCTACCCAGTATAAAATACGAGGAAAGCAGTCTATAAGCACATACTTCCTCTGATGCTTGGACTATCTGGTTGTAACACTGGTCTTCCAGCTGTTTTCCCAAACCTTTTCCTATAGTGGGGATCTGATATAAGCTCAGCTTCCTGGCAACTCCCCAGGCAGGACCCAAGGCAGGTCTGAGTCAGATTCAGGATGACTAGAACCCCATGGGGGCAGGCGGGTCTAAAGAAGCACAGATGGAACCCCAGCTCTAATTAAGTAATAGTTGATGGCCTTCAACCACCCACCTCACTCCAAATCTGTGGGGCTGATCCAGGAGCTGGTGTGGCCCACAGGCTGTGTGTTCCCAGCACTTCTTTAGGAGCCTTACTTAGGTGCCATGAAACTTTTTTTCAGGAGAAACACAGGCTTAGCCTGAGGTACTGATGAGGGGATGGGGATGGGGATGGGGATGGGGTGGGGTACAGTAGGAGAAAGTCAGGACCAATTAGTTCCAGGAAAGCAGCAGTATACAAAGTAACTTTCTGAGGCTGGCCAGAGAAATGCATTCCAGAGCAGAGCCTCTTTCTTACCCAAGGGCTTCCACCACTTGTAACACTGTATAGTTTCCAGATTTCACATCTAGAGGAAACAAAAGAAAAGAAAAATATGAAAAAGCAAAAACAAAACCTCATCTGGGGGTTCAATGGCTCTCACAGCAATGTTACCTGCCTACTCTAGGTTTGTACCAGGAGGCCCACCATGCTGGCCAAAAGCAACGCCCCCCACCCCCCACATGAGCAGCACTACTCCAGCACTTCACACATGCAGCTTCAAACATAAGAATTGAAAAGGAAGTGTGTGTATATATATTATTTGTAGATTATACATGTATATGATTGTATATCTAGAAAATATAAGAGAACACTGAAAAAAATATTACAAATAATTTGGGTGGCTGGGCAGAAAATTAATATTATGAAATTAAGAACCTTCATACACACACACACACACCTGTAAAATAATATAAAGGAAGAAAGACTATTTATAATAGCTCCTCCCCCAAAAAAGTAAAGAAAAATGATATAAACTTTAATAATATGAAAACTAAATGGTGAAAACTTTAAAGCACCACTAAGGATCACAAAAGAAAACTCAAATAGAAAGTGCAAATAAATACACACAACACACACACACAGAATTAGGCAAATTCTGAAAAAGAGTAATGGGGGAGACCTTCAAGGTGTTAAAAGATTGTTATACTTTTGAATATACTTGTGAATTTCCATAATAAAAGTAAAAAAAAGAAAATCCAACCAGTGTAGTATGAGTTCATATTCAAAGAAATCAATGGTATAAAATAGAGTCCAGAAAGTACCCTGACCAGTGTGTGGCTCAGTTAGTTGGGTATTCTCCCACAAAGCAAAAGGTCACCAGTTTGATTCCAGGTCAGGGCACACACTTGGGTTGCAGGTTTGGTCTCAGATTAGGGTCAGGGGAGGGGAGTGGGGCATAGGAGAGAGGCAACTGATTGATGTTTTTCTCTCCCATTGATGTTTTTCTCTTTATTCCTCCCTTCCCCTCTCTTTAAAAAAAAAAATCTTAAAAAAAAAAGAAAGTACAGATACAAATACATATTAGAATAAATGTTTTTTTAATCATATTTTAAATCATAATTAATTAATTAATGGGGAAAACAGAAACTTTCAATAAATGGTGTTGAGATGACTGAATAAATATTTGGAAAAAATTAACATTGGCTCTAAATATTTCACCAAAGTTTTCAAATAGATAAAAGAAAAAAACATGAGAGAAAAATTTAAACTATAACAAAATTCAGAAGCCATTAAAGAAAGACTTTAAAAAGACACTACATTGAAAAAAAGTGGGTTTTTTTGCAAGGCAAAAATACCGTAAGACAAATTAGGATAAATATTTCCAATTCTTATAACAAAGGACTATTTTACCAATATATAAAGAGCTCCTACAAATCAATGAGGAAAAGACCAACAAACAATTTTAAAATGGGCAAAACCAATACAAACCCCCCCAAAAAAACAAAAAACAGATATTCCAGATGTTCAACCATATTCACAATAGAAATGCAAATTAAATTATATATAAACTTTTTGTTTTTAACTTACTGGATTGACAAAGATAAAAAAGCTTTGTAGCACTTATGTTTGGTGATGATATGCAGAAAAAGGCACTCTTATACATTGTAGGTGGAGGGTAAGTGGATAAAATTCCCTCAGGGAGAGTAATTTCAAAATTACAAGTGTACATACACTTTTATGCAGGAAATCTTCTCAAAAATTTATTGTATATACTTGTAAAAATGCAAAATAATGCATGTACAGATGATTCACTACAGAATTATAATAGCAAATGACTGCAAACAACAAATGGCCATCAATAAGAAACTAGTTATATGAATTATATAGCACATTCATACACTGGAATTCTCTGTAGCTACTTAGAAAAAAGAAAAAGTTAAAAAAAACCTGAAGAAACCACACACACATACACTGATAATGGGACAAAATTTAAAAGCATAACAGTGTACATAAATAGTATGTTTCTGCACTAATGCCATTTTTCTATCCCAGGAGCTATTGATAATTAAGGATACCACAGTGCAATCAGCCATTATGAATCCTTAGTCTCCTCTGGTCTGTGAAAGTTTCCCAGTCTTCCTTGTTTTTCATGACCTTGACATTGTAAAGAAGTATTTTATAGAATATCCCTCACTTTGGATTTGTGCGATGTTTTCCTCAGATTTATACTTAGGGTATGGATTTGGGGAAGAGCAACACAGAGGTTAAGTACCCCTCTCACCATTTCATACCACGGGTGTAAGAGATTAACATGACTCATCATTGATGATTTTAACTTTGATCAATTGGTTAAGGTAGTGCCAGCCAGGTCTTTGCACTCTACAGCTACTACTTTTCCCTCTCCTGTACTCTTTTCTTTGGGAGTCACTAAGTCCAGCCCATCCTCAAGATGAAGGGGAGAACAAGCTCCATTTTCCTAGAACGAGGAGTGTCTATATACCTAAATTATTTTGAAATTATTCTATAAGGGAGATTTATCTCTCCTTCCTCCTTTATTTCATTCAGTTGTTTATTTTATTTTCATTTTTTTTAATTACCATTTAGTCCTCTTATACCCGCCTCGCACCCCGCAATCACCACACTGTTGTCCATGTCCATGAGTCCTTCCTCCTCTCAGTTGTTTATTTTATATCAGCAGAGACTCATAATCCATTATAAGGTTACTTCGTTGCTCAAATTATCCTATCTCTAGCCACTGAGGGCTTTTTTAGGTTGGCTACCATGTCCTTTTGATATGGCCCATCCTTTTTTTTTTTTTTAAAGCACTTTCTTACTTTTTGGCATTACAAATACAGCAGGCCCTCAAACAAAGTCATTTCATTCAGCGTTGTTTCGTTATAATGTTCATGAAATACTGTAGCAATTAACCCTTGTTTATGTCAATTAGCCTAAGTAAAATGGGTTTCTTTGTAAGTCATTTTGCTTAAAGTCATAGAACCTATTGAACATTAGAGGACTTACTGTGCTCCAAGCTCATCTTGTTAATTTCCCTGCTCCAGCCCTACCGTCAGCCTTTTCTCCAAGACCTGGGTCCTTTTAACGGAGAATGGTATTAGAAACCAAGACATGGGTGTGGGCATGCTCATTGCTACTTTGGTGGTCACTGCTTCCAGGTTTTCCTTAGCAGAGAAAGTTGGGAAATATATGTATGTATTCTAACACACGTGCCTATCGTTATTTCTGTGTCTGTAATATTTTTAATTTTTATTTATTGATTTTTTTAGAGAGAAACGTCCATTGGTTGTTTCACTTATTTTTGTGTCCATATATATTATACTAAAAATAAGATCATATTAAAGTATCACAGGGCTCTGACTGGTGTGGATCAGTTGGTTGGGCATCCTCTGCAAACCGAAAAGTTGCCAGTTTGATTCCTCATCAGGGCACATGCCTGAGTTGCGGTCATGTCGCCGGCTGGGGGCATGCAAGAGGCAACTCATACCTGTTTCTCTCGCACACAGAGGTTTCTCTCCCTCTCTTCCTCCCTCCCTTCCCCTCTCCCTGAACACAAAATCTTTTAAAAGCTTAAGGTACCACAGCATTCCTTTTTCTGACAGTAAGAAACCTGATTCCCATTATCTACCATTTATTATTTTTCAACCCCAGTAAAAGTGTAAATTACTTTCAAAATTGTCAGCCTCTGTGAGAAACAAATTTATAAGCAGAGTGCAGTGTTTGTGCAGTTTTGTCTTTAGCATTGTAGTTTCTGGACAAAATACTGTTTTCCAAAGTGACTTAGATAAGCTTTTCTCCCAGCCCCCTTTAATGTATTACACTTGTAATATAGTAGATTCACTGTCACAGTCTGCATTCTCTCTTAGGATGGAAGGGAAATGTCTCACTTTTTGAATGACGTACCATATGAATATATTACTTATTTTTAAAAATGCAATTTTAATTCACCTAGATCTAACAGAAGCACCTTAGGATATATTTTCAAGGAAGAAACACAAAGTAAAAGGTTAGCAATCTTCTTAAGGGTTTGGCTAACACAGAGGAGCTCTAGCTCAATAAGGTGTGAAATCAGGGAATTACTTTCAGTGGCCAGTTCTGGGCTCCTGACCCACTTACATCTAAATGCAGGACCTAATTAGTTAGCTCTCACCAATACCAAACTTTGGGTACAATGAAACTTTCAGTTCCCCTTAAGTTTGTGATCTCAGAGCAAAAGCTGTGGCTGAGCTGCGCAGAGACCCACTGTGGTACTAGAGTATGGTTAAGTCCAATCAGACAAAGGCAAGGAATGCTCTAGTTGGGAGTCATAGCTCATGACTGGCACCGATTTAGTAGGCATCAGGCACTCTTACCCTATTTGTGCCAGGATGTGGAAGGCCCAGCTGCTGCCTCTGCTCTTGAAGAAGAGCCAAGGGGAAAATGCACAAGTAGTAGGGTAGGGGAAGGGGCGGCAGCCAAACTAACACAACAAACCAAGGAACTGATATTTGGATTCTATATCCCATTCCTTAATGGTAACACTTAAGAGAGATACCCATTTCTGGGTTACAAACCGTAAGAGTATTGCACCATTCAGGAGGTGGAAAAGGATACTCTTTTGGAAATTCCTGGCTAAATAGAGCTCAGGAAACTGCTAAAAAACCCATCTAAAAACTAGTATTAGTAGCAGCTACAGAAGGAGTTAGCAATTACACACAGAAAGTTGACAACTGTTATTAGCAAAGAATATCACTGAACTGAATTGTCCTTCAGCAACCCCACAGTCTTCTGTGGATGCTGGCTAGGATCTATCTTTGGAAATAATTCAAGTGCTGTAAGACAAAGATTTGCTCAATAGGCCCTACTCAGTTGTCTCTAACACTTTCATTAAAAAAAAAATTCAGGTATAATTTCCACATTGAAATGCACAGACATTAACTGCAGAATATGAGTTTTATCAAAACTGTACCGTGAGCTCTGGCTGGTGTGGCTCAGTGGATTGAGTGCCAGCCTGAGAACTAAAGGGTTGCTGGTTCGATTCCCAGCTAGGGCACATGCCTGGGTTGCAGGCCAGGCCCCCAGAAGGGGGCGCGTGAGAGGCAACCACACACTGATGTTTCTCTCCCTTGTTCTCCCTCCCTTGCACTTTCTCTAAAAATAAATATATAAAATCTTAAAAAAATAATAACAACAAATTACATCTTGAGTAACCAACACCCCAATGAAGATACAAAATATTTCTATCACCTAAGAAAGTTTACTCATGCCCCCTGTTAGCCAATTTCCACTCCTATAAGTTGCCTCAAATTTTATAAGTGAAAGACTTCTTCAGCATTCAGCATATATCAAGAAACTTGCTGCTGCTTTTCCTGGAGGAGCCACCAGGTTAAGAGGAGTGTTGCCTTCTCTCCCCACCATGGTGTGCGCTCATCCAATGATATCAATGCACTCCAAAACGGGGGAGTTATTTGGCAAAAATGTCACTTTGCATGTTGTGTGCAAGACTCTCATTCGACCAGATATTGTGAACCTTGTTCACACCCACTTGAGCACAAATAGACAGACCTATGCTGTCCGTGAATTGGCAGGTCATCAAACCAGTGCTGAGTCTTGGTGTACTGGCTGAGCTGGGGCTTTAATTCCCCGAGTTCGAGGTGGTGGGACTCATCTTCTGGCGAGGATGGTTTTGCAAATATGGGTCATGAGGGCCGCGTGTCTGCACCCACCAAAACCTGGCGCCCTTTGCATCGCAGAGTAAACAACACAGAAGTGATGTGCCACCTGCTCTACCCTGGCTGCTCAGCCTCACCAGTGCTGGCCATGTCTAAAGGTCACCGTACTGAGGAAGTTCTTGAAATTCTTTTGGTGGTTAAAGATACAGTTGAAGGTTACAAAAACAAAAAGGAGGCTGTTTTGCTTCTTAAGAAACCCAAAGCCTGGAATAGTATCAAGAAGGTCTATGCCTCTCAGCAAATGAGAGCTGGCAAGGACAAAGCAAGAAACCATCATTGTATATAGCACAGGGGACCTTGCATCGTCTCTAATGAGGATGGTGGTATCATCAAAGCCTTCAGAAATATCTCTGGAACTACTCTGCGCAATGGAAGCAAACTGAACATTTTGAAATTTGCTCCTGAGGGGCATGTGGGGTGTTTCTGCAGTTGCACTGGAAGTGCTTTCCCCAAGTTAGATGATCTGCATGGCACTTGGCATAAAGCTGTTTCCCTTAAGAGCATCTACAACTTCCCATGCATAAGATGCTCAGTACAGACCTGGGCCTATTGAAAAGCCGAGAGATCCAAAGAGTCCTCAAGCTCCATGGAGGAAGATTCACAACAGCTTCCTGAAGGAGAATCCACTGAAAAACCTGAGAATCTTCTTGAAGCCTGACCCATTGGCAAAGGCCATGTGCTGAAACACCTTTTTTTTTTTTTTGGCCAGGACAAGAACCACAAGCTCCAGGGTGTATAAAAAAGCAGCAGTGCTAGAAGCCAAATTAGATGAGAAGGGGGTTCCAGGCAAGGAGCCTGTGGTAAGGAAGAAAGGAAAGAAGGCTGTTGGCCTTAAGAAGCAGATGCCTTTGGTTCGTAAAAAGGCTACAGTTACCACGAAACCAGCAGCTGAGAGGAAGCCCAGAAAAGAAACCTATTACAGAAGAAGCCTGAGACATAAGCTTAACTGTGTTTATTCTATAAAGGTCAAATCAATTTGGACGCTGATTTTTGAAAATAAAACAAAACTGATCAAAGGCAGTTAAGAAGAAGGAGAAAAAAAAAAAAAAAAGCAGCAGCTGCTGCTTTTATCATTACAAAGAGCCATCCATTTGCCTGTGATTCCTTGAATCCCAGCACTTGAGTGAACTGTCCTGGCAGGGCCCTTTAGTCTTCACACCTTTCACAAGGATGCCATCTCGAATCAATGCAGAATAAACATAATAAGTGAAGTAAAAAGTAATACAAAATTAGGGGAAATACGAAGATATTATTTACATTAGCTTCACAGCTATCACACCATAGTAAATAAGAGTAAGGAAAATGATGAGTAAGGTGGCAAATAACTAGAACAGTATTTTTAGGATGTTTTCAACAAAGGTGACTAAATTTAACACCCTATTTATTCTAGCTCTGCTGAGTCTACCTCGGAAATGTCTTTCAAATATCACTCTTTTTATCCCTATGACCAAACTATATAGCAACAGATTTCAAAATAGCCCTCTACTTTTTTGTGTGATGAAAATGTTCAGGAATTTTTAGATACTGGTGATGGTGGCAGAACACTGTCAATATACTAAAAGCTAGTTAATTGTGCACCTAAAATGATTAAAGGGGTGAATTTTTCCTCAATTAAAATAAAAAATCTTCTAATCCATTCATATTCTATTTAGAATTACCTCCCTGAAATGCACAATTTCTTTGCTCCTACTGCCTAAGACTTAAATCCTTAGGACTTGAAGTCCTTCACAATTTAGCCCCCAAATCCCCTCTAGCCTTACCTTTCATCATGACTCCTATCATTTAGTTGCATGAAATCCCAGTATGTCAAGTTCTTCCATATCCTTAATCCTGTAATCATTCTCTGAGTTTGGAATACCTCTTTTCTGCCCTTGTCAATCTGAGGAACTTCAACTCTTCAATATCCAGCTCTAATGTCAACTCTTGTAACACCTTCCTTGATTCCCAAAACAGAATTACTCCCTTTGGTTTTCTCCATAATTGTTGTGTGTTTGTTTTCATTTATTTGTGAAGCACTTATTGAACACCTATTATAAGTCAGGTATGATGTTAGGGGGTGGAGATAGAAATATAGACAGCGCTTTTAATAAAGAGTCCACAGTCTGCCCTGGCTGCAGTGGTTCAGTGGATTGAGTGCCAGCCTGTGAATCAAAGGGTCACTGGTTCAATTCCCAGTCAGGGCACATGTCTGGGTTGCAGGACAGGCCCAGTAGGGGGCACGCAAGAGGCAGCCAAACACTGATGTTTCTCTCCCTCTCTTTCTGTCCCCCATTCCCCTCTCTTTAAGAATAAATAAAATCTTAAAAATAAAAAAAAGAAAAGAAAAAAGAGCCCACAGTCTGTGGGGGCAGAAAGACATCTAAAGCAATCTCAGTCTAACAAGTTCAGTATTACCATAGTGATACAAACAGAGACTGGATTAACATAAAAAGGGAGTAAAATTCCTGGGTTTATGGACCATTCCTCACTAACTTTAACTGAGTCAATTCTCTTAACACTAAATTCTCCCAAATGAAAAATATCTGGAAGTACTGTTAATTATGTACTTGGACTCCTGGGATGAAAGAAGCTAATAAACAGTTAATTTAACTAGGGTACCCTCACTGGCATTAAGGAAAATAAGTCAAAGTTCCTTTCCCTAAGTTTTTCCAATGAGTCCAAGATTGGCTCTCTAAAAATGGACCTATTAGCACCTCCTAACTACCCACACTTTCCTCAGCTGGGCACCAGTTTGTGTGGGGAGTGTTGTCAAAGGAGTATTTATATGAGACTGACAGAGAAGGCACAATCAGACCTCTGTCTGATGAAGTTGCAGCCACTTGAGAATCTGAAGTAGCAGCCAAGGGATGGGGGCAGAGGCGGGGGGACTGGTATGTGAAGGAGCAGAAGAAAGAAAAATCCCCATCGGGACTCAGTTCCAGTCAAGCTCTCCAATTGTCCTTTCTGCTGAGGATGTCACACACTTTTCAGAACTATACTTTACTGTCTTTTAATAATCTAACAATCTTTTGGATTCAGGAATAGTGGTCTCCTCAGGGATTCAAATGTGGGACAATACACTATAATAAAAGACTGAAGTGAAGGAAAATCCAAATAACTAATAGGAACAAAATTTATATACATCACCTGTAAATTCAACAGGTCCAAAAACCACTGTCTTCAAAACCAGCTTCGTTTTTTGAACAAAGTACTTCTCTTTTGCTCATCCTCAGGCTCAAAAACTTGAGGTCATCTTAAGCCTTCTCCCTCTCTTCCAAGCTCTACAACTAGTTAGGCCTCAAATTCCACAGATTCTCCCTTCTCTTATTTCCATTCACTTAGGTAGTTTTTTACAGCACATCTACTTACCAGAAAGGACCCCAAAAAACCTGGAACTATCTTCTGGAGGGCAGGCCCCTTGTAGTACAGGCCTCCCCCACTAGTGAGTGCTCTAGGAACCCATCTGTATCCATGTACCAACTGGCATTGTTGTGAGAGGCTGTGTTCAGCTTCAGTGAATTTCTTTTGTAGACTCTTTCAATGCATTTACCTATTTCATGATAATGTATCTGCCCACAGTGTTGAGTGTTCAGCAGTTTTTGACCAAAAATGGCATGACCCCTATGCCCCACCCTCCCTATCTACCTGATCTCACACCCAGCAAGCGACTACCCTGTGAAAAAAGTCCTCAAAGGGAAATGGTTGCTGACATGGAAGAGGTGAAACAAAAACCGGCAGAAGCACTAAAAGGCATCAAAATTGACAAGTTCTAAAACTGTTTTGAGCAGTGGAAAAAAAGTCTTGATAGGTGTGTTGCACCAAATGGGGAGTACTTTGAAGGTGACTGAAGTTTAAACATGTAAGTATACACAATTTTTTATAAATAAGCTGTTTGGTTTTTGGGGGGGGGGGGGGGGGGGGGGGGGGGGTTCTCCCTCATATGCTAGTTTCCAGATGACTCTAGTGGTAGCAATACCACCAGAAGTGAAGATGACTACAGAAATAGCTACTAAGCAAGTCTGCTAATAAACAGATGAGTGGTTGAGAAATAAGTACCACAGAGATTATGAAGTGTGAGATGATGTTTGGCTGGAGTAATCAGGAAACACTTGAGGGGTAGTCAGTGAACACTCTAAGTGGGCCTCTACTCCTAAGTCTAACTTTGATTGGACAGAGCCAGTGGAGGGCACTGAAAAGGAAAGCAGGGAATAGCAAATCAAGGTGGCTGCAAGGAACTAAAGGTCCAGGAGAGGACTGGTGAGAGAGTAAAGGCTGGGGCTAGGTAGTGGCAGCCTTAGAATGCCTGGCGGAGAGGCCTTTAACCCTTAGACTGCCAGAACATTTCTCTTCCATTACTTACACCTTTGCATCTGACACCTACTTTCATCAGGAGCTCAGGTGAAAAACAAAGTTGGTGGTAGCTGCCTTTGTGATCATAGGGTGCTTCTTCTGCATTTACAACTTGGAGGAGAGGCTGCTGCTGTAGTAGTGGCTAAACAGATGCTGGTTTCTTCAGCACTGACAAAGCTTGATTTGGGATAGAGGACTAGAAAGCACACCTGATTCTTGGGACACTTCGAAACCGTTAGCCTTCAACAACTCTAACTAAGGCTGTGATCTAAGACTGAGAATATCAATTTAAATTGCTTCTCGAAATCACTTTTATTATGTGGCTCCCTTGCTCAAGGATCTACAATGACTCCTATTACCTACAATAGGTCATTTATGTCACTCTGCTTGGAATCCAAGGTTATGCATAATCCAACCCCACCAAACCTTTTCAACCTTATGTTACTACCTGTTACTCATCTGTTACTACCAACCTCCTTCCTTATTCAGAAGGGTTAAATTACAACAGGGCTGGTGTTTCAGTCTTAGCTGAGCTGAGTTAAATTTAAACTGGACAATAATTTAGGCCATTAATTTCAGGAATACAAATGTACATTTTACAAAGATATTTATAAGAATTGGCATTCCTTATTTGTGTCTCAAGTGTGTTCTGAATTTGAAAAATTCAAAATCATTGTGTTCATAATATATAAATGTGAAAGAATAGTTACAAATAACACTGATATAGCAATGTTCTTTATTGTGGTAGGGGGTAGGTGTATGCATTTTTCAAAATCAGTAAACATACACTTAAAATTTGTACACTTCATTGGATATAAATTTTACACCAAAGTAAACTGTAAACAAACTCTAGTTAATAATATGCCTACCAAAATATTTAGGGGGAAGTATACTAATATCCTCAATTTAAATGGATGGATAAATATGTGATACAGCAAGTTATATTAAAATGTTAATGGCAGAATCTTGACATGGTGAGTATATGTGGGTTTCTTATGAAATTCTTTAGACTTTGCTGTAAGTTTGAAAATTCTCATAAAACACTGGGGGAAATGACATTGATAATGCACTATATTTGATAAAAATTCTAAGCACTAATAACACACTATACTCCATAAGCAGTTAAACTTAGTGGAATGGCAGCATCAGGCATTTGCTCCTTGTGCTTCCATGTCACTTTGCACAGACCTCTTATAGTCCTTTCATGGTGTAGTGATGGGCACATATCGAATCTAATTTGTATTTATATTCCTATTGCTTTGCATCTGTTTGGAGAGTAGTATGTGTTCAATATTTATAAAATGATTGAATAAAAGTGGAATTGCTAAGGACCAAAGTATTATACTTCCTGCAGATTCACTGTATTTACTACATATCCTAAACGTTAATATGTTCAATTTGCAAGAAAAATGAGTCCTTTACTTTTCCCCAAGCATAAGAAATTTCCAAAAATAGACAAGACTCCTCTGTTTTCATGGGATTATTTTGTATTCTATTACTTAACACGAGATCTGAGAACCTCCTAACATTATAAAACTTTTAAGATTTTTTTTTCTGAAAGGGTGAAGTCTCAGAATTCCAAGGAAATCTGGAATTTCTTTTATTTAAATCTTAGCCAAGCTGTCAGAACTAAGAGATCCTTGAACTGATCAAAAGCAGGAAACTGGAGATCTGGGAAAAAGATAAAAACAAACACCATACAAAAAAGTCATGAAGCAAATTAATCAAGAACTTTACCAAGAAACGGAGGGAAAGTCTTAAGGAAGATACGCAGAACATCGCGAACTCCCTGAGGATGGCTTCTCTTCCTCTCTCCAATTACAGCCAGAGATCTGGCCACCAGGCCACTCCCAACATGCCACGCGACTGGAGCTGATGCTCCTGAATATGCTTCTGTCAACCTCACAGAAAAGACGTGCTTTCGCGGCGTCACCACCAGATTCTAAACTGGAGCACCTGGGTCGGAGTCCCCATTCCCCCACCTGCCCGATCTGTGAGTCTCTGGGCCTGTTTCCTTCTGTGGGAAATAGTAATAACTCTCCTAACCCGGACCGGCGCACAGGGTGGCTCTAAAAGATGAAGGGAGTAAAGGCACTTTAAGGAAAATTCAAGAGACTATCAGTTTGTTACGGCTCTTAAATACGCGATGCTCACAACCCGCCTCAGACCAGTCTCCCAAATCCACCGCTGTCCCTCACTCCCTTCCCGCCCGGCCGCAGTGCTGAGGCCGCTCCCTTCTATCGGCCCCCATGAGGAAGCCGCGCGGCGACGTCTGCCGTACCTGCAGCCACTTGGTCAGCGGGGCCCTCCTGCTGACCCATGACGAAGTCTTGCACGAGGCCCCACAGGGCGCCCGTGGGCGCTACCGCCTCCAGATCGGCGGCGGCCGCCATGATGTGAACGAGAGGCCGTGGGAGGGGAAGCGGGCTGTGGCGCGGGACGGGCTTCTTCGCGCAAGCGCCTCCTGAACCAATCTTCTGGCGAAGACTGAGGGGGCGGGGCGCTCCCTGGATCACGTGCTTGCCGGCTCCTGGCCAGGCAGTTCCAGGGAGGGGTGGGACAGTCCATCCCCCCGAGGGGCGGGGCCTGGAGTCGGGGTTGCGGCGCAGCGGGGGGAAAGGCCGCTCCTGGGCAAGCAGCCTGGGGCCATTGAGGGCAAGTAATTCCTGGCCCAGCTACCCCGGAGACCGGCGGCGGGGCGGGCACCTGGCTAGGTGGGGCTAAGGGGCGGTACGCACCCTGGGGGAAACCAATGAAAAAATCAGGCCCTGCCCGAGGGGGCGGTGCCGCCGGTCACATGCGCACCTGCGGCGGGCGGTGGCGGCGCGGGCACCGCGAGCCGGCGGCTCAGAGCGGGGCAGGGCTGGGGCGGGGTTAGGCAGGTGAGTGACAGGCTCTGGGGGGCCGGCCCCAGCTGGGAGTCCAGAGCTAGCCGGGTGTAGCTGCGGCGGTGCCCGCCCCCTCTCTCCGTCCCTCCGGCGGAGCTGCTCTCTGGCCGGGCACCGTCGCGGGCCCCCCTGGCCCGGCCACCTGGGACTGTGCTGGGGAGTCGGCCACCTCCCTCTCTCCCCTCGCCCGCAACCGCAAAGTTTGTGGAGAAGCCGGCGCTGGGTCAGAGCGAGCCCCCGGGGGGAGATAGGGGAGCAATCGATGAGGGGCGGCTGGAGCCGTTGACCCCGGACGCCGCGGTCCGGGGCAGGAGCGCGGAGCAGTTTACCAGCCCGTCGCCTCCGGTGCATGGGGCCCGGCTGAGAAGCCAGCATGGGCAACTGCGTGGGGAGACAGCGCCGGGAGAGGCCGGCCGCCCCGGGACACCCCCGCAAGCGAGCAGGTAACAACGGGGAAGGGAGCAGGGCTACGGGCGCCCTGCCAGTTGTCCCCCTCCTTGCCCGAGCCCTGGGCTTCCCGAACCACCTCCCAAGGCTCCAGGCGCCTGGCTTTCCCCGAAGGCTGCTCCCGAGCCAGACCAGGGGCCCCCTCCCTAGCCCTGGTGGCCGGGGAAGCCGAGTTGGGGCAACTGGGAGCGCTGACCCGGCTTCGAGCTCAACTCGCTCCAACTGGGAAGCTCTGGGTGGGAGTGGGGGCGGGGGCAGGAAATGTTTGCAGACCGCAGCGGGGCCGGCGGAGGGGAGGAGGGCCCGGGGCGAGGGCGCCGCTGGCCTGGCAGCCGGTCCGGGGTCGGACGCCGGCCCGTTGGGGCACAACGCGGGCGTCCAGGCGTCTCCAGAACTCGGAGCGAGCGAGGCGAGAACAGTCGCTCCTTCCAAAAGACTGTCTGTGTCATTATCCGGCTGCAGATCGTGTCTGCCGGAATCCGACTAGCTGAAGCACCGCAGGACTCTGGGAAAGAAATCTTTATTTTTCCCGCAGGGCTTTTTAGAGCCTCCGTGCCTTCTGGGAGTCTCGGAAAAGTGGGGTGCGGGGTGGGAATCGCCCTCGGGTTTTTTGGGATTTTACCTAGCCGTGGGAATGGGATCTGCTCACTGGTGATCCGCGAGGGCCGGGCAGCGCCTTCTCACTTTCTTGGTACACTCCTATCCTGGCACTTCGCCCTGGGAAGAGGGCTGACAGTCGTTTCTCCAGGTCTCGTACTTCCTTCTCTGAGGATGTTGCAAGGCCCTTCTGAGAATGATAAAATCGTGGCCTTTAGAGCTGAAAGTCACCTTTAAACTTGTCTGCAGTCCAAATAGACCCTCCCTCCTCCCATCTATGAAAAAACCCAGATCCAGAGAGGTTGAGCAACTTGCCCAAACCCACACAGCTAGTTAGTAGTACAACTGGGGCTAGAACACAGTCTCCTCTCCCACCCAATTGCCACATATCCCTTTGTGTAAGAGGAGCCACAGGGAGAGTAGTTAATGAAGTGGAAACTCTAGTTGGAGTTTCCTGTCTCCTTTAACACCAAAGGTGTGTTGGGAGGTTGCGGAAACCGGGAAGGAGGGTGAGGGAAACATGGGGGAAGCAGAGGAGGATGTCTGTGCGGTGGACAGGATGACTTGTGGAAGAAGAAATGTGTTTTTATAGGGGGGATGGGCAAAATTTAACATTGAAATCCTCTTGGTAACCCTGGCCATTCTGACTGAGGAAAGTTGATTTTCAGACCAAAGGGCTTCTTTCCATTCATTCATACATTCATTCCAAAAATATTTATTATTTATGTACTCAGTTCATATAATTGATTTTGTTACATTTATCACTGTTGACAACCATCTCCTACTTGGAAGTCTCTCCCCTTCCCTTCTTGGCATTAGACTATCTTGGTTTTTTTCTCAGATCACTCCTAGGTGTGGACACACTCATAGGTCAGTTTGACATTGTTTTCTCTCTCATTACACTCCAGAGAAATTTTTTTCTGTTCCACAACTCTTCGTCCACTGGGAAAACTCCTGTGCTGTATCTTCAACTATCTTCTCCCGAACATTAGACTCATACCTCTAAATACCCACTGGACACTCTGATGTAGTTATCCTCAGATTCAACACTTCTAAAACCAAGCTTTGCATCTCTCCCCCTCACCCAGTTTCCCTCTGCTATTCCATTCTTGCAGATGCCTAACTTTATACTTTGAACACTTCCCTCGGCTGACTTTCTCTACTTCCTGGCCTCTGCCTCCCAGCCAGTCAGTCACTGGGACCTGCTGTTTCTTTAGCAGGTCTTACAAACCTGCCCTTCCACTGTATTTCGCACACTTGTCACCTCAAGAGCAACCATCTCCAGGGCTGAAGTTAGTTCCCCCACCAAAGGCAAGCTCATCTTCAGCTCATTGAGTGGCTGTACATGGTAGGTCCTCTAGAAGATGTTTGTTAAATTAAACTGCTTCAAACCATATAGTTCTATGTTCAGAAAAAAATTTTTGCAAAAAGTCCTTCCCTATGTCTGCAAGAACTTTAACTCCAGGCCATTCAAGTTGGATCTAGTCCTTCCTTTTAAGGCAGGATTTCTTTCTCTTCCCTGATAATAGGCCACCAGTGTTTGCTCAGGTTATTTCCCCCTGCTTATCAAGAGCCTTTCTTCCCTTCAAGGTCCACCTCAAATCCAATATTTTTTTAAAAGTACCTTGCCTGACAGTTTCACTCCCACCCCAGTAGACCTGATTGCTGCTTCTGAGAACTTCTTCAGACACAATTTACCACTTAATTAACAATTATCTACTCTATATTGTTAGTCATTTCTTTGATGCTTACAGTTTTAATATCAGCAACTACATTGCAAGCCTTGAAGACCTGGGTTCTGCCTTATCTGTGTGTGTGTGTGTGTGTGTGTGTGTGTGTCTGACTTTCTTATTCATGTAGCCATATACACATGCACATACATATACTCAGCACTTAGCACAGTGATTTGTACGGAGGAAGCACTCAATGTTTGTTGATTTTAGAAAGCTGACCCGACTTCATCTTACCATCTGAATTTTTCATGTAAACATTTTACTGAAGTATACCTCTGCATTTTTACCTTGTAGCATATCATTTTTTTTGCAATTCTGTGGGTCTCACTATGAATAGTTTTTTAAAAAAAGATTTTATTTAATTTTAGAGGAGAAGGGAGGGAGAGAGAGAGGGAGAGAAACGTCAATGTCTGAGAGATACATGGACTGATTGCCTTTCACATGCCCCCAACTGGGGACCCAGCCTGCAACCCAGGTATGTATCCTGACCAGGAATCAAACCTATGACCTTTTGGTTTGTAGGCCGGTGCTCAGTCCACTGATCTACACCAGACAGGGCTGAATAGATTTATTAATAATATCCCAAGCCAAGGAGAACTTTGTAAGATGACAAGTTTGGTATAAGGGAAGGACTCCTACTTAACTCAGTGTGTACCTGGCATTCCTGTATCATCTGCAGCTTACCCTTTGACAAGGACATAATTTTATGTTGTAACACTAATGCCAAAAACTCCCCTCGCTCCCACTGTAACTCTTACCTTTCCTTGGTTACTAGTGTTTCCCTAGGTCCCACTGTAACTCTTACCTCTCCTTGGACACTGGTCCCCTAGCTCCCACTGTAACTCTTACCTTTCCTTGGTCACTGGTGTAACGGAAGAAAGCCTCAGAGAGAGAGCTAGCGTATATGCTCTAGCACTGGCCCGGTAGTTGGGTGACCCTGGGCAAATCATCAAACCTCGCTGGGTTATGCTTTCAACATTTTAGAAAGGGAGGGGGTTATACTAAATGATTAGAGCCATTTTAATCATCTTCACAAAGGCAAGTATTCAAAATTAGAAAGTTATTAAGTTGAAATCTTATGCCTTGTCACCCTTTGGCCTTAATTCTGTCTTCCTAGTCACTTGATGGGTAAAGCAGAGACATGACACCCACTAGTCAGGCATTGTTGGATAAGCTAGAAGAATTATGTGGTCGTCTCATCTGATCAGGTTTTGTGATTGTCACTTTTTTTTAAACTGTTACTCTTAATGCAAACAGAGTGGTCTATGTTCTCCCCTTCAGGTGCTGAGTGGCCTTTGCATGCTTCAGAGAATAGTTGGGGATTTACTCATTGTTGGGGAGGGGGGAGGCTCTTGCCACCCCATACATATACCCTGGGTAGATCAGTATCTCTTACCAAGAAGTGAGTGGATGAGGCAGCCCCTCCTCTGGCTACCCCAGGATGAAATAGAGTGGTAGAACAGGCCAATTTCTTGCCCAGCTCCACCCTTTGAGAATGTGGCAGGGCTGAAACCCAAATATCTGACTCTGAGGTGCCAGGCGTATCCACTTACATTCTGGAATCTCAAGCTCGGGGTGGACAGACCCAGGGTCCTGTTTTGGGTTAGTTGGGTTTGGCAACGAGTCAGCCTCTCATTGTGTGGGCTGCTGTGGCTGTTCTTGAGAGAGTAATTGGGCAACCTCTCCATTTGCTCAGTAAATATTTACTGAGTGCCAGGCATCTTGCTGGCTGTGAACAGACCTGGTCCTTGGCCACATGGAGCTTACAGTTTAGGGGGGCAGATTATAAACATATATTCATAAAAATTAGGTGTGCTCATACATGAAAATCTTGTATGATTATATATACAAGTAGATGATATTATATATGCTGGAGATGCTCACATTTATTTCAGCCCATTCTCTCCAGCCTTATATATTCTGCTGCCTACTCAACATACCCAATATCTAAAAAACTGCTCAGTTTAACATGCCTAAAACAGAATGAGCTCTCTTCCCCACCCTACCTGCCCCTTCTAGACTGTCCCATCTTAGTTAATGGTGATTTCATCTTTCCAGTTGTTTAAGCCCCTAAAATTCTAGAGTCATCCCTGACTTCTCCCTTTCTCTCACATCCCACATCTACTTAATCAATAGATTTCGTTGTCTTTGCCTTAAATATATCCAGAACCTGCCTTTCACCATCTTCATCACTTTCACCCTGGTCTAAGCTACCATTGGCCTCTTAACTGACCTTGCTACTTCCTCCCTTGTCTCCCGACAGACTATTTTCAGCACAGCAGCGAGAGTGATGCTGTAAACTGTAAGTCAGATTTTGTTACTCTTTTGCTCCCCATCTTATTCAAAGCCCTCGTGTTGGCCTACAAGACATGATATGCTTTCCACTAGCTTAACTGTCTTAAGCCATCTCTTGCTCTTCATTCCGTGTTCCAGCCCCTGATATCTGATGGATCCCTCCCTCCTTCTCCTCCTCCAGGTCTACTCAAACATTTCTTTTCAGTAAAGCTCTTGCAGGCCATCCTTTTTGAAATAGACCTCCTTTCCTCCACCACCTGTTGTCAGCATTATCTACCACCCCTCCCTACCTTATTTTTCTTTATGGCACTTATCATCATCTGACATTGGCTGTCTCCCTTACCGGGTGTGGCCAGAGATTTTTATTGCTCAGTCCCTGGTGCCTAGAGCAGTGCCTGGCATATAATAGGTGCCTAATATTGTTGGGTGAAATTAGTGTGTCTCACAGAGTTGGTGAGGTTTACGGAAAAGCAGGAATGAGAAGACCTGATTGTGTTCCCATCTTAGATGGGTGTTAGGGAAGGTATCTGATGAAGGGACTAAGCTGCAACCTCAGAATGGTGTTTTGTTCCTGGGATTGGCTTCTCTCTTGCCCAAGGCCTGGGGACGGTCTCAGACGCCTGGGATATAATTCCCTGTGATTTGAGAGCCTCTTGCTAGAAGATACAGGGCTGAAGCAGGAGAGCAGAGTGAAGTCCTCTAGTAGGGAGTAGCCATTCCCTAGCCAGGGAGTAGCACATTCTAGTCACTTTATGTGTGTCTAAGTAAAAGTGACACCTCTTCCAGGTACATATGTTATTTGTAGTCATAAACTCAAGGGTGAGGGATGGAGTGGTCTAACAGACTAAGGCAGGGACGAGGGCGATGTGGATTGCAGTCCTTTCTACCCCATTGACTTGTTGGGGAATTTTTAGAATCATAGAATTTTAGAGCTGAAAAGGAACTTAAAGATTTCTTTAACCTCTTTTTTCTTTTCCAGCTATTTAAAAAAAGAGAATAAAGGTATCTCTACTTCCTGCGGAGTTCACAAAAATGTGGTACAACCTACATAAAAACTGCCTGGGCTCCTTTAAGTTTCAAGTGTGCTGAGGCCAAGACATTGTAGGGAAGTGGTCAAGGTCAAAAGTATTGAAAAGGGAGAAGATCTAGTCTCTTTGCTACTTTCTTGAATGGTGATCTTGGGCCAGTCATTTGTTTGTGCTCAGTTGATCCTCTGTTTAATAAATAAAAAGATGATAGTATCTTCCGTTGACTTCAGAGAGATGTTATGGGGATAAAAATAAGCTGACACTGTTTTTAAAATTACTTTCATGGCTGCATGGTCTGCTCATACATGAGATCCCAACCCAGAATCTCATCTGGCACTGATGGGAAATAGGCCTTGGTTCTCTCTCCTTCCTAATTGTGTGTCATTTTGGACAAGCCTCTTGATCTCTCCGAACTCAGTTTCCCCATTTGTACAGTGGGATGACTGTTACCCTGCTCTGACCTCCCAGAAAGGTTGTAAGAATCAAGTGAGATCCTGAATGAAAAGAGACTTTGTGAACTTACAAAGTTTCTATTACTCAAAGCTATAGGATTTTTATATACAAAACCATAGGCCGTGATCCCCCACCCCGCCACACCATATCACTGAAGCTTACTCTTTTTAAAGAGCAAAACTATAAATGTTTAAAAACTATTTTAGATGGGAATCTGTCTGAAATGGATGATATGTTTCCAAGCAAAGCATGCTGAGCACAAATAACTTCTCTTTGCAACTTGACAGTGCTGGGTTCACACCTATATGTACAAAGCACTTGCTTGGTGTAAGTGGGGACCACCAGAGCTTCTTTCTCTCAAAAGTCTTTATCTCTGAAAGAAGAGGGGAGGTGGCTGAACTGGTGGCAGGCAGAAGGAAATGTCTGGGTAGAGCCTGTTCAGAAGGCCTACCTGCAGGTCCCCAGCAGCAGCATTGGTGTGAGGAGGCTTTGAATCCTGCTCTGGGCTCTGAGTGAGAAGAGCGGGTCCTGCCTGATCAGTTACTGTGTTTGTGACAGCGCGAGGCCTTTGGGCTTCTGAGAGTCTAGGGCAGCGGGCCCCAAACTAAATGGTTCCCTGGTGCTGCGCTTTCGGGGTTCGTGTTTCCACCTACACTTGTTGCTCTGTTTTCTCCCTGGTCACTTCCTCCCCCCATTAAAAGTTGTGTTTAAACATACATAACTTAAAATTTACCATTTTAATCACTTTTAGGTGTACAGTTCTGTAACATTAAGTACATTGTCCTGCTGTGCAGCCATTACCACCGTCCATCTCCAGAACTTGTTTCATTTTCCCAAACCGAACCTTTGTACCCACTAAGCAGTAACTCCCCATTCTCCTCTTCTCTCAGCCCTTGGCAACCACCACTCAACTTTCTGTCTCTATGGGTTTGACTGCTTTAGGTACCTTATATAACTGGAATCATACAGTATTCTGTGTCTGGCTTATTTCACTCAGCATAATGTCTTCCAGTTTCATGCATGTTGTAGTATGTGTTAGAATTACCCTTTTTTAGGACTGAATAATACTCCATTGTGTGTATATACTACATTTTGCTTATCCATTATCTGTCATAGGACACTTGGGTTGCTTCCTCCTTTTGGCTATTATGAATGATGCTGCTATGAACATGAATATACAGATCTCTTTTTGAGACCCTGCTTTCAGTTCTTTTGTGTATATACCTTGAAGTGGAATGCTGGATCATATCTTCTGAGGAAAACCACTTACTGTTTTCTTCAGCAGCTGCACCATTTTACATTCTCACCAGCAATGCACTAGGGTACCGATTTCTTCATATCCAATACTTATTATTTTCTGTGGGGTTTTTTGGTTTGCTTTTGTTTTTTCTTTACAGTAGCCATCCTAGTGGGTGTGAAATGGTATCTCATCAAAGTAGTCACTTCTTGAGATCCCTTCTGCTGGGCTCATATAGCAGCCCCTCTCATTTCTTGAGCTTGTTAGAATTATGCCTAGAGGAGTTGATGGGCTCAGAGTGAAGCCTGAGGGTGCCACAGAGAGGCAAATACAGGACTTTGGGTGGCGAGAATCTGTTTTTCTGGTCACTCAGAATTTGGTTTCTAATTATGTGGTCAATGGTTGGGATGGACGGATAAATGGATGAATGGATGGATGGATGGATGGATGGATGAATGTCTCCAGTTAAGCAAAGCATTTTTGTGTTATCATTAATCTGGCTCCCAAAGAATGTTAATGCTCTCTTACTCTGAGCACCACTTTCTTTAGCTCCCTTTTGCACATGAGAGTTGCAGGACTGTGGTTCAAATGGAGAATTAGGGATGAAAGAAAGGTGCAGAGTGGTACAGTGATACAGTAACATGGCACTTGTCTTCTGCAGGAGGCCATGTGCTTCTCTCTGAGCTGCTAGGGCAAGATCTCTCCACTTTCTGAACCACAGGGAAGGGGGATCAAGCTTAATGTATACCCACACCTCTGACCAGCCCCTGCTCCTCAACTCCAGCATCTACTGCCGTTGGAAAGAGGAACCTGTCAGGAAAAGGACTGGAGTACCTTCTTTCTGCAGGGTAACAGGTGGGAGGAATAGGGGACAGCGATGGCCTGACCTCATTTGTACCTGTCTTCTCTGGGAGGCTGGCACCAGAACCCAGACCTAGGCAGGCATCCAGCCAGTTCCCAAGCAGCCTAGATCCTAGAGTCAGCCTGTGGACTTGGAGTTTTGTTGTGTTTAGGGCTTGAAGAGTTGCAATAGCAGCAGCTCTGCTTTGCTGGGTGTTTACCATGTGCCGGGAACATCACTGTCCAGTATCTTGGTCAATCCTCCAAACCACTCTATGGGTGGCTACTGTTGATTTTTTTGCAGATGAAGAAATTAAACCTTAGTTAACATCTCCTGCCTAAGGTCACACAGCTGTAAACAGCAGAGCCAGGACTGGAAACCAAGTGGTCTGATTTCAAAGCCTGAGCTATTGGCCACCGTAGCTTATTTTTGCTGGGATTTAATTTGTTTTGTTTTTTTTTAAATAAGAGTTTACTATTGAATACCTTCATGCAACATGCTGGGTCCATTCAGTCTTACTTGATTCTCCCCATTTTGCCTATGGGAACATTTTTGCCTTTTTTACACTTGGGAAAGCTAGTAGTTATGATGCTGAGGCAGAGCTAGAACTCAGCTTAAGCACTTTGACTCAGTTCCGGTGATCATCCCATTGTGCTGCGAGCTCCCTCCTCCAACTCCCATGAAAAGAATCTGGGAGGTCAACTGTGAAGTCTGTAGAGCTTCAAGGACAGTAAGCACTCTGCTCCCTTCCAGTTGCTGTCACCTCCCCCTTTAATTTCCCAGCCCCTAGAACCCAGTCCACACATCTAGAAGCCACATATACCTGGCACATAGTAGGTGCTCAATTAATATGCATTGAATGTTTTTTGAAGCCTGAGTATGCTAGAAGCAGTGGAATCTCAGCCAAGATCGTGTTCCTAAAGAGAAACACAAGTAGAATGCAAACATCATTGTTTCCTCCTCCTTCTCCCAGAATGAACCTTTACTTTCCAACTCCCAGATGCCAGGAACTTGAAAAGAGTGCCCTGGACTGCAGACTTGGAATTACTCCCAAATTCCTAGGGGAAAAGAGGCAACAGAGTCACATTAGTAAAGTGCTTGCAGGATCAGGTGTCACTCTTTGTAATTAATAAGACTAATGATCCTTTGCTCTGCTCAGCATTTTACAGTTTTCAAAGTGCTTTCTCAAGTATAATATATCATTTGATTGCCACAGCCATCCTGTTAGGTAGGCAGAGCAGAAATCATTTTTCCTGGTTTATGGATGAGGATTCTGAGACTTAGTGAGGATGTTAAGCTGCCCAAAATTACTGACAGATAAGTGACAGGGGCAGAACATGGAAGGTAGAACATGGCTCCACTGCTTTCTTACTACGGTAAGAAAGCCTCAGGTCAGAGCCTCAGTTTCCTCCTCTGTAAAATGGGGGCAAGGGCAGCACAGTCAAGGATTATATGGGATGCTGTGTATGAAGTGATCAGCAAGAATGCCCACACACAGCAGATGCTTAACGAACAATGGCAGTGGGTTGTTAATGACAACCAAGGGCAAATCCAGCGTTCCTTCTGGGACTTGTATTCTACTGACTCTTGTTCAGCCTAGAGTGTGGGGAGGAGCAGAGTGTAGCCTCTCCTGCCCTACCAGGGAAATCTGATTTTGGCCACCCTCTGGCCCTCCCCATGAAGTCAGTATAAAGAAAGCATTTCTTTTGATTCACAAAATCTGAGATTGTTCCAAGAGGATGTTTGTAAGCTGCAGTTTTCTTTTTGTAGCTGGTAATTTGACAGTTATGACAAGTATTTGATTCTTGTAATGTCCGTTCGCATTTTATTATCCCAGCTCTTCCAGCTCATTAGCCTTGGGCAAGTTGTTTTGGATTTGGGAGCCTTTACTTCCTTATCTGTAAAATGGAGATAACAGTACCTACTCCATAGGGTTGTCGTGAGAATTAAATGAGTTAACACACATAAAGTCCTTAGTATGGTACGTGGGACATATTAAAATACCCACTAAAGGGTAGTTATTATTTTTTACTATTATCACCATACTTGTCACTGAATTTAGGCTAGCTGTCTCCAACCTTCATCTTCCCCTCAAGCTGGGAACCATGGCTGGTGAAGTTTATATACAAAACCTAATTTCCACTGAGTATACTGACTGGTTATCCATCTTTCTTGTCATTACAATCATTCATTGAGGAAAGCAAATTGGAAGCAAGTTGCTCAAGAGTGATGTTATTATAGAAATAGCCTTGAATCCAGCTTAATTTTTAAAAATGTGAATCATTCACAAATACTTGAGAACTTCAATTTTGTCAGTAACAAATTTCTTACAACACCCCCTCATTCTTGCTGATTCCAGCAACAACAACAACCAGTGGCTCCTTTTCTACTATCTCCTTGCAGAGGCAAACATGTGCCTGGTTGATCAAGGCTCTCGAGTGCCCTCAATCTGCTGTGGCCCATCTTCAGCTTGGCAGACATCTCTGAGTCCCCTGGGGATTCCTTCCTGGAGCCTCCCACATTTCTCTTTGTTAACTGAAAATACCTCCTCCATGACCTTCCAGGAAACTGGTGATAAACCACAGCAGAGCCACTTTTCCATACTTGATATACAGCCCTCTGCAACTAGAATTTTTTAAAAAACCACACATTTATTTTATAATTATTATATACTGCTATTTATTGAGCCATGACTGTGTGGCAGGTGGTGCAGTAGGCACTTTGTACACATCTCATCGAATCCTCTTCATAATTCACTGAGGGTGCAATTGTCCTCATTTAAGTGGGGAGGTTCAGTGATACTAATATCAGGTGTAGGGTACCACTGTGAGAAATGGAAGGTTTTGAATTCCAGACCACTGTTTTGGATTCTCAGGCTTGGGTTCCTTCTATGCAATATCTACTTCACTGTCAATTTCAGCTTAAAGGTTCACTGGACTCTAAACAGGTATAGCCAGTTTACTGATGTCATTGTTACCCATGACTAGCAAATAGTTCACTTCTGCCAGCTTTCACACTACACATCCTGAATATGCCAGCAAGTGCACTTTGTGACAACCTTCATGGATTTGTCCCTTCTTCTGCCTCCCCTGCCCCATGCTGTGTCTGGGAAACGGACCACTCTGTCCTCTGTAATATTGCACATGATATTGGTTATTTACTTAGAGAATGCACTCTGCTCCCCCAAAATAGACGGTCATGTGATCTGAGCATTTCATTTCCTGAGACTTCACAGCAGTTCCAGGAATCATCATCACTGAAATCTGTACGGCTTATTAATTTTCTGCCACCTATGTGTTAGTCACCTTACTAGGTGTTTGACTTCATTGTTTTCATTTTTCACATCAACCCTGTAAGGTAGGCACAATTACCTCCACTTCACAGATAAGGAAACCAGGGCTCCGGGAAACCGCTTGCCCATGAAAGCTGAGGAACCGCTGTTGGAATCCTAGTAGTTGTATCCTGAGGCCTGTGCCTTAATCACTATGGGAAACTGCCTCTAAGTATTTACTGCATCTGCTTCATGCCGGGCACTGTGCAATGAGCGGGGCACATCATGGAGAGTTCATTCTTTTCCTCAAGGAGCTTACAGTGTGATGGACTGGATAATACTGGAGCTTCTGTGATTTGTTTTTATTTTTTCCAAACCCTCTTCTGCCTGGACACCCCTGGTGGGCAGACCCATGACACAGTGCCAAGGGTCCAGGGTGAGCCAAGGAGGCAGTCCTGGGGAGCTGGTGATGCTCCCAATGCCATGTTTACGTCCCAGGCCGACTCCTGTGGTTGCTGTTTGCCCTTCTTTCGTATGTGCTTTCACATCAGGTTCACAGAACCCAGAGCTCATTCCAGTGTGGGCTCATCTCGGTCTGGCCCAGTATAATATTCTTGTTTATGGACCAGTCCAGGCCCGGCTGCTGAGAAGAAGGTGGCCTTATTTTGCTCGAATCTTACTGTTACTATGGCTTTTTATAAGGCCCCAAATGAAATTCTAAAACCACCACATGCTGTATGTGCTGTTATTTGGACCCTCTCTCTAGGTAGCAGGATGGGCTAGTTTTTGGAGTCAACAGGCAGAACAAAAGCTTCCTCAGGCCCTTTAATCTGCAGCTGACCCCACCTACTTGAAGCTGAGCTTAGCTCTGTCTTTCCGTGACACGTGTCCCATGGAAGATCCAGGGTGGCCCATTGTTAATCGTCAGACACTTTCCCCGCAGCTCTGGACAGGGATGCTCAGCCTCCTACTTCCGACAGCTCCATTCCGTGGGCATTTGTCTATGCCAGGGGCCCTGGGCCAGAGGAAGTGTCCAAGGAAAGACTTCAGCCTACAGATCCCACCCTACCTGAGTGCAGCCCACCACCAGCTGCTAGTTTGGCTATGGATGACTGGAGGCCTGACTCCTTTTTTTTCACCCAAGGACATGCTTATTGACATTAGAAAGAGGAGAAGGGAGGGAGAGGGAGAGAAACATCAACATGAGAAACATCGATCGGTTGCCTCTTGAACGTGCCCTGACTGGGGACCAAACCTGCGGCCCAGGCGTGTGCCCTGTCTGGGAATTGAACTCGTGACCTTTAGGGTTTTGGGATGTCATTCCAACAACCTGAGCCACACTGGCCAGGGCTGGAGGCCCATTTTGCAGGCTGGACCTGGAGCCTTAGTTTTAGAGGTAAAATGATCCCTCTTCAAAAGCTGTGAGGTTGGCAAGCTTTCTCAGAACCCATTCTTATCTTTTAGGGGAAGGGAATTGACAATTATAAGGGATTCAGCTGAAGGAACTGGTTTAGGGAGGTCAAGCCTCTGGTCAAGCTATTGGTCTGCCCTGTGAAGTCAGAGGTAGAGCTGGTATTTGACCCAGGAAATCTGACTCCGTTTTCTGTGTCCTTTCTACTACATCCTACCTCATTCCTGCAAACATGTGCACATATTATACATATGTATGTCTCATCATCTATCCATCTATCATGTATTCCATCTATCTAGGGGAGGAAACAAAGACAAAGGTGTGATACCATTTCAAACAAGACAGTGTGCAGACAAGTAGAGATGAGGGCAATGTGTAGATACTTTAGAAAGAGTTGAGGTGGGATAGGGCAGGTATTAGGGGTAAGTGAGGGGAGTTTGGAGGATAAGGTTGAAGAGAAGCAAATGATACTATTTTCTTTATTGTAAAAGTAATATGTTCATGTAAAAAATGTGAACAATACCGGAAAACCCAAAGAAGAAAATCCCGTATTCCCACCACCTGGAGAGAGCCCCTCATTCCCCGTTTGGTGTTTACCTTTGTAGCCACTTTCTTTTCTTTTTTTTTTTTTTTTTTCCCTTTAGGCAATAGAATCATATAGGCTTGTACACCAAAGTAGGGATGGTCTTGATAGTAAATGGGGATGTTTAGGACAAAGGGAGCTTCTGCTGGTTCCTACAAATGGGGTGCAGATGAATGATATGGTTTGGGAAGAGACACCCAACATCTGTGAGGCGTGGGGACTAGAGCCTGTGAGGAAGCAGAGGCTCCAGCACACCAGACTTGGAACTCATATTTTATCATCCACTGCTGAGGTATCTCAAGGTTTGCTCCCCTCTGCTGCTGCCCAGGGGGCCAAGGGAAAGAATGTCTCCGTTGTCGTCTCAGGAGCTGGCTCCCCACCCCCGTCTTACAGACTCCTTTCTTTCCCATTTACCACCTGGATTCTTCAGCGGAGTTCTCCTTCTCTGGAGTTGGGGACACATAGCCAGTTATGCCACATCACAAGCTTTGCTGCTACGTGAGGTCATTTCAGGGGAGAAACTATATATAGCGGAGGACTAGCATCAGGACAGCTCCATATTGTTCAGGCTGTTTAGCATCGCCCTTCCGCTGATGCAGCCAGGGTCACCGCGGACTTCCTGCCTGATGGCGGGCACCGCACCATGTCTTCAGTGTCCTCTCTGTGTTCCCCAGCCAGTGCTCACCCACATAGGACCAGGGTTCTGGCCCCACTCAGGCCCAAACAAACTTTAAAGGAGCTGCCTCAGGAGAGAGGCATTGGGGAGAGTCAGGTGGTCACAGTTCTCTTCCAGTTCTACCATTTGACCCCCCTGTATGTATGGCTGTATACCTATGGTTCCCTGGTTCTTCATATGAATGATGGAGGAGATGGTCTGGAACAGGAATTCTATGCTAATTGTTTAAGCCACTAGAACACCTTCAGATGCAAGCTCACAAGGTAGCTTAATGTATACAGCCAAGTGGGTGCTACACTGGTTGATGCCAAGGAGACTGGGGGTGCAAGAGGTTCCATTGAAGTCTTGGGGTCCTGCAGAGCACACAGATTGAAAACCACTAATCAAGATAACCCTCTGAGGTTTCTTCCAGCTTTGGGATTTATGGCTCTGGCCTTGTGATGGCCTCCTGCGTAAATGACCCATCAGCAGCAGGGTTACAAGATTTGTGACCTCTTGAAGACTTTGATGGTCATCTTGGGTAGACTGGGGCTGTGGCGCTGGACAGAGTTTTTTGTAGTGGGGCATTCAGTGGGTAGTACAGAGTTTGCAGATCCAATTTGACTTACCAGCCTGCATCGCCATCGGCTGTTTCATCTGGCCTGCTCCCACCTGCTTTTCCTTTTAGTGCTGTTTTTTTTTCCCCCAAAGAAGAGATGAAAATGAAGATATAATGCATTTTAGGCAAGGAAAGTACATTTAATTTCAGTTGCCTGGGGCCGAGTTAACACATTTTATATGTGGAGTATTTGTACAGCACAGTGGTGCCTTTGGCAGAAATCAGAAAGCCAAAATCTGGGGCCAGTTTTCGTTCATTCAGCAAGTTTGTTTGTCGAGCCCCTCCTTTGTATTCCTGGAGGAGCATAAAGGAGATCCCAACTGTGTTAAGACCTCTTGATTGCAAGTAACGGAAACCAACCAAACCTACTTAAGCAAAAAAGGTGATTTGTTAGAGGGTTTCAGGACCCCACGGCAGGATTGCTGCCCTGCTTTAAGCAGGGATAGGGAAAACCTTGTTAGAGTCTCCCTTTGTCTCTCATCTCTGCAGCCTGGCTTCCTGCTTCCTCAGCCCACACAGTCCCAAGTGTTCCTGCTTCAGTTCCAGCCATATTCACAGGGACTCAGATCTCCTAGCCCAAAGTCTAGACTCCTGGGCGAGTGAGTTCCACGGGCCCAGCCTAGGTCACGTCTCTACCCTTGGTCCACTCTGCCCTGGATGGGATGGGTCACATGCAACAAGACACGCCTGGCAGGGACCACTCTTGACCCTGTGTGGATTCGGAGCAGCTTTGGAAGAGAACTTGTGAGCCACACAAACAGCCCTAAATCTGTCTGCTCCTCCAGCCCTAAATGAGGAGCTCTAGTCCGGGGAGGAAACCAGGTGTATGTGGAACACTTACTAGACATACAGGGGAGACAGGAAAAGGAGGGACCTTTGGCAGAGCCTGCCTGTTGCCGAGCACACAGCTCTTCCATTTGGGACTGTCAGGCGGAGGGCACCAGGCTCCCCAGGATAGCGTCAGCAGTATTACACAGAGAACAGAGGCCCCTCCAGGTTAGCTGAGGGAAAGAAGGTTTGTTGGCAGGATTACCGCAAGTGAGCCCAGCTTCTTAGGAGCTGGGGCTGGAGAGCAGTCAGGAATGGAGGCGGCTCTGTTTTTAGGGGCTGGTGGCCTCTCTGCTTTAATCTGAGCATCTGCCTTGGCTTCCTTCTCGGTAGACTCAGCCTTCTCCTCTTATTCATTGGTTTGTTCCATGGCTGAGCACACTAGTGCCAAGTCCTGGCAGCCAGTGGATTGGCTTCTCCAGGTCACGGGACCACCCGGGTGCAGGTAGCTCAGGTAACTAGTGGTGTGGGATGTGGGGGGGCTGATCATGTGGGATGTGAGGCTGTCCTTTTCAGGTCTTGGGGCGTGACAGGCATTAAGAAACAATCTCCTCCTATCTTTTACAGTCGGGATGCTTGTGGACATAGGAGAGCGGAGCCTTGAAGGATTGAATAGAGGAGGGAGCCCAGGAAGTGGACGAGCCTGAGCTAAAGCAAGGGAGCAGGGAGGGGTTGGGATCAGGTTTGTGCTTCAGGGAGGGGGCAATAAGGCCTAAAAGGCACCTCGAAAGCTGACTTGCAGAGCAAGGGTACAGAGGTGATGGGGAGCCACTGGGAACATGTGACCAGGGGAATGCCAGGGACTTGAGGGGGTACTTCTGCACTCAAAGGGTGAAAAGGGTGGCTAGGGAAGTGACAGGGCAGGACAGAAGACAGGGAGGCCAACTAGGAGGCCGGCAGTGTACACAGGCAGGAGAGAAAGGGTCTATGTTGACATGTTCATAGTGGAAGTGCAAAGGTATGGAAGCCCCTTTGATAGAGTCCACAGAATTGGGTGACAGGTTGGCTGAAGCAGAGCGTGGGCCAGAGATGTGGCAGGCAGGGATAGGAGATTGGGGCAGCCCCGACAACACTGGGGCCTCGGGGAAGGGAAGCTCTTCAAAGGAGAGAGAGTGCTAGCCTCCGGAGCAGTGAGGCTGCCGTAGCACCTGTCATTGTTCTCAATTGGGGGAACTGTGTACATTCAGAGCAGAAAGGGAAGTTCTGGGGTAAAGGAGAAGACTGCTGGAGAATGGGTCGTGGCCTACCAGCTCTGCTTCTCAGAAACTATGACTCTGGCCGAGTTACCTCAGCTTCTTCATTTTCAAAATCTGCCCAGTCCCCTCCTAGGGATGTGGGGAAGGTCAAAGGTTATGTACGTGACAGTGCTTTGTGCACAGGGAAGGCTGGTGCAGATGCAGGCAGCCTTGTTGTTGCTGCCTGCATGGCAGCCTGCACAGTGCAGGGTCAGGGAGCTGGTCTTCCTAGACCTGCCACGATGTGACCTCACGCTGGCTCTGTGTAGCCAGCCCCGCCTCCCAGGTGGGTGACGCTGCTGACTCCATGTCACCTGAGGTTCTGTCAATAACCATGCCTGTCTGGAACTTGAGTCTGGGGGCACCTGAATGACTGATTAGGTAGTGGGTTCACCCCACTACCGACCTCCAGCATTCCTCTGATGGGTGCTGTGTGTAGGTAGAGCCCTGTGGACAGGACTGGGGCTGAGCTCTCCTCTGAGAGAGAGAAAAGAGCAGCTGGGGGAGGGGCAGCTGTGGGCAGCTCAGCCCATGTACATTTCGGACTGGAACAGGAAGGTGATTTGTGCTCCATGTGGGCCTCCTTGGCCTGTTCCCCGTGGAGAAGGCCATTGGAGCACTTGTTCAAAAGTTCCCAGGAAAAGGGGAAATGAAGAAACCTGCATCCTGTTTTGCTGCCAGCCTAGAAGAGGACTCACATGGGGGTAGGAGATGGTGGCAGTGATAGGAATACTGGTGAAATCTTGGGGATCGTGGAGTCCGGGTAACAGAGCGCTTGGGGAGGGGACCCAAGGTCAACCAACAGGAGAGCTGGTGGCCCTCCTTCTCGTTATCTCGTGACCTTTTTCCATCCAGCAGTGCCCAGCAACCCGGTCCTTTCTACCCAACTGACCCTTCCTCAGGATGTGGCCTACATTTCTCCTGCTGTCCACATCTTGCTCTTCCTGGCTTCCCTGTCAGTCACCTGCAAGCTACCTCTCTCCTGGAAGGCCAGCTTCCTGTGCCCACCAAGTCTTTGGTTTGGGTCTTTTCCCTTGTGCAGCTTCTTCTTTCCCCTACAGCCCCTTTGGCCTCCTTTGGAGTCGCCTACTCCCCTTGCCCCCCCCAAACAAGACTTTATATTCTTTTGGCAACTCATTTCCAGACTCGGGCCCCCTGGAGTATTATTTTTCCTAAAACATAGCAGCTGTGCATTTTACTGGCCTGCCCAGCTGTTCTTGTTCTCAGCCATAGAGGTCATGTCATTTGTGACAATAAATAGGAAATGAGAATGAGAGGGTTGCCAGGTGCCTCTGCACTGCCCATCCAGCTGCCTGCATTCCTACTAGAAAACAGTAATAATAATAATAATAATAATAATAATAAAGCTAACACTTATAAATACTTTCTGTAGTCACATCATTTTCCTAGATGCTGTGCTAAACATTTTACATTGATCTTCATAATAACGCCATGAGGCAAGCTTTGTTCTCACAGTTGAGGGAAACTGAGGCTCAGAGAGATTATGTAATTCATCTGACATCACCAGGATGTCAAGTGGCAAAATAAAACTAGAACTAGTGTGGGCCTGACTCCCATGCCCATCTCCTAACTGTGGCAATGTATCTGCCTCCCACTGGAGGAGGAGAGTTGTGGCCTGACATCTCACTGAACTTCAGCTTCTCCTTCCCCACCAGTTACTGTTGCAACTAGTATCTAGTCCAGATAAGGAAGCTTGGCAATGTCATTCTCAGAGCTGTGCTTTGCCTCTCTTTTCTCCATGCCCCAAACAGTGAGAAGACCTTTGGATGCCAGGAGCCATGGCATTTCTCTTTTCTGTTGACTCCCCAACAACAGTGTCCCATTTTATGGCTGGGGAAAAATGTCCTCCTACTTCTAAGAACTTATTGGACATTAGCCTGACAAAGGAGCTTCAGAACTAGAAATAATAGCCTAATATCTTGACTCTCCATCTGGTGGTCTTCCCAGCCTTGATCATGTCACCATTCTATTCTCAGTGCTAGAAGTATTCCCCCATGTGCTTCTTTTACACATTCTGTATTGACTTAGAACATTGCTGCTCTTTGCAGTAGGCCCTTTGTGTTCTATTCTTGTCTGTGAGTGGTGATTGTCAATGGGGAAGAGAGAAAGAGAATGAGGGAATAGGAAAGTCTCTGCGTATATGGAGTTTGAAAAAGTATATTCAGTATCGTAATCACATTTTGGGTTTGGAAAAATACATATATCATTTTTTAAATGTATACCATTGAAAGTGGAGTTTACATTAATTCTCAGGTGGGGCCTGGCACAGTTTTGGGTGAGGGTGTTGTGTCTGTGAAGTCTGTGTTTATCAGAACGGGGGATGGGTGCTTTAAAAGGCTAAGAAACACGGTCTTTTCAACATGAGAACATAGTATCCTGTCATTCTGTGTCCTGTGGCCCCTTGGTTATTGACTGGAGGTTCCGAGGATGGTGCTCACTATGTGAAGGCATCCTGCCTGCCTTGTCTCAGTTGTACCAAACCTTCCCGGGGCTCTGGGTTGCCTACCCAGTGGCTTTGCCATTTACTTACTGTGTATGCTGGATGAGGGCAATACCTAGTGTAGAGGCCCAGTCTTGGAGAGTTCAAGGCTAACGTGAAGCATACCTTTCCATAGAAACTCAGATATACATTGAGTTTCTACATGCCAGGCTCTATGCTTCACCCTGGGTATACAGCTGAACATCACAGATATGCCCTGCCCTCATGTTACCCACAGAGTAGTGGGAACCAGATTATGCTCAAATAATCAACATGTAATGCATGCTACAAAGAACAGAAGAGGATGTTGGGAGAGAATTATGGGGTAGGTGGAATGAATTATTTTGGGGTGGAAGGTCAAGAAGACTTTCTGGAAAAAAGATACTTAAGCTGACACCTGAAGGCTGAGCCTGAGGTAGCCATGTTTGTCTCATGTGGCCTCACCTCTGGCCAGGGCTACATGCTGGCCCATGAGATGCTTTTAGGTGAATTAGAAAAAGATGTCTGCTCTGGGCAGAGGCAGCCCTCCCAGGGCCCACTGCTGATGAACGAACATGAGCTAGATTTCAACCCCTGCTGGCCCCTGGTCCTGGCGGTCACGTGCCGGGCACAGCCCTAGATCATGGGGCCCCCGTCCAATCTGGGCAGCAGGAACTAGATGAGTGAAGGCCCTTGGTCAGCAAAGAACGTGATACCTTCCAAGAAGGAAAAGAAGCCATTGGAAGAAGCAAGTGGCCACCTCATCTTTCCTCTCTTTAGTGAGGAGATGTTTTCCCTTTCAAAGAGGAAGAAGAGGGAGGCCAAGTTTGGAGCACTGTCTAGAGCTACCAGGATGACCAGCAAGCATTCAGAGCCTGCCTTCGATGGGGCTGCAGTTGGTGACCCTCTGCTCTGACCTTCTTGCCGTAGCAGATATCCCTTCTGCAGTGTCCTAGGAAGAGAGAAGGACCATTAGGAGGGAGTTCTGGGGAAGCTGGGCCAGAGACCAAGGCCCAGGGCCTGCCAGCTTTCGTTCAGCCTCCCAAAATAAGTGCTTACTTTGTGCTGAGTTCTGTGCTAATCTCGTTAATTTGGAATATCATGGATCTTTAACCTTCTTCTTTGTCTTCTTACCTGGAACACACTTTCATCCCACAGGTAGGGATAATGGCCTCCCATGCAAATGATGGCTGGTAGGGAAGAGGACGCTGCTGGGTGGAGGGCTCTGCTCACCTTGGGGAAGGTAGCAGGGCCTGCTTAAGGACGTAGCATTCCCAGTTAGTTCTAGGTGCTTGCACATACATGGACCGTTTATGTACAGAGTAGACTAAACTCTGAGTTCTTGGAGGGAGAGGTCATATCTTGTTGATCGGTGAGTCTGCATTGCTTTGCATGATGCCGGACTCATCAGAGGTGCTCAGCGCAATTTGGAGATTGAGTAGTCCCCTCCAGCCTCTCTTCAGGAAGGCTCCCAATGCCTGCCTTTGTGCCACAGCTGCCTAGTGACAAAGGATGTTTGAGGAACTTGAAATCATGACTTGAGGAACTGGGACTGCTTAGCAAGAAAAAATAAAGGCGCAAGGAGATCAGGAAGGTGGTCTTGAAATCCTGAATGAACTGTTGTGTTGTTATTAGTGTTTATTGAGCCCTTCCATGTGCCAGGCACTGCTAGGGGCTTCACATACACGATTTCATTTAATCCTCACAATAACCCAAAGAGGAGCATATTATCATCTCTACTTAATAAGGGGGAAACTGGGACTTAGATTAGATGATCCATCCAGGATCATCGACCTGGGATTTGGAACTGATCTCTGACTCCCAAGTTCATAATTGCCAAGAGATTTTAACCTCCACACAGAGCTGCCTGGAGATTTTGTCATGTTGTTTTGGAAGACAGAACTGGAACTCATGGGGAGAAGTCCCAGGAAGGTAGTTTTCTGTTCCCCATGAGGGCAGCTTCTCTTCTTGAAGGAGAGTAGCCTGAAGTTAGAAGGAGCTGCCCTCCAAAAGCCCGGCTTCCACTGCAGTACCTTCTGGCTCCAGTGGGATCTGGTTCAGCAAAAGTTGAAGCTCTCCTGCCCTGGCCTGATAGGGGCTTTTTCTAAATCAAGCTGTGCAGGCCACCCTGAGCTAGGCACAAGCACCCAGGCTTTCTGTATGATCCCAGGCCACATCTCTGCCTTCCATTCTCTTGTTCTTTCTGAAGCCCCAATTGCAGGGCTGGGGCCGCTTTTCCTCCAACAGGAGCTGGGCAGCAGTGTGTGCCTGGCCCACTTTGGAATGGACCATACAACCACCTAACCAAGTCTCTGGACCTTGGCATGGAGGCTGGCACTCAGATGGGATTCAGGGGAGGGCAGTCTGGATGGGCAGGCCTCTTCTGGGCTCCGTGGGGCTACAGATATTTGCACGATTGCATTGATTGTCCTCTGACTTTTGCTTTGCCTCACTGACTTCCTATGGCCATGTGTCTGGCTCCAGAATGCACAGGGGTGTGGTGTAGTTCTAGAGCCACTGCCACAGCGTCAAGTGAGTTGATATAAGTGAGAGCCCTTTTGTAAACCCCAAGAGGCTGCAGGAGCAGGTGATAACTGATTGAAATTGAGTCCTGCAAGACACAGATGAGATTGCCTCTTCAACTCCAGAGCATTATGACAGGACAAGAGAGTTGGAAAAGCCTGACACTGATAATGTCTAGCTGCCCACCCAGTGTGGAGTCATTTTACTTGGTGCCCTTGCTGAGTCAGGTCAGCCAGGCTTTCCTTGAGCAAGACTAGCTTTCAATGGCTCCAATGAGGAGAAAGTCCTCTCCTGTGTTGGCTTGGCCCTCTGCAGAATGTGTTCCTGTATGCTGCCTCGTTGCCCCTCGCTGTGGCCATGTGGGGAGGGAATCTGCACTCAGCAAGCTTGGATGCGCCTGGCCAAGCCTTCCTTGTGTTTCCCATTCGCTGGTTCTGCATGGGCAGATCTGCTTACCTTTGATGAACTTTCCCTTTTCCCACAACTGGGAGTTGAGTCGGGGTGAGCAATGGTGACCTTATAGTGTGGTGAGGGTAAAAAGAGGGCATGGGCCATGGCCAGGTGATCCCAAATGTGTGGCAAGGCAGGAAAGACCGCCCCAGAGATGCTCAATCTTGTCTTTTGCTCAGGTGTACTCTGCCTCCTTTTGACCTATGGAATGTTTTACGGGTAAGATTCTGAAAGTCCTTTCCAAACAACAAGGTCAGAGCTTTTGGCTTTCTTCCTTTTTAGAATGTACCTGGCTAGTGGAGTGAGGGTGGAGATGGACACGTAGGAGCCATATGGTGCCAGGAACAGGACGTAGCAGCTGGGAGGAGGGATCTGGAGAGGGGCCAGGGTGTGATGGCTGAGTGCCCTGGAGAAGGGGCCAGCATTTCTGGGGGCTGGGGCCATCCTGGTGACTCCCGCCTGTTTCTCCTTTAGAGGCCTTTCACCTTCCTGTCTTATCTCTTTTTCTGCTTTTTTCTTTTTTCTCTTTTGTGAGGCACCCCTGAGCTATTCTGCCTTCCAGCTCTTTAGCATCCTCTCTGCCCTCCTGGAGATTCCCAGATCTTAAGATTTGGCATCCTTGACACACCATATTTTTTCTAATACCTTCTCCTCAGTGTTCTGCAGCCATGCCTGCTACTTCAGAGCAACTCCTGTCTGCACCTGGGAGCTTTAACAAATCAGCACCTCAACCAGATATTCTGGATGCCTTCATGCTAGCCTGCCCAGAACATTTAATTGGCTTTTGCAGGAGGTGACATTTTACTTCACAGGGGCATTTCATGACAGTGCCTTAATCCTTAAGGGCAGGTCCTGTAGTAGGGATTTTATGTCTCAGGGCAAGCCAACAAGGAGGACACTTGGCAGTGGACAGAAATGAGCATTTGTGGAGTACCTTCTAGGTGCCAGCTCTCCTTATAACAATCCTGTGAGGTGGCACCATTATCTCTGTTTTACAGATTGGAGAACTCAAGCTTGCCTGGGGTCACAAGGCCAGTTAATGGGTGGCATCATAATGTGAATCCTCTGCCTGGCACCAGAGCACAAGCTCCTCGCCCTGGTCTGTGCAGCCTCCCTACAGGTCTCTGTCTCCTTCGCTGCCTCCTCACTAGCGCCAAGCCTAGCACCTGGCATGAGCATGTGGCCACGATGGTTATGGAAGGTGCGGTAGAGCTGTCAGGCAGGTACCAGGGTAGAGCTGGGTGGTTGGGGACATGACTCAGGCACCTGGGAGCTAGGAAAGGCAGTGACCCCCCTCTGTCCTTGTATCTTCTGGTTGGGTGTGACTTGGTGGACACCCAAGCTCAGAGTCAAGAGATCCAGAAGTGGAATGGAGGAGAGGTGGGGCCAGGGGTAGATAACAACTCGACTGTTATCTCTGTGGGCTTCTGAGGCTGCTGAAGGCAGTCATCTCCCAGGCCAGCCCCTTCTGTTTCTCTTGTTCTCCCCTCCCACCCCCTGACAGTGAGCAGGCTGAGTGTGCGGAGAACCATAGAGGGGCTAGAATAAATATTTGTGTGCATTTGGTTTTGTATCCCTTAACCCCCCCCCCCTTTTTTTTTAAACCAACAGGATTCAGGCTTTTAAAATTTTGGAGGCCAGGTTTGTCTTTCTGGTCCCTTCCATCGGCCCTGATTCTTTTCCCACTGTTACCACAGTGGTCTCCCACCCCACTTGTGCCTCCTTATGAGTTCCTCATAGAGCGTGTGCCCTGAATTGTGCACCTGCTTCATCCTGCCTCCTTTCCTAGGAGTCAGGGCACTCCTAGGTCTTAATGAGTTAGTGGGGGTCATGACCCACCCTTCCCCGGTTGGCGCTGAGAAAGATATTTGAGGACCGTTGGTCCCATTGGTGCTTGGCTCACCCTGTGATGGCAAGTGCATTCATTCATGTAAAGCTGCACTTCCTCATAGAGGGACATAATGATCCAGTGGCTTAAAGAATGGAAAATTTATTTTTCTATCTCATGTAACAGTTCTGATATCCTTGATGTGAACAGACTAGACAAGAGGGGCATCTTTGCTGTTTGCAGTCATTTGGGGGTCCAGTTCCTTTGGAGACATTAGGCCATTACAGGACATTGTTGTCCACATGGTTGAAGCTGAATTGCCACCATGCTTGGGTTCTGACATGTGGAAGGGACAAGGGAAGGTAGAGGAGGCATTCCTGCTGTCCTTAGGCTCAGGTCTTATATGGCTCATGTCCCTAAAGCTTATGCTCCTTTGGCAAGAACATAATCACATGGCCACCCTGAATGCAAGGAAGGCTGGGAAAAGTAGTCCAGCTGGGCTGCTGCTTACCAAGGAGTGGAGAATAGATTTGGGTAGACAACCAACAGTCTCACCATAAAAGATAGAGAGTATTTTTATTTGTGCATAATAAGAGACAGAGAATGTTTTCCTGCCAATAGTATACCACCTCTCCTTGATAACTTGCATACATGCTTCCCTCTTTGGCAAACATCTGGTGCCAGATTCAGTGCTGCACAAACTGGGTGAACCAGAAGCCAAGTAAGGCAATTCCTGCCTTGTAGCAACTCAGCGTAGTCTGGAAAGGGCCTGTATGGAGACCACACAGTCTTTTAGAGTCCAACATAGAGATTATTTGTTCTTGTGTGTGAGACTCTGCAGGAATAGAGCTAAAAGACCACCATGCCCTCGATATGCTTCCAGTCGTGTGGACTAGGAGATGAAAATGAAGTACTGGGAACAGGGCTGGCTTAGGGAATTAGGAGGATGTCACAGGAAAGATGATATTCAATCTGGGTACAGAAGGGTTTGGTTGCAACAGGTGGAGTAGGGGGACCAACAGCAAAGGCATGGAGACTTGGAGGCCCTTGGTGGGTTGGTGGCTCTGGTGAGCTGCAAGCATAGTGGGAGAGAGGGAGAGGTCTGCCTGGCTCACTTCTTGCTCTGTTCTGGCCTCTGCACCTGTCTTTTTGCACCTGCCTTCCCTGGCCACACTTTCTAAAATCGTGCCCCCTCTTACTCACTTTATTTTTCTGCTTTATTTTTAGCAAAATACATAATCTGGCACATCTATATTGACTATGCATCATCTATCTCTTCCACTAGAGTGTAAGCTCCATGAGAGCAAGGACTTTGCTTTCTAAGTACCTTGCAAAAATGTGTATTGAAGGTTATAATTTTGGAAAACCTCGATCTCTGTGCTAAGGAGTTTGTTTGGCTTTCATTTTATAAGCAGTGGGAAGCCATGGACAGCTTTCGAGCAGGGGAGTGACATGATTAGTTAAGGTTACTGGCAACATAGGAAGATGAGAGAGAGTATGCCTTTTCCCTGGCCCCAGCTTAGCTCCAAAGCAACGACACCTTCAGCCTGACGCTCTCTTGTGCAGTCTTGAAATGTTTTCCTGGGCACAGTCATTTTGTTTGGGGCCAAGCAGAGGATTCAGTCTCTGGCGAATCTATCCCTGGCAGTGGGGTAGATGTGAGCTGACCTCTGCCTTCCCTTTGGGGCCTGAAGAGGCACTGACAGGCACTCCTGGGCACTGCTGGTGGAAGTAAAAATTGATACAGTCTTTCTGGAAAGCAATTTGGGTAAGGTACCAAGAACCTTAAAAATATCCCCACCTTTGACCTAGAAATTTTACAACCAGGACTTTATCATAGGGAAATAAGCCAAAGTGTGCAAAGCTTTATGTACAAAGACTTTCATCCCTGTGTGAAAAATTAGAAATAATCAAAATGTGTAACTCAAGTACCTCTCAAATCCACCTCCACTAAAACTCTGCCTGCCGTGTGATAGACACTCAATAAAACTGGAGTCCAGGCCCTTATTTGCTCTCCTTTCTAACACAGCAGTCTAACTGGTCTTCCTGCCTCCAGTCTAGGCCCGTTAAACCCACCCTATATACGGATTCCAGAGTGAGCTATCAAAAAATGCATGCTCTTCTCTTGTTTCACCTTTTCAGGGGTCTCCTGTCTCTTAGGGGGCAGTGTCTACACCGTTTCACTGGTCTAACGGGCCTCCATGACCTGTTCCCACCTCCTCTTTGGCTTTATTTCTGGCCACTTCCTGCCTTGCAAGCTACACTCTGGCAGCACTGCTGTCGTTCCCCAAAGTCTGCTTACCTTGTTCGCATTGTTTCCTCTTCCTGGCTAACCCCTGCTCATCTCTTAGACTCTGAGCAGACTTCAGGACCTTCCACAGGCTGGGTGAGACTCCATCTCCTGTGCTCCCATGATTCTGTATACATTGCAGTTCTCACATTTGTACATTGGTTCCTATTACCTCCTTACGTGTCTGTCGCCCTTACTAGCCCTGACCTTGGGGGGGGCTTGTCTTCCTGACTTTGTGTCCCTGTTCCTCAGCACAGGGCCAGGGTGCAAAGGAGAAGCTCAATGCATGTTTTTGGTTTTCTTTTAAAGATTTTATTTATTTATCTCTAGAAAGGGGAAGGGAGGGAGAGAAAAATCAATGTGTGGTTGCCTCTTGAGCACCCACCAGTAACCTGGCCTGCAACCCAGGTATGTGCCTTGACCGGGAATCAAACCGGCAATCCTTTGGTTCACAGTCTGGCACTTAATCCACTGAGCCACACCAATCAGGGCATCACTATGTGTTTCTTGAATAAATGAATTCATGGATGAGGAGTGAAGCCAGTTTTTTGTCATAGAGAAATGCATCCTGTACAGTGCCCAGCACTGACTCATTCCGTATTTGATTCCTGATTCAAGACTGATCCCTGAGTCGATCTCTAGGGGTGAAACCTGAGCCTCAGCATTTTTGTGGCGCTTCCACAGGTGACTCTGATGATCAACAGAGGTTGCAAATCACTGGTCTATCATTTGGCATTAGATTAAAATAAAATCAGGATCACAGGCATACTAATGATGACAGCTTGGATTGTACATACCATGTTTCCCAGCAGTACATGTGTGCATTGAAAAGAACAGAAAGAAAAACCTCCCAACAGATCAAATTGTTGGCCATTTTGGGTCATAGGATTTGGGAGACTTAACATTTTTTCTTTTTATGTTTGTATTATGTATTTTTTATCCATTTAGCATGTGTCAAGTTTTAAACAGCTTAAAAGATGGAAAAAAAGGGCAGCAGGACAAGGGAGACCTGATTGTGCTCAGCACAGCAGATTCTAGAGCCAGTCCCTAGGCTGCAGCTTTCAATTGGTCCCTGGGGCTGATTCCAGCATTGGGTCTAGAACGTGATCCTTTACCCTTTTCTGACCACCAGCATCTTGGTGATCTGAGAGAATGCCCAGTGACCGGGAGACCTTGCAAACTGCTGTAGACAATTCTAGGCTCTGAGTAGGCTGCTTTGTGGTTTCCAAGTCCCCAGGTGAGGAGTGTGATGGGATTTTAGTAAGAATTTGCCACTACAAGGTAGTCTCCCAGTGGGTCCAGAATAGAAAAGCTGGGCTGAGGTGGGATGGGGGGTGGGGCCACAGACCTGGGGGCCAAGGCCAGAGGGGCATTATGATACCAGGGGCTGGGTAGCCAGCCAGCCTGCAGGCATGAGGTGAGGAGGGGCAGCCAAGAGGGGCATGGAGGGTTAGAAAGTTAGGTGGCAAGCAGGTGACAGAGGACCGATGAGGTTGAAAGCACCGGCCAGAGGGAGCATCTGAACCAAGGTGTTCTTGGTTTGTGATCTCTTGGCTCAGGAGCTAACCAAATAGCTAGAGTTGTCAGGACGGGAGTCAAGGGGTGTATGTGCGTGCCTGCTTGTTTGTTGTGTAATGCCATCTTCCCCCACACACAAAGTCTTTATGAGTCTTTTCCCCATCATATTTCCTATCAAGGCGGTAAACTGTTTCTCTCCTTAAATCCCCATTGGTCTTTGTTCATGCCTCTCATGGCCTTCATCATTTCTGATTTTTGCGTTCTTGTTTCCAGGCATGTTTGGGCCCTCCCAAGGCAGGATGGGGACTCTTGCGTCTTTCCAGTCTTTGTAGGCCATGGTCAGGTCCAGGGAAGGCAGCAGGGTGCTTCACATACGCTTTCCTAGCTGAAAAGGTCAAGGCCAGTGCTAGAGCAGGGAAGGCTCTGCTCCTGGCCTTGTGGCTGGCTGCTGCCTGGTGCTTCCCTGGGTCCCTACGGCGACAAGATGCTCACTTGCAAGCAGATCGCATCCTGGCACAGGGCTTTCAACCTCAGCAATTCTTGACCTCCAGCTGAGTTGAAACTGAGAGGATGCCTTTTCCAGCTGGGAGCTGAGCCCACAGGGCTGCCTCCCTGTCCCTTTGGTGGATGTGCTGAAAACAGATACTTTCTGCTGCCCGGGTTTACCACCTCCTCCTTCGCACCGCCCTACTGCCATAGCCCGTCTACGTGGACTCTTGGTGGGGAGGAGGCGTGGAGCACAACAGGTGGTCTCCTAGCACAAGCTACCAGCTGCATCCTGTCTACAAGGAAGCCTTCCAGGGCCTTGCTTTCTCCTGGGTCTCAGCATTGTCCCCTACCTTTCTCTTGTGCTCTAGGGGTGGGGAAGGCGTGGGAGGATGAGGAGGCTGCTCCTACTTGGCCTCAGGCTGGGGGAGTACACGGGAGAGAATGAGACCTGACCTGTCTGCCCTGCCCCCTTGCAGTCCCCTCCTCCCAAGTCTGACTCAGCTCTTGCTTGACACAGATCTTAAGCCCCTGTCAGACTGGTCTCAGGGAAGGCAGGTGATGTAGGCCATGGCCCAGCTGCCCCAGATGGCAGCCCCTGCAGCTTTCTACACTGGAGAACCCTGCAGACAGGGCCAGCCGCAACCTTTCCTAGCCATACAGCTGTCTGCCTTCCCCTAAGGCAAAGACTTAAGGATGGCTCCACCAGGAGCTCAGCTGGCATCTGCTTTTGGGCAGGTCCTCCCCATTGCTCCCTTTCCCATTCCTACCCTCACCTCCAGCCAGGAGACCTGAGTTCTCCCCTGTTGTGTGCCAGGCACTGACTGGCCTGAGCCCTCGGGTTCCCGAGATGGGTAAGGTCCATGCCCTTCCCTTGTAACTTGTTTGTAGTACAATTCTTAGGGAGTGGCTCAAATGGGATCTTTATTGAGTCCAGGATGATTAGAAAGGGTCTTTCCTTAGAGATGCCTTATGGGTAGAAGACACCTGAAGTGCCAGCTGAGCTGTTTTAGCCTTATCATGACAAGGATCTTTTATTGCCTTCCCCTGTGAGGCTCATAAAGTTTTTGTGAAACCACATTTAAATAAAAGCTTAAGGGACACACACAATGAGTCCTTTTTTTTTTTTAAGTCAATGCATATACAGATATATATCCCAGAAAGTAAAAGGCCCATCACCACACCCTTCCAGTGCAAAGTCTGGTGTATATTCCCCCAGATTTTTTACTTGCAGATGCTATAAACTTGGGTTCATATGGAGCTGCCTATTTTCTTGGGAAGCACGTAGCCTCCAAGGGCTACCATCTGACCTCTGACAGTTACTCCAGCCATAGTCCTCTGCCCAGAACAGAAATGGTGACAAGCTGACGGTCCTCCTTGCTCTCCTTACCCCCTAAGTTGTACCAAGTGAGCAGCTAAAGCCCTGTGTTGAAAGCCTTTGATTGGCAAGGATTTCAGCTGCCTCCTACTACCCTCTGCCCTCGTGCCCCAGGCTCCTTTTCCCTTGTAGAGGAGGACTGTGTGGGCAGTGGGGAAATCTTACCTGGATATAGAGATTGGGGACCTCTGGGGTTTGCCACCTATTCTCCCTTCTAGCCATATCTCTCAGCTCCTTTGTTCCTGGCCTCCAGAAACTGAGTCACAGAGACATCCAGACCTTCCAGGTTGTCTGAAACATGTTTTCTGGGCTGGCATTCTATCAGCTCAGTGTGAACCACTAGTTTCCATATGCTGATCAGAAGCTTTAATAGACAGATACATCTTAGCATGTCCATTTGAAACAATTATAATCTAAATATAGTTGGGGAGAAATTTCCTTGAAGCATGGGAGAAGAGAGAAGGTAGTAAAAGGCCATGACAAGGCTGGAAGTTGCCCTGCAGTCCCCCAGTGGTGGCACAGGTGTTTAGATTCAGAGCCAGTCAGCCAGGGTGAAGGAACCAACAGAAGGAGAGCGCGAGGTAATTGTGTGGGGACCACGGTTTGATTTAGAAATGGCTTCTTCTCGCCACATTTCGGGCTTGTGTTCAGATAGATATGTAGTCCTGACTTTGTCAATGAGGAGCGAAGCTCAGTGTTTAGTAGGAAGCCCGTGGGCCGGGGCAATGGGCACCCATTAGGCCCCTCGTGGTTCACTCATCGAGTCTCAGCGGTCTTGCTGGCTGCACTCACTATCCCAGCCTGATTCCAGGCCTTTGCTGCTTCTGCACCTTCCTCCTGGAGTGCCTCTGTCCCCCACCCTCTTTCAAGGCCCAGCTCACAATGGGCCTTGCCTCCTCCATGAGGCCTCACAGATGTGCTTTTCCCTCCTTTGCTTCCCCACAGCCTTCTGCATCTCTTTATGCCACTTCCTGGTTTCTCTGATGGTGTAGTCATTCATTCATTCATTCATTCATTCATTCAGTTAATATTGAGGACCTTCTCTGTGTAAGGTGCCGGTGCCACTGAGAAGGAGAGACCAGGGCCCTCCCTGTCTTTTAGTGACTAACATTCTAAGGGGGAGACAGACTGCAAAATGAGCCAAAAAACCACAACAGATAGGAATAGAAACTACATAGGAGAAAAGGGGCTAGGGTGGGGAATGGGGGAGCCCACTTTAGACATGTTGTCAGGGAAGGCGTCTGAGGAGGTACTCTTTAAACCTTGAGACACACTTAAGGTAATTAAAATGTCATCCTCATTTTCTCAGGCCCTTGGAGTGCTTGGCAGGAGCTTGAACACAGTGGGTGCTCAGGAATTGTGTTGACATGAATCTGGGCCATGACCTCTTTGTCTGGGCCTCAGCACCCTGGGAGCCAGTAATCGTTGCCCTCTCCCGCCTGAGAGCTCCCTAGCCCCACCTCCAGCTGTCATTTGACCGTGAAGAATTGGGTTACCTTGGGGATGGGGTGGCAGGGTCCTGTGAATGTAGGTGTGGACCAGGAGGACTGCTCCTGGACAAGCCCGAGAGCATCAGGGGCATGATAGAGCGCAAGACCAGGGGCTGACTTCTTGCATCTGGATCCTCCACCAGGGAAGTTTTACCTCCCCTGTCCCCACCATTATTCCAGAGCTAATCTGAGGCCCAGAGCCTGGAAGCTGCCTCTTCGTCTAGCGTTGGGGCAGGCCTCTGTATGTGGGGATGAGTGCAGGGCTTGCCCCGGCTTGCCCTCCCAGCCTGCTGGAGTCTGCTTATTTCCAGAGTCCTTGTCACACAGGGGCAGAGCTGCAAGTGGCAGCTGTAGAGATAATCTAGTCCAGCTCCTGCCCACCCCTTCAGCAGATGCATAAACAAGGCCTAGTCAGTCAGGATGTGAGCTCCTAAAACAGGCCTACCTCGTTTTATTGCGCTTCTCAGATACTGCCTTTTCTACAAATTGGAAGCAAGTCTGTCGGCACCATTTTCCCAACAAGCTCAAATGATGGTTAACATTTCACAGCAATAAAATATTTTTTGACATGATGCTATTGCACACTTAATATTCAATTAGATTACAGTATAGTGTAAACATAACTTTTAGATGCACTGGGAAACCAGAAAAGTTTGTGTGACTTGCTTTGTTGCAATATTTGTCTTATTGCGGTGGTCTGGAACTTAACCTGCAATATTTAGAAGGCCTTTCTCTCCACATAGCTCTGCTCTGGTGTGCAGCAGTTTGCCTGCTTGTGTGGGCGGGGGTGGGGGGGCGGGATATGTGTGTATGAATCATTTGTATGTATTGTTTATTATGCATTTATTTATTTTTAAAAATACGCCTGAGAGTAACACATTACAAGGGTTTCCTAAATTATGCGTTCAATTATTATCAAAATAGTGTGTATGACCATAATATATCACAAAACCAAAAAGGATCCCTGTGCGTCATTTGTGTGATTCAGCCCTAGCTCAGACAATGATAGGTGCTTGTCTGGTTAGGGACTTGTGCTCGTGTGGATGTCCCCACTGCCTGCACTGCCTGACGCTGGTACATGACTGTGTGAACTCGAGTAGTTTCCACTTTAACAGGGCACCCGTGGGTGTTTGAGGTCTCTGTCCATGAGGTCTAACAGCAGCATTATTATTATTATTATTTTTTTTTTTTTTTGCATAGGATCTCGTGTGTGTGTGTGTTGTGTTTGTGTTATTGCATGTGTTAGCTGTGCAGATTTGGGCGGGAGTGGAAAGTTTTGGGGAGGGGGCCAAGGATCTTGCCTTAGCTGTCTTTGGACCCCTCATGAGCTCCGTACAGGTCTTTCCATGCATGGATTTGAATGTAGTCTTAGAGCTAGAAGGGGCTCTGAATCCAGTAGTTTAACCTCCTCATTTTACAGATGGGAACCCAAATGAGGGACCTCAGGGTGATGACCTACTCCAGGTCATAGGGGCTAAACCAGCCAGCCCGGGGCTGAGATGTCCAACCTTCATACCTGAGTTGGGGACTGCCCTGGAGGTGAAGGGCGCCTGTCCCTGAAAAGCCCTAGCTGGGCAGTGTGCATGGGAGCTGACGCTCACTTACACCTTTGGAGCCTGGGGCCTCTGGGGGCTGTCAGGAAGGCATCCAGAGGGCTGGGCATGTGGGTGTTGCCTCTCTCCTGCCCCCAGCAGAATCACTTTACCTGCTTCACATGATAAGTGGGCTTCTTTGAAAGCCATTCACTATTTTCTTTGAAGCAGGGTTTTGCTGCTTAGAAAAGAGCTCCCCTAGCTATGGAGACCCTCTCCTTGTTTAGTTTTGGGGCCAGCCCTTGTGGCCTGGCTGGAGGGTGGGAATGTGCTGTATGGGAAGACTAGGGAGCCCTGCCTTTCCTGCACTCCATACAGATGCCAGGTTCAACTCCTAGGGGCTGCTCAGGCCCTGTGAACTCCCTGTCCTTCCTGTCTGCCAGCACCTTCACCTCAGGCATAGCCAAAATAAACTGCTCAGGAAGAGGTACCTGCCTGGGCAGCCAAGGCCCTTTCACGCTGCCACCCCCATCCCGGCCCCCGCCGCTGGCCCCTGACGTGGCTCACTGGAAGGCCACACAGAGCCAGCACCCTGGACCAGTTCACCTCCTTTTCTGAGGAGCTGGCACCCTATATCTGGAGCCTTCTCTGTGGAAGGGGGAAGGGCGTGGAACTTACAAGGTTGGTATCACAGCCTCTTGCCTCCAGCAAGCTGGATTCTGTTAACCTCCTGTGGAAGGGTGAGGAGGACTCACTGTTTAAAAATTTGTTTTTCTTTTTACTTTATATTTCATAGGAACTTCAAATAACTCAGCTAGGCTATACACAAAATAGGACTCAGTAATAAATGCTTGTGGACTGGAAATGAAATTAGACCAAAAGAGGCTCATCCATTGGTTCATCTTAGAAGTGCTTCCTGAGCATCCACTAGACTAGCTCCCGTGTACTGAGCCCATATTACCAAACAGGCACTTAACACTCAGGAGAGATGTGTCTTATGGGGGTTTCAGAGCCAGCCCATCACCTCGCCATGAGGCCTTCATATTGGGTGATTTAATACATATAAAGGGCTTAGAACAGTGTCTGGCATATGATAAGAACTTAATAAATGTTAGCCATGATTGCTATCGTCATGGTTATCCCCGTTTTCCAGATGAAGAAACTAAGGTTCTCAGAAGTTAAATAACATGCCCAAGTCATGCAAGCTGTAAGAGCCAGGGTTCCATCTCAGGTGTGGAATCTGAGGCTCTTGGCAGCCTAACTGTACTGCTTATCTGGCTCCAGGCGAGGGGCTGGGCATTCAGGTGCCAACACTAAAAAGACCAGGCGCTACCTTGGGAAGCTTACAGCCTGGTGTGGAGGCCCACACATAAGGACATCAGTGAGTGAATCTCCGGTGCTACGACATGGATAGAGTCAAGCTAGGCTGGGTAGGAAGCAGGGTAGAACTGGCAGTAATGCTGTGCTACACACAGGGCTGGTCAGTAGTGTTGCCAGCCAGGCCTTCCCTCCTGGGCTGGAAGCAGAACTGGTTCTGTGCCTGTCAGTTGCATGTGCAAGGGGAGGGGGAGGTGTCACCACCTCCTTCTTTCCCCACCTCCCCAGCCCCAGCTAGGAGGTTCTTCTCACTGCCTTGGGGAGGTGGCATGCAGGACAGCAGCTGGGCCAAGCACTGGGCTGAGAGTGAGAAGATCTAAAACCACTCACTGGACTCCTGCGACTGCTCCCAGATCCTTGAACCCTGGGGTCCTCATCTGCAAAATGAGAGTAATAGTACTTGCCCTGCAGGGTTTTTCTAAGGATTAACAGAGATTATGTAAAAGAAAAACTCTTTATAATACTAATTCTCATACTTCACAAAATGGTAATACCATTTTTGAGCTCCTACTTTGTACCTCACACATTACTAGGTGATTATACACAGCAATGTATCTTGTATAGTCATCACAATAGTCCTTCCAGATGTTATGATTGCTCCCATTTTATGGATGTGTAAACTGAAGTCCAGGAGCTCAGCAGCCTGGGGTCACACCTGTGAGGGGTGGAGTTGAACGTCACACCCAGATCCTCTCTGACTGCAAAGCCACCTCTCCAGGTTCCAAACCTTCTAAGATATGTCTTCCTCCCAGCTTCACTCCTTGTTACTGAGTTACTGGATCAGCCCCAGCTGTCGAGGGGCCAAGCTGAGTGAGGCACTCCTGCCGGGCCGGCCACCCAGGCCTGGCAGCTGGTGGGAGGCAGGGATGGTGGGGTGGGTCTTACCTGCCCACTGCCCCCAGTTGTGGTGGGAGCAGCAGGCTTTCCTCCCTGCCAGTCTGGCAAGTAAATTTTGTCTGCCTATGAGTCACACAGCACTGTGATGAGTCAGGTTTTTCCCTCCTTCTTGCCCAGAACAGCTGGGAAGGGGGTGGGAGGGTTTACTTAAGAAATAGGACCTCCCTCGCTCTTCTCTCCCACCAGCCCCTTTGCCTTGAAGCTGCTCATCTTCTATCCATAAATCTGTGGCTTGGCCCTGGAGAAAAAGTCCCTTTGTGTCATTATAGAAAAGGGTGTCTAGGGGCTGGCCACACAGGCCCAAGAGATCAGGCCTTAGGCTGAACCACCAGGAAGGGAAGGGCCCTCCTTGTTAGTAAGAAGAGTAAGGTGGCTAGTCCAGGGCTGTTGGACTCCAAAGTCCCTGCTCTTGGCCTCCTGTCTTGGCTCCTTTCTGCAAAGAGGGGCTTAACCCTGTATCCGCTGGACAGTGCAGCCAGATTTCCCCAGGCACAGGTCCACTGAGCTATCTGCTTATTGCCTTATGACCAGCCTGGCTGAGAGCCTTGAAAGAACTGTCCAGATGGCCAACCTCAGTTGGGCCTGGGATTCTCCCTGAGTGACACCCTGCTATGCAGTCTCAGAGGCCTAATTAAACACAGTTGAAGCAGCCAGCTAGGCTGGGCAGCCTAGTTCCAGATCAGCGCATCTTAGCCCTGGCCACACATTAGAATCATCCAGAGAGCTTTTATACCCCTCTGATGTTCAGGCCATACTCCAGAGCAATTAAGTCGAATCCCTGGGGTAGGTGCCAGGCAACTGTGTTTTCTGATACAGCACACTGTATGACCTCTTGAGAGCCTGCCCTCCATGAGTTGACAGCCAAGTCGCAAGGACAGCGCAATCCGAAGGGAACATGCACTTGTAACTCAGGCTGGTGTGGGATGCTCCTGGTCCCCAGGGGAGAGGTGTGTGTGGGCCCTGCATCCTGCATCCTGCATCCTGACGGATGGAGGTGGGGACCAGGCAACGCTTGGGAAGGAAACCAGCGAGGCCACTGGCCTGACAGGGCTGTGATTCACGGGCTGTAAGAAGGAAGGGGAAGGAATGAGTCAGGCACAGCTGCCTGTGAGGCCAGAGCCTGGCTTGGGAGCATAATGAACGTGCTCTAACGAGGGTTTCTCTGTTGATGCATAGACCAGATGTGTGGGTCCTGAGCTGTGCCACATGAAGAAGCGGGTGAGCCTTGAGAAGATGGGGTTCCAGATCTCAGGGGTGTCGGGCATCTGTGTGCACTTTACACTTGACCAAGGCACTTCTCACAGAAAGTCCTGGAGCATTTCAGTGTCTCTGTATGATACAAAGAAGAGTGGCATTTGCGTTTGGCAGAGGTGTTTGGAGAAGTTAAGTGCCATGCCCTGGGTCACACAGCAGGAGTCACAAGGCACCAGACCCAGGTCTTCTGACTCCCAAGTTCATCCCACTCAAGACACAGACCTAATGACAGTAACTGAGGGCCAGCTGCTGGGGTGGGGACTATAAATGAACACTAGGACTGAGAGAATGGGGAGCCACAGCCAGAGGAAGAGTTTTAGGCCTTTTGTAACTCCAGTCCCAAAGGTTCTGGGCAAACTTGCTGTCATATTTTCTATGGCAGCAGAGGGGCCACCCAGTTCTCAGATTGAGAAAGCGAGATTCCAGTAGGACTTGTGCTAGGCAGACCTCACCTGGGCTTGTGAGGTGAGTTAGGTTAATTGGGAGGAGGGTAGGTAAAATAAAAATAGGAGGGAATAGGGATCTTCAGTCTGGAGAAGAGCAAAATGTCAACCCTGTGGTAGCAGCTGTGTTATTCTAGACAACAGAGCCAATGGATTAGAGGTCAAAATAGTAATGTTAATAATAACAATGGCAAAAACAATTTCAATGACAGTAATAAGTGCCTGCTCTGTAGAAGTATGGTTCTGGTGTGCACATGTGTGTGTGTCTGTGTGTTCAGACTGAGGAAGCAAGAGCCAGCTAAGGCATGGTGCCAGGGAGATCGCACTTGGGGTGTTAGGTTACTTGATTATATATAATCTTCTTGATTCTATTAGTTAGGTTAGTATATGTGTAGATCTCTTCAGTCCTCCCAACCTCCCTAAGATGTGGGCTGTTAATACTCACAGCTTCCCAGGAGAGGAGACTAGAAAGCTTAAGGCATTTACCCAAGGTCACTTAGCTGATTTATGATGAAGCTGATGTTCACACCCAGATCTGCCTGCCTCCAGAATCTGTTTCTCTGTTCTACTGCCTGCTACATAGTTAGCGCTCAGTAAAGGGTGACTGTAAGTCTATTAAACTTCTATCCATCTGATCCATCTAACAAGAAAATAGGCTTCCTCATGGCATAGCAAGTGCCTTATCCCCAGAAGTGCCCATAGAGGCTGAATTGGGGTGGGAGGTTGGTCTCCATCACTGAACCCTAAACCAGCCATGTGGAACTAGAGTTTCAGGCTAGTGCTCCATGTCTGTATTTCTGTCAAGCCTACAGGAGATCTGGGCCCACAGTTGGGCCCAAGTTCCTGGGAGGGCCGAGCTCTTATGTCCTCTTCTTCCCTAGTGGGAACTGGAAGGTGAGGCAAACTCGTAACTCCTCCACTCTTGGTCTCAGTGTGTGTTCTGCTTGCTGCTTTTCCCATTGGCATATTTGTTATCTCTGTGTCAAACTCCTAACATTTTAACGTTCTAGTTAAATCCCCTAACCAGTGTGGCTCTGTTGGTTGGGCGTCATCCTGCAAAGCAAAAGGTCGCCTATTTGATTCCCAGTCAGTGCATGTGCCTGGGTTGTGGGTTCAGTCCCCAGTCAGGGTGTGTATGAGAGGCAACCAATCAATGTTTCTCAAACCTTTCTCCCTCCTTTCCCCTCTAAATCAATCAATTGATCAATCGAATCTGTAAATCTGTAAATGACGTACTTCACCTCACTAACTCATCACGTCCTTTTGAGGGAGGTGCTATTTAAAAAATAATATTCCAGTTATAATTCAGCTTTCACTGGCAATGGAGTGGACTGACAGATTTACCTCCCACTCCCAGTACACACACAGGCATACACACAATGGGCAAGAGCTGTGGGGTTCAGGGCAGGGCACGTCCTCTCTCAGAACCTGTTTTCTCATCTGTAAAACAAAGGGGCTAGGGTAAATGACTTTAATGTCACTCCTGGCTTTCGGATTATGCCATACTCTGGAGCACCTGCCATGATGTGGTTGCTATGTCCCAGTGAGTCGCTGTGTCAGTTAAGTAAGTGTCTGATACCAGTGGTTGTCAGAAGTGAGGCTCTGCCATTCGACCACCAGGCGCCTGGCTGCCATGCTGGGACTAGCCTGGATCTTCCCCATGGGGAGCCTCCTTGACAGCAGGCCCGTGGAAAACAGTGGCAACGATGACCTGTCTCTCCTCCCTCGACTCCTGAGGTAGCAAGGGGAGCGGGCCAGATACTATAGACCTTTCTAGCAACCTCTGGAGAGTTCCTGTTTTATTTATGAGCTGCCATCCTCCCTCCTCTGCCCCAGGAAAAGTGCTGACCCTGTGCCGTGCAGCCGCACAGGAAAGTGGACATCCATCAAGCTTGCTCTTGTCCCTGTCAAACTTAACCTCATTTAACCCCTACATCCTCCTGCTCTGTGAGGTAGAGAGGAAAAGTTCTCTACAGCAGGAGTTTTCAAAGTTTCCAAAATCACGGCAGCTTTAAAGAAAGGGAAAAAAGATAACTTTTCATCTTTTAGTTGCACAATTACTAACTGATTGCTAATTACAGTAGCTACTGTTTTTTTAAGCATTGAGCAGAGTGGTCTCTGTAATCCTTACAGCAATCCATGAGGTGGGAGTTATGTCCTCTTCACAGATGGGAACACTGAGGCTTAAAGTGGTTAGGTCATCTGCCTACGTCCACCCACAGTCAACACAGGTGGTCGAAGTAAACCACATTCCCCGCCAGCCCCAGCCCCTCCAATCCGTCTCTGAATCCTGTGTGTAAGTGAGTAGCCAGATTGGAGAGAGAGGCTATGCTAATGTGTCTCTTAACTCATAATTATCTGTGAAACTACATATAATCAAGGTTCCCTCTAGAGCCAGTAACCCTGGAACTGTTCACATTCAGGCCAGGTCTCTGTTGCACCTGGGAACAAACACATCATCAGTACATGATGAAGATGGGAATATATTCATTACAGGAAAGGAATGGGCTGTGGTGTTTTGTTTTGTTTTTTTTATTTCATATGAACTGAAACAAGGATAAGTGCAGGAATTTGCCAAACAGCTGAAGTTTGAACTCTACCTGTGAAGTACAGTGTTCTCTCCCAGCGAGCCTCAAAAGAGCTATTGGTTGTCCAGCAGGTTAGATCCTCGAGTCTACCTTGAGGATTTGGGGTTCTGTTGGTAGTCAAGATCAGGTAGGCCAGTTTTCAAGCAGGAAATTGGATGGGACAGCTTGGCAAAGTCAGCTCGGGTCAGGGGCAGAGTAGGTGGGACCCCAGCCTGGCATGCCACCTTTCACCCTGCCTAGCCGCACACAGCCCGGGCATTGGACGAGAGGCACAGGGCAGAGCAGATGAAGTCCTGGCTCCCCCCAGTAAATGTGTGCGTTGTGGGCAAGCACAGAGAAAGCACACACTGTCTCCAAGGTCTGTGTGCCCCTTGTCCACACCCACAACTGCCCAAGCAGGGGGCCTCTGGCTAGGTTTATTTTTCTTGGCTGCACTTCCGTCTCTCTGGTTGCCATGAAGGTTCCAGGCTTCCACTGGGTGTGGCTGCTGACATCCAGCCCCTCACCCTCCACATATTGCTTTACTGTACACCTCAGGGACTGCTTTTGTCCCTCCTGTACTCCCACCTCTGCCACCCCCTTTCTTCCTCCCTTTCTTGCTTACAGGGATTTCTTCCAGGCAGCCCGTGTGGTCTCCCCTAATCTCTGATCTCACTCTCCCGTCTCCAGCTCTTCCCACTTTTCCTAAACTACCTGCTCACTTCACTCACTCACTCATTCATTCGGCAAACAGTCCTTGAGTTCTCCTGCGTGCCAGACCCTGAGCCGGGCACCAGGATCCCAGAGATGAACTGGGGGTGGTCCCAGCCTCAGGCGGGAAACACAGTCATTGCACAGAACTGCAGTTGCCCTGAGCTGAGTGTCATCGCAGAGCCACGTACAGAGCTCCCAGAGGAGCCTGGAGTCGAGTCCTTCAACCTGCTCTAGACCACCTGGGACCCAGTGTGCCCCATGAGGGGATGCAGTTTAGGAAGCCTGGCTTGTCACTTAGCAACTGGCTCTACCCTTTTCCCTCCCGGAACTCTGGAGCTGGGCCGGAGGGAATGAATGGGAAAGAAGGGCCCATGCTTCGAAAAGAGGCCGTGTGGGGAGGCCCCAGCTGAGCAGAGCTGGGCCAGCACGTCTCCATTTGAAGGTTACCCAGGCTCTGAGGGTCATCCTGGGCTAAGTCCGACTATAAATACCACACTTCCTGAAGGGATTACCTGGGCTTCACTTCCCCAGGCTAATTCTCCCCAGCTGAGCTGATCCTCCTTCGAGGGCCTGCTCTTCTTCCTGACCTCTTATCCCCCTACCAGGTGCCATCCTTAACTCATACCTCTCCAGCCTTCTGCATGCCAGCTGAGACTACCACGCTGAGAGGGGAAGAGGAACGAGCCGAGTCTGCGTCTTGGCCGACAGGCCCATGCAGCCCAGGCTGCTGGGATGGGCAGGCCCTTGTCCCTGCCTTCTCTTTCCTGGAATCTCATCTCTCTCACCAACCAGAGCAAGCCCAGACTTGTCACGTAACCAGTGCTTCTGGGAAGGACACTGTTGGCCCTATCCCTGGAGTAAGGGCCTGGGGATGGAGCTTGTTAGCTGTGGAAATAGAGCTTAGGGATTGTTGCAAGTATAAATAGGGCTGTCACCTGGCTTGGGTGGACTGATTGTCCTGGGAAATCTCTGGTTCCCTTGGCTGGTCTCAGAATTAGTGTCACATCCCAGTGGCTCAGTTGTGCCAGTCCCTGAAGCCACAATAAGCATCCCTTGGGTCTGAGATCAAGAAGTGAAGGGACAGCCTGGCTTCTCCCTCATGCAGACTTTTCTGTTTCCCCCGCCTGCCACTCCTGCTTTAAGTTGTAATTCCTCCACCCTGCCCACGGTGCCTTTGTCGGTTCCATTTTCAACTCAGCAGACAACTTGCTGAAACCCTGCCCTGGGCCAGGTGTGCTGTGAGGCCCTGGGACATTCCGAGGGAAGCAGCCAGGGCCTGTCATTCTCTGTGGGTTCTTGAGGAGCCTGTGTTTTGTGTTGTCATTCTGAATTCAGCAGGGTGAATCAGGTATTGGGAGTGCATGTACACACACACAGACACGTGCGTGCACCTACGCTGAGAGACACAAACCAGCCCTAGGCAAGTTGGAAAGCATGGTTAGCGTTCTCTCTCCCACTCTTCTTTCAGCGCCCTCCCTTGGGGGCGGTATGGCCAGACACCATTCATTATCAAGGCCAACCCACGGCGTCCACCGTCATTACCCTCCCCCGGCCCAGACAGCGTGCCCTCTTGCCATCCAAATCTGCTCTCAGCAGCAACTTTGGAGATGATCTGTTGAACAAACCTATGATAACATGTAGATGAGCCTGCCATTTCCACTTCTGCTTTGCTGTGTTTACAAGGGGTTTTTTTCACTCAGATTCTCTACATACCCCAGCCCAGCCCCTACTAGTCCAGTTTAATAAGTCTGAGGCAGGCCCTGGGAGTCTGCCTTCTTAACCAGCACTCCCGGAGATCCTAATGCAGGTGGTGTTTTGTATAATCCTCCAGTACCACAGCTCTTGCCTCTACTCAAAAGCATACATTCTCTTCTCAGTCACAAGTATCTTTGCTGTTCCCTGCCCATCGCAAGCATAGAAACACACAATTTCTGCGGCTGTTTTTTACCTCCCCATACAGGTATGTACCTTGACTACAGAATGGTCTTTTGTTTTTTTTAATCTCTCTTGTCAGCTTCATTAGGGATAAGGACCATTTCTGTTATTCTGTCTTTGACCTGGAACTTATCTAGGACAGGTGGAGACATAAGTGGAAGCCACTAGATGCTCCTGCTGCTGAAACCAGCAGAGCCTGTCCTGGCCCTGGACAGAGTCACCCAGAGCTAGCCGCCAGCAACTGAAATCTTAGAGGCTGCTGACCTTGAGCTTTCCAGATCATCATCACCCTCAAACCCCTCACTTGACTCTGAAACTCTTCCTACTTTTTTGAAGTTGCTCCCCTGGACTTTATGTAACTTTTTTTCCTTGCTAGCAACTTTCATGGTATTATTATTATTAGTAGCAAATGCTTGCTGTAGAAAATTTGGAAAACATAAGCCAAAAAAACAAACAAATAAAAACTTATAACTGCCAATCAGATAAAACTAGTTAACATTTTGGTGTAAGTCCTTCAGTCTTTTTAATATATGATTTACATTCTCTTTTCGAAACAAAAGCTGGAGCACAAAGCAACTGCTGTTCTGTAACCTTTTTTCTCTGTATTCTGGACATCTCCCCGTGTTACTCAGCACCCTTCTGCCCCATCACTGAATGTCTGCCATGGGTGCACGAGCTTTATTTCGTTTTTCTCTAGGTGTGTGTAATTCCTCTGTTTTAAGCTTTCCCCTCTCTAAAACCATGCTGAGTTAAACAGCTTTGTAGGTAAACCTTGGCCACATACTTGTGATTATTTTCTTAGAATACATTCTTAGAAACCAAATAGCTGAGCCAGATAGACATTGTTTTGAATACATACCACATGCCCTCCAGAAAGTTTGTACCAGTTTGTTCAGCACATCAGAGTATTCACACCCTTTCCAATGCCCATGTTTTTTGACTCAACTAATTATAAAACATTGGGTTTTGGGTTTTGTTTTTTAAGTAAATGAAATTAGAAATATTTATCATCAATTTGTTTTTATGTTAAAAAAGCTTCCTTTCTTTTCTTTGTATCTGTGCCTAAGATTGTCAGCATCATTGTGTAGGGACCCAGACATTTTAGCATGCCTCTTATACATGTTTGCCTTGGGCCTGGAAAACTTTTCTGGATATTTTTGTGCTGTATTTGACTTACTGATGAAGGAAGCCAGCACCTGGCCTAGAGATGCTGCAGCTGCCCCCTTCTGGCTGTGATGTGCAGTGCCCGCTTAGAAGGCATAGCTGGGCTCCTGCTGCCCCCGCCCTTTTCTTTTTATAAAGAATTTTAAAAAAAAATTTAAATCTATTGATTTTAGAGAGAGAAGAAGGAAGAGAAAAACATCAGGTGGTTGTTCTACGTATTTATGCATTCATTGGTTCATTCTTGCATGTTCCCTGACCAGGGATCAAACTGGCAATCGTGGTGTACTGGGATGAAGATCTAACCGAGCTAGCCAGCTGGGGCAGCTTGCCCTTTTCTAATAGCATCAACTCCTCCCCCTTCCCACCATCACCAACCCATTCTAATATTTTCTAGTATTTTCAGCCTGAAAAGACCGGAGTACAGGGTGAAGAATTTTTTAATCGTTATATCCTGGGTAGCGGCAGACACTGTTCATACTTGGAGAGGCTCACTGGCATGTGTCCTTCCATGGGTGAGAAATGTGTCTATACAGGAAAGTGTGCTGCTGTCTGTGTGGAGGGGAGAGGACTCTGAAGGTGAGGTATTCAAGCAGAGCATCCTCGGTACCCATGGCGTCCTGAGATGATGACTTTGAAAGGTGACACCTAAGGAATGTGTTCATTTTAAAGAGAGCGAGATGCATGCATACAGCTACACTTCAGGTGTCCTGCCGTCATCAGTCCAGCCACCTAAATTGTTAGGAACAGAACCAACACGTGACCATTAAAGGGCGCACAATCTGAGCGGGAACAACCGACGTCCCAAGACCTAGTCTCTCTTCCTCATTAGGGAGGCTCTGCCTTACAGCTGGATGCTCCTCATTTCACAGTGCTGCCAAGCTTTCTAAACCCTCCTTGGATACGGAGTGGCCCATTAGCTGGCCTAACTTCTCTCCCTTGGAGCAGCAGATAGACATAGATGGAGACCAGTAAGAAGCGATCTCTGGCACAGAGGAAGGAAAGCTACACAAATCAGCTCAAGAAGTTAAAAGCCCCCAAGGCTGGGGTCATTGAGTAGAGGGGCAGACATACCGCACCCTAGAGGTCCCTGAAGGTGTCACTGCACAAAGACTGAATCCTGCTGGATCAAAGTTCTTGTTAGGGAGTCATCACTACTAGAGGACGAAAGTGAGGAACCAGGCAGAAATACCTCTGGGCCAAACTTCCACAAAAAATACATGGACAAATCTAATCTGTTTCTCCAGTGCCTCCTTTCTGTCTTTCATACTTAAGCCTTTCACTTGATCTGGTTTTGATTTCTGTGGCTGGTGTGAGGTAAGGATCTTGTTTAATGCGTTCATTCCTGTATGGAGACCCTTCGATTCAACACCGTTCGTCAATAGTCCATTTTAAGAAAAATCTTTCATGTTTCTCCTCTGCTGCTCCACAGAATACTTCTGATGCTAGCTGTGTGGGTTTTTCTGACACCAAGCAATTCTCCAATTCTGATACTATCCAGAATTAGCACAGACCCCACAGTTTAGGGGCTCAGTCCCACAGGACTCGCCCCCAGTTCAAGTTACTCACAACTTCTATTCAACTTGGCTACAAATTGGAGGTTCCCATGACCCCCTACTTGGGTTGAATAATTTGCTGAAGTGCCTCTCAGAACCCTGAAAAACAGTTTACTTACTGTTGCCAATCTATTACAAAGAATATTTTAAAGGATATGAATGAACAGCCAGGTGAAGAAATAGAGGGTGAGGTCTAGAAGGGTCTTGAGCACATGAGCTTCTGGTCCCTGAACTTGGGTAGCACCACCCTCCCGGCACATAGATGTGTTCACCAGCTTGGAAGCTTTCCAGACCCCATACTTTAGGAATTTTTGTGGCAGCTTCATCACATAGGCATGATTGATTATTAATTCAATTTACAGCCCCTCTTCCCGCTCCAGAGAATGGGAGGCACAGCTGAAAATTCCAAGTGTACCATGGCTTAATCTTCCTGGTGACCAGCTCTCGTCCCGAATCCCACCAAGGGTCTCCTCATTGAAACAAAAGACACTTGTGTCACTCAGGAAATTCCTAGCAATTTAGGAACTCTGTATCAGACATCGCTATCAGTCAGGAAATTACAAGGGTTTTGGGAGCTCTTTGTCAGGAACTGGGTCAAAGATAAAATAGTAGCAAGAACTGGGGGCAGAGCCAATACATATATTTCCAGTATTATTTCACATCCATGTTACACATACATCCCCCGGCTTGCAGTGTTCCTTCTTATTGAAGCACATTTCTGGGTATCCCTGGGTCTGTTTCTGGGCTATTTGATTCCACTGGCCCACTTCTCTGACCATTGCTTTATAATTAGTGTTGATAACTGTAGCATAAGTTTTCCCACCTCATCCTTCTCTGGGATTATCATTATGCTTCTGTATAAACTTTAGAATCAGCTTGCCAAGTTCCTTGGGTGAAAAAAAAAAACACCCTCCTAGTTAGGAATTTTATTGGAATTTCATTACATTTATAGATCACTTGTTGAATATTGCTTCATCCCTATTCTTCCTATTGTATCCTCCTGGAAACTGATTTAAAAATGTCAGACTGTCTGAATTTCAGTTATTATATTTTTCATTTCTAGAAGTCTATATGGTTCTTTTAATTTCTGCTTGGTCATTCTTTATAATCTCTTTTTCATATTTTTAAGGTTCTCTTATTTCTTAAACTTGGTATTTCATAATCTGTACCTGATAAATCCCATATCTGAAATTTTTGTGAGTCTGATTCTTCCATTTGCTGTTTTTGCTGGCTCTGGCTCATATTGCCTTGTTTCCTTGTATGTTATGATTTAAAAAAACAAAACAACAACAACAAACCCCAAACTGTGACCTTATTTTTTGTTTTCCTTGGAACTTTATCTCGGAAATTCTTTGAAGCCTGGTTTAAAGATATTTTCCTCCTAAAAAGATTTGGACCTGTGTTTCCTTCTGCTAACCCAGGGACACTTTAAATTAAATGTCTGGCCCAAGAGTTTTCTGCCTGCACAGGTATCAGCAAACCCACAGGAGAGCCGTTTGTGAATTCAGTCTGACCTGAGGTGAAACCCTCACTCTGTCAATTACTGTGTGACCTCAGGCAAGTCATTTATTCTCTCTGCCTGTCCCATCATCTGTGAAATAGCGATAATAACACCTGCCACCTAAGGCTATTGCCTAGGATGAAATGGGGTAATGTATATAAATAAAGTGCTTGCATGGGGTTCTTTCACACGGTTGGTAAGCAGTGAATGTCATTCTATTCCCCAAAGAAGCCCCTGTTTCCTGCCCCAGCCAGAGGCAGTGGCCTTATGGGAGCCCCCAGCCTTAGTCCAGTCTCTCTCCGGGAGGATCTAAGTGAGAGTGGGAACCAAGTGCTTTAGACTTCGCTCCTGTGGCTCATTCTGCTTGTAGTTTTGAGATGACTGAGTCTCCTAAACCTTTGCGAGATGCTCGGGCTTCGGCCTTGACTGTGGTCCAGAGTTGTCTAGGAGGCCACTTGCGCTAGGTGACAAGAAAAACAACACGTAATAGAATCGCTTTCTGCTTCAGATGCTGCAGGATTTTTTTTGTTCATTGGTTATGGTTTCCTAAAAAAAAAAAAATTCTTTGTAATTATATGGTGAAATATGAATAATAAGACATTAAAAATTGTTTATAATTTTAATCATGGGGATATACATTGACAGTAATATAAATGTGAAATAAACAGAAAGTTGTATATTGGCATGAAAACATTTAAAATTCTTTGTATAATAAGGAATATAAAATATTTAATAATATGAATCAACTATATTGAGAAAAGTAGGGAAAGGAAGCTGGGTAGAAATATGTCTAGGTGTCAACTGTGGTTATCTCTGAATGGTGGAATTCTTGAGTAATTTTTTTCCCATAATGGCAGAATGGTCCAGACAGTGGTCAAAGGCTGACTCCCTTTGGAGTGAGAAAGTCTTGTGTTAAATTGGTACCTGTGTGGCCTCCCACTATTGGGTTATTTTGAGGATCAAATGAATAATGGGTCCAAAGTGCCTAGCCTGCAATCTGGCACAAACCGGCTCTGTAAATAGCGGCGGTTATTATTTTTACACATCTGTGTTCTTTTTAGATTTTTAAAATACTGAACGTGTACTACCTTATAGTCAGTTAAAACTTACACAACAGCAACAACCACAAAGACAGTATATGCTTTGCTGACCAAGTATTTTACGTCCCAGGTTGGGTGTGTGTAGTTTTCAGACTGTTCCCTAATTCCAAGGATGGGTCCAGAGATATAAATACTTGGGAGCCACTGAACTGGGGTGTAGGGTGGGCGGGGCAGCAGGTCCTGGTCCTGGCCTGGGGATGGGCGGGGCTGGGAAGAAGGTGAACTGCAAGCCCTGGTTTTAGAGAAGCTGAGCCTCTCCTTTCTGTTCTGCCCAGGACGCAATGAGCCCCTGAAGAAGGAGCGGCTGAAGTGGAAGAGCGACTACCCCATGACGGATGGGCAGCTGCGGAGCAAGCGGGATGAGTTCTGGGACACGGCACCTGCCTTCGAGGGCCGCAAGGAGATCTGGGATGCCCTCAAGGCTGCCGCCTATGCGGCTGAGGCCAACGACCATGAGTTGGCGCAGGCCATCCTGGATGGAGCCAGCATCACCCTGCCACACGGTGAGCGGGCACAGTGGGGGGCCTTCAGTGCCCTTTAGGGTGGAAGAGAGCCAATGGCAGGCACACCAGGAGTTGCCATCCAGGCTGATGGGTGATGGGTGTGGCTAGTCATTGGTTCATTCACCAGCCCTTCGGAGCATGGACCAGGAGTAAGGACACAAAGGAAAATGAGACACGGTCCCTGTTTGCCCAGTGAGGGAATGGACAGGCACCAGCAGACCTCCAAGCGGTGTGATGAGAGCAGGCTAAGGATTACTCGGGGCACTTCGGAATCCCAGACATCTGAGGTACCAACCTTCTGTTGGGTGCTGATGTGCTGGGCACTGAACTAGAAGCTTCTGTATTATCTAATTTACATTCATAACAGCCTGTGGGACTGTGTAAAGAGCGGGTAACAGGAGAACTCTATAGAGTCTTAGATCTAGGTTTAAGATTTGACATGAGTGTCTCTGTTTCCCTGCGTTGTGACCCTGAGCTGGGAGCTTCTCGAATTTAAAGCCTCAGTGACTTACTTTAAATGGGGATACCTATCTCATAGGCTGGTTGTTAGGATTCCGTGAGATACTGTAACATCATTTAGTCTAGTCCTAGCACTTAGTAGCTGCTCGAGGCCCAGTAAATATATTTCTACATGCAGTACATTGTGTAAGTAAGGAAATTGAAGCCCACTAGGTACACCCCCTAGGTAAGACATGAACAGCAGGTCCTGCGCTATTTCATTCATCCTTATAACCCCAGCACCCAGCACATATGCTGAGGAAAGAGTTGTTGAATGAACAAATGGAAAGTTAAATAATTTGCCAGGGTTGAACAAGCCACTACATGGTAGAGCCAGAGTGCCAGTCCACTCCTAACTCTACCTGGAGCTCCTACCAGCTCATCCAGGGACCCCTGACCATAGAGTTTGTTTGGGACTATGGGGTCTCCATGGTAGGTTTATTAGACTGCTTAGGCCACTATAACAAAATACTACAGGCTGGGTGGCTCATTAAACAACAGAAATTCATTTCTCACAGTTCTGGAGGCTGGAAAGCTCAATACCAAGGTGCCAGCTGAATCAATTTTTGGCAAGAGCTCTCTACCTGGCTTGTAGACAGTCACCTGCTTGCTATGTCCTTACATGGTGGAGAGAGCAAGCACTCTGGTGTCTTTTTTTTCTTAATTTTTATGTATTCATTTTTATTTTTTTACCTTACCTTTTAGTCTCCTTATACACCCCTTCCCTCAGCAGTCACCACACTGTTGTCCATGTCCTTGAGTCCTTTTCCCTTTTTGCTCAATCCTTTCACCCCCGAACCTCCTCCTCGACTAGCTGTCATCCTGCTCTCCATCTATGAGTCTCTGCTCATTTTCCTTGTTCAGTTCATTAGATTCTACATATGAGTGAAATCATGTGGTATTTGTCTTTCTCTGACTGGCTTGTTTCATTTAGCATGATGTTCTCCAGGGCCATACATACTGTCTCAAAGGGTAAAATTTTCTTCTTTCTTATGGCCGAGCAGTATTCCATTGTGTCATTGTCCCATAGTTGTTTTATCCACTCATCTGTTGATGGGCACTTGGGCTGCTTCCATGTCGCAGCAATTGCAAATTATGCTGCAGTGAATATAGAGGTACTTATGTTCTTTCGAATTAGTGTTTGGGGTTCTTTCAGATATATTCCAGAAGTGGGATGGCTGAGTCGAAAGATCCAGTTTTTATTTTTTTGAGGTATCTCTCCATACTGCTTTCCACAGTGGCTGCAGTAATCTGCATTCCCACCAAAAGCATTACTAAAAGTGTTTTCCTTTCTCCACGTCCTCACCAGCATTTGTTGTTTGTCGATTTACTGATAATAGCCATTCTAACAGGTGTGTGATGATATCTCATTGTGGTTTTAATTTGGGTTGTCTTTTCATTTTGTTGATGATTTCCTTTGATGTGCAAAAACTTTAGTTTGATGCAGTCCCATTTGTTTATTTTTTCTTTTGTTTCCCTTCCCTGGGGAGATAGATAAGATAAAAAAACTGCTACAAGCAATGTCTGAGATTTTGCTGCCTATGTTTTCTTCTAGGGTTTTTATGGTTTTGAGTCTAACATTTAAGTCTTTGATCCATTTTGAGTTTATTCTTGTGTGTGGTGTGAGAAGGTGATCTAGTTTCATTTTTCTGCACGTATCTATCCAGTTTTCCCAACACCATTTATTGAATAATCTATCTTTACCCCATTGTATGTGCTTGCTTCCTCTCTCAAATATTAATTGACTGTAAAGGTGTGCGTTTACAGTTGACATACAATATTATATTAAGTGTGGATGTACAACCCTATGATTAGACATTTATATTAACTTAGGAAGTGATCACCTCAATAAATCTAGTAACCCTCTGACACCATACAAAGTTACTACAATATTATTGACTATCCCTATGCTGTACTTTACATCCTTATGACTATTCTGTAATTACCTGGTGTCCCTCATAAGGACACTAATTCTGTTGGATCAGGGTCCCACCTGAAATGATCTCATTTAACTTTAATTACTCTCATATAGGCTCTGTCTCCAAATACAGTGACATTGGGGGGTTACAGCTTTAACTTAGGGATTTCGTGGGGACAGAATTCAGCCCCAAGCAGACCCGAACGGCCTTGTCTTTCCCATAGGCACCCTCTGTGAATGCTATGACGAGCTGGGCAATCGCTACCAGCTGCCCATCTACTGCCTGTCACCGCCCGTGAACCTGCTGCTGGAGCACACTGAGGAGGAGAGCGTGGAGCCCCCAGAGCCCACGCCCAGCGTGCGCCGCGAGTTCCCACTGAAGGTGCGCCTCTCCACAGGCAAGGACGTGAGGCTCAACGCCAGCCTGCCCGACACAGTGGGGCAGCTCAAGAGGCAGCTGCACGCCCAGGAGGGCATCGAGCCGTCCTGGCAGCGATGGTTCTTCTCTGGGAAGCTGCTCACAGACCGCACACGGCTCCAGGAAACCAAGATCCAGAAAGATTTTGTCATCCAGGTTATCATCAACCAGCCCCCACTGCCCCAGGACTGAGGAGCCCACAAACCCCTGGGAAGAAAGGCCAGGGAGGGCCTCTGCGGGGCTGAGAGGCCCCCAGGCTGGAGCGCCAGGCCCCCCACCCTTCTGCTGCCTTTGAGTGCTGATATTTTCTTCAGGGGCGCCTCCCTGCTGTATGGCTGCTGGGCGAGCCGCAAAGGGACACTGTGGGCCGCAGTGCCCAGCACCCAGGAAGCAGTGCTGCCACACAGGCCTTGCCAACCTTGTCAGAGAAAAGGAAAACTGGGGCCCTTCACCCTGCCTCTCTCCCATGGCAGGTTCGAGCCATGAGGGCCCGCCAGGAGGTCCCTGAAGCCCAGATCCGTCATCTGGTGCTGCCAGCTGTGCTCACTCCGGTTTTCTGCTCAGGGTCTGAAGCAGCTGCTGTCTCCCTCCCCTGCCCTCACCTCCTGACTCTGCCCTGGGCATAGTGCCAGTCCCTAGAGGGGAGGGGACTGCGTGTGAGCCCCAGGGGGAGGGTGCCCAAGGCCAGCTTCTGTCTCTCCTGCCCACAGCACAATTGGCAGAGATGAGGCGGGGGACTGGACAGCTGGGCTGCTGTGGCAGGGGCCTGCACAGGGCCACCCCCTGGCTGTAATCCAAGCGGCGGGGGGTCTGCAGCCAGTCATGGCCCCCCAGCAGGTCCCTGTGTACAGACATATCTGCATATTTATCAATAAAGCCTTTTGCTCCTTCTCTCTTGTCTGGCTTTGACTTCAGGCTCCTCTCAGCTCTGTGGAGCCGCGGGAGCCGGTTCTGATGTGGGAGCAGGTGGGTGCATGGCTTCCCCAGCTGCTCTGGTTGCAGCGGAGAGTACAGTGGAGCAAGCCTCGAACTGCTAGTGCTGGGCTCTGTGTTCTCATGGGTCCTCAGGGAAAACCACTTAACCTCCGAACCCACTCTGCGTATTTATAAAGTGGATGTGATGCCCCCTGCCCTGCCTCCTCCCTCTCAGTTGCTGGGAGGATGTGAAGGCAGCATCTCAGAAAGGTGGCGTTAGTTACCTGCTGGTCTGATCCTGCAACAGCAGAGTGCTGGCTTCCGGCTCCAGTCCCTGAGCCAGGCCCTCAGGACTGAGATGTGTGTGCAAATCCTGAGGCGCCCTTGGTAATGTTAAAGCAAAACCTCTGACAAATTTAGAGCATGTGTTCGCTTGCTCAGAGAAAAAAAAAAAAAGCTGTTCCTGTGTTTCCTTAGGGAAAACTGTGCACATAGCAGAGAGAGGAGTCTTAGATACGGTGGTTCAGCTAAAGGCAGGCCACGTGAGCGCTGCAGAACCACAGACCTGTGGTGGCGGTGGTTCACTGGCAGGTTACGCAAGGGTCATGGTGACCCAGGGCTGGCTCCCACACCAGGTGTGGGGCTGAACAAGTTCAGGTCTGCTTCTCCAGTTGGGATTGTTTTTCTTTCTCAGCATGGCTGGTCCCTGGTCAGGATGGCTTGACAGGGAAACAGGAAAAAAGGACCATCCTTGGGAGCCGGAGTCATCATGTGGGCTTGGCACTGCACTCTGGCCCTTCCACTGGTTTCCTGAGACCCTTCTTGAAGCAAGACCCTGTACCTCCCGCAGAGGCCCCCGGAAGCAGACAGGTGGATGGGTTTGTCAGGGTCTGAAGGACATAGAGCCAAATGCAGGAGAGCTTTGCTAGGGGGCACTGTGGGATCCCAGAGAGGGAAATGCCTGCCTGAGCTGTGGGCAAAGGGAGGCAGCTGACCTTACCCCCGCCAACCACCCTGGCACTCTGGCCCAGATGAAACAGCCTGTCCCTTCCCAGAGCCAGCAGGGCTTGTTCACAGGACAGCCTGGGGACAGAGGGACTGTCTTGGGTCCCCTTATTAGCACTGGCTGGGTGGAGTCCAGGCATCCAGCAGATGGCGCTGCCATCAGGGCTAGGGGCAGCCAGCAGGTCCTTCGTGCAGCCCAGCTGCCCTGGCTAAGCACCAGCTGGGCCCAAACACTCAAGACAGAGGCTGGGCAGGTTTCTCCATGTAGCCCCTGCTCTCGGGGTGCTGTGCACTCTGGCTCCAATAGGCCAGGGGTTGGGGGCAACTGTCCTTGCCTCCCCCTGCTCCCTGGGGCTGCCCGGGGTGAAGGTGACAGGTGGGGGAGGCAGGTGGAGAATCGAGCCAGTGAGCTCATGGCAAAGGCGCCCAGCAGGGCGGGGGTGGGTGCCCTGGTCTATAAAGCCCCCGTGGCTCTTGGGCCTGCCGAAGCGGGTTATGGACGGCACCATGGAGGGCTCCGAGGCGGTGCAGAGGGCCACGGCGCTAATTGAGCAGCGACTGGCGCAGGAGGAGGAGAATGAGGTATGGGCAGGGGTGTGGGTGCCCAAGGCGGGTCTGAGGAGATCCAGCTCTGCTGTCAAGGGAAGGAAGAGGCTGGCTGTCACACCTGTGGTGGGAAGGACAGGTGGCCTCAGGGCTCCATTCCAGCCACAGGGTGCTCCTGGTGGAGAGGATGGTTGCTGGCAGTGGGAAGCTGAGGCATCAGCCCCAAGAATGGAGGGACAGTGGGGGGGCGGGCGGTGAGCCAAGCTGGGCTCCCCGAGACCCTGCCCATGCACCTGGGCCTTGAGACACACCCAGCTGCACAGAGTAAAACAGCTAGGGAGCTGCCTGGGAATGTGGGTCCCTGAGATCCCCCAGTTTTTGGGTGGGAAACCGGGACAGGGGAAACTCGTGTTTGGTCACTGAAGAAGAATAAAGACTGGGAGCAGAGGGAGAAAGGAAGGGGTGCTGGGAAAGGAAGCCTGGGTTTCCCCGGGACTGCCAGCCACACTGGGAGAGGCCTTTGGAGCGTGGGGCTCTGGGCAGGGGCGTTTTCTCTGGAATAAAGAAATGGAGGAGAAGCACGCAAGTTTGTCCTGCTCTTCATTTAATGCATACTTGACCTAGAGTCTGCTCTGCCAAGGGCCCAGTGCTGTGAGGAATGAGAGGACCAGGAAGGCCAGCCCCTGCCTCCTTTTTACCAACCTGCATTCACTCTAGCCAACATCTGCCGGGTGCATAGGCATCTAAGAAACAAAGCAGAGTGAGGAAACAGCGCAACAGCGGTGTTTAATCGGAAGTGAGGGAGCACAAAGGGTGGGTGAATCCTGCTGACAGGGAGCCCTCAAGGACTTCTCTGTGGATAGGGTGGCATTTGAGCTGGGCCTTCGAGAATGGTGAGTGGAGATTAGGAGTGAGGAGGGTATTCCAGGCTGTGGAAAAGACAAGTGTTAAAGTTTGGGTGAGTGAAGCACGACTGTTAGGAGAAAGTCTGGTTGGAAGGGCTAAGGCTGGGAAGGGAGGCAGGACAAAAGCCGGAGAGGGCCATGTTAAAGATATGCATCCTGTGGGCAATGGGGGCCACTAAACGTGGCCGAGGGAGGGAGGATGGAGCCCTCTGACCAATTTTAGGAAGGCAGCTCTGATAGTCCTGAGGAGGACTTATTGGAGGGAGAAAGACTGGCCCTAACAGGAATGGGAAGGAGAAGATGAATCAGCTTAGAGGTAGACTCCATTCAAAAAACAGAAGAGGGTCTGAACGGGGTGGGAAGAGGGAAGGAGCAGACCTGCAGCAGAAGAAGAGATGAGGCGGGGCGGGGGGTGGCAGGGGGAGGCAGGCCTGCAGGGAAAGAGGCTGGACCGAGCCTGCGGAATCTTGGCCTGGGCGTCCCTGGATGTCCAGGAATGCCACTTTTCACTCCCCCAAGGGCATGTCCATCAGTGCTGGGCAGGTGAATCATGCCGCTGTGACATTTTTGGAGTGCTGGACACAGAGACCTTTAGCAAGGGGATATAGAGCAGTCCTCATCCATTCATTCACACAACAAATATAGCAGCAGGGCTCCCAGGGCTCCCAGGGCTCCGGGGCCACCGAGCCAGCCTTCCCCTGGAGGACAGACCAGCACCGGGCACTGTGCTACGCATTGTACAGGCATTCTCCTGCTCGATCTGTACATCCATCTGTAAAGTCAGGTGGAAGGTGTGTTGTGTTTTACCAACTAGCAGCTGATGCAATAAGCATTTACTGAGCACCGCCTGTATGCCAGCCCACAAAGACAAACCTGGAGGCCATAGAGTCTGGGTAAGACGTGGATGGGCATTAGAGTCCCCAGTTGTTCCCACCAGCCCCAAGCCCAGCAGGGTCCTCAGAAGAAAGCCTCTGTCCAGCCTGTGCCTTCTTCTTGGGGTAGCAGGGGAAAGATGATGCTAGACACCAGCCTAGGGAATGAGGTTCTGTTGTGAAGCACTTACCGGGTCAGGTCATCACTGAGGACTAAGGGTTGGGCAGAGATGGTGAGCCCACCTGCAACCATCCATTCACTCATTCATTTATTCTCCAGACAGTCACTGAGCGCCTCCCGTGTGTGCGGCCCTGTCACAGGTGCGGGGGATACCAAGATGATTAAAATCCAAGCCCACCCTCTGGCTGCTCCACAAGGAGCCCAGCCAGGGTCCCACACGCAGTAGTAGCTGCAGCCCTAGGTTATTACTTGTCCCTGAGAGAAGACGCAGTGTTTCAGGCGGGGCCAGCACTGGGAGTCTTCAAACCGTTTCAGCCCAGCGTGGAAGGGAGAAGCCAGTGGACAACAGGGCCTCCAAAATAAAGACCTGGGAAATCAGTTCCCAAAACAAACCCTTGAAAAGTATGACCCTGGAGCTCAGCAGGAAATGCTGAAGAGTCAGCGGAGGGCTCTGTGAGGGCAGCCAGGCCTCCCCAGCTGCCATCTCAGTCAGCGCCCTCCAACCTGGCGAATGTTCCGGTCGCACTGGAACTTCTGAGGTGGGCACGCTAGCGCTTCACAAAGGGTGGTTTCCTTTAGAAGACAGAAGGAGGAGGTAGTCCGGCCAAGTCAGAGCTACACAGGGAGAGGAGAATTGAAGGAGTTCCACCTGTAGGTTTACAATGAGAATAAGATTCATAGAGTCCACTTCAGGCTGAAAGCTGGTGACTTCTCACTCCCACCTCTTAGGTTCCCTGAGAACAAGAGCTTCTATGTGTTAGGATTTCACGGATTAGTGAAACCTGAGGGGGGAAAAAAATTGGTATCTGACATCGATTTGCAAATGTTTCCATTCCCAAGTAAGCCATTTAAAAAAAAACAACTATTCTCTTAGCACAGTTATTTCATCAAAGTAAATTTTTAAGGTCAAAAAATACTTTTTAATTATCTTGGTGCTTCAGAAAGTGAATATATGTAATTTCATGAAAACTCATTCCAGTAGCGTTTAACTTTGTTTTGCTGTGGACTCCGGGACATCAGTGGGCTGCTGTTTGAGCTGGAGTTGGGGTTGCAGTTGAGGCAGGGATCTGAAACTTGCCCCGCTTTGGCGGGTCTCTCCAGAAGCCCTGCTCTGGCCAGGGTGCCCCCACTCCAGGACCAGAAGTGGGGCAGAGGGAGGGCACTGAGACCACACAGAAGGTCCCTGGAGCTGTCCTTGCAGCGGCTGGAGGAGAGGCTACCTGCCTCCACAGGCTCTGCAGACAGACCCTGGAGCGCATCCTCTCCTTGGCTTATCAGAAACTCCGGCGAACCGCCCAGCAGATGCTGCCCATGGACATGCTGGTGCTGGAGGATGAGAAGCACCATGGGGCAGCTCCGAGCCTGGCCTTACAGAAGGTTAAGGTAAGCGGCAGGAGAATCCCATGGCGGTGCTCAGGGGCAGGCCAGGCAGCTGTGGCCTTGCTCCGCCCATTGTGGTCCTTGCCCCAGCAGCTCAGCACCCCCGGAACCATATTAGCAATGCAGCATGTTTGTTAATTCCCACCCTGACCTGAGCCACCTGGGTCCTGGTCTCATCTGCTTTTCCTAGGCCCCGGGGAAAGGAGAGCTGGATTTAGATTCTTCCCCTCTCGAACGTTCTCCCATCAGCCCCTCCAGCTTAGCTCAGTGGTCCCCCAGTCCCCACTGTAGGGGTTGATGGGCCATGCCCACGCAGGGCCAAGAGCGTGTGCGCAAGACATCCTTAGACCTGCGGCGGGAGATCATTGACGTGGGTGGGATCCAGAACCTCATCGAGCTGCGGAAGAAACGGAAGCAGAAGAAGCGGGCCGCCGCCCTCGCTGCCCAGGAGCCGCCTCCAGAGCCCGAGGAGATAGTAAGCGTCCTGGGAGAACACCTGGGTGGGCAGAGGAGCCCTGGAGGGCCTGGATCACTGCGTGGCGCCCCTCCCTGATGGCACTTACGCCCTCCAGACTGGCCCTGTGGAGGAGGAGACATTCCTGAAAGCTGCGGTGGAAGGGAAAATGAAGGTCATTGAGAAGTTTCTGGCTGACGGGGGTTCCCCGGACACCTGCGATCAGGTGATGTTCTCACTGACCCTTTCACACCTGCCCACCTCCCTTTCAGAGTTGCCTGCCCATCCCCCACCCCCACCCCCGTGAGTGGGCCTGTGTGACAACAGGCGCTGAGTGTCCTTTGGGAGGGGTGCCTTCGGAAGATTTGAGGTGCCTCCTTCCCTGCACAAGAATTTGTCTAAATCCTTAAACCCTTTCAATGTGAACCCCATCCAGAGTACCAGGTGTCACGTGGTTTTTTAGGGAAGAAAGAGAATGGAATCAAATAAAAAGAGCCCAAGACCAGGAGTTTGGGGCGCGAGTTCCATCTCTGTCACTCCCTAGCTACATGACCGCTAGTTAGGCCCATCACCTCTCTGTGCCTCAGTTTCCTCCTCTGTAAAACAGCCTGCTTCCCTCAGAGGATATTATGGAGATCAAATGGAATAATAGTGCTTTGATAAGTATTTATTGCATGAATGAAAAAAACTATAAAGCACATGCCAAGATAGGATATTTTTGTGTCGTATATCATAGTCCTTTAACTTTTTTATTTTGTTGTGATAAAATATATATATCACAGACTATGCCACTGTAGCCATTTTAAATGTACAATTCAGCAGCATTGATTACATTTGTAATGCCGTGCAACCATCAGCACTATTTTCAAAATGTTTCCATCACCCATTCATTCTGGTTTTTTTTTTGGTTTCCTGGAAACATCTTTTCTCACTTTGTAGGGTGCTCTCCCGCACTCATAAACTGAGGTTAAGCAAATTAACTGGCACCCCTTTCAGCCTGTATTAATGTAGGGTTAGACTGCATGTCCTTCCCATTCTTTATACTCCAGAGTCTCAATATTCTCATTCTATCTAAGTACCTCCTCCTCCTGAGCACTGTGCCAGGTACTGGGAGTGCAAGAGAGAAAAAGACAAGGGTTAAAAGTAGCTGGGAGACTGATATTTCCAGAGACTAAAGCAGAAAGCCATTGGGAAGGGAGGAAGTCCCTCTTTTCTGCTGGGTGTACCTGACCATCCTGGCCCTGGGCCAGGCACCCAAGGGAAATAGAGTCAAGTAAGACTCAGCCGGCCCTCACACACTCTCTCACGCTGAAGCATTGTCTGGGCACCTGGGATGGCTCTGGCCTAGGGGTTTCTAGAAGATGATAGCACTTGTGCTGCATCTTGAAGGAATAGCAAGACTTCATCAAACACTCAAGGGAGGGAGGGCCAAGTGAGCATTCTGGGATAGGGAACAGCCGGTGCAAAGACCTGGCTCGATGTGCTTGGGGGCCATGAGAAGGTCGGCGTCTCGAGGGTGTAGAAGGGATCCAAGGCTGGCCTGGATAGAGTGTGAGGAGCTGGCAGAGCATGGACGATATGGAGACCCAGTGCAGGGTCCAGAACCAAGCCAGGGTAAGGCCCTGGCCTCAGCTGGTGTGAGAGATGGGCTCAGGCCTGGGGACAGAGGGCAGGCCTTGACAGTCTCTATGGGAACAGTTCCGAAGGACGGCACTGCACCGAGCCTCCCTGGAGGGTCACATGGAAATCCTGGAGAAGCTTCTGGAGAGCGGGGCCACTGTGGACTTTCAGGATCGGGTGAGCACGAGGGCAAGTCTTGTGTGGGAGGCGGGAGGTGGTCTAGACTCCATCTCTGTGACAACCTGGGACACAGAGAGGCTGCCTCAGGAGCCAGGCCCTACCTCTAGTGCATTGGATGACCTTGGGCAGGTCCCATCTCCTCCTCTGAAAATCTGGCTTGGGCTACATGGGCCCCAAGTGTTCCTATGTTCTGCTGGACCCGGTGTGCAGGCACTGAAGTGCCCCACCCTTCCCTGAGCCCCTCTCTGAGGTATCTCCCTGCCCTTTGGCTGGGGTCCTTTCCCCCAGGACACTTTCTTCCCTGAAGCTCTGCAATTAGGCTCCGTCCTTCCCTTCCAGCTGGACTGCACGGCCTTGCATTGGGCCTGCCGCGGGGGCCACTTGGAGGTGGTGAAACTCCTGCAGAGCCGAGGAGCAGACACCAATATCAGGGACAAGGTGGGGCAATATGCTTACAGACATTGGGGTAGCCGTGGGTCGGCCGGGAGAGTGGGAGGCAGAGGGCAGAAAAGCTGGGGAAGGCAGGAAGGCAGCGAATGAGTCTGGTTTCTGGAGTGGCTGCAGAGCCCAGCGATGGATTGTTTCCATCAACTGTAGGCCCTTGGAAGCCACCATCTGGGGATGGGAGCAGGAAGATCAGACAATGAGGGGAGAAGAAGAGATTCACTATCTTGGGGGCTTTGTGACCACCCAAAAGATGCAGGATTTGTTCATCCATGCAATCCTTTATCATCCTTCTAGCTTTCTATCCACCTAGCCATCCATTCACTTATTTATTCATTCACTCATCTTTTATTTATTTATTCCTTTGTATGTGACCTTGAGCAAGTGACAGCCTCTGAGCCTCTCTTGCTCACCTGTAAAATGTCTTGCAGAGTTCTTGTTTAGATTAGGCGAAAAAAAAAATGTATTCAAATTAATTATTTATTCAACATAAGGCTAATGTTTCATAAGCTTTGCCCATCACATAGTCATCTCTCAACAAATAATATCTATTATAATTATTAAAGGCAGAGCAGAGGAGTGAGCAGGTGCTCATAGCCAGGTGAGAGGGGAATCATGGAAGGCCTCCCAGAGGAGGCAGCATGTAATGCTTCAGAGTTAGGCCATTGGATAGGATGGTGAGAATCATAGCATTCCCTGCCTTTTCAGGGCTCAGGACTTGGCACTAGGATGGGGGAGGGATAATGCTAGAGCTAAGACAGGCCCCCTGCCAAAAGCACACAGTCCAGGCCCCCTCAGCCAGCATTTTCTGCTTCCTCCCTACCCAGCTGCTGAGCACCCCCCTGCATGTGGCCGTTCGAACGGGGCACGTGGAGATTGTGGAGCACTTTCTGTCCCTGGGCCTGGACATCAATGCCAAAGACAGAGTGAGTGTCTGGGTTCTCTCCTGCCCAGCCCCACCATAGGGGTGCAGGCAGCCTGAGGGCTCCCACGTGCCCGTGTGGGCCATGCTGAGTGTCACACTGGCTCTAGGAAGGGGACAGTGCCCTGCATGACGCTGTGAGGCTCAACCGCTACAAAATCATCAAACTGCTCCTCCTGCACGGGGCCGACATGATGGCCAAGAACCTGGTAAGTTCATTCCTTTCCTGGTTCAGTTACCGGCTGCACTGCCCTCCCAGGCCCTGTGCCGGGCACTCAAAGGCAACAGGGAACTAAGCAAGACGCAGCCTGCCTGCCCTTGGAGCGCTTTCACAGTGGAGAGGCAGTCTCTCTGGGGCCCTGGGGTTTTCAGGCCCATCCAGCTTTTCAATTCTCTCTATGCTTGTCTATGTCCAGAGAGCAAGTGTAGAGAAGTGGCCTGGAGGGGCAGTTACGGGGCTTCCCAAAGGCCCCCAAATAGACCAAAGTGGGTCCTAATGTCCAACCCCATGGAGGCCAAAATCACGGAGGGACAGAGCTGGAAGGAACCTAAGCACTTGGTTGACATGACCATTCCTGGCATACCGTGTTGGTTCCTGGTGGCCCTTGAGTTCTCTTAGGATCCCGAGTCCCCTAGTCCAAGGTCTTCTTTGGGATCCAGAGCAATCATAAAAGAGAGCAGAGTCAGAGGTCCCCCTAAATCAAGAAAGACTAAGGGAATATGGGCAAATCAAGAAGATGTGGGGAGGGGGTAAATGAGGACTTCTCAACCTTGACATTATTGACATGTGGGGCTGGATAATTCTTTGTTATGGGGGCTGTCCTGTGCATTGTGGGACGTCTAAGCAGTATACCTGGCCTCTACCCAAGGTGCCAGTAGCACCCACCCACCACCTACCCCTGCTTCCACCCTACAGTTGTGACAACCAAAAGGTCTCCAGACTTTGCCAGTTGCTCCCCATTGGGGACCACTGGCATAGGTGAGGGCACCTTCTGGTACAGTCTTCTGAACAGTGACCAGATCTGCTCTTGGTTCCCCCAGGCAGGAAAGACCCCCACGGACCTGGTGCAGCTGTGGCAAGCTGACACCCGGAATGCTCTGGTGAGCCCTGAGCTGGGGTCTGAGCAGAACGGGCTGGAGGGGGCTGCTGAGAGTGGCCCGGAGACCCCCCCAGCCTGTGCCAGCCCAGTAAACGCCTGAATGGCCCCCAGACCTGGGCAATTCCTCTGTGGAAGACCCAGGAGCACCCACAATCTACTGCAATAAAAAAGTCATTTTGCTATGTGTGATATTTGTGTCTTTTTGTGTCTGAAATATTTAGGAATGCAAGAACGAGCTGAGGAGGAGGGGACTTGGAGCTATTCCCCTTGAGCCAGCCCTGCTGCATTTCCTCCTCTCCTCCTTCCTTTTACCTGTTGCCCCTCTTCCCAAGTCCCAGCGTGGATCAGCCTCACTGTGCACTCATCCTGGACTGCCCCCCCCAACCTTGTGACTGCTGTCCTGTGAGGCTGTGTATAGCCAGCACAGGCCTGTCACGTGGCAGCCTTGAAAGGAGGAGCCTGGTTGGGAAGTGGGGCAGCCAAGGGACTGTGGATCACCCAGACCTGCCACGCCTCCCACAGGCTCAGCCAATCGGCTCCTCCAACCAACCACGGAACTGCCAAGCGGAAGCTGGCAGGGCTCCTGGCTTTGGGGCTAGGAATTATGGAACGAGGGCCTAGGCCCCACTAGAGACACCTTTTAGTGTCAGGACCCCTGGAAACAGCCCTCCATCTGGCAGAGGAACATGGGGTGCTGGCATTTCTCTAGCTGCTCTCCAGAGACAGGAGGACCTCCCTGGGACCTATAGGCCCAGGCTTTGACCCTGGGGACACCCAACCCAATCTGCCCCAGGGCTGACAAGTCAGGGGACAGCAAATTTTTAACTAGACACATTGATCATTAACAAGGGTAGCAAGGAGTCCAAACTCAGCCTCCCCTAAGGACAGAGGCTAGCTGGACCTCAGGCCCCCTGTGGAGATGCTGGGTCCCCGAGTCTTGTCCTCTGTGAGGCAGGGGCTGAGCAGGGGCTTGTCCAGGAATGTGGGGGGCCGAACATCAGGGGAGGGGAGGAAGGTGGATATTGCGGGCATCTACCCCCCTGTGACCACCCCCTTCACTGCCACGGCAGAGGTGGACTATGGGAAACTGGAGGAGAATCTGCACAAACTGAGCGCCTTCCCCTTCAGAGGTAAGTGGGCCTGTCCTCTGTGGGGCTCGGGGGAGATGCGAGTGATGCTGCTCTCTTCGGCAGGAGACCTGGGGCAGGCACTCAGGCTCTGTCAAGCCTCTCAGGAACCGTGGACTACCCTGGGGTCATTTTATTATAGGCAGGGACAGAGGGCACTGGTCTGAAGTCAGGAGATAGGTGGGAAGCTGGCCTGTGACCTTGACCGAATCTCTCCTGCCTCAGTTCCCCCAGCTGTAAACTGCTAAAGCACCATCTTAGCTCTCAGCATTCGTGCGGGGATCAAACTGGATAATGGATGTGAAAGTCCTTGTCAAGCAGGCGCTCTGCGCAGGTGTGGGGGCAGCCAGGGTGTCAGGGGGCAGCCCAGCCAAAAGGCCTGTTTCCCTCAAAGCCTTGTTTACACTCTCCCAGGAAAAGCCTCCCTCAGCTGAATGAATTCCTGCTCTGGGCCTTCCAACTCATATCCCCCGTGCACACTGGTCTTCCCTCTCTAAGGCCAGGGACCAGATCACATTTGTGACACTCACCATGTAACACAGCCACAAGCACAATAAGTGACAGCAGAAGAAATGGAAAAGTCCTCCTGTCCTGCCCTGCCCACCCTCATCCATTATCACGACAACCCCCTGAGGCAGTACCCGCAACGGCCCCATTTCACAGATGGGAAGATGAGACTCAGAGTGACACAGTCACTTGCCCGAAGTCACTTACTAGTACGTGGCTGGGCTGGGCTTTGAACTCAGGTCTCACTGCACAGCCATGCTGAGTTTCACTCCCCTGCACTGGCTGCTGAGTTCAGAAGATTTCCACAGCGCCTGGTCAGCACCAGCTTTGGGAATAGAGTGGCTCCAACTGAGGGGGTGAGTGGAGCAGTTAAGTACATGGACTCTAGCCCTGAGCCAACCGGATGGCCCAGTTGGTTGAGATGTCATCCCGAACACCCAAAGGTTACAGGTTCGATTCCCGATCAGGGCATATGCCTACTTTGCGGGTTTGATTCCCCATCGGGGCATGTGTGGGTGGCAACCAATCAATGTTTCTCACATCGATGTTTCTTTCTTTCTCTCTTTCTCACCCTTCTTTCCTTTCTCTCTAAAATCAATAAACATCCTCAGGTGAGGATTTTTTAAAAAAAGAACATGGGCTCTAGATTCAAATCACAGCTCTGCCACTGACTTAGCTGTGAGCTGGTCCCTCTAAACCTCAGTTCCCCATCTGACACACGGGAGTAATAATGTCCATCTTGTACAATGGTAGGGAGAAAAATCTGGGAGAATGCAAGTGAAAGCATGCTGTAAGTTGTGGAGTGATACATTGGAAAGTATTGACTCCAAGAATAACAATTATTAGAATGGCATTACCATGGGTACTGTGGGCACAGCTGTTTTGGGATGGTGACTGCTGGCCTGACTGAGACCCCATTCGTATCAGTGCTGAAGTCATGTGATCCTTCCTTAGAGGATAATGAATGTCCTGTGGCCACCCCCGTGTTGAACTGTGACACAAACCAAGTAAATTTCTACTGGGGCTTGGGGCATCGGGACCTGAAGATCTGTACTCAGATAGATGAGAATCTAGTACTCATCTATCACCATATGTAGTTATTATAATATTATTGACTTTTTGAGCTGAGGCTTTGTTCTCTTAAAGCAAAGTGAGAGGTTCCTTGAATCTCTGAGAGAAAGTTCTGCTTTACCTTCCATGTTCAAGGACACCTTAGTTCAGGGGGTGGGGAAGGTAGACTTTGCATCTGATATATGCCTGCTATCCAGAGAATCCACAGAGCCTCCAGGTTCTTTGGACTCTCCCGTCCCTGCCCCCCAACTCCTGCAGAGGGTGTAGTGTGCCTGGGAGCACGGGCAGCAGTAGCCTTGGCAGGCTGCTCGTCCGCCTCCCGCGCAACCCACGCAGGTGCCTGCTCCCACCTCATCTCTCTCGTACCCCAACACAAGTGGGGGGTGGGGTAGAGGCAGTGGGCTGTGTAGAAAGAGCCCAGGATCTGGAGTCAGAAGGCTAGGTAAGAATTCTGGTCCACCAGCTACAGCAACCTTGGAGAAATGACTGAACCTCTCTAATCAAGTTTCCTCATTTTAGAATGGGAACTGAGCCATAGGGTTCATCACATTTCTCCTGAGAAGCTCAAACACAAGGCCCTGGCACAAAAACCGTAGGGTCCTATCACTGCTCCAGGCCACAGCCCAGTGCCCAGGAAGGGAGCAGTGAGCGACTTCAGCTGTAAAATGCATGTTTTCTCTTGCCTGATCCTAGCCCTATTGTGCAGCTCAGCTCTCAGGGGCCAAGGAGAAAACCACCCCATTTCACATTGCCAGGGCCTCCCACACAAGCTGAAGGGCATCCGAAGAGGGGAACCTGCCCCTGATGAATCAGTGAGCAGCTAGAGACTGTTATGGAAGGCATTACCTAAAACTCTGTAGCACTTTTTTTTAAGTATTTTTATTTTTCAATTACAGTTGATGTACCATATTATACAGTGATTAGACATTTATATAACTTATAAAGTGATCACCCCAGTAAATCTAGTACTCATCTATCACCATATGTAGTTATAATATTATTGACTTTTGTAGCTTTTTATTTTTTCATTGTTAATTTGTGCTGATTATTTGAATAAGGAGTATTCTTTTAAATAGCAGCTACAACTAGAGACTAGCAGTGGAGTTGTTGTTGAGCGGACATTTGGTCCTGAACTCACTCCCGCAAACAACCTCAGAGATGAACTTTGAATTGTTGTTTCCTAGTGAGGTCATTGGACAGCCACAGAGCTGCTCCAGCCAGACTGGGGAGTTGATGTTTCCACAGAACTTTAAATTTGTGCTTTATTCCCTTAGTATGTGGACTAGACCATGGTTTCTTGTGATAAGATAGAATATTTTTGTGCATATTAAAGCTATTACTGTGTTTTGCTTAATATATTACAACTTTTTACAAACTTATCTTTGGCATTTTTTTTCATTTGAAAAAATGTGTCAGATGTCTCTGGGTGGAAAAATTGGGTGGCTCAGGCCCGTTTCCACCCCTCAGAGGCCCTGGGTATAACTTGGGATTGTGGGCCAGTCTGTCAGTTGTCTACGTGTAGGCAGAGTCGGGCCAGCCGGCCAACCCACTCACAGCAGACGCTGTGCCCACTGACAGGACCAGGGAGGGTGGTGGCAGCGGCAAATTCTGGGTTGCAGATGCATCACTAAGGCAAGGGGTAGCAGCCCCATCCTGGAATGGCCCTAGGGAAATGGGACACAGTGACATCTTTTGTCCTATCTGCTCTCCCTTCTCAGCCCTGCTGACCCCCGCCCGCCCCTTTGTGACCTCATGTTATTCCAGAAGGAGCTCCTTGCTGGGCCTCTTTTCCTTCTGAGGGGGCTGCTCTGTAATGGGGCTGGGGGCTGCAAGTGGGGATAGGATGCTGAGCTGGCAGCAGATGTGGGTCCTGGATGGAGGGAGACACTGGCCTCAGGTGGCCAAGAACGGAGACCAGCCCAGTCGAGGGTGGCCTTCAACCATGGCCAGCTTGACCCAGCAGCCTCTTCCTGCTGAGGGCCACTGGATGATGAGGGGGAGAATGAAAAGACTGGAAGATAAGAAGGCCGAGTTGCAGAATGTGTCACAAGCAGAAGACAGAAGGGACTCAGAGTTGAGAGAGCTGTACTTCCACTGACCTTGGGGATGGCTGTCAGGGTAGGAGACAGAACCTGGGCCCTCAGGCCCTGCCTGCCAAGCTTGATATGAGGGAGCTGTGGCTTCTCCCCACCCTGCCCCCCAACCAATGAACCTCATAATGGGCTTCATTGCTGAGGCGGGAGGGGCACCCTAGGAAGGGTGCAGCGGGGGGCCTGCCTGCCAGACACCCACAGGGAGCCTGCCCTTTCCAGCATGAAACATACCATCTGGGCTCCCCCACTCCCAGTGTGCTCTTAGCTCTGCCTGCCTGGCGTAGGGCCCTGGAGACCTTCGTGGAGCTCATCCAGCAACCATCATGCAAGGTGGTGCTGGGGACGGCCCTCTTACTTGGAGGGGGAGGCCTCTTGCTGTGGCTTCAGAGGAAGAGAAGGAAGACCGCTTCCGAGTCGCCACAAGATGAGCACGAGCCACAAAGCACACAATGCCTCAAAGCCCAGAATGAGAGCTGGATCAAATCTCACTTTAGCCGCCTTTCTGAAGAGAAGCTGGCCACCTGCAGCAGCACTGCCACTCCCCAGCCTGAGGGTGGCAACAGAAGGGCCGGCGCTGTGAAGCGCATGGAGTCCTCCACCTGGAGGCAAAAGGAAGCAGGCGCTGCCCACGACCAGGGGCCCTTCCCCAGCAAGCAGAAGATATCTGGGTCCTCCGTGGTCAAAGAGACCCATAAGGAGTCCTCACCCACAGATGAGGCTACGTGGGCCGCCGTGACTACCAGTACTAAAGAGATCGATGCCAAGGGACGGCAGCTGGCTAACTCCATGTTGCAGCGTGCCATGGTTTACCAGAATTCGGGCCACATGGAGTCCAAGGACATCAACCAAGAGGAGCTGAAAGCCCTTGAGGAGGTAGAGATAAAGCTGAAAAGCAATTTCCTCACCCAGCGGGAAACCACCGTAGCTGGTATGAACCACACACATGCCTTCCATGGCCATAGTCACCATGGCCACCAGGATCATCCAAGCCACCCAAACCACCAGAGCCACAGCCTGCCCAGCCGCAGCCATCAGGCCTATCACCTCTTCGAAACCACCTAACCACGGATGGAGATTCCCCTTCCCCCAACAGGGCTGGTACACAATCACAGGCCTGTTTTCTCTCCTATGGGACAATCTGCGGGACCCAGAGTGAGATGCTCCACCTGGATCCCTTCTTTCTTAGGCCCCTGCAACGGTCCTGGGCCCCTCTGACTTCATGAGTGGGGTCTGCCACAAAGGACAGCCTCTAATGGCAGGAGAGCTGGGAAGAAGCAGAGCAGCTGAAACAGACTCACGGGCCCCTGTAGACCCACCAGGAGAAGACAGATGAGGCAGATCCCTGGAGCAGCTGAGAGCCCCACGCTGATGCCACATGCCTGGAACTGAACCAATAAAGCCTGTACACCCTCACTCTGAGTCTGGGGGTTCTGTGGCCAGCCTCAGTGCCAGGCAGGAATACGGGGAGAGGGTTCCTTTTCCCACAGTCCTCTTGGTGTGGGCCTTGACCTGGGGCCTTATCACTGGGTTGATTTGAGACACTATAAAATGACTCCCTAGGTCTCAGTTTCTGGGGATGGGATATTTCCAGGGGGCTTTGTATCCACCAACCTGCTGGTGTCATGGAAAGAGGAAGCAGCCAGGAATTGGGGGGAGGAGGTGAGACAGACTTCTAGGAGCAATTAAGTAAGCGGGGTGAGCTCTGGGCCCTTGTCCTGTGGGTGCCACGCTCACTGGGTCTACGTCCTGCCATGTGGCATCCCACACTGCAAGTGTCCCCTCTGCCTGCCTGCTCCCTGGGGCCCTGGGGGTCCCCACAGTGCTCCCCCCTCACCTCTAGAGCTATTGTGCTGGCTATTTCCTTTCCTTGTTTATATTAGCATTGCAGGTGCTGGGATTGCCACTGCTGCTAGTACTACCAGCAGCTCCTCCTTTTTGAGGGTTGGTTTGTGTTTTTTAGTCTTTAGTGTATGCCGCGTTCCGTGTTCAGTGTTGCAGTCCGGGCCCATGAGGGAGGTATTACATTCTCTTTGTTCGGCAGGTGAGGCTCCTGAGGCTCAGTGATGTAATTCCCCTCAGGTGGCTCAGACTGTAAGCCGTGTCACTGCGGTTAGAGCCCTATTCAGCTGACCCGGAAGCCCAAACCCAGGCCACTACCCTGTTCTGACCCCAGTCGCTTGCCCTCCGTGAGAAATGGGTCCACCTCTCTCATGCTTATCCCTGTCCTCTCCCCACATGTCCTGACAGTTTCTGTGCACTCCGGCAAGCCTGGATCTCTCCTGCTTCCTCTTCCAGGGTCCCAAGAAGCCATTTCTGAGGCAACAAGTGACCCCCAGTTAGACAGTTAAAGGGAGGCAGTTGTCTCCCCCAGGGAACTTGAGAAAAGTCAGCCACACAGCACTGTCTAACCCCCAGAAACCCCTTCAATGTAGACATTTCTTGCCATTTCCTTACCAGTGGTTTCCAACCTGTGGGCCTCAAACTCCAGGGAGAAGGTACCAGAATCATTGCAAAGAAAAGATAAATCTATAAACATCATAAATATTGTCTATGAGGTTTGATATGGAGTTGGGAGTATTTAAATATTTTTGAAATTACTAATAAGTGACTTTATATAAATGTTGATGTATATTTGTATACTTAAAATACTTTATAATACAAATTTTAATTGGAAAAAAGGGTCAATCACACTGGAAAATGTTGGATGCTGCTTAATTAGACAAAAAGCAAGAGTGGTGAGGTTTGGCTTCTAAAAGTGATTGTTAAAATGCATAAAATGTATGCATTTATCTGGAAGACCTACATCCCTTAGTAAAAGCCTCCTACATAACCTTGGCTTGTGTGGCTCAGGCAGTTGGAGCATTATCCTGTAACTAAAAGTTTGCAGGTTTGATTCCTGGTCAGGGCACATATCTGGGTTGCAGGTTTTATCCCTGGCCCAGGCATGGGCATGTGCAACGCCCCCGCACAGGTCCCAGTCTGGGCGCATACAGGAGGCAACCAATCAATGCTTCTCTCTCCCATCAATGTTTCTCTCTCTCTCTCTCTCTCTCTCTCTCCCCTTCCCTCTCTGTAGAAGCAATGAAAAAAATGTCCTCAGGTAAGGATTAAAAAAAAAAAGAAGCAGCTTATTACATAAAATTTAAGATTAGCCAATTCTGACTTCAGAATCTTCACTTTAAAAAAATTTCAAACTGGCAAAATTCAGATAAAATCTCTAGTTAGTATGGTACCAAGGTTAATTCTCTGGTTCTGATATTGTACTACAATTAGGTAAGATGCTATCATTGGTGGGGACTAGGTGAGGGATCTATGGAAATCTCCTTTACTATTTTTGTAACTTTCCTATAAATTTAGAAGTAATTCAAAATTAAAAGTCAAAAAGCTTTCAGACAACTTAGCTATGAGTGCATATTAAAGTTTCATTACAGTTGTACTGTAAGGAAAATGGCTTCTAAGCAGGCAACTCAAGTATATACTCTGGTAAGGATATTTTTGTAAGAAAAGAGAATGGTTAAATCCTTGTTAGACTAGCTACAAGAAGGACAGCTATCAGCCACTAGACTCTTGCCTGAAAGTCAGCTGGGGAAGGGGGTGGCTGTTTTCCCAGATGGAGGCTCAATTCCATTAAAGCTCATCAAGAAATTACTTACGCATTCTGTCAGGAATGTTCATTTCTTCCTTTTGGGAGGTTATTGTGAATTACATCACAGAAGAGTTCTGTCCTAGACCAGGTTTGGGACAGTTTTTCTTTCACACAACATACTGTCGACACACACTTCAATTGGCAGCGTACAAAGATGTCACAGAGGAAGCCAAAATGAGGGGCACACCATCCCTGACCTTGATGATTCTAGGCAAAGTAGGACAAGTGCTACATGAGGAGAATAAAATGCTGTGGAGAACACAAAAGAGGGGAATTGAGGAAAGGCTCTGTGGCCCTCACAGCAACTGAGGAGCTGCGAGCAGGAAGGTGTTCCCAGCAGAAGGGAACAAACAGCATGAGCAAAGATGTAGAGAGTGTAGAGGCAGGAAGGTGGTAGTGTGTCTGGGTGACCTTGACAGTCAGTTTGGCTGAACGGCAACCTTTAGAGAGAAACAAAAGGTAGAAGAAACGGCCAGAAAAGGGACTGCAAAGCCTAGAGCCCAGGAGGACTTAGGAGATCATCCATTACAATTTGCTCTTTTGAGCAATTTTGCCTAATCCCACACATGGAGTGGAGGAGATCAAAGGGTTCTGAGGACTTTTGTGAATTTTGAGTAGGCAACAGGGAAGGGCAAGGGACAAGTAATAGAAGAACTTCGGAGGAGAGATGTCCAGTGAAGAGATGCCAAGGAGACTTCTCAGAGGAGGTGGCAATGATGATGGGCCAAGGGCCTTTGATTTCTTTTGGCCACAGTAAGTCACTAGGTGGCTTGTGCATCTTCAGCCCCAAACATCTACTCGCCTTCCGCAGCCACTCTGGCTCCCCAGAGCAATCAGCATCAATCACCAAGGGAGAGTAGCTTTCCAAACAGGTGTTTTTGTCTTACAGCTGGAGGCGCCAGCCTGAGAGGTCCAAGGGCAGCCTCCCCTCTTACACGAGCCATCTCCTCAAATCGAAAGCTGCCACCCTCCTGATTTAAGGCTTGAGCACTTTCTCCTGACTCCATAATAATTACAGCTAATATCGAGTGCCGGGTTCTGTTCTAAGCACTTTACAAATACTATCTCATTTAAGCTTCACAACAACTCTTTGAACAGTGTACTCATATTATCCCCATTTTTCATTTGATGAAGCTGAGCTTTGGTTAAGCTATTGGCCTGAGATCTCATAGCTGGTAGGGGGTCACTGTACTGCCCTGTTTCACCTCTCACTTCCCTCACTCCCATCTGGGACTCTGGCCTTTTCCTCTCCTCTAGTCCACTCTCTACAACAGCAGACACATCGGACCCGAAACTGCACTGCCAACCAGGAGAAGGCTCTTGAGGCAGCAGTTCATAGATTTCAAAGGGCTTTCCTGTACTTTCCCTTCTTTGTGCCGTTAGGGACAGCCCTCTAAGGTAGGATTGAAATGATTTTATTGTCATCCCATAGAAAAGGAAGTGGATGTCCTGGCTGGTGTGGCTCAGTGGCAACCAATCAATGCTTCTCTCTCCCATCTCCCAGGATGGTGCACTGGCCTATGAACCAAAAGTTTGCCTGTTTGATTGCAGCCAGGGCACAGGCCTGGGTTGAGGGCTAGGTCCCCATCTAGGGATGTGTAAGAGACAACCGATTGCACGTTGATGTTTCTTTCCCTTTCTTTCTCCCTCCCTTACCCTCTCTCTGAAAATAGATAAATAAAATCTTAAAAAAAAAAAAAGAAAGAAAAGAAAAAGAAATAGAGACTCAGAGGCATGATGTGACTGGCTCAATAGCCAGAGGAGACCTACGTCCAGGGCTTCCCTGCTTCTACCACATTCCCTCTGTCCAGCCTGGCATTTTTTCCCTCTTAGGAGTCAGAACTGGGTCAGAGGCTCCCTTAAATGACACAAGGAAGAGGTCACTGGGAGCCTTGAGCATAGGGGCCTCCTTTACCCCTTCGAGGAGGTCAGGCAAGTACAGTTGGGGAGGGAGGTGTTCTCCCATTGGAAGAAAGGGAGTAGCAAAAGCTTGATCTCTAAATCAGAGGGTACAGGTCTAGCCATGGCTGCACTGGGGCCCTCTCCAGGGCTGGCAACTCTGCAAACGGGATGACCCACTGGGAAAGCCTTGGGGCTTTATGTAGCAAGACAGGAGGAGGCTCCCGCCATCGGCTGCCAGCCTGACGCAGAGGAATTGCTCTTAAGGAGGCAATCCAACAGAAGCCAAAAGCTATTTGCCTCAAGATGTTCCTTGCAATGTTAGCAAGAAAAAACAAAACAAAAACCTGGAAAAAAAACTGGGAAGTATCCAGAGCTATTCTGGCAATCTACTCAGGGGAATCTAATGGTGCGGGGAACAGCGCAGAAAAGGCTGTGGTGTAACACTGACTCTACATGACACTGTGTCCCCTGAAGATGACTCATGGGAATAGTCTCCCTTGGTCCCGGTGCCAGGAAACTCTGTGTTTCTCCAGGGCAGCTGCTTGCTTTTGTCTTGAAGCCTGCATATCTGTCAGCTGACTTCGCTTCCCTTTTAGCTTTGACTGTCGGGAAGCTCCGAGTCAAATTCATGGCCCATCGCTCACAACCGTATGGCAGGGCGTTTGAAATCAGTATCATTCCCAGATTTATTTTCTTTTCTTCTTCCCAAACTCTTCTATTTATTAATAATCTTAGTTGTATTTTATGCTGTATTTGCCAACTATTGAAGAAAAAATATATTTTGGAATAAAATGGGGCTGGAAGGAGAAAGAAGAGGAAAGAGAAGGTTTTTTAAAAAAAAGGGGGAAGTAAATGGTTGTACTAACATTCCTTTCAGATTTAGCTGACTAGTGGCAATTCTGCTGGTCTCTCATGGATATAAAAGGGTTGACACCTTTAACTGGTAATGTTATAAAACATCCTAGCGATTGATAAATCAGGAAAATAAAAAAAGACAAAAGAACGAGGTGTCACTTTTCACCCAGAAAATTGGCAAGAATTAGTGCTGACCATCTGGGGGTTGGCATGCTGGGCACTGCAGACTCTCCTTTGTGTTGATGGGGTATGAACGGGCTGATTAGAGACACGTATGGCGTGTGCACATGCATGTACATGTTTGACTTGGCAAGCACACACCTAAATAAACTGTAGGGAAACTCAGATGTGGGCACTGAAGACTTTACAGAAAATGTTTGTTTCAGAATAGCTAGCAAAAATAAGGAAACTTTCTGCCCTGGCTGTTGTGGCTCAGTTGGTTGGGCTTCGTCCTGCAAACCAAAGGGTCACATGTTTGATTCCCAGCTGGGGCACATGCCTGGGTTGTAGGCTTGGTCCCCAATCAGTCCGCATGTTGGAGGCAGCTGATTGATGTTTCTCACATCAATGTTTCTCTTTCTCTTTTTTACTCCCTTCCTCTGTCTCTAAAAAAAAAAAAATGTTTAAAAGTATTTTAAATAAACAAACAAGAACACATTCAAAATGTCATCAAGGAGAGATTAAAAAGTAAACTGTGGGCCAAGCTCACAATAGAATATTATATAACAATGAAAAATGAATGAATCAGAGTTACATGTCCTGCTGTGGACAAAACTCGAAACACAAAGTTGGGCAAAAATGGCAAACTGTGGGACATATATATGTTTGATTTCATTTGTTTAAAGTGTCAAAACTCGCTATGTCTTGTTTATGGGCCCAAATGTATGTCCTAAAGGTATAAAGACATGAATGGGAACAATAACAGGTGAGTCAGGACAGCAAGAGGAGGGAGAGGAAGGTCACTGGGGGAGGGTCGCCATGGGTGCTGTATACTCACATGTGGATTATGTTATTATCTCTTCTTTGGGGTATGGCTAAAGCAGACCCTTAAAACAAAGGAAAAAAGGTGCGAACACTGTTATTGCAACTGGGTAAAACATTCCGGCTGCATCAGGACAAAGACAGGAAGGAAATGTGTGAAAAACTCTGGTTTGCAGGAGGTAGGAACCCCGGGTGGGTGTAACGTGCGAATGTCCTTGTTGTTCATGAGAGGACAGGAAGGAGACTATTAATGTGATGTGATCTCTCCTGCAGGCTTTGTGGTCCAGGGCTCCAACGGCGAATTCCCTTTCCTGACCAGCAGTGAGCGCCTGGAGGTGGTGAGCCGCGTGCGCCAGGCCATGCCCAAGGACAAGCTCCTGTTAGCTGGCTCTGGCTGCGAGTGTGAGGCCATAGTACCCTGGGCTCTGGGGGTGGCTAGGGGTGGGTGGCCAGGCTCCTTGGCCCGGGGGCTTGGGTCCAGCCTACTTGTTCTGTCCCTTCTGCACAGCTTGTTGCCCCAGGGTCCTAGCCCAGCCTTCCTTCCTCCTCCTGTTCTCACCCTCATGGCCTGTAAAGGAGACTCTCTCTTTCCTTCTGCAGCTACTCAAGCCACGGTAGAGATGACCGTGAGCATGGCCCAGGTTGGGGCTGACGCCGCCATGGTGGTGACCCCTTGCTACTATCGCGGCCGCATGAACAGCGCTGCCCTCATTCACCACTATACCAAGGTGGGTGTGAGGGGTGGGCACAGTTTGAGGTCTGGGACCAAGAGGGGGATGAATGAGGGGGAGACTCTGCCTGAGAAGAGGAGACTGAGAAACTGGGGATGGAGTGGTGAGCCTGGGAAGGGGAGAAATGCCACCACACACCAGCTGTGTGACATTGGCTCACTGCCCTACCCTAACCTTGCTGTTGCTGCTTCCTCCCTTCTCAAATGGGAGGAATGAAGGTATCTTCTTCATAAGGTTTTGTGAGGACTAAAATTCTCTCAAAACATAAAGAACTTGGGACTGTGCTTGGCACATAGAAGCACTCGCTAATTATTATCCACTGTTACTGCTTACCAGCAGGGCATGTAGCACTGCGACTTCCGGTCCAGGAGGTGGGCCTAGCCAGCAGCGCTCTGCCCTCTCCCCTCTTCTTTTTGTCCCTCAGGTCGCTGACCTCTCTCCAATTCCTGTGGTGCTATACAGTGTTCCAGCCAACACGGGGCTGGACCTGCCTGTGGACACGGTTGTCACGCTTTCCCAGCACCCAAATATCATCGGCATCAAGGACAGCGGTGGTGATGTGAGTGGCAGCAGCTCCTGGCTGGGGGATCATCCATTTCTCTTTTGCTATCAACCTCAGGGCCGCTCTGGGACCTGCTTCAGTTTGGGTTCTCTCTGTCATGGGGGCTCTGCCGGGGAGCCTCGTCTGAGATTGGGAGTACCTCACCGGGGCCTGGGCTCTCATCCGCCCGCACTGGCCCAGCCCCCACCCAGGCTTGCCTGAGGCTCCGGGCCCCACTACACCAGGTTTGCTGTTGCAGGTGACCAGAATCGGGCTGATGATTCACAAGACCAGGAGGCAGGACTTCCAGGTGTTGGCTGGATCGGCTGGCTTCCTGCTGGCCAGCTATGCCATGGGTAGGCCTCCCGCCACTCTCCCACTGTGAAGGGTGACCCAGATACACCCCAGTAGCTGGAAAAGACCGCGAGTGCCGGGACTAGGTCTGCACAGGGCCTTTGTCCGCTTGCCTGCTCTGAAACCTCAGAAGTCCAAACTGCTTGCTTGTCTGGACACTGGGTGCTTGTGAGTGACCTTGTTCTGGGCGGAGGAAGGTGGTTGTGTACAAACCCTGGCCTGTCATAGAGATGCCTGAGATTTGCTCTAAGTCCCATGCTCCCTGCTTAGGTGACAAATTTAGTTCCTCTAATCTCACAGAGGCCTTGAAGCCCTCCCCTGTATTGCAGAGTTGATTTTCCTCTCTCTTTGGTTCCAGGCTAGAATGATAGGTCAGACCTACAGGGTTGGGCCAGGGATCTTCAGCTGCCTGATCAGACTCTGTCCCAGTCCCGGATACTAGGAGTGTCACCATTAGATCAACTGTTCTTGTCCATTTGGGGTCAAGGTCCTTGGGTTCAGGTTGGATTTGAGCAAGAGGGACCTGTGGGGTGGGGAGTGGGTGGAGGGCCAGAGCATCTGCTCCTTCAGCTGACACCAATTTAAGTTATTTTTCCAAAGCTGCAGGGTCCTATTCCCTCTGGTCTGTGTAGACTCTGGCTCGTTGTCTAGGTCCTTGCACGTCCCCCTCTGCACATCACCATTGCTAAAGTACAGGGGAAGCAGGGGGACTCCTTCCTGAGAGTGGGGCAGGTGGAAAAAGCACAGGCTCTCAGGGCCAGGGGAATCTGAGCTGGAATCTCAGCTCAGGTGCTTATTTGCTGAGTATCAGTGGGCAAGGTACGTTACCCCTCTGGGCCTGAGTTTCTACTCTGTAAAGCAGGGAGGTGTTGTGAGAGAGAGCCCTGGCCCTTTGTCTGCCATCGTGCTTGGCACATAATAGAGACTTGATAAATGACGGCTCTGTTAGCCCATTCCTAGTTGCCTACTCTCTCTCTAGTTTTGAAGCCCCTCTGCTTAGGGTCGCTCCTCATTAGCCTTAGCATCACAGTAACAGGCTGGCAGAAGTGGCAGGGACCTCTGCGGTCACAGCCAGCCCATTTTCATCGCCCAGATGAGAACAAAGAGAACCAGAGAGTCTCTGACTTGTCCAAGTCCATGCAGCCAGTGGGAGGAAATTCCCGGTGTCCTGACTGTGTCCAGAGTGCTGTCCACTTCCCCACCCCTGTTCCAGGCTGAATTCACTTGGGGGGACGGGGGATAAGGTTTCAGAAGAACAAGGGCTTCCCATCCATTTCACCCCCTTCCAGGACTGGTGAGTCAGGGGGCTAGTAGAGGAGTGTGGAGGTGTCAACTGTCAGGTGGGACTTGACTTTTTTTGCGGGGGGAGGCGAGTGCAGGGAAGGAAGTGCCCTTGAGTTAGCCGTCAAGCTCTGCTCCCTGACTGCCAGCCTGCGGGTTCTACTCCAAACATGCTGGCAGCTTTTCTCTCTGGGCTCTGCGAGTCCGAGTCGGAGTTTTTATACCGCAGAAACTGACAAACGCTGTGCGTTAGGGCTCCTCATCCCCCCCCCCCCCCCAGGCCAGCGCACCACTGGCAGGTAAGGGAGATGCAGTAATTAGATCTGGAGGAGGGAGAGAAGGTAGGGAGGTCAATTCTTGTTTAGGGAGGTCAAATGAATCACTTATGAAAATGAGTGTTTGGTCAAATAATGGAGGCGCCATCAGAAGTAAATTCACATGGCCACCCAGTGGCATAGAAATCCACATCCCAGCTCCCCAGAACAAAGAGGGCCTGGGGACCAGAGTTTGGAATCCTCTGTTAGAAGGAGGCTCTGGCTGATGTTCTGCATCTTACTCTGGGGCAGGAGGTGTGGGGGGCGTGTGTGCCCTGGCCAATGTCCTGGGGGCTCAGGTGTGCCAGCTGGAGCGACTCTGCCTCACAGGACAATGGGAAGATGCCCAGAAGCTACAGCACCGCCTCATTGAGCCAAACACTGCGGTGAGCTCCCAGCCAATGGCAGCAGAGGGTTGGGAGTGGGGGTGTCCTCACTGGAGCGGGAGCCAGGGTGGGCCCAGGGGTCCCCACTCAGCCTCTTTCCTTTCAGAAAGTTGTTTTAGAGAACAGCCTAGTGTGCGAACTCCTTTTGCCTCCCCGGGAAATCTTGCCTTCAAAGTTGAGCCCCAACTTAAGTGTGCATTAGAATTCATTTAGGGATCTAGTTAAAACTGTAATCCTTTAGGCCCAGGAATGGGCACAGAGACAGGGGTGACTTATGTCACAGTCACTCAGGACCTTATGTATCCTGGGACCTTATGTAGGGATGCACTACCTAGAGAAAGGGCCCATGGCCTTTATGCCAGGTTTATAAGGGGCCAGATCCTAACACACACACACACACACACACACACAATGATTGAGAGTAGTAAAGGAGAAGCTGGAACAATGGAGCATTCCCAGATTTTCAACCCAGATTTCCCAGGAGACTTCTCTCTTCAAATAATCTATACTGCAGTCAGACCATATACCCCAAGTCTGTGTTGGGCAAGTCAAGATAGAAAGCCGGTCAAGTGCCAGGCAGTGCTGTGCAGAGCCCAAATGGGGTCTGAGGCCGAAAAATAATGTGTGCTCCTAAAGAGATGTTCTTATGCATATTTTAAATTAAACTTACAATACAGGGAGATCCCATGTACCCACCACTACAGATTTTCCCTCAGTGGTAACAATATCACAACCAGGATTCCACAATCATGATTTTGACATTGATATAGTCAAGGTACAGAATACTTCCATCACCGCAAAGACCCTTCATGTTACTCTTTCATAGCCACACATACTTGCCTCCTGCTCCTACACCCTCTTTAACCTATGGCAACCACAAATATGTTCAGTTTTTTAATTTTGTCAGTTCAGTACTGTTATAGAAATGAAGTAATATAGTCTATAGCCCTTTGAAATTGGCTTTTTTTACTCAGTATAATTTTCTGGAGATTCATCCATGTGTTGCATATATCAATAGGTGGTTCCTTTTTATTGATGAGTAGTATTTCATGATATGGCCATACCACAACTTGTTTAACCATTCACCTGTTGAAGGGCAGCTAGATGTTTCCAGATTTGGCTATTCAAAGCTGCTATGAACATGCACTTTGTTAAGAAATTTTCTTTCTACATTCATGAGGGATATTGGTATGCAGTTCTCTCTCTCTCTCTCTCTCTCTCTCTCTCTCTCTCTCTCTCATACTACCTCTGTCTGATTTTGGCATCAGGATAAAAATAGCTTCATAAATCAATTGGAAAGTATTCCTTCCTCTTCTATTTTCTGAAAGAGACTTTGTAGAATGGATATCAAATCTTTTTGTACACAGTTTTTGGAATTCTCCAGTGAAATCATCTAGACTGGGAGATCGTTTTGAGGGGACTTCTGGAGATTGTTCAGCTCTGCGCTGGGCTCTGCACTAGGCCTCCACTGGCGCGACCTGGGCTGGGGAGAGTGGGAGTGCTTCCTCACTGCTCCTGCGCGGCCTCTGCAGACATCACAAGTGGGTCTGTGGGGACTGGCCTCCTTAAGGGTAGACAGTGGTGGAAGCTGGGACTCTGAGCCTGCCCCCCTGCCTCCGGATGGGGAGGAGCACTCTTCTGCTGAGTTGTGGGATAGAAGACCTGGTTCCCCATTCAGCCTTGCTGGCTGGGAAGATGATGGGGGGCCACCGCGTTTCTGAGGGGTGGAGTATGGCTGGAGTAGAGTGGTTGTTGTCTAAAATTTTCCATCTTGCCAGGCTGCTCCTTGGCTAGAGACAATGGCCTCTTGTCGGGGCTTTTATTGTCTGTGCCTAATGGCATTTCAGAACTGCTGGCTCCTTCAGCTTCAAGTCTGGGCCACTTCACCACCACTGTGTTGTTCCTTGGTCCTGAGGTCCCCAGTCTGTCCTCCTTCTCTCTACCCTCTGATTCTTTTTAATGTTTGTTTTTATATATATCTAAGGATTTTTAGTTGTATGTATTGGGAAGAATGGGGAAAAGTACATCTATTCCATCTTCTTGGAAGTAAAAGCTCTAACTAGTTTCTAAATGGCAATTGTTTTTCACCCTCCAGAACATTAAAAATATTGAAAAATTTAAAAGTAGGTATATTAAAGCTCACACACAGCATTTTTCTAGTTTTAAATATTTTACATCCAAACTATAATTTGTTATAATTTTACCTCCCTTGCTTGAATGGAAGCAAACTTATGGAAACAATTTTTCCTGAAATCTACTTCTAGAAAAAAATTAACCATTAAAAAACATACATGTTGCGGGTTTGATCTCTGGTCAGGGCACTAAAAAGAAGCAACCAATGAGTGCATAAATAAGTGGAACAACAAACTGATGTTTCCCCCTCTCTCTCGCTGCTTCCTCCCATTCTCTCAAATCAATTAAAAAAATACACAAGCCCTGGCTGGTGTGGCTCAGTGGCATGAGCACTGGCCTGTGGACTGAAAGGTCACTGGTTCCATTCCTGGTCAGGGCACATACCTGGGTTGCATGCCAGGTCCCCGGTTGGAGATGTACGAGAGGCAACTGATCTATGTTTCTCTCACACATCAGTTTCTCCCCCTCTCTTTCTACCTCCTTTTCTCCTCTCTAAAAACAAATAAATAAGTGAAATCTTTTTTAAAAATACATACAACACGTATATAGGAACCTTATTGTCTGACTTGTTTACTTTGCTTCAGGCTACAATATGGCAGGACATGGTTCTGTTGGATCCTGTCTTTACTTAAAACGTTGTTCATTATGGATATTTTTGCATTGATTTTGATTTTTTTAATTGCATCAACTATTTACCTTGATGACTGAGTTTTCTGCCCACCCCCCCCCACCCCACCCCCGCGCCCCCGCTTAGGTTTTGCATCTGAAACGATAGTCCCAGACTGAGCAAGGCCACATATTTTGTTTGGGTAAAGTGATGGGTAGGCTCCGGATGTCCCTCACAGTTTATATTTTCACCTCGACAGGGCAGATTAACTCAGATTTAGAGACAGGGCAGCTGGGGAGGCAAGCGTGAGCCTCCCTGGATGTGAAGGCGCTCCTGGGAGAGGCCGCTCTGTCCACAGGAAGTGAGGCGTGCAGAAGTGAGGACCTTCCGGTGGCATCCCATGTGCGCACAGGCCTTACCGTACCGGCCAGTGCACGGGGCTCGGGCCTCTGCTTTCCCACTCCCATCCACCTGCCGGAGAGACGGTCCCAGAACCTGTACACCACTTTGACAGGAAGAGGAGAAGCTTCCAGGACTTTGGGGATCTGGTCTAATAGTGGCATCCTTCTTATTCAATTCTGGTGACATGGAATAGGTGTTGCCATCGTGTCATTTTCTAGATGAAGCAGCTTGGGCTGCCCCTTGGGAAGAGAGGATGCTTGCTGCCCTCCGACGCCCTGCATGCCATCCTGCCTCACCCTGCCCTCGGCCCCTCTTCTGCCAGCTCTGGGCACGCACTCAGGAATTCCTGGAACACCTTTCTGCTGCCTGGGCTGTAGGCTCAGCCGCCCCAAGAGCAGCTTGATGTCACCTTATTTCCCTGCCCTGCTCGAACACAATGTCCTTCCTTGCCTTCCCACCCAGCCAGACTCCTGCCCTGGCTATATTTAGGACTTTGCATAGTCTTCCCCACCAAAGCATTCAACCCTTTCTCAGCATGTGAAGAGGGGCAAATTAGGGATCTTCAGGCACCTTTGGTGGGAGAAAGCTTTTCTCTAGGCCTTTCTTGTGTCCATGCTCTCCTCTAGGTCTTCCCCACCCTATTCAGGTTTTGGGTGAAATGCCTGGGTTATGAGAACATCAAGGCTGGGTGGGGTCAGGCATGGGAAGAGAAGAGGCTTGCTAAGGCCTACTGGCCTCTAGTGGTGAACAGTTATTAGTCAGTCTTTCATTAGGCGGCCAACATTTTTATCCCAAACAACGTTTTGTTTTTTTTTCTTGTTTACTCTGCATGAAGCTCATACTTCTAAGGCTTTACCTTCCCTCCAAATAAAACTTTATTAAGTAGTGATTCCTTTCCTAGTTTTTAGGGAAGCAAAGATTCATTTAACGCTTCCAATCAGCATGAAATAACCAGTTGCTATGCTAAAATCACAGACACTTGATCCATCATTTTCTGTAAAACTCCAAGCACGATTTTAAATTGACAGCAGCCTTAGGTCTGCCATGACAATGGAATAGACTTTAGAGATCATGCCCAGCCGTCATTGTTTTAGGCAAGAGAACTTGCTCACAGCTCATAAGGTAATGATACAAGGTTATATGATGAAACTTCTTTGGACAAAGATGCATTATTTTCCCCAGGAGAGCATTCAGAGCCAGGTCAGGGAGGATCCTGTGCAGGGCCAGCAGAGGTCTGGGCTGTGCCCGACTTCCCGGGCCCACTATGCCCGGGAGTCAGGTCCCAGGGAACCGGGCTGCAGGCCAATCATATTCTAGCGCCCAGACCTGTGACGTTGCTTTCTCTCCTCCACATGGGAAAGATTTTCCTCCTAAAACCGAAGGAGGCAATTTCCTCTCTTAATCTGAGGTTTTGGCATTGTGTTCTCTACTGCCAGCTTGCCTCCTGGTCTCTAATCTGGATTCCCAACCTACCTGGGGTGTCGTAGACTTGGTGGAGTTACTTTAATCGGGGAGGGGGGCAGAAACCCCAACTCCCTAAGAGTGACACATGTCTGAGTCCTGGGTATATCTGTGCAGGGATTCCCCAGTCTCTTCTAACAGCCCCTGCTTCGCAGGTGACCCGGCGCTTCGGGATCCCAGGGCTGAAGAAAAGCATGGACTGGTTTGGCTACTACGGAGGCCCTTGCCGGGCCCCCTTGCAGGAGCTGAGCCCTGATGAAGAGGAGGCGTTGCACATGGATTTCATCAACAATGGCTGGCTCTGAGGGCAAGGATGGGACAGGCAGGCGCCCATCCTTGATTTGTACCTGCAGCCCGAAGAGGAGCATGGGGACCCAAGGGTTCGAGGCTCCTTTCCCTCCTGCAGTCCTCTAGGCACCTCTTACCAGCTTCCAGGCAGGCTCATTCCATATTCTCACAGCCCCAAGACTTCTTGAGTTTGTTCCCTAAATTCTGAGTCTCTAGAGACCTCAGTCCAGGCAGGAGCAACTGTTTACTTGCTTCTTTACTGTGGATTCCCATGGCCCAAGACACATGAGCTGGGAGCAAGAGTGGAAGGGCAGGGGCAGCTGGGCACAGGAGGGCTACCTGTTTGAAGAGAGGACCACTTAGACTTGGGGGTACAAACCTGACTCTAGCACAATGCAGGGGGAAGCCAGGCCTATTCTAAGAACCCAAGCTCTGACTCTTTCCAGGGGATGTGATCAGAAAAATGTCACTTGTCTTTGAAAGGCAGGCCACCCCCCCGCACCCCCTGCCAAGATGCATTCCAGCCACAGTGCCCTTTTCTAAATCCATTTCGATTCATTTCATATTCTTGTCTCTGGCTTTGATCTCAACCGTCAAGTGCACAGAGACAACCCAGAATTGGTAAATCACGACACCTAGTGGATAAATGTTACATTCTAGAAGACTGTTGTCAACCCAGGTCTGAAGCATTAGGGAAGGGGCTTGGCCTGAGACAGGACCATCCTTTTGCCTATGAGCACCCTGCTTTTATTGGTAAAAATACTTTGTTATTGCAATAAAGTTTAATAAGCTAAACTAGTGTATCTGTGTAGAGATCGTTATTTCACTGCTATGCAGTTCTTAGGTTTCCTGCCCAGATGTTAAGAAAGTACCTAGAAGCAAATTAGCACTCAAGGTCTGCTTTTTCCCAGCTCTGGAGAGGCCCTCACAACACCGAGCAAACATAGGCATTAAATTGGTGACAGCCTAGAGTAAGCATTATTGAAGTTTTAAATGGGAGAGGTAAAAAATGTTCAACTGACAATTTAGAAACACTTAGCACATTATTCAAAAAGGTTGCTTTCTCCAAAATGTTCAACCTTACTCAGCGATATCTGACAAGTAGCAGAAAACCTGAGATGAAATTTTTAGGAATTACTCTGGTTAAAAGAAAGGGAAACAGGTTTCTTGCTTAGGGAAAAGGCCAGGAGAGAATGTAAAAAGTATCAATCTTCAAAGGAAACTGGCATATCTGGCTGGCACTGAAGCTTTGCACTTAGCACCTAAGCTCTCCTTACAAGCGACTTCTAAAGGATCTGAGCTCAGAGAATCAGGTTCAGGGATGGGCCAAATGCTAGGGCTCGGGAGGCAGGCCAGTGTCCCGGTGAAGTGCTTGGGCCCTGGGCTCACACAGGCTGCGTTCGATTCTTGGATCTGCCCCTCAGTGTCTACAGGACACTACTTGGGAAACTACTTAACTGCCATGAGCCTCATCTCTAACAGGGGGATAGTAATAGCACCCCTCTCCCAGGACTAGAGAAGACCAGGCATGGAAAAGCGTTACTGGGGCAGGGGAATGTGCTGAGAAAGGGAAACCCAAGCAGGAGGGACGTGTCTGAGGTAAGCCAGCAGGTGCGGCAGTAACTGGTCTCAGGGCTCGGGTACTCTGATGCCCAGGGTGAGGGGCGTACAGGGGAAAGTGCTCTGGAGTCAGAAGACCTGGAAACAAATCCCACCCAGCTCTGCCACCAGTGTGGGCAACCTGAGCCTGTCTGATGTTTTAAAAATTAAATATATTGGAGTGACATTGACTGGTTAAACCTGTCTTCTTTTTTTTTTTTTTTTAATGCTCCTACCATGCAGAGGATTTGAGACTCGGGTGATATAATGTAGTAAAATGTACAGTGTCAGTTCCAAGCCCCCTCTATCACTAATTTTTAGAAACAGCAAATGGGTTTAACATTATGAGGACGCAGAGCAAGAAAGTCAAGAAAACTAAGAATAGGCAGTTCTGGTGATTTGTTTATTCCTCATAAACACTTGTTTCTACAGTACAATTCAGAGAATAAACAGAGGCACACGGCTATAATTTCCACCACAATCTGCTGCTGAGGAGACATTCAGTGTGAGGATAAGGGATTGGGGTGGGGCAGGGTGGGGCAGGTTTGGATCACAGGGTAACTGGAGGCCTCTGTGACGAACTGTGCAGGGATCCTATCAGCTAAGATCTGATCCCCAGGCCTGATGGCCAAGGCGCATGGTGGAGGAGTTACAGTGACCCAGATCAAAGAGCCAAATGCTTGTTTCACCATAGTTTTAGGATGGGTCCAATTCTACCTAAACTACTGGTCCACTGGGAAGGAGCTGAGTCAGCCCTAAAGATTCAGTTCAGTCCATGATAGAGCCTGAAATGGCCCCAAGGGGTCTGCCCTTTGCCCTGGAGTAAGTAAGAAATACAACTTTTAAGATAACTGTTTATATCGGTTTCTTTCTTGACTATCCCATAAAGGGATCCTGTCCCATATCTAATGAGAGGCACAAATGGGGAGTATCTGCTAGAACTCAGGTAAGGAAGAGGACTCATAAAGTCAGGGAAAGGGAAATAGCACTTTACCTAGTCCTTCACAGGGGGAATAAGCAGACACAAACACCCATCCGGTCAAAGTGCAGCCTGGAGCGGTGATGCCCATCAGCAGTGAACGAGGGGGTAACATACAGAAAAGCTCTAGCCTTGACTTTCACAGGATGGCTGTACTATCTAAACCATCCCTATCTTTTTATTTCCCCAGAGTAGCACAAAGCACTGGCCCTAATTTGGGGCTAGAATCATCTGCCCCAGATATAAACAGAATGAAGAGATTCTGCATCACTTGGCAGAAAAGGAAGTAGAAGGCATTGGCAGGTTTGCACTGGGTAACCCAGGGTATTATAACAGGACAGAGAACACCAATAAGTGAGACAAGGGAAGGAGAGAACTGGTAACCACCGCTGCAGGGCCTGGGGCCAGAGTCCTCAGAACTTCTCTGTGGTCACATCCCTGACTGGCAGGTGACAGAGCACAACACGAGGCTTCTGCTCCAAGGTCCTCTCACCTCCTCTCACATCGGGTTCATTTGTTCACCTCGAGTGAGTAACGGGCATCCGCTTTACCCAACACTTCTCAGCTGGTGCACGACGCCCCGTCAGGCGGTAAGATTCCTGGCCGACTTGGAGGCACTCTGGGCCCGCTGAACGATCGCAGAACACTTCTCACGCCGCAGCAGCTTGTTGTTCTCAAACAGGCCTTCGTTGCGGGGTATTCCGTGGGACCCATCGGGGAAAGTCAGCAGGCCTTTGAGGGGTACAGAGGAGATATGGGAGAGACAAGGGCATTAATGACTCAGAAAGACCTGCTCGACAGGAAGAGAAAACCTCGCAGCCCTTCTCAGGAGGACTCGTGAGTTCGGTGACTAGGCAGGCACTGGGGCACCATCCCTGCAGATTGCTGGACATCCACTGAAGGGTTAAGCTAACAAGGTGTACTTCCACCCACACTACGCTCACCTAAGTCTCTCATCCTCTTGGGCTGCGACTTACCAAAACCATCTACTCTGCCATTTTTAAATTCCCCCTCAAAGGTCATGTTGTCATGTCGAATGAACACTCCGACGCCATTAAACTTGCCCTGGGCAAACTCCCCCTCATACCTGGAGAAACACAAGATATTAGCCTTTAGGGGGGTAGTGCGCTGTCGAGGTTGACTGAGTCAAGCAGCTACCGACACATGTTATCTATTAATGCCAAGGAGCAAAGCTGATCCCACTTACCTTATCTCAGAGTTCCACCCACCCCACTCCCAATCAGCACAGAAAGGTCGGAGGGCATGTACGATGTGAGGTCCTAATCTCAAGGAAATAACAGAACAGCAGTGGAGTAGAAGGTCACTCATTTCTTGCTACTTCAAATTTTAGATCTATTTATAAAATAACCAATAAAAAAACTAATGCTTAATCCTTGCCTGTTTTCAGAGGGCCTGGGAAAATCACTGGTTTGACCAGATATTTATCACGATCATTTTTAGATCAGAGTCTCCCTAGTTTCAGGCTGAGAAAAGAATGACCCAGTACTTACCTTGAGCCATCTGAGAAGGTCAGTACCCCGAAGCCATTGAAAAGCCCATTCTCAAAATGACCCAGGTAGGTGCCACCATCTGCAAACATCAGTTGACCGAAACCATGTCTGCGGCCTGAGCCAAGAGAAGGACAAGTTTCAGGCTGGGACGGGGCAGCTTCAGGGTCCTCTCTCGCTGTCTAACAACCCTTGCCTTCCATCACCCCACCACAGACGAAAGAAGAGAAGCAGCGACATTGTCAGGGCGGAGAACTGATACCCAGAGTAACAGCCTGGCTCCTGCCACCTTCCCACCTTAAGTCACAACCATCACATTTGAAGCAGGTCTCTCTAAGTATGAAAGACAAGACAGCACTTTAAAATAGCACACAGTGCCTTTATCATGTGCCAGGCACTCTCCTAAGCACTTTATATTTATCATCTTATTTAATCCTCACAGGAGCCTTATGAGGAAGGCACAGTACTATTATCATTCCCGTTTAACAGATGTGGAAACCAAGGCAAAAAGAAGCTAAGTAACTTACTCAAGATCCCAGAGCAATTAAGTGGTAGAGCAAGAAGGCAAACAGCAGGCAGCCTGACCTTAGAGCCCTCCACACTTAAATACATTGCCACTCTGAGAAGAATAAAAGCATACCTCTTAGCACCATGAAGCTACCATGCAAACCTACCGGCCCGACTGGGCCATTGGCTTGAGCTCTGTCACATCAGTAGGACTGAGCTAACCCAGTGAACGGACCAGAAAACAGAGCAAGATACAGGAGGAGCAGTAATGCTCTTCAAACAGAGGAGAGGCAGTTCTTTCGGGGGACGGATTCCCCAGCAGAGCCTCAGGAAGTCTCTCCTCTAAAGGTCATATTAAAGGGGACAGCAGGTGTTTGGGAGGCAGAAGGCAAGGCTGGAAACGTACAGAGGCAAGGTCCCCTCCCATCCGTACAGTTTCCCCTCTCAAGGCTCAAGAATTCTTCAGCTGCACACGCCTGGAAACAGCGCGAGGCGTTCTTCGCTGGCACAACTGCAGAGTGGAGTCTCCCTGGGGCAGTTCCTGGTTTGCTAGGACTGGACCCACGGGACTTTTAAGGAGCCAGACTGTTTCCAAATTGAACATCATTAAACTAATTCCTGTGTTGTCGCAGGCTCTGAGAAAACGTTACCGTTCCAAAGAATAGATACTTCCAAATGTAATGAACTGTCACAGGAAATTCAAGGCAATGGACGTCACTTGCTCTTGAGCGTCTGGCCTAGTTTCCTTAAGTTCTCAAGACTCATCAGAATCAAGTCATTGCCATAATTTCTGTACTTATGGACAATAAAATAATTCATTTTATTCTGTTGAGTACATTAGCATTTAGAAAAACAATTCCAAATAAAATCTCTAAAGGATAAAAGGGTTAAAACACAACTTAGAGGTAGAAAGATTTAACTTACTTCTGGAGGTTGGATTAACAATTGTATTTTTTAATTCCTTTATTTATAATCCTAGAATTAAATAAAGGAAAGGGACTATCAGATTAAATCTTGGAGTTAGACCTGAAGACAAATCAAGTTGGCTTATTTATCCTGAGGTATCTGTCCTTCAGCCAAATGAAGTGTTCATCACTGGATACCCCCCGGGGTCCTCTCACCCTCCTTCCACTCGCCACGATATTCCTCCCCACTGGAGTAGGTGAAGGAACCTTTTGTCAGGGTCATGGTGACAGCTTACAGAAGGATGGAAACTGCAGGACACAAGCAGAGGAGAACCAGTGTCATGGGATGGCTGGAGGAAAGGCCTGCAAAGCAACTTTGAAGATATATCCCAAAGGCTACCAGCTAAGTGAATGCTACCTGGAGTACATTTAACAAAACTACCCACCTCTCCAACCATCACCATCACCATCACCATCACCACCTCTGCCCAAGCAGTCTTATCCTCCTACTTGTCTTTAACGTTTTCGGCCAGTTCCAATTTTCTATGACCTGAGATGGAAATTTAGGATTAATCTACAAATACTCGCTTGACACCTACTATATACTTAGTCAAAGTGTAAAATACAGTCTTTTTTCTCAATGAGTTTATAATCTAGTTGCTAAGACTAACAGTCAAGTGCTAAACGGGACGGGCTTAAAACAAGCAGTGAAGAACGCAAAAGGCCATTCCAGCCTGAGAGGACAGGGGGAGCGAAAGCACAAAGAGCAACGTAAACATGAGACGTGCAGGAGGAAAAGCAGCAGCTGGGTCTTACTGGAGTTGAAGGTATATTTAGTGAGTAATAGAAAACACATGTGTGTAGGTACACTCAGTCTAAATCTTAAGCTTGAAAAGGACCTCTCAGATTTACTCCAAACTCCCTCTTACTACAGATGGAGAAACAGAAGCCCGCAGAGTTGAAAGTCAGTCAGTGGCCAAGCTGGAACTAGTGCCCAGGCCTCCCCGGACTCTGCTTGTTCTTTTCCCCCATGTACTATGCGCTCTACTTTTAGGGTCAGGCAAGCATAAGAAGACCTTTGACAGCTAAACAGAAGAGTTTACAGCTGATAAGGTGAGTAAAGAGAAAGCTTCATGGGGGCCAAGGGGGTTGAACAGGGATGTAATATGATGAAAGCAAAGTTTAAGGAAAAGGAAATTGCAGCAGGAAGCAGAATGGGTTGGAGCAGCAAACACCTAGAGCCAGAGAAGCTTGCAAGGCAGGAGATGTGATAATTCAGTGGATTGTGAAAACGAGCATAAATTATTCTCCCTCCATTCATGCCCTTGCACTTTGTCATGGCAGATCCTCCCATGAAGAGGCAGTTTATTTACTCCTCCACCCACTGGATCTGGATAGGTTATATAACTAATGGAATGTCAGCAAAGGTGATGCAGCAGAGGTTTGAAAAGCACTTGCATGTTGGGCTTGCCCTCTTTGGGGTGCACGTGGGGCTGCACGTGGAACTGTTCTGTGCCCATGGGAACAGGCCCGGGCTAGTCAGGTGGCCAGTGGCGGGCCACACGGAGCAGCTGTCCCAGCTCACTGTAGATGCCTTGGTGAGCTCAGGCACGGCCAGGAGAGCTGCCTTCTGAGCCCAGCCCCAAATTACTAGCTCACAGAAGCACAGACTAAAGAGATGGTTGTTGTTTCAGGCCACTGTGTTTTGGAGTGATGTATTATTACCCAGCAAAAGCTAACTGATACTCCCAGATATGAGATCATAACCCCTGCGCCAGAGGGATAACAGGGTAAAGGGAGCGGAAGGGATGACTATGAGACATATCACAGGAGAAAACAGTCACCACTATCGCTCAGTAATATTTGAAGATTGACTAGGTATGACTTCATATGAGTGGTGAAAGAATGTTTGTATTCAGGAATATACGACAAAAAGGGATTTAAGATACCCCAAACATCAAAATATAAATAGAGATAAACAGCATCATTTGATATATTTAAAAAATATGATTCCTATTTCCTTTTTTAAATCCCCTAGGTCTTTTTTACTCACTCTTGCATCTTTTCCTCATCAAAAATAATACAATGTTTTCTCAAGTGATTGTGACAATGCATAGTCCTAGGCCCACACTCAGATCTACTAAATCAGATTCTGTACAGTTAGCGCCTGGGAATCTGCAATGTTAACAAGCACATCATTAGATTCTTACACACTGGAAACTTGTGGATTCCTTCTCCAATAAATGGAAATGCTGTGTGTGAAGAGATCTCTGACCTATAAATCACCATTGAAAGGTCCCCTGTTATTAATAATTAACCTAGAATCTGACCCTCAGGCACCTGACTGAGTTCCAACAGCACAAGCGCACCTCTTACTCAAGAGCTCTGAGGCCAAACCTGGAGGACAATTTTTTTAAAATCCTCACAGGCCTGCTGCCAACAGCTAGCTTCCTTTTTAAATCCCTGCGGGCCTGGTGCCAACTGCCAGCTTCCTTTTCCTTCTAGTCCCAGAGAAGCCTAAATCTCACACAACGTTAAGTGTTGTATTGATGTTGATATCTCCATTATAGAAATCAAGATGGGATTCTAAAGAGTGGGTTAGACTGTATAAGAGAGATTTGGCATATTTTATACAAAAATGATGCTTTAAATGTTCAATTAAAACAAGACGTACGTTGTTTTCTCTGAATGGTGGTGGTGGACAGCGCCGAGTTGCGCATGCTCCAGGTCAGCCAACACGACTCTCTGTTAAGCAACTGAGCTAGCCCCACAGAGGCTGTTTGAAATGCCTTCATAACAGCAACTAACGTTTACTGACTACTTAGTGTGTGCCATAATTGTTTTTAAAATACATTATCTAATTTTATCTCACAACTTGATGAGGTGGGCATTATTATTATTTCCACTTTACAGATGAGAAAACTGAGGTGCAGAAAGGGTAGGTTAACTAAGGTTATCCAGCTAACATGTGCGGGTTAGAGTCAGAACCCTGGCAGATGGCTCTAGGGTACACATTCTTAAACACTCTCCTACCCGGTCCTGCCTCCTAGCATAATACGGTAGTGTTGTGGACCTTGGCAGCACCAAGACCTGGGTTCAGAGCCTGGCTCACTGTGTAGCCTTGGGCAACTTATTGAAGTGTCTCTAAACCTCAGTCTCCTTTTCCATAAAGTGGAGATAAAATACCTACTACACAGAGTTGGCATGTGGATTAAATGAAATAATGTACATGAAACTACCTAGAATACTGTCTAGCCCTGACCTTTAAATGTTGTTCTTTTCCTCTTCAAAGAAACACCTCAACTCACACACTTACTATAATGGACATTTCCCTAAAGTCTCAGTATAAAGATGCTACCCACATAATTTGAATAGCATTTTTTTTTTAAAAAGTAGTCATTTTGACTAATGAGGTAAATACGAAGCAGAAGAAATGCAAATTATAGTTGCCACCCATTTGTTCTTTATCAATACCCTATAGGATATTTTAATTTTGGCCTCCATCATAGTAATTTTTGATACAGATGCCGCATGCCCAGAAATGGTCGAATGCGAAATCAGCCTGGCCTGAGCAGAGCCCGGCCCGGTCACATCTAGGCCCTGGCTGTGTCTCAAAGCTCTAGTTTCATCCCAGCTGTGAGGAGAGATGAGCTCTGCAGCCATGAGGATATAACAAGTTCTGAGGCCCCTGTGTTTTCACCCAAACATGGAGGAACATTCAGTTCTAGCCCCGTAAGGCAGGCCAGCTTCGTGAAAGCGCTTCTAGAGATGTTTGGGAGGCAATCCCATAGGTCCATCAGGGACTTTCACGTGTCTAGTTACTCAGAAACTTCACGTCCAGGGTCCTTCACATAATAGAATGCAGTGTGAGGAAAGGATCATCTTCTTTTGTCTTAAAGCCCCTCAAAAACCTTTGAGGCTATTTTCTCAGAGAGGTGATGCCATCTCTGTTCCACCAATGTTCCACAAGGTCAGCATCCAATTTCAGGCGCATAGTCCGCTTATCGTCAGCCTACCATCAGACTGTGCAAATACAACATTAATGAGAGGAAGGGAAACCGTTTTCCATCAAAACTGCTGGGGAAAACTCTTTCCAATCTGGATAGGCATTGTGATAGCTAGAGGTCATCTTCAGCTCTTTCCAGAACAAATTAAGTCAGAGTACTAAAAGTCAGTTTATGGAACAAATCAGAACTATCTCATTCCTTCAAAACCAGTTAGAATCTGAAAGGCTGTATCTTCTACCAAATCTTATGACTAAACAAACATTCCAAAATATAAATACAAAATCCTTATTTATACAGAAGATAATGGCATGTCCTTTACATGTTAGGCAACTTGTCTTCACTAGGAACTTTGGAAGGAGTTACTGCAGTGCAATTTGCAGTCAGACTGACTACATGGGGGCTCAGGAGGAACAACCCCTTGTTCTACTTTTTCTCAAGGCCACATGAAACTCCCAACAGTGGCATCCCACTTTGTTTCAGAGGGACCAGTAGGTCATTGAAAGAAAGAGAACATCAACTCTCAATCTAACCCTGTCACCATCCTCTCCCACTTGTTTTCAAAAGTACATACTGTACTACAAATTTCCATTCCTTTTTTTATCTAGGGAGATATAGCAAGTTCCCTTCAATAGTTGCTTGTCGAAATAAAGACCATTCCCAAGAACACAGTCAAAAGTGCTTATTAAAGGGAATACATGTCGACTCCATGGGACTAAGGCCATGGTTAAACCCATTTGACTAGAAGCTTCTTCCTATATCCAAATTATTGATATTGTCACTGCTTGGGACACTGTCAGGATTTTCATTTTTGACCTCTGTAAATAGCCATGCTAAGTAATACTCAGCTGCACAGCCAATGACCCAGAAAAAAATTTCTCCAGTTACCATAGTCCCTGAGACAAATCTAGTTTTATATAGTCAGTGCTAATGAAGACTGAACACTCAATACTTTAATAAGAATGTAAATCAGTATTTCTATCAGTTATTAAAAAAATTTTTTTAAAGAGAATAGATGGCTTATGAGTTTAGACTTTAGCTATATACATGGAATCTAGTCACAAAGTCAAGATAATTGATGCTTCTTCTAAAAGGATACCTATCCTTTCTGCTCTCTTGTTGGATGGGGTGCAAAGAATCAATCCAAACATTTATCTAAAAGGAAATGACTATTTTGTCTGTGTAAACTAATACACTACCGGTCTGCACAACAGACCTTGCTATGTTTCTTTTCATCTGACCCAGACATTTCCAAATAGAAGTCAAAGACAGGAATAATTTTTGTTTACATTCTGTTTGTCTTTTTCAATTTTAGAAATCAAACTTGTTAAGAAAAAATGTTTATGCACTCATAGTAACCTGTGTCCAAATTCAGAGGATTAAAAAACAAAACAAAACCCAAACTAACATAAAGAGGAGTAAATTTTCAGTTTAGGAACATTGTTTGGAGGCAGCAACCCCAATTACCCACGTGTGCCTTCACCACTGTCCCCCTCCTACGCCACCCTCCCCAGAGTATGAGAGTCGTGTCAAAATTCCTTCAGTTATAAAGCAGTTAAGTCTTAGGTTTTTAGATTCTGAAAGAAAAGAAAATGAAGGCTTTGATGAACACAGATAAAAACTAGAACAAAAATTCAAACGTGCTTTTTAAAGTGTTTTAAGTGAGCTTGAAATAACTTTTTATTATAAGTGAAGTCTTTTTTTCTGGTAAGTCTCCCTTCCACTAGAAAAGTGAACAAATGTATGGCTACCAGTTAAAAGTCTTTTTTAGGAAGCCTATGGGATGGTTAGATTGAAGAACCTAAGAAGAAAATCCTGACACCAGTAAAGAAGGTAAAAAAAATAAAAATAAAAAGAGGACTTGGGGGTGATGGGGAATGCCAGAATACTATTCTATTTCATGATTAAGGAAAATGCCTGCTCCAGGTTCTAATAGAGCCCAATTACTCTTTTTGATACCAAAGCGGTTTGGACATTCTAGACTACAGGGATGCTACTGCCATCAACTAACTGAGGCACCCCATTCCCCCAAACCTGGATATGTGGGACGTCTCTCCATCGCAGTGACAGAGAGGCAGGCCCAGAGCAAACAAAGGTCTAGATGGCAAAAGGCAACACTTCCTCGTCGACCTCCCCTTTCCTTCAATCGCCCGTCCTTGCCTTCCACAACTCTTCCTGCCCTCTACTCCGGGTCCACTCGCCCGCCCGGGCCGGACTTTCTGCTCGCACAGGTCTGCCATCCCCACCCACCCTGCTCGCTAACCCGGGTGCCGCGGGCTCTCCCGGGTCTCAGCCTCGAGCAGTGGAGATGAGAGAGGCCCGAGTTTGGGACCCGAGGCCACCCTCCGGTCAGCGAGTCGGGCTTGGAGCTACGGTCCCCGGCCCCTGTTATCTGCGGCTGGGCTCCTCAGCCTATTCCTCACCGGCCACACCCTTCTGGCCCCCTCCCACCCGTACTGCCAAAGAACCTGGGCTCCGCCTTTCGGGATGACCGTCACGCCCTGGCGAGGAGTTCCAGGGGCCGAGACCTCAGATGCGCCGGGCTCGTCCAGGCCACCTGCCTCTCCACCACCTCCACCAGCCCCTGCCCCACTTAACGCCGCCATCCCCGGCAGCGGCACTGGGCACAATTCCCGCTGTCCATTGGCTGTTACCTAGGCAACCGGGAGCAACGCCACTTCCCATTGGCTCAGCCCGGGCTCGGCGCCATCTTTGTGCGGGGCTAAGTGTCTCAGAGAGCTCCTGGCCAAATGTCCTTTAGAGATGGGGCTGAGGCCCCGATCCCATCTTGGCAACCCTGATGGAGCACTCAGGCCTTGCCCAGCCCGCGGCTGCGTAGCCGAAACGTCAACCCCAAACAAAACAAAACCAAACCTGTGTCAGACGCAACAGTGAGGCAGTGACCACCAAGTGCAGATGCTCAGATCCTGCTCCGATCTCCATAGTTGTTAATGGCCCCCCTGCGGAGTTTAAGGACAGAACCTAAACACTTTGAGGGGTAGCTTTGTAAATTGTAAGGCGCTGGAGCGGGCACTTTAGTGTCAACTCGGAGCCAGCACTGTGATAGCAAAACAATTTAACATTCATTGTAGGGATGTATTGTCATGACACAGATCCCTGGATTTTAAAATGTGGCAAGATTGAGGCAAATCCTCTCAAATAACACGCACATCAGTCAGTTTATCCATATGTTTATTTACTGAACAGTGGGAATGCAGCATAACGCCAGGGTTCTGCCAGGCTAAAAAAGACATGATCACTGCCCTCATGGGACTTACGGCCTAAGTGTGGAGAAGCAAAAATTTAACGTACGTGGAAATATCCAAGACCATGTTTAATTATTAAGAGAAAGTAAACGCATGAAGAAACAAATTGCCTCTTTGAATTGGGATTTTTCCTCATCTGTAGGATAGAAAATTATAATGACGATAATGATACAGGCTGCCCAGGACTTGAGAATACAATGTCAAAATGCTCAGTACTGTGTCTGAGACATTGTAAGTGCTCAAAAACAAAACAAAACAAAACAAAACAAAACAAAAGGTAGTTTTAAATAGTTTTTAAAAGACTGGATTCTGTGTTCAAATCCCATCTCTGCCACCAACTGTGTGTGGCTTAAAGCAAGCTATTAAGCTTTCTAGCCTGTAAAATGAGATTGGGCCAGCAGACCTACAAGGTTCAACCTCGCTCAACACTCAATGTTAAACATGCTAAACTGGGTGGTAATGACTGTAGATATAATTACAGTAGTTGAGAGAATAGAGCATCAAGAAAATACATGTTATTAGGTTAGAGAATGTGTGTTAGAAAACATGAAGAAATAAGATTCATATATTATCAAATTATGGGGAGACCTGGAAAATTAGAAGGAAGATACGGTTTGCAAAACATAATTTCTTGAATAGGCAAATTCAGAGTCACAGAAATTAGAATAGAGGTCACCAGGATCTAGAGGAAGAGGGAGTTATTTGTTAACGGATACAGAGTTTTTGTTGGGATGATGAGAAAGTTTTGGGTAGATAGTGGTGATACATTCATAACATTGTGAATGTATTTAATGTTACTGAATTGTACACTTATGAATGTTTAAAATGATAAATACTATGTATATTTTACCACAATAAAAAAATGCAGTTTCCTGGTCAAAACAGTGACACAATGAAACTGGTGTTTTAATAAAATGAATATGACAGTAATACCCAGAGATGATCAGAGAGAAATTGGAAGCAGAAAAACACTGTAATAATGTAGCTAAGCCACTGTAATAAGGTAGCTAAGACATCCTACAATGTGGCATTAGTGCAGATGAAAAGAGGGTAAATACAAGAAACACTTTATAGAGGTATTTCATAAGAAGCAATACAGTGTTAAAAGCATGGAGCTAGTCTGCCTGAATTTGGATCCAGCTGTGCCACTTACCTGTTTCATGATTATAGGCAAGTTACTTTACTCAGTTTCTGACATTATAGGGACTGTAATGCTGGTTACATGACTCAGTCCACATAATGCACTTAAACTAATGCATTGACACTCTTTGCAATAAAGGGAAAGGCAAGTTCTAAGAGGTGGATACAGAAACAAATTCTGAGGGTCTTCCATAGAGAAAACTCAGAATTCAAGGGAGAACTTTAAATCCTGGAGCTTTCCTTGACAACAACTTGAAGCTCAGGAGCTAAATAAGATGAGTAATACAGGAGATCGTCTCCGTGGCTATGGCCCCCAGGACACAGAGGCAAGTATTACTTGATTATTTGACGTTTGCGTAGTAAAGGGAAACATGCCTTATAACTGAAAGGGGTAATTGAACCATCTGTATGCATCTTTGCTGAATGGTTTATTTGGTAAAATAAATGCTTAAGACATCCTCATACATATAATTAAACAATTCAGTTTTTCTAGTTACCTATGGCAATAATTTTATTTAAGAAAGATATGTCAAACAGACTTAAAGAGACTCTGGAGGCTTTGACTAGAAATAAATGATAAAGATTTATTCAAGGGTCTTAGAGTTTGCAAACCAGAAACACAACTAGGCAACTAGAAGTGTTTTCCAAACAATTAAGAGTTCTTATAGTGAAAAGTACATTCTTCAGAATAATCAGTTCTGCATTCTTAGCCCTAGGATTGGCTCAGGGTAATCAGTCAGATGTCAGGAGATAAGGATGAGGATGCCAGGTGGTCTAGAAGATGGGTGCCAGGAGGCCTGGTCACATTCGTGGTCTGGAAAATAGATGTCAGGTCTATGTCACATAGTCTGGATATGTGAGTCCTTCAGGCATTATAAGGAGGTCTGGTGTATGTCCAGTATTGACACACAATGAGTTGTAGTATGTCCAGGCATTGATGCAGGACTGGAAAGTTCAAAAGTTTAAGTTTCCAGGCTAGTTGAAACAAGAACAGAATCATTTCTTCATGCCTGAACTGACTTGATTTTTAGTAATTAAGCAGTTTGACTATAGTGATTCCATTTTATTTCCCTACCCTATTCTTCAGAATGATTATGAAATATTGGTTACTATGTAGCTGGTTACCTCTTGTGAAAACCCATATTCTCTCTGCTGGTTACTTTAAGCACAAAAACCAAAAACAACATCAATAATAACCTCAGCAGTGATAAAAATCTACCATTTGTTGACTGCTTTTTACATACTAAGTGCTATGCTAAAATTTTTTTTTTTAAGATTTTATTTATTTTTAGACAGAGGGGGAGGAGGGAGGGAGCGAAACATCAATGTGTGGTTGCCTCTCACACGCCCCCTACTGGAGACCTGGTCTGCAACCCAGGCATATGCCCTAACTGGGAATTGAACCTGATACCCTCTGGTTTGCAGGCCAGCGCTCTATTCACTGAGGTACACCAGCCAGGGCTAAATTCTTTACATCCTTATCATGACTCTTATTTAATCAATTAAGGAAGAGATGATTATTCCCAATTTATAGATGAGAAAACTGAGACTTAGAGTTAAATAACCCATCCAAAATAACTAATAAGTGTGAGGCCAGGGTTCAGACTCCAAGTTCAAATGACTTTGATTCCTTCTTCTCTCCACTCCCCTCTAAACTAGTGATTTAGTTATTGAGTACATTCTTCCTTTAAGAATTAGCTCATAGCACATGCTCCACTTAAGGCCTTTACTGACTCTCCAGCCTCCCTCCAAGTCACTGAACTTCTATTAAGGAGTTTTCAGCTCTGATTGATGGCTCTTTTCCTCCCACTGCCTCAGAGAGTTGTCTGTCTTCAGCTTGAGGGCAGGGACTCATTCTTCTCTTTACTACTAATAAAAATGTATTGAGAACCTACTGTGTCTAGACACTGAGGTGGTACAGTAATACATGAAACAGTCACGGACTCTTACCTCAAAGTTTTTAGTCTAATGGGACCAACTCTTTCCTCAATTAACATATAAACATTGAGCTCTGTGCTAGGCACTGTGTAAGCTGCATGAGAGCTGGGGTTCTGGAAAAAGACTTTTTATTTAGGTAGAGCACGGATTTTTCTTTGCTTCACGGCTGTCTCTCTAATACCTAGAATGCAGTAGGTGCTCAACAAATATTTAATGACCGAGTGCATGATTGAATGAATTCAGATATAAAGATCAGATTTCCCCAGTCTTACAGGTGGTTCACAGTAGACACTCAGTGACTGACTAGGTAGGCTTCATTGAAAACTCCGAAACATGGCTCAGCAATTGAAAGCTAAGAGCTGAGAGCTTGTGAGACTCGAGTTTGGCTCCTGGAGCATGCGCAGTCCACATAAAAGGTGACGAGCAAAAAATACAGAGGGCGTGATTGCGTAGGCGCTGATTCTGATTGGCTACCGTAGGCGCGCGAGGGGTCGTGCCTACTCGTCGCCAAGTAAACAGGGGAGGTAGGGGCGGAGCCAAAGAGGCACAGCGACCTGGTTGGCCAAGAGGGGGTTGGGGGTGTTGCGGATTGGTCCCCTCCCGGACCTCAGCTGTGTGGAACGCGCCGGGTCCCGGAGCCGGCGGCCTAAGGAATGGACGAGACGAGCCCATTAGTGTCCCCGGAGCGGGGCCAACCCCCGGACTACACCTTTCCGTCCGGCTCGGGCGCTCACTTTCCGCAGGTACCGGGGGGCGCGGTGAGAGTGGCGGCGGCGGCCGGCCCGGTCCCCTCTCCGCCGGGCTCGCCAGGCCACGACCGGGAGCGGCAGCCACTGTTGGATCGGGCCCGGGGTGCGGCGGCCCAGGGCCAGAACCAAACCGTGGCCGCTCAGGTCCAAGCCTTGGCTGCCCAGGCCGCGGCAGCTGCGCACGCCGTTCAGGCTCCCCGCGAACGGAATGAGTTTCCCGAGGACCCGGAGTTTGAGGCGGTGGTGCGACAGGCCGAGGTGGCCATCGAGCGCTGCATCTTCCCTGAGCGCATCTACCAAGGCTCCAGCGGCAGCTACTTCGTCAAGGACCCTCAGGGGGTGAGAGCGGGGTAGGGATCGCGGCCGCCGACTCTGGGGAGGGTGGGCCTGTCCGTCGGAGTTTGGGGCTTCGCTCAGCTAGAGGGAGAAGGGGGGCTGAAAGAAAAGCTGCAAAAGGCATAAACTTTACAGTGTGGAGCCTCCTTTCCAGGATTTTGGAGTGCCACGGAGGACTGGAGATGGGGAGGCTCTGCGGAATAAAGGAATAAATCAGAACCCGTTTGGGGGGGGCGGGGAATGAGCGAAAAATTGAAAGAGGAAATTGACCAGATAGAGATGAGAGGCCCAGCGGTTTGGTGAGGCAACCTGCTTCTGAACAGAGACTATGGGGAGATGCTTTCTAGTAGATTCCGTAGCTTTAAACTACAGACTTGAGCTTGAGAAAGAACTACAGTCTTTCTTTTTGGAACCAGTGTTGTCGCTGTTAATTGAGGAGGACGTGTAACACATCAGGGACTCTTGAGGGTACAGTTCCAGCCTTCTGTGCTGTGGGGATTTCTCCTGCCACTTTCCCAGGTCTCTTATTGGCAGACGATGGTGATTGAGTGGGTGGAATCACCAGTTTTCATCTAGGGTTTCTTTTGGGAAATTATTCAAATCTCTTCTTATGGTTCCTCAAGCTTAGAACGGAGTTTAGAATCATGGGACTGTCAGCTGCCTTTTCACTTTCCTTTCTCTCCCAAGACTATCATATTGATAGTTTGTTTTTCAGCTAAGGCAGAGTGCTTGCTGACCTTTATCTTGTCCCTTGCGTTTGATTAAAGGGGGATGGGGATGGGATGGGGCATGGAGTGATCAGGGCATCTGAGAGGTGACCTTTATCCTTTTTCCTTTTTTATCGTAGGAAAAACAAATTTGATTTCCCTAGGTTATGGGAGCCCCATGAATTTATGAGGTCCAAAGGCAGTCAGGCAGTTGAGGTTTATATGCCATTCTCAGCTAAGGGATAGTGGCCCGGGGCTTCAAAGGGGAGGAGGGCAATTCCGGGGGAAGTTAAGAAGAGCAGATGTTTGATAATCAGTTTTTTACTTGCCATTCACTAAGTCTTTCAGATAAAAAAAGTAATCTCTGGTAATAGCTCTTTTTCTGGGCCAGGCCCCCAGGCCCCCTATCTAAGTTCTTTCAGGCGGTAAGGGAGAAGTAAAAGTTTTTCCTGAATCTGCTAGGTCTTGATTGCCTTCAGCTCCAAACAATCCACATAATCTGCTCCCCTTTAGTCCCACCTTTGAAACTTCCTCAAGAAGTACAGCTCAACAAGTTGAGTTGGTAGATTGCATCATCTTGTTGAACCAGCCTCTTAATCTTGAGAATAGGTCAGTGTAGTTAAAGTTGTTTCATTTCAGGAGGCAGTGCACAGGTGGGCTCTCAAAGTTAGACTTATTATTACACAGTCAGTTACTTAATAAGAGACAGTTCTATGGAAACAAAAGAAAAACAAAGGCTAATGATTGGAACAGACTACAATCCCAGTTTCTGAGTTCTGCAGGCAGCCAGCTGAGATTTAGAAATGTCCAACTTGAAGCAGCAGGAGTGAGGGCAGGCAGTGGCAATCTGATAGATTTTCCTGGTTTGCAGTTTGAATGTCTGGTGATCTTTGAGTGGCCTGCCCTTTTTCTTTTTTTTTTTTAAGGTTTTATTTATTTCTTTTTAGAGAAAGCAGAAGGAAGGGAGAAAGAGAGGGAGAGAAACATCCATTGGTTGCCTCTTGTATGAACCCTCAACCGAGGCATGTACCAAGTGGGAATCAAACCCCTGACCCTTCGCTTTGCGAATGACACCCACCAACTGAGCCACACGGGTCAGGGCAGAGTGGCCTACGTTTATTCTTTTGAGAACTGCAGAGATGTCACTGGAGTAAGAGTGGGTCAAAAAATATCAAGTCTTCTCTGCCGGATGGGCCACAATGGTTTAGTGCAGGGGTGTGCAACCAGGATAGCTGTGAATGCGGCCCAACACAAAACATAAATTTCCTTAAAACATTATGAGATTTTTTTGTGTGTGTGATTCTGTGTCCCAGTGTATTTAATGTGTGGCCCAAGACAACTCTTCTTCTTCCAGTGTGGCACAGAGACATCAAATGGTTGGACACCTCTGGTAGTGGAAAAATATATTATTATTTTACTTACTAGAATGATGATGTCAAAGCTCTGTCAAGTTTTCTCTGCATCTCTTTTGTGTGAACTCTTTAAATGGGTGATGTGCTATTTTGATAGGAGTGCTAAGTGGCAAGGATGGTCTGTGACTTGTAGCTCTTAATTAGGTTTATTGAATGATCTAGTTATTCTCCCAGATGTTGTTGTCCCTGAATTATCATCAAGAACCAGAGCACAATTCTGCTATCAACCCAGTTAACATAGACTGAGTTGGGGAAAGCTTTGAGAGTAACAGGTCTTTACAAATACCTGAAATAAGGAAACAGTTAGTTAAATGGAAAGCTCAAAGGGGAACCATCACTTCTAAAAGAAAACTAGGTGTCCTGAGGTTTAAGTGTGAGCAAGATCCTTTTATTTATTTTTTTTAATTGGGGAACCAGAAAGACACCTATAATGGGAGCGGTTTTTATTTCAGCTTGTTGACTGACTTTGCTAGGTACAGGAGCCGGAGTAAGGCTTTTGTTTTTCTCTCATGACACTGTTACAGCTCTGTTGGAAGTGTGTCAGATCAGCCGAGAAGTGATCAGGTGCTCTGACAGATCAGAGTAATATGATCTCTGAATTCTACCTAGCAGGTAAAGTACTACTACCTCAGTATATAGGCCACAGAGAATGACAGACTAGGGGGATGTTCCATGGTGGTTCGCAGGATCCCAGTCTCTGTAATTCCCTGGCCACTGTGCCTTCTCAGAGAGGATGTTGAAACACATAGGCCCTGACAAAACTTATTAATGTAAACATCCTGCTCCCACTGAGGAAAATGCGGTTTAGAGCAGAGGACCACCTTCTAAATACTACAGTGGCCCACAGACTTACTATAGTTGGTCTTGTCATCTTTGGCCCTGCTCCAAATGGGTTTATATTACTTAACGAATACTCGGATAGCACTTATTATATGCCAGGTACTGGTTTAAATGCTTTACAAGTAATAACTTGCTTAATTCTCATAATACCCTCAGAAGTAGGTGCTACTATTATCCCCATAGATGGGGCTACCAAGGCACGCAGTGTAAGTAATTGGCCCAGGGTTCCAGAGCTGGTAAGTGGGAGGCAGGAGACAGGCCCAGGCGAACTGGCTCCAGAGTTCATGCTCCTAAACACTGATCTGCTAGTTAGGCAGTGGTCATGTTCTTTCTCAACCAAATACTGGCGGGTGTCTTTGTAATTTGAGTGGTTTTAGAGTTTGTTTTCTATGAATAAGGAGAGTATTCTTGAGTATTCAGTAACATGGATGATTATGTGAAGTGACCATTAGCTTTGGAAATTAGGCCAAAGTGGTTTTATATATCTGTCTAGGAAACCTGCAGAGTGCTCACACAAACTACCATATTTTGCTGTGTATAATGGACACTTTTTTGCTGGAAGTTTTGAGGGAACGATAAGGATGTGCATTATACATAGATATAATGATTACATGCCATAGGTATACTAATCCTGTGTATAATACACACAAAGACGTGGGTGTGTATTATACATGGGAGCGCATTATACATGGCAAAACATGGTAGGTACTGAGCAAATGTTAACAGAATTGAAATGGACTGAGGCCTGTATATAGTCCTGAAAGACACTTGTCCCCTCTTCTGTGTCATGTCCTTCCATCCTTCCTACCCTACCATTCCCTCATTTGTTTAGTCTAGACATTATTATTTAATAAAACCCTTGTTGTTCTGAGATAACAGTTATTACAAATGCTTTTAGAGTTGAGGAATTGCTTTCTGATTCTCTTTATGGTGGAAGGAAACTGAGAAGTTTGAAGTGTTACTCTGTAAATGATGCTTGCCTGTGCTCTTGGCCTTCAAATTCTGCTTTCTTTCAGTGGAAGTATTTAAGCCTTAGTCCTGGCATTGTTCAGCCTCACTATAGTAGGAATGTCTTGTTTTCCCTTTTGGGGACCAGCTTGCTGAACTCCACATGGTACTTCCATTGAACTGACTGTTGGGTTTTGGGACATGCCTTACACTGTCCTATGGCTCATTGTCCAGTTTCAGCAGTCAGTGGACTTCTTAGTCTTTGTCTGAGGGGAGAGCCCAGGATTCCAGGGGAGCAGACAGAGAGAAGGACTGCTAACTTAAGCCTCTTGCTAGCCACTTTGAATAGGAATGCAATTCTGATTTATGACATAAATATATGTATTTGACTCTTTCCAAGTGGATAAGTAAGTTTGTTTACCTTTAAGACTAAATTGATTCTTTTGGAGGGAAGAAGAGAGCTCTTTTTCTAGACCTCTCAAATCCTGAAAGGGCTTCTGGAAGGAACTGGTCTCATGATTGACTGAATGTTGTTGGAGACATGTGCTTGCCTCGCCAGTTCCTAATATGAATACTTACTTAATGCAGACAGGTGGGTATATGTTTTCTGCTGTGATCGGCCATTCAGGAAGTGAAACTCACAGGAAAATGTCTTATGACCCAGAGTAGCTTGAGTGGGCTGTGGGGAGAGGGAGAGTCATATGATATGAAGATGAATCACTTGAATAGCATATTTACTTCTCTTATTTTGAAATGACCAGTTTGGGAACTGCAGGGAATGAGAAAAATGAAAAACAACCTCAGAGAGCTGACTGGTCTGGGGAAGAAATCTTCAGGAGGGGGGACCATAATTTCTAGGTTGCAGCTGCATCCCGTATTTCTGTGGACCTTTGAGGATTAAGTTACTGTCTTCCAGAGAAGATGGATTTAATCTTTGTGGCCCCTCATGTCCTGGTCCCTTGCCTATGAGAATGACTTAAGAGAACCCCATTCTAACCAGGTAACAGATTCTTTTTTCTGCTGTGATTTTCTTTTCTGTTGCTTTCTTATTTTGTCATTCCTAAACTTTTTATTGTAAGGCTTCATTAACATTCAGGGGATGGGATAGTAAGGCTGATAGAGGAAATCAACCATCGATGAAGGAATTTTCTTATCCTCATTCCATAATACTTTTTGAGTCTTTATGTAATTGATGCAGAGCAATAATGTGTATGTATGTGCCTTGGAAGTTGGGGTTTCATGGTGTAAAATTTGATGTACTACACGTACCAGACTTGGCACCTTCTTTGGCTGCAGCCCTTTCTATCAGTCGATCTCTTAGCTGCATACATGAACTGGTGTGTTCTCTTTATATACTGAGGACAGGCCAGTGTCTTGACTGTAAGTAGAGGTTGTCTGCCCATGCCCTCTTTCTATACCTGCTGATCTGGTCCGGGAGCTACTGTAATCATCTTGCCTTTCACATCCTCTTTTTCTTTTGTCTATGTAGAAGATCATCGCTGTCTTCAAACCCAAGAATGAAGAGCCATATGGGCACCTTAATCCTAAGTGGACCAAGTGGCTGCAGAAGCTGTGCTGTCCCTGCTGCTTTGGCCGTGATTGCCTTGTCCTCAACCAGGGCTATCTCTCAGAGGCAGGGGCCAGCCTGGTGGACCAAAAACTGGAACTCAACATTGTACCCCGTACAAAGGTCAGTGACCTGTCCAGGGGGTCTTACTGACCAGAGTTTTCCTGGGCCTGAGCCCTGCTACATGTTAATGAGGCCATTAGGTCCAGTGAGGGCCTCTTTATGCCCTGAGCTTAGGGCTCTCAGACCTTTTTTACAGGGGCGTGGTGTGGAGAGGTAGGTTTAGGCTTATGATGTGATCGTCTGATGAAAGCTCTCCTGAGAAGGATAAACATAAAGCTTTTGCATACAATTTTAGGAAGTTACCAACCCTCTGTTGCATGTATATGGGCTCCCTTTGCATCTCTGGATCCCAGATAATCCCAAGATGATTAAAACCTAGCTACTTCTGCAGCTCACTCCCTTAGATTTCCTGGCCATTCCAGGATTTAGATACAGTCTAGAATGGACTTATTGATTTCTGCTAAGTATTTACATAAGCACTTATGCAAGGAGGACTAGAATGGGCTGAGGATTAGAGTAAAAATCTGGCCTGAACCCCTACATGGAACTAACATGGAACTGTCACTCATCTTTATGCTATGAAATTCTGGTACTTGTCTAAACATAACAAAATTGTGTCCCAGGAGGCAAATCTACACTTAGAATGGATTTGCGCACACATTATATGTAGTATAGACTTAGTTAAGGTTCTAATGAAGGGTCTGGATCATACTCCTTTACCCCCCAAAAATGCTTAAATACAGAATTAATTGCACATCATATCAGGAAATTTTATTGAGTCCAGGTTAAGAACCACTGTAACTACAAGGTGTTCCGTGAAGCTTTTCAGGGGTTATGAGGGGAAGGAATCTGCTAGGCAGCATATGACCATTTAAGGACGTGTCATCACCAACTGAGTGTGTGGCTGGCTGAGGTCTAGTTAGCAACTCGAGGTAGAACTCCGATATGAGGCCCTAAAGCTCTAGAGGTGTGTTTGTAACTCGGGGTCTTAATTCTCTTGGAGAATCTGAGGAAAGCTATTGATCTTGTTTATCACCAGAACACACATATTTGCAATTATTGTTTTACATATAATTTCATGAGATGGTTCATAGACCAGTTGAAGTCTATCCATTAACCTTGTAGGAACGGTGCTTCTAGATTTAAAACTTCTGCTTGAAGTTTTCTTCACAGGTTTAGTTAGCTGACCCTGTATGCAAAGAGACTGATCAGTAGACAGGAGCTTCCCTTCAAATCTGTTTTTATGTTTTCCCAAGATATTTTAGAAGAAAATGTGCTTGTTGTGGACTGTGTCAGCTCCTTTGCCACCAAACTCCAAAAAATAAGCCAGCTAGTTTATAAGTCTGTAGAAGTCAGGGACCATTTCTTGAAATATCCTTCTCCCATTCTCAGCACCTAGGAGAGTAGTATACTCATAGTAAGCATCCTGTAAGGACTAACTGAATTAGTGAATGAATATCAAACTATGAGAAGCAATACCAGAGATATCCCCCAACTTCAGGTCTAGGAGAGACTGTTTGATTGCAATTCTGGGTTTATAGGTCCCATTTAACATCTAATTTGCTGCCTGGCCTTGCGCAGCTCACTCTGTCCCTTCATGCTTTAGTCCTCTCTGTGTGCATATAGTTAAATAGCACACACTGACCATCTTATATGATAATTAATGCTCCTATGATCTCCTGTCTAACTGGAAATTCTATGCCCCTCCTAAACTCTAGAAACTCTTTTAAATACTTCTTCCTCTGTACTCTTTCATTTCCTTTTTTCACTAGGTAAATGGCAGAGCATCCGCGGCCCCCGTGCCTGCCTGCTTTGCCCGTACTTCTGGAGAGCAGTGCCTAAAAATCAGAGGGCTTAAGTTTGAATTCTGGCTCTGAAGTTTTTTACCGGGTAACCCTTGGACAAGTCACTTAAGAGCCCCCTCTCCGCCCCAATCCCCGCTCAGTTTCCTCACTATAAAAACAGGGGTATAAATAGTTCCTACTTTATAAGGTAGGTGTTAAAACTACACAAGATAATCCATGTAAAACACATAGGCCCGTGCCTGGCCCAGTGTGAACACGCCATACATCTTAGCCTGTGATACTTTTATGACTATTCTAATCATCAGTGTCACCACCCCACACACAGTCCCTTTCTTCCCCATCTCTGGCCTTCTTCTTTCCCTATTAGAGAACCTTAGTGAGGCCTTTTGCATCAAAAAGTCAGCAACAACAAATACTTGTCTTTTCCGAGATGAAGTTGAAACAGAACTTTGCTAACATACTACAGCTGGAGGTAGTCAGAGGAAACCTCTTCCCTCCCTGCCTCCCGACCCTGCGATCGGATTCAATCCAGTTGATTAGAGCATCTGTCACTAAGGAAATGGGGCTAACGCTGCAATGGAGCCTCTAATAGTAAGGCTGTAATTCTCATTCAGGAGCTGTCTCTGCTCTCTGTTCCTGCAAGGTTTCAGGTTATTATCGTTTCATTAGTCACAGGGACAAAGGGGGCTGTTACAAAGAGTGATCACAAGTAAGTCTGATGTGGGAAGGGTGGTTTATGGCCTACAAGAGCCAGAGTTTCCCCATAGAAACTGGTAGGATAGTCTTAAGGAAAGCCTTTTTTCCCTTTTATTCCTGTGCTTAAGTTTCCTGATTTATAAGACCAAGAGTGCCATCCTACAATACCTTGCACATACATTTTAGGTGCTCCTTTAACACTGGATGGACATGTTGAAGGAGGGAGGAGAGGAGGGAATGATTTTGCCCCTTTCTATCTCTGTTGTTCATGGGCAAAATAGTTATTTATAATGAATTTTGCAAGGCTTAGGAAAAGAAGAATTTTTCTCATGAATTTGATTTCACGTATTTACATGTAAAAATCCACTTGTTGCTGTCTGAGAAAGAAACTTGTAACTCATTCATTCTTTCACGTAATATTTTTGAGCTTGTGACAGCTTCTGTGTTAGGTACTAGGAATGCTAATGTGAATCAAGTGTTCTTTTCCTCCCTTAATTTCATTAGTCTTAAGAGGTAAGTTAGATATACATGTGGATGACCACAAGGCAGTATAATAAGTGTGATAATATGTATACATATGGATTATGGATCATAGTGATGTCATCACAATTTGACAATCAGGTATAATGTTGATAGTTAATTAAAAATTTTTCTGAATAGGCAATGCATACATCTAGTGCTAAAATCAGAAGCCACAGGAGAATAAGCAAAGAAGGGTAATTCAGCCTCCCTCCCACCCCTGTCTTCCAGCCACTCAGTTGCCTTCCTCAGAGACAGCTGCTATTACTAGTTTCTTGTGTAATATTCCACATATAGTCTGCATAAATACTCATACAAATGACAGTTCTCTAAAAATTAAAACCAACTTTAATGTTTATTTTTTGGACATGAATAATTGTACATCATACAAAATTCAGAAGGAAATAAAAGTAAATTGCAATTTGTTTTTATTTGGAGAGAAAATAGGCATTAGGACATCTTTTCCTAACCCAGGAGGTAGCTGTACTAATCGGTGTAATTCATGTCAGCTCCTGTAACAACCCCTGAGTCACAGTGGTTTCATATAATAGGACTTTATTTCTTGCTCACATCATAGATGCATGTCAGTTAGGCAGGTTTCTTAGATCCTGTCATTCCACATAGTGACAAGGGCTCTAGTATCCTTCTGTGATGTGGGTCTGCCATCTCAGCCTTTCATTTCCAGCTGCAGAGATTGGGGAATATGATACAGATCATGGGAGATTTTAAGGCCACGCCTGAAAGCGATGTACATCTATCACTTTGTCAACATTCTGTTGACCCAAACTCGTCATATACTCTATTTTAGCTACTAGGAACACTGAGAAATGTATTCTTTCTGTGTGTGCTGGAAGAGGAACAGTATTGGTGAGCATCAGGCTATTCTCTGCCAGAGTGGGCTGGTTCCTTAAACTTGACTCTAACCTGGGTGTCTCCTCTTTCCACTGTATGCAGGTAGTACACATGGCCAGTGAGACCTTCAACTATAGTGCCATTGACCGAGTGAAGTCCAGGGGCAAGCGGCTTGCACTAGAGAAAGTGCCAAAAGTTGGGCAGCGGTTTAACCGCATTGGGCTACCGCCAAAGGTATGGGCTACACTTACATGACTTATTTATTTATTTTTTAAAAGTTACCTTTTTTAAAAAAAAGATTTTATTTATTTATTTTTAGAGAAAGGGGAAGGGAGGGACAAAGAGAGGGAGAGAGACATCAATGTGTGAGAGATACATTGATTGGTTGCCTCCTGCACACGCCCCAACCAGGAACCAGGCCTGCAACCCAGGCATGTGCCCTGACTGGGAATCGAACTGGCTGCCTTTTGCTTTGTGGAACGATGCCCAACCAACTGAACCATGCAGGTCAGGGCTTATGTGTCTTATTAAAGGTGATGATTTGTAGTGGCCTAGTCATCCAAGTGGCGGAGCAAGGTGTCTGTGGACTGGCAGATGGGCATGTGAATAGCCTGCCGTGAGGCACTATTCTTCCTCATTTCTGTCAAGGGCCTAAGACCCTAACTTTCTCATTTTACTTTTCTTGACCATTTGGATGGGCAATCACCGTCACAACCTTTTTCTCCTTGCAAGGGAGATGAAGTAACTGTCTTGAAAATGTTTTCCTACTCTGGTATAAAATCCACAAGGCCTTAGTGGGTCCCTGTCTTACTCTTGGGATCTTTGAACTTGGGCTGTAGGAAAATAATTTTCTTCCTTTATCTTGGTTGCAGGTTGGTTCATTCCAGCTCTTTGTTGAAGGCTACAAAGATGCAGATTACTGGCTACGGCGATTTGAGGCAGAACCTCTCCCTGAGAACACTAACCGGCAGCTACTGCTGCAGTTTGAACGGTTGGTGGTGCTGGATTACATCATCCGCAACACTGGTGAGTAGCTGTGGGTAGTTCTCTACCTGTGCCATGCAGACCATAGAGGCACAGTGGGAGGCCTGGAGCCTTGCAGGGCTTGGCGTCAGAGGGTCTTGATAAAAACTTGATGAATTTTATCAAGTCAAAAAGGTTATGCATGTTTGGGGAGGGTCTCAGATCATACTTTTCCAAGACAAGCTTTGCCCAGGTGCATTATGTGCATTTATCAGAGGTGGTGAGGCCTGGAGCCATATTTGCCTTTTATCTTAACCTCTTTCCTGATCCCAGACAGAGGACATTTGGCCTTTCAAAGCAATGTAAGAGTACTAAGAGTACTCTTATCCTTGGTCCCTAGTCATTCTTACAGCAGCAAGACCTGTCATAGGACAGTTTTGTCTTTAAGTACCTCATGTAAGAGGAGTCTTGCAGTATTTGTCATTTTGTGACTGGCTTATTTCATTTAGTACAGTGTCCTTATGGTTCATATGTTGTAGCAGATGTCAAAATTTCTTTCCTTTTTAAGGCTGAATAATAGTCCATTGTATGTATGTCCCACATTTTGCTTCTCTGTTCATCTCTGGTGGACACTTGGATTGCTTCCACATTTTAGCTATTATGACTAATGCTGCTGTTAACATGGTTGTACAAATAACTCTTTGAGACTTCGCTTTCAATTCTTTTGAGTGTATACCAGGAAGTAGAATTACTGGATCATGTGGTAATTATCTCTTTAATTTTTGAGGAACTGCCACACTGTTTTCCCCTGGACCATTTTACATTCCCATCAGCACTGTGGAAGAGTTCCCGTTTCTCCATATCCTCGTCACCACTTGTTATTTTCTTGTTTTTTTGATAGTAGCCATCCTAATGGGTGTGAAGTGGTATCTCATTGTAATTTTGGTTTGCATTTCCCTAATGTTTAGTTATGTTGAACATCTCTTCAGGTGCTTTTTGGCCATTTATTATCTTCTTTGGAGAAGTGTCTTTTCATGTTCTTTGTTCATCTTCAAATCAGGTTGTTTTATTGTTGTTGAGTTGTAGGAGTTCTTTGTAGATACATGCATCAATTTGCAAATACTTCTGTTCTCTGGGTTGCTTTTTTGCTCTTTTGATAGTGTCCTTTGATGTGATTATATTATTTTATTTTCATGAAGTCCAGTTTATGAGAGATGGGGAGGAAGGGACAAAGAGAGGGAGAGAAACATTGATGTGTGAGAGATACATAGATTGGTTGCCTCCTGCACGTGCCCCAACCTGGAACCAGGCCTGCAACCCAGGCATGTGCCCTGACTGGGAATCTAACTGGCAACTTTTCACTTTGTGGAACAATTTTCCTCTCCCCCCTCCCCCTCTCCTCTCTCTCTCCTCTCTCTTCTCTTTCTCTTCTTTTTCTTTTGTTGCCTGTGCCTTTGGTATTATATCTAAGAAATCATTGCCCATTCCAATGTCATAAAGCTTTTGCCCTATGTTTTCTTTTAAGAATCTTATAATTTTAGTTCTAAGATTTAAAAGGCCATGGATCCATTTTGAGTTACTTTTGTATGCAGTGTTAGGAAGGGTCCAACCTCATTCTTTTGCATATGGATATCCAGTTTTCCCAACACCTTTGTTGGAATGACTTTTTTCCCCCATTGAATGGCCTTGCAACCCTTGTCAAAGATATTTGATCATGTATATGTAAAGGTTTATTTCTGGACTCTATTCTATTCATTGGTCTGTATGTCTTTACAGTGTGTTCATTACTATACTGTTTGGAAATCAGGAAGTATGAGTCCTCTACCTTTGTTCTTTTTCTGGACTGTTTTTGTTATTCAGAGTCTCTCGAGATTCCATAATCATTTTAGGGGTGGGTTTTTCTGTTTCTGCAAACAAAATTGTTACGGTTTTGATAGAATTGCACTCAGTCTATAGATTGCTTCAGGTATTATTAACATCTTAACAATATTGTCTTCCAGTCTGTTAACATGCGATATCTTTCCACTTATTTATGTCTTTAATTTTTTTCAGCAGTGTTTTGTAGTTTTCATTGTATAGGGCTTTAACCTCCTTGGCTAATTCCTAAGTATTTCATTCTTCTTGATCCCATTATAAATGGAATAGTTTTCTTAATTTTTTTTTTAGCTTGTTCAGTGTTAGTATATTTCTGGTTGCTGTGTGTTGACTTTGTATTCTGATGCTTTGATGAATTTATCGATTAATTCTAACAGTTTTTGTGTGAATCTTTAGGGTTTTCAACATGCACGATTATATCATCTGTAAACAGAGTTCATTTTACCTGTTCCTTTCTTACTAGATGACTTTTATTTCTCTTTCTTGCATAATTGCTCTGGTCTTCCAGTAGTATGTTGAATGGAAATTGTGTAAATGAGCATGCATGTCTTGTTCTAAATCTTAGATGGAAAGCTTTTGGTCTTTTAACCATTGAGTATAATGTTTGCTATGGGTTTTTTGTATATAACTTTTGTTATGTGGTAGGAGTTTCCTTCTGTTTCTGGTTTGTTGAGCGTTTTTATCATCAATGGATGTTGAATTTTGTCAAATGCTTTTTGAGATCATCAGTCTGCCAATGGGATGTTTTACACTGATGTATTTTCCTAAGTTGAAACATTCTTACATTCCAGTAATAAATATTGGTCATGGTGTATAGTCCTTGCAATATGCTGCTCCATTTAGTTTGCTGGTATTTTGTTGAGGATTTTTGCATCAATATTCATAAGAGGTAGTGGTCTGTAGTTTTCCCTTTGTGTCTTTGTCTGACTTTTGTATCAAAATAATGCTGCCTCAGAATGAATTATAAAGCGTTCTCTCTTCAGTTTTTTGGAGAAGTTTGAGGAGGATTGGTGTTAGTTCTTTAAATGTTTGGTAGAATTCACCAATGAAGCCATAAGGTCCAGGGTTATTATTTGTTGAGAGATTTTTGATTACTGATTCAATTTCCTTAGTAGTTATAGGCCCACTCAGATTTTCTGTTTTTTCATGGTTTGTGCTCGGTAGTTTTTGTGTTTCTAGGTATTTGTTCATTTTATCTGGGTTTTCCCATTTGTCGGTATAAAGTGCTCACAGTACTCTCGTCATTTGTTTATTTGTTTTTTGTAGTAATGTCCCCACTTTAATTTCTGATTTTAGTAATTTGAGTCTTCTTTTTTCCCCTTAGTCTTTATAGCTTGTCAATTTTATTTATCCAGTGAAACAGCTGTTATATTTTGATTTTAGAGCACTTAGTTCATTTATCTATAATGTCTGTATAGATATGATTAGATTTTCATCTGCCATCTTGTTTTCTCTGTTTTCTGCCCATTTTCTTTTTCTGCCCTTTTTTTCTATCATTTTTCCCTTCTCCTTTCTTTATTTTAAATTATTATATTTTTATATCTAACAATATAATATATGATTAAATTGATATTTCAAATCAATGGATAAAATTATATTTTTATATCTGTCTAACAATATAATATATGATTAAATTGATATTTCAAATCAATGGAGGCTTATTCAACAAATAAGGTGCATGGACCATAATTATTTGAAATAAAACAAATATAGAGCCCTCTTTCACACATTATATAAGAAATATTCAGGTGAGTTAAAAATCAGCTTGTAGAATCTAAGGAATTTCAGAAGAAAATAGAACTAATATTTTTCATGACCTGAAGTATAAAATATTCAACCCCAGAAGCTATAAATATTGACAATATGACTATATTAAACATTTAACTATATAGTAATATACATATAAAAAAGTTAAAGGACAAGGAATAGAATAGAAAAGTATTTGCAACACATCTAAAACATGGTTAATAGCTTTTTTTTCCTTAGGGAAAATGGATAAAGAATACCAAAAAGTCACTTAAAGCTTTTTAAAAAAAATAATAGAAACAGGCAAGAAATATACTAAAACAGGTTTAGTTTCAACAAATAGTAAAGGAACAATTAAAATAACATCATTGTCACAGATTAATGAGTATTAAAAATATTGGTAATATCAAGTATTGGCAACTGAAAGGAACTGGATATTCATAGAAACTTTTTCTTCATCTTAAAGCAGTCCCTTTAGCATATTTTGCAGTGCTGGTTTGGTGGAGGTGTATTCTTTTAGCCTTCTTTTGTCTGGGGAACTTATTTCTCCTCCCATTTTAATTGAGAGCCTTGCTGGGTAGAGCAGTCTTGGTTGCAGGCCTTTGCTTTTCATGACTTGGAATATTTCATGCCATTCCCTTTTGGTTTGCAGTGTTTCTGTGGAGAAGTCAGATGCTAGCTGTATCGGGGCTCCCTTATATGTTACTACCTCTTTCTCCCTTGCTTGCTTTAGGATTCTCTGTTTGTCTTTGCTAGTTGCCATTTTAATGATGATGTATCTTGGAGTGGGACTCACTGGGTTCCCCTTGAATGGGACCCTCTGTGCTTCCTGGACTTGAGTGATGTTTTTTCTCTCCTCCCATTAGGGAAGTTTTCCATCATTGCTTTTTCAAATAGGTTCTCTATCCCTTGCACCTCTTCTTCTCCTTCTGGTATCCCTATTATATGGATATTATTACGTTTCAGGTTGTCCTGCATTTCCCTAAATGCCTCTTCATTCTTTTTGAGTCTTTTTTCATTTTCTTGCTCTTTCTGGGAGTTTTTTTCTACCTTACCCTCCAGCTTGCTGATTCGGTCCTCAGCTTCATCTAGTCTGCTTTTGATTCCTTCTGCTGTGTTCTTCAATTCAGATTGTATTCTTCATTTCCTGTTGTCTCTTTGTCTTTTCTTTTGGTGGTTACCCTAAAGATTACCATGTGAATACTTGATTTTCCAAATCTAATATTAAATGGTACCTTTACTATTTTCTTAGATAATGCAAAGATCTTAGAACCCCTTAGTTCCAATTATCCTTCTCCAGACTTTTATATTATTAATGTTATGCACTTTAATTATATATGTATATGTGCATACATATATACATATATAAGCATATTTATGTATAAAACTGTAAGACAATACTGTTGTCAATAATAATTATGGAGACTTTTGAGCATATACAAATAAGCAGAATAATGAACCAGTCATCCCACCTCTTAGCCTTTTCTGAAATCAGCAGGTGTTCTATGGGAAAAGAAGCCACAGTTGCTGGGCTCCCTCTCTGGATTTCCTTTCTCCCAGATCTTGACACTTTAACTCTTAATGATCTTGTTAAAATCTCTAAAACCTTCAAGAGATTTAAAAATATTTTATCCATATTTTGTAGTTGTCCTCAGTAGAATGACTGGTCCAAGTGTCCCAAAATACGTAGTCCACCATGCAAACAAAGTTCACTTCAGGGTTTGTTTTTTTTCTTTTTTCCCCCCTAACTTTGTATTTTTTGTATTTCTGCTCACAGATCGGGGCAATGACAACTGGCTGATTAAATATGAATATCCAATGGATAGTTCTGGCTCTCGGGTAAGGGATTCATCTATACCTTGAAGAAGGGGGTAAGGTGGGGTATATGCATTCAGAAGAACTACGATAGCACATGTGTTTAAAATTGATAGGTGAATATTTGGTAGAGTTTTCCTCTCTTTTAATATGCTACTATATGATGTTAATAGGAATAGAATAAAGAGAAGTTCAAATAAGTTTGGGACATACTTTATGCCTTTCTTAGAGATTCACATTGCACAGTAGCATACTAAAGGTCTGAAAAGTTGTACAGTAAGCGAACCTGTTTAATTTTGATTGGCCCAGTGATTTCTAAACTTTTTTGACCATGGAACACTTTTTTCACAACAGCCCACAATTCCATAGAACATCAGTTTAGAGAAAGCTGCTTTCTGCAGCTTTTTTTACTCACTCGTTCTTTCTGTACTTCACCACACTTCTCTATCCCTGCTCAGTCTGCCCATTGAAAAAAATTATTTGAAAGGCTACCTGGAGAAGGACAGGCATTGATTTTCATTCCTCATGTTTTGTTTTTTTTTTTCCATCAAGCTTTACTGAGATATAAAAGAGCATTGTGTAAGTTTATGGTGTATGATGATTTGATACCTGTATATATTGTGAAATGTGTACCACAACAAGATTAGTTAACACATCTTCACTTTTTTCTTTAATAATCATTCTCAAATTTTGTGCATTAGAATTACCTGAAGAACATATTAAAAATAGTATAAATTCTTCAAGCCTTTTCCCCCATTATGTTGGGTACAAGTCAGGATTCCGTACTTTGACAGACTACAGGGGATTCTCATGCAGGTGTCTCAGACCCACGTTCCCTGTTACTGTCATGGCCCCGGTAAACCTAAAGCATGGAGCCAAGTACGTAGTCACGAGAGTGTCTGGCAGGGACAGTCACAACACGTAGCCTGCCCCACTTTTTTTCAGCTCTTGTCCTTTTCCTTTTTATGTATCAGTGATACAAGGGGGAAACATCCCTTGTGCAAGAGCAGCCAACTGTTACCTTCCATGATTCTGTTATTCACTGGAAAAATGTGGTCATCAACCAGTGAAGTGGCATCTGAGTCAAGGTCCACAAAGAAGGATGTTGATCAACTGGTACAGATTTTTTTTTTTTTTTTCATAACCTCAGGAGTCTCATTGCCCTTCCCTAGCAGGAATGGATTATAGTTATCTTTTGTTATTGTCATTTCCCTTCTTATCAACTACTGTGGCAACTCCTGAGAAGTACACCTTTTCTAAGATGAGAAAGGGACTCTGAGAACCTTGAACAAGCCAAGTCAGGTACCATAAATGTGTTAAAGCTCAGGTAACAATGTGGAAACCAGTTCAGAGGTTGAGTAAGGATTGACCCCCGAGGAGGATGAGAGGGGATGATTTGCTACTACTTTAAAGGGCCTGAGGCACATGGGACCCTAAGTATTTAGTGTTTCCTTGCTCTTTAGGACTCAGACTGGGTGGTGGTGAAGGAACCTGTTATCAAGGTGGCTGCCATTGACAATGGGCTGGCTTTCCCCCTGAAGCATCCTGACTCCTGGAGGGCATGTACGTCTTAAGACCACTTTGGTCTAGCTCTTCTCTTGCTAGGTCTCTTTTCTCAGCTGTGCAAAGTAGATGAAAATACCTGTATCATAGAACTGTTTTAAGAATTAATGAAATGAAATAATGCAGCTTGTACACTTTAGTGCAGTGGCTGCCACATGGCAGCGACTCCATAATGTAAGCTAGTATTATGCTTACCTTATATCATTCCCATTAGAAGCATAAAGTTAAGTTTTCTCATCTCCGCTTTGCATTTTTCTTATCCTTTCTGAGGACTATCTTTAAAAAAAAATCGTGTTTAAAAATAAACTGTTGACAGTGTACTGTCTTCCTTGTTGGCATCCTGGAAGCCAGCTCCTCCCATTATTACTGAGAACCTTTTAGAAAGGGGGAGAGATACAGGTAGGGGATCATTAGCGCCTTGGCAGCACTAGTTTGTCTTTTCAGAAAGAGTGTCTCAATGTCTCAGGGGCAAATCCTTCTAGGGTGGTTGACCCTTGTAGGTAGGCTGGTGTCTCGAAAAGTCATGTAATACCTGGGAAAGAGCTTGAGTTCTGGGATTAGGCAGACCTGGGTTTGAATGCTAGTTTGTCCACTTGTTGTGTAACCTTTAGGTTCACAGCTCTTGTAACTTTTCTGTTGTCTATCAAGGAAGAGGTGAAGGACACAGATGGGCAGGGATTTTTTTCAGTACCAGCTTTGCTTTTGACCTTCCCTCTTTTCAGATCCTTTTTACTGGGCCTGGTTGCCCCAGGCCAAAGTTCCATTCTCTCAGGAGATCAAAGATCTGATTCTTCCAAAGATATCGGACCCTAACTTCGTCAAGGACTTGGAGGAGGACCTGTATGAACTCTTCAAGGTTAGCCCTGGAAATGTTAGCCTTGTAACTGTGTAGAAGAATGAATTCTTAAAGGTTTTTCTAATTGGTCCTAAAATAAGCCAAGGGAGCATGGCTAACACTCTTCCGGCACCTTTCTTGACTTCTGTTCTGAATCAGCGAAGAACAAGATTCCCACATGGGGACCGCAGGATCTAGTTTGGGTTGGTTTGAAGAAAGTTGGCAGCTCTGATGAATCACACTGGTGTGTAACCTGTGTGACATGTGGCTGCAGTGAATCCGCAGAGCTTTTATTTTCTAATGGCACACTAGAGCCTGGAGTTCTTTAGAGTTAATAATGAGACTCAGGACAATACACTTGTTCTCTGTTTCCCCAACTGTGAAATGGAATTCTTGGGGCGATAGTTAGCTTTGCTGAGCCTCATAAGCCTTGTGTAGGTTCCTTTATTAGGAAGTTTCTAATTAGGGCAGGAAAATGGGTTCTTCTGAGGGATTCATGCAGGTTCCATCTCCTGTCTGCCCTTCCTTTGCAGAAAGATCCTGGTTTTGACAGGGGACAGTTCCATAAGCAGATTGCTGTCATGCGGGGACAGGTAAGCCTGGGACCTCTCCTCGTGTCATCCCTGGGATCTCCCTGGGAGGGTTGTAGGCTCCTTTCGAGTTAATGGGTAAAGATTGTACTTTATACTCTCAGTCTATGTCATACGTATTTGTGACTCTACATTAACACATGAGAGGAAAGGTAGCCTTCCCCTGTCTCCCACCTCTTCCATGGTATCTGCTGGTTGGTGATGCACTGAACTGTGTGCTTACTTCTATGCCACTTGCTGGATAGTTCATTGGTAAATTTACCTAGTGGTCCCTTGTCCTCAAGTTGCTTGAGGTGGACCATATACCTTGCTGGTTATGAGCTAGTCTCTGGAGTCAAACTGCTTTACCACTTACATGCTTTATGGCCTTGGACAAGAGCCTCTGTTTCCTCGTTTAGAAAATGGGACAGTAGTAATGCTTTGCAGAGTTGGCCAGAGGATTACATGAGATAATGCATATCAAACATTTAGTAAAAACATTGCCTGGCACATGCTAAGCACTCAGATACAGGCTTGGTTATTATGTCATATTATTTCTACACTTTCCATTTCACCTAAAAAGAGAGCTAAGGAAACACCCAGGGCATTATTGACCTTCCAAAGTACAGTAAAGAATATGCTTGAAAAATTGTTTAAAAACTCTGTAGGACACTGACATTCGACTTACCGTGTTGAAGCCTTCTTAAAGAGAGTTGGAATGGCCAAGTGAAGTGGTTAAGGATACAAACTGCGCTCAGAGTGCCTGGGTTTAAGTCCTGGCTCTGCCATTTACTAGCTGTGAGATCTTGAACAAGTTAATTAATTTCTTCTTTTACTGTCTTCATTTGTAATATGGGATTAATAATAGCATCTACCTCACAGGGTTAGTATGAGATGAGGGATTTAAAACATGGTACCCGGCATATTGAAATACTTGAAGTGTGTTAGCTATGTTGAACCCCATAAAGTTCCGTGAGCATCTGGCTCCTCCCAGCATGTAGGGGGCCAATGTATTAGTCATATCTTTATTTGCCTACGAATCACACATTGAAGCAAAATGAGCCTCTGTCCTAAAGAAATCTGACATACCGCACGGAAAGGAGGATACAACCTTCTACCTACGTGAGTCGTAATCATAGTGAACCGAAAGGGAAGAGTGAAAAAGCCCCAGAGAAGTGACTTGAGTGGTAGTTGGTTACTCACTCTAAAAGCTTCTAACCAAGAGTTAGATAAAGAATTCAGAATGTGAGGGAAATCCTATTTATTTATTTAGTAAAGATTTTATTTATTTAGAGAGGAGAAGGGAGGGAGGAAGAGAGGGAGAAAAACATCAATATGTGGTTGGTTGCCTCTGGTGTGCCCCCTACTGGGGACCTGGCCTGCAACCCAGGCATGTGCCCTGGAGTGGGAATGGAACCAGCAACCCTTTGGTTCTCAGGTTGGCACTCAAGCCACTGAGCCACACCAGCCAGGGCTGGAAATCCTCTTTAAATGACATGTTCTCTAGAATTATATGTCTGCTATAAATTTCAAGCCTCAATAATGTGATCCTCTTCTAGATTCACCATTCTTAGTTAGCCACAGCTACACTTGCTTTATCTCATATCTGTATGTTACCTATCTGAATAATATCTATCTATCTGTATATATATATAATTTATCTATATAGAGAGAGGAGAGAGAGATTTCCCCCCCCCCCAAATCTTTTGAAAGCTATGTACATAATTGACATTTAACCCTAAATATGTTAGCATACATGAAGGGTACTCCTAACTCAAGGAACCAAGGGAAACACAGGAAGACCCAGCTAGGGCAGGTTTAAAATCCTATGTCTCTTAAGTTGGGTGATCTTTTGCACAATCCACTCCAGTTCCATTTGAAGCTCCTTTGAGTTCTCTACCTGATCTTGTGCTCAAGGCTCTTTGAAGCAGTTTAGGATGCTATCAAGTACCAAAACAAAAGTGAAAAAGGAATGAATTATTGGTAGGATCTACTTGTGACTTCTGACCTCTGTTCCAGGTGAATCTCTCTGCCTCTTTATGGGCAGCAACTTGTAAGCCAAGGGTAAATACCCTTGAGGGCTGTGTGTCTGTGATTGGAGGGGGCAGCCTAGCTTACCCTCCCATGTGTCCGTGGCCTGGATGTGAAAATCTTCAACATCTAGTGGTGTAAAGAGGGCTGTCATAGGACAACTTTAGCTTTCATACTGTCCTACCAGAGAGCATAAATGGTGGTGATTCTAATTTTGGCAAGGGAGAGGAAATGTGTCCTCATGGGTGCATATCTGAAATAGTTCTAAAATAAAGACAAAAATTGAAGGTAACTAACTGCAATGTGGTATCCTGTATGTGATCCTGGAACAGAAAAAGCATAGTACTAGAAAAGCTAATGAAATCTGAATTAAGTCTGGACTTAGTTAATAGTAATTAATTGGTTAATAGTAACGTTCCAACTTTAATTTCCTAGTTTTGCTAAATATACCATGGTTATGTAAGATGTTAGTGTAAGGAGAAAATGTAAAATCATATACAGGAACTTTTTGCACCATCTTTGCAAGTTTTCTGTTGATCTAAAATTATTCCAAAGTATAAATTCTATTTAAATAAAAAGATAATGGACATCATTAGAAGGAGAATCCAGCCAAAATACTGGCTTTTTAAGATACATGATCTTTAGATGAAAATCAAAATAAGAATAAACAGTCATAAACAAAAATCACCTGTAATTCCTTGACCCACATATAATCACTGCCAACTTCTAGACTTTTTATCTCTGTAGATAGGTAGGTATAAGTTTAGAAAATAAAAGTGGAGTCACATTATAATACTGATTCCTTATCTCTTTTTTTGACTCTAATAACATTGTGATCAGCTTTCCATGCCAATAAAATATCTTTAAAAAAAAGATTTATTCATTTTTAGAGAGGGGAAAGGAGAGAAGGAACTATCAGTGTATGGTTGCCTCTTGAGCGCCCCGTGCTAGTGACCTGGCCTGCCACCCAGGCATGTGCCCTGCCTGGGAATCCAAACAGCGACCCATTGGTTCACAGGCCGGCTGGTGCTCAAGCCACCGAGCCACTCCAGCCAGGGCAAATATTTTTTTTTGTTTGTTTCTTATCCCTTAAATTAACCGATCCCATACTCTTGGGCATTTATATCATTTTCACTTTATAAACAATACCACATTGTATTGGTTAAAACTGTTATTAACAATTAATTATATCTTAGTTCTAAAAATGGAATTGCTGAGTCAGAGGGCCTGTTCATGGTTAAGTCTTTATTGTTCACTGGCCTTTCTGAAAGACTGTCCTGCCATCCAGTTTATAGCCATGTCTCTGAACTTTCCCAAACTCTGAGTTACCAGCTTCTGTATCTTTATGAACTGGAAGGACAAAATATCGGAGATATTTTTTATAATTTTTATTTTTATTTTCTTTTTCATTTCTTAAAACAATTTTTATTTATTTATTTTTAGAGAGAGGAGAAAGGAGGGAGGGAAACATCAATGCGTGGTTGCCTCTTGTGCGCCCTCTACTGGGCACCTGGCTCACAACCCAGACATGTGCCCTGACTGGGAATCGAACCGGAGACCATTGGGTTCACAGGCCGGCTCTCAATCCACTGAGCCACACCAGCTAGGGCTGTGTTTTTGTTTTTGTTTTTGTTTTATAATTGATTTCTAGGAGCACTCCATCTACCATTCTTGCTTTAGAGGCAGACCTGGATCACTAGGCCTTTCCTTAATTTATCTCATTTTCCCACTGCAGATCCTAAATCTGACTCAGGCCTTGAAAGACAACAAGAGTCCCCTGCACCTGGTCCAGATGCCACCTGTGATTGTTGAGACGGCCCGTTCCCACCAACGGTCTGCTAGCGAGTCCTACACACAGAGCTTTCAGAGTCGGAAGCCCTTCTTTTCGTGGTGGTAGCCCATGAGAAGACAGGGGCGTGTTGTGCGAGGCTTGGGCTGGGAGGAAGCCTGGGGAGCAGGTTGCAAGAAAAGCCAGAGAAGCCGATAGAGAGAAGCGCCCTTAAGAGCCCTCCCCTGCTGCTCACCACCCCCTCAGGGCTTTCCCATGCACAGGGAGAAGCGCAGAGAGAGGGGCAGTGAGTGCTGGTGGGCCCTCCTGGGTGCCGGGAAGGACTGAAGCTAATGCAAGGAGTCCAGGTGCCCGGGAGGGAGCATCTGTCTTCCAGCAACTCCTGCGGGCAGGCTGGGAAATTCCCTTTCCTCCCTGACATCTTGATCTGTTGCAATTCCTCATTATATTCTGCATCAGAAACAAACAACAAAAACATATTTAAATTATTAGCAAAACCCAGGCAGAATCCCACATCCTTTCATTGTCAGAAACCTCAAATCCAGACCTAGATTAGCATGAACCCAGATATTCAGGTGCCTCGCAGTTCCTTACTCCCGGGGACCAAGGCAGCTGGGTAACCCGCAGTGTTGGGGCAGGCAGAAGCCACAGTTATCTTTTGAGATTTCGCCAAGTCTTCTCCTCCCACCAGCGCAGTAGGCTGACTAAAAACCTTCAAATGTGATTCCCATGGCAGAAGTACTTTTGCTCTAGATCTCCTAGTAGCTCTGTGTATGATCCTATTGATCAGCTCTGCTCTGTGCTCTGCTAGGGAGCCAACTGCTCTAGTGCAGGCCTACAGTTTGCCTGTCTCTCAAGCAGAGGCAGGAGGGAGGATGTGGACTCCCCAGCATGTACAAGTGATTCATGTAGGCTGAATGTGTGCTGGGAGCTGTAATAGGTCTATGGGCAAACTTACCCCAGCCCTGCTCCCTGAGTCCCTGGCCCTACCCACAAATGATAGACTCCTCCCAGTCCTTTAATTTGTTTGTTATTTTAGATGTTTCTTTTCTCAACTCTTTGACTTAGGGGTTCAGTTGAGTTCTGGAGTGGGCCTCAGCTCATAAGAGGACAGGATATTAGGTCCTTGGACTTCTTTTTACGCTACCACTGCTGCTTGGTGGGGGTAACAGGACTTGTGTTCTGCCTCCTGATTGGTAGCTGCCTTTTGCTCCCTGACTTTTTTTGTTCCAGGCCAATTTTTCTATGGTTTCTTGAGAATGGTGGGGCCCAAAGGAGAGAGGCCTTCAAACTGTTCCCCAATGCCTGTCCAGCTCAGTGTGCTTCCTGCTTCCATGTATCTTGTCCTCAGCTATCCCCTCGCCAGCTGTCCAGACCCTTTCTACACCAAAGCAAAGGGGGGCCTCGAGAGGGAGCAAAGAGGATGCCATCTGTGGCTCCGGGACAGCCCGATGCTGCTGCACACTTTGTTGCTGGACCCCTGCGGATTGGTAAATCAGGCTTGGAAAGAAACTAGCTTGAAGGTTTGAAAAACAACCAAAGAATGGGAGCGCGGACGGTGGCTGTGTGCCCTCTGCTTGCCCAGCTCCCACCATCCAGGCGGCAAAGCAGTGATGTGCAGCCTCCTTGTCAGCTGGCCAGGCTGCCCCTTCTATTCCAGCTCCTAGGAGCCAGCTCCCCCCGGGCTTCCATCCAGCTGACAGGAAGAGTCTCTAAAAGCTGGATGTGCGTGCCCTGTGGATGAAGGCGCAACTCCCCTGCTGGCCCCAGCCCTGACAATCCGTCAGCCGACCTGGACACTAGCCTTGGGGACCATGTTTGTGAGAATGTGCTCTCAGACCGCAGGAGCAGCGCAGGCCTCCCAGGGGCCAGTAGGGGGCCCAGGTGTGTTTAGCTCTCCACAGACATCTTGGTATAAACGTGGTAAAGCTCCCTGCCTCGATGTCAGGGGAGCCTGAGGAGTCTAAAGAGCCTGGCGGCTGCCCCCAGCCAATCAGAGCTGCACATTGCCCTCGTCCAGACCAGCTCTGTGAGAAGGAAACTGGGTCCAGTGTAAGGGGACTGGTCCCAGTCCTGGCAGGCAAGAGAGTGGCGGTGGTGGGGGGATCCTTTCCTGGCCTCTGTCTGTTCTCCTTGGAGCCTGTACTCAGGTTGCCTTGAATGTGGACTTGGGTAGAGCCAGGAACCCTGAGTGCTTCTGGGTGGCACTCAAGGAATGGCCCAGCTCTCTGCCAGCCATAGGCCCTGTCCTCCAGTGTCAGGGAGTAGAGGCTGGGCTGTGAGAGTCCTGCTGCCTCTGTATTGTTCTAATGCACTGTAGAAATTGTATGTAATGTATTTAAATCAATGCAAATGTAAGAATAACAAGTCCAATTCTGACCTCTATTGTCTTGTCTTTTTTTTTTTTTTTTTTTTGGTGGAAGGAAGACAAGGTAGAATGTAATTTCAAGGACAGAAACTTGCATTTCCGTGCCTTGCAGAGACATGGCTCTTGGGTCTCTTTTCCTCTAGAAGGGGAAATACAGATCTTCATTTTCAAAGTCCCAGTGCTCTGAAAACCAAAAATATTTGCATAAGTTATTTGACACTAAAACTGAGCTGAACCTACACTGAAGCTATTTATAACCATCACCGTATCCCTTAGTGTCAATATTTGTTGCAGAAATAATTAATGTTTTGTTATGAGATAGTCCCCTACTATGGATCATACAGTGTGGATTATACAGTATACTATGGATTATACACTTACTACTTCCAAATGGCTGAAAAAATTGTGAATTCTGAAATGATCTAGCCCCGAGGATTTGGAATAAGGAATATGGACAGGCTTCCCTTGGCCTCGAGAGGGCAGCCCTGCTCTGCGTGTGCTTGGAGCACTTTGAACCCTGGCTCCTTTAAAGTGATGGATAATCAAAATAGTGATGATGATAATAATAAAGTGATGGATAATCAAGCAGATAGGATCGGTGAGAGGGGAGCTGAAGGCAAATGAGTGCATGGTGTGCTGCTTCTGAGGCTCCTCTCAAGGGTTTTTGGGCTATGGAAACCTCGGATAATGCAGAAGGCGCAAGGAGGGCTGGTCCAGCTGCTGACCCACTTCTGGATGGTTGGCCCATGGGGATGAAGGAGCCCAGCTGAGGAGCTGGCGCCCATTCCTATGACTTGGCTTACCGCCCACTCTGCAAGGCTGACTGTAACAGCCTTCCTTCTTCTAGAGCTGGCCAGGGGCCAAGAACCCTCTCCTGTGGATCAGGACTGATCGCAGAGATGCGTCCATCTCCCCATCTGACTGCCTCTGAAAAAGGAGGCTTCAGCACGGGGCCTCTACAGGATGGTGGGGGGGCAGGGAGTGAAGGAGGCCAGCCCTGTGTTCCTCTTCCTGGGAACAGGCACATACCTGCAATGAGCCCAACCCCTCTCCCACCCGCTCCAGAGTACCCATTTTGGGATCCTTTTCACACACTTTTCACTCACACACTTCTTGATGCAAATGTTTTTATTTTGCCACTTAAACCAGTTTTCTTGTGTGACCTGACAAGGGCAGGGGTATAGGACAGGCTGCCAGACCATCAGTCATTGTAGCAGGAAGGTTAGTAGCAGGAGTGGCGAGATGCTTAGTGTGAGAGCCCGTCACTTGACTCCTGGGGGAACGTCATGCAGTCCAAGTATAGTGTTAGATGGGGAAGGGTCAAGGCAAGAACAGTCGACGTTTTTCCTGGTGAGAAAGGGTCACACCCAATGTAGAGCTCAGTGGACACCTCCAGTCCTGTTCTGAATTGGGCAGGCCAGCAGCAGCGTGTGGGGCTGTCCCCCTCAAGTCTCTCTTCCTCCTTCACCTTCCCGGGCCCTTTGGCAAAAGTCCCTATGATTCCAGGGGAAGATACTGCTGTTCCCAGCCCCTTCCCTGGATCAGTGTCTGATCTGATGGAGGTAGCTTGTGGGGCCTGGCTTCCTCCAATTCCGACGAATCCTGGCACTTGTCCTTCTAGTGTTCAGATACTGATCGCTGGAAGCACTGCTCTGTGGGTCGGCCAGTGGATCACGGGGCTCTGGGATTCTGCAGGAAACAAGTGTATGATAGGTCAGCATCAACAAGGAGGACAGAATAGGGACTAAGGGTTTTGATCATGCGAACTATTAAAGGACTAGGACAAAATGGGACCAGGGCTCTGGTCTTGGCTCTGCCCCCAGAGAGCTACATGGCAAGGCAAAAGCTTTCAGATTTCTACGAAGAGAGTTGGACTAGATTAGGGTGTGTGACACTCAACATTTCTCCAACTTCTGCAGCCTGCACTCATGGCAGATATTAATAAGTCATATAAGTATCCCTACCAAGGTATCTTAAGTAGGGATTACTAGCCAGTTGGAATTAATATGGACCTGATGATCTCAGAAGGCTTGCTAAGGTCTAATGTTCTGATTGTGGGCCCCAGAGAAGGAATGAAGCCAGTATGTACCCACAGCAGTCAGACCATGTGGTTCAGCTTGATCTTGGGGTGGGGAGGAGTCCCTGTTCCTGGGCTGGCAGTAACCTAAGCAAAGAGGTGGATGATCCAGGCAAGTTAAGGGTGAAGTTCCTCAGTTTTAACCTTTGATGTCTACAGTACTTTCCTATGCCCCTTGAGGAGTGCTAATTCTCTAATCACACAGCCAAGATTCTTACCAGGCTAACTTTTGAATGTTACTTTCTCTTTCATAGGTAAACAGGATATTTTTATCTTCCAAACACTAGTCCCTCCTACCTGTTAAGAATCACTGTGAAATGGCGTGGCACTGATAGGACCCTGGCACCCCGTCCCATGGGAGTTCACAGGGTCATCTATGAGTCCAATACAACAGCAACTTTTAAAGTGCCACCATGTGGCAGGCACTGTGTAGACCTTATGACAACCTCAATGGTAGGCACTTTACAGCGAGGCCAGGTCAGCAGCTCCAGGTCCCGCAGCCAGGAAACGGGGGGACGGTGTCACGAGCACTCTCCCTCCCTCAGCCCTCCAGCCCCAGGGCCCTACCTGAGCCGGCTGCAGTGGTGTAGCGAGTGGCCCAGGGGTTTCAGCCTCGGGGGCCTCTTCCTGCGCAGCCTCCTCAAGGCCTCTGCCATACGAGGGTCCCCCGCACACTCCCAGATGATCTGTGCCCGTTCCTCGGCCAGCTGGTCCCCGCTGCGCTGAAACAGGCTCTGGATCTGCAGCAGCTCGGCGTCCTGGAAGATGTTGGCTGACGCCTGCTTGCGGCCCCGGGCCTCAGTCGGGGCCTGCCAGGGGAGCGGCTCGCTCACCACAGAGGCTGGGGTGCCCATCCTGCGTGCTCTGGGGAAGGAAAGATGGACAGACGTCAGCAGCTCTGGAGGCCCTTCCCAAACCTGGGCGTCCTGACTAATGCAAGGACTTCTGGTGCTGCTCTTCTTCAGGGCCAAGGAGGAGTAAGTCTTGACTTAAAATCACTCTAATTTCCCAGGGCACCTTGAGGAAATAATAATGATAGCCACACTTTATGATAGAGTGCGTGTGTGTCTGACACATGTGTTAACTTACGAGTCACAGAAACCTGAGGTACAACTTGTGCATCCCCACTTTACAGGCGAAGGAGTGCGACCCAGAGGTTCGATGGCTTTCCCACAGTCCAAAGTCCTGTGTGAGTGCAGAGCCAGGAGAATCGGGTCTGTGTGGCCCTAGAGTCCAGGCAGACCCTGGGATACCCAAGTCCAATGTGGTGAGCACCTACAGTGTGTCAGGCGCCACCGGGAGCTGTATTCTCCCCACACTGTTGAAACGTGAGCACAGCAGCCCTGTGAGGTGCTTTCATCCTCCTCACCTCACAGATGAGAAAACCGAGTAACAGAAGCCAGATTTCTGACTCTTGAGGCCCGGGTTCCCACGGCACAAAAGTAAAAGAGGGGTTGTGGAGTTGGCCACTTGGGTTGGAATCCTGGGCTGCCTCCACCACTCAGTGGTTGGTGACCACACCGCATCCACTGCCTGTGTAAGCATGTTAGCTTTGCAGGGCTGCTGTGAGGACTGAGTGCAGACTCGGTGCTCAATGTCCTATTCTGCTTTTTCATCCATAAGATGGCGTATGAGTCACCCCACCTTCTAGCTGCAAGACCCTGGGGATGACCAAGTCCATACAAGGTGGAGCAAAGGTAGGCTTATAGTTGCTTGTATGGGAAATACTACTACAAGAATAAACTCTGTTTAATGTACTCACAACTATAAAGCTACTTTTGCCCTACCCTGTATAAGTTAGCAAACAGTTATGAAATACACCAATCAGATCTAACTACAGTCCAAAGGACCACAGAAAGGGGCAGAAGAGGCTACATACAGGGTTAAAGTACTCTTATCAGGGCAGAGGCTGAAATTTACATGAAAATTCAATAAAGGTTAGGCTCATCTCGATGCCCCACTCCCATATCCAGGAAATGAAAATTAAACCATCTCTGTCAGTTCTAGACAGTTCATGTCGAATAATAAACTCTCCAGAGTGTTTGAGCCATCTCTTCATCCCGTTCTGACTTCGCACAGAATGACTACCCCTCCCTAACTCTGGCCTCTCCTCCTCCTCACCTCAATAGCCACCCTCCTCATTTCAGTAATTTCTACACGCTTCTGTCCCAGTTTCTAGGCCTTCTATCATAACAACTCACTCTTTTTTCAAAAGATTTAATAACTAAAGCCTGCAGAAAAGTTTCAGATAAATTACCTTCATAAAAATTGTACTTTTTATGAGGAAAATGGGAATTTTAAAACCTCCCGCACTATTTTAGGACACAGGTAAAACCTAACATGTGTGGTAATTAAACCCTCAAAGCTGAATGATATAAATATACTATGACCAGAAAACAATAGTCACCAAGTAACACTTTCAGGCTGATAAAGAGAAATCAAAGCTAACTACGGGGCATGTATTCTGTATCAGGCAATATGCATGATATCATTTCATCCTCAAAAGAATTCTAGGAACCAGGCACTGTTATCGTGACCCCAGTTCACCAGGGAGCAAAGGGAAGCTAAGATACAGACGTAAGTACCTGGGGCTCAGCCAAGGCCAAAACCTAGTCTGACTACGGCCCAGGCTTCTAAACAACCAAACTGTCTCCACAGCCAAGAAGCTCAAAGCCCATTTCTTCCCCTGATTTCTGTGAGGAGTGCTGATTCACAAAGGGGAAAACCCACCAGTATTAGGGAAGGAACACTGAATATCCCGCAGTGGAGGCAGGGGTGGGGTGTGGAATTTATTTTAATCTTTTCACTAATGTCAGGGCTGTTCCCTGGGTGACGGGCTCCCCCAGTTCTGAACTCGAGGCAGGCCGAAGAGGAAGAGCCCCAGCTTCCTCAGAAGAAATCTGGAACTACGACCCAACCCAGGGCACAGGGCACTGACTTATGAATCGGAGACCTTGGGTTTGAGCCCCAGTTCTGCCACTCAGTGGGCTTGTTTTCCTCTTACATCTGTAAGAAGAACAGGTTGATGCTGATGGTTTCTGAGGGCCTGTCCCAGTGTTGAGAGTCAACGATTCCATGATAAGGCTAGGTCTGAACGAATAAGAGATGGTTTGCTTGTCTGCAAGAGCCTAGGAGCAACGTGTGTGGACAGGTCTGGCTAATTAGGTGTCAGAAGACACCTCATCCAGTAGCTCGTCTTCTCAATTTCCCCTGGAGACAAGACACTGCTTTGCTGCTGTGGGCTGTGGGGTTAGGGTCTTGTAGGAGACAGAGTTTACTGCTCTAAAGCACTCCAGTGACCTAGGCTGCCTATGGCCAAGCCTGGGGCAGACTCCTAGGGGGGTCTGGCTGGTGGGAGAAGGGGTGACATCCCCCTTCTCAAACTCAATCTCACTCTCCCTTTGAGAGAATGGCAAGAGGATCCAATAGCAACAGCTGCCCCAGGGAGGAAATGGCTTGGAGCCTGACTTCCCAGATAGTCCCAGCTGACTCTCCCAGGGCCGCAAAGGCCCTGCAAGGCCAGACCTGCAGCTGCGCAGTTAGAGAGTTAGTTATAAATGCACCAATGAGAAACCACCTGGGAGAGTCTGAGCCTTCAGCTATACCCTTTATGAGCCTCAGGGTGGGTGGGGGGTAGCACGTCCAGATTTTGAAGCACCTCCTCTTGTTTCTGCCTCCCACCCTGAGGTTCAGACAGCAGATTGAAGATAATAAAAATCAGCCATATCAGGTAGGATTAGACTTTAAACTTGGGGAAAACTGAATCAGAACACTTTTATTATCAGAACAAATCTCCTGTCTCTTCAATGTGTTCAATAGTTACTTTCCCCCTCATTTCCTGGACAAGACTTGAATCTAGGGAAGTTGGTATTACTTGAACAATGGTACTTTTTAAACTGGAAGATGAAACCACAGGGCTATTAAAAGATTACAAGTGAATCTTCCATTTCAGAACTGACAAAAAATATAAGCATGTGTCTGTGAGCAAAGTAAAGACTAATTGCAAAATCAATTCGACATGAACTCGGTTAAAAATGAACTCCCCCAAGTAAATACCAAATGTCCAAAGTGACAAAGTTCAGTTTTGAAACAGGCAATAAAGGAACTATAGCATTCTAACAAAGAAATATATTTAAAAAGTAACTCACCATGCAGTGAATTTGCAATTTATAAATATGGTGCACAACTGAGCAAGCTTTGTAATGTATGGAGCTCCATTAAGACACCTATTTATGCTCACTGTGCTCTCAGGGAGGTGTAAGTAACCATGAGAGGCAGAACATACTTGTGTGAGCTACACAGCAACTGGCTCCTTACTTGGCTCACCACTTTTAGATAACCCTGTTGGTGGTAATAATCTGTAATCGGAGGCCAAGGGCCTCTTAGAAAAAGAACTGGAGGCTCTGGCCCAAGGCCCAAATCAACACTTGTGGCCCTGGCCTGGTTCCCTGCACAGACATGCCACTGGACAGCAGCCAAAATCTGTGAATCCTCAAATGGGAGGCCCAGTGCAAAGGGACGCATGTCCCACCCCCACCCGGAAGGGCCCAGCCTCAGCCAGGCATGCCTGCGAGACCTGGACATACGTTGGTTTCCAAATCTGTGTCCCAGGAAGTGGAGAAAGGAACTGGGCCCTTTCCTCAGACCAATTCTCAGACATGACTGGGAAAAAAGGTCCTACTGGATCCAGGCATAACTCTTTTCAAAGGTTCAAGAACTCTGAATTCTGGCTGTGCCGCTGATAGCTGGGTGATCTTGGCAAGCCCCAGTTTTCCCCTGCCTCAATTTTGCTCATTGTCAGAATGGTGAGAATAAATAGCCCTTAAGGAGATAAGGGAAATAAAGTATACTGGAAGCATCCATCCCAAATGCATTTCTTTATGATTTCATGGTATAAGGGAAAGGCTGTTTAACCACCCATTTTTTTTTTTTTTTTGTCATCACCACTATCATGACACTCCCTCAAAAGAAGCGTTCACTCTTCAGAGAAGAGGGTGAAGGGAGATGGAGTCCTCTTGGGACTTATAAATCATCGCTGCCATTGAGGCACCTTTCTCCGAGTCAAGAACAGTACAGCACTTTCAGAGGGATAATCTCTTTAATCCTTATGACATCTCTATGAGGAGGTACTATGATACACCCATTCTACCGATCAGAAAGCTAAGCTCCGGAAGGTCAAGGAACTTGCCCAAAGTTACACAGGTAGCAGGTGATAAGGCTAGGATATGAAAACCCAGGTAGTTTAACCCCAGCGTCCGCGCTCTCTACCACTGTTATTTTTGTTCCCGCCAGATGGCTGCCGAGGTCTTCAGAAGAAGGACCCAGGAGGCTCTGAAACCTCTGGGAGCCTGCTATCTGTTTCTGCAGGTTTTAGAAGGTACAGGGGTCGAAAGTCAGGTCTGCCCAGCCAGCCTCTCTGCCATCTGCACTCCATGGCCCCACCGGTAATTAGAACGATTACTCACCACGAGGAAGGGCTCCGCCGACAGACCTCAAATCGGGATGGGGCAGGCTAAGATGCACCTACCAGCCCCTACCCCTACCCGGCCTTTCGAAAGGGCGGGCGCAGCTCTGGGCTTGCTTCTGCCGCGAAGGCGTTCGCAAGGACTAGGCGGCGTTCACCGACAGGATGAGAGCTTGGGAAGGGGTATCCTGGCCGAGATCACAAGGCGACATCCCCAGCACAAGTCGGACCCAGGGGCTCAGACGTGACGCTGTGCACAACAACGGGCCCTAGATGAATTTGGGGGTTCGGGTCCCGGTGGCACCCCACCTCTGATAGCTCGCCCTCCCGTCCGCTCCCAGCGCAGCAGGAGCTGGGTCGCGGACCTACGTACCTGGCTACCCGGGGCCGGCCACCTTGGTCACAGCCGCTGCTCCCCGGAGAAAGCGCTCCCCAGCACAGGAACAGCCAATCCTCAGCCGAGCTCTGATGTGAGCTCCAAAACGAGCCTTCCAAAATCGAACGCGGAGACTCCGTGGGCCAATCAGCGACCACAGAGAGCGAGGGGCGTGTTATGGCTCCTCCCTCTTCCCTCCGCCGGCCTCGAAACCCGAGTGCGAAGGTTCCCCGGTCCAATCAGCGGTGGAGCAGTGATGAGAGGCGTGTCCGTCCGGGTTCCTTCCCTGAGCCCCCGGCTGCCCTCCCGCTAGGAGGTGCCTCGCCTTCATTGACGTCAGTCCCCAGGGTGTACGCGGTTTTGCTGGCGTGGGGCTGGGGCGAGGCTGCATTCCTGCCCTGGGGTGCGGCAGCGGCTGGCCTTGCAGCATACACGTGATGGGTGCCCGGTTCCCTGGGCCCGAGGCCTGTGCACCCCGTGCCGGTTCCTTGCAGCTTGCGGCCCTCCGCAAGCCGACCTGCATCTCCTTAAAGTCACTTCCCGGAGGATTTATGTTCTGGCTCTAGATTTGGGGGAAAGAAAGGGACAGTCAGTGCGGTGCTCAAACCTTGGGCTTCAAAGCCAGAATGTCTTGATTCGAATCTTGGATCAGCTGTGCAACTTTGGGCCAGTTACCTAAATCAGACTATTAAAAAGGTTCTGTTTTTTTGTTTTTTGTTTTTTTCATTCACTTGGCAGTGGTCCACTAGAGACCCACCCTGTGCGAGCTTCTTGATAGGCAGTGAACAGGAAACACCTACAAGGTTTTCCCTGGGGAAGTTTACGGCTTAGTGGAAGGCAAATATTAAGAAGCCTAGGAACTTCCGGACTGGTGAACACGCGGAGGTGCTGGGAGAGTGGAGTGCTTGAGAGGGAATGGAAGCTGGGCCCTGTTTTCCCTTGCCTTGCCCTATATAGCTCTGCCATCTGGCTGCTCCTGGATTATATTCTTTTATAATAAACTGGTGATCTAGTAAAAACAACAAAAACAAAAACAAAAACAGCAAAAAAACAAAACCCTAAAACATTTCGTTGTGATTACAATTGTGATAAACACTATAGCTATAAGAGGGTAAAAACAGAGGAAACTAAGCATTCTCTGGGAGCTCCTTGAAGGCAGAAGTAACATTTAAGCTGAAATATGAAGTTGGTCACATGAAGAATGGGTGTGGGAAGAGTGTTTAGAGAACAGGCCATAGCCAACATGACCTGGTTGGTTGGAGACGTCATCCAGTAAGCCAAAAGGTCATATGTTCCCCACTGGGGCAGATGCTTAGGTTCTGGTTCTGGTTGGGGTGTTTAGGAGAGGCAACCAATCCATGTTTCTCTTCCTCCCTCTCTCCCTCCCTTCCCCTCTCCCTAAAATCAATAAGCATGTCCTTGAATGACAATAAAAAAAGAAAGAGAAGGAAGGAAGGGAGGAAGGAAGGAAGGAAGGAAGGAAGGAAGGAAGGAAGGAAGGAAGGAAGGAAGGAAGGGCGGGCGAGCTAAGGCCAGCAGGTGACTTGATTAAAGAAGACTTGAAATGAGGCCTGGAGTTAAGGCTGGCAAAGGAGAAAGAGTGGCAAGGAACCAACCAGAAGGCCGAGGCAGGTGGTGAAGAATTTTCCATTTCTTCTGGTGATCCTCTGAGGGGAATAGAATTATATGTATTTATTTCACAGACATTTAATAGCACTTACTATGTGCAAATAATGCCAGTCAGCACCTTGCAAACATTACCATTTCATCACATTTGTGTTTTTAGAATGCCACTTTGGTGAGAGGTTGGATTTGAGGTAGCAAGAGAGGATGCAGGTTATCCAGTGTGGCTCTTGATAAATACTTGTTTACTTCTTGGAAGATGAGGGGCTGTTTGTGCACTGGTTCTAAAATGGTCAGGGAGGGTGTCTCGGAATAGGCAGCTAGGTCTCCCTGACTTCGTTTTCACTACAGAGCTGACCTTCACATTCATTTGATTTTTCTTCTGTAAAAGATCCAAGAGGAAAAGAGTAGGAGCCGACACACCAGGATTTGTGGATCCCTTTTTGCAAGGTGGAAGGGATGTTTGGGAGCTGTTCTTCCTTATCCCTGTTTCCGGTTCCTTTTTGTCCTGCACAGAAACCACATCAGCAAGTGCATTGCTATAGTTCAAAGAGTTTAAACAGTGGTCTCTCTTTGCTTTTCCTGAAGCCCTGGGGAAATATTGAAAAGAGCAAAGAAATCAGCAATATTCTTCTCCAATAGAATGTAGTGCAGCAAACTCTATCAGCCAACTGCTTGGCTAAGAAGGGAACTGTGCAGACTCATAAACTGGGAGGCTGGGCTTCTGAATCAGGGACTCCGCCTACCCCATTCTAAGCAATAGGAAGGCCAAACTCTTGGCAAATCAGTGCTTGGAGAGCCTAGGAATTCTGACTCAATGAGCTCAGAAGAGCATACCAGCATAGGAATTGGGAACTTACGGTTTCTGGGTCATACGTGACTAAGGCTGGGTGGAGAATATCTGATGTCTCCAAACATTTTTGCAGGCACGGGACCATGTACTTACCATACAATGGAACCATTTCTGTTGTTACAGCTTTATGGTTCAGTATTTCTGATGAGAAGATGGGGCACTTCCACAGTTGTGTGGGCCTTGCAGGAGATGGGGATCTGGGATCCACCCTCTAACAGGCCCTTTTTAGAGAAGATCAACTCTAGGGATAGAGCCCTGGAGTAATTCAAGCCAAGACTTGGTTTTACTAGCAATCGAGTTAAGGTGAGGTGAATGAGAAACACTCCTTGGGCACAAAGGAGACCCCTCCCCGCAAAAAAACCCCTCAATAATCAAATCAATATTTTAAAGTAATATTTTTGAAAATAAAAATGAATGCAAAACATCCACAGTGAACTAAATATCAACATTTAAAATAAAGACAGGCTGTTGTTAGTTTTATGAGTCTGCGTCATTTTGCAACGGAAGCAGTCATTTCTAATGAGCTCATGGTTCCCACGCAGGTCACCGTGGAGTTTCTCGTCAGGTCGCTTCATGAGTGTTGACAATAGTGTGGGAACATATTGGGCAACACAAAGCTTTATATATGGTCATGTTTTTAATTTTAGAGCTTTCATCCTCTTTTCCTATTTGGTTCAAAATATGAAGGATACTTTGATAAGTACATACAGAAGCTCACATTTCTCATTTTGCCACAAGCTATTGGTAGCTAAGCAAGGTGCTGGTTTTTAGGGGGGTAGAGCCTAGGATAGGGGTCTAGCTGTTCACCCTTAAGCAAATTACTTAAACTCTGCCTCTCTATTGTCTCATCTATAAAATGGGATAATCACACCCACTTCTCAGTGTTGCTGTGAGGATGAATGAGGTGCTGGGAGCACGGTACCTACTTAATCTACACCTTGCTACAGACGCTAGGCCAGCATTCCACGCCCTTCCTCTCGACCCTGCCTAAGTTGTCCAGGTAGCTGGACAGTTACAAATGGTCCCCCAGTGGGGCTGAGATTTGTTCCCTTGGGTTTGTTGTTGCCATCTGTCCATTTCTAGGGAGAGGAGAGGGAACTTTCACACTCAGCTGAAAAACAACAGTGTGACTTTTGAGTCAGCTCTGCTTTTCTTGATAAATGATCCTGGCTATTCTAAACTTTTTTTTTTTAAGTTCTCTTCTGCTTAGGACATTACACGTAGCAATTTACTACAGCCCTCTTCTCTGCACTTGCAGCCTGAACAGGCCCAAAATAGCAAAGTCCTACAGGCAAAGGGTACATGATAGAAACCCTAAAAGCAAACAAACAAAAATACCAATCATGTATATTAAAGGTCAGTTTTGTATTAGTCAGCTTGGGCTGCCATTACAAAATACCACAGACTGGGTGGCTTAGCAAGAGAAACGTATTTCCTCACAGTTCAGGAGGCTGGAAAGGCCAAGATCAAGGTGCCAACCCATTTGGTTTCTGGTGAGAGTTCTCTTTCTGACTTACAGGCAGCCGCACGCTCACTGCATCCTCACGCAATAGAGAACTCTCTGGTGTCTCTTCTTATAAGTACACAAATCCTGTCAGATCAGGGCTCCACCCTGTGGACTCTCTCATTTAATCTTACTTACTTTCTTAACCCAAATACAGTCACATTGGAAGTTAGAGCTTCAACATATGAATTTTGAGGGAACACAATTCAGTTCTTAAAAAGTATGAACTCATGGTATTTAATATATAGATAAGTAAATATAGAAATAAATCTAGCTATAAATGTATATATGTTTGTGTATGTAAATGTATATATGTGTATACACACGAACACACACAAGCACACACATTCTCCAGCTGTGTCTGCTGAGAGAGCCTAGAAGCAGTGACGCTCCAAAAGGAATAAGCACATTTAGCGCCCAGGTACTGATTTTTCACTACCATTCTCCACAAAAGGAACCACAGCTTCTTGGAGAAATAATTGACTCTACTACTCGGCTGAGAAAGTTCAAGATGGTCCCAGAACATCTTGTGCCACAGTGTAGGGAAGTGCTCAAAGAGTGATGGGAACTCATCAAAAAGACTAGGAGTTGGTTTATAAGGGCTCCCATTAGTTAACTGCAATCGGAGTCAACTGCGACTCCAAAAAATAAAATATGACAGTAACATATTATAACCCAATGAGTAAAATAAGAATATATCAGTCCATAGTAATATAAACAAACAAACAAACAAAAGAGACAAGAAAGGCTTTCCTTAGAGTAGAATCCCAACTAATAAACGGAGGAGTGAGACAGTTAGAAAACCACTAGTGACTGCTAAAACAGCTTTGGGACCATTATAAAAACAGGAGTTGTGGTAGTTTTGCATATTTTTTTCTCTGTTTGTTATGTATACATGGTATTTTTGTATACACTAAACTTTTTCTCTTTCTTTCCTCTTTAGTTTTGTATGTAAATTTTGGAAAGTTAATGTTACATCTTAGTCTTCAGGTCAGAGAACAGTCCATGGGACTATGTCAAAATCTGAGAAGTGTTTGTTTGTTTGTTTGTTTGTTTTAGGATTTTATCCGGAGAGAGGGAAAAGGAGGGAGAAAAAGAGGGAGAGAAACATCGATGTGCAGGAGAAACATTGATTGGTAGCCTCTCGCACGCCCTCAACTGGGGATCTAGCCCACAACCCAGGCATGTGCCCTGACTGGAAATCAAACTGGCGACCTTTCGGTCCACAGGCCAGTGCTCAATCCACTGAGCCACACCAGCCAGGGCCTGAGAAGTATTTAATATAGACGGCTGGGACTGTGCACCTCCTCACTTTGGAGATGGGATGAAAGCTAAGAAAGACAGCTGTATCTGATTAGGTGGAAATATGGAGTTGTTTCATCATTGGATGGAAATCTAAATGTATACAGAAAGTTGTATATGGAAACTGAGTCTCCGAAAGGGTAGACTGTGCCATTATCTCTTTGATACCAATTAGTCCTTTAAATATTTCCCCTTTTCCAGCGGGCGCTATGCTCAGCTTTGTCAGCAGAGGGAGCCAGTAAGACACTATAGGAGGAAAGATTTCTCCCTTTGGTTGTGCTGTTCTCTCACCAGGCTCCTTCAGTTTGCTTCTCCAGCGCCCACTCCTGGAGCACATGTGGCTTCCCAGGTGCCAGGCTCCTGCAGTGAGGGCAGCTTCTTCAGCACCTGGATCCTATTGATAGGGGAACTCAAGAGCTAAAGACTTTTTGTTCAGCTGATAGGCTTAAGTGATGAATGCATGTGGAAAGATGTTATTCCAGGAACTGGATTGCATGACCTACCCGTGGCTCCAGGAGGTCCGCAAACAATTCAACCTTTGTGCCCCTATCTAAACCATTGTGTTTCAGGGAGGACAGAAGCAGATAGAAAATTGTTGATTAGCAGAGAAAGAAATACTAGGAAAATCGCCACTAGACTGTTACACTTACCTGGTCACCATTTTTCCAAACCTTTCCCTACCCTTTCCTTCACCCTATATAAAGGTTGGCTTGAGATGAGAAGACGGTTTTGAGAGTACACAATCCATTGTCTTCTCAGATTGCCAGCATCTGAATAAAATGCTCATAAAAACTCAATCCTGATCTCTACTTATTGGTTCTGGTAGTGACAGGCAAAACAAATGCTGACTTTTCTGGTTTCACTATAGCACATGGCAACCAGCAACACACGGGCTAGCAGCCTCGCTCGGCACCCCGTTGGGTGGTTTTGCAATAACATTTGAGGTGCATGCAGTAGCACTCTGATTGATTTTCCCCAATACCCAGGATGGCTGATTTCCAGTAAGTTTTACCAGCATAGCACCTCAGTGAGTTCTTTGCTACCCAGTAAGCCACAGCTACGTCCTCTCTAATGAGATCTGAATCCCAGCCCTATTGGGGGAGAAGGGAAGAGAGCCCTTTTTAGGGGTCTATCTCAGAGCTAAGGGTAGTGCATTCTTTTGAATTCTCTTCTTTACCTTATTACCCAATCCCTGAGCACTCTAACTCTCTGTTATAGTAAATAATTCCTTATATTGAAGTTTCCCTGTTCAAAATCTTGTGTGGTTTCTGTCCCCTGATTGTACGCTGACTGATACAGTGGAGGATGGTAAGACTGGCAGGATGGTGAAGAGGGATGGGGAACCTCAAGTGAGAGCAGGTTTTTGACTCATAATCAGAGATTCTTTGAGAACCGGTGAGCCAGGTGTTCAACTCTTTTAGAAAACACTATTGATAATAAAGCTAACATATATTGAGCTCTAAGCACTCTACATCTCATTTAATCCTACAAAAGCCCTCTGAGGCCGCGCCGTTGCTCTTAATCTCTTTATACCAGTGAAGAAGCTGAGGTTAAGAAACTGGAAGAATATCATATGTGTTCCAGTTACAAGTGCTGCATAACAAACCAGCCCAAAATTTAGCAGCATAAAACAGCCATTTTATTAAGCTCACAGATTCTGTGGGTTGAGATATTTTAAAATGGACTCAGAATTTTGGCTTTATTGGGGAATAGTGAGGCCAAGATATCAGGAGATAACTGCCATTGGAAAGATAACTTGTTAGAGTTCCCAAGAGTAGGAGACCATGCCTGCCACGCAGGGCCACTTGGGGGAAGCACCAGAGTCAGTCCAGAGCAGAAGGAGCAAGAGAAAACATGTGTTTGAGCTTTTTAACTGTAGTTTTTGGGAGAAGAAACAGCCTAGGCAGAGTAAGCAGGCTAGACAGGCTTAAGATTGGCTAGTTTGACTAACTCCTGTAGGCGCTGGGGCAGAGGGATTGTCTCTAGCTGTCCGATGCCTGGCCCTGGAATGATTAGGGAAGAAGAATATTGGCATTTGGAGTACAAGAGTCACCGGAGTGTAGAGGAGGTGGTTTCTGAGTTTGTGCTCAGGATTTGTTGGTTTGCACGTCAAGTGTGTTTGCAGGCAAGATATTTGCTCTCTCCAGGAAGTAGCCAACCCTAGGAGGGACCGTCCCTCCCTGGATCTGCAAGGTCCCAAGACATCAAAACATCATAAAATAAAACATGCGATTGATAACACAGAAATTCAGAGCCCAGGAAGAGTGGCTTGTCTCTGCTCCACAGTGTCAGGGCTTCAGCTGGAAGTCTTGAGCACTGAGGCTGACAGGGGCTGGGGGCTGGAATCATTTGAAAGCTGATTTCCGATATGCCTGGTGCCTCGCCTGGGAAAATTTGAAGGCTGCAACTGCTGACTGGTGTGCTTCAGTGGCTTCTCGATGTGGCCTCAGAGTAGCCAGACTTCTTCCATGGTGGCTCAGGGCTGCAAGAGTGCACGCTGGTGAACAAGGCAGGAGCTGTAATGCCCTTTTTGACAGAACTTAGATGTTATACAGTGTCATTTCTGCCATCCTGCCAGTTACAATCAACTCATACCTTGCCAGATTCAAGGAAAGGGTACATAGACTCTACCTCTTGATGGAAGAGGAGTCCAAGAATTTGGCAAGAATTTGTAGCCATTACACACACACACACACACACACACACACACACACACACACACACACACACAGAGTGAAACTAGGATTCAGACCCCAGGACTTAGGCTCCAAACCCTATCGATTCATTACAGTGCCATTATAACAAACAGAAATCTGTTTAAGTTAGCTCAAGCAAAGAAGTGGGGAGGGGGTTACCCCAAGGCAACAGTGAGTTCACAGAGATGAAGGCCAAGGCCAGCTGAATGACATGGAACAAGTTAGAGGCAGTTCTCATCCTCTTTTGTCTCTGCGTAATTGGCTCTGGTGGTTAATTTTTTTTTTTTAATCCTCACCTGAGGATTTTTTTTTTCATTGCTTTTTTACTGAGAGAGGGAAAGAGAGAAACATCGATTTGAGAGAGAGTATACATCCAGATGGGTGACCAAACTAGCAACACAGGCATGTGTCCTGATCTGGAATCGAACTTGCAACCTTTCTGTTACAGGGCAATGCTCCAACCAACTGAGCCACACCAGCCCGGGCTATGATGATTAATTTTATGTGTCAACTTGGCTGGGCCATGGAACTCCCAAATGTATGGTTTAACATTATTCTGGGTGTGTCTGTTGAGGGTGTTTCTGGATGACATTAATATCTGAATTGGTAGACCATGTAAAGCAGATTGTCCTCCCTAATGTGGGTGGGCCTCATCCAATTAGCAAAGACCTGAATTGAACAAAATGCTGATCCTCCCACTAGTAAGAGGAAACCCTCCTGCCTGACTGAGCTGGGACACCGTTTTTGGTTTGTTTTTTTTCTGCCTTCAGACTCAAATGAAAACATCAAATTTTCTTAGGTCTTGAGCCTGTGTCTTGCAGACTAAACTCCTCATTGGCTATCCTGGGTCTCCAGCTTGCTGACTGCAGATCTTGGGGCTTGCAGCCTCCATAAATTCATGAGCCAATTTCTTGTAATAAATCTATTTATTTATCTACCTACCTATCTGCTTATTCTGTTTCTCTGGAGAATCTAGACTCTTTTTTTAATTTATTTTTTTTTAAATAAATGAAACAACTATAGGTCCAATTAGAAAAGAAAAGGAAAAAGGGGTAGGATGGTTTAAAACAAAATCCTCTAAGAGGGTTACTAACAATCTTTATAATGTGTTTTTTAATTTTTTTTTTTTTACTAATTATTCAACAATTAATGCAGATTCTTTCTGCATACCACCCACAGCAGTTAATCTCACATTTATTTTGGGTGCTTGACCAGCTACTTCCACTACTTTCTCTTTCAGAAATTATATCAGGGATGTAAAATAATTTAAATTTTCATGATTTCTTTCTATTGTTCCTTACAATGAATAAACAAGTTGAGCACACTAAAAAAAAAATAATAATAATTTATTTTTTAAAAGGATATTATTTATTTATTTTTAGAGAGAGGGGAAAGGAGTGAGGAAGAGAGGGAAAGAAACATCAATTGACTGCCTCTTGCACATGCTCCGACCAGGGACCGAACCAGCAACCCAGACATGAGCCTTGATGGGGAATGGAACTGGTGACTTTTCATTTTGCAGAACGATGCCCAACCAACTGAGCCACACTCTGGCTGAGTGTGTAATGTCTTATAAAGAGTATCTTGTGAGGTTGGTCAGGGTGGAGGACTCAGACTCTTTTGTGCAAACCAGCTTTCTCTGCCTAATTTTCTTCTGCTTCTACGCTGCCCCTTTCTTTTTTCCTCCGACCAGCTTTCTCTGCTTACCCAGAATTTTTACTCCCCACAAATCTGCCTGGTGCACTCGCTCCATCCAGGAATGACAACTCAGCCAAATTCCAGAAGCAGGAATCTGGCAGGCCCAGTGTGGGTCAGCAGTGAGCAGGGGTAGGCACAGGGCCTTAGACTGTAAATAAACCATCTCTAGGTACAACCGCCACTCCCACAGAAGGCCGCTATGGGAGAGGCAGGCCTCCCAAAGCATTTCACCTCCACGGAAGACTCTCGTTGCTTCTCTTGATCCCTGAGTGCCGTGATGCTCGCTATTTTGGCATCTTCCTGATGGGTCAGGGCAAGGTCCTCTGAAGTCATTAGCGGCTCCTGTGACCTTTGATCTCTTTGAACTGTGGCAGCAGTGTTCTATTCTCCCTGTCTAGGTTAGGGACTGGGTGTTTCTTGGCTGTAGAGAGAAAACCAGAGTTGGGGAAAATCTCCATGATTCACCACATCTTCAAGAGGTCCCACTGGTAATGGCAGCTTGGAAACCCAAGTGGTAGTGGAGGGGAGCCCACATTTGCTTTTGCTGGGTGGTTTGAGTGCATAATGTCTTATAAAGAGTATCTTGTGAGACTGGACTTTTAAAGAAAGTTCCCTGTTAAAGCAGACTCAGGGATTCTAAGACAGGACTCTAAGACAGTACTCTAGTGGTTGGGAAATCTAAATTTAGTTTCTACCTTAATCCATCTGAATCTCATTTTCCTCAACTGTCAAATGGAGATAATGAATTACCTACCTCACAAGGCTGTAGTGAGGGTGAAGAAGGCGATGCAGGTTAAACACCCAGCACAGAGCACCATTAGATGGGGACCCTGGGCCCCAGCCCAGCCCCTGGGGTCCACGCCTCCTGCTTTAAATTCCCAGCCGTGGGAAGGGTAGGGGGTTATGGGGAACAAATCTCTCTCCTGGGGGGATGAGAAAAAGAAACAGCATGTGGTCAGGATCTCCCGGTGCAGACCCCAAGGCCTGTAACAACCACACCCACTATGGTGGCCTCTTGCCTGGCCCCCTCCCCGCAGACTGTCTCCACAAAATTGGGACCATTTTCTTTGTCACCATTAAGACACAGTTCTTTGATGTCTTGCCTCCTAGACCAAAGCCGAAGTGCCAGATATGTACAGTGATTAATAGCCTGGATTCGGAAATCAAATATTTGCATTTCATTCTCCACTAGCTATGTGACATTAGATAAGTCACATAACCTCCCTGTGTCTCATGTTCCTCATTTTAAAGCGGAGGTGGTTTTAATAGCCCCTATTTCACAAGGCTGTTGTGAAAAGCAAATGAAACAGGTGTGGAAAGTACTTGGCATGGCAGCAGGCACATGGTGAGTGCTCTGCAAATGTTAGTTATTACTATTGAGCCACTGCCACTTGTGTCCGAGGCTGACTGGCAGAGTGGTGTGACTGACTCAACCCATCCGGCCCAGGTTGTCCATCCTCACAGGGGAGGCCCCTCCTTCCCCCTAGGAATGCGGTCTGCTGGGGTCTGCACATCCCCACCATGGGTCCCCGCAGGAGGTAACCTCGAGCACCTCAAGGGCAGCTGCTTAATGACATGATCTCAGGGGCACCTACCTTGGTCAGCGACGGTTAGTAACCTAGTCTTAGGGACCCCGCCGTGCCAGCCAGCGTGCTGGGTGGCTTCACAGGAAGATAAGCCTCAGGACGTACCTGTGGCTCCTGGGCCGGCCCTGGCCAGCCTCCCCTGGGGAGTGAGGGCTGACCTTTGCCAGAGTCAGATGCCTTCACCACTTGCCCAGGTCCAGCGCGTGACCCCTTGCCTTTGCCCAAAGGTGCTTATGGCCCCAGCAAAGGCCAGATATCCCTTGGGGACTGGATTAACAAACTCAAGAGCCATCCAAAGTCCCACTCCACTCCACCCAGAGGGGCCCTCACCCACCACCCTAAGGCCCCCTATTTCTACAGCCTGGTGGGAGCCACCTTGGGAACGGGCCTGGAGGCATGGGCCACTTGGCCCGCAGATGACAGTGCGTGTGCTGGCCTGGCCCACAGAGCGCCTGCGCAGAGCCCTTTGCCCTGTAGCTGCAGGGAACACTCTGTCTGGGCACTGTCCCCATGGTGTCACAAGAGTGAACACTGGACTGAGTCAGGAGACCTTTAGTTATAAACTTGACACTCACATCACCAACCAGCTGTGTGACCTGGAACAAGTCATCTTCTCTGGGCCTCAGTTACCCGCTTCATAAGAAGAGAAGCCTGGAACAAATGATCTTCAAGGCCTCTTCTGGCTCAGGCACAGAATTGTAGGCACATGGGAGGTGTCAGGCACATAGTAGGTAATGCTTAGGAAATACTTAGTAATTTAATGATAAGATTCAAGGCAACATTCTGCAGGTTAAGGCACGCATCTTTCTCATGGTGCATTTTGCCTGTGCTATTGATTTGTGTCAAGTGCCAGCTCTAAGCCTGGCACGTAACAGGTGTTAAACCAATGTGAGTTGAGCCCATAGAGGCACTACGTTTATACTAGCCCAGAGACAGAAGAGAGAACAGAATGGACTGAGCAGTAATAGCTGATCGTGGGATCTCAGGACTGGTGAATGTTCCTCCTTGTTACAAGTTGCCTTCCCCTCTGGACATTGGAGCTTAGAGTATCCATCAAGCATCACTACTCCTTGTTCCCTCAAAAACCTAGGCCTTGCTTTTGCTCACCCTGTTCCCTCTCCTTAGAACACCTGGGAGGGCCTGGAATTTACGCTGCTTCCAAACTAATAAGCTAGCCAGCTATTGTTTTATAAATGCTGGCAGAAGACACGATTGCTAAGCCAGAGACAAAAGACTTACCACTCTTGGCACAGCAAGTAGGACGAGCATCATTGTTACATCTCTTTCCCTCGTTTCCAAGTTTCATGGGACAAACACAGAAGGGTCCAGGTAGATGTTATACACACAAGGGGGTTGTATCGTAGCGGAGGAATACCGAGCTTGGGAAACTCACCATTGTCCCTTCTTACCAAAATGACTTTTATTTTTACTCATTTATTTTTAAAATATTGTATTTTTAAAAATATTTTATTTATTAATTTTTTGAAAGGGGGAAAGGAGGGAGAAAGAGAGGGGGAGAAACATTGATGCATGCGAGAAACAGTGGTCAGTTGCCTCTCACACGCACCCCAACCAAGGGCTGGTCTCGCGACCCGGGCATACTCCCTGACTGGGAATTGAATCAGGGACCTTTAGTTTTGTGGGATGATGCTCAACCAACTGAGCCATGCAGGTCAGGGCAAAAATTTCATTTATTTATTTTTAGAGAGAGGGGAAGGGAGTGAGAAAATAAGGGGGAGAAACATCAATATGAGAAAAAACATCTATTGGTTGCTTCTCTTATTCACCCTGACCAGGGACCAACCTGTAACCCAGGCATTTTCCCTGACTGGGAATCAAACAGGTGATTTTTCACTTTGTGGAACAGTACCCAACCTACTGAGCCACACCTGCCAGTGTCAAAACCACTTTTATAGTACCCAGCAAGCAAGCCTGCTCTTTGTCTGGGACAAGATGTTCCCTAATCACTCAATGTTATTGGCTGCTAACACAACACTGAGAAATGGCTGGGGAAAGAGCAGTCATGGCTTTGCATTCTTCGCATTCTCAGTGATAACATTCAGGGATGATTAGAATCCACAGTGGACTGCCTCATCCAGTAACACCCATCCCCGATCTCTGCTTGTCAAAATCCTATCCATCCTCAAATGACACTTCATCCTTGCAGCTTTCTGCAGCCTTTCCTATCACACATACTTTCTTGCTCCCTTTTGTATTTTTTCTTATAGTTCTCATCTATAGCTCTCTTTTGTGTCCACAACTGTCCCTCCCCTATCAGCAAAATGTGAACAGTCTGAGGGCAGTTGATTCTCTCCCTGCATTCCACTGCCAGATTGTTTGCATCCAGCAGGTGCTTAGACCATATTTGTTGAGTTGGAGGAATCAAGATCTTTGGGCATGGTTACGCTTTTTCAGTCTACCGGACTGCCCCTTGGAATGTCTTCAGAATTCCAGAGGCTAAAAATATCTCTCAAAGCCACTGCATTAACTTCCTTGTAAGGAGGACTTGGCTGGTGAGACTGAAGGCCTATGGCCACCAGGTGGAGCCCCACCCTCAACTTTTCAGATGCCTTTTTTAGGAGAGGATTCTCTCTAAATGTTTATTTGGTTTGGTTTCCCACTCACAGAGATAGTTTGTCGTCAGTCCAGCACCCAGAGTAAGCCCCCATTTGCCTATCCTAGATCCAGCCTTTCTCAAGATTGGCACCCAGCCCTGGCTGGTGTTGCTCAGTGGGTTGAGTGCTCGCCTGTGAACCAAAAAGTCCCTGGTTCGATTTCCGGGCAGGCCACATGTCTCACATGTCTGGGTTGTGAGCCAAGTCCCCAGTTGGGGGTGTGAGAGAGACAACCAATTGATATTTCTGATGTTTCTCTCCCTCTTTCTTCCTCTCCCCCAAAAAACTAACTAAATAAAACATTTTAAAAAAATAAAATAAAATATGCATTCAGAGCTTGTTCAGTACCTGTAGGTGAGGCTGTATTGGCAGTGAGAGACATTAGTCCCCATACTTTTTCTCTCCCAAGGGGAGCCAGGCTGCTGGAAGCGGGACCTGCACAGCCAGGCCAGAGGTCATGGACTCATCCCACGACTAGGAGATGAGGGACTAGTTCTGTAGGACAGGGTTAGCTGGGGCTCTGATGCATGCCCAGTCCCCAGGGTAAGAGGGCCCGCTCAGGTCCATTGCTGTCACTCAGCCCTCCATCCACTCCACTGACATGTACTGAGTCTCCTATGTGCCAGGCACAGGCAAAGATGGAAAAGCATCTTTGGTTACAATGGTTACAAAAGCACCAGTGCCTAAAATGCAGGCAACTCAGAACTACTGCAGAGGGATACTCTGAAGTGTGGTTCAGAGAAGCCAGCAATCAACAGTCTGGGAGGCTGAACCAAAGGGAGGAGCATTTAAACAGGGCAATGAAGGGTGAGTGGGAGCCAAGAGGGGCCTGGGGGTGAAAGGCATTCCAAGCTTATTTGGGAAACTTAAGACGTTTGATAGGGTTGACATACTGGGTAGAATCACAGGTACAGACAGGAAGTGAAAAATCAGGAAACTCTAGATCAGCAGGGGCCAGATTGTGAAATATGCCTAGAGAAGAGATAGAGCCCTATCCTGTGGTCTGTGGGGAGGCGGTGCAATAACCAACCGGGTCTGTGTTGTAGAAAGATGCCACAGCATGGCACAGAAAGGTTGGATCAAAGGAGAGAGAAGGAAGACCAGCCGGAATGACCAGTTTTGTGGTCTTAACTCCTCTAGGCTTCGTTTTTTTCCTTGGTAAATGAGGAAACTAATTGCATATATCATCTGGGTTGTTTTGAGGCTCAAATGAGAATATATGTAAAGCATAGTAATAACAATGATGTAAACAGTGGCTGCCAAATTTTTGGCACCAGGGGTCGGTTTCATGGAAGACAATTTTTCCACCGTCAGGGATAGGGTGGGGGAATGGTTTTCCCGGGAAGATTCAAGTGCGTTACATTCAAGCTCACCTTCTGCTGTGCAGCCCGGTTCCTAACTGGCCCGGAGGCACCGATCCACAGTCTGTTTTGCCTAGTCATTAAGGACATGGGCTTTGCTGTCTCTTGGACCTGGGTTTGTGTCCTGGCTTTGTTGGGTAGCATATTTTTAATCTGGGCAAGATTCCGGGGCAAGGAGGGTTGGAAAAAAGAGATTGGATTTTGCTTTGTAGCATGTGGGAGGGTCAGTGGGGTCTCTGGTGGATGGTGGTCTCATTCTCCAACATGGAGGACTCGAAGGGCTGAGACAAAGTCTGAGCCCAGGTTGGAACAGGATAAATTTGCGGTGGACACTGGCAAGATACGCCGGATGACCCCTCAGGTAAGAACGGATGTCAGCTCAAGACCAGCACGGCCCTCCTCCAGCGCCAAGGAAGGGACGGGAGGCCTGGGCGGGCGATCATATAGGAGGAAGGTGAAAAAACAGGGCCAAGCCAGATACTGGATGAATGCTCCAGAAGACAGTTTTCCCCTCCAAGGCTGGACCGGAGCTGGGGAAGCAGCGTGGGCAGGCCCGCCCCAGATGTGGCAAACTTCACCCAAACTGGATGTAGCGGAAGGCCCGCGGTTGGCTGGGGGGTGCGGGTGCCTTCCGCTTTGCCCTGAGGAGTAAAGAATCCGAGCTGGGAGTCTGGCGTTGACGGGAAAGGGTGGCCCCAGGGTGGTGAGCGAGACAGAAACAGAGATGGCAGGAAGCCGGGAAGAGCGAGTGGGGGTGGAGACCGACGAGGGGAAGGGAAAGGGCGGGTAGGAGGGGTGGAGAGAGGGAGAGAGAAAAGAGGAGGCCTGGGGGGAGGAGAGAGGGGAGGAAGGGTGGGAGCAGGAGAAAGAGCGGAGGACTAGGAGGGAGCAGGAGGCCGCGGCAGGAGCAGGGGGCACTTTGGCCGGGCCGCCCCCGCAAGCAAGGCGCAGCCATTCCGCTTCTCGGGGCGCCGCCGCCGCCGCCACCGCGCCCGGGGGCCATGCTCCCGCCACCCCCGCGCCAGCCGCCGCCCCAGGCGCGTGCGGCCCGCGGTGCGGTGCGCCTGCAGCGGGCCTTCCTGCGCGGCCCGCTGGGCGTGCTGCGACTGCTGCAGCTGGTGACCGGCGCCTCCTTCTGGATCACCATCGCCACCAGCAGGTACCAGGGTCCTGTGCACTTCGCGTTGTTCGTGTCCGTGCTCTTCTGGCTGTTGACCCTGGGCCTCTACTTTCTCACGCTGCTGGGCAAGCACGAGCTGGTGCCAGTGCTGGGCTCGCGCTGGCTCGTGGTCAACGTGGCGCACGACCTGCTGGCAGCTGCGCTCTATGGCGCCGCGACAGCCATCATGATCGACCAGACGCAGAAGCACAGCTACTGCAACCTCAAGGATTACCAGATGCCCTGCGCCTACCATGCCTTCCTGGCTGCTGCGGTCTGTGGCGGCCTCTGCCTGGGCCTCTACCTGCTCTCGGCGCTTTACGGCTGCTGCCGCCGCTGCCAGGGCGAACAGGAGGTGGCGTGAGGACGCCCCGCCGCGGGGCGGGGGACCCTGAAGAGACCAGCGCCCCAGCCCTTTCTGCCGCCCCGCGCCTTACGCTCTGGCGCCCTCCCTTGCTCTGCGTTCCCGCCGCCGCCCGCGCCCAGGCACCCTGACACGCAGTTCCCGCCAGAGGGCAGCGCCACCGCCCAGGGTCCGGACCACAGTGCGGGATGCGCCGTCTCCAGGAACCCGGGCAGGGCTACATCCGCAGGACGGACGCACACTCAGACTGGCCCAACGGAGGCGAGACCTCGCGATTCCTCTTCCCCTTTCCTGCTGAGATCGAGACGTGGACAGGCGCCGCGTAGATCCGGGGGAGGCTCCCAAATTGTTAGCAGTCTTCTGGCTGCGCCCCTAGCCCCCTCCCGGCCGTCCCGCAGTGGGAAGAACACTCTGGCCCCTTTCTCTGGCCCCTCTTCCAGCCCTGAGTGCTGTAAAAGACAAGCAGGCAGCAGCGAGTGGAGCTGGGGACAGGCCTCCACTGGTCCCGGAATGAGTTTGGTTTTAGTTTGGGATTTTGCGGGCAGCCTGTGCAGCCTTTCCCGGCCCATCCCTCGGTGCTTTGATGTCCTGAGGTGGGGCCTATCTCCAAAGGTGAGGATGGATGGTGAGGGCCTGTGGGCTCTATTCTGGCGTCTGCCTGCTCCGCCTTTGTCTTCGAGGTTCGCGGAGGCCAGGCCCAAACGCACACTAGTTTCCCAGCCTTCCTGTCACAGGCTTCTGCTCCATTCCCACCTCCCAATAACTTCTTTGTATTAGGGATCCCACCCGACCTCCAGGGAATGTTAGTTAGGGTGAGCCCCATTCAATTTTACAGATGGAGCCCTAAAGCTTGCTCGGAAGAAAAGCCAGAATAACAGGAGAGCCCCATCTCCCAACTCCCAGTCCAGCGCTGTTTACGTGAAGGCAGTGGTGTCTCCTGGGACCGTGCCTCGGGAGTTACCCTCTAAAAGGGGCTTTCCAGGCCACAGGGGTTTGTCAAAGGTGCTGCTTCTCCTTCTTGGAGAGTCATTAGCATAGCAAAGGCTCTGAGAAGTCCTGCTGTAAAACAAGACAGTAGTTAAGTGTTTACTGCCTCTGGGCCTGGACCAGATTTTGCCACCTTAGGGGACCTTGCTGCCCTGGCTCTCATTTCTTCCAAGGGGTCCAGCCCATAGGCTATGGTTTGTCCGAAGGTTTGGGGTGCTCTCTTTCCCAGCAACTTTCTCTAGCAGAGGGAGTGCCCATCCCATGAGGGAAAATAGCTGCTCCCCACAGACCGTCGAGAGGCCTGGGAACTGGTGGATGTGAACGTTCCTTTACATTGTTTGGGAAATGAAGTCAAAGTTATCCAGATGGTTTCCCAGTCTAAAGGAATGTCACCTGTGAGAGATCCTGGCATTGACCTCCGGTCACACCGATGACAGAAGGAAGCTCTCTGGAGCTGGGTGAACAGCTGGCCCACCGCTGTAAGGTATGACACCCCTTGGTTTTCTGGAGGGGTCACAGACCTCTGGATAAGAATGTAGAGCTCCACCTTTTCTAAAATTTAGAGAGTTTTTATTCAGAGAGCAAGTTGGTGGGGTGACATTGATAACCACAATGTCTGAAGAGTTGTGCCAGTTCAACCTTTTTGCTAAATCCTTCTAAGTTCTGCTCTTTGAAAAAAAATGCCGCCCCTGCCCATTGGAAACTAGAATAGGGGAGGCCAGAATGTGTCTTTGTGAGCATGTTTTTAAGGCTGAGGTGGGGAGGTGTCAGATTTCTCTGCTGTAAGTTTGAAGAACTGGGTGGGGTGGGGGCACTTATGTAATTCCCATGCTCACCGCAGCGTTGAGCTAGGGCTCTGGGTGCCTGGCACCGCTCAAAGCACTTAGACGGATTTATTCGTCCTCTCAACAACCCTACTGAGGTGGGTTCTATTATTATGTCCTTATTCCATATAAGGAAAATGAGTCAATGAGTCACTGAGAGGCTGAGTGACTTGAGCAGAGTCTCCCAGCTGGTGAAGGGTGGAGCTAGGATTTGAACTCTGGCAGTTTGACCTCCTTAGGACCAGGCTATACTATACAAGGGGTACCCCTCCAAAACCCCAGAATTTATTATTAAAAAATTGTGAAGTTTACATTTCAGTCGCCTTCAAAACACTCTTCATTTGATGCAATAAGCCTATTGAATGGTTTTCTTTTCCACTGCTCAAAACAGTTTTTGAACTCCTTGATACTGATGCCTTTTAGTGCTTCTGCTGATTTTTGGTTTCACCTCTTCCACAGTGGCAATATGTTTTCCTTTGAGGACTCTTTTCATCTGGGGAAATGGGAAACAAAAAAGTCACTTGAGGGTGAGACCTGGTGAATAGGGAGGGTGAGACTTGGAGGTTTTATCTTTTTGAGTCAAAAACTGCTGAACACTTAGCGTGGTGTGGGCAGGTGCGCTCGTAAACCACCTATCATGAAATGGGTAAATACGTTGAAAGAGTCTTCAAAAAAAAATTTTCACTGAAGCCGAATGCAGCCTCTAACAAAAACGCCAGCTGGTACACCGATGTAGATGAGTTCCTAGAAGACTCCCCTAGGGGCGGGAAGTCTGTACCATGAGGGGCCTGCCCTCCAGTATATAATTCTTGTTTTATTTGGGTCCCCCCGGTATATAGGAGGGAGCCAATACATGTTAGATACTGTTAACATGGTTATTTAAAAAAAATAAATTAACCATTTTTGAGTATACTGTTCAGTGGCACTAAGTACATCCACATTGTTGTACAACCATCACAATCATCCGTATCCAGAACTTGCAAAACTAAACTTTGTACCTATTAAAACTGTGGCTATCTTTGTTTCCCTGCTCTGGGAAATCCCAGGACACTGAGCCCTTCAGTGTCTCCGCGAGGCTGGCATGCTGCCGCCATACTCCAGGCAGGGTGACCGGCCCCTCAGCTCCCACTGCTGGTGCCAGCCGGAGCCTGGGGACGGGTTTTGCTGGGATGCTTGGGGGTGCCTCAGAAACCTAGTGACTTTGGTTCTTCTCTTGCAGGTTTCCATGTCGTAGGCACCGTGGAGATTCCCAGGGCCTGCTTCCTTGGATGGGCAGTACCATTCCAGCCTGTATCAGCACAGGTTTTGTAGTGGGAAGAGGGAAGGATCGGTTTCTCATCAACACCATCCAGTTGACGAGCCAAGACGGGTGAAGATTTGTTTTGCCTCAGCATAAGAAAAATCCTGATTCTCTTTGTGCTGTGACTTGGACACGAGATTCCAAATACCTGGAACTGAGCTGCGTGCCTCTGTACCTTAAACAATGGGTTTTGGCTCCAACTTTTGTTCCTTTTCTCTTTTTTTTCAGACCACCATCTAAGCTGCATCCGCAGCTCAGATCCAGGCCCCTGAGGATATCTTCTTAGTGCCCCCAGCCCATGGTGCTTTGTCTGTGGTCAGGTGACCTTACTCAGGAGCAGATTCCTCCTTGGTCTTCTTGGTACCTTATTCATCCAGATGTGCCTGAAACATTCCAGTGCTTACTGGCTCTTCTAGATGTGCCTTCTGCTTGGCCTCCAGCTGCTTCTCCAGACGTGAGAAGGATATGTAAGATGGCCCTGCACCCATCTCCTCCTCTCCCTCGCAGCCCTGTGCCAAAGGGACGGCCACCTGACCTGGTCCAGAAGTTTTGAATACTGGAGGCAGTTCCATTGGCCTTTCTCTCTGGACTCCAGGACTCAGTCTGGCCCAAGACCACTGTGGGCTGCTCCCAGTGCAAGGTCTAGGATCCCTTGCAGACCCAGGAGAGGATTTTTCCAGCATTCTGCAAAGACCAAAAGAAAGGGTGGGAGTAGGAGGGGTGATGGCTGGTAGGGAGAGGGGACCAAAGTGCCTCATTTAAGAGTTGAGTGGTGATTACTAATATGCTTTTCTGAATAAAGTTTGTTTTGTGTGATCTTTGTGAGCCTGTGTCTTCTCTCCTGGCCGCTGCAGTAACCCTCTGTGCCAGGTCTCCCGGTCCCCCTCCATCTTCTCATGAGGCCACACCTTATGAGAAGAGGCCCTGTTGTCTGCCTCCCCACTTCCCCTTTCCTTCTGGGAGGAAAAGCAAAACAAGTTCACAGCCCTGACTGGTGTGGCTCAGCAGGTTGGCTATGGTCCTGCAAAGCAAAGGTTGCTGGTTCCGTTCCTGGTAAGGGCACATGGCTGGGTTGTAGGCCAGGTCCCCAGTGGAGGGTGTGCAAGAGGCAACCGGTCAATGTCTCTCTCTTATCCATGTTTCTCTCCCTCTCTTTCTCCCTCCTTTCCCCTCTCTCTAAAAATAAATAAATAGCATCTTAAAAATAAGTTTACAGATTTCCAGTGCATTTAGGGCAGGACACAGGAACGGCACGGGGGGAGGGGGGGAGCCTGCCTGTGTCTGCCCTTAACTGAAGCCAGAGGGAAATCCAGGCACTCCCTTCCCAGCTCTCAATGGGCCCTCTGGGAAGCTCCATTGCCTGATGGTCCCACACAGAATGGCCGTGGTCACGGAGCCAGAAGGGTCCTGTCGTTCAATCCCATCATTTTACAGAAGGGGAGGTGAACCCCAGGGTGGAGTGGCAACGGAGCTGAGTAGGGGCAGAATGAGGTCTCTTGGAGCCCAGGCTCTACTCGTCCGCAGAGCACCATGCCTGCTCTGGCGCCGGCTCCTGGGCACACCGCACCCGGTTTCCCCCCTTGCTCTAGCCACAGCTTGCTGACTCAGGTGACCTGGAAAGGGTGGGAGGGCAGTTAACAGGCTTCCTTGCCGTCTCTTCCCTCCTGTGCCCTGGGCCTCAAGGCTGCAGCTGGGCCACAGGATTCTACTGACAGACCTCAAAACCCACTTTGAATGGCTGCAGGCAGGGATTTGATGCTGTGTGTGCTCCACACCCACGCTCTTTCAAAGCACCCTTCTGGACACACAGCGCACATGCGCGTGCGCGCACACACCCTCCTCTTCCTGGTTTGGATATCCAGGGTGGAGGGACATGCCACCAGCTGCCAAGGATCCTCCCTTACTCCCTTTTTTCTCTGTGTGTCTATTTATGAATTTCACTCAAAATGAAAAGTGGCCTCCCGTTTTACAAAGGCTACTAAGTCTCCTGTTCTACTTTAGCTCGGTGAAATATTTGGCAATTGAAAATGTGTTTCTACTTGCACTACCTTGGATGACCTTGTCAACAGTCTTAGAGGTTGGCATTGACACTCCCATTAATAGGGAAAGTGGAGCCCCAGAGAGGAGACGGGCCTCGTCCGTGGTCACACAGGCAGTAGCAGGACTGGGAGCGGAAGGAGGATGTTCTCTCACTGCCCTCAGCTGCCAGGGGCTACCCTAACCCCTGAGGTCCCCTGGCAGCCTCTGAAGTTTAGGTGGAGTTCGGTTTTCCCACCTGGAGAGCAGGTGTTCAGGAATGGTCTAACCTGACATTTCCTGTTTAATGCTGGAGGCACACTGAAATAAGCTACTACTCCTCAGGGACATCCCAGAGCCCATTTGAGTTTGGGGAATCCCACTGATTTGCTCATTTATGTCTATTATGTTTCCTGCTTCTTTAGGGATGGGCATGGGGTGGTCGGAGGTGAGAAAGGTGAGCTAAAACACTAATATTTTCAGGGATAAAAGGAGAGAGCAGGGATATGATCGAGAAAGGTCCAGTTAACACCATGTTTTTATCATTTTGTTTGTTGTACTAGTTGTATGTAAAATAAATACCAGTGTGTATCCATTAAAATGTAAATGCAATATATACTCATTAAAAAATTAAACTGTTCAGAAGAGTACAAAGTCAAAAGAGAAGGCACCTGATCATCCTAATCTCATGCTCTAGAGATAAACCATTGTTAACTATTAATTCTCCTTCCTTAATTCTTATAACTAATCAAATGTACATGGATGGGCATACACACTTATGTATGTACATTCAAACTCTTCTACAACTTGCTCCTTATTATCAACAATAATACAGTTCTAACCCTGTCTATTTGTTAGATAAATATAATTATATGATTTACCCTTCCTAAATGTCCACATGAATCGTCAGGGACTGCAGGAATTTTGTGGCTTTTCTGGAACCATTCTAATTTTCTCATATTGGTTAACTTTGTTACTTCCTTGGCTCTTTCTGCTCCCACACAGCCAAGAGCAATGAGAAAGGGAGAGATCACTGGGCAGTTGTATCCACTTCACCGACAGTCTTGAAGAGTAGAGCTGGTGGGGGCAGCTGGGAAGAGGGGAGCAGAGCCGAGACTCTCGGGGCCCTATGGGGCAAAGGAAAAGTATGTTGGGAAGGTGGCCAGAATCCAAGGAGAGCACCTGGGCTCAGCCAGCAGAAGGATGTGAACCACAACACCGATCTCAGCCTGTGGAAAGTACAACCTGGCTCCTAATCTGAAAACCCTGCTGTTGCCCTGTTCCATGATGCTTCCTTTGAACTGGGTGGCTTTCTGGGCTCTTGCAGGCATCAAGGCTGTGAGTTTCCTTCTCTAGCCATGAGGCCAGGGAGGAAAAGCTCCCAGAGGCAGCCCCTGTAGCTTCATACCTGTCTCCCCTGCCAGTGGGAGGCCGGTTTTCCTTATTGCTATCCTCAGAAGTCCTGAAGGGGGCGTCTGACATCCCCGTCCAAAGCTCTTCTGAATCAAGGTTGGGAAGAGGGGAGAAAAGAAACTAACTCCATGAGTGTCTGCAGTGAGCCAAGAACATGATGAATACCTTATGTAACATCTCTGATCATCCACACAAGCTTCTGAAGTATTAAATACCCCCATTTAACAGACGTGGAGACAGCTCAGGCCACTTGATCTGCCCAGGGCACTTGACTGACGGAAACAAGATTTCAGCTCAGGTCCGTGTTATCCACACCAGGCTGTTTCTGAGGATTTCCCAGCAGACAAACTGTTTCTCCCAACTATCCAAAGACTCCACCCAGACCTACAATGGGCTTTGTAATAGTTATAGCTTGAGCTAAGGCAACAAGGGAAGACTGTAGAGAAAGCTATTACAAAGTCAAATTATGTCAGCTTCTCTCTTCCCAGTTGATAGTGAAATTGGATAGTTACCTTTATGTTTAATCAGCTCCCTGTGCTGAGGTCACTCTCCCTGGCCCTGGAGACAGTCCCACTCCATCTGCCAGGTGTAAGACTACCCCTCCCCCCAACACTTCCCTCTCAAGGCCCAGTGTTGTAGGTATGGTCACCTGACCTGACCTTAACTTTTGGATACCGACCCCCTCAGCCTGTTGCAATCTTGTCCTGTACTCTGCTCTCTCCTGTGCCCCAGAGGCAGTTAGCCGGACTGGCTCTAATTGCTAGGTGATCTCAGCCCCCGGATGTCAGTGATGAGCTTGATCTTTTACTTGTTGTCTGGCCTTAGGCAATTTACTGAAGCTCTTTGCATCTTAGCTTCTTCACGAGCTAAATGGAGGCAATACTGTACCTGCCTCACTGGGCTGCTGAAAGGGCTTAATGAGGTCCTGCACAGGGAGCAGAGTGCATGGCAATTAGTTTGTGCAGCTCAGCTCTCAGCAGCACAGTGCTGTTGGGAGCACTTCATAAGATAATGTTTGTAAAATGCCGGCCTGAGCCATGGTAAGTGTTCATAATTGTTTGTTCCTTTCTCTCCCGCTCAACCCTGGCTCTCTCCCCACCTGAGGAATAACAATCTCACCGTGGATTGACCCCTCTACTCTTCGTCCATGCATCCAGATTTGAGCTTTCTTGAAAAGATGACCTAGAAGTGTTAAAAATTATGTTTACCTATCTGAAGATTGAACCCTCTTCCCTACAGAATCCAAGGCCCTTCTTTACCCTCCTTTTTCTTTCCATCTGCAGTCCCTCTTTGCTCCAGGCAGCTCTGCCTCCTTTCAGCCTGGGAGGACTCCCTGTTCTCGGTGTCCTGGGGTGCCAGTCCCTCTGGAGGGGTGAGCTGACCACAAGTTCTCAGGTATCAGTAGTGGAATGTTCACAGACTCCCCTCATTCTATGCTTGTAGGATCTTCTATGATTGCATTCAAATAAAGGTTTGTTCAGGCACAAGGGGGATTTGCAGGAACAGCTGCGTGCTTGGCTTCTCTAACTGTTGCATATCTAGGCGTTTCACAACATGTCTTTCCCCACTTCCCTGGAAGACCATATTGTATTTATCAGCTGGCGCCTTCTCCTCCCTGCTGTCCCTAGGAATTAGTGAACCTGCTGGGTTTGTTTTTCCTTTTAAGTTAAATTGATGGACTACCTCAGTGACTGTAAAGTGAGGTGCCAGCAGACCAACGCGATGGGGTCCTTTTGTAGTGACTGTGATAGTGGTGATAATAATGACTAAATTATATTGTTGATAATAGCATTAATAGTAATGAAGATTACACAATGTCCCTACCTCTTGTATTCACAGTTTGCAAAATATTTTTACATTCATTATTTATGCCATCCTCACAGGAACAGATGAACACTGTAGATAATAGCTGCACTTTGTAGATGAGTTTTGGAAAGGTGAAGTGGTTCCCTAGATAGTCCACGATCGTCCTTTTTCTTAAAAAAAAAATCCACCCAGTTATTAGGGTACACTTGATATATGTTAAACTGCATGTAGTTTAAATGCACACTTTGATGAGTTTTGACATATGTATTCACTTGTAAAACTATCACCACAGTTAGGACACTGAACATGTTATAATGCCCCAAACCTTCCTTGTACCCTTTGTAATTTCTCTCTTGTCCCCTTCTTGTCCTCCCACCCTAGGCAACCACTAATCTTCTTCTGGTGACTATAGATTAGTTTATGTAAGTGGAGTGTACTGTGCTTCCCACCACCCCTTCCACGGGGAGAAAGGGGTATTGTCTGGCTTCCTTTTACTTAATATTTTGAGATCCATTCATGATATTGTGGTAACAATAGTTCATTTTTAACGCTGAGTATTATTCCATTGTATGCATATACTATAATTATTAAAAAGACTTTATTTACTTTTAGAGAGAGAAATAGAAATATTAATGTGCAAAAGAAAAACACCAATTGGTTGCCTCTTGCTTGCCCCCAACTGGGAACTTGGCCTGCAACCCAGCCATGTGCCCTGACTGGGAACTGAACCGGCAACCCTTGGGTTTGCAGGCCGGTGCTCAATCTACTGAGCCACACCAGCCAGGGCATACTATAATTTGTTTATCCATTCACCCTTGATGGACATTTGTGTTGTTTCAATTTTTTGTTTTTTTGCAAATAAACCTGCTATGAACATTCATGTACAAGTCTTGGTGTGGACATATGCTCTCATTTCTCTTGGGTAAATGTCTAGAAGTGGAATGGCTCAGTCGTGTGGTAGGTGTATTCTTTTTATTGTTTTTAAATTGGCTATATTCCAGATGAAATTTATTTGTGTGTGTGTGTGTGTGTGTGTGTGTGCTCTTGCCCAGCATTTGTATCAAGGATAGTAATTCTGGACTCATAGAATTAATTGGAAGATTTTTCTATTTTGTTCATTTCTTTGTAATAGATTAATTATATAATTTTATTGATGGATTTGATAAAAATTTGTTTCTGAAATAATCTGGGTCGGATGCTGTTTAGGAAGTTTGTTGTTGATTCTTTCCATTTCTTTAATAGTAATTGGTCTATTCATCTTTTCTTTTTTTTTTTTTTTTTGGTGTGTTACCTACTGTCCTTCCATTGGTGGCACATTTATTCAAGTTTTCTCTCCCATTAATTCTCCTACCTAGTTCTCCAAATTAGAATTAGAACCTTCCTTGGGAAGAATTCCAGAATTCAGCTCTATATTTCTATGAAAGGCATATAATAAATAGACATTTAATGGACGGAATGAATATTGATGTTTAGCTGCTGTAACGGATACATCCCAACATTTCAGCAGCTTAGTATGTAAGACAAATCCGTTTGTTGTTCTTACACAAATCTACTTCTTCCTTGCATAACTGGGCATTGTGGGTATCCCAGGTTAGTGGGAGGCTTTCCACTGCATGGTGTCTCAGGGACTCAGGCTCTTTCCACATTGTAGCCCAGCCACCCTCTCTGCACTGAGCTGCCATTTGGGAGAAGGGAGAGAGGAGTGGATTTCTAACTTTTAATGCCTTGTTCTAGAAGTGACATCATTTCCACTCATTTCTTTTGGGGAGTCATGTGACCTGATCCATAAGCAGTTAGGGGGTCGCTGGGCAGTGTAGTCCTTGGCTGGGCATCTGCTACCCAGCTACAACTTTATGCTGTAGAAGGGAAAACAGGACTTTTTGGTAGTTAACTCTCTTTTATGGGAGGCCACAAGGTTTTCATTGCCTTGCTCTGCAAGACTTTTTTCTGTGCCCAATGTTTGATGAATGGTTGTTTTCATGGCTGCCAAGAGCTGTTGAGTAAGAATGTAACTGCAGGCATTCATTTCCTTGCTGTGTTTGTCGGACAACTCAGTGTCTCCCAGCTGGAAAACTCATTACTCATGAGTACTTCTTTTCCAGGTACAAGAACATAGAGATGTATTTACTGAACACTTTTCAAAGCAAAGGCAGTGAGCTTTTAATCCCAAAATATACTCAAACATTAAGGTTAAACACTAGAAAAATCCAGATAATAAAGAGGATCTAAAAACATGACAGTCAAATATTCTTTTCACTAATCATTAATTTTAAAAATTGAACATAATTCATGTAATATAAAATTTAACACAACATAACATGAACATTCTCAGTTTTAAAATGTACAATTCAATGGTTTTAGTATAGTCACAAAGTTATGGAACTATCACGACTGGGTAATACTGGAAAATTTCCATCAACCCACAAAGAACGCCTGTACTGCTTAGTAGTCACTCCAATTCTTTCCTCCCCCAAGCTCTTGGGCAGCCTCTAATCCATGTCTGTCTCTATGGATTTTCCTATTCTGGACGTTTTATGTAAATGGAATCACACAATATGTGGCCTTTGTGTCTGGTTTCTTTCACACAGCGTCATGTTTTCAAAGTTCATCCATGTCGTGGCATGTATCAATACTTTGTTCTTTTTATGGTGAATAATATTTAATTGAATAGATATATCACACTTGGTTTATCTATCATTCTCTTATTTACTTAATTGTGGCAAAATTTACCATCTCGGGCCATTTCTTAAGTGCACAGTTCATTGGTATTAAGTATGTTTACATTGTTGTGCAACCATTGCCCTCATCCACTTCCAGAACCCTTCTCATCTTGCAGAACTGAAACTCTGTACCCATTAAACACTGACTTCCCATTCCCCCTCCTCCTAGCCCCTAGTAACTGTTTAACTTTCTGTCTCTGTGAATGTGACTAGTCTAGGTATGTCATAAAAGTGAAGTCATACAATTTGTCTTTTTGTGACTGGCTTATTTCACTTATAATTGATGCCCTCGAGTTTCATTCATGTTGTAGCATGTGTGAGAATTTACTTACTTTTTAAGGCTGACTAATAAGAGTCCATTGTACTTGTGTACATACCACATTTTGTTAATCCATTCATCCGTTAATGGAAACTTGGGTTGCTTCCTTCTTTTGGCTATTGTGAATAATGCTGCCATGAACACAGGTGTGCAAATACATCTTTGAGACCCTGTTTTCAATTCTTTTGAGTATATACGCAGAAGTGGTATTGCAAGATCATATGGTAATGTTTATTTTGAATTAGTATGTTTAATTTTTTGAGCAACTGCCATATTGTCTCCATAGAGGCTGCATCATTTACATTCCCACCAATAGTGCCCAAGGGTTCTAATTTCTCCCCATCCCCACCAATATTTGTTATTTTATGTTTTACGCATTTATTTTAAAGCAAGCATTCATTGAGTATCCACTATGCCAAGGCTCTATACTTGGCAGAAACTGGGTCTGCCATGATGTTAAGCCTCAGTCTCCCTGCTCTCAGAAACTCAGCACAAAGGGGGAAATGATCACATTCAAGAGATAGATTTAAATGCAAGGTGATAGCCCTGGCAGGATATCTCAGTTGGTTAGAGCATCGTCCCAATATCTCAAGGTTGAGAGTTCGATCCCTGGTCAGGGCACATACAAGAATCAACCAATGAATGCATAAATAAATGGAGGAATTATTTTGAGTAGGCCTCACAAAGGCCCTCACATTCAAGCTGGGTATTAAAAGGTGAGCAGGAGGACAGGGGAGGGGAGGGTATTCTAGCTGACAGCACTTAGTAGCCAGCATCCAAGATGGCCTATAGGATGGCCCCAGGTAGTCACGTTCTTTCATATAACCCTTCCATTATGCACTGGGACATTGAATTGTTCTGACTCATGAAACTGATAGGATATTGTGAAAACGATAGTGTGAATTCTGAGGATATATCATAGAAGACCTTGTGGCTGCTTGCCTTGCACCCTCTTGGATCTCTCACTTTGGGGGAAGTCAACTGCCACTCCACGAAGACGCTCAAGATGCCTTCTGGAGAGTCCTAAGTGAAGAGGAACTAAAATCTCTTGCCAGCTGGTCAGCATGAGAGCACCAACATCAACTCGCCTGCCATGTGAGGAGGCCATCATGGAGGACAGACTGCAGCCCTGGCCGACATCTGACCATAACTGCCTGAAAGTCCCTGAGCCAAAACTGCCCACCAAATCACTCGTGATTTCCTGACCAAAACCGCCCAAAAGCCAAAACTCAATGTGAGATAATATATATTTATTATTGTGTTAAGCCACACCATTTTGAAATAAGTTCTGACATAGCAAGCGATAACTTATACAGCGAGAAACATAAAGAGATCTGGTATACAGGCATACCTCGGAAATGTTTAAGATTCAGTTCCAGACCACCGCAATAAAGTGAGTCGTAATGTTTTTACTCATGGAAGGTCTTGCTTTCAATTTGTTAAAAAAAAAAAATCTGTTAAGCGCAATAAAGCAGAGCATAATGGTATGCGTATAATGTGAACCGTCCTGAGAGGCCACAGCCAAGAGATGCTTTGGAAACGCCAAGGTCTGTGTAAGAGTGCACAAGGGAGCCATCTGGTGGAGGAAAGTGTGCTTAGACATTCCCTTCTTTCTCCACTCCTATTTTTCTGGCTTGTTTTACCCAGTGTTTCCCTCTAGAATTTCTCCCGAGGGCCACAGGGAGCTTTATGAGGCAATATGTGGGCCATATACGCTGTCATTTATAGAATTCAAAGACTAACCTCTGAAAAACATCAATTTAAGTTATTAATTATCCTCTTTTACTATTTTATTTTCTCCCTTAGTTTCTTCCACCTATCTGCTATCCAGGGGAAAACATCAGTAAAACCAGGATTTGAGGGAAAGCATGAAGACTCAGAGGATTGGAGAAGGGAAAGGAGGAACTAAGATAATTTGATTATAAAAAAAGTTAGCCCCGGCTGGTGTGGCTCAGTGGATTGAGTGCCGGCTTGTGAACCAAAGGGTTGCTAGTTCGTATTCCCAGTCAGGGCACACGCCTGGGTTGCAGGTCAGGTCCCCAGTAGGGGGTACACAAGACGCAACCACATGTTGATGTTTCTTTCCTTCTGGTTCTCCCTCCTTTCCCCTTTCTTTAAAAATAATAAATATTAAAATAAAAATCAGAGTTGGACCCCAGAAAGTGGAGTACAGCTGACCAATCTCTAATTACCAGAGAGCCTTTGTTCATGGATGTTGGCCATGACTGTTGTTCCTTTCTGGCTTTTTAAAAAAAAATCCTCACCCTAGGACCTGCTTACTGATTTTAGAGAGAGGGGAATGGAGGGAGAGAAATATCAACATGAGAGAGGAACATCCTCATTGGTTGTCTTTCATGGCACCCAGAACCTGGGACCAAACCCACAACCTAGGCATGTGCCCTGACCAGGAATCAAACCTGTGACCTTTCAGATTATGGGGCAATGCTCCAACCAATGGAGCTACACCAGCCAGGGTTCTTTCCGGTTTTTAGAGACTTCTTGTAACTTCCAATGATTACCTCCCCATTCCCTGCCAAGTGTCTAAGAGTTCTTGAATAATATCCCTCCATTCTATAGTTGCCAGAAGAAAGAACAAATACTACAACTAATCACAGTCAGCCTGAGGGCAGTGGCCCAGGCGGGCCCACGGAGGAAAAAATGAAATTTACCTTTGGAGTAAATTACTGATGGTGGTATTTCAGGGACTTAAGATATTGAAGAAAAAAATTCTTCTCTTGTACTTCCTCTAGACACATCCTAAAGAGATGCAGCTGAGTCCAGCTGACAAGTCCGGGCCAGCCACAAAGCCAAGCCCATTCTTTAACAAGTAGGGATGTTTCTGAATATGTTAATGGTGTACAGTAGCCCTCCTTACCTGATTTTTTACTTTCCACTGTTTCACTTACCCTTAGTCAACTATGGTCCAAAAAATTAAGTGAAAAATTACAGGAATAAATAATTCATAAGTTTTAAGTTGTGTGCTGTTTTAGTAGTATGATGAAACCTTGTGCTGTTTTGTTCTGTCTTGCCAGGAATGTGACTCATGCCTTTGTTCAGTGTATCCACGCTGCATATGCTACTGGCCCATTAGTCACTTATCTGTCTTGGTTATCAGATCAACTTGGTATCACAGTGCTTGTGTTCAAATAATCATTATTTTACTTAATAATGGCCCTAAAAATGCAAGAATAATGATGCTGGTGATTCAAATATACCAAAGAGAAGCTGTAAAATGCTTCCTTTAAATGAAAAGGTGAGTACAGAACAAAAAGATATTTTTGAGAGAAAGGCCACGTTCACGTTACTTTTATTATTGTATATTGTTATAATTGTTCTATTATTCAATATTATTGTTAATATCTTACTGTGTCTAATTTATAAATTAAATTTTATCATAGGTAGTCATGTATAGGAAAAAAACAGTATATTTAGGGTTTGGTACTATCTGCTGGGGTTTCAGGCATCCACTGGGGGTCTTGGAACATATCCCTCCTTTTCCCCCTACGAGGAGGACTACTCCCTGTGGGAATCTGTCTATATTCTGGCTATTTGGAGGGGGAAATGATTGCTTCCAGCTGGGGCAATCAGGAAAGGGGTACAGATATTTAACTCCTGCTTAGAAGGATTGGATTTGGACCAAAACAAGAGGGAATGGTATTCCTTCACAAATTCACAGCACAAAGCAATGCCCAAGCAACAGAGGGGTTCAGTTGGGTAAAGTTAAGAGACTCTTGAAGGGAATGACTTCAGTAAACTGGGAATGAGGCCAGTAAATTAAGACTAAGATGTGTGGCGATTTGACTGGGTGCATCAGAGTCGGTTGACACATGAGGTTCAAATTAAGTTTTCAGTTGCATGTTGGCTGAGTGACATTGATGAAATTCCTTAACTTGTCTCTGATTCCTCATCTGTAAATGGAGATAACCCTAAAAGAATTGTTGGAGGACGACTAGCTAAGGTACCGCCTATAGAGAGCTCAGTCCGGTGCCTGATGGCTGGTAAACCCTCAATAAGTTCTAGCGTTATTACTAATGCAAAGCCATCAGGTGTGTGCTTTAAGGGCGATTAACTGGACAACACAGTGAGAAGTGGACTGAGTTGGGGAAGGCCTGCACAAGCACCTGCGCACAGCAGCTGCTCAGGAAACACTGAACGGAATGGTATTCTCTGCTAGGCCCAGGAGGCAAACAGGTTTCTGCCTTTCCTGTGGTCACGGTCCCCAGGATAGGAGTTAAGTACCAAAGTTGGAGGAGGAGGATGTATAGGCTTAAATTGTTTAGTTTATCTTCCTTCCAACTGTTTCCTGCAGGAGTCTTTCTGAACGAGGCGGAGGCAGTGTGGTCCGGAAGCTCCTGCTTTAAGAGCTCTGCAGGATTTTCCGAATCGTGGTCGCGCAGGGTAGTTCGGAGCCAGGGCCCGGCAGAGGGAAAAGCGCGCAGGCGCAGTGCGGACGAGCGCGGTTACCTGCGCTGGAGCGGGCGGAGCTAAACCAGGGAGCCGGGCCGGGGGCGGGGCGAGCGCGCTGGCGTCACGGGCACGCCGCCGCAGAGCACTTAGAGGAAGCGGTGGCGTCGGCGGTGGCGGCGACGGTGGAGGTGGAGCAGGCTCTCCGACCCGCGGCTTCTGAGTGGCATTGGAGAGAGGCGCACTGTCGGGGTGGGGCGGGCCTGGGGAAACGCTCCGGGCCCAGCGGCCCTATCAGTGCCCCCTGGCCGTCCCGCCCCTCCCTCACCCAACCCAGCGACCGGGTAGGTCAGGTGCCACCCCCTCCCCACTCTCGTGTCTCTGATGACTGTGCGGAGTTGGGGGCAGACCTTAAGGCAGACCTCTTCATGGAGACCTTAGGTGTGGCCTTCCTTGGTCTGGGCCGCAGGGCCCCGTCTGTCTGGCTCCTGGGGCTGCCGGCGTCGTGGTCCAGGCCCGCCGGCGCCGTCCAGCTTCACCCCCGCCTGGGCTCCTGCCTCGCGCTCGCCCCTGGGTCCTTTAGTCCCTAGCTCGGCCGGCGGGGATTTCGGGCTCCCGGTGGCCCCTTTGTCATTCTCCCCCTCGTACCTCGCAGTTAGATTGCAACCCATTGCTTGGGACTGGTTCAAGTTGCTGGGCGCCGAGGTTCCGCCCCCTTGTTTTCTGCCTAGCGTTTGGGTAGGACTTTGAAATTGGGCAAGAGGGTTAGAGTTTCCTGTGGCTCTCCTCATCAGAGAAGGGAGATGGGGCGGAACGGAAGGTGTTGACCGCTCTGTGGGGTTCAAGGGTTGGGGGAAGGGAAGGGTAGTGGCCAGGGATGGTCCGGGAAGTTGTTGGGAACAGAAGAGAGAGGAAAGGGTTAGAGACCTGGGCAGTGCCAGAGAAGGCACTGGGGTCCTGGGGGGTGGGCAGGTCATTCATTCCCCGTGCGCCCACTGCGTGCAGCAACAGTTGTGAATGGAAGACGTAGTCTTTCACCTGGTGGAGCTCAAAGTTAAGGGGGGCAGCTTGGGAAGAAAGCAGGGAGTGTTAACTTTGGTGTGATAAATGCTGTGTGAGGGTGAGCACATGATCCTTTGGGAGAATTGGGAAGGGTCTCCTAGTCGGGTCTCTCTAAGATGCTCAGGAGAGGTAGACTGAAGGTCTTGGCAAAGACTTCTCAGAGCAAGGGAGTGATATTTAAGCCAAATACCTGAAGAAGGAGTAGGAATTAACCAGATAAAGAGTGGGAGAAAAATACTTCAGGACATTAGTTCTCTTCAGACCCCAGACTGCCTCCCTTCAGCAGTCATTTGTGCTTGGTCTTTACAGTTTATACTCTTGTTGGGTCTGTGGGGAAAAGAACAGTAGACGAGAGTCAGAAGAGCAGGGTGTTCTATCTGGGTAATTCATCTCACCTTGTGGAATGTTGGTTTCCTCCCCTGTGAGGTGGACGTTGCCCCTGCAGCCCTGCCTATCTCACAAGTTCGTTGTGGGCACGGCATGAAATCCTGCAAGCAAAAGTGTGTTGGGCGTTGGAAGTGTGACGCAAACGTCAGGAACTGTTCTGGTTACAGGATGCAGTCCTCGGAGCGTGATGGGTGTGGGTCTGAGGCCAGCCCCAGCGTGATGCCTGAGGCTCCCTTGGAGTCTCCACCTGGCCCTGCCAAGTCTCCAGCGTTTGATCTTTTCAACTTGGTTCTGTCCTACAAGAGGCTGGAGATCTACCTGGAACCCCTGAAGGATGCAGGTGACGGTGTCCGGTATTTGCTCAGGTACGGACTTCGTAGAGTTGGCCTGCCTTCCTGCTCTGTAGTTGCCGTGGCCATTTAGGCAGTGGCTGGGCTGTCCTTTCTGCCTTAATGAAACGTGGTTCTGAGAGGTTCATTGGGCCTCTGGGCTTATCCCAGGCCCATCCTGTGGAGAGGCAGGCACTGGGAACCATCTGGCCTCTCACCAGGGTTTCTTCTTGGTGGTTGAATAAGCTCATACCTCAGGATTGTGAGCTAACCTTGAACATTGGGGCTTCTGTATCTAGAGCAGGCTGTTTTCTCCCATCCAATATTAGCTTAATTGATATTAAAACTGGGATATAATTTTGAATGTAAATTAAACATATAAATATCCCTGAATAAGCTGGCACCATTTTCACTAATCCTTTAGGATTATGGGTATCAAATTTTTTTTGTTCCTATTCTGCTTTGATTTTCATCCATAATTTTCTTTTTCTCCTTTCAGCTCATTTTATATCTTATGTTAAAGTATTGTAAATTACAGATATGTGCCATCCCACTCTCTAAATACTTCTGTTTATCTCTAAGGACTTTTTTTGTAATCAAATTAACATCATAGTTAATATAAATTAACAATAATTCCATGATTTCTTCCTATACCCAGTTCATATTCAGATTTCCTCAGTTGTCCCAAGAATATCGTTTACAGTTTTTTTGGCCAAATCAGGTTCCAGTCCAGGACTATACATTCTTTGTGGTTACTCTGTCTCTTAAGTCTTTCTCAATCTAAAATGGTTTCTTCTTTTATAACAGTGACTTGCTGAAGAGACTCAGCTTACAATTCTGGAGAGCTTCCTCCCTAGATATATCTGGTTGCGTCCTAATGGTGCAAACTGCAAATTAGTTCTAAAGGTTAGATTAGATTCCAATTAAAAAGATTTTTTTTTACAAAGTTTATGGTGTTTTTTTTTTTTTTCGGTCCTAATCTAAGGATATGTTTATTGATTTTAGGGAGAAAGGAAGGAGGGTATATGTGTGTGTGTGAGAGAGAGAGAGAGAGAGAGAGAGAGAAAGAAACATCAATTGGTTGCCTCCCTTATGTGCCCAACCAGGGATCAAACCTGCAACCTAGGTATGTGCCCTGACTGGGACTTGAATCTGCAACCTTTTGGTGCATGGGACAGTGCTCCAACCAACTGAGCCATTTAGTCAGGGCAAAAGTTATGTGTTCTTAATATTGCATCTCAATGGGAATACATAAAACCTGGTTTTCCTAAAGAGGAGGCATTCTTACCCTGGAGCTTGTGAAATTGGCTTTAGGGGCATATGAAGCTCCTAAACTTGAATGAAAAATCGTACGTGGGCACATGTATATATTTTTAGGGAGAAGCTTCTAATTTTATCATACTCTCATAAAAGACCTTCAACTCTCTTAAGATGCTCAAGAGAGGTAGGAGGCAGAGTGAGTGCCGTTGAGTTAACCTCGAAGGGTGCTTACTGTTGCTAAATCATTCTTACCTCAGTGTGGAAATAGTGGGCAGTTTATTTTTAACTTTCTAACCAAGGCCCTCATTTTTCTTCTTTTTCCTGGAACCCCTTTAATTTATGGCATTATTTCTGGAGATGAGTTAGTCAATGTCCCAGAGCAATGTTCTCTACTGTTAGATCACTGTACTTTTGTGCATGGGATAGTGAGATAGTATGAGGAGGGGCTCATTTTATTATCTCACCATAAGCAACTACCTGAAATGAATTTCAGTCTTCTCTAGCAAAGGGGTGGGTTCTGGAGAGCGTGGGGCTGTGCTGATGTTTTCTACTTTGTGTATGCAGGTATACACATGTATGAGTGCAGATGTATATATGTATGTAAGTGTGTGTGTGTGTGTGTGTGTGTGTGTGTGTGTGTGTGTGTGTGTTTTGCCCTTTTGGAGCAAAACACAAAAGTGAAAAACATTGTGCCTGTCTCTTTTTGCCACTGGTTTATATATAGTGCTTCTTGGTATTAATGTGTTAGGGTTTTTCCCTTTTATGAAATCAGAAATCTGAGGATGTGGTGGGATTGATTAAAGCTGGACGGAGGAGAAGCTCTCAGGAGCTCATGATCTCTGTGCTGCTGGGAGACAGAGCACTGGTCTGTGAAAGTGGCCGTCAGGTTAGTTTGTACGTTTGATTGTTCCTTTCTCAGTAAAGAGGATTTGGCTTTGAAGAGGGACCTAATCTTGAGCTATGACTGTTAGGTCTGAAGGCTAGGGCTGCAGCACATTTTTAAAAGACTCCTCTCTTCTGGGATCAGCTACTCTGGTAGGTAGGTCTCCATGTCCAAAGTGTCAGTGAAGACAGGTAGAATGGGAGAGGCTTTAAAATGCAAGTGACTTCAGTGTTTGTGTGATGCTCTTATTTCTGAAATGGGATTGGCTTTAGACCTGAGTTTTAATTTGCTTTTACCCTGGTAGCTGCCACTAGGTGGTTTGGAGGTCTAATTGGGGCGGTACAGTTGGAGCATGTTGAATTTTGAGATAAAGGCAGAGAGAGGTCATTTTATTCCCTTGCTATAACTGTTAAGAAATAAAAGCAGCATATAAAATAGTTAACCTCATTTAGTAATTCTGAAATGCCCCAATTAGAGCAAAAGAAAATACATTTAAGTTCTGAATACATTGATTGCCAGCAACTTAACCTGTTCATTTTTCTATTTGTTTTTCCTCTGATGGCTGACCTTAAATATACTGACGCTGTTCTTTAGACTGTAGGTGTCAGTGTCTTGATTACTACATCCTTGCTCCTTTGTTCCTATTGAATGCCTTTTTTGGGGACTAAGCCAGCAGTGTTTGCTTGTCCTCAGCAGCTGGGGCTCAGCAGTCTTTGGCCTTCCCTCTTCGGGAGGCTTCTGCTTCGCCCTTAGGCGGTGATGGTGGGAGACGGGTCTGCGTTTGCTTCCTTCTGCTCCTGGTTACTCAGGGCATGTTTGCTGCGAGAATGCTACTCCCTGCTTTTGTCTTCATTTTTTAATATATTAAAATATTTTTCTCTTTTTGAATTACTGTATGTTTAAATTGCCGAAATAAGAAAAGAATTTCGTGCAGTGAGTGTATATACTTATGAAGTTGTAAAAAACAATGTTATATGTAAATTATATCTCAGTAAAAAAATAAATGAAAATTTTTGAGGAGAATGTTTGTCATTGTCACCTTTTAAAGAGAATAGAATAGAACCTTACAAAACACAGGTTAAAGGATATTAAGTATGTTTCTTTTGAGTGCCCCAGGGTTGGGTGGATTTACACAAACAACTGTCAACAGATGGTTGTTGGCACCAGTTCAACACCAACAGGAATCCTCAATTTAGGGTGCAGTGAAGAAGGAAACTATCCAGGCAAAACAGGTCAATTGTGATACAGCACGGCTGTGAAAACAGCAGGCTGGGAGGCGGCCCCGGGGCCAGTCCCCTCCCTGGCTGGACAGCTCTGCCTGGCCCTGGCTGGTCTCTGCTCCGCGCTGGCCTGCTCTGGCCTGCGTTCGTCGGCTCCACTATGCTCCAGCAAGACATCTTCGCTGTTTCAGCTCCAACCAGGGAAACACAGTCTCAGGTAGAAAGGGAAAGTGCATTCCTAACTAGGCTTCTTAAGAGATAATGTTACGGATTTTTTCTCCTTGGAAAAGTTCTATAGGTCTTCGAGTTCTGATAAGATATCTTTTCTCACCCCAGGGCCTAATATGTGACTTTAATTCCTCTCCCAGTCACCTAGCCAAGTGAGACCCCCTGTTCATTTTTCCTTGACACCCTGAACTCCAGGCCGCCTCCTTTTCTTTTTAAAAAAAGATTTTATTTATTTATTTGAGAGAAGGGGAGGGAGGGAGAAAGAGAGAGAGAGAGAGAGAGAGAGAAACATCGATCAGTTACCTCATGCACAGTCCCCAACTGGAGACCTGGCTTGAAAACCAGGCATATGCCCTGACCGGGAATCAAACTGTTAACCTTCTAGTTTGTAGGTTGGTGTTCAACCCACTGAGCCACACCAGCCAGGGCAGGCCCCTTCCTCTTGCTCCTGGTTTTAATGACTCACTGGTGCTGGCTCAGCCTCCCCTTCTCACCTGGATGAGTGACCGCTCATTTTTAGTGACTAGAATGCTCTCTGTGTTGTAGGTGGCAGACACCTTTGTGTTCCTTGCTGACCTGCCTGGGCCTCAACGTCTTGTTCCTCACTTTGAATGAGGGTAGGTGCTGCTTTCAGAGCTGTTTTTTTCCCTATTTTGTGAATGAATGTGGGGAGGAATTCTGAGAAGCAGCCCTGTGTGAAGGAGCCACTGGTCTTGCCCTACAGTTGGTTCCTCTTTCTGCATTACGTCAAAACACGGGTTTGAGAGAGAGACACTCTGGGCTAGAATCCCAGCAGGTCTGGAGTTATGACCTAAGGCCTAATTTTCCTCATCTCTGAAGGGAGGATGGTAAGTGCTTTCCTTAGAGGGTGGTTGGAAGAAATGAGATGATCTATGTATAATGCTTAGCTCAGTGCTTAACACACAGTAGGCAGCCGCTACATTATAATAATCCATGGTTTTACCTTCCATGGTGTCAACCTGTGTGCTAGCACAGGTTTTAAAAATATTTTCAAAAATATAAATGGAAAATTCCAGAAATAAGCAACTTACAAGGTTTAAATTGAGTGCCAGTCTGCGTAGCCCGATGGAATCTCTCGCCACCCTGCTGTGTCCCTCCCTGGGCAGGAATTATCCCTTTGTTCAGTGTATCCACTCTGTATATGCTACCTGTCACTTACATGTGCAGAGAGCTGCAAAAAAAGCCGAATCCCTCGGGAAAATGAGTGAAGGATTTGGGACAGACTGTTCTGAGGAGCTGGGTCCTTTATTCATGTATTCATTCTTCTGTGGAACCTGCATTGCTCAAGTGCCTCCTTTGTTTCCTGGGGAGATATATGGATCCAGTGGGTTGAAATAAACCCATTTCACATAAGACCGCCTGTTGTTTCTCAGTAGGGCCCTTTGCCTGATTGAAACTCAAATATCATTCCTAGGCTGTTAAGTTTTTTTGAACATACTTCCAAAGTAGATCAGTTCACATGACAGATATTTAACACGCATTTACTCTGTGCCCAGTACTCTGTTAGCCTGCCTCAAGGGTACCAAAGTGCCTTTGGATTTCCTCTCAGCTTCACCATTTTTCAATTCATAGTGGTCTGGGACAGCCTAAAAGCCAAAGGAAAGCTTTCCAGTCTGCCCCAGGGGCCCAAAGGTCCGAATGCCAGTCAGCGGGAGGCCCCCGGCAGCCGGACTCCGGGCATGAACCGCCTACCGTATGCCAGCGTACGATTTTTCATGTAAAAACAGGGGTCTAGTGCTATAGCATGACCGCATAGACAAAGTGCCAGCCCTGAAGAGTCTGCGTTTGTGGAGGAGACTGCAGCCATGCCTGTAATCTGTCATGTGATAAGTTCGATGGGATAAAACAAAGCTGGGGTCGGGTTGGAGAGCAAGGGGAGACACTGTTTCCCACCGAGCCCTGGGGGCGGTCAGGGAGCGAGCGTGTGGGTGAGGCTCCTGATTGATCCTTGCTGCCTGTTCACCGTTGGTCCCACAGGCGCGTGGTACTCGGTGGGAGCCCTGGTGATTTCCGTGCCCGCCCTGCTGGGCTATCTGCAGGAGGCTTGCCGGGCGCGGCTGCCCGAGTCTGAGCTGCTGCGGAGGAAGTATCACAGTGTGAGGCAGGAGGACCTGCAGAGAGTTCGCCTGTCTCGCCCCGAGGCTGTGGCTGAGGTGAAGAGCTTGTGAGTATGGAAGGGGCCAGGGTGGTGAGGGGCCATCCCAGTAACTCCTCCCGCCACGCTGGGTGTGCTAGGCATTGTGTTAGGCATGCCACAGATGTTACTTCCTTTCATCTTTCTAACAGTTCTGGGAGGTAGCTACTGTTGTTATCCTTCATTTATGGATGAGGAAAAGGGCTTACTTGGCTAGAGATTGACCGAGCCGGGATGAGAATCCAGGTCCAGGTGGCTCCACAGCCTGTCTTCTTTTCACTAAAGAGACAGATGAGGGCCTTGACTTAGCATGCGCTTGCATGAGCCACTGCCTGGGTTCAAATCCCAGCTCTTACGTTTACTTGCTGTATAGCATTGGGCAAGTTGCTCAGCTTTCCTGTGCCTCAGGTTCTTTGTCAGTTAAATGAGGCAATAACAGGCTTACCTCATAAGTGGTGTGACGATTAAACGAATGACTGGTACCCAGGACGTGTTCAGTAAATATCAGCCATTGTCACTGCACGGTGGAGAAACTTCTTGAATGTGACAGTTGATACTTTAAAAAAATGTTTATTTTAGAGAGAGGAAGGGGAGAGGGACAGAGGAGGGGGGAGAGAGAGAAGAGGAGAGAAGAGAGAGAGAGGAAGAAACAGTGACTTGTTCCACTTGTTTATGCATTCATTGGTTGATTCTTGTATGTGTCCTGACCAGAAATCAAACTCTCAACCTTGGGGTATGTTGGGACGCTGTTCTAACCAAGTGAGCTACCTGGCCAGGGCCAAAGAGGAAGTACCTCATAACTGTTGAATAATATTAGCATAACTTCAGTGGAAGCTGCCATTTAGTGAGCCCTCCCTGAGCTGGGCTTTCCTGACCTGCAGCAGGGTTCTTACACACCCTCGACAGCAAAGGCATCTGTGGAGCTTCCAAAAAAAAAAGTTATAAACAGAGGCCTGGCCCCCCAGAAAATCTTGAATCAGTTATCTGGAGTGGGGCCTGGGTATCTGGGTTTTTAAATAAACTTTTTATTTTGAGATGATTTTAAGCTAAAGTCAACTGGAATGTATAGTTTCAACCTTTAGTAGGGTATAGATGGTATAATACTTACTTGTAGTTAGTAAGCCCATACATGACTTAGTAAAGTGAGGTTGTGAAAGAAACAAAACAAACAAAAACTTACAGAAGATTTGCAAAAATAATACAAAGAACTCTCATATGTCCTTTACTCAGAATAATTATTAACACTTTGCTACATTTTGTATCTGTCTCTCTCCAATTTACATTTTTTCTTTGAACCATCTGAAAGTAAGTTGCAAACATTATACCTGTTTACTCTAGATACTTACTTCAGCCTGTATTTTCTAAGAACAAGGACATTCTCTTATGTAGCCACAGTCCTGTAGTCAAATTTAGGAAAATTTACATTGATAACATTATCATTTGTATTATCTAATACAGAATTCATAATGAAATTTTACCAGTTGTATTAATAAGGTCTTTTATGTACCTTTCCCCTTATCCACCTGAGCCCCACCAGTCAGCTTACCTACTGCTTTCAAATCCATTGACAGGTCTTGCCTTCACCAGCTTATTCCTAGGATGGTCTCAAAGGTGATTTTTCCAGTTGTCGTTGTTAGCTGGCATTCTGGTGTAATTCTTACTTATTATCCATGTGAACCCAAGATTTTAAAATTTAATTCAAAGTGTTATAATCCATTAATGTTATGATTTATTTTATTTCAAATTGTCCTGGATTTGGCCAGGAGGGTCTCTTTTGAACTGGCTCCTGCCTGTGTTCTTTTGATATGCCCCCACCATTTTTGAGTGCTTCCTTACTTTATGGTACAGTAGGATGTTCAAACTGATCTTATACTTTCCCTGCCCTAGCTCTAGAATCAGCCATTTCTCCAAGGAGCCCTCCATAAACCAAGATCTGGGTGCTTATTGCACAAGCTTGTGTGCATTGCTCTGCGGTACAGCCATTAAAAACCCCCACTCCAAGGGAGTCTGCCTTACATGCCAGGTGGAGACGCACTGACCTGTCTCCCTCCTGCCATTTATCCTCACAGCTCCAGTGTATCTGTGCGGTGGGCGCCCTGCCCATCATTGTATAGAGGAAAACAGCAGCCCAGTTAAATAAAGGTAAATAACTGGCATCACAGCAATAGGTAGACAGACCAAGCAGAAACCTTTGTCCTGTTTTGTCCACTGCAGCAGGGGTTCCACAGAGGTGACTGAAAGTTTGCATTTTCTCCTGTGCTCTCTGGCCCTTCCAGAGGGTTTGAAGAGACTGGCCATCCCTGGCCAGCTGTGCCGGTGAAGCCCTAGGCATTGCTGCCCCAGAGCTCTGCCAGGCCCCTGGGTGAGAGGGGCAGGGTGTACAGCTCACAGCAGCCCCTTGTGCCTGCAGCTTGATCCAGCTGGAGGCCTTCCTGAGCCGCCTCTGCTGCACCTGTGAAGCTGTCTACCGAGTGCTGCACTGGGAGAACCCGGCCGTGTCCTCACAGTGAGTGGCCCCCTGCGCCCGCCCACCACTGCCCTGCGGGTGTTTGCCGCTTGAGCCCCAGGCAGAGCCAGCCGCCTCTAGCTCAGGGGAAGAAAGACCCTGTGCATAGGCTTGTAGGTGGGAGGGCACTGCTTTTCTGTAGACACCTTTTAGATATGGTAAAAATATTTTAATAGAAAAATAACTTGCCCTATAATCTCCCATCCTGATACAGCAGCTGATCTCATGTTTAGATTGACTTCTAGAGTTCGTCGTATGCGTGTACGCTCTAACTTCATAGTATGTGTGATTCTGTTTGTTTCCTTTTTCACTTACCATTAAATACCATAAATGGTTTTTTTTGTTGCTGCATGGCTTTTGAAATTATTGTAATACCACATTAATATTGATGGTGAATATACTATGATTTATGGAACCATTCTATTATACATTTAGTCAGTTTTTACTTTTATTACTAACCTTACAGTGAACATTTTTATGGGTTTAGTTTTAATCTTTTGAAAACATTTTTTAGAATAAATTCAAGGATGGAACTACTGGATTGCATGGAAGGAATGTTCTTTAGGCCCTTTACATATAAATAATATTTAGTTTTCCCCTTGTGTCAGGCCCTGAGCATGCTTCCCATGTATTGTCTCATTCTTCATAGTAATTCTAGGACGCAGGCACTATTTTAATCCCTACTTTACCTGGGAAGGAAGTAGCATGCAGAGAACCAAGGGACTTGCCTAACAAAACACGGCGAGAGGTGGTGAAGCTGCATTTGCAGCCAAGTTTGTCTTATTCTAGACGTGAGTCTGGAGCCTGAGGAGTGATGAGTGCTGAACCAGTTCACATGGCCTCAGCCACCGTGGCGGCCTCACCAGGGTCTGTTGTTAGCAACCAGTGACTTGTAAAGCCTGCCTTCTCGCTTTATTGTCCATTTGTTTGGTTGACAGGTCTTGTCAGTTTATTAGCTGTCCAGAGCTATTTCGTGCCCAGCCCCTATGTGGGTTGCTCCAGATCGTTTCCTTATGAATTTCTGATCCTGTGGTTCCTCTGTCCATCCAGGTTCTACGGGGCTCTCCTAGGTACGGTTTGCATGCTGTATCTGCTGCCGCTGTGCTGGGTGTTTGCCCTTTTAAACAGCACACTCTTTCTAGGGAATGTGGAGTTCTTCCGAGGTAAGCCCTGGAGAGCCTGAGGGATGGGCTCCTGGTTTATTTCTCTGCAGCTGGTCATCTGTTTGCTGTGCCTTCCATGAGGGGGCAGCAGCGCACCGACAGGTTCTCTTGGGCTCTGCCTATCTGAGATGTTAGGTGGGAGATGGGAGGCTGATAAGCTGCTACCGTAGGGGTCCCTCTGCCTTTCTGAGACTGGGAGGGATGTTTTCCCAGTGCTGCCATCTGACTGTCAGGATACAGCTCCCTGAAGTGGCTGCCACATCTGTATGTGATCCCAGAGTCCCCATCTGCCATCTGGCTTCTAAAGCAGTGAGGCAGCCTGGAGAGGCCCTGAGTCACAGACACTGGGGCCTGCACATATGTTTGGCTGATGGCTAGATTTGTTTTCCTTGCTGTGGTCGGGCAATTAGGTACAGAATGCCTAATTTATTGAGCACTTACTACATTGAATCTCTCTATATCAATCTTATAGGGAGGGTGATGGTATCTCTGTTTTGTTCCTGAGGCTAGGTTAGGTGACCTGTTCAGAATTAGGAGGGTGTCTCTTTCCTGCAGCAGTGGGTGGGGTGCTGGAGGAAGAGCCGGCCAGCAGCAGAAGTGGATACCCCCAAAACATCGCTCATTCCATCCTGTTTCTGCCTCCCACCCCACCCCTTTCCCTGGGTAGTGGTGTCTGAGTACAGGGCATCTCTGCAGCGGCGGATGCAACCTGGCCAGGAGGAGGGTGACTTCCAGAGCCCACTCCCCCTAGATGCTGGGGGGAAGAGCGTTCTACCAGACTGCACGCCTGTGCCCACGCCCACAGAGGTGAGCATCCCCCATTGTTAGAGCAGAGCCTGCTCGACCAGGTTCCAGTGCCTTCCTATTACCAGCTTGTTTATACCACATAGGTCCTGGGCTAGCCTCTGTGTAGTTCCTGTTTCTTCCCAGGCCTCATCCCCTCTGAAGTGCTGAATAATTGTAGTAATAATAGCCACTCTGTGCTTTATTGAGTAGTTACTCTGCTGTTCCACCTTACAGATATTAACCCCATGAGGTATGTAGGTTATTTCTGACAATGAGAAGGCTGAAGCACAGGTAGCTTCTGGCGGGTGGCATGGCCAGGACTCAGACCAGGCCCTGTGGTTCTAGGGCGCCCCGTCGACCATGGGACTGTGCAGCCCTGCAGTCCAGCGTGGTCTGGGTCCCATCTCCTGTCCCTGCTGGGTCAGAGAGTGCCTCTTTCCCATGACCTCTTTTTTTCTTGCAGTTGTGCCATTTCCTCTGGGGCAGGAACAGAAGGTTTGGGAAACCCGGATGCTGGCTCAGGGGATGGGGCCTCTGCTTCGAGGGCCAGGGCTGCTGTCCCTCTCCTTCTGTAATGAAGCCTCTCTTCCTAGGACCTCACGCCAGGCAGTGTGGAGGAGGCCGAGGAGGCTGAGCCTGATGAGGAGTTTAAAGATGCGATCGAGGTGGGTGGCCCTTCCCCAGCACCCTCCGCTGACCAGGCCAGATGTTGGGTGGTCCTGGTGCTGTGTGGCTTCTCACATCCCATGTCTGGATTTTTAAATTTCTCTATATCCAGTGAGAAGCTGAAACTTGATCTGAGCTACGTCTCACTGGATGAAAGGGTGCTACCAAACTTCTGCCTGTCCTATTGCTGATCTAGTGACCCGCCCTGGGTGTGCAGGGCAGGGATGGCTCTGGAAGCCTCGGGGGAATGTTCTGCTGGGGGCGGTGGGTCTTTTACCACCGTGGCTGCAGACTGTGGACGTGGCACCCTTGATGCGGGGAAGGCAGATTTAGGGGAGGGCTCTGCTGTGGGTCTCGGACGGCTGTCATGCAGAATGAGGTCTGAAAGGTGCCCCTTTGTGGGAGCAGGGAGGGGAGGTTAGAGAAAGTGGTTGCAGGGCCAAGTGCTAGTTCAGAGAAAGTTAGTTTTTCTGATTTTAAGACAATGATTCAAACTGATAGTTTGCAGTGTTTTATTTGGCATATAAACCTTAAAAATTTCTTTGAGCCAATATTTAAAAACGGGGAGATTTCTCTGAAAACTCTGGGTTTTCATTTTTTTCCCTGAAAAATCAGAAGCTCTGATAGCCTCGAGTCTGCAGTGGTCAGTGTAGCTGAGAAGCGACTGTCCCCTGTAGAAAAGTCACATCGTCCCCACCACTCTCTATCTTTTCCAGTCACTGACTCCTAGTGGCAGTTGTCATTTTGTCACATTTGTGCTATTTTCTTAAAGTAGGAAATCATTTCTCTTTGTGTTTCTTTAAAGTGGGAAACGGAGATAAGGAGTGGGGTTTTGTGAGTTTTTGCTGGGCCTGTGATTCACACTGAACCCATCCGCTTTTACATCAGCCCGACCCATGTAGGCATTTGTATTTCCAGCTGCTGAAAGAGTTCTCCGAGGCTTTAATATATGATCGTAGGCTCTGGATCTTGACGGGGGGGGGGGGCGGGGGTAGTGGTCATTGGGAGTTGATATAGCAGGAACTTTCAAGCATTTTTTTCATAACCCACAGTAAGGAATGCATGTTGGCCCAGTTCACACTTATGTCTGTAATATGTGTAAAGGTTCACTGAAACAAGTTTCCTAAAAAAATACATTATGAAGGATATTTTCTTTGCTCTTCTCTTCTATAAAAGTAATGACCCATTTTATTAATTTCACCCATAAAATAATGACCCACTTAATTGATTTCACCCAGTTTGAAAAGCAGTACCTCGCTTCTCCCAAGCTTATTTGATTTTGGGATCCTTTTATAGGGGCCTCTGTTAATGTCACCCTTTGGGACATGCTTAGAACTCTTAGCAGCACCTCAGTGTGTCCTGTTGCTTGGGGTCCCCCTCGCAGCAGCTTCCTTCTTGCTATCTCTCTCTCTGTTTTCTTTTCTCCCCTGCACCTTGGGAGGCAGGAGACCCACTTGGTGGTCCTGGTGAGTAGGAGCCTTGATGAGGTGGGCAGGGGCCGGGCGGGGGAGGCTGGCTGATCCAGCTGCCACCACCCCTTGTGGGGTCTGCCATGCTGGGGTGCGCTGCACGCAGGCGCTGGGGCCCTGCCACACGGTGGGCAGGACTGGAGGCAGCTGTTCCCACAGGAGGATGAGGAGGGCGCCCCGTGCCCGGCAGAGGACGAGCTGGCCCTGCAGGACAATGGGTTCCTGAGCAAGAACGAAGTGCTGCGCAGCAAGGTGTCGCGGCTCACAGAGCGGCTCCGCAAGCGGTACCCCACCAACAACTTCGGTACGGTCAGGGCACAGGCGTGGGCGGGGGCCCGGCCACAGGGCCAGAGTCTTGGAATTGTGGGTGCTGGTTTGTGACAAGAGCGAGGAGTGCCATGGTGTCTGTGGGACCCCGGGAAGGTATTAAACACATAGCAGGTTGTTGAGAGAGTGAGTGTGGGTTCCTTCCTGTGCCTCTGTCCTTACTGAGCATTAGTTCATGGGAAGGTAAGGAATTAGGTTCCAGAAATACGCCCCCTGGACTGCAGAGAGAGATGGGCAGCACCTCAGCAGGCAGTGTAGCACAGCGGCTGAGAACAGAGTGGCGTCTCACTGCCTGGTGCAACTCCCAGCTCCACAGGGTCTCTTGGAGCAAATTACTTCACCTCTCTGTGCCTTAGTTTCCCCTTCTGTAAAAGGAGGATAATAATAGTTCTTATCTCACAGGATTGTCTTGGGACTCAAATGAGATAATGCTTAGTAAGTGCTTGCGCAGTGCTGGCTGGTTCATAGTAAGTGTTTAATAAGGGGCACTGTTAATACAAGAGGCCCTGGTCCCTCTTGTAGGGGCCGAGCAGCCTGTCTGGATCTTTCCTATCCAGGTGGATGCAAGTTAAAGCAAACAGTATCTTCCTCTGGGCATGATGGAGCCCAGAGGTCCCCAGCCAAGTTCATAGACTGGCCAGTTCTTATTTTACTGGAGGGCTGGTGGTGGGTCCAGGAGGGCGGTTTTGGAGAAGGGTGGACTCAACTGGCACGGCATGGAATCCTGGCTCAGGCCGGGAGAGCGGGAGCTAAGTCAGATGGAGACTTCTGAAGAGCCCTGCTTCTGCCTGGTGTCAGTGGCCAGGGAGGAGGATGAGGGGGCTATACTCTGGGTCCTGTAGGAGTGACCTCTAGGGCCTATGACCCGGGAGAAGCCCCTGGGTTTATCTTGAGGGGCCTGACCCAGGACATCCTGGGCTGCCTTCCTGTCCCTGCAGCAGCCAGGGCAGCTGGTTTCTCAGGAGTAGTTGTCCTGGACATGCTGCTGCTTTCTGCCACATGACTGTCCCCCAGGATTCAAGGTCCCTTCCTTTTACTTAAAATGATCGCTGCTATCTCCAGAGCACCTGTGCGCCGGCGTTCGGTGCGCTGCTTCCTGTGGTCCTGCTGGTAGGAAGACAGGAGCAGCCAGTTCTTATGGGCTTAGAAGCAGCAGGTTCCAGAAGTCCCAAGTGATGCTACGTAAGAATTAATACTTTAGCTCTGGGAAACAATTTGCTTATATCTGTGGATTTTAAGTAAAGACCCTTAGATGTTTCCATTTTACAGGTGAGTCACCTGAGGTGAAAAGAGTGATTTGCTCAAAGTCTTCAGCCTGTTAATGGTCGAGCTGTGATTCACATCCAGGCCATCTGATCTGGCTTCTGTGTTCTTTCTAACTCCTCATCCTCCCTTTGCCCCTGGTTTGATGTCTGCTCGTTTCTGTATTTGGTTTTGGTTCACATAATCCCTGCCAGGGTGGGCGAAGGCCCTTTCAGGTTCCTGTGGGGATGGCAAGGGCAGAAAATGCTTCTCTTCCTAATCCTGCCTTAGTCCCCATTCTTCTAGGCCGCTTGTGGCCCCTCCCCCAAGATGTTCTCAGGCTGGGAGCGCAGGCCTCCAGCTCTGCTTCTGGGTCTGGCTCCTGCTGGCAAGGTGAGGTGAGTGGCTTTGGGGGCCCTTCTGTTCCGGCTGCCAGGGGATGGAGGGGGCACTGGGGAGGAATGGGACAGGCTGCTCAGGCGGGTCTCCCTGGCCTCCAGGTGGGAGAGTCCTGATGGAAAGGGCCCCCTCTGTCCTGGAGGCTCCGGCATCCTTGCGGCCCGGCAGTGCCCATGCCGTCTCGGGCCACTCCCTGCTGAGTCGCCCCCGTGGCGTCTTCACGTGGTGAGTCAGGACCTTCCCGAGAATACGGGCAGGGAGAGTTGGTAGATGCTGGAAGGGAACGGGGTGCTCTCTTCCTTCATACACCTGTCTGAGCTGGTGTCAGCACCCAGAGCCTTCCCGGGCCCCAGGCTGTGCCTGGCTTGCATGTGTTTCACTAGACGGTGTAGCTGCCTTGGGGTGCCTGGCCCTGGCACTCTGTCTAGTAGAGAGGGATCCCCAGACACGGGCCAGGGTGCCAGTCCTTGAGCAGCTCCGTTCTGCAGTCCTGTACCCCGATTCCCCATCTCCCTTCCCCCGCCCCCTGCCCTTGCTAAGGAGAAGCAGAGGCAGGCTGCCTCGCCCAAATCCTTAGTGTTGGGGCAGAGGCTTGGAGCAGCCTGTTTCCCAGTTTGGCATCACCAGCCAGCAACACCTGCTGCTCTCTTCTCTTTGTCCTCTGCTGGGGCCACAACCTGACTGACAGCAACACATTTACCTTAAGCACCTTGGCTTCAGGTTTCTCCTTGCCCTTTCCTTTGCTGAGGAAAGGGGGGTAGCTGCGTCCCCCTTTCCTTGAACATAGGGCATAAACATTAACAAGAGCTGCAGGGGATTCTGGCTGGATGGAGGAAGGGGCCACATGTAGCTGTCATTATAGCTTTGGGGTCTTCGTGTGAGGGTGAGGCCTGGTGCTCCGGACCTGGCCAGACAGGTGGTCCAGGAGGCCCAGCAGTGCTCCCTGAAGCTGATTATTGGTCTGGCCAGATCACAGGCGGCCTCTGGGCCCCAAGTTCTGGAAACTTCCTCCAGTAGCCTTATCCCCTCTCAAGTTTTTCCAGGACCCAAGTCACCTTCCTCCTAGGCCACAGGTGAGGCCACTAAGCCCCATGGGGGAACAGGGCTCTCTGCTCCCTATTGGGCCACCCTGGTGCCTGCTGTGGACCCTGCCTCCTCTCCCCTGGCTCGGTTCCCCCACCCACAGGTATCTGTGCTGGACCACAGTCAGTGCTCCTGGGGGCAGCCCTTGGATCCTTCTTGGTCCTCGTCAGGGTTTGCTTTTGCTTCTGGAGCTTGTTGAAGTCCTAGGGCCCGGTGTGGCCTTTCCTCGCCGTCTCAGAGCGCAGTTTGCCTCCATCCTTTTGATTCTCTTCACTCACCCTCGGGCAGCCCCTTCACCAGACTGTGTCATTTCCCACCTTCTCACCTCTTCATCTCTAATTTCCTGGGGCATGGTCGGGAGGTGAGAACATTTATAGTAGACTTACTCACCTTGAAATGGCCTCTGTAAGAATGATTTGTCCCTTCCTTCCCTATCCTCCACCTCTTCTTACATCCTCCTTGCCTCCTCCCAGCCATTTTCTAACCTGCCATTGACTCCTCTGTCATTATCTGAAGCTTTGTCACCTTCTCATCTCTGGTTGTTCAGGCAGGATCTCCCCCCAGCTCTGTTGCGCCCCATCCTGCCTGCCACTCACGGTGCCCGCATCTCTTACTCTGCATGTTTTCTTGGGAGGTGCCTGGTCCTGCGATTCTCTCCTGCAGTCTTCAGATGACAGAAGGCAGGGTCTGGGGTTTTAGGAGGCCTTTCTATCTTTACCTGTGGTGGAGTATTTGTAAGGGCACACTCTGGAAGGGGTTGCGTCAGACAGGTTTCATCTGAGGTCGTTGGGGCTGCCTCCTCTAAGGGGTGCCTGTTGTCAGGCCCCCGCCAGCTTGGCCTGGGTTCCCGGGGGCAGATTCTGTTGGATGCACCTCTGTTTCGGCTGGACCTGCAGGTGGGGCTTCTAAGCCCCGGGGGGGGAAACAGGGACTGGCGCTCTGGGTAGGCTGGAGACGTCGCTTCCTTCCTCTGCCTCTGGATCTGGACTTGGCTCCCTTGCTCACTGCACCCGCCCAAGGAGCCTGGGCTGGGCTGCTGTCCTGAGTGTCCCCATTGAGAGGACCCAGGAGCAGGCGGCTGTTGAGAGGCCCAGGCTGGGTCAAGGCTGAGCTGCTGCCTCTTTCTCAGGGAGCTGTACGGGCTGCTCGGCCACCTTCTCAGTGCTGAAGAAGAGGGTAAGTCTCCCTGAGGGTGTCCTGTTGGGTCTCAGTCCTGCCCCGCCGGGCATCTCCCCGGGCCCCTAGTTGTCCCAGGTTCCTGGGGTGGGATCCGTGGGTGCAGAGGAGGGGGTGCTGGGGACTCAGATGCGTGGGCCTGGGGATGCATCTGACTCTGACCTTGGCTCTTGTTGGCAGCGGAGCTGCAGTAACTGTGGAAACAGCTTCTGCTCCCGGTGCTGCTCCTTCAAGGTGCCCAAGTCTTCCATGGGGGCCACAGGTGCGTGGGGCAGGCGGCTGGGGGTCAGGGCAGTGGGAGGGCTTGGCTGGTTCCCGCCTCCTCTGGGGAGGTGCCGCCCCATGGGATAAAAGTGAGGGGTCAGCGAGACCAGGGGAACTTGGCATCCGAGTCTGGCCTATAGTGACATCTCCATCACCCTTTAACAAATAAAAAACTGAAATATTTGATGCAGGTAGAAGAATGTTTACGATATATCTGAATTATGAAGCATAATAGTGAAAACCTCTGACTGCTTCACTGAAGTTAAAAAATAGAGCAGTGCCTTAGCTGGTGTGGCTCAGTGGATTGAGCACTGGCCTCCAAACCAAAGGGTCGCTGGTTTGAGTCCCAGTCAGGGCACATGCCTGGGTTGCAGGCCAGGTCCCCAGTAGGGGGAATGTGAGAAGCAACTGCACATTGATGTTTCTCTCCCTGTCTTTCTCCCTCCTTTCCCCTCTGTCTAAAAATAAATAAATAAATAAAATCTTAAAAAAAAAGGTCAGCGTTAGCCACACCACTGAGGCTCCCCAGCGCCGCGCCTGCCTTCCCAGAGGACACCACCATCCTGAATTTCATTCTTTTTATTACTTTACTAATACTTTTAACAAAATAAAGAAAAATGTCTTTTCCTTCTATAAAAGCTGTATATACTCTGTAAATAAAACGAAACATATAGGTAAGCAAAAGGTAGAGCACCAACGTACCTAAAGGACAAATGCATATGCACATTCAAGAAAGGGAACATATTTTACAGAGTTCCTTATTAAATGTTTCAATGAGAAATCAAGGCTTTTTTTTGTTTTTCCTTCTGGTCATGCAAGTAGCATAGGCTTATACTAGAAGTTTGGAAAATTACTATACAGAAGAAATAGAAGAGATAATCCTGTAATCTTACCACCCAGAGATATCCACTGTTAAAACATTTTGGAAATTTTTCTTCTGGTACTTTATTTAAAAAATATTTTTAAGGGTGTTGAGTTGGTGGCAAAATCATTTCTGATGCATAGAACATCTGGGAGAGGCCTGCCGTTGGCAAGGTCACCCCCAAAAGAGAAGCCTCCAAGGGCAGGCTAGTGAGCTGGGCCAGCGAGGGTGTGGGCTGGGCAGTGGGTGGTCTGTGGGGCTTTGGGGGCTGGGAGGTGGTTCTAGTAGTTGGGGCCATGAGCTGAAGGCACAAGGAAGCGTCTCACCAAGTTCTTCCTCCTTTTCAGCCCCCGAAGCCCAGAGAGAGACTGTGTTTGTGTGTGCCTCGTGTAACCAGACCTTGAGCAAGTGAGAAGAGGGGACAGGGTCCAAGCAGGTGCCGGTTCCTGGGCCAGCAACAGACCTCACTCTCCCTATCCCTAGCCCCATGTGGCGTGTGCTGGGCAAATGTGGCCCAAACGCTAGGTAGGCTTCCCCTTTCTGCCCTCGCTGTCTCCAGCCAGGCTCTGCAGCTGTTCCCCACTCCTGCAGATGGCCAGCAATGGCTGCTCTCAAACCCCAGCGGGGTCAGGAGCCCCTGGAGGGCCCAGCATGTTTGTCTTGCTCTGTCCTGAGCTCTTGGTGGACTCAGGGCTGGCAGGCAGTGTAGGCTAGAGGGCAGCAGAGAGCCACGCCTGGCCTTTGATGGGGATCTCTGTGGGTCAGGGCCTCTGCTGGGAATACTTGGAGAACAGAGACGAGAAATGCTGGGTACTGGGCCAAGCCCTTTGCCTCTGAGAGTCTGCAGAAGGGCTTGGGAGTGCCATGCCCCGGCTGCTGTTTGAATGTCCCTTCAGGCACCAGGACCTCACTGTTTCCCCACCAGATGGCATGGCCGAGGCTAACAAGACCAAAAAGCTTTCTAGAAACAGGGTTGAAGTTCCCAAGTTCCCTCAGAGGAGGACATATCTAGGGGGCCTGGTGGAACTGGAGCAAAACGGAGGGAGCCGCAGTGGCTCAAAAGACCTCAGTCCCACCTTGCAGAAATCTTGACTTGGAGAATCTCAGCCCACACGCTGCCCTGCTGTCCTCAGTCCTGCTGGGTAGGTGCCAGGTACTCAGATCACTTCTGCTGGCTCTGCTCCGCGCCTTGGGCACCCGTCCTTTGGCTCAGTGCTACGTTTTCCCTCCCCAGTGCCGTGTCCCACAGAGTGTAAGACGGGCGAGCAGAGCAGAGGTCCTGAAGCCCTTGGCCTTTGGGGCCTGGGAAGTAAATGATCTCGCCAGGCTGGGTCATAGATTCCAGGGCTATTCTCTGGCAGGACAGTCTCAGTAATGGGATAAGGCCACTTGGGGTCCCCATCCTCTCTCCAACTATTTCATATTCACTTCTGTACTCTTTGGGGCTCTGTGTCTCTCAGCCATGAGCAGGCTCAGGCACCCCTTCCTTCCCCTAGAGCTGTCCTGCCTTTTTGGAATATTTATTTATTTATTGCATGGTTCCTGGGAACCTGTGGCACAGGGAGTGGGCTGAGGAGGTTGGGGGCCTCTCCTGCTCTAGGATGCTTCCCCGGAGCCCTGAGCTGCCTGGCACTCAGAGCCCATAGGAGGTGGGGATGTGTCTATACCCGAAGGAGGGACCCAGGAGGGAGGTTGGGGAGACAAAGAGCACCCTAGGCCAGCTTCCTCGCCAGGCCAACCAGTCTAGGGCTGGGAAGATGGGCCTGCTGCTCCAGGCCCGTGAGGTGGAAGTCCCTGGGGAACCAGGAGGCCTTGGTATGCCCTCTTCCTCGGGCTCCTTTGCCCTGTGCAGAGATGAGAGTGAGGTACCCCGTGCTTTATTTACACTGGAGAGAAACTAAAGGACTTCTGTGTATATGGAGAATTATCAATAAAAAGGCCTCATGCTTCTTATGTTTTGACCTGGTCCTTGTGCTCACCTTCTCCCTAAAGCTGGGGAGCTTTATCCCGCCGTGCCGGCAGAGTGTGCGGGCCTGGGCTGTGCCTGCGGGCAGCGCCCTGATGGCGGAGGCTCGCGGTTGGGTGTGAGCGGGGGCCCGGGCTGGAGGCCAGGCCTGGCACAGGAAGGCTCAGCACGTGTCTGTCGGGTTGACGTGAGGCTCTGCTTTGTGACCAAGTTGTAGGGGCTGGGGTTGGGTGGGACTAGAATTTGGTAAACTCTAAGCCATGCAGGCTTTAGAATAGAAAGATTTTAGCTAATTCCTCTGAGAAAGCCAAAAAGGAAAGCCTGCATGAGCCAGGGAGTGTCCTGGCGGTGGTAGGGGCGGGCGCTTGCGGTGGGCCGGCCCCATCCGTGGTCCTGCTCTGCCGTTGGCTGCAGGAGTGCTGTGTGAGTTGCAACAGGGACGTTGCCCCCAAGCCTGTCTGCACTGCTTTACTCACCTGTAAAATGGGTTTGCTAGTGACGTGGGCCTTGTAGGGCTGCTGTGAGGATCAGATGAGATAGTCCATGGGAGGCTGGAGCACGGTGCCTGGCACATAGTAACCGCTTGGTAAACACTAGTTGGTTACCATCATCTTGGCGATCCTCAGAGAACAAACAACTCTGCCCCGATGGCTTAGAACAGTGATTTTTTTTCCCCCACTAGAGGATAATCTTAGATTGTTATTCAGGAAAGAATCTCAGAGAGAGGCCAGGGTATAGTTGGAATAAGCAGAGTCAATATCATTTCATTTTGAGAAAATGAAAATGCCTTGCGTTGGTGAAATGCCGACTGTAGCACAAGTAGCCTGCAGGGCATGGGACACGGGGCGTGAGAAACATGGTTCCCATCAGCTGAGGTCGGTAGTGCCACAGAAGGGAAGCTGGGGAGCCACCTCGTCTCGCATGCGGGGTGTGTGAGGGCCTCAGGGACAGCCGCCAGGGATGGGCAACTTTGAAGGGCAGGCACCAGCAGGAAAATGAAACCAGGGAGGGTTTATCAGGGCTGGATGGTGCCAACGGCGTGAGGAGGGCCGGATGTGCGCTGGCCTGGAAGACAGGCTGTCCTTGCGGAGCTGGACACCTGCTTAATGAAAGATCCCTTCCAGTTCTCAAGCGCCCAGGAGGAGGGGGCAGGAGCCAGGCCCAGCGTCAGCCCTGGTGTCTGCTGGGGTGGCCCTGGGACAGGCTGCCAGCTCCCATGACTTGGCTTGGGCTGAGGGTTCTGCCCATCTTTTCATGTTTGGTAATGGTGGGGAGCAGCTTCTAGAGGCCCTGGCAGACCTTGACCTGGCTGTGCTTTCTAGGACCTTTGTGGTCCTCAGTGATCACCTTTGATGCTGAAGCCAAACGAAGCTCCATTTTCATCGCCCCCCCCCCCCACCCACCCCGTCTCCAGGGAAAGCTGTCCTGCCGCTGGTGGCCTGAAGGTAACGATGTTTGCTGAGCACTTGTGCTCAGGCAATATGCTGAGCACATTATTGTTGAAATCTTAAGCAAGTCCCCACGGCTAGGTTCTATTACTCGATGTGACCAGTGGGTGAACAGAGGTCCTGGGGAGGCTGAGTAACCTGCCCCAGGTCACATAGCTAGTAAGCCACTGGGCCAGGGTGTGAACTGTGCCACAGGTCCTTATAGATGCCTCATAAGAGAAACTTTGGGAGAACATAGTGCTCCTGTCACCGTCCCCCGTTCTGCCTTGCCCCCAGTAGCTCCTGGAGCTTCTGAGCCACGGAGCTAACAGGAGGGGCCTGCCCACCCCCAGCCCTAACCAAGTGGGTTCAGCCTCCAGGGGAACAGAAGAAGCCTTGTGGCAGGCGCTCCCGCGACTCCGCCAGCTCCCAGCAGCCCCCTTTCCTTGGCTGGGTCTGTTTTAACACCCAGAGCAGCACATTCCATTCTCTGGCACAGCTGGGGGCTGGGGACTCCGGATTCCCCTGGCTGCCTGCGCTCTTCACAGCCCCAGCAGAGCCTGCTGTCTGGCTTGGGACACTGGGTCCCAGCCACACACATTCCAGCAGCAACCACCCCCCACGTTGTGTTTCCCAAGGAGTGAACTTTAGCTAGGATTACAGCCGACTAAACAGTTGTGGGATGTGAGCTTCCTTTGTGGGACCCAAGAGGCTGAATGCTGGCGGGGCTGAGGGGAATGGGGGTCAGGGTGGGCTGCTCGCGGAGTCGGGAGAAAAGCCACAGTCTGAGGCTGGCTCCTCGGCTGCTGTCAGGGCTCCTGGAGTGGGATTGGAGCAGGGCTCCCAGAAGTCCTCCCGTGCGGCAGGGCGTTGGCAGGAGCCTGGCTGCCTGCACCCCTCTGGCCTGTCCTTGGCTCAGATCCTAGCACCACCACCACGTACAAGCTGTGTGACCTTCAACAAATTCCTAAACATCTCTGAGCCTCAGCCACCTCATCATTAAAATGCGGATAATAACAGCACCTAGCTCAAAGGGCTGTTGGGAAGCTTAACTGAGGATATTGAAATGCTTTGAGTAGTGCCTGCCACCCAGCATAGGCTTGACACTTACTGATTACTGCTGTTATATGTCTTTTCCCCTATGTTGGCTTACACACCACCTGGGGATGTATTTTCTGAAGCAAAACTCCAAATGTCGGTTCCATTCCCTTTCTGAAAGTGACAGTTCTGGCTTTTAGATAATCTATTTCTGTCTTTTCCTTGCCTTCCTGCCAATAGTGGTTTCTTAGCTGATTAAGGAGTCCATTAGGGATTTACCAAGCACATATTATGTGTAGGCACTGTCCTAGGCAAAGGCCTTTTGGTTGATAAAAATACTAATTACTGTTTAGTGAACATCTTCTAAATGCTGGGCATTGTTTCCAGGTACTTTGCGTACATTTTCCCACTTAACACTCAGCTACCTTGTGAAGTAGACATTATTGCTCCATTTTATAGCTGGGCCATGTTCCCAGTGTCACCCAGTCATTAAGTCACAGGACTGGAACCTGGAACTGGGCTTTACTGCCTCTTCCAACCTGATTCTGAGTGTTTACCAGGTCCCCAGTAGGGGCATGTGAGAGGCAAGAGAGCGATGTTTCTCTCCTAGTCTTTCTCCCTCCCTTCCCCCTCTCTCTGAAAATAAATAAAATCTTAACAAATAAAAATCAAAAAGAACTCTGATTTTGCACCCAGCTGAAACACTTGACTTCCTCTGCTCCCTTGCAGCTATGGGTGGTCATGTGGCTTCGTTCTGGCTGGTGAGCCAGAAGTGGAAATCTACCAGGTGGGACTTGTTGGGAAATTACTGTTTTCCTGATCGAAAGGGCCAGGGGCAGTTGACGCGCTGCTTTTGCCGGTAGCCCTTCCCCACCCACCTTGCTGCCTGAGTGTGGCTGAGGAGCTGGGAGGAGGCAGCGCCGTCTTGTAACCATGAGCACAAAAGCCGCCCCCGGCAGAGCAGGAATACAGAAAGAGTCTGGCACACGGACCATTCCCCTGCCCATCTCCAGACCCCTAGCGTGGAGAAGCCCCGCTGTTTCTTGGAGCTGTTGTTCCACGCAGTCAGATGCAATCATTCATGATACGCAGCCCAGATGCTCGCTGGCAGCGCTGGCGGCCTGTCTCCAGACCAGCCAGGGGGAGTGTTTTGTGACTGAAGGAAATGAAGGGTGGGCTCCAGCGCCTCCCTGGTCTCCGGGAGGATTTTTCGTGGTCCTTGGGAAGAGACTGCTGGGGGTCCGACAGCAGATGTTGGGGGACAGAACTGGGAGCAGAGCAGGCCTGACCCCTTCATGGGGGGCGGGTGAGGAGTGCTTTCCTGGGCTGGGCTAAGGGGACCTCTCCCTGCCTGCCCCTCTCTGGCTGCCAGCACCTGACAGAGGTCAGCATTGTGCTCCGGCCAGAAGAGGCCCAGTCCTGTATGTTCAGTGGAAAAATAATCCCTGGTCCTGGTTGACCATAGAAGTGTCCGTAAACATTTGGTCAGGGCAGGAGGCTGGGAGACAAGGGGCGGATTCAGGGAGCCAGGTGGGCCGGGCAGGCTTTGGGCGAGGGTGGGTGGCAGTGGCTTCCTCAGAGGTGAGGAGGAACAAGCAGACCTCTGCTGCCCCTGACCTGTGGTGGGGCCACCTGACGGCCCAGGGAGCTGATTTATGGGCAGGCTGTCAGACCACCTGTTAGCTCAGCCGGGCCCCACAGCAGCATCCAGGCCCCCTCTGGCCTTCTCATTTCTCTGAGGCAGCATGCGCTTTGGGGAGCCCCGGAAGCCAAGGCTTTTCTCACCTTAAGAGAGCAGAGGCTCTTTTGTCTTTGAGGAGCAGCTGGCCTTGACTGGAGCTGAACTCTCACTGGTGAGGAAAGCCCCCCTGGGGGTGTCCCCAGCTCCCCGCTCTGGGCCCATCTGCCCCGTCCCTCAGCATCTGCTGACGGACGCCCTGCCCCGGGATTCTTTCTGGACATCACCTCTTCCAAATTCTGGACAGTTGACTGGCAACAGCCTGTTGTCTCCGCTTCAAGGCCTGTCCCGTCCCTGTCCCATCCAGCTCAGGGGAGCAGCCTGCGCCGGCTCTGAGCTCACCGAGGACGCCCCTCCCCTGCCCCTGCTCAGCTGGAGGTCCTCTGCCCGGCTGCCCGCCACCCAGGGAGCACCTAGAAGTGCCGATGTCTGAACACCCTCCGGAGACTCGGACCCGATTGCCTTAGAGTAAGGTCAGGGTCCAGTGTTCCACGGAAGCTCCTTAGGTGATTGGGAGGTTTATGTGTGAAACTATAGATTCTGATCCTGCAGGTGTGGGGTGGGGCCTGAGCTTCGCTGAGAGACCCCCGTTCTACGCTGTCATCCCCTACAGGTCAGGGCCAGTGCACGGGGGTGTCCGAGGGCAGAAAGTGTGGCAGCGGTACGTTCAGGCCTCTGGCTCTTCTGAACAGTTGTGGGGCCCAGCCTCCTTGGGCGCCTCGGAGCAGGCGCTGCCTGGGTGGGGAGGCTCTTCGGATGTGGGAGCCTTCTGACTGTGAGGGTAGGCTGGGGACTCGGCACCTCTGACCCTCCTCAGGGACATTCTTCCCTGGTGGTGGGGATGATAGGGGTGAGCCTTGTCGCGTGCTCTTGGGGGATCCTCACATGCTTGGATGTTGCTCTTCAGGCATTCCGAGTATGTCTCTGTGGACAGGCCATGGGTTATGACACGGGTCTCTTTCTGCAAGTCCCTTCTGAACCTCCCTCTCCTCACCTCCGGGGAACCACCTGACAAAGAAATCACCTGGTCAAAACCAACTGTGATTTTCTTTGATTTAATTAAAAACTTTAAAAAAGGAACGTGAAAACCAAAGCCTGCCTGCATCAGTTTAGTACCTGTGGCCTTGTAGCAGTAGCAATAATTTACTCGTCATCAAGGTAAAAGGGACACACAGGGGCTGAGGAATGAACCCCAAGAAGCGAGTCTATGGGAGGGGGTCTAGGCTGGGCTTCTCTCTGGTCCAGGGGGAAGGGAACTGGCCGAGGCGGGGACAGTGAGGAGGTGTGGCTGGAGGACACTGTGCCCCTAATGCCTTTCCTTTGGGAGCTATGAGAGGGCACACGACAGGACGGTGGGGGTGGAGAACTATCCTCAAGGAGCTCGGCCCGGTACCCAGACTTCCCCCTCCAAGGCGGGGCCCTGCCACCAGCAGAGGGGGGATGACACCACAGTCCACTCCAGAAACCACCTGGGCTTCTCCTAGCTCCACCCCCCCCAAAGTTTCCCTCCATCTCTCCCCACTCTGCCTATATTCTGAGACCCTGGGGGTCTCCCCCCGAAAGAGAAAGCCTTACTTCAAAGAGAGGAAGCTCTCGGACACCCCAGAACTCCTTGGTCAAAAACAGTCCCAGGCTCCTTGCCCATCCCCTAGGGCCCGTTCTGGGACTCAGGACCAGGCCGGGGGCAGGAGGTAACACTGCGCCCCAGGGGCAGGAACAGAGGGGCAAGGCACAGCCAGCCAGCGGGACAGGGAGGGGCTCCCTTCAGTGGGGCTCAGCTGCCCCGTAGAAAAAGGGGTAGTAGAGGGAGCAGGGGTAGGAGAACATGAATTTGACAGCAAACTTCATCTCCTTATTCTTCTTGTCCCAGCGGTAGACGGCCATGAGCAGCAGCTGTCCGTCCACCTTGCGGCCCATGACCAGGAAGCTGCCGGCCAGGCTGTCCAGCTGTGGGCAGGGGCAGCCCGCGCCATTCTTCATATGCAGCACCAGCCTCTTGGTGTCCTTGCGCTTCAGGGGGCCCGCCTTGAGTAGCTTCTTCTTTTTCTGGGCTCCAATCAGCTTCCGGTCCCCATTCTCTATCTTGATCTCCTTGATGCGCATTTTGACCACTGTGTGTGAAGGCGGGGTGGACAGAGGACAGCATGAGAATGGCCAGGTTTGCTCAGGATGCTCGTGCTTGTGCCTGAGGGTTCCAGCCTGGGGCTTGGAGAGGTGGAGCTTATACATGTACATGTTAGTATTTACGAATCTCCTATCATGTGTTAGACTTCCACAGACAGTATCACATTTCTTCCTGGAGGTTCAGGTGGTGGGAGGAAATGAGGTTTGGAGAGGTTGCAAGCTGCCCAAACTTTAGAGCCTGGATTGGGGGGAGGTCTGGCTGACTCCAGAGCCCACGCCTTTCCCGACATGGAGTGCATGGTAGAGAGCTCTTGATGGGGGACAAGCGCTGGGCTCTCCAGGGAGGGCACCGTTGGACGTGTCTGAACGGGATTTCTGGCTGTGTGTGTGTAGGGTGTGCAGTGTGTATGGGTGGGTATGAGTCTGTGTGTGTGTGTTTGCACGTACATGCTGTGAATGTGGACTGGTAAGTGCGCCCGGCTCTGCAGAGGGGGCCTGCCCGGTAGCATGTGTTGGTTTTCAGAGGGTAAATACACCCCGCTATGATGCACTGCACCGCGGAGCGCAAGGCTGGGAAGCGCGCTCACGGCCTGCTGTTGCTGGTGCGAACACACCACTGTCATCTGTGCGAGACCGGGCACTGCGGGCGGGAGTGTGCATGTGTGGTGCTGTGTGTTTCGTGTATGAGGGTGGGTTTGTGGTGTGTGTGGGAGTGTGGCTGGGGTTGTGGGGGGATGTGGTTGGAGATCGAGAGTGGTCAGAGAGGGACAGCCCAGGACACTCCCAGGTGGCCACAGAGAGCCTAACACAGGCGGGGATAGGGAGTCCTGAGCGGGGAGAGGGGCCCCTTGGGCTCGTCTCCCCCGTCCTCAAGCGTCTGGGCCCCATCTCCGTGTGCATCCAGGGAGAAGCCAAGGAATAACTAAGCCTGCTCCCCACAAAAGAACCCAACCCTGGAGGCCCCTTGGTGGACAGTGCCAAGGGAGGGCTGCAAGAGCCCCAGCCAGGGACGGTGTCTGAGTCCTGTGGACTGTGGTCCGAAGCCCCTGAGATGATGTTAAAATAGAGGTTCATTTCTCTGGGGAGAGGGTTCATGGTTATCACTCCAGTCTAAAAGGGGTGCATAAAGCAAACACTGTCAGAGTTCACAGTGGTGGGTGTGGGCCTATGTGCTCATATGTGTGTGTGTGTCAAGGGGGAGGGGTTGGGGCGGCTGCTTGGGCTCCGCACTCACCAAAGTCGCTAGAGCACATCTGCTCCATGAGGCCGTCGGCACTGTGCTCCATCTCACACTGGGCGCAGATCTTGGTCACTGAGGAGAGAAGCAAGGGTGGGGTCGAGGGAGGCTGCTGTGGGGACCAGAGTCCAAAGAGCCACTTTGGGTGCAGGCTCGCCCACTGACGGGCCACCTCCCCCTGCCCACCCTCCACTTCCTCATCAGGAAACGGGAGGATGGTAGTGATAACAGCGCCTGCTCACTGGTAGTTGTAACATGAAAAGAGACAAGGTTGTGCAGGGATGGAGCTCCCTGGGGGGGCATGATCACCCACGACCCTGGCAGCTGCAGCCGGGATGTGCACTGTCTTCTAAATTTTGTCTCATTTAATCCTCAGCCTATGAAGTAGGTGTTTCTTTATTTTAAAGAAAAGGAAACTGAGGCCCAGAGTTGCTGCCTGAGTCTGCAAAGCTGTAAGAACACAGGCTTCGTGGCTCCCAGGCTAGGGCAGGGTGGGGGTGTTCAGGGGGTCCTTCTAGGATTCAGGGTCCTGGCTCAAGGGTAGACAAGCGACGCTGGCGGGGCAAGGACTGTGCCAGCGGAGTGCCCGCCCTTCTGAAGTGGGCAGCTTAGCACTGCCAGAATTTCTGACTTTTCAAAGGAAGCCAAAACTCTTTATATGAAATATTCTGAGTTTTGTCTGTTGGCCACACACTCAAGCTGCTTCTGGTCCTAAGGCCACCATACAGCACCTGACCTCTGCTCTTCTATGTCTGTCTCCAGGTGGGCGCCCCCACACAGGAGAAAGAGGGGCTCAAAGAGGGTGGGAGCGCAAGGGTGGGGCCCAGGAGCTTGGGCTTCCCTGCCTTCCAGGCTGTTAATGGCTGGGCTCTAAGAAAACTGGAAAAGGAACCAGCTGGGATCGCTGCTGGGGACTTTGCTGTCTCTGCTGGAGCTGGCTCTTTCTCCCATTTTCAACCCGTGGAGGGGCGGGGGGGGTGTTCCCGTCTCTAAAACTCCATAGTCACAGGCCCCCCACCCAACCTTGACTCTCAGGAGAGGGCATGGTGGGTACAACCGACTGGGGATGCGAGGGTGAGGTTAGCCCTGGGGGTGAGGTTAGTGCTGCCCTTTAGGGAAGTCCCAGTGTCAGGGGCTCCTTGGACTCTCACTTGAACTGCCCAGGCAAGCTTTTCTGCTCAGTGCCACGGTTTATCCTTCTGTCTGGTGCCAGCTGGGGGTGGCTCTGCCTGGAAGGAGCTGGGCAGACGGCGAGTGGGAGAAGGGGGAAGGGGACACACAGTGAAGGGGAGGCTGCGACTAGGGCGGAATCTGGGGTAGTGGGACTTGGGAGGGGGGTGGGAAGCAGCACTTAGGATGCCATAGGTTGCAGGAACCAGGGTTCTCTTCCTGTTTTACAGATGGGGAAACTGATGCTCAAAGTTAAGCAGGTCCGCTAAGGGGCAGAGCCTGGCGGTCTGCTCTTTCTCCTGCTCCGAGATTCACCCAAGGTTTCCAAGTCTGAAGGACTGGGGAAGAGAGTGGGACAATTTAGCGTTCCCAGGAGCAGAAAGTGGGGAGATCGCAGCCCAGGTGTGCACTTAGCCCCGAGCCTTTCAGCATATCACTTCCTTCAGCCCTCCTCTTCTCCCCAGGTCCCCAAATCGGGTGGGATCCGTGCCTCAGTGTCTTGGGGTCCAGGGTTGTGGGGGAGGTGAAAGGCACTGTTTAGCGACTGCCAGCTGAGAAAGCCAATGAGGCATTTATCAGGATGCCCTAGGATGAGGGGAGGCTATCGGGATCGCCCCAGGGATTCCAGCAGCTTGGGAAGGTGGGCACTGCGGGGGAAGCCTGCAGGGCTCTCAGAACGGAGTTGGGATGGGGAGAACCATTGGGAATGTCCGGAGCCGCAGGGAGGCACTGCTGTGGCAGTCCCCGGGCAGGTGGGGAGGCTGGAAGGCTGTGGCAGACAATCCCTGGGCTGCTCCAGGCTAGGCGAATTGCGCGCGCGCGCGCGCACACACACACACACACACACACACACACACACACACACAGAGTTGACACCTCGAGGGGCGGGGCGGGGTGGGGGGCCCCGCAGAGCTGTGCTAAGGGGACCGCAGAACTGATGCCCAGCACCCAAGGCCATCGGAGTGCACGGGGACGGCGGTGGCTGCGCTACCTGGAGGCGCGGTGGCGGGCAGGTGTCCGAACTGCACAGCGATGCAGAGGTCGTTGTCCAGGGGGAACTTGTGGCAGTGCAGCATCTCGGGCCAGGGGAAGCCGTAGGCCTCCATGAGGGGCGCGCACCCGGCGCGCACGGCCTCGCACAGCGAGCGGCACGGGTAGATGGGCTGGTCGAGGCAGACGGGCGCGAAGAGCGAGCAGAGGAAGACCTGCGTGTCCGAATGGCAGCGCTTGGCCAGCAGCGGCAGCCAGCTGCTCGCCTGCTGCTTCACTTCGGCCAGGCTCTCATGCTCCAGCAGGTTGGGCAGCCGCATGCGCTTGTAGCCCACGGTGTGGCAGAGCGGCAGGTCGGCAGGGATGTCGAGGCACTTTGGTGGCTTGGAGTAAGAGCGCCCGTGCAGCGGCTCTGTCTGCCAGCCGTAGTAGTCGTACTCCTGGCCATGCGCTGGCACCCAGTGCAGCGCCCCCAGCAGCAGGGCCAGCGCTGCCGCCCAAACTCCCCCAGCCGCCGCCCGCATGGCTGCGCAGTCCTGGCTGCTTGGTGCGCGGCGCCCCCAGCTGCCCCGCGTGCTCCTGCCGCCACGATGCTCCCCTCCAGCCACTGCAGCCGAAGACGTCCAAGTGGTTGGCAGGCTCTGCTAGCCTCCCGGGCTCACTGAGTGATCCTGGCACCTCCCACCTCAGGACTCCAGCCCGGGCCTCGATGCTGCCCCAGCCAATCTCCAGCCGCGGCCCCCGCCCCAAGGCTGCAAAGAGGCAGGGAGGCAGGGAGGCAGGGTGGAGCCCCACCGGCCCCTCCCACCCGGCTCCCACGCCTCCTGCCCAGCGCCGACTCAGGCGCCCCCCTCCACATCACAGCCTCCGAGGCCCCAGCCCCGGTCTCGCCTCCCGCCTTTCCTCGAGGCTCCCTCACCTCTCTCGACATTTCCCTTGCCCCTTGCCTTCTCCATCCTTCCTCCTTATCTCTCTTCGCCACAGCATCTCCTGTTCCTTTTCTCACTCACTTCGCTCGCTTATCGCTCCGTCTGGACTTTTCTCCCTTCACTCTGTTTTCTCTTCCCTGACACCTCGGTTCTCCCTTCTCCCAGCAGGCGGCTCCTGGCTGCCCATACCCTGCTGTTTCAGGCTGGCAGTTCTTTACCCCTCAGTCCTCAAGCATTTTTTGAGCTCCTGCTTGGTGCTGGGCACCGTGCTGGCTGCTGGGGAGTCAGAGATGGATGTGACCCAAACTCCACCTCGAGGAACATCATCACCTAGTGGGGGTTAAGTAGCCATAACTACTATTTAGTAGTTCTTCCTAAGTGCCAAAGACACTGCACAGCACTTTACAACCTTATCAACTACTATTTCTAATGATAGCTAATACTTAGCTGGGTGCTTGCTGTGTGCCAAGTCTGTTCTAAGCACATTGCATAAATTACCTGATTTAATTCACACAGTAATGCTGTAAGGTGGGTAGATACTATTAATATCCCCACTTTACAGATACAATTACTCGAAAGGGGTTAAGAGAGGTTAAGTAACCATTCATTGGTGTGGGGACTCGAATCCAGGTAGTTTGGTTCCAGAGTCAGAGCCCGGATGCAGCCTGGCCGTCTGGATTCTGAGCCTGCAGGCTTATTGACTCTGGGGGGCTCAGGTGAAGTAACTGGTCCTTGGTCACACAGCTAATAGGTGAAGGAACCGGGATTCAAATCCAGGTGTTGGGCTCCAAAGGCCAGGGCGTATCTACTCTGCCCTAAAGTAAATTCCAACCCCGGGCATGAAATGCAGTGGGAGGAGAGTCTATCTCCCCTGGGAGCTGGAGGAGGGAGGAACTGAGGAGGAGATACAGAGAGGCATCGGGACGGGGGTGAGCAACCTCCGGAGCCTATGTTTGGGGTCTTTTCCTTCTGTCTGGGTCCTGCTCTCCATTGGCTTTCCTGTGAGAGGAGCTTTGGACAACAGGCTTATGGGCGGGGTGGCTCAGATGTGCTCTCCCAGCATTTTCTGGGGAGGGTACCCTGGGGAGCTGTCTTGTGGGAGGGCTTGGGGTGCCCTGGGGGCTGGTTTCACTGGGAGGCAGGAGTGCCGGGACCCTTGCCCCTTTCTGCTCCTGCCTTTACCCACTGCCTCCGCCCCCTGCCTGCCCTGGCCCTGCATGTTTCCTCCTGCATGTTTCCAAGGCTCCTGGCTGTCCTTGCAGTGGTAGTGGAGAGAGGTGAAGGACCCTCCTCTTAATATTCACCACACATGGAGCATCTACGCGCACAAAAGGGGAGACAGAAATGCACAAGACATAGTCTCTGCTTCATCTGCTCTAGTTGTGAGAAGACACAAGGCAGAGGAGGCAGAAGAAAATTCAGCGGAGGGAACCTGGGGATGGACAGAATATCTTTTGATGTCCAGGACGATCCAGTTGGGTCCCTGTAGAACAAGCTAAGGGTATTTTCTCCCCCTTTTCCCTCTTCTACTGCCCCCTAGCATGAAGAGATTCTGTGGGTGACCACTCCGGAGATGGAGGATGGGTCCCCACAGGGTCAGCCAGCATAGTGTAGCAATGGTGCAGGCGCCTGGACTCCGCAAACAGGAAGAGTCAGGTTCAAGTCCAAATGCACACTCGCTGAGTGACCTTGGGCAAGTACTTAGCCATTCTGACGCTCCATTTCCTTGTTTGTAAGCTGGAACCTCCTCAGCAGTTATTGTGAGGGGCAAACAAATTGATGCGTGGCAAGACAGCCCCCTGCACAGTGCCAGCACATAAAAGGCACTGAGGAATGTTAGATCTTCAAGGGATGTGTGATTTTAGGGTAAAAGTGTTGTGGGTGTTTTGAAAGCTTCCTCGGACTCCTTGGCCCTGGCTCTGGTTTGGGACTCTGCTCTCTGCACTTCAGCTTGTCCCTCAGCCCTGCTCCCAGGAGGCTCTCGGCTTGGCCAGCAGGCTCTGCACTCCAAGGGGGGTGTGGCCTTGGGCACCGCGGGGCAGGGGCGGGGTGTTGAAGCTCCCCAGGTGCTTGTACAGGGTGCTGGCTCCCTGGGCAGCTGATCGCCTGTGCTGTTCTTGGAGTTCCAGTGCCTGGCCCGGACAGAGGGAGGCTTTGTTCCTGCTGCTGGCTGTGGAAGAACTGCAGATGCTCCGAGAGCAGCGCTAGCCGTACCTGGCAGCCTCAGGGGCTCTGAGGGACAGAGGGGCCAGGCAGGGAGCTTCCTGGAAGGGGAGGCTGGGCAGTGTTTACCCAGCTCTGCCTTGGGGATCCTTGGCAAGGTCCTGAGGAGATCGAGGAGGGAAGCTCTTCACAGGAATGGTGCCCTGGTGGTGGATGCACCCTGGGGGCCCTCTCCTTCTGGGGCCAGGCCGTTTGGTTACCCGGGCTCTGCAGCCCAAGAAGGGAGGAGGCTGCACTCCAATGCGGTGCCCCTTCCTGATGAAGCTGTTCCAGGGCCTGGGCAGCTGGGTGGAAGGAACACCTGTCATGCTGGGCATCTGTCCATCTGGAGTGTCTGCAGTCTGTCCAGGCACACATCTCCCCCAGCTGACAGAGGGGACCGTTTGTTTAAAAGAATGTTTATTCGTGGTTTGTTGTGAGCAAAGTCCTATATAGATACTTCGTCACTCAAACTTGTTAATTATGTTATCAAATCCTATAGGTTTCTACTTTTTTATTGCCTACTTCGATGGTTCTCCAAGAGAGATCAGGGTTCTCCTGAGGGTCCCCAAGTCTCTTTCAGGGAGTCTACAAGGTCAAAATGGTGCATAATTCCAACATCTACTTGAAGTGCATGATAGATCCATGGACTTTAAGGTAACAGAGTAAGAAAAGTTTATTGACATGGATTCAGATTCTACATTACAACCAACACTTAAGGAACTGCCATGTGTCAATTTTATTTTATCAAAGAAGAATATCCATGGTATCTGAAAGCGTATTAAAATACTCTCCTTTTAAACTACATTTCTCTATGAGGCCAACTTTTCTTCGCATACTTTAACCAAAACAACATGTAATAACACACTGAATGTGGAAGGAGATATGAGGATCTGTTTTCTGTTAAGCCAGACATGAAAGAGATTTGCAAAAATGTAAAACAACGCTACTTTTTTCACTATTTTGTTTGTTTTAGAAAATGTAATTATTTTTCACAAAACTTGCTATATTGATATATACTGGGTTTATTATTATTTTAAATAACCCAGGGTGAGGGCCTGTGTAATTAAGAGAACTATTAGCGCAGGCAGCGACCTGCGCCATTGTCGCCCAGCGTCCCCTCTTCCCCCCACTGTTTGTAAGAGGCAACTAGACCTTGGTCTCCCTGACTCCTGGTGCAGTGCTCTTCCTATCACACCTACGCGTAGTTCTACTTTCCAGGGCTTTGGCTTCGCTGATTACAAAGTCAGCGTCTGTCCCAGAGGCCCCCATTGCTGTGCTCCGGGCAGCAGTTCAAGGAGGCCTGCTCAGGACCTCTGGGTGCCCTGGGAGCAGTGGGGTCTGGCTCGTTGTCACGGAATCAAGTGGCCAGGAAGGCCAGTTTTTGTCATCCCTTCTATGAGCCTGGGCACCGGATCTCACGTGGCTCTGGAACAAAGGCAGAGGCCCACTTACATTGGGCCTGGGGCTTGGTCTAGCTCTCAGAGTGTCTGTCTGAAGCACAGAAAAAGGTTGGGTGGGGGGTGGGTACCGCTGGTATTCTCTGACCAGGGCTGGGGATGCAGCAATGGCTGAGTAATGCTCTCCTGTTGGGTCCCAGCCTGCCTGGGGGTCTGAGGCTGTGGCTAGTGGGCAACCTCAGCTAAAAGCATGTCTGAGAGGCAGTCAAATGTTTTGATTCAGAGTGTGAACTCTCTAGAGCAAGGCTGGATTCTAATTTCAGCAATGCCACCTGACCTTGGGCAAGTTATTTAATCTTTCTGTGCTTCAGTTTTCTCATCTGTGAAATGGGGATAGTAACAATAATTCATTACAGGATTATTGAGAGCATCAGAGTTCATTTAAAAATTGCTTATGATGGTGCACACAGCTGGAGCTATTTATATGATTATTAGTTAATACTACAAAGATTGGTGTGGCAGTGGTCTTTAGAGACTGTCATCAAATTTTGTGGCCCCTCACTCCTAAAATTCTTCTGACACCACCTGTGCTTTCCCTCCTCACCCTTGTCCTTCCTTGCTGCTCTGGGCAGCCCTCTGGTCTCATTGTTTTCCACTCTGCAGGAGCAAAGCAATCATTTCAAGCTGCTAAATTGATAGCCTCACCCTTCAGCTTGAGACCCTCAGTTGCTCTGATGGCTTTAAGCATAAAGTTCTTAGCCAGGCTGCAGGTGGGCCAGGCTGCTTGCCCGGCAAGCTTGTAGAACTCTGAACCACTCCAGGCGGCCCTCATCATACTGGCTAGCTATCACTAAGTTTTGTTTCTCAATTTCTGGCTTTCCAGTAGGCTGAGTTCCACAAGGGCAATGCTGTCTTGTTCGTCTCGATTTCCCTCACTCCTAGCACACTGTCAGTCCCATAGTAGGTGTGCAATAAATGTTGCATGAATGAAGGACTAAATGGACGAATGAATACTTGGTGGAAGGAAGTGGCAGAAGAAAGGAGTCTTTGGAGCCAGATGGGTTCAAGCTGAAGCCAGCTTTTTGCCTCCTTTTTCGGGCCCTGTTGGAATTCTTGGGAGGCCGAGGGAGATTAGGATGGTTACAGGGTGACCATGGGGAAAGCCGATGGGGACTGGTTGGAATAAGGGGAGCAGCGTATCGTGCTTGCTGAGAGGCTGGGGGTGATGGATGTACCCACTAAGCTCATGCTGACTTCCTTCCTCCTTCCCCTTCAACTTCGCGCACTTGTTTAGGGCGACCCAGGTGCCTGGCATTATGTCTGTGCTTTCCCATACACCACCTCACTGAATCATCCCAGCAGCACTGTGAGGGAGACATTATTATCCTCATTTCATGTGAGAAAACCAAGACCCAGAGAGGTTCAGTAACTTGCCCAGAGTCACACAGCCAAGAGGCCGATCCAGGACTTGAACACAGGACTTCCCTCTGTGGCTTGTGGATTCCTGCTTACCTGTGAAAAGCGGTTGGGGAGAGTTCCATCCTGTTAAGTCTGACTCAGATTGCCTTGCAGGGGAAGGCCCTAGGCCAGAGCGGGCACTTTCGTGGGATGCAAGTAACTGAGGCCGCAGCAGGTTTGACCCTGCAAACCAGGGCCACTGGCAACCAGGGAGCTCAAGATCAGAGGACCAGCCATCCAGCCGATGAACAAATACACAGTTCGTAATCACAGCTAGAGTGACTTCCCGGTTGGGGGTGGAGAGGTGCTCCAAAGCCTCCTCTTTGTGGAAAGGACAATGAGCCCTGAGCACGGAGTCAAAGGTACCCATTATTAGGGTTTTGCCGCTACTCCTTGTGGGCTATGATAACTCAGATGAGACTTAAAACAGTACACACAGATCCCTGTGCCTCAGTTTCCCCATCTGCAAAACAGGGACTTTCTTTTTTCAGATTTCCTGGGACGACGGAATGAGAGATACCTGAAGATGCTCAAACCTGCTATAGTGTTAGTGTTCAAACAGTTCTGTGCAGTCATGTGAGACAGCCAGTGCCCCTCGGTCCCCACGCTTAGCCCTGGCTGTGGCTGGGCCCCTTGGGACCACAGCTTTATCAAGTGTTTCAGCTGAAAGCTATCCTGTATTCTGGTGGTGCGCGGCCACCCAGGGTCTGTGCAGGCACTACTAAAGGTTCATAAACTGTTCCCCGTGTTTCCCCAAATCAACACAGAATGGTTCATTTGCTCTTAAATAAAACAGCAGATTTCTTTGCTTTTGGCTAGAATTACATGCTCTCCTTCTCTCATGCTGCACAGAAGTCGATTGGCAGTGCCTGCATCTTTGATTAATTTGAAAAACAGAGTCTGGGAGAGAAAAGTGAGTGGTCTAGCAAGGGGAAGGGTAGGTCAGCGAGGCTCCACGGGAGGAAGTCAGGAAGCCCCCAGGAGGTTCCCGAGGGCAGGACTCTGGAGGGGAGACCCAGGGCAGGAGTGGTAGGGGTGGGGGCCAGCTGTCGGGGACACCCAGGGCAAACAATGGCCTCATTAAGGAGAGGGTGCGGATGGGGAGGGGTTGGGCAGAGCTGCAGCCAGTGAACCTACTCTCCCTCACCCGAGCCAATGGACCAATTGTCCTCTGCTGGGAGGGAGCTGAGGCTTCGGCCTGGGAACTGCTGGGCTCTTGCCCTGAGGGACACCACGGTGGTCGCAGCCTCTTTGCCTGGTCCCAGAATGGCTCTTCTGTGATCCTTGCTGGGGCTTTAGGCCACAGTAGGGGCTACCTGGTCCTAGCTTTTCCAGCTGGTGGTTTGGGGTGTGGGTGCCCACAAGAGGCCCTCTGAAAAGTGGCCCCTACTTGCCTCCTGCCCACCTCTGGGAAACAGAGGCCCTGGAGAGGTTGGTCTGGGACGGGAGCTCAGCTCACTGTTTTGGTTTTTTTTTTGGCTATCAGGGTTTCTGCTCGCCCTGCTGTGCTGTGGCCTTGGGCCAGTTGCTCAGCATCTTGGGTCTCGGGGGCTCCGCCCATAAAATGAGGAGAGTTGAGCTAGAAGCACTTCATGGCTGGGTTTTGTCATCAGGATGACAGGGCCACTGTGGCACTCGGTGGGCAGCGGCCGGGGTGCTAACTGCCTTCATGTCCAGCTCAGCCCCGCACGGCCGAGTCGTCCCGTCCCCATGGCTGATAGGGGCCCTGTGGAGAAGTGCTCATAGATCAATGCTTTTCACCACTGGTGTTTTTAAAGTAAGATGATCCTGTTTTCAAAGGATGTGGCTTGTGGGAACTCAGCTGATAAAACAGATGAGATGGGAGGGAGTGTGGTTAGGCTGGGGCGGGGCCCGGGGCCCTACCCTGGAGCATTCCTGTACCCTCGAGAGGCCCCTGACTAGCGCAAACTCTCTCCAGGGCCTCGGGCAGCTGACTGGGCCCTAGCTGCCTATTCTGGTTGTTCCAATTGGTCAGATGCCTCTATCCTGATCCATTGGACATCTGCCGAAATTGGTCAGTGGCTGCGCTGTGCCAGTGGTCACCCGTATGTATACCCCATGATTTTTGTTGTTTAATTGTTAGACTTATGATGAGCAGATGAAGTTTGGGGTTAGTGTCCTGTGGCTGTAAATTGTCCCTGGCCTTCCAGGCCTACCTGGAGTAGACTGGCTGACTTGGGTATCACAGGGCACACCCCCTGCCAGGAGAGGGGAGAGATCCCCATACTTGCAGTGTGAAGCAATCACCTTGGAAGTCAGTTAAAAGACAGAGAAGATGGCCGGGCCTCGTGCAGACTCCAGTTCAACACGTGTCGCTCCCAGGTGGGTGTGATGCGGCGGTCTGGGGAGCAGCGTGAGAGTGCTGGCTTCAGAGCGCGCTGGGCCTGCTTCCCTCTTCCAGCCTTCCCCTGCCAGCCACAGCCACTCTGCAAGGCTCCTGGGCCTGCTGCAGGCTGAAGTGAGGACTCTCTCCCTTCTGGAATCTCCACGCAACCTGCCCCCTCTGCCTGGGGATCTCGTTAGTCAGTCGGTTACCTTGCCAAAGACCAGGTCAGGGCTCTGATTCATAGTGATGTTAGCAGATATTTGCATGTCCGGGCGCTGTGCTAAGTGATTTATTATCTCATTTAAAGATCTCCGCAGTGCTGAGCGTTGGATGTTATTGTCATCCCCATTTATAGATGAGGAATCAGAGGTGATTGAGGACTCACAGAGTGGGGGCCCCTCCAGAGGGACCTGACTCCACTGCGCACGTTCCGAATACAGGCAGGACACCCAGCCCGTCTCTCCATCTGGGATTTCATAATCACCCTTCAGTCAGTCTGATGTGGTGCGGTTATTAGTGTTGTTATCGATGAGGACTTGAGTCTGAAGACCTCCCAGGGGCTCACGCTTGAAGAGAGACCCTCATGCAGCTGAGAACTGCTAGGATCCTGATGGGAGTAATTGACCTGTATAAGGTATTTGGAAGTCACAGCTGATGTTTTGTTTCATCCTTACAGCAACTGAGGGAGGCACGCACAGTCAGTCCCCATTTTACAAATGAGGAAACCGAGGCTCAGCGAGGGGAAGTAGCTTCCTCAAGGTCACCCAGGCAGTAAGTGATGGAGCAGGATTCCACTCTCCCCAGACTCTATGCTTTTCCCCTGCCCCGTAAATCTGGATTGTGCCAAGGTCAGGAAGAGTTTTAGGTCTTTTGAGCCTGAGATGTCTCCCTCCCAGCCGACCCTGGAGGGCCCTGCAGATGGCTCAGGGGTAGCAAGAGAGCAAGAGGCCCCTGCCCTCTTGACCTAGTTATGTGGCCAGGCAACTCTGGGTTAGAAAAAGGTGCATTCTTTCCCTTCCACTCACATTACCCAGCCTCTGGCTTCCTGGAATTTTTGTTAAAATTCCAAATCGCTTGGCAATAAGTCCTCTTCCCCACAGTTTTTGCAAACAAACAAAAATCGAGCACCCTTCAGCTTCCAGACCGCACACTTTCACACCCTTTCCCGCTTTCAACTTGTGCCAGGGCCCCTTTAGGAGAAAGCAGACCTGAGAGGAAGCCAGGAGTCAGGTATGTGGGTAGGACAGCCAGACAGAAAGATTGGTTGTTACTTCCTGGGCCCAAGCTTCTCTCTGAGGGAGGCAGAGAGGATGCCTACTGACCCCAGTGCAAGCTCCTGGCCCACTGTTTCCTGTGCAGCCTTGGGCTTGCGCTTAGTCCCTCTGGGTCCTGGTTTCCCCATCTCTTGGAGGAAAATAATGATGCCATCCTGTTGAGGGTATCAGATGAAATCATGTCTGTGAAGAGGTTTTCAACACTATTATTATTTGATGACCTGAAGGTCAAGTTTGTTTAATAAAATTCTGCAATGACGGAAATGTTCTATATCTGTGCTCTCCAATTCGGTAGTCACTAGCCACGTGTGGCTACTGAGGAACCGAATTTTTAATTTAATTTCATTTTTTTTCAGCATCCGCATGACATAAAACCAACCATTTTAAAGGGAACAGTTCAGTGGCATTTAGGGCATTCACAATGTTATGCAATCAGCACTTCTCTCTGGTTATAAAACATTTTTTGGCCCCTCCAAAGGAAACTCAGCACACATTCAGCAGCTTCTCCCTACTCTCCCTTTCCCCAGTCCCTAGAAACCACGAGGCTACTTTCTGTCTCTATGGATTTGCCTGTTCTGGACATTTCATATAAATGCAATCACATAGTATGTGACCTTTTGTGTCTGGCTTCTTTCACTTAACGGAATGTTTTCAAAGTCCACCCGTGTTGTAGCATATATCAGTACTGCATTCCTTTCTAATGGCTGAGTACTATTAATTTCGGTTAATTTAAATTTAAATAGCCTCATGTGGCTGGTGGCTACTGTCCTGGATAACGACTTCTGGAACCCTTCCAGGCAAGTGAGGAAGCAAGACCTCCAAGTGCCCGCAGGTAGTTGAGGGTGCCCGGCGGAGCCTGGAGGATGAGCCGCCCGAGAAGAGTGCCCCAGGTCCCCCGAAGGGGCCCGAAGCTGTGGCCAGTGACTGCCGTGCTAGTTGTGTTACGTACACTAACTTACCCCATCCTCGCAGCAGCCCTTGATGTCTGTCTGTCCTCCCGTCATCCCTACTTTACAGAGGGAAACACTAAGGCTCAGAGTGATTAAGTCACTTGCTCAAGGCCACACAGGTGGTAAGTGGGAAGGGGTAGGTCTATGAGCTTGGGGCTGGTCCCTTCCTTGGGCCCATGATCTTCCCCACTAGGCTTTTTAGGCTGACCCAGGAGCTGCCCAGATCAAGGCAGATCCAGGACCCCACCTGCACCCACACAGACCTGCACAGACCCTCACACCACGAGGCAGGGCTTTCTAGTGCCTTCCCATGTCAGCTGTTCTGAGCTAAGAACCGCTGGGACCTGGGTGCCTCTTTGGGAGTCAGGAAAGGGTGGCTGATGGGACAGCTCCGAACAGTATTTGGGAGTAGCTTCCATTAATTTCCCATCATTTTTCAATGAATAACCTGGCCTGTCAGGGCTCCTGGGGCCCTCTTTGGGCCCCCCACTATTAATTGATCTGGGAAGGCGACTCTGTTAATTGCAGACCCAGAGTAAACAAGCTAGGATAAATGGGGCTGATAGCAGATAGCTTTCCTCGGGCGTGCTGCCCTTTGCCCTTTCGGAAGGGGCAGTGGGAAGGGGCAGAGAGGGAAGGGGAAGGAGTGGTCCTAGGAATGTCTTTGGAGTGAGGGGGGTGGTGGTGTCTCTGGCTTCCTAGGGCCCCAAAGAGTCAATCTGTATGTCCTTCTGGAAAGAGAGTCCCGTGCTGGGATCCCTGCTTGCGGTGTCCTGCCCAAGGGACCGGAGGGTGGGGGTGGGGGGTCGGGGTGGGCAGCGAGACTCCAACATTCACCTCTTTTCCTCCCTTCCCTTGTCCGTCTCTTCACTCCTCCCTTTTAACAACTTTCCTTCTTCCATTCATCCACCCCCCTTTTATCCGTCTGTTTTTCTTTCCTCCTTCCTCATTTCATTCATCCATTCTTCCCTTGTTCTATCTGCTCATCTCAAAGTCCACCCCCTCCTTTTCTCTCTCCCTCCCCATCCCTCACTCATCTTCATGTCTCTCCTTGCCCCCACGTCGGTAGTGACCACATGTTTCTTGAGACAGCGAGGGAAGAGACTGGTGGGAGTCCTCTGAGCCCAGGCCATGTGAGAGTGGTGGCGTCCTCATGGGCTCTGAGTCTGGGCCCCTGTGTGGCCCCGGGGGAGCAATTGCCTGACTTCAGACACACTGGCCACTCACTCAGGGTTAGATGGAGTCCCTCCGCCCCTGAGGGAGGACAGAACATCTGGTACCCCTGCTGCAGCCCTAGCCTGTGACCTGTAACTCAGGCAGCCTTTCTCCCCCGGAGCTGAGCCTGCCTCTGGGGTGGGTTTGTCAGCAGCAACGCACATCCACATGAGCCCATGGGTCAGAGTTTGGAGCCTGACCCCTTCTGGGACCCCAAAGCCCACCTCCCAGCATCACATGGGAGAGTCCTGATGGGGCTTTCCAGACGTCCTTTCGTCCTAACAATGCTGTGCGGCGGGCAAAGCAGAGATTGCCATACCCCTTTTACAGATGTGGACATTGAGGCTGTTTGCTGAATCTCACAGCTGGATCAGTAAATACCTAAACCCACTCTCAAATCACTCAGTAACATGATGCCAGACCTGCAACCCTGTTTCCATGCCCCATAGCTGTGCCCATGTTACGGGTGGAGCACCAGAGGCTGGAGTGGGGAGGTGACTTTCTAGTTAGCCCATGGGCTGTCCAGTGGTGGGGACTTTGGCTACCAAAGTGGGGTAGCTCAACTCCGAGGCTGGCACGGGCCCAAGGACTCCAAGAGCTAACAATATAACAGCGGCTGCCATTTATTGAACCCCTGTCTGGTGCCAGGTCCTGTCTTGGTGCTTTATGCACTTCATGGTGACTCAGCCAGTTCAGTTTAGGTAGGAGAGCAAGATGGCAGCTGGAAAGCAGACCCTTTCGCTCCCCTCTCCTCCTGCCACCGCCCTCCCCTCCTGTGGAGCTCTCAGGTTGATCCGGGGGGCAGAATGTGTCCTGCCACCACCCATTAATCCCTAACCGCTGCAGCTGGGAGATAAGATAGCACCAGCCCATTAATCAAGGCTGCCTGGCGGGGAGGCTGGGGGTGGGGTGAGACAACACCACCTCCCAGGTGGAGATAAGTCCCCTCCTCCTGGCTCCCTCAGGGGCCGTGCTGTGGAGGATGCTGGGAAGTTTGGCCTCAGGTTCCAATCCCAGGTATCTGGCAGGTGGGCGGAGCCTGCCGTGGGCAGCCCCTGTGAGCAGGCCCAGCTGAGAGGAGCCAGGAGCCCGGGGTTCCGGCCTCAGCGCTCCCTCCGCTGCCTCTGAGTGCCTAGATAAGCCGCTGCACCGCTCTGGGCCCGTCTCTATGTCTGAACGAATGGGAGGGTTCATCGGACTAGATGACCTGGAGGACCATTTCACCATGAACGTGCTTAGGGACCAGTCACTGGGGCAGGTGAAAGGTGGACCCACCTCACAGCAGGGAGAGGGCAGAGGCGCTGACTTGGCTAAGGGACGACAGGCTGGGTGGGATTTGTCCTAGAACCTGTATTAGTCACCCTCACAGGAGAGCCAGGGGGTTGGTGGCCATGGGGGGGGGTGGGGGTGAGACAGGAGGGAGGAATGGAGGCCATTGTACCCTTCGGGGGCCATGCAATCCGTTGGTTGAGCACCTGGGTGCTGGAATCGGGGAGTCTGGTTCAAATCCCAGGTGTGCTACCTCCCTGTGTAATCTTCGGTGGGCTGCTCAACCTTTTGGGACACATGGGTTCCCTATCTGTACAATGAGGATGATGATATTTCCCTCTTGGGACTTTGTTAAGGAAGTAAAGTGCTTACTTAGCTCAGTGCTTGGCAGATCCAAGTGCTCAGTAAATGAGTCATCATTCCTTCCTTCAGGGCCAGTTTCTGGGGCCTGGACCTCTTTAATGCAGTCTGCGTGACCACAGATATGAACCAGCTATGGGCAGCTGGACCCCAAAGGAGTTGCTGGTCCAAGGATGCTGATGAAAAAGGGTATTTTTACATTTTTCCACCAGTTACATTTTTATACATAATAAACCACAAATTTAATACAGCAAACATTCATTATTCCCACAGTCCCTGTGGGTCTGGAATTCAGGAGTGCCTTAGGCAGGCAGCTCTAGCTCAGGACCTCTTAGGGGGCTGCAGTCGAGATGCTGGCCGCGGCTGCCATTATCAGAAGGCTTGCCTGGGGCTGGAGGACGTGCTCCCAGTTCACTTGTGTGGCTGCTGGCCAGAGGTCGTCGTGCGGGCTGCTTGAGTGTCCTCCTGACATGGTTGCTGGCTGCCCAGGGGGAGTGATTTTGAAGAGGCCCTGGGGGAAGTACCGCACTGTTCTCTGCCTGCTCTCGGAAGCCACGCCCCGTCATTTCTGCTTTACTCATCAGCAGGAAGTCACTGAGGCCAGCCCACACTCAAGGGAAGGGTGGAGTGTCAGAGACAGGCACCGGCAATAATGTGACAATAACCACAAACAATAACAGCTCTTCTGTGCCTAGGTGCTCTGTGCTGGGAACTTGATACATAAGGGGGCTAATCCCCACAATTACTTTCTGAATCAGGAATTATGTTTCTTTTATGGTTGAAAATACAGTGGTTCAGAGAGGTAAGTGATTTGCTCAAGAACATCCAGCCAGGAGGTGCCCATAGTGTTGCCTTCTCCTGGGGCCAAATCATTCTCCATCCCAGCCACCAGCTTCAGCCACATCCCCTGACCCCGGTTCCTGGTGGGGAGTCCATCATTCAGGCCTTGCTTGGCAGAGACAGAGCATCTGAAGCATGTTGTTGCCTTGCAAGCCCTGTGGGTAGGGGCTGAGGCCAGGGCGTGCAAGGCTCAGGGCAGGGGGCCCTTGCTGGGGCAGGGCTGGGGCCAGACTTCCTGGCTGGGAGCCCCTCTGAGCCTCTTCCTCCCACCTTCCCAGCGTGTCCAGGGTCTCCAGCCTGGAGGGGCCTTCATGCACATGCCCACTTCCACCAGCAGAGGGAGCAAGTGCTGTGTCTGGGAACCTGGGAAGCTCCAGGAGGCCTGGCAGGGGGTGCTCGTGGGTGGGGTGGAGTTGGGTGATGTGGAGCAGAGCTGGCAAGGTTGAGGGCTTCACAACCCCTACCCGGTGAAAGGAGTAATCTCCGGAGCCCTAGAGCCCAGGAGATGGGGCCGCGGAAAAGGAAGAAAAAGGGTGGTGTTTCCTGGGCCTGAGATCCCAGATCTCAGCCCTTGCCTCCTTTGGGATCCAGAGAGAGAACTGAAGCCATTGTGTTTCACTCCATAATCCATTCAGCAAATGTCACTGAGCACCTGTTGTGTGCCTGGCGCCCTGGTAGGCAGCGGAGCCCATGCCAGATGTGGACTCTCAAACGGCTGACATTTGAGTGTGGGGGTAGGAGAGGCGGGGACTAGGACAAGGCAAGATATACAGATGGAATAACTGTACATGGGGCATAAAGGGAATTAAGAGAGGGCTGGGACAGGCGATGACTGGGGCCTGTGTCCCTACTTGCTCACATAGGTGACCTGATGGGATTGAGCTGGAGCCAGTCTGTGGGTCTGAGTGGGAAGAGCCTTCTCCCACAACGCCCTTCTGAGCCACAGATGCCTATCATCACCATAAATCACCACAAGTCACCATAAAGACCCAGCAATGACAGCAGGGAGGGCAGTTAGTCCATGGAGTAAACCCACTGGAGGCCTGGAGTCAGACAGGCCTGGCTTCTAGTCTGGCTTTGTCACTTACCAACTCTGTGACCGTGACTAAGACACCTAACTTGGTTTTGGCACCTGCCGAACAGCAGTCGCAATTCCTACATGGAGTGAGGACTGGGACGTGTTCATCCTAGCTCTGCCCCTGGCCAGCTATGAGGACTTAGGCATGTTTTTCTATTGCTGCTGTAACAAATTTCCACAAATTTAGCAGCTTAAAACAACACGCATTTATTATGTGACAGCTCTGTGGGTCAGGAGTCCAGGTGCAGGTTAGCGGGGTCCTCTGCTCAGGATCTCTCAAAGCTAAGCTGCAATCAAGGTATCAGATGACGGGTAGGGTCATGTGTGGCAAGTCCCCTTCCAAACGCATGTGATTTTTGGCAGAATTAATTTCTTTGCAGTTATGGAACTCACAGGGCTGCACCCTCAAAGCCGGCAGGAAAGGGCTCTCTGCCATGTCACCTTCTGTAAAAAAGCTCAGCTGATTAGGCCAGGCCCACTCAGGGAACATCCTCTTAGATTAACTCAAAGTCAGCGGATTAAATATTCTACTATATTTAGTAGTGCTGGTCCCACCCACTCACAAAGGAAGGGCATTTATTCAGGCCATGTATACCAAGTGGTCGGAATCTTGGAGGCCATTTTAGAATTATCATATAACAAAAATATTTTTAAGTAATAATCATGTAATAATTATTTTATTTTTTATTAAAGATTTTAGTTATTTATTTTTAGAGAGAGGGGAAGGGAGAGAGAAAGAAAGGGAGAGAAACATTGATTGATTGGCACCCTGACGGAGGACCGAACCCGCAAGCCAGGCATGCGCCCCAGCCGGGGATCAAACCAGCAACCTTTCACTATTTGGGATGACGCCCAATCCACTGAGCCACATTGGTTAGGGCAATAATAATTATTTTAAATTGTTCTTTAGTTTTGAAAAAATAAACACAGAGGAAATTTCGATATTAAAGACATCCAAATTCTGTTAAATATTTCACAAAATTGTGCCTACCAAACAAAAGCATTCCAGTTCTCAGCTCACACTCTGCCTCACCGTTTTCAGTTCTAAACACAGGACAAACCTCCACGTGATCCTATAGAATGACAGGATTGAAAGAATTCAAGTTCTGTTTTCTTGTTTACACACTCAGTGGGCTCCCATTTTTAAATCTGAATTAACTGCGTAAATGCAGAAATGTGCCGTCCCACAGGACCTGGGGACACCAGCTGCGCCTGAAGTGAGCTTGAAGGGTTCTGCACAGTTAGGAAGTTGTTCTATAAACACACAGGTGGGAAGCGAGCAAGATGCCCTTCATCAGGTGAATGGATAGACAGTGGCATATCCAGACAATGGAATAATAATATTCAGTGAGAAAAAGAAATGAACTATCAAGTCATGAAAAGACACTGAGGTACCTTCGATGTATATTGCCAAAGGGAAGAAGCCAATCTGGAAAGGTTACATTCGAACTAGATGATATTCTGGGAAAGTCAAAACTGTTGAGACAGTAAAAAAAATCAGTGGTTGCCAGGGGCTCATCATCCCTCAGGGAGGGATGAAGAGGCAGAGCACAGGGGATTTTGGGGCAGTGAAACTATTATATGATTGTAGAATTCGGGGGTACATTGTACATATATGCAAGGAGGAAAAGTTTAGACTTTCTCCACCAGGGCTTTGAACCTGTGTAAGGTAAGTCAGTGACCAGTGTTTGACTTACTTAAGGGCAACGCATATTATTACTGTGCATAAAACAAAACAGAAAAACAACATACCCCCAGGGTAGAATCACATGAGGAATGTCTTGCCACTTGCTGTTTGTCCTCTCCTTTTGGTACTTCTATTAAAAATATGATAAGACTCCTTACTCTATTTTTTGTGACTCTTTCTTTTGCTTCTATATTTTCCATCTTTAATCTCTCTGGGCTGCATTCTGGCTAGTTTCTTTAGACCTAACTTCCAGTTCACTAATTCTCTTTACAGCTGTGTCTAATCTGCTGTTAGTCCCATCCTTTGAGATCCCAATTTCATTTTTTTCCCTAGAGCTAGAATTTCTATTTGGTTATTTTCAAATCTGCTATGTCACTTTTTATTGTTTCTAGTTTCCCACCAGATTTTTTTCAACTTTAGCTTTTTATTTCTTAATACATGGTAAGCAGTGTTCTTTTTAGTTTACACTGGTAATACTGATATTTTATATACTTTTGGGTCTGTTTCTATTGTCCTCTGTTTCCTTGGTTCTTCTCATGAACTGGAATAATATACTGAAGTCTTGGATTCAAAATCCAGAAAATATATTTATTTGCTTTAGTCAAATGCTTAGGGGTGTTACCATTCTGGGACTACCACAATTCAATTTGAAGACTTTCTTATCCGGAAACCAGGATACAAGCAAGGACTGGTTTATGCCTCCTCTGCACCCCATCCAGTGTGTGTAGGTCCACTTCTAGGGGAGGGCATGGGTTTTCAGAGTTCCCACCTATGACCAGATCTGGGTTTTTACTTCTTTCCTTCCAGCCCTGAGGATACTCAAAGTCCACCTCCCACTTTAGTATCTGTTTTTCCAGTGTAAGCAAATGTGCTCAGACAAAAGCAACTTTGTACACTGGGCTTATATCGCTGGATTCTTGTCTTCTCCCAAATCTTAGCCCAATAATTCCTCAGTAGTTTGTAATCTTTGGTATTTTCAAAAAGATGTTTTTCCAGTTTTTGGCTCAACTTTCTTTCATTGTCCTCTGTGGAGAACTGGTCTGAATGATCTTGTTTACTGTGATCAGGTCTTCACCTGATGAATGAGTGACGGTGACCTTACTACTTCAAAAGTAGCAACCCTGGCCTTCTTTACTAGAAGAGGCTTTGATGCCTTCCTGGGCTTATTTCATCACAAAGAGGCCCATGCTGGCCAAGAACACATCTCTCTTAGTCATGCAGGATGAGTACCAGTCTCATGCAGTTACTTTCTTGGCCCAAGTTTTTCTCTTGCCACAAGCAAAAGTAGCCATAATCAAGGAGTCAGGAGATGTGATTTCAATCCTGGCTTTGCCACTTGTTCATTCCCTGCTATGGGTAAGGGGGTAACTTCCCCTTTGCTTTGTATTTTTTCTCCTCTTTCCCTGTCTCTCTTTTAAAAATTATATTTTATTTATTATGCTATGACAGGTGTCTTGATATTTCTCCCTTTGCCCCCCTCCACCCAGCACCCCTGCTCCCTCAGGCAATTCCCCCACCATTGTTCATATCCATGGGTCATGTGTGATCCATGGGTCAAGTTCTTTGGCTATTCCGTTTCCTATACTGCATTTTACATCCCCATGGCTATTCTGTAACTACTTATTTGTACTTCTTAATCCCCTCTCCTCTTCACCTATTCCCTTACAACCCCCTTCCATATGGCAACCATCAAAATGCTCCCTGTGTTCATAATTCTGTCTCTGTTCCCTTCTTGTGTGCTTGGTTTTTTTTTTTTTTTTTTTAGATTCAAATGTTGATAGATACGTATTTTTTGCCATGTTATTGTTCATAGTTTTGATCTTTTCTTCTTCTTAAATAAGTCCCTTTAACATTTCATATAATAATGGTTTGGTGATGATGAACTCCGTTAGGTTTTTCTAGTCTGGGAAGCTCTTTTTCTGTCCTTCAGGTCTGAATGATAGCTTTGGTGGGCAGAGCAATCTTGGCTGTAGGTCTCTGTTTTTCATGACCTTGAATATTTCTTGTCAGTCCCTTCTAGCCTGCAAAGTTTCTTTTGAAAAATCAGCTGACAGTTTTACAGGAACTCCCCTATAGGTAACTAACTTGTTTTCTCTTGATGTTTTTAAGATTCTCTCTTTACTTTTAACCTTTGGCATTTTAATTATGGTGTGTCTTGGAGTAAGCCTCTTTGTTCCATCTTGTTTGAGGCTTTCTGTGCTTCCTGGGCTTGCATGTCTATTTCCTTCACAAAATTAGGGAAGTTTTATTTCATTATTTTTTCAAATAGATTTCCAATTTCTTACTCTTTCTCTTCTCTTTCTGGTGCTCCTATCATGTGAATGTTGGACCTCTGGAGGTTGTCCCAGAGGCTGTTTATACTACCCTTATTATTTTTGGATTCTTTTTTATTCTTCTTGTTTTGATTGGTTGTTTTTTGGTTCCCTTTGTTCCAAATGATTGATTTGATTCATTACTTCATCCACTCTCCTGTTGTTTCCCAGTAAATTGTTCTTTATTTCATTTAGTGTATGCTTCATTTCTGACTGGATCTTTTTTATGCTCTTGAGGTCCTTACTAAATTCCTTGGGCATGCTTATAACCAGTGTTTGGAACTCTGCATTTGATAGATTGTTTATCTCCATTTCTTTTAGCTCTTTTTCTGGAGTTTTGGTCTGTTCTTTCATTTGGGCCATGTTTCTTTGCCGCCTCATTTTGGCAGCCTCCCTGTGTTTGTTTCCATGTATTAGGTAGAACTGCTTTGACTTTGTCTTCGTAGTGTGGCTTAATGTAGTAGTTAGTGTCCTCTGGGGTCCAGTGGCACAGCCTCCCCTATCACCCATGCTGGGTATGCGAGGTGTGCCCTTTGTGTGGGCTGAGTACGCCCTCCTCTTGTCGTTGAGCCTTGGTTGCTGTTGGCAGATCAATGGGAGGGGTTTACCCAGGCCAGGCAGCTGCAAGGATTGGCTGTGACCACTGACCACCAACCTCGCCCTCCGTGGAGGGTCATCTGTGCAGAGGCAGGGTGGTGGTGCTCTGATGTGGTCTGTAGCTGTCCACTGGGTGTGCTGGCCCTGCAGTTTCCCGGGTGATGTAGGCCAAGGTCAGCCCCCACCTATGTTTGTCCTGGGGCCACCCTGCATGAGCTATAAAGCAATCTGAGAAGGCTGCTATTTGTGCTGGGCTTGGAGATTCCCAGGCAAAGCCAGCTGTGAATCTAGGCTGGCTGCTGCTAGTGCTGAGTCTGGGGCTCACTGAGGCCAGCTGTTGCTTATGTGAGAGGGTTTAGGAAGTTGTGAAGTGTGAGTCAAGACTAGCCATTCATAGTCTCTGGGGATCTCCAAGGCAGATCAAACAGTGTTAGCCAGGTTGATAGAGTCTCAGATATGGTACCAGCTTGCTGGCTCTGTGGGAGGAGGGTTGAGAAAAGGGACAATGGCCTCTGCTTGCCTCCATGCCAGACACTTCAGTTCCTCCGTTTACGCCACTGGTACTTTTCAAGCTGCTACCCCAGTGCTGGAGCTCAGAGGGAGTGAGTCTGAATAGGTGAGTCCATGTGGGGGTTCTTTAAGAGGAACTGCTTGGGGTTCCAGCGTTTCTTCCACCAACACAATCCCTGCTGGTTTTTGCAGCCAGAAGTTGTGGGAACTTATCTTCCTGGCACTGGAACCTGAGGCTGGGACTCCTTGCTCCTGAGATATCCCTGCAGAATTTTTATCCACCATATGTGGGTGAGGGACCAGCCCATTCTGCATCTGTGCCCGTCCTACCATTCTGGATGGATGTAGTTTCTTTAATTCTGTAGTTGTTAGACTTCCATTCAACTCAATTTCTGACAGTTCTGAGTGATGGTTGTTCTATATTTTAGTTGTAATTTTGATGTGGTTGTACAAAGAGGCGAGCCATGTCTCCCTATGCTGTCATAGTGACCTGAAGTCCCTCTTTGCTTTTTAAATAGTTTCTCTGCAACATGGGATTAAAAATTAGAGATAAAGCCCTGGCTTGTGTGGCTCAGTGGATTGAGCGCCAGCCTGTGAACCAAAGAGTTGCTGATTCAATTCCCAGTCAGAGCACATGCCTGAGTTGCGGGCCAGGTCCCCAGTTGGGGGCACATGAGAAGCAACCACACATTAATGTTTCTCTCCTGTTTCTCTCTTCTTCCTCCTCTCTCTAAAAATAAATAAAAAATCTTCAAAAAAAATTAGAGATAATGCCTGTCAAAATGCACCTAACATCCTGCTTGGCACATTTAGATGCTCAAAAATGTTAATCTAAATCAGTTACATGACTCTATCAATTTAGTTGCATATGCTAGGAATATCTCCTAAATAACAATAGCTTTAGAAAGAGAGTTTATTTCTCGTTCATCTACAGACGTCTGGAGGCAGACAGTCCAGGGCTGGGGTAGCAACTCCACATTTGTCAGGGCCTTGGACGCCTTCCATCTTGCAGCTCCTCCAGCCCAAGAGGCTACTCAGGCTCCATCTGTGTTTCAGACAGCAGGAGGAGGAAGGGCAGGGAAAGGTCACCCCTCCTATTCAAGGAGACCCCTTGGCAGTCTTGCACAGTATCCCTGCTTAATCTCATGGACCAGGCCTTGCATATGGCTCACATGGACCTGCTGGGGAAGTGGGGAAGCAGAGCTTCTGAGCTTGGTATTTGTAGGGTTATCAGCTATTTGTAGGGTTCTTTTTCTCAGAAAGACAAAGAAAAGGAAAATTGGTAGGCAACTGGCAGTTCCTGCCACAATGACTTTGACTTTTCCTCCTTGAATTTCAGTTTTCTCTTCTATAGAAACTGATGTGGCACTATTGGCATTTTGGGTGGTACAATTCTTTCCGGTGCAGAACTGCTCTGATGCAATGCAGGGCGTTGAGCATCCCTGGGCCACGTCTGTTGCTGTCAGTAGTACCCTAGGCACGGGGACCACCAAAACAGACCCCAGTCTTTTCTAACTGCCCCAGGGAGAGTACTACTTACTCCTTGTTGAAAATCAATCCCTAGACCAGTTGAGTCTAAAGTCCTTCTAAGAGTGGCATTCTGTGAGAGCCTGTGATTCTATAATGCTTGGGCCTCAGAAACTTCACCTGTAGATTGGACAAGCAGAGGGGAGAAGATGGGAATGTAAATGTCTACTTCTTTAATCCCCTCCAACTTTGTGGGGAGGAGGGATCCTTATGCAACTAGAGTCAAGGCCATTGGTCTCCAGGTGGTCAGCCAAGGAGAAAGGACTGAAAGAAGGAAGGAAGGAGCCAGGACAGAACTTTCCAAAGAATGAGAGGTGGGGAGGCAGAAACCCAGAACATTTGGTCCCATTAGGAGTCCACTACCCCATCCCAAGGCCCTTTATCCTGCCCCTGGCGTTAGAGAAGGAAGGAGAGCCATCTCCTGAGAAGCTGGCACGTTAGCCTTCATCTGTCATGATGCCCTCATTAGTGGCTCGCATGTCCATTGACAGGACCTCATAAGTGGGGCCTGACTGACCTTTGGGGCAGCAGATGCTACCTCTGGCAGGGCTGATCAAAGAACCTGGGGGCCAGCCCCTAGTCCCTGCCAGAGGTGGCAGTTAGGTGGATCATGGGGTGCTCACCCCGGTGGGTTCGGAGGGAGGCAGAGGGAGGAAGTGTGAGGCTTGAGGAAGCGTGACATTGGACAAGACTGTCCTGGCTTGTTTGTTCCCTCATCTGCACAATGGAGATAATAGTGCACATCACAGGGTGCCTGGCATAGAGTGGGCGCTCAGTCCTTGTTTTTCTGGGTGGAGCCCCGCCTCTCTCTGTTTCCGGCTAGGTGACTCTAATACTTACTGTATGGCTTCTAGAGTTTAAGCAATTGCTCCAGATTTCCACAGTTGGCCAAAGCTTGTGCTCTTCACCACTCCTTGCTGGAGAGCAGTGTTCTGGGAGGGAGTGAGGAGCGGACCAGTGGAGGCTACAGAGCAAGCAGAGCCAATCTGGGTGCCACTGAGAGTGGGCACCTGAGCCCCAGCTGCCCTCAGCTATGCCCACTACAGGTCAGGAGCTCCGAGAACCACCTTCACACCTCCTGCTCCTGTTCAGAGAGAGACGCGGGAGGCTTGCATGCAGCATTACAGTGTTGCTTTCAGCTGCATCTCAGAACACGGCCTGGAGCCTGAGGGAGGAGCTGACCCAGCAGAAGGAAGGCAAAGGTTCTTGGAGCTTCCCAAGCTACAGGCAGGGAGGTTTCAAGGAGCCCATAAATGAGCTCCCCTGAGTTAGCTAGCAGCTCAGGGCCTGACTTGCTTGTTCCTGGGGAAGGTTGCTCACAGCATGGACAGGGCCTCATTGGTCAGCAGGCCTGGCTGGCACACAGCGAGGCCAAAAGAGACACCATTTGGTGCACCTTGCAGCCTCCTTCACAGCACCTGCTCCTGCCAGCCCTCAGCTCACTGTCTCTGGGGTGTGGAGAGGGAATGTGAAGACAGTGGCCGGGGGGCAGCGGGGGCTTGAGGCAGGCATGCTGGGTCTGAGGTCAGAGACCAGAGGGCCAGTCCTGATTCTTCCATTCATTACTACTGAGTGTAATATTTAAGCTAACAATAATTATGGCACTATCATTGCAGATGTCAATGACTAATGAATATAAACTAACAATGAAAATAACTATTTGTTTTTAGTGCTTACTATGTGCTGGGCATTATGCCAAGAGTTCTCCATGAACTCCCTTCTTTAGTCCTAGTCTTTGGAGGAAAGAAAGTACCATCAGTCCTGGTATCAAAGAGGAGCGCTGTGAGGGTTTAAGTGACTTGTTCAAGGTCACACAGCAGGTAAAGGGTAGAGGCTGGGACTGGATCCTGCTGTGTCTATTCTGTGGGTCACATGCTGGATGTACAAGCCATTTGTGAAATGTGAGCCACTTTACTGTCCTGGACTTCCTTTTGCTCATTGGCAAAAGGATTTTAAATGCTTTTACCCTGATTACATTACAGGGTAGTGGTTAGAACTAATTGAATAAGGGATATGACAAGTATTTGTAAGTTCATCCATTATTCAATCAATGGTGATTTATCGAGCCCCTGTCTTGTGCTGGCTGCTCTCCTAGGGGCCAGAGATACAGCAGTAAACAGAAGAGGCAAACTCCTGCCTGGGTCCCCCTGTGGAATCTAAACTCTAGCATGGGGTTGGGTTAGGGAGACTACAACAAACCAGTCAATGATGAGGAACTATGGTGATTTATCATGGTGCTCAGGGCTCTGAATAAAGTTAAGGCAAGTGATGGGACTCACACTCTTCAGGGTCGGGAAGAGGAGCCCTTGAGCCGGCAACACTTGGAGCTGGAGGCTGCTGATACAAAGAAATTCTGGCCCGTGGCTGGAGGTTGGTAAGTGAAAGGAAGAGCAGCACGGGAGGGAGACAGAGAGTCAGGCAGGGGCCGGCCCTCAGAGTCTGTGGGCAGTGGCAGGCAGCCTGAAGTTTGTTCTCAGGGCAATGGGAATCCAGTTGTGTCAGTTAGAAGCACTTGTGTTGCAGAAAACTAGACCAGCAATGGCTTAAACAAATAGAAGTTTGTCTTTCTTCGTTGTAAAGAAGCCTGCAGCCAGATGGCTCTTGATGGCAGTTCAATGGCGTGGCAATGTTAGGATTGACATTCGACCACTCCCCTGCCTGTCCCGGCTGGCTATGAGTGGATGTGGCTGCTCTGGGCATCACATCTACATAGAAGGCGGAGTCTTCTCACTACTCAGTAACTGGAACCCTTCTTAGCTGCAAGGGAGACTGGAAAAGGAAGTCAAGTTTAGGCGTATGCTTCTCAGCCACCCACAGGCATAGGGAGGCCCGGGTGCGGCCCGAGACTCTGCTCTCCAGAGATGCTGATGTGGCTGGTCTGTCACCCACACTTTGAGGAACACAGTTAGGCACCACTGGAGGGTTTTAAGTAAGAGAATAGTTACCTAATTTCTATGGTTCTAGGGAGAACACAGTGCGGGGGACAAGAGATGGGATGGGGGAGGCTGGTTAAGAGCCCAGAAATCGTGGTCCCTTGGGTTAGGGTGGTGGCAGGGGACATGGTACTGTGGGTAGTTTTGAAATTTTTTAATTAAAAAAATTGTGCTAAAGTATACATCAAATTATTATTTAAACCATTTTTAATTTTATAATGCAGTGGCATTAAGTACATCCACAATGTTGTACAATTACTGCAACCATCCATTTCCAGAACTTTTTCATCATCCCAAACAGAAACTCTGTACCCATTAAATAATAAATCCCCAATCGCCCCGCTCAGTCTCTGATGACCTCTATCCTACTTTTTGTCTCTATGAATTTGACATTTCCAGGTACCTCAGATAAGCAGTATCCTACAATATATGTCATTTTGTGTCTGGCTTATTTCACTTAGCATCGTGTCTTCAAGGTTCATCTACATTGTAGCATGCATCAGAACTTTATTCCTTTTTTAGGCTGAATAATATTCCATTGTGTGTATAGGCCACATTTTGTTCATTCATTTGTTTGTCCATGGACATTAGGGTTGCTTCTGCCTTTTGGTTCTTGTGAAAATGTTGCTATGAACATGGGTGTGCAAGTATCTGTTTGAGTCCAGTGGTTGGCTTTGAGGTGTTGGGGAGCAGGACCATCAGAACCTGCAGATAGTGTTAAGGAAAGGAAGGAATAGGATCAAAAATGACCTCTGGGTTTTTCCGCTTGGTGGTAATGGCATTTATTAAGATGGACAAGAAGTTGTAAAGTGCTCTGCGAACAGCAGGTAGTACCATTATTTTATTCTTAATTGTTTTAAGGAGTTATCAGCTATGAAATTGCCCTAATAAAGGGACAAAAACTTCATTTTAATAACTCATACTTCTGGGTCCTGGGATCACTGGTTTCCATATTCCTTCAGTAACTGCCTGATTTAAGTCAGGAGTTGGCAGACGATGGCCCGAGACCAAATCCAGCCCACCACCTGGTCTTGTACAGCCCGAGAGCTGCGAACACAGTTTTCACAGTTTTAAATGTAAATGTGAAAAAAGACCATGTAGCCCTTTAGCTAGAACAGTTGTTCAATTTTTCCTCTTGGCTGGTGAAACCTAAAATATTTACTATCTGGCCCTTTACAGAAAAAGTTTGCCGACCCCTTGCCTAAATTAATTGGTTTGGCTCGGACTGAAGATGTGCGCTCAAGTGGAAACGAAACAAAACAAAGCAAAACCAAGACCCTTCTCACCACAGCTGCGGGGCTGACCGGCTTCTGGGCCGCCCCCAGCCCCCGCCCGCCCGCCCCCATGAGTATGTGCAGGTCACATGATGCCATTCCATACCACCCACCCGAGCCCCCTCTGCAGGTCACTGTGGTTACCAGCCCCAGTCAGTTGAGGCTGTGGATTGATTAATGTCAGGGTAGTGCTGTTTACCAGGATCAAGTGATTTATTTTAGCATCTAAATTTTAAATGGTGTCTATGCTTCCCAGGAAGCTGTCTGGTTTAGAAAATTGCCCATAATAAATGCATGCAATAAATCCATTATTTTGAACCTAAGGAAAGGCATTGAAGTTTTACAAGAGAAAATCAGTTTCTCCTCATCCTCCCTAGAGACATGTTACGTAAATAGTTTAAAACAATGGTTTGAATGGGTGCTAAATTATCAGCTTGCCAAAATGCAATCATGGCTCTTATTTTTCCAATTAATCATGCAAAAAAAATCCATTAGCTGGTATCTCCCCAGTGAGGCTTCCTCTCTGCTCCTCAATTATCTAAGAATCCTTGGCACTTACTCAGTCCAATAGGCTCTGTCGTGCTTTGAAGTGCTGAGTGGGAAGGTGTCTGGAGAGGGTGACCTGTCTACTCAGGGGCCCCAGCTTTCGGGGTTTTAACTGTTGGCCTCACCCGGGATGGCCCTGCGCTTCCTCACCTGCTGCTGCTGGATGCTATGACCTGGTTCTTGTGCAGGTGACAAGGCTCTTAAAGGTCTAATTCTTTCAGTTCATTCTCACTCAGTGCCCAAGGGACTGGATCCTAAGAGTCAGCACCAGCCCCAAGCTGTGCCTCTTTCTTGAGGCTCCAGAGCCCAGGGTTAGGACTAGACTCCGGGTGTGCACCTGCACCCTCCTTTGGTGCCTTTGGCGTGATTTCTAGCAAGCTGGTCCTGGCCAGCTTCAAACCTCTTCACTGGAGAACTCACCATATCCCTCTTGGAGGGTGCAGGACTTGGGCAGGAGACTTTTTGCATCCTTTGCAGATTTACTCCCTGCCCCTCAGTAATCCCTTCTGCGTGGGAGATTGGGAGTGATGGTCTTTGTCAGGCCATAGGAAGTCCTGGGCATTGAATGTCTACTCGCCTCACCTTTGCATAACCAAGAGGGGTTCCGGGAGTCTTCCCCTTCTCCCCGCTGAGAACACGGGTCCCAAAATGATTTGCTGGTTCACTTGGTGGCAGTGGCCGGCAGCTTCTGTTTGGCAAAGTTCATTTTTTCATTCAACAAGTGCTTACGCAGCCTCTCTTATGTGCCAGGCACCATCTAGGCACTTGGGATCTACCAGTGAGCAAAACAGAAAAAGACCCCTGCTCCATGGAAGTGGGTTAAATTCTGCTCTGGAACACAGCGCGATGCTGGGGGACCCAGAGGCGGGGAGACAGATGGCTGTGCTCTGGGAAAGGCTTCATATGAGACGAGACATTTGCTGGGTAGGATTCGCCAAGGCACAGAGGGGCGGGGCTGAGGAACAGACTTCCCAGATTTTTTGCAAATAAATCAATTCCAGGAGGAATCACTCAGGGAACAGGGCACCTGTAAGGTGAGCTGGGGCCACTGAAGGACTTTGAATACTGTGCAAAGGAGTTTGGACTGTGCATTTATAGCCTCATTTTCAGGGACCCCAGTAGTGAGCAACCAAGGGGGAGCCATTCATAAAGATTTCAAGGTGAGTGGCACCCTCTACAGGTGTGTCCTGCCACTCTTCTGTTCCCCTGGTTTATGGTCTTGCCTGTCTCCCCAAGCGAGGCTGTGCGGGTGCCTGTGGGAGGTGCCCTGATGCGCTGTCTCATCCCAGACCTTTCTGTCAATCACACTGAATAGGAAGGAACTTCTCTCCTTCCTAGGTGCCTGCGTGCCACACATCCTGATTTAGGATCAGAATTCATTAGCACCTGCTTTGTTCTCTCTCTGGGCATCCTCAAGGGCTCCCCGCAATTCCCTGGGCCCCTTTTTCTCCTACTCAGGGTTGTTCTTTGTATACAGTGTTTCTGACTGTGAACTCAGCCCTAATGCTGGGGAATCTGAAATGGCAGCAGGTGGTAATTTGACCAGGTGCCCTCAAGTTTAGTCCTTGGACCATGCGAACCTGCATCACATTGAAAATCAATGCAGACTCCATCTCAAATTTACTGAATTTGAATCTCCAAGAGTGGGGCCTGGAGTCAGCCTTTTGGACATGTGCCCCTCCGCAGTGGTTCTTATGCATGGAAAAGTTTGAGGACCACTGCATAAAAGAGGAGTTCCTTAACATGCTGGGGAGCTGGGGTGTGCTTTTCTTGATTGAATTCAATGCATTTAGCCCCCAGAGAAAGTGGAACCTTGGATCCCGCCTCTGACGGCTGGTGTTTCCGTCTCCACAGTCACTACCACGAGCTGGTAGTTCCCAGTGGGGAGGGCGAAACCTTTCTCATTAGGACTATATTCCCTTCCCTGGGCTTCCCACCCTATGCCCTTCCTGATGGCTGTTCTTCAGACATCTGCAGACCGCTGCCATAGCGAGATCCTCTAATTTTTTGAGTAGTCTTTGTCTGTTATGATCTCCATTCACTTTGCTCTTTTGAGTGTGGACTCTGTGCTATGAACTTCCTGGGCATCTTCATTGGATCCTCCCAACATTCAGGTTAGGTTGGCTTTATTATCCCTATTTTACAGATGAGGAAACATAAGCCCAAAGAGGTGAAGAAACTTTTCTAATGTTATGTGACTACTTTGTGCCAGATATGGGATTTGAAACCAAGTTTGGCTAGGACACCAAAACCAGAGCTATAGAATAATCTCCATTTTACAGATGGAGAAACTGGAGGCCTAGAGAAGTTCAGAACCTACCTATATCACACAAGATCAAGTGGTAGAGCTGGGATATGACCTTAGAGCCTTTTTTTCCTACATTTTAAAAATTTATTGATGAGAGAGAGAGAGAGAGAGAGAGATTGATTTGTTGTTCCACTTGAATGAACACATTCATTGCTTGATTCTTATATGTGCCCCAGCTGGGGATCAAACCAGCAATCTTGGTGTATCAGGATGGTGCTCTAACCAACTGAGCAACTGAGCTACCTGGCCAGGGCTTAGAGCCTGTCATCTTAACCATTATGCCAAATACTGCCTTCCCCTATAACAATCATGCTGATATCAGAACCTCTGCTGCTTAACATAGGGACTGGTGGGCGCATAGTAAGCAGCCAAAAGAAACATTGGTTAATATTATTATTGATATTATTCTTAGAACTGACATTGCTCTTACCTAATACAAAATATACATAGACACACATATAGTTATGGACAAATATAACCATTTTATCAAAGGGAATAAGTCTGCAAACTTGAAATACTGGAAGGTAACCAAAATTGCTCTTTGGGGGAGGAGATGGTTTCAAACCCTCTTTGGGAATGGCCGGTGCCATTCAATACCACAGTGTTCATTGAGCACTTATCACATGCTCCGAAGGAGAGGGCCCCTATCTCAGAGCCTATGGCTGTCTACTCACTGTCAAACCCCTTTCCTTACAAACTGACTCAGATTTTGTTCAGCTGTTGGGCGGCCATGGGTTTCATGACCCCTCCCCGTTAACAAAGGCCAAATGTTAATTATCCCAAACCTCTCACTCCTGATTGCAAATTAACATTGTAACTGAAGCAGGCCTGGCTGCCTGCCTGCTATGAAAGCAGGTGCTGAGGTAAAGGAAAGTGGTTTGTTTTCAGGTGCCAGCCACATGGAAGATGAGGGACTCACGTCTCAAAGCCCGTCTCTTGGGAAGATGGCAAGCTCACGTCTCAAAGCCCATTTCCCCCTCTCAGTGGAGGCAGAGGTTTTATATGAGGAGGGAGAGGGGAACAGAACAGAGATCAAAGTGGGGGGGGGGCGGTGAAAAGTTCTCTACATGCAGATGAGCACAGTCCATTTTGATAAGGCAAGGGGTGGTCCCGAGCGCATCATCCTGGTCTAGTCATCCTGGCTCCACAGTCGTAGGTGAGCAAATCTCCTGGAGCAGGGATGCCTGAAGGTAGAGTCTGTATCTTTTGTAGTTCCTAGGATTCTTATACAAACATGCTGTTCACCCGCAAGCTATGTACTTGTCAGAGCCCACACTTACAGAAACAATGTCAAAAGAATGGTGGGGTGCGTTACAATTTCCCACCGTTACAATTTTCCACTGTTAAACAGCATCACCCAGGGAGGTTTTCAAGGCATTTTATAAGGAGAGGCACTAGGACCAATCAAATCAGACACTTTCAAGGTGTGTGTCGGGGGCAGGCAGGTGATTCTAATGTGCACTCAGGGCAGGTCTAAACTAATTATGGTAATTTCAGCCCTCTTGCTAGTGGTTGCCTCGTGATGCTAGTGGGCATGTGATGTAACGTGGGCCAATGAGACATCAGGAGACGGCGCCTGGGGGGATATAAAGGGAAAGCCTCTCTGTTTCTGCTCCCAATACTCTACTCTCCATGCTTCACTCTGGTGTGGTGGGTTTTTTTCCCTACACCAAGCAATTCTGTGACATCAGCTGGGGATCCTACTTCTGCCAGAGGGGCAAGTCTCTAAGGGAGATTTGGGCCCTGAGCAGATAAGGTTCTTAGATTTATGCAGGAAAGAATTCAAGATGCAAGCCAGACAAGAGGTTAAAGCGGGGCGGGAGGGGGGGGGCGCAAATTTATTAAGCAGAGGGAAAAAAACAAAAGCTCATCCATAGACAGAGTGGCAGACTCTTCTCACAAGAGAAGGAAGATAGACACCCCCTTCCCTTCCAAACTGTCTCAGGAAGTTAATCTTATTTCTGTTCGTAGTGTTTATGGAAAATTGCTGGCATGGGGAAAGGGAGGGTGGAAAAGAATGTTGGGATGAACTTTATGCTTTACAAGATATACTTGTGGTCTGTTTTCCCTTTGGGGTATGGGTGATTAGTTATTAAACAGTCTTCGCAGGAGTTTTCTGTGTCCAGAGGCTCTTTGTGGTCGGCTTGCCTCTCCGGTCAGCAGAGTTCCGTGTCAGGCAGTGCTGAGCAGGCCACTGACTTAACTTTGTTTGACTCTAGTGAATATATATAGTTTTCATGTCCCTCCTATATTATTACAATTCAGTTCAATTCAGTTCAGATACTATCTACCTAGAGTTAGGCTCAGATTCCACAGGTAAAGGGCTAAGTGCTAGGGGACTACCCTCCACCCACACTTTGGACACTAATTGCAAGTCCAGGTTGTTGCCTATGCCTCTAACCTACCTATAGGCTATAAATCGGAGGTTCTCACACCCGGTCATGGGGTTCGATTAATTTGCTACAATGACTCGCAGAACTCAGGAGATGCTTATTGTCTAGGTTGCTAGTTTCTTATCCAAGGATAGAACTCAGGAACAGCCAGGTGGAGGGCGAGGGCGAGGGCGAAGGGAAGGGCCCCCCATGCGCCTGCCACCCTCCCAGCACCTCTACATGTTCCCCAGCCTGGAAGCTCTGAGCCCCTTCCGCTGGACTTTTTTTTTTTTTAATGGAGTTTTCATATCATAGGCATGACTGACTCAATCATTGGCCGCTGGTGATTAAGCTAAATCTCTAGTCCCTCTCCTTCCAGTTGCGGGGTGGGGGTGGGGGGCTGGTAGGACTGAAAGAGTCACCTCTCTGATCATATGGTTGCTTCCCCTGGCAACTAACCCCCATTTTGTGGTTGGTAATCTAGGGGCTTTCCAAAAATCACCTTATTAACAAACTCAGGTGTGGCTGAAAGGACCTTGTAAATAGCAAAAGATTCCCCTTTTACCTTATGGCTCTTAATCACTTAGAAAATTCCAAAGGTTTTGTGTGCTCTCTGCCAGAAATAGGGACAAAGACGAAATATGTATTTCTTACTGAACACCACAATATCACGGGGAAACCTGGGAAAGTTTTAACAGCTCTTAAGGCAAAGGGTACAAGGGCTCCTTCCCGCCTGTGGGTGTTCCTGTGTGCGAGTGGGCTGTCTGTCACTGCCGCAGGCCTCGCAGGGCTGCGCTGGGCAAAGCCCGAAGGACGCCAAGGGAAGCTAACGCAAAGCCTTGAGTTTTTTAAGCCACTAAATAAACATCCTCTGGAAGACCCCTGCCTCCAGGCTCCCTGTTCTATGAGATGCTTAATGGGGATAGAGTCTGATGAATGCGTTGTTAAGTGATTTCAGAGTTGTGCAGGTGCTTAGGGGCCATGATGAATAGAACAACATGAGATTAAATCAAGCACAAGAGAAAATGATGCAATCAAGAGGTGCAGTAAACATGAGGTTACTGATGTGGCAGGCAGTGAGATATGCGCAGAGTAGGAACGATGGGCCAGGTACAGGAGGCCACCAGGGCAGGAAACCCAGGGTGCCTAGCAATGGGCAAAGCGGGGAAACAGAAACATTGTAGGGTGAGACCTCACTCCCAGGACGACCTTTCCTCCCTTAGCATATTGCTAGTCATGTGGTTTAAACCCCCTGACTTTTCACATCGCAGGTCATGAGGTTTGAAGCCTCCTCTGACTGTTCCTTCCCTAGCACATCACTAGTCATGTGGCAGATCCCCTTAGAAGGGGGAACAGGGAGCCAGGGAATAGGCTCAGAAGGCCTTGCCCAACCACTCCCTTAAGCAGTAAACCCTGACCGGCATCAAATAATCTTAGGAACAAAGCCTTGGGTCTGTTGACCACAGAGACAGAGTGACGGTCAAACTAGCCGTAACATCTGTAGGCTTCAGTTGTGTTTCAGCTCCAGGCCCACAAAAGCAGCAAAATCAGACTAGCACCATGGCGGACATCAGAACCAGCTGCCATGACTAATGACCCCCTCCAGGCACCAACCAATCAGTGGAGACCACGACACTGAAACGACATACCTGGAAAGCTGATGAATATTCTATTGAGATTCTCTCCTGAGACCTCCCCTAAAATCCCTGCCTTTGGAGAACAGGTTAAACTCTTTAAGATGAAGGACCTGATCTATTAGTATTCTCTCCCTCTCTCACATGCCATGCCTTTCCTCCATTCCCTTCTTTCCCCAGGTGGGCTCTCCCGGGAGCCCCCAGCACCTTTCCTCCGTACTTCCCCCAGGTATGTTTGCTTTGTCTTTCTCCTAAGCTCCAAGGGCCCTTCCTTTTTGCCTCTGTAACTTGTTTCCTGAGTCCACGCAGCTCAGCTGGCTCATTTCTACTTCTGTGACTTTCTAAATAAACTTTTGCTTGTATTTGAGTCTTGGCTCTGAATTCTTTCTTAGCCAAACTCGAGGACTGAGGTCTAGCACCTGGTGCCGGTCACCATTAGCAGTACAAGGCTGCTGCCAGAGTAACATGGCACACTGAGAGCAAATACTTTTTTTTTTAATAAGTAGAAAGTATACACTCTAAAATAATGATAAAAAGTATCAATGCAAGAAAAGTCCAAACCTGTAGAGAGTTCTTATGTGTTTATTTGAGCCAAACTGATGCCATTGCCAGGAAGCAAGATTTTAAATGCTCCCGAGAATGATAGTTTTGCTTCTTTTAAACATTTGGAATTAAGAGGGGGTGGGGCATGAGGAAGATTACATGAAGGTGAGAGAAAGCAAGGTCAGCATCTCCACAAAAAGTTGAGTAACGTGTTGCGCTAACGACGTTATGTCTATGATGGCTACATCACTAGGTGACAGCAATTTTTCAGCTCCATTATCTCATGGGACCACTGTTGATGGAAAAGTCGTTATACAGTGCACAAATGTAATGTGTCCTTATTTACTGGTGCTGCTTTGGGTTGGGACTTCTGTTACTTGTGGCTAACGGCATTCCTAGTTGCTATGGTCCCTAAAGAACTTCCAGTTGCTGCTGGGGGGCCAAGGAACACACCAGGTCTTGTTAAGTCACCACAAGGAGGCAATGACTAACTCAGCACCAATCCCACTGTCACAGGAACCAAGAGGGGGGAGAGAAGGGCAGGCTCAGTGGGCGCTGCCCGGTGTGGGAAGAGTTCATGGAGAAGCGGGAGGCGGGTGATGAGTGGGTGGACTTGATTACAGAAGTGATTCAGAGCTTGGGCTTTGAAACTGGCCCCTACCACTTACCTGCGGTGAGACTTGGGGAGACCGACGTACCCTCTCTCCGCCTCACTTTCTCATCTGTTAAGTGAGGATAATAATAAGGCCTAAGTCATGGGGTTTTGTGAAGATTTTAAAAGATATTTAGTGTGGTGTGTGGCACATGACAAGCTCTCAAAAAAAAAAAAAAAGCATTTGAGATGATTATTCCTGAGGCGGGAATCGCCGTGAGAATGCTGGCGGCAGCCACATTCCCGCCACCTGTCTTCAACCAGCTGCAGCCTCTTTTGTGCTCTGCAGGTCTAGGCTCCCCTACTGCAGGTGTGTTAAAGAAACTCACTGGCAAAGCAGATCTTTTTTTCAGGGATGCTTCTGTTTCTCCTTGCCTGTGCTATGGCCTTGTTCTACACGGTTCTGGATTTCAAGGCTCAGCTCTACCCCTGAACCCAGATTCCCCCCTTCATACAGATCCTAAACTGGTCCCCAGATTCATGGCTTTTTTTTTTTCTGGCCGTGAATTTGGACTCCTCTGTCTTATAGACCTTGAGGTACCCATTCTGACCTGCCCCATTTGGATGCTCTGAGGATAAAAGCTCCCTGCCGATAAATTGGCCCAAGTCTGCTGTGCGCCTCCAACTCCTCCCCAACCCCTGACAGGAGAGGAGGGCGAACTGTCAGCTGCTGCAGCGAGGAAGGCACCTGGAGCCTCAAGTCTGATCTTTAATTCATGTGGGTTTTGTAGCTGACTTCCTGACTTTATCGGGTCATTATAATATAAAGTTTATACTTACTTACCATCAGGAAAGAATACAAAGAACTTCCATAGCTGCCCTCTTGATTAATGCATGGCCAGCATGTACAATGACTCTAGCTATTTTTTAGTATTGGACTGAATTGAAAAAGATCTCATTGCCCAGCAAGTTAGCTTCTCTCATCTGTCCAAGGTTACAATATGTCAGAGCCTCATGTCCCTGTAACTCTGGCTGTGAAGGGCAACAGCTTGTTGTTTTTTTTTTTTTTTTGAGCCAGCTTCGGATACTCATCCATGAGAGACACCTGGAATAGTATCAAAGTGGTGGGTATTGCAGGTTCAGGCTTCTGTTGTAGGCCAGGCAACCCAGGAAATGCCGAGAAATCATCCCTTGGCCAGATGATGCCTCCTGCTGCCCTCCAGCTCTTTGACTGGCCTGTCCCTGCTTCTCATCTCTTCTCATTCATGTAACTTTAATCCAGCAACCTGTGTCTATCAGCCTCTGTCCTTTGTCAGGTGGGATACACAAAACAGAAGACCCTCATAGATAGTGGCTTTAACCATAATGACACTGAAGCACCTCAGTAAGACGTCTGATCAAGAGTTGATGAGCAACTCAAAAATGTCAACAAGGACCCAGGCTCTTTTGATCTCTCTGCGCAGCAATCCTGACCGTGCTTGTTTCTCAAGCTCACTACCTTTTGATAAGATAGCTGCCACTGCTCCAGCCATCGTGTCCTCGTACAACCACATTCAAGGCAGGATGGAGGAGGAAGGGGTAGTTTTCATCCATTAGGTGTCTATTTCTTTTCTCAGGAAGTAAAAAGTCTTCCAGCAGGTTTGATTTTTGTCTTGGTTAGAACTGTATCGCAACTACAAGGGAAACTGGGAAAGTGAGAATCTGGGAAAAGTAAACGAGATTACTGCGTTGGCCCAAGCCCGGCTGTGAACCATCTTCTAGGACTAGAGCAAAACCAGGGTCTGTAGGGAGGAAGAGGGGCAGGGCTTTAGGGTAGGCACTAACAGTGTCAACCACAGTCTTTCTAATTTCCCATGTCACCGTCAACCTCCTGGCTCCAGCTGTTGGGTCCACTCCATGCCTGAGGAACCCTGAGGTTCTGGCAAAGGGGGGGCACCCCTCCTGTGTGGTCACACCATCCTTTGTGGCTGTCGATGCCCTTTTTGAGGTTTGTTATAAAACCTGTGAAAAGGAAGTCATGCCCTCCTCCAACGAATCTGAGTGGCGCTCCCTGCCTGCTCTGCAGGACATGGACCAGACCAATGGGGACGGCTCTTACCTCGACACACCTCAAAGACTGCTGACTCTCGACAAGAGATTTTTTCCTGAAGCAAAGGCTGACCATTAGTTCCTCACACCAAATTACATAAAATTTGGGTAGAATAACTGTCCCTAAAATTGGCTGCTGTTACAAAGAATTCCACAAGTCGGCATTGCTCTCCTAGGAGGGGCATGGTTTCCAGAAGTGCGGGTGGACTCTATAGCTGGATGCTGAGCTTTGAGTCCTGGCATGGCCAGTGTGACCTCCGGCAAGTCTCTGCTCATCCCATCTAAGTAGGAGGCACAATAGCCACCCACTGGGCTTGCTGTGAGGATGGACTGGGATGAAGAGGCCAAAGTACTTTAAAGGGAGAAGTCTGCAGGGCTCCACGGAGCTGTAGTTACTTCTTGCCTTCGAGTCTTCTTGCATGAGCACATTTTCAATTATGTATTTGCATTTGAACTTGGCCACCTGCTGGCTGACTAACTTCGTTAGAAATCAGTTGCATGGCCCATTTGGGAGAATAGCTCATTGGCCGTTTTGCCTCTTTTTAAGCTTTTCCAAAGAGCTGGTATCAGGGGTCCACCTTCTTATGGGTATCGGTGAGAGGCTTTTCCCCTCTTTTATTCCCTTACTATTTTTTTCTTTATTGTTGAGGTAAAATTTATATCCAGTGAAGTCCACAAATTTCTCTATGTACTGTATAGTATATGTATTTTTCCACATGTATACACCTGTGTAAGTACCATCTAGATTAGGAGATGAAACCTTTCCATTGCCCCAGAAGGCTTCCTTGTCCCCCTCCCCATCACTACTGCATGGTCCCTCTGTCCTGTCCCCACCCCACTGACCCAGCTTCTCCTCGCGTCACTCAAACTGTTCTTGGATGCCATACAATGTGGTGGTATATACCCTGAACCTCACATTGTCCTCTCAATACCTTCACTTCTACTTTTCTTATTCTGATCAATTTTATCAGCCACTCTTTCCGATGGGCAGAGCTTCTTCCTCCTACACGTCGCCTATGACAATCTGCTTTTGTACCTTGCGGTGGGCAGAACCCTCCGATACACCTCCTTTAGCAGGGGGTGCCCCCGGGACATGTGGATACCTCCAGTGGCCCCCAAATGGGCCTTCCCACCCTCTTCCTACGCCCTGAGCCACTGTGAGGCTTTGACAGCTTTTGTCACTGCAGGGCTCCAAGGAGCTGGGCCTGGGCTGGGGGCACCCTGAGCCAAGGTTTCTGAAAGGTGGCCTACAGTGAGGACAAGCCGAGGCTCTATGAAACAGGGAAGGAGGGCTGGGTCTTGGCAGGGGATAGGAGAGGCTGGGGGGATTTTGGGGACACTGGGTAAGGTTGGAGACCCAAGCGAGGTGTGCACCATTGGGGATGCTCACAATCCCCAGGGCTGCCGGCTCCGCGTTACCAGGTGTGGGTGAGTTAGGCACTAGCCCGGGCGCCCCCTGGGAGAGAGTGAGGGGTTGGGGCTCTCAGACAGGGCCCCACACCTGCTGACGGACCTCAGGTGTGGCAGGGCAGGAAGTTTCCCGTTACCTGCCTGCCACCACAACATGTCTTCGCTTATTTGCTCACAGAGCAACACTTACTGGGAACCCCCTGGGTGTGCCAGGCACTGTGCTGGCACCAAGGGTGTTAACATGGCCACCAGGTCTCTCAACCCAAGGGACTCACTGTCCAGACCAGGCTGCAAAGGGGAGGCCCATGTGCACCCAGATTTGGCCCTTAGAAGTGCTGGCTTTGGCCCTCCACGTAGGTTAAAAGTTGGAAACTGCCCATAAAAAATCTGATTTCTGGCTTCTCATGACAAATCCAAAGATCTGGCAACTCAGGTCTACATTCCTGCCTGGCAGCGGCTGGTGGGGCTGAGGCAAGGCTGCCCCGGCCCCCCCAGATGAGCACACCTGACCCCGCTGCACTCCCCACCACTCCCTGTGGCATCGTGCCTGGTCTCCTTCCCTCAGTACTTCTCCTCCTGGCCCTGGTGGTTATTCAAGCTAACGTGGATGGGAGGAATCCATATAGGCTTCACAGAGGAGGGCTCTGGGCCTTGATCTCCTGTTAGAGTGTGTTCCCCTCCAAGTCTCCTACTCCTTAGGGTGGATGTGTTTATCGGCTCCTTTCCTGAGAGAGGGTTTCTGGCGTGTGCTGGGGCTGCGGCTGAGTGGGAGAGTAGATACTGAGTTGACACACCAAGGCCCATGGTTCTCCAAGTGTGGGCCGCCTGGATCTGAATCTCCTGGGGTGCTGGCTCAAAACACAGCCCTATTGCAGCAGAATCTGGGGGGACCCAGGTAATGGCTGAGGCCATTCAAATCTGAGGACCACAGAGAAGAGGAAGCTGGGGCTTAGAATGCAGTGAGGTCGGACACGCAGTATGGTTTCCAGGGCAAGGCTGGCGACCCCCCTCCACCTTTCAGCCTGCCTGTGGAGACGCGGGAACACCCACCCCCTTGTGGGCACAGCTGAGGCCCTCACGACATAAGAGCATGAGAAACATCTCCAGCCTCCCCTCCCCCGCCCCACACCTGGCGGAAAGACCACGCTTGCCTTTGCCAAGCCTTGCCATTTCCCTGAATCTTTGAGCTGTCCCTGGGCAAGGGGCCAACTCCAGGGAGTGGGACAGTGGCTGGCTGGCAGGTAAGGGCCACCTTGTCCCCCTTTAGTGTTCAGCCAGGTGGCCTGACGGTTGCTGGGTCTGGCCAGGGGGGCTGGAACCATGGCCCTGCGCAGGATGTGGTGACGTGTTCTAGGAGTACATGCTTTCCTGAGTTGGGGGCAGAACAAGGGCCCTGGACTGCTTTTCCCTTTGGAGCCTTCCGCTGTGCTGGTGGGAGGTGTAGGCTTGGGTGGCCGGGCTGCCGCTAGGCTGTGGGGGTGAGTGAGGAGGCACTCACGGCAGACTTGCCGGGGTCTTGCGCGGCAAGGGGAGGGACCCTGAGAGTGAGTGCCTGCTGAGAGGGAGGTGCCTGGGGAGCGGAACACGAGGAGGCCGCCCTGCACGTGCAAGAATCTGAGATGAGTGTCTCCTTAAATGTCATCTTGTCGGCCTTCCCTTAGTCCCCGCCCTGCAGCCCTGGTCACAGCACCTCAGGGAGTCTGTGAGATGTGCCTGGATCGTAGGCAAAGGAGGGGAGTGTGGGGTGTGGAGAGCATGCTTGTCTCTGGAAGAGGGCCACTGGTGGTCAGCTTTGGGAGCCCCTGGAAGCTTTATAAAATCCTGCCATCCAGAGCCCTCCCCCGCTGCCTGCCGCCTAGAGGTTCAGCTTTAATTGATCGGGGCGCCGCCTGCTGCTGGGGTTTTTAAAAGCTCCCCAGGGGATTCTAGTGTGCAGCAAAGTGTAGAACCTCGGATCTCGACTGTGCAGGGCGGGGGTTGTTCACCCGTTTTCCTTTCATTGGTTTTCAGGTTCCCAAGCACGACATGGACTTCCACAGGCAGCGCATGAAAACAGCCTGCAGCGGAAGGGACAGGAGGAGAGTGGAAAGCAAGCCCAAGATTCAAGTTCCAGTCTGCCAGATGCATCATGTTTGTTGTTTAACAACCAGCCTGGGAGGCGAAAGTTCCCAGGCTCCCCTGACAGAGGAGGAGCCCGAGCCTTGGTCCCCTTGGCCAAGTTGTCCGTGTGGAACAGCTGTGGGATGGCTGAGCCCAAGATGAAATGGACATGTGACAAATGGAGAGAAGGAATGAATGTCAGCAATGTTGTTTTTGAGATACTTTTTCAAACAAAGCACTCTGGGCTAAGCTGGTAGAAGATAGGGTTTTGTGAGGAATTGAGCCCCCAGCTCCTCTTGGCCTGCAGGACAGAGGAGGGTAGGGGTCAAGGCTGTTCGTTCTCTTCTCCCATTAGATGCTGGTTGCACTCTGGCCTGTGCCAGTGGCCCCAAGTAATTTTAAAGAAAGTACCAGTCTCTCTCTCCCTCTTCTTTAAGCTAAATAGGTCCCTGGACCTAAGGCAAGTTGAATAGTGATAAAAAGGGGAACCCCCACTTTGCCTGCAAATCAATGCACACACATGCACATGTGTGCATGCCAGAATTGTGGCAATTTCACTAATTAGGTCATTGGATTCAACCAGAAAATACTCAGGGAAGAGTAAATAGGGGAGACTGTTCAGTCTGTCACATCACACTTTGGATTACTGAGTAATTTTGTGGGGAGCCGGTCCCAGCACCCCGGCAGACCCTCACTTCCTGGCAGACAGACAGGAGACACCCTTGAAGACGTAGAAGGGAGCATTTGAGGTGAGGCTTGGAAGATGCTGAAAATTGCTATTTAATAAGTACCTTTGTGCAGAATAATAGTCACACTGGCTTCCCAAACCCGTGACAACGCTGTGAGCAGCTTTTTGCAGTGGTGGCAGAAGTTCACTGTATTCTGCCGCCAGCTCCTTCTGCTTTTCTCAGGGTGGCTCAGGCAGGAGCTGTGGGGCAGGAGGAGAACTCCAGCCGCTTCCCGGCTCCCTTGCCTTGGGAGCCGGGGCTTAGCCCCCGAGTCCTGGTGTCCTCGTAAACACACTGTGGCCTTCCGCTTCCATCCGATATGGAGTGACAGGGCCTAGGTTTACTCTTCCACCTGAAAAAAAAAATAAACAAACCAAACACATGAAACAATGGTTTTTACGACGCTGCACATTAGCCCACAAAATTTAGTGATGCCAGATCATCGATTATCTCTGCTTACTGCCTTGTGAGACTTTCTAGGTCCTGGTACAGGGGGAGGGGACTAAGGCCAGAGGGGGAGATATGAAAGGGAGCCATTGCAAGCTTCTCATACTTGATGTGAAGTGGTATGATGTTACGCGAAGGTAGATGGTGGTAAGTTTGAAGGTATATGTTATAAATACTAAAGCAACCACTCATAGTAAAGGGTTAGAGCCAACAAAGGAGATAAAATTGAATCATCATAAATAATACAAAAGGTGAGGAAAGGGAATAAAAAGCAGATGGAACAAATAGGAAACAAATAGCAAGATGACTCAAGCCTCACCGTATCAATAATCACATTAAATGTAAATGGTCTAAACATCATTTAGAGATTGTCATGTATTTTGCATATTAACCCCTTATTGTCTCTCCTTCCATTGGTTCTCTTTCCATTTCGTTGTTTCCAAGAAACACACTTTAAATATAAAGACACAAATATGTTAAAAGAAAAAGGATGGGAAAAGAGATACCATGCTAACACTATCCAAAATAAAGCTAGAATGGCTGCATTAATATCAGATAAAGTAGATTTTAGAACAAAGCACATTACCACGATGACCTATATCTGTATTTCTATATCTAATATATGAATATAGGAAGCAGTGATCTTTGCCTCATTGGATTTTGGTAAGAACCAAGTGGGGTAACATCTGGAAAGGTGCTTTGTAAACTGTAAAACCTATACAGGTGTCATTAGACCTTAACGATTAGATATTGGACTATCTGAATCTTTATAAAGAACCAGGCAACTGGGTTGAAGTACTTGGTTCTCAGAAGAAAAAGGAAATATCACACAGCAGCTCCAGGGAGGGCAGGGCAGGGCAGGGGCCGGTCAGAGTCACCAGGGCCCAGAAACAGTGCACTCAGGCCTGGACCGGCACTCTCGGCCCCGGCAAGTCATGGGAGTCCGCGGGAAGAAGGGGGCATCCCTCAGCTGCAGGGCGAGAGACAGGCCTGGGCTGAGAGCCGCAGCCCCAGGAGCCCAGGAGCCCAGGAGCCCAGGAGCCCAGGAGCTTTGGCAATGCCAGCAGGTGATTGGCTGAAAAGAAAAGCACAACCGTTACAGTACTAAACCCTTTTTGAGCCTCTTGTCGTTTCTCAGTCTTACATGGTTGGGACCCATATCATCACCTCCATTTAACATTTAAGGAAACAGAAGCCCCACGTGACAAAACCATTAATCCACTGAGACTAGACCCAAGAAGACCAGAGCAGAGCCCAAGCCTTAACACGACCCTCACTGTGGGAGGAGGTACTGGGAAGGTCTCAGCCAGCAGGCTGAGTAGGGGGTTACAGTAGACGCCACCGGAGGGAAGGGGTGGGTGTGGTAGGACAAGCCCTCCAGGGCCACTCCAGACAGGTCATCCCTGCACTAGCCCCATCCCCCTGCTTGCCCATGCCCATGGTCCTGCCTTGCAGGAGCCAGCGGGTGGGGTGGGGTGGGGTGGGGTGGGGTGGGGAGGGGGACCAGCCGCTGGGGGTGAGGGATGCCTCTGGGGCTGTGCCACGTTTCCCTGGCTGCCCTCCGTTTCCCTGGCTGCCCTCCATGGTCAAGAGCCTCAGCCCTGTCTCGATGTCACAGAGAACCTGTTTTTTTTTTGTTTTGTTTTGTTTTGTTTTGTTTTTTGTTTGTTTTGAGTGTGTGTAAAGAATGAGATAAAAGTACAGACCTCGGGTGGTTGTCCCAAGGTTCTGTGGCAGTGAGGCCGTTTAAAATAAAGTGCTGACGTGTGACGCGGGGTTGCTCTTTTCTCTCTGTCCTCCCTGCTCCTGACCCTGCTGTCCCCTCTCTCAGGGACATTTGTCGTCTTCTTCATGGCCTTGGAGCCTGTGGCTCTGCCCTGCCATGGGGCAGGTGGAAAGACCCTTGAAGGTGGTGCTGGCCGTGAGAGGAGGGGCTGGGGTGGGGAAGACATGAGGGCCCAGTGAGACTGAGTATTTTTAGTGTTTCATTGGTGTTTTTTAAATCAAGGTGAAATTCACATGACACAGTTGACCACTTTAAAGCATGCAACTCAGTGGCATGTGGTGCCTTCACAATGTTGTGTAACCACCCTTCCCTAGTTTCAATACTTTTTCCATCACCCCCAGGAGAGCACCTGCATCTATAAAGTAGTGACTTCCCTCTTCTCTCCCCCATCCTCTGCAACCACTAATCTGCTTTCCCTTTCCATCCATTTGCCCATTCTAGTCACTTCATATAACAGGGATCATACAATATGTGACCTTTTATGACTGGCTTCTTTCACTTAGCAAGTTTTCAAGGTTTATCCACGTTGTAGCATGAATCGGTACTTAATTCTTTTTTTGTGGCTGAGTAATGGTTTATTGTATATACACGCTAGTTTGTTGATCCATTCAGCCACTGATGGACATCCATTTATGACTGGGTTGTTTCCATTTTTGGGTAGTTGTGGATAGTGCTGTTATGACCATTTGTGAACATATGTATGCTTGAGGACCTGTTTTAAATTCTTCTGAGCATATACCTAGGAGTGGAATTGCTGGGTCATATGGTGATTTATGTTTAACTTTTGAGAAACTGCCAAACTGTTTTCTGCAACTGCTATACCTCCTGTAGTTTCAAGATTATATTATTCTAATTGGAAATATAATACCATAATTTGGAAATTGAGCGATTTTCTTGTTTTAAAGTAATTTAAAAAATTATAAAATTACACTTATTGTAACAGCTCAACTGAAGAAATTTCTAGAACAAAATTGTCTTTTATCTATGTCACCTTCTCCTTTCCCTGTAGCTGACCAGTGTTAACCTTTTGGTCCATATCCTTCCAAATATTTTCTAGGCATTTATATCGTTTTTGAATTTTCTTTTTAACATAAACATGTCGTACCATTCATATTACCTTGCTTTGAAATCTTTCTCTCCATTTCTTGTAAATTTTCATTGTTCCAGGGATTGTCTTGGAGCCAGGCTGAGGATCCCGGGAACCCTCAGATCTGAGGCCTGACCTTGTACTGTTTTTAAAAAGTCTGGGCTTCAGGTGTGGGCAGGCTGCCCTTGGGTGGCTGGACGATGAAGGTGTTGTGATTTTTCTTTTGCTATCTGTGTTTATGATTTTTATATAAAATGAATATGAATTGCTTTTATAATAAGACAAATAAAGCAGGAAGAATTGAGGTCCTGAAGGCCCAGTGCACAGCTTGTATCTTAATTTAGCACTTACTTCAGTCTCCTCGTTGCATAATGAGTTGTTTATGTGTTGGTCTCCCCGGAGGGCGGACAGCGACAGCGGCTTTTCTGCTTTTGCCCTCCCCAGTCCTGCAGACTGTGCCAGGCCCACAAGTGGCTGCTCCAGGGTTGTGGCTGGGGCTGCAGAGGAGAGGGTAGGTTCCAGAGACCCCTGTGTGCCCTCAGTTCAGGCTCACAAAAGGACGTGCATCTTCTTAGAGGGGGGCCAGGCCCTGCTGGCTGGTCACACTCCCTGCGGGGGCATCTGAGCTGCCACCGTGGGAAGCTGGGTGTGAGCGCAGGGGCAGTTATTTATGTGGCCCCAGCCAGGGTGCCCACGGCAGGCAGCACCCAGCTGAGGAAGTAATTAGAGTGCTGCCAGGAGCAGGAAGCCGGGAGAGGCTTGGAGGCTCCGGCTCCCTTTCCAGAGCGATATAAATAGCTGGTCTGTTGGCGGAGGTGGAGAGCAGTACACACAGGAATAGAGGTGGGAGCAGCCAGTGCCTGGGTGCGGGGGTGGGAGTTGTTTTCTTGGGCTTGTCTGTCTGTCAGTCTGGTTTGGGAAGGTGCAGGGGAGTCATACTGGCTGGCAAGGGGTGTGTGGTCAAGAGGTTACTTAGCCAAGTCCTCCTTCCCCTGCCTGGGGCTCTCCCACCTGTCCCCCAACAAGACTAGCCTGCCTGGGCTCATGATCCTACTCAGGGCTCAGACCAATAATAGAGGCAGCACGACAGACCCACAGACCTCTTCTGGTCCCAGCCCCCTGCCCCTTTCTACCAGGAGCTATTAAGGGTTAGGGTGGGATTCCAGAGCCCAGGATCATTTATAGCATTTCCCAGGGAATGGTCTCTGCTTGTACTCTGCACCTGACTCATTCGAAAACACTTTATAAATAACCTGGAGGAGGGACATGGGCTGTCTGGCCGGACCCTCCACACTCTATGGGCAGGTGGCAGGCACCAAGGGCCGCAGGGCTTCCTAGACGTCAGGGCAGAGCTATGTACTCTGGTCAGGAGCAGGGCCAGGGATTCTGGGAGGGTCGTCAGTTTCTGTTGCTTGGTGTTGCAGTGAATCTGGAGCCCCCAGAAGGCCTCCTCTCAGCTATGATGTTGTCTGCATCTGTCTTCTGTGGGGGTACACTGGGGATTTCTGGCTGGTCAAACTGAGCCAGTACGGGCTAAACTTGCTGGGTGACCCAGGACAAGTCCCTTGCCCTCTCTGGGTAAAATGAGAAGGTTGAACTAGGTGGGAGCTAAGCCTGTCCAGTGGTTCCATTTAAAAAAATTAATTTTTTTTAAAAAGTTTATTTTTAGAGAGCTGGGAAGGGAGGGAGAAAGAGAAATATTGATGTGTGAGAGACCCATCGGCCAGTTACCTCTCATGCACATCCCCACCGTGAACCTGGCCAACAACCCGGGCACATGCCCTGACAGGGAATTGAACCAGTGACATTTTGGTTTACAGGACAATGTCCAACCCACTGAGTCATACCAGTCAGGGCATCACTAGCTCCTTTTGTACTCCTCTAATTGCACTTTGTAAAGATTTGGTAATGTAATTCCTGCCACTCCAGTTGCTCTCGAATTTTCTATAATACTTGACACTGTTCATCTACCCTTCCAGAGGAAGGGTCCTGGGTCTCCATCTACCATCTTCTCATCTTCTCTCCTTCTTGCACGGACTTCTTCTCGCCATCAGCTACCCTGGCTGGACACCTGCTACAGACCAGGAATCAAATGTGGCTTTTCCCAGAGGTCATTTTATTTACTCCTTACAAAAAATCCTTCAACTTAGGTATTATTACCCCCATTTTACAGACATGGAACCTAGACTCTACAAGGTTGACTTTCCCAAGGGCATTCAGTTAGTAAAGGATACAGCTGGGATTTGATCTGATATATCTTTGACTGGAATTTGCACCATCTTGTCCAAACTAGATAGAGTTGGTCCCTTTCTCAAGGTCAAGAGGTCCATTCTTATGTCATTAACTATTACTTTTATGGCGAGACCTTCCAAGTCTTAACTTACGGTCTTGTACTGTCCCCTTAGTCCTAAAAAGATCACTGAAGCTTCACCTATCCTTTACATCTGTCATGTATAGAGTTACCTAGTCTGCCTTTGTGATTTCTGACCATGGCACCTTCCAGCCAGGGAGATGGATGGACAGTCCTGCACCCTCTTTGTCTACCCCTCCCTTCTTCGCCTCCCCCTCCCTTCTTCGCCTCCTGTACTCAGTCAGAAGCAGCAGCCTGTGGCGACTCCATTTAAAATGTTTCTTGAGTCTGTCCCTTTGCCCTCATTCCTAGGCAGTGACCCACGGCCTCCCATCCCCACCGCCTGGTCTAGCGCACTAGCTTTTCCCCCTGCTCTTCCTGCTTCAGCCCCTCCCGCCATCCACCCCCCAGAGGCTCCCAGGTGACCTGTTCCAGGACACTGCTTTCCTTATGCCCTCACTGCTTTAGCTCCCTCACAGGCCCCCATTGCCTCACTTGAATGGCTTTTCATTATCTGACTCCAGCCTGGTTTCTCTATGGAGCAGTTCAAATCAGCCAGCACGGTGGGCTGTTTCAGAGGTGCCTTCCCCTTCCTTAACTTCTAGCTGCCCATTTGTCCGAAGCTGCCTGTCTTCCTCTCAGTATCAGATACAACTTTCAGAAACCTCCTATGGTCCCTTGGGCCTGGGGAAGACTCCAGTCACCAGACCGCTGGGACTCCTCCCTCCGCAGGTTTCCCACGACACTCTTGTCTCTATACTGGGGCACCGGACAGTGAGTATACCATTGTGTCATGGTGTCTAAGTTGGGTTTGTCAAACAGGACTGTAATCTTCCTTTAGGATTGGGACACTGGCTTTCCTTGCATGAGGCCCAAGATCGGAGAACTGAATGGAGTCATTCCCTTTCCTGTAAATCAACCCACCTTCCTGTACAAATATTAATTGAGCACCTACTATGTTCCAGGAACTATTCTGAGCACTGAGGATGTAGCTGAGGAGACAAAGTTCCTGCCTTTGAGGGGCTTACAGTCTAATAAGGGAAGACAGACAAATCATGGAAAGTATGATTATTTCATAGGGCAAGTACAGGGTGCTCATAATAGGGGCACCTAGCCATAGCTAATGTGCCAGGGAATGCCTCCCCAAGGAAGTAGATTTTATTTATTTTTTATTATAAGTTTCAATTTTTTAAAAATTTTATTTTTTATTTTTAGGGGGGAGGGAGGGAGAGAGGGAGAGAGGGAGAGAAACATCAATGTGAGAGAAACATCGACTGGTTGCCTCTTGCACGCCCCCAGCTGGGGACCTGGCCCACAACCCAGGCATGCATCCGGACCAGGAATCGAACCAGCAACCCTTTGGTTCGTAGGCCAATGCTCAGTCCACTGAGTCACACCAGCCACTGCTAAGTTTTAGTTTTTATTATTAGTTTCAACAAAGGATAACATTTTAAGAAATCAGAATAAAAAAATGTAGGGGGAAAAAAAATAAAAGCTGTTCTTACCCAAGGAAGCAAACTTTAAATTGGGTTCTGTGAGAGTTATCCAGATGAAGAGGAGGGAAAGAACATTCCAGGCAGAGTATATAAGAAGGAAGGCGCAGAAGTGACAGAGAACACTGCCCGCTTGAGGAGCTGTGGCTGGCATGGAGGGTGTGAGCGGGAGAAGTGGCGAGAAGGGCCCGGAAGCGACAGGCAGGAGCCAGGTGGGCCGGATCTGGGAACAGCGGGAGCCCAGGGTGTTGTGGCCTTGGTGAGGAAGCATGACACTCTTTAGCTAAGGAAGCTGCAGATACAGGGGAACCTCAAGAGGCCCAGAGGCCGGGAGAGAGGCCACGGGGGCAGGGAATGGTGAAGTAGCTCACAGAACTCTGAAGACTATGGACACATTCCAGGCCCTGGAGCCTGCTCTGTGGCCTCGCCAGGGGTCAGGAATTCCAGGAGCTCTCTAGGAGTTTGCTGCGCAAAGCTCAGTAAGGTCAAAGCCCTAAGAAAGGTGCCCATAAAACCTTGTGTGCCAGGAGTGGGATGGTGGAAAGAAGGGTTCCTGGGGCTGATGGGCTTTGAGATGTATCTGGAAGGATTAGTATCCTCTCCTTCCCACCAGCGCCTGGGGCCCAGCCTGTGGCTAATGGCCCATGGCTCTGGGTCTCAGGGTGGCTGTTACCCCTGGAGGAAGCACCTCTGCCCCTCCTTCCACAGCAGGCGCTGTCCTGGGGAGAGTGGGGTTGACACAGGCCATTTCCTCAACATTCATTTCCTACCCAGCCTCCACCTACCTAAGCAAATAGCGACTTTTTTCCCAAGGAAATTGGACCAAATTGTCCAAACATGCAAAGCCAGTAAGTGGGTCTGAACTGAGGTCTTTACCTATTGTAGCACCTCTCTCACTGTCCAGAAGAATTTGGTATCCTCTCCAAAATAAAATTTTCATTTATATTCATTCCTTCCCATAGAACAATTAGGGTGTAAAAGGATTGGTTCTCACACCATCTCTAAAGAGTCCTCCGTTCCTTTCTCTCCCTTTCCAGAGAAAAAGGGAGAGAGTTTTGCTTTAGTTCAACACGTATGTATTGAGTCAGACATTATTCTAGACATTTGTGATACATCAGTTAATATAACAAAGATCCCTGCCCAAGCTTACAATTTAGCAGGCAAGACAAGCAGAAGACATAATAAATGATACTGTTTGCCAGAAACTGTGTTGATGGCTATGTAAAAAGAACAAGAAAGGGAAGTAAATAAGGAAGTTCTCTATTCCCATGAGCTAGCCTATCTTAGCGGGGAGGAGGATGGGGAAGAGGAAGAGGCAGGAAGGGCTGCTGTATTGCTTTATAAGCCCATGTTCCTTGTTGGAATTTTAAGCTAATTTCATGTATTACTTTGATAAAAATTAAGTTCTAACACTGCCGTAACTATATTGGGAGGTGAGGGTGGCAGGGTGAGCTAAGTTCTCTTTTGTCACTGAAGAAAACAGGACAAGGTTTTACAGTTAATAAGTCAAGAAAGGACTTACAGGCATATCATTCATTCAGCCATGTAGAGAAAACTAACAGAACAATTTAAAACAAAACAACCAAAAGAGTGAAAAGGCAGGGGGCTCTTGCATTTTTTAATAAGCCTTTTAGTATGTTTAAATTTTTAAAGTCATAATCTCGTGATTAAAAACCCCCACATTCTGCTGAGTCCTAGGGGACTTGGGGGGTGTTTTGGTGGTTTCTGTAGGGAGTGAGGGGGTGGTAGAGCAGGTAAGTTCTGCCTGCCTTCATCCAAACCCACTTTCTTTTGTTTTATGTAGTTGACTTCCATGCAAGATTTTGCTTGGACAAAGGGTTCTGCAGCTGAAATTGGTTTGAACTCCATGATCCCTTTTGGCTCTCACAATTAATGATGCTTTATAAGCACCTATTACCCTTTATGTCCATGCCTACGTGGTTTCTCAAAGAATTTCCATCATTTAATCAGCAGCCTTGCAGTCTTCCTCCAGTTGGCTATGGTTAGAAGTGATTGGTGTGTTCATGCCAGTTTGTTTGGTATGGGAGTGAGATTCTGCAGCCAGTCATTTAATGACTGTTCTGACGAGTGCCTCTGGGGCCACTGTTAGAACAGGGGCAGATGCCTTCTGGCATTCTCCCTGGCCTCCAAGACAGTGGCTGTAGTAAGGACAGGTAGCTTTTTGGCTAATAGTCCCCTGATGTCATTCCAGTATCTGCAGTTCCTCCTGGGGGAGCTGTGAATTCTTATAGAAACTTGCCTCCCACTCTACTTCCTCTAGGAGAGGGAGCGGGGTGTTGGGAGAGAGGGAGGGAGATTGAAAACAGACAGACTATGAATAAAGAATGGGAGGCAGCCCCTCATTTGCATAGTCACTTCCTAGTGACTCCACTTCCAGATACTGTTTTTAGGGTGGGTCCGCTCCATTCCTGTTTCTGCCTTTGCAATCACTTTTATTGCTGCCTGGCAGCTGCTTTCTTGAGTTTGAGGTTTAGGAGGTTCTGCATTTCCAGGCAACTTTCATGCTTTCTTGGCTTCGTACACCTCTCTTTATCTGTTGTCTGGGCGTGTTGACACTAGTCCTTGAAGACCAAACTCAAATGTCATACAGTTGTAAAACCTTTTCTGGATCCCAAGTCTGAGGCAACTAGCTCTACCTTAGCCCTTAATCACAGAGCCTGGTCACTGCTTAATACATTTTGGTGTTTTTGAGAGTTGGAAACATCCCATGGTCATCTGTCTGGCATACAGTAGCTGTTCCAGGTCTGTTCACTGAGCTAAATGAAGTGGGTTTGCTGATCTTTTCAGTGTTTCTGGAAATCTTATTGGGCCTGAAAGAAATGTCACTGTGGGAAGACCTCCAGCAAGGCATCTCCATAAATCTTGTTTTCTTCTTGAAAGACCCGATTTGGAAAAGTAAGGTAATGTCCAGAGAAAGCTTGGAGGGACCCTATCTGGGGAGGGAGAATTACTGTCACCATTTTATCGATCAGAGAATGGAAGCTCCGGGAGACTGAGACTTGTATTCCCGTGGAAAATAACAGAATGAGAGGTTGAAACCCATGTCCTCTGACTCCAGGGACACTGTTTCCTACCACACTCTTCCTCCTAGTCCCCGCAATGGTCCCTGAGGTGACACCATTTAACTTTCCAGACCACAGTTTCCCTCTCAAGCATTCATGCAATTGTTTTCCTTCCTGACCCAAGTGCTGAGGACGTCCCTGGCTCCTCTGCTTTTCCTTCATTTCCCTGAGATTTGCTAGATTTTCCCTGTCTGCTCTGCATTCCCAGGAGTTCATTTTCTTCTCATCTCTTTCCAGAGATCATGATTTCCAAGTCTTTCAGTTGGTTTCTTTCTCTGGCTGTGGTCTTTTTTTGGGGGGTGGTGGTGGAGACTTTCTAATGCAGCCATAGATTGGTGAATGATAACAGCGAATTCGTTAGTGGACCTTCTTTGATGTTATTTTGTGGGCAAACTCATTAATTTTGACAAAAACATCAAAGAGCCAGACTCTTGGATGGGACTGGTTGGTCCCAAGGCAGCTGGGTAATAATGATTAGTCAGATTAAATCTCAACATCTCCTCCTGCCTAAAAAGTTAAAGTCCCAGCGACTGGAGCGTGGGAACGTCCCATCCTGCAGCGTCCTGTCACGGCCTCGGGGCAGCAGGGCCGGAAACTCGCCCTGCCCTACACGTGGGCCTTTCTGCCGGCCTCCACTTTGTTGGGATTATTATAGCAACCCTGGAGGCGATGTAGTGATAAAGAGCTTTTGCCAGTAGGAGGTGCTGGATATTAAAAGGGGCCATTCATCCTTGTGCAGATGATCTCAAGGTTTTCTCTTGAGTCTTAGACTTGTAATTTCAATTACAAGCAGGAGGACACTCTTTGGGGCTATCCAGGAAAGTGCTGGCACCCTGTTTGGCACATAGCAAGCTTTTCATATAGGTTGAATGTACTTATCGAGGAAGGTCATGATGCAAGAAGTCTCTGGCTAGTTGAAGTGGAGTAAGGAGCAGAGAGCGCTCAGGTCTTTGCTTATGCTGCAAAACCTCCTAACTCATATCTCTGGCCACTTATTCTGCTTCTTCCATGGTATCATGATGGAAAATTGTGCTTCTCTCCAAAGCCATCCCCTCCATGTTTGCCCTGAGTCTCGCCCTCTTCCGACCTATCGATGTTTCCCTCGACACTCGATTATTCCTATCAGCATACATACAAGCTCTGATGTCTCCCATCTTAAGAGAGCCTGCCTGGCTCTTACTTCTCCCTCAAGCTGCCATGCTACTCTGCTCCTTTTACAGCAAAATGCCTCTACAGAGTTGTCCACACTCTCAATATCTCTGCTTCCTCTCCTTCATTCTAAATCAAACCTTCTGTAATGAAGATCTCATTCTCTTTCTCCACTAAAACAGCTCTCATCGGGATCACCAGGGACCTTGCTGCTGCTGTAGTTGGAAAAGGGGCCACATACTAAACTGGGCAAGCTCAGGGGAGGTTTGCATGGCGGCCTTACAAACCCAGAGATGGAAAATAACCACACGGTGTGGTCCAAACATAAAGATCCCTACCTAAAGTGGGTCATGGTGGGTAGTTACTTCCTAGGCCTGTAGCTACCTTGACAAAGGCCAGTCTTTACTTTTGAAATTGTCTATTGTCTTCGTGCATCTAAGATAACATGCCTTTGAAATATCAGAGTAATTTTCTTTTCCAGACCCCTTGAAGGCACAGCATGAGACCATGTTATCTTGTTGTCCACATACCATCTCTCTGTACTGTAAATGTTAACTATTCTATTCCCACCAATGTAAAAGAAGCATGTGTCTCCCTATATTGCTTTCTATCCAGTCTCAGAGATTTCCCTGCTTTGCTCTTTCTTGCCTCCTTAACCTACCACCAATAAATTTCATGTAATCCTTCTTAGGTTTCCTCCTTTGATTCTAATGTATAAAATAAGCCACAAAACTGCCATTCTCCAGAGCATTCTCTCAATTGAGATTTTTGCTTCCCTGCAATTGCCATCAAACTCTTATGAGACTTTTTCTTAGGCTGGACGTTCTTTTGTCGACACTGCCAAGTTCAATGGTCATTTCTCGGTCCTCATCTTTGTCTGCCATGTGAGGAGCATGTAGCACAGCTGGTAAGGCTCTGTTACCAGGTGTCTGGCTTGGCTTTAGGACACCACTCTCTCTTGGGTCTCCTCCTACTTTACTGGCCATCCTTTCAGTCTCCTTTTGCCTCCTCAACCTGTAAGTAACAAAGTGCCCAGGATCAGTTCTTCGATAATTTTTCTAGCTATACGCATCTCATTGAATCCCATGGTTTTAAATTTCATCCGCATAGTGATGAGTCCTGAAATTATATTTCCAACCTTCTCTCTCTCTTTAACCTTAAATACCTACTCTACTTAGATGCAAAATGTGCACATTAAACTTCAAACCTAAATCAACTAAACACATCTAAAACTCTGTATTCTCCATCCCTACTCAGCCCTTAGTCTTCCCTGCTCAGTAAATGGCAACTCTTCCTTTCGGTGGCTCAGATTTCAAAAACTTAGAATCATCTTTGACTCTCTTTCATAAAACACTCCCAATCTATCCACAGATCTTGTCAGTGTTCCCTTCACATCATATCTAGAGCATGGCTGCCTCTCACCACCTCCACCCTAGTCTAGGTCTCCACCATGTCTTGCCTATCAGCCTCCTAATGGGTCTCACTGCTTCTGTCCTAGCCTTCCCCAACCCTAGCACCCAGAGTAATCTTTAAACAAACAAACAAACAAAAAAAATCCAAAGCGATTAGATAATGCCACGCCTTTACTTTAAATCTTCTAAGGCTTGCCAGGTATCTCCTTTGCTGAATAAAATCCTAGGTCCTTATCAGGGCTGACAAGCCCTTTAAGACCTGGCTTCTGCTATCTCTGTGATCTCAGCTCCCATCTCTCTTCCCCTTGCTCACATTAGTCTAGCAATTCTTTGAAGATGCTAAACCCACTCCTGCCTCAGGGCCCTGTACTCTGCCTTCTAATCCTTATCGTCCTTTCGTCTGGTATCTGTACAATAAGTTCTCTCACTTCCTCCAGTCCTCTGTCCAAATTTCACCTTATCAAAAAAGCTTTGGCTATCCTTTCTAGAATAACCCCTCTTCTTTCCCTACCTCTGTCCCTCCTTCCCTCCCTCCCTCTCTCTTTCACACACTCTGTTTTATGCTTTATTTTCTTCCTAGCAATGATCATACATGGACAAATTTTATACAATTTGCTAATCTGTTGTTAACCCCATTAGTATGTAAGTTCAATAAGAACAGTCTGTGCATTTAGTCGTTGCTGTATCCTAAGCTCCTAGAAGAGTGCCTGATGCATAGTAAGAATCTGAAAAATATGCTGACTGAATGGATTTGTTGAATAAACTCATCCAGGTCTCTTGCCATCAGGTGAATTGAATGGTTTCCAGATGATTGTCTAATAAATATAATCAAAATTCAGTGTAAGGAACTGAGCAAGTTATACATAGAGAGAAGATAAGATTATGCATTTATTTCTTACCAGTGACCACCATGAGATTCAGTTATTTTCAGGTTGCTCCCTGATGCCAAATAATTTGTCAGACACAAAAACTACTTTGGCCTGTTGCTTATCCTTGGGGACTCAGTGTGTTCATCTGTGAAACAGGCAGTTGGAGATGTGGTTCCTGCTCTGCTAGTTTGTGGTCTGCAAGGTGCTGGAGGGAGGCAGTCCCATCAGGAGGGTCCACCTCACAGGGCCTGGCGCTTGACTGCCTATGTGTGAATCTTGCCTCCGTTCTTCATATGCCACCTGACCATGGGCAACTTACTCAGTTTCCTCCTTTGTAAAGTAGGAATAGTCAAAGAATAAGAATTCATTTAATTATGTATTATTGAATAATTCATTTACTTATTAAATAACTCATAATTCAACAATTTGTTTAACTCAAAGAATAACTGAGGATTACATATGATAATACACTTAAAGTTCTTAGCATATGGTTTGGCACATAGTAAGTGCTCGGTTCATGTTAGCTATTAAAAATGAAGAGTCTTAGGGGAAGTTCTGAAGGATGGGTGATTGCTATTAATGTGTCTTAGGGGCAATAATCTATCCTAGAATGTTAGATAATATGAAATCTTTAAAAGGATGGTAATAATGTGATTAGGTAGGAGAAAGCCCTTATTCTTAGGAGATGCCTAAGAATAAGGCATCTTGGTGATGTAAGAATAAAGCCTCACACTGTCACTGTCTAGTAATCTAGTCAAATATCCTCTGTTTCTATGTGTATCAAGCAATATGGTGAAGTGTTAACTGTTGAAGCTAGGTGACAGTACAGTTTATTGTATTTCAACTTTTCTGATGTTTGAAAATTTCAAACTACAAGGTTGAAGGACCAGAAAAAGTGAACCCTAGGAATAGTCTAGTTTAGCCCAACACGTTTTACAGAAAAAAGTTCAAATGTGAAGCATTTGCCTCAGGCCACACAGCTGGCGAAGCGTGAGTCAAAACCCAGTTGTCCTGGCGCCCATCCCTCGCTGTGCGTGGTTGCTGCTGCCGACCCTGAGGCAGCAGTGAGCGGCAGGGGAACACGCCCAGCTTCCCCTTAAAGACACTAGGGGTATTACAGGTGTGCAAAGAGGCACCTGTGTTGGTGTTTCCTTTTTGTTTACGAAGCAAAGAGCTCATCTGGTTGGAAGGCGTGATGTCGAAAATGTGAAGGCAGCACCAGGGCCAGACCTGTCATCCTTGAGGAGTGGCCGGACCGGTTTGGCACCGCCAGCGCATGGTTTTGAGCGGCGGTGCAGTGTGTGCCAACTCTGGGAATGCAGAGGAGAGAGCCAGAGGGGCGGGGCCAGGCTGGGAAGCGCGGTGGGGAGACCCCGGCTCCGAAAAAGAACGCAACCCCGTGGAGGCTGCAGGGCCTCGGTGGGGGAGGGGCTAGAGGGGGCGGGGCGTGGGAAAGGTGAGGATTCGAGGACGAACGGCCGAAGGTCCCCCGCGTCCCCCGCGTCCCCCGCGTCCCCCGCGTCCCCCGCGTCCCCCGCGTCCCCCGCGTCCCCCGCGTCCCCCGCGTCCCCCGCGTCTGTCCCCAGCACTGTGCGGTCCCCTACTCATCGGCCGGCGTCCGCCAGTCCCGGGAGGCCGCCGCCGGAGCGGAGCGAGCGCAGGGCTCGCCGCGCTCTCATTGGGGGCGGGGCGGGCAGGAGAGGCGGGGCCTCGGGCGGGCGGTGCGAGCGGAGCCTCTGGCCGCGGGCGGGGCGGCCCGGCGCGGGAGTCTGGGGGCCGCCGCTTCCCCCTCCCGGTCCGCGGAGGCGCCTGGCCCCTCCTCCCCCGCCGCCGACGCCGCTGTCGAACAGAAACCCGGCCGTTGCTTGCAGGAGCGGCGGCAGCCGGCGACCGACCCGGCGGTGAACAGCCTCGGGCGCGGCCTCGCCTCGCCCGCGTCAGTACCGCGGACAGCACAGCGGCCGGACCCGGGACTCAGGGGCCCGCTGGGCCGCCTGCCCACCCGCGCCGGGGCCGGGGCCGGGGCCGGGGCCGGAGGCGTCCCCATCAGCACCACGGACAGCGCAGAGGCTTCCGGCCCGCGTCAGCGCCGCTGACAGCCCCCCGTGACCAGCCCCTCAGCCGGCTTGCAGCGGTCAGCGCCCCCAGAACATGGCCACCGAGGTAGGGGGCGAGCACCTGTGCCCGGCTGCTGGGCGGGGAAGGATGACGGGGGTGCGGGGAGGGGAGGTGGGGTGGAGTGGAGTCGGGTAGGGTGGACGGGGTGGTTCCCCGGTCTGGTCCGGAGGGGAAAGGTGGGTGGTGCAACGGCAGTGGAGGAGCAAGTCTCCTCGCTGAGAGATCATCTCACCCCTGGCGTGTCAGTCTCCCCATCTGAGTCGTGAAGCTGTCCTTGCCACTTGTTGGCACGAGCGCCAGGGTCACTCCTGGGCTTCAGCTGGGGTTTCCCTTTCCCCTAGACTGCAAGTCCTGAAACCACTTCCCTGGAGGGTTGGAGGTGAGCCGAGGAGAGGGCATGCAGCTGGCTGCTGTTGCTATGTGTGCATCCACCCCGCTTCTGAGCCCCCAAACCTGGCTAAGGGATGACAGACCCACCTCCACATCAGCATTTCCTGCAGGGACCAGGGGAAGACCATGAATCCTCAGCCTAAGCCCCAATGGTTGGTTTTAATGAGCTGCCTACACTGAGCCCTGCTTTTGCGCCCTTACTTGCTTTTCACCCCGCTAGAGTTTCCTGTACCAAGGTGTCCATGTTTCTCCTGTGTCTGATGGGAGGAGCTACCTTCTTCAAGGTGTACCTATAGATGTGTCACCTTCAAGGGACTTAAAAGCAGAACCAAGGGACCTGTTGGCTAAGGGTAGAATCTACATGCAGTGCTTAACAGATCAGGAATTGTCTTCTCTACCTCCTCATTTCATGAGGGAAATGGAGCTCTTTATGTTCCTACTTAATAAGTGGTAAAGCTAACACATGGAGAAGGGGAGGACCTACTTGATAGTCACATAACATGTCAGCAGCAGAGCTGAAAGCTAGGACTAGAACTTGAGTCTTTTGCCTTCCTGGCCAGTGATTTTCTTTGAATTTTTTGAGTGGAACCCAGAACACCAGTGTCTCCCCAGTTCTGATGTTGACTTCTTTTGCGGTGTCTCCCCATTTACAACACAGCTGGAACATAAGCCATGGAGACAGCGGAGGCTTTTGAATGATTCTGTGCCTCTGGGCATCCTAGTGAGCAGTGTGACATCAATACTAAGTGTTATTGTTGTTATTCTGCTGCTATCGCCACCGCAGAACAACGTGCAGCTGCTTGGCATCACTGGGCTTTCTACAAGCACAGTGTTAGCTAGGAGAGCTTGTCCCTAGCTCCCTGGGAGGGGCAAGTCCTGAGCAGACCCGTGGAGCTTGGTTTCTAGGGTGGAGGGATGCAGAGTGCTCAGGGAGTGCCAAAGACACGGGGAAGAGGAGAAAGAACAAAGGAGAGATGGCCAAGGAGCTGGTCACCTTCCAGACAGGGCTGCCGGACTGCAGCAGAGGCCGCCGGTGTTAGGCAGGAAGGAAACTTCAGCCACGTGGGCACAGCTGGGCTAGCGGAGTGGACAGAAAAGGCAGCTACATTTGTGATGTGATCTGGCAGATTCCAAGGGGCCCATCTGTCCCAGCATGTCTCCCTCTCAGGTGTCCTAAGGTGCCCTCAGGTGCCCAGATTCCAACCAGGAAGCTCACATCTCTAGGCTGAGGCAGTGTTTCCAAGAGGCTGCTGTTAGGCATGTGTGACTCTGCCCAGGGAGAGGCTCTGCTCATCACACTTCTGTGAATCTAGCACCTTCCTATGTTCAAAGCACTCTCACATGTGTGATTTCCTTTGAGTCTTAGAGCAACCCTGTGAAGTGGGCAAGGATGGTATTATTATCCACAATTAACAGATGAGACAACTGAGGCTCAGAAGCTTGCCCTGTGAAGGAACCAAGGAAGGCATCATTATCTCATTTTACAGATGATGTAACTGGAGTGCTGAGACTTATAAAAAAAAAAAAAAGGCTAAAAATTAGCGGGGCTAGGACTAGAACTTGAGTCTTTTGCCTTCCTGGCCAGTGATTTTTTCTGGCTGTATTCAGGTGTATCAATTAGCCGGTTGTGTTGTGCAATAGAGAGGACAGCTCTGGAGGTCTTGACATGAAGTTTTGAAGGGGGAGGGGTGTAAAGGAGTTCAGGAATGGCTGGAGTGTACAGATTGGCCTGGCGGGGTCAGCAAGAGGACAGAGGATGCTCAGAAGGGATGGGGAGCTGAGGACCAATGTGGCCCAGTTCCCAATTTTGCCTTGGGTGGACTCTGATGGCAGCATGGAGGGAGGAAGCCTCAGCTCTGCCAAGGCACAGGACGTGCGCATTCTCTGGGCTGCAGAGTGAGTCATTCTCCCCAGGCTGTTTTTAATGTTAGGAATGAATTAAGATTACCAGGAAAAACCTGTTGGGAGAAGGAAAACCTCATGCTGCACTCCTGTGGCCATTCCCTTAGGATTCCGAATGTGAAGTCCTTAGCTCCAGCAGAAGATGCTTTGACGGGAGGAGAGGGGAAAGAGAGGAGAAGGGAGGAAAGGAAAGAGAGGGAGGGAGAGGACAGTGGGAGAGATCAAGAGAGAATTAAGACAGATTGGGTGTTTCTGGATCCCTGGATGGAAGGCAGGAAGCTGGGTCCTTTTTGCTTCCTAATTTCTGTTTAGGAGTCAGCATTAGGGGAGGGGTATGTGTAAGGAACTCAGAGGAAGGAGAAGCCTCCTGAGTGATACACTGACCTCATTTGGAAAACTGTAATGAGCCCATTTCCTGAGCAACAAACCTCCCAGTGAATGTGTGTCACTGGGAGCAGGGTCTGCCCGGATGGCCAAGGACAGCTAGGAAAAGCCCAGCTGGCAAAGGCTTCTCCAAGAGGAGGAGTTTGGCACCTAGGAGATTTTAAAATGCATCCAAGTGGCACTATGCAAGCAAGGTATTGGGAGGTTTGATCCCTGCGGCAGGGAGGTAACAACCACAGACAAAGGACCACGCTTGGGCTCTGCAGTTGTCTGAGAAGCAGGGAGGCCCTGTGCCCAGGTTTCTATCCCGAGGCCTGACTTGGCTGCCTGTGACTCACAATCCTTACTCCTCCTCCACAGTCTGGCCAGGCAGAGAGAGCACGACGTTGGCTCATCAGCTGCATCTCTTGATTCACAAATTGAGTCTCAAAAGCATCCTCTGGAATTAGCTGTTTTTAACGAGGATAGAGATGTGGGCCAGAGGGGGCCTCCTGTGTGTCTAGGGCAGACCAGGCCTGAGACTGCTCATCTGCACTCCAGTGCTTGCTTCTGCTCCCCTCAGCCAGGTTAGCTCTGTTGGGTGTACAGGCCCTGGATGTTTGACCTGGGGTACCGACTTTCCAGGCAGTCCCCTCGCCCTTTTCACACTGCAGTTTGAAAGTAGGTACCAGCAGGTCTCACCATTGGTGTTCTCCTTCTTTTTGCACTGCCCCTTGGTCCTGTCCTTACTCTGCTGCCAGCTGGCCAGGGGATAGGGCTGGGAGAGAGGGGAGGGGTAAGGAAGGGGAGGGGCAGATGAGAAGCCCAGGTGTCTGGGTCAGTGCTCAGGGGGGACCGCCCAGGGGAGACGCAGAAGCTGTGACCTCCGGGAGTGTGTGTGCATGTTCTGGGACCCTCTTGTGGGATTCCAGAGCATCATGAGCTTGGCTGAAAACTCCTTCCAGCCTCTCAAAAGCTAAGTAGCTGGCAAGTGGCTGGGCACCTGCCATGGGAGTCCTTATTCAGAAGTCCTGAACTGGCAGCTCTGGGAAGGAATCCGGTTCACAGGTGTGCCTTATGCGGTCTGCTTAGTGCTTATAAATATAAAGAAAACTTACTGGGAACATTTAAAAATCAGGATATTTGATAGTAAGGAAATCTGGATTTATGGCTTTTCTTTAAAAATCAGAATCACAACCTGGGCACACATTCTCACATGGCAACAACCTGGTGTGTTCTCGAGACAGGACACGCGTTCTCTAATTAGCCACAGTCCCCACCTGCCCTACTTCCATGCTTAGTCCCTGTAAACATTTGAATTCATAATCCTTGATGAGGCCTCTAGAATGTCAGAGCTGGGAAGGGCTTTACCAATTACAAACTTCCAACCTCTTCAGTTTCTAGTTGAAGAAGTGGAGGCGCAGAGAAGGGAAGATTGCAGGGTCCCGTGGTCAAGCCTAGCCCCAGGTTTCCTGCTCCTCGGTCAGTGGTCCGTCTTTCCATCAGAGCTGTTGGTACTTCACAACTGGGCCACCAGGGGTGGAGAGAGCCTGAGGTCTGCCATGCCATAAATCCTCCTCTTTGCTAAAGACAGAAGAGTCTGTGACATGGGTGTGCTCTACGTACGCCTGGGAAACAAACGTTCTGGCATGTAAAGTACATCTGTGATCCCGTCGTCTAGCAGCTCCTCAAGGCTCCACAAACACTGTCCAGGGAGGAGAGGAGATCCCTGGTCACCCAGAGTCAGGATAATGTCCTTAAGGCTCAGGATATTGTTAGGGTTGGTAAGGGTGTTGACCTTTCCCATGGTGGCTATTAGAGAACCCGTGAGTAAAAGCCAAAAGTAAATAGCACTGCATTATGTAAGGTAGCACCCTAAAATCTTAATGGCATAATGTAATAGATGTTTCCCACTCAGCAAGGTCCCAGACAGGTGTTCCTGATGAGCGAGCAGGTGTATCTCCTCCAGGCCGTGATTCAGGGACCCAAGCTCTTTTCAGCTTGTGGTTCCCCATCCTCAACACGTCTCCCTTGCTTTCTGTGGAAGGGGAAAGGTCACAGAGGAGTGGCTGGTCCTTATGAGCCAAGGCTATAAATGACATCTGTCACTTCCACTCACATTTCGTTTAGCCATATGGTCACACCTAACTGCAAGGGAGGCTGAGAATTAATTGAGCCGTGTGTCTAGGAGGAAGAAGAGGTGGCTGTGGTCAACGGCTAGCCAGTCATTGAGACACATACCTTCATGGTAGCTCACAGGGCGCGTGTGTGAATTCAGACAAAAGATTTTGGAGGGGAGGGAGCTGAGTCCCTGTCTGAATGGCTGAAGCACTGCTCTTTCCTTTTTTTTTTTTTTCCATTCTCACCATCACTTTTTTCTGGAATTAGATCCACTTTCAATTTCCCATGGACTACTGCAAAGATAGTCATCCCTCCATCTAGCCCCACACCCTAGTCTTGCTCACTTCCTGTGCACCATTCCCAAAGTCGCCAGCATTACCCTCCTGGGGCTGGGGGAATCTGTCCTCAACATGGCCTGGCTCATGGCAGTTGGTTTAGAAGGGCAGAGGAAGGCCACAGCTCCTTCCTTTTTCTTTTGAAAATAAAGCAGTATAAAACTTTAACTGAACAGAGCAGACACAATGATGAATAACTTATTTATATTAGCAAAACATTCTTTATTTTACAAAGTTATCATTGGATCCTAATAGGGGTTAAAAGGACTATCTCAATTGAAACCTTGGACTAGCGGGATCAAGAACTATTAAAACTAGAGGAGCACTTACACATTATTTCAGCAATTTTCAACCACTGTGCTGCAAGACGTACCATAGTGTGCTGCCAGAATTTTAGTAATTAGTTTATGTGTGCCATGAGATGAAAACGGTTGAAATCATGGCATTATTTAATCCAAACACAACACTTGGGGATTGCATCTCTTAGGCAGAGCAAGGTTCACCTGGATTTAGGAAGGTCTAGTATAGTGGTCATTCTCTGATTTGTATCTTTTCAGGACCTCATTCTACCAAGTATCTGCTCCTGCTACCATATTGACAATCTTGCTTTCATTACTTATTCTTTCCCTAGCTTTTAAGCAGCTTTTTTCTATCTTAAATCCTCTCCTCTAGGAACCAACCCTCCAGTAGTTTTTGATCTGATTCTCCTCTCTGTTATTCCCAGTGTTCTTATCTGATTTGCAAACCAACTCCATTCTTGCTGAAATCTGCCTCCAGTCATTTGAGTAGACTGCCTTCTCTGCTGTCTTTATTAGTTTGCACAAGTTTCTCCCTCTGTCTGTGTTGCCTCTTCCTCCCTCTTATTCCCTCCCTGACCTGGCTGCCCTTGCTCCTGCCACTGGCAACTCCTGGCCTTCCTTTATGACTCAACAGAGACCTCAGGAAGCCTTTCTGAGTCAGTGCTTCTGGGTAAGATGTTACTTCTCTGTGACATTTATCACAGTCAAATTCATTATATATTTACTTGTCTTCCTCCCTGGAGCTCACAGAATGTCTTCTGCTCGGCATCCCTACAGCTGGCAATAGTAGGGACTCAATAAATGAAAGCTGAGAGACTGAATGGATTCACCTTAATTACACAGAATGAACTGGCTGTGTGTTCACTCTGCCTTTGGGGCTTGGTCTCCGCGTGGTTCTAATGTCTGGCATATTTCACCCAGTGGGTTGCTTGTCTAGAACGTGGATGAGTGAGGCTGGAAGTGGAAGAAAGAGGCCCTGTTCTTCTGTGGAATTGAGCCCACCCCCCTCAAACACTGGAGTCTGTGTCGATTTTAAGTCTGCAGCTGTGTGGACAGGGGACAGGAGTTGCCCTACTCCTCCCTATCAGGGCGGGGAATTTCTTCCATGTCTGGCTTTAGCCCGCTTTATCCACAGTTTTCTCTGGGGGCTTAGACATGTGTGGGTCTCTTATGGTGAGAAGTGCTTGGCATAAAAACCATTCATGGTGCTCTCCGAGCCGGGCCATAACTTGGCCTGAATCCGAATCTCCCCCTGAGTTCATAGGCACAGCAGGTACTTCTCTGCTCCCCCCTCTCCCCACTCTCCCTTCTTCCAGCCCTGCTGTAAGCTCCACTCAGGGTTTGAGATTTCAGTCTTGTTCAGGCTGGGTTCCCTAAGCTAAAGGCTGACAGGTTGTGAACGTTTGATACTTGCTAAATGGATGAAAGCATGGAAGGTCCCACCGTGTGTGTGTGTGTGGGGGGGGGGTGTTGGGCAGTGGAGTGGAGGGAAAGAGGCAGAGAGAGAGAGAAGGATTCGCACCAGCCACCAGGAAGACTTTTCCTTAAGTTAAAATGTCTTTCTGACTCTGTTGATCTTTCCAGAACCCCTTGTTTTGGTTCAACTTTGGCTCAGCTTTGGCTCTGCTTCAGGCTTTTTCTAGACTTTTCTGGGATCGCTCGTGGCGTCTCCTGGGGTAAACTCTACAGTCCTGTGTCCTCATGACCTTCCTGGGGCACATGTAGGGTGGCCAACTTTTCACGGTTTGCTAGAAGCTTTCCTGATTTTAGCTTTGAAAGACCCACATCCCCGCAAACCCTGAGTCTCCGACAAACCCTTAAGGATGGTCACCGCAATGACATGTCAATCTCTATGTCTCGTCAGGTGCACAATCTGCAGGAGCTCCGGCGAAGTGCGTCGCTGGCCACCAAGGTCTTTATCCAGAGAGACTACAGTGATGGGACCATCTGCCAGTTCCAGACCAAATTCCCCCCAGAGCTGGACAGCCGGGTAAGGATGTCCTCTTTTTTTTTCTTTTTTTTTTTTGGCTGTGGGATTGTTTTTTTATTAAGTAACACAAACAGACAATCTTAATGGCTTATATATATTAAAGAAATTGAATCAATAATTTACAACTTTACAAAAGAGAAAGCATCAGGCTCAGATGGGTTCACTGATGAATTCCACCAAACATGTAAGGAAATTATACCTATTATCTACAATTTTTTTCAGAAGACACAAAACAGAGGGAATAATTCTTCACTTATTCTATAAGGCCAGAAAACTATAGACCAATATCTCTCATGAACATAGATGCAAAAATCTTCAATAAAATATTACCAAATTAAAACCAACACTGTATAAAAATGTATACACAGCAAATGGGATTTATCCCAGGTACGCATAGATGGTTCAACATTCAAAAATCAATTAATGTAATCCACCACATCAACAGGCTAATGAAGAAAATAATATGGTTATATCATTGTCGTCTTTTAAACCTGGAACACAGGCCACGATGCAGCCGAGGGGACTATTCAAGTATATTTCACTTGTTCAGCCACTTCACATGGAAGAATTAAAAACATCCTTAACACGGTCCTGCTGTTGCCTCGTTGACAGCTGGAACTGAAGAAACCTCAGATGTTTTCTAGCCCAGCAGCTCTCCAGTTTCAATCGCACGAGAATCACCTGGAGAACTTGTTAAACAAATTTCTGAGTCTTGTTGGATGATATTAGGTTGTTATCAGCGATGCTGGCCCAGTTTTTTGGCCTGGGTTCAGGAGCCCCCACTTTCTGGCAGCGTTCTCAATGCCACATCAGTTGTTTTCTGGGGAGCCTTAGAAATCCTGATGCCCTGGCCATCATCCAAGGCCTTTTCTCCCAGCACCTCCGTCCAGACTCAGCTTCCTGTGTGTCTCATGGGCTGCCGGCCCCTTGCAAGGCATCAGCTCTTTCTGCTGAGTTTTGCTCCTAGTTCTGGGGGCTCCTAGTAGCCTCCCTCCCAGGTTGCCATGGAGCTGGCCTGGGTTTGGGGGAGGGCAGAGGGCAGACCCCAAGCCTTTCTCTCAGCAGCCCAGGCAGATCTAAATGTGTCTGGGAAGGTGGGGCAGGCATGGCTTCTGCTGATCTGACCTTCTAACCAGCTTTGGGGGAGCCACATGGGTCTCCTCATCTTAGCACACCTGTCCTTTGCGGGGGAGTGACCCCTGGGGTAGAGCACAGGCCTTAGGTCAGGGGCCGAATGGCAGAATTTTCTCTACGTGTTCACTCTAGGTCTGTGTAGGGATGGTGGCCGGGAACGCCAAAGCTTCTGATTCTTTGTGGGGAGGGATTTTGTTCTACACAGGCTGGGAAGTCCCTAACCTGTGTGACGGGCAGTTCTGGTCCTGTGGGAGTGAGTGGGGAGCAGGGTGCTCTGAAGAATGTACAAACGGGTGACAGACACTTTGGCACCTGCTGGATTTGAAGCATGACCTTCCAATCCAGGCTGTCCAGTGTAAGGTTGCAGAGGCTGTCCCATGAAGAGCACAGACCTGGGTCAGAACTGCGTAACCTTGGACAAGTCCACTCAGCATTCAGCAAGCGTTTATGGAGCATCTCCTTTGCAATAGACACTGGGGATATAGGAGCAACTCATGGAGTTTATTTTCTATTAGAGTGTATAAAAAATAGAAAAAACAAACAAGTAAATATATAGTCAGTCAGTCAGGTGGTGACAAATACTAGAAAAATCAGGGGGAGGTCAAGGTAGACAGAGAGAGCAGAGGATAGGAATGGTTGGAGGTGGCGTGTTGTATAAGGTGAAACATGAAGTTAGGGGATGTGGCATTTTCAGGAAACAGCAGTGGCGTGGTCAGTGTGCCTAAAGTGGGGTCAGAGCGAGGCGGAGAGTAGGGGATGGGCTCAGTGGGGACACAGGGCCAGGCGTTGTAAGAACTTCCTGGACCTTACTAGGAGGTAGATGGGAAGACTTGGGAAGCTCTTGATCAGAGCTGTAACATGATCTGACTTTAACAGGCTTGCTGGGCTAGGGGCAGGGAGACCATTTAGGAGACCAGAGATGATAGTTGCCTGGACCATAGAGCAGAGCTTCATGAGTCCTCACTTGTGAAAGGGGATGATAGTCAGACTTCTCTGATGGAATTGTTATGAGGGTTAAATGAAATATGTAAAAAAAGGCCCAGCACATAGAAAGTGCTCAGTAAATATTAGCTATTATGATTATGGATGCAGCCAGGATAGCCACCCAGTTTTCTAAACACACGGGGCTGTTGTGTTCTCCACAAACTCTTGTCTAGAAGGAAGTGCCCCCTCCTGGGAGGACACCCTGAGGTCTCACCCAATCAATCTCATGCAGTTGAAGTCCCATCCAAACGTGGAGAGCCCCTGACAGCTGGGCTCTGAGCTCTCTCACAGCCATTGAAACATGGGTGGTATTGGGAAGACATAGTCACCGGAATTCTTGCCTAATCCCACTGTAGAAAACAATTACATTCACATTTAGGACATCATAGAAGTTTCATGTTTCTAAGGGAGGCCAAGTAGCCATTCTTACTCCCATTTTACAGATGTGGAAACTTAGGCTAGAGTAGTTAAGTCATTAGTCTGAGGTCACATAGCTAGTTGATGGCCAGGTCTCAACCCCATTTCTCCTGACTCCTGGTCCAGTGTCCTTTCTGCTCCATGGGCACCTGAGGCCTCTCTGGTCTTGCCTGTTTGCTGACCCCACCCCTGGTGTGGTCCTATCACTTTCCCCCGCCCCCAACAGGTGACTGTTCACACTCCAGGGAGGCTGACCTTGGCCTGGCTCCCTGTCCTCCTCTCCCTCTAGATTGAGCGGCAGCTCTTTGAGGAGACTGTGAAGACCCTCAACAGCTTCTATGCGGAGGCTGAGAAGATTGGGGGCAGCTCCTACCTGGAGGGCTGCCTGGCCTGCGCCACGGCCTACTTCATCTTCCTCTGCATGGAGACCCACTACGAGAAGGTACGCCCTCCCTTGCTGCCCTGCGTCCCCTTCCCCAGGCCTCCAGGCTGCACGCTCATCCTCAATTGGCCCCTGTCCTGGCAGGTTCTCAAGAAGATCTCCCGCTACATCCAAGAGCAGAATGAGAAGATCTTTGCCCCCCGAGGCCTCCTGCTCACAGACCCTGTTGAGCGTGGGATGAGGGTTGTATCCTTCCTGTCTGTTCTGTGTGGAGAGGTGGGGTGGGGCCCCGGGCTGCCAGCCAGTGGGGTCCGTGGTGAGGCTGCCAGGAGACAGGACCACCCTTGGGGCCTCTGCTCAGGGTTTTCCTGGGATTCCCCACATGTCTGGTCACCAGCCCTCCTCCCCCACCATAAGTTATTAGTGCTGCTTGTGAATTTCAGGGTTGGCTTTTATTTATTGAGCTGCATGTATTCAGTGCTTAGTACAAGCCAGATATCATATTAGGTGTGTTGAAACTATGGATCCATGTAATTCTCATAACACCCCTATAATTAGGTAACAGTTATTGTTTCCCTTTATACAACAGATGAGCACACTACCTTTAAATCACTAGCTCACAGCTTTGAGCCCAGGCCCACTCTTAACTAGGAGGCTGTACTGCCTCTGAAGGAATATGCAAATCTCCACTTATGTTTACATGTCCACAATCTCATATAAATCTCCTTAATCCTGTGTGGTGGGTCCTGTTGTCCCCCCTGCACAGGTGAGAAAAATGAGGTGGGGGGGTGCGGGGGAGGCTGGCCAAGGCTAAGGTAGAGGCCTGCTCACTCCACCTGGTGAAGCGTGCACACTCTCTACCCCAGTCAGCAGCAGCAGCAAGGATAGAATACTTAAAAAGTAAATTTCACTAGAAAATTGAGAAGAAAGATGAAAAAAACAAAACAAAACACGAATACCAAAATCTCATGCTTACGAAGCCCAGCAAGAGGCGCTTTTTATTACTGAGCTGGTACCATGTGCCAGGCACCAGCACGTGCTACTGAAGTCTCACAACAATCCCATGATTCTATTATTATCCCCATGTTACAGATGCGGTAACTGACAGGTAACAAGTGAATTGACTGGTCTAAGGTCACATAGCTCTAGAGTGAGCGAGGCGGAATCTGAACTCAGGACACAAAAGGCCTTGCATGTCCTGTATAATGACACCACATCCCGGGCACGTGATGTCCTGGGATTCAGTAATTAGAGACTAGAATGTGAGCTCCTGATGCTGGCTGGGCACCTGCACAGTGCCCGGCCCTGTAAGTCCCCGTAACTGCGTTGTGTGCGTGCCATGGGTCTTGGGGTCTGGCTCCCCAGGACTCTGCATTCTTACTGTCTAGGAAGCAGGGCCGCTCTGCCCTCCGCTCTCCAGCTGGCCTCCAGCAGAGGCCCCATCCAGCAGCCAGCAGCCCTCCTTAACGCTGCCCCAGATCGAGATCTCCATCTATGAGGACCGGTGCAGCAGTGGGAGCTCCAGCAGCGGCAGCAGCGGCAGCGGCAGCAGTGGTGGGGGCGGTGGGGCGGGGGCCCGGTGACTGGCCGAGAGTCCCTGCAGGGAGGTGTATGGCAGGACTGAGGGCCTTGCGGACCTTCGGCGGCTGCGCTACCAGAGCACCCGCTTCTGAGTCATTCTGGAGGCCCACCTGCTGCCCTGGGCGGGAGGCCAGCGTCTGGCCAGTGTTTCCTGCAGGCCATCAACCGCACCCCATGCCCATACCCTCTGGAAGGATAGTCCACTCCCTCATCTGGCTCTTCCCCATAGGGCTGGTCTGGGTCACACACAGGCTAGGGTGGGGACAGCACCATTTGGACAGGCCCTTTCTTCTGCAGCAACTCTCCCAATACCCCAGGGAGGCCCAGGTATGTCACACAGAGAATTCCCATCCTGCATGCTTCCTTGCCCCAAGTGCCATGTCCCCCAGGGCACTCTCCCCTTGGGGCCCCGCTCCCCCTGGCTGACTCCCAGTGTCCGTGCTTCCTGATGCCACCCCAGGGCCTCTGCCTGTCCATGATCCTGCCTCCATCTACTTTGAGGTCTGGGGAGACAGGAGTGGTCAGACTGTGGGTGCCATGGTGGAGAGCTAGCTGTTCAGTCCCCTTTCCCATCCCCACTCCTTGCCCACCCCCAGACCTGTGGCTTCTCTGCCCTCCACCCAAAGCCTGACGCCATCTCGGCCTTGCCAAGAAGCATCCAGCTCCTGAGACTTTGTAGGCCACCAGGTGCCGGTCATGGGACACACAGCCTGGGTCTCTAGGAAGCGTCTGGAGAAAGGCCTCATGGAGAGGTGTGGCCTGGGGGGCTTGATCCTCCAGAACCAAAGCCAACTTCCTGAGAGTAGAACCTGCCTCTATGTGAGAGTGAGTTGGTGTGCGTGTAGGCACGAACGGGAGTGCACCATGTGCATGAATGCACGTGTGTCTGTGTTGGTGCATGTGACTGCACCTGTGTGAGTGTACACGTGTGAGTGCACCTGTGCGTGACAGTGCACATGTGCGTGACAGTGCGCTTGCGCGTTCCCCTTGGCTGCTAGGTCAATGGCTGCCCCTCTCTGCATCTGGTCTTCTCTTCCTGCGCGATGGTCTGTGGCTGCTTCCCGGCTGGGTCCAGTTGTCCCTCTGTAGATAAATGTCCTAATGCCCCCTTGCCCGTTGTCCCCGGGGCTGCTAGCTTGGCTTTCCTTCCAGGCCTTTTCCCTACCTGCAGGGTTCTCCCCACTGTCTGGCTCTACTGTGTACATTCTAGCAGAAGAGAAGTTGGGGTTCAAGAGAGCAGAGCCAACCTTCTGGGGCCTTCCACGCCCCTGTCCCAGCCCCCCATGACCAGGCAACAGGGCCACAGATGCTGCATATCCAGCCCACGCAGGCTCCAGGGCTCACCGAGGCTGTGTAGGTGAGGCTGCCTCAGACATCCACAGGGGCCGGCAGCCTGCAGGGGAAAAGGCAAACCCCTTCCTTGAAAGGAAAGAGGGGCATCCAGCCCACCAGTCCCTGCCTGCCCAGGCTCAGTGGGAAGGAAGCTGCCCCGTCCTGGTGTCCTGGTGTCCTGAAGATGGAGAAAAGGAGGTTGCCTGCCTTCGGTGGCAGGAGGTGCTAGAAGTGGAAATGAAAGACCAGCCACTGCAGGTAGCTTTCTGAAACCAAAGAGGGACCTGATTTTCTTTGGACACAGGAGCAGCGTGTGGGAAGGAGGTGCCTGCCCAGAGAGCTGGAGAGGGTGTCCCAGCCCCTGCGCCCAAGCGAGTTTTGCCTGATCCAAGAATCGCCCCAGAGAGCTGCAGTCCGGTGGGCTCCACATAGCCCCCTGACCCTGGGCCCGGCCTGTGCCCACCCTGGCCCACTGTGTGACTGGGCCTTGTGTCGGACCGGTGCTTCTCCACTGGGATGGCTAGGCACAGGTGATGCGGTGGCCTTTGGTTTTACTATTTCTTTTTCCAATAAAAGGAAATGCTCAGCTTGAGGCTCTGCACTTTCTCTCCCCATGTGACAGAGGACCAGTTCTGTGCTCCAGCATCATGGAGGGGAGGGGAAGGGAGGAAAGGGGAGTGCCTCCCTCGCACACCTCACGCAGAGCAGGTGGGGCCAAGTGTGTTCTGGAAGAGGCAGCAGGCCCCGACACTGCAGGGTGGGCCCTGTCTTCTCAGAGCTTGTGGTCTAGCAGGGCGGCCGACATTCTAGATCTTCTAAGCTGTAGTCTAAACGGGGCTCTGTGGCCTTGGGTGGGGGGACAGGACAGGCTTCGTCAGGCCCCAGGGAGCAGAGGAACCTCCAGCAGCTCTGGGCTGCTTCTCCCACCTCATTGCCAGGGGACTCCACTTTCCGGATTCCTTTGGCCAAAGGAGGTGGGGGTGGGGGGGCCGGCGGGTGGCAGGGGTGGGGTGGGGCGGGGCGGTGGTTGAAAATCACCGTTTACAGAAGCTCGTGGTGCCCCCGAGTGGCGGAATCGTATACTGCACCCAGAAATCAGTGGCCTGAGCCAGAGTCACTCAGCTGTGGAAAACTCCCCATGACCCCCAAACCAGCAGCTTCTCCTACCTTCAAGGACTTTACTGTGGCTTCCAGAGGCATGGGTCAAAGGTAGAGTCAGGATGATGGTAACTCTCCCTACAGCCAGTCCCTGGAGGGGGGTGGTGGGTGTGTGCTGGGGCCAGGGCATGGGTGTGGCAGCCTGGGAAACCCCACCTCCCTTCTCCGCAGCTCCAGAAGGACTTACAGTGAGGAGGGTCTCTGCAGGAAGGACCCCCACTGATTTGGGCTTTACTATTCACCAAGGATGAAGGCCGTGCAAATGCCACTCCAAGTCAGATCTGAATTGGAGCTCCTGCTTCGTGAGAGTAGCACGTGGTGGAGACTCCTGGAGCCTCAGTTTTCCCAGCTGCAAAATAGGGATACTATTGCTTTACAAAATTGCTTGGACCAGTGCTTCTCATGCTTGGCTGCAATCGATGTTACTTGGGGAGCCAGAAAACCTGCCAATGCCTGGTTCTATTCCCAGATTTCACTGTTCTGGGGTGCAGCCTGGGCAGCAGGGTTTTTCAAAGTTCCCCTGGAGATTCTAGTGTAAAAGTGTGGTGTCAGCTGGCTACTAGATTTATCAGCGTGATCACTTAGCAAATTACAATAATGTCCAATCCCTGGGTTATACACCTGAAACTAACATTGTATGTCAACTGTAATTGAAAAATAAAAAATTAAGAAAAAGAAAGGCAAGGGGGAGAGCCCCTGGTTTGAGCAGTACTTGGAGACTAGGAGCTCTTCCCAGGCCTCTGAAAATGTCTGACACCTGAATGAAAAGTTTATGGGTTTCATGAAAGCAGCCAGACACAAAATGAGTATGAACTCTGCAATTCCATTCATAAAAAAATTCGAATACAGGCAAAACTAATCTATAGCGTTAGCATTGGGATAGCGGCTGCCCTGGCGTAGGGCACAATGAACGGAAGGAGGCCTGGTGGGCTCCTGGGTGCCCACGAGGCTCTTTCTTGAGCAGAGGCCAGTTGCACAGGTGTGCTCACTCTGTGAGAATTCACCGAGCTGTACGTTTAAGATATGTGTATTTTTCTGAACATATGGTACATTTCAATAAAATTTACCAAAAAGGTTTATTGGCTCCAAAATAGGAAAAGAAAGCACAAAATTGAAAATGTTTTATTACATATCTACAAAATATAACATCGTGTCAGTCAGCTGCAATTCAATTTGATGTATGTGTGTGCGAATGTAATTTAATGGGGGCTGTGGATATATATGAAAATATTTGATACGACGAGGGGTGGGATGTCCAATAGAGAAGGTCCTTAGTGCCTAACAAAATCCTGAAACAGCCCTGGCTGGTGTGGCTCAATGGATTGAGTGCAGGCCTGCAAACCGAAAGGTCAAAAGGTTGTAGGTTTGATTGTTGGGGGCATGTGAGAGGCAATCGATAGATATCTCTCACACGTTGATATTTCCCTTTCTCCCTCCCTTACCCTCTCTCTAAAAATGTAAATAAATAAAATCTTAAAAAAAAATCTTAAAAAAAAAGAGAGAGAATCCTACAATAGTGCAGGCTTAATACCAGAGGCTCTTAACCTCGACCCACCCCCTCTGCACTTGTCTGCAAATTGACGTAACCGTGTGGGAAGACAATCCAAGGCTTTCAGGAGATTCTCGGAAGGGTTTGCGACTCCCGCCCCCAACCCTGCCACCTCACAAAAGGTTGAGAACACCTGGTTTAGAGGAACCAGTGCGAAACTGACCGCAGGTGTCCCGTAGTCAGTTTCTTTCCTTCCTGTCAGAGTCTAGCCCTCTGAGGTTCCCACCTGACCCTTCTCAGGTGACTGTGGGAGACTTATTTTTTTGGCAGCGCCCAGGGCACTGTGCTGAGCTCACAGCTCTTCCTCTAAGAGGCTGTTTTTGTTTTTGTTTTTTTTTCTAATTTTTTTATTGTTGTTCAATTACAGTTGTCCCCATTTTTCCCCAATTGCTCTCCCCTATTGCTCTCCCCTGCTTTGCCCACCCTCCCTCCCACCACATTCAGTTCTCTCCAGCAGCATTATCCTTGTCCATGGGCCCCTTATACATGATCCTTGACGTACCCCTTCCCCTTAAGAGGTTGTTTTAAGGGCCTATCTGGGATGGCTGAGCTCGGCCTGCAGCATCCTGGAGCTGCCCTGGGACTTGCACTTTCGAATCGGGGATGATAGAGGAGGCGGAAGAGTATGAAGGCAATCAGAGGGCTGCACCAGTTCATGGACCCTCAGTAATTCACTTAACTATCCTGAGTCTCAGCTTCATCATTTGTAAAATGAGAGCATTATGTCAATGCATCTTTATAAATAGTAGTCTGTTTCTCCAATCTAAGATATTGTTATTGCTGAAGTGACGCTAGGACCTCATTATACGGTGGCCTCATGATACAGATTTATAGCCAGATTTCCGATTCTTACATAGAATAAACAGACATTTATCCACGGGTTCACTGATTCCCTAATATAAGCCAGGAGCATTCGTGTACATTAGTATTCCATTTAGCTCTCTAACACTCTGGTGGGTGATTATATGTGAATTCTTATTTTACAGATGAGAAAACTGATGTTCCACGTGGCTAGGTAACTTGACGAGCGCCCACAGCTAAGAGCAAAGACTTGGACCTAAGTGTCTGACCCAAATCCTGCTCTCATTCTGCCAGGGTGTCCTAGTCAGATGAAAGACCCCATCCTACCTGGATTGATTCCTATAGATTTCGGGTCCAAAGAGAAGCATGTGGGCAAATGCAGACACAGAAAAATTAGGTTGGCAGGGGCAGGAAGGGGCTAGTTATTTTGGAATAATGGAAGTTATCAATTTCTGTAATGGAAAAGGGGGTGGGGTCCAGGTACCGCCTGAGAGCAGTGCTGAGCAAGGAGCCGGAAGGAGGAGGGGTTGTACGCAGTTTACGAGACTCTGTGGATGGTGATGGCCTTCCTCGCTCTGTCCCCAGTTCCCCTGTAAACTCTTGAAGGGTGGCGATCTTATCTTACTCATTTCCAACTCTGCCCTCCCCATCCCAGGTGCCTGTCACAGTGCCTCACCCTTGGCAGGTGAATGGGAAATGTAGCCCATGGCAGGTTAGCAGGAAGAGATAAGAATGTACAAACGTGTAATCCTCAGGCCCCTGGGGCAACGCGCCCCTGAGAAGCAGCTTAGGCAGAGGCAGGCAGGTGAGTGGTCCCGGAATAACACAGTTGAAGGGCAGTGGCCGTGACCCTAGGCTTTGCCCGGTGTGGGGCAGCTGCTTTCAGTGCTGTTGCCATGGCCGTGATCTGGTGGATCATGATCTCCACCTGTTCTGGGGAGGGCGAGGAGGAAGTGTGTGCCCCACCTCGCTCAAGCCCTGCCTGGTGCTCCCTGAATGTCATTATTTTGAGGTGGGGCTGATGCTTTGCCTGGAACGTCTGGGTCTGGAGCCCTAGAGAGTGAAGTACAGCAGGCGGATGGATGGATGGGTACAGAGAAGATGGGTGCCAGCAGATGACTGATGGATCGGAGGTGATCGAGAAGGCTGCCTGACTTGAGATGGATGCCCGCAGACACTGGAGAGGCGTGTGGATGGATGGGTACTGACTGGCCCCGTGCTCCCCGGTGCAGATCTAATACAGGGCATGAGCTCTTCACAGGGAAGATGCTGTGTAACCTGGTCCCAAAATGAACCCCGCATTTATAACTCTGAGTAATGGATGTGTCTTGTTAGGAAGGATTCTCATAGGTCCAATATTGCCCTGGTTAATGACTTTACGGACTGGTGTCAAGGCACTGCTAGAAGTAGAATCAGGGCTGAAGGGCCTGGGACAGGTTTTATGATATGATCTGCATTTTATCAATACAGGCCCTGCACTGAGCACCTGCCATGCTTTAGGACCGTGAGGGCTCCCAACAGCTCTGTGAGGTTGTTATGGCTCTATTTTGTGGATAGAGAAACTTGAGGCTCTTGAATGTGAAACAGCTTATGTCAAGTCTCTAACAGAGTGTAGGTGGTGTGCCTGGGACTCAAGCCCAAGCCCTTCTGATCTCAGAGTCTCGGGGGAAGAGAAAATTTTAAGGACAGATGAAAGGCAGGAAGGAGGGTGGGAGGGCTGTAGGGTTTCTGGATCATGTAAGAAAGAATGTGGCATTTTGGCACAAGAGATACCTTCTGTGTTGGGGTGAGGCTTTGAGACCTCCCAGTTTCTTCTCTCCCTTTCCTCGTTGTCTCTGCCTTCAAGGCCTGTAATCTTGAGCCCAGGGACTGGAAAGTGCAGAGAAAGTATATATGGGGTTTACCATCCTCCCTTCGGACTAAGTTTGTCCCTCTGGCAAGGTCCCCGTGAGCAGCTGGGGTATATACATGATTGTGCTTTTTTCCTTTCCAAGAAGTTCTGCACCCAGGTCTGGGGCAGAGGGAGGGGAGTTAGTCCTTTTGCCGAGGTGGGGTGCCTTAAATGTTCTAGGGGGCCAATCTTTCATGGCTGCCCTGGGGCTGCCAATGAAGGAGAATGAGCTACCTTTAGAGGAATTCCTGGGGGCCTTAGACTTTCCTCCGGCAGGCAGGCCGAGGTCGTGAGCTTCCGGCCAGGGACTTCCTGGGAAGGAGGGACACGGATTCTCCTTCTGTCCTCACCCTCACCCGCTACGGTCCTGACCCTGCCCGCAGCCTCGCTTCTCCCAGCTGGGCACAGGACCCCCTCTGCACCTGGCCGGTTAATGCCTGCATTAGGGTCGTTCATCGTGGCTGTGCTCCAGGGTCTGGGCATGGTTCCTCCGGGCACTTGGTGGGCACTTACCCTGACTCTGATCTGTATCAGCACAAGGGAAAGAACAAGGGCTACACCCACCCCCCCACCCACCCACCCGCTCACCCACCCCACTCACCATGTTTCTGAAATTGTTGGTACAATTGTGCTTGTGAAAGGCTTGAGCTTCCTGGACAGGAGGGAGGGTGGGCAAGGAAGACAGGAAGGAATCCGATTCCCGGCTAGGCTGTGGTCCTCGGGAAGTTACTACTCTTTTTGGGCCTCAGTTTCCTCATCTAAAAAGGATGGGGATGGGGCAATGGGGCAGGGCTAGGCGACGTCTCAAGTGTCTCCAGATTTAGTGGTCTAGGGTTCTGTGATGGTCCAGGGCACAATGCCCAGGCCAGTTCGCTAGTCCCCCGTGACCCCTGCTCCACGCAGCCCAGTTGCTGTCATGCCCTCCCTGCTCCGTTTGCCTTATTTTATGATTATTCTCTTTGGCAATGGCACCGCCTGAGAACTAAGCTGAGCAAGCACAGCACCCGCCCCCGCCCCCGCCCCCCACCAGAGGGTTTGCTCTGCTCCCTATGGCTGTGTTGAGGTCTCTTCCCTGCAAAGCAGTCAGCTCCCTGTGGGCGGCTAGCTTCCTCTCCATCTCCCCATTGCAGACTCCCAGGTGACCTGGGCCACCGCAGGATGTGCAGGGGGCATGTAAGCTTTGGCATTAAGTAAATCTGGGCTCCGTCCTAAACTTCGCTACTGAATAACATTTCTAATTTACGGAGGGCTTACCCTGTGCCAGGCACCACGCCATGTGTTTTATATCAGTTTGTTTAATACCACAACTCTGTGAGTAGGTATTATCCTCATTTGACAGATGAAAAAGTTGAGTTCAAGGGCAGGTCACCTATCCTTTGCTCAAATGCCTCCTTGTCAGCGATGCCCATCCTGACCCGCCCTATTTAAAATGGCATTCGGCCTCTCTCCCAGCACTCCCAGTTTGCCTGAATGTTGCCCTTCAACCTGCCCCCAAACAGTACCTATCGCCTTCTAATACACTATAAACTTGCAATGTTGTTTAGCGCCTGCCATATGTCACCAGAGCATTCCTGAATCTTTGCCCATGTTGCTCACAGATGTACATCCCAAGTCACTAGAATTATGCCAACATTCAGTAGGTGTCCAATCAGTGTACACCGAGTGACACCTGGTTAAATGATTTACCCAGGTGTCATTCACCTGGAGATTGCCCCTCATAAGGCTTAAGGACACAGGCTTTGGAGTCAGGCAGTTGCAGGTTTGAATCACAGTTTTTGCCACTTAGCTAGTTGCATGACCTTAGTAACTTATTCTTCCTGCTCTTCAGTGTCTTTGGTAATAAAATAGACTAATAATATTTCTCTCCTAGGATGGGCGTGAGGATTAATGGAGATACATATGTAAAGTTCTTGGCACGCGGCAGGCGCCTGTTCCATAAATGCTGGCTCCTTTCCCTGAGGAGGGTTGTTTTTTCTCTTCTTGCTTCTCGTTTTCCTCTGACGGCCTACCCTTTTGATCACTTCGCTGTTCAACAGCAGTTCCCTAAGAGGTCAAGCCACTAAAGGAGGGGCTGGTGTTATCTTCTGAGGCATTAACCAGCCAGTACTCCCTCGCCCTCTCCCTTCCTCCGCCCAGAATGTGCCTGTTACTAAGGAGACAGAACAGCAGCCCCTGACAGGATTTCGCTGGGGTCTGACTCACACCCAAGCAGAGAGACAATGGCTGACCCTGGGAGGCTCGCCTAGGCTGAGGGTGTGGGTGGGGGCATCGTTCTGCAATCTGCTGGAAGAACCCAGCTGGCTCCCTGAGAACATGAAATGAAGTGTTGATCCTCCTGCCTCCAGCGGCTCTGGGGCAGTGATTGACGGCCCCGTTCGGAGGCTGCCGTGAAGTTCTTGCTCGGGCTGCAGTCCTTTGGTGCTGGTGGGCTGTGAGGCCCGGACCCTGGGAGGGGGCCATAGCAGCCAGAGTGACACATAATCAAACTCCTGGCCCTCAGAATGGCACCTCCCCAGAGCAGGGCTGGCAACTGTGGACGATTCACGACTCTGTGTCTGCGAAGGCCAGCCAAGCTGGCCCAGTGAGAGAACTCAACACAGGCACTGCCGTCTCTTCTTGCAGCTTGAATGTGATCATGGGGAGACTCTCAGATCTTAGGTCCTCTGGGGACTCCATTCCTTCCTTCCCAACCCGTCCCTTACCCCTGGGCAGCAAGAGATTGTGGCTTTTGCCTAACCAATTAGCCACTCCAAATGGAGAAGCAGCAGCAGAGGTTAGAGCACAGGGTGGGGGCTGGGCTGCTGTGATCGAGCCCTGCTGCCATCTTCCCCAGCTGTGTGGCCCCGGACAAACCACTCAACTTCTCTGTAAAACTGGGACAATTAGATCTCTTGCCTCTTGCGACTGTTGTGAGGATTAAACGAGTCGATTCTTGTAAAGAGTTTCGGTCCAGTGCAGACACTACGAGCTTACTAGATGTAAACTATTATTGTCGTTCTACAGGGTATGGTTCCTGGGAAGAGAGTGTTCTTGGGCAGAATAAAAATGGTATTAATTTTATTATTTGGCTTTTCTTGGGGAAAAAAATGGCATTCTGGCAAAGTTAGCTCATCTTCCTGCTCTGCTGGAGGGAGTCATGACCAACCCCTTCAGAGGGGGTCCAGCTCCTTCATTTGCATAATCCCTCCCAGGCCCAGTCCTCTATTGGTCAGCCCCGGAGGCATTTACTGTTTCTGTTACAAACTCAAATCCAGCTAATAAAGATGTCAGGAGCGGGGCTAGGAGACAAAGAAAAGACTGAATTGTCTGTGTTTAGAAGGGGAAGGCAAGAGTTTGGGCCCCCATGGGCCTCCGGTGGGAACCCTGCGATGGATAGCTTGGGTGTGGTCCTGTGCCCACTTATCTGTGACTGGTTCAGCAAATAGCAGCAAATGCCCTCGACGGAGGCACTTGGCCCACTGGGGAGGCCTTGTTATTTTGGAGCAGGTAATGTTGAGTTGGTTTACTACCCACTTGTCCCTTGTGTCTTTTAGCCTTGGTATTTCTTCTGACAAAAGCATCTTGGGGGCAGGAAACTTAAGCCACTCTTTGGAGGGACCTTGTCATATTCCTTATGAGGGGGACCCGGTGCTCGTCACACAGGAGGTTCTCAATGAATGCTTGTGAACAAATGCGGAGAGCATGCTTTCTGGTATAGCAGCCCCCAAATTTAGCTAGATCTTTTAGAAAGCCCCTCTGAGTCCCATTCCTATCCCATGCACTGGGCTCTGGGCTGGGGGAAGTTAGTGTGGGGACAGCAACCATGTCACCTGAACTTACCACTGCATGCGCAGAGCGTAGCTCAGTACCTCGCATATAGTGAGCGCTCAACCAACATTTGTTGAATGAATGAATGCATCTAGTGGAAAACCTGCTTATCCTGGAGTTGGGATAGTTGTGCTCTTAACAGCTGGCGGGAATTTGAACTCCTCTTGGTAACTCATCTGGCCCCACTGACCAAATAGGATAAAACAACAAAAATACACCCTCTTATAAGAAACTCAAAGTGCAGCGATTCATAGTTACTACTTATAAGGCATCCTCTGAAATTTGCTATCACTGTGAACCTCCCGATGTCCTTGGCACGCTGCCTCGCTAGCTGCCCTGTCCCTTATTTCTTGTGTTGTGTGTGCAGCCAGTCAAAGGACACTGTTATCTTGTCATTTACCATTGTAGTTGGAGCCATTGCCTCTGTGGGTTTTGGGTTTTACTTATCTTACTATCTTAGATGCACTTGTTCGTTTCTAAAAAGGCAGCATCTTCCAGAAAGACTAGGGAAGGGTCTGAACAGTGACAGCGCTGTCTGTCCCCCCCCCCCGCAATGACAGTGTGGTGAGAGAGGCTCCAGCCCTGGCTCGGGGACCGCTGGCTCCGTGACCTTGGGCAGGTCACTTCATCTTTGAGCCTCATCTCTGGGGTTCTTTCAGATCTTTAATTCTATGTCAACACAGAAGCGTGGGCTTCTCAAGAGTGGAGAGATTTTTAAGTTGGTATACGCTTTTCTGTGAAATTGTAGCTGTTTTTATTTGAAAATTTTTCATTTAAGCTCCTGTTCTGAGTGTAAAAACAGTACTAGCTACAAGGCATTTGTATTTTGTGATTTATTGGGAGTATTAATGTTATATAAGAAAATGGTAGGGTTTTTTTTTGTTAGATATGTTTTAAAAAGGTTTGCTGCATTCTTAAGTGTTATTTTATTATGTCTTGGGGTGGCTTTTTCCTCCATGAACAACAGATTTGTGATTTATAATGAACCTTCACTGCTGAAGTTGGCCATGAAAGTATTCTATGGCCCTACATCATTCCCAAAGGGTGTTCTGGCTACAGGAGCTTCCAGTTTCCAAGCGTATTGCAGAGGAAACCAGGCCGCAAGGTCCTTTTCAAAATCCGGGTAACCTGAGACTAGCCATGCCTACGTCCAGTTACATACTGAGGTGTCTTAGGAAAAAAAAGGGGGCCCCTAGGGATATACCAGCCCAATTCTCTTATTTAGATTAGGCAAACTGAGGCCCAGAATGGAGGCGTGACTTTCTCCAGGTAAAAGGCCCAGAGTAATCCCTCTGCATCTGGGTCTTACTCACCTGGTCCAAATCCCAGTCCCCCAAATGTGACCATTGGTGCACACACCCAATCCATTGCTCATGCCCTGGGTACTGTCCCTATCTCATGATTTGCTTTCCAAGGGCCACCTGAAGGAAGGGCTACTGCTGATTCACTGTTCCCACCAGCATCTACTTTGCCCCAGACACATTGTTTCTCCATCAGCTAGGAACTAATATCCAGCAGAGAGTTTATTGGCATAATTTCTTCAGAAAGAGGCTGGAAGACTTAGCAAGTTCAAACTTTAACATTTTTATCAAGAATCCCAAAGGGCCACCCTTTTCCCCTCCCATCGCCGCTGCCAACCCCCCTCAGGCTTTCTCTGCCATAGGAAGCCAGGGCGCGCAGAGCAGCAACAGCACAGGCCAACCGGCAGGCACGTGGTACATTATCAGTCACTGAGCAAGCAACTGCCTGAGGGCCATCTTTGATAGGGGCAGAAGAAGCCGCTCATGACACGGGAGGATACAGAAAATACAGGACTATCTTGATTCTTCTGGAATGAGGGAGGCTGGATTGGGGCTGAGGGGAGACTTTCCTTTTCTGTTTTCTCAGAAAATATGCAAAGAAAGGCTTCACAAACAACTGAGATTACACAAGTATCAGTTTCCCAAAATTCCCTTTTCAAAGATGGCCTCCCCGCTGTCCATTCAGAGAGCTCGCAGCAGAATCTACTGGGTGTGGAGAGAGACAGGCAGCAGGAGGAATTTAGTTTTCCACAAAGGTTGTTGGTTTTTTTTTCTTTATTGATGGGATTTATAATGCATATAACTGAAGGCAAAGTCCGAGGCCTAGAGAAAGATATGAGGCCCAAGAGAGAGGCTCAGAGATTCTAAAGGCTGCAGAAGGATACCCACCTAAAAAGGCCACTTGAGCTGCAAAAAGGATGGAGCAGAGAGATAGAAAATGGGTAAAAGAGAAAGGGGATGGGGGCCGGGTGGGGGTGGAGGAAAGTAGTTGGGAGGAAGAAGACAAATACCAGTTCAGAAATTCAGACAAAGATATATAGTAGGAGCTAGTTTATATCCCAGGTAGGAATAGATGGGCTGGCCTTAAGGTAAGAACATTTGCTTTAGGAAATGTGAGAAGGGAGAAATAAGAACAGTAATGGCTTCTGGTCAGAACACAACACCCCAAGGGCCCTTCCGTTGGTCGCAGTAGTGATGGGGCTCCCCTAAGCCTCTGTCATGGTCTTCCTGGAGACTCAACGAAGGGTCTCAGGAAACTCCATCCAGCTGGGAGAAGGCAGGGGCTGGGGACCTTGATCTGGGGCCTCCCCAGAGCTCCCAGCAGAAGGTGACCCCCTTTTGCTACTAGACTGTGGCCAGGACTGACTCACCCACACAGGCTGTGCCATCTTCATTGGGCTCGTAACCCCTACTGCACCTCTTGTTGGTCCGACACCTGTAGCTTCCATATGTGTTCACACACACGGGCTTGTCTCGGGGGCACACAAATGGGAACTGGATGCATTCGTTGGTGTCTGAAAGGTAAGGGAGTCTGTTACTCAGGGTGGGGGCATGGGTCCTTGCTCAGGCTCTGCTGTCCCACACACTCTGTGACTTGAGACACGTCCCTTTTCCCTGGGCCTCAATTTCCTCACTTCAGTCCCCTTGGCGGGCTTCTACTGTGTTTGACCTCTACATGTGAGGGGTGCTCAGGCTTTGTCCTGGGTCTTCTCTTCTACCTACCACACTTTCTCTAGGTGGTCCCTTCATACATGAATGATTCCAGACTTCCTATATCCAGCCACAACCTCTCCCTGGGGCTCCAGACTCATAAATCTGTCTAACGTGCATCTTGAACTTAGTAGGTCCCAAATGGAACTTTAGATTCCCTCCAGTCCTCAAACTTCTTCTGCCCCCTGTTCCCATCTTTCCTAGCTCAATCAATGCCACTATCGTCCACTCAGCTGCTCAAGCAGAAATTAGTGCGATCCCCAATTCTTTCTTTTTCCCTACCCCTGCAGGCAATTTAACAATAGATCCCTCCAGCTCTGCCCCCACAGTATCCCTCTCGCCTGCCACCTGCTTCTCATTCTTCTACCACCAGCCTATTCCCAAACAGCACCATCTCTTGCCTGGATTTCTGCAGCTGCCTCTTGACTGGCCTCCTGGCTTCCACTTCTCCCTCCAATCCAACCTGCAATTTGGCAGCCAGAGTGATCTTTGAAAATGTAATCATGTCATGCCACTCTCCTGCTTAGTGGTGCAGGGCCCTACGAACAAAGTCCAGACAGCTTCCTGGGGCTTCAGGACTCTCCTGGACTTGGCCCAAACTTCTCCAGGCACATTGGCCTCCTTCCTGCTCCTCCAACACTTTGAGCCCTTTTCCTGCCTCGTGGTCTTCACTCTCCCCACTGCCAGCAGAGCTCTCCCTCAGCTACTTCTGTGGCTGGACCCTTCTCCTCTTTCAGGTCTTGGCTCAAAGTTCCCCTCTTCTGAGGCCCTTCCCGACCACTCTGTGCAGAACGGTCTCCAGAGAGCACCTTGCTTGAAAGGTTATTAACTCCTGTAGTCCAGCTGTTCACGAGTTGTGGTCTGCTGCCCCCATTAGAAGGAACAGCCTCCAGGGGAGGTGCTGGGCCTGAGTTCCAGGCTCCCCGGAGTCACATATATGTCTGCTGGGTAGTGAAAAGGAGGAGGTGGCCGGAGTGGTGATTCACAGGGTCCTTCCGGCGCACAGGGAAGACTCTGGAATTTCTGTTCAGAGTGGCCAGACTGGGGACATGGAGAGTGGAGGGGACTCATTTCCTACTCAAGCCACCGTTAGCGCCATTCTCCTCCACTTTCTCACCTGGGGTCACCTGTCCACTCAGTGGCTTCCACGGGAACACTTTCTCCCCGCTGTGCCTGGTGCATTCCCCTTCATCCCTCAGGCCTCAGCTCAGACCTTGCTCTCTCTGGGGCATCTTCTTGAACCCTCCCTGGACTGGTTTAGGGCCCCACCTTTGTGGTCTCACAGCCATCCCACCCCTGTCCCCTGCCCCAGCCCTGCTCACACTCTGTGGGCATCACTGTTTACTTGTGTGCCTCTCCCATTGGCTCTAAGCCCCTTGAAGACGGTGACTTTGTCTGTTGTGTTTACTCTTGTATCTCAGTAGCAACCCCATTTGCATGGGGTGACAGACACCTGCAGAGTGGATTTGGGGAGAATACTTCCTGAGGGCCAAAGGTAGGAGGCATCCTTGACCCGACCCCTCATGGCCAGCCAATGGGATGGAAGATATCTGAGAGGCTTCTGGATGCTGAGCCTCCAGGCTGGCCTTCTCCCACTCCCAGTCCTTGGGGGACTTTGAGAAGGTCGCTGGACCTTCCCAGAGCTGCTGTCCCGGCCATGCTCCAGCCACCTGCCCCGCCGTACTGCACAAGGCCACCGCAATCCCCTTCTGTGCTGAGGTCATACTCCATACCCTGGCTTGCTCCAAAGCCCCTGGCAGTGCCCACCTTTGCCTGCCAGGCCCTTGTGTGCTGCTCCAGGGGCTGGCCAGCCTGAAGCTGCCACAGCCCCCAGGAGCCAGGCCTCCCTGTGAGCGCTGTCCAGGCGGTTGTGTGTCTCATGGCCACACTCTTCCTCTCTGTGTTCATGGCAGGAAAGCACCGCCAATTCCCCAAACTGTGGTGATGCTGCCTGCTGGTTGCTAACATCACTCCTGCCTTAGTGAGTCATGTGGCGGTTGTCTTGGCATCTGGAGCTCCAGGGACAAACAACACGCTCCCCTCCCCACCTTTCCACACCTTGTCTGCAGCCTGAGCCTTGCCAGGGCTCAGGCTGTGCTCCCAAGGAGATTCTGGCCTCTGGCCCATTCCCCAGTGTTTGCAGGCAACTCACCCATGCAATGACCGTTTTCGTGCTGGGAGAATCCTTGGCCACACTGCAAGGTGGGCAGAAGCAGAGACATTAGTGAGTTGAGAAGATCCCATCTCAGGCCTCCTCCTAGTCACAACCACAGAGCCGCTGCCACCCGGACCCCAGAATGAGAAGTGCTTTAGCTCTGGGCCTGGGGGGAGCTCCTCCCTGCCAGCATCTTTTCCCTTGCACTGAGAATAGGACACTGGGGTAAGGGGACAGCCAAGAACAGATTTAGTCCAAACCCCTGCTCATTCCCCTCACATAGGACCCATGTGTCTGAGCTGGAAGAGCTAACAGAAAGCGGCCCTCCCGTGGCCTTGCCTTGAGACTGAGGCTGGGTCTCCACTGGGGCAAAAAGCAATGAGGGGTGGGAGAAGCTTTCTGAGGTGTCTGTTCACTCCCCACCCTCTTCTCTGAGATCCTTACCCACGCACAATGGTGGGCGTCTGCAAGCCAGGCTCTCCCCGGCTTCCCTGGGCAGGGCCGACTGGACCAGCGGCGGACATCCCAGCAGGAGGAGGGAGGCAAAGGCTTTGTGGCTGGAATTTGAACTAACTGATTCCGAGACAAACTTGGAAACCTGGTCATGCCAGGCTGTGGGAGCTTTGCTATGTCTGTGTGAGGGTCTCAGGGACAGCAGACCGGTGGTGGGTTGGGGGGATTCAAAACAACACTTTATACAAGACAGGAAATGTTAACCGTGGGTACCGAGCGATGAGGAGGAGCTGGAGGGGATGACTGGGGAGGGGCCATGACCACCTCACCCTGAAGCCAGTGCACGAGTGACAAAGGTTCTTGAGCTCCTGAGGCTGAGGCCACTGAGCTGCCATGGTTTCTGCTCATCCTTACCTTTCCCTGGGACTTTGTGAACTCCCCTACAAGTCTCCTTGTAAGTCTCCTCTTCTGTGTGAATTTAAGTGAGTTCCTGTTATTTGCAACCAGTTGAGCCCCCTCAGAGTTAGAACATAGAGCTCTTCCCTTTAAGAGCCCCCAGAGGCCCTATCCCGCCCTTAGAAGCAACAGGAGGCTTGTCAGAGACTTGGAAAGAGCTGGGAGGGAAACAGGAAACCTGTGGTCAATTTTTAACTCTGCTCACAGTTGGCTGTGCAGATGGTTTCTTGATCTTTGTCTTGGTTTTCCACCTCTGTAAAATGGGTGCAAAAATCCTGCCAATACCCTAGGGCTGTGAGGTGCAGAAGAGATGTGTGCGTGGTACTATCGTGCGAACTATAAATGGTGGGGTGCTTTGCTAAGATTTCCATCATTCCAGAGGCAAAGTCTGCAAATGTCTGGAAATCCATGGGTTTGTGGATCGGGCCTCTTTTCTGGCTATGAGGTCCAGATGCATTTCTCACCTCCAGTGGGGCTTGGTCCTGAAGTCTGTCCTCATCCCGGGGGTAGGGGATCTCTAGCACCGAGTTCATCTCCCCGCTGGCCACGTTCCGGCTTGCCATCTTGCCATCTGGCCATGTCACCTCCACGCTGCTGGCTTCATCCTTCCCTGTTACACAGAAGGAGGAAGGGTCAGCAGCAGCGGAGAGCGGGAGGGGCGTTCTCAGAAAAAGTATCATCATTCATTTATTCATTCATTTAATAAAAAATATTAATTGAGCACTGTTCTAAGTGCTGGCATACAGGGAACAGGGCAGATGCGTTCCTGCTCCTGCAGAACAACACTGTCCAAAAGAACACTCTGCAGTGGTGCGCTGCTCTCTGTCTGCTGTCCAGACGGTAGCCACCAGCCACAGGTGGCTGTCGAGCACTTGATGTAGGGCTAGTGTAATAAGGAACTGAATTTTAAATTCTATTTAGTTTTCATTAAGTTACATGTATTGACAAATAGCCACATGGCTAGTGGCTACCATATCGGAGAGTGCTACTCCAGAACTTACACCCAGCGGGTGTCCAACCCGTGGCCCGCGGGCTGCATGTGGCCCAGGATGGCTATGAATGCGGCTCCACACAAAATCATAAATTATGCATGGAACCTTTTTTTTTTTTTTGCTCCTCCGTTTTCATTAATGTTTGTGTATTTAATGTGTGGCCCAAGACAACTCGTCTTTTTCCTGTGTGGCCCAGAGATGCCAAAAGGTTGGACACCTCTGCATAGGCCAGTCTGCATGAGGCTGTTCTGGTGGGAAGCAGGTTGACTGCGTTGTGCTGGGTTCAAACTTTGGCTGTACCACTTGCCTGGGAGGTTGGAAAGAACATGGTGGGAGGTGGATAGCTGGGTGACCTAGGGACAAATCCCAGCTCCGCAGCTGACGTGCAGCGAACATATTTATATTTCTGTTTATGTCTATATGGATATTTATAGCCTGCTAGGGGCCAGGCTCTTTTCTGTCACTGGGAATGTCCTTGTTTTCAGGGAGTTTCCACTCTAGTGGGAATAGACAGGCAAACAGATGAAGAGATAGGTAACGTCAGATACTGACAAGCTCTAAGAAGAAATCTAAGAAGAAAACAAAAATAGGGGAACGGAGTAAAGGGGGTTGGCTGGGGGCCTTTTCTAGTCAGGGTGGCTGGGGAGAGGCCCTTGTGGAGAAGGTATTCGAGCTGAGATCTAAATAAAAGCTGAGGATAAAGACCCAGACGGGGGAGGGCGCAGGAGAAAGGCTGCTCTAGGAAGCTGAGATGTTTACAAAAGCTGATGGAGAAGCTCAGAGAATATTCCTGGTGAATCCATACATCCAGAGAGCACACATCCATAGAGTAATGCATTACATCACTGGCAGAAAACAAGTTGGAGAGATTTGTCAGATGTTTAGGGGTTGTCAAAACCGACCCCAGTTCCCTGCTTAAGGCACCAGGCCTGTCGCGTGGCAAGGTCAGGCTAATGGTGATGGATTGGGGTGGAGAGGAGAGGCAGCTGAGCCTCACCTGCAGAGAGAGGCTGTTCTCCTAGGCAGCTGCTCGGGGAAGAGGGCCACACTCAGGAGGGAGAGAGGGTGCAGCCCCTTTGTCATCACCCACTCAAGCTGACCAGATGTGGGTCGGTGCTCAGGGGTCCACACCTGCAAAAACACTCCCCCAAGCATCATTCGTGAGCTGAGGAAATAATATATCACCCGCATGGATGTGCTACTTTCCCCTTAATGTGTATAGATACTGTTAAAAAACAAGTGAACCCAAAAAGTGCTGTTCAATTTATAGTAGCTTTTGGTCCTTCTTGTCCATCTGTGGATTTTATAGTGATAGATACTATGAGGACGGAGGGTAGTTTGTGAAACATCTTCATGTATAAATAGGGTTCCCATGTTTTAGAAAAGACTTGGAAGCCACGTCCAGACCTGGCAGAGAAATCCATGCAGAGGTGGCTCTGGGGGTGGGGCTCAGACTGTGTGGTGGGGAGGGACCCGGCTGCTGCTTTCTCCTGAGCCCCAGCCTCCCTGTTTTGAGCTAACGAGGGTGGTGACCAGCTGCCACAACCTGGAAGTGCCAGGGGTGAGGAGCCCCTCCTCTGCGGGAAGGTGGCCGCAGCACCAGGGAGAAGCTCCTGGAGGGAGCAAAGACTCCCATACGAGGTGCAGCTTCTCTTCCCAGAGTCCCTCCCTCCCAGCCCAGCCTTCCCAGTTCTGGGGTTTGCCTTATTCAGCTAGAAAACACTTCTCATAGCCCCTCTACTCCCCCTCCCCTCATTCTATAATAACTCCTTTTGGGGAAGGGGGTAGAAATGGGATTGGGGTGTCAGCTACAGACTTTTTTCTGTTTTGAAGTAATTTCTTTGAGATTCAAAAGACTTGGCGTTTGTAGGGAGTCAAGTGTCCAAATTACGTGGCATATGTAAAAAGTAAGCACTTTTTCCATTAAAAAAGGAGACAAAGAGAAGCAACTGTTTCTCACCTAAGCCAACAGAACAGCTACATGAATACATTTTCCAGACTGACTGAAGTGCCACAAATAACTCCAAAGAGTTGCCGAATATTCATAGACAATTACAAATTTACATCCTGTGTTTGCGGCACACAGTTCTGAGTCCTGCTCGCTCCCTTCCTCCAGGCCCGGGGGAGGGGCCAGGGCTCCGCGATGAGTAAGCTCTGAGAGCACATCTCAGGAGGACTTGCCCCTCCGCCGATGATTATTTTGCTGACTTGGATTCTCTCTCGGGGCCTCGGTTTTTCCATCTGCAAGATGGGGGTGTGACCTAGAGCTCTAGCACTTCTGGGGAGAACGGTCCTTCTTCCCTGGAATGTGAGCCCTGCCCAGCTGTCACCCTCAGCACCTCCACCCTCAGCATCTCCATCCCCTTCGCAAAGGGCTTTCACTGTGTGCAATAATACAAGAAAACATGTACCCCTAACTGTTCCAGGTGACTCTTGCTGTTAGCGCTCTAGACCCTCACGGCAGCTCCATGAAGAAGGTACTAGTTTTCTCATTTCCATTCGAGAGCTGAGGGAGCTGAGACTTGCTACCTGCTACACCCTTTTTCTACTGATCTACAGGCCAGACCCACCACGGCCGAGCATCATGCAGGGGTCTGGGATTCAGAAGGAAGGAGACGGGCCCCGGCCCCACCCTGGAGGAGCTGAGTCCTGGGTGGGCCATGGACATAGTGGGTGTGTTATAAGAAGCTGGGAAAGTGCAGCCATAGCATCGGTACCACTTGGCGAGAGAGGTGCGGTTAAAAGTCATTTAGACTGGATGTTGCAGAAGTGTGAGAGTTCGAGGCAGAGAAAGGAAGGAAGGAGCATGCCAGGCGGCGGGTGCAGCATGGGCAAAGGCATGAGGTGTGACAAGGGCCTCTGTGTTTGATGAGCAGGGAGAGGCTCAAACTGGAGAACGCAGAGTGTGAGAATACATATTAGGTGGGGCGGATGGGAGAGGAGGCCAGGAGGGACTTTGGAGCCTTAGCATGTGTGGCTGAATTGAACCTTCCCAACTCCTCTGCGAGGTGGGCGTTTTATCCCCACTCTCCAGATGCAGACATTGAGGCTTGGTGAGGTGAAGGGACCCGCAGGTGCTTGAGCTGGAACTGGAACCCAGGCTCTGGTCCCCAGGCCCAGATGTTCCCTCTGCCCCAGACATCTCAGGTCTTCAATCAGTGGCGCAGCCAGGGGCCCCTGCCTCCCAGACACTGCCCGGGGCTGCCTGCCTGCCAGGCCTGTGGGTCCTGTGAGCAGAGGTGGGTCCACTAACCAACCAGGCCCTCTGGAAGCTTTTAAAGAACAAAGGCCAAGCAGGCACAGAGAATTGTGCTTTTCAGAAGAATTACAAGCAAAACAGATGGTGGGAATACAGTTGGTGGAATATTTTTGCACTTTAATAAAGCAATTTTCACGTGGGCCACTGAATTTTCCTTCCCTAAATGAGCACCAGCCGGCATGGAGGCAGCTCTGAGTCACTTGCAAACAACTAGCTGAAAGGGAGGTGGTGTGTGTGGGTGGGAGGCGCCCTCAATGCCTGGGGTGGGCTGGCCGAGTGGGGGAGCCCTTAAGGGGGCAAGCAGATTATTGGCACTTGTTTTCATTTTCTGGGTCTTGCTGAGCTGCCTCCGCCCTCTGCTAGCCAGGGCGTGGGATACGCAGAGTGGGTATGCAGGAGCTTGCGTGTGAGTTCAGAGCAACCAGGGGGCAGAGGGGGCGTCCAGCAAGGGCTGTGAGCGGAAACGCTCATTTATGAGGCTGGCAGGCCATCTGCCCCAGGAGGAGCAGGGAAAGGTCAGAGAAGGGTGGAGAGGAAGGAGAGACAGGCCAGGGGCTCCCCTGAGCAGGGCGGCCGGGGTAGGGGCTGATGCCTCCAGAAGGAACAGTCCTGCAGGATGAAGTGGGGAGCGCTCTGCACCACACAGTGGGCCCTCTGGGGACCCCCCCCGCCCGAGAATGAAACATCCAGGTTCATTTTTACTGTGTGATCCCCCACCGCCTGGGCCCTCCAGATGCACGTGAGGGTCTGAGAGGCTGAGCCCTCTAACTGGCCATGCAGAGATGAGCCAACAGATGAGCTGCGGGGCAGGGGCAGGGGCTGGGGTCGGGGGGAAGGAAGCGCCCAGGAGGCTGTCTGCTGATAGGCACTTGTGTGCATGCACATACATGTCCACACACTTACCACTCCCAGCTGCAAGGTCAGGAGGAAGCAGGGGTGATTCGAGGAGGGAGGAAGGAAGCAGGGTCAAATTGGGGTGAACAGGAGCACAGTGAGTGCTGGAAGGGGAGTTCCCTGCAGCCCTCTCCCTTTAGAGGCCTCTGTTGTCTGGCATAGCTTTGGGCTCCACATCTACTTCTCAGTAATTCAGGCCTTTAAGGCAAGAGTTCCTTGCATTCATGTTTTGGACATGACCATTCTCACCCCAAACACTGCAAGACTAACTGTCCATCAACAGGGAACTTGCAAGGTAAATTATGAATGCTGCCGCACAACAAAATACTGTGCAGCAAAACATTAAAAATAGAGCTGCCATATGATCCAGAAATTCCACTTCTGGGTACTTAGACAAAGAAAACAACATTAATTAGAAAGAATACAGGGTCCAGCTTGAGTGTGGTTGGTAGGATAATAATGTGTGTGTAATAATTTATAGTTTTAATTTGAACATTTAGCCTAACGTGTCATATGGTGTGCTTGAGTGTGACATTGTTGTGTTACAGAATTACATACTTATAATTTTGTAATAAAAAAAGGGTTGTTATTTGTGCTGGACCCTGTATATGTACCCTCTATGTTCACTGTGCATTATTTACCATAGCCAAGAGATAGAAGCAAACGAGATGTCCATCAATAGAGGAAGGGATAAAGAAGACGTGGTATATAAATATAATGGAATATTATTCAACAATAAAAAATGAAATCTTGCAACTTGCAACAACATGGATGGACCTACGCTAAGTGAAATAAGTCAGACAGAGAACAACAAATACCTGGTACCCCTGGCCCCTGGGCTCCCACTAAGCTCTGCCCTTGCCCAGCAAAGCCTGGCTTTGGTTTTCCCAGCTCTCCAGAACTCTCTGTTCCACCTGCCCTCTCGGCCTGGCTCTGGGAGCCCCCGACAATTTGGCCCTGGCCTGCCTTCCAGGCTCCGCTCCCACCAGACCATTCCCATCTCATGGACACACCGGGCACCCTTATCTCTGGGCCTTTGTTAAAGCCAGCACAGCCCCTGGAATGCTCTCCGTCCACGCCTTCCAAACTCCTACCATCCTTCTAGAGCTAGTTCTAGGCTCATTTTCTTGGGAAAGCTTCCCAGAGCAAAACTAATGTGTCCCTCCTGGTCCTCTCATAGCTGCTGGGCCAGGATGACAGCACATCCAAATCTGCCTTGCGCCAGAGTTCCTGTGTCCATCTGCCTCTTTCACTGGATTGTGAACCTGGAGGGCAGAGGGTATTTCTTCTTCTTCTAATCTGTCTCTTTTTCACGTCCCTCTGTGTCTCCCCCAGACCCCATCTCAGTCTATCCCTACCCTGTTCTCTTTCCTCAATCCTTCCTTCCATCCACCCTTTCCCACCAGGTCCTTCTCTTCCTGCCCCATCCATCAGGGGAGCCTGTGCTATGCTGGATCCATGAAGATCCTCTTGAACGTTGGAGTCTTGGAGGTGCAGGGGTGGAGCCTGCCTGGCCCTTGTTGTGTTCCAGGCTACTGGCCCTGCTGCCTGCTGAGCTGCCTCGGAAAGTCTCACTGCCAAGCCCAAGGCGGACCCAAAGGTCCAGTCTCTAAGAGCAGCCTTCCTTAAGTGGGGTGGATCCCGGCAATAGAGAGGAGTCTGCAGGGGGACCCATGGAGCCGTTTGAGCCAGACTTCAGACCCAGAACAAATCCCTTGGCTTGCAAAATGCAAGGATTGGCAGTCAGGAGGGGCTCCCAGCTAGATGCACCAACTGTAATTCTGAGAACGGGGAGAAGACAGTTGTGAAGAGTCACAGAGGCTCATGGGCCCCTATGGTCTTACCAAATTACCTGGTTGGGGCTGCCCGGTTGAAGAGCAGGTCTGTTCTCTTGGAAGGACAGATACTGGCCAGGGGAGAAACCCAGCCACACCCATAATACATGTCTTAAAAGAGCAGAGGTAGTCTGTGGGATGTGGAGAAGGAGAACCAGCCCTAGCCCTGGCCTCGCCATTGATTTTCTGTGTGAGTCTCAATTCTCTTATCTGTACAATGGGGTGAGGGTTGATGTCCAGCCTGACACCTGGAGGAACATCCCATCTATGATACCATGGCAGTCATCTTGGGGCTTGGATGATCTTACTTGGGTCACCCGGTAACTGAGGGGATGTGGATGTTCAAGCAGAAAGAGGCAAAGCAGGAGGACCTTGGCTGGCTCCACACAGAACAGCCATAGAAGGCTAAGCAGTCAAGTCACAGTGGCCAAGATCTCAGACTGTGGTGTCTAAAAAGATGGGGCCCAAACCCAGCCCTCCTTGCTTTTTGAAAGTGTGATTGGAGCAGGTTGCTTAATTTCAGCCTCAGTTTCCGGACCTATGAAATGGGGTTTATGACTCATCATGTTATGGTGAGAAATGAATGAGGTATTTTATGTAAAGCCCTGAGCCCAGTGTCTGGGACATACTAAGTGCTCAATTCATGTTGGCTACTGCTGTTCTGCAGGAGAGGCCCACATATTTAAAAGTCATCTTGCACTTCTTTCAGGGCCAGCGTAGCAAATGACTGCCTTAAAAGTGATAAAATGTCCAATTACAGGCCGACCCATCCAGGGTGAAACGGCCCAAGCCCATGCTCATATAACCTGGCCTTGGGTGCCCTAAATATTTATGTTTCTCTTTCAGACTGCATAAAAATTATGTGTTTCCTATAACAATCATAAAACATATACACGTAAAAAAACCATATGGAAGAAAATAAAAATGACGCAGTCAAGCAGGTCTGGATTTGAATGCCATCCCTGATTTATCCATTATGGGGTCTCGGTTGAGCAGGGCTCTTAATTGTTTGATCCTCAGTTTTCCCATTGTACATGGGGGTGAATAATGCCCATCACATAGGGTAGTCGTGAGGGCAACATGAATAGTGAGAGTAAAGTCCCACTGTGCCTGCAATGCGTTAGCGTCACCCCATCAGCCCAGCCACTTAGAGAAAACGGCTATTCACACTTCTTGTACTTTTTAAAATTTTTTCTATGTATATATGCTATGTGAATAATATTAACATACCTGTATACATATGTGTTTATTAATTTGAGGGTACATTGCTTATTCTTTTTCTGTTACCGTTGTAGCATAACCTTGTAGCATTATACTCATGAGGTGCTAACCCATGGGGGAGGGTGTCTGATTTTGAACCTAGGTATATGTAATTCAAATGCTTTTTAAAAAAATTTTTAAAAAAAGATTTTATTTATATATTTTGAGAGAGAGGGAGAGAAACCTCAGCATGTGAGAGAGATACATCAGTTGGTTGCCTCTCACACGCCTCTTACTGGGGACCTGGCCCCAACCCAGGCATGTGCGCTGACTGGGAATCAAACCAGTGACTGTTCCGTTCTCAGGCTGGCACTCAATCCACTGAGCCACACCAGCCAGAGCTCAAATGCTTTAACCATTGAGCTTGGTAAAGACACTCTTGGCTTTCTACCCGCACCTCAGTGTTTCTCAACATTTTTTCATTACCGCATCTCTTCCTCAAGAAGCCTTTTTAGATTTTTATTTTCCTAATTCCATCCCTCAATACATTTTCTTTAAAAAAGGTTCATTTTGAAATAATTATAGATTCACAGGAAGTTGTAAAGACAGTACCGCGAGATCCTGTGTACATTTCATCTGGCTTCCCGCAACGGTTATCTCTTCCGGAACTACAGCACAAGGTCAAAATCAGAAAATGGACGTCGGTACAAGCTGTGTGGATAGTTCTATGTCATTTCATCACGTGCAGATTCGCGCAACCACAACCATTGTCAAGATACAGAACCGCTCCATCAGCAACAGGACGTCCCTTAGGCTGTCCCCTTGCAGTCACACCCCTCTCCTTCCACCATGTCTACCCCGCAGCAGCCACTGATCTATGTTCCATCTCTACAGTTTTGTCATTTCAAGAATGCTATATAAATGGACTCAACAGTATGTGACATTTTGAGATTGGCCTTCCCCCGCCCCCCACACACCGTAATGCCCTCGAGAGCTATCCAGGTTGTTGTGTGTGTCAATAGTTCATTCCTTTTTATTGCTGAGTAATAGTCCATGGTGTAGATAGACCACAGTTTGTTGAACCGTTAACCTATTGAAGGGCATCTAGGTTGTTTCCAGTTTGTGTTATTACAGATAAAGCTACCATGAACAATCTTGTATAGATTTTTTGCGGACATAAGTTTTCATTCATCTGGGATGAATGCCCAGGAGGGCAATTGCTGGGTCTGATAGTAGTTGTATGTTTAGGTTTTTGTTTTTAAAAGAACTGCCAGAGTATTTTCCAGAAGAGCTGTACCATTTTACATTCCCATGAGCAATGTATGAGAAATCTAGTTTCTTTACATTCTTGCCAGTGTTTGCTATTGTCACCAGAGGTTTGGTGAGACACTTTAATCACCGAGCCAACTCTCAAGAGGTCAGGGAAATAGCTGGGTTGGATGAGTTTGGTGCAGGCCCCTGTTTGAAGAACAAGGCCACAGCCTGGACAAATGGAGAATAAAATGCTTTGACTCTAAGGTGAATAACTGAACCCAGGCACCAAGCTGGGGACTCCTGTAAGGGGTGGGGCATGAAAACCTCCTTCCTGAGCCCAGGTCTACCTCAGACCAGAGCTGCCTCCTATATAGCTGGTGTCTGCCACGGCTGTCGCAGTGACGTGGTACCTGGAAAATGCTTGAGCTGTGAGCCCTGCATCACTCAGCCTGATGCCAGATGCAGCTGCAGGACTCACTGCCCATCAACAGCTCACTGCCCACCTCGTCCCTGGCCCCGACTCACCCAGGCCAAAGTGTGCCACGGGTTCCATCTCGCACAGGTAGCCTGAGCCTCCGTCGATGATCCTCAGGTGGGCCCCGCTCTTCTTGGTGTAGAGCACAACCTTAGCCCCCCTGGCGAAGGCCCCAAACTGGGTCCGTGGCACCACTCGGAGCCAGTTGTTGCTGAAGCCCTGCAGGAAGGGAAGAAGGCAGGCCAGCATCAGCGGGGTGGGCGGAGGAGCGGGGACCTAGGGCAGGGCAGGGAGGGAGAGGGAGGGAGAAGGAGGAAGAGAAGAAAAGGGGCAGAGGAAAGGGAGAGGAGGAGGAAGCTGGCAGGGAAGGTCAGTGAGGAAGACTGGCTGGAGTTTGGGAAGAGAAACACTGGAAAAGAGGAGGGAAGCCAATAGACTCAGGAAGAACAGTTTCCGAAGATGTGCCCATGGGAGGCAAAGGGGCAGAGGGCTTCCCCTGGGAGGCAGGCCTTCTGGGAGGTTTACTGTGCTGCTGGGGATTTTTTTTGCTTCCTCCAGGCCCCGGCTGTCCATTTCTCAGGACGAATCCTGAGCTCCTCTGCCCTCATCCACCCTAGGCCCGGGGGACCACATCTGGCTGGGCTCTGTGGTTCCTGAGGTCCCCACACACCTGATTTCCCCGGAAGACGGACAGCGGCTGAGCCATGGATTCTCCGTGGGACAAGATGAGGTCCAGCATCCCATCTCCATCGAAGTCTGTCACCACACCCCCTGCAACAACGCACATTGCATTCTGGCCATTGGCCAGGAGACCCACGGGGGAGGGGCCTTCCGCCCAGCACCGTCCACAGCCGGGAGTCGGGGAGGTGCTGGGGTAGGAGTCTGAGGCTGGAAGCCCGGCTCCTCCCCTTTCTAACAGCCATCCCATGAGAGAAATTCATGGAAGAGGGGTTCCCTTTCCTTCCCAGGACTTCTGCATGGGCACGGCGGGCACTAATTATTCAGACCATGAGGACTTCTTCTGGTCTTTATATTATACATGTCTTTTGTATTTGCACAGTTTTTGTCAATCTGCCAAGTGTTTGCTTCTATTCGGTTTCCTTTTGGTCTTCACTACACTCAGGTGAGAAGGACAGATGTAATTGCCTGCATTTAATGGAGGTGGGGAACCAGACCCAGATGAAGTCACTTTTCTAAGACCACCAGCAAGGCAATGGCAGGACTGGGTCTTGGGACCCCTAATCCAGTGTTCTTTCTTTGACACCAGGCTGAGTGCCAAGAAGGGAGGGGTTGGACTTCAGGACCCCCAACCTCTCCTTTCTATCCCACCCATCAAGGCATTGCCAGATAGATCCTTGGCCCCAGCCACGGCCCCAGCCGCTCTGGGACTGGGAGGATGGGCCATCCATCCCCTCCTCTGCTTCCTGACTGACGCTTTCAGGAACTTCTTCTTCACTCTCACTCCTGCCCTAGGGTCTTATCCCTTAGAATAGGAGGGACTGGAGGAGCCCTGTGGTGCAACTGGATGCCCCATCCTTCCCTCCCTCATCCCAGGGTATGGGCAGCGCTGAGATGGGAGAGGGCAGGCTGAGCCCTTAGGTGCCTCACCTGTGCCCCGGCCCTCAGGCTCCAAGGCATCTCCAGGATTGAGCTCCTCAATGAGGGGGTCGCCGTGTTCCCTGCGAATGACGCTGTTGGAGAAGACACAGGCCGTTCATGGATGAGTAACCAGCTGGGGAGGCCCCATGGCTACCTGGACCTAGAGACCTACTGGCTTACTTCATTCTCTGTCCCTTGAACATCCCTGGGTCCCACTATGCATGGGCTGCAACCTGCCTGCCTGCGGAGCCACTCTTTGTTCACAAACACTGTCTACACCCTCTTCTTGGGTTTTAATTTACGTTGGTAAATATTGATTTTTTCCTTCTCTAATGGATGAATTATAGACAATCTTGGGAAGGCCAGTTGATGGATGGAGAAGGGACAAGGACACCGCTACCTTCAAATGACCTTTACTTTCTTTCAAGTGGCCCTAGGTTTCCAAGTTCCAGATGGTAGCTGGGTTCAAACCCCACTCAAATGCCACCTCCCCCAAGTTCTCTCTGGTTGTCCCGCTAGAGGCAATGCCTTCCTTCTCTGCCTTTATCACTTGCCTGGCCTTTATCACTTTCTGCCTGTGTCAAAGCTCTGTATAAATGCATCTTATCTCCCCAGTTAGACTGTGAGCTCTTTGCAGGCTGGGCCATGTATTATTCATCTTTGCGTCTCCACAGCATCTAACATAGAGCCAGGCTTTTGGAGCACTCCAAGCACACGTCTGTGGGATGCATGGATGAATTCCAAAGGCGAAGGGAGGGAAGGGGTCCCTTTGGGTTGCAGGGGTTCTGTCTATTTTGAACTCTGAACGGCAGTAATATTTGCTCCAGGAAAGTCCACTGTGAAAGTCCTGCTCTTTCTCCACACTGAGCTGACTGCTTCTGATGGCTGTGAGCATTCCTTCTCTAATTTTTCTCCCTCATTTGATTTTCCCAGCCTTGGGTGCTCTGCCCTTAATGTGTGGAGCAATGCTGGGGAGCAATCAGAGGGCCAGGGGGCATCTGTATGCACCCCTCCGCACACACAAACTGCAGGTGACTGTTGTCCACCCAAATCACAGAGTCACCAGAGGGCTGTGATGTGGCCGGTGCTTTCAGGAGGGGACGGGGGTCCATGGGGCTGGAGCCCCTGGGGACTGGATGGCAAAGAGTGCTGGCAGAACTGCAGGGTGTCTGCAGGGTTGAGCAGATGCCCTGAGAGATGTCCTCTGTCCACACGGGGCACATGTGCTGAGCACAGCCACGTGTGCATTTTGGGTAGTGGGCAGCGTGCCTGGTTGCACTTGCCTGTGTGCACACTTGCTGGAGGCGTGTATGCCTCAGCCTGCCGACACCCGCAGTCCCTTTGACCGCTCGGGTCCTGCAGACTGTCAAAGATGGGCAGAGACACCTCTTGGTTCAGGGGACAAGGCAGTTAAGGGTTTCTAAGGATAAAGCCCGCAGTTCCACCGCATGTATGTCTTCACTGAGCAAGTTCTTCTGCAGCAAGTTGTGTGCCGGGCACTGTGTGGGAGCCTGTGGCCGTGGTGTGCATCAGGAAGAGAGGGGCTCAGGATCCACGATGACAGGGAACCTCATGCAGAGCACTGAAGGGCTGAGGGCAGGCAGGGAGAGTGGGGCCAGGGAGGGCGCAGCTGGGCAAGCTCGTCCAGATGAAGAGGGGGGAACGAGGCAGAGGGTGTGGGCGCCACGGGGGTCCAGGCCCGGCAGAGCCCAGAACTGAAAGAAGCTGGGGGTGCTTGGGGCTTAACTCTAACAGGGAAGTGGAGAGTGTGGAGGCTGCGGACAAAACTGGTAGCCGTGGGATGTGTCAAAGAGAAGGCTTCTAAAAGGTTTCAAGTGGAAGAGGCATGTGGCCAGGTTTGTATTTTCAACTGCTTGTTCTGCAGGACTAGACACGGGGAGGCGGCTGGAGGTGGGTACAGGAATCCGCTAGAGAGAGAGCGGGGGTAGCACAGGGCAGAGAGAGGAGGACAGGTCAGAGGAGTCCTTAGATGGATACGTTGTGTGACCACGCGTGTCCCAGGTGATGCCTGTTGCCCTGCCACTATTCGTAGTGCCCCCTTCCACTCTCACAAAGCTCCCAGTTTGGGCAATGCATTCTCCGGTCACCCTAGGCGTTGCTGTAGGACTTGCAGACTCAAGCCCAGTGCCTCCTACAAGGAGCCCACCGTGTTCCATTTGGTGACAGGGGTAGGTGGGTGCTAAACTTCCAGAGCTGTCGGCGGTGTGGGGGCCTCAGCTGCATGCTCAAGACCCAGCCATCTGCCACAGGGACGTGGGGCACAGTCACGTACCTGGGAAGTAGCTTCCACTGCTGCTGCATTGAAGCAGACACACTCACGGGGCAACTGCTTCGTGACACTAAGGACAGCCCTGTGCCAGGCAGCCCGTGGGGTGGCCCAGGGGGGCACTGGGAGGTTTGACGGAGGCCAGGCAGGCAGGCAGATGGACAGGGGAGGTGCCTGGGTTCTTGGGCCACAGAGCTGAGAGCACTAGACTCCTTGGTGATCAGGGACCCTGGCAAGTGACACTTTATTAGCCAGAGAAGGAAGGCAGTGTCTCTGTTAACGAGCAATTGATCTTCTGCAATTAATCTGGAAGTTGTGAATAAGCTTTTTGCAAGGCACCTAATTAGTAAATCTGGTGCCTTCAGGGGGTGATTACATCCAGTCAGGATTGATGCTTTGTTAATAATTATATTTTAAACATGCTTAGTCCCAGCTCTTACTTTTTATTAATAGCTGGGGACCTCCTGGAGGAGAGGATGGGGACCTAGGGGAGCCTAGCAGGTGATTGGCCTCTTTCCTGAATCACCCCTTGGCCCACCCTTTTCTCACCTCCCCCATCCCATCCTGAGCTCCATTAGCATATTTCATACCAGGAACAGGCCCACCTCAGGCCAACAATGGTTCTCAAACTTTATGCCTGATGCCTAATGTAGTTGTTAAAAATAGATTCCCGGGCTCCACCTCCTGAGGTTCTGATTCAGGAGATCAAGTGGGCCCTGGGATTCTACTCTAAGCAAGCACTCTGGGTGACTGATGCCGACGGTCTCCGGACCCTTTGTAGACAAGGATTGCCTCTGAAAACCCAGTCCTTCCTCCCCGGACACATGCCCAGATGCTTGCGATTTCTTCCACTCTGTTACTTCATTTGACTTGTCTACCATTAATGGTCTCATCCAGCATTTCCCAAAGGATGTCTTGTAGAACATGAGTCCCAAGATAAAAATCTTTGGAAAAAATGTCCTGTGGTCAAATCTATCTGGAATGTTCCACCCACCTTTTGGGGAGTAAAAATGCTTATGGTCATTTAAAGGCTCTGAGAAGTCCTGCAGTCAATAAACCTGCCTGTATTTGCTTGACCCAGTTGTACCTAAACAGATTTGACTCTGTAACCACTTTTTTGTGGTAGGGGGGATTTCTATCCTGTGGAGCTTGGCTTCTGGGGGTACTTTGGGCCATATCCCCTCTGCCCACCATCCCCCCCAACACTAGGAGGCCCACTTCCTACCCAGAGTTCACCCTCCATGCCCGCAGCCTCTTGTCCAACCTCTGTTCTTCCCTCCTTTCTGTTCCTTTATCAGGGTACCTCCTTCTACCTCAGCCCTTGGAACTCCCCTTCTGAGCTCTACACCTTCCTCCCTGACCCCAGCTGTCAAGGGTGAGCAGGCATGAGCCAAGCCGAAGCATCTACCGGAAGAGGCGGTTGGCTGAGGAGCTTCGGTGGGCGAAGTTGTTGAAGAAGATCTCTAGCTCCTGGTCATTGTCAAAGTCAGCGGCGATGACTGTGCGGACAGGGGAGGGCATGGAGAACTTGGGTGAGGCAATGTCCTGGGAGGAGAGAGGACTGCAGGTCAGCAGACAGATACGTGGGAGAGTGGGACTGGGTGAAATGCCCATTCCCCCACTGTGTGTGTGCAGTTGAAGGTAAGACAGCCTGACCTAATGCCTCCTCTCTTACCTCCGTGGTAAGGGAGCTGGGGGGCTATGTTTAGAACTACAGAAACCTCTGGCGGCTTGTAGAACAACAAGGTAAGAGGTAAGAGGAACAGTCTCAATTCAGACCAGCAAGGCACACAGCTGTTCCTAATTGGGGTCACATGTAGCCCTCCCATCCATCACTTGAAGAAGCACAGACATTAGCATTCCCATTTTATAGGTGAGATAACTGAGTCCTGGAGGTGGAGGGGAATTGCCCCTAGTCATAGCTAGTGAGTAGGGCCATCGCCAGGGCTTCTGATTCCAGATGCAACACCCTTTCTAGTACACACCCTTACTCCTTAGTGAGAGTCAGGGACTTGGTGGATACAGGAAAGGGCTGTGCATTTGAATCCAGACTTCTTTACTGATGCGCTGTGTGATCTTCGGCAAGTTACTGAACCTCTCAGATCTCAGTTTCCTCATCAGTAACATGGGAATAGTCATAGTGGTCTAGGTTGTGAGGACTGCATGTAAAATGCTCGGTGCAGAATGGGCAGGAGATAGATCACTGGCAGTCTGTCCTGGCCTTGCCCTTGCTCTCAGCCTCATGGAACGTGGCAGAGGCCACCTTTGGCTGTGTTTTTGCTGCCTCTGTTCCCTTATATTGTTTCTTGAGAGTCTTTTGATTTTTTTAAAAGACATTTACTTTGGGGAGTTGCAGAGATGCTTGTCCAGGGCTCAGGAGGGACCCCAAAGTGCGGACAGGGCCTCAGTGGACCTGGCAAAGGGTCACAGGTGTGGGGCTTGCCTTTGGAATAGAGGGAGAGCTGTGTAGGGTGACCTTTGGGCCCTGGGAGCCTGCCTGAATCCCAGGGCCCTTGTGGAGGGGGCTGCGAAGGGCACGGTGGTGTTTTCGGGAGTGCCCCTCTGCGCCTTGGCTGGCCTCGTCTCTGGGCTTCATACTGCAGGCCCCCATCTGTTGGCTGGAGGAATGAGCCGGCCTGGGGCAACTGGTGAGCTGCCTCTTCTGGAGAGGCCAAGGAGGGAGGTTGTCCCCATCAGAGCAGAAAGGAAGCTAAGAGCCCAGCCAGGTGGCCGGGGCAGGGTAGTGGGGGGTTGAGCAGGGCATTAAGAGCTGGGAAGCAAAGGCCTCAGGATCTCTAACTCCTTATTAAGCTATTGATCCTGTAAAAATGGAAACCTGCATAGTTCCCGTGGGGTTGCCCCACTGGACGCCTGGGCTTCCAAGATAATGTATGTAAAGCGCTTAGTGAAGTTCCTGGCACATGGAAGACACTTGATAAATGGGGCATCTATTATTATTATTATTATTATTATTATTATTATTATTATTATTGCTCCTGTGAGCTCTGGGGAGGACCCATCGGGAGGTTAGCAGGGCTCCTCAGCCTCGGCACACTGATGTCGGGGCTGGGCCATTCTTTGCTATGGGGCTGTCCTGTGCATTGTGGGGTGTTTAATAGCACCCCTGGCCTCTGCCCACTGGATGCCCCTGGCCCCCTCTAACCCATTTGTGACAACCAAGAAGACATTGTTTGGTGTCTTTGAGTAGGGGCAAAAGTGTCTCTGGTTGAGAATCTGGGTTAGAACAAAAAGCTGAATAAAGATGAAAATCCTCCATGATCCCAGGATCAACGGCCCGAGTTCAGGGCACGCCTCCCCCGCCCCCGCCCCCCCCCCCCGCCGTCCCGCCCAGAGAGCCTGGCTCTCAAACCTCTGAAGGGACCGAGCAGCTGGGCCTGAGCACCCCGGGGTGGCTGCCTATGGGGCAGGGAGCTGGGGTAGTCACCCAGACACAAGGTTCCTGGAGACTCCCCTGGGACAATCAAACCTCCGGCAAATGCTGGAACTTTCTCAGTCCCTTAGGGGTTTTTGCCAAGACCAGGGTACCTCCAGAACAGTCCTGACCCCTCGAGATCAGCTTCAACAGTCCATTGTCCTCCATTGCCCTTCTTGGGAAAGCCCCAAACTCAAGCTCATCAGGCTGGTGGCACCTCCGTTACTGTCACCAAACAGCCCCTTTGAAGAATTCTTGGCATCACAGTCTGTTGGCAGCTCAAAGAGGGGGCATAGAGGGGGGCTTGCCCTCCCTCTGTCATTTGTCCTTAGGGGGCAGCTGCTGGATGTGGCCTCAATTTCCCCACACCCCGACTCCCCACTGTACTCTCAGGCAGAGCCTCAGCTGGCAAAGCCCAGGCTGTGGCTGCAGATTAGGTTTTCCAAGAGCCATCAGGAAAAACGCCCCATCCAGAGGATGAAGTGCCCCTCACAGGACCCGCTTTGCTCTGCCCACCTTCAGGGGCTGCTGCTGTTGTTCTGTGCCACTCACAGGACCCCCTTTGCTCTGCCCACCTTCAGGGGCTGCTGCTGTTGTTCTGTGCCCCTCACAGAACCCCCTTTGCTCTGCCCACCTTCTGGGGCTGCTGTCTCTGCTCCGGCCACTAGAGATGTTACGGCAGCCCAGGCTGGAGTCTGTCTTGGCCTCAAGGAGTTACAATACCTTCTTCGTGCCTCCTCATGCCCCTGTGCCCCCAGGCTCTGCAGAGCCACAAGCTCCTTCTCAGCCTGGTGGGAGTACAGGCGGGGCTGCATCCCCAGGACCTGCCAGGGCCACTCACGGTGCTGGGTGGCGGAAGGGAGGGGAGAGGGAGGGAGAGGCCCCTTCTTACCCGAAAGCGGACCTTCCCGTGGGCGCTCATCTGCAGATAGAGGCGGTGGGGGCCGTTCCAGTTGCCATAGACGATGTCCACTTTGCCGTCCCGGTTGAAGTCGGCCAGGGCCACACCTCGCCCATGCTGGTGGGGGTCGTCCACACCTGGGAGGAAAGGCGGGGGCCCTCAGGTCAGTGGCCTTGCTGGGGCTCCATGAAGAGCAACAAGAGAGGGTGACCCTCTGCTGTCCCTGCCCTCCTGGGCACAGGTGGGGAGATATGGCTGGAGTCTCAGAATTTTCCCACAGGGGTGGGAGGTAGGACAGCCATCTAGTTCAAAAAGGAACCAGAAACCTGTCTTCAAGTATCATTTGCCCACCCAGCACAGTATTTTTACTCAGTTTGGGAGTAGCATGGGGAGGGGGAGACTAGTGAAAATTCTAGAGGACTGAAGCGCTCCCCAGCTACCCCGACACTGCCGCTGGGACAGCAATCTTTTGCTTAAATCTCTCAGTGGCTCCCCAGTACTCTTGGGTCAAATTCAACTTGCTGCCTGGGGAGGGCAGGGTCCCTGTCCACCTCACCTGGTTTTTATCTGGTACCACTCTCCCTCTTAAGCCTAAGTACTGGCCACCCCTGTTTCTTTCATTCCTGAAACGAACCAAGCTCTTTCTAGCTTCTGGGTCTTTGCTCAAGCTGGTCTCTTCTGGAATGCTCTTTTTCTGGCTCTTGGTTTCCTGGCTCCTTGTTTTTAATTCCGCTACTAGGCACTATGTCACCTCCTCAGGGAAGCCTTCCCTGACCACTCCCATGAAAACAGTCCCTCCCACGCACCCTGGTATTCACCCTGACAGTCCCCCATTCTTTTCCTTCATTGTGCAGATTATATGCATAATTATGTTCCCTTAGGGTTTAGTTGCTTAGGGCTGGTTCCTACTAGACCTTAGGCTCCACGAGGTCAGAGACTGCCTTCTTATTCACCTCAGTTCACACAGCATCTACTCAGTGCCTGTGGTGACTTAGTAGTTTTCAATAAATACTTACTGAATAAATGAAGAGACATAAATAATTTACCAGAAGGCAACTGGGGACGTTGGTGACAGCAGAGGAAATACCGCACCATGGCAGAAAAACCAAGAGCATGCTTTGTGTGATCTGGAAAGGGAAGCTTGCGTGTCCAATGTCACCTGCTCATGCTGTCCCGGAACCTGCTAGTGGCCAGTGGGACTGAACTGATGCTGGGAGAAGATGGAGGGTGGCTCTGTCCAACGAGGTGGCCTGACCTCCTGGCTGCCCAAGGCAGACATTTCCCTCTGCCCAAGCACAGGACTGAGAGGTGGCTCCAAATACCCACACTGACTCCTTTGGAGGACAAATTGCCATTGGTCATCAGGCCCTCAGAGATGGCAGGTGACAAAACAATATAATGGGGAGTGGGGACCACAGACCCTGAGGCACAGGGAGCTCTGGGCAGCTGCAAGCACAGAGATCTTGAGGCTGGGAGTCAGGAGAAGGCGGGGGTGCCCTCCCCCAGAACCTGGGGGGCTGAGCATCCTCTTGAGGGAGGAAAAGATCTGAGGATGCGGGTGGGAGACTGGAGAGGGGAGGCAGGAGACCTGGGCTTGAGAAGGAAGGTTTGCAAAGGAAATGGGGGTAGCTTCCAGCCTCTAGGATTAATAACCCATTAATTCTCTGCAACCCCCCCACCCCCCAGCCCTGATGCTGGTGGCCTTTTGTGTTGGCCCATTTCTCTCCTAGCTACGAGGCGCCTTGACAAGGAGCCGGTTCCCTTTCACGGGAATAATCGGTACCAGTCCGCATTTCACAGCAGCATCTGTTTGGGTGATGAATGCCCTCTTGACATGTCTTGTTAAACCCCTGCAATCATTCTGACTTTCAATTACGGGCCTCGCACCTTTCCTCTCTCCTCCCGTCTGATACCTTCTCCCACTCCAACTCACTCGCTCACCTCTGCTTCCATCTCTTTAACACCTTATCAAATCCTCTAGGTTTTCTCCACCACCACCTCGCCTTCGTCTTATGATTTTTCAGCAATGAGAAAATTTGCTGCCAGAGTATACAGAACTAGGAGGGGTGAACTATGGGGAGGACAGGCCAGGGGAGCTGCCTGGCTACAAGTGTGTGTGTGGGGAGGGGCGGGCGGGGGGGGGGAGCTCAAAATGGGAACTGAACAGAGAGCTGGGGAGGAGGTACTGGGATGTCAGAGACTGGATTGACACAAGCTCAGGGATTTGATGCTCCTGCCAGCACTAGCTGGAGTTTGTAGGACTTTTGATCTATGTCTCCAGGTCCCTGCTCATCTCTTCTTGGGGAGGCCAGAGTGTGTCCCTAGGCCACCAGGAAGGAGGTGAAATTAAACCTTTCATTCATTGGCAAGGTGGGGAGAGCCTGGGCAGGGAGAACTGGTTGAAGGGCAGACTGACTACATCCATCAACTTTTATTGTGTCCATTCTGTCATTCAGTAAAATTTACTGGGTGACCACTGCATGCCAAGCATTGTGTCAAGAATGCATAGTACAGAGCCCAGTCCTTGCAGACACAAAGAGGCTGTTAAAGCCCGGGTGACAGGTACATGCAAGGCAGTGGGGACACAGAGGAGGGAATGCTAATCTCTTCCGCAGAGGGAGGCAGGAAAGGCTTTGCAGATAACAATGAACTGAGTGTTGGAAGATAATCAGTTCTGCAGAACTCATCAAGAAGGGGGAGGGGCACTTCAGGTAGAGAGAACAGCAGGTGCAAAGGCCCTGAGGCAGATGAGGATGAGCACAAAGGGAAATGGGGGGGAGCAGAGCTGGGTGCCTAGAGCACTATTTTGAGCAGATTTTATCTTGTTTCTTCTTATAGCTATTTGTTTCTTTGTCTGTTTCCCCTTCTAGGAAGTCAGTGCCTTGTGTATGTGTGAAAGGGTGGTCTCAACATCATTCAGGTCAGCATCCCCAGCTCTTAGCACCAGCCTGGCAGTTAGCAGGAGCTCAATAAAATGGTTATTGGATCGAATTGAATGCTTAATAATGCTTAATTAAGATAAATGCGGGGAGGGGAAATAGAGAGAGGCAGGGGAAATTAATGCTGAGACTCAAGCAGGACTCAGAAAGACTTGGGCCAAGTCCAGTTGCTGGAAAATGAGTAATAGTCGGAGTTCCAGGCCCCCTGTCCTCAGCGGCAAACACCCCCTGTCTGAGCCACGGTGGGAGTGTGCCGCTGGAGATGACAAGCAACGTCTCCCTGTGTGGGGTGGGGGATGTCTTGTCCCACCCCCCCGAGGCCTGTGGGGTCATGCTTGAGGGGGCAGGGCAGTCTGGAGTCCCCTGGGAGTCTGGGGGGCCGAGGGGCCCAGGGCAGCAGCTACACTCACCAGCGCTGGCTGCAGCGTCCACGAAGGTGCCATCACCCCGGTTATGGAAGAGGAAGTTGGGCCCATTCTCGTTGTCACAGAAGATATCGGAGGCGCTGCTGCTGAGGATGGGGCCCACGCTGACACCCCGGCCCCCTAGGAGAGGACATGGACCCTCAGTAAGTCGCAGAAGCAGAGCCCCAGTTCTGCATGGAGGAGGAGGAGGCTGCCTCTGAGGCCTATAAGGAGCTGCATTCATGGTGCCTCAGGAGAGCCTAGGGGTGGGGTGGGGGAGGGGATTCTGGCCTTCCAGAGGCTTCTGTCATTCCAGATCTGGGCTCAAAGTCCCACAAACCTATGTGGACGGTGACCACGCTGATGTTGAGGCAAGTGAGGAGCAAGACCAAGTCACTTTGTGCCGAAGGAATTACACCATGAACTAAGGAACACAGAGATGACTGAACTATAATATTCCCTAAACCCAGCTCCACCAACAACATCTTGGTCAAGTCACAGGTTTCCCTCACAACCCCACTCACACCCCAAGTCACACGTATGCTGGTCGGGTCACAGGGTGTGTTCCTGCCCTAGGAACTTATAGGAGTAGGTTCCAGCTGTAGTACAAGGATGCTTACCCTGCTTTGTTTGACCTAGTGAGCAACTGGGAACCTGCATGTCCATCAACAGAAACTGGCTGTTGGATTATGGTGCATCTATGTGATGACCCATTTTATAGCTTCTAAAAAGATGGCATAGATCCATATTTATTGACTTGGAGGAGTGCCCATCACATATTTTTAAGTAAAAAGCAATTTGCCAAGTAATCACATTGTGTGACCTTACTTTGATTTAAAAAAAAAGGAAGAAAAATATATGATATTTATGAACACATTTGTGCAAGTTTGCTTTTGAGTCTGGGGAAGAGTGAGAAAGGCTACACATGAGCTTCCCTGGCTACCGGATGAGGTAAGATTTGGGAGGGAAGAAGAGATGGTAGTTGGCCTCTTTTTTTTTAAAAGTATATTTTATTGATTATTCTATTACAGATGCCCCATTTTTTTCTTCCCTTTATTCCCCTCCACCCTCTGCCCACTCCCACCAGCATCCCCCCCTCTTAGTTCATGTCCATGGGGCGTACATATAAGTTCTTTGGCTTCTCCATTTCTTATACTATTTTAACCTCTCCCTGTCTATTTTGTACCTACAATTTATGCTTCCTATTCCCTGTAACTTTCTCCCATTCTCCCCCTCCACCTCCCCACTAATAACTTCCATGTGATTTCCATTTCTGTGATTCTGTTCCTGTTCTAGTTGTTTGCTTAGTGTGTTTTTGTTTTTGGTTTTAGGTTCAGTTGTTGATAGTCATGAATTTGTTGTCATTTTACTGTTCATAGTTTTGACCTTCTTTTTCTTAGATAAGTCCCTTTAACATTTCATATAATAAAGACTTAGTGATGATGAACTCCTTTAACTTGACCTTATCTGGGAAGCATTTTTTTCTGCCCTTCCATTCTAAATGGTAGCTTTGCTGGATAGAGTAATCTTGGATGTAGGTCCTTGCCTTTCATGACTTTGAATACTTTTTGCCAGCCCCTTCTTGCCTGTAAGGTTTCTTTTGAGAAATCAGCAGATAGTCTTATGGTAACCCCTTCATAGGCAACTCTCTCCTTTTCTCTTGCTGCTTTTAAGATTCTCTCCTTATTTTTAATCTTGGGTAATGTAATTATAATGTGCCTTGGTGTGTTCCTTCTTGAGTCCAATTTCTTTGGGACTCTCTAAGCTTCCTGGACTTCCTGGGAGTCTATTTCCTTGGCCAGATTGGGGAAGTTCTCCATTATTTTTTCAAATAAGTTTTCAATTTCTTGTTCTCCCTCTTCTCCTTCTGGCACCCCTATGATTCAGATGTTGAAACATTTAAAGTTGTCCCAGAGGTTCCTAATCCTCTTCTCATTTTTTTTAATTCTTGTCTCTTCATTCTGTTCCAGTTAAATGTTTATTTCTTCCTTCTGCTCCAAATCACTGATCTGAGTCCCGGTTTCCTTCCCTTCATTGTTAGTTTCCTGTATATTTTTCTTTATTTCACTTTTTTTTTAATTTCACTTTTTTCCTTTATTTTGTGACCATACTCAATCATTTCTGTGAGCATCCTGATTACCAGTGTTTTCAACTCTGTATCTGACAGGTTGGCTATCTCCACGTCACTTAGTTTTTTTTCTGGAGTTTCGATCTGTTCTTTCATTTGGGCCATATTTCTTTGTCTCAGCGCATCTGTTACATTGTAAGGGGCGGAGCCTTAGGTATTCGCTAGGGTGGGGCAAGCCATGTAGCAGTGTCTGTAGGGGTGGGGTCAGAGAGGGAACAATGCCACTTGCTTTGTTCTCAGCTGGCTTTTAGTCACTTCCCTTGCTACTCACAAGCGAATTGGGCCCTCCTGGTGCTGCAATTCCTGGATGGGTGGGCTTGTGTATGTTCCAGCACCCTGTGGGTCTTTCCAATGAACTCTCCTGTGAGGCTGGGAGTTTCTCCTGACACCGCAACCCCACAGATTTTTCACAGCCAGAGGTTTTGAGGCTTTCCTTTCCTGCAATGGAACCTTGGGTTATGTGCTCTGACTCACTCCCTAGTTGTTCCTCCTGGTTTATCTGCATGCAAATGTGGGACCGCCTGGTCAGCCAGCTGCTGCCTCACCTGCCAGGTCCTCCAGCCTCCGCCTTACCGTGCTTCCTCTCTGTCCTGGTTTCCATCTCTGCCCCTCCCACTAGTCTGGATGACTAGTTTCTTCTTTAACTCCTTGGTTGTTGGACTTCCATACAGTTTGATTTTTCTGGCATTTCTGTTTTTTTTTTTTTTTCAAACTTCTTGTCCTCTTTTGGATGCATGAGGAAGCAAAGCACATCTATCTACACTTCCATCTTGGCTGGAAGTCCAGTGGTTGGCCTTTTTTGTGGATATCTACGTATTGTTTGGCTTGTTCCAATGGATTTGTTTCTTTAGTTTAAAAGGGAAAAAAAAAATCCAGTGAAGTGTATTTTTTTTAAAAAAAGAAATAAATCCAGCCAAAACTACATTATAGTCTGAAGTCTCCAAGGTCAACTTTGGGCTATCCACGTCAACAAGTCCAGTCTCAAGATACCTTGAGCAAACTTGCCAGAGGGGTTCAAATAAAGCCTGAAAACCACACCCCCAAACATTGGAAATATCATGCAGAAAACAGCCTGACCAGGACCAAGACATGGATTCTAGCCCCATGGATTCTTGGCTTTTTACAAGACCATGTGACCTTGGGCAGTTTGTGTTACCCTTTTAGCCTCAGTTCCTTTATCTGCAGAAAGGAAGTAGCGTGCCCTGCTTTTGTTATTTCCAGGTTTTTGAGAGGATCAAGTGAGGTGAGCTATGTGAAAGGCCTTGTGGATCCCACTGCCTGCTGCTCAGAGCCAGGTCCACGGATGTCACCTGGGAGTTGTCAGAATGCCGAATCTCAGGCCTCTACCTCATCAGGCCTTACCTTTTAACAGGACCTCTGGTGGTCTCTGTGCACAGTTAACTCTGGAAAGTGTTGCAATAAAGGGCTGTTCAGTGCTGTCGGAACAGTTACCAGAGGTCTCAGAAGAACTTGATTTAAAAAAAAAAAAAATAAATGAGAGCTCAGGCAGACTCGAGGGCTGCTGGACTCCCCACCCCCACCCCCAGCCTCTGGGTGCAGCAGAGGTTTCCACAGAGTGACTGGGCCAATGTGGGATGGAGGTTCTCTTGGTCACCAGGCTCCTCCTGTCCTCTGAGACATGCCCCTGAAGGAAATCACTGGGTCTTTCTTACTTATGTAAGTAAATGCAGCCTGACCACCAGAGCCAGTGTTTGGGGACAGAGGGAAGGGATGGGGCAAATGGCATCGCCACTCTCATGGTGGGGCTCCTCGTCAACACATTCTGGGCCCTGTGCCTTCCAGATTCTTCTCAGAAAATCTTATTAGCTCTCAGAAAGAGCCCAAGCCTCATAAAAATGAAGCCACTAAGTCCACAACGCTGCTGGGGAGCATCATCCAAGATGGGACAAGAGCTTTTCATTAGGAGAGCCACAGCGAGGGCGGGGAAGCTTTCAGACGCCTTTCCTTTAAAGCCAGCAGGGAGGGGTGCTGGGCCACAACCTGGGCACCATGTCTGCCCATTCAGAGAGGAGCTGCTGAGTGGCTGTTGGCAGCTGTCCCTGCCCTGGCCCTGCCAGATTCCAGCTCAGGAGCAGGCTGTAGTGAGAGACTGCTGGCCTTGCCTGGGCCCCTGGAAATTCCAGGTGGGGCTCCGGGACTTGCTGCCATGCAGCGCCATCCTTCCTCCCCGGTCCCAGCATCTTCCAATTTCCTCTCCGCCCCTGGCTCCCAAGCCATGACACATTCCCTTCATTTTCTACAAAGCAGGTTATTTCCCTCTTGGACAAATTTCTAAATCTTTCTAATTAACTAATTGGGTTGGGTTGAAGCCTTGCACCATTTGTAACCTGTAATTACTAGAAAATTGCCATGGTAACCACACTACTAATTAGTGACAATTTATTGCCATGGCAATCAGACCATAACAGAGATGTTACCCACAACTCCTCCTTGGCAAGTTCGCTGCACAGTTGGGGTGCAGGTGAGTTAACAGTTGGGGAGCTGGCCTCTTGGCCACGGGCCCCAGCAGCCTCAGATGGAGGGGCCAAACTGGGGTCGCAGGCAGGGGCAGCCAGCTGTCTGCACCCCTCACTGGTGCTGCAGGAGACACTGTCCTCCCAGGCTGATCGTGTAAATCTTTAAAGCAATAAAATCCATCCACCCTAAGCATAGCCTGACACTCCCATTCCTGCCTGGTCAATGGTAGAGGCTTCTTACTCAGCAATTGTCTTTTACCTGGACCTTTCCCCTCCTCCCCCAGATTTTCCCCTTCCTCCGCACACTCCCCCTGTCTTCCTCTTCCTAAGGCTTAGCACACACCTTATGGGGCTACTCTGGGGGCAGTGAGGAACATCTTCATTTGGCCTTGGAGAACGATGTCCCAACAGGAAGTTGAACTCCATTTTACATCAATGAGCTCTTATACACTTGAGGCGGGCGTGTCCTCTGGATGACAAGCAGTGCCCGGGGGGAGGGGGCGCACTGGTGGTGGGAAAGACTGAGGATCAGAAAGTTCAAGCTGTGTGACCTTGGGCACATCAATGGCCCTTTCTGGGCACCTTGTTTTCTCACAAGAGAAAGACTGATAACAATAATAGCCCTATGTCAGAGCTGTCATAAATATTAAGTCAGCTGGTTTTTGGAAGGTACCTTGGAAAATGTCAGGTGCCACACAGTCATTAGCTGGGACTATTTCCCACCTGCTGGGTGAATAATATCCCTTCAAAGGCCTCCTGGTTTCGGGCAGTTGTGTGTAAATGCTGCTCCCTGCCCATCCCTTCCTGAAGGCTTCTCTGCCCACCGGGGTGGGTGGGAGAGGTGAGGTTATAGGGGAAAATGCGTGCCCTGGGCTCCCCCTCCCTCCTGCCGCATTCCGGGGCCCCTTTCGTGTTCTGCTCATCTGGCCAAGCCTCATGGGGCAGCCCCGTTTACCCTCCAGAACAGCACCCCCCCCCGCCCCCCCGCCTCTGATCCTTGCCCCTGGGTGGCACAGACTCAAGTCCAGTTGGAGTGCAGGTGATTTATCTCTCAGACGGCGCTTGGACCAGCACACAGGGCCCTGGGGTTGGGGAGGTGGGGCGGGGAAGGAAAAGAGAGCTTGTGGGGAAGAGGGTGTATGCTGCTGAACCACCCCAAACCATGGGCCCGGAGCCCCAGGGACCCAGAGGCAGGGGGATTCTCTGTGCTAAGGAGAAGCCTCTAGGTTCTAGCCCCGCCTCTGCAGCCTCTCTGGCCACAGCACCTGGGAAGTGTGCCCTCCAGGGTTTGATCTCGCTCCCTGTGGAATGAGTGGGAGAATGAGAAGGTCTCCAAGGCGCCTCCCACCTTTGCCCTGCAGGGCATCCTCCAGGCTTGGTCACAGGATAGCCGTGCCTGGGAGTGGAATCCCGGGCCCATCTAGACTCAGCACCGCGGAGTCTGAGGCGGGGCGAGGCCTGCAGGCCAAGGAACGGGGACCTGTCAGAGCAGATTGCTGAGCCCTTGATAGGAATATGACCCTGGTAGACGCCGGGGCCTGCAGGCTGCCAAGAACATCCAAGGTATTGTAAAAGAATAGCAAAGATGCTAGAGAATGCAGGGGTGGAGGAATGGGCGGTGTGCGTACGCACGTGTGTGCTGGAGAAGGGGGTGTGAGGGTGGGGGCTGGGTGGTAACAGGGTCTCTCGCCCTAAATTTCCTGAAGTTCTAACATGTAGTAACGCTGTGTTGGTGCTAATGCTGTGTTGTTGCCTGTGCCCTCCCCCCCTCCCCCCAAAGCCCTCTGTGAGCTATCAGACGCTGGGCAAGGATCCACGGGTACGAGTGTACAGGGACATTAGACAAGGACATTTGCACTGCTCCCGCAGTCTTCCCTGCCCGTCCCTGCAGGACGCTGGGAGGCAGGTGGGCAAGAGGGCAGGCTCCAGCATTTGTCTGCTGGGTGGGGATTCCCACACCGTGGGCACCCAGGGGGTTACAGAAGGGAATTCGATCCTCACTGTGCACCCCTTCCCCCTAGGCAGTGAGGGGCAGGAAGAAGCTGCTTCAGAAGGGAAGGCAGGTAAAGGAGGGGCAGGAATAGCTCTACTGGCCACCTGTTTTTCAGTCCTGTGGAGCAAGTACTGACCACGTTTCATCTTACCATGCCATTTCCTAGGCGAGGGATCCTAGGCGAGGGATCCAAGGCTCAGGGAGGTGCGATGGCGGCCAGCAGACCACAGGTCACAGTTCACACCCAGCCTGGGTGCCCGCAGGCCCCAGGCTATCCCCCTGTGCTCGCAGATATTTTTGCTAAAGTCTCCTCTCCCCAGAGGAGCCACCTGTCCTTCTGGAGAGGCCCAGAGTAGCCAGGCACAGGCTTTACATTTCTTTAAAATCTCTTATTTTAGCTTTAAGAAAATGTGTCTTGAGATTGAATTTGTATTGTATGACATATCTGCATTTGTTTTGGGGAAAAAAATAAGTCATGTCCCTTCTTGTCAATCATCTAGTGCATCTGATAGCCTGTGTATCTCAAGGCTTTGGGTACCCCTGGCAGAGGTCCAGGGCCCTGGCTGAGGAGGCTGTCACTCTAGCCCTGACTGTCCCCGGCTGCCACTGGCTGCGCTCGTGCTGCCAGGCTAGTGCCCGCCTTGGAAGCTGGGAGGCTCTGCAGTCCCCACTCTGCCGCCCCCGGTCACCTCTCCAGGGCTGGCTGGTGGGGATCTGCCAGAAGGCCTCAGCTGGGCTGTAAGCATCTCTGTCTCCTCCAATAATGACTTCCTGTAAATCAGATCTGCCCTCCACTTTGTTCTGCTCAGCTCCCAGCCAACAGTGAAACTCCCCACCCAACATCATAAATCCACCTTCATTTTCTTTCCAAATTTCTTTTAAGGCTTCTTTAATTATCACCTTGCAGCCCACACAGATGCTCCCCTAAAGGATGAGGCCAAAATGCAGAGGTCCTGGGGAGGGTTGGAGTTCAGGGGAAGACAGGGTCAGAGAGAAGGGAAGAGAGAAGGATTCCAGCGGACACAGGATGAAGGGGCCCATGTTTGTGCCCAGGGCTGCGGGACACTGGAGGATGCCCCCAGGGCAGGGCTGAGCCTGCGCGCTTTGTGCTCCGCGTCCCCCCCACCCCCGCCGCCCCGTGCCCAGCATGGCACTCCCCACCCTCAGGGGATGCCCAGCAGGGGCCCTGGCATCACTGTCAGAACCTCAGGGGAGGGGCGTGTTGCTGTTGGCCGCACTAGGCGGGCCGTGCGGGTGTGCTAGGCCCTGTGCCAGGCGCGTCCCAGGTTTACCCCCTTTCGTTCTCAAACACCCCCATTTTGCAGAAAAATGAGAAAACTGAGGCCCACAGAGGGTAATAATCCTGCCTGGACAGGACATGATAGAGGTAGGATCTGCATCTGGCACTCTGGCCTCAGACACTGTCCTCTCAGCAGCTCTGTCAGATGGCTAGTTGAAGGTGCTCACAGGGGCTAAGGGACTTACCCAAGGACACCTGGGACTGGAGGCAGTGCAGGCCACTTAGTTCCCACCCTTGCCCTCCTGGGGTTCCATGCCAGGCCCTCCACCATGGGGAGAAGTAATTCTCAGGATTCCCGTGAAGGGCAGTTCCTGGCACTGTCCAGGCTCCAAGGGGCTGCTGGCAGCTAGGGGAGTCAGGGCTGCCGATTCTCATCCAACTGCAAACCATGAGGAGTGGCCTTGCCTCAGCTCAACCCAGCACCAGTGGTCTCCCCATGCAGCCCTCCAGGGGCCCGCGAGTCCCCCGGGTCCCCAGAGAGCGGGCATGCTGGTCGCTAGATGGCACTGTGACCCAGGAGAGCAGCGGCCGCCAGCAGCACCGACCGTCTGGAGACGAGGCCTCCCCTCCCCCTCGGGAGAAGGCAGTCAGCCAGTGCCGGCAGAGCCATCACCCCGCTTGCCGACCGACCGGGGGTCGCCGGGCCTCTCTGGCTGCCCTGAGCACCCCAGGTCAGGCAGCTGCCAAAGCCACCAAAACCAGGGGCCACAACGAAGGTCCGAGCGCCAGTCCCTGGGGCTGCAGTCCCAGTGGGCCTCTTTCGCCAGTGCCTGTCTCGCAGGTTGGAACAGGTCTCTCCAGCTGGAGGTCATCAGAGAGGTCGGCTGGCTGTGGCAATTTAGGCATCGAGGACGGGGCTCTAACTGCTACTGTCTCTACACCCTCCTGTGTGACCGAGGGCAAGCCCCTTCTGTCTCTGGACCTCTGTGTGTATTTTTGTAAAGTGGGAAGTGCTGTGAGGTCTGTCCAGCAGATGGGTGTTGCGTGTGGCTTGGTTCTGGGGACCTGCGGCTCCCTGACTGCACATCCGGCCATGGCTTGCTGCCCTCCCAGCCTGCTCAGGACCCTGCACCTCACTGCCCACCCCTTCATCCTTCCCAGGCCCTGGAGCACTGGCCTGGAGCGGAGCACTGGCTGCGAGCCAGAGCCTCAGCAATCAGGCTGGGCTCAGGGGTGGTCTTTACACTCAGGGGCCATTCCTGGGACTCAGGGGAGTGCTCTGGGCTAGTTTTCCGGCCAGATGTCCACCGAGTTGTCAACGGAATGACAAAGGGGAGTGCAGGATGGAGTTGGGAGCCTTGGCAGACAGGAAAAGGGTGGGCTGGGGAAGGCGGGCAGACATACTAGTAACTTGGTGGGCCAAATAGGTTCTTGTCAGCCAAATGGCTTTTGGAAGTCTGCGAAGCTGCTCTAACGTGTCTTCTGGGTATGCCAGCTGCCCCAGCCCGCCTGTGTGTTCCACAGAAGCTGCTGCCCCTTCCTTGAGCTGCCCCGTCCTTCCAGCGCAGCCCGGCATGGTTGGCCGGTGCTCCCATCCCTGTCCACGCTCCTCAGCTGTCCCTGCTTGGTCCGCTCCTTCCCCCTCCTCGGTTCCTGCCAGGCCCTCTGCCAGCCCAGCCAGTGTGAACAATGTCCCCTTCATGCTCAAACCCAGCTACAACCTTCTGAATTCTTTTATTCTGTGTATAACCCTCTCCCAGACCTTGCCTCCCTTCTACCTCATCATTTTCAAGTGCTACATCTCCCCAGCCCACCCTCCTTCTTCTGCAGATCAAGGCAGTTAATTGCCAAGCCAGCCCAGTGCACAAAACTGGGACCTATTCAGAAAAACTGACTGTACAAATCTAGGCTGAAGCTCTTGCATGTTTATTCCTTTTCCCAGGAAAACATAGTTTATTACTGACACTCAGCCTTCCTGCTACACATTCATGTGTGGCGCTCTGGAGGGCTTTGATGGGGCTTGAGCTGAGCAAACTATTGTCTAATATTCTCACAAACTTTGTCAGACAGGCCAACATCAATCTCCCCCTTTCACTGAGGTGGGAATTTGTCTAGAGAACGGCATCATCAACTCAGGGGAGGCTGTGACAACCCTTTCTGGGTAGGATTTTGAGATTATACCAGCACTGATGTGTCTGGAGGCAGGGGGAACAGCCCAAATGACCCCTCAGGGACCCTGCCAGCCGCAGGATTCGGATTCAGGCAGGTGGCCACTATGGAAGTCTGTAGTGCAAACCGGGATGGATATATTGGGAAGGTCAATCAATGAAAGAATGTCTAAGTCCAGAGGGCGGTGCCGTATGAGTGAGGCTGAAGTTCATGTGCACAGCCCTGGCTTCCTGGATTTTGGCACCCCAGACAGGAACTGATGGCTCTGCCATCAGCAGTCTATTGGCAGGTTATCAGAGTTTAGTCAGCAGCCGTGCTAGAATTAGAAAAACAGCCTTCCCTAGAAAGATCTCCCTGTCGGAGACTCTGACAATAGGTCCCCCTCCAGAAAGATGTGGGGGGAGCTTGCCTTCCAAAAAAGTGCTGGAGAGGTTTTGGAACAAGAACACAATTCTTTGAGCTCAGTTATCCGAGACGGGACCCAGCTGAAGCTTAAGGATTTAGCTAGCACTCAATTCCTGGCTGCTTATGTGTAAGTAAATAATTTCATCTGCTGTTTGGCAATAAAGAATGCTTTAAATCTCAGCCGTTGCGACTTGTCAGTTTTTCCCTACAGAACCTGTTCGCCCATCATTTGGGTCACAGCAGGGAGTTGGGACAGGGACAGGATGAGGCTATGGTGTTCAGACCCCATGTCTGATGTGCCCCAAGGGGCTCCCTAAAGCCCACACCTGCCAGGTATCTCATCAACCCTTGGAGAGGCAGCGGTGGAGGAGCCTGCTGTGGGTGGTGGGATGAAATAAAGTCTTCATCCTCCCTCCCCAGGACACCAACCCATCCTGTTCTGTGGTCTCTGATAATCTAGACCCAGCCTTGCAAGGCCTGTCCCCCAGGCCTAGCCCCCAACCCCTCCAGCTTGCAGCCTCCCACGTCACCTGCATACCTGTATACTTGCTGACCCCAGCCTCAGCAGCCACATCTCTGAGCGCCAGGATGCCCCGGGAGAGGTCACTGGCCTCAGGGTCCATTTCAATGAGGGCATCGGGGCCCACGTTACCATAGGCATAATTGGCGATGTAGATAGAGTAGCGTCCGGAGCCCTGAGGAGGAAGGGAAGGAGGTGGGTGAGCAGACCCATCCAGGCTCACTGAGGTCTTTCCCGCAGGACCACAGCTCTTTCATGGGGTCAGGTTCTTCTCCCTGGGTCTGGTGTGCACAGCCTTGCTCTGTGCTTGCACAACCCCAGACATGCTTTTCACAGAGGCTACAAAGTGCATGATGCCCCCTGGAGTCCCACAAAAAAGCCACCCTCCTTCTCTTTCTATCCTGTTCCAGAAGAACACATCCCTCTCTCTCCCCCACAGCCACCTTTTTATAGACAATTTTCTAATGTGCCTCCCTCCAGCTGAGCTCTCTCCAGCTGCCAGCTAGGGTAGCTGCTCAATAAATATTTGCTGATTGATTGATCTACCAGTTCCCATTATTCTCAGTCTCTCTCTCCCATTCAGGCTCACTCCAGCCAAGATGACAAGCAAATTCCTGAGACATCTCCCACCCCCCCTTCCCATCCTATACTTCTTCATTCCTCGATTTCAGTAGTACGAGAGGCTCAGAAATGCAGGGGTCCTCCTTTCCTCTTCCCTTCCTTTGTTTTCCTCACATTATAGAAAGAAATATTACACTGCTTCTGCCTTTATAACACTGTCTCAAATATTTTTTTTCCTTTGCATCCTCCTCGTTGCTGTAGTCACTCTCTTCTGTAGTCCGAGACACTGCTCATGAAAGATTCTTTTCTGCCCGTCATTATAATGATGTTATTTCTCCAATGGATGCCTCCTTTCCCCCAGGAGAGCCACACAATTTCTAAAACAGTTTTCTAGCTTTCCTCTCACCCTTTACATCATTTCCCTCTAATTATTCATATAGTAGATCTTTCTTGAGCTCTAACTATGTGCAAGGCACTCTGCTATAAATGAGCTTAAGACAAAGTCTTCATTCTTAGGTTGCTCATAGTTGAGTTAAAAGGCAGGCCATAAACACAAAACAATGCAAGAGAAACAGCTGAGTTCAAGACAACAGGAGTGTGATCTGTCACCCCCTCTTTTCAACCCTCTTGCTCGCTTCTGTTTCTTACTCAGTGGCCCTATGAGCAGAACCCTGTTCCAATTAACTGGGCACTGACAAGATCTCTTCTTTGGGACCATTTTCTTTGTGAAAGCTAATTAAGAGCCACTTGGTGGGTGAGGCCAACGAATGACCTCAGGGTGTCCTGGGAGATTCAGATACTCCAACAATCATACAATTATATATATGATTGAGACGGTGTGTACAGGACTTCCTGGGTGCACAGAAGAGGGGCTCCTATCCCAGAGGAAGGGCACCTAGCCATTGGGAATTCAGAAAAGGTTTTCTAAGAGGAGTCTCAGCCAGGTGAAGTGGAGGGGAAAGAACCTTCCAGGCAGAGATGAGACAGAGAATGATGTATGTAGGGAAATCATAAGCAGTTCGTTCAGTGTCGCTGGAATGTAAAATGAAAGGCAGGGTGTGTCAGGGGACAAAGCTGGAGAGGGTGGCACCGCTATTCCCTGAGGACTTCTATGCCCTTTCTTTTTTGGTTATCTGAGTCTCTGTCCTGCTACCTGGGAAGTAATGCTTTGCAAACCGTTTTATTCATAGGGGTCTCAGGGCCAGCAGCACTGGTGTCATCTGAGATCATGTTAGAACTCTCAGGTCCTACCCTAGACCTGCTGAATCAGAATCGCTTTTTCTTTACTTCATTTTTCTGTAATCCTCATCTGAGGATATGTTTATTGATTTTCAAGAGAGAAGGGGGGTGGGGGGGAGAGAGGGAGAGAAAGGGAGAGAGGGAGAGGAGAGAGAGACACATACATATATCGATGTGAGAGAGAAACATTGATCACTTGCCTCCTGCATGGGCCCTGACCAGGGATCCAACCATCAACCTAGGTATGTGCCCTGACTGGGGATTGAACCCACAATCTTTTGGTGCATGGGATGATGCGCCAACCACCTGGACCATGCAGCTAGGGCAGAATCTTCATTTTCATAAGGCTCCCAGGGGAATCCCTATGCTAAATGGAAGTTTGAGATACACGGTTTTCAACATGGCTTCATGATTAGGGGAGAATTGTGGAAGGTTCTTGCTGATCACAGGAGCTTGGCATATGTGTGTGAAATGATTGGATAGAGAGTGAATGAATGGGGCCAAAGGTGAAAGTACACCATCACTGTAACTGTTTCCGACCCTACCAGCTGTTAGCAATTTCATCAACAAATGGGCAATTAAAGCTAAATAAACTGAAATGCACTCTGTTAAAAATTAGAATATTTATAAATTTCAGTTGTACCTAGTTCCTTACTTCACTGTATTGGGGTGATTAACCTGACAAACATAGGTGTGTGAAAGTTGTAGATGGTGGCAGAAATTCTCACGTGAACTTGACCACAGCCATTCTAGGAGGGTGAGATGGAAGTCACTCCAGGTTTCTGCAGCTTTGGGTCTAGGAAAGTGGGTCTCACCATTTAGCCTAATCCTTGGAGGGCTTGTTAAAATCTAGAAGCTGGGTTCCATCCCCAGACTTTCTGCTTCAGGTCTGGAGTGGGCCCCGAGAATCTGCATTTCTAACAGGCTCCCAGGTGAAGCTGATGCATTGGTCCAGAAACCACACTTTGAGAACCGATGCTCTAGGGCTATTAGCCTGGGTCCTAGCCCAGGCTCTACCCCTAATTGGCTCCTTATCCTTGGGCAGATTCCTCACCCCCTTCAGCTGCATCTCCTCACATGTTAAATGGGAATCATATTCTCCCTTCTTCCTGGCAGGGTTGTTGAGAAGATAAAAAGAGACAGTGCATATGAAAGGTCTTTGAAAGATAAAAAAAATGCTATATAAACATGAGGCATAATCATTATCGATCAGGGGACGCTTCTTGTAAGAGATTGGCTTTGAGTTGGATCCAGAAAGGTGGGTGAATGATGAGGCAGCTGAAGATGAAGGGCAGGCACTGTTCCAGGTTTGGGGCAGAGAACAAACACAGGCTGGAAGGGGAGAGGGAGAGAACGGCCGGCGGTAGCGTTGAGCCATTTATCTGGGCGATGGTCCTCAGACTTCAGCCTGCATCAGAATCACCTGCAGACCTAGTTGAAAACCAAGAGTGCTGGGCCCCACCCCCAGGAATTCTGATCCAATGGGTCTGGAGGGTGGCGGTGGAGTAGGATGGGGCCTGAAAATGGACATTTCTAATCGTGCTGATTCTGCTGGTTGGGGACCTCACTGCAAAAACCACTGACTGGGTAGACTTAAAAGGCCCCAGGTAGGGCTGTGGGGCTGAGGAAGGAGCAGGGTGAACGCTGTGATAGAACTTGTGGTGAGAAATTTGTGACTGATACCAGTTCACTCAGAGGCAGAGGAGTAAAAAGGTCTCTGGTTCATTTTCAGGAGGCAGGACTCAATCTTGGCTATGTGACCAAGGTCAAGTTGCTTCATTGCTCCAAGGCTTATTTTCCATATCTGTAAAATGGGGATAATGACAGCATCTACCTCATAGGCTTGTTATAAGGATTCAATAAGATGATGCTTGTAAACTGCTTAGCTCAGGGCTGGTCATGTTGTTAGTTTAGTAAGTGATAGCTATTATTGTTATGATTGTTCTTGTATTTTCCTACATCACGCTGTATTCCTCTCTCTCAGCTTCCAGACTGGTGTTGACCTCTTCCTACTCCTCCTTCCACAGTTCTCAGGTGCTGGGATGCCAAGGTGGTGGCAGAATCAGAAAAGCCGCCCCTCTGCTGGTGGCAGACGGGCTGAGGCTTGGACTGAGCAGGGACCGAGTGAGCGGCTAAGTGCCCGCCTACTGTGCTGTGTGCCAATTGGTTTTTTTTTTTTTTTTTTTTTTTGCATTTTACATGGTGCCTTTGTCCCGTGGTTAAATGTGTGGGTGTGCAGATGACCTTGTTAGGACGAGAGTGCACCTCTTTGTGATTAACCTTCAGGCCCTCCCACTGGATTCGAGAGGGTTCCCACCTAAGCAGAGTGTAGGAAGCCTTGGTCCTGAAAGACTGAGCCAGGAGGAGACTGGGTAGAGGCCCCAGCAGCAGCCGGGCCTGGCCCCCCTCAGACCCTCCCGTTCTCTGGGGCCGCTCGCGGAGCAGCCTCTCCCTTCCCTCCCATCAGGCAGGAGTCCAGGTGGCACAGATTCAGGTCAGGGCTAAATGTGGCTTCACAGCCCAGCTTGGCTTGTCTTCTCAGAACCAGCTTGTTAAGAAATAAATATTTATACCTGGCACCTGCCTTTCCCAAGGCCTGGAGGCCCCTGCCACGAAGGTTCACGCTGAATCCCCAATCCCCTCTGTGCCACTTCAGTCCTGAAATGAGCCAACACCCTCACCACAGCCCCCAGAATACAGGCCAGAGCTGCTCCGCTCCCATGGAAGCCGGGCAGCAGCTGGGTCCCTGATTTAGTGAGGGCTGTTTTGTAAAGTCAAGAAGGGGGCGGCAGGGGAGCAAGTGACAGGAGGGATAAATCACCTCCACAGCAAGCCTCCAGCTCTGGCTGGGGCTGCTGGGACGCAAGCCCGGTGGAGGCAGCCCCACAGGGCAGATGGCTGCAGGTGCTCCTTCTTCCCCACTTGGCCCTTCCTCCCCACCCTTCTGGTAGGGCGGACTGGCAGGGCAGGAAAGCGTTGATGGAGCTACTGATTAACTAAAGTACTTGGACACTGTGGCCACCTCCCACTCACCCACCCATGAGCCCCTTTGTCATGCTTTCATTTGCTCAGGGGCCCCTCATGGCTCAATGCCTGGCACACAGTAGGTGCTTAATAAATATTAATTGAAAGAACGAATGAGCACAAAGTTCAGAGCTTGAAGATTCTGATTCTGGTCCTAGCCACTAATCGATTCTGGGTCCTCAGGCAAGTCACTGCTGTAAGCTGGGCCTCAGTGACCCTGTCTAGTGGATAACAGCACCTGGCCAGGTTCCTCACTGGTTGCTGGGAGGGCCTTATGGGAGAAATGATGGGAAAGTATATTGTAACTCATCCAGCGAGTCTTGGCTGTTACTCTTTAGCATCTACTAGGTGCAAGGCACCAGGAGCTGCCGAGATGGTGCAGCCTTCAGCTCTGCCCTCAGAAGCTGCACTCTGTCTGGGGACATCTGCCTATTAGCTCCCCTCTGGCTCACACATTGCTGTGTGCCCCTCCTGCCCCAGGCCCTCCATGCACCCCTGAACTCACCGTCCTGTCCACACAGGCCACAGAGCGCCCGGCAAAGAGGCTGGCTACTCCCCGGGCCACGTTGACCTCGTCGCTCAGGATGTCTTCCCACCTGCTATTGCGGAACTTGAACAACTTGTCTGTGTATGTGGCCACCCCTGGAGAAAGGAGGAAAGGGAGGCTGGTGGATACTGGGCCAGAGTGCAGGTAGGTTTCGGGGTACCTGCCACAGAGATTTGGGCCGCAGGTGAATGTGGGTTGTCTGCTCAAGGTGAGCACTCCTTGATGAGTGTAGTTACTCAAGCAGACGAGACTCCTCTGTTTGGAGGTCACTCAGGTATTTTCAGTGGAGAGCAGAGACTCTGAAGCTTATGAAAATGGCCAGCCTGACCTCAGAAACTACGAAAGAAGTGTTACTGCTACCGCGTGTCTGACAGGACCCTCCACAACTGGACTTCACTGTCTGCACGTGTTCCGTCACCATCACCAGGATTGCCAGTATTTCAGCATCCCAGCTCTACCCAGAATGTCTCTTTCTCCAGGGGCTGTCCCCTCCATTCTCTGCAGGACCGGATTTGGGTCTCAAAAGAAACTGGGTGGGTCTCTAAGTCCTAATCAAGGAAGGGGCTGGAAGTTGACCTGTGACAGGAGTGTGACCTCCACCCCCGGGGTACCAGGTGGCAGTAGGGTCAGCACTCAGGCAGCCCTGGGAGGTCCCTAGAGGGTAGTAGTCGTCATCTCTTTGGGGTACTGACCTCTCTGAGAACTGGAGGGAAGCTAAGGCCCTCAGCTCAGGGACTCTGCACCACACAACATGCCATATGGAATCGTAGGAGGTCTGTGGCCTCCTGAAGCTCATTCATGGCCAAGAAGTTTTGTTCTGGGGACATGGTGAGGAACTTCTGGTGGCGGGAGTCCAAGCCCTTCTGAGAACCACTAAAGCAGAGCACCCTCCTCTGCTCTCACTCTTAGTTTATTTCTTGCAAATTTGAGACTCAGAGCCTTCATATATTAGGAGGGATCATATTCAACCCCCAAGAATTTGCACAGGAAACACAGGAGAGGAGCCGCTGAAGGAATCAGGGAAGGTGAGCTCGGGGAAGAGTGGAGTTGGGGACAGAGCCCCTGAACTTGACTCTCTGGCTGGCCCAGGGGAGAGGCAGTGGGCTTAGCCTGAAGACCTCGGAGTTTAGAGTAAATGAGCCCCCGGCTCAGTCTCAGTTCCACTCAGATTCTACTTCTAGGTTTTAGCTGTTGACTTTGGGCAAGTTGCTTAGCATCTCTGAGCCTCAGTTTTCTTATTTGTAAGTGGGGATGACAATGACCGCACTCAAGTTTACTGTGAGGAGTAATAAGTTCGATGATGCACATTACAGGTTTAACACAGCACCCCCCCAACCAAAAAAAAAGGTAGCATTGGACAGAAATAATTATTCCCATTTCAGAGACGAGATGCTCATTAGGTCCTTTTAGGGGCATCATGTCTGCACTGCATGGGCTTGGTGAGAGTCAGCGTGGGATTGAAGGAATGAATGGATGAGAATAAGCGCGTGAGAGTGAGTGTGAATCTGAGAAGGAGTGAGGACCGCGAGAGTACGAGTGAGCGCATGTGAGGGAGTGAGTGTGAGTGTGACAATGAGCGGATGTGTGAAACCGAGTGTGAGCGGGTGAATGTGTATGTGAGGGCAGTCTCGTATAAAGGACCCCTCAGGCGGTTCTGCCCAGGAGAGGACAAAATGGTTTGTTCTGAGTGGCCGCATGTGGGGGCTTCCTGACAGCACAGGGGCCCGTGGAGGCTGGTGTACAGTCTGTGGGGTCTGGAGTTGGTCTTAGGGATGCTCGCCAGACACCAGGGAGCGGACATTGGAGCAGAGCCCTCCTGCCCTGCCTGACCCTCCCTGGCCCTCCCAGGGAAGGAAAGGCCCTTCATAAGCTGAACAGGAAGCAGATCCAGGAGACCGCAGGTGTCTGTTCAGGTGGAGGCCTGGGCCGAGGAGCTGCCGCAGGGCTCTGCGCAGAGCTGCTGTGGCTTGGGAGGGATGCTGCCTGGGGCACCTGAGGAGCCGGTCCAGACAGAGCACAGGCTTTACTCTGACTGAGGAGCTCGGAGCTCGGGGCCCTGGGCCGGTTCTTCCTTTTCTTCCAGCTTTGGTTTCCTCTGTGAGAGTCAGGGATGACAGCTGGGCCCCCTCCCTCACGGCCATTGCTGTGGGAATTACAGGAGAAATCGCACTGCAGTCTGGCCCCAGGTCAGGCACCACTGAATTGCTCGCTGGAAGCTCTGCACCCCCTGAGGTCCACGTCCCTCATTGCAATCCCTAAGCACCAGAGGCTTTTAGATATTTAGATTTCTCCTTCGTACTTTAGAAATGTAACACAGTGCACAGACCGTTTATTACATAACACCCCCAGCAGGGACTGGGGCGGCACCCCATAATTAAATACATCAATGTTTCTGCAGTGAAATATATGAATATTCACACAAAGTGGGATAAATAAAGCCATAAATAGCTCATGTCAGCTCAGGGCAGGTTTTACTATCAATTCATTTTCCCACAAACTTAAAAAAAAAAGGACGTGAGGCTTTCAGAGCGCTTCGGGTTTCAGGACTGCGGAAAGGGCCTGTGGACCCAGGCTGCATCCCCGCAGCTGCACCGAGGCTGTGGCACCTTGTCATCACTCCCTGATGCCCGGGGGGACCTCCGATGGCCCTGCAGGTTGCTTAGGCTCCAGCCTTCACCAACTGCAAGTGACCCTTGCCCTCTGCTGTCAAACCAGGGCCCCTTTGGACTGTCCTTCCAGCTAGTCTGGTCCCCCTGAAATACCAAAGCTGAACTCTCCCAAAGCCTGGGCCAGGTGTGAGAGCAGCTGCCGGTAGCTGGGGCTCTGCATCGCTCTGATGGCACCTCTGCATTCAGTGGGAGAAAGTGCTCAAGACAAGGAGTTTCTGCCTCAGCCAGAGGAGAGGAGAAAACAGGCCCAGGGTGACTCACTCTCTCTCTGTTTGCCTCAACACCTCCAATTCCACCCAAGACTGCATTTCCCAAAGTGTCCTTTCTCTGTGAGCTGCCTGGAGGACAGTCTTCATCATCATTGGAGATTGGGGAAGACCATACCTCACATCATCCTCTCGGAGATTCACAATGGACATCAGTCTATTAAAGCTTTGAAAAGTCCTGCAGTAAATTATCTGTTTAATTTTATTTAATCCAGACTTTCACAAATGAACTTGGCCATGAAACCCCTTTTTGCAGTTCACCTACTAGCATCCTGCAGGACTAATGCTGTTCTTAGCAAATTGCTGTGCTAGGGTGTTGATGTCTGGCTAGGCTCTTGGCTTTGTGGCCAGAGGGGTTAGGGTGTCCAGTGCCGTTAGCCTCTTCCCCCTTTCCAGCCTCCTGGCATCTAGGCTGACCGAGGACACCCAGAAGAATAAACTAATTAAGGTAAAATGTGCTGTAGCGATGCAGAGCCTTGTAGATCATAAATGGGAATGGCAAAATCAATGGCAGCCCTTCTGCAGGGAGAGGCCCGAGGCCTGGGCGACGGAAGGGATGGGAGCCCGTGATTTAGGAAGAGCAAACGCTCTGGCAGCTGCAACCTGGGTAATTAGGTGTGTCAGGAAGACAGATAAACAGCGAGCTGTGCGGGTCGATGGCACTGGCAATAAACACCCAGCACTGGCCCCTGGCCCATGTTAGCACCCAATCCCGCCTCCGGCCCCTTGTAGCTGCACCTTGCCCTGGGGTCCCTCACTGAGTTGGGGTGGGGGTGGGCAGCTGCTGGGGGGAGGAGAGGCTGCTCGTTGCAGGAGAGAGGGACTCTTCTGAGTCCCTGAGGGAAACTCTGAGAGGACGGGGCCTGGGGGAAACAAGAGAGTGTTCTAGGGCAGAGCAGGGGGGCTCTGAAGGCCTCAGCCCTTGTGAGAGGTACCCTGACTTTGGCATCTCGGCCTTAAAGGAGACTTGAAGGCCTAGCAGTCCAGTGGAACTGTGAGGTGGGAAGGCCCGGTGGGTGAGGCTCAGGGGCCTGCGAGGCCCTGCTGAGTGCTCGGTGCTTCGGCAGGCCCCAGGGAAGTGGGCGTCTCCACCCCCGACTCAGAGCGCTCACAGTTCTCTTGACAGCAGGAGGGGTAGATAGGCAGAGGGGATGCCATGGGACGGTAGTAAAATTAGTGCTACTTAATATTTCTACAGGCCTTCTATATGCCAGGTACTTCACATATGAACCCTCACTCATAACCCTTAGCATAACCACACAGGATGGGTACTATTTTCATGCCCATTTTACTTCCTTCAATGAAGGACCTGAGGCACAAGAGACAAGGGGACTTGCCTAAGATGCCACAGCTAGCAGAGCCCCTCAGGGCAGGACAGGCTAGCACATCCTAGAATTGCTAGGAAACTAGGATGGAAGAGGCTACAGTGATTAGGGAGGGCTTCATGATGGAGAAGGCACCTGAAAGGGGACTTGAAGGGTCCGAGTAACAACAGCAGTGAGCTGTTGTTCATAGAGCACTTAGTACAGCCAGGCTTTGCAGGAAGTGTTCCCCTTTACAACTGTCATCCTGACTAAACCCTGTGGCCACCCTGAGAGATAGTGTAACCTCATTTTACTGATGGAGAAATTGAGGGGCGGAGAGGTTAATTGCCCAAGGTCACAGGGCTAGCACATGGTGGAGACAGATTCAAACCCAGGTCTTTCTGGCTCTGAACCCTGTGAAGCCTTGGTTTCTGTGGCTTAGCCAGGCAGAGAGGAGGCGGTGGGGCCCGAGGCAGGCGGGTGGCACACACGAAGGCACAGAGTTTGCCTGGAGAGGAGGGTTTGTGCGGGTGGAGAAGGAGACCCGCAGCAGGGCAGCAGAGACCCACTACTGCCAGGATGGAGGGCGGGCGGCTCATTGGAGGTTTCTGATCTGGGAAGACAAGTGTTTCCAGAAGATCACCCTGGCAGTGAAGTGACTGGTGGGCAAGCAAGGGAGAAAATGAAGTGGGGCGGCTACTTTTGTTGTAGCTCATGCTTGATCCAGGGTGATGACAGTGAGTGTGAGAAAGTGCTGGGTGCAGGAAGGGCAGCGGGATTGGCTGGGTGTGGTGGGTCAGAGCAAGGAAGTGGTCTACAGTGTCGGGGCAGGGACATTGGACCAGCTGGGGGCGGGAGCAGGAGCTTGCCTTCAGACAATTTGCATGTGAGGTGGTCATAGGGTGGCTGAGAAGGTATGTCAAAGAGGTCACTGGCCATAAGGGATGGCAGCGTGCAGAGCCGCGAGGCTGGAGCTGGGGCAGAAGGGAAAGACCAGAGACACAGACTGCGTCCCAGGGAGCAGCTGCATTGGGGTGTAGGAGGAAGAAGAAGGGGCAGAGATGGAGGAGTCACCAGACACATAGAAAAGGAGAAGGTTCTGCATCGAGGGCAGTGATATCATTCAAGTGAACAGCAGTCAATTCACCATCCCCTCATCCCATCCACACTCAGCTCTGTCCCCACTGGGCAACTTGAAGCCACTGGGATAGTGAGTTTGGGCCATAGATGGCTCTTCCTAAGCATCAATGGCCTGAATGCCTCTTCCCCAAGGGGCTGCCCAACCTCAGGGAGATGACCTGACTCATGGCCTGGTGATGGTGGCAAAGAGAAGGGTGAGCAAATGTGTGTGGCAGGGCAGAGGCTCAGCCTCCAACCTCATTCATAAGGCAAAGAGATTACTGCCCAACAGCAGGGTTAGGGAGGTAGCCAGCAACATCCCCAGCCCAGATTGACCTTGGGCAGTACACGAACTTGCATTTTTCTTCTTTGTAACATAGGATAATGAAAATGGCCACCTATTCATCAGGTTGTTGTAAGGATTAAATTAGATAATATGAATAAAATATTTAGAATAATACATGGCCTATGGTAAGTTCAAGAAGTAATAATAATACCACCAGCATCATCACTACCATCACCATCATTGCCACGTTCATCCTCCTCCTCCCCCTCCATCATGGTCATCAAGGGAATTATAGGGCATGGCCACCGAAGGTCCTCGTGAGTCACATCCCAGGAGGCAACTATGACATCAAGTATGAAATGTTTTACAAGACTTAGTCAAGAAAGACCAGCAAAGCAGTGACGGCTCCAGTGGAAGAAAGAACTAGCTCAGGCAGAAGGCATTTTTAAAAAGAATGAACCCAGGTTTTCCTGGGTCCCCCAATATTTCTGACCCGATATTTCCCTTCCATTCCAGGATGAAGAGAAAAAGTTGATGAATCCCTGCCATGTGCTTCCCCACATTAGCTTATCCAGCCTTCTCCATAGCCATAGCAGGAAGATAGAGTCTTCATTTTACAGAGAGAAATTGGGGCTCAGACAGTAAAATCGTTGGCTTAAGGTTGCACAGCTGTTAAGTGGCAATGGTGAACTTCAGATTGTGGTCTGACTGCAAAGCCCCCCTTCTTCCCTCACCCCCACCCCATATTAAAGAACTGGGGTGGGCGCAGATGGAGGGGACTCCTTGGTTTCTAAGGAAACTAGTTCTGTGTTATGAGGAGATGTCCTTTGGGGCCCCAGGGTGATGCTGCTCTGACAGCCTCACCCCATCCTTGCTGCGTATGGGGCCATGTGTGAATGGGGCAGAGTAGGGGTGGGGGCAGGGAGCCTGAGTAGTTCAGGAGCTCATGCCCCCAAGTAGGGCCATGCTGGGTGAGCTGAAAGTCAGGCTTGTGCCTCCAAGGGAAACATGGCTGGGGATCAAGATACCCTAGAACCTAGAAAAAGAGGGCAAGACATGGGCTGTGCATCCCCAGCTTTACCAGGCACAGGAAGTCCTGGACATCCTGTTAAAATGCGATGCTGGTCCAATAGGTCTGGGGCGGGGCCTGAGATTCTATGTATTTATGAGCTTCCAGTTGTTGCCAGTGCTGTAGGCTGCAGAACACACTTTGAGTAGCAAGGTGTAGAGTATCTGGGTGCAGCTGGAACTGGGTCTGGGTGAAGGAGCTGCTGGACAATGGGTGTGCTCACTGTCGAGAGCAGATGGCTCGTCTGCTGTGCAGGCAGAGGAGGCTGGAAGTGCGTCCTGCCCCCAGTTCCCTTTCTTCTCTCTGGCACAGTGACCAACGCCTCCCCTCTGAGAAGTTACAAAAGCCCCTGCTGAAGGCCTAAGTGTAACACAGAGCCCAGAAGCCATCAAAGAAAAGGGTGATAAATCCACGTCCATAAAAATCAAAATTTTCTGCATTGCAAAACCCACCATGTGCGAAGATAAAAGAAAAATGACAAACAAGGGGAAACTACCTGCAACTTGTATTGCAGACAGACGGCTAATTTTTCTAATTTATAATGAAGTGTTACAAATCAATAAGAAAAAATGGGCAAAGGCCATGAGCAGACAAGAGATTCAAATATATAAATATATGCTCAGCCTCACTCACTTTAAGAAAAATGAAAATGAAAACTAAACAGAGGTACCAATATTTCCTATCAGGCTGGAAAATATTTTTAAAAATGATGACATGCTGTGTTGGTGAGAATGCTGGGAAGTGCTCGTTTGCATCGGGGCCGATGGGAATGTAATGGGGAATGTCCCTCTGAAGCACAATTTGGCGATGACAATCGAAAGTGCACAGGTATAGTTCTTTGATGTAACAATTCCATTTCTATGAATTTATAGAGAAACACCCACAATTGTGGAAAATGGCATGTTACCCAAACTTACTGATTTGGTTGCCCTTACTGATTTGTAAGGGCAAAAGACTGCAAAGAACCAAGTGTTCATCAATACAGGACCAATTCAATGAATGGCAAATCCATACAATGGAGAACTATACAGCTGTAAAAAATGAGAGAGCTCTTAGTGTGCTGCCATGAAATGATATCCAAAATTAATTGTTCAATGAAAAAGGGAAGGGGCGGCCCTGTGAGTAGGGCACGGTTCTGTTTGTGTACAAAAGGAGCGAGGTATGTGTGGATTGAAGATAGCAGATTGGCCGTCACTACTCTCCTGAACGGAATAAGTGAAAATGAGATAAACGGTGGGGCTCACAGCTCATGCTGACTCGTCCGGTACCCGTGTTCCTGTGTGACCCCCAGATCACGTGGGCGGAAGAGGTCAGGGCCATGTGCAGCAGCTGGGTGGCCAGCGCACGACTCCTGGGGGATGGGCTCTGACCGGGGGCGGTAGGAGGTTCTGGGTTCCTGGATGTGGAGGGAGGTGCTCTTCACCCTCTTTGTCCTACACACTCTTCTATGTGGTTTTCACCAAGTAGTGTTGCCTGAAATAAACTGGCTTATATTTTTCCAGGTCAATTAAGCCATAAGCTGGTTTCCTGGCCCAGGCCTTCTTGGCATTGTGGTCAGTCTTCCTCTGTTCCCTCTGTCTCACCTACTCTCCAGTTCTTAACCCTTGACTCATGCCCACCTAGGACCACCATCTGGGAGGTGTGTTGTTACACTACGGTCCTTTTCTCTTTCTGCTCCTAGAGTCTCCCTCTCTCCCATGGACTAGGAGGGAGGCATGTGGTCCCTCTGCCCAGGACACTTCTAGAGGTCAGAATCATAACAACTATGGCTTAGAGAGCATTTATTAAGTCCTAGACTCCAGAAGTGTTTTTCACTCATTATCCCAGTTGCTCATTCACATATAGGTATTAAATGTTTACTAAGCGACATGAGAACTCCTTTGGTCTTGGAGATACAGCAGCAAAAATGACAAAGTTTCCATCCCCGTGGGGTTTAAGAGAGGAGTAGCATAGATGAACCACCAACAAACGTATAACATATTTTCAGACAATGGTAAGTGCTATGAAGAGAAGAAAAGTAAGTTTAGGGCATAAGGAGTGATAGGGGTCTGGTTTCAAAGTATTCAGGGAAGATCTCATGTGAGGAGGGGCCTGAATGAAGGTAAGGAGTGAGCCCTCAGAACAGCGGTGAGGAAAGCATTTCAGGTAGAGGAAACAGCATGCACGAAGGCCTCAGGTGGGAACGCCATGAGCAAGAGGAAGAGGCAATGAGGTTAGAAAGGCAACCTGGCTCACATCAGGAGGGGTGTGGTAGGCAATGGTAAAGACTTTGTATAGAGTCTATGGAGCCACTGCAGTTGAGCTTATGAAGTTGATATGGTTTTTCCTACTTTACAGATGAAGGGGTTGAGAAGGAGAGAGGCCCAATATCTTGCCCAAGGTCACCCAGTAAGTAAAGGGCAGATCCCAGGTTGTGTAAACTGACCCCTACAGGACACTGCTGGGACTCAGGGTCTCAGCCCTCTTGCAGGGACTATAAGTGCTGGCATCCCAAAGGCTGGCTGAGAGAGAGGATGGGGACTGTCCTTCCACAGGCCTGTCTGATGCTCTGGACCAGGCCGAAGGAGCCCCCAGTTGCATGCCATGGGCAGGCGGGGCTGGCCGGGGGCTCCTGGAGAGGACCTCGGGTTTCCCGCAGTGCAATGGCTGAGTGTCATGCCAGCTGGACCCAGGGAAGTGCTGACACAGCACAAATGCCCCGGCTCCACACCCCGCCCACTGTCGATGAATCAATTGAATCACTCAACTGAAAAATTAACTCAAACCCACAGACATCCCTCAACCACAGAAGGTCACTGGGAGGTGCATGCCTGGGGCTGAGGCTGCCGGGTACCCTCGTCCTTGCCCCAGCCCTCGGGGTTCAGCTCCAGCCTCTCTGAGGGGGACACTTGGGCCCTCAAACCCAAGCCCAGGACCTTCTGGAAGGCTCCATATAGCCCATCTCCCCTCGTCTGTCCTCTGTTGGCAAAATTCCTTTCAGGCGTAATGGTTCATGTCTTGTCAGTTCTTCCTAGATTTATTTATTCAAGATTTAATTGTGTTGTTAGGGTGCTCAAGGTCTGACTGGGCCAGAGGGATGCGGAAAATGACCAACACAGGGATTCACGAAATGACCAACACAGGTATTTTGCCCTCAAGTTGCTTAGAGTCCACAGGGCTGGAGAAGGGATTCAGATACCTAGAGAAATGTAAGGTCAGGCTGGGGATAGAGTGTAAACACAAGGGCAGGATTTTTCTTTGTTCCCTTCACTGGGGCACCCTCAGTGTCTAGCATAATGCCTGGCACACAGCAGGTGCTCAGTAAATATTTGTCCAATGAATGAGCACATTGGTGAATGAAAGGGGCTCTGGTTAGGCTGAGCATGGAACTAACGTGACTCTGGGGCAGTGGTCCCCCATCTTGACTGCACAGGGGAATCACCTGGAGATCTGACAACTGGGTCACATCCCAGAAGTTCAGACTGAGCTGCAGTGGGGTGCACCTTGGAAACTGGGAGTGCTAAAGCTCCCCAGGAGAGTCTAGTGTGCAGCCTTGGCTGTGTGCCACTGCTCTAGGACTCACAATGAGAGTGGGAGGGGCTGCTGCTTCAGAGACACTGGGCAGCTCCCATCCCAGGTGCTCTGTGCTCAGTGAGTAGGGCGGAGAGTCTGCCCTTCCTCTGGCGCCTTGCCTGCAGGGCCCATGTTGAACACCCCCCTTCCTTCCAGAGTGCTCCCTGTTTCTGGTTCCCTGCCCTCCGGTACCTTCCTGAGGACTCGCCCCTTCCTCAGCCGTCCCTTGCTGCTGCTCCCCTCCTGACCTTGCCCCACATTAAAGGGTTGATCAGCCCATCAATTAATTGTGTCCTAATCCAATCTTGGCTTGGTTGGAGAGAGGGCAGTAAATCCAGCTGGGTAATCATGTCCTGATATTTGTGTAGGGATAATTACTATCTCTCAGGCTTCACTTGGTGGCAAGATGAGATGAAAACCCATAAAACACCACGCGGGGCTGTGGCTCATTGTTTCTTGGCTGCACAAGGCTGGCTGCCAGCCAGCCAGCCCTGCCCGCTCCTGCCCCTGGCACTGGCCCCAACCTTGTCCCTTCCCGTTTGTGCAACTGGCAGGGCTCAACATCAGGGGCAGTCTAGGGACTGGATCCTGGCGTGGGCTCAACAAGAAGTAAGGGCAACATTATGGGCCCTGGGGAGGGCTGGGGTGTGTGGTAGAGGGAGAGGAAGGGAAGATGGTCCTTATAGTCAGGTAATCACCCGCCACCAGGAGGTTAGGATAGTGAAGACACAGGTGTGAGGAACAAGGTGTCATCCAGACCAACCCACGAGGCTGTTGCCATCTGGAAGAGTCCAGTGCACATCCAAGTTGGCCTTACAGGGACGCAAGGTCCTGCATCCTTCAGGAGGACGCCCTAGCCTGGGACTTCCCTGCAGATGTTTTGGGCCCCACAGGAGAAGACTTCATGCTAGTGGGCCGAGGTCAGGCCTGAAAGAATGTGGGAGTTAGGGGCTGGGGACCACCTGCAGCCCCCACGAACAAAGCCCCCCAACGCGTGAAACACTGAACGCCCAATATGAGCCAGGCTCTCCGCTTAGCCCAGAAAACACAGGATTGAGTAAGACCATAGAGTGTTTTGATTAAAAGGATGAAGCTGGAGACAGACGCCTGGTTTTGAGTTCTGATACTTACAAGTAGTGTGGCCTTGGGCAAGTCGTGTGATCTCTTTATGCCTTAGTCTCTTTACCTATAAAGTGAGATATACTAGTACCTACCTAATCGAACTTCCATGAGGCTTTAATGAGATAATTATTATAAAGTGCTTAGACCACAGCCTGGCACACAGTAGTGCTATTTAAGTACTATCTGTTGTCATTATTGTTACGATTATTTAGCCTTTCGTAGGCACTTTCATATTTATGATCTCATTAAATATAATGACAAATTAAGTGAGGGAGGCGAGGAAGGCTGGACATCATTTTCCTTCCTCCTTTCCTTGGTGTGTGGGACCACGCTACTCAAAGTGTGGTCCCTGGACCGACAACATCATCATAGCCCAAGAGTGTATGAGCAATGCAGGATCTTGGGCCCCACCCAAAACGGCCGAATCAGAATCCGCATTTACAGGAGACCCCTGGGTGACTCAGATGGACGCTCTGGGCTAAAAGAAGCTCCATGAACTCAAGGTCTGTCTTCCTCCAAGTCGTACCCCCATCACCCAGCACCTCTAGTCTGGCATAGAGTAGGTCCTCAGCAGGAATCTGTGGAGCGAATAAATGAGCTCAGTTGAAAGCTGAGGGGAACACTGAAGGGTTTCATTTTAGAAGGTTACCCCTTAAAACAGCATGGGGGGCAATCCAGGGGACTATTTGTTGGCTGTGGTGGCCACCTGGGTGAGAAGTGCTGAGTGATGGAGCCAGGAGGAAGCAGAGGGGAGCAAGGAGAGAAGGGGAGGGACTGGGGGACTGGGCGCTGCTCATACCCGGAGGCAAGAGGACGTGAACTCTGAGGGTGAGGAGGGGGCCTTTGCTCAAGGCCCTCTGTCTCCAGGCCCAGCAGCCAGGAGCTAAGAACTAGCTTCACGTACAAGAGAAGAAGGGGTCCCCTTGCTGGGACAGAGCAAGGTTCTGGAGGCAGTTTGTGACAGTAGCCTGAGGAAGGCCGGGGGCCCTGAGGCCCTGCCCCCAGTTGGTGCTGGGAGGACGAAGGGAGGCAGCAGGAGGAGCCCCGAGGCCCCAGCCCCTTACCTGAGAAGGCATTATTGGTGTTGAGGAAGTAGATCTCCTCACGGCCATCCCCGTCGATGTCACAGGCTGTGACCCCAATGGCATTGCCCTGCCTGTCCCGCAGTGCATAGTAGGGGGAACTGCGCTTGTCCACGGCGATGTTCACCAGTCGTTTCTGGGCCCGGTCGTACTTCAGAACCAGGTTGGGGCCATTGTACCTGGAGGAGAAGGGGAAGAGGATGCTGGGGAGGAGCAGCTGAGCCACCTGGTGCCACCTGACTGGCCATGGACTCCGAGTCCTCCCAGCGAGGTCAGTGTAGGGCAATTCAGCCCCATAGCACAGCTGAGGAAGCCTCAGCGGCCTTGCCTTGGGGGTCCCTGGGTGTTTGACGAGTGTCCCTGAATCAGACATGGGCCCAGCAAAGCGAGAATCAACTGGGCCCACATGGGACACAATACAAGGAGTAGGGCAGTGGAGGAGAGTGGGAAGCCAGTGAGAATCCCTTACCACAGACTATGCTGATGAAAACAAGAACCTCCCGTATATTTCCCTTGCCCATTTCAATGTGAAAGCACTTTCAGATTTGTGATCTCATTAAATATAACAACAATTCAGTGAGAGAGGGGAGGGAGGCTGTGTAATTAACCCATTTTATAGATGAAGCAACTGATGAGCTTCATCAGGGGAGCTAAGGCTCAGAGAAGTTCAGCGCTCTTCCTAAGGTGACAGAGCTAGTAAGTGTCAGGTGCTGGGACTTGAACTCAGGCCCTTTCTGCTACCCCAAGAGGCCTCGTGTGAATGAGCGGAGGAGGAGCAGTGGCTTTGTCGTTAAGGTTTGGGATAACTCTCTCCTGAGAGAAAGTTCCAGCATTTAAACAGTAAATACAAAATTCACATCTCAGGCGGGAGATTATGAACACATCTAAAGTCACCAGGCAAACCTGCTGGATTTCTTTGTCTATGAAACTCAAACCAAAATATTAAAGTTCTCATCAGCCTTCATCTCTCTTGTTTCACTCTCCTGCAGCAGCATGGCCTCAAGGACTTTGCACTTGCTACTCCCTCCGCCCAGGATGCCTTTCCTCCAGTACCCACAAGGCTGTCTCCCTCCTTTCCCTCCTTCCCCTCCTTCCACTCCTTCCCCTCCTTCAGGCTCTGGCTCAATTGTTCCTTCTCAGTGAGGCCTTCCTGCCCACGTGCCTGAAATCTGCAATCACCATCAGCCTTCACCCCTTCTTCCTCTCCCCCTGCTCTCTCTCCCCATGACTACTATCACCAGCTGACAGTCTGGATCTTTTCAGCTATCTGTTCTCTCTCTGACTGATCCCACTAGAATTCAGCTCCACGATGGTGGAAATTTCTGTCTGTTTTGTTCCCCATGGTCTACAACAGTGCCTGTCATACAATAGGTGCTCAATAAATATTTGTTAAATGATTGAGTGAGTGAAACCTCAGAACTCACATCTGAGTCATAAGGGCTTAGGTGCCCCATGGTGGATTTCCTCCCATCGCATTCCATTCGGAGAAAGCGGCATGCCCAAGGTCGCCCCCCAGACAGCACAGCCATGGATGTCTGAAGGCCTCCTCCCACGCCAGGAACACCAGCTTGCCAGGCTCTCCAAAGGGGCCCAGTCAACCCTTGCCCATTAGTTCCCAGCCTCCTGCCTTTGTTTCAACCTGAGCATGTACATCCCGGGTTCAGCTGCCAGCTTCTGACGGTCCCGGGCAGAGGACACTTGGGGGAGGGCGGGAAGAGCTCTCCAAGGTTTTTGAGAGAAATCACTTCTTGCTTTCCTGAAGGAGGTCCAACTTGGCTCTTTCCTCCATCACCAAGGTCCAGAGCCAGTAAAGTTTGGGGGATGCTGAATAACTGGCCGGGTGCCTTCTGGCACCCACAGTGTGCGAAAGGGTAGACAGAGCTCACTGGGGCTGAGTCAGCACCTGCTGATGGAAGGTTGTATCTTAGATGTCTCAAAAAAGAGTGTCTGAGGGCTGTGTGGAGGGCACAGCATGACCTAGGGGACGTGTCTAGGCAGGAGAGACAGAATATGGGCTCCAGCACTTGTCAGCAGCTGGCACCAGCCCGCAGGGACAGGAAGTGCCTTCTGGGTGCTAAAAACTAGTCCTCCAAACCTCCAGGTCTTCTGTTTACGACCACCCCTACTGCTCCTGCAAGACACTGTAGTACTAGGGTGCTGGGCTTTGTTAATGGCACTTTCACAAGCATTGTCTCACCTGAACCCCACATAATCCCTGAAAGAAGGAAGGTAAGGCAACCTTCTAGAAAAAGAAACACTGGGTCAGGGGGACAAAGTGAGCTGTCCAAGGTTATACAGCTCATTCTTAGTGCTGGGCCTCTAACCATTTCCAGGGTCCAAATCTTGTGTTCTTTCCATGTTGCCCATGATGCCAACACTCTTGGTCCTCTGCCTTTTTCCCCCTGCCAGCACCTTCCTCCAAAGTGGCAACTGTGGGAAATGCCCAAGGACTTCATGTAAACAGTGGTGATAACAACACTTTATATCTACTATAGCAATTTACAGTTTACAAAGAGCTTTCTTATCCTTGATTTCATTTGCTTTTTGCAGGTCTCGACTCTGCCAGAGATCAGCTTTGTGACATTGGCTGGTCAGGAACCCAAGTTCTGGGGTTCTCTTCCACAAAACAAGAGAGTTGGACTAAACCTAAATGTGTGGACAAATCTTGCTGTGGGGGCAGGACTCTGGGTCCTCCACTCTTGGTTTCCACCCAAGCATTTTGATGCATTTTATTTTATGCATCCCATTCCATCAACTGTTGTTTAAATCAGGGATTCCAGAGCCAGTATTGAAAAGGCGCTAGACCAGCGCCTCTGTGAGAGCCCTCTGGGTCTGCTTCTCTTGGTCCACAAGTCTACACTAACTTTAGGAGATGGGCATAGCAGGTGTGTTCTCCCCAGGCTATGGGTGGGAGACAGAAAGACCAGCCTTGACATCCCTTTTTGACCCCATCCCTCTGGTCTCCTGGAATGTCTTTACTATCCCCTGGAGCCAGCTCCCTGGGGGAGGTGGGGGGCCATGGGTCCAGCACATATTGGAGGCTAGTTTTTTCCTTATAAATCTGGAATGATGGGCATGTACACAAGGTCCCTGCTCCCATGGTGATGACTCTGGGGGAGCAGATGGCCCTGGATCATCTTTTCTTTGAAGATTTGAGGGTGCTAGTACCTGTAGGGTCAAATTACGAGGCTGGCTCAAATTCCTCCTTCTGTTATAGAGTGAGAACTATAGAGTCCTACCCAACTACATGGCAGCCTGGAATGAACACTACACTCTCTCCCCTTCTCTCCACCACCACCCTTAGGGCTATAGACACAATACAAGACCAACAGCTCCTAGGTAGAGTTCTTGACAGTCCACGGAGAGGGCTGGGGGCAATGCATGGACTGAGTTGCCACTCCTCCCCTCCACCCAGGCTGCCCTTAGCTGTCAGTTCAGCTGGACTGTCATCTGAGTTCTCACAACCTTCCCCTAGGATAACCCGCCTTATTCCTTCCCCACTTGCTGGCCTTGAGCTGATGCTCCAGTTAGGTTTCTGAATAGGATCTGCCCTTTTGGGCTTCTGTGACTTTGCTCAGCTGCAGCTGGCCCCTCTGTGGGTGATGTTCTCCCATGAACCCTACCCAACCACTGTCTCGGCTGGACGTGATCTCTTCTCCGCATGCCCACTGTGTTTTGCACTTCGCTCATTCCTGCATGGGCAGCGTTGTTTGTGTTCCAACATCACTTCCCTTATTAAAACATGTTTCTTGAGCTCCAGAAGCATGTAGATATGTCTCTGCATTTGCTGTGTCTAGAGCAAGGCTTGTCATAGAGAAGGTGCTCAACAAATGTCTGTCTAATGCAAGAGTGAGTGAATGAGTCAGTAGATGAATAAATAAAAATAATCACAGGTAGCATTGACAGAGGAGCCACCAGGTGCTAAATAGTGTTCTAAGCAATTTATACTATCTCATCTCATCCTCATGACAATCCTATAATTTTACAGATGTGAAACTCTGTGGGTACTTTTACTGAAGTATGGAGATTAGCTGCAGTTGCTAACCCACCCACAGTCCCTCTGGGCTGTCAGTTCCCACACCCCTGGGGGTGGTGGTGTAAGGTATGTGAGGTTTCACGCTTCTGTCTCTGACACCTGCCAGAGATTGTGGGGTGCTTCTAGAAGTTCAGGAGGCTTTGAAGCTCTGTGAAACGGGGTTAGCAGTGGGATGGGGTCCATGTACTTAAAAAGGAGATTTGACTTCATAATATCCACGGCTGGGTCAGCAGGCAGAAGTGATTGATTTGGTGGTAACTGGAAAGTCTGCTTGAGAGACACCAGAAGGGCACAACCCATACTTGTGTGAGTGTCATCCAATGTTGGTGCCAGTGCACTGGACAGGGCTGCTGTGGGCAAGAAGGGGCCTGAGGGTGGGGCCTAGAGCAGCCTAGGAGTGGGCTCCCAGCCCGGCCACTTTCTGGGGCTGACCTTGAGCCCGTCACTCCATTTCACTAAGCTTCAGCCTCCTCATCTGTAATTTGGGGCTGCTCCATAACTCACAGCATGGCTGTGAAGAACAGAGTGTGTGTGTCACAACACTTGCTAAACTGTGAAGAGTCGCCCGATTGTATGTTCTCATCATTATAAACAAAACAAAAACAAAAACAAAAACAACTGAGACGCAGGGTCTCACTCTCCTGCGATCATTTTGAGAGTTTCCAAACACACTCTGATATTTCTCATCCCAAAACATCCCACCTGATTGCTCATCCTCTGCAGTATATTTCTTTATTCCCCTTTAGAACTAAAATTCTCAGGGCTGTCTTCACAAGCCGTCTCCACTTTCTCACCACCCATTTACCCCACCCCGATCCACATCCTTCTCCCTCCACCCCAATTCCACCCAAGCTGCTCTTGTGAGAGTCATTGGTGTCTTCTGTGTGGCCACATCTGGGGACACCCTTTCTGCCTCCCATACCTCCACTACATCACGTCCCTCTGAAAACACTGCTCTTGTGGCCCTGAGGTTGCCATCCTCTTCTGGTTTTCCTTCTCTCTCTCTGGTTCGCCCCCGCCCTTTGCAGGTTCTTCCTCCTCTCTCCACCTTCTTAATGCTGGAGTCCCAGGCCTAGTCCTGGGCCCCCTTATCCTTTCTCTGTCCTCTTTCACTAGAGGATAATATTCATTCCCAAGACTGACAACTCCCAAATTTATATCTCCTACCCAAATCCCCAGTCCAAGCTCAGGCTCATATATCTGACTGCCTACCTGACATCTCTCCTTGCACCCGCAAGTCATCTCCGATGGAACTATTGATCGCCCATCCCCCTCTGCCCTGCAATGGACACCCAAGTACTGATGCCAGAAACCTGGCGCCAGCCTTGGTTTTCCCACCCCCTTGACTTCACATCTAATTCATCAGCCAATCCTGTCATTTCTACCTCTTAAAATATTTCAAATCCTTTCTCTCCTTTCCTCCCCCATGGTCATCATCTCTGGAGAGCCTCCTTTCTCTGTTTCCTTGCTTGCCCCCATCAATCTAATCCCCCCATACAATAACGAGAGTCGTCTTTTTAACACACAAATCAGACCAGCCATTCTTATGCGTTAAACCATTTTGGTGGCTTCCCATTATGTTGGAACGGAACCCAGAGCCCTTATCACCCCCGGACTGGGAGCCCAGCTCAGTCTGCCGCCTGCTTGCTGAACTGCTGCCACACGGGTCCCAGCATTTCAGCAGGCATGGTCCCAGCTCCTGGACCCCAGCCTCTCACTGGACTAATCCCTCCAACTGGGACACACACCCTCCACTTCCCTCTGGCTTCTTCTTGTCCTTTAGGTCTTTCCTTGGAAAGTGTGTCAGAGAAATCGTCCCCTCCTGGGTATTCCAATCACTGTATCCGCTGGCCCATTCTTGTTTGTTCACCTGTTTATTGCCCATTTCTCCCAGGGAACCATAAGCCTGGTGAGGGCGGGGACTGTGCCTGCTTTGTTCACTTCTATCTCCTCATCACCTAGTGCATAACGAGTGCTCAGCAAATACTTGTAGAGTGAAGGAAAGAGAAGCAGCCTGTGGAAGGTACCAGTTCATCACTGGGTGGCTGAACAAAAGGTTGACTGAGCCACCAGTCTCTTGATTGGTCTTTGGCCCTACACTTTCATTAGTTCCCAAAAGATACACACACACACACACACACACACACACGCACGTGCGCGCAAAGAGTAATGGCAGAGAGGAGGCCAAGAGCTACTGTCATGGATAAGAGTGAGAGAATAACAAAGTGTTGTAGACATAGAGGACTGACCTTTTTTTCTGTTCAGAATCATTGACCCATGTGAAAAAATAACCTCTTAGACAGTTACATAAAGAGAAGCCAGATAATGGAATGTAAGAGAAGATAATAGAATAATTATTGGGTACCTACTATATACTAGATACAGTGCTAAGTAGTTTACAGCTGATATCTCATTGTACATAAATAATTTTTTAACTTGAAAAAACACAAAATATTCAATTTTGAAAATTAAGGATAAGTCACTTTTTTATTAAAAAAAGAAAATGTTGAAAAATACATAGTTATTCAACATTATAGTCAGAGAAAGGCAGGGCAGAAAGAGGAGAGAGATGTATGTGAACACAAAGAATGCAAGGCAGAGACACACAAGAATAAATAAAAACAAATGGAGGGACAGCGAAACCCTGACACAGAGAGGAAAACACATGCATAAACATAGATAGACTGGCTCACAGAAAAACCAAGACATGGGAGGGAGGTACGCAGACCTATGGAGACAAATAGAGAGACCTCTGGAAGCTGCAAAGTCTTGGGAATGTGGACAGGACCATGAAATATTATCATAGAGAAACAGCCCATCTTGTGCCCATTTTCAGCATTTCCTCTAAAGGCATAAGGAAGTATTTTATTCTTGGTCACTTCAATACCCTTATTTTATAGATGAAGAAAGTGGGTTTCAGAAAAAGTGACTTTTTCAAAGTCAAACAGCTAATCATTAGACATAATAAACTGATAGGCAAACTTATCCCTTAGTCTAGAGTAGGGATCAGCAAAAGTATGGTCTTTGAACTATTTTTGTAAATGCAGTTTTATTGGAATACAGACATGCTCCTTCATTTACAGTTAAGCATGGCTGCTTTTGCTATACAATGGATTTGAGTAGTTGTGATAGACTGTATGGCCCAAGAGTTGAAAATATTTACCATTTGGCTCTTTGCAGAAAAAGATTTCCTATCCCTGACTTAAAGGGCTGTCAGCTTTATATAATGGGTATATTAAAATTTCTAAGTGACCATTATCAGAACAGAACACAAAATTAGAATGAGCTTTAGTGAAAATTACTTTGGAGTCAGTACTTGGGAATACATGGTTTTCTGAAACAAGTGTTTCAGGGAGTGTAGGTTGAATGCAAGGAAGATGTTAGGTCTTAGGATGGAGATTGTGAGGCCAAATAATGTGCAGAGAAAAAAAGAGACAGAAGAGTCACCTAAGAAGAGAACACTGTTCTCTACATGGGGGTTTATCTAAGGCTTAGAAGTGAGCAGGAATGTGCTCCCTTCCCCTCTATGAGTGAAGTGGTTAAAGGTGGCTGCCACCTTCTTCCTTCTCTTTGTGCACATATTACTCCTCTCATAAAGAAGTGGAATCTGTCTTGCCTCCCCTTGAACCTGGGCTTACCTCAATTAGCAGCATATGGTGAAGGTGATGTTGGGCTAGTTCTGGGCCTAAAACCTGCTTTGACTCTGGTAAAAGCCGGTCACCATGACAGAAGTGTCGCTATCTTCAGACCACCATGCTCCAAGGAAGCCCAGTGTAGCCCCATGGAAAGGCCATGGAGGAGCATGAGGCACCAGGTTTGTGAGGGACAACGCTGTGGGCCTTCGACCCCAGCCCAGCCAACCATTGCATACTGTTGAGTGAGTGACACCAGCTGATGTCATGTGGAGCAGAAGAGCCACCTAGCTGAATTTGCCCAAATTTCTGACCCACAGAATTGTGAAAAATGATAAATTATTTTATCCTTACCTGAGGACATTTTTTCATTCATTTTTTTTTCTTACAGAGAAAGAAGGGGAGAGAGAAACATAGATGTGAGAGAGAAACATTGATCACTTGTTTCCTATATACACCCCAACCAGGGACCTGGTCCACAACCAGATATGAGCCATGACCTGGAGTCCAACTCGCAACCTTTTAGTTATGGGACAGTGTTCCAACCAGTTGAGTCACATACCAGCCAGGGCTGATAAGTTATTTTTAAGCCACTACATTTTTGGGAAAGAAAGTAGATAATGATGACCTACAATTTCAGACCTAAGAGAAAAGAATTTTCCTACTGGAGAAGTAGGAATAATTATTGTTCATACATTAGTGAAATTCTCTAGGATAGCCATCTGAATTTATAGTAGGCAGCTCTCCCCAAGGGACACGTGGATCTGTTGAGCTGATACTTGCATCTCAGAATATCTGAGGGTCTGTGCAGAGCCAGAGGGTAGGAGGGTAACAAGAAATTCAAGGATTCCAGAAACTTGTTTTCTTACTTCTCATTCTCATTCTTCTTTCCTTTCTTCCCATACCCATTTCCTATTTTGAATGTCCAAACTTTAACATAGATCATTTCTTTGGAGATGTGTGCCTGCTCTTTTTTTCCTTACTTATGTCTTTAATTCAGTGAGCCATCGAAATTAAATAGGAATAGAACACATACGGGAAAGCATTCAAACAGGAGATCCATGGAGGTGTCCTGGAACAGGACATATCCAGAGGCCAGGTATTAGTTTAATGGAATGGAGACTTCAGGAATGAGAGGGTTCTAGGTGTGGTGAAGGCTCTGGGGTTGGGAATTTGAAAGGGGAGTAAATGAGATAAGTCTGGAAACGGCATCCATCCCAGAAAAAAAGCAGACAAATTTGATCCTGAATTAGGAGTTAACCAGGGTGGAAAAGACCTCACAAAGAGAGGGCAAAGAAGGTAACTTTAAGATGAAGGATAAAAGCCTTTTGCCCTAAGAGGTGGATGGTTTTTCAAGAAAAGAATGTTTGGTACCCAAAGGTCAGAATAATCTGCAGTGATGAGTGTCTGTTCTGAAAAACTCCACACAGACTGATTGATTTATACCTTGTTCTAAAAAAGATCTGTGCTCAGCATTAGCTCTGTGCCCTTGGAATTTCTTATATTTTGATGGGCATGGAAGCACCCAGAAGGAAGAGACTATCCCTTGCAGCTCTGTCCCCCACCATACCTAGGACAATGCCAGGAAAGCCAGGTGCTCAGTCATGTTTGTTGATGTTGATGATGATAAAGACTGTGACTTCATTCTTCAATACATGTTTATCTCAATAAGAGAGGAAGATAAGGAGGCAGGAATCCCACGAACTATCAAAGGAGGAATTCAGGTGACAGATAGAGGCTGTGTCAAACAGGATTCTTTGGCTGCAAGTGGCAAACACTCCACATGCACTAACTGAAGAATTTATTGGCTCATCTGTCCAAGTGACCAGAATACCAAGAGTAAAAGTAGGCTTCATGGGGACTGGAACCGGGATTCTGACCAGAAGGTTGTCAGGACCTCATTTCTCTTTCCCTTGTCCCCTTTTCTCTGTCTGTTGGCCTCATCCTCTCATGCCACCCAGCTTCAAAAAGCTTGACCTGTGGTAACACTCTCAGCTTCACACCTTAGCTTCAGCACAGAGTGGAAATGGTTTCTTTCCTTAATTCCAATGGGAAAGACTCCCGGGAAGGGCTAAGATTTGCCAAGGTTGGGTCACATGTCCATCCTCAGAGCTGTGCCCCTATGATTGACAGCCTAAAACTAGTACCAAAGCTAGTGAGGGCAGCATCTCAGGAGCCACGTACTTTTAGGAAGCAAAGTACCAGAAAGGATGAGGAATGTGTCTCTAGACAGAGAGTCATTCACCTGGGTCTGTACATCCTGGGGACAAACTTGCCAGGGCCTGCTGATGGAAGGCAGTGATACCCTGGTACCACCAAGTCTCTGTGTCCCTTAGATGCATCTCAAGGTCCTACATCTCCCTTCAGAAGCCCAAGAAAGAGGTAAACACAACGTGGAACAACTGTTTGAATCACTATGTTCTGGAAATGGGTCTGGTTCTTGGCCTCCTGCCTGCTCCTGAGGCCTCTGTTCCAGGCAGCACTGCTAGTAGCAGGGAGGCAGGAGGACGCTGAGAGTTGGCAGCAACAAGCCCAGTGTGGGGCATGAGGGGACACAGGTGAGCTCTGGCCCAACTCTGTGATCAACTCTCCACGGATTCAGACAAACCACTTAGCTGCTTGGTCACAAATACTTTAAATCTCTATTCAAACTTTCTTCCTTTGTGCTATCATTATATAGAAATTCTAGCTAAAAAGCCATTGGTTTTCGTTTCTGTCTCTCTTTTGTTTGAAGATGTGGGCCAATTTAAGGGCAGAATAGTGGGACAGTTAGCCAGTGGATGCTTCACTCTTCTTGAAGAGTGAAAAAGGCAAAGCCTTCATTCTCCAAGGAGTTCATTCCACCCTCTGGATCCTGTCTCCAGTCTGGCCGGTGCATGGCACAGGATGTAATTTTCTGCTCCTAGAACCCTCCAGCCTAGTAAAGCAAATAAGGAATGTCCCCAAACCTAGACTTTCTGAGAAGGGAGAGTTGACCTATTCTGCTGGGGTAAAAAGTCTTCATAAAGAAGGTACATTTGATCTGGAATTTGAAGGATGCTTTGGAATTTGATAGAAGGTTAGTTAGGCATTTACAAAAGAAATAGTATGAGCTATGAAGCAGATCAGTGAACAGAAAAATATGTTTAGGGAGTAGAGGGTAGACTAGTTGGACAGTACAGAGATGAGTGAAAAAGAGTAGAAGGCAAACTGGAATGTACATGACATCTAAGAGTTTGGAAGGTGTGGTATGTAAACCAAGACTTTAGATTCTATCTGGTAGGAAATGGGAAGCTACTGAAGGATTCTGAACAGGGTGCACTGTTATACCAAAGTACTGTTTTGGAGAGCATTGTCTGGTGGCTGTGTGGCAAAGAACTGAAACAATGGTGCAAAAGAATGGAAACGCCCCTGAATTATTCCAAAAACTTCTTCTAACTCGAGCAGATTTCTGTTCCTTGAAAGCCAAGGTACCTTAGAGCAGAGTCAAGGAAGCACAGAAATGAGAAAAGCAAGGGTTAAAAAAACAAGGTGTGGCCAGCTGTGCTACAGGCTTTCAAGAGGTCAAAACAGTGGGATGAGCCAATGGATTTGGTGATTTGGGAGCCACTGATGACCTTCAAGAAAGCTGTTTCCTTTCAGATGGAAGAGAAGTTAAATTGAGAGCATAACGTAGTGGATGGACAACAGTGTAGATGACTCAGTGAGAACAAGGAGGGCTCAGGAAGGCCTTGGATATCGATCAGAAGACCTGGGGCTAAGTGATGGTTTCACCAGCTCTGGGGCCTGTGCATGGTTTTGGGCAAGCGGAAGAGGCCCAGGAGGGCAGCGGGTTTGGAGGGTACCTAGGCGAGATGTGTAGGAGGTGAAGGGGAACAGCGTGTAAAATACCAGCGGATGGGGCAGGCCTGGAGCAAAGAGAGGAAAGGAAGCCAGGATGCATAAGAAGACAGGACGAGGTGGAAGATGGTGACTAGAAAGTTGATGCCCAGAGACCTTGGTCTGCTCAGAGGTAAACAAGAGGTGAGATTTTTAGCTGAGAGGAGTGTATGGAAGTCCCAGTCTGAGGAAGGAGGAAGTTGAAATAGCAACCGAGGAGCTAATACAAGGCTCCTTTCCATGGTAAATGGGGCATGCACAGTGCACCATTTCAGACAGTGAAGTTGGGACAACTTGAGGGGTGGTGGGCTGCAGAGGGCATGCGCTGGGACAGGGTTCGTCTTACAGGGTGCAGAGAAGATACACTCTGTACCCGGAGTGCAGCAATCGCAGCCGGGAGGCTGGAGCAGGGCCCAGGGAGTCAGCCTGGTCAGGAGGGCATAGGCAGAGGTGGAACCCAGGCAGGGCTGCCCCAGGGAGCCGAGCTCTGGGTGGGGGCAGCTGAGGGCCGGCATCCAGGGCCTACGATCTGGAATGGGAGCTGCCTGCCCTTGGCCCTGGGGAGCGGCTGGGTAAAGGTGGTGGGAGCATCTGCTCTCAGGAGTGAGGTGGGTTCTGTGTGTGTGTGCGCGGTGAGGAGCAACACGGGGCAGCAGAAAGTACCCTGGACTTGGAGTTAAAATAGAAAGGCTGAGAGACAGACGTTGCTATCTCTGTGGTGAGGAGCTTGGCTCAGAAGTCAAGGGGAGATCCCTGTGCTGCAACTCTCTAGCTGTGTAGGTTTTCTTGGACAAGCCACCCAGCTTGTCCCAGTCTCAGTTTCCTGATATCAGCTCCCCTGCCATGGGGTTTTGCTGAGAATTAAGATAATACCCATACAGTAGTTAATACAGTGCTGGGCACAGAGCAAGCAATCGATAAACACTAGTTAGTGTATCTGTCTTCTTCTCCCAATACACTCAGTCAATGGGAACTCGATAAATATTTTTGAAAGAATGAGTTATTATGATTATTACCTGTGTAGCCTTGAGCACAGGAGACTGTGAGCTCCACGGAATTCTGGACTATATTTTATTCTTTTAGCTCCTAACACAATGTTTGATAAAGAAACCTGCTCACATTCACTAGAATTCAGTTTCCTCATCTACAAAGTGGGGCCAATAATATTTGCTCTACCTCAAGGTCAAATGTGATAACGCATGTAAATCGTTGACACAGCTGTAGGTTTTGCGCGCATGCCTATACATACACACACGCGCATGCTCGCGCTCACACGATATATGGCTGTGGCAGCAGCAGAGGCAGCGCCTGGGCCCCCTGGGGAGCCCAAGCTCTTCTACCCTATTTGACAGGAGCTGAAGGATAGGCCCGGTGAGCTGCAGCAATGCCCCGTGAAAGGAAGATGATAGGAATTTGTTGAGGGCCTCGTCAGAAGGAGGCTGTTGTTTTCTCCAGCAGAGAGGAGGCCTGGAGCTGGGCACTGGACTTGGCATGACGTATGCAGGAGGCTGCTTTAAACCAGCCTGGCCTGAAGCCTGGGTTGGACAAGCAAGGAGACACAGGTCACTAGACACAGGTCACAGGCCCCGGGGAGGGACCGAGAACAGACAGGTCTTGGCTGGTGAAGGGCAGGGCTGTCATATGAAGACAAGGACCAGGCGGGTTCTTGTTGGTCCACCTCATGGGGGAATAGAAATGACCATTTTCAGCTTAGAAAAGTCCTGTCTTTCTAGCTCTGGGCTGTGCCCAACTAGAGTCTTAGCCAAGAGTCTCTGGCTGGGTGGCAGGCCCCTCTTCACGACAATGAGCTTCCCCCATGACGACTATCTGTTTGGAATTTCTCATACAAGTCACTGTTGGAGGCTCCGTCCCTTGTGCCTGTCAGGATACATGGGGCAGGCTGTCTCGGCCTTGTCTGCATTGCTACATACTCTCCCTGGACCCAGCGGATGTGCGGTTCTGCTTGCTGACCTCCACTCCCTGCTCACCCTGGGTAGCCCCTCCCAACAGGAAAATCACGTTCCTCTGGTTTTCCCTCCTGCTGCAGCTAATGGGGGCATGCCTGGCTGTGTCTTGTGAGATAATGGTTGGAGGAAACAGCAAAAGCCTTCTAGTTGCTATGAAGTGTTAACCGATGAATTACACTCTTCATTTTGATTTGAAGGAAATAGTCCTAGAAGACACTCTTGCTTTAAAAAAAATATTAAGCTGCCAACTATGAAAGGCATTCATTCAGAGGGGTCTTTGTTGCCAAGCTGGCTTGAATTCCCTTAGCCACACATTAACACTAATCAGAATCTGGCTGTGCGAGCAAATGTGCATTCAAGTTTAGGGACAGAAAATGTGCGTAAAGTATTAGTGAGAAAGTACCAAATACACCTATTTATTCTTTAAAGTGCTCGTAGTGTAAAAATGACCTGACTGGCAGTTAAACAGTTATTTTCATTACGAATGAAAGGTACATGACTATAATCTAAGACATTAGGTAACACAGACAATTTATGTTTGAACCATCCATCTAGATTAAAGCCCCTTGCTAGAGCTGATATATCCTAATTGTGGAAGACTAGCAGGTAAATCCTTGCTACTCAAAGTGAGGGTGGGGACAGGCAGCACTGGCAACATTTGAGAACATGTTAAAAATGCAAACTCTCAGGCCCCAGATCTCTGAGTCAGAATCTGCATTTTAACAAGATGACATGGAGATTTGCATGCACATTAAAGTTTGAGAAGCGCTGGTCTAGGTCCCTGTTACTCAGAGTAGCCTGTAGACCACTTGCATTAGAAATACCCAGAGAGTTTGTTAAGAATGCAAATTCCTGAGCCCCACCCCGGCCTATTCAATCAGAATGTCCAGAGAGAGCCCCAGAATCAGCATTTCAAACAAACTTCCAGGTGGTTTTTATTTTCACTGAACTGTGAGACCCACCCACGCCTAGTCCTTCCTATCTCATCACAATCCATTAAGGACCAGTTGACATTCAGTGTTCTGAGTCTAGTACAAAAGGATTTGGATGGATGTCATTTCTGCAAATTTAGGAGTTTAAAACGACTTCGCAACAGCTGAACATGTAGAGGACAAGCTATGGTATAAACACCAAGAAGGATTATAGTATTGACTAATTTACAAAGCATTTGAGCCTCCCTTCTGCACTTGTGAATATATGTTCTTCCTGAGGGTGGAGAAAAACAGACTCATTGTCCTCATCCTTCCTAGTTCTGCTGGAGTCGAGCGGACTTCTACTTAGGAGATCATTCATTCTTTTGGGCTACTGGGCAGAACACAGCCCACAGCTCAGCCACTTGAGGTTCCTGTTCAGAGAAATCAGGAAACCAGTGATTCATTTCATCAGCCTTTTCCTATGAACCTTCCCCTCTCCTCCTCGCGCCCACCACCCCTTCCCAGCACCAGCAGGGCCCAATCCTCTGCAGCTCTGCCCACGTTGTTCCCAATGCACAGGTCAGGAAAGGGTCAGATCAAGCCTGGGCATCTGCAAGTACTAGGTCCTTGGGGATTACATGAGCTTTCTTCTTTTCCTTTTGATAGCTGCATGTGGTTCTTTCAGAGAGACACACACACAAACCATAACCCTCTCTTTTAGAAATAAGAGAAAAATAGCCAGTGTCTTTGGAAATTCAATGTATGACGATCGGAGATGGGGCAAAATGTGACAGGAGCCCGGCTGTGGGTCTCTGTTGACTTAGCTTAAGTGCACAAGGGCTGGTCCTTAACACTGGCCTTTCAGTGGAACAGTGTCTAGGTTGAGCTAACCTGGCCCAGATTGTGCGACTCAAAACATGGAACCCAATGGTCTTGTAAACATGCACATGCGGTTATATGGCGCCTTCTGGTTTACCAACACTATGACTTAACCCTCTCAGTGATCCAGTGGGGTCACTAGTTATCATCCCTCCCCCTTTAATGCAAAACCAGAGGTTAGTCATGTGCCTGTCACATAGCTGGAAAGTGGCAGGGCTGAGCCTTGAATTTGCTTCTTCTGACTCCAAAGTCTAGTTTCTTTTTATCTAACCATAATGCCTTGTCTTCTGTTCATGAACTAAAATATTATTTTAACTAGACCAGCAATTCTTTTTGGCAAAGCTCTCTCCAGATTATACCAGTGAGTGCAAAACTAGCATGTGATAACCCCTCAGCAGGTGTAGTGGCCAAAAAAAGGGTTATTACTTCTTTACTTTGTGGCTCTGGTGAATTCTCGGAGGCGTTGGTGAAAAATCAGTGCCAGATGTCTCTCATGGAGAAGACTCCACTGCTTGTCTGCTGTGGAGTCACCCTGGGAGGAATGTCATTGCAGCTGAGGAATACGGCAAGACCAGGTGGGGCCCTGGACCACACAAGCCCGATGTGGCGGCCCAGCCCTAGCTTGGCTCAGCTCCACCTACAACGTTCAAGGCTAACAGTGAAGTGAAACAAGGGAGGAGGAGGAGCAGTGACAGCAGCATCTAGGAGGCATTTCAGCTCTCCGTGAGAGACCCCTCTAGGCCTGGATGTGGATGGTGATGAAGCTTCACGGTGACAGCACAAATAAGGCTCCTGTCTGCACAATCATTGGGCTCAACAGATAAATGCAGACCTGTTGTCAGAAATGACAGTCTGTGTATTACAAATAACTGACTCAACATTGTGATCGCTGGAGCTGAGGTTCAGGAGCAAAGCGGAAACCTTAGCGGAAATCCACAGTGACCAGGAGATTCTGCCTCCAGAAGGGTCTTGAAAGAGCTGCGAGGACCTCTCAAAGCCTGCTTGCCTGCATCCAGGAATGTTGTGTGTACCTCCATATTCCAAGGGTTCCAGCACGTGATCCTCCGTCTCTGTGTGAGACAATTCCCATGGACAGAGCATGTGCTGGGGCTGTGCTGGGGCCGTGCTGGGGCTGTTCTGGCAAATTACCATGACCTGGGTGGCCTAACACAGAAATTTATTGTCTCACAGTTCTGGAGCCAGAAGTTCAAAATTAAAGTATAGGCAGGACCACATTCCTTCCAGATGGTCTAGGACAGAACTTCCTCCAGCTTCTTGTGGCTGCAGGCATTGCTTGGCCTGTGGCTGCCTTTGCCTCCACAGTCAGATCACCCCCCACCTCCGCCCTCAGACGCCCCTCTGCCTCTCTGTGTTAAGCAAATATGTGATTGCATTTAGGGCTTACATGGATAATCCAGGATAAACTGTTTTTCTCAAGATCTTTGACTTAATCACATCTTTTGTCATATAAGGTAATGCTCACAGGATCCAGGGACTAGGGCGTGGATGTATCTTTTGGGGAGGCACCACTCAACACACTACAGGCCCCTCTGAATTACTCTTATTTTCCCAATAGACCTATCAGTTAGGATCATAATAATAGTACCTGAGGAGTATGCTAGGTGCCTCATATGCTCATTTAATCTTCCCAACAACTCAATAAAGCCAATATTTGCATTCCTCATCACAAAGAAAGAACAGAAGCTCTGAAGTCTGTACTCCTTGAGATTTCACCAGAGGTTTCTGATTCATGTCCTTGGGTCCCAACAGTCCTCAAGGACCCCGTAGGGGAAGAGGAGAGGATGAGGAGGATGAGGAGCCCCTAACCTTCTTCAACCACAGCATTTGCACTCTAATTTTATTTAGATGGCAAGTTGAAGAAGATGGTCTTTCTCTTCCAAAGGGTAGTTACACTGAGAAAAAGCCTTCCAACCACAGCCCTGCACTTCACAGCCTTGTATTGTTTGGGCAGGGGTCGAGGTTCAGGAGCCCACCTCTGAGGCAGACACACCTGGGCTCAAATGTCTTCTCTATCCTGTCCTTGGGCAAGTTACCTAGCCTCTCTGAGCATGATGTTTCTCACCTGTGCAATGGAAATGATTATAGTATCTACCTCAAAGGGTTGTGGTGAGAGCTAAATGAGATAATGCACCTATAATGCTATAAAAGTGCTCAGTAAATCTGAGCCCTCTTAAAAGTGAAAACGTTTGTCTTTTACCGACTGGCTTATTTCATTTAGCGTAATATTTCCTAGTTCGATCCATGTTGTCGTGAAAGGTAGGAGCTCCTTCTTTCTTTCTGTTGTGTAGTATTCCATTGTGTAAATATACCACGTTTTTTGATCCACTTATTTATGGGGGGCACGTAGGCCGCTTCTAGCACTTGGCTATTGTAAATAGCGCTGCTATGAATATAAGGTGCATAAGTTCTTTTGAATTGGTGTTTCGGGATCCTTAAGGTATATTCCCAGCAGTGGAATCACTGGGTCAAAAGGCAGTTCCATTTTTAGGGGGTATTTTTTGGAAATTCCATACTGTTTTCCACAGTGGCTGCACCAGGCTGCATTCCCACCAACAGTGTATAGGGTTCCCTTATTTTCTCAATTATAAGAGGAACCTAATGAACAAAAATAAACTAATGAGCAAAACAGAACCAGAGGTATGGAGATCTGGAACAGACTGACAGTGACCAGAGGCGAGGGGCAAGGGGGGTAACTCTGGAAAGAAGGGGAAGGGGCTAGCCGAAGAACATGCATGAGTGACCCATGGACCACAGTGCGGGGATTGGCTGTGGGAGCGGAGGCTGGGCTGGGTGGAGGGCAAAGGGGGAAAAAATGGGACAACCGTAATAGAATAACAATAAAAAATTTTAAAAAAGAGAAAATGTTTATCCAGAACAGCTGGGTCCAGCTGTTTTCCCCCCACTAAAGCTTTCAGAGGAAGGGGTAGCATCTGCCCAGGGCAGTGACTTGCAATGTCTCTTTCCCTGGTTCATGTAAGAGGGTGCTGTCATCTACACTGTGCCCCAAGGGTCTGAGTCACATGCATGGTAATGAATTGCAAGTGCAGTCACTGCCTGAGACAGGAGTCCGCAAAGAAGGGGTGCCTCTGGAGGGAGGCAGGGGACTTGACATTTTTAATTATTGCAAAGGTTTACTTGCTGACATTTGTGGGGTTCTAGATGACCTTGTAGCAGGCAACTGTGGCCTCAGTGGCCAAGCACAACTCACTGAGGTGCTATGTCACTGGCAAAGGGATGCTTACCTGCCTCTGTGAAGGGCTTCCAAATGAATGAAACATGTGAGTTCCAGGAAGCAGGCTGACTGACATCAATCTCTTCAACATATTCCAAAACAGCTGCTTTAAGCACAGGTTCTGATTGAATTTTGGAATGTGTCATAATGAGAGCTTAGCATTTATTGACTGCTTACCACCTGCCAGGCACTGGGCTAAGGAATCTATTTGCATGTTTTCGTGTTCCCCCAAATGAACTTATTATCCCTTTTTACGGATGAGGCACAGGAGGTCAAGGGACTCCGTGAAGGTCACTTGTTGTGAAGGCGTGGTGCGTGGTGCGGACTGGGGTCTGTGGGAGCCTCCGGAGGCGGTGCTGTCAGTCCAGCCCAGGCCCCACTCTAGGGCCAGGGCAGAAAGACTTCACACTGCCTGCTACTGCCTGCTTTTGTGCATCTTCATTTTGGACAGGACCTCATCCCAATCATTAAAAATGAATGTTCTATTCAGCAACAGTGGTAATTAAGCAAAGCAAAACAAACAAGAAAACACCACCGCCATCCACAAAACCCAAACTAACAAAAATTTGCTTTGGGCCAGATTCTCCTCTAAATCACGTATCTACCACTATGTGCTCTCAAAAGGAACGAACACTTACAAAGACCTAACCCATTTCTCTCAAGGCACATAGGCGTGCCAGGGTGAGAGATATGCTCTCAGGTAAAGGTGTCAGGGGCAGGGAAAACTTTCCGGAAAGAGCATTCTGAGAAGCAGGGCACCACTCTGAGGAGGAGAAGGAAATGTTCCAAAAAGACATTGGGACAAGAGTGTGCCTGGCACTGGTGTGCCCTCTGCAGGGAGCAATGGAAGACGTATTAGGATGAAGAGAGGGAGGTAACAGAACTGTGGTGTGGGAGGGGGTGGGGAAAAACGGACTGAGGGATGATAAAGGAGTATGTTTTCACTGTGGTCCTCGGAAGGTGGGCTTGATCTTAACAGCATCAGTGATATCTGTCAACAGTGGAAGCAGCAGCTGACATTCACTGAGTGCTTATTCATGAGTGATGTGCCTATTAATGATCTTGTTTAACCTTCACAACTCTATAAGGTAGAAACTATTATTAGCCCCATTTTAATGATAAGGCTCAGCAAGGTTAGGCAAGTTGCCGGAGGTTGCACAGCTAGAGAGCAACAGAAGCACATTTAATGAACCAGGTCTGTGAGATCCTAGAACTCACGTTCTCAGTTTTCTTCCTGCCTTTCACTTGGCTGGCCCCTGAACTTAGTCTTCTGAAGGTGGTATGTTTTCGATGCAGTGGGAGTTGTCTCCTTCCATTGATCATATCTGTTGTATTAGAGTGTGATGGGCCCTTCACATACAGGAAGTTGTGTTTAATGTGTGTGAGGAGACATACTGAGTAGGGGGTGGTGGAGGAAATGATGGGGGAGGGGCTTAGAAACAGGAAGTGGCAATGACATTCATTAGGACATATCATAACGTCTCACCGCTTTCTGTGTCTGTGGGAAGTGGATTTGAGTTTGGGGGTCTGGGGCAGGCCTACGAGGCTCTCTTCCCTCCCATCCCTGTACCATCCCCAAGGCGACATAGGGGGAACCTCTCCCTTCTTTGCCTCCCCAAACCCCTGTATGGGTCCTGTGACAGCCCAGGCAGGCACATGGGGCTGCTGGGAACAGGATACTAATAAAAGTGCTAATTCCATGATAAGCCCCTGGCTCCCTCAGCCCAGGGCACCTGAGGTGAAGGATGCATTTTAAAGGCAGAGAACTGGGCCTTCTGTGCCTTCTCAGGCTAGAGGAGAGCATAGGCGCATCACATGCCAGTTGGCAAAAGAAAAGGGACAATTTCTTCTCTTTCAAAGACATTTCAGTACATTTAGTGGAGCTCGCAGTGGGGGATGTTAGGAATTAGTCACCGTTTTAAGAAAGTGGTGGTCTCTTGCTGTCCTCACCCACACCCTAGACCAACTTGAGCAGCTAGAGCATGTCCTTTTTTTCTTTTTAACTTAATAAATCTTATTTTTTAAGAGTAGTTTTAGATTCACAGCAAATGCAACGGAAAGCACAGAGAGTTCCCATAGACCCCCCTGTCCCACACACCAACGACCTCCCCCACTACTGATATCCGGCACCACCGTGGTGGGTTTATTACAATCGATGAACTTGCTTACACGGGCACATCACTATCACCTGAAGTCCATAGTTTACATCAGGGTTCACTCCTGGTGGCACAGTCTATGGGTTTGGAGCATGTTTCTTTTTTATCTGATAAGAAAAGGAAAAAATAACTGGCTCATGGCCACCTAGTGGGGCCAACATTAGCCCCTTACCCCTGGTGGGTGCACACACCAGCCCCTTCTTTGCCAGAAAATACAATCAGCTGGTCTCCCAGGGACCAGATATTGATGAAGAGAGAGTCAGAGAGAATCCGCAGGGATGAAACTAACAACAATCAGTTTCATGGCCTGAAAAAAATAGGGCCCATCCCCCGCCCCTGCTGCTTCATGGTGGGCTGTTCAGTGGTTTATTCTCACTCCAGAAGACACTGAGATGAGACTGGAGGCCTGGAAATCCAGGAGCAGTAGGACTCTGTTCAAGTCTCAGGACCTGTATTAGCAGCAAGTGTAAATGAGCATCAGATTACTCTGCAATTCTATAGCTCAAGAGAGCCTGGGAGTCTTCGGGGTTCAAGCCCTGGATCTGCAAGTTACCAACAGTAAGTGTAGGACTGTTATAAGAATTATATGATGTAATAAGTATCAAGGCTGTGGATCAGGGGTCCCCAAGACCACCCACAGTTCAATGATGCTCTAGGAGGAGTTTCAGAACTCAGCATATATTTAGTCACGGCTAAGATTTAAGACAGTAAAGGGGTACAAAGTGAAATAAGCAGAGGGAAAAGGTGTGCAGGGTGAAGTCTGGAGGAAAAAGCTTCTAAGAGTCCCCTCTCCAAAGAGTCACACAGAATATGCTTAATTCCCCCAGCAACAAGCTGTGACAACATGTGTAAAGTGCTGTCTGCTAGGGAAGCTCATTAGAGACTCGGCGTCCAGGATTTTTATTGGAGGCTGGTCACGTAGGCACCCTCTGCCTAGCACATACCAATATTCCAGGCTCCCAGAAGGAAAGCAGGTGTTTGCCATAAACCATAATTCATATAGGTAGTGTAGGCACAGTGAGCTACTCTTACCAGTCCTGGGGATAGTGGTAACTCTCCCCAAAGCCAAGTTCCCATATGCCAGCCAAAGACCAGCCTTGTATGCAAGGTTTACTAAGGATAACAGTCCTAGGTCTGATCTGTTAACTCTTTTCTGCACAGCCTTTTCATTGTTTGACACATGGTAGTTGTTAGATAAATTGCAATTATCGTTGCCAGCAGCGTCACAGTTTTGTACCTCTTTCTACAGGAAGGAGAGCTCAGCATACCAACACTAGTGTCCACCAAGTCAACCCAAAACACATGCACACACATACCTGTATATGCAATTGTGTATCTAAGATAAAGTAACCACTTACATAATAAACCTTTTTCTCGTCAAATGTTGAATCATTATTCTTTCATCTCTGGTCTTAGTTTGCCATTTACAATTCTCATTAGCATGCTTTTTGTATCTTCAACTGAGTCTTCGGTAAAAACAAAACAAAACAGGTTAATCAAGTCAGGACCTAAGACCGGGCCCCAGGCACTCTAACTTAAAGCTCCCTTTACTTAAAGCTCTTGAATCAACCTTTAGGAAGTGATCCTGCTAAGAGAATAATCATCTGGCTCATAGGTCAACATGGTAGCTACGAAAATACATGAGGAAGCCCTTTACTGCTTCATTAAAATAAAAATAAACTATGTCTACAGCATCCTGCCAGTCCACCAAGCAAACACCTCCTTACAAGGAAACAAGGTTAGTTGTGTATGCAGCCAGTGCTACCTCCTGGTGATTGCACATGGTGTCCTAAAAATTTATAAGCCATTTGTTTGAGCTTAATTGTTCTTTAATTGACAGATACACTCTTTTTAAATTTTCCCTGTTTGAAACCATTTGCCTGTTCTCTTCTTTCACTGTGGGTTCCACAGACCCTGGGATGCAACTTGCCTTGTGATTTAATGTCAGATGACCAACCAGATGTGCATCTCACCTGCCTTAGGTTGCAGTTCCCTTAGTAGATTATTGGTTCTACCTGCTCAAGTTTGAAGTCCTCTCATGGAGAAGATGGAAGTCAATAGAAGTTCTTGTTCTATCTTCTTTGTATTGCCTCAACATTATATTCTATCCCCACCTTCAACAACCTATTCTTTTTCTCATCCTTTGTTACTTCAAAGAAGAAATAAAACAACAGTGCAACACTGCACTCTAAGACATTGGTGATTAGGAAAAACAGTTATTAAAACCCACCAAAATTACAGGGAGTTCACTATACTTGTTCTGCCTACTGTTGTATATTCTTCAATATATTTTTTTCAAAAACCAATGAAAATGGTTTCAACAATATTAGAAAACATAAGTTATCAGTATGGATCTTTGGTCAGAGGGAAAGGAGGGAGGAACTAAGCGTGTATTCAGAGTGTTACAATCTTAACCCCAAAAGCCAAAATATGCTCTTTCCTAGTTCTCCCTCCTCTTAGGGTGCTGACAATCTGAGGAATACAATTCTGACTCCATTTAAGCATAAACACCCCAATGCTCACATGTATTGATCTTATGCCTTCCCCTACAATAAGCACAGGCCCCAAGCTTGCATCTAATTTTAATAGTAACTGGTTAATTTCCATATGCACTTAGTGCTCTGTCCTCTTTGTGTCCACTCTTGTGGGTGGTCTTCTTCTGAGCACATGAGATCCCAGCAGACAGTTTCCTTGCCTCTAACTTTCTTCAGAAAGCCCTGGAACACCCCTGGCCAGGCAGGAACTAAGCATCCCCATCCTGGCCCTGCAGCCTGCTGCTCTGCTTTGCCCAGTGCCTGTTCGCAGTTGGGCCTCAGGTCACAAGGGCTGGGGCTCTCTGTCCAAGTTCCTAGTCAACCCCCCAACAAGAGAAAGGAGGGAGACTGAGAAGACCAGAAGCAGCTTTCCTGAACAAGACCAGGATTGGTGGGTCACAGCCGGGGAAGTCTCTGATCCACAGAAAACAGGACATTCTGTATCAGTAAGAAACACTCAGAACCATTTTTCAAAATTAGCAGCTGTAAAGGAATGAAAGCCGATCACCGTTCAGTGCGCACGCAGACTCATTCCACCCTCAAAGAGCTTCACAGTCATTATTAAAAAACACATTTCAGAACATAATATTAGGCTATTGATTGCTGTTTGTTTCGATGTTTAATTCAGTAACAGCTCGGGTTGTGGAGAGCTTTAAATGGAACGGATGCTCTGAAGACCTGTGCGAATGTTCCAATTTTCCACTGGGTTTCACAAGGAGCTTTGGTAATGCCGTGGGGACTGTGGGGACCGTGGGGGCTGTGGCCCTTGATGCCCCCAAGTTCTTCTAGGCAGGAACTCAGGGCCGGCTGCTGAGCAAGACTCTGCGGTCTTTCTACAGAAAATAGGAAAGGCGGAGAGTTCGCCACGAATCCGAACAACATCCCCTCCCTCTGCCACAGCGCATTAAATGATCTGGGACCGAAATTCAATACACACCTTGGGCACTCTTGCGGAACGGCACCCGTGCGTCTCGGCAGCATCAACATCCCGGGAGGAATAGAAAAGGAAAAAAAAGACTCTCCTCTGAACATACACAGAGATAAAGAGAGACCACCGTGGGAAACCCCATTTGGACAACAGGCCTGAGGGTTCCAAAGGAACAACGGGCCCACACTGCTGCTGATCCTCCTTGCCCCTGAACCGGGGTTGATAGGCGGGACCCCAAAGTTGTGCAGAAAACCCTAGGACAAGCAAACTCAGAGGCCAGACTTAGAGGCAGCCCAACCCCAGTGTGCCTGGGGTCCTGTCAGCCCAGTTTCCTGTCCGTTCCACCCCTAAACCTTGCCTGGAACCATTCCCCCACTGACCCTAGTTTGTGTCTGCCCCTTCGTTACGTTTTCACGTTCTCTGATTTGCCTGCGCCAACGGTTCTCCTACTGTGGTCCCCGGACCACCGGCATCAGCACCATCTGGGGACCAGGTAAAAATGCAATTTTCTCAGACCCCACCCCCCACTTCTCGTATCATAACTCTGAGGATGAGGCCCAGCCATTTGCGTTTCTTTAAAAGGCCCGCAGGTGATTCTGATACACTTTCAAGTTTGAGAACCACCAGCTTGGGCTACTGAACAAGTCTGCTGCCTCCGACCCACTCCCCACCCTGCTGCCAGAGCTGCCTTTTAAAACACAGACCTAATCTGCTTTGGTGCTGGGCACAGCCCAACACACAGTAGGTGCCCAGTAAATATTTATTGACTGACTAAATGAAACATGACCTCTGCTTTTAAAACTTTGATGGCTGCTCATGGCCTATAAAAAGTAACCTAGAAACTCCTCAGTAAGGTAGATTAATATTTATCTGATTATTTCTTGTTAGTACTATTTCTTAGTAGTTATTTGTGGAGCATTTTCTACTAACAATTTTGTTAGTACCCTATATTATGCTACTTATCCTTTTTCTTTCTTTTTTAACCTGTCCGCTCTGACAGAGGTGGGTAGGTGCCCTTTACAGATGAGGCACCATCAGAGAGGTTATGTAACCTACCTAAGGACCTACAGGTACCAGGTGATGAGCTGGAGTTCAGTGCAGGCTTGCTAGTCTCCAAGGCTCATGCTTTGAATGCATTTCCTTTCAAAATCAGACCTGTCACCATTCTATTTTCTTCCCTCTCAGGCTTTGGCTTGTGCCATAAGTGTCTGTAAGTCTCACCCGATCCTCTTTTAAGACAGACTGAACTACTTGCTAATTATTCTAATAACCCAGTGCATTCTGGCGGATGGCCTGCAATGAGTATTTCCTGAAGTGTGGTCCTCAGATCACCTGCATCAGAAAACCCAGGGGCATGCTAGAAATGCAGGGCGCTAGGCCATGCACTTCCCCACCCCAATTCTAACACATGGGCTTGGAGGAGAGTCTGAAGATTCCTCTTTCCTAAGTGCCCCTCTTCCCCATGGTTATTCTGCACAGTGATGTTCGAGACCCTCTGCCCTGGAGTGTGAGCTCATCTTGTCCACACTGGTCCTTGTAGCAAATGCACTGGGTTGCCGCTTGACAAGCCATCAGAGAATGAATGAATGAGCACTTTTCTAAGAAAAGGACTGAGGTGGGGTAGGGTGTCCCATAAAACACTCATAGGAGAAAAGAAGTCACGGCAGAGACAGGCTTACCAGATGTGGCACCAGCTGCTGGCACATAAGCAACAAGCCTGAGTGTGAATAGAAGACACATGTTTTGAGCCACAAAAACTTGACATATCGACTTTGGCAATGATTGCCTACCATGTGGTGCCGATAATGTTATTAACGCTGAATGTATTTGCCTGACCTTATCAGGCCTTATAAAGAGCACAGGAGTCTAATTAAGTTCAGATGCCAACACCTCTAACTTCTTTCTCGATAGCTACTGAGCCTATCATTTACCCTGATGTTCCTGAAATGATTGGTCTTTAAAACCAAAGGAAGTTGGTCATTAGCATGTGTAAGGTGCCTGTCATGATTTGTGGAAAGACCAGTCTGGCAGCCAGAGATGGAGGGTATTTCATTCTGATTGGCACAGCACCGGCCAGCTGGTGGGAGACCCAGCCTTATCGCCCCATCACACTCACGGCGGGGCTCTGCCCTCCATTTCCTCTATTCAACATGCGCACAGACAGATTGGAGGGGGACCCTGATGGGCCTGCTGATCAAATGGGCAGATGACAGAAGCTGGGGAGGAAGCCAGGATCCAAAAGGGATCTGTGAGTCAGGAGTAATTTACAGGGGCTGAGAGCAGGTCTTACATTCGGACTGTCTCCATCCTCAAAACAAATATTAAATAGTAACTTAAAATAACTACTAACACTTACATATTACAGTGTGCCAGAAAGTGTTCCAAGTGCCTTTATACTAATTCATTTATTTATCAGCATCCTATGAGGTAGGTTCTGTTGTCATCCTCATTTTTAAGATGAGGAAACTGACGGAAGAGCAGCTAACTTGACCAGAGGTTGTAAACATCATGTTTTTGGTTGTGGTAATGATTGTTTATTTCCATTTTTACTTATTTTGTTGATAAAAGATGCATTGGGGTCTTGACTGGGTTTGAATAAGATTGCGTCGAAAGTGTCATGATGCATTGTAAGTCAGGGAATCCTAAGGAACACTTCCCTGTGCCTAGGAGCCTCCTGTGGGTGGGGAGGAGGTGGGGCCTTTCCCACACTTAGGTTGAACCATACGTGGGAGAGTCTGATGGATAGTAGGGTAGGTTTCAGGGCAGATGCCAGAGCCCCTGAGACATAATTCATCCAAAAGAAAGAAGAAGTCTTGCCAGGAAAACCAGACTCAGCGACAGAGCCTAAGGGCTGGGGGAGAAAGTGGTCCTTTGGTGTTTCCCAGCCTCCGAGTTTTGATCCTGTCCTCAAGATACTCAGATGACATCCGTTTTCCCAATATATCTATATATTATAAGTTTTCCCAATATATCTATATAAGTTTGTTTCATTTATTCACATGGACATTTCTCTTTAACAGTAAATCTTAGAGAATAATCCATGAAAACGCTGGAAGCTGGGAGCCCCAGATCGAGGTATCAGCAGATCTGGTGTCTGCTGAGAGCCCTTTCCCCAGTTTACAGATGGTCATCTTCCTGTTGTGTCCTCCTTGGGCAGAGCTCAGAGAAGGGGCTGTAAACATTATTAAATTGAACTTTCTTCTTCAGTTCCACCCAGCAAATCTCCCCTTTCTCTGTAGCTGCCAAGTATACTTGAACATGCCATTGATGGATCATTCCCTACCACCTCCAGAGGCAACACCCTTACCCCTATTTTTTGGTTAGGCTTTGACTTGGCAGAAAGCTGATCCTTATGTTGATTGTAAGGAAATTGCATTTTAAAAAAGAGTAGTTGAGATGTAGATATTAATGTGAGGTGCTTGCCTCCAAAAGTACAAGTCATTGAAGTCATTCTGGGCTATACTAATAGAGATATAGTGTATGAATTGAAGGAGGCGACAGAGCCCTCTCTCCCCAGGCAAGTCCACATTCAGAATGCTACGTTCAGTTCTGGGCAAGTCAATGGGCTTGGGAGGCAATTGTCTAACTGAACTTTTTGGAGAAGTATGAGCTGGTCAGTTAGAGAAATTAAAACCAGGACTTAGAGGATCTAATGAAGGAGATGAAGATACCTGACTTGGAAATGAGAAGACAGACGAGGCAGGGGAAGAGGTGAGCATGATGGCTGTGTGAGAGAATGAGTTCAGGCCAAGGACAGAGCCAAGGTGAGTAGGTGGGCAGGAAAGGCTGATTTTCTTTTTTAAGTAAACTTTTTAGTTTGGGACAGTTTTAGACTGACAGAAAAATTACAAATATAGTAAAGAGAGTTCCCATATACCCTACATCCAGCTTCTTCTATCATTAACACCATATATTAGTATGTTACATTGATTACAAGTAATCATCCAGTATCTATACATTTTCAACTAAAGTCCATAACTTATTCAGATTTCCTTAGTTTTCATTTAAGATCCCTTGTCTAGTTCAGACCCAATTCAGAATTCTACATTAGATTTAGCTGTCATGTCTCTACAGAGATATGACACTCCTCTTTGCTGTGACAGTCTTTCACTTTCCTTGGTTTTGATGACCTGGACAGTTTTGAGGGCTACTGGTCAGGTATTTTGTTGAATGTCCCTCAGTTGGGATTTTCCTGATGTTTTTCTTGTGGTTAGCCAGGGTTATCGGTTTTTGGAAGGAAGAGCACAGAGATAAAGAGCCATATTCTTCCCATCATATCAAGGGTATGTACTCGCAACATGACTTGTCCCTGTTGATGTTGACCTTGATAATCTGGCTGATGCTATGTCTGTCAATTTCCCCCCTCCCTTTCCATACTGCGTCCTTTGGAAGGAGGTCACTATGCACTGTCCCCACTTAAGGCGTAGGGAGTTATGTTTCACCTACTTGAGGATGAAGTATCTCTAACATATAATTCTTCTACATGGGAGATTTGTCTACTCTCCCTCATTTATGTATTTGCTCAATCATTTATTCCTACCATGTAGAGTCATTGAGATTTATTTTATACTTTGGGTTATAATCCAAAGCTACTTTATGTTTTTGCTTAAATTGCTCCAACTTTCGTCATTGGAAGTTCTTTCACTTGGTTCCTGACCTCTTTGACATGTTATTGTGGGCTTTTTAGCCACTTTCTTACATTGTACCACTACCAGATGATCTGGATTCATCTTGTGTATTTCCTGTCCTAGTCCTAGAATCAGCCATTTCTCCTGGAAGCCCTGATTCCCTTTAGTGGAGAATAATTTTAGAAACAAAGATCTGGGGACTAGGTCCACTTGTCATCCACTGCATCTAGGCCCTTTCAGCTGTCAGAACAAGGAAATATTCTAACTCATGTATAAATACATGTCTATAAATATTTCTATATGTAATGATTGGTATCTATATTAAGCTAAACATGAGTTTGCACTGTCTTCAGCTCAAATCCAATACCACATGACTCATTCTATCCTAGGGGAGGCTGACTGTTAAGTAACAACAACAAAAATAATTCTGTAAGGTGATGAATATGTTAACTAACTTTATTGTAGTAATCATTTTACAATATACACATATGTCAAATCATTATATTGTATACCTCAAAATTATACAATGTTATATGTCAATTATAGCTCAGTAAAGCTAGGGGAAAAAAAATCTACATTAAAAAAACATCCTGCAAAGTTGTAGCTGGTTGCTTCTGGAGGTAGTAAGTGTTCCATCACTGGGTGTATTCAAGCAGCCTGGGCAGTACAAGGAAAGGGGAGATCTGGTGGATGGAATTGGAAAAGTTAGTTTAACCTGGACTATGTTCAAGGCCCCTTCTGGCCCTATGACTGTTGAAACAGAAGTGCCATATAAGGAGAAAGTGTGTATGGCTTCCCAGATAAATTTGTTGTTTTTTAGCTTCCAGAAGTCTAAGATCTGGGCAAGGAGAAAGAACTGGCATTCAAGATAAATAAAGGAAGCACTAGTCAACAGGTAGGAAATTTATGGCATTTGTAATCCAAAGAAGAGAAAATAGTCTTAAAATATAAATGAAACTCAAAGAGATTTTAAAATCACAGATGTCAGCCAGAATGAATTATGAAAGAGGAGTGAGGCTGGCTCTTATGGGAGGGACACATGCCAAGGGACTGATATTGAAGGAGTTAATCCTGCTGTTTCTTTAAAAGTCTTGGGTGTCCATGGTAAGAGGGACGATTCTTTATATTTTATGACTGCAGCCCAGGGAAAATGCAGTAGCCCAGAGTCCAAGGGAAAGAGACAAGGAATTGACATGGAGAGGGCTGGATTTCCCAGGAAGGTGATGCTGCCCTAGTTTTAGGGTGAGTTAGAAATGGAATAGCCACCCCATTGCAGGAAAGAGGAACATCTCCTCAACCAGCAGTTCTTTATTCCAGCTACAGCCTTGTCCAAAACGACCATAAATCCCCTCTGGAGGAGAGAAGGGAGATGAAGGGGTAAAGAGGGAGTTCCTCCACCAAGGGTAGGTCCCATCCCCAAAGATTTTGAGCCAGTACATCTGGAGGTGGGCTCAGAGATTTATTATTAAAATAATCTCCCTTAGGTAATGGTAATACTGGGACTTCTCAACCATATTTGGAGCTACACTGGTGCTCCTAATTCCAGAGTTTGCCCAGGATAGTCCCAGTTCATGCTTGTTGTTCTGGGTAATTATTAGTAGGTTCCCCTTCCTCCCATGTCAAAAGTGATCTGGTTGGGATGACAAATTATATGGTAACTCTTCTTAATATTGATATGTCCCTGAGCCGCACAGAGAAAGAATCATGTATGTGTAACGTGTCCTTTTGCCTAAGCACTGCTTTCCCATCCCAGCTCCAATTGGAGAGTATATCCACCACTGAACATGAGGGTTCTCTTGCCCTGACCGGTGTGGCTCAGTTGATTGGGTATCATCCTGCAAAGTGAAAGGTCAGTGGTTCAATTCCCAGTCAGGGACCATGCCTGGGTCTTTGTATAAGAGGCAGAACTGATCGATGTTTCTCTCTCACATCAATGTTTCTCTTCCTCTCTTCCCTTCCTTCTAAAAATAATTTTTAAAAAGCGAGGGTTCTCTACTGGGGATAGGGAGAGAGGTTTCTGGAATCTCCTGGGGTCAGAGGCTTGGGAGCCAAAGGAAAATGGATTGACAAAGCTCCCCAGGTGTTTCAATGCTCTTCCCTCCCCCAGGCCCTTCAGGATCAATGCTTAAGGAAGGAGCAGGTGGATAGCGACATCACCGCCACTCCATCCCCCAGCCTCCCTTTGGGCCTCTTGCCCTTCCTTTCTTTTTTCACCTTTCTCTTTTTCCTCCCACATTTTCCTGTGTCAGTATCAAAGGGCTGTCCATGTGATTCGCCCTGTTGATGATGGCTCTTGAGATGAAAGAGTTAGCTGATCTTTGGTCAAAAGTAACCATGGAAATCTGAGGCTTTAACCATTGCCTGCTGGGGACCTCTGATGAGAAGCTCTCTGATTCTCTCCGAGCTCAGGAGAGATGGGATACACCACAGGTGACTCTACAGAGCCACTGATCTGAAACACAGATGTGATCACATCTTTGTCCCCACTCCTGCCCACTCCCAGCCTCGTAACCCTCAAGGTGCCAAAACCATGCGGAAAAGTGCACGTCTTTCCTGACTTTGGAGGCATCAGGCACAACCATTGGGCTTCGCCAATCTCTTCCATCCATCTCCCACTCCTTGGTGACCTTGTCCAGTATCAGGGCTTTAAATACCATCCATATGCTGACAACTCCCAAATTTATATCATCTCCGCCTAGGACCTCTTCCCTGAACTCCAGGCTCATATATCCAACTGCCTACTCAACGTTGCTTTTGAATATTTAATAGGCATTTCAAATGTGACTTGTCAGACACTGAGCTCCCGATTGCCCCTCTAGATCCACTCCTGCTGTCTCTCCTTTCTCAACTCCTGACCTCCAGTGCTCAGACCCAAGGCTTGAAGTCTTACTTGACTCTCCTCACATGTCACATCCAATTCATTAGCCAATCCCACTGCCTCTACCTTATATACAGATCCTGGTAATTCCTCATACTTTTCCTGCTCTGGTCTAACCCCCATCATCTTTCATCTGGATTAATGTAAGGACTCCCCAACAGTTGTTTTGGTTTCCCTCCTTTCTTTCCTTCAGTCTATTTTTAACATGGAAAGAGAGCTTCCTTTAAAGTGTGGGTCATATCGCGTCACCCCTCTGCTTAAAATCTATGTCCTATCGGCCTTCTGCTCATTAAAAGAAAGAAGCAAGCAGCCCTCAGGGCTGGCATAGTCTGCCGCTCTGGCCACACTCAGACCCAATTTCTCACTCCTCTCTGCGTCCTCACTCTGTGCCAGTCCCACAGCCCGTGTTCCTGCCTCCGGGCCTTTGAGCGGACTGAACCCTCTGCCTGATGACCATGGGCTCCCTCCCAACCCTCCCCCAGGCCTGGCCTCAGACTTCTCGGTGAGGGTTCCCTGACACCCAGCCCCAACACTTTACCTCTCTTCCCCATTTATCTTTATTCCTCAGCACTTACACCATCTAACACATTTCATCATCAGCTTATTATCTTGTTTAATGTCTCATTCCCTCACTAGGACGTCAACTGCACAAGGGCAGGGGGGTTTGTTTGATGGTTCAGAGCAGTATCTCTAATACCTAGATGGTACCTGATGCCAGAGAGGAGGTTCTCCAAGGATATTGGTGACTGTTCAAATGAACCATTAATCTATAAGGAGCACATACAAAGTGATAAGTAAAATACTACATCTTTAATAGGAAAGTGATCAGAGGACACAAAAAGACAACTTGCTAAGAGGAAACACATCTGCCTAATGAAGATGTAAGAAAAGTTCATCTTCATTAGGAATGCTCCAAGAAATGCATATTAAAACAATGACATTTTCTAGTATCAAAAATAAACCAAATAAATCCAATGCTGACATGCGTGCATGAGAGGGAATATAAATTTGTATAAAGTTTTTTGAAAGCACTTCACATATGTATCAAGAATTTAAATTTTTTGTATCTTTTGATCAATGACTAGAAACCTACTCTAGAGAAAGAATCCAAGATTAATATAAACACTTACGCACACCAATGGGTGAATGGAGAAACAAAATGTAGTCTACAGTCATACAATGAAGTATTATTCAGCCTTAAAAAAGGAAGGAATTCTGACAAGTGCTATAACACAGGTGAACTGTGAGGACATTATGCTGGTGAAATAAGCCAGTCACAAAATGACAAATATTGCAGGATTTCCCATACCTGAGGTACGTAGAATAGTCAAATTCATAGAGACAGAAAGTAGAATGGTGGTTGCCAGGGGCTAGAGGCAGGGAATAGATAGTTATTGTTTAATAGGGACAGAGTTTTAGTTTTATAAGAGGACCGTCCGTGGATGGTCAGTGGTGACGGTAGCACAGCAGAGTGAATGTTCAAATGTCACTGAACTGTGCCCTTAAGAATGGTTAGGATGGTAAGTTTCATGTTATGTACATTTTACCACAAGTAGGAAAAAAGAGCTACAGGATTGAACATAGAGCTGCAGCCAAGTTCACCAGTAGTTTATTTATATCCTTTGGAGAGACAGTGTAACATGTTTGTCAAAGATAAATCTTATGCCATTACAGTGTTTAGTTCATGCTGTACAATTATCTGAGGAAAATATTAAAAACAAAAACCAAAATGTTAAAAATTTGCGCACATCATTTTTCACTGAAGTAGGAACAGAAATCAACATAATACCTATTGATGGGGAAATGATCGTGTGACTTGTGAAACATTCACACAATGGAATATTATGCAGCTGTTAAAAATCATCTCTACATATTTCTTTTATAACCTGGAGAATTTTTGCAATATAATTCTAAGTAAAGAAGCAGGATACAAAATTTGAAATACAATAAAAATTTGAGCTGAAAAAGAGACATAGCCTTATTTCATTGATTCCAAGGCACAGATTCATTTTTTCCTTCACATTTTAACCTCTCTGAAATGGAATGCATCTCACTCTCCCTGAAAAGCAGCATTGTATCAAGTGTAATTGCACATTTTTAGTGGCTCATAAAGTAATGATGTGCTCCCAGACGATGGTGTCTTAGATTTAACAAAACACAGTGTGTGGAAAGAAGACTAAAAGTACTACGCCAAACCGTTAGCAGTGATCATGTGTGTGTTTCTGGATGTCTTCCCATTATTTTAAAGAAAATTTATAATGAGCTTGTATTGCTTTTCGAATCAGAGGTGGGGTGGGGGAAGTATGTTAAAAATATCTCTTCAATGACTGTTCATTCCCTGACAGGATAAAGAACAAACTCCTCAGCCCCAGTGCCCTCTGGCTTCTGCTGGCTTTTCAGTGATTTCTCCCTCCCACTCTTCTCGTCATATACTCTAGCACCGACATGGTATTCCTGGGTCTCCAAACACAGAGAGGTCTTCATGCTTCCAGCTCTGTGAAAATGCTCTTCTTCCTGCCTGAAATGCCCACCCCAACCCCTCTTTCTGCCTGATGAAATCCCATTTATTTTTTAATGACCTATCTCAAAAAAATCTCTCCTCTCATCTCCTGGCTAACTCCCCATCCAGAAAGCAACAGCTTCCTCCTCTGCATTTCCAAAATACTTGTTGCTGCCTCTTCTCCCTCTGGCCCCAGAGTCTGGAGCGGGAGCCTACACTTCGCCTCCCCACCATCTTGCGGTGGGCCTTACCTTGAACATGTGAGCCTTGACCCTCTCCCCATGGAATTCTCACTCTGATGAATACCTCTCAGTCCTCCTGTCCTCTGAGCATCGTGAGGCATTTCATGGGCACCTTTTCTTCCATCCTGAACCCCTGTTGGCCTGTGGCTTCAGTGACACCTCATTTTTCTACAATGTTCTTCTCCACTTATCCTTCCTGACCATTGTCACTGAATCTTCTCTTTAGACAGTCACAGCAATGCCAGCGCCCCTGGTCTCCCTTTTCTGACCCCATGGGTCTTACTTGGAGGTCCAGCAAGTCAGAGGACAGGCCCTATAGGGACTCATGAACCTCTCAAATACAAGATGCAGAATTTTGTGACTGTGACAGAACTGGGAGAGAGCCACAGCATTCTTTGTCTCATAAAAGAACCCATGGCCAAAAAAAAAAAAAAGTTTAAAAATGACTGCCCTACACATTCTCCAGTGACCTCATCTACTTTTGATTTGAAGATAAAATACCACTTCCCTTACATATTTTTATCTGCCCTCAAAGAACTTCTAAAAGGTGGGCTCTGCATGGTGTGTGCGGGAGATATTTTTGCACGGGGAGGAGGCATTTCTCTTACATCACAACTCAGCCTGCTCTGCCTACACACTCCAGTAGGAGGGAAGAAGCCTCAGAGACTCCCAGGAAGGAGTGTCTGTGTGTAGTAGGGAGGCTCGGATCCAGGGAGGAACGCAGTAAAACCATGACCTGGGGGAGGGAGCCGGCCAGAACTCCACCCTGGAGTGTAACACGCACGCTGACTTTGTTGTATGCCTCCTCTAATCACCACACTGAAGTCTGGCAGTCCACCGGCGGTTACTGCTCAGGCAGCAAGGTCATGGCTTACGACATAGACAAACATCAGAGAAAACATTGTTCAGGGCATTCCAGTACAACTCCTTCTCCCGGATTCGCAAGTCAGCCCTTTTAACACTTCCCATCTCCTTAAAAATAAAAAAAATAAAATAATCTAGAGGGAGAAATAGCTCTGGGGGAAATTATCTCTAGAGCTTTAACTCTTGAAGACATAAAATGGACTTCATCTCTAATTCTCAGCATCTCCCTAGCATTCCCTGCGCCGCACCCTTCTTACTTCTGCCCCTTTTCTGGAGGCAGGGGTCTGGCCCCTGCCTATACGTGGAAGGGGTGGACTCCAGGGTAACTGGGCTGGCTCTGAACTTTAGGGATCAGGGAGGACCAGCTGGGATCCTAAGGCCAGAACTGCGCTCCCTGCTTGGAGATAGGAAAAAAAGACCCTTTTCTTCTGCTTGATATATTTAGTAACGACCTTAAAGAGTCTGCGAGGCTGAATGAATTGGTGCATCTCGCTGCATTGGAAGCAGCTGCCACGCGCAGACAGGAGGAGGGAGCGACTGGAGGGAAGAGGCGCAGGCGGGCGGGAGACAGAGACTATGGGAGAAAGGGAGCGGGAGGCAGGGGAGAGGAGAGAGGGAGAATGCGGAGAGCGTTGGGGAGGAAGCCAAGAGGACGCGCTGGCAGCGGCAAAGAAGGGCTGGAGTGTGCCTGAGCCCCTGGCTGTCTGCGGCTGGCCTGGGATCGATTTGGGGTGACTCTGGACGGGTTAGCGTAGGGAGGGGTGACAGCCGGGCTGGGGGTGGCCAGAGCCTCCATTTAAATCTGGCTAAATGGCAGCACTTAAGGGCCATGTGAAGGAATCCAATTTGCTCACAAGGAACGTCTGCAAATTTATATGTCGGCATTTAACATAAAATGCTCCTGGACCAATCTCAGGACAGAGAGGGACCTGGGGCCCGGCTGGCTGACTCTTGGCTGGCCCCCACTCTCCTCTCAGAGACTGCAGTGGGTGGGGGTGAGGGGACAGCTCCTGTTCCTGACCTGGCTTTTGGCTGAAGTTTCAAAAGCCTTCAGACCTCCCAGCTCCTGAGGACAGAGATGCCGGCTTGTGGGGGCAAGGAGGGGTGGGGATGGGGAGCTTGCAGCTCTCTCTTCCTTTTCTTCAGTGGAGAAGCAGCTGAAAGATTCAACACCACTTGGCATCAAAGAGGAGAAAGAGGATTAACCCTGGTGGTACCCTGGCCCAGGTCAGAACTGAGCCATCTCTTCTTAAGGACATAGTGCTGTGAGGGGCACCACATCTGTTCAGCCTGTCCGCCACGTCTCCTATGCAGAATCCTAACGGACTCCTTGTGTGAATGACAGAAAGATGCACAGCCTCACACTGGAGCAGGGCTGGGGGGGTGGTCTCTGAGCCCCTACCTCACATGCAGAGGCCCTTCCTAAATGCTACTTTCTCCTCTGCACCAACAGCCTACCCCCAACCCCCTGAAGGGATCAGCGCACACCTGGCAGAGTCTGCTCCCGGGTTTATCGCACGAGGAACCTCCTCCCTGCAGCCTCCTGGGGCCGTGAACAGGCCCAAGACTTGAAACCATGGAAGAAAGAAGGTCTTCTCCCTGGGGTGCCCTCCCCCTGCATCTTACATCGTAGGACCCTAAAGGGACTGTGGACACTGAGCCCGGAGCCCTAGAGAAAGAGAGATGGGCTTCGCCCACCTCTGAGGACCAGAAAGCCTCTGGGGTGGGGCAGTGGTTGGTCAGGAGAGCCCATTCTTGGTTTCCTAGAGCTCAGGAAGGCGGGCTGGCTGCGCAGCTGAGCTCTCCGGGAGGGCGGTGCTGATTAGCTGGCTCAAAAGCCCACAGTGAGGGAGTAAACAAACGTCTTCAGTAGGTCCTCAGTGCTTACTCTGCTTCTAACAAAGCTCAACAGAGTTGATTAGTGATTTTAAAATGAGAGTAATGAAGAAAACCAAATGTCTTCTACATACAAGCAATAGACTTTAGTAGTTACCAGCTTAGCCACCGCTTCCAGGCTGCCTGGGTTTAAATCCCAGCTTCCCCAAACCCCCTCCACTACCATTTGGTCCAGGACAGGTTACCTGATTGGCCTGGGCTTCACCTGTCTCACCTATACTATGAGGGTGATAATAAGGTCCCCACCTCTGGGGGTTAATGAGATGATCAAATGAGCTAACCCACATAAAGTACTTAGAACATCATCTGATACATGGTAAGAGCTTAATAAATGGCAGATATTGTTTGTTTCACTAAAAATGTTTGTCCCCAGGCTGAAATTCTGTCTATCCCATGGGCAAACCAGGTTCATGGCTACCTCTTCCATGGAATCTTTCCAGACCTCCCCAGTTAGAATTAATCTCCTCTCCTACCCTGCTCCCAACCATACTCTGTTCTTGCCTTGAATCCTGAATCTACCACATTCTCTTTCACATTCCGGATATTGTGGATGTGTCTATGGGCTCAAATTAGAGTAGATTACAACCTCCTTGACAATAGGGACGGCACCTTCTGCATGTTGTTTCTCCTCAAATGATTAGCAAGCTTCCTTCACACAGCTCAGCAGTATTAGGTGAATTGAATAAAATGTAGGCAAATACAGGTCAGCTCTGTCATTTGGGTTAATTTAGGCCCACGGATCATCTCAGCAAAAGGTGTGAAATAAGTAATTCCCTGAGTGACCGAAGAGTCTTTGCCAGACCTTCAGGACGTCACAGGAAAAGTGGGAGTATTTGCCTAGCATTTCTCTGCAGTTAGTATTCACTCGCAGTTTCCTGCCGTATTAGCACTGGGTTTGCCTGGAATTTATGGGTAAGTTGGGAACAGCTGGGCCAGGTGGGCCCATGACAGCTAAAAGGGCCCCGGGTGATTGACAAAGGGGCTTCCACTGACATCTTTTGTGACAGGCTCTAGAAGTCTTTTGGCGAGCTGCTTGTCGTGGCTAGAGCTGAACTGTGATGTCTTGAATACTGTGGTCAGGGAGGAGATCAGCAGTTCCAGAAACACTGGCTGGCACGTGAGCAAGATGGGAGCGAGGCTCAGCAGCTGTCGATACATCTCCCCCACCTCCTTTTCAGGCCTGGCCCTGCTCATTCAAGGGGGCAGGCCACTGTGAGGTCTCCAGAGTCAAGCCTTGTCACTTTTTCCCCCTCTCTGGATAACAGCAGCCTAGCCAGTGCAATGCCAATCTTGTTGTTAAAAAGAAAGCCCGATGTTTACCATCTATACTAACTTTTTTCGGGGGGAGGATAGTCTTAATGGCAAGTCTCCAGGGTACTGATCCAAATTGGGGGCTGAGGAACCCGGGGGAGGGACATGGGCTCTGAGGCCCTGACAGAAATAAGATCTGGTTAGCAAGGCACCCAGAGACCTAAAAAGCAACTATGCCATCCATGGAAACGTAATCGAGAAGAGAAATGTTGGCTTTATGGAGCTGATTTTTGCTATCAAAACTGAAAACCTAAAATAACTCAAGAAGTTGCCTATGGGAATTGATGAGCACTTCACGAGTGTAAATCAGAGTGGCAGGGAGCCGATATGCTGCGGTCATCAGTATGTACGGCCTGATGGAGAGGCTTTGCCTAAGACAAAGGGAGGGTTTCACACCAGCCAGGACTCTTGCTGGCCTTTCTGGTGCTCCTGAGGGGGCAAGGCAGTCCCCATGGCCATTTCCTGGGGGCTCAGCGTCTGCAAGAACGTCAACCTCTGATATGGACCTCGGGGGAGGTAGGAGATGGTCAATTCCAAGGACATAGTCCACCTGACCAAATAGCCAAAATACGACATAATAACCCATGGCCTTGCTGCTCCAAATGTGGGCCACGGACCAGCAGAAGTGACATCACCTGGGAGCTTGTCAGAAATGCAGAATCTCAGGCCCCGCTCCAGACGCATTCAGTGAGACTCCACATTTGAACAGGTTCCCAGTGGTCTGTGTGGGCATGAAAGTGTGAGATGCACTGTCTTAAGCTCCACTTCTTACCAGTCCTTGGGAAGGACACTTTACCTCTCTCCACCTGTTTTTTTTTCACACATAAGTGGGGATGTATACTCTCATTCCTCTTACATCACAGGGCCGTTATGAGGCTCCTGTAAGAATGGAGATGAAGAACCTTACAGAGCTGTGAGTGGTTGTGCACGCATCCCCCTCAGCCTGCTCTCTGCTCTTCACGCGCACCAAGCTCCTCCTGCCTCAGGGATTTTTGTACAAGCTGCTCCCTCTGCCCTATGACACCTGGCAGTTGCAGGTTCCTCTGTGCTCTCATTATTCTTAAGAACCCAGGGGCCCCTGGCCGGCGTGGCTCAGTAGGTTGGAGCGTCGCCCTGTAACTGGAGGGTTGCGGTTTGACTCCCAGTCAGGGCACAAATCTAGATTGCCGGTTCCATCCCTGGTCCTCATGGTCCGGGCGCATTCAGGAGGCAACAAATTGATGTTTTTCTCTCACATTGATGTTTCTCTCACTCTCTCTACTCTTTCTAAGTCAATAAAAAAAAAGTCCTCAGGTGAGGATAAAAAATAAATAAAATAAAATGAAATAAAATAAAATAACCCAGGTGTGACATTCTTGATACAAGGGCTCTTTGGTCCTTGAAACACTAGCTCCTCTTGTCATTCAAGTCTCAGCTCAAATGTCCTCCCTTCAGAAAGGCCATCCTGCTCCTCCCAATGTACAGCTAAACCTCTGCCACATCACCCTGATTTGCTTGCTTCATATCTCTCACCACACTCTGAGATTATCTTTTTTTTTTTTTTTTTTTTGGATGTTCGTTGGTTCCCTACAAGGGCTACATGAAGGTATGAATCTGGTCTGCTGTTCTCCCAGCTATTGGAACACTGCCTGGGATTGAGGAGGCATTGCACACATTTTGTCGAGTAATTTCATGCATGCACATGTGTGCCTGGAAGTGCGTGTAATAGCCTATGACTGAGGGCGGGGATGGGGCAATGACTCATTTGCATGGATGCATCAGTGAAGTCTCTTGCAACAGTCCTGGTCCAAAGGTCTAAGACCTAACTGAAAGGTCCCTTAGAGAAATTCTTCCTCCAAAGCATAGTTCCACATTGGCCAGGGAGCAGGGCTGGGCCATCCTTGTATCCATGCGGCACGTGAGTTCAGTGACAGCCAAAATGCTACAGCAGCAGTCCAAAAAGCATAGTCTCCTGACTAGCGCATCGGCCCCACCCCAGACCTACTGCATCAGAAACTCTGTGACAAGGTCCTGCCATCTGTTTTAGCCAGCTCTCGGGGTGAGTCTGACACACTGAGCTGGAGCCCCACTGCAGGAAAGGGCGAGGGGATTCCTCTTTGTGTGCGCTCTGGCCTGGGGAGCACCTCCAGGGCATTTGGTGTTCAGTCAGGAGCCGGGGAGCAAATGGATGAAAGGACTGGTGTCACGCCCTGCTGGGTGTTTTGCTTTCCTTCCTGCAGGCTTTACTTGACTTCCCCGGACTGCTGTGCTGGGAGTGGAAGACAGCTGGTCCGCACCGAGTGACTCTTCTTTTACCAGTATTTTTTTTACAGCAGCAATTTTCAACCTTTTTCATCTCATGGCACATATAAACTAATTACTCAAATTCTGCGGCACACCAAAAAATATATTTTTTGCCTATCTGTCAGGAAAAAAAAGGTATAATTTTGATTCATTCACACTGAATGACTATTGTTGTGTTGGCTGTTGTCATTTATTTATTTGACAATCTAAGGGAAAAGAGGTCCCTGCCCCTGATTAATAGTGAGGTATCACATGTTTTAAAAATTCTTGCAGCACACCAGCGCGCCTCTTGCAGCAAACCTGTTGAAAATTGCTGTTTCTGAGTGAGTGAGGCTGACTAAATTTTAATCCGCCAAGGCAGCAGGGCCGTGGTTCTCTACCGTGGCTTCACTTTGGAATCACCTGAAGTGTCTTCGAATGCTGATGCCTGGGTCCCAGTCCGAATGTCAGAACGTCTGTCGCAGGGTGGAGCTGAGCACCAGGATTTTTTTTTTTTTTTTTAAATAAGCTCCCCAGGTAATTCTAACTTGCAGCCAGGCCTGAGAACCACTGCAGTACTGTTTGATAAGAATCAGGAGGGGCACTTGTTAATCTACCAATTTCCAGTTCTCTCCCCTACCACCTTGAGAGAGAAGCTCCAAGGGACTGGGCTGTCTCTTTAACAAACACTCTGGGTGATTCTTCTAAGCAAGCTTGGGACACACTGGTCAAACTGCTTTGCAACTCAAGTCAACCTCAGGAAAGTTTCTTAAATCTCAGTTTCCTCATCTTCAAAATGAGGGGGGTGGGGAGGATAATAGTTTCAATTTCAGAGGACTGCCGAGGAGTGCATGAGAAGATTCATGTAAAGTGCTCAGCACGCAAGGCACACAGTTGGTGTTCAATAAATATTACCGGTCACTCCCACCCTCATATAACAGAGGTCACCAACTCCGGGGTCATCGACTGGTTGTGGTCCATGGAAAAATTGTCTTCCACAAACAAGCCTCTGGTGCCAAAAAGGTTGGGGATGTTATAATTAGCAAGCCACTTGCTTCTGTTTCAGTTGTGGGCAAATGTTTGGGTCCTGCCTACCCTTTAAATCAAAAACCATGTCTGCCATTTCTTCTGAGCCTCTAGAACCTCTAATATTGTATTCTACACCCGAAGTTCCACTCTTGCTGACTGAAGGGTGGGCTTTAATCCACCATCAGTAGTGTCTGTGAGGAAGTCCTGAGATTTGCTTCCACAAAACATCACACTTTCTTAAGAAAAATGAGGGGATAGAGGAAGTGACTAATTCAAGTGTCATAAAAACAAATCAGGTTGGAATTGGAAGACACCTTAGATCATGTAAGTCCAACTTCCTCACGCCACAGCTAGGAAGTAGAAGGCTTTTAATTTCCAGCAAACTGACACCAACTCAGAAGGAGAGAAATTGAGACATCTATAAACCAGGGCAGAGGCTCAAAGAAATTTGGCACAATGAGATGGAAAAATGACTCTATAGAAACATCGAGCATTCCTCCAAAATTTTATAACACATGTAGATTTAAGTGTCAGACACGCACGCATGCACGAACATGGAGTAGCCACCGGCTCCCTTGTTATTCTTGGATGGAGAGCTGCTAAATAAGAAAGAAGGTGTCACTGTGCTCTGGAAAGAGCATTTCAGAGACCTTCTCAGGTAAAATAATTATTGAGGGACACGTTTTCAATTCTATCCTGCAATGTCAGACAAAAGAAATCTGCAAAAGCCCTCTGATTCCTGACAAGGTACAGAAAATCATCAAGCAGCTGAAAAAACAAGAAAGGCATCCAGAACCCATGGAATTTCTCCTAAAATTTTCCAAATTAGGTGAAGAGAAACACATAATTGCTCTCCCTGTCCTCATCCTGAGGCTCTGAAGTGCTGGGAAAAAATCTCGGGTGACTCTATGGATGCTGTGATTATGATCATTACAAATTTTTCCTGATTATAAAAAAAAAGTGCTTTGTGCAAATTGTACAAAAATAAATTGAAAAACACAGAAAAGCTTAAAGAAGAAAATTAAAACCACCTCTCAATCAACCACCTAGAATAATTGTTGATAGTTTGGTATATTTTCTTCTAGTCTTTTTTCTGTGCATATTTAATTGTTATACAAAGTTAGGACCATGCTGTATAAAGTCTTATTTTATGCTTCTTTCTCTTAGTTGTGATATCATGAATATATCCCTCATGTCATTAAATATTCTTTGAATAGAATTTTTAAGGATCATACAGTATGTCATCATATTGTTGTTATGTAATTAACTTAACAATTTTGTTATTAATGGATAATAGATTTGCTTCTGGTTTTTTTTCCTGTTATATAAAAGGGCAACAAATAACTTTGCACATAACTTTTTGACCATATACTTCTGATTATTTCCCTAGGACTGAGTTATGGAAGTAGAATTATAGGGTTAAAGGGTTTACATATCTTTAAGGATCTTAGTACCTTTTGACAAGTTTCTTTTCAGATTAAAAAATTTTTAAAAATTTATTGATTATAGAGAGCCAGAGAAGGAGGTGGTGGGGGCAGGGGAGAGAGATAATGTATCATTCCACTTATTTATGCATTTATTGGTTGATTCTTGTATATGCCCTGACCAGGGATCAAACCCACAACCTTGACGTATTGGGACAACACCCTTTTCAGATTTTTGAATTCCCACTAGCAGTTGATGAAAATATCCACCTCTCACCCAACTCACCTTTGCCAACACTGAGTAAAATAATCTGCCTAAATTTTTACCAGTTTTTTTACTAAAAATTAGAGTCTGATTTTATTCATATCTTTAAAATTATTAGTGAGATTATATATTATTGGGTTGGCCAAAAAGGCTGTATGGTTTTTCCTGTAAAAGACACATTCTTCATTTTCACCAATAACTTCATTGATTTGGATATTTTGAGTATGTCGGTTATCTTGCATGTGCTATGACGTTGATTTTTCTCAATTAATGTCTCGATTTGATCACTATGAACTTCAACTGGTCTACCTGACCGTGGAGCATCGTCCAGTGAGAAATCTCATGTTCAATTAGTCAGTCATAGCACCTTCTCCACAAATGTTTTTTTCCTTTGCATTTCAGTTGCATTTTTATCCTTCTTGAAATAGTAAAGCATAATATGCCAAAAATGTTGTGCATTTTCTTCCATCTTCAATATTAAAATGGCTACACAAAAATACATCAACTTTCATAAGTTTTTTTAAATGCACACTGATATGATAGCTTTCACAATACAATCTAACAAAATTGTTTCAAATGAAGCTAAAGACAACTAAGAGCTACTAGAGCTATCTTACAGAAAAAAACACCAAACGAATTTTTTTCGTCAACCCAATATTTTTCTGTCTCTTGTCCATTTGCACCTTTTATTTTGTGAATTAGTGGTTATGATTATTTGAAGAATTCTTACACAGGGTGAAATTACACATATCACCTTACTGGAAATTCCTGCATAGGATAACTCATGAGGTTTCTCCTAGCATCTTGCTGTGGCTTTAAGTCATGTAGATGCAGACTTATAAATGGTTACTTTCACCTCTTGCTGGTGGCAAGAAAAATCCAGAACCCATAATCCTATTCTTTTTGACCATATCTAATTTCATGAAAGCCCTGACTCACTGAAATGATGGCTATTGTTGGAAGATGCTCATCAATACAAAGGTCCACCACCACGTGTCAACATTTATTTTCTCTATGACTCTCTAGGGGCAGAAATCTTTGATCATGTATACATTTTCAGCCCCTTCAAGGTCATCTCACAAAAGTCAAACAAGGTTGGTTTTCGTTCCAATGCTCCTTGACATCTCTTTTTTTGACGGTAAGTTATGTCACTAACCCTCTTCTAGCATGAAGTTAAATCAGTTGGTGGACAGTAAATCTCTGCTGACTCTGAGGGAGAAGTAAAACCCACTCCGATCTAATCAAATGTAATCATCAAGCTCAAAAATGCGGCTGCTGCTGCTTTAATTTCAGTAACAGATCTTCACACAACTGTCAACATCATTACCAAAACACATCAGAAAATTGGATGAAAGTGCAACATGTAGACAATCATAATCCCCCATCATCAATCTCTAGCTGTCCCCAGTTGACAATTCAGATTAGGGGTGAGCCTCTAGGGGACACACTTTGTAAATCAACTTTACAAAAGAGCACTATTAACCCCAGAAACACCTCAATTGTACAAATTTAGGCACTGGCCAAATGAGAAATAGGACTACAAAGAGTGACTCGACATTTAAACAAAATTTACTGTTTTGCCTATCTGTTACGGATGACCTGACATAGCTAAAGAGTTGAAGGAAGTTAGAGAACTATTGTATATAAAAAATTTTTCAAATATACAGAGAAAATTAGCGAACAACTTTTGATAAGCAAAAGCCAGGAGCATTGAGCAATGATGGTCAATAGCAATTCTGCTGGGTAAACCACACTGACCTTCAATTCTAGACTCCTGAGATGAACTATATATGGGTAGTGTGGTACTGAGCATGCTCAGGGGAATGGCAGAATGATGCTTTCAAGACTAAATGCCAAATGACTATGAAACATGCCAAGGGGCAATGCCAAGGGGAAGGAGCCCACTAGACTCCACTCAATTACCAGGAAAACCACAGGGTGTTAGAGTTGAAAGGGACCTTAGAAATAATCTCTCTTGCCCACAAGTACTTACTGAGAATCTATGTTGTGTCAGGTACTGTGCTTACACTCGAGAAAACAAGTTCAGAGAAGTTAAATAATTTGTGCAAGGTCAGACAGATAGTTAAAGCCAAGATATCCACTGAGAAACTAGCATTTCAATTTTTTATGACAACATATAGAAAAAGAATGTTTGACAGAAATGAGTTACAGAACAAATAAATAATCCAAGACTGTCTTGGAGCCTGCCAAAAGTAGGGCTTCTCCTCTCTCTCCTTTTGTTCGGCTGTGATCTTTTGATCACAAAAAGATAGAAATTGCCAGACACCAAGATACAGTCAGTTCTTTTTTTCTTTCCTATCAAAGGAAACATCAAGAATGACCAGATTTCTCCTGCCGCCTGCCTGAGAGTGGGATTCTTCAGTTGTCAGGATGGTCCTGAACCCTGGACCTGGCAATGGCATGGGGCTGGATGACAGCAAATTTATTCATTCCTCTTGTTTGACTGACTGTGGACACAACCAGGTGACCACATCAAAGTGGGGATGGGGATAGGGATGGGGGAGGGTGTGTTCCACCTATTCTAATGTTTCAATTTGGGGCCCATAGGGTCATCCAAACATGTGTGTGCACACATGCATACATTTTTATTTTGGGAAATGTAAGGGCAAGTGTATCCCTAATCTAAGAGAAACTCACAAAGGAAGATAGCATGGTGCCTATACAAGAGGCCCTAATGCAGGATTTGCTGATGGGTATTACATGTTCTCTTGTTTTGGAGTTGCAGCCCATCCTTAGGAAGAGGACGCACATCCTCTTTAAGAACGATAGAGAAGAGCCACTGCCTGTTAAACCCTACCTCTTTCCACTGTGCAGGGAAAAAGCCTGACCTGGCCATGTCTAGCGGGTGACTTTGAGGGGCAGTGTTCCCAGCTGATATAGGGGATTTTCCAAAAAGTCTTTAAAATGAAGTCTAATTTTTAGGCTTAGAAACATGTTTCCACCATGGACTGTGACTTTTAGATAATGAGACGGGCTACTAGCCATTCAAATGAGTATCCTTCCCCTTCTAAACAGTCATTCAGAGCGCCAGCTATTTATCCCAAGACTGCAGCCATTGTCCCAGGGACTTCGGGAACTCCCTGGAGAATTTTCTTCAAATCGATGCCACATTATTTGGAATAAGCACAATGGTTGCCGATTCTCATCCTGTGAGGCTGCATTTTATTTTTGGAAACAGTCAAAAGGGTTTTTGGCATTTGTAGCCAAGTCTGGTGAATAAACAGCTGATTGAGCTGGTAATACTGTTTTGGGTCCAAATTGAGGCATAGTTATAAGGTCACGTGTTGTTCCGTGGCACGGAAACAGTCCCCCAAGGCCATTTCAAGCGAGGAGGCCCGGCACTGTCTGAGTGATGACAACACCAGCGGACCAGGTGCACGACCTTCCGTCAGGCCACTGAGAAGAGGACAGAACTAATTTGAGCAGGTGATGCTCGGTGGGGTTCTTTGGTTATAAATAACAGAAATGAACTCTGCTTAACTTACGTGAAAAGGAAATTTTTGATGGGCAGGCTGCAAAGAAGCTCACTGGTGCAAAGGGAAGGGGGAAGGACCAGGCTCGGAACAGACAGCCCTAGCACGAGCCAGAAACTCTGACAGCCTGGCTCAGGTGCTACAGTGAAAATGACTAAATTTCAAATGTTTCTTCCATCCCTGAATTGCTCTGCCCCAAAATGACAGTGCTGGGGGGCAGCCCAATTGGATGTGCTTAGGGCTTCTGCCCACCTCTTGGCTCTACTTGTTGGCATCTGATGGAAGAACCTCCAGGGATCTTTTTGGCTTCTGTTGAGTGTGAGCAGTATTCCCTGGTTACCATTTTTCCAAAACTGCCCATAAAACAGGAGAAGCAATTTCTCACAAATGATGAGAAGGATGGTTGTTTTTAGGAAGAGTAAATAGTAGGCACCAGAAAAATGACTAACATGTACCACAGAGAAAGCCCTGCTATTATTATTAATACTTCTGCATAATGTTATGTATAATATTAAGCTTTGCTCTATTTGTCAACATTTCCCCCACTTTGTAAATTACAATGGCCTCATTAGCCATCTCCAGTTTGTAAGCAGATGGCGACTTTCCCCTTTATCTATTATTGCCTAAAAACTACATAGGGCTAAGGTCTGGTCTCATCTTCTCCAGGTGGAGCCAGGCCTTGTCCCTCTCCCTCAGAGCACTCATGAGTCCAGGGAACAAGCTCCGTCCTTCTCTTCTTCCCAGTGAAGAGAACAGGTGCTCTTCTGTCTGCATGTGTGGCTGCCACAGTTGCATCTGGCCATCACTTGAGGCCACACTATGAGGCTGTGACTATGGGTGAGCTGGGGTGTATGTGAGAACAGCTTTTGGTCAACCCAAAAGTAAATTTGTCTCTGCAGAGTGCCAAGGTCCCCCATGCAGACCGAATGTGCAGCTGTCAAGAAAGCCAGCCCCAGCCTGTGCACGGGTAAACCACGCTTCAAACCCTGCACACGGGGGGAGATCATGTGCACACTCCAAGACCATTATGAACATGCAAGGTGGCCCCGGGGCCCTCTGGGCAGTGGCTGGCCCGCCCACCTCAGCCTGACCTGCACTGAGATAAGAGATCTCCTTGTGAACCACCAAGAGCTCTGGGGAACTCATCTGACTTCAGTGTTCCTGACCAACAAGGAATCGAAGCACAGAACTCACTACAGTCCTGTTGAGCTTCTCCAGGATGTTCTTCCAAGCCAGAGTACCAGCAGAGAGTCACGAAAACAGGCCTCAGTGTTTAAAATGCTATGTATGGAGACCCTGAAAGCAATCTAAGCTTCAGCGCACAGGGAAAGGGTGGGCTCTGGGAGAGAGGAAGTGTGAAGGGAAGATGAGGCTGTAACCCCAGCTAGGAACACGGGTGTCTCACATGACGCCCTCAGGAGTGGGCGGAGGGCTGCTCGGGGGTGAGGGGCACAGAGGGCAGGGAGATGGGGCTCTAAGCAACCTGCCACCATACACAAGAGAATGAAGGTGCAGGGCTGGAGCCTGAGGCCCTCAGCAAGGACCCTCACCTCCCTAAGCCTCAGTTTCCTAACCCATAAAACCAGGGCAAGCCCTCCCCATTGCTGTTTGATCAGAGGCGGTGCATGAAAACCGCCTAGCCCTGTGTCCACATATGGCAGGCACTCAGTGAAGGGCAGCTCTGCCTTTCTGAGATGCCAAACTTATATAGACCAGTGCTTTCCAAACTTTGAGATTTTGTGGCTCAGTGAAATTTCAGAACACAAACTTTGCAGCACTCATATAGGATATGCCGACTAAGGACAATAAAAAATCAATAACTACCATCTACAATATGATAATCATAAAAATATTTTAATACCAAAAAAAGCAAAAGGAACAAAATCTTAGAATTAAAGACATCACTCCTGTAGATGGAATATTTTTAGCTTATGAAAAAATTACATCATCCTTATTTAGTTAATTTTGCTATGAAATGAAAATAACTTTATTCTAGACAGGCACGGCTCAGAAACCAGTGGCAGGGAGCAAAGAGTTTTGGTCTTGGAGCCAAATAGGCCACAGCCTCCTCCCAGCTCTGTCCTTAATAACTGTGTGAACTTTAGCAAGAGACCAGACCTCTGGGTCTCACTTTCCTCCTTTATAACATAGGAAACAATAGCACTTCTCTAGATGAGAGTGCATGTAAAGGGCAAAGCACGAAGTTTGATACGTAGTACGTGCTCATTAAATGCTAATGTCAGGCCCTCCCCAAATCTGAGAGGGCTCCATCACTTCCAGTTTTTGAAACTCTTAGTACATTAAAAAAGTGAAAAAATGCTAAAACAGGGTTGCGGAAATCATTCACATAATTATAAAAATACTCACATTAGAAAGAAATGCCTGGACTACATCTGCACACTAATACACACCCAAAGCATCCACTATGAATACACGAATCTCACACCTGTGAGGTTGAGGTCCTGTAGTCCTGTGGGCCCCTGCAATAGGCCCTGGTTAACTCCTTTCTAAATGACAGTTCTCATGGATGACACATTCCAAGGACTCCAAGACACCAATTTTACTCATCTCTTTCTCTTTTGTTCTTTTTCCCTGACTGCAGTTCATCTGAAACATTTCTCCAGACCTCTCTACCATTAGCTCATAACTCTGAGCATGCAAATTTTCTTGGAAATCTAGCTGGTGTCTTTTTTGCATCACTGGATCTCAATAGGTTTAAAAAAAAAAAAACCACCCTGAAATTGAGGGTTAGAAAGGAAGCTGAATGGGTGCTGAAGTGGATGATTTAGCTCAGGGATTAGAGGGTGACCTGGAAAGGGGGAGGGCTCTGTGCCCGAGGCCTCTGGGGGTGGCAACGAAGGCTTCAGTTGTTAATACACTGAGAGTCTCAAAAACTGGAAGTGACCGAGGCCTCTCCAATTTTGGCAAAACTGTGTGAGATTTTCCCAAGTGGTGTTTCCGTGTGTGCATGTGTGCACCTTGTTTCTCAACAGAAATCCAAATTTCCTGTTTCTTTGTTTATTGCTGTCTGGCCTGTTAGAATGTCAACTCCATGAGAGCGGGGACCACAAATATCTTGGCTACTTCTGAGTCTCTAGTGTTGAATACAGGTGTGGGCACACAGTAGATGTTTAATGAGTGTTTGCTGAGTGATTGTGTCAGGGCCGTTTGTGTATGCTGAGCACTCTGCCCTCTTGGATCTAGGAACAGAACCTTTTATATTTGGAAGATCAACCCTTCCCCTGTTCCCATCCAGACAGTTTCCTTGAACCACAGGGATGGGCAAAGGGCCACTCAGAATCCTCTTGTAATTAGTTGGAACTTTCTCTCTGGTGGTCAGGCTGGAAAGACACACGCCTAGGAGCTGCTGGTGGTTTTGGCTGCAGAGTTAGGGAGAAAAATGCTCTGAAATAATGAAGCTGACAGGCAGAGCTACAGAGGCAGGGATGAGAGGCAGAATGTCTGGGAGAAAGACCCAGCCATGTTTGGACTCTGGCTCCTGTCAGCTCTGACATCCCCCCGCTGCCCTCATGCCTGCTTTCTCGAGGCTCAGTTGACCAGATTCTCTGAGTTACATGAGTGACCTCAATATGCCTCTATGAGATCCCCCCTTTCTTGTGGGGAGGAGGAGAAGTTAGCAAAGGTTAGTGTCTATTGCAGTCAACAGCGTTCTGACTAATCCAGTTCATTAGAGATGAGAATTGACCAGAAAGCAGCACTCAGGTGTTTGCTGACAGGTAAGACTGAAAGATCTCATGGGTAGATGTAAGGTGGGAAAGTAAGAAATGATGTTGATGGTCATGGTAGCCAATATTTGAGTACTTTCCATGTGTCAGACATAGGACCAAGCGTTATTTTGTGTCATTATTTTGCTTAATTGTTACCAGTGGGCTGTAAAGTAGGTTACTGTCATTATGGTCTCTACAGATGAGGAAACCAACACTTATAGGTCAGGTAACTTGTTCTAAGGTCCCACTGCTAGGAAGAGAAGGAGCAGGGGTTTTAATGCAGGTTGCATGACTCCATAATTTCCCTCACATATCCCATATCCCATATAATTTTCCTCTCTTCTCTTTCTTCTCTCACTCCCCTGTCCTCTCATCCCTCCTCCATCTCTTGTCTGAATTTTCTCTCTCTCTCCTCCCTTCAATGACCTTTCTCTGGCTCCTTTTAACCCCATTTTTTCAAGAGTAAATGAGCATGTATTTTAAGACCATAGTTTTCAACTTTTTTCAAGTATGAAGATACCTTTATAATGTTAAAAATGTCCATATAATAGCAGCTATGCTTTACTGCCTATTGATAAAATGTCCATGCACAGATGAATTCTCAGATGCCTTGTAATAACTCTGTGATCTCTAGTTTGGCACCCGCTACTTTAAAATATATAGGAGAATCCATATAACCATCCCTCTTACTGCTACCTGCTTGGTTTATTATAATATAGAAAAGGCTTATACATGCTATTACAGAGCTCTTTTTTTTTTTTTTTTTTTGCTCACCCTCTGCCTTAAGGCTACTAATTTCTTCAGAAATGTGGTCTTTTTGTCCCTCCTTTAATATGTTTAATTATTTAAGAAGGCATGAACTATGGTACTTACATTTTATATATCACCTCTTGATTATTCAGGGGCTGATTAATTCATGGGTTGCCCCAGTCATGTCCTTCTCTTTTCTATCTCATTTGTTTTATCATTCCATTTCTTGCTAGCGTCTCTCAGCAAGAATGGATAGTGGGTTACAAATTCTGAATTCTGAAAAAAGATTTGGTTGGAGGAAGTTGAAATCCTTTCCCCAAATATGAATTTCTTTAATTCATCAGCATATTGATCCTCTCTGAGCTCTGTGAAGGCAGGGGTTGCTCTTCTTCACTACTAACCTCCAGTGCTCAGCAAGGTGCCTGGCACATGGTAGCTTAATAAAATCTATAGAATGAATGAATACGAACTGAGTAATATAATAGGGGTAAATAAACTTCTTTCTAGGTGAGACATTGATTTATAGGAAACTAAGTAAAATACAAGAAAACTTATTTTAGGGTTGCATGTCTGCAGACAATACAATATAAGAATGTTTCAATGAATGTGTTAAAAATTAACAACAGAGGATATATAGTTCTAATTAAAAACCAAAACTGTTCTGCAGTGCCATGTTATTTCATTGATGAAAAAAAGGATAAACACTGGAGTTTCTAAGATGAGGGTTGGTCTAGGTAAATTTTCAGTGTTTTATTAGGCATTAAATAAACATAATCACCCTCAACACACTAACAATTGAGCATTTAGTATGTGCCAGATGCTGTGATAAGCAGTTTACATGCCTTATCTCATTTGTCTTCACCACAACCTAGGAAGTATTATTCTCTAGTAGACATCAGAAAAGTTACCAGTGTCCCTGAAATTTTTTTTTAGCTCTCAAGAAATTTGGACCAAGAAGAAACTTGTCTTTTTTTCACTTCCTAGTTTTTAAGTCAAAGATTTATTTTCCTATGAAATATTAGGTATGTTCAAAAGATTGACTTAGATTTTAGATACATCCTTGGAAACTTGGAGATATCTGTTATGTCACTAGCTCTTGTCTTTTGGCATTAATGACTTGTCTGGAAAGGAAACTTTTATAATGAGACTTGCCTTGCTTTTCAAAATCTTCCTAACTTGTGGAAACAAAATGGCTTGCATATAGAGTGCAATGGGGGAAGTACAGGGTTCAGCCTCTGGACATGTTCTGCAGCTTTGGTGCTGTCCAGGAACCAGGTGCTGAACTGTCTTTAACCAAGGCCTTCACAGGCTGGCAGGATGGAGCAGTGGCTGATGGGAACTGGGGAAGTGCAGCTAACGTTATGGGCTGGTACAGCTGCACCTTCCCAGAATAGGGAAGCAACTTGCAAAGATACTGTAGTGACTAGAATTATGGTTCATCTTATTTGGAGGGGATTGAGGGAAATGGCTAGCTTTCTTTTATCCCATTCTTTTCCCATACTTTGCTTTATCTTGGAGGGAAGGATATGAACAACAGTTACTGGTGGAAAAGTATATGTTTTAAGAAGGCTGGCATTTGTACAACCAGTTAGTGGTACATTTTGGAGAATTTCACTGCCTCTCTGAGGTGTTAGACAGGAACCAGGAAGAACTAGGACTGGAGGCTTGATGATATCAGTTTCTTGGGACTATTCAGTCAACGAACACTTATTGTGGTTTAATGAAAAGGAAATGAACACAGGGGCCTTGGCTGTATTATGCAAGAGACGATCAAACCTGTGACCTCGTGGAGAAATTTCATATAAGAAGAAAAAAAGCCTTATTGCCACACTCTCAGATGAAATGTAGTGTTTATAAGAAACTGGAATATTCACTGGGTAATGAACCTGATAAGTGTGCTGACCGTGAAGTGAGTATCTCCTCTATAGCTCATATGACATTCTGCTTTGTTATTTCCACATATGCCTTATCTCTTGTGCGACTAAGATGACTTGAAGGGAAGGAATGTATTTTTGTATCTGCCAAGGCACTAAGCACATAGCTATGCACATGCAGGTAAGCATGTAGGATTTGTTTATTGAATTGATTGATGCTGCTCTCAAGGCTGATGCTCTTGAAACAATCACTTCTGAGTATAGCTAGTGTTTAATTTTTTAATTAACCTAAGGTCCTCTATCCATCTATAAGACCTCCGCCTATTTAATTTCATTCATTCATTGAATATTGACTATGCACAAAGGAGGAGAGAGTTCCTGCCTTTAGAAGGCAGCAAGCTAATGTGAGAGGGGAAATTTTTAAAAGAATCCTTGGTCAACATGTATATGTAGAATGTTTACTGTTTAATTAAATAACATGATTTTTTTTTGGCTTGAGTTTTTTTTTCAATAGGATCTAGCTAGCAAAACTCCTTCAGAAACACAGGTTAGCACTGAACACAGATCATCAACTGCTCTTACATATTCTTAAGAATCTTTCCTCTAATTAGATAGACACAGGATCTTCTTCGGGGCTGGGTAAGAGTTATGCTCTGGTCTGCAACACATAACAGATAGGGTGCTTCCTCTGGCCTGCAAAGGGGCTACCCTTGTCTAAATTTACAAGTCATTAGTTTGAGCATTAGATGAGAAAAGTAGCTCTAGAAAAAAGAGGGGATGGGAGGATTTTTTAAAAGTATGCAAAGTGTTTCCAAACTAAAGGAGAGCTACAGGAGACCTATAAGTCTGGGAACCTTGGGGACAGGAACCATGGCCTTGATGCCTTCAGGATTCTCTCTTCTTCTTCTTTCTGGATGCCATTTCCATTCCCTCAGGTTCCTTTGTGAGTCAGAGGACATGGATATACCCGTGGTAGTCTTGTGATAGATCTTTACAACTAATGATTTAAGGGGTCAAAGGTAGAGGTTTTTTGTTGTTGTTTTAGAATCAGGATGTAAAATCTCAGATCAAGACACTGACTGGACAGTCTTAGGTTACAAAATTCCCAGAACAATCCCTAATGGCCAAGGGGGTACTTTGACTGACAACCTCACAGGATCTTGTGATTAGAATATTTCTTCAAAGTAGGAAAGAAAGTGCTGTGGAGGCCCAAAGAGACAATTCCGCCATGCTATCCTCTGTGGCAAACCCACCAATGCAATGCTGTTCTCCACCATAGCTCCCAACCATGGAGAATCCTTATTACCCTGCTTATCTTTCCGCATGGTCAGCATACAGAGTGATTGCAATATTAGGGCCTGTCAAATGATATTGTGTAGTTGTCCATGACCTCATATGGCTATAGGAGCGAGCTAGAATGTTCCCAGGTCAGCACGACCCCTGGGCCCTGATATCAGTGGGGACAAATCCTCTCTGGTAAAAAGTGTCTCCAATTTAGGAGCACAGGATTTCCATATTTTAAGATCAAGCGAACATAATAAGGAGGCAAGACATCCAAATAAGCAGCAGAAAAAGACACAAAGAATACACTTAAACACCAAAGACTGTAGATTTTAGAACTGCCAAATATATACTATATCTATGTATGAAATATTAAAGAAACAAAGAATGAAGTCATAAAAATGAATAAGCTGTAAGACACTATCAGAATTGATTAGTGAAATTTGAAAAAGAATCACATGAAACTCTTAGAAATAAAAAACAGTTTTTGAAATCGAAACTCAACAGTTTAGATGCAACTAAAGAAAGAATTAGTAAACTGGAAGATATACCTGGAACATTACCCAGAATTCAGCAACACAGCAAGACAGGGGATAAAAAAATATGAGAAAGGTTAAGAGATTTGGAGGCTGGAATGAGAACACCTGACATATCTGAGTGAAGTCCTAGAAGGAGAGAGAGAGAGAATGGAGGACAGATTTGTTTTTTTTTTTTTAATTGATGGCTGAGAATTATTCAGATTTGATGGGAGACATGAATGCTCAGGTTCGGAAAGAGTAAGCTAGGTTTTGTAAAAAGAGATCTATATCTATACATACAGTAATGAAACTGAAAAACCCAAAAGATGACAAAGAGACACAAGATAGATCACCTACAAAAGAATGACATTACTAATAAGAGACATCTCAGCAAATGATGAGCCATTTAGCTGATGGCTAAAAATGGCAGCCAGAACACAGTGGAATAATACCTGTCAACCTAAAATTTTACATTCAGAAAATTTCTCTTTCAAGAAAAGAAATACAATAAATATATTTTAGATTAAACAAAAACTGAGAGAATTTATTAGCATCTAACATTCAGTAAAGAAACATCTAAAGGAGGTGTATCAGGAAGAAGAAAAATAATCCCAGAAGGCCTTTCTGAAATACAAGAAGGAAAAATGAGCGAATGAAATGGTAACAATGGGTGTGCATAAAAAAACGTTGTTTTTAGACCTGGCTGGTGTGGCTCAATGGATTGAGCATCAGACTGTGAACTGAAAGGTCACCAGTTTGGTCCTGGTCAGGGCACATGCCTGGTTGTGGGCCAGGTCCCCAGTTGGGGGCATGTGAGAGGCAGCCAATGAATGTTTCTCTCCCTCTTTTTCTCCTTCCCTCCCTGACACTCTAAAAAATAAATAAAAATTGTTACGAAAAAACACCGTCTTTGGATAACAATGATAATAATAATAACTGATAGGATTAACAAAGGGCAATGATAAAATGCTATATGTATGCCAGGAAGAAGTTGGTGTTCAGAGTTAAAGTGCATTAAAGTCCTCGTATTATTATAGAAGGGGGTTAAGATAATTTTGGAGTTTATTGAAATAAAAATGTAGCATAAAATTTCAAAGGAAACTACTAAAAGAACAGAATTAGTGGGTATAAATCCTAAATCAGTAGAAGCAAAAAGTAGGATTTAGAAAACAAAAATCTTCTTCCCACCCCCATAAAAGCTCCTCAACCAATAAATTTTTTTAAAGCAAAATGAACTACCATAGTAGTATATTTCAAAACAAGTCTCTCAGTTATTTATAGGAAGAACAATAGTAATAAAAATTATGACCTGAACAACAAAATCAACTTACTAGGTATATATAGAATAACAGTTACACCTTTCACCATCTCTATGAACCTCAGCAGATCTCTGCACCTCAGTTTCCTCACCTGCAAAATGGGGACAATGCAATCTATAGTGCTTTCATCAATTCTGAGGTGTCATCAGTGGTAAGACTCACCATTATCTTCCATACCTCTAGGGGGGAAAAACAGTGAGTTAAATGCAAGCTGCCTACTGTAGGTCACATCCAAATTTTAGTGATGTTAAAAATGTGAAAAAAAGTATGACTTAGGTTCGATTAAATACTGCATCCATATGCGTTGCTGTGATGTTTTAAAATGAGATAATGTAAGTAAAATACAAGACATATGTTCTTCTGCCCTCCACCCTTTTATACTTTAGCCTGCAAACAGGTACACAGGAGAGCACATGGTAAAAATCTGAAGTGGGGAATGTTTGTTTCGGCTTCTTCACATCCTTGCGTGTTTTCTTAGATACCTGCACTGCAGAAGTAGCCTCTTCCTGGCAGGGAAAGTTAAGTTCTAATCAGAGCATTTTAGAAAGAGAGTGACTCACCAGGTCAGTAGGAGACCAGAAAGAAGGCGTATGTGAGGGAAAAGGTTAGAGAGGGAGGCAGAGGTCAGATAGGCTCCCTCAGAGCAGAAGTGACCATGGGAGTGGAAACGGCACCTGATCCAAAGGGAACCGAGGTGTAAATCCAGGGGAGAGGGGGCAGGGAGAGGGAGAAGGAGGGAGGAGGGGAGCGGGGAGGCCCGTGGGCTGTAGGGCTGTAAGGATATAGGGGTGTGGAGGGTTGGCCTAGGCTCCAAACTGCTGTGTGCCTGTGCCTTCTTTGGGAGCCCGGAGTGGGACACAGGGGACAAGGAAGGTCTTCCAGCCAGCCCAGCACTTAAAGAAAAAGAAAAAAAAAGGAGAGAAGACAGACTTAAAGGAAACTGACTGGAGACAAGGCATACATCCACTTTCTGAATGGATGACAAATTCAGACTACTATAAGTAGCTTTGCCGTTTTCAGCAAAGGCAATTTTAGTCTTAACTGTATTACTATTTTGGAATGGCTTCTTTATAAATATTCTTCACTACTTTGTGAAAATTACTTTTTTGGTAAAATGGCTTTTTGTTTTTTTTTTAATTAGCTTAAAAACAAATATCAAAATCCAAATAAGCCTAAAGGCCTCCTTGGCCTGGAGAGAGACCTTTGGGTCTCGTTAGACAGACCTGCGTGTCACCTGTGCCCTGCAAGGCCATCCCGTGCTTTCACCTGGAAAGGGCTCTCCACCCAGCCCCGCCAACTGGGGTGTGTTTTCCCCACCAAGGGCAGTGAGATCCTTCAAAGCTCTGAATCGCTCTCCCCACCTCCAACCATCTGCAGCCTCAGTGTCAAACAGTGAGCTGCAGGGTGAATTAATACGGGTGGTCACCAAGGAACAAAGTGTGATTTTAGGGATTCTTTCCAAAATTGCACATGTTTCTAAGACAGGGGATTGTCATTGATTAAAAAAAAATACTTTAGTTGGTGGTATATTTATTTTAAATATATTCTTTTAAATAATATGCTGTGGGTGATCTATTTATTTTACTGCCGTGAGGTTACTAAAATACTACTTGGAATTCCCTGAGGTAATGGCCATCACCTCTCTGAAAAATGACACCAAGCACCCAGCCTTTACCTGCTATATGAGTTTCCTATCGCTGCTGTAACAAATTACCACAGATGTAGTGGCATAAAGTGATACAAATTGATTATCTTACAGTTCTGCATGTTAGAAGGCCAACCTTGGTCTCACTGTGCTGGAATCAAGGTGTTGACAGAACTGTATCATGTTCTAGAGGCTCTAGGCTGTAGGGGTAAACCTGTTTCCATACCTTTTCCAGCTTCTAGAGGTCACCCACATCCCTGGCTTATGACCTCTCCTTGCATCTTCAAAGCCAGGAAGGGTGGGTTGAGTCTTCCTCACATTGCATCACTATGACCTCAGGTTCTGCTTCCCCTTTTTCCACTTTTAAGGAGCCTATGGTTACATTGGTCTCACAGGGATAATCCAGGAAAATCTCCCCATCTCAAGGTCTTCCCTCAATCACACCTACAATGTCTCTTGCCATGTAAGATAACATGCTCATTTGTTCCGGGGATTAGGCCATGGCCTCTTTGGAAGGCCAATACTCTGACTAGCAGGCCTTGCTCTGGGTGTGTGTGTGGCTAGGGTAATCACATGGGGGCCTCTGTGCTGTCTGCACCTTTGGGCTGTCTGTGACTTGAGGTGACAAGGATAGAATTTTTGCCCATTGCTTATGGCTGCCGGCTGGGGAAAGGGTGGAAAACCTGCTATGCACTGAGTAGCCTTTTTAGAAAAGTTTTTAAGCATGGGCTAAAAAGCCCTGGCTCCGGCTCCAACTTATGTCTCATTAGTTTTCAAAATCATGCCTAACCACAGCAGAAGAGCTGGCATACCCCACCCCCCAGCATTCTTCCATGATACCAATGGAAGAATGAATTTCAGGGTTAAAGTTGAACCATTGAAGATATAATCTTTTGCCAAGGAGGCTTCAGAGGAAGTCCTTCTAGCAGTTTGAATTAGAAAGTATTGAAGTTCCTCAATCTGGTTAACAGAAGCCGCTTCTTTGGCACACGTAGAATGGGCTCCCCTCTTCCCCAGTCTTCTTGAACTATTGGATCTAAATTGATCAAGTTCAGACCCTGGAGCCTATGTGGCTGAACACATCGTAGGTGCTTGAGCAGCTGTTGAATTCAATAATACGAAGGCTCACCTTTATTTCTAGGCTATGAGTAAATAGAAAAAGATTAAGATTGGAAACAATTTGGTCATATCTATTAAGATTTCAAAGAGACATATCACTTATAGCATTTTCCACTCGTTGGTATTGATCCCAGAGAAAAATTTGCATATGTGTGTAAGGACAGATATACAGCATTGTTTGCAGTAGTCACAGATTAGAGACAGCTTAAATGTTACCTGAGGAGTGGCAAAAGGAATGTGGTACATTCACACAAAGCAACTTAAAAAAAATAAGCTAGATCTGTATGTTTGAACCATGAATATATTATACAGTAAAAAAAAAGCAGGTTTGGAACAAAAGGTATTAGTTTGATTTCTCTGAAAGTTATCATATATTTTGTAAATATATGTGTTACATAGAAATTTCTAGAAGTATAAACATCAAACTAAAAACAGTTGTTAGTCTGGAAGAGGACAGGGATGGGCTTGGAGTAGGGGTGGGGGTTGGTAAAGATGAATTTTTACTTTTATCTATACTGTGTGAATCTTTTTGCAGTAAAATGTATTTAAATGTTATCAAAATGTAAAATACACTTTAAATTAAAGAAGAGAAACTGAACAAAATCATGTAACATCTTAAGATGTAGAAATCATATAACATCTTAAGATCAAATTTATTAAAATGTTACGTTTCACAAAGCAGCTGTTAGGATTGAAAGTTCCAAAGTATTTCTTCTATTTTGTTAAAAGTGTGTGTGTATATGTAGTCTATGTAGATATATCTAAATATATTTATATTTATTAGTATATATGTATATCTATATATACTACATATACCTAAATACATTTATATGGATGGTATATCTACTATATCTATACATACTATATGTATTATATTTATATGTTTTATGTATCTCATATGTACTTATAATAAAAGGCATAAATGCTGCTTTGATTATATTATAGGCAGATATCTTATTCTTTATCATTGTTTTTATTATTTATAATGGAAAAAATGCCTCTTACGTAATTATGATTAATCTGGTAAATGAATACATTTTGCCTTTTAAATAATTCAATTAACTCCAGTAAATTAAAAAAGTTTTCTGACATAGCTGCAAAATTAAGAAAAAATAAATAAAACATGACTTTATGATATGTAGCATCCCTTTATATGAAATCCTTCCAAGTGTGAAGAATGCATTAAGATTTTATCAAATGAATACTCTTTGTGTATAAAAACTGATCTAAAGAGTGATTTAAACTTTACCATTTGAGCAAAACTCCTGTTGGAAACTGACAGGGTAGAGGGGTTATCTCGGACCTCTAGGGATATCCCAGGAAACAAATGCTGCTCTAAAGGGAATCGTACAAGACTGACAGCAACGAGAATTCCTTTACAGACTATGCAAGACTTCATATTGGGTATTTAGTTCCATTGAGAAAAGGGGAAGCTACTGGGCTTTCTATTTACCCAGGGAACCAGTCCTGAAGATCCTCAATGGTCTGTACGTGTGCACACTTCTCTGGGGGTGATCAAATCCTCCCCTGGCGCTGCAGGGAGGAGACTGTAAGCAGACCACAATCATGCACCTGCTGATCAACAGATAAGCCCTCTACATGCGGAGGCACTCACTCAGCTGGGACAGAGGAGCAGAGCTGGCCCATCCCCTCCCCCATCCCTGCAGAACAAAGGGCGGTCATTTTCTGCGCCTCCCAGAGTCAGATGCACGCACACGCCTTCCATCACAATTAACTCAAGAATCAGAAACACAATACAAACTCACCCACAACATGGTCAGAATCAATGCCATCAATACCCAGAACGAGGATACCGAAAAAGCAAAACAAAACAAACCTATTCAAAGAGCAAATACTCAAAGCAACAGGGCTTGAGGCAGACACACTACAAGGTCAACAAATCCAAGGCAAGTTCAAGTGTGGCACCTTATAAACTGAGGAGCTGGACATTATCCCAGGAGGAAAATGTAAATGCCTTCTGGGGCCAGCTAATAGAAAGGTCTGTAAGATAATAGAGAGCAGGCCTCTATTTAGCTGGACTGCAGGTGCCCCAGGTAAAACGATTCACATTCAATTTTTTAAAAAATTTCAATTCCTGCTATGCGATTCTTGAACAGAGAGTCTGTAATCAAACAGAAGAAACAGAGTTTAATGTGGGTGCAGGGTAGATGAAATAGCATAAAAGTCAAAGCCAGAAATGCTGCCGGGGGTCCATAGGGAATGAAAGGCAGGGCAGTGATCCTAGCTGCCATTATTTGAAAGGATGGTGACCACTGGCTTATATCTTCAAAGGCAATAGCAAAACTAAAGTTAAAAGAAATGGCTTATTAAGCTCTACTGTGAAGGATTCAGATTAGTCAAACAGTCTTGACATAAGTAATTGAGCTGGATTACGTACAGCTTGCACACATTCTCATGGAAAGCCTCTAAATAAATGGAGCCTCCAAAAATCACAGGTGCGGCCTTATTGGAAGGCAAGGGGTGGACTGAATGACCTCCCAAGGTCCTGATTTAAATATGTCTGTATAGTCAGCCCCTGGCTATCCGGCCCAAAGAAGAAGACAGTGACAAATCATCTTAAGCCGAAGATAATAAAAAGTTATATTTGCCTTTGGAATGTGTTTTGGTACTTAAATTAGAACGTGACTTTCCGATGCCCTGAGAATTCACAATGCTTCATAATAGCCACAAAGAAGGCCTGACCTGGGGCTGGGAGGCTGCCCAATTTTGCCATCTTGTCCTCTGCATAACTCTTCTTCTTTGTGGGGGTGAGCAATATCATCTTTCAGAAGAACAGCCAGCAAACCACGCTTTCTCAGACAGGGGCTGCCTGGGTCGCCTCTGCCCTGGGAGAAGAGACAGGAGTCTTTCCCCAATCTCTAGAAGATCCAGGATCAAGACCCAGTCTGGTCTGGTTCTTGTTTCCAGAGGATGGTTTTAAAGGGCTACATGACCCGCAGTAAGCAGCAAGCTGGACAAAGTTTTTACATCTGCTCTAGGCTGATTACATATGATGGCCTAGCTTCTCTAGGATACAGGACACGAAGCCCAATTTCCTGAGAGAAAGAGCAAAAGACTTCACTAAAAAGGAAGGGGAAATGTATGTCTGGCACTTGGAAAGAAAGAAGCTGCACACTCAGCAGGTGCAGTGCAATCCGTTGCTCATCTAAGGGTAGGTGGGGTGGAGCCCTCTGCCTAAAGCCCATTGTCCAAGAAGGAAGGAGAACATGCTCATTGTAATAACTTGTGGGGGTCCCAGGAGGAGGGGACAGATGGTTGTCCCGCTGTTCTCTGTCCTCCGTCAGCCCCCAGGCTCTACTGGGGGAGGCTAGTGTTGCCTAGCAGGAGGCAAGGTCAACCAGAACATCTCGAATGCATCCAAGTCCTTTAACCAGAGACTCTGGCAGAGCGACACATGGCTCTGGGAGGCAGGATTGCACCAGGGGCGCTTCCTTCCAATTCAGGGAGTGACTGCACAGTTGCAGAACTGGGAACATAGGCCAGTTGCTCAGCCTCAACCCTACTCAGCTCACCTCTGGCAATAATGGTCATTAGAATCATTTCTATTTTTCTTTTTTCTATCACTCTGCTCTTTAGTTTTTACTCAGAACTGTGTTGATTTGAATGTGACCATATAATTAAAATGAGATAAAATTAAATATGCAGTGCCTCAGTCACAGCAGCCACAGTTCAAGTGCTCAACAGCCACACGTGGCCAGTGCATGCCATATTGTACAGCAACAACATAGGACATCTACATATCACAGAAAGTTCTACTGGACAGCATGCACATCTAGACTTTCAGGAGGTCTAGAATGTAGTCCCTTTCACTCTTCACAGGGTAGAAGAAAGGAACAAATGAAAGAAGAAATACACTTTACAAAGAATCTTTTAATATATCCTCACCACTGATCCTTACCACTGCCCTGCGCAGGGTATTCAATATGCCCATTTTACAGATGAGGAAAGTGAGGGCTGCATAGTTAATTAACGTGCACAAGGCTCACAATTATTGAATGGCATGGTGAGAATTAAAACCAGGTCTTTGAATTCCAAGGTCAATGCTTTCTACTGCTACCTGAAACTGCTACAATAATGCTACCTGCCAGTTACTTCGGTCAGTGCTGCCATAAAAGCTCAGGCCTCCCAGAAGAAGGTTGACAGCTCCCTGTAGTGTTTTTATTGATTAAATGATTTTTGAAGTGAAAACTATACTTTGTACAATGTAGTTTAGCAGCTGTTGAATTAGGGAGCCTTGGGGTATAAATCCTGACTCATCTACTTACTATTTACGTGACAGAGGGCATGTCGCTCAGCAGCTTTGAACCCTAATCTCCTTTTCTCTAAATGGGGATGATAGCCTACTTTATAGTGTTTCAGAAAGACTAAATAAGGCAATGCACGTAATATGTGCACAGTGCCTGGCACATATTAGTGCTCAGTAAATAATAATGGTTAATATAATTGGCAGAATTTATAATGTACTGCCATGTGCAATAGCTCGTTGAGGCAGGCTTCAGGACAGGAAGGCATTACAGCCCCCTTTCTTACAGATGACATATCTGAACCTCAGCAAATAAGGGAGTGATCAAAGTCATGCAACAAGAAAGTGGTAGATCTCAGGCATGAACTCAAGTTATTTGGTCTCCAAATCCTATGCCTTTCTTGCTACACATTGTTACTTCTCAGGAGAGAAGGGAGCATGGCACCAAGGCATGGTTTAGAGGAAGTTTAGCTATCCTTCCTAACTCCCATCCTCCTCCCTTCTTTGACATGGACAATTAATGGTTTTTTAGCCTTATGTAAGATGCTGTCCAAAGGCAGATTAAGCATCCTCTTCTATCACAATTGTCCACCATTAAGCCCCTCCTACATAGAGATTCTAGAATCCCACTGATAAGGCAGTAACACCTGTATAACTAAGGCTATGAAGAGAGTGTCTTGAAGCAAAGCATTCACTTTTCTCCCTGGAAAGCATGTGGATCAAACTTCTTTCTTGGATCTAACTCCATCCCCCCACTGCTGTAACAAAAGGCAAAGAAGTAGCATGCTAGAACCCCTACTGAGCCCAGCCAAGATCTATAAGTGAGGATGTATGTTGTTGCAAGCCACTGGGTATGGGAGTTATTTGTTACACAGCCTTATCACAGTAAAATCTGACTGATGTATCTGTCAGATACAAGATGGGAGGCACTTACCCCGCCACAACGATCTCAAAGTCCCCATCATGGTCCACATCAGTAACTGCCACACCATAGTTGAGCTGGGTGGGGTTGCTGTCATAGTCAGGGGGCAGAACTGAGTTGGTGACTGCTGTGAACATGGGTTCAGCCCGCTGGGACCCCTCAGTGGGGGGCAGAAACCACAGCAGCAACAGGAACAGAAACATCCTGAACATCTGAAACCAAAAGTTACAAATGTCACTGAAAGATTTCCTAGCCAAAGTAACCCAGGAAAATCTGACCCCTGGTAGACCCAGAAGTGCTTTCCTCCCTGTTCATGAAAGGCCTGGCCATTCCTACACTGCCACCTTCCCACAAGACCTGCTCTGACCTCCCTCTTTAAAACTGCATCCTGCCCCCATCACGCCTGGTCACCCTTGTCCTGCTCTGCCTTTTCTTTTTCCACAGCACCTATCACTGTGCAACACATTTATTCATTATGTTTATTGTTTATTGTCTGACTCCCTCTGCTAGAATGTAAGTTCCACTAGGGCAAGAGTCGTTGTCTGTTTTGTTCACTCATGTACATCAAGCCAAGGACAGTGTCTAGCACATAACAGGCAGCTAATTGTTGAGTAGGTGAATGAAGGAAGGAAGGAGCAGTAGAGTATAAACACACAGGCATCTCCCATACTCTGGGAGAAAGATTGGGAGAATGAAGAAAATAACAGCTTTCAAACAGTCCAGGGGTGGGGTGAGACCCTCATGAGCGTCCAGGTCTGGAACAACAGTAGAGGAAGGGCAGGATTATCTTTCCGTGGATCAGACCCAGAGGTAGCCTAGAGGGGACCTTACTTAGCGGGTTTCCCTGGCCAAGGGCCCTCCCCAGGGCAGCTGGCCGTCACCCCCGGACCAGGAAGCAGGCATTTAGGGGACGTACTCCAGCAGGACCTGGCGGGCAGCTCATTGTTCACTTGGAGAAATTAAACTGTTGTGTGCGTGTTTTATTATAAATTAATTATGTATAATCTATTGTATAATTTATTATTATATCACTAACATAACTGAGGGTGTTGCCGAGCAGCCTGGGGCCACGGGAGCCTGTGGCACACACCCGGTAGACAGATGAGAGTGGCCAAGAAGGTGGAAGGACTCCACCCCCTCCTTTCGCGAGCGAGGGAGATGCTCAGGACGCTGCGACGGCACCGCCCTGAGACTGCCCGCAGGCCTAGAGTCCGGAGTCACAGGGTGCGCTAAGGGCTCTGCTGGCCCAGGTCCCACCCAGGCTGAGCAGGTCCAGTCCCGCAGGTGAGGTGGGGACTTCCTGCCTTCAAAAGGCAGCAAACCCCTTCCTGACGGAATTTCTCCTGCTGCTTGTCAGTGCATCTCGCAGCCGAGAGCAAGGCTGAGTGAGGCTGATGTCTTAATGAAGAGAAGATCTGAAGACTGACTCCCCATTACGGAGACAGATACTCCTGCCAGCAAATAAGCTTGCTCCTGTTCAGAGCCAGAGACCAAAACGAAGGGCCCAGGCACTGCCTTCAGAGCCAAACACGACTCGGAAGCTTCCTTAATACCTTGCTGGAGGGGCAGGGTTCCAGCTTCAGGGCAGAAACTAACCTCTGCGAGCCTCTGTGCAAAGGAGGTTCTTGGAGTGGCCTCACAGGGCATGTGTTGGGTGCCGCACTATCAGAGTAAGGTCAGTTCAGTCCAAATTACAGAGCTGCCTGGACAAAGCAGCATTTTCTACTTGGCTGTCTAATCACCAAAGGCAAACGCATCACCAAGAGAGTTTGCAACTCAGCAGGAAGTTTGGTTGGATAAAGGAAACTCATAATTGGATTAATGAGCAGCTGAGGGTGGGGAGAGAGATGAGAAGCTAGAGTATTTTCTAACCAGTGCAGACATGGTGAGATGTAGGGTGGATCTGAAGGTCACTGGGCTTTTCAAGACATGACCTCTATTGTAGGGACAGCAAATGCATTTCAACTTGAGATCCAAATCCAATTGATTGGCAGTGGCTTGAAAGAGTACTGTGATCAGCTTACAACGTTTGTAATGGGCATGAAAGAGAAAAGTGGCATCAGGTGTACCTTCCAGAAGCTAGATAGTTCCTCCCACATACCATCCTAACAGGAGGCAGGCCCTATTCAAGTAATACCAGCAACTGGGAGAAATTCTCTAATGAAGGCCATGAGGGTCAAGAACCATGATCCAGCCTCTTGATTTTTACCTTTTCTGTGAGAAGTAGAACTCTGTGAAAAGGGCCATATGAAAGAAGTAGCTACTCCATGTTATTCATTTCCAGATAAACAACCTAAAGCAAAATTAAGAAGAAATACTACACTCATGGGCTGACCCTTATTTTGCTTGGTGACTTTGAACAAGCCATAGTCTCACTGGGTCCCAGCTTTCTTCTCCAAAATCAGGATTTAGGAGAAGATAAAGTTCCTTTCCAGCTCTAAAATTCTGTAATGGATTTAAGGAGTTTTTTTGGTTTTGTTTTTGATTTTTGTTTTTAGACCTTCATCAGTTTTTCTCCCCAGTTTCTTCTATAACCTTCACACCAACCTGTGGAATTTTCCTCTCTGAACATATTAGACATAGTTTGACTTAAACAGCTTTTTAGCAAAGGTCTCCAATAGTTCCCTCATGGGGGCCCAGGCCAGAGAGGGTCACCCACCGTTAGTGTGGAACCTGACGTCACCTGGCACGGGCAGACGAGCGCGCAGCCTCCCCAGTGGGGCAGGGAGGACACACCTTTACGTTTCAATCCTCTGCCATGTCAAAGGCACCCGATGCACCCACCAGGGTTGCTCGGTACTAGCCAGTTAGAGGGTAAGCTGTGGGCCTGCCTTGATGGTGGATTAGGAAACGGTCATGGTGAGAAAACTTAGGAGAAGTCGGTAAATATCCACTCTCTACTCTCAAGGCTCAGATGAAAGAATTCACTGAAATGCAATTCAACACACTGGCTAATCAGGGTGGTCCCCACATCAGCAGCATCAGCACCAGCAAGGAGTTTGTTAAAATGCAGAATCGTGGGCCCCACCCCAGACCTACTAAATCAGAATCTGCATTTTAATAAGATTTCAGGTGATTCGAATGCAACTTGTCATATAGTTATTTAAAAACTATTCTGTCCTTAAAGCAATGCTTCTCAAATTCACTGGGCTTACAAATCCCCAGAGGAACTTGGTAAAATGCAGATTCTGACTTGGTTGGTCTGGGATGGGGCCTGGGAGTCTGCATTTCTAGCAAACTGTCAGGTGATGCCTAGGCTGCTGGTCTGCAGACTTCACTTGCAGCAGCAAGGCTCTCAACCGATGGTTCTAAACCTGGGCTGCCTGAGAGAATCACCTGGGGAGTACTGAGCAATGTGCTGCTGCCCAGGCCCTTCACCCAGACCTAATTGGTCTGGGGTGGGGCTCGGATACTGCACATTTTTAGAAACCTCCCCGATGGTGTTAATGGGCAGCCTGGGCTGAGAACCACTGCCCCAGACTCACAGTCCCCAGGTAGGAGTGTAAGTCGCAATCTGATTTGAAGTGAAAAATGTTTTTGCTACCAAAATTCATCACCCGCTTGTTGAAGTATATGAAGAAAATCTATTTAGCTCGAGTGTCAAAGGAGGAGGCGGAGTAGGGAGTTTGGGGAAGAAAGCCGAGCGGCTGGCGCTGCCTGAGGCAGCAGGCACCCCGAGTGACCTCTCATTCTACAAGGCTGGTTCCGGGAACCTCCTGTCACACCCCTGTGAACAGCTGAATCTTGGGGGAGAAAAGTTAAAAATAGAATTAAAAAGTAGGTTGGACGGAACTTTTTTGTTCTGTTGAATGCGTGTGTGTCAAGCGCCTGCCTTAGAGCGCTGTGAGCGGTGCTCACGGGCAGGAGTATGAGGGAGTGGAAGCGTAGTACGGGGAGGCCGGCCAGCCGGGGCAGAGCAGCCTGGGGGAGGCAGCGCGGGCAGAGGGGCGCGGCCAGAGTGCTGGCGCCCCTGCCAGGCAGGTGTCGGCTCCTGCCGAGGGCAGGGCGGGAGAAGAGAGGGGTCTCAGCAACGGTGAGAGAGATGTAGGACTTGGGGCGCAGGCAGTGGGAAGAATTGCTTTGTAGTAATCATTTCTTAAAAATGCTCTATAAGCAAACTTCTTTACCAAACCTCAGCAGGATGGAGACAGAGAAAACAAAGCCCGACGCCTGGAGTCGGGAACCTGGATTTGGATCTTAAGCCCACCATAAACTATCTGGTGACCTTGGGTACGTTCCTGAGTCGTTTGGATCTTCAGTGTCCTTGTCTGTAGCATGGGAATCATATGACATGCCAAGGTTTCAAGGCGTAAGTGAGCTGGCGAAGACCTCGTCGGGGGCCAGGCAGGACAGTGCCCACGGCTCACTTCCCCTCCGTGCACAGATTGTGCTAAGGTTAGATAGTTTTCAGGCATTGGCTGTGGGTCACATGCAGCCAAACTCAGTTTTCTGTGGCCTCGGGACTTTCCTGAATCGGGTCTGAAAACTGGTAACCAAGCAACCTAGATGTCTGATGTGGGTCCAGGCAGCTGTGGGGAGAGGCTTCCAGGGCAATTTCCAGGGCAAGCAGTTATTTAGCAATTATCGAAAGAGCCAAGGACACCACCTTGAGCTCTCACAAAAGCAAGAGCCCTGAATGCTTCAGATATTGGGAAGGAGCAGGGAGCACAGAGCCTTTCCATACGCTGTAGGAGGGCAGGGACTTGAGGGTGTGAGGCAGCTGCACAGAGACATACAAAGAAATACCCAGAACTAAGGCATCACTGGAGAGGAGCCAGGAGAAGCTGCCCAGGCTCATTCACCCTCAGTGACACTTCCTGAGGACCCCCGATGAGCTGGGGGATTGTGCTCAGCAGCACTGGGGTCACAGGGGGAAAGCAAGTCCACATTTGCAACAGAGGGTGAGGGGTGCTGTGGAGAAGGGAGCACACAGGTATCCAAATTAGCTGGGAGGAGCACTGGGGAATGCTTCCTAGAGGGAGGGCTGTAGCTAAACCTCAAAGGATGCTAAGAAGTTCGCTGGACAGGAAGGCCAGGAGATGGAAGTGAAGGCAGAGAGTGGATGCCTCAAAGGTCTGGAGGACCCAGCTGTCCCCCGATCTACCCTTCTAGCTCTGCCTATTTAAAGGCCCTGCTTCCTGGGACAAGGCTTAGAAAGAAGCCTTCATTTCCCACTCCTCAGGTTTCCATCCAGAGGGAGTTTCATTAGATGAGTGCAGTGGCTCTCAACCAGGAATGGTTTTGTTCTCCCTCTTCTACCTCCCAAACACCTGTCAGCGTCTGGACACATTTTTGGCTGTTACAGCCAGGGAAGGGAGAGCTACTGGCATCTCGTGGGTAGAGGCCAGGGATGCTGCCGAACATCCTACAATGCACAGGACAGCCCCCACTACAAAGGACTGTCCGGCCCCAAATGTCAATAATGTCGAGACTGAGAGACTCCGGATTAGTGTAACATTCTGGCGTCCCTCCTTCTCCCACACCTTTCTCCCCAGGGCAGGAGCGGGGACTCATCAGATTGGTCAGTGTGGAAGAATTGGGCATGGAGACCCCTTTCTGGACCTGCCTCCCTGCAGAGGCCACTCTCTGTCTTGTGCTGGTCTTGGCCAGACAGGGCCAGCCCTGGCCCCTGCCCACCAGGAGGGATGCAGTGGCAGGTCCAGGGACAGCAGCAGGCCCCTTGGACCACTCTCCAGAGTCTGGCCTTCCAAACAGCTGTATCTGTAATGATGCATTTTAATCTCCATCTGCCTGAGCCCTGCCTCTCTCCTCCCTTCTCCCTCCCTCTTTCTCTCTGTCCATTGATCCTGAATCTGAAGGGAAGTGGGATGCTACGCCCTGGGTCCCTTCAAATCCCAACACTGCCACTCAGGTTGGAAAGCTGGTTGTCATCTTTGCTTCTTGCGTCTTCCTCATTCCTCACAACCACTGGTTCACTGAGTCAATTCTGCTTCATGAATCTCTTTCAAAACTGCCCTGTCTCTCTGCCTCCACTGCCTGGGATTTGCCCCTCTGTCCTTCGCCTGGACAACAGCAATACTGGCCAACGGCTCCCCCTCATCTCACCCCACCTCCACACGGCTAACAGAGCTCCCCTCCTAAATCTCAGAGCTGAGTGTGTCACTCTTTAGCCGAACTCATGGGACCCTGTACACAAGGCAAACAGGGATTTTTACTGCAATTTCACCTCACAAGTACTACATGAGGACTATTTCATGTAACAAGTACTAAGAGAGCAATGGATAGTAATAATAACCCCTGCTGCTGGTGCCAAGCATCACTCTGACCCTTCAAGTAGATGATCTCACTTAATCCTCATAGTGATTTTGTGAGGGAGGTACTACTTTGCCCCCATTTTATAGATGAGAAAACTAAGGTACAAAGAGGTCAAGTAAGTTGCCCAAGGTCACACGGCTAGTACAAGATAGAGTTGGGATTTGTGCCTCAGCCGTCTCGCTCCAGAATTGGTGTACTTGGACACTAAACAGTTTCCCTCACTGCACCAATCTTGTCTTAAACCATGTGAGATGAGAAGACAGTGGAAGGAGCAAGCACCTCTGCCTGGGGCAGCTGGGGCAGGCATGAGAGAGGCGGTGGTAAGCTGGCCAGAGAGATAAGGTGGAGAAAGTGATCCAGGCCGAGGGGCCAGTATGTGGATGGTGGCTGAGCAGGCTTGTGCAGTTCAGTGAGGCTCCGCGCAGCCGGAGCACGAGACAGGGGCAGGATAGCTGGTGGGAGGAGTGTGGCTAAGGAGGCTGGAACGGGCTGTGGAGGCCTCGCAAGAGACAATAGTCAGAAGGGTAAGAAAATGACCTGGCAGGAGTGGTGTGTAGGAAAGAACGGTGCAGCAGCGGGGTGCGAACGAGGCCACGGAGGGCAGGGCTGGAAGCAGATGCCATGGCCCAAGTCGGAGAGACAGAGGGAGGGTGCCATTCATTCATTCATTCATTTTATACTCTTGCGTACCTCCTCTATGCCAGACTTTATTCTGAATCCTAGGAAAACAGCGAGAACAAAATAAAGTCCTTGTTCCCACGGAGTGTACATTCAAATGCCTCAGTCACTGGCATTAGTCACTGGCATTAGTCACTGGCATTTCTCCAGCCTGTCCCCATCCTGGTCCTCTGCATTGCCAGCCTAGAAGACAAATGCTAGATCTTCTGCACCTCCCCACCTCCCAGGGGCCACCTTGTCCTATGCATCTTCCCCAGTACCACAAAAATACAAGGTTTCCTTCTCTTTCCCTCTACCTGGAGAAAGCTCCAGACACTGCCTGCAGCTACACACAGGCAGAGAGGAGACTTGGTCCTGCTCCAGAAAAGGCAGATGAAAACTCAAGGGACCCAGGCTAGGAGGTGCCACAGAGACCAGCAGGCTAATGAAATAGTGTTTCTGAAAGTGAGAGGACAAATGCAGTCTCCTAGCCTTATGCACAAGGCATAGCAAGTCCTAAATAAGTATTATTAACTGCTCGGACTTCCTGGTCTGTAAAAGGGAAAATGAAATGAGACAGTGTCAAGTGCTGAGCACAGTGTCTGGCAAATAGAAAGCCCATACATGGTAGGTAGCAGTAGCAACAATCAGACTATTACTACAGCTAATAAATGTTTGTTGAATGAATGAAGGCATCTCAGGAGGTGGGCCCAGGCCCACCAGGTGCTCCCTTTCCAGGAGTAGCTGCCAAATGTTGAATGGAATGCAAGGGCCTGTAAGACTTTGAAGAATAAGCTTGCTTCTGTTTCTAATTTGTCTAGGGACCTAGTGGAGTTCTTTGACTTTTAAATACTGCTTTTCAAATGCGGAACCCCTCAGTTTACTGTAATACACACATTCATTCTGCAAGCATTTTGTAGACGCCTATAGGCCGGGTTGGAAATGATAAATAAGACATGGCTTCTGAAGTTAAAGAGCCTGCAGTCTACCAGGAGCGAGTCGCAATACTGGGGAGAAGCTCAGAGTAGTAACAGGTGCCAAGTCCAGCCAGAGCCCATAGGAAGGAGACATGAGGCAGTGAGTGGTGGGAAGGGCAGGCAGGAAAGGCCCCCTGGAGACAGGGAAGGGGGATCCCAAGGGGAGCTGCATTCCAGGTGGTGGAGGCCTTACGGATAGAAGGCATGGATGTGACAGAGTGCATTATCGGTGCATGTCACAGATGCAGTTGTTGCTGCTGTAATACAGTGTCGGGGGCTGTGGAGTGGGAGAGAGAAGGGAGGACGCAGGAGAAGGTGGAGAGTCTTGCATGGAGGCAGCTCTTGGGACCTATAGAGCCTGCTTTGCCAAGGCAAGAAGCCTGGAGTCACACCGTGAGGGAGGTTTTGAAGTTGGGCCAAGACATGATCAGACTTGCGTTTTACAAAGGGCATTTTAGATTTAGGGCAGCAGCGTGCAGGACAACTAGGCTGGCTGAGCTTCTGAAAAGTGAGTATCACAGAGGGGATCCTGACATCCTGCGGTGGGGGTGGGGCACAGCACTGGACAACCTCTGAAGTTCTTTTCCAGGTCTATGCGTCTACAAGTCAGATTTTTTTCCTAAATCATTTAACATGCACTGTGGACCTGGTTATTTAAAAGCATCCTCCCCGGAATCCTTCTGTAAAGCTGCGATCCACTTCCTAGTCTTCAGGGGAAATCCAAAAGATCATTTACCTATTTAGAACCAGGGAAGCCTGCACTGAGCACCCTTGTAGCAGCCTGGTGGGGTGGGGGAGGAAGTGAAGTGAGCACCCAGAGAAGCCTGGCCTTGCACAAGGCTAAGAGCTGGCCACCAGCTCATGGGATGGGCCTTGCACAGGCTCCCAACTCCTTGCTTGATCAGTGGGACCTTTGGAAGTTCACAGAGCCCTGGTTCCAAGTGCCAGCTCTAGGAAGAAGGAGGCAGAAGGAAAACTGGCTTTATTGGCCCAGTCCAGTTCGGCGATCCAGTATAATACCAAGAACCACCTTCACCCCTGAGTGGACACCTGTATTCACCTACTCATTTGTTCACCCACTGAGCACCCACTGATCCCTTCCACAGGCCAAGCACTGTGTTAGGTGCTGAGATTATAGCTGAGAGCAAAAGACACGGTGCTTCCCCCAACACTGCTTGCAAAGCAGCATTTCTCTTTCTGGGGCTCTTATTTCCCCACCTGCAAAAGCCTCTTTGGATATACATAGTTCCTCAGATGTGAGGTGCATGATTACGCTTTCCAAAAAAGGGCCTGTTCTTAGAGATCACAGTGAAAGGGAGCATGACAAAGTGTAGGTGCCCAGGCTGCTGGTGATGCAAAGGCCCTTTCTGCTCCACTCCTCTGATTACAAGGACTGACCTCCCGAGGCCAAAAGGCCTGCACCGTACATGCAGAACATTCGTGGAGGAACAGGGATGAGATCTATGGAGTAGACCCACCCCCCCAATTCCCAATTGGGGAAAGAAGCAATGTAACCTTGGTTCTGTAACATGAGTCTCAAGTGACTTCCTACCTCCAATCCTGAGGGCAAGGAGGACAGACCAGGGATAGGCCTTATATGAAAACACCAGCAGAGGCCGCTCCCACCAATCCTACAAATGTTCCTTTTCCCATGGTGGTGGGGAGGATTCGGGCTCCTAGTGTGTCATGATGGGTCCTTAAGAACAGCCGTCAAAGGAGGGCAGGGTTACCAACCAGACACAGCCACTCGGGGCTGCTATCCAGGCAGGTGGAGGCCACTGTTAGAGAGGAAAGTCCCTGCGGTCCTTCTTCTGGTCCTTCCTCTGGTCCTTCCTCTGGGACACCCCGAGCTCAGCAGTGATTCCTATGACCTTGTCACTGTCTTTGTCAGGTGCAAACAAAGATAAGAATAACTGGAAACAACAGCAAGGGTCATTTTACACTCTCTGCACTCACAATTCTTCTGCAGCTAATTAAAGTAATATGTCAAAATGTCCCTTGGAAGAGATCTTTAAGTATATGCCCATTAAGTAAATAGGGTTTTACTAATTAATAATGCACCTTCCCATCCCTCCTTGAAGTTCCCCGCAGAACTTCTGTGGCCAAGAGGGTTGAGTAGGAAAGGGTGGAAGAGGAGTCACCACCTCCCCTTCCCAGAGGGAGTGGGGACAAATCTAGTCGCTTGTCATTTGTGGAGCTATCAGTTTCTCCTCCGGATGTTGATCAGATTTCCTGGGCTGGAACCAACTTACAAGGCTAGGGTACTGGAATTTTTCCAAGAAGCAAATGCTTTGCTTCTTACGAAGTCAACACGATTTCTTTCAAGGAAAATTTTTACCTTTTTTTTTTTAAAGTGTCCTGGGTTTTTGAAGGGCAGATCTTTGGACTTTTCTCTAAAGACAGTGATTACAATATATTTACCGTTTTCTAAGACCAGCCCCCAACACACACACGCTCATGGAGAGGCATGGGGGCGGGGGAATGATGCACCCAGTGTTCTACAATGAGTCAGTGGCATAGCCAGAAATAGAACTTTCCAAACCCCCCAATTCTTAATAATAACAAAATTAATAGTCTCTTTATAATTTTCTAAATGTTTTCACAGCTCACATTTAATCTCCACCACAACTATAGCGGGAGTCTGGGTAAGTCAATCTCAGACCAGCTCTGTCTCTTGCTTGCTGTGCGACCCTGGCTGGTATCTTCACCTCCCTGGATCTCAGGGTTCTCAGCTGTGAAGTGGGAGAGTTGGGTGTGGATACTTCTCAAACCCCTCCCCCGCCTCATGTGCTGATTCTATGCTGCAACACTCTTTCGGCCCAGGGCTTCCCAGCCTTGGCACTATTGGCATTTTAGGCCAGACAATTCTTTGTCGGGGGCTGTCTGTGCACCGGAGGATGTTTAGCTTTGTCCCCGGCCTCTATCCACTCCGTGCCCATAGCACTCCTTACCCCAGTTGTGACAACCAAAAATGTCTTCAGAAATAGCCAAATATCTAGGATGCAAAGTAACCCCTCTAGTCATTGCCCAAGCACTTCAGTAAGGCCGAGATCATGAGTGATTCAGTGGGAAAAGATCTTTCCGTCCCTTTCTCTTCCATGACTCCTTCATACCTTTGTGCACACTTTTTAAACACAACCTCCCAGCCCTTTCCTGCTTCTCATTTCTTAAATGCCCTAAGTGGTCCAGGGTGTGCTTGGTGTGATAATGAACCAATTGATTTCATACTTTTTTCTAAGGAGAGTTCATGGGTTTATGTCCCCTAAGCAACCAGCCAGGCTCCCCAGAAATCCCTCGCACAGCCCCAGCTGGCCTGGAAGCCTGTATCTGCAGCCTGCAGGAGGCTCGGTGAGCACGGATTTGTCAGTACTCTTAAATCACTGGGCTCCGAGGAAGGCTTCTCCCAGCACAAAGATCCTTCCTTAGGAATCAATAGCTCAGGGCCTTCCATCACATTCAGAATTATCCTGCGACTTGTAAAATTTATTTTCCCCAAGCATGGCAAAACCTCAAAATGAAAGCCCCAAGGTGGGGGAAGGGAAGAAGACAAGGAAGGAGCCCTGCCAAGGAGGCCTTGTCCGTCAGCCCAGATGTTGCTCTGAGCAGAGGCTGATGTGCGAACCTGGACACTCGGTCTCATTTGCTGGGAAAAGAAAGACCCAATGTGATCCTGCAATAATATCTTCTCCCAACCAAATACCTCTGTATAGTTAACCAAGGGCAGAGGCATATTAGACTGTCTTCCTTCATCTTCACTATCCTACCCTCATCACAGTGTTGCCAGCTTCACCATTTTACACAGGAGGAAACTGAGACATACAGAGGTTAAGCAGTTTGTCTAAGGTCTTTAAGCCAGTAAGCAGGGGATCCAGGTTCTAAGCCTGTGTTCTTTACACTGCACTGGGCTGTCATCCCAGTGGGAGTGGAGTAAGGTCAGTTATCTAGTGGGGCTCATGAAAGAGGCGACTTATTGTTTTCTCAGTGTCTAATGCCACTTCTCAAACTCTATATCCTCTCTCCCATTCAAACAAAAATCCAGAGATCCTGTGCTACAGCTATATTTTATGTAACTATATTCCCCTGGCCTTGCCCAGAACCAGACCAAGCTTTGGGAGTGCTGGCACAATTTTTTAGCTAGAGCCGTGCGCTGGCGTGGATCTCAAGCACAGCCTCTCATAACCCGACTTTTAAAGGAGGAACTGTTGCTCTCTGGTGGTCCACCTTATCCTACTGCCTCTCTCCTCTGCCTGAAGATAAAGATTCAGCTTATCTGTGGGCCTGAAGGAGATGAGAAAACTCAAACGTCTTCCCTGGCAACAAGCACCCCCTGGGTGAGCCTTAGGGACAGAAGAGGATCCACCTCTTGGAATTCTCGTGTGGCAGCACTGGTTCCTCCTGAGGGTCACTGCCAAGTCAGCTGAGGCTCTGAGGGGAGCTTCATGTTTTGTGCAAAAGAGCAGGGTGGGAGAGGAAACAGAGGGGGCAGCCCACGTGCCACTCAGCAAACCTCCTTCCCAGGCCCAGCTCAGATGTCGCCAGCCAGATTCATAGAACAAAAAAAAGGCAGTGGAAATGGTAGTATCTTCCACGTCACCCAAGAAGCTCTAACACAAGGATTTTGCAAAAATAGAACATTCTAGCACTCTGACCTTGAGCTGGGAGCAGCAAGAAGGGGAAATGGGCAAATACCGGTGGGAAGCTGTCCTCTACCCCCAGAAGCTGAGTACTGGAGGCCCTGCAGGCAGCAGTGTGACTGCAGGACAGAGAGGCCCCACGCCGGCTCGCCGGAGCGGAGAGAGGGAAGAGCTCCAGGCCCGGGTTTCAAGACCGCTGCAAGCAACTGGGCACTCCATCCCTGACCGCGTCCGCGGAACCCTGGAGTCACACTGCCTCTGCCCAAAAAAACCACTTGGAACAATGAGATAAGATAATGGAGAAAGGGGAAAGAATAATTAGGAATTTCTATTACTCGTATATGTACATTACAAGAACTCTATCTATTCTTCACCGCCTCACTCTAAATGACAGATTCGAAGGAAATCTCTGCAAATGACTACATTCATTAATTTACTTATTTCTGATCAGTCTGCAATTATGAGTACCTACCATGCAGGAAACACATGTCCATCTCCATAGCAAAGAGGAAGCAGGTCATGGAGTGGAAAGAGCTCTGAGTAGAGGACTAGGAATCCCTAGGATCCAGTCCTATCTCTATCACCAAATAGCTATGTGACCTTGGGCAAGATACTTGCCTTTATTGGGTTTCAGTTTTGTCATCTGTAAATTAAGTGTGCATGTGGGTGTTGGAGGTGAGATAAGGTTGGACTAGTAGATGCTCTTCCAGATTTCTCTCTCCCAGCTCTAATGGTCTTTGGCTCTATGAGCTCTTAATGAGTTCAAAGAGCACACCAACACCAAACACAAAGGAATGATCTTAGAAGGCCAGTGGGGCTGAGGACCAGCTGTTTCCTTGGAATGTTGTATTTGCATATGCCCCATTGCACCTGAGATCACAGGACTACCTGAAGTCCAGCAAGCATGTGGTAGAAGAGGTTCGATCATGAAGGTGACCGTTGTGGGCTGTGGCCTTTGCTTGATTAAAGCATTAAGTTACTATGGCCAATGAAGGGCAAGAAGTGAGAAAGTCAGTGGTCCTGAGCTGGGTGCCTTTGTCGCCCCCTACCGGTCACCAAGGAGCCTGCAGGACAGTTTCATTCACATCAGCAAACAAGGAAGACAGAAGACTGTCACAGCTCTTTAAAAGGACAAATTTCTTGGCCCATGGTCCTCTCTCTATAAAAGTCTATATCTCACTACTGAGGATTACATAGGCCATTGGTCCACGCATTCACAGGGGCACTCTGGTACAGCGATAGGAACTCTTAAGCAGACTTCAAGGTGCCAAGTAACAAACATCAGGGTTCAGAACCCCAGGCGCAGCCCATATGGAGAGGAGGGTAGAAAGAGTAACCAGCAGGTATTTTGCTGTACAAATCGCCAGTGGAAAGAAAGTCTTGGGAAATGTCGCAGAAAAATGTTGACTACAAGCAAACGATGGACCTGAGTTTGGGGGTATGGATTGATAGCTCCCATAAAAGATCTCCAGGCTGAAGCGGCTACCCTAGGAGTTCAACACACATACACACCTATGTTCAGGGATGGGTACAGATGAAGGATGCAGCCCCAACCGAGAAGCCCGCCCTTGACCTTCTCCAGAGACCTTTAGTACCAACTGGAAACCGGCATAGTCTAATCATGGTCCACTGTGCCAGCATCAAGACCTGAAACTCTCTTCAATGCCTCTTAAATTAACTTTAGGACCTGCTGCCAGAAAGATGTTTTTAATCAAGTCAGAGGGGGAGAAAACGCTTCCTCAATGGCCATATTGGAACAACCGCCATGTTCCCACTTTCCCATCCTCCATCTCCCCATCCTCATGGCTGAGAATGAGGTACAGTGTTACTCTGAATTCTCTCTAACTCAGTCTTGGGTATCCCCAGCCCCAGGTCATCAGGGTCAAAAAGTCTCCTATCAATAGCGCCTCTCTTCCTACACTAGTTCTCCCCAAGACAGCACTACAGAGTTGTCCCCTTTTCTTGAAACCCTCTTCCTGTCTTTTCCACATGGCTTCGCTTGGGAAGTCCTGCACCCATCCCAGAAGACATTTCAAGCGTGTCTCAGCGTGTCTTAAGAATGTGTCCTGTCTGGAGAGCTGAAGCACCTCCTGGGACGCACAGAAGCCACTCTAGGTTCATACTCTACCACCAGCAGCAGTAATATTTATTAATCATCCCCAGAGGAAGGGGCCCGCGCTCCCCCCAACCCCAGAAGCATTTCCCCACCACTCTGAGATGGCTGGGATGACTTTGGGTTCTTGAGTTGGTTTCTGCAGAACTGGGACTAACCAGGGCTCCCAACTACTGTACTGTGAAGAAGCGCGCTGCATTGCTGGGCAAGCCCCCAAGCCTGGCCTGCTGCCCCACCAAAGCCTCTCTGTGTCCCCGCGGGGTTAGAGGAGGACCTCCGGTTCCCCTGGAATGCCTGAAGCTGGCTTGCCTGAGACAGGCTGACGCGAGGAAACCACACCTCGGTCCAGCAAAGGCAGCTGTCAGCTACGCCGTGTGGGGCTGGCTACCGGAGCTCTCCGCCACCCGCGCTGTGCGGGAGAGATCGGCTTCCCAGGGGAAGGAGCGCCAGCCCCCCAGGGCTCTTTCCCATTCTGGAAGCTTAGGCACCTGGCCGAGGCCAGTAGCTTCCCCGGCCCGGAGCTGAGCCTGCCTGGCTGAGCGACTCCCCAATACCCCCAGCACATTCCTCCTCACCTGCTCCGCCCCCTTTCAGCCCCGGTGCCCCCTTCCCAAGGAGCTGACCTCCAGCGTGCCCCCAGCTGTGAGGGTTGTCGCCCCCACACCTCCGCTCCCACCTCTCTGCCGCCTCCAACCCCACTCTCGCCTCGCCCCCAGCCCGCAGGGGAGGCTCTGCGCGCCAGTCGAGTCCTGAGCCCCTTGGCAAGTTGGAAGCAGACCGCTGCCACCTTGGCGGTTTCTGTCTTCCCTGGTTCTGGGTGGCATCCCCGCCACCCCTGAGGGCGGATCGGAAGGGGAGCCTAGGGCGGGAGAAACTTTCTCCGTCTGAGGGGTTGGGGAAACGGAGCGGGTACTCACGCCGAGGTCAGCACTGGGAGCCCTCCTCCGGCTCTCTCAGCCCCACCTCCCCGGGGCGTCGGAGTGCGGGCGTTCGCGGATGCCTCTGCTGCCGCCGCCTTCCAGCGCCCAGCCCCGGTCCCGGGCTGGCCTCGAGCCTCCCGCCCCGACGCCGCTCGCCCGCTTTATACAACTACACTCGAGCGCGCCCGGGCTTATGTAAAGGCTGGCGGAGCCCCGCAGCCAATGGCACGGCGGCTGGAGCTCGGGGCCCGGGGGTGGGGGGCGCCCGCGCGGCCAATCGCGGCCCGGGGAGCCTGGGGAGCCGGGTGGGGGAGGGCGCGCCTCCTCGGGCTGATTTAGGAGTCGGGATTGCGGTGGCAGCAGCCGGCAGCACGGCCGGCCCGGCTGGGCCAGGCGCGGCAGGCGCTGGGGTGGGCGGCGGCGCAGGCGGAGGCGAGGGCGGGCATCCCCTGCGCCTTGCCGCTGCGGCGCGTAACCTTCAGGAGGCAGCGGGGCCTGGCAAGGGGGGCGAGGGCTCCTGGCGGGACGCAGGGGGCCCCGGGCCGGCGGGAAGCATGGGTCCCTCGGGACGAAGCGCGGGGAAGGAAGGGGAGGGGGAGGGAAGGAAGGGCGGCGAGCCCCTGGACCCCGCGGCCACCCCTGTGCGCAGGACCGGGGGTGGTGGAGGGAGTAGCGGCTCTGCCTTCGCGTTTTCCCTCAGGAAGCGACCTGGCGTCGCCGGGCCAGGCCGGAGCAGCCGCGAGGGCCGCGCAGATAGCGAGATTTCGCGCTGCGGAGCGAGCGCCGAGCCGATCTTTATCTGGCCTGGGAACGTGTCCGAGCGCCTCCGGGGGACTGCTCTGTATGGAGAGCGGAGCTTCGCGACGGCCGCAGAGGGAGGGGAGCGGGCGGGCACAGCTCCGAGATTAGGCGCGGCAGCGGCGTACGCGGCCGCGTCCCCTCCCCCAGTCCCAGTCCCCCGCCCGCCTGTCGGCTGTGCCCCCGCCAGCCCCTGCCCGGGCCGCGCCGGGGCTAAGCCCGGCCCACCCACTCTAGTCCGGTGCGTCCTTTCAGGCTCCTCACCGCTTTGCTCACAGGTACTGCTGTCCCCCTCCTCCACCCCAAGCCCGCAGCGGTGGGCGGCGAGGCCTCAGCCTCCCAGGACGTGGAGTCTTGGGGGCTAAGCTTGGGAAGAGCGCTGTTGGACAGCAGTGCCGCAAATACCCGAATACCGGGCAGGAAATGAGCCTAGGTCGGTAACACTCTCAATTCCCTTATTTTGCACCTAGAATAGAGCCTGGCACATAGTAGGCGGTCGGTAAGGGTTTACTGAAGGAATTTTGGTGTTTTCTAAGGAAGGGTCTTTGGGCTCCTGAAAGTTGGGGCACAGATAAGGCTTCGGAAGGGAAACATCTGGTAACCAGCCATCAGCTAGGACTGTTTTCTCATTTATTGATGCCTTTGTCACCATCACCCTGGCATCAGGGCACTTCACTCTTAAAATGACTCCAATGTGTTCTTTTATGAAGGGCCCCTGCGAGCCAGGCCCCGGCCGCACACCCCGTTACCCGAGGTTGTGAGCGGAGCCTCCAGGGCCTACCTTGGGCCCTGTTTTCAGGTCTCTGCGATCGTCCTTTGGAAAGAAGTAGCCAAGCATAAGCCATCCTTATAGTTTTTTAGGCCCCTTGGCCTTGCTGTATTTCTTAACCCTTTGAAGTTATGGACCCTTTTGAGAATCTGGCAAAAATTATCGAGTTCTTCCTTAAGAAAAGTACACATGCACGCATACCTCAAGTGAGGTTCTCTCTGCCTGATGTAAACCTGCTTCTCGGTGGGTCTGAGGCAGTAGTTTATAATCGCCTTCCTTTTGGTGATCACAGGACCCTTGTGAGCCTTTCAAGAATCTGATTATTGTTATGTCTGCTTCTCAGAAAAAAATGCTCAACCATATACTCACACACATACTGACATACAATTTTGGGGGGCTTATGGATCCTTTAAAACTTAATCAGGATCCCAGATTAAGACTTCACCGAACAGGAGCTGGAGATGGCACCAAGGGCACACCTGACCCGCAGCTCTGTCCAGAAGGAGTTCCAGGAGTTCTGCACCCTGCTGCATCAGGCCACTGCCTTGTCTGAGGGCATCTGAGTCCTGTGATGATGGCCTTGGCATCTGAGAAACCATTTCCACACTTGCCTCTGCATCTTGGTTCCCACCACCCTCTTAGTGTGGAAATAAGTTGCAGGTTGTCATGTTCTGTCTGATCTATGAGCGTTCCTTACCCAGAAACTCTAACTCAGGAAGACAGCAAGTGACTTGTAATTAACCAGTTTCACTCAATCCCAGGCATCTGAGCACACCTTTCTTGGTTTTCGTTCTCACCTCTCTTTCTGCGGGTGAAGCTGTGAGCAGCAGCCCCAGCTGTGGAGCCTCACCTCACCTAAATCTGACAGATTTAGTAACCAGTGCAGTAATTATCAGTATTAGCCACCCAGATGTGAATAGGCTCCTTGCACAAAATAGCCCGGTAATAATCTCACACTTCCTGCAGCTAGCCAAGCAAGGGTGCAGCAGACCAGAGGTGCTGGGGAAGGACAGAGAAAGGCGAGAAACGGCAGACGGAGACATTCTCTCCAGGAAGTTCTCCAGGAAATGCAATCTGGTTTCTGCACTTGAATGTGTGAGGTATGAGCCAGTGGGCCAGGCTGTCCTGGTCCTATAATTTCCAATTCGTCTAACGTCCTCCACATCCAAATGCTCAGCTCATGTCTGTGTCCACTCAACGTTCCAGCCCTGCCCTGCCCTGCTCTTGGTAGACATCTTACCCTCACGTTTGCACGGACACACCCTGCTTTCTCAGGGCACATGAACACTTTATAGACTGAATTGTGTCTCCCACCCCCCAAACTTATATGTTGAAGCCTTAACTTCTGATGTGGCTGTATTTGGAGATAGGGCCTTTAATGAGGCAATTAAGTTAAAATGAGGTCAAAAGGGTAGGACCCTACTCCTTAGGATTAGTGGCCTCATAAGAAAAGAAAGACACTGGATATGTCCCTCTCTCTGTGCAGGAACAGAAGAAAAGACATCTGAGGACACAGAGACAGGTGGTATTTTATGATGGCAGTCCAGACAGGAAGGCATACATTTTTGGCACACTCCTTACCCCATCCAGCTTGTTCAGCCTCCTCCCAACACTATGGCTCCAGCCGTTTTCTCTTGTGAAGTCTCTCTCCATATAGTCCCCTGAACGTATTCATTCTGGGACATTCGTGTAATTTTTTTTTTCACCTTTTGGTACCCAAACTTAAGTCTCACCTCTCATTCTGCTTTTCAAAACTGCTCTAGCCACAGAGCTTTGCCTTTTCAGTTCTCTTGCAGGTCGGCAACATCTTAGCACTCTATTATACATATTGTTCTGTTTTCTCTCTAATTGTTTCTCACACACAAAACTTGGCCGTCCCATCAGAGTGAAAGCCACTTAAGTGTGGAGTTTGTACCTGGTACTTGACTATCTGGCAGAACCCAGCATGAAACTGGGCACAGAGGGAACACACAGTGTTTGCTGGTTAATTTATTCCAATTAAACATATTGACTCTTCAAAAAAAATCTTAAAAGGTAATGTAGGACTTTATTCTCTAAAATCTCAAGACAGTGTATGTCATTTCAGTCATTTTGGAAGCCCATTGGAGCAGGGACCTCAGGGAACTTCTATACATTTTTTTTTCCCATAGCACGTGGCTGGATACTTTCTGAACAGACCTTGTGTGTGTGTGTGTGTGTGTGTGTGTGTATGCATGTGCTTGTGTGTGTGTGTGTGCGTGTGCGTGTGTGTGTGTGTGTAAGAGAGGGAAATAGAGACATTGAAGAAGATACAAGGTACAAGAAACATTGTACACCCGACAATGATGCCTCAGTCCCCTTCAAAGTAGGCACCTTCAGACCTTACGCAGTTCGCCCAATTGCCATCAGCTGCTCTGTTGTATTTTCCTGAATCTCATCAATGGTCTGAAATCTCTTCCCTTTCAAAGGTGATTTTAGTTTCAGGAAAAGCCAGAAGCCCCAGGGCACCAAATCTGGTCTGTAGGGGGGCTGATTTGATGTTTTACCAAAAAACAGCATAAGACGTGAGGCATGAGTGGGCACATCGCTGTGACGAAACTGCCAATCACCAGTTGCCCATCGCTGTGGCCTTTTGAATCATCCAAAATAGTTTCCATGGAGCAATGTCTAAGCTTAATGCAAAATTTGATGCAGATTTGTTGTTCTACTCACTCAGTCATGTTAAATGCAACAGCCACACAGTACACATGCTCACTTGTCAGGGTCTGCTGCCTCCACTGACACAGTAAAGTTGTCACTGTTCACACATGTGCATTCCAGTCCACTCTCCTTGGCTGTCAGGTTACATCAGTATTGCACAAACCATTCTTGTTATATTAACAATGGCTGGACTTTTTCTGGACAGACTCTGTGTGTGTACACACACACACACACACACATATATATTTTTCAGGCTCAGAGGGGCTCTACACATTGCTCAGAGTCACACAAAGTCAACCCTTCTTTCTCCAAATCAGAAGACATGTTATCCTTGGGTTCCTTGTGACCCTCACTGATGCACTTGGCTGTCTTCTCACTCTCCAGATGGAGAGGAAAGGCCAGGGGACCTCAGATCTTAGAGATGCTTCTGTTCCAACAGATCAGTTGCAAAAGAAAAGAGAAGTTCATACAGCTCCTCAAGGCTTGAAGCTAGAGATGTTTTAGAATTCGAAAGGTACCATATATTTTGAAACATCCCTTGCGAGGTTTGGGGCAATATCTCATAATCAGCCATGTTAATATTTCTGCAGTAAAATATATGAATGTTCAAACTGCATGAGTGCGACGATAAAGCAGCTTCACATCAGTTTAGGTCTGGGGTTTTTGTCGCGAGGCGAGTTTTGGCACTACACTTGCAAAAAGCAACAAACAACTCAAAATCCACCTCTTGGTTTTCAGAGATTTGGGAATTTGAGAATTGCAGGTAATGGATTGTGGAATGACATTTTAGGCTTGGTTGTCCCAAAAGACATGGATGTTTGTGAGGGTGTGGAAAAGCAGCAATACTAACAAAATGAGAAGTCATAGACTGGGAAAGGAGTAAGGAGTTTAAGGGAGTATGGGGATATTGCTTGTTCTCTAACCATGTTATATTGGGTTGTAGTCCTATTTTTCTAAGGAGTACATGTTTATCAGATGCCTGGTGAGTTTCAGGTGCCCTTGTGTTTACAGTGGCTTGTAAGTGGCAGATGGAGGAAGGGACTTTTGAGAGGAGGGGTGAGGATGGCAGAAGCTCTTGTGGAAGAGCCACAGACCATGGTGGACTTCCACGTGGTCAGAGAGAGTTAGCTCAGAAAAGTGTGAAATAAGAGTGCATACTACGGGCAAACTTCTCCCGGCAGAGTGAAGGCGACCTGAGAAAGGGAGACTAAATAAAGGAGGACCTTATGGAATCATAGGAAAGTCTGGTTGGAAAAGTCAGCACCTCTTGGGGCTGGGAGCCTGGGGACAACAATGTAGGTAGATGTCCTCTCATCGTGATACTCTGTCCCCAGATGGCTTGGGTGCTTTGAGGTTTTCCCACACTGTATGGGTGGCTTTGCAATACGAAGGAGGAGGGCAGTAAAAGGGAAAGCCATGCTGACCCCTCACTGCACAGCTCTCTGTGCCTGCTGCAGATGCTTGGCCACCAACACCCTCTGCGGCCGGGGTCTCCCTGGAGCCCAAGTCAACAGCAGGAAGCTTAATCTTGAACCTTAAGACTAGTCTTGTTGTTGACCTTGGTCCTGCTTTGCTTTGTTCTTAAGTCCTAGAACCTGCTCTTACCTCTCTCCTGTCAGAGCTCCCTGTCTGGTATCCCCAGCTCCAATAACTAGGCGTCTGTATCATTGTCCCATCCTGGTACGCTACCCAATGGCTCAGGTGCTTAGGGACTAGGAGTTGGGGGCGGGGGTGAGGGGGTGGGGGGGTGGAGTCCAGTTATGCTACTTCCTCCCCCTGCCTAAGTCTTTTGCCCCCTGCTGCTTCACATTCCTGACCTCAGCTTCCTTCTTGAGCCTCTGCCAACTGCCTTGTGCCAGCTTCCTTAGACATGCCCCCAACATGGCCTCACCTCCTACCACTACCAGCTGCCAGGATCTCCCCAGATCCTGACCCTGCCTTGGTGTGTAAGCCTTGGTCCAGGTTCCAGCCCCTCCTGGTCTGGCATATCCAGCTATCAACTCAGCCAAGTTTCTGACAGACATGAGCTCATGGTCATGGTTTAAAGAAGAAGAAGGAAAAAAGTCTGTGGCAGCTGGGGAGTGGTAGCAGGCATTTAGTAGCAGCAAATGCCAGGGAGCTCCTGGGCTAGGGGTGTCCTGGCTACATTTATCCTAAGGTAAGACAGAGGAATGGGTGAAAAGTGAACAGGAAGAAGTAAACAAAGGGAGGAAGAGAGAGAAAAGGAAGTGAGGATGTGAGGAAGAGAAGCAAAGGGTGTGGAGAGAATGTTTCTAGTCTGAACTGAGTGTCTGAACTGAGCATGAAGATTCTTCTCATCCACAAAGAGTCAAACATTGACATAAAAGAAGATGGAAAGGATAATTGAGCCAGGAGGTGGAGGGGTGGGGGGCAAGACGAGATACACACACACAGACACAGGGAAGAGAGAGAGGAAGGAGTGAAAAGATAGACTATCCAAAGAATAAGCAGGATAGACATGGAGGGCTAACAAGAACAGGTGAGCAAGAAAAAGGCATCTGTGAAAAAGGATCCATGGTTGAAATGTGCAAAGGACATCATTACTCCTTCCTGATTTCATTAACCAGGGATTATTGAGCACTCCCTTCCCCCAACACCTATCTCTGCGCCTCTTGGTTCTTCCCTGATTGGTCCTAAACTCCATCCTCCTCTTGACACCAAATTCCATTAAAGATTGAATAGATTTCTCACAAGTTCAGCTTCAGGGCTCAGAGGTAATGTTTATATGCCAGATGCAGGGTAAAATGAGGGTAGCAAAGCCCGTTTCACGGCTCTTCCAAGGGACACACGAGGTAAAGTGTGCCACGCGCTCAGCAGAGCGCCTGGTACAGAGTGAGTGTTCCGTAAATGATAACCATTGTCATTCTTCTCTTTCCTCCAGTCTTCGTTCCCAACCTGTCACCTCCTGCCTGTCCTTTCTTTGAAATGACACTCACTTTCATCTCTCTCTACTTTCAGACCTTGAGCCCCTGGAAGCTGTATTCCTACAATGGCAGATCTGTAGGTCCCCCTGCCTGTATGTTCTCCTCACCTGGGTCTATAGTAATCCTTTCATTTGTGTAGCATTTAACAGAATTTAAAACAAAAAACAAAAAAAAACCTCATAAACGAAGGCTCAGAGACAGGAAGTGATTTGTCCAACAAGGCACGGCTAATATAAGGAGCGGTGGGACGCAAATTTAAGTCTCTCCCGGCATTGCCCTCTGTCCACAGAGTTGAGTAATTGCTTCTTTCATATTGATATTCCTGACGATACAGACCTGGTCTTATATTTCCCATAAATATCTTTATGGTCTGGCCCACAGAGTCAGTTGATTCATTTCTTCCAGGCACCCAAAGAAGTGCAAGGTCACCCTTGGCTCAGCCCCGCCTCCTTGGTAGAAGGGACCCTTGGCTTCCGCGTTGCTTTGTTCAGGCCTCAGCAGCAGGACCCGCCCTGCCCCAGGGCTGTGCACACAATAGATGAGGGCTGACTAGAGCAAAGCCAACATTCCACACTCTGGTGAGCAGGGAGAAAATCACAAGGAATTATGGTTGTTTAAGTGTAGCTCAAACTAGTCGAGAATAAAAGCAACTCCATGCTCATAGCAACAGAAAGAAAGAAATTGAGATTTCATGAAAAGAAGGCTTTCTTCTCCGTGAGAGTTGTGAGATGTTAGAACGAGATTCCTGCAGAGGTTGTGGAAACTGCTCCCCTGGAGGTCTTTAAGAGCCAGAGCACAATTCTCTTTTCAGTGAGAGGTGGATGTGATGGCTGTGAGTGCAGAGCTGGGGCACAGGCGGCAAGGAGGAGGGTTTAGGGTATCTTGGGGGGTCGGCGGGAGCTCCGAGACAGGGCCAGGGTTTGGGACAGGGAGGGGAGGGCAGGCCCCAGGGACATGGGGTCAGGGACAGGCCACAGGAACAGAGTTCTGAGTGGAGAGCCCCACAGGCTGTTTGGTGTCTGATCTGTTCAATTGCTGCCTGCTGGCTGGGGCTGGTCAGCACCCAGCGTGGAGGCGGGGAGCTCATGCTGGCCCCTCAGGGGACCTTGGGACCCAGACAGCCAAACCCAAGCAGTCTACCTGAGTAAAGCAGCGTGCAGAGGCTGGCCCACCAAAATAGTAAATACAAATAACTGAACCTGAAGAGCTCTCTTTCACTGTGTTCCTTAAACAGGAGTGTTTGGGAAGGATTCCAGGTCCACAAATTACCCCAGATAAAAGTGCCACAACTTCCTGGAGCATCCATTTTTACTAGATGTGCCAGGGATAGGGGGCAAAGGGAGGAGTGGTAGGTAATTTTATGGGTAGAAAATTGAAAATGCACTTTTTATTTCGATAAATCTGGATTTGTCATGGAGTCAATGCAAAGTCATGCATGCATATTTTAGACAAAGCGTGAGCCTCAAAAAGACCTTTCCAGCATCCTCTCAGATGAGACACTGCACCTGCCCCCGCCTCCAGGCCCCTAAGGTGAGGGTATGTGAAGGCCCTTTCTTCTGCATTTAGAGTATTTGGGCATAAAAGTTTTACTAGGGCTGCTTTAGGATTAACAAAGCACTGTCTCCTGCACTATCTCATTGAGTTATTCAACAAGCATTTAAGCACTTTTTGTGGGTTATACACAATGTCCTTTGTGGCAAAGAAGTGGGTATTAATATTTTCCCTGTAGTGGAATTGAGGAAACAGCCCCAGCGAGATGAAATGATCCTTCCCTGACAACAAAATTCACAGATGGCAAAACAGGGTTAGGGATGTGCGGGCCGTTTTGCGGCATGCGGGGCCTAGCCCATCGCACCTGCCTCCTCTTCCTCGTGCCTCTGCGATTCTTCCCCACACTCGTTCCCTTCCGTTACACAGCACTCATTGCCGTGTGCCCCCACCTAAGAGCTTGCAAAGCAGGAGGGGCAGGTCCAGGGCAATTGGGAAGCCCAGGAAACCCAGCCGGCACCTGTGCCTTTTCTCCTGCCTGTGGTTTTGACATGCTCCTCACACATTTACAGATAAGGACATTAACACAGAGTCACCAGCCTCCCCAGGTCACAGGCAGAGCTGGGCTGGCAGGGTTCTGGCTCAGTGCACAGCCCAGGGGCACCTGGGATGTGATCAGTTCTCAGCATGGCCGAGGATAGATGGGTCACCAGCCAGCATTTATCCAGGACCGTTAGATGTGGGCTCTATGTTAGGCCAATGGGGGAACAAAGATGAATAAGGCCTTTTCTACCTTCAAGGAGCATACAACAGAGCAGAGAATCGATGCTCAACTCATCAGAAAGAGGGGAATAGGAATGGGCCGGGGCGATAGGGCCAGCAGGTGATGTCCCTCCTGCATCCTGTCACCTCTGCCTGGGCGCGGGGGCCGAGGCAGGAGATGCTTCCCTGCCTTGGTTGCTGTGGGCCTCCCCTCTCCATCTGCATGTGGAACTCTCTCCTCTCCCTGCGTATTCATGATCCCCTAAGAGCTCCTCCTTTGTCAACCGTTCTCCTTTCCCTACAGTTCCCCAGCAGTCACCCAACCGAAACCACCAAGGCCTGTGTTCACAAGCTGATCCGCCTAAACAATGCTTTATAAATGGTGAGAGCACACACTTAGAAATTAATTACATGCGCTGCGTGCTGTTCACATGCTTTAACTACTTTAGTCATCCCCACAAGCCTGTGATTTTGTTATTATGTCCATTTCATAGGTGAAAAAGCTGAGGTTAAGTGAACAGCAAGTATGTAGCAAAACTGTCACTCAGGCATGCTCTAGACATCCTCTAGCCATTCCATACACAGTACCTCATTTGGACTTCACACCGATACCATGGTATAGGTCGATGGGGAAACTGGGGTCCAGATGGATCGAATGCATTGCCAAGCCAGATGGTAAAGTGATTAGAATCCAGGTCTGAGTCCTATTTTGGTGTTCTCTCCATTGCGTTTTGTTGCTGAAATCAGAAAATATTCCTTGTATATGTCCAGTACTCCTGTACCCGCCCAGTCTTTGGAGGATTGGGTCTTAGTGCTTTCCTACTAGGTGAAAACAAGGACAAAACAGTCATGACCAGGCATTGGTGAAGCCAGAAAACTTTGAAAGACTGCCACCTGGTGGCTTCCTCAGTGGTGGAGGCTGGAGCTGGGCCCAGGGCCTGTGAGCACTGGCCTTGGGAGTCATGATATGAAGTTCGTAACAGAAGGTGGAACTTACTGACCGGTTGCTACACACTCTGCTAAGCACTTCAGATGACTTCTCTCATTTCTTCATCACATTAACCTGTAAGGTTGGTCCTATTGTCATTGTCCCCATTTCAAAGGTGAGAAAGCTGAGGCTCAGAGGTTAAGTATCCTGCTCAAGGTCACCGTGCTGCTAGGTCTTAGAGCAGAGATTACAGGTTTGTCTGACTCCAGGAGCTGCTTCTACTTCACCACTCCTAACCCTGCCTTCCCGCACTTTATACCATTGGGCCCCTGCCTACCCTTCCCATCTCATCCCCTGGCTTGTCTCAGCTCACAGAGGTCACCTCCTCAAAGACGCTATCGATGCCAACCATCCATCCAAGGTGCTCCTATGCAAGCCCAGTTTTTCACTGTCCCATTAACTTGCTGCATTGCCTTCTTATGGCTTAGCACTCTCTGAGATTATCTTATTTATCTTATGTCAGCTCCATGGGGGGCAGGGACTGCTGAATCCCCAGTACCTAGTGCTTGTGAAGAGTTACTCCATAAATATTCACTGGATGAATGATTGGAGTGGCAGAACCGAAGAGGCCTTTCAACTGGTATTTTACACATTTAACCCAGAGGCCTTCTTATCCCTCTTGTGGTTTCCTCTCATCCTTGCCTCCTTCCTCTTTGGACCACTCTCCTATATATCCCAGACGATAGGTAAGCTGAGGCCAGAACTAGGACTTGGTTTAATTGGACAGATAGGCAGTAAAATATCAGATGCATTAAAAATAAGATGCTTTGCATTTTTTATCCTTAGTATTTGATATAGTTGTTTTAGTATTTGATATAGTTATAGTATTTGGGAGCTTTCTGGTAGTGGTTGTTATTAATTCTTGTAATTAGCCTGTACTTTATAGATATTGCTCTTGGGCATTTAATAGGAGGCTTAATTGGTCACTCAGGCCTGGAACCTATCCTGTTCTCCAACTTTATTACTTCTGCTACCACATCCAGAACCTGGAAAGGTAGATTAGCATCTCAGGATTATAAACTGCCTGTTCTCACTCACCCACATTTGAATGTGCTCCAGAAAGTAGACTCTGGCCTGTGAATTTGAGTTTAGAGCCCTGTACTTGTAAGGAGAAGCCCAGACCCAGGCACAAGTCTTAAGATACGCTGAAAATACGAGCAGAGTACACATGCTTACAGATGAGTTCATAGCCAAAGACATGGGCGACTTCGGAAGCGAAAAACCACAGTGGCTAATGGTCATTAGAGCTTCACTGATGTAATTTCAGAGAATAAGGAGAGCCACAATCCCAATTAAATAAAACCAGGAAAACTGAGCTCTGTGCCAGAATAATGATACGGTGGCAGAGAAGCCCGCGGACGAGCGGGGACTGGGAGCGGGCCATCTGACCTCTCCTCCGGGCCTGCCTCTGTCTCGCTCTGCGTCCTTTCTTAATCTGGAAAAATAAGACGGAGCTGGCTGGTCTTTCAGATTCCCTGCAGCTCTGATGTTCTAGGCCTTTACTGGGGCGGGGCGGGGGGGAGGCGGGACAGGAGAAGGGGCTGGAGGAAAGGCAGCTAATGTTGCTTGAATTCTTACTCTACCTCAGGTCCAAATGGGCACGGCGACATCAGGTCCTCACAGTAGCCCCACTAACATGGTCTCTGTTTTGTAGATGAAAAGGGGAAAAACGGAAATTAAGTGATATGCCTAAAGCAACATTGCTGGAACCTGCCAGAGCTTTGCCATAAGGCATCCGGCACTTACAATCCACCTCTAGCCTTGCTCCAGAATATCTAATTCCTAGAAGTAGCCCTCACCTCCTGAGGAGTGCTGCTTGGGTCTGCACAGTGACCGGAGAAAAGAGGAGCGCAGCTGGGGTTGTCAGATTTCTTGGTTTATTTCAACACCATTCTCTGGCTCCTAATTAGGCAGCTCAGGGGTGAGACACTAACGTGGATATAAGTAATGAGCAGCAGACCTTGTGTCACAGGCCGACCCTGGATACAGGACACAGAATGATTCTGTAATTACACCAGCCAGGCTTTATCGAAAGCCTCTTATGTGCCAGATACCAACAACAACAGCAACAATAGCAAAAACAACAACAGCAGTAACAACATCAGCAGCAACAGTTGTGGTCGCACTGCCGCACTAGACTGAATAATGTACTATCAGAATATCTCCTACGAGGGGAGTAAGGCGACTCTTCTATTTACTGGTAGAGTAGATCAGGTCTCCATCTGAGAACTGAAACAAGTGCCACAAGGTCAAACCACCAGGATTGCCACATTTTCAGAATGAACATTTAGAACGTGTGGCCTGATGCCTTGACTGGTAAGGAGCCAGTTCTCTGAAGAGTCCAGGGGCAGTGGCTAACATGGTTCGCAGTGTAGTTACTTACCTCTTGGTGCTCCCTCAGTTCCATGTCTGCCATACCACCCTCTGGCTTCCCAAAACCTTCCTGCAAAGGCTCATCATTCTGGCCTCCCTCCTCTAAAGTACCCTGTGCTCTAAACTTATGAACTTCTTCTAATATACAATCAAATTGACCATTCTCAGGCTTAACAATCCCCCCACATTGGGGAAAGGGCATGGAACTGTACTATGATGATTAGTGTAATTCATACTAAGGTGTGAGTGACTAATGAGCCACCTGTTACATGACGGTGTTTGCTCATTTTTCCATCAAACAGCTCTCCCTAATAGAATCCTAGTTTCTTGGCACTCTAGGCTCTGTGGGGGCAGGTGGAAAGAGAGACCACCCTTCCCAAGGGGCTGTTTTCTGAAGGGTGCTATTTATATACTCCTTCTGATCTTTGAACAAATTAAGTGGCACAGGGAAGCTCTTGGAAAACCATAAAGGTACAGCACCTATCCTATTTGCATCATCTCACCTTTCGAGATCCCTTCTTTGGTGAAAAACCGTTTTAATAAGGCTGTAATTTTGTTACAGAATTTTGTAATTAAATATCCTTAAAAATAATGAGAGTGCAGGCCCCTATCTCCCAATTTATCATAGACTTAATGCCCCGAGTTACATAGCGTTTAATCAGGAATGTATCTCCATTGTAACTCCATGCAGGCCTTGCAGAAAGGAAGTTCTCTGAATTTATCACGAAGGTTGCTCTCTGTTCTGGAGATGTTATTCTGTTTACCAAGTTGCAAGATAACTGATGGCTTTTTAGTCAGAAAGAACGGTCCCTCTCTCATCCTGGCCTTCATCCCAGGCCCAGGGGCCTCTCTCATCCTCAGAGGTAAATCCGTCCATCAGCTCCCCACAAGTTCAGACTTGGCTTCCTTGAAGGAGCACACGTGCTCCTCCTGCTGGCTAAAGGCAGCCAATACAGCAGTGTGCCGCAAAATCACAACACCCTTTGGACTTCCTTCAAACCACAGCTCGAGCACCTACTGTGTGCCTCGAGATATAAAGATGAGAAGGACCAGGCCCCTGTCCTCAAAGAGCTTAGAATCTTGAACGTAACACACAAAACAACCTATTAATCGCAGGATCCTAGAGAAGGGAGAAATCACTTCTGTCCGCAGAGGTTAGGGAGGCTCCGTGATGGTGACAGCATTTTACTTGCATCCTGAAAAAGCATTTGGATTCAGGAAGTGAAGAGGGAGAAAATGGTCAGTGTAAGGGGTCCTGGAATATTAGGGTAAAAAGAGACCCAAAGAATCATGTACTGTAATCTCCTTTTATAAGTGAGGAGAAAGGAGCTCAGAGAAGCCAAATGCCCTAGATGTAAGGAGACAGAACAAAGACTGGAACCCACACCTCATTCCAACTCCCGGTTCACCACCAATTCCAGGCTGAGAGGCGGGGGCGGGGAGTGCTGGATATGTCAGGGAAATGGAGAAAAGAGTCTGAGTTGGCTACCACAAGAAATTCAACCCCATTTACAGAGGAAGTGAAATGGTCTGGGTAATTTAATTTCCTAATTAGATGAAAGTTCAGCAAAAAAGGCTGCATTATTAGAAATGTTGATTTTTAAGAAACTTTCTGAAATGTTTTATTTCACTCTTCTGCCTTAATGAGCAAAGTAAGGTAACAGATCATTCATTGATCACTCTGGATATTGCAGCATCTTGCAATATTTTAGATGTAGAGAGTATACGAACTTAGAGGTATAGACCCTGCCAGGTGTTCTTTAATCTTTAATAGCAACATATTTCTCTGCCATTTGCCTCTTTATCATCAACCATAGTATTTAGACTTATTTATCAGTGTGGGGAAGTTGAATCCAGAAAAAATATGATTCAGTGCGGGTCCTGGCTCACCTTGCTCCGGTTAATTGAGGTTTGGCTGGGTTGTGCGCGGTGGCCCCTGCCCAGCCCCTGCCCAACCCTGACCTCACCCTTGCAGGGCTGCGCTGGGCAGTGGGTCTCAGTGAGCAGTCCTGCAGAATTCCTGGGCTTGTTTTGGAAAGGTGCAGGTAGGACATTTCACTGATGATAGCGGCTGACTTATGCCCAAACTCTCCCCACTCAGACAGTCCCCTACCCAGAGAAGTTATGAGCAGTGGCCTTGTCTAAATGGCGGCCTCATGGAATTTGGCTCCAGCCTGGGTGCGGTAACCAGCCTCCCTGATGGCCCTCTGCGCTCCCTACCTCCCAACGTTCGCGCCCTGTGTAGGTCACTTAGACAGGATTGAGCTGTATAACCAATGAAATACATCATCAGTGATAGGATGTCACTTCCTAGGTTAGGTTATAGGAAGATGGTGCACCTTTCATCTTGGTGACTCTCTTGCTCTCAGATCACTTGCTCTGGGGAAGCCAGCTGCCATGGCATGAGCATCACTGTGAAGAAACCCACGGGGCCAGGAACTGAGGCCTGCAGTCATCAGCCATGTGAGTGAGCTTGGAAGCGGAACTCCCAGCCCCCGGCAAGCTTTCAGGTGATGGCCACCCTGGCCTACACCTTGACTGCTACTTATGAGAGAGACTGAGCCAGAACTACGCGGATTCTCAACCCTAGAAACTGTGAGAAGTAACAAGTACTTGCTGTTGTAAGTTGCTAATATTTAAGCTAGTTTGTTGCACCAGAATAGAGAACTAATACACTTAGCGAGAGAACTTCTGAGACAGGGAACCCTTACACACTGCTCTTTCTCAGAACCTATCTGAGTGGTCTGGGGTAGCCTAGACATCCTGGAATCTTTGATCCAGAAGGTGCCTGGTACCTCGGCTTGTCTAGTTTTCTCATTTTACAAATGAAAGACCAGAGTTCAAAGAGGAAGAGGCTTTGGGTAGAGTCACACTGAGGCAAAAGCTCGGGTCTACTGATTTGGGGTTTAGCCCCTTCTCCCTATGTTCCCATTCCCAGCACCTAGCCAGTTTTCCAGTTTACCGTTTTGTTCACCAAATATACATAAAATGCCCACTGTGTGCTAGGTATTATATCAGGCAGGACCTGGGGCATTTTTGAGGCTCTGAGCATATGTGGAATTACTGGTCAAAGTTATTTGAATATTATTATAATTAGTATAATAGACATGTGTTGAGTGAATGAATGATTGAATATATGAAAGAATGAAAAAGACTGGATTACAATCAGGAGACCCACATGCTAGTCCTTACTTTGATGAATGTCCTGGGCCTCTTTTGTCATTCTCTGTAAATGAAGGTTCCAGGCTGATGTGCAGTACAAAGACTTAGATTAAGATATAGAATCTTAGGATTTTAGAACTAGAAAGGACCTTGGCAGGCGAGTATGGAAATTTTAGAGGAATAGTGGTTCCCTTTGAAAGCCAGGTGAATCTATGTTCCCCTTTAACCACATTTACAAAACACTACGTACAAATATGGGGGGGAGGTCCTGGAGCATTTGAAGTCCATCCATCAACTTTCTAGGATCCACAGGCCAAGAACCTCTGATTTGGTCTAACTCCCTGTTATTTTAGGTGAGAACATTGAGATCCAGAGAAGGGAAGTAACTTGCCCTACATCACACAGCAATTCAGTAGTGAAATCCATGAGTGAACTCGGTCTCCGGAGACTTGGTCCCGTGCTCTCTCCCACAGAGCCCTAACTTACAGGAATTACAATGTCACCAGGAAACCAGCCCCAGCTCCTGAAATATAGAACTTCAGGAAATCACACACTGGTATTTTTCTGTTAATATCTCTTGGAGACAGACAGAGTGGCTCAAATGACCAACTCTGTCTCCAGCACTAGGCTAAGTGGCATCACTGGATGCTTCCTAAAATTGTGCAATTGGAAAGCACTAGAGGTGGGAGGGACAGACCCAGCGAGTGTCCAGGATAGGGGCCAGTGGGGGAAAGGCGGGTGGCGCGGGCACTCGGCAGCAAAGCCCAAGGACAGCCAGCTTCACCCTGCCCGGTGGCTGGTCCCAGGGGGTGGGGTGTGCCTCTGTGATGGAGCGGGCAGTCCACGTTGAGACAAACCTGGTTTCTCACGGTCACCTAAAGAAGCAGCCCTAGCACAACGTCAAAGAGCAGGGGCTCTGGTGCCAGGCTGCCTGGGTGCAAAATCATGTTTTGCTTCTTTCTAGCTGTGCCGCCTTGAGCCACTAGTGAACCTCTCTTCCTGGTGTATAAAATGGGGACCGTGACAGCCCTTTTACAGGCATGTTGTCAGGATCAAATGAGTTTTTGCAAAGTGCTTAGGGCAGAGCCTGACATATGAGTGCCATATAAATGTATGATAATTACAGGCATAAAATCCATACTTCTTCAGGCATTAGTTTTTGTCTGCTGGGTCTTTCAGAACAGACGCCACTAAACTTAAGAAAAAAAAAAAGATACATTCTAAAAATCAACTTTATCAAAGTATAAATGGTCTACAGTAACATGTACCTACAGTAAGTATACATTTAGATGGATGAGTTTTGACACATTTAGATCTTTGTGTAACTACCACATCAGGATATAGAATGTTTCCATCATCCCTCCAGAGATTCCTTGTCCCTCATCCTTCACCCCCTGCCCTGGGCAATCATGATCTTGCCACCAAAGGTTATGATGGCCCATCTCTATTAGAAAGCCAGTATTGAGCTGCCAAAATATATGGATACATTTACTTATATATTACATATGCCCTTCTCTCTATCTATATCACACTAGGAAAGCTTACTTTGTTTTATTTATTCATTTTTTTAGATTAAAAAAAGAGAGAGATAGCTCTGGCCAGTTATCTCTCCCAGTTGGTTGGTGTGTCGTCCCATAAACCAATATGTCACAGGTTCGATTCCCAGGCAGGGCATATGCCTAGGTCGTGGGTTCAGTCCCAAGTCAGGGCGCATACACGAGGGAGCCAGTCGATGTTTCTCTCCCTCTCCTTCCCTGCTCCTCTCTCTAAAAATCAATAAGCATGTCCTTGGGTTAGGACAAAAAATAATAATTATAAAATAAAAAATAAAATAAAAAAGGAGAAATATTAGGCAAAGGAACAAAACATGACCAATTAGTGAATCTAAGGGGATTTGAGCATTTAAAAAAAAATAAAGTTCTTGAAAGCTTTCTGTAAATTTTACATTATTTCAAAATAAAAAATCATGATAGATAAAATAAACACAAGTAGCAATAGACAGAGCTACCATTGAATACTTGGAGCATTGTTATTTATCAGAAGCCCCTGGAGAGTATACAAGCCCCAGGCTCAACCAGCTTGAAGAAATCCATGCTCCGGGGATAGGGCCTGGGCATCTGCTTGGCTCCTAGTGAGGGGCCAGGGCTCCTCGGGGCCACAGGGCCTTTGGCTAGAGAGAGTCCCTCCAGCTGGTGGAGTCCACACTGGCCTTTGGGGTAAAATGGGCCAGGCTTGAGTTTTGCAGGCAAAGAGCTGGCTCGAGTTGACGGGACAGATGTGTTTGTGAAACACTTTGTATCCATAAAACACACAAGGGCTTAAAGCATCCACATCCTTTAGGAATGAGGCAGTTTAAAAACGAATAAATGTGATATAAATAATAGCTGTTGCTGTTATTGCTACCAGCCAGGGCAACCAACCAACTATCCTGGGTGCCTGAGACTGTCGCAGTTTTAGGACTGAAAACCTTGTGTGCTGGGAAACTCCTCAGTTCTGGGCAAATGGGGATGGTTGGTCACCCTAGAGCCTATTACTAGTGTTTTCATTGCCACGACCACTTCACTCACCACTGGTAATCTGCTCTGGCTGTTCTAAGCGAACACCATATGCCAGGTGATTGAAACAACAAATTTATTTTCTCATAGTCTGGAGGCTGGAGAGTTCAAGATCAAAGGGAGAGCTCGCTTCCTGCAGACAGGCACCTTCTCACTGTGTTCTCATATGGCCTTTCTTTTGTGTAGATAGTGGGTTGGGGGTGCTCTTTGACGTCTCCTTCTCTTATAAGGACACCTATTGCATCGGGTCAGGGCCTTACTCTTCTGACCTCATTTAACCCTAATCAACCCTGTGAGGTGAGGGCTTCAATATATGCATTCTGAGGGTGCCATTGCCACCCAGTCTGACTGCCACCGGCACAGTTATAACCATGTGACCAGGCCCGCCTGTTCTCCGCTTTGGCTTCAGCCACACCTGCCTCCTCCCGGGACAGCTCTCCTTACCAACCAAGCCACTCCCTTGCCTTTACTCCCTCCCATTGCTTCCCCTGCTTCCTTTGGCACTTGGCACGTGGCTGCTTCCTAGGAATATTCTGTCTCTTTGAACATGCTGTCCCTTGGTTGTTTGCCTTGGCCAAGGGAAACCCAGGTACCTGATTTTCAAAGGAGGTGGCTCTGGGATCCCAGAAAAGGGATTCCCAAGAACCCTCTCATCCCACAAGCCTGTGGCCCTGAAATCACTCCCCCAACCTCTGCCTGCTCCGGGATCATCAAGACAGCGGCCATCTCAGCAGAGGGCGGCCCAATGGCAGCGGCAGCGTGAGGGCTGCATGGGAGGCTCGTGAAGGTTAATGAGGCTCAGGCTGCCTCTCCTCCTGGAGGTCACCGTCACCCCGAGTGCCCCAGAGCCCTGGGCTGGCCTCTTCCTGTCGCCAGGACATCATTAGAAATGTTAATTATTAATTATCACTAAAAGCTCTTTTTGCTGCATTGCTGATCTCTAGTTCTCTATCTCTTTTCCCCCCTTTTTTTCTCTGTAACTGAGTCCTGGATCCTGCACCTCCCATTTTTCTTTCAGTCCTTTTCCTCCGACTGCCTCTCACCTGCAGGCTGGGAGTTGGGGCACCCTAGGGGAAGTGCCACCTGGGAAAGAGGCATTGGGACACGTCCCTTTGTTGTATCATTCTGGCCAGAGCACCAGAGTGTAGCCACTCCCTTCTTTCAAAGCATTGAGGACTTAAGGACATAGAAAACAGGCAGAACCTCAAAAAGAATTGGGTTCTGATGCTGTGAAGTATTTTTGGTGAATCTGAAAAAACTCCCATTCCCTTCATCTTTCCTGTACCTTCAGCTCAGGCGCTGAGGCCCAATTTAGTTGGCAAACTCAGGGGGCCACCTAAAGAGATGTAATTTGAAGGAATCCCTGGAAGGATCTGTTCACCAAAAATGTTGCCTTTACACTATTACGGTGTGACCCTTCTACCCTCAGAGAGGCAGCTTGGTGGAGGGGATGGTTTCTGGGAAACCAGATGGCGGCTCACGCCCCTGAGTCCTTACTGCCTGCTCTGAGGGCTTGGGTTGCCTCTTCTCAGGCCACATCATAATTCAGTGAAAAGAAGAGGATTTTGAAATCAAGAGAACTGAGTTTGAATCCCTGCTCAGCCATGTGCTTACTGTGTAGCCTTGGACAAGTTAGGTGACCTCTCTGAGCCTCTTCTTTAAAACATGACCATCATCTCTTCCTCTCTGTGTTACTGGGGAATTTAATGAGATCATGGCTTCTATCTCTGAGTCTGACATATTGAGAGGCTTAATAAATGTTTGTGTCTAATTTTTTAAAAATTTTTAAGAAGGAGATGAAAACTCCTGCCTTTCTTATGTGACAGAGCTGGCAGGGTTGAATTTCTGAGCACTTGCTATGTGCCAGCCACACTTCTATATACTTTATTCATATTAACTCATTTAATCCTCATAACAACTCTGTGAGGGAGATACTATTATTCTCATCATTAGTTATGAAGGAGGCAAGTCAGATAAGAAAAGTTAAATAGCTTGCCTGTGGTCATGTGCTAGTAAGTAGAAAAGCTAAGAAGTTTTTAGGATAGTTTAGGGACTAGAGCTGTGTTGTCTGATAATGTAGCCACTTGCCAGATATGGTTATTGAGCTCCTGATATGTGGTTAGTCTGAACTAAGATGTAATTTAATTGTAAATTATAACCTCAATTTCAAAGACGGTATAAAGAGGGAGAGAGAATATAAAATAGTTCATTAATAATTTTTAATATCAATTACATGTTAAAGTGGTAGTATTTTGGATATATTTGGAGTTAAATAAGATATGTTATTAAAATTAACTTTACATCTTTCTTTTTCTATTTTTAATGTAGCTACTAGAAAATGTTAATGACATATGCAGCTCACGCTATATTTCTGCTGGACTGTGTAGCCTAGAACGCCTGCTCATAACCACCCACTACATTGTCTGCAGAGGTGAGGATTTGTAAGTACTACAGTGCTAGGTTATGACATGATAGAAAAGTCTCCACCAGATTCTAAAGACAGGTTGGTAGGGTTTTGTCAATATTAGGAATCCCCTGGTTAAGGCATAGACACCTCTGTGAGAAAGGATGCTCCAAGCCTTCACCAGGGCCATCATGGAGTGACCTAGCAGAGACTGAGCCTTTGACCTTGAGTCTTTACCTACTTACCTGCAATCTACATAGAAGATAGCAGTGAAAGAAAAGGGAGGTTGTTCAATACAAATTTTGCTTCTTAGTTCTGCTCCAGGGTGGGGTGAAGCTCACATTTAATTCAACCAACATCCCAACCAGCTACATAGAGCCCCCCATGGCAGGAGAAGGAGCAGGCTCAGCCAGGGCCTACAGTCTTCATTGTGACCACTGACCTGCTCTGCCTGCAGGTCCTCTGAGGTCCTTGTGTGAGTACCTCTAAGAACAGGGAGCATAGCACCCCAGTCTGCCCACTGATAGAGTCTTCTACTGTTTTAGAAAATTCTGCTTTTTACTGAACCTCCCTTTATAGAGTGCTTCAATTCCATAGATTTCTGGTTCTGTTTTCTGGAGCTGTGCTTCTCAAAGTTACAGAAAGCATGGCACACAACCCAGTGCCCTGCAAAGATCAACGAAATCAAAATCTCCAGGGGTAGGGCCCAGGAATTTGCATCTGTTTCTCTTCCTCTCTGTCCCTTTCTCTCCCATCCCCCTTCCTCTCTCTCCTTTTTTTCTCTCTCCTTCTCCTTCTCCCCCTGCCCTTTTTCTCTCTCCACCTTCTCTCCCCCTTCTCCATGTCTTTCTGTCTAACACACACACACACACACACACACACACACACACACACACACACGCATGCATGCACTCAGTGCTGTAAGCAAGGCTCTCAGCCTGGTGTCACAGTGCCCAACAGTGTGATCAGTTGTGACATATGCTGTCAGTAATTTTTCCTAAAAATAAAATAGTTAAGTTGGCAAATTATTTACTTCTTAATTAAACTGTGCAGGTTCAAGATTATTTCTATAATAGTGTCCCTTTTACTCACTTGAATTTCTGGGCACTTTCTTGATTAGAAAAGAAAAGTGTGGTGTTAGTGACACATGATGGGCACTGGGAACACCTATACCCTATCTTATCTCTGTCCAGAGTGGTCAGCAATGGAGGAGAGGGAAGAAGGATCAATCAATAATCATGCTAACATTGGACACTTACTCTGTGACCAACAGTATACTAAAAACTTCACGTGTATTATCTCATCTGCTCCTCACACTAATCCTTGGAGGTAGGAAGCATTATTAGGTTCATTTTACAAATGAAGAAACTAATGAGAGGTTAGGTAATTCCCTCAAAGTTACCCCACTGGCAAACAAACCAGAAAGGTCCTGAAGAGATATATAGGCCTGTCTATCTTGGTAGACTTCAATTGTCCCATGACAACCAGAGATGACTGGGGAGACTTGTATAACCTTTGTCCAGGGACATAAATAAGGGAATCCTTTCATTTCTCTATGAGAGGACCCCAGAATCTTAGAACTCAGGGAACAAGGCAAAGAGATGGGTATTGCCCTTGCTAACTCCAGGCCCAGTCCTCAATGTGGCATGCCAGGGAGGCACGCTGGACCCTTCAGAGAACGATCTCCCTGAGGAGGACAGCCTAAGACCAAAGCTAGCCAAAAGGCCACTCTGCCCTCTTCCATGCCCAAAAAGCCTACCCAATTGTTGGCTTTTAATATTTTGATTTAAGAAAAGGCCACACTTGATGACAGCTGGCGGGGCAGAGGGAGGTTAAGGGGTAGAGGGACTGAGCAAAAAGGAAAAAGGACTCACGGACATGGACAACAGTGTGGTGATTGCTGGGGGGAAAGGGCATAAGGGGACTAAATGGCAATGGAAAAAAATACAATAAATATTTTTTTAAAAAAGAAAGAAAAGGCCATACTTGTCAGCAAGAAGTAGATGAAAGCACAAGAGACCAAGAGCATTTTTTGTATACTGTGGGTTTATTAATTCCTATCCCACTCAGGCTCTGCCCCTAGTCAGCACTCTCAGACCTCATGGTCTGTAGAACACTTTTCCTCCTGGCTGGGGGCAGTTGGGGAGGGTAGGAAGAGAAGCTGTGACATTTCCTCAACCACCAGACTCTTGCTAGCGGCCAAGTCACCACTACAAATATGATTTTAATTGTTGGACAATGACAATGCATTGTAAGTTCTTTACATCCCTGCAAGTATGTGTGGGCAGTCTAAAAATGAGGATCTGCCATGGGAATATGTCTGTCCCTTGTATCCCAACAGATCAACATAGTTGGGAATAGCTGGTCTGGGGGTGTCAGCCGAGGAGTCCACTCCAGCTTCCACAAGACAACCCATCACATGTTTGAGACAGCACTCATGTACCCCTTGATTTGCTCCTTCCCTTGGTCCAAAGTCTTCTAGCTCCCTCAAGACTTCTTTATGGACATGACTTTCAGCTTCTGTACCATCTGGCTGCCATTCTCAGGACGTGCTCCAATTTCTCAATGTCCTTCTTCCCCAGTAACACTCAAGGTTGAGTGTTGTGCTCTAGACAGAATTGGCCAGTTCTGAGCCCACTAAGGCCATGTTGTGATCTGGACCAGAGACACCCTACCTCCCTTAACATAGCCACGATCGTACTTACTTTATGTATCATGTGTCAACCACATAACATAGTTGGACCAGGCTGAGCTAATGGCCGATTTACAGAATAACAAACAAATAGGTCATTTTCACATGGACTGCTGCCAAACCAGGTCTACCCCATCCGGTACCCATGCAATTAATTTTTAACCTAAATGCAGAACTTTGCATTTCTCTCTTCTCATTCCATCATGTTGGTTTTAGCCCTGTGTTCCTTCCTGTTGAGGTCATTTCTTATTTCCATTCTGTCATCTGTGGTGGGAACTATGCTTCCCAGCTCTGTGTCTGCTGCAGACTTGTAGGTTGTCTTCTGAGTCACAGGTAACAATGCCAATGAGGTCGGCGTCAAGGACAGAGCTCTGTGGCATGCCACTAGAGCCCTCCTTTGGGTTGACACAGAAAAACTAATCAACGTTCTTTGACTGTGGTTGCTCATTCAGCTATGACTCCACTTCCTTGTCCTCTGACCCAGTTCTTATTTCCCCATCACATCCTCAAGGGCACCAGGCAAAGCATTTGTCAAACGCCATGCGGAAATCAAGATGCATTGGGTCCGTATCATTGCCTTGATTTGCTGCCTGAATGAGTAGAATTGCTGCTGTCATATGATGGGCAAGACATTTATCTGTCTGGGGGGTGGAAAAGAAAAATAAGTGTGTTAATGACTGAGAAGATAGGGATTCACTGTGGAAAATATAGGGAAACCCATTTAAATTGAAAGGTTAGTATATAAGTCTACATATTAACCTTCTACTAGCATGTATCATCTTGCTCCCTCAAATGTTCATATTATTTTGTTCTCACATATGGTAATTACTGCATGCATTTTATCTCTTCCATGAACCTCTGAATTTTTTTTCTTCTTTTCTTTGTTTAAGCTAGTTTTATATTTCTTGCTACCATTTTTTTCCCAAAACTACACATCTTAAGTCTGATATTATCTTAATCATTACATAAGTATATATGAAAAGCACCCAGCCCTGAGCTTAGCCCAGTGTATGAGCTCAGAACACATTACTGCCCATGGTATACCCACAGCATTATAGCTCAGGGACTTACATTCAGTAGGTGCTCAATAAACGTGTGAATGGATGCATGCATAACTGAATGGTTCTCTCATCTTTCTCTGGCACTCAGACTTACATAGTAAGAGCATGGGACAGAGGATACCAGACTTGATACTTGGGTTTAGAGTGGAGCTGAGTCGAATCAGTGCATGGCAGATTCATGCCACCAAACCTACTTTGCAAGAGCCTGATTGTTAAGCCAGAATGCAGCATATTAATTTGCTCTGGGCGGAGAGGTGCTTGCTTGGCTGGAGAATGTTGACCAAATAGGCTGGATCCCAGAGAGGGCAAGAGCAAGAACAGAGGCTGAGCTTTAACAGCATCTGAAAGAGAAGCCAGAGCTCCAAGAGAAGTGGAGTTCAGTTGGCTATCAGGTCTGAGACAGGAATGGAGTTTTGTGTGGGAGATAAGCCAAGAGAGCAGATGCTAAGTAAGTGCTAGAAAAACCAAGGAGCCAAAATGGGCATGCTCTGAGAGCATCCAGGGCTTTTACATCTAATGTGCCTGGGATGCCCGGAGCTTGCTGCTGTTGGGTCCAGCTGCATGGTGGTTTGGCCTGGTTGAAAAACCCAGATCTGGGCAACCTGTTATGACTTTAAGTATATCTAAATACTTTTTTTTCCTGCTTTATATTGGAGAGATGCCAATATATCCACACTACCCAAATGATCCTTTTAAGCAAAATCCTTTCCTTTGTTAACCAAACAGCCCTATGATCACACAAATTCTTGTTCTTGTTCCAAGGACCCCTTACATGGCCAGTATGGGGTTTGCACTCAGGCAGGCTTGGATTCAAATCCTGTTGGGAAATTAGATTTAACATATCTGAAACGCCTGGCAGGTAGCTGGAGTAAACTGTAGCTATCAGGAGTCCCCGTGTGCCCATGGGCAAAAGTCACTTAATGCCTCAGAGCCTAATTTTCATCATGAACATCGTGGCTGTAAGAACTTTGAGAATATGAAATGAAAAACACTTTGTAAAGTGTAGAGTTCTCAATAAATGTAAAAATTCTATGACTTACAGGTTTCTTAGGAAATTCTCACTCTTCTATATACCCACTAAACTCAAAGATGTACCCTGAGTTGGGGATCCGGGGACAGTCTTCAAAGGGGACTGGGATACCTTTGAAATGATTAGAAAAATTTTGTGAGCATCCATGTGCAACATATGCTCCTGTGGAGAGAGCCCGTCACTTTAATTATGTTTCCAAATGGGTCCATAGTCCCCAAAAGGTCAAGAAACATTGTCCTTGAGCCATGAAAATTGTAGTTTCCCAATATTACCGTTAAGTGTGAGTGTGTGGAGTTCTTACAGTGTGGAGAAAGAATAGAGTCAGCGCTGTGACCATGTAGGGCAATTCCACATATGAGCCTATTTCCCTTGAATCTTCCTCCAGCACCCAGGAATCTACAGTCCTACCTGTCCAACCCTGCTTATTTCTAGAAGCGCTGTACATGAGCCTAAGTTAGCTATTTGTTCAGTCCAAATAGCCCTTCCCATCTGCAAAGGCCTTTTATGCCATTCCCAGAGTAATTCCAAACACACCTGTGAGCTCATTTAGAATTACGACCCCCATTTTGTCAATCATGAAAAAGGCTCAGAGGTGTTCAGGACAGTGGCCAATGGAGCTGATATGCAGAGTAAAATTAGTACTGTAGACAGGCAAGAGTTAGAGGATCTGAGTTATGGACCAGGTCTGCCCCTAAATGGCTGATGGAATAGGCTCATTCAAGGACTCTTTGGCTACTACAAAGGCTTGGTGAAGAGGCAGAGGGCAGTTGGGGGTGAGCCCCCTATCAGATGACGTATTTGGTCCTGGCCACTTCACATTTTCCCCCACTCCCAAGGATGGTGAAGTTGGGTTATGCTCTAATGCCAGCAACCCTTTCATTTTATTATTATCTATCCCCCTTTCATTTCTCTCTGAAGAAGTCACACTTGGGGTTACTGCCCAGACCTAAGGAGCCTTAGGGAGGAGGCTTAGAACAGCTTCACTCTAGGCATTTGGGACAAGCCCCCTCTCTTGCTCTCTCACTCTTCCTTTGGCTTGATGTGACCTTGTATCCCATAGGAGCATCATGTTCTCAGACCTGAGTTGTATGTTTAAGGGATTAAATAGTCTCCTTTTGTACAAGGAAAGAGTGTCCCTGCATAGTCCGGTCTTCTGGGAGATGAATTCAAAGCTCCACCTAATTGTGACAATGATAGTTACCCCTTACGTGGTAGCACCGGTGCCAAGTATTAAATGCATCTAATTCTCACAACCTAGGAAGTAAACCCTATTATAATCCCTTTATGAGAGATAAGGAAATTGAGGCATGAGGAGGGGAAGCAGATGACCTGCACAAGGTCACTGCTGGTAGATGATAGTGCCAGGATTCAAATCCAGTAAGTCTGGCCCCATAGTCCATGCACTTAACCACTGCACCATGTCTCCTCTCCAAGAGGAAAGCACCATTCCCCGGGCCCTGCTTCATCTGTACATACAACCACGTTAGGGTCTTGCTGGAAGGAGGGGTGCCCAGGCCAAGACAGAATTTATGAATTCATGGTTTGAATGTCAGACCTGGCCTCAGCTTCCTCCTTTGTAAAGTGGGGACTGTTCATGCCCTACTTATTTTCAGAATTATTGTGTGGACGAGTGAGTCCCAGTGTAAAGGCTTTGTAAACACTGAGCATTGCCTAATAAAAGGCACTGCCATTATCATTACTGGTTGAGCGGCTCTAAGTGTCCCAGCTGCCTGGAGGCGATGTGCCACCTATAACTCCCCCAGAGTTGGTGACTACAGGCCTCTCCACCTGGTTCTCTAAGGCCCAGCTCTCCACACTCCCTTTCTCAGTTTTCTCTTGGAGGAGCTTAGAGAAGGCATTTTGTTCTCCAGCCCAAAACTCGACCTGAATCCCAGGATGAGAAGACATGCCAAGACACTGCCCTGTTTTGCCAGTGCATTTACCCAGGTGCCTTGGCCAGCTCCCAACGCTGGCAACCAATCGTCACCAGCCTCTTGCAGCCACTTGCTGCGGTTTTATCACTTTTGTTCTAATTTGTCCTCTACCCCATTCTGCCACAGAGGACCACTGTCTGGCATAAATAGATGTTGCATTGCATTTTTGAGAAGACCGAACTTCAGGTCCCAGGACATGGGATACAGGGAAAAGGAGTGAAGAAGGAAAAAGAATGGGTGGCCTGTGTCATGGTTCCAAGATGGTCTCTCCTGCTCAGTTCTCACTATTTGCATCAACAGATTCAATTGAGCATCTGCCTGTTTGGCTAACAACTGGAATGGCAACATGAAGGAAGGCTCCAGAGTTTGAGGAGGGCCCGCCCTGTTCCCAGGCATGTCACTCACGCTGAGCTTGTATGCCTCTAGGGGGAGAGTGGTTCCTGGTTGGTGGAGGTTTGAAAAATGATGAGAGAGAATAGTTTCATCAGAGGAGGGGAGGTGGAGGAGAAGTAGCTCCTGAATGGCAGTACATCTAGGAGTCAGGCTGGCTCAGATTGGGGAAGGTGATTGGTGGCATTGCTGGGTTCACTCTTTGCTGGAAGGAGGTCCAAGCTGCTGAGAGAGATGGGGTATCTGGGCAACACAAAGGAGGACTGGCCGGAGTCTGCCTTTATGGAAAGACAGATCTGGGAGTGAGATTGTGATAAGTAGGTGTCCCATGTTTGCAAGTCAGACCTGGGAATAACTCCCGTTTGTGATGCTTATTAACTGTATGACTTTGGACACTTTCCTCTGAACCTCAATTTTTCCCATCCATTAAGTGGGATGATGATGTGGACCTTACAGGGCTGTTCTGAGGCCTGAGTGAGATAATCCAGCTTGTACTCTATCCTTGTCCTTTCTGCTGCACACACAGATCTTCCAGGCTGGGCAGCCTTGGCATTGGAGGAATCAGAAGCCTGAAATATTTGTAATCTGGGTCATTTCAAGGGTGGGTTTTGGTGAGTGTTTGGGTAACAGAGAACATGCAGTGAGCAAGGAACATCAGATGGGTCAGAGAAGAAAAAGGGAAATGTGGACCTTCCCCAACCACTGGTTGCACTTTGCTCCTCCCCTTTGGTATCTCTCCCTGGCCATCACCTTGATGACTTCCCATCCTATTTCTCCTCCCACACTCTTGCTTAGCCATAAAAAGAAGTATACTCATAATTATTTTCTGTTTTTAATGAATGTACACTACAGCCCCCATCTTAATTTTAAAATTACATCTCTCTCTCTCTCTCTCTTTCTCTCTCTCTCTCTTTCTATTTATTTAATATTCATTCAGTGAGTATTTGTTGAGCATCTGCTATATGCCAGTCACTGTGCCAGGAGTTGGAGTGAACAAAGCAGTTTAAATTCCTTCCCCATCTCCACCCACACCCCTCACTTAATATATTTATTTAGTTCCCATTTTTAGCACTTTTCTTCATTGGCTGGTATTTTCTGTGAGTCAGTGGTCTTCCATATAGAACAGTTCCCAACATGGCTGGAATCCATGGCCTGGTATAGTCAGACTTGGTTATAAACCAACAGGTAAGGGAAAACAGAATAAGTGGCAAAGCAAATAGCACCCCCTCCCCAGGTCACATGATCCACTGTGCAGTTTTCCAGGATGTGGAGACCATTTTAGTTGGGTTAAATGAGTGGTGGCTATTGGCTGTCCACGCAGCCCTCTTTTCTGTTGCTCTGAAGAGTCACTGGGGGCAGCTTTGTGTGCACCATGGGTAGCATAGAACCAGACATGTAGTAGTGTTGGCAGCAAAATGACACTAGGTGTTAAACTGGTGGAGTTAGATGGGACCTTGGTTCAGCAACCTCAGTACTTGAGTTCTGGTTAAGAAAGAATTCAGAGCCAAGACTCAAATACAAGCAAAAGTTTATTAGAAAGTCACAGAGGAAGAAGAAATGAGCTCAGGAAATAAGTTATAGAGGCAAAGAAGGGCTTGTAGAGCTTAGGAGAGAGAGGCAAGGAAATGCACCTGGGAGAAAGGGCTGGGGAAAAGCACAGCATCCTCAACAGAGAAAAGGGCACTGGGTCCTCCATCTTAAGAACATTTATCTGGAGGTCTTAGGGGGGGATCCCAATAGAATATTCATCAGCTTTCCAGGTGTGTCCTTTCAGGGTCGTGGTCTCCACTGGTTGATCAGTGTTAGGGCAGGGGATGCTAGTAGTGCAGCTGGCCCTGATGTCAGCATGGCATGGTTTCCCTGGTTTTGCTGCTTTTCTGGGCCTGGAGCTGAAACACTACTGAGGCCTACATGTTATTCCTATGAGTTAATGCTTAAGGGAGTGGTTGTGCAAGAGCCCACATGGGAGTTGCATGAGGTTACTCTCCGGCCCCTTATTCCTCCTATAAGGGTGTCTGCTACATGACGAGTGATACGCAAGGGGAGGAAAGGTCAAGGGAGGGTCTGAACCACATGACCAGTGATATGAAAGGTCCAGGGGCTTAAACTTCATGATCAGAGATACGTTAGGGGAGGAAAGGTTACCCTTGAGGTAAGGTCTTTTCCCAGTTTTGCCCATTGCGAGGCACCTGGGGCTTTCTACCCTGGTGACCTTCTGTACCTGGCCCATCGTCTTCGCTCTGCCCATGTCTGTCTAACTGTCTACCATAGTAGGGACTCAAAAATTTGCCAAAGAAATGTGGGTAGATGGCTAAATGGATAACCATAGCTTCTTGGAATTATCTGGGTGAAGGCAGGACCAGTGATCTAGTGATCTGCTTTGATGGGGATGTCTGGACATGGCAGGGCATCACCCAAGAGCAAATCTAACCCCTTGGTGCGGGGAATGGTGGAGAGAAAAAAGCATGAGCTTCTTGCTCCTAGAAGCCTAGTTGTTAGCCTTCCCTGCAGCTGCTGAGGTTTACAAAGTGTTTTAAGAGTGTCTGGGTAGGAAGGCTCTGCCTACCCAGAAGTGCAATTCTCAAGAGCAAACCCAGAACAAGGGGAAAGAAGGCTGTTTGTTGCTTGTGCAGAAAGTGCCTATAATCTGTTCAGGGAGGCGAACCAGGGCCTTATCCCTCTGAGCAGGAGATTAAAGGCCTGAACTTGTGATTGCTGCTCGGCTGGGGACCTAGGCTGTACACCGACAGGGAGCCCTGAGAGCACACAGAACACAGCTGCCACTGGAGAAAGCCAGCATGGGGGACTGCCAGTGGCGGGCTGTTGAAAACAAATGGGGCAAAGAAACGATTCTGATGCTATCGATTGGAGCTGATGTTTGCAGAACAGCCAGAAATGACTTACTTGCCTTCAAAACCAATAGGGAAACTGAAGTCATTGAGCCTAAGATAGACCTTGCTGAACCCTGCAAAGGGATTTCGTATCCCCAGCCCCTCTCTTCTCCCTCCAGGAATACCCACACATCAACCCACTCACTACCACATCACTGAAACTGGGCCTAGGAGGTGAGGTACATATTCTCAGCTGTCCTTTCTCATTCCTCCCCACTCTTATCCTCAGATGGCCTCTAGTGTTAATGTCTTTCTCAGCCTCCAACCGAGCTGGCTGCTGCCACCATTGCATCTGGCTCCCGATCCCCCCTTGCCACTGTCAAGACTTCTGCTCTGTGTGTGTCGGGATGTGGATGAGCGCCTTCCCTCCTTCGGTTAGCTGAGACAATGCTGGAGCTTTTGTTGTTTCCTTGAAAAGAACTCCTCTAATAAATTACCAAAACCAATCAGGAAAAGAAAGTACAAAAGCCTAGAAATGGATGAGTCTGCAGAACAGGGATCCTTCAACCAAGGTAACTCAGGATAAGCTCAGTGAGCACAGCCTACTACTGGAAGCCCACGTCCCTCCTTTGTTTTGTTTCATTTTGTTTCTTTTCTTCCCTTCCCTTCCCTTTTCTCTTCTCTGTTTTATTCCTTCCTTCTTCTCTTCCATTCTCCCCACACCACCCCACTCTGTGTCAGTCTGGGTCTTCCAAGAAGCAGATGCCAATATGGGACAAAGGAGCATCCATTCTACTGGGGGAAACATCTGTGTGAAAAAAAAGTGGGGAGGGAGCTAAATAAGGCTGGAAAAAGCAATGCAAGTCTGACCTCATGTGCAGGAAGGAAGATTGAGCAAAAGTATGCTTGACTGCCCTGCAAGCTAAGGAGGGGTCAGTAAGGCTGTAAGGCGTCCTTGAGCAGGGTTGACTGTCCGAGGACTGCAGTGTCTCCTGGGCATGGGCCTGCTGAGCATCCCCACCATGCTGTCATAGGCTGGAGCAGCCTGTGGGAAGCAGGGCTTTGGTGGGAACTGGGTGATAGGCTTCAGAGCCTGGCACTGAGAGCCTTGGTCTGTCCTGTCCCTGCAGTTGGAGATCTGTCAGGCACATCCTCATGGCTGCCATGACCTCTGGTTTGGTAGGCTGGAAGCCAAGTCACAGACTGCTTCTACCCTTCAGCGGACTCTGACTCTTTCTCTAGTCTTCCTCTCGACATCTACATGGCTTACTTCACTACAGCTTCTCTGCTATGCCTTCTCCAGCTACCCTATCTAGAATTTCAACTTCCTGTCTGTCTCCTTCCCTGCTTCATTTTTCTCTCTGGCCCTTACACTATCTAACCTATCGTCTATTTTTCTTATCTGTTATGTTTATAGTCTCTCACCCCTACTAGAATGTAAGTTTCATGGGACAGGGATTTTTGTCTATCTTCTTCAGTGTCATATGCCCAAAGTCAAGCAGTGCCTGAACTTAATGAATATTTGTTGAATAAATACACAAGTGTCTGTTGTTCAGAGTAACTTTGAGCTCAGTGTCGGCAGCAGGTGTGTGGCCCTCAGGAAAAGGGCTGCCTCCTTTAGAGGTTCAAAGCTTCATATCCCTTTCTAGGAGCTAGAGAGGTAGGTGCTACAGCACAGGGATTAATAGCATGGGGTTTGGCTTTGGACAGACTCAGGTACTGGTCCCAGCTCTATCACCAGCTGTGTGACCTTGAGCAAGGCACTTAACCTCTCTGAGCCATAGCTCCCTCATGGGTGAAATGAGGACAATATATGAGTGTTAAGATGGTTTTAAGGTTGAGAGAGTTCTGATTACCCCAACTAAGTCTTGAAAACTTCCTACTTAAAAGTCAGCACTCACTAATGATTTATCAACAAACTACTTCTACTGATGCAGAACTTCAAAGCTCAGCCCACTTTACCAGGTCTTTTGGAGCCATTTCCTATGTTCCCTCCTTCTGTCACCTCCTCCTCCCCAAATAGCAGTAAGGTTTTAGGATTCCTAGGCTTCCATAATTACTAATAATTACCATTTCCTATGGGCAATTACTTTGCATACACTATTATGCGACTTAAATAATTAGAGCTCTGTAGTGGCAGGGACCACATATCTCATTCCCTGTTAAAACTCTTGAGTCTGGTGCTGAGTAGGTGCTCAGTAAATATTTGCTAAATTATCAGAGCCAACTGAAAGGTTGGTATTATCATCCATATTTTACAAATATGGAGACTAAGGCTTGCCCACAGTCACAGAGCAAGTAAGTGGCAGAGCCAAGACTTAAACCTAGATCTGGATCATCTCCAAACCTGAAAGTTTTCAATTCTATAGTGCAGTTTTACATAATCTCAGGAGAAAGATCCCAGGATGCAGGCATGGGCTCATGATGGTCTAAAGACTCAGTCAGCTGCTGGTTATAGAAAGTATCAGGGAACTCCAGTTCAGGGTTGGGGGACAGTGTGGTCTCATGAAACACCTAGTCTTTAGCTTATCGACTTTCATTGTTATCACATTATTTTCTAGGCTGAGTGAATCATCCTTGGCTGGCAGATAAACCTCTCTCTCTCTCTCTCTCTCTCTCTCTTTAGCTGCTCCTGAATTCTTGACAATGTTGAGCCATTTCTTGGTGGGACATTGCCAGTGTCGTGGCAGTTGGGACAATTGATGAAGGCCAAATGACTTAGTTAGCTAATCTATGGGTTCTCTTTCAACATGGTGCAAAGTTTAACCCTGCTTCAGGCAGTCTAGACGGAGTGGTGGCAATCATTTGATCCCAGCAGAATGTTTTTGAAGTCTCAAGAGTGGGCAAAGAGGTAGCTGGAAGATGGAGGGGGTATTTTTGTACATTTGCAAATGATGAAGTCTTTTAACAGTTCAAGCTGAACTGTTTGTGCTTGAAATAAGACTGGGCATGCACACAAATATAAAAACACCCTGTGCTGGAAAACCTAAGTCTTTATTGTACAAACAGCTGTGTTTGCCTTTAAATGATGAAATTAAAATACCTATGAGTAAAGTGTGGCATTGCCTAGGGTCAGCTCTTTGAAAATAGAAGGAAGAGCTGCTGATGGCCTATGGCATTTGAGAGGCACCTGAAAGGTTGTTCTTCCTCAAAGTCCCCCCACCCCTGTTTGGCTTTGGGAGTTGTGATTTTTCACCATTGGTCACTGAAAGAAGGTGTGATATTGGGCTTTTCATTAAAGAGCAAGTATAAAAATATGTGATGAGAAAGGGGTAACATTAACACACTGGTGCACAATACCACTTCAGTCATTGTAGGTGTCAAGCAAGCCAGCTGATGACCTGGATAACCTGAGAGAGTGCAGTTAAGAAGGCATGGTTTGGTTGTGGAGTGGGTACTTGTCTTTGCCTGCCCAACATCTTCTTTCTAGACATAGGGCCCCACTCTTCCTCTGGGGAACCATCCCTCTTCTAATCTTTACCCATGGAACTTCAGTGGACATGTGACCTAGGCTTAGCCAATCAGAGCATTGTATTCTCCTGGCCCCTGTAATTGGATCAAAAATAGGCATGTGACTTGAATCAAGCCAATAGGAGACCTACCCTAGGCTTATGGTGAAACTATTGGACCAGCATTATATTCTTGGGGGTTGCTAAGCTAGCAGAGTACACTGTAATGGACCATGTTTCATTTCAAATAAGCTCAGGACACCTGGTATACACACACTGATGACCCCAGAGTTACTTATTTTTCCATCATCAGACTCCTTGAATCTGTTCTCAAGTCTCCACCTCTGATACAGTGCTTCTGAACAGAGGTAGGGGAAGGTGTCTCCACATCGGAGGTAAGTTGAACACTGGGTGAAACTGAGTCTCCAATGTTTCTGGGGGTGATGGAACAGGGACTAGCAATCAATGATTATCCTGTGTAGAATTTCTAACCATGTTCCATGGGAAATTTGTCCAGTCTCTTCTCTATCCTGTGGCTCCCCCAAATTCTTATTCTGGCACTAATCGAAAGCTGTGTGGCAGAAGGCGAGTCCATGTAGTCTTTTCCTATCATTATCTCTTGGGCTTCCAGGCTCTTTGGTCCCCTCTCCAGGTGCCACTGTGGGGAAGGGCTATGTGGCAGATTCAGTTGGTGTCATTGTGAGCCAGGAGATTTGAATTCTAATTCCAGCTCTTCTAAACCTTCATTCCTTGACCTTGAGAAAGAGCCTTCCCTTCTGAGCTTCGGTGGCTTGTTGATTCCGTAATTCTGGAAGCTGATAAAGCAAAACTTTCTCTCTCCCTCTCTCTTGGCTGGGAAGGCTGAACACTTGGCCTCTGTCTCTGAGTTTTGCTTAGTAGGATGCTTACAGTCTCTTAGGGCTGACTCGGGCTATTCACACATACTCTCTCAGCCACACCTTCCAGTACATGCTGGATTTTTCAGTTGGGAAATCTAAAGTTGGCAATAACTTTAGAGGAGACCAAAATATTGGGTACCAGAGGCCAACAGGGGTTTCAATAAATGAAACTTTAACATTTAAAAGATTCAAGTTCACTTTTCTCAGAAAAGTTTCTGAAAATAAAGATTATCTACTTAAACACCCAAAGATAGCATTTACGAAAAAGGCACTTTGCAGGGAAATCAATCTTAATGTTGCCTTTCATGATCCCAAATCCCTTATGCTCTATTAAGAAGTGGCCCCTTCACCTTGCCTTCGGTCTCTCTTCATCAGCACCCTCCCCAGGTGGACCCACTTCTGCTTGGGGCTCTTCTTGTTTTCTGTAGGGATGGTTATGAAAAAACTGGAGGATGAACTGTGGTATAGCCACCTGAGCTGAGCACTGATATCAGGAAGAACCCTGGTCATTTGGTTCCCACCTTCGAGCAATTACAGATGGAAGGAAAGGTAGTAAGAGGAATTCGCAACCTCCAGCTCATATCCCCAACTTGGGGATTTTTCTCTCAAGACTCTTATGCAGAGAATGATTTTAGAATCTTTTGCTTGCCACTCATGCACATGTTTTGGAGTTTCTCAAGGAAAAGGAAGCAAAATCTTCTCACTGTTTTAGGATTAATTAATTTTTTTGGTAGGTTACAAGTTGAGAAAATAGCTAGTGACAAAGTGAGCAATGATATTTCTTTCTAACCTAAGATCAGTTCTTTTTCATTATAGCAGCATTTATATCCATTTTGAAAAATAGTAAGACATATGTGTAAGGGGCATATTATTTATTAATTCTATAGATTTTACATAGTGATCATGCAGACTTGGAATTCCCCTATAATAATTCTGGGGCCTCATTAGCATCTATTGTCCACAGATTGGAAACTACTGTTCCAGAACAACAACAAACAGTCTCAATAGTGTATATGGAGTATTTCCTACATGTCTGTTGCTATCCTAAGTGCCAAGTGCTTTGCATACATTCCATTTGATTCTCATGACAACCTTATAAAATACTTATATTATCTCCAATACTTATACTTATATTTCATAGATGAGAAAACATAGGCTTATAGAAGTAAAATAATTCACTCAAGCCCACATAGATAGTAAGTGGCAGAGTCAGAATTTAGATCCACGTATTTCTGATTTCAAATCCATGTTGTTAATCACAAAAGTAGAATATGGCACATATTGCTATATATCCTTGTAACTGACTACCTTGAATTTGGCCCTTTGTATTATATGTTGTGTAGATTCTGGCTCACAGAAAGAGCTCAATATATACTTTTTAATTAATTGACTAGTGGTGAGATTTTAAAAAATATTTTTATTTCTATGAATATACTGCTTATTCCCAAATGGTGTCATTTTAACCTTCCTGAGTATATACCACTAAGTTCTTGGATGGCCTTGATTGACAAGTATCATTTTAAGTTTGATTTCCAAATCAGGAATTAATAAATAGATGTTAGAGAAGAAACTGAACTTGGAGCTCTGATTCTCAATCTAATTAGGGAGCTTGATGAAGATTATTTTGTTTGCAAACAATGAGTCATCTATCCTATTTACCAAAGCATTCGGTTAAACTTCTTCATCACCATCACCACCACCACCATCATCACCATAATCATTGCCATTTTTATATATTTTCAGAGCTCCTTATTCTTACAGGGGACTTGTCTAGATTCTGAAGATAGGTACACAGAGGTATGATATAGGTCCTGTCCTTGAGGAGCTTACACCCCAATGAGAAAAACAGGGAAAGCTTCCATGTGGAAGTGCATTTAGCCTGGGCCTTCAGAGGAGAGTTGTTTGGATGAGGTGGGAGGCAGAGTTAGGACTTGTACTAATCTAGACTAGCAATTTTCAATCTTTTTTCATTTCATGGCACACAGAAACTAATTGTTAACATTCTGCAGCACACCATATATATGTATTTCTTGCTGCTCTGTCAGAAAAATAGGTATGATATTGATTCTTTCACACCAGACAGCTACTTTTGTATTGGCAATTGTCATTATTTTATTTGGAAATCTAAGGAGATGCAGGTCAGTGCCCCTGACTACATAGTCTGGTATTATGTGTTTTAAAAATTCTTACAGCACACCAGTTGAAAAATCACTGTTCTAAACAGAGGTAACAACATAAACAAAGGCAGATAAATATGGAAGTACATGTTTAAAGAAATGTAAGCAATAAAATGGAAGGTGTTTAAGAGTTCTAACCAATTTGGAATATATTTCATGTGGTGTGAGGTAAAGATCTGACATTTTTTTTTCATATGGCTGATTAATTGTTCCAACATATATAATGGATTGTTAATTCTTTCCTCACTAATTAAAAGTAGCAACTTTCTTCTACCAAATTGCCTTAAATACTTGTGTTTGTTTCTGAATTCTGTTCTGTTTTGTTTCTCATTTCTCTGTCCCTGAGCCAGTACCACATTATTTAAATTCATATAGCTTTGCAATATGACTTGACATCTGATAGAACAAGTTCCTCTCTTTATTCTTTTTCTAAATAGATATGGCTATTCTTGCACATTGACTTCTCTGTATGAATTCTAGAAGTTGCTAATTAAATTCTCTGAAAAATCATAGGGGGCCTAAAAGGAATGCCGGGAGGTGCAGAGGGAATGTAATTGACCATGAGGATGGTAAAGTCACTTGAAGGTCAAATAATGGAGGCTTAGATCATCAAGCCAAGACATGCAGAACCCATGGCACTCCTGGGCATTTCTAGATAAACTAAGATAAATTCTGGCATGAAGAAACTTGTCTGCAATGTCTTGCACATAGGTTGCTGCAAGCTGGCCAGAACACTCATGTCTTCAGAGCCCTCTATGTCAGGCTGAGAGAGAGCTCGGCCTGTGTTGGAAGACCAAAGAAAGGTTCAGGAGTGACCTGAATTTGAAACCCCAAAGCAGTTCCTTTCTCTCTGCCTTGGTATTTTCATTGCCTCTGTCTATTTTCACAAGCAGCTCTCCCTGGCTGCCATCTGTCACAGTTACAGATGATTGGACAAGGATAAGGAGACAGAGTCAGCTGCCCATTGTGTCTTACCCTGAAGACTAATGTCAGCCCTGGATCAGAAGCCACAGGAAGAAACCCTGGCCCTAGAGTGAGGGGAGGGAGCAAGAGAGCCCTTTGGACAAGTCTCTGAAGACAGGCTGCCCTCTCATCCATCCTGTTCCATTAACTACAAGACAGAGAGATGCATGCAGGGAGGCGCTTCTCTTCTGCTTGCCTCTCTAGCTTCTCGTTGGTTTTTAATTATTTCTTCATTTAACAAGCATTTATTGAATAATTTCTGTGTATCAGGTGTTGGGTAAACAATACGAACAAAATCAACTTGGTTTTTGTCCTCATGGAGATTATAGTCTGGTCGGGGAGTCGGCCAGCAAGAAGCTAGCAAACAAATGTGTGTCTTCTCTGCTCTCCTCTTCTCCAAGCACAGTTGTCCCTCAGAAATCCTCTTCCAGAGATGGGTAGAGGAAAGTGGAGGTGATATATCCATATAAAAGGCATACCATATAAAAGGATATTGGAGTGGGAGAATAATGGATAATTCCAGTGCATAAGGAGCAGTCTGAAAGGGTCCTAAAGACTTTACTTATGTCCTCATTTTTCTGACCTTACCAGGTGATTCTTGTCTCCATTTTTGAGAGTCAGATATAACACCCCCATCCCCATGCCTTGGATGACATAAACTGTAGTGGGATGGAAGCGTTTTTCTGCGCTATGCAAGGGAGAGGAACATGGTGAATAATTCTATGTTCAAAGTCATGGGGAGGAGGATGGGATATTCTTGCCGGGGGCTCCTGACTTCCCAGAGGCTATCTGAAAACATCCTCCCTGAGAGGGGTTCCTGGCGCTGGTGACCATGATATTATTTGTATGACTGGAATTTGTGGCCAGCTCTGCAACCATGTGAATCTGAGAGAAGAAAATACATGAAAAAGGGAACGATCAGTGCTGTGGCCTTGAACACAAAGCACAGGTGATCTCCTGGAGAAGATGGAGGGAAAAAGAGCAATGTAGACCCATGGCAGGCAGTGCCAGGTGGCCCTCGCCCAGAGCGGCAAGTATGAAGAATGTTAAATGAAAAGCTTTTAATATCTGAATATATGGAGTTTGTTTAAAAACAAATAACAAACTAGAAGTGTGGCTTTGGAAAAGTCATGGGCCATCAGTTTCTGCTTTTATAAAGTGTGGTTCAGAAGGTGGAATGGGGTGCCAACAGTGATGTTTAATGATTTCTAAGGTTTTTCCACTTTAGTGTCATGTGATTCTGTTTTTCTACCTATGGAGCAGACACCATGTTGTCTAGAAATGTGTAGAGGAAAGTTTTTGGTTGTGTACATTTACTTTGGGAGCCTAAAGGCTCTTTGAGAGCAATAGATGCCTCCCTGACACAGGAACTTGCATAAAGTATTGTTGGGAGAATGAGGAAAAAATACAACATATGAAAGGCTGAGCATACCTATGGGTTGGAGATACCAATGAACACACTTGAAATAGTTAATGAAGTCTGCTAGACAATCCATATTTAAGTTCTAAATTCTGACTTGACTCTCTGGTTCCAGCGAGTACTGTGGACAGCTCCATGGTGCTGAAGGTAGGACTATAATGAGGTGAATGCACTTTCCAATTCAGTGTTCACCTACTTATTAATCCCACAAACAGTCACTGAGGGCCCAGTATGCGCAGGCAACAACCAGGTACAGTATGGAAGAAGTCTTTGAATATTTTAAAGTTGGAAATAACCTTGGGGGGAAATGATAAAAAACTATAACAACATAGATTTCTAAGAGAAATAGGAAACACAAAAGAAAGACAACTTCAGTTTAGAAAGTTGAACTCAGGAATTTTAGGAAACTTTTCATACTAGGTACCATTTATTCAGTGTCTACTCTAAGGTAGGCTCTGTGCATGCATTTTTTCTAAGTAGTTCCATAAGACAGGAGCCCAGAGAAGGTATCAGTCTGAAATCACATGGCTTACAAGTGGAGCAGGACCGAGGCCCATGTTTGTTTCCCTCCAAAGACTAGGGTATTTCTAAATCCTCATGACTCCCCCCTCTATGTTCACCATGGGAGGAAGAAACATTTTAGTCTGCATACAGCTTATTTGCACTTATGGGGGAAAGACCAGCTCCTCTGTTCTCCTTCCTCCTCTAAGGGCTTCCTTGCTCTCTTGGACCTGGAACATCATCAGCTGGGGGTTAGAAGAGCAGAGAGTCTCCAGAACTATTTGAGGTACATCAGGCAGAGATCTTTGAGTAGGATGATAATTTCTCCAACTTAAATAAGGCTAATCAAAAAAAGTATGTAATTAGCTTTCAAGATATAGATCCAGCTTCAGGTATGCTGAATCTTGGAGGGGAGGGGAAAAGGAGGGATATGTGTCATATCACATCATCATGACTCGGCCCCTTCCTTCAACTCTCATTCTCTGCTTTGCTTTATTCTCTCACCACATGATGACAAGTTCGCTGCCAGGAGTCCCAGAATCACACTGTCTCTGATTTGCAACATCAGCAGAAAAGTACATTCTCTCTCCCAATTTTCATGCACCAGTCACAGATAACATTCTGATTGGCCCTGCTTAGGTCATGTGCACCTACTCTGATACATCAGCCTGAGTCTCATGGTTTTGCCTGGTGGCGAGAGAGGACACATGCGGCATATGACTGATAGTTCAAATGACATCACCTGAAGTGAGGGAGGACGTTTCCTAAGAACCAGAAAAAGGATTATGGGGAGTCATACGGGACACATAAAAATATTATATACTCTGGGGCTTATCTTCCGAGATGGAAGTGGGGAGGTTGTGGGAAACAGGCCCAGGAAAGGTGAGCAGCCCTGCCCAGAGGGCTCTTCCAGACAAAAAGAAGTTCTCATTCTTGGTTTTACCTGAAAAGTTCACTTTTTAAAGGCAGAAGATCAAGACTATCCACAAAAACAATGACCCCTCTCTTTATGCAGTTCTCTGCAGTTTACCAAAGACGTCTTACCAGCTCCTCCTCAGAGACTTATAACCACTCTGGCCAGCAGTAAAGCAGGTGGCACTTCCCTATTTTGCAGGTGCAGAAACTGAGGCTGTGAGATGTTAAGTAACCTCCTCAAGGTCACTCAGTTAAGTTGCAGAGCTGTTACTATCAACCAGCTCTCCAGCATACAGAATTAATTAAAGGCCTATGAAAAAACTCCAACAGGATCAAGGTTGGTAAGTGATGAGGCAAAATCTCATTGGCCACACAAAAAGCTGCAGAGAGAATAGATCTGCCAGTTGGAAAAACTGGCAGGGAAAAACAGGAAGCTTGGCCCAATTGCCCAAGAAAAGAACAAAGAAATAGCCAGAATTTATAGGTGTGAGAAGAGAAAAATCAAAAAAAGAAATGAGATGCACCCTGCAAAACACATAAAAGGAAATAGAAAAACATTCTTTAAAATACACTAGGAACAAGGGGAAGATAAGGGGGAATGTTTCTTCCTAATAGATGATGAGGGAAAGCTGATAATAGATGACACGAGAAATGCACAGGTTTTTAATGCTTTATTTCTCAGGTAGCTGGAACAAACTGCATACAGACTGGAAGACAAGGAAAACAACTAGAGGGTGGAAAGTAAAGGGAAGGCACCTGCAAGGAACTAAAGATCTGGGGTCACCAGTGACAGGGAACCCTACAATGTCAAAGCTAGAGGGAGTCTAGATGTCAGCTGGTCCCACCTCTCATTTAACAGACAATAAAACTGAGTAGCAGCGATTGGGAGTGTGCTGCCCAAGGTCACTTAGTATTAGAAGAACCAGGCTTCTAGGCTCTTGAGTCAGTAGGTTTTTCTAGCACCTTTGGAAATGGAGAGAAGGGGAGAGAAAGTGGTGAATAAACCAAAGCATATAAAATCCACTATGAGAATTAGGCAAATTTACAAACAACCTTGACTTAAGGCAGGATGAAGGGCAAGATTTGGGGAGAATCCAGGATATAAGGTAAGGAGGAAGCTGCCTTGACATTAGGCTTCAAGTCTGGCTGTTGCTGGCCCTCAGTCTTCTGCCAGTCTGGTTTCTTAGGGTCTCCAGTTGTTAGACTCCCTCAGACCTGTGGTCCTGGATCACTGACCATTGTCTGGATGCTGCCTATCTTGCTTTGTCTCTTGAATCATTTTTTTCCTCACAATAATGCTGTCTAACAAAGTACCCCGATATTCAGAGGTGTAAAACCATATGATTTATTTAGCTTGCTGTGGGTTGATGATTGAGGCCGAGCCCAGCTGGAAAATTTTCCTATAATGCCTGGATTTGTGGGGTGGTTGCTTTGATGTTGGCTGATCTAGAATGGCTGCCACTGAATGGGTTGGATGACTGGGATGTGTGAGATGACTCAGCTCTCTGTCCTGTGTCTAGCAGGCTCACCCATACATATTCTCATGGCATGGCAGAAATGCATGGCCAACAACCCCATCATACAAGGAATGGAAACACACAAGTACCTTGGAAGTTTCTGCTTGCAAACATGTTTGCTAAGATTTTGTTGGCCAAATCAAATTACATGGTTGAGTCCAGAATCAGAGTGGGCAGGACTACAAATTACAGAGTAGAGGGTGTAATTCAGAGAGGTTATTAACTGGAGCCATTAGCACAATCATACTAACACCAGGCTTCCGTTCCCAGGGTCTTTGGCTCTGTTGCCTTTCTCTACTTCCCACTATCTTGGTCCCACTGAGTGAGCTGATTTTCTGGCTCCCAACCCTTGTTGTGGGGAGTCCTCTGCTGCCTGGAGTCCCTCAGCCCTTTTGCCAGTGGGACAAAAAGCTGAGCCCCACACTGTGATTCTGCCCAAGTAGACTTCTGGCTATCCCCATCTAGTCTGAGTTTGCCTTTTCTAGGACAGTAATGAAGACACTGCATGCTCCGAACTGGTCTACTGCTGCTGCAGTCTCAGAAGCAGCACCCTCTACAAGTTCTTTAGCTGGAAACCCCTATACCCGTGGACATTTATCATCTGTTTTTCAAGTCTTCTCTGACCATGGACACATGTCAAGGAGAAGCCAGGTAAGTCCTCTGCAGCATTTATCCTGTGTCCATACCACCCTGGACTCTCTCCTCTGAGAGGGTATTATGGGCTAAATTCCGGTCCCCTCAAAATTAGTATGTTGAAGTCCTAATCCCCAGTACACCATAATGTGACTGCTTTTAGTGACAGGAGCTTTAAAGAGGTAACTACATTAAAATGGGGTCCTTAGAGTGGACCCTAATCCAATTGACTGATACCTTACAAGAAGAAGCAGTAAAGTCACAGGCATGTACAAGCACAGAGGAAAGACTGTGTGAAGACAAAGGAAGAAGGTGGCTGTCTTCAAGCCAAGAAGAGAGGCCTCACATGAAACCAACCCTGCTGACATCTTCATCTCAGACTTTTGGCTCCAGGACTATGAGAAAATAGATTTCTGTTGTTTAAGCCACCCAGTCTGTGGCACCTTGTTATGGCTGAGCAAGCTAATGCAGAGGGAGAAACACAGTGTTGGATGTTTGGCTAAAGACATCAGTCTAGTTGGAGATAGTCCTCCCTTCAGCACTACAGCTCCAGGCCCCAAGACAGGAAGCACTCAATGGAGACACCAATCCTAGTTTATGTGAAACCACCTTCTTGTTTTTATTCTGAAGGCTGAACGTGTCCTGACCTCTCCCTACTTGATAACCTCTGGTCAGAATGGACCTCTGCTTCCCCCAGACAGGGCTGTTTCCATTGATTCTGGCTTCTCTACCTTCTTGTGTCTGGCCCTGTGCCTCCGCTCCCCACCGACTTATGTCCTTCTCCTCTTTATCGACATGAAGCAGTTCAAGCAGTTCATTTCCTGGCCTAGGATTCTACTGCAGGAAGATCTGCCCTGGATTTCCATGAATATAGGATGTCAAAGCCCATTCTTTTCTATCATCCTCAACATCATACTCTATTAGATATTTTTTTCTGAAAGAAAAAATTCTCCTATAATTTGAGAAAGGGAGGATAGCGTGTTTCATTACAAGGCAGTAAAGAAGGACCTGTGTTAAGTTCAGAAGCAGAATAGCCAGTCAGAGAAAGTATTTGTTGGATGGAGAAACACAGTTTAGGCTGCAAGGTGTGAACTGGTGGCTGGGAAAGAGCCAGGTGGCACTGGCAGAGTGAAAGAGCCCTGGGCTAGGAGTCCGAAGACCCAGCTCTGAATCTTGTTCTGTCAGTCAAGCCTCATACCTATGAAGTGGGAGGTTATGTGCCACTTTGCCAGGTGCTGGGAGTAGAGTTGATATGGGAGCCATGGACCCTGCCCTTGTGGGGCATTCACTGTCTCTCAATGTGACACTGGGCAGTTAGTTCACATCTGAGCCTCAGCGTCCTTCTCTCTAAAATGAGAAGCTTTGAAGGTGATTTCTAACATTGTTTTCTGCTCTAGCATTCCAGAAGGGCTGTCCTCAAGGTATGAGGTGTTGATGTTTTGGTTATGACAATGGCAACTCTAAAAATGAGAAGGGAAGGAGGAATCCAGAAAGTTTCTAAGAATGAATTGAATCCTTGGTTATGGAGAAGGAGCAAATCTGAAGAGGCAAAAGTGCCTGAGATTTTCAACCTGAAGGTGTCATCGACAAGGAAAATGGAAATTGGGAAAGCAGCAAGATGAATTCTGGCCCAGATTCGATTATTTTTGGTAATTACACAGGCTAATGGATCAAAACTGTGTGTCTTTCATTCTCAGAGGAAAAAGTAAATTACATAAGTGAAAAGGTGTGTGTGGAGGCAGGGGACGTAGTCAGTGGCTACACATGCGTGTGGGTGAAAAAGACGTCGAGGTCCTAGTAGAAATCGGTACTGCTGTAAAAGTCAGTCACAATATGGCAGTGTGACGACAGATGGGAATTGCACACATAGGGGCCATTCTCTCTGTGCACTGGAGGCCACGGGGCAGGAGAGAGAAAATTACCGGCTCATTGCTCCATCCTTGGGGGATTGTGAACCTGAAGCAATGTCCTTCTTAACAACATAATGTTTCATCTTTTTAGGGAGCTGAGTGCCTGGTAAACCAGCCAGACCATAGTGACCACCATTTAGTCAACATTATTGTAGTACCCAAGCTAGGTGCCAAGGATGCAGAGATGAATAAGGGAGGTTTCTTGTTTATAAAACTAGAATAGGGGAGGGATGGGAAGGCAGACACATGACCAAATCTAATGCAGGCAGCCTGTAAGTTGTGCTTAAAGCATTGTTGTGTGCAAAGTGCTGGTGATCGATTCTGACGACTGAGCTCTGGAAGGACTTCACAGAGGAGGTGGCATTTGAGCTGGGCCATATATGTGATCAATATTGGAAGAGAGAAGGTAAATGAAGGGACTTATGGAAGCATCACCTGTACATTTGGCAAGAGGAGAAGGGTGGAGGGTGGCATGGAATGTACTAAACCATTAAATTTGGAGATGGCTCTGGGGAGAGGGATCTCTCCTAATATGACCTAGGTAGAACTAGACACCTTGGTTAAATTCAAAATTAAGTGACACCACCATCTGAAGGACAAACGAAGCTACTTTACTAAGGGAGTAGGGGAGAATCAGTACCAAGGAGGCAAGGGAATAGGCAGTTTCAAGGCAGCAGGAGGATGTGGGAGGTTTCAGACAATGCCGCTCTTTAGGAAGGGTGAAGCAGGCCAATGCAGCAACGGCGTGGAGCCTGAGGGACCACGCGCTGATAAGCTGCTTGGCCAGTGAAGCAAGGAGAGGAGCTGTGATGGTTGTTGAAAAGATCCATGGGGTCAGAGGGGGAGGGAGGCAGGCAGCAGCCTGGGAGTTCCTAGCTCCTACCTGCGCTGCCCTGCCTCTGCCTGGGGCTGGAGGTGAGGGAGCTGCAGGCTTGCCAGGATCTGCAGGGAGGGGTTGTGGACCAGCTGGAGGCCTCTGAGCAGTGTGGGGAGTCATCAGACTCTATAGCACATGCACAGCTGAGCTTCTGAGGCAGTGCGGCTGGCCAGACGCAGACTGCTTACCTGGCAGGTATCGCAGACAGGGAACAGGTGCGAGCCCAGGCCCCCATTCTGCTCCCGCTGCTCCCTCCTTTGGGATCTGCCTTCCTTTTCCTCCTCTACCCCTTTCTTCCCTCTTATCCTCCCTATCACCTCCCTGCCTTTCATCAAAAAATTATTCAGAATTTATTACATTTATACTAAACTATTTTCTGCACAGAGGCTTAGAGATCCTTTTAAAGAGTAAAAACCCAAGCTCAGTTATAGTTACATCCATCTGGCTCCCACCTCAGAAACTACCTGCACCCTGCATAGGCCAGGCAGGATAAATCTTGTCGGTGTTCTATCCTTGTGCCCAATCCCCTCCCCCACCCAACTGATTGACATACAAATGGAGTTTGGGCTAGGGGCTCTCAAGTTCTTGATAGAGTCTACTCCCTACACAAGCCTATATTCTTCTCAGCCATAATTATCTTCCTGCTGTCAATCTTATCTTTTTTCTCTTAGTGTGCTTTAATTTAATTCCTGGCTTCCTCTCAAGGTTCTGAGAGAAAGCTGGTGGGTTTAACTGGAAGGATTAATAATAATAATAATGGCTACCACCTATGGAACAGTTATAATAATACCAGGCATTAAGTTTAACAAGTAACTTTAATCCTTACAACAACTCAGTAAGATAGATATTATTTCCACCATTTTTCAGAATAGCACACTGGGGCTCAGAGAGGTTAAGTAACTTGTGAAAGACCACACAGCTACTACATGGCAGAATACGTATTCCATTCCATTCCAGACCTCCCTGATCCTGAACCTGCGCTAGTGAACACCACGTTAGACTGACTCCCTTTAGCCTTTAAACAAAGCCTCATAGGTTATCTCTCACCTGGGATGGAAGACCAGGCGACTCCTTCCCTTTAGACTCATCTCCCCTCCACTGTGAGTCCAGCCACCTTTAGTTTCAGCACCATCCACACCCTTAATGCATTCAGCATAGCTGTATCACCTACATAGTGGGGTCATTTCACCACCAGCTTTTCAGAGGGAGGGGAGCAAAGGGTAATCTGGCAGCAAAAAGGACAGCTCAGACACATGGAACACCCGAGGACAAGGGCAAGGGAAGGAGTTAGTTCCATTTTTCAATCCTGGTGACTTTATTGGCAGGACAAGGTAACCAAGCGTTGCCAAAGCTAGTTCATCACCTTCCTGCATTTCCCTCTCCAGCGGGAGCTGATGCTCCCATCCTGATCCAAGCTGGTTGGTGTCCCAGGGGCAGGGGCTGGCTCCTGTCATGAGTCTCTGTCTGCTACCTCATTCTCCTCCAAAGCTCTAATTTCCTTCCTTGATAATCCAGAGATGATGATAACTATTACACATACAGCAGTCTAACACTTAAGATGCGATTTTCACAGGCAGCATCTCATTTCCACCTTAGTAATGAGGCCCTGTTCCAAGAAGTAGCTTTTGGGAGAAAGGCCTAGACTATATTCTAAAATGCTACTCCCCATCTTTCTGCCTGGATGCAAGTCATCCTCTCTTTTCTTAGCCGGGTTTGATCCCCTAGCTCTAGCTTTTGCCCAAATATGTAGACTCTGCTGTTACCTCAGAGGGAAATGATACTACCTGTATTTTAGATATGGAGAGACACAGGCCCAATAAGGTTATGTCTTAAGTGAGGCTACACAGTTATTAAGTAGAGAAGCCAACATGCAAACCTGGGGCTCTATCTACTACACTGCGCATTCTCCATCCCTGCAGGGCCTTCTGGGGGGCAATGTTTGAACTGGGCCATGATGCACAAGCAGGATTTTGATGGTGAGGAGGGGTATGAAAGGCATGAAGGTGGGACAGTGCACGGCAAGTGGTTTTGCACAGCTGGAGGACAGACGGGGCTGGAAGCATGGTGGGGACGTGGGGCACCACTTTAAGGGTCTTCTCTGCCATGTCAATGACTTTGAACCTTATTACAGGCATGGCCAATGGGGATCCACTGGGATTCAGAAGTGAGGAATGTGATCATCTAATCTGGGCTCTAAGGTAGGTGGAATTTCTGAGGGAAATATCTGACACTTCAAGGAAACAGTTGACATTGGTCCTTGGAGAATCTGATGGAAGAAGTGAGTTGAGTCTAGTGGGTTTGTCCAGTGAGAATATCACTGGAGCTGGGGTGAGTCTGAGGCTTCTTGGTCAGCAGTAGAGGAGGCAGCAGAAGACTCATATGTCCCAAGTCGCCCTCGAGGCTGGCTCAAGGGGACTGCGTTCTTGCTTGGGCCAGGGTAGGGGGTTCAGGGGCTTCTCATGGGGCCTAGAGAGAGGATGGGTTCTTGGAGTTCCCATCAATTGAAAGACCAAGCATCAGGACCTTAAGAAGGAGCCATAGTGGGTGAGAAAAATTACTTTTGGTTCTTAGGACCCAAGAAGGCAGGTGCTCACAGATTTGGGAAAGGAGTCCAGGGCTCTCAGGGCAGTGCTAAGTGGACCCGTGAAACCTTTTCATGGAGCTTGGGGCCTGGCCTCCCATGATCTTCTAGGGAGCAGGAGGAGGGCCTTGACTTTCAACATGAGAGCGCTTGAAGGAGAAGAATCAACAGATTCCAGGGTTCCGGCCCCTTGGATGCTGGAAGAGGATGCTGAGTATCTCAAGCCAGGACTATACTTCTGGGATGAGGCTCCTGGGCTTCAGTTAGACAATCACTCAAAAGCAGGCAGATTCTCAGCTGGGGAGCTGGGAGCAGTTTGGGATTCTCCCCACAAGTTGACCCAGGCCTGCTTCCCTACCCCAACCCCTTCACCTGCCTCATAGTTCATTACACTCCAGCCACAATGGCCTGTTTCCTTCCTTTAGCTCCGTGTACCCTTCCCTGTGGGGGACTCACACAGTTTCCCTGCACCTGTCCCTTTCCCCTTGTTACCCCTACTTGTCCTTTGGTCTTTTGGGTCTTGACTTAGACCTAGATCTTCATGGGGTACCTGACTGACTCCTCACACTGGAGCTGGGCCCCTGGCCTGAGTCTCATAGTTTCCTGTATACCTTTATCATTGAATCTTCTTGCAGTTTGCAATTAGTAGGGGCGTGCGCGCGCGCACCCGTGCATGTGTGGTTTTGCTTCATGTCTGTCTCCCCCACTGGGGGCGGCCGCTGAGCTTGGCATGCTGCTCCCTCGTATCCCCTGCACCTCACGCATTGTGGGCTCTCAGAAGGTGATGATCCCTGGGGCCAGAATTTCCTGCCACTGCACCAAATCAGACTTAAGACTACACTGTCTCGCTGGGCCAGGGGCTCAGGCATCAGTGGGCTGGCAGAGTTACCACATCCACTGATCCAGTGCAAAAATCCCTTAGGGGCATTTGGGGCTATTTAAGGCATTCTAGGTACATTCACTCATTTAAGAGACTGATTCTTCTTAAGTATATTTCTACCACAGTTACCCTCCAACCAACAGAAACTTTTTTGCAGATTTTTTCCTATAATATCATCTAATAAGTATGCTGTAAGGTGTTGTGATGCTTATCAAGATTGTTAAGAGGTTCTGAGTTTTCTAAGAAATTGTAGAGCCTTCCTTTCACGTGATACAAAAACCTATGAGGTAGGCAGAGCAAGCGTTATCATCTTCATTTGACAGGAGGGGAAAATGAGAAAGAGAGTAGTATTACTTTCCCTAGTCGCAGGTTCATAAGAGAGAGCAGGTCTGGAACCCGGGGTTTCTGACTCCTGGGGCAGACACCTTTCCCTGTGCCTGCAGTGCCTTCGCTGGCAATGACCATCATCGGGGCATACTTCTCCCTCACTCTCAGGTTCCAGCTCAATTCCTCTTTGAGTCCCAGGCAACTGTTCTTGTTCAACAACAGAATGAGAGACAGAAGGGTGTTCCATTTGCAATCTTTTGTCCACACATCCAAATGAAACTAATCTCATGAAATTAACCTCTTGGGGGCACTCCTTGTGTGACAGGCAAAATGCTGGAGCTTCCACCCTGGGGACTCCTGCCTGCCTTCTTTGTTATTCCTTCAGCAATCCCATGAGGCAGTGCTGGTACTGGAAATCCATTTAGTAGATGAGGAAACAGGCCCAGCAAGCATGACTTGCCCAAGGTCACACAGTTGGCAGCACATCCCATGGGCTTTCCACATCCTTACATTGCTTCTCATTGCCTTGTTCTCTAGGAAGAATCCTAGAAAAATACAGAATGCAAATGCTGGGGAATGGTTTTATTCAAGGCAAGATTTAGTTGTTCTGAGAGATGCGATTCAGTCCTTCATCCTCCGGACAGGTTTGCAGATGAACTGAACGAAGAGGATTCTTCCCTAGTCTGTTACCTAACTCTTCCCCATACAGGGCAGGCGATACCCTGAGACAAGAAAGTTTATTTAGCAGCTTCAAGCATCTCTGCCCACAAAAGAGATTCTAGTAAGCATTTGTCAAAGGTAAAAAAAAAAACAGGAAAGAAGAACAAAGAGAAGTCGGTGGGAAGCAGGGAGAGGAAACAAGAGACAAGGGGATGGTGGACAACAGAGAAAGACAGAATGACGCAGGAAGAGGGATGGGTGCCCTGGGGGAGGGTTTGGGAAAAAGACTGGATTGGGGAGCTACAATTTGTGAAGTTTACAGATAAATCTTGGTCCTTTCAGCAAAGCTTATCTGTAATGGGCTCGGCTGGCTGAGGCCCCATCTCCTGTAGACATAAATCATTTTCTAATTTATAACATGAATAATTGATTTTGCCTCTGTAGCCTCAACAATAAATCTCCCGATCACACATGCATAAGAAAATAATAATAATGAAAGCGATCAGGATATGCTGCCATCGATTAACTGTGAGAGGGGCCACTTGACTCGCAATTCATGTTTTAAGTATTCCAGGTGGCACTGTGCCCACAAGCCACTTCTACCCCTTGTCCCTGGGCTCTGCCTGTCACTAGTGGGGAGTCGAGGGGAGAGAAAGCTGGGTCTGGCCATGGCTGGCCACAGACAGGATCAATTCAAATGTTTCCTCCATTGTTATCATCCATTTAGCAGCTATTCACTTAGAGTATCTTTTACTTAGAGGGTCCTGGGACAGGCGTTGTCCAGGACAAAGCAAGACCTGGTATTTGGCTTCCAAGAGCCTATGATACAGTGAAAGAGCAAAGCATGAAACACACTATTCAGTGCTCGGGAGGCACTGAAAGGGAAAGAGGCTTCACTGTTCTATTGCGGTCATCTCCAAGCCAGGGCCCCTGGAGTCCTCCCCAGCTCCTCTCCCTCTCTCTTCCTCCCTACCGGGTCCTGCAGATTCAGCCTCCGCAGTGCCCTGGAACCTGTCCACTCCTCTCCACTCCCTGCTATAGCCTCTGCCATCTTTCCCCTGGCATTGCAATGACCTCCTAAATGGCTGCCCTACATCCCTCTTCTCCCTCCTCCTCATCCATTCTCCTGTAGCCAGGGTTTATCTTTAAAATGATAAGTGGGCTTTCCCACAGGCCCTCGGCTCAAGCCTCCCCTACCATCCCTGCCCTTTACCTCTCCAGCCTCATCTACCAGGATTCCTCTCTACTCTAAGCTTGAGCCCTATTTAACTTTTTAAAGAATTCCAAAGGAGTTCTCTTCCTATTTCCAGCCTCAGAGAGCCTCATGTGTGTTCCTTCTGTCTAGAGTGCTTCCTCCACCCTTGGCACCTCCTGTTCCCATCCTTTGGTCTCAGCTGAAACATCACAACTACCCCAGACTGGGTGAGATTTCCCCAATGAGCACTCCTACCACCTGCTGCACTTCTTCACATCACACGTTACATTGGTCATTTCCTGTTCAATATTTTTCTTTTCTGTTGATTATCCTTATCTTTATTTGCCACTGTTTCCTCAGGGCCCCTCGTAGTGCCTGGCACATAACAGGTACTCAGTAAATGCTTGTTGAATGAATAAATAAATGACATTCCTGTCTCCAGCCTAGTTTGTCTCTGGATCATCCTATAGAGAATTTTTTTTTTTTTTGTAAACACCATGGCCAGATTATTCTTCTGTTTAAAAATCTTCACTATTTCTTCACTAATCTTCACTGTGTATGAAGTCCAAATAGTCTCGCCTGGCCTTGACAGTGGCAACCTGTCCTATTCTGTCATTCCAACTTCGTATATATCCTCTCAGGGGTCTCTCTGCACATTTCCTGCAAGACTTGGCTTAGATGCCGACGCTATTATAGCACTTATTTCCTTGTTTAAACCCTCTGATGGTTCCCCTGTGTTACCAAATGAAAGGAGAGGCATTGAAGGGTTTTAGGTGGAAGAGTGATGTGGCCAGATTTGGGCTTGGGGTTGATTTGTCCCTAAAGCTTCATGGGGAATGGATCTGAGGGGGAGGGGACTGGAGGGAGGTAGACATTTAACTCTGCACATGACCCTAGCCCAGCACCTCAGATCCAGGGGCTCGCTACGGACCTCGTGGTGATTCATCATCAGACTTACATTTATACCAAGTCAGTGCCAAGCTGTTGCCGTTTTATGCACTCAGTTATGCTGCTGGTCTGGCCCCTGGGACTGAGGTTTCCCAGCTCCTTGGATCCCTGGCCTGAATCCCACGGTCTCCCTTACAATGGAACTTAAAAATAGAAGTTGTTTTTATAGTATAAAGGAAGAGGCAAAGAGCCTAGGCAGGGTTTGAAAAGGCAGAAGTGATACCTGGAGGGTTCTCTGGGGAGCATGGGGACTAGCCCAGGGGGCTCTGAGCACCAGGGGGAGCAGAGGCCAGGTCTCTGACAGGAGACAAAGTATCCCTGGTGGCACATGGGAAGATGTGGTTTCCCTTCCCTCACCTGCTCACAACCTCTGTCTCCATGCCTTTCCTGGCTCTGAGCCTATGCCTTGCTCTGTGCTCCATCCTCATCTCTAGGGAGGGTTTACATAGCCATCAAACCAATACAGAAACATTGGAGAGAGCTAAGGAGCCATCAGACCAAGGCAAAACAGTGGAGAGGGAGATGGAGGTGTGCAGGGGGCAGGGAGGGCAAGGAAGAAGACATAGCCTCAGGTATCTGAAGTGACCGACCGCCATCTGGAGCAACCCACAGCTCTTTCTGGATGATGATACCTGACATTACTGCTCCTACCCAAAGGCCACTGAAAATGCCCTCGATGAGCCCATGTGCCACGAGGGCTGAATCGCGAAGTCCTTGGAAGGTTCCAATCCTGACAGTATGATCTAGACAAGCTATCTTCCAGAACCATAGTTTCCTTATATTTACAATGATAATTTCTTAAAACTGTGGGGTTTTAATTTTAAAAAGCTGAGGTATAACTTCCACGTAATAAATCACACAACTCTTAAGTGTACAGCTGATTAATTTTTTCCTATGTGTTCACCCACGTAACCATCAGCCCAGTCAAGACACAGAGCATCGTCTGCTCTGCACAGGGCTGCCTCAGATGCCTTCGCAGTCAGTACCTGCTATCCATCCCTCCCTGCTCCATTGCTATTTCTGATTTCTATTTTTATAGATGAGGTAAATTTATCTTTGAAATTTATATAAAATCATGTAGTATGTGGTCTTTGGTGTCTGTATTCTTTTCTTGGGGGGAAAGGGTTTTGTAATGATCCAATGAAGTAGTTCATATCAAAGCACCTAGTATGCCACCTGGCATACAGTAGGCGCTCCAGAAATATCTGAGGCACAGGGTGGTTTGAATCAGAGACCTGGCTTTAAAACCATCTCCACACCTTGATAGCCTCAATCATCCCAGCTGTATAAGGGGGTAATAATTGCTACCTCATGGGTCTGTCATGGGTATTAAATGGGAAAAAGAAGGTATAGCACCTGAAATGTCCATTCTGTGTTGTGCTGAAATCAAAGCTTCCGACTTTGTTCTTGAGAGCCAATTACCTTGTTATATTCCAGTGGTTTTCAAATTGCATTTCCTGGGGCCTCTGGATCCTGCCGTCACGAATCAGAGGGTGAGGGAGAGGGACAGAAGAACAGGGGAAGGAGGAAGCTTAGCAGGTGGGTTTGACTTCTCTACCCCAGGTCAACTGGAGCAGCTCCGCTGTCATCTGTTAGAGGAGTTGGGGGGACGGCATTTGCAAAAAAGAGTTCTGCTTCTAAAAAGGGCTTGAAACCACTCTTCTATTCTGTAACCACAGAGTGTTGCCCAACGTGCCAGCCAGATGTTGTATAAAGGGGAGAACAAATGAGAACATATCCATGCTAATTGGTTAGACCTTTCTGAAAACCTCTCCAGAAAAGTGCCCTACACTTCAGTGCAAGGACACTGTAAGAGGCAACCAGAAATGAATAAGGCAGTTCCTTTTTTAAAATTTTGCTCAAGTATCTATTGCTTTTGAGAAGCATCTACCATTCTATTTATTTTATGAACTGTTATACAACACGATAAAATTTTAGAAGAAAACCTTTTATGATTGCATCACTTTAATACAGCAACAATGAAACCCACTTAAAAAAAAAAAGGCTCCAGTGCATCCCTCTTGTTTTTGTCTGCCAAGCGAGCATTTGCCCCTCCCCTGGTACCGGCACTTCCTTTTCCCTTTGTGGAGCTATCTCTTTCCCACTCTTGGTCATCGGGGGTACATTTGATTTCAAGAATGTACGTATGACCCAGGCTTTGTCGCACAGGGATTTTCATCCCCTGGGTCATGGTGATTGTTTAGGGAAGGGCATTACACAAGCCAGGCCAATAAGAGCCCATCCTGGGGTCTTTGTTAAAACTGGTGGGAAAGTGAAGAGCTCTTGTACAATGGGTTTGAATCTTCAGTTGCTGGGGGCCACCATGTTTGGGAAGCCTGCTTGAGAACAAAAAGAAAGCACAGGAAAGGAGCTGAGAAGTCAAGAAAGGCCAGGTCCTGAATATATTTCAGCTCCTGGATCTAGCTATGCCTGAAACAAGGCCTCACTGTGAATGTTTCCATCACTGAGACAATAAATTATTTTCCCTCTTAGGGGTTTCTTTTTTTCACCTACCACCAAATAAAAAAAAAAAAGTTCTGTTTAGTCATGTAAGTGCATTTGCCTTCAAAGCTGTCATCTTGGGAAGCAACACTTATTCCAAACTATTTTTTAAACTTCCTTATTGAGATGACCCTGAGTACTAATTTAACAGAAAAGTCTATCCTTTCTTTATATCATTGCAAGGGAGGAGAAGAGTATTGTGTTTGATCACTTAGTTTCTTTACCAGACTTAATTCTGATTGACCACATTAAAAGCTCACTTGATCCTCAGAGGGTAGAGACTTACTGACAAGGATGCCAGTTGAGAATGGGCTGCAGTCACATCTCTAAATTGGTGTTTTGCTTTTCAAGGTGAATGGGAGAAAATCAATTTGCATAGATGTATTGTACTATGTGAAATATCAGCCTCATTATCTTTGGTCTTATCTCAAAAGTGATAAGAGTGCTTGTTCCCCGGCCTCTATTGCTCAGTGAACCGTAGGACTTCATCTCCCTCTGGTCCTGATGTGAGAACTCATATTCCCACTTCACAAATAAGCAAATCAAGGCTGACTTAAGTTCAGAATAAGGATTTTTATGAAGCCATGTATTTATTAGGATCCAGCATACTAAATGGAATCACTCAACAAAGAGACCACCAGGAGGCAGGGCTAGAACGTGGATCTTGGGATCGGGGCAGGGACAGAAGTGGCCAACAGGAAGTAAGGTGAGGAACCCAGGAGAGGATGATCAAACAGAGTTACCAGGAGCAGGCTGAGACCCAGCGAGACCAGGGGAGACACCTGCACACTCTGCTCCCTGCAGATTCCTTGTCTGTGTGTGCATGGCCTGAGGAGAGAGCCAGGAGGAACTCCATGGCTCCTGACTTCCAACCTCTGCCCAAGAACAGGCATCTTATCTTATGGAAAGGTTTACCGCATCCAAACCATTTAATCCTCCCAAGCTGTTGGGCAGGCTCTGGAGATAATAAAGACAGACAGTAACAGAGAGGATCTGCAAAGCCTTTAATACACAGCATTAAATGGTAATGAGGCCCTGACCAGCGTGGCTCAGTTGGTTGAGCATTGTCCCACAAAGCAAAAGGTCACTGGTTCAATTTCCAGTCAGGGCACATGCCTGGATTGTGGGCCAGTCCCCTGTTGGGGTACATGCAATAGGCAACAGATTGACGTTTCTTTCACACACATCGATGTTTCTCTCTTTCTCCCTCTATACCCCTCTCTCTAAAAATAAATAAACAAAATCTTCTTTTAAAAAAGGCAATGGGAAAATCGATGGGACTATACAACAGGGTCACCCCAATTGTCAGCAGTACTGCCATTAATGGCAGAGTTGGTGCTCTAGCTGTGGCAAGGCTGCTGGCCAGGGCCCCAGAATCAGGGCCCTAGCTTGACCTCTTCAGAGCTCAGATGGCTTCGTGGACCCTCAGTCTCCCTACTGGAATCAGAACACTACAGGACAGCCTTCTGTTCTTTTACGGGCACACTCTCTTCACCATGGCCAAGTGACTTAATAATAGCTACCATTTATTGACAATTTTCTATGGGCCAGGGTCTAAGCTAACAGCTCTTGGAATTATTGCATTTGATCCTTAAAACAATTCTGTAAATTAGCTAGTCTTACCATAATTTCCATTTTACATGTAAGTAAAGTAAGGTCCAGAGAGACACATGTGCCCTTGATCATTTGCTAGGAGAGAGGGTGAGTGGATTAGCACAGATCACAGAATGTGAGGGCTGGAATGGGTCTCACAGAACATCTGACCTGACCCCTCATGACAGAGAAATGGAGTAACTTACTTGCCTTGGGTCACACAGCTGCTCAGTAGAAAATGTGTGATTATAAAGCAGGTGTCCTACCTTTTAGCCCAGTGTTCTTTGTCCCCATTATATAAGTTGATCATTTCCATCCACAAAGCACACACTCCACTGCCTTTGGACTTTGGAGCCATTCATTGTAATTAAAGGGATGGTCATTTAGGAATTGTTTCAATTCAATACAAAGTTACTAAAGCCACTGGCTGTGTTCTGGGGGAGGGGATGCCGAAAAGCAAGAAGGTCTGTTATTGTTCTTAAACATCAAAAGCATCTGGCTGGGGAGAGAAAAACACAGACCTGAAACAACTGTACAGTAATTCTAAGACAACAAATAAGTAAGTTTAAGGGCGTGTGATGCCAACCACGCACACAGAACATTAGGGAATTGAAAATAATGGAAAAGTAGGCTCAGCTGGAGAAGGTTTTGTGGAGGCGAAGAGTTTGGAACTGGGCTGGTAAGGAAGGAAGGACCAAGAAAAGAGGAAAGGAGAGGCCCTGTCCAATGGCAAAAATTGCATAAACAAAGACCTAGTGGCTGGAAGGAACGTAGTATAAAATGTTGGACCTACAGGAAGGAGAATTACTGCAGCTGAAGCAGGGAGACGTGGGTTGGGTGGCAAGGGAGTTTAAGACTCAGTGTGGAAGGCAACATGGAGTCAATGTAGATGGTTAAGCAAGGTAATGCAAGGCGACAGCAGCAGATTTAGGAAGATGTAATTGACGCTGCCATCCTAGAATACTGGAAGGTTGGAGGCCTGAATTCCAGCTAGGAAGGTAATGAAAGAAGTCTTCCAGGCATGAAGTGGTAGAGGTTGCAGAGGCTGGTGTGGGGGCCAGAAAATAATCAGAAGGTGAAGCCCAGAGAGGCTGCAGTAAAGGGGTCCCCAGGGTTTGGTACAAGGGCTGACGGAGAGAGGGCAACAGGTAGAACTTACACATTGCAGGCTGAAGAGCCTGGGAGAATGATGGCAAACTGGGTAGCGTAGAATTGAGTCCAGGGGTATGGGCGGAGCGGGGGGAGAGAGTTATTTGGGAGGAGGGATATCAGGCAAAAATAAGAAGGCAGAGGGGGAGAGGGAAAGAATTGGGGAAACAGGCCTTTCTTCTTGAAGAGCAGTTTCCTTTGAACTTCTCATGGGAAAAGGAATTTCCATAAAAGAAATTACCCAAACGTTCCCCCTTTGGCCTATCTCCAAAGTGCTTGTTTTGTGAGCGGCATGGAGTGGGGGTAGAGGGGTGGGCTTGGGAGGACTGACAGTTCAGGCCTGGGTCCCTGCTCTGCCTTAACCAGCCTGGAGCCCTGGGCAAGTCTCTTAATGTCAGGGCAAGGAATAATAAGACCCACCTCACAGCATGGCTGAGGGATTAGATGAGAGGCATGCAAAGTACTCACCCGAATGCTTTCAGGGCTGTCTGACCTTTTGGCACCTCTGGGCCACATTGGAAGAAGAAATGTTGTCTTGGGCCACACATTGAATACACAAATATTAATGAAAACAACAAAATCTCATAATGTTTTAGGTAAATTTACAATTTTGTGTTGGGCCACATTCACGTCCATCCTGGGCCACGTGCGGCCCGCGGACTGTGGGTTGGACACCCCTGCTACATGCACATGGTCAATAAATGTTGGATTGCAAAAACCAACTTTAATACACCATACTGTGCAAGTTCCTGAAACACCACAATGGCTCGGGAATTCTGTAGATTGTTGAAAACAGGTGGAGTTGGAGGAAAGGCTCTTGGATGGGACGAGCAGCGGAGTCTGGGGCAGTGACTTGTCGGAGCTCACCCCTGAGTTTCTCAAAGAGTGGCTGACAGCGTCCTGCCTCGGTCTCACATGGAAATGGCAATGCTCTGGCCCTTTGCGGACCTGGAGAGGCAAGTTCAGGGGCTGGGATTGGACCTAACGTTTCAACAAGCTCCATAGATGAATTAAAATGAACCAAAGTCTGAGAATCATATTTTAGCTGCTCACACGAATCTCCTTGGCCAGATCTCTGGCCTGCGTGATCACCACCGAGGTGATGGGGATCTCACTCCCACTCTGGCCAGCCCACCCATCTCTTCTGGATGAGTTTTCTGTTAATGAGGTCCCCACCAGCCTCATGACCCTCTCAGAGAAATGGGAAGGCAAGAGAGGGAAGAAGAGGAAAGTGGAATCTGGCAGCTGGGGTAAGAGACAGATTGAGGAAGCAGGAAAGGACCGGAGCTGGGGGACAGAGAGCGGCATGCCACTGGGGTGAGGAGGAGGGAGCAGCCAGGGCGGGCTCCCGCCACCGTGCTGGGTTATTAAAAAGAAGAAGAATGAGCCTCTATCTCCGCAGAGCAGGGCAAGAGTCATCAGCAGACGTTATTAAAATCCTTTCCTCATCAGTGAAAGACACTTATCGCTCTTCATCAGCAAAGCTCTGTTTTTTGAAAAGGAAAATCAACTTAACAGGTGGGGACTGTCCTTTCACTCCTCCTGCGAAAGAGTCCAAGGCTGCCTTCCGAGGGCCCCCAAATTAGTGTGGGGCTCACAGAGCACCCCCAGGATGGCAGGAGAGGGGCCCTAGAGGTCTTGGCACTGTATTCTCAAGGGACCATGTGGGCAGCAATCACAGCAGCCCCTGGGTGCTCTGGGTACCAGTGATGACTAACTGCTGCAGAGAGGCCCTGGCTCCCTAAACACCAAATCATTTAGAAGGAGCACTGCAGCATGGCTGCAGGGGACAGGGCCCGAACTGATGCACAGCTTCCCCGCTGGTCTCCCTGCACTGGCTCTCATGCCCTTCTTTCTGTCCTCTGTCCCATCAGAGGCATCTCTCCTGGGCATGTCACTCCCTCACTGACAAGAGCTCAGAAATTGCCCACTGTGGCAAGAATCCACCCACGCGCCTTAGCCCAGGCCCTTAGCTCAAGGCTCTTCCCAGAATTCCTGGCCCCAAATGACCCTCCAGCCCTCTACGCACCTGGCCCTGCCAGGATGCAGGCAAGCAGCACTCCTCGCTACTATTCCCCAAACCCATGCTGTCCTTGCACGCCTCCCTGCTTTTGCTCAGTGCAGTTGCTCTGCCTGTGACGCCTTTCTGCCTCTTCTTTGCCAGGTGATCTGCTTAATGGCCCAGCTCAGATGTCCCTTCCTCTGGGAAGCCCCCCCTGACCTCTCCAGGCAGAACTAATTATTTCCTCTTCCAGACTCCCATAGCAGGCATGCTACTGTTTTAACAATTACTGCATTATATTCTAGTTGATAATAATCCCTTGTTTTTATCTGTCTCTCTTCATTACAGGGAGTTGTAGCAGAAAAGGAGGGGGGGGCTCTATCTTGCTTCTCTGTGTCCTCCACAGAACCGGGTAGAGTTCTTAATAAAAATACCAACTAACATGTACTGATGGCTCATCCAGCCCTCCAAAGATCCCCACTCTGCATTATCCCATGTAATCCTCCAAGTGATTAAGCTACCTCACAGATGAGGAAACTGAGGCTGGAGGAGGGGAAGTGACCTGTCCAAGGACACATAGCTAGTATATGGCAGAGCAGGAATGAGAAACCAGGAATGTCTGAGCTTCACAAAGGTTTGTTAGCCCCACTCACCTCGCCTCTGGGACCTGTGCTGCTGTCTAGGTCCTGAGCCGGGTCCCACTGATCCGTCCATCTCCTTCCCCATCTCTGTGAGCTCGGGCTTTCTCTGCCTCCAGGGCATCCCACCATGTGCTCTGAAGTCCTTTGACCATTTTCTCCCCAACAAGGTAAGGTCCTAGAAAAAGGTCACTGCCACCTTTCCAGAACTAGCCCCCATCACTCAGCTACTTTCACTCTCCCTAGTCCAGCAACCCCTCCAGCCATCCCCACCCCAATCGCCTTCCCAACCCCCTCCTCAATCTCTGCTGTGTATTCAGCATTTAAGCCGCTTTCCTCTTCTGCATCCCAAACCCAGTGCTTTCCTGACCTCCAGCCAAGCCCTGGAAAACCTGCACCGTACAGCGTCCTGCTTCAGGTAACTCTGCAGGGGAACAGAGCCCTGAGCAGTTGTCACAGCGTCCCCCTTCCCTGGGGCATTCAGGAGTATCTCCTCTCCTCTTATGCTCCAGTTCTCAAGACCAACTCCAATTTTACAACTTTCTAAGTTTTCTGAGAACAGCAGCTGAATTCTTTCATCTCTATAGGTCCCACAGTCCTGAGTCCAAAACCGTGCCCTAGATAATGCCCAGTAAGTGACGAATGAATGAGTTCATGGAAAATACTAAGAGCAGTCCGTGAATGCTTTCTCCAATACGTCACTCTTCACCTTAATATGTCCTATCTCTGTGACCTTGACCCGACCATTATTGCGCTCACCTGCTTGAGCTGCGACTCTCCAGCCGCTCGAGGGCAGGCCAACAGCCCTGATGCTGTCCCTCCACATGCTCCTGGGCTCTAGCATGCTGAACAGACTCTGCTTTAAAGGACCAGCAGAATTTGTCTTATTTCTATATTCACTTAACAAAAGGTAACTGAAAATCAACCATATGCTAAGAGAGGGAATGTGGTTCAGGTCCACCCAGTGGAGCGTAGTCCTTGGTGGAGCAAATCACATTGTTTTGCTCACTGTTGGTTCCCTGTGCCTAGAACAATGCCTGGTACATAGTAGACATTCAGTAATTATTTGTTGGGTAAATAAATGAATGAGTGGCCATTGTGTTTATTGTACTTTCCATTTACTCCAGCTGTGTTTATGTGATATTATTATCCTTCAACCTCATTTACTCCTGGGACCTCTCTCCACCATCCCCTTCAACCACCACCCAATTGTTTCTCGCCTTCCTATCATTCCATGGCTCCAGTCCGGTAACACCCCTCTGAGAACCAAAGCTCCCACTCCTTTTTTTTCCATTAGCACAACTCTTTACCCACCTCCCCTTCCTTCCTTCCCGTCTTCAGTCTCTCTCCTCCTCCCAATTTCCTTAATCTCTTTAGCTGTTCTGTCTTCATTCCTCTCCCTACAAATCCTGCACCGTCATGAGCCATTTTAACAAAGAAGTTGGTCATCTCTTGGTGACCGCTGTCTTTTGACCCACCACCTTACCAGTCTTTGACTCTGATGTCCTTACTCTTATTTTATTTTTCTTTGCAAAGGGAGATTGCCCAAGGTCCCTGCAGATCAGCATCATTACAAATACACACAGACTTTCTTCAGTTGTTTGGCAACTCTTTAAAAAAATGTGCATTTAAACAATTTTCTAAAGGGGAAAAAAAATCTCTTCACCTCCTCATACTAACTGTTAACATAATTCAGTGACCTTTTATGAACCCCATTATTATATAAACATCATTTTTCACAGTAGAAATCAACTTATCCATCCTATTTCATACTCTACCTTGTTCACCTAACATTTTTTCTGTATGCACTTTCTCATGTATTGACAGAAAACTCATATTTATCATTTGAAATGGTTATATAATATTCCATCACATTAATGTTCCATAGTGTACTTAACCATTTCCCAATTGTGGAGCATTTGGGTGGTTTCCAGGATTTTCCTATTATGAACAGGGCAGCAATAAACATCTTTTTGCAAATGGCTTATATTTCCTTTTCAGTTATTTTCATTGTATTCCCAGAAGAGGGATTATTGGGTCAAAGGCTAGAAACACTTTTACGGCTTTTGTTGCAAGGTGTCAGACTGTTCTACAGAAAGCCCGTACTAATTTGTAGTTCTCCAGTCGTTTTATTCATGTTTTGTAGTCTCCTAATGAATTCCTCCCGCGGTTGTTCCAAATCTTCTGCGCCTGCCTTGGGCACCCAGCCACTCTCACTCTCCAGAGGTGATTTTACTGAGAAAGTCACAGGCGTGTGTCCCTGAGTTTCCTCAATTTTCTTCCACATCAACATGTCCATTTTCACCCTGGCTCCCCTCCTCGGCTGATCTCTGTCTGATGAAGAGATCAATTTCCTTTCCAAACAAAACTCACTGCCTACGTATTTGACCTCATTCTCTGCTGTCTCTTCAAAACCATGTTGCATTAATTATTCCACTCTTTTCACATCATCCATCTCTCCCTTTTCTCCTGCTCTTTCCCCACAGCCTGCAAATATCTTCAAGTCTCCCTTTTCCTAAAAGCAATAAGCAATTTCCCCTTCTACCCCTGAACTGCTCTCCTTTTCCATCACCATCCATCTTCCTGAAAGAATAGTCCCAACGCTGTCTTCTCGTTGTCCAGTTCCTTCTCAGTTTTTTGCTTTCATTAATGGCCAACATTTAACTAAAGCAGCCATCTCAAGACCACTGATAATTTTCGTAATCACCCAAACAAATGACCTTTTATCAGTCATTGTCCCCACTTCCTTGTTGTAGTGTATCCTCATTGAATTTTTCTCGTGTCTGGGATTCCACGGCAGTGCAATTGCCTTAGAGCCCCTATCCTACCAATGTTGTTGTTCTAGAAGAATCTGTTCCTGGACTTTAGAGTGAACTTTAAATTATCTCTACCTTCCATTGTATAATAGACAGGAGAGCTGGGTGGAATTGATCCCGACTCCAGCTCTGGTGCTAAGCTAAGGCTGACCTGAGCCCATCAGTATAAACCCAGTTCTCCTGTCACAGGAAAGCAGACCAGAGCAATCAACATGTGAAATTTACTTGTGACCTAATGATTCAATTAGCGCAAAGTTCAAGACTTTGCATAGTTGAGGGAAGCTAGTTCTTTCTCTCCTCTCAGGTGTAAGTGATAAAATATATAAAACTCATTGCTGCTCGCCACCATCGTACAACCTTGAAGGAATCTAGCATGAAGATAATGTCAAAACACAGAATAGAACAGAGCTTAGAGAACTGAAGCATAATGGATCCAGACCCCTGATTGAACCATGCCTGAATCCCACTCCGCTTGGTTTTTCAGTTGCATGAGCCAATAAATTTCTTGGATTATTTAAATAATAAAGTGTAGGTCTTTCTGTTTTGTAATTAAATCATATAACCATTATAGCCTTGTTCACTGTTTCACCTTTATACCTTATATCTCATTGCTTTCACTCATTCCAGTAGTTTCTATGATCACATCTATGTAGATGACTCCTCTTTATGCCTAGCTAACACCTGCCTACTCATCTCCATCTCCAGCAATGCTAGCTCTTTGCTGAGTGGCTGTATGTGGTCTACGAAGTTTTAATCTTAGCATTTAAGACCAAAATTTTCACCCCCACCAAATCAACCTTGCTTCCCCACTTCTCCATATTGGATTATTCAGTTGCTCCAGTTTGAAACTTTACAGTCATCCACATACTTCTCTTCTTTACATCCTATAGCCAATCAGCCACCATGACTTCATATTCTTGTCTTTGGCTGCATCCTTATCTTCATTATTTCTCTCTCAAATTGATTACCTTCCCAGTTGGCCTTCCTGCCTCCTGGATATCCCAGCTCTTAATCTCCCTATATAACATCTTCATCAGAAACGTCTTCCTAAAACCCCAAAGCAATCAAACATTTTAAGGATTTATCCTTATGTTTCAAATTTAACCCCAACTTTTAATCCCAAATCTAAGTTCTCTACTACAGGGTTTTTTAAATTATTGTTCTAGTCTTATAATCCCATTACTCTCTCATTGGGGCCCAAGCTACAGCCAAATTGGGCTATTTACTATTTCTTCTACGCTTGCTGCCAATGAATTAAATTCCACCTGGACCACCTTCCCTTCATATTTTTTCCTATTGAAATCCTATGCAACATTTAAGAATCCTCTCAAAAGACATCTCAATAACATGTACTCTGCCCCTGGTTTCCCTGATAAGAATTTCCTTTTCTGAACCCATACAGTGTGTCACTCATCAGAATAGAAAAGCTTTTATTTTTGTAGCCCCTAGGTACAGAGCACAAGACCTTGGAAATAATAGGTGCTCAATAAATACTCATTCAATTAGTCTGAATCAAGGGCAACCTTATGGAGGCAAGATGATACAAGAAGATGCTTAAGAGTCTTTTTTTTTTTTTTTAACATGAATATTCAGTAGACCCTCTTTTTTCCTTTTTATATTCCAGCTAGGGAGTTATCAAGTTGACAAATATTTATTTAGTGATAACTATGTGCAAGTTAACACTGGAATCTGAGAGAAGTTAGCTTTGAAATCTTGTACCCTTGTACTCACAGTTGTGGTTCTCAGAATGTGGTCCATATGGATGTTCCTGGAAGCCAAGGGCTGATCTTCCTTCCTAGAATATTAATATTTAGGTCAGAGTTTGAGCTGCATAGCTATTAAGGCTACTAGGAAAAAAAGCAATGTACTAAGAGTCCATAGATTCAAGTTCTACATCTGGATATCTTTTACTAACTAGCTGTGTGACCTTGAAAAAGTCTTTTAACCTTTCTTGTACTCTATTGCTTCTTTACGTGTGAAACAATACAGTTAGGCTTCAATGTTTCTCAAGGTGCAGTCTTCAGAATGCTTGCATCAGGTTCACCCACGTGATTTTTAAAAATGTAAATTCCCCAGACTCAAACCAGTGCTATTGAGAATGAATCTTTGGGGATAGGGCCTAGGGGCCTGCATTCGAGCAAGCTCCCCAGGTGATTCTTATTCCCATTCAAGTTAAAACTTCTAGAATTTTAAATTACAATGTTCCTTCTGTTCTAAGATGTAGGGTTTACTGGGTTAGTCAATGTGAGTTATTTTGCAGTGATAAGTAGAATGAATGAGTGAGAAATCAATCCAGAGGGTACTTGCCCTGGCAAAGTGTCTTTGGAGAGAAGGGTTAGAGAACTCTACTCCATGGCTGCTTCCACAGCCACAGAGAAGGGCTACACTGCAGCAGTTCATCTGTCTGCTTGCTTACCTCCTTTCTCCTCCCTCCCTCCCTTTGCTTTCTCCTTTTCTCTTTTTTCATTCTTCTCTGCCCTTTCCTTCCTTTTTTTCCTTTCCCATCTCTACGTTTCCTCCCTCCCTCCCTCCTTTTATTCCTTCCTTCTTCCTTTTCTTTTTTATTCTATCCAAAATCCCCTGGGCACCTGGGTAAATACATCACTAGCAGCACATTCCTTTACACTTACCTAATACGCTTCTTTAAAGATGAAATCTTCCCAGCTCCCTCCATCGGATGTGAGCATTTCCTGTTTAGAACTCTCACAGCACTTTGAACCTCTCGTGTGCCATTAATCACACTTTGCCATGTAATATTTCTAAGTCTACTCTATTGTCTGCCTCTGAGGAAAAAAGACTATTTATTTTTATTCCCCCCTTCTACAGTGCCTAGCATGGTGCTTTGTATATATTAATATTTTAAATTTATGTAGTATAATAAGTATTTAATAAGTATTTTCACAGACATTGGTTAATAGCAGACACTGCATAAGTATATGCTGAATGAGTCAATGAATGAATTCCTCTATTTTCCTTATCCTATTCTTGAGCTTGTCTTATCTCCTGTTCCAGAGGCAGGATTGTACAGTGGCAAGTCCTACTGACCATGGAGTCAGAGGCTTAAGTTTGAAATCTTGTTCTACCTATTAATAGCTGGGTAGTCTTGGACAAGTTGTTTAACCTCTCTGAACCACGACTTTATCTATAAAGTACACATACTAGTACGTTATTTTCAGGGTTGGTGATGATTAACTGCAATTACTTGTGAAAACATCTGGCACATAGCAGATAACTTTAAAATATTAGCTAAATGAAATTCTTTCCTTCCCCCAACCCTTCGCCTTCATTAGAATGTCCCTTAGGACAAACACTGGTTTTTCAAATGCTTTCTCTCCAGATTTGTATGCTGTGTCTTGGTGCATTGCCTACAAAGACGTGCAGAATACATTTTGTGGCCTCTTAAAAATAGTCAATGTCATAAGGTGAAACACATGGGGGAATGCTCTAACTGAAGTGAACAGACTGTATTTGTCAAGATTCTTTGTTGTAAGGCCCACAAACCCAGTTCAAACAAGCTTGAGGAAAAAAAAATGTATTGACTCCCATAACTGGGAAGTTCTAGAACGGGTCTGGCTTTAAGCACAGCTGCATCCAGAGGTCAAAATACTGAAGTCAGGATGCTGTCTCCTTTTCTCCAGCTCTGGGCCCTGCCCTTAAGGCTTATTCTCAGGCAGGATCTCTCCATTTGGTGGGAAGGGTGAATACTGGCTTGCAAACCAAGAGGGAGAGAGGCTCCTTCTCTCTTTGTGTCCACATGCAAATTGCCCAGCAGGATTCTCATGGTCCCTGGTTGGGTCTTGTGCCTGCATCTGGACAAGTCAGTGAGTCCAAAGGACATGGCCAGCCTGGGTCACATGCCAATCCTTGTGGCCCATAGAGAAGGATGCAGTGGTTGACAGCCCCTCAGACCATAAGAACGAAGGAGAAGTAGCTTCTCCGAAAGAAGGGGTGTCAGCAGACAAAACCAACTTGTTCAGTGCACAAGTAGAAAATACACCACTCTCCATAAGATGCCTTATGCTTAAAACTGCCTACTGTGTATTATTTAAAGGGGCCAGCTTCATTTACTTATTAACTTATTCATTCACTCCTATAAGGAAAACAAAACCATTTTGAGTGTGATATAAGCTTCAGGCCCGGCACCAAGGGTTGGAGTAAAGCAGTGACTGTGATGAGGACAAACACAGGCCTCCTCTCATGGAGCTTCCAATCCAACCAGGGCTCTGAAACCTCTTTCCGCATGGGCTGCTGCAGTTCCTAAATATTCTTTGCTAAGTGTGAACCTAGGCTCCCAGGAATGATTTCCATAAGATTTTGGGTGTGGCGTATTAACTGGGAGGAGTATCCTGTTATCTATCTGATTGCCCATTTACCACAATTTGTTGACCGAGCTGGCCTCTCCACGCAGAGATCATAGACTCAGAGATGGTGAGATGATATAACAGATGAGGCCAGATCCTTTCAGCAGCTTGTGCTCAGTTCTGGAGGATGGCACAAGGGGAAGACTGGAGTAAGTTTTGTCCTTTTTGTTGTTGTTGTTTTTGTTTTAGTACTGGTAATTTTAAAAAATTTTAAATTGTGGTAAAATACAGAAAGTATTAAATTTACCATTTTAGCCATGCTTAAGCATTGAGTTCAGTAGTATTCAGTGCATTCACGTTGTGTAACCAATCTCTAGAAGTTTTTCATCTTGCGAAACCGAAACTCCGTACCCATCCGACAACAACTCTCCATTCTCTCTTGCCCCACTATTCTACTTTGTGTCTCTCTGAATTTCACTAATTTAGGTACCTTGTATAAGTGAAATATACAATATTTGTCCTTTTGTAACTGGCTTATTTCACTTAGCATAATATCCTCACAATTCATCCATGTTGTAGCATGTGTCAGAATGTCCTTTTTTAAGGCTTATAGATGTTCTATTACATATATACGCCACATTATGTTCATCCATTTATCCATCAATGGACACTTGAGTTGCTTCCACATTTTGACTGTTGTGGATCATGCTGCTACAGACATAGTGGGGAAGATCAGTTTTAACAGCAGGAACCTGAGTGGTCTGGAGCTTAGCAGAATTCATATAAAGTAGGACACAGGCAGAACCCTGAACAAACCGCTCATTCTCAAGAGAAGGATAAGGGCCAAGGGCGCCCTCTTCTGGGGTAGGCTGGAGTTAGAGGAAGGGAGGGTGTCCTGGGCCTGGGGACGTGTGTCCAGGTTTCAGGGAGAGGATCCAGGGAGAAGGGAAATGCCAAACTTTATCTTCCTCACAATTTGTCCAGCCCTGGCTCTGATTTCACACTTTGTTGACCAATCTTCGGAACTCTTGTCAGGTCATTAGAGGTGACTTCCAAACTATTGCATGGTACTAATTACTTTAATAGAGATCTTCACTCAGTCCTCAAGACCCACCTGCCTCCGCTGCTGAGCCTTCCATCAGAGCACTCTGAGCAGCTGCTGGCCACCCAGCCCACCCCCAAGCCAGATCTCCATTTCCCTCCTCTGCCATTATCCAGCCTCAATTTCACTTTTCTTTGCCAGAATTGCCTATATCAAAGTTGGTAATTTATCTGTTTATCTGCTGTCTACACCAGGTTGAGGTTAGGAGTCATCCTTATGCTGAGTGCCTAGCCCTGTTCCTGCACCAAGGAGGTAAATGTTCAATGTGTCTTTGTTTGAACGTGGAAAAGGAAAGGGTTACACTGATTAAACAGAGGGTACTCAGTGGTGCCCAGTGTCAGTAGCCTGTTAGCTGTAGCCTGAGACAAATAGAAGTAGAGTGTCCAGGGACTTTGAAATGGCTGCCAAAGACAAGGGGATTGCTGGTTGGAACTAGGTGACCCAGGAGCAGGTTTCATGGTGCAGTGAATCAATACTGTTCCTTCTAAGGAAACAAACAGAATCAATGCCAGCTGCCCCAGGTCTCTGAGCAGATCTGAAAGCCACAGGGCCCACGGATGGACGTTCCATGCTGATTTTGCAGACTGTAGCAATGTGTCCCCATTTGGGAGACTGGAAGACACTTTATTGTGTTTTATACCTGCAGTTGAACCTGGGCCACCAAAGTCCCCACTGACAAGCATATAACAGCAGGAGAACATGCAATTAAAGGGTTGAAAGAGTCCTAAGATATTGGGGCTGGCATTCTTGCTGCCATTCCCAGTGACAGCAGACACTGCCCCCTGATATCCACACACTTGCTTGCAGAGATGCAGAGATGCAGCCCCAAAGTGTTCTCAGCAGTGTTTCAGGCAGCCACCGCCAAACATCCGTGGCTGGGACTTAAAGTGAAAGCCTTAGCCTCTCCTGAGATAATCCAGTATACCTTATTCCAGTAGGACTCCTTTCTATGGCTTTCTGGAGTGCGGCTCTAGAGGCT